>NW_024609846.1:23670780-26504089 GCF_016920785.2 Ixodes scapularis
CCGTGCTCGTGACAGTGTGTCAGAAAAAAACATAGTATAAAAATGTTATCTCCAGTAAAGTACGATTTTTAACCTTTTCTGTGGCTTCACCTGCCAAAAAGTTTTGTTCACACAGATCTCATTATGTGCTCAGCAAACTTATCTGGAACACATGCTAAGCCTACACTGTAAAAAATGGACCGTAAAGTGTTGAAAACTATGGTACTGGACCACACCATTATAGTCATTTGAACAAAGTAAAACATACAAAGTAAAAACAAAAAGGTCGGCCGAGTATTTTGGGACAGTTATGTGGCACTGTTCAACTGACTTTAATCGCGCATATCTAAAGTAAATAAGCAGTTATGCACAGAAAATTTTGTCTGCGGCGAGGTCGGCTGCTCTTGCAACACCTGATGCATTAATATTCGTGACCGTGCTGTCAAAGAAAAGTAAAAAGATGTTATATCTATTTGCATTTTCATTTATATTCCGACATGTCAATTAACTCAAGAACCTTTGTGTTTACGTATGTTTTCTTGTTTTTTATTCGGGTTCCTCAATCAGGGTTGATCCCAACGACATCTGTAAGAACAGATATACGTAGTTTTTTTTTGTTTTTTTTTACAATCTGAGCTTATAATACGCGTTAAAAAATAATGAGGCAATAAATACATAAATTGGCCATTGACTAAAGCTTTTGAAACACTGATCTTTTGAATACGCCTAAGTAGCCTGGCACTTAATCTTGCAAGTTAATAAACCTCCCCCTAATGAACTTCTAAATTCACATAGACACTTTTACCAAACTCATACCAGGCTAAGGACCGAACAGCCATTCACCGAATAACATATTTTGTTAACTTGTAAAATGCAAATAAAGAACGAAAGGGAATATCTGCCAGTTCTCAACTATAGTCGTTTATAAAGCAACACATTATAACATTTTACAATTGTAACGAAGGTTGCTATACAGGGAACCGCATTCAAAACTGTATAATAGATCATTGCTTTTTTTTTTTTCCTCGTTCTGCGCTAATAAATTCCTCTCAAATTAGTTGTCTTTATGTTAAGCAACTTGCCTATCTTGGAATATACACACTGCAATTATTATGTAACAACAATATTCAATCGAGCCACTTTTAACAAGACCTTTACATCTTCGGGATATTGAAAATGTTTAAGTTCAGAATATAGGAACCGTGCGCATCTAATTCAAGCCCCGACCAGGGCGCCCCTAGCGGCAAACGGGTCCATCGCATCGGGGAGCTTCTGCCAGTCGCTGCGTTGGTTGTGCGTTGTAGTGGGTTAGCGTTGTAATTTCTGAGATGGCTATTCCGCACCAAGAAAGCCGCAACAATTGCTGCGTGGTCGGCTGCAACAGTACGTCGAAGATCGCACACGGCACGAAGTACTACATCGTCCCTTCGAAGCCGTACGGCCGTACGAGGCGGAGTATTGGGCGACCTGCAGGTGCGACTTGTGCGTCCATACAGGTTAGTGGCGTTTCTTACCTTTCTGTTCGCGCTTTGTTTAAGCTGCTGACGAATAATACAATTAACTTTTTTCTATTCTAGCGACGATGGAACAGCATCGACACCGACGGCAAACTCTAAAGTATGCGGCAAATACTTCACCGGAATCGAGAAGCGGAGTGCGGTCGCCCCCCTAAGCCTACACTTGGATGTTTCCATCAGCCTACAGGAAGATAGTAGTGGGAATCGCGTAACGGCGCGAAAAAAATCGCCCGGTTATTGTCAAGCTGATTCAGAAATAAACGTACATAATTACCACGGTCCACTCAACGCCAACTACATTTTTTTGCGGGCACGCTTAATTTTGTTGGCGGAGTACGGCGCTCCGTGACATCCACTTGTCCGTCGAAACGGACCTCCTTCACGTCGTACACGCGGCCAGATTCACGAAGGAGTTTTCCCTTCTTCATATTGGTACCACGGAAGAAGCTTTCTAGATTCGTAACCGCCTTAAACCCCGTCGTAATCACCCCGGGAACAGTATCCGCTGTGCTAGCTGTGCTGCTCATCGCCATTGCTTCCCCCGATGATTCCGCACCGGCTACCGAAGAAGTTTTCCGGATTCGTAATCGCCCTCTGTCCTCTGTGGTGTTCGTTGCTATTACTTCCCGATGATTCTGCGCCGACGGCACCGGCTACCGAAGGAACTTTCCGAACTCGTAACTGCCTTAAATTCCTTCGTAATCACGACGGGGACACTGTCTGCCGTGCTGTTCGTCGCCATTGCTCCCCGATACTCCTGCGGCGGCTACCGGTAGGTCGCGGCGAACAATAGGCGACCGCCGCGACACGGCCGGCATGCTCGCTTCCTATATATCTCTACTGGACCCAAAGCTGCACCCTTGGAACTGATTTATATTTTTGTTCTGTAAAAAGTGAAAGTGGAAATAAAAGCCTTGTTATTTTTAATGAACATTTTAAGTCTTTTTGAATGAAGACTAGTCGCCAGTGGCGTCGTGAGGCAGGTACAGTTATTTCTTAGAGTATATAGCTCATCCAAAGTTATAACGGAGACAATGCTATGAAAAGAAAATTATATTTGAATTTTTTAAACGAAAAGTACCACTCATTAAAATATCGTTTGATAGCACGTATTCGCACACTACAAAATATATTTGAGTAAGCGAAGGACAGGAAACACGAAATAAAAAAAATCAGACTTGCTTTTTATTCTACAATATCTCACCATAGCATGCCTCTAGCATTGATAAGAGCTCTCGCTGCACAAGTTTGTATGCAAGCAATGGACATTCTAAAACAAGGAGCTCAGTCTGGAGCCAGTGCTGAAATATATGTTAGAGCAGATGAAGTACACAAAGGAACTAACAAAAGAAAACACTGAATGATGCCAAGAAGCACAAATGAGCTCAATACCTTTGAATAAACTCCAAGGTGATGCAAATCTCTTCTGTGTATGCAATGTTGAAAACGCAGTACGCGCTGAATAGTACAGCCAGTGCGTGGTCGAACATGTGAATTTCGTCCATCACAGTTATTCCATCAATTGAGATCGAGTACATGCTGGCTGTGTAGAAACTTTTCCCTAGAAAAGAAAGGATAAAACAAAGGGCGTGAAGGCAAGTATAAAATGTAGGAAATTGCAGAATTATAATTGTAGTTTAAAATCATTATAAAATTATAGGCAATATTGATTACTTGGGGTTCGGAAAGTGATCAGTGAATGCTCACTGTGAACTAGAATGTATGGGGAGATGGGTGGTGGATCTCGAATCATGTCAGTTACAGACTGGCCTTACTGACAGTCACCATCACAAAATTCTTCCAAATCACCGTGTAAGTGGGACTCGCTGCGAGGCTCGGTAAATACCTGGCCCATAGATTTGTTTTCTAGGGGGTATTTTAGTTCCTCTTTAACGGGGACATGCGGAGCAAGCCGGTCCTTTTGACCACAACTACGTCCTATGTACATACTCACCGTTTCCACACAAGGAAAGTGCTGTCTCAAATATGCAGATTTTATGTGTTCTGGAAGAAATGTGGTAGATTTCAGGTTCGTAACATCATTGTATAATGATGTTATGAACTAAATGATGTTATGAACCTCGACTCAACCAAGCACGTTTTGAAGGCTTTCAGCAAGTTTGCCGACTATGTATTGTTTGTACAAGAAATGCCGACGTTGAAATTCATAAATGGTTTTTTGAACTGTTGATACCGGCATAAGAAGCTTTCCGTTGAACTTCAGGCACACAAAAAAAGAAAAAAAGATCGTATTTTACGGCCGTTCTTTTTTTTTTTTTTTTCCGCAGACAGAGACATTAACACGTCGTAGTTACCATCAGGGGATTGCATCACGTTAACAGAACCGTCTTCATTAGAATCCGCACTAGTCGACCGAGTCAGAGTCCTCAACCTGAAGCGGGTCTACAGGCGATGCGCCGTCGCCCGAGAGACCCGTCACCCGTAAATGCGCCCAGTTCAAATGTGCCGTGAACTATGATTTCACACCTTCTGACAGTTGGAGCACGAACACGAAACCAAAATACCGTCGGTGATGCGACCTTTTAGATGTTTAAGCAAAGCCTCCCTTGTGTGGCACTCCTCTAAGCATGCTGGCAAAGTGCACTGAAAGCTTTCCAAACTCCTCGAAGCAAATCGTACTTACCCTTAGGCGTTCAAATGCCTGTCTTCTCAAAATATGACACCTGAGAGCATCATACGTAACAAACTAGCGACAGCATCCTTCGTCCACACACGGAAGACTTCGAGAGCTGAAAACGTGCTCAACGAATTGCGCAACCAGCAAGCGTGCCTGAACATAAACTACAAATTCTGCAAGTAAACATCTTTTAGGGTGTTGTATTTATGCCACCGTTACACTATCCTTGCCAAGCAAGCAGCAGATTGATAATGAAATACCTGTCTCGAGTATCCAGTTGCCTTCCGCTCCAAATTTTCACGTGCCCAAAATCCGGGAATGCCACGAACGAACGAGGACAAAATGGCGCGGAGACGGGCGGGAAGGCGGGAAAATGAACGGAACGTTCGCTCCTTCCACTTCTTCCCGCGTTGTCCTAACCACAGGTCCTAACCAACGTTGCTTTCTTTTGTCGACGCTCCTAGCTCGTCGCATTGTTGCTCTACTGTTTGTTCTTAAGTCTTTTTTTTTCAGTTAAGGCAGTGACGTTCTGCGTTGGCGCGGACAAAGAAAGGAGGTGAAGAGGCGAGAGGAGGCTCTCTGGGTTCCCGCAGCTTCCGAAGGTCAAGCGTGGTGACCAATTAGCGATGCGCGTCTTTTCTTTCTGTTTTCTTGCTCCATGAAGTTTTGCGTTTCCCTCTCGCTCTTTTTTGCTCGTTTACGGTGCATTTCAGGTAATTCCTCTTCACGGCGTTCTTGCAGTTTTTATTAGCGTGTAGCGCCGTAAATTTGACGGTTATTTTTTACAGTGTACTCTTGGCTTGTTCTATTTTTTTTTTTCAATGTGTGCGTGCATAGCTGGCGCTATGCACGCACACATTGAAAGTTCACATAAATATGCGCAGTTCTCTCATATATAAACTTTTTTCTGCATTCAATATTCCACGAGTGTTCTGCATAAGTTTGACGAGGACTGTACAATCAAGCCTGCAAAATGGCACCCCCCACCCTCCCCTCTCCTTTTCACTAAAGCAATTCCAAGCGTTTTTTTTTTTTTTTTTCGCTTTTCCTAAGCCGGGGTCTGCTCATATATAAAATGAAGGAGACAGTCTGCAAACACGAATCATCGCAATATCCCTGGTTCGAATGCCGCGCGCCAAATCCTTGAACTCACTGCCATGCGGCATTACGCACTCTTTTTGCACCCTTTCAGCCATGGACTCAAACCGCAACTGTAACCGAAACCGAAAGCTATTTAGGAACGAAATTTTTTCTGTAACCGTAATCGAAACAAAACTGCATCTATACGAAAACCTCCGCCTCCAAACCCCGTAGAAAAGTGGCGCTACAATACAAATCCACAATTTTTCTAGCGTCACGGAATAGAAAACATGACGTCGCTGTATCAGCCCACAACAATGAAGACACGGGACATATTCCGGCAGTCCGACGTGCGGACTGCCGGAATGACCTTGGGGGGAGAGGGTTTTCGTAGCATCGGAGAGCGTTGAAAACCGTCGCCTCCGACCGTCGTATTGCGCGGTCGGACGTCGGATCGGACGGTTTCGTCGTACACGGACGGTTTCGTCATACACGTGTTTCGCGCTTCCTTGTTTTTCGCATTTACGTTATGTTTGACTTTGTTTTTCGTTTTCGCATTTACGTTATGTTTGACTTTAACCAACAGCCAAGCTTCCAATTTTATTTCTTTATTCCACTTTGTAGTATTTCACTAGAGTAGGGCTATAGTTCTGCTGGGCGGCGGAGAAAAGCTCACCGCAAAACCGGCAGATGAGGACAAAAGCTTACCGGCCGTTGAGCGGATGCGGAAAAAAGCTCATCGATTTTTTTTTTTTTTTTTTAACTTAGCGGATTTTGCTTTGAGCGTGGCAATTTAACACAATTCGCATTCGTCACTTCATTAAAAATATGTCCTCTTTTTTTTTTTTTATATTCTTGAAGTTCATTGGGCATACAGTATATTACTAATTCCTCAGAAATTGGTAATCACATATTCTGTATATTAATGAAGCCGCAAGTATAAAATCAGAACATTGTACACCGGTAAAAAAGGCAATTTATTGACAACTGACAGTGCACGCCGTCGGTAGCCCTGTCAAATAAAGAGGTTTGTTCCTTGCGAGCTAATATGAATAGCGGTGTGTGAACCGTTTCAGCTCCAAATATTGTGTAGTGCCTAATAGATAAGTAGGTGTTTGTTGATGTAATCAGTGTCGGCTACGCTGTTTTTTTGTTTTTTTTTTTTGTTGTTAATTTCACTAACAAAACTTTAGCTGCGAGAACAGCTTCGTCCTGTCGTGTTTGTTGTCTTCACTCCATTGCCGTTTGAGCCGTTTTAATCATGTATAACGTTTACCAACTCGCCATTTGCTACCTTACAGAATATTGTTGTACTTTACTTATTTTGTAGGAAACAACGATGACCTTACAGAATACTACTTCTTAACTTCTTATATAGGTTACGAGTAACAATTAATGGTGACGGTGTGCAGCTCTGAGGGACATAAGTGGCTCACCGTAGAAGGGCACGATCACGCAAAAAAGGCAACCTGTGGAAACACGAGCACGAACGGCTAGAAAACGTGCATGTCCGTGGAAGAACGAAGCTTATCCTATTTTCAAAGGTTAACAAAAGCTCCAAAGAGAATTTCAGGCACCGCGTTGTTGCGCATGCACTTTCAGATTTTCGGCATTGACAGTTTTGATTTTTAGGTTTAAGCAGACATTATTAAGTTTTCCTTCCTTTTTTCCTTTTTCCACAAAAAACACTCGCCCGAAATTATTAATTTGGGAGCAATATACCCAATAAGCTTAACAAATAATACAAAAAAGACATTTTCTTTTTTACAAATTTGACGTATTTTAATGATAATAAATCGGATTTATGCACGATCCAACAGCCTCCATATAAAAAGAAAAAAAAAAATCGGTGAGCTTTTCTCCGCATTCGCTGGTTTTGCGGTGAGCTTTTCTCCGGTGAGCTTTGTCCGAGATTCAATTCTACTGCTTCCTTCAGTGTGGGCGAAGCCTCTTCTGCCTAAATGGTTCTTTCAGAACCCAGTGGGAACTTTGTGAGGGTTGTTTACAAAAGCCGCGGAACAACAAAGTAGCGATGTTAATTTTTATTTTTTATATATAGAATGCGATATGATCCCCGAGTTGCGGGGAAACATATATGCTTGGCTATCAAACTATAGTATAACGCAAATAGATGTAGTGAACAAGTGTTGGAGCAACGTGTTGGAGCTAGAAACGTGTGTAACTTCTGACCATTTAGACGTTTTTTGAGTTCGTGTTATTGTGAGTGTCCCGTTGTTCGATATCTGTGACTACTTTAAAGTCGTTTATTATAAAACGGCTGTCTATCATTTCAATAAAACAAATTATTAAAGAAACCGGATAGAAAAAAAAAAAAGAAGAAAGAAACGGATTTCAGGAGCGTGTAGCTGGTAACCGAAACCGTAAAAAATTTAAACCGTAAAAAAAACCCAAACGAAACCAATATCAACAGGAATCGTTAACCGTAACCGAAACGCTATATTTTTTTCGGTTTGAGTCCCTGCTTTTAACAAATGGCAGGTGTTCGGTGTGGCCCAGGTACGGATTTATAGGACTGCATCTCATCAACCAGCTAGCCCAGACATACGTTTTATAGGTCAGGGCTTGGTGTGTGTGTGTGTGTGAGTGTGTGTGTGTGTGTCTGTGCGTGTGTGTGTGTGTGGTTGGGGGGTACATAGAGGCGCATAAAAATATAATTAGAAAAGGGGAAATAAATTTAGGTATTATGAAACTCAAGGCGTTATGGAATTACAATAGATACAAAGTGGTTAGGGCATATGAAAAGGAGTCGGTGCAACGTCCGCAGGGGCAAATTTGGGGTCAAAATAAAAGTATTTGCTTAGATAATCCGCCCTTGGCACATAATCCGCACCCCGTGCATTGTTCGCACTTAGTGCCTAGTCCGAATGTAAAAAGTATCATACACAGCACACCTTGACAGATGCCTACTTGTTTTAGCGCGCAAAGAAGCTTTATCGTACATAAATCAACCTTAATATAGTCCGTTACTCATAAAAATCCTTCAGGACTTGTCGCAGTCAAGGATCTAAAAAAAAAAATCAAAGCCTTCCATAGTCCGAACTTGTAGATTTTCCGCATCGGGTGAATTTTTAACTTTTAAACATGTATATAGTTTACCGTCTGGTAAACTTGTACACTCATGTTCCTAATTTTTTTTTTTTCATTGAAATACTGAGGACGTTGCTAAGGAAAAACAGTTGGCCGAATCCACTGTGCTGCTTCGACTGCACAAATATAGTTTGTTGACCAAATAATCACCACCTGACTAAGAACGACGCATCCCGTTTAGGATTTTTTTATCCCACTTAGGCGCGTCGGGGAAGGGGGGCGGCCGCCCCTTCTAAATCCGCCCCTGCAGGTGCGGGGGGGGGGGGGGGGGGGGTTGAAACACCGTAATTCTCTCCCCCGCCTTCCTGGCTTCGCCACTGCTGCTTACTTCCTTGCTTCCTTGTATGCGCGGGGGATCCACAAGGGCAAGATTCTAATTAGAAATATCCCAACAAAAGTTGTCAACTAAAAAAAAAAAAAAGTTTCGTGTTGGCGTTGCGATTGATTTCGGTCCGGTGACACTTTTTGCACTCTCAACTGGAGTGAATCTACATGCAAGTCCTTCCCGCAAAATACCGTCCGTTCGTCATGAGTGTTGGTGGTCGTAATTATGTTAAAAAAGATGCTGCACGGTGCTTTGCCTTCGATCACTCGCCTCTACCTAAAAGACAAGGCCTTCGCGCATGACGTCAATGTTAGTGGCCCTCCGAGTTGCCCGTGGTGGCAAACACGCCGAAGTTCGACGAGAGCAGCGCATCTTGGCGTCGCCTTCATGCTAGCGTCGCGCTCGTTGTGCGAGACACTGCGAGACGCGCTGGCTTCGTTGCTGACGGACTTGTGAATATCACAATTGTAATAACCTTTCTACGTTTAGGCAGGAGGTTTCTTGCCTGGATTGGACTAAGGTGTATGAAAGTGAGGATGCAGAGGAAGCGTACAATGCGTTTTTAAATAAATTCCTGCAGCTATATAGGACGTGCTTCCCATATATATAGATCAGTTAAGTAACCAAAGAAAATTCGCAAGCCATGGATTACTCCAGAGCTGCTATCTATGAAAAGATCGTCTGCTAAAGACGCCGGCTCTCGGCGCCGTATGCTCGTTCGTTGGCGGCAGTTGGCGTCGCGACCGCTTGCGCCATCTCTTGTCTTCCGTGCGAAACGGCGCTGTATTGTTTGAAGACCGGTGGCTTCGCTGCGTTTCCATAGGAGTTAGGCCTTTTTCTTTCTTTACTTTTTTCTCAGGTAAATTCGCTCTCTACAAATTAAAAAAAAGTACCATCTGTGGGCAACGCTGCACAAAGTCGTAGCGAATTTTGCGGTCGATCTAAAGAGCCTGGTCGCTACTTGGGACAAGCTGTGGAAGCCGAGGTGATGCTTGCGTTCTTAGCACCAAAAAATAGTAAAAGCTGTGACGCTGATGACATGCAAATAGGACCAATAAAATACGTGTTATGCATCATATCTCCCTGATCGACGTATATTTTCAATTTGTGCATGCAGGCCGCGGGTTTCCCGCAAAAAATGCAAATCGCAAAAATAAAGGTTTTTTTTTTTTTTTTTTTTTTTTTTTTTACAAAAAGGATTGCAAGAACGTTTTTGGGAATTATAGGCCTATTTCAATCTTATTCGTTTTTTCAAAGGGTTTTGAGAAAATTCTGCTCTCCCGCCGGATGGTGACGTTTGCAAACAAACGATATAATTACTCCGTCGCAATTCGGATTTTGTAAATGCCGCCGGTCTACACAGCTGGCCCTTCTGAAGCAAAAGGAATACGTTTTCCGTAGCTTTGAGGATAAAAAAATAATTATTGGCATTTTCATTGATTTCACGAAAGCCTTTGATTATTTAAACCACGACTTGCTAATAAAGAATCTTGAAAGGTACCGATTTCGCGGACAAGTGTCAGCTATCATTTCATCATATCTTGCTCATCGTAAACAATATGTTCATATCGACGGGTACTTTTCAGATATCCAACCTATCCTGTGCGGCGTTCCACCAGGCAGTATTTTAGGCACTTCGTTGTTCAACTGTTAATGACATCGTGAACGTAGATAAAAATTCCAAATATGTCATCTAACCTGACGATACATGTTTGTTTTCCACAGGTATGTGCTGTCATGACCTAGCACATAGGGCGAATCAAACTCAGCAGAAGTTTAGTAGCTGGAGCCACGCTAAAAAATCAACGCGAGCAAGACTAAGGCTATTTTCTTTCAACCGAAGAATAAAAATGCAGCTATTACAAGAGATATCGTTTTGAATTCGAGAAAAATAGAATATTTGACCAGTTTAAAGATTCTTAGAGTCGCTTTCACGCAACAAATGACTTGGAATAAACATCGAAACCAAAGTTGTTGTTTTTTTTCTACTTTTTTGTATGTATGTGTGTATGTCTGTGGGTGTAGCGGGTACAGCAAGCCTCTAGGCATGGGCAATAGCGTTTTTACTGTCACCCTGGTTTTAGATACCGAATAAAGAATTATTATCTTGATAAAGCTGTCACGTATGATTGGCATAATGTATCGTCACCGCTCTATTTCGCCAAAAAATGCTAAATTGTTAATCTATAACTCGTTATTTCTTATACATATACATTACTGTTACCTCGTCTGGGGAAATACTACAACGGCAAATTCGAACAAACTTATGCTATAAACAAGAAAAAAAAAAAAATACTGCGAATAATATGTAATATATTCTACATGATCACCCTAGTATAGACCTCTGTTCACAAACTTAAATTTAATGCATATTCACAATATCTATAAATATCGATTATGTCTAAGTTATAGGTCTGAAACAAATGTTATCAATCTTAGTGAACTAGCGTCCTTATCACCGAAATTGACAGCATATCGTACTCGTAGCCAAGACGGCTGGGAAGTCCCCACTGCCCAGTTGCAGTACAACCTATGGTGAGCAAACGCTATCCAACGTGCTTCCGACCCTACTCAATTACCTTAACATAATATTTATCCTTCAACACCAACAGTAAAATATATCAGATTTGTTTTCTTGTAGAGTGAATTTGCATAGCAATGACTAGGTAAATATTCAACTCAATGTCCTCATTTATAAGGTGCAGTTCTATCCGTTGAGAATTAATTTAGTGAATGAGACTATAGTATTACATAGTCGTGTTATATATATAAGCCCTTGAATGTGCACTTGTTGCTTTATAGACGCTTTACACACGCGCCAAATTACAGGCGCCATTGCTGACCTTCTCTTGTCTTACCGAAATGCCGAGCAACTGAAACGTAGTTGACGATTTTCTACAAAGGCCGATGCTTTAGAAAAGGACACAGTTGAATCTAATGTGGCAATAATTTGGCCTGCTATGGTAAAGATGAAGTGAAATAAACGAAATAAGAGGAAACAAAAACTAAAGGTCAGTTATGGCGGCGTCCATGCACAGATGCTGCAAAGCGTCTATAGTTATCCGTCTGTTTTGCAATAAAACATTGAAATGTTCTATAGTGAATTATTGACCCGTGTATTTTTTATTTCGTTTGCACAGCTTTTTCCTTCAGTCCCCTTCCATCATACTTGATGGAGAAATATATATTATTATTAACTATACTGTGCAGGCCACGGAGTAGGGAGCCTATCATTGAGATCAGTGGAGCCTACATACTCGCCGACTCCCGGCGAGTATGTAGGCTCCCTAGCCACGGAGGCCTCCTTACCGCCACAGCACTAGCGCCGTCCGCAACAAAAAGTAGTTCTAAACTCTTTTTTTTTTTTTTTTTTTTTAACGGCAATTGAGGTTGCGCGATTTTATTTCTATCGGAACTATGCTACACGACACGGAGGGAAGACAAAAACATGTTTCTTTTCAAAGATACTTCGAATCAAGCCTTTTTTGATAAAAATGTGGCTTTTGAACGACGTTTGAACGAGCGCAGCCCTGTAATCGACCACTTCTGCTCAAAACGTTGTTCTGGCATTAGCACCCGCTACAGATTCGCAGGTAAATTGAGCATGTGGTTGTGTCATGAAGTGTTCCCGAAGAAGTTGATTGGTTTCGCAGCGGACGACTCTTTGCCAGCAGACGACAGCCGCTTCCTGCGGGCCTCACGTTTGGCGCAGTGACACAAACGCTCCCGTGACGTTACGTTCATAGAGTTATCATAATGTACGCTAGAGGTTCAAGTGGCGCTAGTGTGCTGACGCAAATTGAAGCAGACAGCAACCAGTCGAAAATTGACTTCCGGTAATTCATTTCTATGGGAAAAAGTGAGTGAATTTTCTCCCTGCGCTTGATCATAAGAGCAAATATCCCAAATAATTCGTACGTACTATGTACCTTGGAACATTTCTCAGTCAGGCCGACGAAATAATTGGTCAGTCATGGCGTTTTTCTTTCGAATTCATCGCATTAAAAACGGTGCTAAAACGGCTTCGTACGTGTATTCATGTGCACTGTCGGACACTGTTAGCGCGAACGCGGCGTCGGCGATTTCCAGCATGGGGGATATACATGCCAAACGAACGAAGGACATCTGGGAAATGAAGAGCGGCGGCAAGAACTACGCAGTAACACTGGATCAGTAACTCGCAGTGCATGTACGATCAAAATAAATTGAAGGCCACGTAATCTATTCCGATTTTAAATAAGTAAGTATACTAGCTGCTTTATTCTTTCTGCCGTGAGCGAAGCTGCTTGTTCTACGTTGAAAATATCACCCGCGCGCTCGATATCTTTGAGAACAAGTGCGCGATAAAAGCTGCCCGGCAGAGAAAACAATACGAAGAGACACCTTTCATAGCCCACGAACTTTATTCTCTACGTTTTGAAGGTTTTTATCCGCTCATGCACGACGGGATCATTTTCATATAGTGACAGGACTGGCATATTATCAATATACGAGCGTCACCGGAATGCTGGCGAGCCTTGAACACACTCTATATTCGTTTCGATTGTAATTTTGTTTTGAATCGTCGCTTGTTTTTACACACCCGCTGCGGAACACACGTTTGGGACTGAAATGTAGCGAAGTTAAATTTCGTTCACTGATGACGAAAAATGCGCTAACTAAAGCAATTACACTTTTACAGTGTTAATCAAGGTACATGCTATTCGGTACGACCCAAATAACCTAAGTGTTTCGTGTTATTTTCTGGCGAAGAGACAAAATGCACGCGCGTTTTCCCATAGGAATGCACAGGAGCACCGCAAAAGTTGACTGGTTGCTGTCTGCTTCAATTTGCGTCACGGAAGTCGCATAGACACTAGCGCCAGTTGAACCTCTAGCGTACATTATAATAACTCTATGGTTACGTTACGTGCCTCGCTCCTTGGGTCGCGGAAGCCGTAGCCTTCACAGTTCGCCAAGTTATTAGAGGCACTTGTGATGACGTTGGTACCTGGAACGCGTCTCGAACTCATGTGTTTACCGCGCCCAAAAAAGTGGTTCCTCGATTTCCGCCTGATTACGTCATAAAAGTTGCATGCTGTCGCCAGTCGCGATCCTGGCGGCGTCCCAATAGCTGTGGTATATGTGGCAGACGCCTGTTCTGCTGCAGGTCGCTCTTCAGTGTGACAGAGAAGTTGGGACGCCGTGACGACAGCGACACTCGTGTTGTGCTACTCCAAGCTTCTCCATGGCCTTCGTGATCCCGGAACTCGCGCTTCGGGATCTCGGAGGCCATGGCTTCTCTTTAGCATTTCTACGACCAACCGCCAGGATCGCGACTTGCAACAGCATGACAGCATGACACTTCTGCTTCGTTGCCACTTCGGTCTAACTTCGGGACCACTTTTGATGTATGGGCAGCATAGGACGCAAAACACACCTATCGAAAACGGGCTCCAGGCACCGTACACATATACCCATATGTTCCTCGCTCCCACAAGCGTCGCGCGATGTATGATCTCTTTGGCGGTGCCGGCGGTGCGGGGAGTGTTCCACAGAGCCCCGCGGCCCCGCGTTCCAAAAGCCCCTTTTTTTAGGGAGCCTACAGCCTACATACTCGCCGACTCTGTACTTTTTTTTGCTGTAGTGGCGCCATCTCTCGACAAACGTTTTCAACTAATTACATTTTAGAAGTTGAAGTGGTTGTAGAGAATCGAAGTAAACGAAGTTTCACAAAAAGTAATATCAAGCAACATAAAACTTACTAGCGGAAATATTCCAAATAAGGCCGGAAAGATATATTTTTTTTTTGTTCTGGTAGCTGCTTTTCTTCACTGCACGCGAAGCATTCGAAAAAGGCTGGCAACAACAAAGACGCCTCGCCCTTTTTCTTTTTTTTTTTTTTTGTGCGCGCTGCTTGTGCCGTCATTTGCAAAAATAGCTGGCAACCGTGGAGCCGATCAAATGGATCGTTGACATCGCATATTGGATTTTTTCTTTGTTCCGCCGGTACAAGTGTGTAAATAGTTTTGTCTTTGCGTGAGTTGAGCGCGAAAGTTTCTTCGAAGAGGAAGAGTCGACGAGAAGTCTGCCCAAGTCTGGCGGGGACGCTGCACGCGGAGAAGTGAGCCCTAAAAAAAGAAGCGGCGCGGGTAGACTGTGCGGGCGAGCCATCTTGTTTTTTAACGGACCATCACCTTTTTTTTTTTTTTTTTCAAAAATACAAAAAAAGTAATTATCGGCATTTAACGCGTGTGCGAGTCGCGCAAGCTCGCGAGATACGAGTTTTGTGGCGGTACGGACCGGCCTGCAAAAAGTGGTGAAAATTTTTGGCGATGTTTTTTTCTTTTTGTATGTGTTTGCTTTCGGCCACCAGAAGGCCATTTTTTCCAGGCTCCATTCGGCTTTCCTTTCTTGACAGCTGACAGCATTAGGGCAAATTTTTAGGGGTAACGGGGCTGCCCAAAGTTATTTGTGGGCATCCCTGGCCAAACTCGGACTCCGGTGGATCCATGAGAGCGGCGGATCGGCAGGCGGCCCAGCGAAATGAGCAGGTTCTTTTTATTGTTTCCATTTGAAATTTGTTTGTTTGATCGCGTCGGGGCACGGGCGCCCTTTTTTCAAACGGCGTCTGATGGACGGTGTCTGGTGAGGCCTGGTCCTCGTCGGGGTTGATGGAAGGTCGCGCAGAGCCCGGGCGGCCCTTCTCGTGGACTTTAGTAGCCGCAGAGCCTCGTCGCGGGCGCTCTCCCTTTGTCTCGGCCGGGCCGGGGCCGTCGCTCGAGTAGCCGTTCGCGGCAAGATGTAAACAATGGACCCTACCTTCGGTTTCTCATCGGGGCTGCCAACTCAGATTCCGCTCTTCACGTCTGCGCACCGGCTGTTCAACTTCTACAATTTGGAGAAGGAGTCGATGCTCTACGGCGATGGCCCAAGGGAAAACAACGCAACCAATGCCTCCGCTCCCGGTCCCCCTCCGAACGCGCTGTGCGTGGCCAACGCCGGCGGCGCACATCACAGCGGGCACGCGGCCGCAGCAGCCGCGGCCGCAGCCGCCGCCGCGGCCGCGGCCGCCAACAGCGGCAGCGTGCACAGCGTGAGTACGCAGAGCAGCCCCGTGCCGCAGCAGCAGCATCCTCAGCAGCAGCAACAGCAGCCTCAGCAGCAGCAGCCTCAGCAGCAGCAGCAGCAGCAACAGCAGCCTCAGCAGCAGGGAGGCGTCCCGCCGTCGGTGGTAGGTCCGCTACAGCTCGCTCAGCCACAGCCCAAGGCTCCCGCCAAGCGGGGCGAGTTTCCGTGCGAAATATGTGGAAGAGTCTTCACGCAGAAAGGGAATCTGAAGAGTCATATGTACTGTCATTCTGGTGAGAAACCGTACAACTGCGACGTGTGCGGCAAGGGATTCACTCAGAGGTCGAGCTTGGACTACCACCACACGCTGCACCTGGGGGAGAAGCCCTTTGGGTGCGAGGTGTGCGGCAAGCGGTTCACGCAGAAGGGCAACCTCAAGACACACATGAACTCGCACACGGGGGCCCGGCCGTTCCGCTGCGAGATCTGCGGGCGCGGATTCACCCAGAAGGGCAATATGAAGACTCATTTGGCGACCCACTACGGGGAAAAGCCGTACGCGTGCGAGGTGTGCGGCAAGCGGTTCACCCTCAAGGGCAACCTGAAGACCCACGTGATGGCCCACGAGGGCGTCAAGCCCTTTGCCTGCGAGGTGTGCCACAAGAGCTTCTCGCAGAAGCTCAGCCTCGAGTACCACATGAACAGCCACATGGGCCGCAAGCCGTACGCCTGCGAGGTGTGCGGCAAGGGGTTCACCCAGAAGGGCAATATGAAGACTCACATGCGTTCCCACTCGGGCGAGAAGCTTCACACCTGTCAGATCTGCGGCAAGGGGTTCACCCAGAAGGGCAATATGAAGACCCACATGAAGATTCACCTGCGGCCGCCCTCCCTCGACAAGCCCTACTTCTGCGGCATGTGCGGCAAGTCCTTCGTCATGAAGTCCAGTCTCGAGTGCCACATGGCCACCCACGTGCCCAAGAACGGGGCCGCCATAGGCCCCGCGGGGAACCACCCCAGCCACCTGACGCTGGGGCCCAGCCACCTGGCCCTGGGCAGTGCGGCCCAGCAGCCCAGCCACCTGGCCCTGGGCAGCGCGGCCCAGCAGCAGCAGCAGCAACAGCAGCAGCAACAACAACAGCAGCAGCAGCAGCAGCAGCAGCAGCAGGGCTCTCCGGGCAGCCCACCGCCCACCATGGTGCCTCCCCGCAGCCTGACCAACATCCAGGCCAGCATCCAGAGCATGGGGGGCCTCAAGGGCATGATGCAGCAGCAGCCAGGGGCCGGTGGAGGGAGCGGCGCGGCGGGGGCGGGCGGGCCCCCGCAGTCGCAGCAGCAGGGGGTCCCCGCAGCGGGCCCCGGCAACGGCGCGGGCGCCTCGGCCATGTGCGCCATGGGGGGCGCACCCTCGGCCGGCGACAAGCCAACCGTCGTGGTGCCCGGGGGAGCCGTGCTGTCCGCCCTCTGAGCGGTGAGTCCTTCCTCTGGTCTTTTTGAGCCTTCCTGCGGAGGCTGACGTGGCCTGATGCGTCGCATTAGCTGCTTGCCAGACCTTCGTGCGACCTGCACGCCTTGGTTACAGAAAGGCAAGGAAAATAGGTGCTGGTTGGGCCTCGTAGCGCACTCTATGGTAAGGCCTGGGAAACCTATGGTCCGGTAGGACATCATCTCTTGGACATAGTCTCTGGCTGCTGGGTCTGCCTGTCCTGTACTCTGTCTGCAGGCTCTAACGGCTACAAACCTTTAGAGCTTGCCATTGTATAGGGGTACCTAAAACCCTCGGCTCTCCTGAGGAACTGCAGGACTCGTAGGGGCCATGTCCTGGGCCATCAGGTCAGCGAGGGATGGCTTCTGGTGGCAGTATTACAAGAGCTAGTTGCTGCTCGACCTATTTCGTTCTGGGGGACTTGAGAGCCAACACTGCCAAGAGGTAGAGCTTGCATGCAGTTACTGGGAGTGAACAGACTTCAGCAGTGCTTTAGACTCTTGCCACAGGCCCACGTGATGTAGGGGCATCTGCTGTACTGGCAGCCATGCTTGCACCTGACAGTGATGGCATTGGTCCCAGGTTTGGGCCAGTTTTAGCTTGCGGAAGTGTGAACCTTGTTAGGGTGTTCTTCAGCATCTCCTTGGAATAACAAGTGCTGTTTCAAAAGCTTGATGCAAGTGAAGGGGTGGTTTAGGTAAAGTGGACACACTGATATCTGAAATGGATGGGTCAAAGCAGAGCACCATATCTGTATTTTTAGATGTGTCCTTCCGAATGTGTACACTTTGGCAGCTGCTTAGAGAAGAGGGTCCTGTGTACTTTAATCGATAGGGAGGATGGTTCAGGCTTGCTGTGGTAGACTGTCCATGGGTTTGATATTTTACAGTCTTTGCCTTGCCATTTCTAGCAGTACAAAAGGGCCCAGGCATTGTAGCGTACATTTTCACTGAGCAAGCCATGATGGGAGCGGTATTTCCACCTCAGGACCTAGCCTTCGGAGGGTGGAAATTTGGGTTACAGGGTTCACACGAGTCCTTGAAAACACTTTAATTTGAGAACTACATTTTCCAGACCTTGAAAGTCCTGAAATTCCTCGCGGTGCTTTAAAACCCTTCAATTTCCCGATGATAATCAGTTTTTTGTTAACAATAATAGTTTTTTTTTTTCAATAATTAAAGATAATTATTAGTTTTACGTGCATGTTGGCATACATTTCAATATTTCAACGAGAATGTATTCTTAACTGGCACTTTTAAACACATTTAGGAGATGCCTGTTAAAGGGGCCCCTGCAATCGTATTTAAGCATCTACCTTTTTTGTGATTTCCACGTCTCTTGGGGTTCGGGCAAGCCAGCGGGCACGGAGAGAGTAACTAAATATCAGTGCATCATATTTTAACCGGACGACGCGGAAACCTCCTCCACCTACGGGGGCGACCTGCGGTACAGAAAGCGCGCGATATGTGACGTCTTTGGTCCTGGGCTTACTACTGGTCAGAGCCGCTAAGAGCTTCTTTTTAGTCGAAATACGAAATATAACTGGCGCAAACCGTTTCAATTATTTATAAAAGTAGCTTTTGTTCAGTATCTTAGATAAGAAAAGAAACAAATACAGTTTATGAAGTACGGAAACCCGTCGACATGCCCGCCACCAAGTGGTGGAAAAGGCAGTGCATACTAGAAAGGAGTAGTGGGATCAGGCGCCGACACGGAAAGGTCCCGGATGTGCGCAGCAGCGCTGCGGTCGTTTACGGACTGGAGGATCCGACCGACTCTGAGCGTTCCGAAGGCCTTCTGCGAGCAGCTTTGTCTTACGGTTTGGCCGTTTCGCGGTACGGCAGCGTGAAGTGGCTCCCATTCTGAACTGATCTTTACTCCTTGTTCGCTGTCGTTTGTGGCCGATGAAGTGTCATGCCGAATTAGTGTTAGTGCTTTAGTGGCGCCCTCTCGCACCGTCGACACGGAGTGCGGCAGCCGTGAGTGCTCGCTGAGCTCACTACCCCTCTAGTTCACAGCCACTCCAGCGACCAAGGAAGTCATGAAGGGGGTTATTTTTTTGCTTGTTTTTGTAATTTTAATTTGCCTATAACTTTTAAAATAAAGCGAAATTCGAGAAAAGCAAAGTTTCATTAAGTTACTACGTTCAGTGCGCTCAGGTTTGGTGGAAATTAAAAACAAGTAAAGTGCTTGCAGGGCCCCTTTAAGCACCTGGCCACAGTAGTGGCAGTCTGATGGTTCAGGGTCCGGTTTCATCCGTCTGCCATCTTGCAATCTTGTCCCTCGTTCGCCTTGTCCTCTCAAGCACTGTTAGCTAGTTACTCCTGGTTTGTTTGTTCCGCATCTGTTTTACGCTACACATGGTGGGCATAGTTTATTTTGTGCGCGATGCCGGATGTGCAACTACAGACACCGAGAAAGTAGAGGCAGGTGACGTCACCTACAATTGTCATGTCGAACAGCCTAAGGAAAATGGCAAAAATGAAGATGCAGTGATTTCTAAAAATCAACCAGGAAATAAAGGAAAAGCTGCAGTAGCTCTTCTGAACTCTTTACTGGCATCCCTTTGGCATATGCCCCTTTTTTTAGGTATCGTGCCATAAAGAATTTTCGTGGTGCGTTTCAAAAAGTTAATATATTATAAATTTACTAGATAAGTATTGGAAGGAATGCTTGAAGATATCTTTACAGGTCTTTAAAAGTCCTTGAAAACCCTCGAGTTGTTTTTCTTTGAAGCCTGTATGAACCCTGGGTTAATAGAAAACACTATAACTATTAGAAAATATGCAGATGAATGAACAATACTTGATTGAATGGAACAAAGGTAATGAAGCCACCGAAAGACGATCTTTGGCAGAGCCGGGACTCAGAACGTTGCGCTCGCGATGTCTGGTCAGGTATGTTAACCGCTACACCCCTCTGCCTACCCGACCGGATATTTTGGCCCTGCTCTGCCAAAGATTTTGTCTTTCGGTGGTTTCATAAGCTTTGTTACATTCAGTCAAGTAAGGTTCATTCGTCTGCACATTTTTGAATATTTCCTCTTTGGACACCAGTAAGATGAAGTAAAGTTCCTCGTGATATATGAACACACTAAAACCTGTACCCTAAATTAACACCACTGCAGTGAAACGGCTTATTCAACCTGTAAAAAGAGTTGGATTTTTCTTCCTGTGCTTTCGGGTTATTTCACGTTTTCCGGCGAAGTTGGTCGATGCAATGGCTCTTCTGTATAATCTCTAATGGAAGAGTATAGGCAAGTGAAAACTAAATTTCCGATGTGGGAAGCAGCTCGAGGTATCTCGATGCTTCCCGAGACGCAACTTGCCGAGGCTGGCCTACGGCTGGGTCACAAACGATTATCAGAGTTCACTGTGGAGAGCTTTTGGCCGAAAACTGGTTCAGGTTCCCCCACACTGAGGACACATTTTCCGGCAACTTGTTTTGCAGTTGCGTTTGTGGGATGCAAGTGTGTCTTCTGTCGCAGGCTTTCAGACTCTCGAAGCTCTCAAACGGTCCAAATTCTTAGACAAGGCCTTGGGGTGTTAGGAGTGCCAAATCCAGAGCAAATAAATGCAAGTCGTGGACCAATGCGATGAAACAAAGCTGGAACCGTGTCTATTATTTTCATTCATAGTGTTTTATAGCAGTGATACAAGCATCCAAAAATCAGAAAAGTCTAAATGTTTGTCAGAGTTCCCCTTTCCTCTTTTGAAAACACAATGAAAAGGAATTTGACATCTCTCTCTATAAGAAAAAACAATACATCTGTTTAAATTTGTCGGCGAAGCACATTTTGTTTGACCCCTCTTAGTTCCTTTCCTCAGGCTTACTAGCATGTTTCTTCTTATCATAACCGGTACGTCTACATTGTTGCATTTATTTTTACTATCTATAGGTCTTCGTTTTCCGATTAAACCTGATTTTACCTGAAATTTATACGCAAACAAGTTTTGTCATGACCTAGTTTCTTTCTCCTAAGAAAAAAAATGAAATAAAGAGCGCCCTTTTTGTAAGCTGTGCGGGGACATCAAAAGTAAAGGGTACTAACATATAGACGATTTCCAAAGGCACCACCACATTTCAGCTGTGTGTGGTTGTATAAATCACCTCTGCAACCAATTTGGTAGTTTGTTCTTTATTCATATTTATTTTGCTTTGAGCAAAGTAGATAACTAGAAAACTTCTGTGGTGTGAGTATGAAGGGAAAAGAAAGAAATAACAAATTATGTATCGAATTTTGGTCTAAAAATAGAAGCGGTTAATTTCGAACTTCTAACAGTATGCATCTTGTCCATCCGGCTGCTGGGGTTTTGTGGTTTTTTGTTGAGCTTCCCACGTTTGAATGCACTCGCCTCCCCACAGGGTGCTTTGTCGTTGGCTGGTAAATGAGGGTTTCATCGGTTGGAAAAAAAGGTGACGTGACTGCCCATTTGTTGGGAAGGGTGATAGTCTTGGCTGCCTAATTTAAATGACAGCTTTTATGTGTGCCTAGATTTCTATGGAAACAATGGCACGCAAAAGCCCAACAAAATCAACAAAAGTAAAAAAAGTTTGTTGCTCAAACGTGTATTTTTTTTACGCGAGAGTTGGCTGTCTTAGAATTACTCTCGCATTCTTTTCATGAGTCACGTGCGGTGGCGATGCAGAACTCGTTTATTTCAGAGGGAATTAGTTGTGGGCATAGTGAATTCATTAATAAAAGTAGAATTCGTAAATTACGATTTTAATGACCATCGAACACCAAAAAACATTGATGTAAAGGGACGCTCGAGTGCTTTTTGCAGTAGCTTGTTTTTGATGGCATACTGTGTTTATGATGGCATAATAAAAATGCCCAGTTACAGATGTCGAGACATTGTAGTAAACTCTCAGCAATAAAATTACACGGGCGCTATTTTCTCTTCGGCCCCCACCATCTTCTTAAAACTTGACCAATGAAAATTCATTGCAAGGAGATTCCTAACATTACTATTATGGCTCTTTTTAGGCATGTGCATTTTTAAACAAAAACATCAAATCTTTGGATTCAAGGAACGTGATACGGTGATTATGCAAGCAGCAGCAATAAAAAAGGCTCGGTCAAGCCAGTTCATTGTCACCCCTGCCCTTCGGGATATTCACAACTCCAGCGCGCCGCTCGCCCTCAAGCGGACGAACGGAGGAGCGGGGACGGTAGCGGCGGCGGCGGCGCGGAGGCGGTGGCCAGTGGCAGGGACTGTCGGCCTTGATGCGTGAAGCCGTTTTAACGAAAAAAGTTAGCGCGTTAAAATAGGAATTCTTATGCTCCGTCTTGCAGCAGCTTTGCACGAAGGACCGATATGTTTAATTTCATGAGGAACCTTTCGTGAGTCGCATCCGCTGCGGATTTCTAGTCTTGTGCATGACCGCCAGCTCAATCTGTGCTCAACGTGACGGCGGCAAAAGCTCCCACTAATAATGTAGAGCTATATAGTACGGTCTACGGAGTCTATTCTTTGCTATAAGTAGGAGAAAACTCGTTGCGCAACAGTATGTTGAGCAATACAAATCGGAAATGGGTTTGCGTTTTAAGGCTGTTACAAGGAACATGACCATTATTTATTCCAAGCACTTTAAAAAGACAGAATGCCCGTACTTGCTTTCAGGTAATTAAAAAGCAAATAAAGAAATGCTGGAAACATTTTAAGCGCGTCTGTGTTAGCCTGCCGTTCGTGACGAGAGCTTAGAAAGCTCAGTTTTGGCCAGAGGGACCGCAATGTTGTAAACAACACTGTACAAAAAATGTACGGTATATTAAAATATTTATTTTTGATAGAGCAATAAATAAACCCCCTAAACACGCCGATTATGTTAATGGCCAGTTTTTGCATAGCGTACGACACCCTTAAACTTCAGTTGGACGTACCGCGCACTGACGTTCAACCGGCGCTACCAACTTTCACAAGCGCTTGATAGCCGGGTTATGCAGCTTATTAAAATAGCTTAAGTGAGTGTAAATGACTGTAAAAAAAAAAAAAAAAAAAAGTAATCGTTTTTTTTTTTGTTCTACTGCAAAACGTAGTAGCTGTTTTTTTTTTGTTTTTTTTCTGTACTCTTTGATGCATACTTTAGCTGTTTAATATCTTATATTGCGTCGTCATCAAGCATCTTGTGAAAGTTGGGGCCGTCAGTTTGATTACGTGTTACAATACACCAAAGACCAAGACGGTGAGCAGCGAGTTGTGAGGCTGTGACGCGAAGACACCAATAGTGTGAACGCTGCTCTTCCGAAGCTTGACGGTCACCGTTCGCGGCCCTCTTTTTAGAGCACTAATGGCCAGGCAAGGCGCAAACTTATCTTCATCACCCTCAAAAATATTCTGCCACAAACAGTAACGTGGCCGGTTCCTAAAACGGGCTTGCTCACCACAAAGCTTTGCAATTCGAGGTTTCTGCAACCTCTGAATAACAGCATGCTCGTTTTCCTAACGTGCATCGGCATCTCCGTCACCTGTAATAAGATCCCTCCCTAACCGCTCATTCACACTGGAAGCGGATCCGTGTTCGCAAAGCGGTTGCGAACGCGATTGTATAAAGATCCAGTACAATTGCACGCACACCCGATGACATCAAGTGCGCGTGCAATTGTACTGGATCCTTATACAACCGCGTTCGCAACCGCTTTGCGAACATGGATCCGCTTCCAGTGTGAATGAGCGGTAACCGCTTCGCATTTGTAGACAAATAAGTCATTTTTAGCGCGCTGCGTCAGCAAGCAGGCGCACGGGATATCCTGGAGAATCTATCCCCGTCTCTTCCGCCATCTTGGAACTACCGCCCCGCCACCTATAGGGCGTTGGAGTTGCGAATACCTAAATGAAATGGAAAAGAATTAGAGCGGAGCAATTCAGGTTTTGATGCGAGTTATGTGGAAGGAGGGAGAAATGTATTACATGTAATCCGAGGACTAATGTACGTGGACGATATAAGACACGAAGGAGATAATTGTGATGCATTACAGGAAGTAATGCATCAAGGGGACGGCTTGGGCCTGAGTTTTGGTATTGAGAAGTCTGGAGTAATGATGTTCAATAACGAAAACAGGGAATACCCGATAATATGCGGCAATGAAGTAGACTATGGAGAAAAATAGAAATATCTGAAAGTATGGCTCAATGGGAAAAAGAAAACATCTAGAGAAACACAAAAAAAAAATATTTAGAAAAGGGAAAAATTTGAGTAGTTTGAAACTTTATAGTACGTTACAAGTCAAGAAGGTAGCGACAAATGCCCCTCGTAGGGAATCGTATATCCCTCCGCATCCAATAGTGTCCCATCGTTTCTGCGACGTCGCGGCCAACGCGTGAGGAGGGTCTCGCCTTTCTGTACATATTTGCTTTATCTTTCGACTTTGACTTAGCATTGTGGAAGCCACGAGAGGGAGACTAGGGTTTTCCCCCTCTGATGGAAACAAATAGACTTTCGGGGATTAGGTTCCCCCTCTGATGGATACAAAGGCCGCTTTCAGGGGCTCGGTTCCCCCTCCGATGAATACAGAGGTCGCTTTCTTGAAAAGTGGGATCGGAGACAAGTTGGGCATCACTCTGTAGCCAATATCTACCTATTGAAGCGGAACAAGGACCGTTTCCAGTGAACTCTTCTTTCGACTGCGGGCGGATTTGAAACTGGCGCATCATGCTTGTGGGAGGAGAAGCTTCTCCTACCTTAACTTGTAACCGGCTATAGGCATTAGGGAATTATAGTGGATATGAAGTTGACAGAATTATATGTAAAGGAGTAATGGTGCCAGGTTCAATCAGGATTGGAAATTTGACAAAGGAGCGTTGGCAGGTTGGCATTGGGAGCACATAGGAAGACATCAAATGAGGGAGTGCAGGGGGACATGGGCTGGTCATTCTTTGAGAGCAGAGAGGCAATTAGCAAATCGAAATTTGAGGAAAGGTGAACTGTAGCCTGTCTCCCAGTGGGGCCGGTGTTAGGATAGCGTCGACGAGGTCTGATCAGAGGAAAATTGGCGGCTCTTGCGCCAGACGAAGGAGGCGGGGGTGATGTTCTTAGTTTTTTTTTTGCCCAATCCCTCGAAGGTATTCCTGGAGGTATCGCACACTGCCTGGTGATAGTTACAAAAAGGCAGAGGGGAAGTAAATTGGCTTAGGAGGGTGGGGGGAGGAATAATACTTTTGGTTTCGAGGCAAGGTCTGCCGCCTGTCATAGAGGGTACAGCCATTAGCATCCATCCATCCATCCATCCTGCCTTCCTTCAAGAAGAACAGACCGATTGAAATAAACGTCGCTCGTTTTATTCGTTTGCTAAAACATAAGCCGACATGCTACGTCGCGTTGAATTTTCCTAAAGTAGTCTTATTTGGCGCCGAAAAACTCGGGAACGACGACGCGACGAGGCCTAGAGACGTGAAGGTGCCACGACTCGACGAAGACGCTAGGGCAAGGCGAGGTCCAAGAAACGACGAATGAAGGCTCATACGAGGCTTAGATGGCACACTTGGGGCGGCTTCAAACCAAGGGGTGAGTGGTGCAATCCGAAACCAATGGATTCGGCGAAGAAATGCGGGCCATTTCAACTGTAAACCTGAAGTCCGAACAAAAAAAAGGAAAAGGCTCATTGAGATCACTGACGAATCAGAGATATCCTGGCCAGAGAACTTGCGGAGCTGGTTGCGCTAATTGAGCCTCACGCGATGAACGCGGATCTCTCCAAAGAGTACCAAGTTGTTCGGAGAGCCGAGGTCTCGTCACCCTGATGTGAACGAGAATTGGGCATCTCCGGCGTAGAACGTCGTCGGTAATCGGGAACGGCGTGGCACAGAGGGATGTTCAGTTGAGCACCCAGCCCGAATGTCATGCTAGGCAACTTAAGCGGCCACAGCTAGAGCTTCAGAGGAAACAAGTTGCAGTGGCTGCCCTTCTGGAACGATTCAGGCAAGCGATATACAAGAATGACGTGCTGTCGGGCGCGAAAAAAATTCTTGTACCTATGGTCGACGTTGACGGCAAAGGCAGCGTCGTCAATAAGCGGCATCCAGGCCACTAAGCAAAACTACACCTACTTTGTGGAGTTTCTGAAAGAAAGATTTGACTAGCAGGACGTGCCGATTCAAGAACATCTAACTCTGCTCCTGCATCTGCCACCCACGAAAACGCTAAGCGATGGTGGCTTCCTCTGTCGCCTACATGACCACATACACAGGGACATTGCTGGATTGAAAACCCTTGGCATCGGCAGTGACAGCTACGGGCAATGCTTTGTTCTGCTTTGTTTGGCGTGTTGCTTAAGGACTGGACGGTGGAGTTTCACAAGACACATATGAGCAGAAGAGTGCACCTGATGACTTGACTCTCGAGGCTACCTCGGAGTCGCTCCGTTTGGAGTGTGAGAGCCGAGAGAAGGTGTATGACAGTATTGCGCGAGGCCAACCTCAACAACTGAGAAGTCATGGTGCCAAAGAGCGACCGAGCAGCAGCGCCACGCATTGCAGTACAATACAATGATTCCATTGGAAGGAAAAAGGCATCTGTAGTTCAAGGAGAGGTGCTACTGATGTGCGAAATGTGGACATAAAGCTAGAGAACGTAGAAATCTGTCCATTCACTGTGCCAACCGTGGTAGACGTCGCATCACCCTGCTTTCTGACCGATGGCATTTAAATGCCAGCAGCAAGAACGCCGCGCTGTTAGAATCTGCCCAGGTAGGGGGGACGGTCAAGGTTGGAAACAACTTGCTCACTTGTTCAATGGGGGGAGCCAGCACTCGTTCGTCACTGAGCACCTCGCGCGAGAGCTGAAGTTGAAGGTGATCTCTCCGCGTGGCAGAGCAGCTGACGTCGCAAAGAAGAAGCAACGTCTCCTGTGATTGTGGCTGAGAAGCCAATACAGCCACAAAGGACACTGGAGGTTCTAGAGATTGAGGACATCTGTGCCGACTGACTAACCCTACCAGACAGCGTGATCAAGACCAATGGCTTGTCGTCTGGAACTAGCAGGTGTCACCCTTACACCTGCCTGCAGAACTACATAAGTTATTGAAATCTTGGGGGGAGCTGACCACTATTGGAATACTGTGAGCGGTGAAGTCTGTAAGCAGCAGGGATCATTGGTCACAGTGAAGACGGACTTTGGCTGGATGCTGAAGGGTCCAATTCAGCAAGTTGCCTGTGCAGTGTCCTTCATCATTGTGGCCGTCTGGCACACCGGCGTTGTAGAACAGTTGTCAAGCCTTTCGAACAAACTTCTATCCTTTGGCTGGGAGCTAGAGAGCCTCAGAATCTCGGGGAACAACTGTGTGCACAGAAAAAAGAAACAAAAATTAAAAGAAGATTTTCTGTCAGTCAAAGGACGTTGTTAGGCGAACCTTCCTTGGAAGATTTTGGATTGCCCCTGAAGAACGACGAGGCTGTTGCACGACAACGCCTGGGAACTGACAACAGAATGCTAACTCAGTATGGCACGGTAATCTGCAAGTACCTAAAAGAAGGCCTTGCTGAAAGGGTTCCAGAAGCTGAAGTCGGCGACAATGAGAACCGGGTCTACTGCGACGGATTGTCGACAGGTTCAAGCCTCAATCTAGACCTCCTCCAGATGATTCTCAGATTCCGTCAGTCTGCCATTGCCTTTACTGCTGACATAGAGAAATCCTTTTCAGATTGTGGTCAAGTAGGAGAATCGGGATGCCCTCCATTTCGTCTGGTATGCAGGTTCGCCAACAAAGGACGCTGCACGTATAGAGGTGTGGTCCGTGACACGTGTTCCATCTGGCACTTTGAGCAGCCCCTTCATGCTGGCAGTGATTGTCAAGCACCACCTTGCGACGTGTCTGAAGACTTGTCCGCCACTGCGAGTAATCTGGAGAACTGCCTTTACATTGATGGCTCGATTGTCGGTGCCGACATGGTGGAAAGAGTTATGAGCTTCTACGAAGAAGCCCAACTAATTTTGAACTTGGCAGACATGAAGTTGAAGAAGTGGAGCTGAAACAGTGACATGTTGCAACAGCGATTTGGCGAAGGCTTGGAAGTCCTTGCTGGGAGGCCGCTGCATCAGGTGCAGGTGTGACACGGGTTTTGGGACTCAAGTGGGACAGAAAGAAGGACGGAGCTCAAGTATGCCTTAGGAACCACACTGGAGCTTTCACAGTCAATCGCAACAACAAAGCGCATCATCCTGCAGGCTTCAGCAAGGATTTTTGACCCCCCCAGCCTTCTCGGCCCAGTGACGATAACGGCCAAGATGCTGCTTTGAGAACTGTGGACACTTGGACTGAACCGGGATGCACCGCTGCCTCCAAGCTTGAGCCTGAGGTGGAATAACTGGGTCTACGCTCTTCCCCGTCTCAAGAATATCTTGATTCCTCGTCGTTATGCTTCTAACAAAAGGGAAATCGAGCTGCATGTCTTTGTGGATGCGAGTCCCCAGGCCTATGGGGCAGTTGCATACCTACGAAGTGTCAGTGATGATCCGACGACAGTGACGTTCGTTATAGCTAATTGGCACGTTGCGCCCATCAAGTCCCTGCCTCTTCCACGGCTGTAACTGATGGGAACATGGCTAGGTGCTTGAATATGCAACTATTTGAGGGAAGCCCTGGAAACAAATCTTTCTGCAGTAACAATTTGGAGAGACTCCATGGTTGCTCTTTACTGGGTGAAAGAATGAGCTGCTCTGTGGAAGGCTTTCATGGCAAACTGTGTTATTGAGATAGAGCAAAAGACAACCCAGTAACTGGAGATGCTGTCAAGGAGTTGACAGCCTGGCAGACCTGCTAACCCAAGTTGTCCCTCTGCACTCGCTGGAGACTTGTGACCGGTGGTGGAGGGGACAGATGTTGCTGGCACAGTTCCCAACAAACTGGCCTTCTGTGCCCATTGATGCACCGAGTCTAATGGTGGACAATGAAGAAAAGGCTTCAGCCGTAATAGTGAGTTGCACCACTGTGGACACCCCAATGCCTGTTGTAACCGTCGAATGGTTTGGCAAGCTGAATCACCTGCAGCGAGTAGCTGCCTGGGTGCTTCACTTTCTGAGTAAGTGCAGACTCAACAGAAAGATGCAGAGGGCCCTCTCAACACCGAAGAGGTACAGGAGGCCCCTGAAAAATGAGCTACACGTGTGGCTGGGAGGGGCGTGATGTAGAGTTTGGCTTTAACGAATTGACCAGTTGGCAACCCTGGTTTTCGTGCAACTCCTTCAAGGAGAGCAGACCAAACGAAATAAACATCATTAGTTTTGTTATCCAGAAGGATAGGATTGTGGCAAAAAGGTTCTGGGAACACATCAGTGCATAGGGAAAAAAGACCGAGGGGTACCAGCAGACACTAACCACAGAGGAAGGGACAAAGGTAGAGGTGGAAGAGGCAAGAGAATACATTAGACACACAATCGAAGCAGCATTTTCGGAGTTAGAATCAGATCAGGCCGTATTGAATGGTAGCGTCTACACAACACAATAGGAGGACCATAGTGAAGAAGAGGAAATGACCACTGGGGAGTGGGAAAAAGCAGAAGGAAGGGTTCTGACTGGAACTGCGACAGGTCCAGGCGGCACACCAATGAGATTGATAAAAGTTCTAGGCAATACAAGCATATAGAAACTAAGGCAGGTGATTGACCAGATACTTGTGGGAGGAGAGGTACTTAGTGACTGGAAATTGAGCAGGATGAGATTATTATATGAGGGCAAGGGAGACAAAGATAGTATCAAATCATACCGACCAATCACAGTAACCTCAGTAATATACAGGCTAGCTATGCAAATAGTAAAAACAAAGAATGGCCAGAGAGAAAGCAGATTCTAGGGAAGCTTCAAAACGGTTTCAGGATAGATAGACAACTAGATGATGTTGCCTCAGTGCATAGAGATAGCAGTGACAAGTCAAAGGCCATTATGGGTAGCATTTTTAGACATAAAAGGGGCATATGACAATGTGAATAGGGAAACACACTGGAACCAACTGAAGGGATATGGACTAGAGGGAACCATGGTTAAGTTTCTAGAACGGGTGTATACGGAGAATAGGGTGGTTATGAGATGGGAAGCCGAAACTACAAAACCAGCAGCAATAAAAAGAGGTCTTATACAGGGTTGCCATTGTCTCCCCTGCTCTTTATGATATACCTCAGTGAGATGGAAAAAAGGTTAGAACGGTGCAACCTAGGTTTTGACCTGACTTACAGGGAGGAAGGACATAAAGTAAATCAAGTATTGCCAGGGTTAATGTATGCAGACAACATTGTACTCGTATCAGAAAGTTGTGAGAGAATACAGGAAGTGATTAGGATTGGCAGCAGGGAAGGGGACAATTTAGGACTAAAATTTAGTAGGGACAAGTCTGGTATAATGGTTTTCAACGACGAGAAGGGGGAGCCCCTGGAGATTGAGGACAGATTGATAGAACACATAGAAAAGTACAAATATCTGGGAGTATGGTTAAGTGAAGGAAGACTGTATCTAAAAGACCATGAAGATATTGTAATAAAGAAGGGGAAACGAGATTCGGCTATCATGAAACACGGGGTACTATGGAACTATAATAGATATGAAGTCGTTAGGGGTGTATGGAAGGGAGTCATGGTGCCAGGACTGTCACTTGGGAATGCAGTATTGTGTATGAGGTCAGCAATCCAGGCAGGTATAGAGATGCAGCAAAGGAGTGTGGGCAGGTTGGCATTGGGGGCACATGGGAATACACCAAATGAGGGAGTACAGGGGGATATGGGTTGGGCATCTTTCGAGAGTAGAGAAGCAATCAGTAAAGTAAAATTTGAACAAAGACTAGCTGAAATTGAGGGTACACGGTGAGCAGCGAAAGTGTACAAGTATCTATATATGAAAAGTCTAAACACTAAGTGGACAAACCGAACCCGCAAGCTGAGCTTTAAATACATTCAACGAGATGGAGCCGATCAGAGCATATCAGTAGAAAAGGGAGTAAAGGAAACAGAGAGGAAATTGTGGGAAGAGAGAATGCAGGGAAAATCAGCTTTAACAATATACAGGGCACAAAAACAAGAAATAAAGAAGGAACAGCTGTATGATAATTCAGTGGGGAGCTCTTTGTTGTTTGAAGCTAGAACGGGGGTGCTACGAACGAAAACGTGTAGGGCTAAATTCCAGGAAGTAGACACTGTGCGAGTTACGCAACCGCGAAAGGGAAACTTTAGGACATGTAATTTTAAGGTGCACAAGGCTTTGTCCCACCCTCTTGGGGGATTACTATGGATTCGGAGGGGGCACTGGGTTTTCCGGACAAGGATGGACGAATGGATAGGGAAAGAATTGCGGTAACTAAGAGGAGATTGGAAGATTGGTGAAAGAGATCTAGGGAAGGATAAAAAATAAATAAAAATAAGCGAAAAATTCAATTTAAAAGAGGGGGGGGGGGGTTGTTAATAACAAAATTGATACAAATTAAAAAAAAAATGAAAAAAAAAAAAGATGACGAAATGTTAGGCTAGGTGGCGCAAGCTGCCGCCCGTTACCATTACCATCCATCCATCCATCCATTGTTTGCTAAAAACGTAGCTCGATATGCTTCGTCGTGTTTGGTTTCGTTGAAGTCTTATTATGCGCATGGGCCAGGCCCACGGTTGTTTATAGCTCACCTCAAAATGCTGTGCAGTATTGTAGAAAGGAGAAGTGTGTGAACCTAAGAAAAATAACAACAAAACTTTTCTTCTACAAGTGCTTGCACAAATGAGGCATTATGTAGAGCTGCACTGTCTTTCCCACACTTTTGATGTGCTCCCCTTTGACTTCAGATGAAGGGCTTTCAGCTGTTCTAAAAGGGTTTTTAATAGGGCTATTGAGAAAATGTATGTGGAAGCATCCGTCTTGTAATTGGCAATTGCTTGTGCTTCACTGTAGCACCTGCATTCCTGTTCTGGGCGACATGCGAGGTATGAGCACTTTGTAGCTTTCATTCTGTTTGTGAGGTGCCGTTCCTCTCATATTTATAGTTTTGAGTGTATTTCAAACCTGGCTGGTGTAGCTAAACTTCATTGCACTGGCAGTGTGTTGTCAGTATTGTGGGGCTAGTGGCACACAGAAGGCAGTATTGACTGTCTATAGAAGTGGCACATAGAAGGCAGTATTGACTGTCTGTATTGATTGACTGTTGACGATTGACTGATATTTCAGTGGAGTGCTTCCTTTTTACCTCTTGTTGGTTTGCAACATCCACAAAAGACGAGAAATGTTAAAAAAGAAAAGCTTAATCGTTAACTTTTGCTAGTAACTTCATTTGAGGCTGGGTGGTATTGACATCACATTTGTCTGGAAGTTATTTTAGAACAGGAAAAAACAAACAGTCTGAAATTTTAAGGTTTGTTTAGGGTAGTCCAGAGCCGTATATTTGGAGAGTTTGGCCAGTGGGTGTGGCGACAAAGGCGCCGGAGAGGAGAAAAGTGAAGGAAAGGGAGGAGAGCACCGAAGGAGCAAGAAAGAAAGAAGGGAGTAAAGAGGAGACGACCGCCATTTTGACGCAACACTGCCGGCGCGGAGCACTGCTGAGGCTACGCGTCGTCTGCTACAGGCTTATTTCTTTTTCACCTGACTCGAAGTTTGCGTTCAAACGTGCAGCTGTTTCGTCCAGTACTCGATGACAGCTCTCCTCTTCTGATGGGTGGAAAGGTCCTAAAGGGTGGTGCGGGATGCGATCGGCCCGGGCTTTCAGGGGACGGAAGAGGGGTCGCTCTTGAGCCATTAGGGGTATGAGACTGGTAGAGGGGACTCCAGGAGTTGAAAAAGGGGAGTATGACTCGGGGCACACCCCCTAAATGAGAGACGAATAGAGCGGGGGACCTGTCCGCAGTTGGGATCGCTCGTAGGGAGCACGTATGCAAGCACAGATTGAGATTTCTGCACAATTTGTGCCAGGCTGCTCACCTTGGTGCAGCATGCTACATTTAACCAAAACTGAAGGAGTTTGCACCAACATTGTGTGAGCAATTGCGTTTTTTGCCTTGTCAAACTGACAACACGGACCCCCACTGCAATGCTAGATCGTTGTGCAGACGTACCAAAAAAAAAAAGATTTTTCTAGACTCAATTTTTTTAAACTGTGTTCAGTTTTGACAATGACAGTGCTCTGAAGTTTTGCAATAGTCTCATTTGTTTGCTGGGCTAGTCAGCCTCGTCGAGTGTGCTTCTCCTTGGGTACTGGGGCACTGTGGAGAAGTGACACTCCGGTCTGCACTGCTTGTACCAAGTGTTGCGTCTTTTGCGTAAAATTTGACATCAAAACACTCAACCATAGAAAAATGAAACCTGGTGAATGTTGACATTAATCCGGTTTTCATTTTTACTTTGCAGTCAACACTGTGGCCTTTACGAAAGAGCATGTTAGACTGTAACGTCCTGACAAGCTGTGTGAATTTTTGTTTTTGTTCATTTGAGTTTTAGGGAAGGATACCTGTGTATAGGGATTTCTAAATCCCCTTGACAAAGTATAGCTGGGCTTTCCTACAAGTTTAATATTTACGTCAAGTTTAATATTTACCCAGAGCACCGAATTCCATTCAGTCCGGAAGCCAATCCCGCAAAATCCAGTTCTGATTGGCTGGTTTAGCTCGTGGCGGAAGTTACCTGTCGGCGATTTTGTGGATTGGCCCAAAACAACAAAAAAACATATGATATGCTTTTGCGTTTCCGCATCTATGGGGGGTATGCATGTTAGGAGTTAGGACCGGATGGAAGGTGCGTTTGTTTTCTCTAGCTTTCTTTTTTTTATATCAAGGAGCCGCTGATCCGGTTCGCCAAAGAAGATTGCCGGCTCGTTTGCTCACTCTGGTTATGCTGGTGCTGTGTTTCAAACTCTATGCTTCAGATGCTAAACCTAACACTCAACTTCGATGTGTTTCGTGGCGACTCTACGCTTCACTTGCTATACCTAACACTCAACTTGATGTGTTTTGAGGCAATAAAGAAAGACAAGTAAGTGGGGAGCAAGTCACTTACTGCTCAAAACGGAGGAGAGAACTTCAATAAAGAAAAAAAACAGCGTCGCCGCAGGCCAGGAACTTGGACTGAAGGACTCGCTCAAGAGCGAATGCCACACTGTACGCACTTCGCTTTGACCGCACAGGGCAGCCCAGTATTGGGGATCGTGACTGCTGTTCTGCGACTCAGTCGGAAGGCTTGTTCACCCATGTGCATCCGAGTACAATTGAGAGAGACACGACCGCTTTTTAAGCCTTTTACGATGGCGTAGGACCTGCTCCACAGCATCTGGTCGTACGCTGTCAAAGGGGCTTAAAAACCAATCTTGTTTTTCTTGTTCGTGGTCGGTAGCAAGTATGTGAACGGGCCTTGAAACGAAACTTGGGGGTTTCGATACTCTGGAAATATTTGTTGACTCTAGTGTACACCTTTGACTGTTAGAGGGCATTGTCAACAGGTACTATTTTCATAAAATTAACGAGCTTTAGTGGCCAACAACTGGAAGCTTGGAGATGCCCTTAGAAAATTTTGATGTGTTTTTTTTTATTTCGAAAGCATATTTATCACCTACATTATGGTTTCATATCTTAACTTTGTCTACATGTAGGTGCACATAATTAAGTGATGAATGATTCATTTTTTTTTATATATGAATAACATATCTTTAGTGACAAGACATTCAACTTAACACTCAAAATTATTCTAGTATATTTCTACTTAGTTTACCGTTGATTTCATAACTCATATTGCCATTTGCATGGGCTCGTTTTATGTACTTCATCTATTGCTTCTCAAAAGTAGCTTCTGCAATGGGGTGCTTTTAGGCAGAGCTAACCAGGCGGATGAGTGCTTGGAACAATTAAACTGCCTTGCTATGACATGGAAGCTTAGTGAATGGTTGCACATAAGTGAGGGAGGCAGGGCATTCTCTTTTAGCTGGACAGGCAACAGATAAACTTCATCCTAGTATTTACAGCTGAATGCATGAGAATGAAGTATGTACACGGTTCTCCGCATAGGTCACATTCGCTGCCCCAAACGTTGCTCCAAAGGACCAATCGCATCGCAACAATTGAAATGAAGGGCAGTTTTTGACGGGGGAAACATTCCCCATAAAGCGGTATTCACACATAGAAGGAATCAGCGGAGGGACCCGCGTGACTTCGGCTGCGGGTGCAATTCCCTCCTCAGCCTTGTCTATCGCATTGACGAGGTGCCGAAGGGAAGGATGTCTGTGTTTACAGTCTAATTTAGCGGTTCACTCATGACGCCATAGCAGACGAATTTGGTGGTTTCTATTACACTTGACACCAAAGCGTTTAACGACAGAATGTCGTTCAAATGAAAATGATCTGCCAAGGGAGGAATATGCCCCCGGGCACAATTCCCCCTTGCCTCTGCCATGACAAAGCCGACGTCGCAACACAAAAGTTTGACGTTTTCGGTCCGGGCAGAAATCCCCGCGATTCCTCTCTCGCGTGGATAGTGCTTTGTTATTGAACGGTTGATGCCGCGACTTTTTTGGGACTGGCGGGCGGAGTGGGTGAGAAAAGTACCCCCCCCTGAGGTCCCTTCCGGTGTTGCAGGTGCGGCTGGGACCCCCGCGTGGCCAGGCCGCCTTCCCGTACCACGAGACCCCAGCACCCCCGGCCCCCACTCCCCTTCCCCGAACCCGCCCAATGTCGTCGGCCGACGCGTCGTCGTCGCCCTGGGGACTCCGCGCCGGTTCAGCTGTCTTGTAGCCGGGCGCCAGGAGAAAACTGCGTTTGTAACCGCACTGGCTCGCGTTCGAGTGTAAACCCTTTCCAAGAGCAACAAAAACGAGCAGAGAAAAAGAAGAGGCGGGCACCCGCAAGGGGGTGCCCGCGTCGCACCCGCCGGCCGGTGGCGCCGGCGGCACTCCCGTGTTTTCGGATTCAACTACCTCGCTGTCTCAGCCTACCTCTCGGTCGCTCTCTCGCAGTCCTTTCGTTTCCTTTCTCTCTCTCTCGACCTCGTTTGAAACGTCGGGAGCGGTCGCTCGGCCTACGTGGCATCCGTCCGGGGGAACTTCTTCGTACGACGGCTACGACCTAGTCGTACGGGATGACCGGGCCCCTCTGGCACCGCGCTTTTCATTGGAGGATCCTCGGTCGGATGTGGCATCGTGCCGCATGACTTTGGCCGGACCTGCTCCGGGACGAGGGTTTTGCGGCCATCGCACGAAAGATCATGGAGCTCGCGACGCTGAGGCGGTCCACGACCAGCCTGCGCAACGTCGCCTCTCCCGGAGTGCACGGTGGCTCGTTCCTTCTTCGTACCTCCCCTCCCTCTCACTCTCTCTCTCTCTCCTCATGCCTTCCCCTCGTTCTCTTGGGCAAGGTCTTTTTGTTTTTTTTCTCTCTCCGGTGACATTCCCCCCATCCGACCTCCTCGGTGCAGGATTTTTCCTTCACCGTTGCGGTTCTTTCCCCGTTTCCTCGCCGCCTTGCCCGTGCGCGCCAGAGGCACCTTTTGTTTTTACGGGCATTGGGAGTTGTTGGTCAGTGCCTTTGGGGAGAGAAGAGGAGGTTTTTTGTAACTACAGCTGTTTGAAGGGTGCAAACTAAGCCGCCAGGTCGGCCTAACAAAAACATTGCGAGGCGGTGACGCCGTCGCCCATTCGTTTAGATTTGGGGCGGGATAATCGTTAGTGGATGTTTGGAGGGGTGAAGTCTAGTTACAGGATCGCGTTAGTTGCCCTACTTGGGAAGTGGGTTTTGGAACGAGGGTAGAACTTGAAAGTCTTAAGAAAGAGTCTGGGGGACACGCTTCTCTGCCCCCGTCTGCTCCTCCCGTGTGTCGCCTCCCAAATGAGAGAGAGAGGCCACGCTTAGCGTCGCGACGTCGTCGTCGGCTCCTTCGGGCGACACCCTCTCCCCTTTCTTCCCCTTCTCCACCCTCTTTACTCCCGACGTCGAGGCAACTTCTTGCAAGAGAGCAGCACATCCGCAGGAGGGATTGTTGTTGCATGGTACGGCTTGATCCGCGATATCTGCGAAGACGAAGAATACTCTCCCACAAGGACTCGGACCTAGATGAAGCAGGAGACGCAAAAATAAGTGACTGAAGCTGAGTGGCTAAGATGAAGAGCGGAATTGATGAGAAACCCAAGGAGGTTTTTTTGTTTTTTTTTCTGTAAGAGCAGACTCTCGTCGACGTCGCCCGTGAACGCGGGTGTCGTCGCAGCGTTGTTGTCAAGTGACACGTGAATGTAGTACGTTTTTTTTATGCATTTCTTTTGGAAAGTGTTGTTTATGGTCATTGTGGGGGATGCAGTTTGCAGAGTGCGTGAGAGTGCATGTCGTATCCTCGCTTTCTTTCTTTCCGCCGGCTGTGTTTCTGCCGCTGATCCTCTTTGTCGGCTGTTTCTCACCGCGCTTTTCAGTAAATTTTAAATGTTGGTGTTAAGCATTACTTCAGTGCCCTTCCTGTATTTGTTTTTGCTCGAAAAATATTTGATTGATGTAATTTTTGTCATACTTTCTGTCATTTCAAACTAAATAGTCCCCATTTTCTTGTATTACATACTTAAAAATTTCAAAATGTTGACGAGATCTGTGCACGAGGAATTCTACCAAAGGCCCCTTTGTCGCATCCCCCAGTTTCTCTCGGTGGCACTCCAATGTGGCCCCCTTCACGTGCGTGCCGCAGTATGATCCCATACCATTCACACTCCCAATTGCTCCTCCGCTTTCTTTCTGTCTCTCCCCCGCCCGTTCCCGAGTGCACGCAGACATGCAGACCACAAGACACGTACAGATGGAACCGTGTTTTCCTTTGGGTGTTTGTGAAGTGAGTGAGACACAGACGGACCGGTTGGTGTCCCCACCCCCCCCTGCCCCACCACCCCGCCCCCAGAGCCCCGAGCCACACCCGGCGGCAACCCGGACCTCGCCCCCGGGTTCGCCAACGGATGGCTTCGCACGAGGAAGACGAAGAGGCCGGCCCTACGTCGACGTGGTCGAGCGACTGACGCGCAGGACTGCTAAGAAACCCCTTTTTTTCGTCCCCGATCCCCCTTCCCCCGATTCATACGTCTGTAGATGGAAACGCGTGAACGACTGAAGATCACGGAGCGTTGAGGTCGTCCCCAGGGACCCAGCGGGGTGGCCGAGGGTGACGGGGCGCGCCGCCCCACACTGCCGAGCCGGTGCGTTGGACTCTCTGTGGGCACGGCGGCGCGTCCCCCGGCGAAGACAGACACACACACAGTTGCAGACGAGACACCAGCACAGACGAGAGCGTGTTTTTTCTTGGAGGGCAGCTGCATCCCCCGTGAGAGTGTGTGTGTGTGTAGGTGCACGGCCAGAGCGTTTGGTTCGCCCAGGGCATTCCTGCACTGCCCTCATCCCTGGCGTGTGCTCTGTATTTTCTCGAGCCTCTTGTTTTTTTTTTTCCTTTTTCTCTCTCTTTGGGGCCTCTCTTTTTTTTTTTTTTTTGTAAAACGGCCGTCTAAAACTTGTCTTTGTTTTTCCCCCACGTTGGGATGCACATTTGTACGCTCTAGCTATGTTCGCATTTGTTTTTTGTCTTGCCTGGTGTGTGCGTGCGTAGGACGTGTTGTTTCTGGTGTACCAGTCGATGCATTGAGAGAACTTTGTACGATCTGACGTCGCATGTCTGTCCTGACCTGTTGCCTTTTTTTTTTCGATCGCCAAATTGTTTTGCGTGTGGTCTCGGATGCACCACTCGAAGGAGGGAGAGGTCTGTGGCACATTTTTTTTTCACCGAACCTCGGGGAGCTAGGTATATATATGTGTATACAAAAGAAGAGTACAGAAACCCGTAGAATGAAAATTAGCGTACTGGAAAGGCATTAGGACTGTAGCTGTCTGACTGTGAAGATTGTGGCTTGGCCCCCGACTTACTATGCAAGACACTGTCTGCAGGGTGTGTGTGTGTGCTTCCACAGCTTGGAAAGCCGCCCGGTACGGGCTGTCCCCAGTCCCACCAACGTGCACTGCTTTTTTTGTTTTTCTTCCACTGTAGTTGTCATCCATTTTGTTTTGATTGGACGCAGTTGCCACGTAAATTACCTTTTCTGAGACGCAAGGTCGTCCCTTTGTGTTTGATTGAAGCCCCTAACCCGACCCTGTTTAGCGTAGCCATGTCCAAGGCTCGATAGCACGTGGGCTTGCGTCGAAGTGTCGTTGGTCCCGCGTGGCACCTACCAGAGTTCCTCTGCCCTTCCCCGGTGGTCTGGCCCCTGCACAGACCCCTTCTTCGGCCCCCCAGCGCTTCCCACCACCCGTGAGAAGAACAAGATCCGGCTAACCCGGGCCGACGCTCGGCCTCATGCCGAGCGCACCACCCGCCGAGTCGTCGCGTGGCTTCCCGCCACCCGTCTCCCGGCCTGCCACCGAAAAACATAGTCGTCGACAGCTGCAACAGCTACTAAAAAACTTCAAACCGAGGACTCACAAAGAAACGTGAACACTGTCGTCGCAGCGGTGGGCACGTTTTGTTTCTCGCACGGCGGAGGGGCGGTTTGCTCGCATCGGGACTCGTATTGGAAACGGTGGGGATGCGCAGCCCCACCTCGTGTAGTCGGATTGCGGAAGGAATCACGAAAAGACCGGCGGCAAAAAGAAGCGGGAAACTATTGACTATTGGGAGCGGAACAATGCGGATTGTGCGGTTTTTTTCTTTGCGATTTGTCGGGTTTATGGAGCAGGCCCGAGCCGGAGCCCTCCCCTTCCCAGGTGGCTCGGTCGACGTGCGGCACGCCGGAGTCTGCGAGGGACATCGTGGACGGTCGACAGTGCTGTGCGGTGCGGGCGCCCTCTGGTGGTGGTGGGGGGGAAACTTCGGTTGTCGGTGCCCCAGGCAAAAAAACGGGATTTGGTGCGGCGTTCAGCGGGGCACTGCGCGTGCCCCCTCACAAAACGGAAAGAAAGTTGTGCGGCAGCAACGAGCGAACCCCCCTCCCCGGACTCGACTGCATTCGGGTCTCTCTTTACGACTTGCTTCTCTCTCCTTCCCGGTCTGAGAAAACAACAACAACCCCCGCGTGGTTGGTGGCGTGTCGTCGCTTGTCACCTCGTGTGTGGTGTACATAACTTTTTAAACTGCTGTCTGTGTTTTTGGGTTTTTTTTTTCGTTTTGGCTTTTTATTTATAGGGAAGGGGGCAGGAGGTGGCCTCTGTGTGCCCCTCCTCCCCTTCGTCCCGTTCATTTGGCCCCTCCCCCGCAAAGTGGGGGGGAAGGCGGGCGTCTGCCGAGGGTGTACATACAGTGCCAGCAAAGTGCGTGTTGCTCCGGTTTCTTCTCTCTGCGCTTCGCTCCCCACCTCGCTCTCTCATCTGCGGGTCCCTCCGCCGCATCCCGGTTTTTTCTTCCATCCCCCACTTCCTAGAAGTGCCGCCTCTCCCCTCCTTTTCCCATTTTGCTACGTCCTTGTAAAGAGAGAAAAAAAATCAGTTGTGGTTTCTTCATGTACGCATCTATCATTCCATCTCTCATCTCATTGCAACGGTTCCTCCGGAGTTCTGCGGCAGTTTCGCGAGGGACGGCCCAGCCGCTTTTGTTTTGGCTAGGTTTGGAATCCTTTCGAGCGTCTGCCTCCTTCTGGGTTTACTTCTTTTTTTCTTTTGTCCTCTATTTGAAAACCAGTTTTCTTTGTTCACCCCTCCGTTTTCCTTCTAGGAAAAGCTAGACTTCAGTCGACACCTTTTTTGTTGCTGGCCCCTTTTGAAGCGAATTGTTGACTCTCTCTGTCTGGCAACTGGACTTGACACCGTCTTTACACCTGACACCAGTTACTGTATTTTTGCTCCATAGTATCTTGTTAAATTTCCTTTTAATTGCCGGTACATTTTTTTTTCCCCTCTAGTTTTTGATCATCCGCATGTGTGCATGTGACTCAAGTGATCGGTACAGTGTTGCACGTTGCCGCCTCTCCGGCACCGTAGTTCCTGCCGTTGCGTTCTCGACGAGCGATCTCCTCGAGCTCCAGTGTAAAGCTCTCGTTTTAATTGTTTTTTACTCGCGTCGATAAGTTTTTATGGCCAGTTGGAGCAAGTCTCGTGGGATCTTGGGCGTTTAGGGTTATCAGGCCGTAAGTCGCTTTCGAAGTGTGCTCGAGGTCTATGGAAATTTGGTTTCCGATTTATTCGGCGAGCAGGTTAGTGGCAAATCGCCTTTGAGAGACCTCGTCTGCATCTGGACGCAACTGTTCTTGGGCAAAGCCTCGAATTCTCGCGTCGATGAATTTGGACAATTGGGTGTTTCAGATAGCCCCGCTTTCTACGAGCCACTCTGACGTTTGTTACCATCGTTTCTCGACGTACCTTTTTCGGAGAGCGGTGTCGAGTGTTCCATCTAGCGGAGGAGGAAAAGGGAAAAAGGGCGTCCATTTTTTTTTACCAGTAGCTGGTAGCGTTGTGCAAGTACGTCCATCATGCGCTGCGTTTTACCACTTTACCATGGTATGCGAGGTTTTTCTTGTTTTCTTTCTCGGGTACCTGCAGACCTTCAATCATGTGTGAATGTGCAAGCGCATCCTCATAATGGCCCCCCTCCTTCCCCGTCTCCACTACCACCCTCCAGGCATTGCTCCTTCCTTTTTTTTTTTTGATTTCAAGAGAAAAAAATGTTAGAATGTCCCTTTTCATTCTGTTCTAGTGCGTTCATCAGCTTTTGCCACCCCATCTCTCGTTTGCTCCTCTGCTTTTGGCACCATCTCGTCTCTCGAACAGTGCGCAGTAACGTTCCTGTCGTTTTGCCCAAGTGCGTTTTTAACATCCCCCTTTCGAGAAACCCTCCCGGAGGCAGAGAGAATGACGACTACGACGGAATTGAAAACGGCACAAAAAAAAAAGCAAAACAGTGCGAAAAAGTAAAAAAAAAAGAAAAGGAGAGGTGGTCCGCAGAGCGCCGCCTGGCAACGCGCAACTCTCTTCTTAAAGACGGTAGGCTGGTTATGTCCCCCCATATCTCGTAGTTTTTAACGCTGTTGATGTGCGTGTGTCAGGAATTTTTAGGAGAAAAAAAAGTAATCGGTACGTGTATAATCACCTGTTTGTCGATGTGGCTGCCAGGTAGATAGAAGGCCAAGCCGCCAAAAAACAAAAAAATCTTTCTTTCTTTTTTTTTTTTTGCAGCGTGGTGGTGTTTTTGCAGGGACCAGGAGGCATTGACTGCACAGGATGCAAATTGTGGAGAAGGAGGGTTGGGATTGAACGAGGGAAACGTTGCGATTGGTCGTAAGCTACGGACGGAGCGTCGTTGGCGCAAGCTTGGCAGGCAGCTACCTTCTGTCTAGCTGGCAGCGAAGGAAAACCATTAGTGTCCGATGCAAAGTGTATTCATGCGAATAGTGTAACCTCATCTGTTTTTTTCTCTGTTTTTCGAATTACCAATAAAATCATACGAGTGGCGTCCGTAGCCCCGAGTGGCGTTTGTTTTTTTGGGCCGAGGTGGTGCATCTGAGGCTTGGCTTGCTCCAACAAGAACCCGAAGAAACTTGGGATGTACTGCAACGTGGCAGGGCCTCTTCCAAACGCCCTAGCACGTGCACGTTGCCTTTTGTCGTGCTTTGGGTGCACGCTCGAGGCTCAAGAAACGCCCCAGCTTCGTCGCAGCTGAAGCTCCTTCCCGACGTCCTCATCTTGTCCATCACCCCGGTAGTTCTATTGAACTCGACGTTTTAATGCTCCACTTTTTGCAGATGTTCAGAAACTGAAGACGGGAACGAGGGCAAACGAAACCCGGATTTCTCGGCATTTGCACAATTTACTGGAACATACTGGTGACAAAATCGTGAATGCTAAAGCATTAACTGTCCTATGGAGCGAGCCGACGTCGTCAACTTTGAAGCCGTGCCAGACAGCACCTAAACTCCTTCCTCAAAGTGAAGCTGGCTCTCAGCTTTGAAATCACACGAAAAGTCTAGCCAAACGACACCTAGTTTCCCCGATCCCAAAGGAGCGGAGTGAAGCTTCAGTTCCATTGGCTGGTGCGTGTCATACTTTCCAGGAACGAGGCTCCCATTGGCCACTGCGTGTCAGTTTCAACGACCACCACCCCATGGCGCTGAGTGTCCGCACTGGTAACTCCACAAAGCGTCCAAGGTCCGAGCGTGCACTCTGCTGTCGACGCAAATACGCCGCAGACGAAATAAGGGAGCGGAAGAATGACATGCATGCTATTTCATTCACAACTCATAAAAAGTGCTTAGGTGTACCTCGAGCCTCTTCCCCCCCCCCGTTATTTGAAACGTTAAAAAAAAAAAAAAAAAAGTTTTGATATGGGTGGTAAGGAAGTGTAGTCTGCTGCATTTAGGCAACATTGTCGCAAAATATTGGATATGCTCAAGTTCAGTCGACCTGTAGACCTCTGTTAATCTCCAGGACAGTTAATTGATTGATCAGACAAATGAGTACATAGCGCTGAAATGCTTCCTCTCTTTGTACGCATTATGTATTTGTACAAAAACAAAGTTGACTGGTAAGTGTATAGCTCCATGTGCACTCATTAAATGTAAAAACCTTGCATGATTAGATGCATGTGCAATCATGTAAGGTTTTTAGGTACGTATGCGTAGTAACTGCCTCTGGAAATGCAACGCGCAAGAAAGGTACATGCATTGTAAATCTAGCAGATGATTCAGTATTGTTTATTAAGCGGCGCCAGCTCAACTCTAGTAGATTTGCCGAATTTTGAGCGCTCCACCACCTAGCATGTGCAATTTCGCTCGACTAAACAATTCAATTAAATACAGCAACAATAAAAGCGCTCCGCGCCGGCCGTTTCACAATAGACATGTACTCGACCAACAAATTCCACCACGGAAATTTATATTTTTTTAGAATTTGTTTAGCCGTGGGTTTTAACTGATAAAATTTGGTAAGTATGGCTAGGGTGACGGCCCCTCTTTCCAAACCGCAAATTAATAAGAGTTAAATACGAAACAGTTAAATTAGAAAGTGCACCGACTGGATGTGTCTAGTTAATTCAACACATTTCGGGAGAAATAAAAAAAAAAGTATCAATCTTTAGTGTTGTGTGACTGTATCATCAAATATTTCTCAATTTCCAATCGTTTGTCTAGCCAAGGCGTTCAAATCGCCCAATAACAGTATTCGTTTTAGTCAATTAGCTGAACTTCCTAGTTTCGCAAGTGCAACGGTAGCGTTTGCGTTTTTATGCGCGTGGTTTCACCCTGAAAGCTTGCTTTCCCTCTTCGCGACAGAGTAATGCGGGGAAACGTCCCTGCTGGCAAAGCACCTTTCGGGAGATTTTATTCCCATCAAGAACTTAACAAAAAAGCACAATACCTTTTGTGTGGGTTTTAAACTTCTCGAGTAAAAATCGATCCGCGCGTCCCTAATCACAATTTCTTAAAAAAATAAAAAAAAAAAAAAAATAAGACGGAATAGTCTAGCGTTTTGTGGAAATAAATTACAACACCAAACAGGTCCTTGTGACTACGCATTAACGCACCAGTCCAGGAGAATATTGATGGAATACAGTTCACCTGCACCCCAAGCGTTCCAATGTGTGGGCGCACCAGACGGAAGAAAGCGGTGCGAAGCACACGGCGGATTGACTTCAACCGTCCGCGAGCTCCCGTCCTCGCAAACGGAACAACGACCGAACGACAACAACCGGAACTCCTGCCGGAAAACGAAAGCAGACGCCTACGAACGCAGCGCATTCGGTGTCGCCTCCTGGTGTCGACTGTGAGAAGCGCGTCTCGCTCGCTTACTCGTGTGCATCCCTCCGTCGGTCCGCCGTGGACGAGGAAAAAATAAAAAAATAAAAATAAATATCGCGAGTTCTTGAGGGTTTCGGCGAACGTCATCGGTAACATCGGTGTGGGGCCGTCGCTTGGCGCAGTTGTCCCCCACCCCCTGGTCGCGTTATGAGGGCGTCCCAGCGAGGCACGGGCTCGCCGTCGCCCTGAGCCGCAGCGTACGCGGCTCCCCGCCGTTGCGCTCCGCAGCGGCCTTGCCCGGTCCGCCGTGCTGCTGTGGGGAGTACCAACTCGGTGGACTGAAACCGCTTAGGCCTACGCGTCAAAATGGCCGACCTCGAAGCCGTGCTGGCCGATGTCAGCTACCTCATGGCCATGGAAAAAAGCAAGTCCACCCCGGCGGCGCGGGCCAGCAAGAAGATCGTCCTACCGGATCCCAGGTGAGCGGTCCCCTCTTGGTCGCGGGCGCGGAAGTCGCCACCGCCGCCGCGCACTGCGACGGGTGCGTCGCACTCCCGGAGTCGGACGATCGGCGATACGTTTTTTTTTTTTGAATCCCCCGTTACTTGACTAGTTTGATTTAGTTCTTCCACCGTCGCACCCTGGGTGTTTTTGTCCTTCTAAAGAAGGAGGAATTCATTATGAAGCTTCGCTCGGGCTGTGTTTATTCGGGAATCGGTGGAGCTCAGGATGAGACGAGAGCTCGCGAAGTGTGTCCGCTGCGATGGGTCCGCCTGCTCGTCTTCCGGTAGTGGACTCCGGTGGAGTTCGCGACGAACTGCGAGTCCGTGTGCACTCGTGCTGAGAGCCCACGCGCATGTTTCCGTCGTCGTTCACCACAACCGTCGCTACTAAAAAAAAAAAAAAAAAATTAAAAAACAAAAAAACACGCACCATAGGGGCGCGCACTGTTTTTTTTTTCCTTCGTCTTTTTTCTTTTTGTTTTACGCAGCTTTTAGACGCTGGGCCGTGTCCAAGGTCCAGCCCACGTCCAAGCCCCTCTGCAGGTGCATGCACTTGCAGTTTTTCTCACTCGCGAATAACACCCCCCCCCCCCCCCCCCCCCCCCCAACCTCCTTCTTTTGCTTAAATATAAAAAGAAAAAAAAGAAAGAAACCAAACATATGAGGGAGGAAATAATCCCTTTGGATACTTCACGTTTGTTTGCTTTTCCGGATCACTATATTTTTTTTTTGTTCCTCCTTTCCTTTTCCGGAAAATGGTCGGTAGCTTCGCTAACGTTCATTCTCGCGTATTTTGATTCTTTCCTTTTTTTTTTTTTATCGTAAAAATAAATTTGGGAACGGAGGCGTGCTTTGGCGCAGCGTAATCCATTTGTTCAACAGCGCGAATGCCTCTCAATCGGGTGGGAAGGGTCGACTGGACTTGTCAGCTCCGTGGCCCCAACTCCGCTTGGCCCTGGCTCGCGGCCGCGGTCGACTATCCTCCTTCTGCTCAGCGTTTTGTTTTCTTTTTCTTCGCCCCCCCCTCCACTCGCCGTCTTTTCTGGACCGCCCTTTCTTGGCCCGTCAGCACCGAGAAGCGAAAGCCCAAGGAGGTAAAGAGCCCGAAACCGACCGTTTCCGAACGCGCCACTGGTCCGCGCCGCCTCGCCGCATTCGGTGTTGTCATTCAAACAATCACCCGGTTCGCATTTGCGATAACCGTGCACCGCATAAGTACGCACGGAACGCCAGTCGAGCGCGCGCCACACCTCAAGCGTAACCTTTGTCCTACGCTCTGTTCCGTACAGCGTATCCATTGTCGAAGATTAAAAATAAGAAAGACGGCGCTTCATTCATTTTACGCACCTGACTCGGAGCGCGGTGCTGATTCAGTCTGCTTACTAACAGCTAGCCCCACCTCCGTGCCGCACCTCAGCCGTAACCTTTGTTTAAAAACAAAAACAAAAAAAAAAAAACTTGTGCTGCGTAGCGCATATCTGTTGTCGGCGCAGGAATAAAAAAGAGCGCTCCATTCATTCCAGGCGCCTGACTCGACATGCCGATTCAGTTTAAACTCATGTTATTCACGGCCAGGCACGTCACACCACAGCTGCGAATTGGTGCGGAAAACGAAACTCGACAAAAGATAACGGTACTGGACGAGACGTGGCATACTTTACGTAGGAATCAAGTGAAGATGAGATTTACGCTATCCACGACAACATTACTCGTACATTTTGTGAATACGTGTCCGACGTCATGTTGCACCTGCGCGCAGTGATGAGAACACCTCCATGCAAGCAGTTTAGAAATATTTCTGTTTGTCTTTACTTCTTCACTACGTGTGAACGACCCATCTGAGGCAAGCATATTGCAGCAGCACCTGTGTTGTGCAAGCTACTTTTTATCTTCTTGTTCTGTTCTCAGACAGCACGTTCCTCACTTCTAGAGAAACGATTGTACTCAAAGCTTTGAAAATTCACGCAGGCAGTTCAAAGAGAAACGATATCCTGGAGATACATTTCATTGCCAAATTTTTGTTAACGTTATATATAAACTGAACCAGTTTCAGTGGTTTGTGCTTCCTTTTATCATCTGTTTACGTTCTGGAAATTTGAAACAATAGCATATCATCTGTCCTAAGCTTCGAATTCAACCCTCTTTGTTGTTTTGTTATCTAAAAGTTGGCAGAATAGGTAAACCAAGCTTGCCGCCCTGTCGTTTCATAATTGACACTAAAATAAGAATTGTGATTTCCACAAACAGGCTTCTGTCTGTTTCTTCCTTTTCTTACGAAACGCTCCATCTGAGTAATATCTCTTTGTAGAATTTCGTAAACAACTTTTGATTTCGTTGACTTCCAGTGCTGTCGCACCAGGCCACTGCAGGGGTTGTGCCACGATTTTTTAAGCCGGTTTTTTGAAAAAGAGAAGGAAATACATTATCTGCCTCTATTTCTGAACTTGCACAGTGCTAGTATGCTTGTGTGTAAACTTCAAACAACTAAAGATAAGCCCTGTGCACCTCATCCTCCTTCGGAAACTCTTTCTAATAATAATAACCGTAACATAATGACCACAGTTAGTAATTTCGGTTCTGAAGTACCCAAGGAAATAGGAGCGACGAGCCAGTGGAAATTGCAAAAAGGTCTTGGGGTTACAGTCTGGCGCACACCGCACGCCGAGAAACAAGAGCCAGGAGAGCGCTCAAGATGAAGTTGTCAGCGTAAAGGTTACAATGCATGAGAGGAAAAGGTTGATGGCAGCTGTCAGCAAAAGATCAGCTCTGAATTGGGCTATTGCTGCGTAGGCAACAAAGTTTGAATTTGTTTGTGCATTTAGGTTTGAAGACTGCGAATATGATCAGATTGTAGGCATCAAATCTGTTATTAACAGTAATATACACTTGTCTGGCATCAAGATACTGCTGGCAGGGGAGAAGTTTGATAAGGGGCAGCAAGGGCTTGTGGAGCGGAATAACATTGCAGTTAGTTTTTACAGCCCTGGAAGACGTTATGAAGCATGGTATTTGGTACCGGCAATATTCGTTATATTCAGTTCTGAAGGGACTTAAAAACAAAATTGATGGTCCACTTCACGAAGCTCCTACAGTCAGTAATAAAATGTAACATTTATTCATTGGCATTCTCATAATTTTTTAATGACCTGTTTGATTACCCTTCAATTGGCTTAGGTTACCGAAATATTTATTTGCTAGAAAAAACAACTTCCCTCGGTAAAGTCGTGAACACGATCCTCCTCAGTTTCGACGTCGGCACATTTGAAAATGTTTTCGTCGTCACTGATGCAGCAGCTTTTCGCTGCTACGTCTTAACATTTGTGAGAATAACAAGGGTTTTGTCTACTGCTGGCATAGGCTAATACAGGCACGTAGCCAGGGGGGAGGAGGCCCATGGGGCCCGGGCCCGCCCCCCCCCCCGAAATCTTCCGTTTTGCTGGGACCTCCCCCTCCCCCTCATACAGCATTTTGTCATGGGCGGGCCCCCCCCCCCCCCCCCCCCCCCCCCCCCCCCCGAAACGAAATCCTGGCTACGTGCCTGGGCTAATATAATGGGATCTGACAGTGTACCTTTCTCGGGCATGAAAAGGTCAAGTGTTACCCTGTCATCATTGACTGTCTTCTATTTCGTAGCCTGTGCTATCTGCCGATTTGAGTGAAAGTTTCAGGCTTTGTTGATGAATAGACTTTACATAGAATTTTTTTTCCTAAATAGCAAACTAATGAGCCGCCAATGAAAAAAAGTACCCTTTACATGAAATTTTGCATTTTATTTTGTATTTTCATTCTTTTAGGAGTGCATATGCTTGCTTAGTTTAAAAATTAGAACAGCGCAAGGACACGGACAAGAACAAGAAGGTAGACAAACAAGGCACAGTCACGGTTCTTGTTCGTGTCCTTGCGCTGTTTTAATTTTAATTCATGAAATACCAACTAGCCCAAACTACTACATTAGTCAAGTTCATTGCTTAGTTTGTTCATAATATTTGCCAGCCTATTTATATGTCAGTTGTACATGAGTCTCTGATTGCATTCTTAACTGATAATTTCATGTCAAGAATTATTTCACCCTGTTAGCCAAAAAGCAAAAATCTAGAAAGGTATTAATTTGTCACGAAACAAATATGAGCGAATATTCCCTTTCAGTCTCAGTAATGCGGAGCAGAATAGTCGACGCCATTTCATCTGGTTACCACCTCTGTCTCCTTTTATTGCTGTTTTCCATTGTCTGCCACCAAAATCAGTCGTCTCTGCCACCAAAATAAATTTTAAAAAGTTTTGTGTTAAGGGGGACACTACCCAGAAAAGTCAACTTCTGTACCGCTTGCTTGATTTCAATCAAATTTGCGGTGGAAGTTTATATGAGTGGCAAGACCATCCCTGCCACATTTCATTCTCCTATGTCAATTCTGAAACTTGTTACGAATGTTACAATATGGAAGTCAATGTGTTTGCTTAGAAAAAAGCTATTGTTTTAAAATAAAATAAAGGATGGTGATTTTTAGGTGTAATGTAGTCGTAGGAATACCCATAGCACATACCTAGCTAGTTATTTTGCTATATTGCATTGCTTTTCATAGGTAAAACTCCATAAGAAGATAAAAAGTTTTTTGTCATGGCACATTTTTTTAACTGTAGTTTTTTTTTTTTTTTTTTTAACTCTTAAAGTAGAAAAACTAACCAGCCAGGCATGTTCCTCACAAAGTTCTGTCCCAGAAAACCACTGAAGAATAATCCTCAACTATGTAATAGGAAAACAACAGTTTTCCTAAAGTGGAATTTATGCCGAAAAGTGCAATGGAGAAAAATGCATTCAAAGTGCTCCAACCCCTTCCTTTTCTTTAGCATTGGTGGACCGAAAATAATTTATAAAAATTAACTATGCAGTGTAAACTAACGAAACTTTCTGGGAACACTCTCTAGATGTTGGTGGATGTGAATATGGCATTTTTTTTCAAAATCAACTTTTTTTGCAGAAATTGTTTTTTTTTTTTGGATAGTGTCCCCCCCTTAATTTTAGGTTTGCTTTTTAAATAAAGATGTTTGAAAGGCATCAGTACTGCCAAGAGCCATGGTAGCATATCCCCATTAAATGCCTGCGGTGAAGGGGGAGAGGTTTGCACCTCAGCACCACAGATGCAGTTGAGCCTGGTAGGCAACCTCCTGCGGAAGCCTCAGATTGTAACGTTTCGCTGAGTTAACCGCTCGATCCCGACCCCTGCACGTGAAAGGACGCCGCGGGGAGAGGTCGGCCAACGCGGCTGTTTCATTTTCCGACGTTGCGGCTACTCCCGCCCATGCAGACAACGAAGCCGCACTTTCAGACGCTCGCTCTGAAACTTAACACGTGGAGTGACCGCAGTGTTACCTCACTCAAACCGGGTGTTCGCCTCTGCGTCTCGGGGCAATGGTAAGCGCTGGCCGGGATCGCAGACCCTCCTCCCCTTTTTACGGCCCTCGGGTGTGACACAATAAAGGGGTAGGCCACCCGGTCGTAAAGCGGGAATGGCCCTGGAGACACCTCCTTCTGCTTCCGTTGACCCCCCCGAAGTAAATAATTGATAAGCGCTTGGAGTGTTTTACTGTTCCCCGCTCTTTAAGGCTCCCGGCCTGTCCTCTACGTTTGATGCGTCCTACTCTCTTTCCCTCCCTATCGATGCTTCCAATTTGGCCGCGTGGAATCGCAAGATGTTGGCATCAAGTGGGATATTTATTGCGGCTGTGAAAGTCGCTCTGATTGAGTTGCAGTCAAGGTTACTTGAGCTGAAATATTGTTAAGTTACAAGTAGAGTTCTGCATTTAGCGTGTCAAGTAGCTAGACACATTACCTACTAAATAAAGACTAGCGCAAAATACTGAGTAAGCACCCACTTAGAATTTGAAGATAATTGCAAAAAAATGGGCATGGGCACATGTTAGGTCATCAGTTTCACATATATATATATATGTACGGTACATGTTTTTTTCATATGTTTCAAAATTTGGGGGTGGGAGCTTGGTGTGGAATGGGCGGATGCATAGCATTCTATGGTATGTTACATTCAAGTTACACATTAATATATGCTGTGGTGTTGAGGTGCGCTGCAATTCCTGGCCAATAGTTTGGTCGATTTTGGAAAGATGTTGGCTCTTTTCCGTTTCGCTTCGGCACGCTGCTTTGCTGGAGAGCGTGTTAGGTTGTGGCAACACATTGTGCTGATGCTGAGTGTAATTCGACGCGAGTTTGTTGTATTTGTCAACCAATCTTTTGAGAAGCAACTGTAGCTGAACCAAATTCAAGTTACGTCTGGAATTATCAGAAAGTTACAGCTAGTTACTGAAAGTTCATCGTAATTTTGGTGGTACAGTTGAACCTAGATTTAACGAAGTCACCGGGACCCGCTAATTATTTCGTTAAATCGGCAACTACGTAAAATCGAGGAAGGGAGACCTCGCGCATAGGCTGTGCGGGGAATCCGAATTTGTTCGTTAAAACGGGAAATTCATAAAATCGGGCTTCGTTAAATCGAGGTTCAACTGTATACCTAATTACATATATTATATCTATGCCTAGCAAGAGTGAAGTGTTTCTCAATTGTTAAGAAGAAAACTAGAGCCTTTTTTTTTGTTTTATTGGTTTCTTGCCACACACCTGTGACAGTCACAGTTTTACTTGCGCCTTTTGCTTAGGTAGTTTTGTCGTAATTTAAGTTTCCGCCAGCTGTTATACTCTCTCACGCGAACAAACAATTTCCAAAAAAGTTGTGTATTTCTTTTTTTTTTTTTTCTCTGTAGGCAGCTTACATGATGTAGAGCTGACCCATGTTTCATACATTGTCTCATTACGGTCGGTTTCATACATGGCTTGCCCTGACGTCACATCACATACCATGTAAGAGAGAGATTGAAGCTGGCTTTTGTTGGGATTTTGGGTGATGCGTTAATCTTCTATAATTTTCTGGGAGGAGAATAGCGGCGTCTGTGCAAATCTGGGAGACACAAAAGAGGGTCCTGGTAAAAGGGGAGCTCCTCCTTCCCCTCTTTTCTGGTGGTCATCGAAGCGATCTGTGGATGATGTCACGTGCAAGCCATGTACACTTTCATATATTGTCTCATTACGGTCGGTTTCATACTTGCATCGTTGCAGGCCATCAGTGTGCTTATCTGCTGCGGAAATAAACCTTCGTTAACTTAGCCTTTTGCTGTAACTCCTGCCACACGCCTATTCTACCTCGGGTGCAATTATGCCCATTTGCACCGCATAATTGTAGGGAAAATAAACACTTGACCTGACTGAAAGCGCTGCTCTATTTTCTGGACTATAGCCTGCACTCATTATATAGTCCGCAAAACCGATTTCAACTTAAAAAAAAAAAAGAAGAAAAAAAGATCTTTTTTAGATAATTTTTACCTGGCGTATAGTCAGTCCGCAGGCGCAAATTCCGGTTGAGCGCAAGGGAAACAGTGGGGCAATATCACCTTGTTTCATTGTTCCCTTGAAACAGAAAATGAAAGCCCGGAACCAACGACTTTGTGTATGGTCCGCACCTTGTTTATAATCCGCACAGCATAAAATATCAACCTTTAGAAAAAACAAACCATGTATAGTCCACACAGCACAAAATATTGACTCTTAAAGATGTGTAGTTTGCATACTATATACCTAGATAGAAACGTTTTTCGGTCAGAAATAACAACCAGAACAACCAATACTTTAGCATAAAAAACAGTGTCAGATCCTTTTATCCACCCATTTTTCGTAGGTGAAAGCCAGCTCATTGCGTTTGTTGACTGAGTATTAACTGAATATTGCATGTCCGTGTTCACAACATTTGAGATAATAATGTATATATCTATGTTTCATTTCTAAGTTTACGTGTTTTGCATAATACTTACTTCTGTAGTAACTATGACTTACACTGATATCTGCGATATTGTACTGATATTAATATGCAGTGCAGTATGTGGCATATCTTTTCGTTCATGTTTTTATCCAACTGTATTGCCCCCTTTCCCCCCATGTAATGCTGAAAGGCCTTTGAAACATTTTGAATAAATAAAAATAAACAAAAATGGAAGTTTAGAAGAGCCAGTTTGAATGTCACTGCTTTTTATTTGCTAGCTTTATTAGTGGAACTCTGACTACTACTACTGTGAAAGCTGTTACGTCGGCCGATTTATTTGTACTAATCGCTCGCACCTTTAAAAGTCTGATCGTCCAGTGCCGCGATATATTATAAATAGAGTTCTTAGTTTTCGGATGAAACCCGATTGATTGCATTCTTTGATTATAAAGAATGCAATTGAAATGGGGCTATAAATAAAGGATGGGAACCTCTCTCGTGCTACGCAGAGAGGCACAGAGGCACGGATGCCGAAAAAGCAGCTGGAAAACAGGATTGACGTTAGACATACCATCACGCTCCACTCTCCCGTATCTTATTTCGCCTGCTCCTAGATTAATTACTCGCCTTCTCATTTTTGTTTTCGAAGTGTAGGTGCACCATCTGTCTGCCTAGTAAGTGCATGTATGATGGGTAACCGACATCTCTTTTTTTTTCATCAATTAAACCCGTTATAGAAGTGGCTTCTAGGAAGGCACGTGGGAAGGCGGGGCTCTCATGGCTCTGTTTAGGCGTTTCTCCGGATTTTTTAGGTTTGTTTGGCTAAAATGTATTTCAGCTTAAGTGCGAGCAACGGAGAAGCCACAAGAATGAGCGCAATGCCTTGAGTAGGCCCGCTATGTATGTTCGCACGCTTGTGGATTTGAAGCGTTGCTCGAGACACCGTGCTTTATAGCTCTTGCTTTCACTGTTATTAGTACAAACCATGTGTTTTATGTCGAGAATGACCAAAAAGGTGTTTGCTCGGTTATCTTGCCCAATCCGACTTCTTGCGTTGTAACTTTAGTAGCTGCAGGGAGCTACGCAAGGGGTAGGTTCCTAGCTTCGTCGAGTTGCAAGTAAAGCGCACGTGATTAAAAATCTGTCTTTACGTGCCGTCGGCACTCGGCCTTGTGTCTATCATTCCCACCGACATTTGGATTGCCTGGATCGGAAAAGCCCGTCTGAGAGTCTGCCGGTCTGTTCGCTCTGCGTCTCTTGCGGCCTTGCTTCTTTGTTGTCCAGGCTTTACCCAAATTGTCGGCGTGCGTTCAGATGCCGGAACTGCCGGCGAGAAGGGGGCCGTGGGCCTCGCGCGGGGGCAGTCATTAGGACGTGGCGTAACTTCCTTGCCCCGAGTAATGCCGGCCTCTGACCGATGAACGAGCATCTGCCATGGTCGGACACGGAGAGCCGAATTGGCGACCCACGAAGGAGGAAGCATTTTGTTCCCTCCTTCCTGGAGTGTGTCCCAATGATTCGAAGCTTGGCAAAGACCCTTGGCACGCTTGTGGCAGGGTGGACTATCAGCCTTTCATTTTCAAACCGCCATGTTGTTTTTTAACATATCTTGGAGAGACTTTATGGCGCCCTGTGTGAAAGGGGGAGGTGCATTTAAGGAGACCAGTGATCCACCATTTTCACTCATTTCCCTTTGTAGAGCATTTGGTGGAATGCGTATGCTGCAGGACGTCGGACAACGAAGCTAGGTTCCGGTGGCTCCGGCGACCATAACCAAGCTCCCGAGTGGGCGCTTTTGTGCCCATCGTGGATCGTCTTCGGTGTCCACTAGGGATGCAAAACTATTGGCCTCGAGATCGATCTGGAGGTGGCGTTACTATCGCACTATCATCATCATCATCAAAGCGGGTATAGAAGCATGGTTGCCCCATAGACTCTCCATGTTCGTGCGCGAGGCGGCGTAGATTCTTGCGTTTATTTTTTCGCACAATATCGGTGGGAAAACAATTTTAGTGGAAAATGGTGCGGTACCGTTCGCTGCTTCTGTGAAGATTGAATTGTGTTACCAGCATACAACCTAAATTTAGCTAAACGCTTGCGTGGATACGTTGTCTGCTCTAGGCGGACGTTGGCAAGCATGGATCACCACGACGGATTCCTGTTTCCGGGCAAGCTGCACTATTTATGCTAAATATTTGTTTCTTTCGAAATAGATGTATCGATTCATCTGCATGGGAACTCAATAAAACAATTAATTCCAACTCAGATAACACAGTACAGGTACTATGGGCTGTGAAATCGCAGGTTCTATGCATTTTTGTGTTTGCAACTTTTAGCTTTTGCTGTAATAGAAATATTTAGCATGAAGGGAAGTTAGTGCTCTATCGGAAATTACGGTGCTATTGAGTTCTGCTGCAGCCAATGTTTCCCTCTACTGTGCCATGGTGTGGGTAAGTTTTTCGGAGTAGGAACAATTCTACTATGTTGCGATGAGGAGAGAGTGTCTCTTCTAGTTACGATCCAGAAACTGTTCGTTGGCAATACAAGTGAAACAAACTATTCTAATATATTTGCCGTAAGTGGAAGAAGCGGGTGTAACCGAACAACGCAGTAGCGTACGTGTTATTAGATGCCTTTCTCGGTTGTATGAGTTCACCCACTTCAATTTTTTTGGTGAGGGCCACGGATGTCAAAATGCTAACATTGTAAATTTCTGACTAAATAATCTTCTATTCAAACATAGTAGGTCCTGCAACTCTAGCAAATGACCCGCACCACGACACAGACTGCATCGGCCGCAGCGACACTCTTTTACTGATCAAGGCTAGCGACTCTCACTAGACTTTCCGATCACCCTCCACCCTCACCTAATGCATATTGGGACTGGGCAGTTCATCGAATAACTTTCAGATTATTCAAGTAATGCTTTAATTGCGATTTCTTTTTTTGGCATTGAATTGGAAAATTGTGTTAGAGAAAGTCTGAAAAAAGTAAAAAAAAAAATCTGCTTTAATATTTCTGATTTTTTTATTTCATTTAGAACACAATCTTGCATGGTAAACCACTTCAGCATGCTTGTGATTGTCATCGAGGGTGATTATACTGTTTAAATAATAACTTAAAAATGAAAAGGCTTCGCATATTCATATTTCTGTAGGCGTCGCAATGTGAAGTTTAAAATGGGAATGCAATGTGCCATTTATGACATAGTAAAAATACTTAAAAAAAGTGTATTTTATTGTTTTTTATGCAGAAGCGCAAGTGAAAAGTCAGCTAACGGATGTATCAATTGATTAGTCTATTAAAGGGTAGCGATCAGTCGGATTAATTTTTTAATCCAATTACAACTCCAATCAACATTCAATGTTTTATGAAAGCTATGGTTTGTGCGAGATTACAAAAAAATGTGGGACCAGCGGTTGTATACAAACCACACCACTAAGATTATGGAAGCATACGACTTAAATAGTAATCACTTTACTGAATTTCCACGCATGTGAAACAATACAACACAACCTTTAGTAGGAAGAAACAACAAAAACAACAAGCCTAATGAGGAGGGCTCATCCCAGCCGGAAACGGGCTTTCATGCTTCTGGATGTGCGCCCGTAGCAGACGGTGCACAGCGGTATCCCCGCTTTTGCATATTTCCAATTTCAGCCGCACAGTGGCAACACGATTCAACATCGAGGCAAATAGAGGAGCAGACCTTATTCATATTTGTGCTGCCATCTATAGGAAACGTTAGAAGCAGTGTTCAACCTGCCTCAAAGATTTTGGCACGCCATCTTTGTTTTGAGACGCAATGGGAGGTAGCTCGGAATGTGATGCATCTAGATTGCCTTGACGCATCACGTTACTTAAAGCGTTCCTTGTCAATCTGAGCGCCTCTGATACAGCATTCATATTGGAATTCTAAAATTTGCTGATCTGCACAAATCTTTTAATGTAAAATTCCCTCTTTTGGGCTTTTTTCGTGGTGCAAAATGTTTCCTTATATCTCCAGGCTTATGTCAATTCTGACCCCTGTACCCCTGCCGAACACTAGCGCCTTGTACAGTGAAATCGTGAAGCTGCGCCTCTGTATAATGAATTAAGAAATTTGTGGAATGCATCTTTTAAGTTCTTTTGTTTAAAAATACTTTTCGCTAGTTTGGAACTAAGAGATTCAACAAACGCTTCATGATTGTATACTGTGATAGATAACAGACCTTGTGAAATGTCAGCATGCAAGAATTAGTCTTTTCTTAAACCAATGGTCACCGCAATTTTGAAACTCCTCGTCCAGAATTGGGTCGAAATGCAGATGAAGAGGCCGCCATCTTTGAGGCTGGCAGCCGGGCATTTTCGACATGAGCCGATAGGCGGCGTTAAAAATGCTTAAGGTCTTGATTTTTCATAACTATAGATAATGTTGGAAAAACTATTGATGGACAACTGTCGGTAGTACTATTGACACTTGGCCCTCAGTTGGCTATCATTGCTATTGATAATCAACTAGAAAGCTATCAAATGCTAAAAAAAAAAAAATGAAAGCAAAACAAAAAAAGAGAATGACGGACATGTACGGGTTTATTAATTGTGTGTTAACTACCGTAAAATACTGAGCATCCGCCCGTTCCACAACAAGTGCCCACCCCTCGATTTTGTAGCATTCGAAAAATACACAAAGAACTTATCATGTAAGGGAGTGCCCATCCCCAGCTTTACATGATTATCTCCAAATTTTGAGTGGGCATTTGCTAGGGTATATTGTTCGAAAACCACTTAGTTACAGAATTATTGAACGTCGACTAAAAGAAACCTATGGATATGGAGTTTTGTCAAGTTGTAATATATCTATTGGAGTAATTAAAAATTTGTACCTTGCCTGCTTTTTTTTTTTTCTTCTGTTGACCTTTTTTTGGGTTAGCCTAAACTCACTTTTGGGTTATCCTAAACTACCCTAGATATCCCAACTGAGTACTCTGTTGAAGTGAGGGATGAACTTCAGTTTGCAAGTTTCAATTATTATTGATAGCATTTGAATTGTTCTGCTTCAAATGTATAAGAATTTAAAATAATTTTATGAGTTTATATTTTAACATTTTTATTTTTACTCAGTCGGTTCCACCCGTTGTAATTAAGTGTCCGACCAAACGAGTTGATGGTGAAGTGTGATTTCTGTTGACCTCATTGTTGGTACTTGAGTTTTTAGAACCCCTAGAGATTTACGACAGTCCTTGGAATTTCGCTGAAACACAGAGGCTTCCAATTATAAACTATGAATTTTACTATTAAAAGTTTTATGACGGTCGTCTACCAATAATATACTATTGATAGTGGTACCAATAACTTTGTGATAGTTGACTATCTAGAGCACTAGCTATATTTTGTTTTCTTCACCATTCATAGTTACGCTTAGCTTCCACTACTGATAGTACCATAGATTATTTCTCGTTACTAGTGCCCAGGCTGATGCAACGAAACCTTCCTCTCTCTCTCTCCTCTGGATGAGCGCAAAGAGAGGAAGAAAAGATGACCATACGCTCTAAAACTGTTGTTTTTTTTTCACAGAAAAAGGTGAAAGGTTGGGAACAAACATACGTGGATTTAGGGCAACTACGCACATCAACCAAGCGCAACGAAGGAAGCCACACCAAACTATGCACATTTCGGTACACATTGAAAAAACACCCACAGTCTGCACGCACCTGACAGCCAGGAAAGTGCAATACACCTGAGGTCTAGGCGACTGTTGCGATCGGTACCTGGGGACAACCTTCTGTGGCATTTCTGGAGATAGGAAAGGTGTGCTCAACTTTCATCAGCTCTCAAGCATGCGCTACTGTGAGTGCATGGCCTCAGAAAGTTGTCCCCAAATATGTTGAGCACGCAGAGTGAAAGCAGATGCTCTGAGCAGGGCACCCAAACCGCCGTCGGTACCAGCAGGCTGAGAAACGGCTCTCGGCCACTGGCCACATTTCCGGGGTCGTCGTGGGGCAAGACTTTGACGTCCTTCGGCGGCAGCAAAGCGCCGTTTCCCTCGCCCCAGTTTACGATTTCTGCTCTCTGAGTTTGATGGCGGATATTGAAGAGCGGCACCGGTGCCTTGCCGGATGTTTTATGAGGGTTGCTGCAAGAATAATGCAACATCTTTTTTGGGGGCCCTGAGGGAGGAGGGAGGTTTTTATTTGAGGGCTGTTTATGCTATCGGGGTAGGGGGAATCTTTTAATATCTTTGGGGGGTGGTAGCAGGAGGGGGTGGATATTGAATGGCGCTTCGAAAGTTTGAGAGTTGATTGAGGCTTGTTTGGTTGTCTCTCGCTACGCTCAATGTGCTGTGCGCAGTGGTCAGTTGCGAGTTTGGGAAATGTTTAGTTCTGCGTGGGACATCTACGGAGCTTGGGTGACTGCTGACGATGTGCCTAGTTTTTTTTTTTTTTTTACTAAAACATGGCCAGTAAGGGCTTGGCTTTTAATAGAGAGATACTCACGGTTCAAAAGAGGGCGATTTTCTATGGGAGGACGGCGGGTCGAAAACCTAACAAGGGACGGCAGTTCTGGGGTGGGCATGAAAAATTATGATGTCGCACAAAGGTCACAATTTCGCCGGTGAAATGTAGGTGCATCCGGTTTGATACTCCGAAAATTAATATGAATTTTGGCGTGTCAATAGCTCTGCAACTCCAGTCAATTTAATTTAATTTGGGATTATGACTGTTCCTAGCTAAACCAGTGTCCCTAAATTACGAGGCACAATATATTTTTTTTTCTTCAATATTTTCTGTAGTTTTATAAATATAACGGATCAAAGTTTGGTTTCGGGTGTCTACCAGCAAAAGCAAAACTATCTGCTAGAGGGATGGCAACACTGATCATCAACCCTACGGCTGCGACGTGATGTCATTGTGGTACGCGGTACAGCCAAGCAACCGCAGCTCCATCGCTACGCGACGTCACAAGGGTCACCGCCCAGTGTGCCTTGGCTGATAGCTAACCCACTTGCCGCCCGCTAAAGAGCAGCTGGTCGCATCATTAAACTCGTTTTTAGTGGAGTACGCTGCTTCACTTCGGCGCAATATTTCAGCTGTGATCACATTTTGTTCCTCTAAAGCAATACCAGCCATTTACTTTTGTTTCGTTTCTGACCGGAGTTTCCCCAGAAGAAAATATTTGCAGAGTTACATTCACATACTCGCTTTGTAATCGTGCAATGTCCCCATTCGCTTAAAAAAAATAATTCAGTGATCGAGCCCTGAAAAATAGTTTTTTGGAAACGCAATCATACACTACAGCCGTTTTAATTTGTTTACACTACCTATTTATTTATTTTTTAAAATTATTTTCGGTCCTCTGATGCTAAAGAAAAGGTAGAGGTTTGAGCACCTTGAATGCGTTTTTCTCATTTTTCCTCTTTGGCATAAATTTCACTTTAGGAAAACTATCGTTTGGTGACCGGAAAAAAGGAAAGGCTCACTCATTGTTTTTTCTAACTGGAATTTAACGTGCAATGCAACTGTGGCAGTGTTTTTTTTACTTTGCTGGTGTCTTTTTAAAAAAGGTTAAGATTTTGTCGACAACATAAAAAGCAAAAAATTTATTTGATTTTTCGGTGCAATGTTAGCATAAAATAATTTACTTTATGGAAATTTTGTTTGCACAGTTGCACTCTCCAAGCATTCTGCTGCAGATCTAGTGAAGAAAAATGTTAGATATTACATTAGTTCTCCAACAATAGTTTTTCTAAACTATGTCAGTGTGTTCCTTATAGTGCCTATATATTTATTTACGGTATAGGCTGTAAATTTAATTCAGTTTAAAGGGGTACTCTGGTGTTTTCTTTATATTCCCCAATTTGCCTGATAATTTGCTAAATGCACCAACAAACATTGCTGAAATAATAACCAGAATAGTGGGCAAAATTTTTTCATTTTTTTTTTCAAAGTTATTGAATTTATAATTGGGTTGTGTGTGTGTTTATACAGCCTAGAACTTGGTCTGCCTCACAGGGGCGACGAGTCTCCCAGCTGTAGATGAGAAATTTAGCCAGTGCGGTACAGCCGCTAGCCTGGGGTTTTTAACGTGCACCACGCAGTAGTGATACACGAACGCACGCCGGTACGATGCTCATCCAGATCGAAACGGGCAGGGGTGGGGCTCGAACCCAGGATCTTCGGGTTCTGCAGCGCGAGCTTTCGCTCCACGTGCTCCGAGCTGGTGTATTGAATTTATAATTTAGCTACTTGCCGTGTTTTTCAAAGGAAGTTTCTACTGGCAACAATAAAAAAAAGTGTCAGGGGAAGGCAGTTGCTCATTCTTTGGTCTGTAGGGTTTGTTCCCAAGTGATTACAAGCAGTTTTATGGTGTCAAATGAATGCTTTGGAAGCTTGCTTCTGGCAGCACACAAAATTTTGAGACTGCCTGCTCAATGCAAGTTTGCCCCCCCCCCCCCCCGTCACGCCACTGAAAAGATTGGGTATATTAAATGTTGGTTTTGGCATCATTTTCACTCGCAGATTTCATGGTAACTATTCTGAATATTGTGATACTCAATAACATAGCGTAAAGGGTAAAGGTCGGTGATTCCAAAAATATAGTCAGTTGTGGTAGCAAAAAAAATCGTCTGAGTACCCCTTTAAGTTGAAGGCTCAAAAGATGACCCTTTTAGGTATTGTCCTCCCTTAAGCGTACTGGTGTATACAATTCATTGCCTAAAGATACAAGATTTCCGAGAGTGTACAAAACGAGGCTCGTATTCTGGAAAATAGCAGTACCGTCGCGTTCAACCAAAGCCAACAATCTTGTAATGCGTTAGGGGTCGGTGCTGAATAAACAGTGTTTAGGAACAGTGCGTGCTTCGGCTGTTCATACTCTCGTTCATCTCATTACTGGGGGGAGGGGGACAGTGCTTCTCTATAGTTTGCATAAGAACTTGTCTTTCCACCGCTACAACCGCAGCCACTCGAAAGTGAAACACCTGCAAATTGAGAATGATACTCGCGTTGCATTCTGCAACGTCTGCTTGCTAGTGCGTGAAGCGAGGAATTTATATTAGAGATGTTGCAAAGGTGATTCAGCTTTTGCACACAAAGAAGCAAAAGCCGGTTGTGTATGCGGGTGGAAACTTGGGGAGAGGAGGAGATGAGAGTGCGCGGGGACGTCGGAACACCAAGCTCTGGTTGGAATGAGCAAAGCAAGCTGCCTTTGTCCATACTCACTCTTCAAAGGCATTCAGAGAGAGAGAGAGACAACTAGCTCCGAGTCTACCCACTAGACGTTCCATCCAACGCTTGGTGTTTATGTCCCCGCACACTGTTGTCTCTCCCTCTCCTCCAGTTTCTACTCGCATAGTAGAGACGCCCACCCGTTTCAACGCTCCCTCAACTACTCGGGCGTTTGTGGTCGCAGGTGGCCGACGTGCATCTTGTGCGGCTCTGGATTTTCATCCGAGTTCTGAGTGCAGCGAGATGTTTGCAAGATGAACAAAGTTACTCGCAAAACACTGCCTATACTTTTTTTTTTGTTAATTTCCCGTTTTTCAACAAGGCACTCGTTGGAACAAAATTATGCCCATCTGTAGCCGGCATCTACATGTGCGTTTTGTTTCGAAATTCATTCATTCTGTCGTTAATTTGGTGCACACCGAAGGCGTTGTCTGTGCGTCGCAGCAGCATTGCAGTTTGAGTGCAAAAGTTATTGCTTAAAACTAAAAACACGATTGCTTAAAGGGTTGCTGAACTGAAGTTTGGATTTCGCAACATAAGGCAGCAGGAGTGTTGAACGGGAAGCTACAAACTCGGAAGCATCACTCCTACATCAATCTTTTCAAACAGATGGCCATATTTTTGGAAAAGAAGCACGCGACCAAGCGAGGGATTCTCTTTGAACAATTGAGAATGAGGGGAAGTGGCCTTGCCTCTCTCCTCCTCGCTTCGGTTCACCTGCTCGATGAAACGAAGCAAAGAGGAGAAGAAATGAGAATCGCGACGTCGCATGTCTCGTTGGCCATGTTCAGTCGCGCACTTCTTTTCCAAAATTACGGCCATCCGTTAGGGACATCGCTGTATGAGTGACGTTTTTGGGTTTTTGCAGCGTCCCGCCTATCGTTCCAGCCTTGTTTAGTGAGCTCCAAATTTCGGTTGAGCATCCCTTTAAAACTGAAGCACAAAGTGTAACATATTACTCGTACAAACACACTACACACCGGTAACTACAAAGCCATCGAGACTGCCAAGAAGCTGCTAAAATCGTGGCTGTTCCAGCGAACGTCTGCTGTTACCGCGTGCTAAAGAAAAGAAATGAGCAAAACAGTGAGAAAGTGTCGGAGGCTAAAGACCAAAACATGGGCCGTCTGCTTTGCTCATGCTGTACGTGCACCTGCGTGGCCTTCCCGTCCTTCTGCAGTTGTGTCACATGCCGGCTCTGCCAAATCGCCGCGTCATCCATTGTGTTTCTGGTTTGACCTTTTGCACGCCCCGCGTTGAGCCGCGCCGCTTCTCTTTGCACTGCGTACGGTTGGTGGCAACTTGATCGGAGTACATTTTCAGAATTGTATGCATCACAGTCTGTTCAGTTCATTGGTGAAAAGAATTCGGCTTCCTTTTGGCCCAGTCAATGGCAAGCTGTACGTTGTCGGCAATGGGAAACTTTGAGGAACGAAAGAGACGGCCAAATGCTCAGTGCTGACCACGGAAAACATTTGCGAGGAGTTCTCAATCTGTATTTTAAAGGGCCACATGCCTTTAGTGGAAAATTGTTTTCTCTTTTTTTTTTACTTTTTGTGTTTTCTAAAAGAAATTGTTTTGAACGATAGAAGCCTTGTATTTGTTTTGGATTTTTCAGTTTTTTTTGCAAGTCTGGCTTTTTTTTTTTGTTGGTGGCACAATATACTGCTGTACACTATAGTACCGTTTTTTCGGGTTGGCATTGTTAAGTAAGTAAATAAATTATAAATAAACAAACCCCGTGCTTGCGAGCAAGCTTGGACTCTGGCGTTGTCACATATTTATGAGTTGATGTTAGCTTGTGTCGAACTGTTTTATCGGGGATTAAGGATTTTAAACGAATGCTCTCACTTTATTATTACGTACCATCTAGGCACCAATAATTATGAGACTGAGCTGCAGCACTTTCTTGGGGTGTGCTTGAAGCTGCTGGCAATATTGCCACGCACGTTGCTGAGGGAATGCGTGCGTGGCTGAATGGTTAGTGTGCTTGACTGTTGCGCGGAAGGTCTAGGTTTATTTCCAGCCAGCGGAATGTCCTTTTATTTATTCTTTCAACTTGACGTTCTCATAAGTTCGAGAACATTCTCGTCTGATCGAGTTCCAAATATTCTATGTGCCGAAAGTTCCACGCCGAATGTTCCAGAGACCCACGAGAGTACATAAGGGACTCCGCATGGCGAGCGGAGTCAGTCTCGCTCCAGCGCTTAATCATGCTGTTACGCTGACTTTGACGCCCGCGACGCTCTGTTGTAATCTTCTGTTTCCTCTTTGTTTTGGGCACAGTTTGGGCACAAGTTTGCCCCATTAAACGTTTCAGTTTCCTCAGTTATTCCTCGTTCGTCATCTCGTCATCCGTGACAGTATTGTTCTGTTTTATGACTGACACAATCTGGGGGCCCTATAAGGATACTCCACACTGTATCATAGATAAGGAAAGTAGTACCTGTTCAAGTAGTACCAGATAAGGCTGTGATACAGCGCCCCCTTTTTTTTATGTCTCCAGGCACATTGTGTGCCTCCTTCGTGGAAGAGTATTGGCATTTCAGTTTTAATATTTCACACTTATCTTTTTATTTTTTTTTAGTAGATCTGCAGACCGCATGGGTCCAGGCAGGATAGGCAAAAAAAGAAATCACACATACATTAACCATGACAATTAGTGCCGCAATCACAAGGCAAACATCACTATGTGACGCTGCATGTATACTGGCTTCACACTCATGCACACACAAAACAAGAAACTTCACTATCAAATTAGCTTACATGATATTCACAGCATTGTAAATGTATGACACTTATAAATCTTAATCTTGTACAGAAATATTGATATACACACACAAAAAGCACAACAGGCAAATAGTAAAAATTTTTTTTTTTTTTCTATATGCTTAAAAATTAGACAATGCTTTCCAATGATGTTGCAAAATCTGCAAAAGAAAATAAATTACAAAGCAATAAATTCCCATCACTTACAGTTTGAGGGAATTATGAAAACTTAAATATATTAGTATGCGCAAAATAGGAAGTTAGAGTATTCCTGATTATGTCTTGTTGATGTTGTAGAAAGTTGGCTGAAATACAAACCGGGATTTAGGGGGACTTGATTATTAACGAGCTTATGAAGGAAAATTAGTGGAGCTATCTTACGTCAATGCTAAAGGGTCGTTATTTTACGTGTTTGCCTTAACAAGGGACGTGCAAAAAAAATATAATCTGTGCAATTATATTTTTCATAGATGAAACGAATGGCTCATCTTTAAACCATGATGTAGAAAACCCGAGACTGTGGTAAAAGCTGAGAAACTTGGTCGAAGAAGAAAGACAGTGGAAAGTAGTTCCAAGAAGTTTCTTAAAATATGAAGTTTTTTTGTTTTTTTTAATGGTTGTAAGTGAACGTGCTATGAGTCATTTTGCGGGCAGGGGTTCAGTTGGAAGTCCTATCAGTTCTCGTTTAGATGAAGCGCAGCCTTTCCATACTCGGGCTGGAAGGGAAGGGGGTCCGTGTGTTGGTTTTGTTGTGTTTGTTTTGTTTAAGGTCCTAAGCTTTCAGTTTGGGATTGAGGTCACCGTTTACGTTTGAGGTGAAGACCAGTGTGGGTAGGATTGTATAGATAACAAAGGTTGACCTTGTGACGTCGGTGGTTGGTGGTTAGTTTTTGGATATATAAGACATTGAGGAAATAGATGCAGTAGCTGAGTTTAAGACGTTTTTTTCCCCTGTCTTTCTTCTTGACCAAGTTTCTCTGCTTTTACCACAGTCTCGGGTTTTCTACATCATGATCAATATCCACCAGCTTGCCTGCGCACTCACTGTTTTTTCATCTTGAAATTTTCTCTAAAATCTCTGTTTTTTGGTAAATGGATTCCACACTATGAAACAATATTCTAACTTTGGTCAACTGAGTGGATTGAGGGTTAGGCGAGTAATTTGACGTTTGGAAAGGTGTCATTAAGTTCATTTTGAACCAGACCGAGCTTGCAGAAGGCTGCTGAAGAACCGTCGTTGACATGATTTGACCAACTCAAAGTTTTGTCGATTGTGACTCCGTGGTGTTTGAAGGGATCGGCTTCAGAAATGGGAATATGAAGTATGCGGTAAGAGAACAGGAAAGGCTTCTTTTTAGTAGTAATAACAAGCAAGGCTGTCCTATAAACGTTAAACTTCACGTTCCATTTGTTGCACCAGTCTTGAATTGTACCGAGAGTTGAATCTAGCAAATTTTGATCAGAAATTGAAGTTATATCTTTAAATAAGACACAATCGTCTACAAATAACCTAATACTCGCAGATGGGTCTATGATATCCACAATGTCATTTACATAAATTAAAAAGATTAGTGGTCCCAAGACGCTTCCTTGGGGCTTCCTTGATGTTACACTTAACATCTCCGAACAACAACCCGCTATTTCTACAAACTGCTTGCGACGTAGTAAGTGGAAACAAACCCACTTCATGGTTTCTGGGGGAAGCCCGATACCATGTAGTTTTGAAGTTTTCTATAAGGAACTCGGTCAAGTGCTTTACTGAGGTCCAAAAAAATAACATAGACCTGGCTGGTTTTGTCTAGTACTCTTACAAATTCATGAATGGTAGATAGTAATGGGGTGGTGGTTGAAAAGCCTTTGATGGATCCGTGTTGAAACCCTGACAGTATGCTGTTTGCGCATAAATATTCTGTAATGGCATTACCAACAATATGCTCGTGCAGCTTGCAACACATACATGTTAACGAGATGGGCCAGTAATTGCTCAGTGATAAGGTGTCCCCTTTCTTAAAAACAGGTACAAGTCATTCGGTAATACACCAGAAGAAAAAGAAACTGAAGATCACAGTCAAGAGTTTTGCCAAAATTTCTGCTTAACGGTGCAAGTAGGCATTCGGTATGCTGTCTGGACCGCACAAAGCTTTCACTTGTATATGTTTAGCAACATTAAATAAACGCCTCGATAACATATAAAGTCAGTGTTCGAAAAAGAAGAGTCATTGTACTCGGGAGGATCAGGGTAAGAACAAAAACGGACTGAAAGTATGCATTGAAATGCTGAGCAATTTCATCATGATCGGAAGTGAAAACGTCATTCACTTTAATCTGATCGACTGACTTTCTTGTATTACCAAGGTACCTCCAAAATTTCTCAAGGTCATTCTTTATAAAATTAGGAAGCATAGTAGAAAAATGGTAACTCCACACTCTCTGAACATGCATCTTCAATTGATTCTGTGATTCTGGAAGTCTACAATCGTTTCTGACCTTCCCTCTCTTCAAATGTTTAATTCTACGCTTTACGTCAATGATCAATCTATTAATCGTGGATTTTTTGGAGCGCAGCTCTTAGGTGCCCGTTTCTGGCTTAAGCGGCGTCGCCGTCGCCGCGCGGTGCATTATGGGTAAATTTCTCCGCTAAATTTAGCGGAAAAATTTCCCCGCTAAATCTAGCGGTAAAATTTTGTGACCTTCAGTACCCTTCCCTCCTCCTCCTCAAGAGCTGCACTCTAATTCGGCGTTACAGGGAGATGTAAACGGCTTTCATTTTTTTTTTTCAACGCACTTACATACATTGGGAACGAACACATTAAGCAGTAACTGCAGGCTGTAGTGAATTTATGCCAAAGGACATTAACGTCAGAGTCATGAAAGCTGTCAAGTTAATTTTCTAAATAATTGGTGATGCAATGATCGTTAAATTGAGAAAAATCTTTGACAATTTTTACTTTATCTTTCTTGTTGGTTGATTGATTCATTAAATAACAACGGAAATTAATGAGTTTGTGGTCAAACAGTTTGTGTTCAACTGAAACTGAAAATTCAGTAAAACTTTGACTGATAAAAGCAATGTCTAAAATAGAACCACTTGACCCGTGCTGATGTGTGACCTCACTGACGACCTATAGATGGTCATACATAATCATAGTATCGAAAATAATTTCAGTTTTCACATGAGCCAGATGACCATTTAGTCCAGTTGATATCGGGGAGGTTGAAATCACCAACAAGTAAAATTTTATTGTTACAATGTGGAGACATGATAATATAATATATGTGAAAGTTCAACAGGGGAGTTGGAGTGTGTGGTTATAATCATAGAGATTTAATTAAAGGGAACATTGCGTGTTTTTGTTTTTTGCAGAAGCATAATTGAGAGGCTCCATACGCACATGTATTTTCTGCAAGGTGCTGGATTTCTTTTTAATTTTTTTTTTTGTGCATTGCAACTGTGCATTTTGCAACAGTGAACATAAAACATTTTTATAGAAATTGATAGGCGTAAATTGGTGGGATGTTGAGCCAGAAGTTGGATTCGGTGCCCAGCATAAAATTGATGAAGTTAACTGAGCAGAACGAGCCAACGAAGCTTAATATTGCGGCGAACGTGTGCCAAAAGGCCCTTAGGTGGTCTACATTAATCCTCAGTTCTTCGCTGGGAAATTCCAGATGCTTTTCGTTGGTTTGGAGCATAAACTCCCAAAATTTACACTAGAAAAACAAAATAAAAATGCTGAAAGATGTCCACACAATTGAAGAATCTGTCTCTGCTCGTTTATTTTCTTGTTGCTAATCGTCCAACGAGCTGCTGAGATGTGTTTAAAGGGAGTTGTTGACTGAACTTCAGAACCGTGCCATTTGAGTTGTCATCAGGACCAAACTATTTTGATCCCGACACGAACTAGATACTCTGTGCCGTGGCTACGAACATTGTCAAACGCAAGACAGCAAGCGTTTGCTCGGGCGGCACTCGTTTCGTTTTGACGCATCGGCGGGAGGACGTCGGATCCTTGCCAGGATTTGAGCGCGACAGCGTCGCCTCATATCAGAATATGGCGCCGTAAGCTCAGTTGACCTCGCAGTAGTATATTTGCCGTTTTTCTGGGGTGCCATTTAGCTCGGAACCTTTTCTTGCGTTGGAGCGAGGTTGGATCGGCGTGGTAACCTTTCTGCCAGAGTGTGCATCAGGTGTCCTTTCCTTTGTCTCGTTTCAGTGTGCGGAGCGTGATGCACAAACACCTCGAGAAGATGGGAGAGGTCACGTTTGACAAGATCTTCAACCAGAAGTTAGGTGAGGCATGGGACTCGACCTGGCCCCTCTGATTGTCCCCTCTGAATCGGCTCCCTGTTGGCCCTGTGTGGAACGCACAACCTATCTGAGCTTGGGTCTTTCTTATTTGGCCGTTTGTTTTTAAGGCAACATCCGCGTGGGTTTCTGTTGCGGTACTCGACGGAAATATCAGCCCGTCTTTTTTGGGCATCTGCCCTTCGCGCGTAAATCTTTGTGCTCGAAAAAGGCTTTTGCGTTTATGGCTTTGCTGGTCTGGATCGGCTAGCGCGGACTGAATGCCCTGCACGAGTGTGGGAGATAATGGTCGGGTATAGTTTTACTAAGTACAGTTAATAATTTGATGGGGTTCCGTAGAAAATGAGAATTCTGAACAACGTTCTTCTTTGTTCTTGCTTATTAGTATGTGGGTTTCAAGCTGCCTCTATTCTTGTTTTCACCTCAAGAAATGTAGCGAAAAAGAGTTTGGCTCCTCACGGAACATTATTAATTTCTTTCTTTTAACAAGAATTAAGATATATGTAGGTGTATTTTAGATTAGATGTACGCTATCTTAACAAGACTTCTGCCAGGAGCATCTGATATCCAAATCTTGTTAGAACTACTTCGCACGGCAAATGAACGATGCGCAAAACTTGCTTTTTTCTCAAGAGGAAAACGACAATGTTGCTTTTATTTATTAACTTTTTTTATGAAACTTTGTCCCATATTGTCTTCCTTCGCAGTTCAGTACCCCGTAGCATCGTGCCTTACAGTGCATATCCGAAACATCAAACTTTTCTTTTTAATTTTGAAACATTTTAGTGATAGTTAGAAACGTGCAATATTGTAGACACGTTGCCTATACACTAGCCTCCAATTGCAAACGTCATTACACTGCGTTCGCGAGATCAGCCGCATTATTCGTCTTAAATTATTGACCCGTACGAACGTGCCGACAATGTGCGTGTAGTTCTAACTTAATGTGCACGCAGAAAGGGTTGTACGAGGGGATTTTCGTTGTTTCATCTTGCTTCATTCGACAATCATTTGTCGGTCCAGGCTTTTGCATTGGTGTATCATGCAACGATTGGGTAATGTGCCTTTGGCGATCAAAAGGTATCTGGGGAATTTAGTAATAAGATTCTACTTCATTTTTGTCTCGCTCGAGTCCTGAACGTGTGCTAGTTACGACTTCACACTCGCTTCAGTAGCGCGACTTTGAACGCTCATCACGACCCCTTGTTGTGTGGCCTCTGTTTCCAGGCTACCTGTTATTCAAGGATTTCTGCGACAACGTCTGCGACGAGCAGGTGCCGCAGCTAAGTTTCTACGAGGAGGTGAGCGTCTCTCACACCTGTTTGGGGCAAGCATGGCATTGTTGTATGGGGTTCCGCGAACGTTCTAATTTTCAAATCGTTGTTTCAAATATTGTGCTCTCTGATATTCGCTTCGAGATGAACTGCAATATTAATGTTTTTTCGGTGCGTCGATCACGGTGGGTTAGCCCCGTTGAACGCACTTGTCACCGAATGCCGAAGCACCGTGGAGAGGCAATGCCCACAGAAGCAAGCTCCGCGGCTGTTGCTTCTCCGCAGCGGTGCTCGGTGAAAAGCACGCTCTATGGGGCTGACCCGCCGGGATCAACAACACTTTGAGAGTGCAAATATTGCAGTCGCGTGCCCGGGAGGAACGCGTGCTTTCAAGGCGGGGCGTTGTGTACCTGGCGTATTTAATCCTTTAAGTGCCTGGGACGAGCTGGGCTCGTCGGCTGGTTTTTGGCTAAAAATGCCACGGACGAGTTCAGCTCGTCCAGTGGTTTTTTCAGTAGCCCTCAATTCCACGGACGAGCTAGGCTCATCCGAGTAGTTTGCGGCGCTGATCATAGATGGCAACACTCGTTTTAGTTGGCGCATTTTGTTTTTTTCGCCGCCGCTGATTTTTGCGCAATAAAATTTTGAAATTTTATCTGTATTACTAGAGGAATAAAACTTCCAAATAAAAAATTATGGCACTTTTAGGTTACTTTCAAAAAAAAAAAAAGGGGGGCACTTAAAGGGGTACTTCAGTGATTTTTTCATGGTCGCTGATTTGCCTCAAAATTGGTTTAACGCACCAATAGACATGGCTCTACGAGTTCCCGAAGTATTGTGTGAAAAGAAACAAAATTTGCAAAGTTCTTGAATTTTCGAATTTCGTTTTTATTGTGTTTCTTAAACCGGGAGCCCCTACTGGCAACATTGAAGTGTTACGACAGAAATGGTACGAAGTGGGCAGTAAGCAGCAGTAAGCCACGTTCCCAACTGATTACAAGATGTTCGATGGTGGGAAAAGAATGTTTGGTAACTGATTCACAGAGAAGCATGCAAAAAACGCTCGAAATACTCTGTTTAAAACTACATGCACGACCTGAAAGTCTGTACCATGTGTGACGTCACGCCACCGAAGAGCGCGCAAAAATTTGAATGTTGGTTTTGGCATCACCTTCATTTACGGTTTTCTCAATTGCTATACTGAATTTCGAGAAAATAAATAGCATATTGTGATGGCTAAAGTCCCGGTAGCTTGAAAGTGCTATTTGTTTAGGTAGCTGAAAAAATGGTTAAGAAACCCTTGAAAAGAATTTTATTAACAATCTGGTAATGACATGCGTGTTAAAAAATTAATCTGACGCGAAAAACAATAAAGGTTTACAGCAATATTGATGACGCGAGACGCAATTTAGTCGGTAGTCAGCTCCTTTTCACTTCTTTTCTTTCTTGGCATTTCGGGCGCGTGGAGGAGAGGTGGATCGGCTTTGCCTTCACGTTGAGGTGGAAAGAGCGGATTACCATTCCGTAACGTCGGGGACTGCACGCAGATTTTAAAATAAATCTCTCGTCGTCAATATTGCTCTGAAAAATTAATTTTTTTTGCGTAAACTATTTCTTGGCACTCGAAGAAACTGATACTTTGTGAACGTTTGTGTATTTTCTGCGCTAAAAGTTTCAAAATTAGACTGTGGCTGTTGTGCATGCAGGAATATATACTAGGCAGAAATGACTTCACAACCTGCATTCATAATTTATTATTGTCTTTTCTTCTTTTTCCTCAAATTTAAAATTTCAGAAAGGATATTTGGTTATAAGCTGGGCATCACACTGGGTTTAATTTCATGTCAAATGCAGCATTTAGTCGCCATTCCAATCTAGGCATTGACCTTTCTGAGTCTAGTCCATAAATATAGTAAGATTAAAATTAACTTGGCTTAGAAATGGACAAGTGGAAGCTTGGGAACAACCATCACGAGTTCCGCTGGGTTTTCGTTTAATCTGGTGCAGTAGTCAAAGGCTTGGAGAAACTATTCATTATTCAAACTCAAAATCCCTTATTCGCACATGCCTAGTTGTAAAACTAGCCGTTTGTTTTACTCTGCCATTTCGACTGCTGGTTCGTCTATGTTGCATAACTTCCCTTACCCGTACACCGCAGGATAGAAATCTGCTCTTAGCGAGCGAAGCAACATTTTCCTCGCAGATGTATTTCTGTGCTCATATTGACCTTGAGAAATTCCAGAAAAAAAGCTACCAAAAATTGTTCATTTTTTTTTTTTTTTTAATTTTTAAATACTGTTTGGAGGTAGATATTGGCCCCCTGCATTACGGCCATTATTTTTCTGGTTGGTTTTTAGGGCATAGCAAATCTTTGCAACATCAGAAACCGGTCGTATCCGCTGACTGAAAATGCTTTTGGCTTCGCCGCCGCATGGGATTTCGAAACACACGTCTTTTGAACTTCTTAGATTTCTATTTGAGAAGTATATATACATATATATATTTATTGTGGGTTTGTCCCATTCGGAGTGTTAAGTTAACTTGTCTGTATTAAAAGTAAATTAAAGGGGCCCTGCAATGACTTTTTACTAATTTTTAAATTGCACCGAACCTGAGCGCACTGAACGTAGTAACTTAATGAAACTTTTCTTTTCTCGAAATTCCCTTTATTTTAGAAGTTATAGGCAAATTAAAATTACAAAAACAAGCAAAAAAAAAACCTCCCCATGACATCCTTGGTTGCTTGAGAGTGGCCGTGAACTAGAGGAAGGGTAGTGAGCTCATCTAACGCTCACGGCTGCCGCACTCCGAGTTGACGGCGCGAGAGGGCGCCACTAAAGCATGTTCTCGATATGCTGTATGCAGCGGGCAGCCAGAGCGGCTCTCATTGCATTTGCTGCGCGATTAAAGGCTAATTCGGCATGACACTTCATTGGCCACAAACGACAGCAAACTCGGGGTAAAGATCAGTTCAGAATGGGAGCTACTTTGCGCTGCCACACCGCGAAGCGGCCAAAACGCAAGACAAAGCTTCTCGCCGAAGGCCTTCGGGACGCTCGGAGCCGGTCGGATGCTCCTGCCCAAACGACCGCAGCGCCGCCGCGAACATCAGGGACCTTTCCGTGTCGGCGTCTGATCCCACTATTCTTTTCTAGTATGCGCCGCCTTTTCCACCGCTTGGTGGCGGGTATGTCAACGGGTCATTTCTTGTTTCCGTACGTTATGAACTGCATTCGTTTCTTTTTTGATCAAAAATACTGAACAAAAACTACTTTTATAAATAATTAAAACGGTTCGCGCCACTTATATTTTGTATTTCGACTAAAAAGAAGCTTTTAGCGGCTCTGACCAGTAGTAAGCCCAGGACCAAACACGTCAGATTTTGCGCGCTTTCGGTACCGTGGGTCGCCCCCGTCGGTGGAGGAGGTTTCCGCGTCGTCCGGTTAAAATATGACGCACTGATATTTAGTTACTCTCCCCGTGCCTGCTGGCTTGACCGAACCCCAAGAGACGTGGAAACCACAAAAAAGGTGGACGCTTAAATATGATTGCAGGGCCCCTTTAAGTACATGACTGCAGGAGCCCTTTTATGTGCTAAGAATAGAGGAGACTGTTTAAAGGTAAAGGTATAGAAAAATAATGCAAGAGCCGAAATAAGGCTGTGAAAAAGGAACAATAGCCGTAGCGGGTTGGTGTGCTCCTCTACATTGGTTTCACTCCATAGAAATAAAACCAACAAGCAAAACATTTCTGAAAAAAAAAAAAAAAAAAAAAAAAAAACTTGTTTACATTTTTTTGGGGGGGGGGGGGGGAGGGATTTGGAAAATTTAAGGTGCTTAATCATTATGTATTTCCTTTTCCTTTCACAAATATTTCAACATAATAAATATCAACCAGGCTTTTTTTTTTTTTTTTTCTTTCTTTTCCAACATCACTAGGCAGTAACAAATTGTGTAAGAAGTAGACGTCAGCAGTGTGTAGGAGAATGGCAGAAGGGCTAAACACAACTAGAAAGGGGCCGAAAGGCGTGGGAACTTCGGTGGTTTCTGTAACCGCGTTCGTCCCTTTTCGTAGCCGGGGGATCTCCGTTGTACAGGAAGGTAACAAACCGAGTCTGTCTTAAGGGCGTCGGGTTCCCCCACCCCCCCGTCAGCAGTCGGACAAAGACAAAGCACTCTTTGTTTGCTTTTTTTACGAGCCGGTTCGGATTGCAAAGAAGATTGATGATTGTTTTCCGCTTTCCAAGCAATCGGATATTCAGTCAGCTGCCACCCTTTGGGGAGGGGGGGATGGAAAAAGAGACGGTAAACACTGGACTGAGGTTTTCGTAACATGCCGTGGGTTTTCCTAATTATCATGCGGTTAAATATTGATTTTCCGTTAGGTTTTGAGTGTCATTTTAAGTTTTTGTTTTCCTTTTTTGGGGGGGGGGAAGGGGGGACTGTATTTTTACGGTTTACACATTGGAAGTCTATTTGTGGGCCAGCTGACATTAGAACTTTCCTGTAACAACTCCTCGTAGCCACATCTCTGTGAACTGTTTCTCTACGCATAGTGTGGGGGAGCCATTGGAATCGTAGATGCCTTGAAGCCAGATGTTGCTCGATGCAAAGTCTTTGTCACAAAAGCATGATACATCTTTCCCAAGTGTAACTGTGCCCCTGCTTTTGTGAATGGGCAGTAATTGGACGTAGAACTATGTCTCCCTTTGCGCTTGGAAGGGGTGCAAAGTTGACAAGTCAGTGTCACGAAAACTTGGTCACGCAAGTGACGTTGCACAGATAACACCGGGCAGTGCGCACGCGCGTCCCTTTTTATCTGCTGGCTTGCTCGTTTGCTCGCTTCAATATGACACGCTCCTGTCTGATTAAAGCTGCGATAGACACCGCTCCGGCAGCCGGGATTTCACAATCTTCGCTCATCGCTCTGGACAGCGGCCGAGCTCGCGTGCTCTGTGGCACGGGCAATTCATGCGACTCTTTCGCGGGACTGGGCGTAGCGTTAGAAACAATCGCATGCAATTCCGCACATGTGTCCCAGAGACGGTGGTGCGGGGGCTGCACGTTTTGCTTACTTGACTTTGAGCCATGGGCATTCGCTTCTGACCCACCCGACATCGTCGTGAGGCAGGGGTCCAGGGACATTTCTTCAGCTGCGGCCGTAGTTCTGCGCAAAATTTATGCGGCATAGTAAACCTATGCACCGACCAATTTTTTCTGTTGTCCAGAGTCAGTAACGTCAAACAACAAAAATATATATATATTTTTTTACAAAAAGCTGTAAGGAACTTTTAAAATAGGTATGGTCTAACGAATATGTTCTGGAAAACACAGCTGGGTCGTGCCAAAGGAGGCGTTCTGGGGAAACTGCCATGCTGAAGGAGGCGCAGCAGTTTTTTCATGTCTGGCATGTGTACGAAAAACTTCATTTGAATAAAGAAGAAGCCTCTGAGCTCCAAGAAAAAAATTCTTTTGTGAAAAAATTAATTTTGTTTTTGTTGATATTATGCTCTAAATTTATGTAATTTGCATGAAACCTATGTATTTAAGAAAATCATTGTAAAAAGACGATTGCTTATCACACTAATTTATGTGGGCGCCTAATTGCTTAATAATATGCCTTAGCTAGCTCTAAAGTTAAAATATTGAAAGACACCATTTTGAGTCCAATTAGGAGCCGAAAAACAAAAAAAGACATTTTTTTTATTTTTTAGTCATCTTAGATTTGGGTATTAGCTACAAACTTTTTTATTTGTTCTTTTAAGACCGATAATTGAATTGCTTGCATTAACTTTTCAAAGCCTCGTTTTGTTGCATTTTAATTAAATGTCAAAATTTCCAGTTTAGGCAGAAACGGCCATATTGAGAGCCATAAAAAGCAATGTGGGCAGTAGTGCCCCGAACTTTCGGAATAGCAAGAAATTAAATTCACCTCATCTGTATAACATATAAAAAACAAATTAGAAAAGTACTTTTTTTTTTTTGTTGCGGAGAAATTATTTTTTAAAGATGAGCCTCTCCAACCATGCCTCCAGGCACGCGCCTCATAGGCGACGCACGCCGGTGTTCGCCAGTGAGGCGTCAACAATCTGAGACGCCAATACAAGGTCTTCGACGCTCTTCTGAAAACATGTTTTATTCGGTTGAAGTAGACATCATCCTGGCTTCTGTTATGAATAACAAAACATGTTTATTGACTGAACGTGCAATCCAGCGTGGCCTGCAACCTAAATGTCAGTGGCCAGCAGCACCTTGCGCTGCTTCATATAGGAAGGGCGATCGATGTGCCCCCTGGTGTCTACCCAGGCGCGCAGCGGTAACTGCCGGCTGCAGCATCTTTTCCCCCGAAAATTCTGATGTCAAGGAGAAAACCGCCGCATGGCTCGGAGATTGTCGCAGCACACGGATGCCGGGAGGAACGCTGTCTGCATGGCTGTTGGACGCCACTCTTGACAACCCCAGAGCGATGTCAGCCTTCTGCACAATGGGCATCCCAAGGAGCTGTCTCATCCGCCTCTTCCAGATGTCGCACCTTCACCGGCGGCAGCCGCGGCTCCATAACGTCGGCCTCTGTTGTGGGTTGAACTACTGTCTCGTTGACCCGATGCCGCAAATGGTCTTCATGGCAGTACCGCACTGTACTATCTAGCCGCCGCACCTCTGTTGATAATGCACTGATAGCCGGGCCGACAACCGCAGGCACCCAACGAGGTCCTGGTGGAAAGTTCCTTGCCGAAACAGGATCCCCTGGTTGTGGCACTGGTTCCCTCCTGGCTGACCAGTCGCTGAGCACCTTCTGCTGCAGCTGATGAAACTAGACCTTGCTCCGAAGGTCTGTTGTAGCAGCTTCAATGCAGTTTTCAAGCACAGACCCACGAGCAGTTCTGCTGGAGCGCGTATGCAAACAGCACTCTAGCTATCCGACACTCAAAATCTCCTGGTTGAGTCTCCTTCAACTTTTTTTTTACCGTCTAAACTACCCTCTTGGCGGCACCGTTAAATGCTAGATGATATGGAGGAACAAGAATCTGCCGCACTTCATAACGAGCCAGAAATTGTGCAGAAAGCTTGTGAATGCAGGACCATTGTCGCTCTCAACCACATCTGGCAGTCCATAGACTGTGAATATCGACTGCAGACACGAAACTGCAGCCCCTTTTGAAGGGAACTACACATGGACCACCTCCACCCATTTAGAGTAAGCATCTACCAGTACCAAAAAGCACACCCCCCAAAATGGACGCCCAAAATCCACGTGGAGCCGGGACCGAGGCCGGCTAGGAAACAGCCACGGAATTTACTGCACGACCCTTGGAGCCTCGCGACGTACACCCGCTGGCAATATGAAGGTGAACACCTTACCTGGTTTCTAGCCTGTGTTACGGCTCCCTAAAGCTATAATAATTCTCAACGTTTCAAATGGTACGTGGCTTGGGGGTCTGAACTTTGCATTCTAGCCCTCTTCTAAAATAGAGCTTGTTCCAAAACTTGCAGGAGCATCAAAAACAAGAAGAGGGCTTCCATATCGCTCACGGGTGTACCTGGCAGATTGCACACATTCTCACCCTGGTCACAATGTCCCCATCAATGCCTGGCCACCATACACGACTTCGGCCCACCAGCTTCATTTTCTCAACCCCCGGGTGGCTCTCGTGCAGCAGATCCAAATCTCGTCCGCAGCGATGCTGGCACAACCACACGACTTCCCTGCAGCACCAGTTTTTGCATTTACTCGACATCAATAGACCCTTTCCGAAACTCAGTCTGGCCACTTTGATCACTATCATCATCATCTGAAAAATGGCATATGTGCCATACCAATGGCGGCTTTCTATTTACTGATGACGGAACATGTTGAAGATACTTCTAAGCTGAGGATTCGAGGCCTATACATTTTAGACGTTAGTATGTTACAAAACCAGAATTGAATGCAAGCGCTGCGTAAGTGTTCATTTCTCTAATTCGAGCCCAGTGAACCTGTTAGTGGCACTAAATCGACTTTGAAACCCCTTGACTTGTAGAACTTTGTCAATGCGTCTGTCTGGGTTGGCGCTTCGTTCTGACTGATTGCATCGTTGTGGGAATCGACACTGGAAGAGATGATCCAGAAAAACCTGTATAGCAAAAAGTTTATTTTTGTCTGCCGTTGACATGCAAAAGTAACGGTGCCCGATAAAATACTGCAGGCTACAGGTTCATTGCCGCCATTCGTATGGCAAAAGTTGAACCGCCATTTCAGCCACCAGATGGCTCTGAATTTTGGAAAGGGTCCATATTGCGCGCAAAAAGAGTGCCACATGCCCTGCCCACAATGACGCTTAGAAGAGCGTCATTGTGGGCAGTCGTTTCCATGAAGTCATCACTACCTCGGCAGCGCTTTCTTGGTGGATGTGATAATGAACTTCAGTACATCTCGGTTCTACCGAAATACATTTAAGTTCAATGGGGAAGCGACGTCACTGTTATCATTTTTCATCCGTGAAGAGCTATCCGGTCTGAATTGTTTTTATATCTGAACACACGACAGGACAATGCCGACGCGCAGTATGCATTCCCACACTCGTGAAGCAGACGATGCAGGCTTGCGTTCGTCGGCAGTTACCTGGGCAGAAGGCCAGATCTCCTCCACCAGCGGCTCTGGATTTTCTTTCACTTCACTTCAACCTTGCGCCAGCGTCTCGGACTGTTGATGCCTCGCTGGCGAAAACCTGCATGTGGCGCCTAAGAGACGAGTACCTGGAGGCATGGTCGGAGAGGCTCATCTTTAAAATATAATTTCTCAGCAACAAGAAGTACTTTTCTAATTTTTTCATTGGTTAAACAGACGAGGTGAATGGAACTTTTGGCTATTTCGAAAGTTCCGGACACCGCTGCCGACATTGCTTTTTATGGCTCTCAATGTGCCCTTTTCTGCATAAACTGGGGGTTTTGGCATTTAATTAAAACGGAACAAAATGGGGCTTTGAAGATTTAGTACAAGCAATTCAATTATTAGTCCTAAGAGAATGAAGAAAAGGAATGTATTGTAGCTTACACCCAAATTCAGGTCGACTAAAAAAAATACAGGAATCTCGTAAAGTTCCTTCTTTCTGGAGCCCCTATTTGAACTCAAAATGGCATCTTTCAATATTTATACCTTAATGTAAGATAGGGCATATTATTAACTAATTAGGTGCCCACCTAAATTTGTGTGATAAACAACCTTCCTTTTTTTTTTTTTCAGAATGTTTTTTTGTTTTTTTTTAATACGTAGGTTTTATGCAATTTCCAGAAATTTAGAGCATGGTATCAGCAAAAATAAAATTAATGTTTTTTGCAAAAATAACACATTTTTTTCTTTAGTTCTAAGGCTTTTTTATCCAAGTTATTTTTTATGTACATATCCCAGACATGAAAAAAATGTCCCTTTGCCTTGGGATGACCCAGCCGAGGAAACGGGTGGATATTTAGGACGTTGAAAGTGTTGCAGTTAGTTTTGGTGGTCTGCATGCAGGGGAGATCCAGAACTCCGTTTTGGGGGAAAGCAGGAAAATTTGTAAGGATACTAGTCTCCCATTCTTTCTCTGTACTGGGGGGTCCACCCATGTCAAATTGCCCTTTGAGGAGGGGGGGGGGGTCGACTTTGTTTGTTGGGGGAGGGGGGCAATCCCCCCCCCCCCCCCCCCCCTTTGGATCTGCCCCTGTCTGTATGTTCTCTGCAGCTCAGTCGTATGAGCAGGCTCACTGGGATGGTATGGCCGCATTGGTTGACAATGGCCGAGCTGATTTGCAACGAGAATTTTTTTCGAGAAACAGAACAAACAGAAAATTAGCAGTTTATTTTATTTGTGGCAGCGCCCTTGAAGTTACATTCAAAGAGGTCTGGACGTTATAATTTGTGCGTGTTGCATATGATACCACGAAAAGAGTGACTCGGTGCCACTTTTTAAAGTTTAATGTGAACTTTTAGTTTGTGGGAAAACAAAAGTTTGTGTGAAAACAAAAGCTTGTGTGAAAACAAAATTCTTATATCCACATCCTGCCAGTATTCCCGTTTGCGTATATACGGGTTAATGCCAAGCATCTCCCCCTTACCAGTCGCTACAATTCTTGTGAGATTGAGAGTGGTTGACCGGTTAGTAGATTCGTCAACTCGGTCACATCTGTTAGCTAAGTTGTCACTGGGTCAACTTGCTTTCTAGTGCGATGCCTGGACCGGTGTGTTTAGCGTCCTATCCTGTACATACATCAAAAGTTCCCAAGTGGCAAAAAATGAATCCGCAAAAGCCAGTGTGTCATGCCGTTGGATGTCGTGGTTGGTAGAAGTTGGGCATAGAAGTTCCGGGAAAGAAGCACGAAAGAATGTGAACGTCGCCGTCGTCACGTTGTCCCGACTCTCGGCTGCCGGAGCTTCTGTAAACCGTTGAACGAAAGAGCGATCCGCAGCAGAACAGGCATCCGCCGCGTTCGCCGCCGCGTTCGCCGCCGTTGCTACGGCAGCGCCAGGATTGCAGCGGAAATCGAGGGAGCATTTCCTTTGGATGCGGTAAAGGCGCGGGGGGCACGCGTTCCCTACACCGTACCTTTTAGCGGGGCAACGGGTTCGCCCTTTCGTTAGCCGTTCCGCGCAGCGTTCTAAGGCAGCGTCCGTCGTCCCCGCAGATCAAGCGCTACGAGAAGTTGGAGACGGCGGAGGAGAGGAGGACGGCAGCACGGGAGATCTACGACAACTACATTATGAAGGAGCTGCTCTCGCACACGCACGTGAGTCGGAGCGGCCCAGATGTCCTCTTCTTCCGCACACGGCCCTTCTTTGTCCGAACCTGGTCTTTCTCTTCCGTTGCAGAATTACTCGCTCGAGTCCGTAGGCCACGTCCAGAAGTTTCTCATGAGGAACGAGGTTCCAGTTAATTTATTTCAGGTGAGCATTCTGAGGGCGTCTAAAGTCGCCGACGGGACGGGAACGGCGGGGAGGTTCTTCGATTGTCCTGCCTCGGGCGCAAGCTTCCTACCTCGGACGACGCTCGGACGTCTCATGACCCCCGAGCGTACACGTGCAGCCGGAGTGTGACGGAGGAGGACGAGCTGGAGGCTGGGCGTCCGAGAGAGGCACCCTACCGTTCCCGTCCTGTTTGCGACCGTGGTCTCGATGAAGCCCGTATGTTGGAGCTGGCGTGACAGGATCCCCAATCGGATCCTACGATTGTTTTTTGTAAATGGCGTAAAAGGTCCTGTAGTAGACGTGTAGAGCACCCAAATCCTTTCAGTCGTTCGTAGCTTCTATAGTCGGTTGCAACTCAAGGAAAAAGGACGAGGGAGAGGCAGGCCGGGGAAGAGGAAACAGACGGATTGTTGCAGAAGAGAGGGGGAAACCTCCTCCTTTCTTTAGCGTTCAGTCTGCTTCCTCCTCCCCTTCCTTTCTTTCCCTCACCCTACTTTCTTGAGTTGCAGTGGACTATAGTGAAATTTTTTCGGGGTTTCAGCCAAGCATGGACGCACGACCACACGAGTCGGATACTATGTTACTCTCAATAAGGTCCATGAGCCTTTGCGTCGCTCTATTGCAAGAACGTTGAGGGGAGGGTGGGAGGGAAGGGGTTTGCTCGCCTGTCATTCTAAGCGCATGGGTCTTTCTCGGTATTAAAAAAACCTGAATTCCCACGCTACGCTCACCGTTGCTTGTGATGAGACTGTGTGTTCCTCTTTTTGCAGCCTTACATTGAGGAAATCTTCAGCCTCTTACGGGACGACATTTTTAGGAAGTTTATCGAAAGGTGAGTGTTAGGAGGCCGCCGCGACGATTTGGCCCTGTGCTCACCGCTTGCTTCTCCGCAGTGAAAAGTACACAAGGTTTTGCCAGTGGAAAAACCTCGAGCTTAATATTCAGGTGAGTCCATCATCCTTTGCGCTTTGCTTGCCTGGTGAAGGAGTGCGATTACTAGCTGCAAACGAATAGGGCTGGAACCATAGTTATCGGCAAAAGAAGATAGGGTATAGATTAAGCCTCTGTAATGTTTTTTTTAAAGCATGAAATGCTTTTTAATGCTACCCCCCCAATCCCAAAATTTGGTCAGTCTTTCCGTGCGCGTATTTTGTCGGAAATTTAGCGGGGAAAGTGGCGTCGCGTCTTGTGGCGTTAGCGTCTTGTGGCCAAAATATAAAATAAGCTTCCCCGCTAAATTTAACGAGAATTTAATGTCACGTGACCTATACACGAGTTCACTTGCCCGCTAAATTTGGCTGGAAAATTCACGTCTTGCGCATTAATGCAGTTTCATGCATTAGAAGACTTCAAAGCTCAAGGTCACTGCCAATTATTTTATTCAAGATGTTTACCGGGGATTGCATTCGTCTTTTTGGGTGATCGTTTGGGCCATTTAAGACAAAAGACGTTCCACACAACGAGTTATTTATCCATTTTGTTTCTTTCTCCAGTTGACAATGAATGACTTCAGCGTGCACCGGATAATCGGACGCGGTGGTTTTGGCGAGGTGTACGGCTGCCGGAAAGCCGACACGGGGAAAATGTGAGTCGGGGCCAGAGCGTTTGTTTCGTGTCGGCTCGCGCCACTCCCGAGCACGAGTCGCACGGGATTGAGGTGCTGCGACTCACGTGCGCACGTTGGCAGGTATGCGATGAAGTGTCTGGACAAGAAGCGGATCAAGATGAAGGTGGGCGAGACACTAGCCCTCAACGAGAGGATTATGCTGTCGCTCGTCAGTACAGGGGTGAGTGCTCCCATTCATTTTGCCGGTTGGAAGATGGCGATGTGCCAGGCTCGACAGAAACTTGTATACATCGCTTTGCTGTCGAAGGTGCTTTTGATTGTTTTCTGCCATAAAAGTCAAATTAAAGAAATCCTTATAACAATGAATGAAATTTCATTGTTAAACCTTGCAGCAACTCATAAACTCTAGGAGCTACAGATAAATTCGCTGTGCCCAAAGTTTTTTTTAAAAATTCATTTTTTTTTTTTTTTTTTTCATTTTTATTTGCAGTAATTATGTGCATGTGCACGGTTCGTTACGATACGTGATGACCATGTGAAGGAGAAACCTTGCTAGCTGGGGATAAAATGTTCCAGATGTGTACCCATGAATTTTGTGAAACACGAGTTAATAACAATTGCAACCATATCTTTTTTTCTTTTTTTTAGGCACTTGACACCACAGACATTTAAAAAATTCTTGGCAGGCATATTCCATTTCGGGAAGAAGCGTGCGTTGCAGTAATCTTTTAAGTACATTATTCTCTTTATTATGCTCCAAGAGTGAGAAAACTATGGTATATTCACATAACAAAAGTGCCCATGGGAGTAATATAGAACTCAAATAGAAACTAAAAGTTCACTTGGATGGATTTGCAAGCTTTGGTCTTTCACCTAAGAGTATCACATCTCTGATGGGACATCATTCTTGTGTGTCTTGTAGGAGGACTGCCCTTTCATTGTGTGCATGACCTATGCGTTCCAAACACCAGACAAACTGTGTTTCATCCTGGACCTCATGAACGGTGAGTGTCCAGCTCACCCAGAGCTTCGACGTTTTTCTTTTTACTATGCAATGCCCATTTCATTGGAAACGCTGGTAAGCTAGCAACAGCATTGAAGTGCCGGTTCTTCCAATGCATCCCGCACTTGCGTATCGCATCTTCCATCGCTTTCGTGGGAAGTCGCAAGTCCTAAGTAAATATGGGATGATTGCTTTTTATAGAAACCTTTCTCACAAAATCGCCTCGCGGCTGCACTCGTCACTTCAAGAAACAAAAAAATAAGTTTTGTTCGTAACTCCTACTCTCTGCAAAGTACCTACGTTCTTATAAGATTTGGTGGTTAGAGAAAAACCTTTGCATTTGAAGCTTATACTTTTAAATAAAATAACTGATGCTAAATATGCATACTAGTATTCTAATTGATAACATAAAAGGAGAAATCAGTAATATTTCACAAGAAACCAAGCTTTTTTTTTTTAATCTATTGTAGAATATTACGCATCCGCCCATTCCACACTAAGCGCCCATTCCCAAATTTGTAAAGGCTCGTTCACACTCTTGCAACCGAGTACGACCGAGAGAGACCAGACCGGTTTTTAATCCTCTTAAGACGTCTTAGGACCATCTCCACAGCAGCGTGCCAGGTCCTAAGAAGTCGCAAGGTGATTAAAAACCGATCTTGTCTCTCTCGGTCGTACTCGGTTGCAAGAGTGTGAACGAGCCTTAAGATTTGAGAAGATATGCACAGTACATTGATATGTAAAATTGATAACCAGACAAGCGTCAATCCCCCATTTTTTTCTTCGATTATCGATAAATATTGAGTGGGCACTTGCTTGGTATTATGCAGTAAGTTCTTGAAAGCAAGTCCAAGAAATTCCTAGAAATTGGCGATTAAATGTTCAACAGAATGACATGCAGCTCCTTGTGAATGTGTTTTTGAGTGGTTGATTTATCCACTCAAACTAATTAATTTTGCCACAATCAATCGTATGAAATATTTTCTTTTTCTCAAATATGATGAGGCAGTTTAGGGAAACCTTTGAGAGGAAGGAGAAATTATTGCTGAGTATAGTTTCAGTTTGTCTTAGAAAGACATGCAGGAGACTTCTTTATTGTGGTAAAATTTTCTGCTCTCTGGATTTTGATTTTGTCCATTCTTTGCGGCTCATCAGGATATGTTAGAGCTTGTTGTCAAGTTATTGATTTTGGAAAGATTCCTCCTCTGAGCACAACATGAAAAAGCGTCCCCCCTACCAACTGTTGGTTTGTCCAGTTCCCAAGAGAGCACCATACACAACAGCCAGTCTTGCAAACACCACTGGGCAAAGTGAACGATTCTGCGTGCACTCTCGTAGTGACTCGTCTCGAAATCTTCCGAGCTTGGACCGAAGGGGCCGGCGTCGAAGTTACAATAGGTGCATCCCGTGTTGCAGGGGGTGACTTGCACTACCACCTCTCTCAGCACGGAGTGTTCACGGAGCAAGAGATGCGCTTCTACGCCGCTGAAGTTATCCTGGGGCTGGAGCACATGCACCGGAGATATGTGGTCTACCGAGACCTCAAGGTTGTCTCTTTTCTTTCTCTCTCTCTCCTTCCATTGTGCAATTCGTTGCCCGATGACAGGCTTTGTGTCGTGGCCTTCCGTACTGTGCATCTGTCCCGGCGTTGGTCGGTGTGCCTATTGACACGGGTGTCTACCAACAGTGAATATTTGCGAATATGGGTGCATTTTAGGCTCCGCTTCACCGTATGTTTGGCTGCTGAGGACACTATCACGCACTATTAGTAAAAAATAAATATGGCTCGCATTTGCCGATACATTGCAACACTGGTGGCTGTGTTCCGTGACCACAGCAGATAAGGACTCTGGGCAGGCACGTAGCCAGGATTTTGGTTCGGGGGGGCCCGCCCATGACAAAATGCTGTATGAGGGGGAGGGGGGAGAGGAGGCCCCAGCAAAACGGAAGACTTCGGGGGGAAGGGGGGAGGGGCCGGGCCCGTGGGCCTCCCCCCTGGCTACGTGCCTGACTCTGGGGAGAAGCTGTGAGTCTCTTGCTCATAAACTCTTGAAAACTCTTGGAAACATTTTTTTATCAAAAAAAAAAGTGGGATGGCATGCATCAGGGACACCTCAATTGTACTTTGTGCAAATGAATTTCAATTTTAGAGCGCAGCTCTTGGGCGCCCGTTTCGGGCTTGAGCGGCGTCGCCGTCGGCATAACCATGAGGTCACGTGACCTCCCCCAGGTCACGTCACCTCCATAGGTCACGTGACCCCCCCCCCCCCCAGGTCACGTGACCTGGGGGGGTCACGTGATGCATGCCGATGACGTCATCAGTGACGTCACTGATGGCGTCATCGGCATCCGCATCGCCATCGTCATCTTCACTGATGACGTCATCGGCATCCGCATCGTCATTGTCATCGTCCCTGATGACGTCATCAGTGACGTCACTGATGACGTCATCAGCACCCGCATCGTCATCGTCACTGATGACGTCATCGGCATCCGCATCATCGTCACTGATGACATCACTAGTGATGATGACGTCATCGTCACGTGACCTCGGTGACGTCACGTGGCCCCCGTGAGGTCACGTGACCCTTGTGAGGCGACGGCGACGCCGCTCGAAGGAAGGAGTAGCAGACAGGATGAGGAGGTGAGGAGGGAGGAGGGGCATACCCTCCCATCGGTACCCTTCCCATCCTCCTCCTCAAGAGCTGCGCTCTAATTCAGCGTTACAGGGAGTTGTAAATGGCTTACATTTTTTTGCGTGATCGGATACCGGCTTGATAGCGGCATGTGTTACCTCTTTGCATATGTATGCAAAGAGGCAACACTTTTCCCTGAGTAAAAATAGTTAAAAAAGTTAGCGCTTGTCCTGTTTACTGCTTGTCCCTATCTTTTTTGTGCTATTTTGAACGTAGCACGTGACTACGCTTTTTGCGCGTCACGTCGCGTCCTCTCGGAAGTAACGGGAAACTTTCGAAGCCTTGGAATGGCTCGATGGCTCGTGGCATCCACTGCGGCTGGTCGTAACATGAAACGGAGTGGGGCAGCCATCGACAGGAAATATGTGGGTTCTTAGTCGGATCAGAAAGGTATACTTGGCTAAAGTGTCGGGAGAGTTTGTAGAAATTTGAGAAGAAAAGTGTTACTTTGTCCCACGATTTCTGTGGCATGCGCATGTTTGGTGAACCCAAACCCAGCTTTTCGACGTAGCGGTAGTAGTTCTGTCAAACGTTCAGGAGTTGTACGAGCAAGAATCTAGTTCTTTTTGAGCTCGCGCGATGTCACCATCTGCAGTAGTAAATTGCACGATACCCTTAGCGCGAACGAATGATCACCATTTTCTTTTGGTTTTTCTCTTTGAATCAAAAGGCTGTCATCAAAACTACTCCGTTTCATCCGTTCAGAGTGCTGGATTGACTGGGATGGCTCATAGTGTCCACTGGGGTCCGTTGTAAGGCGAAACAGAATAATGTTTTGAATGCATAATTGGGACTCTAACCCGAGCAATAAAAATTGTCGCGAACCAACACACTTTCAAACTAAAATGGAAAAAAAAAAAGAAGTGCCAATGACGCGTTCGTACTAAGAGGGTTGCACAGTGTGCATTGTTTTTGTCCCTACTAATGGTTCCGGACGCACCCTCTCTTAAAATTAGGATTTTTTCTCTCTTCACCAGATGTGCGTCGCTTTATATATCTTAATTAAAATAAAACGATTGATCGCTTGACTAACCTGTCAATCGATTGCCATTTGTCTCCAGCCGGCCAACATCCTGCTGGACGAGCACGGCCATGTGCGGATATCGGACCTGGGCCTGGCCTGCGACTTCTCCAAAAAGAAGCCCCACGCCAGCGTGTGAGTGGACGGCCGGCATTCTACGACGTTTCCCTCTAAAGAGCCGCGTTACAGCAGTGCCCGGATTGCGTCACCGATCGGCGCGTTTACCGCGTCCAAAAAGGGAGTCTCGATTTCCACCTGACGACGTCGCGTCGTCGCTGGACGCGATCCCGGTAGCGTCGCAGCAGCAGTGGTGGACATGGCAGATGCCTGTTCTGCTGCAGATTGCTCTTCAGCTCGACAGTTTAAGGAAGCCTTAGCAGTCGGTAGTTGGGACGACGCGAGGACGGCGACACTCGCGTTGGCTCACGCTTTTTACCGGAACTTCTAACGGCAACTGCCAGGACCGTAATGTCCAACGGCACGACACCCCGGCTTCCGCGACGCCATTCGTCGCCACTTGGAGACCATCGTTGACGTATGAGCAGGATAGGATGCTAAACACGCGGGTCGCAGACACTTTCCGGGGTGCCGTAGCGTTACGGACGGATCAATCGTTGCCGGCACGGAACAAGCCTGCTTTCCCGAAGGGCGTTGCTTCGAAGAATATTCCTGTACTGTGAAAACCGGGTCTCGTTTGTTGCGCCGTACCGGGTGCGAGCTGCTGAGACGAGCTCGTGTTCGACTATCCGGGACTGCCAAGCTTTATCTGGGAGTTCTGCTCGTGCCAGAGGGAGCAACCGTGAGGTCAAAGTCAACTTGGGAGGGGGTTTTACGTGGCAAACCGACGAAGGGCATCTGGCTCGCCCTGGTGGAGGACAAGATTACTTTCGACCGCCCAACGCGTTGCCAAAGTCTCGGCTACGTGGCACCTTCTCCACAGGGAGCCTCCGTTAAATTGCTGGTCACCTCGGCCGAGAGCTGGTACGGAAGACTTTCAAGCAAAGGGGAATATTGCGCAAGTTACCGAGCTGCACAAAACGACAACGGCATTCCTGATGAGCAAAAAAAACAAAAAAAACTTTCCTGTTTCTAGCTGCCTCGGCGTCTTCAAAACAACTAGAAACTGTTTTTTTTTTTTGCTCGTCGGGAATGTTGTTATTGTTTTGTGCAACTCGGTAGCTTCTTGGAATGCACTATGTTCCTCTTTGCTAGAGTCCCTTCTGTCCGACTCTCGGCTAAAGACTGGCTCGCTTTTGTAGCATGTCGTTTCCCACTTTTTTTTTATCGTAGGGACCGAGTGCAATGAAAGCAATTTTCCGCAGTTTATGACAATACATGTTCTGCGAAGTGTTGCAAAGCAGTGCTAACAATTTTAACAAAAATTTTGAAATTGCACGAGAAAAAACTTTAATTACGCTCCTCTCGTGAGACGAGCTCATCGAAAACAGCAAACTCCTAGCGTCTTCGCCGCCGCTCGCCGCTGGGATGTAGCCGTGCTGTACGCTTATCCGCCCAGCGGGAAATTCGTGTCTGAAATATTTCTGAGTATTTTATTTCGACTTGCCGAGAGTGCGAACCAAGATGTCTCGCGTGACCCCCCCTACGAACGCATTGCCGCCGTGTCCCGGGGCCCAGGAGAGAACCGTGCGACGTTCCTTGCAGGGGTACACACGGCTACATGGCACCCGAGGTGCTGTCCAAGGGCACGGCGTACGACTCGAGTGCTGACTGGTTTTCCCTCGGGTGCATGCTCTACAAGCTGCTCAAAGGGTGAGCCCCCACTTACTCTTATTACTCCTGCCTTGCTCGCCGTGCCTCGCAAATCTTTTTTTCCTTGGTACGTTCAATGTGCAAGTGCTGTCACATCCCGTTTGTTTTGTTTCCCGCTCGGGCTGTTCGTAGAATCGGTTATTTGGGACATAGAGTCAGATTCAAAGAATGTTAGTCACGTTGGTCTTGGACCCTAGCCACCGGGGATGCGAGGGCATTAAAATTGGGTTAGCATTTGATATAGAGTGTTCTGCCGTCATCTAAAATCTTTGCTTGCGATTATTTTTGGCGGTCGTGGCTGTTTTCAAGCAGATGCTTCCTTCTTATGTTGCAGTCTTCTTCCCTATCGCGCAGCCTTTCCAGGATTCCGTATCCGAGCAAGAGCTCATTATTTTCTCCCTTTTGGGGAGCTACGGACGAACTGCGAGGAACAAATTCTAATGCTTGTCTCTTCTTCTAGGCACAGCCCGTTCCGGCAACACAAGACGAAAGACAAGCACGAGATTGACCGAATGACCTTGACCATGGTAGGTCATTCTTTGCAGTTCTCGTACAGATCTGATATGCAGTTGTGGCAGTCACGGTTTACGAGGAGGCTTTCCGTCCCAGGAAACGCCATGCAGCTAGGATTACTGGCTAGTGAGAGACACGCATTTGGTCGTGCTTTTTTTTTTTTACTTGTACGAACAACCTCCGGGATTGCGACGTTTGACAGCGTGGCACTCCGGCTTTTGCGGCGTCGTTTGTTGCCACGTGGGGACCGCATTCGATGCACGGGCGGAACAGGACGCCAAAGGCACCAGCCGGAGACGTCTTCCGAGCACTGTGCTAGGACTGCAAATGGCGAGACTGGCTCTCTCTTTGTAATGCAGAGTAGAGTGAAAGAGTGTGAGGGAAAGAATGCAACCCGGGTAGACTTCGAGAGATTTTGGTGGAGTGCATACCGTATTTACATGAATGTAGGTCAACCCATTTTTCAATTTTTGAAAATCTGACTTATACTCGAACTCAAGCATTCCACCGCCATCAAGAATGAGACAGTCGCGATATGAAAAACACTTAGACTTGTTACGAGTTCAGCCGGCTGTACCTGTAGCATTGCGCCATTCCGTGCGCTCATTTTACAAGATTTTTTTTTTTTTTTTTCTTCACGCGAACGAGTGTTTTTGATAGTGATTTGCAAATACGGCGCATGGCGCACCTTGCTCCTGGGGTCCTGGGGGTGGCAGCAGCACTTAATGTAAGAGCCACTCCGGAATGGACCCTCGCATCGTTTGAACGAGTGTCACCATCGTGCTGGTGTGCCAACCACGTCTCTCCGTATTGACACGCGTGATCTGGGCAGGTTCGGTTTCCGGTGCTCGTTTATGGCCATTCATCCAAAAGCAACCAACAACTGCGCTTCTGGACTCAAGTGTGACCTGTTGGAGCGGGTAGTGCTCCAGTGGTGTCTGGAACGGCGCAGGATCTTAACTGCAACGGCAAACTAAGAGGTTTCCGCGGGCCAAAGTCTGCATAGGTCTGCTTTGCCTTCCGGAGTTGGAGGTCGGGCTTGTAACGGTACGTCACAGAAATGCGCGATCGATCCCTACCTGTGAGGTGCGACACGATCATTGAGCAAGCACGGAAGATGCGGTTGATGCGGTTATTTGCGAATTGCGCGATTTTGTTGGACGACACCGACGGCGTGCTTTGAGAACGTAACAGCGATGGCGACGGGAATGACAGCACCGGTGCAAACAAATCATAGTCTCTAGTCGTGGACGAAGTAAGAACGTCGGAGAGCAGCTTTAGTTGTTCCACTTCCAGCTTGAGTGTCTTAGCTTTGGTAACGATTGGGCATTTCGTGCCTCTCATGCGTGCATGCGCAGCCAAAGCACGCCAGAAGGCGTCGTGCACACAGTGGAGGCCGGGTTTTTGAAACGTGCGCCCTGCCGTTCATACATGTTTTCCGGAAAATGCACCTCTAAAGTATTTTTTTTTACATGCATTCTGTGTGTGGGGCAGGGGGTTTACCTATGACTTACAATAGTGTAAATACTGTATTTGCTTGAATATAACGCAAGAGCAAATTTTAATGCGCTCAAAAAAATAAACATTATAACACGATTTGAGGTTTCATAAATTTACCGCACTCGGGGGCATAGCACAAGTGAAAAGGCAATGGAAATCAAAGACATATCAGTTTATGTTTTGACTGTACTCATCCTGACTGCTCAGGTCCTTCCGTTTGCAATCCACTTGGTGACTTCACAGATCTGCAGCAGCACAAAGCTACTGTGTGGTACTATATTTGTTAGAATATAAGTCAACCTTTTTTTTTTTTCGGAAATGTTGTCAAAAATTCAGGGTCAACCTATAATCGGGACCAAAAAATTTCAACCTACATTCGCGGCCAAATTGTGGAGCAGAAACTAAGAAATGATCAGGCAGAAAAAAGAGTGCTGGTCCTGACAGAGGGTCATACTCATTCTTGTTCTGGTCCCTCCGCATAAACAAATACCTCGTGTTGCACGATTGTGTAAACACGGTCGGTGCTCTTGGCTTGTGTTGACTTGATTTGGCCTGGCTTGACTTGGCTCGAATTGGCCAGTGCCCGCATTCCCGCGTGGCGCACTGCATTTCTGCCCCGTGCTTTCGGGATATGTTGTACAAACACAGAAGGGATAAAAATGCTTTTTATGTTTTCCATTCCCCCTTCACGTGGCCCAATAGCTAATAAATAAATTCCCTCCCACACTCCCCCTTTTCCCACCCGATCTCCTGCATTGAACCGGAGGAACGATTTTCTCCAGACTTTCGCACCTCGTGGCTGAACTCAATTCCGAATATAACGCGAAGTGCGTTTTGGAGCACGTAATTTCGAGAAAAAAAGCTCGTTATATTTGTGCAAATACCGTATGGTACTTCTTCTGCCGTCTTTGCGGTTGGTGTACAGCGAATTACTAGTTTTACTTTTTTTTTTAGCTTAATTATAATCTCGCAATTCGGTGGCTCTCGAAATGCTGTTGCGTTTTGAAATCTATCTCCGAGGCCCAGTGCGGCCCGCCCTGACTGCGAGTCGCGCTGACTGTTGTCTGCACTCTCCCCTTCCAGAATGTGGAGCTCCCCGAAAGCTTTTCGGCTGAGCTGAAACTGCTTCTCGAGGGACTGCTGCAACGGGACGTGGACAAGCGACTCGGCTGCCGGGGACAGGGGTCAGTATTGCGGCTGCACTCGCTACCTGGTCGTTCCAGGGAGCCCCTCCCAAATGTCGGACATCGGGAAGCTTTAGTGCTCGAGACCTACACTTTGTTTCAGCCTATCACGAACCGTGGCGCACGTCTCCGACTGGCGCGGTCCTCAAATGTGGTCCCTCGATTGCTGTTCGAGGACGTCGGAGAAGCGTCGTGCCGCCGTTAAGTGCGGTTTTGACAGTGGCACGGCAGCAAAAGCGGATGTTCGACTGTTGCACGGACCGTCGCTCTCTGTTCGACAGTCCGTGCAAGCTTCGGCAGCCAAGGATTGGGACGCCGCGATGACGACGGCACTCGCGTTCGCTCGTCCTTTTTTGCTGCAACTTCCACGACCAACCGCCAGGATTGCGACGTCCGACGTCGTTCGTTGACACTCTGGGACAACTTTTGTTGCATGGGCGGGAAGCCAAGCACACTGGTCGAAGCTTTCGCTGTTTTACATCCAAAGCTGCAGGTCACCGGGTCTAATCACGAGCCAGGTGAAGATTAGAGTCATATCACTCTGGTACACGCAACATTGCGCCGCTCTGACAGAACATTGCACCAGTCTGACATGTTTTAGACGCTTGTGGGGGGGTAGTCTTTTTGTTTGTTTTTAATGCGAAAGCATTAACTGGTCCCTTGGAGCGAGCCAGCTTCATCGGCTTCAAACGGCCCCTTAAATCCTTTCTCCAAGTGCAGCCAGCTACCAGCTATGAAACCATGAGAAAAGCCTGACAACGGCGCCTAGTTTCCCCGATCCCAAAGGAGCGGAGTGAAGCTTAGGTCCTATTGGCTGGCGTGTGTTGACGAGACTCCCATTGGCCGCTGCATCAGTTTCAACGACCGCTCACCCCATGGCGCTCCGTGTCCGTCGGCACGCCGTTACCAAGGAGAGTCCATGGTCAGCGCGCCCAGGAGAGCGCGCGCGCTGACCGGCGACGAAAAGTATGCAGCAGATGAAATAATTGAGTGGACGAACCGCTTGCATGCTTTCGCATTCACAACTCGTAAAAAGTGCTTAGGTGTACCTCGAGGCTTTTTTAATTTACTTTTTGGGTATGATATTTTTAGTGAGAGATTCGTCCAAACATTTTAGGCTTGTTACCTTGCATACGTATTAAGGGGGAACACTGGTTTTGGAGCTTTTTTTTTCTTATTTTATAACCAAACTCAATGAAACTGCACAAGCTTGTTCAGCTTTTTGTGCTGATTTCATATATCTGGTAATTTCTTCATTCAGTAGAATTGCCCTGAAGATAATTAAAACTTGCCTGCCTTTGTTTGGAGGAATGATAGGGAAAAACCTGCTCAACAAAATACCCTTTTTGACACATGGCCAGGTACTACGAAGTGTAAAGAATACAACGTTGGAAGTACTTTTAAGATAAACCCACTATTAGTGATTTTACAACATATTGAAGTTCAGTGCAAAATGCATGGCTAACAAGTAAGAAAACAAAAGATCAAATAAAAAATTTTCTTGACTTATACTAAAAAATCTGCTCTCAACATTGTATGCTTCACAGATTTAGCAACACATTTCAAGAAAGGTTATATTTCTGACTGCTGTAGGTGCTGAGATATCCCTCCTGCAAATTTTTCACAATTCCGAAAATTGTGTTACGTGAAAACAATGCTTTAGAGTCAACTTTAATGCACATTCAGCCCACATAGACACTATAAATTGATTTATAGCTTGAATGTTAATCCACGAAATTAGAAGCATGGTAGATTCAAAAGAACAACAGCCATTGCCGTTTTCAAAAGACTGCAGTTCTAGGAAGTTTTTGGGTTCAAAGACCCATGTCCCCCCTTAAGAAAAATCTTTTATCACCATGGTTTCTAAAATGCTTCCTTAGGTGTTTGCTGTTGATGAGAAAGCGTTTAATTAATAAGCTTTTATATCCCAAACAAAGGGGTCAAAATGACTGAGGAATCTTGTAGGGAGTGGCAGTAAGGCTCTTCTGACTGGGTTTGGGTCAAACCAAACTGAAGCTACATAGAGCTATTTGTATTGTACGTCACCATACCACGTGCTCTGTGACGATTCGTAGCCCGATTTTAGGTTAGGAGCTACATTACAACAAACAAAAGAGCATTGTTTGCGAGGTACCTCGAAGCCACTTTGGCACGGCATCGCTCGCGAGTCGACCCGTTGCAAGAGCAGGAGCCGAAGCTTTGACGCCCGTCTGCTCTCTGTGCCGACGACCCCTCTCTCTTTGTGGGCAGGGCGGAAGAAGTGAAGAGCCACTCGTTCTTCGGGGGCATGGACTGGCAGCTAGTGTACCTGCAGAAGTACCCGCCTCCCCTGATACCCCCAAGGGGGGAGGTGAACGCCGCAGATGCCTTCGACATCGGCTCCTTCGACGAGGAGGACACCAAGGGGATCAAGGTGGGTCGGAAAGGCGGCCACTGCACGCTCTGGTCTTCCTTCCTGGCACTCGTCTCTCCACAGTCATTGGCTTTAGCACATGCCCGTTGCCTTTTGCCAGGCTTTGGCCACTCTTGCGACCATCTGTCACCCAAGGCAGAAAGCTTGCGCCGGAGGTCGGAGGCGGAGCATCTCTGCTCGATTCTTAGCCCGTCACCGGGCGTAGTATAGTAGCTTCTAGCCCCACTGCCAACAAAGATTCGCAGTCTAGACGACAATATGTTTTGCTGTTTACATTTCGCCTCTTCTTTGTGTTGTCCAACCTATCGCTACTGTCGGCAATCCATCCTCTTTCTTCTTTTTTTACTACATCATATCACGAGACATCGTGTGAGATGGCTTTCCTTTCATAGTGCTACGCTTACCGCCGAACTCTGCAGACGAGATTTTAAAAGTCTGGGAGACAACATCCTGAGAGTGCAATGTTTCCATCTAGTTTGTTGTTTCTTGTTTAGTTTACATCGTACGATTCATCTTGCAAGCGTAAAACACATTAGCAGTGGTGGAACTTGCGTTGAATTGCGCCAGAATGAACAACCTGCTACATGCTGCTCCAAAGGCTGTATTTGTAAACAATTTGCACCATGTCCGTGCCAAAAGGGAGCTGTTCTCGAAGAGGAAACTGAAAGTGTCTGGCACGTGGCATTGTGGGCGACGCCACTGAAAATGAAGAAAGTACAGTTGTTTTTTTTCGAATGCCTAAGTAGCATGTGCAAAAAGTAGGGTTGCGCGAATATGCATTGGGGATTTATGAATCCCCTCAACTCGGTATGGGTGGGCTCCTTTATATTTTAATTTTACGTAAAATCTGTTATTGACATACCATCCCACTGTAGGTATTGAACTTTTTGAGGCCACAGTCTATAAATATATCTAGATTAAATTTAACAGAGCTAATAAGTGGGATATTAGAAGCTTGAAAACAACCTTTGTGAGTTCAGCTGAATTTTTGTTTAGGCATGGTGTAACAGTAATGAAAGGTGCAGAGAAATGTGCTGCAACTATTCAATATTTGATTAAAAAAATATTTGGCCAAAACCACTGTTCGCTTTGAGTTTGCACCCAAAAGCAATTATTCGCACGAGCCTAAAGAAGAGTCGTCAGTTTTTGTGCAAACAGTGCTCACATTGATCGCAATGACTAGCTAGCGCTATTAATTGTGATCGGTTAGAGTAGCTATGTGCTCCGCTTAGCTGCTTTATGAACAGTAGCAGGTGGAATACGAGCGAGAGCAGTGTGATACAAACTTTATAATTTGCAAACACATTTTTACATCAAACAGACCAAGGTGCCACATGTACTCTTAATAGGTTAATTGAGACATCTGCAAAATTACCGCCATATGATCGTTCAGTAAATATCTGTAGTGGCCAGGTCCTTTGTAGGTATGACACTTTATATAGTCTTCCAACGCTTCAACAACTGCAGTTTTGAAAGTGAGAGATTCTCACTTTCAAAGATATTGTATAAAATTTTCTGACATAAAAGCTCAAAATTGTCTGCTCGAAAAGTGAGAATCTCTGCTCCAAAACCCGTTTTTTCCCTGATACAAGAGCTGCCCTAAGTCACCACTTGTCAGTTCCACCACTGCATTAGCAATGTTTCAGGTTTGAAACGGATAAAAGCTTCCATTTTTAAGCTGACGTGGCAGCCACTTTTTGAAGAGGTCTCCAGGATTCCTCTCTCATTGAAAGTGGCAACACTGGCTACCCGCACTGGAAGTTGCGAAAGCATTTTTGTGTTGGGTTCTGAGGAGTCGAGCGTGCTCATTGGGCCGTCCGAGTGGAGTAAACGGGCGGCGCACGCGCAGCTGTTGGAGGCGGACCAGGAGCTGTACAAGAACTTCCCGGTGGTGATCTCCGAACGGTGGCAGCAGGAGATTGCCGAGACGGTCTTTGAGACGGTCAACCTGGAGGCGGACAAGCTGGAGCAGAAGAAGAAGACCAAGATGAAGATGAAGTTCCAGGACGAGAAAGGTGACCCTCTCTCCTTCCTCTCTTGGGGTGACGGGAGGCCCTTAGCCTCCTTAGATAAACAGGAAGTTTGAGTGAATCCAGGGTGTAACCGTAATGAGTTGAACAGCTCTGACGTAGCCTCTATCCTTGGGAGTCAAGTGCCGTATTTTCCGCTGTATAAGTCGCGTTTTTTTTTGTTTTTTTTTTTCAAACATTTTTTTGGTGCAACTTATACAATGACGCAACTTATATAAGATTTTTTTTTTTTTTTTTTTTTCGAGGTGCGAGGCCATTTTTTTAATTTGCCGCGCGACATAGTTTGTAGAGCACCATAACTATGTAGCCATAGTTGGTGTTTCCCCCTCCAGGAGGCACTGCTGTTGCCGCACTATTTTGACTCGGAATGCGAGATATTTTAATTTTTATGGTTCCCCGAAGCGGCTCAATGTGGATAGGTAAGACGGTGAGAATAAAACTTTTACAGCGTGTTATTGATGTTGCCTAGTTCAGCCATGGTTACGTATTCTTTTGCTTCCGTCCAGTAACACTGAAAAGTAAGTGGGCTGGTATACACGCATTGCAGAATATTTTCTCATGTCTTCCTCAGTTTCCGTTTGATGAGCAGTTTTTTTGTGCCATGCTTCAGCCTTGTTGCTACATGTAAAAGGAAGGATTGTGCCTAGCCGATCTTTTAGGGGTACTAAAAAAAAGTATGTCAAGGTTTATCTTTCTGCTTCCGCATCGATGCTCGCGTCGTCACCGGGACTTGGCCTAGGCTAGGCCTAGTGCTCCAAAGCTTCATTCGCGAGTGTCTAGCTCCTTAAACTTTCGTTCGCTCGGCATGCATTTGCTCGAATAAAGTCGACTACCCTCTCATTTTGCACATTTTACGTCCTTTTGCTGCGAAACACTCCATTGCCTCCACTAGACAGCACCATACTATGGGCATTTCTCACGAGTCGAAATGCGCATCAAACAGTATGTGCGATCCAGCAATTGCGTAAACTAAAGAACTCATCGTGTGAACCGTGCAAAGAGGTGCGACATATACCATCTTTTCCATGAAAACGGCTCAGTATACGGATGTGCGACTTATACAAGGGTGCGACTTATAGTCCGGAAAACACGGTAATTCATTTGCGGCCTCCTTTCTTCTTTTTTTCTCTCTCTCCACTTTCTACATTCTTGGCCAACCAGAACATTTGGCCTACAGCAAAACCCCGAGAAATAGCCCACCTAAAATAGGAAGCAAATCAGGTGAAAGTGAAAAATTTGGGAATGCATGAAGAAAAAAAAAAAAAAAAAAGTTTAAAAAATGCTAGTTTTAGATATTGTGACCTGCAAAACTTGCAATTGCAGGGAGTGGGCGATGAACCAAAGACGATCTTCCCAGCCAGCAATGCTCTCATCTTCTGTCTTTGCAAAGTAACACTATTTCTGTCGAGGTCATCATTGACCAGAGCCCTGCAATTACTAGAAGTGAGCTATCTTTTGGTAGCTTTAAAAAAAAAAAAAAATGGGGCATCTCCCGAGATATTACCTTATTTTTTTTTCCCGACGCATTTTTTTTTTTGCGGTTGCAAGATGTAAATAAAAATTAAAAAAAACAAAGCTCTTGGCTCGCCATGATTGGTGTTTCCCCTCTCCCCACTTTCCTCCTTTCCAGCATTTGCTCTGCTAAGATGGAAAGAGTCGAGGGCTTTGTGGTGGAGGGGCTTGTCTACTTTCCGTAGCCTGCAACAAACTGAATGCTGTGGCGACTGGCTCGGATTAAAATATAATTTAAACGTTTGAATCGGGGACTTTATAGTTCTGCTTGACAGACAGGACCGCCGTCAGAGTTACTTTCTAGTAACCGAAACTAGTTTGGACCACTCAGTTTTTGCCCGAGACAATGTTGCAGCGGGACTTTTGTGGCCGTTTCAGAGTCGGACTGCATCATCCACGGCTACGTCAAGAAGCTGGGGGGGCCGTTTGCGTCCGCGTTCCAGACGCGCTACGGCAAGCTTTACCCCAACCGGCTCGAGCTTCACACGGAATCCGGTAGTGCCAAGCCTGAGGTGGGTGCTACGCCGACTTTACCAATCGCTCGTTGCAGCAGTTCCTCGTTTATACCGTTGAGTCGAGGTATCTCAAAAACACTGGCTAGCTCCGAAGTCTTTTTTTTTTTGCATGAAATGAGTCCTCGTAGGATGAGTTCCTCATTGCCTATCTCAAACAATTTTAAAAGCGGGGCTTGGCTGCCCAAACAATCCTGCTGATGCTGGCAGGGACTGTGTCCTAAAGCTTCTTGAAAGCCTCAACATGACTTAGAGTTGTCAAAAAAAAAAAAAAACGCTAGAAAATATAGATAGCCATTGCTGTGCCAAAGATGAGCCCGACTTGTGTTGCAAGTGAGAGGGCAGGCATTTGCAAGACTCTGGATTGCGTGAGCACGTAGTCAGCAGGACGGTCTTGCAGAACCAGCAGCTCATGCTGGCAAGGTTCTTTTGCGTGCTCGACCAACATGGACAAACATCTGGTGCTGTGTGGTCGGAGAGTACCAAATTTTCTAAAATATAAAGTTTTTTTTTCTTGAATTGCGCATTCCAGAACACGTTTTGCATTGCGTTTGAAATGAATATCAGCCACGAGGTGTGTGAGTCCGGAAAAAGCCATCCCTCCGACTTAATGTGAGAGATTGTGTGCGGAAGGAAACGGAGGTATGGAGAGAGAAGTTATAAGTTTTTGCATCTCATGAATGAAGAAATAGAGAATTTAGAAAACTTCCTTCATCATTTTCACGTTTGTACTTTGCACGTGCAAGAACACTGTGTGCTATGCTGGAGTGTGGGACACCCACTGATCTTTATGTCTATTTGCTGGGTCGCGTTTGACCAGCTCCGCCTATGAACGGGAATGCGGCCACAGTCGGCCATCTTTTTGGTAGAGTTATATTATCACTAGCCATCATAGTAATATGGCAGACAGCGCGATGGAGGCAGGCTGTCATAAAATAGCCGTGGATCTAGTACACTGTACCGTAGGTGATATTTCGTGCTTGATTGAAGTTGTTCGGCAAAGCAGATTTTTGAAACCCGGCGTGAACGGTAGCCTCATCTTTGAGGACCCGGCGAACGTTCTATGAAAGCGTAGCACCAGGGGAAAGCAGCGCAGCTCGAAAGCAGACTCCGTACCGGCGTCTGCTTTCGATGCGACTTTCGATGCGTGCTGTGCTGCTTTTCCCCGGTGCTGCGATTTCGTGAAACTTTCACCGGGTCCTCAAAGATCGGGCTACCGTTCACGCCGGGTTTCAAAAACATGTTTCGTCAAACAATTTTAGTTAAACGAAATATCACCCACGCTATTTTGATGGCAGCCTGCCACCACAACTGCCACAACGCTGTCTGCCATGGATGGATGATAGTGGCTGCAGCAGTTGTACCTTGGCTAGAGGTGATATAAATAACTCTACCAAAAAGATGGCCGCCAGTGGCCGCATTCGCGTAGCGGGCAAACACAACCCAGTAATTGTCATAGAGATCAGTGGGGACACCGACCAACTTGAGCGAAGCCAGGCTAAGTCGAAATACAAGGGACCCTCGCCCATGTTTATGCAGTTATGAAAGGCGAGGGTGTTTGTTTATGCAGAGGGTCCATAGCAAGGGCAAAAACAGCTTTCTTTGTTCTGCCCGTGCATTTTTTTTAATTCCTGCTCGAGTGTTCCGGCATTCCAGCATTGGTGCTTCCGCTTCGTGGCTTCATATACCAGTATACCAGCCAACTTGACAAATATACTGTGGTTCAAACGGGATGGCTCGTTGACAAAGAGCTCAGGCGGAAGAGAAACTAGGAGACAGGCGTATCTCCGAAGTTGGAAATGCAACAGTCGGAAGGAGCTGAGCAATAACGACGGGTGCAGTCAGAACGTATGCTAATATTTTCCCGATTTTCCTCCCCTTTTCACTTCTCTTTTGATTGCGGTATCTTTACACGGCCTCGGTTCATGTTATGATAGTATTTACCGTAAAATACCGGGCAAGCGCCCACTCAAAATTTAGAGATAATCGCTAGGGGTGTGCGAATACTCGAATATACGAATTCGAATCGAATAGAAAGTTCCCGAATAATTCGATTCGCGAATCGAATTCCTAGTATTCGGTCACTCGAATATTCGATATATTCGGCCAAAGATGCGCGGTCGGCGCGGAGCTGACAAAAAAGCCGTTTTTTCTCCCGATGTAAGCGCCGTGATATTAGACAGACCATGCGAGAAACACCTCTTGGTCCTACCATTCCACAAAAATCTAACGCGCAGGTTAGAAAAAAGAAAATTAACGAACGCCACGAACTTTATAGCACGCGGATTTACTCACGCTCATGACACAATCTTCCCTTGAATCACAACCGAAACAGAGAAGCCGGAATTCCGCGCCATGCCTAATTCTTTTCACGAGTAAAGCCCCTCGTTTCAAATTGAACCGCCGATGTAGAACACACTTGCCGCATTCACAGAAATCGGCGGCTGCACGATCACACAAAGAAAACTATGTTAACCAAGCCGATAAAACCAGCCAAGTTATCGTCGTCGTTCTTTTGGAGCCGCAAGCGCCGAAAGCCGCAAATTCTGATTCGGAACGAAACACAAGGGAAGAGTAGTGTGCCTAGATTTGAGAGGCGAGAAGGTGACGAAAAGACGAAAGCCTCGATCGGGATCGGGCAGGCAGGCGTCGTCGCTCTTTTGTTTGCTCGCCCTCTTTCCACGCGACAACACAACACATGCGCACTTACGACCAATCTGCGCTGGAGCCGTCTCCGTAATTTCAGTTTCGCTTGCTCTCTCTTTTAAATCAAGGCTCTCTAAAACAGGATAGATACGACGGAAAAATGGATGCATAGCGGCAGTCAGACGGTGACTTGCGCCACCTAACCACGTTTTGTTTTCTTGCTTCAGATTATATTGTTTAAGCCTGTTTACTCAGATTTAACACCTATCTGTTTATTTATGGGAAATAAAATCCCCGGTGTCCTTTTTCTTCCTTAAAATGGAGACCAAATATTGCAAAATGCCCCTTTTCTGCGATACACAAATATAAAAAAAAAGTCGCGGTGTTAGGTTGTGCTTTCAACGAGAGAAAAAAGGCACGCGTGGCTGTAACTTTTTTTTTTTTTTCTGTGTGTGACGTTTAGGGTAGATAGATTATGTTTGCGCCATAAAATTGGATCTTTAGTGCCCAACGTCCAACTGCAACTGCATTTTTTTTTTCACCAGAACTTTTTTACATTTTTGCTATTGTTCTGTACAAGATGCATATTCTACACCAGGCGCACACTCTGCACATATATAGTCTCATTTGCAGCACACTTTGAAAAATTCCAACAAATAAAATTACTATTCGATATTCGATTCGATATTCGGCTTTTTTTTCTTGATTCGATTCGGTATGCGATTCGAGAACTACTATTCGGCATTCGCACACCCCTAATAATCGCGAAAAAATGGGGGATGGGCGCTTGTCCAATCATCAATTCTACATATAAATGCAGTGTGCATATTTTTTCATATCTTGGAAATTTGAATATGGGCGCTTAATGTGGAATGGGCGGATGTGCGGTATTGTACGGTATATCTTTTTCTTTTTAAGAGCTTCAAAACCTGTCCTTTTATTATATTCGTGCAAATATGCTACTATCATCGACAGTTTGCGTGGTAATAGTAATTATATTTATTTTTAAGAGCTGTTAAACATGCCCTCGCATTCTGTTCATTATGTTAATGATAATAATGATTACGGGTTCCCCTTTGTCCTGGCACAGCTCATCTTCATGGACCAGATGGAAGATGTGTGCCCAGACTACGTCCAGGTGAAAGGGGAGCAGTGCATAGTGGTGAAGATGAAGGGGGACACCAAGGTGGTGATCACCAACTCGGACGAGATCGGCCTCAAGGAGTGGCTGTTGTCGCTACGCTCGACCCTCAAGGACTCCCAGGAGCTGCTCTCGTCCATGGCCAAGAAGGCCGGCAAGATCTACGGTACCACGGACAACCGGAACAACTTGATGGGGCCCGGGGGCGGCGGTGCCAACTCGCCCGCGCCGCACCGCAACGGCAACTGAAGCACCAACCCTTCCTCCCCGAGGCATTTCCAACGGAGGGCGGAACAAATCTCGCCCCCCTTTTTTTAGAGTTAACTTATTGCGGGTGGCAACCAAGGTCACAGCGGGGGTTGTCCCGCCGCTCCACTGCCCCTCTTTTGGGAAGGCCCGCCTCTCGCTCTCCCCTCTTTGTTATGAATCTGCTGGTCAGAAGCGTACGAGGGGAGGTCGTTCCTTTCTCGCCGCTTCGAGATCGGCGTTCCCTCGTGTCATTGTGCGTCCGTCAACGAACCGTTTGTTCCCCGTCTGGAGGCAAACTCTCTTCCTCACCCCGCTCCGACGCCCTTCGCACTTTTCCACGACAGTCACGTGCCATGTCCGGGTTTCTTGCGCCCTCACCGCCATTTCCTTTTATGACCTGTCCCCACGTGCTTTTTGCTTTGTTTTTTTTACAGCACCATTACCTGTACATGCATGTAAATAGGGTGTGTACATAAGGTGACCACACTGAGGGAGGGAGACCAAACAATGTGTGCATGCTTGTGTGTGTGCATGTGTAAATAGGTGTGCGAGGAATTGCCGTGCAATTGTGTCTGCATGTCTCCCGACCGCCCGGAGGCGCGACTGTTGTCTTCGATCGTGTCATGCTGTGGTCCCCGTGGGAAAGAGCCAGAGTCCTTTAAGACTCGAGCAGTTGCGCCTGTCTCTGCGGTTGCGCAACCTCCCCGTGTGCGTCTCGTGTGGTGGGGCGGGTGGGGCCGTCCCTCGGAGAAGGGACCTTTTGTAGGGTGGACCCTTTTGCAGCAGCTTAGAAGCTAGTATGCACACAGCAAAGTATACATAGCCTATATCTATTCTTTCCAGGGGTTGGGGAAGGCTCGGGACACGTTGCCCTCACATCCGCGGTCTTGTGGCCGCCTTCCTCGGCAAGGAAATGTTAACTGTGATAGCAACTCTTAGCAGTCCAATTCCATGTGTCACCGTCGCTGCCATAGGAACCTTGGTGGTGGTGATGCTAAATGAAAGCCAGCTTCGGGCACTCTACATTTCCTGGGTTCTTTGGCCGAGGCCACATCTAACTTGTCGGGTCCCGGTGGCCGGATCCCGGTGGCCGGGTCCCGGTGGCCGGGTCCCGGTGGCCGGGTCCCGGTGGCCGGGTCCCGGTGGCCGGGTCCCGGTGGCCGGGTCCCGGTGGCCGGGTCCCGGTGGCCGGGTCCCGGTGGCCGGGTCCCGGTGGCCGGGTCCCGGTGGCCGGGTCCCGGTGGCCGGGTCCCGGTGGCCGGGTCCCAGTGGCCGGGTCCCAGTGGCCGGGTCCCAGTGGCCGGGTCCCAGAGGCCGGGTTCTGGCATCCGGGTTTGGAGTTCTGGTGGCCAGCTTCCAGCAGCCGGGTTCCCAGTTTCTGGTTGCTGGGTCCCATTGGTCGTGTCCCAGTGGCCGGATTCTAGGTCGCTGGGCCCCCGTCGCCGGGTTCAGAGTCTCGGCGACCAAGTTCTGGGTGGACGGGTCCCGGTGGCCGGGTTCGAGGGGTTGGGCCTGACTTGCCAGGGTCCTGGACAGTTGACAGTGCAGTAAATGAGGGGGAACCATCAATGACCATATTAGACAATTCTTAGAAATCATGTCTTGCGTTAGCAAAATTTTAAGCCTGACCGCCAAACAAGCTGTTTTAGATTTTGAAATAATTTGGGACACCTGAGGATATTACCACTGTTGCCATTGCTATTCAAGTAAGACTTTCTAGCCTCGTTTTGGAGACTATAGATGTTCTTTTTCTAAGGTGCACTAACAAGGTGATGAAAGATGGCGTGGAAGAAGGTAAGGGCAGGGTAGGACTTCTGTATTGCTGTACAGGAGACATGCTCCAAATGTTCGGTCAGTTGCCTTCCTCGACAAAAGCCGAAGGTGGCACGTGCCTGTCTCAAGGGCCCGAATTGAGGAACATTGCATTAAATGGATTGCAGCGGTTGATTTGGAACCTATTCGGAACAATAGGCACTCTTCCAAATTTAATTGATCTGGGCGATTGCACTTGACCCATGCCGAATCTGGTGGTCACTCCGGCAAGTCTGGCCCAGCCGTACAAACTGAGCTTGGGGAAAGTTGCCACAATCAAGGACGTGGCACCGCATTGTTGAGCGCTGTGTTTGTCCCACGTGTCTGTCGTGGATCGAAGGTCTCTGTCTGCCACCGCATTACTATTGCCGATGTAGTGCCGCGCGTGGCGGGGACTCGTAGGCCGCCTCCGAGGTGATTCTGCGGAGGCGGCAAACGGCATGGGCGGTGAAATTGCTGTTGCCGCTCTCTCTGCATCAAACGTTGCGAGCTTGAGTGAGTGGCGGCAGCTTGCGTGTTGCCCCAGTCTGCAAACTGCCCGGAACATCGCTCCTGCATCGACTCTCTCCATTGTGCTACATGCAGCTCGTGCTTTTGTGGGATTGGTTGGCTTTGGTTGCTTTTCCCCTCTCTTCGCCGCCGTCGGAGGCTGCTTGCGTCCACACCACAGAATCTAAGGCAGAATTTATCTCAGGCAATTTGGTGAAGAGGACCTCACCGCATTTGTTTACGATGGCGGTTGCCCCAGAGTGTAGAGAAAGCAAACCAAATAGAGAGCGTTAGTGTGAATGTCAAATGCAGTTTCTCAGGTCTGGCGGGCTTTCTGTTTTCCGTCTTTCAATATTCTGACGTTCGTTGCCTCCATTCTCAAGCCTTTTTTTTTTCACTTGGTGCATTCCATATGGTTTCTCCACATTTCCTTTGTCGCATCGTCATCTGCTTTTCGGCAGGCGGTAGAGGTATCGCAGTTCAGTTGCATGGCCGGTTTCGGGTTTGCGTGGTCACCCTCCGCCCCCTCGCCCACCCCTCTGCCTTCGACCTCGGCAGCTCTACTCAGTTATGCAATCTCACGGCGCTTCTAATGCGCAGCCCCGCTCCACCTCCCCGCTTTCTTGGAGCGGCCGGTCGCTGCAGCGGCAGTACACGCATACCCGTCTGTCGCGCTCCCTCGTTGCGGGTCGGTCGACCGTGGGTTGGGTCATAGGTTGTAGTACCTGAACCTAAACACGTGCAGGCATGTGTGTCGGTGTGTGCATAATGTGTCTGGTGATGTACATACGCACAGTGCATGTAACCTCGTCCTACGTTTTCTCGTTCGTTTTGGTTCCACTCGCAGGTTGTTTTTTTTTGTTTTTGTTTTTTGCGACGGGGGTGGGGGCGGCGGTTGGTTTCACATGCATTTGTCTCTGCCACGCGATTCCATCTCCTGTTCTGTACGTGTGCCCACTTTTGCCGAGGGATTCCGACGACTTTTTTGGCGTTCTGCCTCTAAACTCTAGGTAGTTTTCTGTTGGGTTGTTTTAAGCTTTTCTGCACCATTCTTTATTGACGGGGGAGTGAGGGGGGACTCGGGGGTTGGGGGGGGAGGGGGGGAGGCAACTGCTGCTGCCACGGGATTACAAACCACACCCTAGGCTAGACCTTTCTTAACGGCTCGCGATCCTAGACTTGCCACGGTAAACACGTGAGCTACTGCACTCTTAGGGAAAACACAAAAGCAATCAGTACCTCAAGGGCAGCGTACGACGACGACGCATCGTTTCGTGCGATGCACGTGGCCGTCTACTTCGACGTTGTACAAAAGAGGAGGCGGTTTCGGTCTGAGTGCGCCGTAGCACGCGGCGACACCGCCGCAAGGCGGGCAGTTGCGTCGTGTGCTAATGCGGCCGGTCCTGCACCGTTTGGCGTAGCTTAAGAGTTCGGGGCACGTGCGCAAGCGTTGGCAAACGACTCGCGCGTTAGCATTTGTACTTTCCACAGGAACGGGGGTTCCGATGCAACTTATACGAGATAAAAAGAAAAAGAAACTTGTCCTACACTCGCCACTTATAGACTAGTAAGGAAAAGCACTTTGCTCCAAAGTGAGCATCGCCTAAGTTTTTTTACATCGACGTTTCGTGCCGGTCACGTGTCTGACGAGGCACGTAGGGCACCGTTGAAAGTTTCTGTTGTTTTTGGACACCTCAATATGTTTTCGGCGGACCATCTGCGACGAGTCACTTCCTTTCTTCAAAGTGTGTCGCCGCTTACGGCGGCCGTGCGCCAGGCGCGAACCGGACCCCCATCGAGTTCTTCCGAGCTGCGTTCCCGTCGGCCATTCTGTCGCTTCCCCGGTGTCTGTGCGCATGCGAAACGGACGGGTGACTTGCATTTTTCCTCCCCGCGCATCCTCATCTCGTGGGCGTCATGGCCCACCCATCCACGAGCAGAATCTAGTCTCGCTTCCTTTTTGTAACCTTTTGAAGATGGCCTTTTCGTGTTTTTTTTTTTTTTTATAGGCGGGCTAGGCAAAGGGGGGGTCCTTTACGTGTCGTGTACAGAACTGTAGAGCCGCGTGGCCGGTGTATTTATAACGAGAGTCCCCGGTCGGTCCCTTCCTTGTTTTTACCGCATTCTTCATTGTTTTTTTTTTTTTTTGTTAATTGCTGTATTAAGTGTTATTTCTGCAGCCTCGGTTGTGCTCGCAAGTGTAGCTGTCATATAGGTTGTTTTTTATATAAGTTATTTTTTATGTTTTAGGAATGTAGATACTTGAATAAAAGACACCCCTGAAATGAGTTTGCTGGCTACTCGTCTTTTCGTCAATTTGTGTGGAATTCGAAAAGGTGATCGTTTTTCTGACATTAATGGCTTTATTTGGTACCTGCACTAGAATCGAACAACATGCATTCACCGACTATTCACCAACTACTTCCTTCACAGTGCAAGTACAGAGCACGCGAGTGATCGCTGATGCTTACCAATTTTCGGGAGGCACTCACTCGATCGTATTACATTATAGCGAACGCCCACATTTCACCGATTGACACTTTAGCGAATAGTCGGATGCCGTGAAGCGGCATTTTCGGGTGGGCCAATTAGGTTCACGTTTTTGTTATGAGCCACCGCAGACTGTCGCCGCGAAGCGGCGTAAGCGCAGTGCGGCGGATGGCTTAACACGCGACCCCGTTATTCGCTAAAACGTCGATTCGCTCGAATGTCGCTGTTCGCTGAAACGTGATTCGCTCGTGATATGGACCCCCAATTTTTGTTCTCAAAGGAATGACTGTGGTCAAAGCTACTATGATAGTATGGTTGAACCTGCACATTCAGCGCATCAAGCTGGATTTGGGTGTTCACTGCTTGAGCACAATACAGAAAAATGACAGTCATGGTTATGCTGTGGAGTTTTCATCAGGGATGATGATTGAACCTGTACTCTGTTGCAGGTTGAGAAAAGCAGGGCAAGCGCTTCCCGCAAAGGCAGATTGAATGTGGGAGGAGGTAAGCCTAAGTCCACTTGCCTCCTTTCCAGCATTCACACTGCTAAAAGGGAAAGAGTGGAGGGCTTTGCAGGAGGAGGAGTAGTAATAAAGGCTCAAAAAGAAAAAACATTGTGTTTTTAACAATTTTTTTCACATAGCAAAAAATAAAAAAGAGACTCAGTTATATAAATTATTAACAAGCCTATTATGCAAATTTCTGTAACATAATGTAAAATTGCCATTAAACAGTTTAGGTGAAAGATTAAGCACTAGTATACCAGATTAGATTTGTTAGTCCATAAAGAGAAACTGCAATGACTGAGCAAGGGAGAAAATGGTAGGAAATGCAAGCGCTTGTGGTTCGTCTCCTGGCTCTATACATTGTCGGACTGTTTGCTTTGCCCTCGAAGCATACACCAAATGGAGCGTTTTGTTCTGCTGTTCAGTATGAATTGTGCAGCATTATAACTATAAATGCTTAAAATATAAAAAAAAAAAAAAAAAATGGACGCATCTTTATGTGGTGAATGATGTTGATTGGGGCGAAGCTATGGTGGTGCTGATGATACTGATTTTATTGTTCATAGGTAGTGCTGATGGTGCTGATTTTTTTAGAGCGCAGCTCTTAGGTGCCCGTTTCCGGCTTGAGCGGCGTCGCCGTCGCCGTCGCCGTCGGAGTAACCGCGCGGTGCATTATGGGTAAATTTTCCCGAAGGAACCCGAGGTCCTCCTGAGGTCCTTCGGGAGGACCTCGGGTTCCTTCGGGAGGACCTAGGGGAGGGTGGGGTCACATGACGATGACGTCATCAATGACGATGACGATGGCGATGCGGATGCCAATGACTTCATCGGCATCCGTATCGTCATCATCACTGATGATGTCATCGTCACGTGACCCCCCCAGGACCTCGGGTTCCTTCGGGAGGACCTCGGAAGCACCTCGGGTTTCTTCGGGAGGACCTCGGGTTCCTTCGGGAGGACCTCGGAAGGACCTCGGGTTCCTTCGGGAGGACCTCGGGAGGACCTCGGGTTCCTTCGGGAGGACTTAGGGGGGGGGGGGTCACGTGACGATGACGTCATCAGTGACGATGACGTCATCAGTGACGTCATCATTACTGATGACGTCATCGTCACGTGACCCCCCAGGTCACGTGACCCCTCCCCCCGAGGTCACGTGATCTCCCAGGTCACGTGACCCCCCCCCCCTTCCGAGGTCAACTGATCCCCCCAGTACCCTTCCCTCCTCCTCCTCAAGGGCTGCGCTCAAATTCGGCGTTACAGGGAGTTGTAAACGGCTTTCATTTTTTATTGCTCATAGGTAGTGCCGAGTTCGGGGTTGCGTTTCGACTTCATTATTACTGCTTTATGGTCGGTGAAATGCAGAGCCAGTGGTTCTCCTAGCGGATCAGCTTGGATCTGCTAGAAGCCGTGGGAATGCATCTCCTCCGCTTAAGTCAACGGTCCATGTTAGAAAGAGAATTTGTGGTATGGAACGTGGTTATATGTGCATTTGAGCGTTTGACACCAGCGCCTTCTTGTCTATAAACGTTGAGCCAATGCATGCAAAGTTTAACACTACGCATTTGACCGCAGCGCCCTCTCCTGTATAGACGTTGGGCGGCTACATGCAACGTTGGAGTTTAGCGTGGAGAAAGAAGAAGACGCCGTTCCGAGTGGACGTGTTTTCATGTTCTCCGCCGAAAGTTCCAAATCGGCTTCTGGCCGAGTTATTCCGTCCACATCTGAATCTTCTTCTGCCAACAGTATGGATACGTACCGTATTCTGATGCCCCGTTTGCCTTCAGGTAACGTCGTTCTCAATTCTTTGTTCCTTCACGCGGACATGGCTGCCCGACCATATCGTGCCCCGGATTTTAGAGATGCCATCTGTTCTATTATTGACCCAAAAGATATTATAAGTCTCGGACAATACCAGATGTCACACGTGTGGATGATCACGTGCACAAATGCTCTAGCAAAGGCCAAACTGGCCTCACGCGAGGAGCTTACCGTAAAAGGGAAGAGATGTCTCGTCATCGATCCCGAAACGAAAGACGTCAAGCTTAAGTTGATGTGGCTGCCGAGCCACATCGAGGATCGAAGAGTTGTGGAAGCGTTTCAACCATACGGAAAGGTGATCTCCATCGAGAGAGAAAAATGGAGGGTCCCAGGGATGGAAACTATGGAAACCATGAATAGACACGTAACGCTGTCGCTAGCAGAAGGCGTGTCCTCCTCCAAGATTCCCTACCTTCTGATGGTCTTCGGATGTCAGTGTTTCGTAATCCTGCCGGGCAGACCTCCGCTCTGTCTCCGGTGTAACAGGGTTGGCCATATTCGCCGCTTCTGTCGGATACCGCGATGCTCGGACTGCGGACGCTTCGGACATTCCCCAGAAGACTGCGTACTTACGTACGCAGATAAATTGAAGCAAGGAACTACTCGTGGGGAAGAAACATCGACGGAGCTCCTCATGGACGTCAGCAAAGTGGTTGAGCCCACGGGTGAGATCCCTCCTCCCGCTGATTATGAGGGCAAACCAGCTACTGACCAGTCACCTCCTGAGCCTGAAATAGAAACACAAGAAGAGTCTGGCCAAAAGGTTCCACCTACCCCTGGCGTGTTGGTGTGCTCGGGTTCCTCCCCGACGTGCGAAGTGTCGCCTGACTTTCCGCCCTTGCCTCAGGTACCCGTAGACGAAAGCACCCTACCCACGACCCACAGCACAACTCAGGACACGACCGACAACGACTCCCGTGACACGACCCTCGAAAAACCAACCTTGACTGCGCCTGAAGAAAACGACGTGCAGGAAATACCATCCTGGAGCCTGGTTCACCAGGAACCACGTAAGGATGACACGCCTGGTGACGGCTCATTTGCTCGATCAAAGCTCCTTGATCGAAAGCAGGGAGGCAAGCGCCAAAAGCCTTACACCAAACATGGAACAGGTTCCACATCGTCTAAAAGCATCCCTGTGACCGATCATCCCCAACCATAGACTGTCATGAGAAATAGATAGAAACACAAGACCCAAAAGATATTATAAGTCTCGGACAATACCCTTCCACTTCGAGTGGCCACCCTAAATGTTAGAGGTTTAAAGTCTAAAAGAAAACAGCATCAACTTCTCCAGCTTTTACACCACCAACAGATAGACATCCTTGCTGTGCAGGAAACTAAGCTTTCAGAAGAACATGAGACCGATGTTGCCTTGGAACCTTTCCTGGCCGATTTTGAAATGTGTGTAAGCCATGCTTGCGGCACCTCAGCAGGATGCTTTCTGTTCCTGAAGAAAGCTAGAGACTTTTCCTTCATTTCCCTGACCATTGATCAGGAGGGGCGCTTCATTTCCTGTGACTTAAAGTATGACGGCGAGGATTGGCGGTTTATGTGTGTGTATGCGCCTAATACAGTATCGGTGAGGAATGTGTTTTTTTCTTTCGTTGCTCATCATTTGGTAACAGACAGGAATATTATTCTTTTTGGAGATTTCGACTGTGTATGCAATATCCGAGATCGTGCGCAGCCGACGTCAAGGTATGATTCAAGCGCAACTCTGCTGGGATCAATCGTTGCAGACAACAATCTTGTAGACATTGGTGACCACAAAAATGGAGACTTGCATTACACACACTTTCAAAATTCAGCACATGCTCGCCTTGACAGAATTTACGTTCGCGGAGAATTATTCGCTAAAATTAGTGATTATAATGTAAAACCTATTTTCTTTTCTGATCACTGTCTGGTGTCAACATGTATTGGGGAGAGAAAACTGTCATCTTTTCGCCCCCAATGGAAACTTTGGAAATTTAATGTCACACTCTTATCAGAGAAACGTTTCTCTATTCGCATTCCGGATATTCTCTCATCTGTGCTATGTCTCCCGATGCTTTCCATCTTTGCTAAGTGGGATATGTTTAAACAAGACGTAAAGAACTGGGCTATAGAGTATTCTAGTCTTCTTGCGTTTGAACGAAAGGAAGACCGACGAAGACTACTTAACGCACTTACTACATATATGAGCTCGAATCTTTGCGTCCAGGAACTTGCACAGAGGACATTAATATAACCAAAGCACAGCTACAGCGATATGATGCAGAGAAGTACAGAGGAGCAGTCATTCGTTCGCGATCGGAGAGGTTTCTGCTACAGGAACCCCCTTCGCGGCGATCTTTAAATGACGAAAGACAGTACGCGCTATCAAAACAAATCCTAGCGATTGACCACGAGGACACTACCGTGTCTGATACCCCCGCATCTTAGACGTCTTTCTTGAACATTACAACAACCTCTTCGGTAAAATAATATCAGCAGGAGACGAGAGAGGCGTAGAAGAGTTGCTTTCACTTTTACCAGTCTTATCAGAGGAAGAAAGAACTATGATAGACGGTGACCTAACATTAGAAGTGCGAAATGCCATAAACGCACTACCCGCGAACAAGACACCTGGTCCTGATGGTCTGGGTGCAGAGTTCTATAAAACATTTATTGACTTATTAGCTCCAGTGCTGCTTGATGTATTCCGCGTCGGATATAAAGAAAAAATGCTTCCGCCTACCTTTTACCAAGGTCACACTGTCTTAATACCAAAGAGCAAAGACGAAGCAGTGTTGAGAAAAGCTGCAGGCTACAGACCAATATCATTATGTAACGTTGACTACAAAATATTTGCAAAATTACTCACCGAAAGAATTCACGTGGTAGCTCACAACTTAATTGGAGAACACCAGACTTGCGGAATACGGGAGAGAACGATTCAGACTAATGTGCACATTGCCAGGTCTGTACTCGACTGTGACTGAAGGCAATGACCAAGTTGCATTAGTACAAATCGATCTTTCAAAGGCTTTTGATAGAGTCAGCCATTCATTTTTGTTTCAAGTCCTTGCCCACCTCAATATCGGAGACACCATCCTCTCCGGCGTTAAATTATGTTATAAGGACTGCTCCACCAGGATCATAGTTAATAACATTCTCTCCGAACCGATTGCTATTAGGTCTTCAGTAAGACAAGGATGTCCTCTATCTCCACTCCTGTTTGCCTTATACTTGGAACCGCTTTGCCTGAGCGTGCTGACAAACCTCAATATTCGTGGGTACCAATATTGTTTCTCCGAAGTGAAGTTGTTGGCTTATGCCGATGACGTTACCTTTTTTTGTGCCGACAAAGACAGTGTAGAAGAAGCTCTACGCGTAACACAGAAATTTTGCACAGTCACCGGTGCGTCGGTCAATAATGATAAGTCCAGCGGATTTTGGCTAGGCATGTGGGGAACCACACCATCCAAATTTGCAGGGATCCACTGGAATCAGCCATCAATAAAATACCTTGGCGTACCCCTAGATCAGGCCAGGAACAGTGGGCCATATTGGACGTCAGTTGCCACAAACATTAAACGGAAAATAGATGCCTGGAGGGTGCGAAATCTATCCATCTTTACTAAGGCTGCCGTGTGCAATATTTTCCTTACGTCTAAACTTATGTACGTGTTACAAGTCCTCCACTGTGCCCGCCCACGTATACAAGCGTTCCATCGACTTTTCGCGACTTTCATTTGGAGTTCCTCGTGGGAACGGATGAGACGAGACAATTTATTCCTCCCCCTTGAGTGTGGAGGGTTGGGTCTTGCTCACTTATTTGTCCGTCAACTTGTATCTAGATTATTTTTCTTTAGGAATATCAGACATCCGCTACTGGCCTCGCTAGTTCAGACGAAGCTTGCGCCGCATTTGCCCTTTTTGATTGTTTCAACGACGGATGACGTTTCGTGTGTTCTAAGAGGATTTTGGAAAGAAGTTGTAGACACGTTGTTTTTAAATGTCCGGTTTTCTTTGGAATACTTGTTTAGTGTTTCTAGAAAATGTTTGTCTCAGGCCTTAGTTGAAAATTTTTTCACACTACCGATTTATAGATCAAGGTTTAAAGACAGCCCTGGACAGGATGTTTTGAAAAGAGTTAAAAAGATGTGTGTATCGCCTACTGCAAAAACATTTTTCTTTCAATTACACACTTCCACACTTCCGGTTAAAGCGTGGCTACAGGAAAGAGGGTTTTTCGTTCCATGGTCTATTAACTGTCGATTATGCAACAAACCGGAAACCATTGAGCACTGCTTCATATACTGTAATGACGCAGTGTATTTTTGGGACGTTCTCCAACGAACACTGAAAAAGGATATCGACTTCACCGACCACAGTATACGATTTCTCCTCGTTGAACAACATGAAGTTGTCCCTTACGATTTATTTATGCTTCTTGGGCTGCATAGTTTGTGGAAGTGCCGGATGATCGACAGAAATGCCGAACAGCCCCGTACGACCAGATCGCTTTTCATTGAAGAGGTAGCGAAAGTGCGGAGTGTGTACGAGGCCCGCCCACCGGTGCCAGATTGGTTTAGCCTCTTTGACGCGTGCTTAAACCTACCGCACTTTTAGATTGTGTAAATATGTAAATATCGCCGTTTATGCGTTGGGTGAATGGTAAATTCTAGCCAATGTAACCTTTTACTTTGTACAGAACTGCTAAAGATGTGTGTTTGTCGCCCCACGTGATTCACGTGCGCGTGTGTGAGATTCTGGTGACTGGTGGCCTGTGCCTGTGCTCCATTGGTTAGCATGTGTGGGCGGGACTCTACGTGCCATGGCGTGTGAGGTAGACTGTGACTTTTGGACCTTTTGTGTTGTTTGTGTGTGTACTGTTGGACTTGGCTGAATAGCTATTAGCAAATTTCCATTTATTAAAGAAAAAAAAAAAAAAAATTGGAGTTTAGCGTAGTGGTTAAGATGTCTGCCTCGTAAGCAAGCGGTCCCAAGTTCGAACCCCCGTCCGGGTGTATGGTTTTTTTTTAAAGTGGGCCGATCCCGGAGGCAGTACTATCGATGTGTGCACGGACGCCGGACAAGGCTAGACCCTAAGGAGCTTCGCCCCTAAAACAGAAAAACTTTCAGCCTTTCCACTCTGGTGAAGATGGAAGACCAGCGAAGCTGTACTATGATGGGACGACCTCAAGCACGACTTCTTGGACGACCTCAAGGACGCCGCCTAGGGGACAACGTCTAGGACGACCTCAAGGACAACTAGGACGACCTCAGGGACGACGTCTAAAACGACCTCAAGGACGACGCCTAAGATGACCTCGGGGACGAAGTTTAGGACTACCTCGAGGACGTCTACAACAACCTCAAGGATGACTTCTAGTGTTTGTGAATGGGGCCAGCTGAACATGAAAAACACAGGAAAAAAAATATAACATTCGCACCGCTGGACTAGCAACATTTAATGATGCCTATTTTTCCTTTTTTGCTAATCCTTTATTCCGTTTTTTTTTTTTCTTTACACTAACTTAGATTTTCTAAATCTTTACACTTGATTTACGGAATTTCTTTTCCTTAAATGCATTGACCTTTCTGCTGTTGGAATGCTCTCATCCCTTCTCTTCTGTCTTCTTTAAGCGGTCTTCCTCTTCTTCTACCTTTGCCTGGAACTCATGTCTTTCCGCAGGAAAACCTCTAAGTTGTGTAGTGCAACGGAAGGGGCACTAACACAGTCCTCGCCTTTTTCTTTGATGGCTAGGGCTTCCAGTAGTTCACAGGCAAGTTGATATTTATGTCGCCCCACAATGTTTACGTTGCACAACGTTGCCTCGCATTGGCATGCACGACGATGGGCTGCAAGGTGTCCTGCTGCTGTCAAGTTTCGTAGAGATGTGGCATGTTCCCTGGTTCTATCATTAATACAGCGTCCTGTCGGCCCAATATAACACCTTCCACATGTTAATGGAATGTTATAAATGACTTCTTTTTGACATTGGGTGTACCTTGTTTTGTGTGCGGTGTTACATGCTTCTTGGTGCCTACGTTGGTTTTCCTTTACCCTGCCGCACATTGAATACCCCTTGTTCGGCGCAGAGCTTATCACTTGGACCTCTTGCCGGCCTGCAATCTTTTTTAGCCGGTGAGTGATGCCATGGAGGTATGGTGCTACCACTATGGAATTTACAGTCTTTTTCTTTGTTGTTCGCTCGATGCCTTCCTGTCCGTGCTTCAGCTTCTGGGAGATCTTTTCGCATATTGATACCAGTAGTGTTTCCGGATACCCAGCATCAAGTAGCCTGGATATCTGAGTGTAAAAACTCTTCTGGATCTGTTGTCCACATGACAGATGTTAGTGCCGTGGTGGCGACCCCACTTTTCACGTTCTTTGAGTGTCCGAATTCGAACGGAAGAAACCCTTTGCAGGACCAAGCTTGGTATCGCCATTGTCGCGCATGCCAATGCGAGGCAACGTTGTGCATCATAAACATTGTGGGGCGACATAAAGATCAACTCGCCCGTGAACTACTGGAAGGCCTAGCCATCGAAAAAAAAAGGCGAGGACTGTGTTAGTGCCTCTTCCGTTGCACTACACAACTCGGAGAAGATTTTCCTGCGGAGTGACATGAGTTTCAGACAAAGGTAGAAGAAGAGGAAGACCGCTTAAAGAAGACAGAAGAAAAGGGATGAGAACATTCCAACAGCAGAAAGGTGTTACATTGCAGCCTAAGTAAAGCCAGGTAAGAGACACAATCCAAAGAACAGTTTATGAAAGGAACATAATGGCTTTTTACAGATGGCTGCTCGAGCCAACTCCGCGAGATCCCTCCCCGAGTTTGTTGTTGATGATTATATGGCCTCGTGGATATATACAGCATTTCTCCCCCCTAAAGATCTAAACGCTCAGGAGGTCGTCGTTGTCTGGTCGATCTTCTGAGAATCGGCACTGGTTAGGTGGTCCCTTGGTCATTTGCTGCACTCGAGCGCGTAGCAGGTATAAGATCTAGTCGCAGGCTGGCCCGTTGGCGACGGAACTCGTGTCCGGAGCTGATCAGCATGCCGCCACTGCTCCCCTTGTGAAGTATCCACCGTTGCCATCCGGGCACCCTCGGACAACCGGGTGACTCCAGGAACCCAGCGATGTCCTATGCCAAAATTGCGTGACCACACGGTCCTGCCAGCAAATTAAGGACGACTGCTGCTATTGGACGGGCGTGAGTGCGAGTGTTCTGGAAGACAGCAGTCAATCCGGGACCGAATGCGGTAGCCGAGTAACAGCTCGGATGGACACTTCCCATCTTTTGTGGGGGTCCTCCGGTAGCAGATGAGAAATCTGCCAGGGCAAGCCTTGTTCTAAGATTGCCAGGCAATACTTTGTGAATGCCCTCCTTAACTGTGTGCACCGCACGCTCGGCTAGTCCGTTTGACTGCGGATGGTATGGAGCCGTAGTCAGGTGCTGTACGTGGTTGTCTTGCAAAAACTTTAAAAACAGCGCTGGTAAACTGTGGTCCATTATCTGACACCAACGTTCTTGGCAGCCCGAATTGCACAAAAATAACGCGGAGTGCTCCCACTGTGGTCTCGGCCGATGCCGTCTTCATCGGTACTGCCTCTATCCACCTGGTGCCTGAGTCGACTACAATTAGTATCATCTTACCCTCCAGCGGACCAGCATAGTCTACATGAAGGCGTGACCACAGTTGGTTGGTGTTTAACCAACTGATGGGAACTTCAGCTGGGGGCATTGGAGACGCCTGGATGCAAGTCTCGCACCTTCTTACAAGATCTTCGATGTCTTGATTGACTCCAGGGTACCAGAAGACGGTTCAAGCCACGTTTTTCATGGCTGACATTCCTGGATGGGTGTCATGGAGGGCCAATAACATCCATCCGGCTTGGGGCAGAAGCACTCAATGTCCACAGTAGACAAGGTCGTGACTGCCAGCCAGTTCATTTCTCTTGTTGAAAATGGGCTGAAACCTCTTCTCTGTCTCAGCAAGGTGCCCTGGCCACCCCTGCTGAATCCAGATCTTCACTTGATGGATCGACTGGTCTTGCTCTGTCATGTCTGCTAGCTGCCTAGTTGTTAAGACACCAACATCCAGACTCTGGGTGTACAACATGTATTCCGCGGGCTCGCCATTGCTGTGACACGCGGCGTCTCAAAAACTGGCAGCCGACTAAGGGCATCAGCATTGGCATTGTCCTTCCCCTGGCGATACAGCAGATGGTACTGGAAGGATCCGAGAAGTAAGGCCCGGGCCAGCGCTGGATTCTTGCCACAGCCATTTGTGGTGATGCCTTGTCTGGGTGAAACTAACCTGTCGGAGGTTTGTGGTCTGTGACAACTGTGAACTTATGTCCATACAAATAATCTCGGAACCATGACACTCCAAAGACTAGAGCAAAGGCCTCTTCCTCAAGCTGTGAATAGTTCTGTTTGGCCGGCGTTAGTGTCCTCGACCGAAAACCAATTGGATAATCTGTGCCATTGGTGCAATGTGACAACCCCTTTTGGAGAGGCGTCGCACTCCAACTTCAAGGGCTTGTTTGGGTGGAAATGCACTAGAAACCGTGCGGTCTCCAACGCCTTGTATAAAAATTCAAAAGCGCTAACACCAAGGAAAAGAAGAGGGGAGTAAGTGCTCTGTTCCGTCCCCTCTTCTTTTCCTTGGTGTTTGCGCTTTTGAGTTTTTATACAATGTGTAGCCAACTAGCCCAACAGTTAATTTTGATCCAACGCCTTCTTTGTCCCAGTGAACGATTTTTCCTGTTCTTTTTCCCACTGCCACTTTGCACCCTTCACTAGCAGCTGGTACAGAGGCGCCAACTTTGTGGACAGGTTAGGCAGAAATTTGCTGTAATAATTTATCAGGCCAAGGAAAGATCTTAGCTCGGTCACAGAAGTTGGCCTTGGCGCCTGGGACACTGCTGACAAGTTGTCTCCTGTGGGGTGCAGACCCGTGGCGTCAATGCGATGGCCCATGGGCGTACCAACCGGGTGGGCAGAGGGGGCGCTTGCCCCCCCCAGCTCTCAGTGGGGGGGCAAGGCATGTGTTTTGCCCCCCCCCCCCCCTGAAACAGCCGCCACTGAGAAGGGCAAACACTGGCTGGCGGCAGGGATACCAAGGGCACCGCCCCCGGCCTTGGGGGGGATCTGGTTTGCCCCTCCACTCATGAACAAGTTGGTATGCCACTGCGATGGCCTGAAAATGTCGCCTCCTCTTGTCGAAACTTGCACTTTTCTCAGTTGACTTTCAGTCCACTGTCTCGCAATCGCTGAAGCACTCGGCGGAGGGTAGTGTTATAATTTTTCTTTTCTGCGACAATGATATTGTCTAGGTACACTATAGATTCGTTAGTCCATAAAGAGAAACTGCAGTGACGGAGCAAGGGAGAAAATGGTAGGAAATGCAAGCGCTTGTGGTTCGACTCCTAGCTCTATTCGGGGGCGGATTTAGATGGTGGTCCGGATGTCCTGACCCCCCTCTTGATTTTTACATGTGTAAAATTTAGGGCATAAAACAAGGGATAGGGGGAGGGGGTTCCTAAACATATGGTACGCTGACCAACACCTGACCCCCCCCCTCAGGAAATTCCTGCATCTGCCCCTGGCTCTATTCATTTTTAAACTGTTTGCTTTGCCCTCAAAACATACACCAAATGGAGCGTTTTGTTCTGCTGTTCAATATGAATTGTGCAGCATTATAAATGCTTAAAATATATAAAAAATGAAGTTTTGAACTCCTTAAAACGAGTGATAACTTAGTGCTGCCCGAAATTTGTTCTGTAGAGTGTGCATGCGTGTGAAAATACCAATATTTTATGTCTCGCGGTGACTGCAAGTTATGCGTAGTCGGATATATGCTAAATTGCCAAAGTTCTTATATAAATAAAAAAAAATAAAAAATACTATTTCGAAAACTGATGAAAAACTATTGCCGTTGATCTATGTATCCTTCAAAAGATTGCTTGATTACTCTTGCTAAAGCAAATTTTCAAATGTTTCCGAAATTTCTGGCTTTGGGGAAGAGCTTGTCCTGCTTTTCTTAACCTACAACTATATAATAATTTAAATAAAATAAAATTCTAGGCATTGATTTTTTGGGACGATGCCTAGAGGATGACCTCAAGGACGCCGCCTAGAGAACGTCTAGGAGGGGCTCAAGGACGACTTCTAGGACGACCTCGAGGACGATGCCTCGAGACGATAACAAGGGATCAGGACTGACTCACGCTGGTTGCCCCATCCTTTTATGAATACTTGCCACGGAATGTCGAGTTTTCTGTTGACATGTGACTGCTTCGCTGTAAAAAAAACTTGGTATTTTTAACAAAGGCATGAACACATTTGTTGTCTTCATCGGTGGCCATCGTGACAAAACGTATGCACACAAACGTGCCGCCCGCCACAGCCGCTGACGTTCTCGTTGCCGTTCCCGCCTCTGGTTCCCGCCGTTGCTCCTCGTAGGCGCGTTGCTCTTCGGGAGACCTCCCATCCCCATTGCAACGAGAATTCAGGGATTAGTGTTCCACGTGCCGCGCGCCTTCCCGTATAAAAGAATCGAAGTAAATAACCAAAATAAAGTCATTTGTTTTTACGCTTTTGCTTCAGAACAGTTACTGCTGCAGACGCCGGCTCTAACGCCGGCACGTGCGGCGCGTGGATGTGATGCGAGCGTAGAAGTATTTGGTCACGCACAGGAAAAATCTACGAAACAATAGCCATTACCAGATCAACACCTACCAGATTCGCTGTAAAGAAAAAAAAAAAAAGAGAACGGTGCACAGCACATGGCACAGGGTTTAAGAACTCGGGAATGATGCATGATGCAGATGCAGGGTCTCCAGCAGGTTTCTATCGCGCAGCGCAGCGCGCAGCTTTCCAACGTTGCAAAAAAATGGTTCGACTCTTAGTGGAAAGAGCCACTGACGGGAGAAGGGAAAGGGATTCGCTCATAAATTACCTGTGATTGTCGTCCAGTGGTGCGCACGTCACAATAAAGCGAAAGCGCAACGCAAGCGGACGCGAGAACCGGGTACACAAAATGCCATGGGGGCCGCCATCTTGAAAAGCAAAACAATAAAAACGAAGCATAAAATGTGGTTAGTTACCCCATCCGTGGTGAGAGGGCGCTTTTATGAGTTTGAATAATTGTTTAAAGAACTTTCGCTCTTTTTGAATTATTGGGTTATCAATATAATTTATATTGTGTGAGTAATATGTAATGAGTTTAGTTCTGCAATGTACTTTTATTCACACAAGGCCCTGGATCACGTGGTTTGCGATTACCACAGTGGATTCGCTTTCTCTCTCCTTCCTTGAGGTCTTCGTTGGCCGTCTTCTGTTGCGGCTGTTGTCATCTTGCTCGCTGTGTATCTGCAGCTACTGCAGCCGTGCAGCCAGTGCAGCTGCGAAGGTTAGCACACCACCAACTGGTCACATGAAATGTAACCTTCAACACTGTTTGCCAGTCGTCGTGTGAAGCAAAAGATAACTCGATCAACTTCGACCGTGACGGTCTAGTTTCTACCTTTCACAACGTCTTAGCTTGCCGCAGGCAAAGAACCATTCGAATGTTTTCTAACTGTTTTGAAGTCTGAACCTTGCTTTGATGCAACCTTTAGCACACTCTTTTACCTTCGCGGTATGCGCACGCGGTAGACTCGGCAACCGTCGTTTCGGAAGCGGGCACTACTCATAAAATGTCGGTGTTCTGGGCCTCTTCTGAGTTCAGGGTTCATACCCCCTTCCCGTGCGCTCGCTTCAGGTTCTCGTCTCTTTTTCTTCTCAACAGGCCGCCGATGGAAGACCATGGAGTGGAGGTGAGTGTTTTGATTCTGTCAGATCCGAGGCATTGCCCGCGGATAACCGCAGCTGCCGTGACCAGGAAAGAGATGTCTGTGATAAGAAAGCATGATATTGAATTTCGACGTGTTTTGTATTGCTCATTTCGCGGACTCGTTGGAATCATTCGCTCGCACATTTATTGGAAAGGTTGCGCCGACGTTCCGTGCCCGCACTTTCGACTCGGCCGGCCAAGAGAACTAAATTTGAGCCATTCGAGTGAGGCATGCCCACTCACCGTGTTCCTTTGCGTACTACTTTCTCTTAATTTGTCGGGCGAGATGGGTTCGTTTATGGCAACATAATTTGTCGCTATAACAGACTCTGCAGCCAACTTAAACCCCGGGATAATTCCTTTAAATTCCCGTTCACACACTTGCGACTTTTTAGGACAGTGAACCTTGAAACCTCATAAAATCTCTTACGACGAAACACGTGGTGGTCCCGTATATTCCCTCCTTTTTTTCGCGCCATTCATTTTTGGCTTGGAAAGCTTTTGTCAATGTTATAAACGACCATTGCTCATGTTCACATTGACCTCGCACATACTGCCAAACCTTTGCTCTAGTGAAATGCAGTTCCAGGGTCACCTCATAGATGGTGCCAGTGGGCGCGTTCAGTAGCGGCTCCCTCAGCTTTGAACGGAGTCGCTAGAGTCGGAGTCATCGGAGCGCCTACTGAACGGCAAGGAAACCCGCGGCTCCAAACCTTCTTCTACGCAATTTCCGCTTCCTCCCCTGTCCCAGATGGCCTCCGAATAAACTGGAAGCAGACGATGGCGAGCACGATCGCTTTTATTTGATGCCGGTATTGAAGAAGTCTTGACAAGTTCGTTGAAGAAAAAGTGGGTGACTGTACACGTCAGCGCTACTGTTCGAAGCGATGCAACGCAATCGAGCCCTTCGCTTGGCGGTGCAAAGGCAGCTACTGTTATAAAAACCGACAAAAACGTTGTCAGCACACGCAAAATATAGAGCTCGGCGAGTCCACGCTCGGCGAGTCCACGCCGCTGGTTGCAACACTTTTATACGGCCATACGTTTGTTCTGCCCTTCATAACGAACTTCCTATAAAATGTATTCGTATACACACGGGAAGTTCGACCGCGCTCGGCAATCAAGGTTTTCTCGGCCGAAGCGAGCCTCAGCCAACGTGCACCCCGGTTTAGCTACGCAAACAAAACATTAATCGGGATCGTGCTCTGCATGAGTGTCCAACCGGCTTCCAAAGTCGCATTCATACCCTGCCTTGCTCTGTTGAGCGCGGACAGGACTATCGTCGACAGAGTTTCCGTGCAACGGCGACCAAGACACGACGTCAAGTGAACGTTTACGTTTATTACCATATTCTAATCAAACAAAATACAGTCCAATGCATTTTCCGAAAAGAGCCTTACCTGGAAAAGAAATTTGAACGCATTATTCGTCTTACCTTGAGCACTTTTCATTAACAAAAGCGAGCAAACTGCACACCCGCGACTGACCCAACGCAACTTATCCCGCCTTTTATTTATTTTTTTTTTTTTTCTCTTTTAGCGTTGGAAATTGTCACCAGTCAGGAAATGACGTCATCTTTAGCTCCTTTGACTCTACGTGCACCGTCTCCAGACTCGGTGCTTCGGAGCTTGGCTCCGAAAGCCCCGGAGTTACAGGCACCGGAAGTGACCTTTGTCCATCCAGTGGAAGGAGTCAGTGACTAATTGACTCCGGGGCCGCTACTGAACGCGCCCAGTGTGTCTCATGTCGTAACAGATTTTGAGAAGTTATAAGGCACACGGTCCTAAGCTTAGGACCGAGTGCCTTACAGCTCTCACACACACATCTGCCGAGTCAAGATAAACATTGTCATTATTGTAATCCACCAGCACATATGGTGCTGTGTATTGAAGCCACGAGCTTCTTGCCTTCAATAACGCTTCGGCACGGTGTCGAAATGGGGGGTAGGGGCAATCACCTTCTGGATATTTGAAAAATTTATGTAAGCAATACTGGAAAGGAAGTGAAAAATATACCCCCCCCCCCCCACTGTACCACCACCCACCGTTGCCCTCCCCCCCCATCTCCTGAACAGTTCTGATGCCTCTGCTTTGAGTGTGCATGCTCAGAAAAAGCACAATGACAGGCGACAAGTGCATGCTGGAGGCCCTGCCTTTCTCCCCCTGTCGGCGACCATGGCGGCTTTTGTTCTGCTCAAACCAAGCCGTGCTTTGGAGCAGAGTGAGAGTGACTGGGGGGTTTTTCTTGACGTCCAGAGTCTGGCGGAGGTGTTCCGCTGCTTCATCTGCATGGAGCGTCTTCGGGACGCCCACCTCTGTCCTCACTGCTCCAAGCTCTGCTGCTACGCCTGCATACGGGTGAGGACATGCCCCTCTTGCTCTAAATGAAATGCCGTCTGCTACTCAAATGCAGACCACAGAGGTTGTGCAGGCCTGTTGAAACAGCTCAAAAAGGGGCCTTCGGAAAGCCTTGAAATGGCAGCTGACGTTTTGCTAGTGGCTTCTTCAGGCCCTGAAGTTGCCAAGTCTCACGGCAAAATGTCAGCTCCTTTGTTTGAAGAGGTTCCTGTTCAACTACTGCCGACATAGATTTATGGTGTCTCATGGGGCTATGTGCCAATGCATAGGAGGCAGTGAAATGTTTTATTGGGCTTTTTGCACTTTCATACCTGCCAAATTTGGTGAAGCCAAATCTTGAAGGTTTTCTAAGGCGTGCAAGAAAAAGGGGGAGGCGGGAAATTTTTTTTTAAAAATAAATATTGACAATAGTTTTACATGAAGACCGCTTCATTGCATTTATATTGTACTTCTTGTGCTAGCGAGGTGCAGCTGGGCCTTGCTATCATTGCAGTCGTCTGTTGCGAAAGCAAAAGCTAGTGCGGGGAGTGGGAGAGTAATTTGCATTTTCCGGGAGATTTCCCTGTCAATCGTACAACCATACGAAATGGTTGGAATTCGGTAATCTCCTGGGTGATACGGGACACTTGGCAGGTATGCACCGCTAGTGGCAGCTGGAGCAAGGTGCAGTGACATGGCCGAAACATGGAGGCTGTCTTTCGCATGTGGAAGTGTCTTGCAGCCACCCTACTTGTTGGGAACTCGTGTGGAATTTGAAGGGCCCTGATATACCACGTTTCAGTGATATTCTCAGAAGGCATAAAGGGCTCGTCGATGTCCCTTTAACAGTGATCCATTTGTAAAAATACATATATGCTGCTTACACAAACATACATGTACTGGATTAAGCTCAGATGCATGGCTGTAAAGACATAGGGGTTGCCAGCGATGCCAAAGAAAGGGGGACGAGAAGTCTGGGCAATCTGTGCTGCGTGAAACACACAAACAAGATTCCATCCATGGACCCTGTTGCGAGTGACTCCATTTTAATCTGTAAATATATAAATAAATAAGTCGAAGGCAGATACCCCTCAAAATTATTTTTGTTTTATTCGTTGGATGGATGATGGAGATAAACCCTTTTATTCAGGTGGTGGCTTACATCACTTAGTCAAGGCTTGGATAAAGTAGGGTTAAGTCTTTAAACAGTATACTTCTAAATTTGGAATTGGGAGAGCACGGTAAAGAATCCCCTGTCGCTACTGTTGTTGAGATTTACCAATCTCAACAACCAAAGGTTACACTTAGTGTGACGGTGGTGCTTTTTCTGTGTGCACTTTCCGCTCTACAGATTGAAAGGGATAACAAAATCTTTTCCTTCCAGAGAGGCGCTCGGTCTATCGTTGATGTAGACCAAGCGCCGTTTCCTGGTGGATGCCTAAGACTAGTCCGTTGCAACCTAAGAACGAAGGGCGAGGGTAAGACGGGCCGGGGAGGAGGAAGAAGCAGACGGGACGCTGGAGAAGAGAGAGGGGAACCTCCTTCTCTCTTTAGCGTTCCGTCTGCTTCCTCCTCCCCGGCCTGTCTTACCCTCGCCCTTCGTTCTTAGGTTGCAACGGACTGTAGTCATGGACCGAATCTGCCGAAACTACGATTCAGCAAAGTTCGGCAAATGCCAAACTTTTGAAGGAAAGTTTGCCAAAGATTCGGCAAAAATTCGACAAATGCCTGCGCACGGGCAAGAATGCAACGGGGTCATGTATTGCAAATGGACGCCGTGCAGTCGTGCGGTTACTATCGTGCAGTGTAGTACAACCGGCAGTTACGGCGATGTGTGGAGTAGGCAACACGGTAACTGTGCGTTTGTGAGCGAGTGTGGTTGTCTTCAATATTTTTTTGCCTCAAGAATACAAGATCGACCAGTAATTCACGCAGTCCACTACGCAAGTGACAAATGATGCTTTACATTCTGGATAACGTGATTTTCATGTGGCCTTTCCATTGATGAAACAAGGTAGTTGAAACATTGGCCGACAATTACATTAAAGCACTCCTCGCAATTATAGCAATTCTGTTTTCGGCTTGGAAGCTGTGTGTACCAAAACAAAATAATATTGCTTTTTCAAAATTTCGCGATTTTCATGTATGTGCGTAAAACTAGACGGAACTGAAATGCTCGACGTTTCTCATCCGACATTCCTAACTCTCCCCATCTTTTAAACGTCCGTGTATGTTCTAACACCAGAAACCCGCATTTTAAAGGTAAAAAAACGGGACGTTGCAAGCATGGGCTGCAGATTTTCATGCAAAGCTGACGCCAAGTAACTCAAGCAGAAAAACATGCATATTTGCAATAATATCAAATACGATAATATTGTTATCTCTTCTGGTGAAAGCTTAGCAATCGTTGCATCGTTTTCGCACACGAAACTGTGACTCCCAGAGAAAGCAAGGACGTAGTGTTATTGCCTTCATTTTAACAATGTACACACACACATGCAGGCTTGCGCTGATGATGCCTCAAAACTGAAATTCTCGCTTCTACCCAACTTCATTGTCAAGCCACCTCTGCAAGCAGTCACTAAAACTGCCTGTAAACACACAAAAACGACACCGATACACTTACCTTGTAGAATATCACCTTATTTAGTAATAACTTTGTCAATATGCGTTACATGTTGCATTTAAGTTAAGAAAAAAAAGACATAAAACCTTTTTTCGCCAGAAAAATCTCAATATCAACGTTAAGTTTGGTAGCAATGTATTTTTGCGGAATCTTTCTTTAGAAAGGTTCGGCAGAAGTTCGGCTATGCCGAATCTGGAGATTCGGCGCCAAACTTTTGATTCGGCACAAGTTCGGCCCATCACTACTGAAGACTAGTAGACGGTCGCCGCATCTCAACGCCGGAGGCCATTCCGCTTTACCCGCCCGTCACCAATGCACATATTTCAGTTTTTTGGCAACAGCCTCGTTAGGCACGATTTCTTTCCCACGCCTTATTTTCCCTTTAAATATCGGAGATGTGTGTAATATGATTCGTTATGACATAGGCTCTATGACACGCTATACTTATGTGTTTCATGTCTTTGCATGTAGGATTTATTTTTATTTTTTGGAAGCAACTTCCGCGTTGCACCATTGTTAAGACCTTTATGGTGTTTTTGGGCATGCAATAAACGTCAGTGTCTTCGGTTTCAGCGCTGGCTCACGGAGCAGCGGTCTCAGTGCCCGCACTGCCGGGCCTCGTTGCACCTGCACGAGCTGGTCAACTGCCGCTGGGTGGAGGAGGTCACCCAGCAGCTGGACACCCTGCAGCTGTCCTCGGCCGCCTCCACTTCGACCGCGGGCAGCCCCTCCTCCGCTGCAGAGGCCTCCGTGGGGGGCGGCGGCCCCGGCAGCAAGCCGTCCTCCCCCGACCACGACCAGGAGCGCTGTCCGCACCACAAGGCGGAGAAGCTGAGCGTCTTCTGCTGGAACTGCCGCCTTTGCATCTGCCATCAATGCGCCCTTTGGGGAGGAACGGTGAGTGGCCACGTCTTGCGCAGTGAGCGTCGTCTCTGTTGCGAGCCAGGTGCACCTACGGTTCGATGGCTTTCGTGGTGACGTCGAGGTCGTTGAACAAAATACAGGACGATCGGCTTCAATGAAAATTGTTTCCTCAGACTGAAGTTTGCTGTAGCTCGCGCTCGCCCCAGCTGACCTCCTCTTCTTCTAGAGCCTGAACTGCTTGGCTTTAAATATTGAACAGTATCTCCCTAGAAGCAAACATGGTTCGATGGACGTCCTTTAAATGTTGTAGCGTCCCATAAATGCACTAGGAACGACTGTATGCGTCGTCTTGGTCGATACTGTCTGCTGCCATAAGAAAAAGAAGTAGCCATGTGCGAAGAGTGGTTTGAATTGAATGGTGCCTCGTCGTTTGTAGCCTCCACGGTGCAAGGTGCAGAGTGTCGCCTCCCTTTACAGTCTTGAATCTTGTAACAACACTGTGCTATTTGATTCAAATCAATATTTGCACGTCCCCCACAAAAGAAAAGTTGAAGCGGCATGAAGTGTAAGCAGCTTCGAGAATTGGTTTGATTTTGCTCCTCAGCTTTATCTGCCTGTATTCCGTTGATGTCCCGATGCCTTTGTTTCAAAAAGAAATGTTTAGCTGAAGCCCGTGCTTTACTATCATTGTATCTTACATTTGTTTTCAGGGAGGAGTCCTGGATGCCGTTACGAAGCATTTCCTCTGTCTTTTCATTTGCTGGGCTCCCCTTGTAAAGCACTTTGACTGAACGGACTGAGCTTCTCCAGTTGACATTTTCTGACGCCCACTCTTCTTGAACGCCTCACTTTCTTCGGATGTTTCCTGTTCTGTATTGAGCCAACTACTCCGAGATAACAAGGCCAGAGTGCCTGCCAGAGTGCGTCTGCATGGAACAGAGCATATACAGTAAACCTCCATTAATTCGACCTCGGCAGGACCTTGAAATATGGTTGAATTATCCGAATGATTGAATTAAAAAAAGAACAGAAAGACGGTTAAAATTAAACTTCCTCTTATTGTCCAAAGTGTTCACGGATGGTTTGCTGCCGTCTGCGCTTAAAGGAGCGGTGCAACGATATTCAATTGGAATGTTTTTCACTTGACACGAGCTTACTGGCACACCTGGGACTCAAGGATACTCACACGCAACGGCACTGGCCAAAAACTCCTTTGTTGTAGTGTAATTTCAAGGACAAAAGCGATCATTTTCATTCAACCTCTCCTTTGCAAAATTGGATGACGTAACTCGGGGATCGCAGTACACCCAAGTGACGATATTTGAATGCGGTTCATAGATTGGACCCGAGCATTGCCTGGGCACTCGACTTGGGCTCGTGATAATTGCTAGCTCGAGAAGCATTCGGGTAGTGACCCGTGTCCAATCGCTGCAACGACGACAACAGCCGAGCCATAACAATGTCTGGAACTCAGCGCGTGTCCTGCGCTTTGGCAACCCCAGCGCATGGCTATGATCAACACTGGCGGCATATAATCGGCTCCAGATCACGTGGCCGCTTGTTCTGGCTGCGAGTTGAGGGGGTGAACGCTGCTCGTTTTTCTTTGATTTTTTTCTGGGACTTCTGTTGCATGGGGTGAAAAACGAGCGCATGTTTCATATGTCATTAACGTTAGGGATCCGTTTTAAGCGGTATTTGCGCAAAGTACAAAAATTGTTGCATCGCTCCTTTAAAACGCGTGTCCAAAAGACGTTAGTCCCCAAAAAATAGCGCACAACGAAAAAAGCAAGTTTTATGAGCCGACTTTGGCGCCGTGCCAAAGTCGGCTTGGCGACAAAAAAAAAAAGTAAAAGAGGATTTGCGTTTTTTCGACGCGCAGATGGACCGCACACGATGCTGCAGAAGGCGCTTTGAGAGCGCTCGCTGAGAAATTTGAACCAACTTTGGCGCCAAACAACCAAACCATCGACAAAAAAAAAAAAAAAATAAATAAATAAATATATATATGTATATATATATATAACACCAAAAAAAAAAAAAAGGGAAAAGAGAACTTATGCTTCCCGGTGCGTGCGCAAGGAGCGCACACGATGCTACAGAAAAAACGCTTCAAGAGTGCGTGTCGGCTCGTGCGCGCCCTCCACGTGTTATGTTCTTCGCGCTATTCCACGCCAGATTGGTTGCACTGGCTCGTACCATTCGCTGCGGTCCATCTCAATGGCGTAGAGGAGTAGGCACATACTTGCGCACGTTCGGCTTGGCTTTGCAGCAAAGGGCCCGTGTTACGCCATATGTTGGTGGTTTTTCTGCCGTGGTGCCGTGCAATGAGAGCCCGCGCGCATTCGCTCTGGACGAATTATCTGATGCGGAGTCTTCCCGAGTTCAAACTATTAAACTTTTCCTCCCATAGAAATGTATGGGCGCTCGCCGGGACTTTTGAACACGATCGAATTAAACGAAACGTCAAATTAACCGAGGTCGAACTAACGAAAGTTGACTGTACAAAGTTTGCCACCCCCCTCCCCCTCCCCTTCCCCGAAACGAAAGATAAAAAAAATGTTAAACTTTCTTTTTTTTCCACCACATAAATAAACTATGCATTGCCGAACGTCCATTCTCCGCCCAAATGTGGTGCTAGTGGACCGAGCCTGGTGCCAAAGTTTCGGAAGTAATTGTTTTCTCATTGAAAAGTTAGAAATGATTTTCAGATATTTTCAACGGGAAAATGGCGGCCGCAGAGCTCTTGAATTCATTACGTGGAGCCGAATTTCATTTTATTTCGTAGATTTTACTCCACATGGTGCCAGTCACCGAATACGGGCAAAACGGGCTCCATTTTCCCATTAAAAATTTCAGAAAATTACTTATAACTATTGAACGAGATAACGGTTAGTTCCGAAACAGCTGGTGCAACATTTGGGCGAAAAATAGGCATTCAACAATGCACTTTTTTTTGGGGGGGGGGACACCTTGTGGATAAGTCTGGTGCTGGATTTCTCCCATCACCTCCCGGTGCCCAGCATGCACCATGAATTAGACACGAGTCATCCGTTGGCACTTGGCTGGGTCTCGCGTGGAATAGGCGCTTCACCGACCAAATGGGAGTTCCAGTCGAACGCCGGTGCAGCACTCGCTTTCGATCCGTGCCGCGCACCAAACTCCAGTAGGTAACATAAATAATTGATTATCGAGTCCTCGTTATCTATACTCCGTCGTTCTGCCTCACAATGAACTGTGGCGGTTGCTACGAGCCATCCCTGCCAATCCAACGCCATGATCGTATCACGTGACTACGCATCGTAAGACTCTCACGGCATTGGATTAGCTCGGGCGGCTTTTGTACGACGTTTTCATGCGGCGGTTGCCTCGCTAATATATGATGTAGTTGGTTTGGGCGACAAAAACTAAAGTCAATAATTCGAGTGTTAGTTGGCAAATACAGTTGTTCATTATTTTTCCCCAACTCGGCTACGTCAAAATCGAAAGTGGCGGCCGCCACGAAAAAAACGGTCTATAGTCCGTTGCGGGTTAAGAATAGCGGGACAAGTTTACGAATCTCTCCACCCTTTCCACTTTAGTAGAGCAAGAGCTGAAGAGGAAGAAAATGCCAATCGTGGCAAGCTTCTTGGGAGGGGCTCCTCCCGCCATCCTAAACCTGCAACAGACTGTAGCTTTCTCCATGGCTCACCATGAGGTGAAACGCAGTACGGGGTAGGTGTCGGTTGGCCCTACTTTTCCGGTGTGTAGCGACCTGGAAAGCAGAGAATTGTCGGGGACTTCGGTGAATCCGGAAAAGTTGGGGAAATTCCACCCAAGTCAGTCGGTCAGGGAAATCGAGCTTTCCTTCCTCCGAGCAACTACAAATGACACGTGTGTGGCATGACGCACATTGCACGTGGCTCGGCTGGCGTGTCGACGCAAATTTCTGCTCGAAAACTGGAGTCTCGGTGGAACCTGAATCCCACCCTCTCGAAACGTGTGCACCGAGACAAGCTTCTCTCATTGCGCTAGCCCTAATACGTTTGCCGGGCGGTTTATTTAAAAAGGGTAATTTATTTGCCAAGATATATAGAAGAATACTCCTAGAAGGCAATAGGATTCAGCGCTTAGCCAGTGCCCCATTGGCCATCAGATATACCCGTGCTTTCCACATAAAAAGTGAGCTTCCGACGCGTCATGTCCCCTTAGGGGTCGGTCAAAAAATTCTCGTAAAACGGTCGGGGAAGACCTGGAAGAGTGGAAATTTTAAAATGTAATTTTGATTGGTAAGTGCCCTTTGTTGAAACCTCCCGCTTGGCTCTGGCCTGCAGCACTGCGGGCACGTGTTCAAGCCCCTGGAGGAGGTGCACACGCAGCAGGTGGCCCAGGTGCGGGAGCAGGTGGGGGCCATGCGCCGCCGCCTGCACCACCTGCTCGGCCTGGTGGCCCAGGTGGAGCGCAGCGTGGAGGCCGTGCGCCAGGCCAAGGACCTCCGGGTGCACGAAATTCGCAACGCCGTGGAGCACATGATCGCCCGGCTGGATGCCCAGCTCAAGGGGCGCCTTCTCTCCCTTGTCGGTACGTGTGGCCTCTGCTGTCGACCGCTGGCAACGACCTCTTCCTTTCGGTTTGGGTATGGTGTCTGGACCGCGTCTCCAAATGGCGTTTAACGTCTACGAGAAAGAGGTACCTCGATTTAATGACGCCATACAAGTGTCATGCCGGCTGCGATCCTGGCAGCGGCTGCAGTGGACATGGCATACACCTGTTCTGCTGCGAATCTCTCTGCAGCTTGATGGTCTGTGGAAGCTTAAGCAGCAAGGACTTTGACAATGCACGCGTGCGCACATGCACCCACTTTGCGCAAGAGGCATCCGCACGTCCGCCATTAGCAAATTGCGAATGCACTCTATGGTTTGAGTTGCTCCTTCTTGGGAATCTAGGCCCTCTAGCACCGAGATGTTTCGATGCCGCCCTCTTATGGTTCCTCTCTGTGATGTCACGACTGGGATTGGATTTGCCGTAATGTCGCAAATTATGGTCCTCTAACTACTTGTCGCATGTTGCAAACAGAAATTCCAGTGGTACATGTAAAACCATCATAGAGGCTTGGACTCGTTGCAATCTTAACCTGACGACGCTGTCGGACTCAGTCGTCTGGCAGTACTTTTATTTCTGTTGATTAAAGCGGCATTGATTTGCCCAAAGACGCCATAGCGAGCATTTGGCCAGTGGCGGAAAGTCAATTGCAGTCCAAGGCGCTCTCCCTCCCCGCTTTGCAGCGCAGAAGAATGCGCTGACGCAGGAGACGGAGCAGCTGGAGCAGCTGCTGCAGGCGGCAGAGACGCAGCTGACGTCGTGCTCCCGCAGCGAGCTGATCGCCCGCTCTCCGGACATCGTGGGCCGGCTGGGGGAGCTGCTGCAGCGGCAGCCCCCCTGCTCGCCGCCCCTGCTGCTGCCAGGGGGCGCCCAGGAGTTCCCCTCGGAGATGGTGCCCCCCTACGAGGCCTCGGTCTTCCTGCTGCGGGGGTTTTCGCTGCTGCAGCAACGTGCGGACCCCGTCTACAGCCGCCCCCTCGTCGTGTCGGGGCTCACCTGGCGCCTCAAGGTCTACCCCGTGAGTGGCGGGCCACTTTTTTCCCACCTCGCCTTCTCTGGCGGTGCAGAGCCGGAGGAGAGTTGAGAAGCGGTTGAACCGTCTACCCTAGCGTTTGCTTTGTTTTTCTGCTTTGACGTTGCTCTCGTCTGCATTCCTTCTCTCGGAACCACCGGTCTTGGCGCTTACGATTTGTTGTGCTTTCGTATTTTTCTCCTTGGAATAGACCCCTTTCAGAACCTCGTCAAGGAACATTGGTGACTGCCATTTCTTGGGAACGAAATGTGCAGTGGCGTTCGAGTCCTCGCAAAAGGTTGACAAACTACTCCTTTTGGATACGAGCCGAGTCGGTTCACGCCAAACGCTCGCGCAGCTCTCGTGTCCAATGCATACTTGGAGTGCATGTGCCGAAACGGTGGTGGGCTCTGTTGATTTGCGCCGCAGTTACTAGATGGAGGGCCACTTTTGAAAAGGGTCTATTAATGGCTAAGCAGGTTAGCATTGTGCAGCTTCAAGCGTGCGGAGCAAAGGCTCGCATTCCACAGCCTAGTGATTCTGGGCTCCTGTGGGATGCAAAAGTATGCAGGTTCTTTCTCATCGTGTCTGTTATTTTGTTTGTCTGTATTATGGGGTTTACATTACGATTAATCCCTGTCCCTGTCGGTACGAATGAGCATCGTACCTGCGTCACTCCTGCGGAATGCTCGTTAAAGACCCCGGGTTAGCGTCCATCCTGCATCAGCTTAAATTGCTCCTTCTAGCATCGAGCTTGTGCAAAATGATCCGAACGGCAGACTAACCTATCGCCGAAATACCTTTCTTCGTTGTGAGCTAATCTGTCTCTTATGGTGCATCTCTTTTCGCGTTGAGGATTTCAGACTGCATAAGTCATTTCATTATTTCTTTTGTGTTTCAAACTTTGGCTGACTAGGCGAAATGGCTCGATTTGACTTCCTCCTTCCCATTGGTTGACAGGACGGTAATGGCGTGGTGAGGGGAAACTACCTCTCGGTATTTTTGGAGCTGTCGGCCGGGCTTCCTGAGACGTCCAAGTGAGTGTGTTTTCTTTGGCCTTCCCGTGAAATTCATTGGTCCTTTTTGTTTTTGGAATTTGGGGCTCACATTACCAATGCCACCTGACACGCTGTTGCGGTATTAGGGACGATGCGGCGTAAGTGATGTCCCGTGATCGTCGGGAAGACATGTGGTCACGTGACCTCACGTTGCACAATGTCTAAATGTCTCCGGATACCGCAGTGTTGCGTAAGACGCAATAACCCGAGAGTTTACTTTCCGAGGATTCGTCGCTGTTCCAGTAACATGCGGTCAGACGTAGACCGTTGCGAACGCCGTCAACGGGGCACAAACCAGCGAGGCTACATGGACACGAAAACCCGGAAAGCCGGCCCCATTAATGCTTTGAACTTAGGAAGGGTGGTCGTTGCACCTTGTGCCTCAGCTGACTTCTCTTGTGCGTGCAGGTATGAGTATCGCGTGGAGATGAGCCACCAGGGCGGGGACCCGAGCAAGAACATTGTGCGGGAGTTTGCCTCGGACTTCGAGGTGGGCGAGTGCTGGGGCTACAACCGCTTCTTCCGCCTCGACCTCCTCGCCTCGGAGGGATACCTCAGCGGAGACACCCTGCTGCTGCGCTTCGAGGTGAGTCGGCCGCCCGCTTCGAGTCGCCCTAATATTCTCGGAAATCTGCCGTTTTATGCCCAATTTTTTCTTCTCGAAGAAACGCTCAAGGATATAGCTCACCCCCCAGAGTAGTCATACCTGTTTTCAGGGGATTCAAGCGATGGGTTAGGCCGATGGTTCTCTACCATAGATGTTTCGGGGATCCTTTCTAGGTTGGCAGAAGTGAGGGGGACCCTGTCCATCGGGGGGGGGGGGGGGGGGGGTGCAATGACGAAGAAATAAGTGAAGAAAACTAAATGCCTGGAAACCAACTTTGACGCTCTGAAACTGGTAATAATGAACCCTACTCACTAGGAACACATTGCTTGATCTATTTAGCCTTGTGAGGCGGGCAGCATTGATAAAGGTTTTATTGCTCGGTTTCATCCCAAGAAAACCTTTGTGGACTCCAAAGGGTCTGCGGACCCCCATTTGATAGCCACTGGGTTAGGCAATCGAAGCTTTGACAACTTAGATTAAATTGAGTCGTACTTCTGTCTTTGAAATATATGGTACTCGTGGCTTAATCTAGGCCAGGGGGTCTCAGACATGCGGCCCGCAACTCTTTGGGATGTGGCCCGCACGCATCCCGTGGGTGCGAGCTCCCGTTCCCATGCTTCGAGCGCTACATCCGCCATAAATAAGTTTCATGCATATCGTCGATTAATTTCTGTTCGAAAAGAAGCTCTGCTGATATTACATGTTAACAGATTTTGCACTATTCTATTTGATTTTGGACGGAGTATTTCTTCGTCTAAATAAGTTAATCTCGACTCTTAGCAGAGCGCTTTGCTCTGCTAAGGTGGAAAGGGGTGGGAGAAGCTTTCACTTCACTCTTAGCCTCTCACCGACTATAGGCTGCCATGGTGATCTTTCTGGTGAAGGACACACCTGGGCTGCACAAACTCTCGCTTAGAAGGAGCAACTGCCAAAGATAAAGCTATTAGGGCGTCTTCTAGCCGTCAGAAAATACCTTTAAAATATAAGTAGTATTTTCTTACGATGCTGCTATAAAAATCATCAGGAAGGCAAAAACTGTCGTATGAAGAAATATTGTTTTGCCATGCCTGTTAAGGCGATTGAATTGTGCAACAGGGGAACAACGGTTTGCTTGTTCTTGCTCTATTAAAAAATGGCAGAACGTTGGCGTTTTAAATTTTACCACATCTTGTGTTAGACCAAAGTAGATGTAGAAAGAAATCAAAGCTAAATATGTCGCTGGCAAAACACAGAGTTTACAAAGAGCCGAGAGCATGAGGTCCCTTTTCAAGAAAGTCTCCGGCTGTCACTGAGAGGGTCGGTTGTTTTGTGATGTGAAACACCTCTGCTTATGTTTTTTTTTTACTCAAAATTAAAAATTGTAATTACCCCCCCCCCCCCCCCCCCCCCCCTTCGCTGCCCGCCCTCCCCTGCATTGGCCCTCAACCTTTTGGGAGTAGGCTATTTGATTCCTGCACTTTAATGAGTTTGAGTACTTTTTAGCTTACTCCCCATTTTTTAACCCGTTTGGCCTCCATGAGGGTCGGGCCTGCTTCGATATATGTTACGTTAGTGAATGGTCAAGGGTAGTAGATTGTTATATGGCGGCGATTTTGTGCTGCAACATAGCGTTGGGATGGAGTAGTGCCTATGTTGCTGCAACAGTAGAAACATGGCTCCTTTCATATGCCACGTTTCCACATTCCAGTGGTTTCTACTCCCCTCCGTCTTTCAAATGTACGCACCGGCCGTGCCTGGTTGCAGGTGCGCCCCCCGACATTCTTTCACAAGTGCCGCGACCAGCAGTGGTACCTGGCCCAGCTGCAGGCGCAGCAGGTGCAGCTACAGCAGCAGGTGCAGCAGCTCAAAGAGGTGACGGCCGTTTGTATGCCCATCCGTCAGGCTTAGTTAGGTACATATAGGATTCATCGGGTAGCCTATTTTAAACTATTGGTGTTTCTGTCAAGGAGTCATGTTTTAGGTAAAGGATCATCTTATGTCTGTGTCAGAATGACCGTGTGATGACAGTTGTGCATCTGAGTTTTCAAGGTGCTAAGCAGTAAAGCAAAGCCAGCAGAGGAGAGCATTTCTCTATTTCTTCCACTGATACATTGAGTTTTTTCAGTTTGTCATGGCATTTACAACAGCTGCTGTACTTTGCAGCACTGTGGATCAGATAAATGGGTTGCTCTGCTGTTTTAGCAGTGGCACTACCATAAAATACCGCGAAAGGGTTCGCTCAAGCGCCCACTATTAGCCTCTCCCAAACTTGGGAAGTCCGCAAATTATACTCTAAGTGCCCAATTTACCGGTCAAGCGCCCGTGTCTAGATTAACCCAGTTTTCAGTGAAAAGGGTGGGCTCCAGTATTTTACCCTATATATTGCTTTGGGACTGTTGCAGAGGCTTGCTGCTGAGATGGCCAAAAATGAAGCAGGTGCCTACAGCCCTGAGAATACCGCAGGTGGGTATTTGCAAACCAGCACTCTTAGTTCAACTGCATTATCTATGCCAAAGTCTAGGGGCAAAGCTTAATTTGCACAAGCACCACTATCTATGCTTTACAAATATGCAGATGTAAGGCATTGCAGTGTAAGTATGTTTTGGGTGCTCATTGGGTTTAGCTCAGCAAGGTGCATAGAGCTTGATACATGGCGGGCACACACGCCATTCCTTATTCTTCCAATTGTTCTTTACGACTAAAAGGCTGTGATTAAAGTTGCTAGTCCAATTTTTATTACAACCGGGATAATATGATTTGGCATTTGGCACCATTAATCTATACAAGTAATAAGAGCAGAAGTATCAGTGTCGGGTTCGCGCTGTGTTTTTCGAGATTTGGTAAAGGCATTTGAACTTGACGTTTCACGCAACTTTGGAGCTTGCTAGAAATAGGTGCTGTAGCTGTGGAATTTGCAGAATTTTGCAGTGTATCATATTTTATAATTGCCTCACAATATGTAAATATCGGTTCGCTCACAACAAACTACCGGCAGAATTAAATTTTGTGAAGCGGGGGTATTTGTTGCCACCTTGGCTTGACGGGTCAACCACCAGAAGACAAGGTCTGCACACAGACATGTCTTGTTAATATTGGCCTCGCTACTATGAATACCCCTCTGCATAGACAAAACTTTTTGGGGCTAACTGTGTAAATATGTGAATTTTTGTTTCGTTATTATGGACGACTCTAAGCATGTGTGAATAGTGGATTTTGAGTTTGAAGCGAATTCAAAGCAAGCAGTGGTTTTGTCCGAATATTTTCGAATAGAGTATCGAATAGTTTTTCCATTTCTTTCACTACCGAGCACCACGCTTAAACGGAAATTTAACTGAACTCGGGGAGGTTGTTTTTGACCTTCCCCTTGTCCATTTCTATGCTCAGTTAGTTTTAATATAACCATATGTGTGAACTGTGGCATGTAAATGATTTAGTTGTCACAGCTATCCTAATCGAGGGGATTTGTAAATCAGCTTGCTATATGCAAATATCCTTTTTTCTATTTTAGCTATGACAAGAAAAAACAAAACTAAAAAACAAGCATGTATGATGAATGCAAGTTATCAACACACACTGCCTAACATACCATATTTTCCGGGCTATAGTCCGCAAAGACAAATTTGGGGTCAAAAATGAGAGTTTTTACTTAGATATTCTGCACTTAGTGCCTAGTCCGAATGTAAAAATTATTATAAATAGCACGGCCTGCTGTATTAGCTCACAAAGAAGCTCGTATCATACATAAATCAACATTAATATACTTCGTTATTCATGAAATACTTCATGTCTCGTCACAATGAATGACCTAGAAAAAGAACAAATCCTTGTATAGTCCGCTTGTGTAAATAGTCCGTATCGGGTAAAATTTAGACTTTCAAACATGTAAACGTGTAAGTGGTGCCTTGCAGCCGGACTATACACGTTTGCAAGTCCGGCTGCAGGGCGCCGCCACTTTGCTCGGTTGGGGTGCACTTTGACGTATCATTATCCGATTACAAAGCCTTGCTAAGGTGTCGCAATTGGGATTGTGACCGCGCCCAAGCGCACCCCAGTGAGCAAGATGGCGGCGCCCTGAGACCGGACTTGCCAATGTGTGCAGCTCGGAAAGTATGGTACTTCTGCGTAATCACTGCGGATTAGCCCAGTTGAGTGTGCTTCTCCCTGAGCTCCTGTGCACTGCAGGGAAGCAATTCCCGCGGAGCCCGAGGGCTCCGCGGGAATGGCTTTGAAGGTACTTTGAAAAGTATGAATATCGCAATTCACCTTAAAGCGAATATTGAATAGCATAATATTCGAAACTACTATTCGAATATTCGCGCAAAGTCACTCACCTATTGGACTACTTTTGGAGGGGAAAAGAGGCATCCATATTAACCGTTTTCGACGAGTCTAGCTCGTCAACATGGAGCTGTCCCCAAACCGTTCGGGATGAGCATTGCTTGTCCAGTTGCCTGGTTCACACACTTGACTGTTTTGAACGACCCAAGCTCGCTGATTGCTTAGTTTGCAGCTGCACCAACAGATGGCAGCACCAACTTTTTTTCCCCAATTCTGCTCCCATTTTGTTTGTGGCTATAAATTTGATTTTGAAAGCAACAAATTTTATTTTCGAGCAGCTGAGGGTCAGAAATTTTTAAAAAAACTAAAAACTGTTAAGGAGACGCGATTGTATTGTCATTATCCGTGCCTGCCCCAAGTTACCTGTTATCATTACCTGCCCCAAGTTACCAAGTTATCATTACCTGCCCCAAGTGGCAAACACGCCGGAGCTCGACGACAGTGTGCTGCAAAGCGGTAGACGCCTGTGCCCTGGTGTCACCGCCTGTTCCACTTCGCTTCAGCGTAGCTCGGCAAAGCGCGAACGCTACGGCCCCTTGGAGCCCGTCAGAGTGACGTAGGTGAAGAACGTGGCAGCCCTTACCGAAGGTACAGAGGCGAGAGCATAACCCAAGCAGATGGAGAAGAGGAGAAGGAGGGACTCCCCTCTTATCCGGACCCTCTTTCGTGTGCCTCTCGCCGAAAATTTGTACGAATGCGCCTTTCCTCTCCCTTGCGATGCGTGCAACTAGTGAGATAAAGTCTAGTCGAGAGTCTCCCTCCAACATGCCGACTAGCTCACCAGGACCGTAGCCTTCGCCGTTTGCCAAGTTGTGGTGAGACGGAGTACAGCGTCGTGCTTGCTGTCGGCTGCTGCGGAACTCACTCGCGGTGACGTAGACTCGCAGTACGTGGTGCTGTGCGGGTCCACTAGTGACGATGTGTCTCGGCAGCATGGGGCAGACGGTGGCTTTGTCGCGTCTCGAGCAGAACAGCCCGGCATCGTGGGCGACGGTGGTGGCCCGAGCCGCGCGGTGGAGCCTGAGTCCCCGCAGTCGGACCTTCTGCCGGCGAGTCCGCAGCACCGGGGCCTGCTCCACGAAGTGCCGTGCGAGCGAGGCACTGCGTCGTCCACCCTGGCTGCCTCCGTGGACAGCCTGGCTGCAGAACTGCTCCGCTCTGGGCCCCAGAAAGGTCTGTTCTGGCCACATTCTCGACGCAGAATGCATTTTGATGAAAGCAAAGTGGAAATTCGTGTCATTTTTGCCATACTGCATTGTCATCGGCTAAATTTAGCGGTCTAACATTCCGCTATGTTTGGGTGTGTAACATTCGGCTAAATTTAGTGGGCTAACAGTCAACTAAGTTTGGTGCTCTAACATTCCAATAAATTTAGAGGGATGCTATTATGGGTCAATACTACTTGTGTGTTTGCATTGTGGCCTGTTTTGCCTATATATCGCTAGTGCATTCTGTGTGCGGGACGTTTTGGCAGTAGGTGAAAGGCGTGGACTACCTCGAGGTCAAGGTCGTAGTAACTAGGGCCGATGTCCTAAGCGTTGCCCTCACAAACACCAATGCGCTTTACGACGTGCCATCTCACAGATGCGGCGCGCCGTCCCAAATCGTCCGCTAGTCACCGGTGGCCCTCTCGAGCCCTGGGGGACTCGTGCGATGCCGACTCCTCTGGCACGGACAGCGAGGTGAGGATGAGTTCGCCATTCGATGCGAGCGTGACAAGATGTACTCGTGAGTGGGGAATGCCTTCAAATGTTGCGATTTCATTTGTTCGGTACGAGACGTCTTCTATATAAATTTCTATCTGGCGTGACCCCTTCCCGTGACGACGACGGCAAAGCGCCGGCTTAAGGATCCCCAGGTGGCAGGTTCGAATCCCGGCCGAGGCACCCGCAATCTGACAGAGGCTTATCGCAGAAAAAGCGCCGCGTAATCGAGTTTTTCGTTGTGTGTCAAAACAAACTCCGGGTGGTCGAAATGAACCCTCAGTCCTCTGCTGAGGTACGCCAGATGCCCTTCGTTGGTTTGGCACTTAAAACATTGAAATTTCACTTGACTTTGCCTTTGATAACATGCTCCTTATCTCGCATATATGAGTCTCATCTTACAGAATTAAGGGGGGACGCGGGCTTTGAAAACCGAAAAATCGCGAACAAGTAGATTTTTAGAAAACTTTATTTTTCGGTTGTATATCTCATAAACTACCTTCTCTGTAATTATCAGCACCAAATACAACGGGGAAATATTTAAAAACAAATATTTACGAGGCCTGGGTAGCATCCAAGTGCCGGTCAAACGTCAAAATGGACCCCAACTTCGCGTGCTCGCCATTCTCGACGCGTTTGGCCGCCGGCTGCCATTTTAGTCTTGTTTTGAACGTGAATTCTTTCTCTTTTTTTTGCCTGCTCCCGAAATGGCGTCGGCCGCGTGGTTACGGCGTGGTCCACGTGGTCGCCGTTCTTCCATGTCGCAATCGCAAGAACGTGATTGGACAGAGCGTGTGCTCGAGGAGAGTGCAGAGGGAGCGCGCGATTGCTATTGGCTGGGACACGATTTCTCCGCGCGCGGAGCGCCTCCTCCTCCGTTTCTCCTGATGTTGCCGCTCGCGTCGTCTGTTCTCGGTAGTGGTCTGCTTGCGCGCGCTCTTCCTTTGTCAGCTCCGCTTCGTTTTTCGCCATCTTTACGATCGTTTTCCGAACTTTCTTTGAGTAGTTTCGTGTAGCTTGCCCGTCTGTTTCATGGTCGCACATGATGCAGGGTTTGAAGTACTAGACGGTGCGCGCGTTTCGCGCGCGGAAGTGGTCCATGAAGTTACTGCGGATGGCGAAGTTGGAAGTTTCTGCGTGGCATGCCGTCAATGATGATTGCGTCAACACTTCTAGTGATGGATTTTCTGTGCCATCAGCTGTCGTCGAGGAAGAACGCATCGCCCCACTCACGCCTGGAGTACCGAGCATGCCGACCGCTGTGGTTCCTCCCGAGATCGAGGGTCCCAGCGCCCGTCTTCCAGCGCCCATTTGCGAACGCATTTCCTGACACGTGAGGAGATCGAAGCAGAAGCTAGACATTGTGATACCGTTCAAGCCGAACTTGGAGCTATGCCAGCAACCCGGAGGAAGTTTGAAGCCATGCTCCCACGCCTGCCTCTGCTACAAGCCAAGGTGAGAAGTTCTGCCTTGTTCAGATCGGTGTTTTGAGCAACCTGCTCAGCTGCACAGTGTGCAAGCATTGCCCGGGGACTGGACTGACTGTCCAAGAAGGCACCAAACTCGGACTGGCAGCAAAACTCGAGGTCGTATGCCCCCATTGCGGCATTATTGCAAGTTCCTGGACTTCGCCACGCCAACAAGACTCGAGGGCCTTCGAAGTCAACGTCCGCTCCGTCATGGCGATCAAGCAGATAGGAAAGGGGCAGACAGCTCTCAATGACTTTTGGGTAGCTATGAACGTCTCCCACAGAGGTCTCCACCACAAAACGTTCCAGGAGCACCTGAAGGAGACCTTCAGAAGGCCAGAGGCCGTGTGCATGGAAAAGTTTTATGCCGAGTCAGCTGTCGCGGTGAAGACAGCCTGTAAGAAAATGGACCCGGGGTTCTGCAAGGATATCACCGTGGTGTATGACGGCACATGGCACAAGAGAGGGCACACATCTCACATCGGAGTCGGGTCAGTCATAGAATACCACTCAGGCCTCATCTTGAACACCGTGGTTTCATCCAACCTGTGCCTTGGGTGCCAAACAGGACCCAAGCCTGGAGACCAAGGGTATGACAGCTGGCACATGCATCATGTCTGCCAGAAAAACACGGACGCCAAATCTGGCAGGATGGAGGTCGAGGCGGCCCTCTTCAAGCGCTCTATCTCTAAGCACGACCTGCGGTATACAGCACTTGTCTCCGACGGGGACAGCAGGACCTTCTCTGCCCTTACAGAAGAGAACGTCTACGGGCTAGTCCCCATCGTGAAGGAAGAGTGTTTGAACCACGTTCAGAAGAGGACGGGAACGGCACTGCGCAACCTCGTCCACAAGAGCGACAAGCCGTTGAGTGGTAAGGGCAGGTTCACGAAGGCCCTCATCGACAAGCTTACCGACTTCTATGGCTGGGCCCTCCGAAACAACTCCAAGGACGTGGCAGCGATGCAGCGTGCTGTTATGGCCACCTACCATCATGTCACGTCGACTGACCAGGAGCCTCACCATGAACTCTGCCCGGAGGGAGCTCAATCATGGTGCCGTCATAGAGTTGCCGAGGCAAAAGGTGAGCCAGAGCCTCAGCACAAGCACTAACTCCCAGCCTACGTCGCTGCAGCTATGCTGCCCGTCTACCAACGCCTGTCGCAGGTTTCTCTGCTTCAACGCTGCTTGGGAGCAAAGACTCGGAATGCATCTGAGTCTCTCCACTTTGTCCTGTGGTCTTTGATGCCTAAGGAACAGCATGCATCGCTGATCGCTGTCAAAACTGCACTGCATGAAGCGGTGTTGAGGTTCAACGCCGGCTGCTACAAGGCAACTGCAGAAATATTGGTTGCAGTGGGACTCCAACCGGCCCATCTAGCCCTCCAACGAGCTGCCGAGAAAGATGCCCTACGTCTGCACAAAGCCAGCAAACGACATCAAGAGAAGTTGGAAAGGCGGAACAAGAAGAAAGTGCGCCAGAACACTTCTGACTATTCTGCAGGGTCATTCTAAAGCTGAAAATCTGTGTGCAACTTTCAAGTGCTGTTTTCTCAGAATGGAGGGGGATCGGTGGCCGAGTGGGCTAGCGCACACCAGCTCGGAGCACGTGGAGCGAAAGCTCGCGCTGCAGAACCCAGGGATCCTGAGTTCAATCCCCACCCCTGCCCGTTTCGATCTGGATGAGCATCGTACCGGCGTGCGGTCGTGTATCACTACTGCGTGGTGCACGTTAAAGACCCCAGGCTAGCGGTTGTACTGCACTGGCTAAATTTCTCATCTACAGCTGAGAGACTCGTCGCCCCTGTGAGGCAGACCAAGTTCTAGGCTGTATAAACATACACACAACCCAATTTTTTTTTTCTTCTCAGAATGAATTTTTTTACGCTCGTCCCAGCGATATTTCAGGAACTGATGAATGGATCTTTGTGCTGTCTTTTTTATTCTGTTCCTAAATAACTTTGTGAGGGCATAACAGAGCCCTTTTTTTTAGAAAACTGCTAAAAATTTATAATAAAAAAATTAAATTTGATGAATGTGGGTTTCATTGACTACATAAAATTCAAAGTTGCGTTAAAATTTTTCAACAAAGAAGTCTAAAAAAAGGGCTCCGTTATGCCCTGGGGAACCTATCCAGGGGTCATCATAACAGATTTTACGCCGCTACTACCTTTTTCAAATTCTCCAGGCCTGGGGATGAGGAATACATTTGGACGATTTTGATAAATATTTGTAACTTGGGAAATAATATGCTCAGCTCCATGAACCTTTGCAGTTACTCTTATGTCTGTGCTATAAACACACCCTGTAAATTTTGTTCAGATATTTCTAGAAATAAGAAAGTTCATATTCATTTCCCACTTCCTCCCTTAAGTTACCATAAACTAAAGGCCTGTTCAAACAGGACACTTCAGATGGCATGAAGCGACACAACTCCGCCATTTGGCATACACCGGTCTGCTTTCATCTGTCTTTTTTTGCCGGGGGAAAAGCTTCCCAACGCTTCTGTCCTTGAGAAGAAAGGGCTGGAGCATGCTCATCACGTGGGTTTGTACAGCCACTCGCACACCCTGTTGGTTATCATCAAGGCCCCCGCTGCTTTTCAAGTCTGAGCCTCCTGAAATGGGAACATACGAGGGCAAGGGGGCGAAGCCTCTTCGCGCGAGTCGAACCCAAAGTGCAGGACCTCTTCGTCCTTTCTCCTGTGGCGACACCGGCCGCATGCCGCAACAGAGGAGGTGGATAGGCACACCATTGGCAGGTAACGTGTGATGTCAAGTCTGACAAGCACCGACGTCGCAGAAAAGCAGAGGAGGCGGCAAAGAGGAAATCCGTGATGTTCGCATGGTTCATGTCCAAACAGAAGACGGATGGGCGGACACCAACTTTCACTTTATATGCCGGAGTTGTGTCGCTTCACAGGTTTTAAAGTGTCCTGTTTGGACAGGCCTTTAGGGACACTGCATGAGCTAGAGCAGCGATCCTCAACCACAGATGCTTCAAGGACCCCTTCTGGATCGGCAAAAGTGACAATGGACCCGATTCACCGGAGGGAGGAGGTATTGAATGCTCACTAGGACAAAAGGTTAAGTGAACAGAACTATGTGCATGCAAACCAACTTTGAAGCTCTGAAATGGAGAATAGTCAACCCCACTGACTCGGCACGTATGGTTTGGGCCATTTAGCTTCGTGGGACAGCCAGCGTTAGTAGAAGGAAAAGCTTTATTGCTCGGCTTGACCGATGGTCGAAACCTTGGGGCCAACGCTACAAAAGCCTTTTTGACATCCGAGGCAGATGGCAGCTTTGCTGCGAGTGAGGGACGTCTGCGATTAGGCACACCCTATTAAATATCGTCATTCTATCGTTAGTGAACGTTTCTCTCTTTAGACTGTGTTCCTCCAGGGGAGCTTTCGGGGTTTGGAGTCTAAGGCGAGATAATGGAGGCTTCCGGGAGGAAGGAGGATTCAGCTGCAATGCGGTGTCTGTTGCAGGGTGCCAGTGAGGGAGAACTGGACGACCGTGTCACCAGGTTGCAGGGGACGTCTGCCTCCGGCTCGACGCTGGACGAGAACGACATCGATGAGGAAACCATGTGCGTTGCTCTGGTTGTGTTTGACGAAAGAAGTAGAAAAACTCTAAGCTACCCTGTTTGTAATGCCTCATTTACATGAATGTAAATTTATCATAAACGACTGGGATTCTCGAGCCTGTCGAGGAAAACCCCTTCCCCTTTCGACAGTCTTGCAGTGAAGCAGTTCAGGAGTTTAAAAACTTTGTAGATACTATTACACGTTCTGTAACACAATTCATAGTCACGTACCAGTGCATGGCTTTAGCTAACCGAGTCCTCTAGCTTCTGATGCAGTCACTTTATCAAAAGTCATTTGAGGATAATTGGAGGGTCCAGCTGAACCTGGGGCTAGCACTGGGAACCCAGTTTGCGAACCACATTGTTACGACATTTCCACATTAAATTGCATTATGTTACATTGCATTGTATCAAATGTAGCACCACATCAAACATTGCATTGTGGCAAGCATTGTATTGCATGAAAGATTGTATTACATCAAATATTGCATCGCATCAAATATTGTGTCACTCAAATATTCGGGTGTATCAAACCAAGCATTGTATCGCATCAAACGCGGCGCCATTGTTTGTTTCCCAATGCACATTGTTCCGTGCCACCCTCCCAGGTCGGGCGACCGGGACGTGGAGCGCCAGCCTGGCCACGGCGGCACCGGCTGCTGTCACTGGTGGGGCCTGGGGGCCGGCGGAGCCACCGCCGCCTCTCCCGTGGCCGGGCCCTCGCGGGAAGCGACCGGGTCTTCGACCCCGGCGTGCCGCGAGGAGGACGACGAGTCCGTCCTGCTGCGCCTGCTCGAGCTGCAGGACCGCAGGGGCGCCGTGGCCGCCGCGGCTGCTGCCGCCAATGCGCCTCACCAGTGCAGGGGCTCCTGGGGTCGCAAAGGTGGCGGGAAAGGTGAGCTGTCGACTCGCCTCTGCATTTGCGCAACCACGGTAACACTGGGGCTTTCGTGAGATAGAGGAAGCTTCCTCATGACCGTGAAAGCTTCCTCAGAAAGCTTTCACAGTCATGACTTTAATACAATGCAAAGTGTCTGCAAAAAGAAATTTATTTTTTTTTACAGTGAAGTTTTTATGTGTAAGGGTCTGGGAAATAATGCATCCTCACATGTCGACAGAAAATTCCCTATTGGTCGTGGCAATTATGAATAAATAAAAACAATAAGAGGGGGCAACCAGCATGAGTCAGCCTTCCTTGGCATTATTAGATAGTGAGGTCCTGATCCCTTGTCATCATCTCTAGGCATCAACCTCGAGATCGTCTTAAAAGTGAGATTTTTCCTCGACATCGTCCTAGAAGTCGTCCTCGAGGTCGTCCTAGAGGTTGCTCTCGAAGTCATCCTAGGTGTTGTTCTTGAGGTCGTCCTCTAGGCGTCATCCTCGAGGTTGTCCTAGAAGTCGTCGTCGAGGTCGTCCTAAAAGTCTTCCGAGAGATCGTCCTAGGCGTCGTCCTCTAGGCATCGTCCTAGATGTTGTAAAGATAACAGCTTTACTGGTCCTCCATCTTCACATGAAGTGGAAGGGCTCTACAATTTATTTACCGTAATATCCCGAGTCATAGCCCATCCCCGAGCCATCGCCCACCCCATTTTTTGGGCCAATATCGATTTCCGAAAAAACACCGAGTCATCGCCCACCCCTTCAAATACCCCAGCGCGGACTCTGCGATCTGTGGACACTCATCCTACCCGAATGACGCGGCCGCGGACCTTACAGTTCGAGGACGTCCATGACAAAGTAAAACAAAGGAGGGAAAGAAACTTTTTTTTGTTTACCTCCCTGAGCGACCCCAAAGTGGTCGTGTATCCGTGCGAAAAGAAAACGATGGAGATAACAAAATAAGAGTTTGTTAATGTAGCCGCGGAGTGTTAGGTTAAAGTCTGTCTCCGCGGAAGTAAGGTCACCGCGAACCCACTCCTTCTTCCCGCTCGTCGCGACCGCGGTTGTGCAATATTTTAGGCAAAGCCAACGCGTAAATAAAGCTTTGCTGGAACGCCCTACACAGATGTTTGCAGAGCGTGCCAACCGTGCATTGATAGCCCGCCGTGCACGGACGCACGTATGTACGCACCAAACGAGAAAGTTGCGCAAGAGCTTGCAATTGACAAGGCGCCCGACTTGGCCCGACGCCAAAGTATTTGCCAACGCGACCGCCGGCTTTCCCGCTTTCCCAGCATTGCTCTTGGTCGCTTCTTTGGTCCGCTCGCTCGCTCGTTGCGCCTAGTCGGTTTTTCCATTTTCTTGTAGAATTTTCTTTCTTTTTTTTTTTTGTACTAACTAGGAGAACATAGTGGTGACATTCTTTCACAGAACAAACGTTCGCGCTATATGCAGATCGGCGATGTTTCTAGCGCGTATGCAATCAACGGACTTCGCTATAGTAAAATATTCTTTTGTGAGCATTTTTTTCTATAAAACAATGAAACTAAATCGAGTTTTGAGTTTGATGTATCTCTTGTGCATCAGCGCTAGATACGCAGAGAAAAATAGGCGGTTTTTTCCACTTTTTTTTCAAGTGTTTGTGCTCACCCACCGAGACATGGCCCACCCCACTTTTTTAATGAATTTCAGGTGGTAGGGGGGTGGGCGATGACTCGGGATATTACGGTACTACAAAAATAAACTTTGCATTACTAAGTGCTCAGTCTTCACCCAAATGTAATGCCAGTGGGGCAGATCAGATGCCAGTGTTTCAAAACTTAAGTTATCCAATCCAAAAGTAGTTGTCGGTTTTCTGAAATTTTCAAAGAAGTCCATGAATGTGAGGAGATAAAGGCGTTGACTACCGGAAATGGGCCTCATTTTCTCATTAAAATTTTCCAAATTTCGCTTATAACCTTTTAATCAGATTTTGACAAGTGCAGAAAGTTAAAGAAAAATTAAACAATTGCAGCTATTTTTAATCTGTCAGTTATAGCATCAAGTGCCGACTGGCATTTCATTAGAAAGTGCAGCCAACATTCCCATTCGATCTCGGTCTTCCCAGCCCGAACGCCGCGTATTTCGACGTTGCTCTTTCCCTTTCTTCCTCGCGACGACGCCGAGAATGTGCAGACCGAGGAGATGAGCGTGCATCATGTGGGGCGACTCGTGAAACGACGGTCAATGTGCGGCACGCGAGACGTCCACGGTTGGTTCGCGGCGCACAAGTTTGTCGGCTGGCCAACTCTCGCTTTCCCGTTGTGCTCTACTCCCTTTTCCGTTAGGTCCGCCCGCAGCCAGTGCTGCGATCCCACGGAGAGCCAATCGAGAGGCGCCAAAATCGCATCGTCACGATGCTCAATCGTCGTCTTTGTGTGTTTTCTGTCACTGGTTAAACTAATTGCACGCATAGAAATGGCGCAGGATTGCGCCACATCCACTGCCTGTGATTGGTTTTGCCCACAATGGCAAACGCACAAATGGCACTGGACAAAAAAGGCGAAACCGAGAAAGTTGCTCTAAAAGTTTCTCCTATGCCATAAATTGTGCTTCTTGAGACTCGCAATCTGGTGTTTTTAGTATAGCTAGAGATTGAACCGAGAGATTGTATTTTGCGCGGAGATACTCGGGGTCGTACAAACGACACAATTGCGAGTTTCGAAAAATGAATGATTTTGCGATTGTTTGATATTTTAAACACCCTCAGGCCCCCCGCTTTCTGTGAAACAGAGTATGGGCCATGGCGCACGACGGATGCTCGCGCAATTCGAGTTAGCTCCGGTAAGAATGCGATCGTGAGTTAACGAGTGCGCCGATCTCGTAGAAGCCAGCCATCGAGGAAGGCTACCGAGTTGAGCAGTCGTGGCGCATCCGTGACCAGCGATTCCGGCGTTGCAGGCAAGCGCAGGTCTCGGGACGGCTGCCGCCACCTGCTGCTGCTCTCCTTGCTGGCCAAGAGCAGGTCGGAGCCCGGACCCTCCACCTGCCGGGCGGCCCAGGCGGCCGCCTCTCTCGACGGCTGCTCGCCGGACAAGTCTGGTATGGGATGCGACCCTGACCGGTGCATATTTACCGCGTCCCATGAAGTGGTCCCTCGATTTCTGCAAGACGATGTTGTAGAGGTGTCGGACTGTCTCCGGCCACGATTTTGGCAGTATTGCAGTAGCGGTGGTGATCGTGGCGGACGTTTGTTCCGCTGTGGGTCGCCCCCTGGCTGGACAGTCCTTGGAAGCTTCGGAAGTTGGGGCGCCCTAACGACGGCGACATGTATTGCATGTTGAGTCAACCCGAGACTGGGGTAGAGAAGTAGCATCAAAACATAGAATCTATCTATGTTTTTATGTTTCTTCTCTACCCCGGTCTCAGGTTAATTCAACAGGGTTAACATTCACCAGCTCGTGCTGGTGAATATAAGTAAAATGCTTGCGCCATCATTTTTCACTGGCTCATATATTATGCATGATGTCAGGTAGAATCTCTAGAGAGAGAGAGAGAAGAGAGAAAATTTTCTTTATTTATATGTAGGGTGTGTACTTTCCGGTGTTTATTTGTGAGAAAAATCGGCAAATTTTTTTCGGTGTTAATTTATTTTCGAAACACCGGTGTATTTCGGTGGAACAACTCATGACGAGGCTAAAATCGGTGATTATCGGTGGAAAAAAAAAATGTGGTTGATCACAGAGAGTTTCAATTTTCTTCACATATTTCATATACTTCTCCAGGAAGCACTTATTTCTCACATTTGGTTATTATAGTAGATGCAAGCATACTTCAAGAGGCTTGCATCCGTCATGGCAGCACGTTCCTTGCGGTTCACAACCGGCAATTTAGAAAACGCGCGCTCCACATTTGTGCTGGACACAGGAAATCCCACAATGTCCAGCGAGGCTTGGGACAGTAGTGGCCAGTCAGGTAAATGAAGTTTCCAAAATGACACTGGATCAACGGTGCTAGTCACAGCATACTGGCGGTAACAAAAAAAAACTCTGATTCTAGGTCACTCAGCTTGTGCTCGTCTCGGAGGACCGGCCGATAGATACTTTCATAAGGCACAAATCCCTCTAGCAGCTCCACTTTTATGCACGGATTAACAATTTGCACGCGGAACCAGAACAACGATTCATCCATGAAATCTAAGTCATCTGAGATGTTTTGGGAAACAGTCCTAAACCACTTGCTTTGAATCATCTGATAGTAGGCAGAGAAGGAATCAACAAGCTTTAACCTTAGGGCCTCTTCAGTCATGTTCATAAGTAGGTCAACACTGCCATAGCTTTCTGTTGGCATTCCATCTTTTCAACAAAGCTGCAAGTTCTACGCCGAGAAGAGAATACACCTCGTGCACCAGAGTTTTCTCGGACCTGAGAACCTTCATGATAGCGAGTAGCGAACTCAATGTCTCGTGGATGAAAGTCATCTTGATGAGAAGTTCCTGTGAGGACTCGGGATCTGAGACAAGCACTCTTAGTTTCCCGCACTTCTCGCCAACTGCACCACTACTTTCCAGAAAGGACAAAATTGGGCGCCAGTAATGCAACACCATCAGCGAGTGCCTCATAAAAAGAAAACCACCGTGAGGGGCTCACATTGGAGAGGCACTCCGGTTCAAGATTTATAGACTGACAAAGCACGTTGAACTTACGCCGTATCTCTCACAAACTTTTCAGGAAGGCAGGGAAGTGGATGACAAAGTCCTGAACAGCCCCGAACTCAACCAGTTTCATGCCTTCGTTGAGAGTGACGTTGAGAAGATGACAAGGGTCCTTAAAGTGCAGTGCTATAAAGTCAGGTTGAGAGAGCTGAAGGTCTCTGTGCAGCTTATGCATGTACGACGCACACATCGCGAAAACTCTTCCCAAGCTTCCCCAGAACTTCTTGAACAAGCACCCCAACGGCAACGGCGTTGCACTGCTGAAGCACTTGGAGATCTGCCATAAAAGTCTTTCGTTGGAGAAGCTCAAAATCAAAGAATGCTACGAGCACGACAACCGCTGGCCGGCCACGGAGTTCTGGTGTCTCATCGACTGTGAGAGAAATCGGACGATTTTTGCACCGTTCCTGAACCTCAGACAAATCCCTTGCGAATACGTCGGGTAAGTACTTGCGGTACATCATGGCAGCAGACGGCATTATACGGGCTGCGGGGCACATATCTCGGAAGAGTTCTCCAAGCACTCCATCAATCTTCTTGAGAGAGGTGCCAGCCTTGCAGAGAGCTCTGCAGAATTTGTGCGCCACGTCGTCGACATCAACTTTCTTCCAGGAGACATGTGTGATGCATTCCTCCAAAGAGCTTTGGTGGGGTACTCCCGGCTGAAACGAGTAAAAATTACAAATTATAGAAAAGTTTCAAGACACGACATTCTCTCGTAGAAGTGAGACATTGCGCTAGTTTTTCTCACAGTAAACGAAATGATGACACGGAAAAAATTACTTGCATGGATCAAGACATGGTTTCTTGAGCTGGACGTGACGCTTGGATGTTATGTGCTCGGTAATTCTTGTAGCCCCTTTTCCATCTTGGAGGCTTACCGTGATTCTGCAGTACTTGCAGACCATGGGCAAAAGGTCTGTACACGCGTCGAAGTCTGGATACTCCTTAGCAGAGTCATCCGGAGCTTTCCGCTTGCGTCCCATCCTGGTGGTCTTCTACCCCGCGTGACGACGATACTTGAAGTGTTCGACGAAAAGAAGCGAGTCTCACATTGAGAAAACCCGCAGACGCGGGACAGACGCGCCTTCTCAAACACGTCTGCAAATTTCTTTACAGAACGGTCTTTATATACAGCGAAACCCTCACGCCAACAAAACCCTTTTTTCATTTCCCCAAAAGCCCATGGAAACTAAACGGATAACAATGAACGCATCTCACTTCTCAAGGGTCAGTAGCCTTGTACGACACGGATGTTGGCAGTGTCTTCCAGGAACCACAGCAACCTCTAAATACATGGCTTGCACCGACATCACTTGGCCAGACACTATGGGGAAAGGGCACGTGAGAGTGTACCCTCCACTGCGTTAATTTTTCCACAAAAGGGGGCCACGGGAGACACAATGGGGGTAAGGCGTGCGTGAGCTTAGCTTCCACTGCGTTAACTGGACGCTTTTGACCCCCCAGAAAGGAGGGCGGACCAATGCCACGTGCAAGCCATGTATATAGACACTGGAAGAATGCAGCATCCACGAGATAACACATTTGACGAACCTCTATGGGGAAAGGGTTTGGCTAGGTCGGAAACATGCAACAACCGGTGTTTTTCGGTTTTAACCAGGGCGAAAATATCCAACCTCCGGTGTTTTTCGGTTTTAACCGATTTTGTATTTTCGTCACCGACAAATGTTTATCGGTGTTTTTCGGTTAAAACCGGAAAATACACACCCTATTTATACGCCAAGGTTTGGCCAGTGAATACCCCCTATAGAGGGTATTTACTGGACGCCATATTTCAGGGCGATGTTTAGAGCGCATGCTCAGAACGAGCTCACATTGGTAGGCTGCCAAGACCAGCAATCTCAGTGGTGCAGAATGCACATGGCGAAAGACCTGTGGAAGCTTGCCGTCAGCATGCGCTCAACAGTCGCGGACACAGCTATGGCCGCCAGTGAATACTCCCTACAGGAAGTGTCAGCTTTTTTACGAATAATACCCAAAAAGGTCTATCCTAGTACTAAAAGCATAGTTGAATCTTGCCTCACTGTATAATATTCCCATCTTTGCTGCATTAGTCTTTCCTTCTATAAAAAGGTTCTATTATTGTTTTCATCCTTATTGTATCGAATAGCTCCTTAATTGGAGCCTTGAGGGAATACTAAAATTGTCTCAATTACACAAGGTTCGAACAAACGCGAGTGATGGAACAAATGGCCGCATTAAATGCTCAGAACGTCCAAAGCGCCTACGAGTGCCGTCCTTCGGAGGCAGAGAATTCCACAATGTGTTACAGTTTCTTTGTGAGTCTCTTTGGGGGCAGCAAGGCGTTGCTTGCTCCCTCGAAGAGGTGGGATGCCCGGAGCTTTCAGAACCCGCTCCTAGGCACATGGTAGTGCTTCCGATCCCTTTGGCGGCCGCTTTGTGCTGGTTCGGATTGTGCGTGAGAGGGTTGGTAGCGAGCGCTGTGGTTCTGTCCGATCCCAGTGGTGCCGGACTACTCCCTGGAGCTGGAGTCGATCCCCGAGCTGCTTAGCAACCAGGAGCTGTTTGCGGTGGCGGACGAGTCCTTTGCCCAGCTGCCCCGCATGAGCTCCCCTCAGCTTCTGGCTTGTGCCGGGTAAGAAGGGACGGACTGGTTGTAGTGGCAGGTGGCAAATTCCTAGAACATCATCTAATTGGAACCACGCATGGAGTTATTATAATGTACACTAGAGGTTCAACTGGAGCTAGTGTCTATGCGACTTCTGGGATGCAAATTGAAGCAGACGGCACCCAGTCTACTTTTGCAGTGCTCCTGTGCATTCCTATGAAGATACGCGCTTGTGCTTTATTTTGTCTCTTCGCCGGAAAATAACCTGGAACATTTTTGTTATTTAGGTCGTACCGAATACCTAATATGTACATTTATTATCGTCATAAAAGTGTAACTGCTTTAGTGACAGTATTTTTCTTATATTTAAGGCCCAAACCTCTCTTCCATAGCACGTGTGTAAATATGAGCGACAATTCTAAGCAAAATAATAGACGAAAGGAGTGTAAAGCGTGCTCAAAGTTTGCCAGCATTCCAGTGGCACTTGTATATTGCTAATAAGCCAGTCCTGCCACTATACAAAAAATGACCCCGTCGTGCATGTTTACGGGCGGTTAAAAAACATTCAAAACGTAAAGCATAAAGCGCGAAAGCCTCTCCTTCTCGTCGCATTCGGCACGAGGGGGAAATCATGACGTATTATACAGAGAGCGTAACATTGTCGCGTTTTTTGCAAGCCTTACCTGACAAGCCTTACCTCACAAGCGGCACGAGCAAGGCCGCTGAAACATCTGGGTATAACGTCAAACCCAGCAATTTTTTTTTTTTTTTGCGTTTTTTGATACATTTGGGTTAAATGCCTGTAATATTCAAATTCACAAAACAAAAATATGCAAAAAATCACTTTTTTTTTTCAACAACCTCTTCAGTTTTTTTTCTTAAAGGTTTCCAAGATTTCCTATATATGGCGGTAACTCACTCTGCAGGCTCTGAGCATCTTAGAAATTCCTAAATCACAATCGTGCGCGGCCGATTTCCCTTTTAAAAAAGAATAAAAAATTGCGACACACCGAGGTCATCTCAGGCGATGGTAGGAGCATGTTCCGGCAGCCAAAACGACTTGTGACCAATGAAAACGCGACATTTCGTGGCAATATCAAACGCTGTTATTACAAAATGTGTATGCTTTTGTAGATGATAAGATCAAATAACAGTATGAGACAAATGTTAATTTTTTGCGAAGAGGGAACATAATTCTGCAATAATAGTCTCAAAACGGCGCGCTATGCCTTTTTCTTTTTCGTCTTCTGCGGGAGGGATGTGTCCGGCCGTCTGCTGGTCTGCTCTCGAGCATGCGCTTACTGTCCTGAATCATTGATTTTCTTTGCGCAGATTTCGTCTGTGACGCAGGTGACTTCGAAGCATGCTTTCCGATTTGTCATCATTCGCGAGTTCGACTGACTAAAGAAACTCATCGAAGTGCAAACGTCCGGACTGTCCGGGCGACGAGCCGCGCGCATTCAGGATGTCACTTCGTGGTGGACCCGCAGAGTGATATTGCCGCCAGCGAAGCTGGCCAAGAGGGCAGCGTGCTCGTGGTCTAACGGCTATCGTGCGTGCTTTCCACGCTGAAAGCCAGGGTTCGATTCCTGGCTGCGGCTACACATTTTTGTTGACACTGTAATGTGATGTTCTGGTGAATTCGAGAACCGTCTTGCTTATTCGAGGTTAGAATGTTCTACGCGCCGAACCTTCTACGCCGAACGATCCAGAAACCCACGAGGGTACATAAGGGATTCCGCAAGGCGAGCGGAGTCAGTTTTCGCCCCAGCGTTCGACTCTGCTGCTACGCAGACTTCGATGCCCGCGACGCTCTATTATTATCTTTTGTACTCTTATTTTTGGCACAAGTTCGCCACATTAAACATTTATTTCTTCCTGTTTATTTCTTGTTTATTGGTCACCAACCGTGACAATATGTTGATACCTTGCTTGTTTTGGCTGACAGTGGTCCTGGTTTTGGAACATGCTCCTCCCATCTCCGTTGAAAATTGGCCGAGTTGGTTATGCTTAGTTAAGAAGAGGGAAACAGCGCCAAAAGTATGGAGGACAAAGAACAAGGAACACACAGACCGAGCGCTGTACATGATTTCACAGAAGGAAATCACGTTCTTGGAGAGCTGTGACATGGCGACGGTACGATGTATGTTTGTCTGTGTTTTTATGCCGGTAGGTGGTTTCCAGTAACAAACCAGTTGTCACTGCGTTCGGTCTGTGTGTTCCTCGTTCTTTGTCCCCCATACTTTTGGCGCTGTTTCCCTCTTCGTAACTATCCTCCCATCTCCTGAGATGACCTGTGTGTTGCAATCTTTGATTGCTTTTTTTAATAGGGAAATCGGCCGCACATCGTCATGTTTTAGAGGTTTCTCAGATGCTTAGAGTCAGCAGAGTGAGTTATCGCCATATTTAGGCGATCTCAGAATCCTCCTCGGAGCCCCTTTAAGTTTTGCTCCAACATCCGCCGGATTTATTTAACCCCAAACTCGAGTGGATTTGGCCAATCATTGCCCAAGTGCTTTTCAGTATTAAACATTAAATGCCAAGATAGAAACAAATATATAACATTCCCTTACTGCAGAGGCACTGAAATGTTTTTAAAGGTGAAAATTCAAGACACCGCTCAATCTTGCTATACTTTGTTTCATACTTTGTGTGCAACGCTGTCAAAGCTTTTGGCGCAAGCATGGGGCTTGATCTCGTTGATCATTTGCACGCGTTCTCGCGCAAACAAAACCATAGATGAAGCCACGCGCTCGTGCCAGTAGCTTTGACAGTGTTGCACGCTAAGTGTGAAACGGAGTATAGAGTATCCTTGCAAGGCTTTTTCAATAAAACTAGGCCTAAAGAAAGGACGAAATCGAGGTCAACTGTCTCAAGCCCGTAATTGCCGACAGCAGGTGGAAGTGATATTGTAGACTGCTGTGCATGCTGTATTTATCTGATTACTCATACTTTTGGGGGGCAGCACAACCATTGCAACCATTACGGCGACTTTTTATTCAATTTGTCAACAGTCAGTTACCTATGATGTGCCGCCATAGATCACACAAAAGGTACCGATTCAAAATTGGGCATAAATTTGGGTCAACTTGGGTGCATACCCGATTGTTAAAATATACTAGCGTAATGGAGCCTCGAAATCTACTACATTGTTGTGGCCACATTCTTCAGTTCAGTGCGATACATGCATACTTACGTAGCTGCCGTTTCCGGTTTGCAACTGCAGTGACATGCTAGGCCGACCATCACAGCCCAGCTCGGACAGCAAGCCTCCCAAGGAGAGGAAAGGGTCGCAGGGGGACGTGGCCCCATCTAGACCCTCCTGTCATTCCGCCGGTGAGTTGGGCTTTTTTTCGTGGTCCTATTTTCGAGTTTTGCTTTAAGTAATGCATCGGACTGTACTGTTGTTTCTTCAGACAAACTAATTGGTCAGTTGAGCTGGTAAAGGAGCACTGGGTATGTTCACTCCCGACCAAAACTGTTAGATTAATCATGCAGTAGACATAAGTGGGACATGAATACATATTACATTGATTTTGTTCCTCCGAGACGCACTCTAACCTTCAAAAGAAGCGAAGGACCACTGGTTCCCGTCTGTTGTTCCTTTTTCTCCGAGTTAATTTTGCTACGAGCCAATTTGCTTCAGTACTATGGTTTCGGTATCGTCTGCCCCTACGTGTTTATCGAATGAAATGACGGGGTAAGACCTGCACCCCGTGACAGTGTTCTTCCCACTGCGTTGACAGGTTGGCTGGCATCGCACGACGGCCGCCTGTCGCCTTCCGGGTCGGCGCCGTTATCTGCCAGCCTGCCGCCGACTTCGGCTCGATCTTTGCCGGCGTCGCCGTCACTGCATGGAGCCGCAAACGCCAAGAGCCGTTCCGACAGCGGTACCCGTTCTCCGACATCGAAGGCACACGGAGACAATGGGACATCCCAGTAAAGAAGAGACAGAGTCGTCGCATTTCTCCTCAGTTTTCTCGTTGCCTTCTTTCTCAAAATTACCATTTTTGTTTCGTTGTGCAGCTCCACCTTATGGAAAGATTTTGTAATTTTTTTTGTATAACTGGAATGGATTTAATTTCTTTTGTTATGCTAGCATCCAGTAACAGTGAAAGTCCATATTACAGATGTCATTCCAGTTGCCAGTACTTGAGTTTACATGCACAATTTGGCCACCACAATACCTGGAAAGCAAGAAATTGATACGAGAAAAGTGGACTATTTTGTAGAAGCAGGCCGGGCAGCTCTCGGGATATAATGTACAGTTCTGTCACCCTGTGAACTTTTTCGTTTCTTCCCAAAATCTTGTTCTACTAGGCCGCACATCTTTTTTCCCCGTCTCTTGCAAAGTATGATGTATAGAAGCAACTGTTACTGAATGAATGATGTCCTGCTCTGTTTTTTCCTTTTTTGTGTACATATGTGTTCCTGAGAGCACAAGCTTCCTTTGCGTCATTGTGCATACACCTGTAGACAAGAGGGTCCGGTGGTGCAGTCTCCTTTCCAAATTTCAGTTGTGCACAGCTTCAGTTACCCTTACAGTCTGGAGTTCAAACCCTCGGAAAGCGCGATCTACATGTGTGGCTGCACTCTGTCTCGCATGCGCGAACTACTTTGGACGTGGCAGCATGTTCGGACGTCAGCAGCATTCAAAACATTTCTTGCGCAGCAAGATGAGCCCGAAAAAAGCGATGGTTAGATATAGCAAGCTGAAGTTTTCCTCGAAAGGCTATTTTAGTGGTGATATTTTTCTGCTATAACATCAAAGCACTATCCCCCTTACTAACAAATTCAGATCAACACTATCTTGTCGAGTGGCAGGTTGCCATTTTAAAAGCAGAGTCCGTTCATTTCTATGAAAATTGTACTTGGAAACTTTTGGTAGGCAGATGCAGGGAATTGTTTGATGTCGTACGGCAAAGGAATGTTTAGGACAGCCTCCTATTTTGTTGGATTTCTAGGTCTAAATGCCAATGGACAAAACAGTGTTGACACAAGGGGACATGCACACTAGTGCTTGGAAACACTAGCTGCCTCATGTAAAGGTATAAGCTACAGTTGCACTTGTTTGAAACTTCATTGGTGGCAGATTGACATCCAAAATCCAAATGTTCATTGTGTGTTTGGATGTGGTGCTCAAAAGGCCCCTATGATGCAAGGCCCAATTGTATGATACATTGAGACCAAATGATGCAATTCTTTTTTTTTTTGAGTCCCCGAAGAATGGCAGCATTTTTCTTTTTATCCAGTGCCATTAATTCCTATAGCGGAAAAGATGCGCTCGATGTCCTTGTGTCTTCTCTGGAACACCTTTCCCTAGAAGCACACAGGTGTATTGCGTTGCATTTTGTTCACAAGTACCTGTCCTACATTCCATATTATGCGTTCGAAGGAATAGCAAACATTATGTAGTCTCTTTTTGTTTGTTTAGTCACGAGGTTGGGCCACAAATGCTATTTATTTTGTGTTTGTTTTAGTCACATGCAAATAAACTGTATTAGATGACTGAACATTGCAGATCTTTCTTTCGGTTGCTTCTATCGTGGCTATTTCGTGACACTCGTGCCTGACAACGGTTGCAAACAAGATTTGTTGACGTTGCCCGAAGCAGTATTTGTCATTCCTGTGGGACGAGACCGCAGTATCTGTCTGTCGTAAGAATTGGGTAAATACAATTACGGCGACATTTTCTAAATTTACAATTTCAGTGCTTGGCTCTCGGGGAATCGGAGGCCACAAAAAAGAAGGTTTCTGTATTTTCACAATTGGTCAGCAGAGAGCAAAACATATATCTTATAACCTTTTGGCATCGTTGGATGTACGTTTTTATTCCGAAGCAAGTTGTACTATCAAATCTGAAACGGCAATCTGTGAAGCCCCACTGGGAAAAGCTTGACACCTTTGTCTTCCAGCCGATAGTGCATCCGCTTGGTGGTGGGCCTCTGACCATCCGCCTTCCTTGTCACAGAGATCTGCAATTCATACATTGTTCTGAATGGAACAAGTTCAGTTGTCGAACCATGTTCCTGGCATGCCACCTCTCGCTCGATCTGTAGAAGTTGACATCCCTTGCTAACGATTTCTCCGAAGCACTTTTTATTCAGTTCGGGCATTTACACCTTTTGTGGTAGGAACTTCAGCAAGAACTGTGAGCCTGTTTGGCAAGATTACCACTCTAATAAACGCATAGCAGCTCTCGGTTACTAGTTTAAGTTATGGTAAAGTAATACCATAAACCCTTATCGGCAGGAAAGAGCACGATAATGCTATCCAGCGTGCTGAAGCCCAAATCTGGGAGTCGTCCCAGCTGAATACTTGAATCAATTGTTGGCAGACAAGGTATGTGCTACAAAAACATCTAACGGCATAGCTGCGCTGGAAAAAATGAAAGACTTACAATTCTCTGCAATACCGAATTAGAGTGCAGCTCTTGAGAAGGGGAGGGTCACGTGTGACGTCACGAGGGTAAAATTTTTCCGCACGTGGGCACATTTGGGGGTAAACAAACGCAAGAGGTTCGCAAGAAGCAGATGAACTTCACAATCCTGAAACCACATGTGAATTCGGGCATGGGAGGCACTCACTTGATCGAATGACATTTTAGCGAACGCCCATGTTTCATCGAACGACACTTTAGCGAATAGTCGGACGCCGCGAAGCGGCGTTTTCGGGTGGGCCAAATGAGTTCATATTTTTGTAATGAATTGCCGCAGACTGTCGCCGCGAAGCGGCGTAAAGCGCAGCGCGACGGATGGGTTAACGCGCGCCCCCGTTATTCGCTAAAACGACCATTCGCTCAAATGTCGCCGTTCGCTAAAATTTCATTCGCTCTTGTGATATGGACCCTTCGGGCATTACCTGTCCCGTGATATCCCTGCTGTGTCCCGTCGAGAGCCCACGAACGTCCACGGTAGCGTCGGCCAGGTGCGACAGGTAGGTGCAGAGCTGGTGGCACTCGGCGTCTTGCTCGGGCTCGTTGAACTTCGAGCCCATTACCAGCGAGCCGCAGTCTCTCAGCGGTTCGTGGGCCCTTAACGAGTGCACGAACTTCACGATCTCGCTGTTGGAAAGCCCCAGGTGCAGCAAACACGAGACGTCGTCGACCATCAAGAGGACTTCGCCGCTTGCTTCTGAGCTTCCGAGGAACCGATCGAGTTCTTCGATGATCCGCGATCGGAGAAGCGATAGGCGATCGCTCGGTCCGTCCGAGGTCAGGAAGCTGAAGGGATGCGACTCGCTGGACGACGGGGTTTTGACCAAGTCCTTCAGCAGGCTTGGACAGCTAAAGCTGTAGAATGAGTTCTTGGAGGCGTACGTCTTCAGGTTGATGCCGAGCTTCTGGCACACGCTCGCAAAAAAGGCGTCGTCGAGCGTCAAGTTGAGTTGAAAGACCCTGCGGCCCGTTTTGAGGTACAGCATGAGCAGGTGGTTAAGCACGAAGCTGTGGTCCACAATGTCATCGCTCGAGATGACAACAAACTGCTTTGAAAGCGCCTTGTTGTCGAAATCTAGGAAGGTGTTAAGCTCTAAGAACATTTTATTTGCGAATTCAGCAGTCAATCCATAAATCACAACTTCACTTCACCGCTGGCTCAGCTGGCTTGCCGCCAACTTGCCGCACCGCACCTGCTTATATCTCAACGTTGCTAACTGCTTATTCAAACACCGTTAAAACCCATAGTGATGTTTCGTCCAGTTTTGTAATCAAACAATAAGGTAAACTTAAAAAAATAAATTATAAATTACAAATAAAAAAACACGTATTTTTAGGATATTAGGTGACTAAATAAAATTATTTTAAGAACTCAAATCCAAGGCTTGTTTTGCATCCTTGCAACGACGGCAGTCACATTGCGGTCACCTGCATTCAATATGGCCGCTGTCTTTGCCAAAATTTCCTGCTCCTCTCGACAAATTTTAGTTCCTGTGTGCTCATGGAAACTTGCCACGCGTGCAACCTACACACGGTACGATTCATGAACTTTCCAACTTCCCTTTTCGATAGATTTTATGTCCAAGGATTGCTTCGCCGCTTCGCAAATTGGATGAATAGGCGAGCGAGTCGCAGCATGATCGTTCCCGGGTTGCGACCGTGGCTGACTTGTCACATTTCGAAAGCGCAGTGCTTGTTGGCAGGGTGACAGGCACCCGACAAGTGCGCCTCACTTTCGGACCGACGCGTTGTCTTCTGCTGACAACCGATTTTCCTTGTCCACAGGTTGGCGGAAGTGGGCCGTCTAGAGGCCCCGAAAATCGAAGGGAAGTATGACACCGGACAGGTAAGACCAACTCCGTTTGCGGATGTTAGTGCGGTGGCTTGGTTGAACTGCCCCGACTTTTGTCCGAAGACGTGAGGACGAAGCGTGGACTCTTCTTCTTCGCGAACAGAACGCACTCTGGGGTCCGTTTCGCTCGTGTTTTAGCTGCCGTGGCCTTGTCCTGGTTTTATTTTGAGCGAGGTTGGGACTATAAAAATAAAACCATTTGTCATTTTATACCTCTACCCTTGCATGTACCTTACCTGACTTCTTGCTTTTTTTGTGTGTGTCTAAAGTCGAGCAAAAAAAAAAAAAAATTAAGGTAGTTTGCAAAAAATGTCATGTGGCATAATTTTTGTTGAGCGCGTTGGTGATAAAGTTAGATATTAGAAAGAATAAATCATGAAGGACGGACACAACAAAACTTCTTTCGACTTACAACGAACAGGGTTTTAATGCCGACAAGCACATGCCACCGAGCTGTGGAATTCCCAGGGGTGAAGGGAAAAGGGGGAGCCGGGAAAGGAGAAGGGGAAGGGGTGGAAAATGTAAAGCCAATGCGTTTTCCAAAATGCCCCTAAAAAAAAAAAGAAGAGGAAGAACATTTTACATAATTCTTAAAGCTTTACTGATGTCATTGGATAGTCATAAAATACAAACTAGTAAACGTTTTAGCGGCAACAACATACACATTTTAGTCTGCTTCATATTCCTTCATATTAAACTGAAGGAAACACTTTTTTTGTGTGTCACAATTTGGAGGATCTGCAAGTTAATTTCAAGCAGTCTATCTATTTTCATCTGACAGTCCCGGGTCTTGTGTGCTTTTTCATTCGGCTTCAAAAATAGGTTGCACACGACCGTAGCAGATTCGGTGTGCCCGCTGCGTGCTAGGTTGTCTGTTGGTTGGATGGATGGATGGACGATAATGGCTGTACCTTTTGTAACAGGCAGTAGCTTGCACCACCTCGCCTAAAAGCAATAACAAAAGCCTGATTTTCCCCTTTTAAGCCAACGCATTTCTCTACACCAGGTTATGAAAATGATTGCCACATAGACCTTTAGGGATCGGGCAAAAAAAAAAAAAAAATGTTCAGCCTTTTTACTCTGTGAAGAAGGAAGACCAGCGGAGCTGTACTCGATACACTACCGCAATGTGCCCGTTTCCCGCTTCTCGTCCGACACGCCGCCGATCGTGGATACGTCTCCGGCATACCAGAGTCTGTCGCACACGGTGCACATGACGACAAACGGTTTCTTCACGAACTCCCTCCGGAACCTCGCCGTCACACCCAGGAACTGTTTAGCCGGCTTGGAGTGCTGTCGTAGCCGGGCATCGCACTTGCGCTTTGCTTCCGTGGCACGATACATCGCTGGTACTGTTCTTGGTGGTTGCTTTCCAGGCGAGCGATGTGCTTTTCTTTGGCAAGGGAATCTAAGCGCTCGATGCAGTGGAAGTCGAGGCGACAGCGGCTTTGCGGCGGTTACGGACCCATTCGCGCTGCTGCGTACGTCGCCGCTCCTTCCACAGCCAGTCTTCTTTCCCCAAGAGGGCACACGGCTGACCCATCCTGAGTCCAAACCGAAACTGATAAGAGCATAGGAAACAGCGCGCAAAACAGACGAGAATGAAGAACACATGTGACGAGCGCTGTGCTCGTTACATGTGCTTCTTCTTTGTCATCGTCTGTTTTTCGCGCTGTTTCCTACGATGAATTCCCACCAACGCGCCCAACTATCAATTCTTCTATGATAGCTGGAAAGGCTGGCGCCATCTACCAGCGACGGTGGCAATCATACTGGTTGTGTGCTTGCCGCCGTCACTTATAGATGGCGGTAGCTGTCCAGGTAGGTTTGTGTCGACATACCGGACACAATCCTGGGGAACCTAGCCCTTAACAGCTCCGCTGTAAATCTCCCCTGCCTCCTCCCCTCGGCAAGGGAGTCGCCGATTATCCTATGGTTGTACCTTGTCGGCGTCATTTAACACCCAACCCACTGGGTGGCAGGGTTGAGACGTTGGGCCGAAGCCACGCGGGAGGGAGTCCCACTTTTCCTCTGTCCCGCCTGTCCCCTAGCTGTGCTGGTTAGTTGTACTTAGTTCAGTTTTCCCTCGATAATTTCCACCAGCGCTCCAGTCTCCTTTTCGTTGCCACTACTCTTTTATAATCCACCCTTCCATCTTCTCCAGCTAAACCGAGGGCCACTGGTACGTTTGTTGCCCCTTTGGGAAGTACTAAAACCCACGCGTTGCTCTACAGCTGTTCCTGCACAGGATATTTGGCTACAGGGGGATCACCCTGTTCCCGTGGATGGCCCGCGTCTACGATCGCGACGTGACCGCCAAGAAAGGCCAGGAGTGAGTACAATGACCTTTGAACACACAAAACATTTGAAAGTTAAAACAATCAATATCACCCCACTTACCCCCCACTCCCTTCCAAAAAAAGAAAAGAAAAGCATGCCTGTTGCATGTGTTTGTACAGAGCCTGGCCATGTTGGGTCTTAACCGGTTAGCTAATAAGTCTTAACTTAAGCGATGCATTTACATTACCTGAACGGTGAACAGGTGCTAGTCTTCGGGCAACCAAGTAAATTCGCATGTAGTTCCTTGAAGAGCATTTGGCCGGAATGTCACATTCATGTGTCAAGTTCCCATTCTGTTCTGCCCCAATCATCTGTCTTCATTTGTTTAGTTATTTGTCTGCTGGGATAGTTTTAAAGCCACCTTGTATCTGGAAGACGGTACTAAAATGCAGTCGCTGGAATTCACCACCTTTCAAGGCCCTCTCGCAAAGCCTCTTGTTGTCCCCCGTCAGATATTTTTTGCCGGCTTTCTCGACGTTGCGCGATTTTCCCTCCGGGCCAAGAACTGTGCCCCTCCGTTTTTACTCGGAGTGGCCCTTTACAGTGTGGTGTTGCTCGCACAAACTCTGCTCCGTTTCCTGCAGGGGTGCGGAAGAGAGCAGCGACGGGTTCAACCACGTGGGTCGCGAGGTGAAGGGCAAAACGCACACCTACTACCAGGTCCTTATCGACTCCAGGGACTGCCCATACGTGGTGAGAATTTGTGTGCCTTCTGGCACGCTCGTACGCCGAGCTTTCGTTTCCTTTGGGTAGATCTGGCAACCTTTGAGCCAAATTTGAATCCCCAACAACATGGCTGCAATAAAAAGAATGTATGGATGCAAGAACAAATTGGTTTCTTTTAAACAGCGGGAGGTTAGTCTACCAGAAACGTGGCGACATTGTTGCCCACTGTGGATGAGAAATCTAGCCAGTGCAGTACGACCACTAGCCTGGGGTGTTTCATCGCACAGTAGTGATACACGACCGCACGCCGGTACGAGGCTCCCCCAGGTCGAAACGGGCAGGGGAAGGGATTGAACCTAGAATCTCTAGGTTCTGCAGCGTAAGCTTTTGCTCCATGTGATCCAAGCTGCGGTGCATCAACAGACTTGGCCATCGGTCCCCCACCGTAAGGACACGGTTTGGCTTGACATCTGAAAAAATTTACTCATTTATTAAAGTAGAGGAGGGGAAAGTTTGAATAGATGGATACAGCCAAACCTTTTTAATTGGGTGGTGGCTCATGCCACCTTCCCAGAGCTTGTGATTCCAACAATTAACTGATTTCCGATTAAATGATGATTTCACAGAGAAGGGCAAAGCATCTCGTCTAAGCACGAGCATTCGTCTACCATTCTCCACACCTGGAAGTTACAATTTGTGCAACGGTGCACACACTTTTTGCATTATCGGTTGAAAGGAAAAGAATAACTTTCATGTTGGCATTACCGCCTGGTAGTGCTTAATGGAATCCATCTGAACCACAAATGTACGTTACTTCTTGACAATAAGAGGTGTCAGCTAAAAGTTTGGTGGATATAAGTAGAAACATTGACTCCTATATATACACACTCGACTCTCTGGTGTCGCACTACTGCGGTGGCGCTGCTGTCGGCACTGTGCATGCACAGGCGCCTCATCTCGCGCGAATCCGGCTTCGGCGTGTGGGGAGGTGCAGATTTATTTGGAAACAGTGTGTTGGTGTGTAGGGGGAAAACCCACACCTCCGACGCTAAACCAGCTGCCAAGACTGGGAGAGATAGAATGATGGAACATTACAGAAAGAGCATGTAAGGGGTAATGGTGCCCCTCAATGATCTTGGGGATACTTTCAAAAAGCCTCCTCTATTTATTAATTTTTTTTCTTTATGCAATCCATCCTTGCTTACGACATATCTTCCTTCCCCAGTCCCTCGATGCAACCTCCTACTCCCACTAAAAAAAATAAGCAGTCAGTCATCTTTTTTTCCCCCCGTTTGTCTCGTAAAGTACTAATAGATAATAAAAGTGGTTTGCCTTACGGTGCCTGTTTGGCACCATCTTCAAGATGCTTCTTTCCTCTTTTGCCGCAACCTGGCTGTCTATTGTTCTCGTGCTGGAAGTGCAGGCTTTCCCTTTATATATGGTAAAAAGTACCACTGTTTGTTGTTGTGCAAATGCATGAGGCACATCAGTGACCACGGCGCCTTTATAGCTCTGTGGAGTGCTGCATTACCACAATGTTCTGAAGGGCGGCACAGGGCACGTGCTTAACACCCCGGCACTACCTTCAACTCTTCACGTTGTACAAATAATCACTCTACGTTCTAGTTTTTTTTAGTGCACAACTAGGTGTGCTGTTCGAGACTTGTAATGTGTTGAAACAAAATGCCTGTTTTACCTGTCCTTTCCAGTCCTCGGTGCTTTTGAAAATAAGTAGGCTTCCATCAATCTTGTTTGCTCTTGTGCCTGAAGTGTTACCACATGCCACCTTTTTTGTTCTAAATGTTTTTACCATCCCCTAAACTTTTCATTACTTACTTTCTTTTGATGACATCCATTTTCTTTTGACTGGTATCTTACGAGTTAGTTTAAATTTAGTTTATATTTTTCCAGCTTGAAATTTGATGAGCGAGCTAGCAAGAGTGAACTCGAGTGAGATAGAAGCTCGCTGCATTACCTTCCCATTCTTTCAGAGGTCACAAACGGAGGCAGTGACATTTCTCGGTAATCAAGACAACAGCCGTTCCCTCTATGCCATACCGGGTGAGTGACTTTCTGAAATAGGAACATACACTTGCATTTATATCGGATACTTTGATGCATCTCCTCCATGAACCAATTGTTTTTGCCACATTTGTCTTTCTGTACTTGGGGCTTTGTGAATCTTGCAGTTGCCTTAGCACTTCTAAATTCCTTTACGGATGTATAGCAATCATGTCACATCATGGAAACAAGAAACAACTGTTTAGCGGCACAGGCTCTACCACGGCCACTGACTGATAAATCAATGAAGCAGGTTACAAACTGTAATCCAGTTTGTCACCTGCTTAAGTAAGATTATTCTAATAACATTGTGGTTTTTTGGGGGTTCTAGGATTGTGCAACATTTGGAGTTGAGAATCCTTTTGGGTGCAATTAGAAGATATACTCTTTTAATGCAATAGCATTATTAAGCTACTACTCAAGATTTTCAGCAATGTATATTCTGGCCTCCTAATGTGCAGTAGACCATTTCAGCTCACTGTGCTTGCACCCCATTGCGCCGTGCGTATGCGGAGAGGCAGTACGCACTCCTTCACATTCACACCCTCTTTAAGGACTAGGGATGCCGCGAACCACCCTAAGTTTGATTTCGAAAGATTTCGATATTTTCGAACCGAACTGATGTTCAAATTCGAAAGGTTTTGACATTTTCGACCGTACGGAGATTCAAATTCGAAAAATTGGCAACTTTAAAAAATTGTGAAGTTTCGATTTCGAAAAGTTCGAAGCTTTCACGGTTTCTAAAAGTTTGGGTTCGATTATTTCGAATATTTTTTTATTTGAGGTTCGAGAAATTCGAAGATTTCAAACTTTCCTAACTTCAAAATTCGAAAAATTTGAATGTTTCGAATTTTTTTTTTTTTGAATCTGAAATTCGGAAAATTCGAACGTTTCGAATTCCTATTGACATGAAGTTCGATAAATTCGAATTTCTTTCCACATAAAGTTCGAAAAGTTCTAAGGTTTCTATTCTCTTTTAGCACTAAATTTGAAAAAGAAACTTGGGTTTCGAATTTCTTTAAAGTCCAAGTGCGCAAAGTTCGAAGTCCGGTTTTCATGTTCCGCGACAGTTTCAGTTTCAAATAACGTTTTCACGCCTCACGGGTTTTCACGAAATCAAGTTTAGAAATGTTCGGGTGTGATATTCAGATTGCGCGAAGTTGGTCAGGCAATTAAATGAGACGACGAGTGTCCCGGAAGTGCTGGAATATTTGCCAGTGCAGAGTGACGTGTGCAGATCAGTAATTGTGGCCGCCAGCCCGGGGGGGGGGGGGGGGGGGGGGACACTTTAACGTGCATCACGCAGTAGTGATCACACGAATGCACTGTTTAACGATACACATCCAGTTTGAAACGGCCAGGGGCAGGCAGGTGGTTGAGGGTCACTTGAGGCTCAGAAAAACCTTGCAGCGATCTGGCAAACTGCCTCCCCACCCCATTGCACGCTGGTAGTAATCCGCTCGAACGCCGCCTGAGTGACGCTGGCATATAGTAAGTTTAGTTTGTACATAATGCAAAATCCTAAGACTGCAAATGAAATTTGAAAAAAAAAAAAAAAGCGTAAGATAGAAAAAAGGGGACAGGACAACGTCTCAAACTCAACACAGCTGAGTTTGAGACTTTGTCCTGTCGCCTTTTTTCTTTCTTCTTACACTATTTCTTTCGAATTTCATTCCCAGTCTCGGGATTTCGCATCATGATCAACAGACACCAGCTCGCCTGCACCTTGACATTTTTTTTAGTTTGTAATTGCTTTGGAGGTTTATTTTCGGAGACGGAAGAAACGCCGAGCAAAAAGCACAGAAGCCGACACAGCTTGAGGTCGGGGAGCGTTCTACCATACCAGCAGCGTCCGAATAGGAAAAAAAAAAAAACAAAGGGGGGGGGGGCTCCGGTCTCTCTCTCTCCCCCCCCCCCCCCCCCCAACCCCAGATATTTTGCACTGTTAAAGAAAACAATACGGGGAAAGAGGCCATGGTCGAGCTTATTTTAATCTGAAATCATTTATGCGTATGTGTAGCTACTGTCGCTCTTCACTGCATAAAAGGTTGCGTAGATGGTCATTGTTAGAAAGAAACTCGTTGTCAGAAGGCACTACTCGTCACATGCTTAGTGGTTCGGAAGTTCAAAGCTATGTCTTTGCGACCTAAATAACTGTGTCATTGGTAAGAAATAATAAATAAATAAACATTACAATAAATGCAAACAATAAAAAGCTGAAAAGAAAAAACACTATCAAGAATCCGCCGGAAGTGTGGTATTCTTGCATATTCAGAGGCCCAGAACTACGAAACAAATTTCTTCTACCCTACCAAAATGTGTACAGGCTAAAAGAAACACGTCCCAAAAAAGTGAAATGAAAAAAAAAAAATGTTTTTTTTTTTATGACGTGACGAATTTAAACAATATTAGAAATCTTTCTCCCCGAGTTAATTTATTCCTCAACGTGAAAAGAAGAATATATACAATAATTCATATTCTGCAGATATTAATGATATGTACTGTCTCTGGTGTTAATTTAACTGCGATACCTCAAAGAATGTAGGCGAAAAAAATTACCAAGTTTAGGGCATAATTGCCCGTGGATACATATTTGGATATTACTTCGAAACTCGTCTTGAACAGCAATAATCATATCTTAAGACGACACTGACCTAGGTTATACATTTATCATTCTTAAAAAAGTTGAACATCTCTACCATAAATATCTTCGGCTATAGCGTGCTTCAAATATGGTACAAACGACAATTGTCAAAAACCCGTCGGGAATCCATTTTCTTAAAACCAAGCATGCCAGATGATTGAAATAAACGGCATTGTCTTTCGCAAAGAATGCAACACCACATGTAAAAATGCGAGAAAAAAAATTTTGAATGTACCTCACTGCTTAAATCCAAATGAAACTGCCCGCCCGTATTTCGAACTTCGACGAACTACGGCCTTTTACCGTAAAAATTCGAAGTTCGACGAACTTCGAACTTTTACCCTAAAAATTCGAAGTTCGTCGAACTTTTGACTTTTCAGGAATCGGAAGTTCGACAATTTTCTAATTATTTAGATCAGTAGGTTCGAAAGTTCGAAAATTAGCAAATTTCTTAGCGTAGAAAGTTCGAAAGTTCGAAAAGCTTAGAACTTTTTAGTGCAAGAAATTCGAAAGTTCGAAAATCATCAAAATTTTTTGTCTATCAAATTCGAAAGTTCGAAAAGCATCGAATTTTACAGCGTAATAAGTTCGAAATTTCGAAAAGCGTCAAACTTCTTAGTTTAACAAGTTCGAAAATTCGACTTCCGTCGAATTTCTCGATATGGAAAATTCGAAAATTCGAAATCTTTCGAACCTTTCGAAATGCTTGATTCGATCATCGAAACTTCGATTCGAAAAAAGTTTGCGGCATCCCTATTAAGGACCTAACGACCTTAAAGTCATCCTAGAGGTCATCCTTGAGATCACCCTAGAGCTTGTCCTAGACGTAGTCTTTGGCGTTGTCCTTGAGCTCGTCTTAAAGGTTGTTCTAGATGTCGTCTGTCGTCCTAGACGATTTCAAGGACGGCAACGAGGATGAGGTCCTAGAGGACGACATTAAGAACGACGTCTGGGATGACCTTTAAGGTAATCTCAAGGACGACAAAGATTTAGCGTCATCCTAGAGGACGACACTAAATTTAGCAAGAGTTTCCCTGGTGAATTTAATAGAAAAATTGACGTCGCAACCTATGCTCCAACACAGTTTCCCCGCTAAATTTGGCAATGTGCAACGATAAAAGCTATCACATTCATAAAAAATCATCCCTGTGGTTTCTACAAATTTTCCTCAACCATCAATTTGCTGCCGTGTAATTTTTGTTAGGAATGATAATTTTAATGTCCTCCTCTACTCGGCAATCTGCACCTCTTATGCAAGTTTTCTCTCCACAGCTGCTTCTAGGGCACCATTAAAGTTACTTAACTTAGAATGCCGTGCATCCACCCATTCCGCACTGAGTGCCCACCTCCAAAATTTGAAACATCTGAAAAAATATGCACAGTACATATATATGCAAAATTGATAACCTCGTATGCGCCCACCCCCTATTTTTCGCGATTATCTTCAAATTTTGAGTAGGCGCTTGCTCGGTATTTTACGGTACATATTTTATGTTTGTGCGCTACTTTTGTATTAAAATTGTTTCATAGTTTATTAGAGTGTTTTCAGGTCAAATATGTGAGCCATAAAATATAAGTTTTTAAATGAATATTTACATTGTTTTTATTGTGAACTTATGGCGATTCGAGGACAGCATTCTCCTAACTACAGCTTCAACTCTAGGGTTCCAGCAGAGAAGTTTGAAAAGTCCAGTATTTTCAAATGATCCTCACTAAAACCAATTTTTACTTCACTACTATTTTGTTTAGTATAGCATTATTTCATCTTTGCACAGCATGAAAGACTAAAAGAATATTTCTAGACACAGCTGAAATAGAGTGTTGCTACCTTACGATTAATGTTATTCGAATCCAGCGTTTCCTTAGGTATGTGCCCTAAGTGGAAGCGTTCACCCACACGCGTTCCCCCTGGTTTCCCCATCAGGGCTGGACTATGTGGGCCACGAAGACGTACTGCCCTACACGGCCACGGAGAAGCAGCCCCTCCACCACGAGCTGTTCGACAAGTTCCTCGTCTGCGAGCCGGACAAAGGTCAGGGGCCGGACGAGCGATCGGCTCTCGGACACTTCCGTGGTACCCTATGGGGGCATTTCTTAAGGGTTCATAGAGTGTACTGGCTGTACCAACACCCCTAATGACCTCTTAGCCGTGCGGTGAAACCGTGCGATTCCGACGACCGAGCATTTGTTACGGTGTTATTGCGTCTTTGTTTTGTACCTTCGAGTTTTGACTGGCGACATCGCAGCTGCGTAATAGCGCCGTTTGCCACGATCTCGGTAGCGGTGCAGGGGTAGACACGGCGGACGCCTGTTTCACCTTACCTCGCTCTGCGGTGGGTCGGTCGATGAAGATTCGAGTGCTCGCAGGTTGGGATGCTAATACGACGGCGATACTTGCTTGCACTCGTACCACGATGCAGCAGCTTGTGGGACCCTTCTTGTTGCCACTTCGGGGCTGCTTCTATGCGTGGAGTGCGTAGGGCGCCGAGCACTCCAGTTAGAGATGCGTCCCAGGCACCATAATTTGTCTGCAGCGAAGCGGTTGTTTTTGTGTCATGTCTGAACGAACCAGGGGGGAAAAAAACTGGAAAAGAATGGGGAAAATTGTAATGGCCGATATTGGTGGTCCTGAGAGAAAGAGAGCGACGGAAGAGCAGAGAAAGAAAGCAAACAATGGGTTAGGAGTGTCAGTTTCGCTGTGACGAGTTTAAGTTGCTCTAATTCTCGTCAGCATTATTACAGCGAAGCTATTATACACTAGGGTCTGTGAAAAAATTCGTCCTCGCATGTCGACAGAAAATTCCCCATTGGTCGTGGCAATTATGAATAAATAAAAACAATAAGAGGGGGCAACCAGCATGAGTCAGCCTTCCTTGGCATTATTAGATAGTGAGGTCCTGATCCCTTGTTATCATCTCTAGGCATCGACCTCGAGGTCTTTCTAGGCGTCGTCCTCGAGGTCGTCCTTGAGGTCGTCCTAGACATTGTCCTCGCGATCGTCCTGTAGGCGTCGTTCAAAAGGTCGTCCGAGAGGTCGTTCAAAAGGTCGTCCGAGAGGTCGTTCAAAAGGTCGTCCGAGAGGTCGTTGAAAAGGTCGTCTGAGAGGTTGTCCTAGAAGTTGTCCGGGAGGTCGTCCTCTAGGCATCGTTCTAGAAGTCGTCCTAGGCATCACCTTAGAAGTCATCCTTGAGCTCATCCTAGAAATCGTCCCAATTAGTCGTTCTCGAGGTCGTCTTAGACATCGTCCTAAACGTCGTAAAGATGGCAGCTTCGCTGGTCTCCAATCTTCACGTAAAGTGGAAGGGCTCTACAATTTCTTATTTTATACAACTTGCAACACCAGTATTTTTGTACAAATTAAAGCTAGATATAACTAGATAAGGCCTTGGAAGTGGTGATTTCCTGCTCCTTCCTTGCATATCAAAGCGTCGCCAGTGACTTTTCCTTCTAGATTATTATATTAACTCTACGGAACAAACAAAAGGAGCTCCATCTGCTTTATTCACGGAGGTGTCTGGCTCGGAATGTTTCGACGCAGACCCACCGTTCTCTGCCAAGGACACTCTGCGCGCATGGCAGGACAAGAACCACCCGTGGCTAGAGCTGTCGGACGTGCACCGGGAGACCACGGAGGGCGTTCGGGTGACCGTGATCCCCTTCTACATGGGCTGCCGGGTGGCACAGAGCAGCACCGTATACTGGGTGAGCCCGGCCGGAATCCCGGTGTTTTCGCAGACCGCCCAAAAAACTCGAAAGGTCTTCTTCGTCCAGCCGTAGTCTCCGTTGACGAAGGGAGCGTCAAACAGTCGCCTAATATTCGAATAATGAGCTTTCTTGTGTCTTCCTCTAGAAGCATCTTTTGTGTATCTTTTCTGTGAACTCGTAACAATCTGCCAAAGTGAGGAAAGCTGGCAGTGACTTCAGCATGTCACTGGCTGAAAAGTGATTGGGCCTCGAGGGAAAACATTGCAAATTAAAGTATGGTGTTCCCTCAGCATCACATAACCCGTCTTTTGCCACTTTTAGTGCCATTCTTGCAACTATGAGAAATAACTATCTTTTGACTCTCCAACCACCATCGCAGCTGGGCAAGATATCCTAGCTGGTCCCGCTATTGGTTACTTTTTGAGTGACTAGCAATAGGCAGGCAAATGTTAGGACAATTAAGTGGCAGTGTTAAGTTTAGGGAGCACTGTACCTGGTTTTTATGGAGAAGGCGATAGTACCACACGTCTTCAGTCGCTTCGGTTTAGCCGACTGTGTTGCGATAAGAGAGCAAACCGGCACGCTGGCACCATCCATGAGGTAACCCTGGAAACGCATTTTATGAGGGCAATGGTTTCGCGGTATTCACGAGATCACATGTACACACTACAGTGCAATCCACTTATAACAATACCATCATACCACATATAACAACGTACTAGTCTAGTTTCTAGTCTAGGTACAACGATGGTTGGTTATAATGATTGATTTTATTGGTTTTCTTATTATCGTTATTAGTGGATTGCACTGTATCTACCGGAATTGCTCATTTATGACGTCAAAAGCTTTTCGCGCCGAAAAAGAGTTATGCTAAAAGAAAAAGGAAATATACAAAAAGAGTGTGTTGCACGGCTGCTCGATAAACGGTGCCAGTGCGTTTACTCGTCGCAAGGGACCTTTAAGAGGTTTTAAGGCACACGGTCGTAAGCCGCCGCGAGTGTGTGAACCGGCCTGATGTCTCTGCGTCTGTCCCCAGCTGTGGCTGTTGGAAAGGATGCACAATGAGCTTTGAAACGGGCACTGGACAGTTGGGTGAATTAACGGGTGCACGATTCGGTTTCAGTGGCGCTACTGCATCCGGCTGGAGAACCTAGGCGAGCTGGCGGTGCAACTCCGCGAGCGTCACTGGCGCATTTTCAGCCTCTCGGGGACCCTGGAGACCGTCCGGGGACGTGGCGTCGTGGGACAGGTGACGGCGTCCCCCTAGCGCGTGATGGGAAAATGGTGCTAGAAGGCACGGGGCAATCATGGGCTGCATTCCTTACTTCCGTCCCATCCCTTAGAGGGCTGTCTTTCGTTGTATATTTAGCGATCGCACTGGCCCAACCGACTACCTAGTTCGCATTGTCCCCCGTTTTCCTACGCTTCCTACAGCCCACGCTAATTACTCTTTCTGAACGTCTTTAGAGCCTGACATGCCCGTGCCTTTGCGCTTGCAGCATTCGAATGTCCTCTTCGTTCCTGTGTTTAGTGCCGGTATGGGTAGTTCTTGTATCTCTGGGATTTGTGGCGTACTGGGGCCTCTTAAATGTCGAGTGTTTGTTTGAATATGTGCGTGTCATGGTACTCGCATTTAGCACTTGTAGTCCTCGAACATACTTAGTACCTCCGCTCAGTTAGCCGTAAAAACATTTGTACAAAAAGTTAAGGAATTCCGAGTGACAAAATATATTTTGCTGTTTCTACGAGCTTTACTAACGTGCAAGTTGCATTAATGCGGAGATTATGTCCCCACGCTCAATGCCTAAAGGCTATAAAAAATTATCCACTAAATTTAGCGGGAAAATTTTTCTGCTAAATTTGGCGGGGAAATTTTTCTGATAAATTTAGTAGGGGAAATAGAGATTTTGTTGACACACACGAAAAATCACTGGAGTTCTAGCCATAAACAGCTTCCATTCACATAGGGTAGAACATCCCTGATATTGGAGATATAGATATACTTACTGGTGAAGCAAAGTTAGATAGTACGCTTGCAGTATTGGCTCGGGCATTTAGGCTACTGTTGCGACATTACCTACAAGTTCTTTTCATAATTTTTTTTTTTAAAGTTAGTGTCTCTTTGAGTGTTTCATGCTCGGTAATACGTATAGGTACTGTAGTATCTTTTTAAAGATATTATTTTGCGGGAGTTGTTCACTGTGCCCCTTTGTCCGTGCAGGAGCCAATTCTTTCAAAATCCCAGCCGGCGTTTCAATACAGCAGTCACGTGAGCCTACAAGCACCCAGTGGCCATATGTGGTATGTTTGAATTGAAGTATTTCAAATAATTTAGTCAAATACAGTCAAATCTCGTTAATTCAAACTCAAAGAGGACCGAAAATTTGTTTGAATAAAGCAAGGTTTGAATTATCCGGAGTATCCTCCCATAGAGACACATGGGATGGGACCTGCATGTTAGTTTGAATTATCCGCAAGTTTGAATTAAGAGAGTTTGAATTAACGAGATTCGACTGTATTGTTTATGTAATTCAAGGTCCGTACGTAATACTAATCAAATATGGCTAGTTTTAATTAGGTTCAGAATCTAGTTTCCTTCCCCTTTGACGGTCGTTGCCATACATGTACAGCAATAATTACACATTTGAAAGTGCACTTCTCAGAATTGAATTCAAACAATGAGAACTCATTATACATTGAAGAAGCTCTGTAAAGTACTTCCAATCCAGAAGTTGAGGCCGCCGGAATTTTGTGTAAGCGAACTTGCCAGAATGGAACAAAATGGAAGAAAGGTGACAACCTCTTTTTTCTCCATATTTACATTACGTTTCTAAACCTGAACAGCTTGCAAGCACTGTATATGCTCCCATTGAAGGGATGGTGAACCGAAATTTGGATTTCAAAAAAACAATGCTGGAGATGTAGGTGGGACGCTACAATCTCTACAACACTACTCGCAAGGCGATATCTCAAATGGACGGCCGTATTTTTGGAAAAAGAAGTCGAGGTTGAACCAGGCCGACAAGGCGCGTGACCGTCAAGATACCTAGTTTCCTCCTCTCTTCGCTTTGCTCTCTCAAGGCTGCGAGGCAGAGAAGACGCGAGGCCGTTCCCTCTCCTTCTCGGAGAAACATGACGTCAACATTCCTGCCAAATGCGCCTCTTTTTTTGAAAAATACGGTCATCCGTTCGAGATATCGCTGTATGAGTGATGTTTTGGTGTTTGTAGCATCCCGTTGCACGCTTTTGCCGCGTGTTTTGGGGAATTCAGATTTCGGTTCAGCATCCCTTTAAATAAATAAGAAAAACCTGCGCCTCAATCTTTTCTTTCTACTATTCCTTTAGACACAAAACCCGACAACCGGGAAACATCCTGCTTAGACCACGTCTGGTCTGCAGTATTTAATAAATAAATAAACATCTTTTGGGGGAAAAAAAACTCGGCTGTCGAAGGGTTAATGATAATCTTAAATAGTATTTACTGTCGCAACATTGCTTCACTATGAAGTGAGCTAGTACTTGTTTTGATGGTTTTCCATAAGAAAGTATTTCGACGCAACCCAGGGAGAGGCTTTCAAAATACGGGGTTAGAAGAAAAAGGTGGGTTGCGCAAGCACTTAGCTAAGAGAAGTTTGTCTTTTTTGATGGCCTCCTTGTCCTTTCAAAAAATGACAGATCCATTCATGTTAAAAGAAGCCTTTGGAAAGATCCCTATGCTGCTTCTGGTTTTGCTTGTGGGCTTCACTTTGTATTTACAAAGTGCGAAGAAATAGCGAGGGGAACTTGAGGACGATTGCACTCCTAGATAGTAGGAACCATAGCGTGACAACTGTGAGTTAAGAAAATGTTGTTAATAATTTTTTGCTTTTTAACGCATTCGTTCAGGTATAACTGTGGCTATACCGACATACACATCTTATGGTTTAGCGTTTTCTCGTCGTGCGAATTACAGGCACGAGCTGGGGTGGGATCCAGGTAAGTTGTATACGTTCCCCTCCAGGAGTAAATGAATACCACTACTCGTTAGTGTATCAAGGAGCAATGAAAATACATTACTAGTTCCTTCTCTTAAAAAGTAATTGGGTCAATACTTTGTCATCAGAAAGTTGTAAAAGCTCGATTATGCTCACAAGGGTTAGGGGTAGAGCACTATATAGCTCCTTCGGAGCAGAGTAGCGCAATCTAGAACGCCGCCTCTCGGCGACTAGTGGCGAACACCCGGAGGTTCCAACTGCGGTCAGAAATGCATGGAGAACGTGAGAAAATCGTTGTTTCTTCAGTATTGTGGGGATGTACGGAATGGCAATCGTTTTTGACATAATAATGGAACATTTTAGAATAATTTTCGCTAAGTTTTGTGCCCCGCAAGGACGTGACTTTTTAAAAAAAATTGCCTGAGCGGCATCATGCAGCAGACGACACGGCGACGTCACACCATTCACGTGACCCGCTCCGGCCAACCCGAAAAGCCCATCTCCGCTGCGAGCAAAAATCGTCTGCTTCAAACGCCATTGACTTGGAAATAGCCTTCTCAAAATTTGCACACGCATCCGATATTATTAAAACTTTGGTAAAATGTTTAGTGATTTACTAAATTCACGACAGACTAGTTTTGAAAAGTGTGAACTCGGCGTTCATTTTTTAATCAGCCGTGTTGAGTCGATCTCCATGTATTCTCCCATAGGGCTGGCCACCTCCTGGAACCCTGAGTACCACGTGACTCGCGCCGATCCGCTCTGTCGGCCATGTTGTCGGCAAAACACGGAGTTCAAAGGATTGCGCTACTCTGCTCCGTAGGAGCTATATAGTGCTCTAGTTAGGGGCGCAGAATGTGTCCCGCACGAGCAACACTTCGTGTGTCCTTTTTGCTAGACTTCATTGCTTAATTTTTTTTCTTTTATTTTTATTATTTATGCATTTAATCATTTTATTATTTTATTTTATTAATTTCAACCAAAACCTGCCGCTCTCACGGGCGGGTTTGTATTAAAATAAAATCGCTTGCCCTTCCAGACCAGCTGTGCTATTAGCGCAGTGGCTCTAGTATCCGACTGCCACCGCACCGGCCCAGGTTCGAGCCCCGCCAGGGCTCCAACTTTATATATAACCTTAATGTCTGCAGCGCTACTCTTTCACGACACTCGTTACGACACTCGTTCATGGCGCTTTTTTCGTAGAAGACCACTCGTAAAACTCATTTCGCGTTGAATTCTCATTTGCTTTGATTCGAGGTCAGCTCAGATTCCGCTGAGAAGGATAATTAAGGTATAAATCGCACCCGACGCTCGACCGCAGGGGCACGTTCCGCATGGAGCGGGAAGACGGCTTCACCTTCGACTGCCGCATCCCGCCCTTCTCCCTGGAGAGCAAGCAAGAGCAGGGCCCACAGCCCTCCGTCTAGTCTCCGCCTAGGACGCACAGTGTTCTCCGACCGTGCAATGCACTCTGTACAGATGGACCTTTTTTCTCTCGCCCAACTTTTATAGAGAAAGGACAACACTGGTGTCTCTCCAGATTTAGACACCATGTACGCAAGACTTGCGCCCGGTTCGGTTCGGGATGGTAGAGTCGCTTCGGAATTCAATACTCTGAAAAGATGGCAGACCTCGAACCGGGGTCGCCCGCACAGGTCGTCGTTCGAAGCTGGTGTCCGAGGTTTTTGGCGAGTGTGCAGAGTGCTCAGTTTTATTAGCACCATTTGATGCGGTGTTTCAATTTGTTTAGAAGTTGGATCTTGAGTAGGAAGTGTTGGTTCTCTGTGCGAAAAGAAGGAAAGCGGTGGGTTTTGGTGAATGTTTGAAGGGAGCCTATGACAATACTAGAATGGAATGCAGAGTCAATCTCAGTGTGCCATAGGAGCCAGCGATAAAGTAAGGCTGCTGGTCCTCATCAGTCGGCCGCTACGCTTTGCATTTTAGAATATATCAATTTGGAATTAAGAGTTTATTTTTCTGCATGCACTTTCGTTGGTTGTTTTTAAAGGAGAATTTCTGGCACACATTCCCCATTTGACTGTCTTTTCCCAAAGGTGTGAAACTCGGAATTTGAACAATAAATTATATTTACCTGTATCACGTCTCTGACCCTATCTTAGTCATACCTTTTTGTAGCTCTAAGGAAATCCTTTGGTCACTAACACCTTGTTAACTTGGAGCACTTAATGGCAAATTTTCCCTCGAAAATGCGTTCATCAAAGTATGTCAACATCTTGAGACGGTTTGATCCCCAAAGTTGTAAAATACCAGCCATTTCCTTTCGAGTAATTTCAAACTGTAGACAGTATTTTTGAATACTGCGGAACATTTTCTGTAAAATGCAAGAGCTGCATTATAGAAAGGTATAATTCCAAATTGACCCGAAATTGAGTTCTAATGCAGTGGTTCTCACATGGGTGTCCGCAAAGGCATTCTAGGGGTCTGCAAAGCCCTGCCTCATCACTCAAGTCGGGCAATAAAAGTTGTCTTTTCTCAGAATGAGAAGAAACGTTCCAATTTTTGGGTGAGTTTTCTTGTGTGTACGTCAATGAGAGAAGTCTACTTCACACTAGCCCTTAGTTATATCAATTTATTAGATAATTATCGTAATTAACCTATACCTCCCTATTTTATGGCATTTTTTGAAATCAACTTTTTGCCATAATTTTTTTATAATTTTTTTTTTTTTTTAAGTTTTGTTATGACATGCATGGTGAAAATTATTTTATGCGAAAATTATTTTTTTAGAGATATTGACAGCGTAGGTGGATTGCCTTCGCCTTCACGACCGAGATGGTCATTCTAAGATGACCTGTGATGTTATGGACTTTGCGTGCAGAAATGAAACTCCTGCTGTCAATATTGCTCTAAAAAAAAAAATCTTTTCCTTTTTTTCTTTTCAGGGGCTTTTTAATAAGCTACATTTTAAATGTCTAATGCATGCGACTCGCAGAGTACCATAGCCTGCCCGATCCGTCTGCGTTTACAACTATGGATTTGTGCTATTTCCAAGAAACAATGGAACTGGTACCGTATTCACCGACAGCTGTAATTTCAAAATACCTTAAGTGTTTGTGCACTTTTGTACCTGGGATAGGCACACATCCCCAATGAAGTGCGGCCCCCCCCCCCAGCCGAAATCTTCTGTTTTGCTGGGGCCTCCTCTAAGTCCTCTTTCCCCTCCACCCTATGAAGCATTTTGTCATAGGCGGCCCCTCGCCCCCGAAACAAAATCGTGGCTACATGTCCGATCTGGGAAGAGTGCTTCCTAGTACGCTGCCGAGTTTCGAGAAAGTCATCTTCAACAGCAATCCTGTGAAAGTCACTTCGTCGAAAGTTGCTGCCGTCGGGCCAACCTCCAAATTAATCGCAATTTTTAAGTTTCGTCAATCTGCCTGGAGGCCAGATCGAATGCACCACTATTCGAATCGATGTTCCAGAACCCAGAGTTTGAAAAGGAAGTGTTTTCCTTTTTTGTCACGTCACATTTTTTGATCAATGAGAATATTACCAGATTGGTGAACATTCGCGGAGCGATTTCAACAGAATATTTGGTGTGCGAATATACTGCATCAAGCTTAACCCAAATTACACTCTTGCAACAAACCATCAAATTATTTTTCAACTTTTTTACAGTAGCGACTGCAATAAACCTTGGGATGTGCATAGAATCCAGGTCTGAAGTGTTCTTATTTCAGTGCATAAACTTTTACAGAAAAGAATAAAAACTTTAGTCCAGTGGAACAAATGGCGACGTCTGTTGCGACAGCGGTCCCAAAAGCGTTCTTCTCACTTGGTGCCAGATCAGGCTGTCACACGTTCTTTTGCCGGCACCTGCTGCCAATATTCACCACACCATAGTCCATGACTGTAGCAACTGCACTGCGATTTGGTCGGAGACAGAAATCATTCACAAGGAATGATGCAAAAAGATTAGTAAGGGAGACGGTGCGGATAAAATCTCTAGGTAATTGTATAAGTCAGGCTTCGTTACAGTTCAATAAAAATTCCAAAAGCTTTTTAAGAAATTTTTTAGTACGGGATGTGTATTGAACGGATTTGCCCCGTTTTCCAGGTTCAGTGTGTGTCGTCCCTTCATTGCTGGCTGCTGGCATGGAATTAGTGTTTTTTTGTGGAGAGGGAATTTTTTCTTTTTTGGAACCTTGGTTAGAATAGAATAGGTACTGATTCTTTTGTTAAATTTTGGAAGAGATTGTAGTCATCTTTGCAAGTCGGCCTGAAGGCTGTCCATAGTACTACTTTGTGTATTGGAGGGTTTGGCGTTTGGATTGTGTAGAGGTTGCCCCTTTGTGTTGGTGGTGGCTGATTGTGGGCTATATAAGGAGGCAGACTAAAAAAACCTGGCAGCCGAGCTTGAGACGTTGTCCTGTCCTTTTCTGTTCCTTCGACTTATATGTTCATTTCTGCCCCAGTCTCAGGCTTATTCAAAATGGTTAACAGTTGAACGCCTGGGCTGCCAATGCTTATAACACGTGCTGCACATGAACTGCTATAGTTCTGCAAACTTCATTGCAGCAATAATGGCCAACAAAAGCAAACCCAAATATTTGCAAATGGATTGACCAGGAGCAGTTCGAATGACCTGGTGCTTGCAACCAAATAGTAAGTTGCACTCGGTCGACATGCTTCGGTATAGAAGTTGCACTACAGCAAAAAGGCAGAAAGCTTCACAAAGGCGAGAAAAAAAGTATTTTGCTTTTATTTCCTGACTTTAACAGCGAAAATCATGTTTCCAGGTCCAACACTCATGAGTAAGGTTTATTTTGCCCCATTGAATTCATACCTAATATCACTTCATGGTCCATCTAAACCACCGAGGGGCAGATCGGCATTCGAGCATGGAACTGCCGTGGGTTTGAGTGCATTTGTTTGTAAAACTAAAGGCAGAAAGATAAAACAATTTATAATCTGTACAGACCATTTACACAGTTGCATAGCCATGGCAAATATGGCTTGGGCATGAGAAGACTCCATAAAAAGAAATATGTCGTCGACAATCCCGCACCATAAATTCCTGTAAACATGGCTTGGGCACTGCAAAGATATCTCACCTGCAGCCATAAAACGAAGTATGAAGTATTGCCATGATTGAATCTTCAAAATCCTAATCAAACTGAAATGAGGCAGGCAACAGAGGATGAAGTGTAGCACACAAGAATCCTAACTATAACTTGCGACAAAAATTCCTTAAACTTCTAATCAGGTCAGGAACCTCGATTAGTATGTCTTGTCCTCCACACCAGGCCTCGTCCCTATACTCAACTCATTCACTGCCATGGACAAGCTGGCCCCGCCAGCAGATTCATCTTTGTTCCCAACCCTCCCAAAGTTGCAACCACAATTGATTGGGGCACCTTCGCTGCACGAGCGACAATAATGCTTTGATCTCCTACCACACCACGCTGTCGCAGATCCCTGGGTTAAGAATCTGGTAAACACGGCTTCTTGCGCCATCATTAACAATCGTCTAGCTTCTACTCTCGTGATCTATCTATTTACTCTCATTCACCTCTCCTTTAGGAGGAGTTCGTAACATGAAGAACTAACAGGACTCAACACCATCAAAGCTTGTAGCACTTTCTGACATGCAAGGTTTTGTGGCGATTCGTGTGCGGCCTCGACATCGTGTCGGTGACACATGGGCATCACGTAGAGCAACATTGGCAGCACATCAGAACGACCTCGGCAACACGACCTCGATAATACGTCAATGCAACCCTGGCAACATGTTGGTGCAGCCTTGGCAATATGTCGGTGCAACCTTGGTAACACATTCGTGTGACCTTTTCCACATGTCGGTGCAACCTCGGCATCATGTTGGTGCGAAGTCTAACATGCTAATGAAACATGTCGTTGTGACATCAGCAACATGCCACCATGTCCTTGGTGGCACGGCAGTGTTTCCTTGGCGGCACACCGGCACTACCTCGGCAACATGTCAGTGCGACCTCATTAACACGTCGGTGCGACCTCGGCAACATGTCGATGCAGCCTCGGCATCATGGTGGTGTGGCGTCGGCATCACGTCGGCATTATGTCCAGACCCGCTGGCCCAAGCTTGCATCCGGCCTGGCCACCTGCCCCCTGCGCAGCACCTGCTGCAGTAACGCCTCGAGCCTGGCCACAGGCCCGCTTGTGCCCCCGGCCTCCTGCTTCAGCCTGGGGAAGTAGTCCTTGCAGAGCATGTGCAGGCCCTTGCGAAACTGCCGCCCGTATACCTGGCCCAGCAGCCAGCCAGCCACCTCCAGGAAGGTGCATAGCAGGGTGGCTGCCAGGTCCGGGCTGGGCGGAGTCGCATTGGTGGTCGCGGCGAGCCAGGCCCAGCCACGCTCCGGCCCCAGCGGGTGGGGCTTGCCCTTGTGCCACGGGGGCGCCGGCGTCTGAATCATGGCGGCGTACAGGCGCACCAGGCCCGTGATGCGGTGCAGGAACTGAGTCTCCGTCTCCAGGCAGCCGTCCTGGCCGCACTTGTAGCCGCATAGGCTGTGGAAGGATCCCAGATTTGACATCTTAACTACTTTCATGACAAACTTCCTAAATGGAAAAGCATGACAGAATACATACAAATGTAAAATAGTTGAGCCCACAACAACCCACTTAAAAACAACAGACGGCACAACCATTACAATAAGCATAAGGGCAATGATGTTTGGATGGAACAGCACGGATGAACAGTCACATTCACAGGCACACAAGAAGGAAACAGACTTGCAGCGCTGATTAACAACTCAGTCCTATATTTCTTCTTCCTCAAATCTTTCTCCTCCTTCGCCGTTACTGAAAACATTTAAAATTTTGACACACCAGAACTGTAGGTCCGCGCTTGACAGATTGATATGGCAATCAGAATGTCAAGGAAGAACTCGTAAATGGGCCCGATGTACTAGAAATGAAGCTTGATAATGTGGATGCTAGGGCCAGTGAGAAAAACAAAACAAATTAGTCGTTAGTTGTTTATACACCAGGAGTTTAGTCTACCAGAACATGGCGACATTGTTACCCACTGTAGATGAGCAATTTAGCCAGTGCGGTACAACCGCTAGCCTGGGGTCTTTAACGTGCACCACGCAGTAGTGATACACGACCGCACGCCGGTACCATGCTCATCCAGATCGAAACGGGCAGGGGTGGGGCTCGAACCCAGGATCCCTGGGTTCTGCAGCGCGAGCTTTCGCTCCACGCGCGTCGAGCTGGGTGTGCGCTTTAGCCCACTCGGCCACCGATCCCCCTCGGTCAGTGAGAATATGTTCTCAGTAACGGCGAAGGAGAAGAACTTGAAGATTTGAGGAAGAAGAAATATAGGACTGAGCTGTTAGTCAGTGCTGCGAGTCTGTTTCCTTCTTGTGTGCCTGTGAGTGTTACTGTTCATCCGCACTGTTCCATCCAAGAACGAATTGCTAACTAGCCCAAGCATCCACATTATCAAGCAATGATGCTGCGTCTTGGATAGAACGAATGTCTGTGGACACACCACTCGGTTACAACGAATACACCGGCACCATCAATTTTCCCGTGGAGCCACGCGCGCAATCTGTCGGATCATGAGAGCAGCTTCCCTTACACAGCCTCAGAGAGCGCAAGAGGAAAAACAAAAGCAGTCGAGTTAAACAAAAAAAACCTTCAGCCTTTCCACTCTAGTGAAGAAGGAAGACTAGCGAAGCTGTCCCATGGTGAGAATGAAGTAATGGCCGGCCGCAAGTCGGCAAGCCAGAGTGTAAAGGCTGGAAAGGTTGCCGCCATCTATAAGCGATGGCGGCAGCTGTTCGGAGCGTTGGGTTGACATTCATTTGCTGGCGGACACGATCCTGGGGAAACTGCCCTTAACAAATCCGCTGTAAAAAACAAAGCAACCACGTGTGCAACGTTGGTGCGTGCGTGATGGCTCCTGCTTTCCTTTCTCCGAGTTGCCAGAGAGACCATGATCAAGGCGTCGGGCGCCACGCCCAGAAGAGGACAGAGGACCGACGTGCTGCACGTCCTTCTCTCCTTCTCCAACGCATAATGCAAGCTATCTTAAGACAAGCCGGTAGGCCAAGTAGGAACCATGTCGGTCTTTTTGCTCAGCACAACAGTGCATCCAGCAGCAGCGTGCTGTCCCGTCCTCCCCTCGGCTCCTGGATGGACTTGACTAGTGACGTCACCAACAACGCTGCGACGCTTGCCACTTGCTATGCTTGTTGGGTTATTTTTTTGGCGGGGACGAAAGATCCATGTGCGATGTGCGACTGCCTCCTGGTGCTGGTGGTAAGAATAGCAAGCTGTGGGTGACTGCGCAGTACGCACCAATGTAGACAGAAGTGACCAGCAGCTGCCCTTTGTCATGGAATGACCCGTGACTTGTTCCTGAAATTGTTGCGGATGCTTTGCAAATTATGCGCCTGTGCGCTAAGGGCACAACACCAAAGCGTGGATGACCCGTGACCTGTATGCAGAGCGGCTCGTTGAGTATGACCACGACAAGGTGAGGAACGGCAGAAAGGTTCCGCTCGTGCTCGACAACTGCACGGCGCATCACGTGCAGCCTTCTGTCACTGCAGCGACCATGCTTTTCCCGACATTTAATGCCGTGTCTAGGATGCAACCACTTGACACGGGAATAATTCAAACATTCAAAGCGCGCTGTCGGCGACGTGTTCTCCGGTGCATGGTGACCGCCATCGACCGGTCAGCTTCGGGGCTCCTTGCTCACAACTGTGAAGATGCTGAAAGTCACGTGGATGGAACTCGCCGCATCGTGCATTAGAAACTGCTTTCGCAGAGCAAGATTCATGAACACAGTCGAGACCGATGGTGATGATGCCATCGAACTTTCGCACGAACATCAGCCTCACAACGATTTGTGGAAACGGGTCATTGACGCGGAGCTAGCTCACCCCGACGTTGCTTGGGATGACTTTGTTCGTGCAGACGACGACGTCGATATTGCAGTGCCTTGTGCGAATGAAGGCGTCGTTCGCGAAGTCCAAGCACTCTGCAACGCTCAAGACTCTGATGATTAAGCCGATGAGGATGCAGAACCTCCACCAGTAACCGTAAATGTGTCAACTGCCGTGAACTATATTGCATGTCCGAAGCAACTTGTATGGAGCAGAGTGCTCGGTGACAAGCACGTGTCTGCACTTAACCGACTAAAGAGCGCCGTCCCCTCTCCCGCTTTATGGAAGCAGGTCCGCATAACCGACTTGATTTCGGAATAAGCAACCTTTGTTTGATTCAATGCTATTTCTGGCTTTACCGTATTTACTCGCATTATGAACACACTTTTTTTTCTGAAGAATTGACACGTGGGGTAAAATTTTTGCATTTGCACACCTTGTGCAAATGTCATTTTAGGCGCCAATATGACATGGCATGGTACTTTGGCACGTCTCCACTGACGAAGGCTGGCCCATGACTGGTCGTGGGCGTGCCACAGTAACTATGCTCTATAAGTTGCAAACCTTTTGTCATAGAAAAAGCGCCTTTTCAAGGTCACTCAGCACAGAGAGCGATGCGACCGTTCTTAGGCCTAACCACTTTCACGATATCACAGTTCGAAAGCGGAGCACAGAAGAAGGCATGTTTTTTTACATCAATGCATCCCATGGATGAGGCACATCCGGGGCTGGCCAATTCCTCGACCCCAGCTTCGCTAGGCGTGCGCGCCGCTTGGTTTCATTGTTGATCACTTCTGCAACCACGCAATTTCAGCCATTACGAGAACAGCTTGGTTTGGCTTGACTTGGCCTGGCCGCTTGGCAGCAAAAGAAAATTCGTGGGCTTGGTGGCTAGCCAGCTAGCTAAGATGGACGCAGTTCAAGACTCGCCGAGCTGAAAATTAAAAATGCGTTCATTACGAGAGGAAAACCAAAAAAGCCCAAATATTGATGCTTGTTGTGGGGGGTGCATTCATTATGCGAGTAAATACGGTACTTATGAAAAGCCCACTTACTGCGAACTTCGGAATATAACGAACAAATGCCGTGCAACTATCGGGTTCACTATAAGTGGGCTCGACTGCAAGTCAATTAATTTTAATCCCAGCTAAAATGAAAAGGTATGTAGGTTCTTTGCTGGATCAAACAGAATGTGGCCCTCAACTCCATTCGGCTTTGGCAGTTGAAGATGAAGTCACTGTCGAGGCATTGTTAAAGACAAAGTCACTGACGTGCCTGCTTGTCGTTCTTGTTTATGGCAGGCTTCAATGTGCCCCAAAGTGCTCCGAGTTAGCCTTTTTGCTATATTCACTTTGGTTCTAGACTTCATAATGGACAAATGCCAATAATGCTAAGTGGTGCCGAGACAATGGACAGTAACAAAGTCCAGTCCCATCGGTGAATGCACCCTTAAAAGTTCTGGCACCTCGCCAGTATCCAACAACCGTGTTCTCCAAAGCGATGAAGAATGATTATTGCTGGCACACCTGAGGTACTCCGTCTCGGACTGGCTCGGGTCCCGGCGGAAAAAGACGGGCACCAGGAACGGGCAGCGTAGGTAGAAGTGGCCCAGTAGGAGGTCGCCGATCTCCGGGAACTTGCACCAGAGCCCCACCGCCAGGGCCGCCACGGGGAACGCAGAGTCCGCGTTGGAGTTGATCTGCTCCTCCCCTTGGAGCTGTGCAACGCGGAAGCGGAACTTCCACGTCCAGAGCAATTCATCCTCTCGCTTGAGAGAGGCAACAATGTCACTTGGACGGAACTCACCTTGCATTGGTTTCATTGTTACATGCCGTGGAAGCTCCCAGCAAAGATCAGGATGTAGTTCCGAAAATATTATAAAATATATTACGCCCCTTTTCTGAGATCTATCTCAGAAAAGGGGCGTGTTACAATGTTTGACCACGTCTCCGATACAGTCTCATTAATCCTAACTCCAGGAAGCCATAGACTTTAGTTTTAAATATCACAAGCCTGAATTATCATAAATTTATCTAAATATGGACGTGAGGAAAAGTAGTGATTTTCTACAGGAATAGATACACATACCATGCAGATTTTTTACACTTTTCCTCTACACTGGCCTATTCATAAGCAGGCACACACATAAAACATTGGTGAAGTTCGAAGCGAATAGTGGTTTTGACCAAACATTTTCTAATCGAACAGTTTCTCGAAGCCTTTTACTACTGTCATACCAAAGTTAAACGAAGATTCAGATGAACTGGTGAAGGTTCTTCTCAACCTTCCACTTGTCCACTTCTAAGCTTAGTTTGTTTTAATATAACTATATCTATGAACTGTGGCCTCAGAAAGTCCAATGCTTACATTGAGGTGGCATGTAAATGACAGATTTGACATAAAAGTAAACCTAAAGAGACGCCCAGCTATCCTAATCGAGGGAATTTATAAATCTGCTCGCTATATGCAACTATTCTTTTTTAATCTAAAATTTAACTCCCACAGAAAAAAACAAAAACAAAAAAACAAACAAGCACAGACAATGAAAGCAGATCGTCATGATAGATCGGCTTGCATAATTGCGGTGGGTTAGTCCCATCAAGTGCGCTTTTCACCGAGCACCCGTGTACTGAGGAAAAGCAATGACCGCGAGCTTCGTGGGTATTGCTTTTCCGCAGTACACAGGTGCTCGGGGAGAAGCGCACTCAACGGGGCTAACCCGCCGCGATAAACAAACAGAGTGAATTAACCGAAAACGCTGTTCGAATTAAGCAGCTTGCTTATAAATGCATAAAAAAACATAGTGGGACAACAAAATTTTTTAAATTCGTTTGAAGTAACTGGGAGTAGAAAATATCTGAGTGAATTATCGCGAGTTCACAGTAGAGAAAAAGGCCATGCCTGATTGTAATTTCTGCTTTTGTGGGATGCTTGAGGCACGTAGGCTGAGTTTGTATCATAAAAAAATTAACTTCAGGTTATCGTTAAGAGCTGCTTACTTGTCCTGGTCAACTCTGCTATTCTAAAAAGAAACAGGAAAGCAAGTCCACAAGCCCCCAAGTCTAACACGGGCTCGTAACCTCAAAAAAGCTGCGCGTCTTCTCGTGAAATGGGATACGGAGGTGCACATAAACACAACCGGCCATGGCTCAGTGACCTGTCCATGTTCCGATCAGTATTGACACTCACCACAATCTTCTCGGCAACTTTGTCGAGGCAGAAGCGTTGCGCCAGCGGATGTGCGGAGGTCGAGATGGTCCGCGATCCGGATTGGAACGGCTTCCCGGACAGGATGGAAGTCAGCTGGTCCAGCTTGTCCCGCACCGACAGGGAGTTGGCCAGTGCATTCACTGGGATGGTAACCGCCTTGAGCAGGTCAAAGCAGTACTTCTTGCGCTAGTTGGGGGAAGGACACGGTCCATGAAGGGCCAAATTTCTTACTGCAAAACATTCGGCACCTAAGGGCTACGACCCTGCGGCGACAATACTGAATTTCGTTCTTGCTTCTAAACCGAGGACGCTCGGCCAATACTGCCGCGTGTGTGGTCGAGTTGGCAGTACATGTGCTGCTAGTCTAGTTTTCGTCTCCAGTTGCTTAGCTGAAAAGTTCTGTGGCATTCTTGTCAGCTGTCTAGTGTTCTAGTGTAGAACCTTCGTGAAAAGCGGGGCCTGTATAAAAGCGGTCATACTGCGCTGCATCAAGATGGTTTTTTACAAGCGCAATCCTGCTGTCCCGCCGACACCGATGCCCACAACGCTCATTATTGTACCGTTGTTTTGGCATAAGTTTGCCACATTAAACCAGTAGTTTTTCCAGTTACTCGAGACTTGTCAACTATAATTCGTGACAATATCATAATTATGCTCGAGGATGCAAAGGAACAAACTCTCCTTCTGTATTTACTAAGCAAGTTTTGTAATTGCTAATGAACAAAGCCCATCCATCTACTTCTTCAGAGGCCGCACATACGCTGCAGGAGACTGTGAGCACAATCATGATATTGGCACATCTCTGGATTTTACGTGAAAAGTACCGGCGGGCACCAAATTTCACCACTTAGCTTAGTGCCCCAAATACGCTGAGAACTGAGAACTCTGTCATCTCGTGACGAGGATAAGTTGAAGGTGCTAAGTCAGCTGAGCGCACGAGACAGCCACTGAGAACAAAACGAAGCAGGACACTGCCCGACAACCCAAGTCGTACCGTCTTGTCCTGAGACAGCTCCTTGTAGGAAGCCTGCCACTTGTCCAGGTTGTCCAAGATGTCCGAGTGCCTCTGTAGGAGGCTCGTCGCACTCCTCCCCGCGACGTGGGTGCTGGGAGCTGCCATCGTCACGACCAAAACGTAATCGTTTGATGGATAACAGCGCCACAGACGATGACATTAGCCACATTCAAAACAATCAATGCCCCATTATAATATAAATTTCGATACATACATTTTATTTTTATTATTTTGAAAGATTTTGTCTATAGGGTAATTTCACATGACATACTTCCAGTTTAAAATTTCGCCGGATGGCACGTTGATAAACTCTCACCCTGCCTTCCTACACATGAAGGCAGTGTTTTCCAGATTGCTTGAGTTCTTTTGTGTCCCGATTGGCTGCGCCAGCCAGAGGAGTGGGGGATATAAAAAGGCGTCGGCTGGTACTCTAATTTCATACGAGCCGGTTTTTCGTCCGGACTTATAACAGTCAGGTGATTGAGAGGTTGACCCATTGGCAGCCAAAATGGCCCCCAAAGAATACCCTCAAGACAATCCCCCCCCCCCCCAAAAAAAAAAAAAAAAAAGCAGAGCAATATTAAGTTTATGCAACCCCAACTATGTTACCGGTCATATTTACCGAGTTCTGCCATCAATAGAGCCACTCACCACCATGCATGTGTGTTTCACAAGATAATGTCAATACCTAATCCTCTGCATGCAAACTAATGCCGAAAGTGGCGGACACTTTTCATCAACATGGCGGAACGCGGCTTATCGGAGGGGAAAAGGTGTTTTGTGAAACCACCCTATAGAATTTATGACACAAAGGCATTTTTCTGTTGACCTATAATTTACTCAATCTAACTGCTCTGTATGTACAATTTATTTCACAAAGAAATTTCAACCCCGTTCTTCAAACAATGCGAGGATATGTCTTAGGAAGAACTACTACGGACCTCGGCAGTGAACTCGTTCGCTGAACCGCTGAAACGCGAGATCCTTCAGCTTAGATGCAATGCCAGCACTCACCCGGGGCAGGTAGTGAAGACGTGTCAGATGCAACCGTCGACTGCCTTCGGGAAGGATTGTGCTCCTCTGACTTCTGCCTCTGCAGCTGCTGGGTCTCCAAGCCTTTGGCAGTGGCTTGTTCTGTTCCAGGACGGGGCAAATATTCGAGTCACTATACTTCGACAGAAATAATAGAGTTAAGTTTATAGTGAGATCGCCCAAGTGATTCGCTGCGATTCCCTAAATGAACTGACAAATTTGTTGGCCGTGACTCCCTCTCGTTTGTTTATTCTTCCTAGATAGTCTGATTTACCATCTGTGTGGCTGCACAGAAAAGTAGACGCACATGGACCTTGTTTGAAAGCATCGTAGCTAGTATTCGACTACACTAGTCATCCGAACGACTGCACTGAAATACTAGAGTCACCCCTCCATCATAGGTAGGCATTTGGGAACTCACTCGCTCCCCATCACAACGCCAGACATAAGCTCACCCACCAAAATAATTCGCATCACACCAACTCCCAAAGTCAAGCAACCAGATAGTTTAACTGTACCAAAACTTCAACGCCCATCTCATCACGCAGTTCAGCCGAGTAAAAAACTTGCCCCGACAACATTACCATCGACTCCGAATTCATAAAGTAACTAACTGCCACATCACGAGCTCTTCAGAGTTCACAAAGTCACTCACCGTCACATTATGAACTACTCTAAGTTCACGACATCATTCAGAGTCATTCACAATCATGCAGAGGGAGCTACTGAGTAGGTTCACGAGTGAGTTCTAGGCACATGCAAATAGTGGATTTTGAGGTTGAAGCATTAAAATTAAAAGTAAATAGTGGTTTTGGCCGAATATTTCCGAATTGAATATAGAATAGATTCTCTAAGCCTGTCACTGTTGCACAATGCTTAGACAAAAACCTGGCTGAACTCGTGAAGGTTGTTCCCAAGCTTCCACTTGTCCATTTCTAAATCTATCATTATTTATCGACTGTAGTCTCAGAAAGACCAATGCCTACGTTGGGATGGCAAGTAAATGATGCATTTGACATAAAATTAAATGTAGAGAGATGCCCAGCGGTACTTAATCGAGGGGATTTATGAATATTCTTTCTATATGCAAATATATTTTCTTCAGCCAGAAATTATTAACACAGGTTGTCAGAAGTTCTGTGTCTAACATATACTCATGCGTTATAGCCAGTTTATTTTGGAAGTTTTACTGCAACATACATATCAACATTCACAAAGTCTCCGTTTCCTTTAAATACACCAGGTGCGTGTGTGTAACATCCTGTTTTGACAGTGTACTTTCCTCCTAAGCATGCAGGTGCAATATTTGTATTTTTCAAGGTGTTGATTGCAGTGGCTTAGCCCCCTTGAGTGCACATCATGCCGAGCACCGGTGCACCGCGGAGAAGCAACACCCGCAGAAGAGAGCTCCGCGGGTGTTGCTTTTCTGCGGTGCACCGGTGCTCGGTAAGAAGCGCGCAACGACGCTAACCTGCCACGATCAACACTTAAAAAATATGAATATTGCAATTCACCTCGAAGCGAATATTGAATATTTGTACAACCTTAGCTGAGTTTACAAAGTCATTCAGTCATTTACAATCGCACAGTCGGAGTGAATGAGCGAGTTTGTTAGAGAGTTTACTCGGTCATTCACAACCATGTGGTGAGTGCTACTGAGTGAGTTTGTGAGTTTACGAAGTCACACACAGCTATTCACATTCAGCCAGTGAGAGTGACCGTGCAAGTTTGAGAAAAAGTTCATGAACCAAGTAAACGTCACACAATGAGAGTGACTAAGTGAGTTCACGAAGTCATTTGGTCATTCACAATCATGAAACGAATGAGTGAGAACGTCGGCGACTTTGCAAAGTAATCCAAAGTCAATCCCAATCATGCGGTGAGAGGGACTGAGCAAGTTCATCAGTGAGTTCACGAAGTCATTCCGTCATTCAAAACAATGCAGGTGGGTGACTGAGTGAGGTCACAGGCGAGTTCATAAAGTTGTTTCTAATAATGCCCAATCGTGTGGAAAGAGTGACTGAGCAATTTCACGGGGGAGGAACACTCCAGAGAGTGAAGCGGGCGGCTCACCGATGTCGGCAATGACGGCGTGTACGAGGCCCTTCACCTCGGTGGCAAGGTCAAGCGCCTGGGTGAGCTCCTCGCGTGACACCGTGCGCAGTGCCCCGAAAGTGGCCACCTGGCGTGCCACCCGGTCCAGCAGGCCCAGGTGGTCCTCCCTGGCGGTGCTCAGGTGGCGCGCGTGGCTGCAGTTCTCCAGGGCGCCCCTCACCGACGCCAACGTCGCCTCCATGTCCCGGCAGTGGGCGCTCAGGGACTCTGCCCGCTGCTCCGACTCCGCCTGCCTGCAGGGGCGCGTATGCCGTCATCACTAGGGCCACCGTATGTAGTGGCTTTAGCTCCCAGAGTAGTGACGTGATGCAAAAAGACCTAAATGCACATCAGAAGTGCCATAGCCATCTTTATTTCGGGCCTGGAGGTTACAATGGTGGACATAAAACAGTGCTAAGGACGAGGACTAGTAGAATCGAACAGGACGGACGCTGACTAGCAACCGGCATTTTAATATGCAAGAATAAGAAAGACGGAAAAGAAAATTGTAAGTGGGAGATCTATAAAGAAGCAAACGAGGCAGATGACTAAGGAGCTGCAAATCTGGAATAAAAAATTACTATTAACAAACACAGTGCTGCTTTGTGTCCATAATGTTTAATCAACTAGCACAACAGCTCTTTTTGTTACCATGATAACTGAGCTGCTAGCACCAATAATGGTTTCCAAGAGCGTGAGCATAAACAAACAGAGATAGAAGAGTGGCATACCTCTTTCGCTCCTCTTCCTCGAGCTCCTTCTGCTTCAGCTCAGCCTCCTTGATCTTGTTCCTCAAGTGCTGAAACGAAAAAGGCAACGGAAACCAAGATCAGCCTACAAAGCTTCAGCGAGAACCTGGGATCATCCAAGTCAAAGACTGAGCACGAGCGTGGCAAGGTTGCGGAACGCCAGTGAACGACAATCGGATGGAAAGCTATGGTCAATGTACTGTGTCGTGGCTGCCTCCGAGATATCCCACAGAAAGTGCATTTGGTGGCGCACTGGTGGGGTAAACTCGCAGCTTCCTTTAGGCTGCTGCAAACCATCGCTGGGCCATTCACGAGTGCCAATTTTGGAGATTGTTCTGGGTTGGTAATAGCTCCAGAAAGATCCCTGCAGCCATAAGAAAACAGCAACAGATGCTAAATTATGTTTTGTACTCAAATTAGAACCTCACACCCACTTTCGTCAGGCATTGTTCCCTGACCAGAAAATGAGTTTGTCTATCTAAGGCAGTGGTTCTCAACCGCTGATGTTTCGGGGTCCCATCTGAATGGACAGATGTGATGGGGGACCCCATTCACCAGGAGGGAGTGGGTGCACTAGACGATTATGACAACAAAAGGGTAAGAAAACTAAATGCGTGCAAACTAACTTTGAGGCTCTCAGACAGAGAATTATCAATCCTACTTGGCACACATTATTTTAACTATTTAGTTTTGTGGGATAGCCAGCAACAAAAAAAAAAGTTTGTTGCTCGGCTTGATTGGCGGTAGACGGCTTTGGGGACCCTAAGAGGGCCTTCAAGGACTCTAAAGGGTTTGCAGACCTTCATTTGCGAACCACTGATCTAAGGAGTCAAAGGTCGCACCGACGCAACTTAATTACTGAGCCTCAACACAGTGAAGAGCACGCTGTAGAACCGAAACAGAGCAATGTGACGTCTCGGTGGTGCCAGCAATAGGTTCTCCTTTCCGTGCTACCCCTCGTACGACCACTCTGATCGACTGGTTTTTGGTTAGAATCAGTGACCCAAGGATCCTCCAAACACATCTGACGCAGCAGCAGACGAATGACAGGAATGTCATGCGAGCAAAAAACATGGGCTCACCCTCGCGTGGTTCTTGTGGTGCTCTTGAACCTTCTCTTTCTTCTCTGCGAGGTCCTGCAGCCTGAGGAAGAGATCTCACTTAGTCGCACAATGACTTGTATGGCGAAGGCAGTGGAAGACTGCAGACGACGCGCCATACCCCAGACGGCACAGCTAGGCAACGGCACTGAGAAAGGGCACAGTGAAGAAAGGAACATCCCCAATCAAGGAAGAGAAAGAGTGACGTCTCATTAAGTAAGGGCGTAGGGATGGCACAACAGAGTCCCATAAAGTGAAGAAGCAACAAATTGTATAACGAAATTGCTAAGTGTAACAGTCTCAAGTGCTACGCAATAATCATGTCCCAAGCACCTCAATAGAGGAGCCGTTCCATTTTCCCTGTCAGAAGAATCAAGAGAAAGCACAGAGCTTCTTTGTGCTTTTGGGCATTACTACTACACAGTTTTCTCCCACTCTTTTTATTTTCAATTAGTGCAGGAATAAAAATGAAAGCAGAGAAGAAGTCTTTTTGGGGAAGCATAACTCCCTTCGAGGTTTACATGCAAACAACAAACTTCGAGCTCCTGCAGAAGGGAATGGGGCATATGTCTGCCCCATTCCCTTTTCCCTGCAGTCGGCAAGGACAGCGAGAGGCGCGGAGAGAGAGTGCCCACCCCTGGGCGTAGTCCCTGTTGAGGCGGTCCAACTGCCGCTGGTACTCGAGCAGCTGGTCACGCTCCATGAGCAGCACATGCTTCTGCGCCTGCTGCTGCCACTTGAGCAGCTGCTGCTCGTGCTGAGCCCAGCGCTTACGCAGAGCCTCCTGCGCAAAGAAATCAAGTTGTTTTTTTCCGGACAAGCAATTTACTGACAGTGTCGAGAACTTTACAGCAAAGCCGTAGAATAGCAATGGGTAAACCACTGGCTCCGGGCTATATAGCTCGACTTCTGTCGTGTCATATAAAATGCATGGATGTCGGTCTGTAATCGTCGGCAATGTAGAAATTTTGGCTTGCGAGCTCATCTAGGCCAATCCACTAGTGCTGGTCTATTACGGTCACGCTTCTTACTTAGTGATTTGTTTTCAGCGTTCTTATCGTCTAATGCTGCTTTCCGATCGGCCACAGAGCAATAACGCAGGACATGGCACTCACCATGTCCTGCCTTTAAGCTGTCAGTGCCAGTACAAGGTACACAGGCACTGCTCACCCTCTTGTAAAGTTCTCCACTTCCTAATTCCACGCAGGCAAGAATAGGGGGCCTGACGAACTCCGCAGGTTTCCCCAGCCCATTTTGAGAAGACATGCTTTAAAATTTGGAACTTGGAGACCTCCGAAAGTAACCACGTTGGCCCGCAGACTCTCGGCAAGCGGGCTCCACACTGACAATGGTGGCTGCAATGTCACGCAGGCCAGTTCCGACTGCAACCACTTTAAGGCACTTCGAGGAGCGCACGAGCTTGCAAAACCTAACCCTCACTCCCCTACCGGGGTCGTCTCTGAACATCGCTCGCCACAAGCCATACGACCTCGTAACCTAAATGCCGGCAAGCCTCGTTTGTTGTTGAGGAAGCGTCCAGTGCAGTGCATAGGCACTCCCAGCAGCCATCAAAGAGTTCCCCTCTGTTTTGCCGAAGGAGCATACGCCTCTTCTGCAGGACGGGGAGGAATTCCAAGAGGTGTGCAGGAAGTATGGCCACCCGTTCTCCTCGAGGAAATGCTCATACATTTGTAGGTTCACCTGCCTCCGTGACGGTCTGGCGTGGGCCGCAATGGTGTCGTGGCTATGGATTGCTCACGGCTGCGCGAACCCTCGTACAGGCAGGGCACCTGCTGCCGTGTCCTTCGCTATGGTTCATGTCAAGGGGGAAGGGGGGCAGATGGGCATGCGCTTCAGTTGCCTGCCTCACAGCCTGTTTTGTTTGTTTGTTTTCCTTATAGGTGCATTTATGTATGTACGTGTCTACACCCACTCAGTAGCGCCCTAGCAAAAACATCTGCGTAAGGGTCCTCACATTTTTGTCTGGCCTAGCCCGCTGAGTGGGCAGATTAAACTGTGCAAATGAATTATTATTATTAAACGTGATAGGACTTGTTTGGTTTACGGTCAACTGTTCAATCACAGCTGACTCACTCTGACGCTGTTGAGGCGCTCCTCTTCGTACTCCAGTATCGAAAGGTCTGTGCCAGACGTGTCGACGAATTGCTTTAGGTCCTCAGTGTCGTCGGTCGCGGGCTTGACGTCACGTTCGGACGGCTCGTCGACGCTCGCCGGCGTCGGCTCGGGCTCTTCCAGGTCAGGCACAGAATCGTCCTCAGAGAAACTATGCGGCAGCAGCCTGCTGTCCAACTCGAAGGTCTCGGCAGCTCCCAGGATCTCCTAGTTTAACGAAAGGAGGAATCAGGTACATGCAATCTAGTCAGAACCGCGCCCTGCTACTGCTTCAGACGGCAGAGGTATACGTACCGGCCATCGCCCGTCTTGTAGCCAGTACGGATCGTAGTGTAGCTTCCCCTTGCTGCTCTCCCGCAGAGCTTTTAAAACGGCCTCAGTCATAGTTGCTCTTTCCGCCGTTTCTTTATTTTTCTTCAGGCTTGGGAAGACGAGCCAGCGACGTCAACAAACATGTCGAAGGTGAGATTCTGGATCGAAGCCGGGAACTTAAGATTGCGGTGCGGCAATGGCGACGGCGGACCGAGAAAAGATTAAGGAGGGACGCCGGGAGCCTGGTCGCTTCGTTCGGGCTAAGTTTATCCAAAATACCTGCAATCGAAGAACTTAGCTCAAACGAAAAGAACAGTCACTGTCCCAAACTCTGAACGCCGTGAATATTTGGAACTGGATTGGATTGGATATCGGCCTATTAACTAGGTGAAAAAAGTGCTCATTTACAGTGTGGTCAGACTGCATCACATTATTATACAAATTTGGCATTCGAGTGTTTACACCGGAGAACCTGACCATCCGATGGCACGCAAAGCTGTATGCGCAACATACACACACGCAAAAAAAAAAAAAGAAAAGAAAAAAAAATGTAAATAAAATAAAAAATAGGACACAAGGAAGCAGCTGAGGATAAACATTACATTAAAGGCCCGACGTGCACTTCCAAACTTTCCAGTTTTGCCCACCTCCTTTCCTATATCCTCTCCACTTTTTACCTTGCTCCAACTGCTGCCCCCCCCCTCCCCCCCCCCCCCCCTCTCAGCTTAGGAGAAGGGAATGCTAAGAGGATCATATTCCCTGCAGAGCCGAGGTTGTACCTTCTGTCTACATCTTCAACCAGCTTCTTCTTTCTACATCTCGAGGCTAGTCACCATTACTTGCCATTCTCACTTCTTTCCTCCCCTGCGTTCCATTTCTCAACATAATGAAAGCGTGCTGGTAAAGAATTGCCCAGGAAGCCCCCAACAGCACTGTTCCCTCTCAAGTCGAATTTCCAACAGTAAGGCTCCATTCCAATATTACTCACACTGAGCAAAATCAAACTTACACGCACGTTGCAGCCCCAACTTTATACTGCCATTCTAGTAGCATCCTCAATCATCCGCTCCGGTGCGCACTGAACGTCCTCTATCAACGAAGCGCACCCTCCCGGTGCGGCTTTTCGTTGCCCCAATGCGCACCAAGGAAATCGACGGTGCATTGGGGTGCAGTCCCATCAGGCATTGAGGCCAGGAGTGGGAATCGAGAAGATGGCGGGAATAGCAGGTGTGCAACCTATCGAAACGGTGACCTTGCGAAAACGAACTCGCCTCGCAGCGGCACTTTATGAATTCCTCAGCTCTTCTGACAGCGAGGAAGACGAGCTTCTTACCATTGCCGCGATTACCGGTGATTGTTGCAGTGGCAAGGAGTGCCCGGAAGTTACGAGCTTTGTGGAAAGCATTGCGAGGCGTTTCGATGACACCAAGGTACGACTATTATCTGGTGGTACTCTACCTTGAACCAACAATGATGGGCAAAATATACCTGTGGAATTGTCAACCGCTTCCCGACCCCATCAACAATCACGTCCACAATGTTAATTTGCGTGGCACCACTAAATCTGCGAGTAAAAAAACAAGGAAAAATGAAAACGCACGGCAACATCTGGTGGCGCTTGCTGCGATGCATTGGCGCGGTGCAGTTGGTCCTCGACGTTGCACTGACTTTGTGCTGCTCAACCGGGGAGCGCTGTGCACTGTCCCGGTTTCAGGGCAATTCCGGAGCGTGTTGATTGAAGATGCTATAAGGCAATCATCCATACGAGAGCCATTTTGATAGGCATCAGAGCATTCCCTGTTGGCGACGTGCACGACCAAAAGCGGCAATGCGGTCGGCCTTCCAGGATTGGCTGAATGCTCCCTACAGTGTCTTAGGCATGATGAATTATCCTTTCACTAATGAAAATAAGAAGTAAGAGAGACTCAATTTCGACGATGTTGGTTCAGGGATGCGATTACTTCAAGCTTTCACCACGCTTTTTACACACATTATCAAAATTGTCGCCAGCCATTAATAATCAAGGTCGTGACCGACGTCGCAGATAGGAACCAAAGGAGGGGCCACCGAAACATCTCGTCGCCAATATGTCGTGAAAGTTGTGACTATTCCCTGCACCGCCATTGAGCGAACAGACCGGCGTTCCAAGGAAGACGAAACCGAGCTGGAGGCAAGTGGAAAAACTTTACAACTTTATTCTGCAAGGTACCAGAAGAGCGATTTGGCTGGACTGTGGGGGGCCATCAGGACAGGATGCCGTCGTCCAGGTCCTCCTCCCTGGGCTCTGGCTGGGAGACCACTTTGCGCAGCACCTTGGTGTACACGTCCTGCAGCGACTCTCTCGCCCCCGGGTCCAGCACCTCCAGGCACTCCTGCACGTCACACAAAGAGCACTGTTCTCCGCCTGCCCACATCGACTTCCATCTACGGTTTTCTACGGTCTCCGCCTGCACAAACTACGGTCCGCGTAATTTGTGTTCGAATTTGAATTTTTTTTTTCATCTAGTTTTTTTTTTTTTTTTTCGTTTTTGTTTACGACTTAATTTTATTATTTTCATCCAACACCTGCCGTTCCCTCCGTCACATTAGAATTTAAATATCATTTACCCTACCAGACCATCTGTGCTCGTACTTGGTAGCTATAGCATCCGACTGCCACCGAGCTGATCAAGGTTTGAAGCCCGCCGGGGATCAAACATTATAAGCCTCATAAATAATCTCAAGTTCTCAACGTCCGTAACGATCCCAGCGTGTCACTCATTCGTGACGCTCGTTATAAGACGCTCAATCCTGATGATTTTCTCAAAGCAAACAACTAATAAAACATCTTTTGTGTTAAAAAGAGAGGGTGCTGCGGCACTCACGTCCAGTCCCTGGGTGGAGGTGCGCAGCCGGAGCAGGGACACGAGGGCGTACTCGCTGTTGGCCCGCACCATCGAGTTCTTTTCTTTGGTGCCATTGACCAGCTGCGGCACGAGGCTGCGCAGCAGCTGGGACGACGCCAGGCCCCGGCCAGGTTCCTGGGTGCCCCGGGAGAGCCACTGGACCGACTGGGCCACCAGCTGCTTCACCTCGTTGTTGGCGTGGTTCAGGCACTGCAATGCCATTGCCACCACGGGTGGGAGTCAACCGACACTCTTTAGCTCCCAAAGGAATGCCGTTATCGGAGGGGAGTCAACCGATACTCTTCTAGCTCCCAAAGGAATGCCGTTCTCGGAGGGGAGTCAACCGACACTCTTCTAGCTCCCAAAAGAATGCCGTTATTGGGGGGAGTCAACCAACACTTTTCCAGCTCCCAAAGGAATGCCGTTATTGGAGGGGAGTCAACCGATACTCTTCTAGCTCCCAAAGGAACGCCGTTATCGGGGGGCAGTCAACCGATACTCTTCTAGCTCCCAAAGGAATGCCGTTATCGGAGGGGAGTCAACCGATACTCTTCTAGCTCCCAAAGGAATGCCGTTATCGGGGGGAGTCAACCGACACTCTTCTAGCTCCCAAAGGAATGCCGTTATCGGGGGGAGTCAACCGACACTTTTCTAGCTCCCAAAGGAATGCCGTTATTGGAGGGGAGTCAACCGATACTCTTCTAGCTCCCAAAGGAATGCCGTTCTCGGGAAGGGGGGGGGGGAGTCAACCGACACTCTTCTAGCTACCAAAAGAATGCCGTTATCGGGGGGAGTCAATCGACACTCTTCTAGCTACCAAAGGAATGCCGTTATCGGGGGTGGAGTCAACCGATACTCTTTTAGCTCCCAAAGGAATGCCGTTATCGGGGGGGGAGTCAACCGACACTCTTCTAGCTACTAAAGGAATGCCGTTATCGGGGGGGGGGGGGGGGGGGAGGGGGAGTCAACCGACACTCTTCTAGCTACCAAAGGAATGCCGTTATCGGTGGGGAGGCAACCGATACTCTTCTAGCTCCCAAAGGAATGCCATTATCGGGGGGGGGGGGGAGTCCACCGACACTCTTCTATCTACCAAAGGAATGCCGTTATCGGGGGGAGTCAATGGACACTCTTCAGCTCTCATAGGAATGCCTTTATGAGGGGGGGGGAGTCAACCGACACTCTTCTAGCTACCAAAGGAATGCCGTTATCGGGGTGGGGGAGTCAACCGATACTCTTCTAGCTCCCAAAGAATTGCCGTTATCGGGGGGGGGGGGAGTCAACCGACACTCTTCTAGCTACCAAAGGAATGCAGTTATCGGAGGGAAGTCAACCGATACTCCTTTAGCTCCCAAAGGAATGCCGTTATCGGGGGGGGGGGGGGAATCAATTGACACATTTCTAGCTACCAAAGGAATGCCGTTATCGGGGGGGAGTCAACCGACACTCTTCTAGCTCCCAAAGGAATGCCGTTATCGGAGGGGAGTCAACCAACACTCTTCTAGTTCCCAAAGGAATGCCGTTATCGGGGGGGGGGGGGGGGGTCACCCCGACACTCTTCTAGCTCCCAAAGGAATGCTGTTATCGGGGGGGGGGGGGGGGGGGAGTCAATGGACACTCTTTAGCTCTCATAGGAATGTCATTACTATGGGAGGTCTCAACTCACACTCTTCTAGCTCTCAAAGGAATGACAGTGACACAATGAGAGTCAACTGACCCTCTTCTAACTCCAAAAGAATGCCATGACCACTAGGAAAGCCAATGACTTTTCTGGCTCCCCAAAGAATGCAATTACTACAGCAGGGAGTCAACTGGCACCCTTTTAGCTCCAATCAAGAGTCTGGTGCGAATAGCAAAGAATGGGATCCAGGGGTAGGCCACACTGCAGGTGGGGTGCATTGCACGTTCCGTGTTGCATCTTCAGTCGAAACACCCAAGTTCTCGCATGGACCTAGCAAGATTTTTGTGATACAAAGGACTGCAGAAATCTTGCGGTGTGATGCTGTATTACAACTGTTTCAACATTTCTTAGGCAGTACTCTGCTAACAGGAAACTGAGTTTTCTGCCCTCTCTCGCAGACATGTCGCATCACAGTGCACGAAAATGGAGCAGTTACCTTGGCAAAAGTGGTGAGCAGGAGCTGCGGCACCTCTTCATTGTTGGCGAGCGCATGGTGCAGGAAATAACTGGTGCCACGCACTCCCCCAATCACAATTGGCACCTGTGAAGACAAGGACAAGAATAGTCTACTTCACACATGTCATTCAATCATTTAGGTGACTCAGGTAGTCACTAATGCACTGTAACAGTCAAGAATTAGACCAGCTTGTATACATTGTACATGAGAGAAATTAGAAAGCGCCAGTCTCGTTGCTTCTGATGAAGTGCTGTTTTTAGGAGGCTTGGCCTGTCTCGACAGAAATTAATTCTCCGTTTAAGTAAAATACAGAGGACCCAACAAAACAGCTTTTTCGAACAAAGCAACGCAACAGTAGTGGGCAGCGATGCAAGAAATCAAATAGGAATGCAACTTTCGAGGTCCACGACTCAAGCCGAAGAGGGGTGCCCCACTGGAGAACTAAAGAACTAAAGATGAACCGAGACCAGCAGGAGGACTTTAATATGCAACTGGAATTGGAGCTATATGGCACCTGTAATTGAAATTGCACATTCGAAATGGGCTATGCTTTAAAATTGGAATTTCATTATTTTACTTGTATGTATGCGGCACACCAGGTGAATGGAACCCCTACCATTTCTGCATATTAAATGAGTCTCGCAATGACCACCAAACAAAATGGGTGTCTCTCACTTTCCTGGTTATTTCGCCCCACTGCAGCACCAACTTCACTTAGACGGCTAAGCGTGCAGGAAATGACCCCAAGAAGCTGTCTTCTGAGATTGCCCTCCCTTTACTTTCCCAATGCCATCTCTGCAGGCCACTTGCCCTTAAACTTTTTGCCATTGATATGCCCACACAAAGTAAGCACTTAACCATTCAGGTGGTGCTAAGAAGTGTAAGGGAAAGATGTAGGAAGGACAAGACGTATGCACATGGTATCCGTCCTCTCCCTAGGTTATGCTTCCTTCCCCTTGTCTGTTAAAGCTCAGTAAAGGGACCAGGGAGCTGGTGACCAGGGTCAAATGATCCTTCTTTCCTACATGCTAATATCTCGTCGAAAAAACAATTGGTTCCCCGCGTCACTTCCTTTCATTGGTTGCCGCATTTTTGTTCATTTCCCCTCCACTACTTCCGAGGCCAACGATCCTTTTGAGTTCAAGCTCCAGCAACATCTAATAAGCAAATCATGCATTGCAGAAATATATTTCTTTTCTCAGTTTACTTCGTTAACGGATGGGAAAGCCCGGTCGGGGAAGAATGGGTAATTAAAGAAGAAACTAACGCAAGCCCCGTAAACACACTTTTCACGAAAGCGCCAACCATGGCAAACAAAAGCCGATGCCTGCTCCATGCCTTACGAGTGCCAAGCGTCTGTTCCGCACACCAGTTGGCCAAATGACAAACGTTGTTTCGGGGTCCGAGACTAGGCGCGGACCGTGTGCGCAGCGAGACGTGAGGCTGGCCACCCACCCTGTCTGCAGTCATGTACTTGACAAGGGTCTTGACGACACGCTCCCTCCACTCCTCGGTGAGGATCCGCTCGGGGGCCTGCTTGAGGGCCACCGAGAGCGTCACGCTGCAGCCGTGCCGCAGCGTCCAGTCCTCGCTCGGGTCGTCGTCTGTCCGGAAACGCAGCATCGTTGCAGACGGTGAGCGACGGAGCGGGGGAACACCGACAGAACCAAAGGCAAACTTGCGCCAAAGCAAAACAAGGGATGGTGTGTCCCCGCAAGAAATAATAATAAAGTTGCTAAAAAAATACAACAACAAACAAACAAACACGGCGCATAGCCAAGCGCTCCTTTTTTGCCCAAAATGTAGTGCTAGCGGTTCAAACCAGATGCTAAAACTTTGGGACTAACCATTATCTCATTCAAAAGTTACGATTTTCTGAAAGCTTCGATGGGAAAATGGGGCACATTCTCAGCAGCTGGCGCTATTCGGCTCCACGCATTCAAAGGCTCTGTCGGCCGCCAGATTTCCACCGAAAATTTCAGAAGATGTCGTAACTTCTGAATGAGACGACGGTTAGTTCCGAAACTTTGGCATCTGGGTCCGACCGCTAGCGCTACATTTGGATGGAGAGTAAGCGTTCGGCAATGTGTAGTTTACTTTGTGCAATGAGAAAACACCGTAAATATTTTTTGGGGGAGGGACATCCCATACAGTCGGCTCGTTCGATTTATACCTGCCTCTCCTGCATCAGCTGCACTCCGTGCAGATTGCCATATTCGATTTACGAGCGTAGCCTATCTGAAAACACAACCGAAAGCACTACATTGCCCCACACTTTTCTGGTGCAGGTAAATCTAAGAGACCCAATAACTGGCGTCACAGGTGTCAATCTTGGCACGATGACAGGATCTAATGCCGGTGGAAGGTTGACCCAATGCACCGCGCTATACCCAGCATGAACTATTGTATGCTACGTTGGGAAGGCTAGCGTGGCTTCCGCAGCACTCCGAATTCGTCAAAGCTAGTTGAGAGAGCACACGCGAATGAGACGCAAGACGAAGCCACCTGCTCACGCAGCAGTGCGGAGCTACAGCGCTGTAAAAACTGCGCTAGCCTCGACAACGTACACAACAGGGAATAGTCAATGCCACATACTTTTACATACTTCTATGTTCTGAAAAGGTTTAAAGCAGAACACGCAATAAGTGCCGAGAATGAACTGCAACTTTCCGAAAGAGCAACGAGCGCCAAGGTAAAAAAAAAAAAAAACTAAGTCGTTTGGGTTGGAAATTCAATCTCCCCTGTGGAAGTCAAATGCACTTCGGTTCGAGTTTATTTTTCCCAAGGTTGTTTGCCCGTGTTACCGTGTTCTTGTTGCTACGCCATTTGGAAAGCGTCTCCAGCTGGTGTGTTTAGCGTCCTATCCACCCATGCATCCAAAGCCGTCCCCAAGTGGCAACGGCAGGAGCGTCACGCCGTCAAATGTTGTGATACAAACAATTAACCGTAAAAATTCCGTAAAAAAAAAGAGAGAGATACATAATGCGAGTGTTGTTGTCGTTGCAGCATCCCAATTCCTGGCTGGCAAAGGTTCTGTGGACTGTCAAGCAGGGGCAGATTCATGGATCAAGCCGGTGAAGCGACAAGGGGGAGGGGGGGTCCGCGGAGAGATGACGCCACTGCCGATACGTTGCCCAGATCTATTTTGTTGACCTAATATTTGCTATGTCACCAGAAACTAAACCTTTCTTCTTAAAAAAAAAAAAGCTGGCCTGCATTGATTTTTTAATTTAAAAAACTTGACCTTGGAAGGGGGGGGGGGGGGGGCTTGGGGGAGGGGGGTGGTTGTCAATCCACTCATGCTATCAAACTGGGGTGCAACCTGCAGCAGAAGGGGTGTCCACCACGTCCACCACCGCTGCTGCGACACCGCGGGGATCACGGCCAATGACATGACATATCTACGACACCGCTGGGTGGAACCACTTTATGGGACGCGGTAAATGCGCCCGTCGGAGACGTTTCCCAGGCACCGTAGGTTCAACTAGAGAAACTAAATAAGCTACGCTTCAGAGTAACGACACATACCCATCTTGGGGCTTAAAATCATTATTGCCAGTTGTCTGAAGCTTTACCTGAAATCATCGAAAACGCTTTTTCGTCCCCCACTTAGACAGTTCGCGACAGGACAAAGCAATATTACCCAAACTTCCTAACACCAAAACTAGCGCCGAGGAAGTCGCACCTTTGAATCGTGACGATCGGCAGTTGCGTCTGCTCTGCGCAAGCACCGAGATGGTGGCGTTTGCAACGATATCGGGGAACGGAGTGCCGATACTCTAAGCGTAGCTAATTTCGTCGCTCTAAATTCAAGCTCCCGTGGCGCCCTGGGCATAAAAACTGGTCCATAAAGACGTTCCGCTTTTAAGCGTTGCCAAGTTTCGAGGGGGCGGGGTCGACCCACTGAGGAGGTAGTCCCTGGCGAAGGCGGCCAGCTCGTCTGGGGGCAGCCAGCGGCAGAGCGAGCCCAGGCAGCCCGCAGCGGCCGTGCGGCAGCCGTCCTCCGAGCTGCTCAGGTACGAGGACACCGTGATGGTCACGCTGCGCCGCATCAGGTCCGACATCTTGTTGCCCGCTGCCGCCACCACTCGGTGCAGTGCATACAGCATCGTCTCTCTGGAAGGGGTGGAAGAAGGTCGCTCGTTACGGTATAAACTCCTTACAGCAGACCTTAACGGTGATGGAGATTTTGGTCCGTCGTAAGAGGAAATGCAGATTACAGACTTTGAGATGGATTATGACTTGAGTCTACTCTAAGCAGTGAGACTGACAAAATGTGGATGGATATTAGAAAACAGCCGGCTTACTGAAACTTACAAATTTCGAAAAGGTGTTGAATTTTATCGAGCTGTACCGACGATCGTCGTCACTGAGCGCTTTGGGCCGTATGAGGCTCGCCAGGCGTCAAGCACGACGACAGTACTAGTTTGCAATATGCATGCCATTGCTAGCAAATCAAAGCCACGCAATGTCCGAAATAAAGACTGCCGTCGAAGAGCATAATGGAATGGTGAACTATTTACAAACTGATATAGTCAATTACATCCAAATGTATATTATAACAAAATCTGTAATAAGCGAAGTTGGCTTTAAAAAGCAGTAGCGTCGCTGGGGAGCGGAGGGAGGGGGGGAGGTGTTGCGATGGGCCACGGTGGAGATGGGTGTCGCGGCAGGCCATTGGACCGGGTGCCGCTGGCCCTAGTGACACCACTGCTAGGAAGGCCAACTAAACTTCACAAATCAGTATGTTGTAACCGAATGTCTGCTGCAGCCAGATCTGTTTTAATGAGGTTACACGGTAGCGACACGGGTTGGGTTCAGACACCCCACTTCGGACAAGCTGTGAAGGATAATCTCGCTCTTCATTCTCTCAACTCCTTCACATGCTCACACACTGCACTCTTTTCCTGGTATACTTTCTTCTCCCCTATTCCCCATTTCCCTACAAATCTCCCCACAATTTCCCTACAACTAGGGAAGCTACAAACTTCCCTAGTGCCATGATCCTTAGAGTCCCCCCTAATGCATCCTGTCAAGGCCTCATGCTGCCTGGACCCTCACACACCCATATATTCCCAGGTACAGGCTTTCCTATTAACGCTGTCACATGTTCAATATGTTTCTGAAGCTACCGTACACGGCGTCTTCATTCGAGGATTGCTATGTCTTCCGAATTTTCACAACCTGAAAGGGTGCTGCGCTGCTACATTCAAAGCAGCTACGGTTGAATGGAACAGTCCTAACTTGTGGCACAGTGCTCTTTCTGTGCTTAATAAAACAAACTCATACTAAAAAACAAAAAAAACATTGCATTAATTTTTTTTGCATTGATACCTTTTCAAGGACAACTTTACTACGCTCAAAGAGGAAATTTATTATCTGCAACGTCAACCGATCGGCAGAGTTCCAGTTGTCGCTGGTTCACCTCCTGGATCTATATACCGTAATATCCCGAGTCATCGCCCACCCCCCTACCGCCTGAAATTCATTAAAAAAGTGGGGTGGGCCATGTCTTGGTGGGTGAGCACAAACACTTGAAAAAAAGCGGAAAAAACCGCCTATTCTTCTCTGCGTATCTAGCGCTGATGCACAAGAGATACATCAAACTCAAAACTCGATTTAGTTTCCTTGTTTTATAGAAAAAAATGCTCACGAAAGAATATTTTACTATAGCGAAGACTGTTGCCTGCATACGCGCTAGAAACACCGCCGATCTGCATATAGCGCGAACGTTTGTTCCGTGAAAGAATGTCACCACTACGTTCTCCTAGTTAGTAAAAAAAAAGAAAGAAAAGTCTACAAGAAAATAGAAAAAACCGACCAGGCGCAACGAGCGAGCGGACCAAAGAAGCGACCAAGAGCAATGCTGGGAAAGCGGGAAAGCCGGCGGTCGCCTTGGCAAATACTTTGGCGTCGGGCCAAGTCGGGCGCCTTGTCAATCGCAAGCTCTTGCGCAACTTTCTTGTTTGGTGCGTACATACGTGGGTCCGTGCACGGCGGGCTATCAATGCACCGTTGGGACGCTCTGCAAACGTCTGTGTAGGGCGCTCCAGCAAAGCTTTATTTACGCGTTGGCTTTGCCTAAAATATTGCACAACCGCGGTCGCGACGGGCGGGAAGAAGGAGCGGGTTTGCGGTGACCTTACTTCGGGGGAGACAGACTTTAACCTAACACTCCGCGGTTACATTAACAAACTCTTATTTTGTTATCTCTATCGTTTTCTTTTCGCACGGATACACGACCACTTTGGGGTCGCTCACGGAGGAAATGCGTAAACAAAAAGAAGTGTCTTTCCCTCCTTCGTTTTACTTTGTCACGGACGTCCTCCAACTGTAAGGTCCGCGGCCGCGTCATTCGGGTAGGATGAGTGTTTGCGGATCGCGGAGTCCGCGCTGGGGTATTTGAAGAGGTGGGCGATGACTCGGTGTTTTTTCGGAAATCGATATTGGCCCAAAAAATAGGGTGGGCGATGGCTCGGGGATGGGCGATGACTCGGGATATTACGGTAGTTCAATTCCAGTGTGCTACAACCTAAGCTTTCGTCTGTCGAGTGGCATTTTGCATAATTAATGGATAAACCAATTGGGTTAAAATAATTACTGCGGCACCCCAAAGCAACTGTCTGCTGTCCTGGTCACAGATCTACGCAAGTTTGGGTCTAGGACAACACGAAACCGCGGCCCCCGATGGATCCACCACTCCCTTAGAAAGGGGAAAACAAAACAAAAACCATCTGGTCCTGAAGGGTAACAAGCAACGGGAAGGTGCCAGAGACGGCAGAGGATGGGGGATGTGAACGTGCGTTCACCTGACGGCCACGTCGTCCTGGCTCTTGACAGAGTTGTGCAGCTCCTGGAACACCGGGTCGCACCGGGTGTGGATGACGATCAGGTGGCTCAGGGCTACCGAGGCCTTGAGCCGCACCTGCCGGTTGCCGTCGTTCAGGGCTTTCAGGAACGTCGTCTGCAGCTGGGGCAGGAAGGGCTTCAGCTGCACCCCGACCTGTGAGCAGAGGAGGGAGGGGCCCGTCGCAGAGGGGAGTTCTTGGAGCAAAAAACTTCCTCAGAGGAAGTATAGTCCAAGAACCAGCAACAATACTCCCTTTGAGGGAGTATCGTCGAGGGCCCAGCATGCAATGCTCACTCAGAGGTAATATTGTCCAGGGTGCAAAATACTCCCTAAGAGGGAGTAAATCCAAAATCCGAAGCACAATATTCCCTTGGAGGAAGTACAATCAAGGACCCCGGGACAATACTCCCTTAGAGGAGGTATTGTCCAGGACTTGGACTTAGCACACAGCATTTTCTAAAGGGAAGTATCATCCAAGTACTTGTGCACAATGCTCCCTTAGATTGTTGCAGGAATGACAGTCCACCAATGCACTGGAAATCAAGCTGTTTAATCATGTGCTCGCCAAAGCATCAGCACTTTGCGTGGTGCTTGCGCTCCAAGCTAAAAAAGAAAGGTAAATAAAAAAATCTTTCAGCCTTTCCACTCTGGTGAAGAAGGAAAACCAGCGAAGTTGTACTATGGTGGGACGACCTCAAAGACAACGCCTAGAGGACAATGTCTAGGACAACCTCAAGGACGACGTCTAGGATGACCTCAAGGACGTCTTATAGGACGACGCCTAGAGAAATTCAGCCTTTCCATTCTGGTGAAAACCAAAGTGGAAAGGCTGGAAAGGTAGCCACCATCTATGAGCAACGGTGGCAATCAGACAATTGGCAGCCGGTTGTCTAGTTGCCGCCGTCGCTCATAGATGGTGGTAGCTGTCCAGAGTTTTGTGTCGACCCTTATCTGGTGACGGACAGGAAACTGGGGAAACTAGCCCTTAACAGCTCCTCTGTAAAAAAAGAAGGCTCGAGGTACACCTAAGCACTTATTATGAGTTGTGAATGCAAAAGCATGCATGTCATTCTTTCGTTCTCTTATTTCGTCTGCAGTGTATTCGCGCCGACGGCAGAGCGCGCCCTCTTCTCGCCGCTCTGACCTTGGACGTTTCGTGTTACCGGCGCGCTGATAGGGTGGCGGTCGTTGAAACTGACGCGCAGCAGACAATGGGACTAAAGTCGAAGTCCATCAGCTTCACTCCGCTCCTTTGGGATCACGGAAGCTAAATGCCGTTTGGCTATGCTTTTCGTGTGGTTTCATAGCTGGCAGCTGGCTTCACTTGGACAAAGGATTTCAGGTGCCGTTTGGCGCAGCTTTGAAGCTGATGACGTCTACTCGCTCCACAGGACAGTTAATGCCTTCGCATTAATAACGACGTTCATAGGCTAGCACGGGCCACTACAAGTATCATCCAGGACCCAGCGTGCAATATTTCCCAATAGGGAGTGACATTACTCCCCCCAGGGAGCGTCATCGTCCCCGGAGCATCTCCGTTGAAAAACACCCCATCACCTTGGCCAGGAGGAGTGCCAGCGTCTCGAGGACGGCCACCTTGACCCCGAAGCTGAAGCGGTCGCCCAGGATGCGGATCAGCGGGCCTGTGATGCTGATCACAGACTGCTTTAGGGAGGCGGGGTCCGTCAGCCGGATCACCTCCCCGAGGCCCTGGGCTGCCTGCTCCTTCAGCTCAGGCACACCAATCAGGATTGCCTCGCGGAAGATCGGCAGGATCGGCGAGATGCCCTGGATGCGCCGTCGTCGATCACGTTGGTGGTTAGTTTGAAGGCAGAACGGGAAACACAACTCAAAGTCTGACCCACGGCCATTTTCCTCAGTTTCTAACTTAGAGGGAGTCTCTCGTTGTCCGAGACTTCACACGTGCAAACACGGCAGAGCTTCTGTCGTATATTAAAATCCCTTTTCCCCTGGTCTGGTAAAAACAAAAATTGGCATTTTACAGAAGTCAGGTCACCCTGACAGTTATAAAAACTAGGGATGTCGCGAACCACCCTAGGTTCGATTTCGAAAGGTTTCGATATTTGCGAAGCGAACTGAGGTTCGATTTCGAAAAATTTCGATATTTTCGTACCGACCGAGGTTCGATTTCGAAAAATTCGCAACTTTTGACCACAGCGGAGTTTCGAATTCGAAAATTTCGAAGCTTTCACGGTTTCTAAAACTTCGAATTCGAATATTTCGAATATTTTTTTACTTCAGGTTCGATAAATTCGAAGATTTCGAAATTCTTTGTAAAAAAAATTCGAAAACTTCAAAAGCTTCGAATTTTTATAGACATGAAGTTCGAACAATTCGAAGATTTCGAATTTCTTTCTGCATAAAGTTCGAAAAGTTCGAAGATTTCGATTCAATTTTAACGCTAAATTAAAAAAAAAAAAAAAAAAAAAAAACTTTGAGGATTTTCAATTTCTTTCTAATCCAAGTTTTCAACGTTCGAAGTCCGATTTTCAAGTTTTTCCACAGTTTCAGTTTCAAATAACTTTTTCACGACTCACTTGTTTTCACAAAATCAAGTTTAGAAAAGTGAGGGTGTGATATCTAGATTCTGCGAAGTTGGTCAGGCAATCAAATGAGACGACGAGTGTCCCGGATGTGCTAGAATATTTGCCAGTGCAGAATTGTGACCGCCAGCCCCGGGGGGGGGGGGGGGGGGGTCTTTAACCTGCATCACGCACTAGTGATTGCACGAACACTCTGTTTTACGAGACTCATCCAGTTCGAAACGGCCAGGGGCGAGCAGGAGGTTGAGGCTCAGAAAAACCTTGAAGCGACCTGGCAAACTAGCTCGCCACTCCTTGCACGCTGGTAGTAATCCGATCCCGTGAAGTTTGTAATTGTCCTGGAGGTTTATTTTCTGGGACGGAGGAATCGCCTCGCAAAAAGCACAAAAGCCGACACAACTCGAGGTCGAGGAGCGTTCTACCATACAAGTGGCGTCGGAAGAGGAAGAACGGGGGGAAAGAGGGTAGCGGGGGGGGGGGGGGGGGGGGGGGGGAGGGAGGGGGGGAGGCTTCAGCCTCCTTCTCCCCCTTGCAGGTATTTCGGACTGTTAAAGAAAACAATACGGGGAAAGAGGGCGTGGTCGAGCTTATTTTAATCTGAAATTATTTATGCATATGTATAGCTACTGTCGCTCTTCACTGCATAAAGGGTTGCGTAGATGGTCATTGTTAGAAACTCGTTGTCAGAAGGCACTGCTCGTCACATGCTTAGTGGTTCGGAAGTTCAAAGCTGTCTTTTCGACATAAACACCTGTGCCAATAGCAAAAAAAAAAAAAAAAAAAAAAAAATTAAATGCGGGAATAAAAAGCAGGAGAAAAAAAAAACTATCAAGAATTCGTCGGAAGTGTTCTATTCTTGCATTTGCATATTCAGAGGTTCAGAACTTCGAAACAAGTTTCTTTTACCAAAATGTGTACAGGCTAAAAGAAACACGTCCCAGAAATGTGAAGCGAAAAAAAAAAAAAAAGTTTTCTTTTAATGACGTGCTGAACTTGAACACTATTAGAAATCTTCTCCCATGAGTTAATTTATTCCTTAACATGAAAAAACAAAAAAATATATTATTTTGTATTCTGCAGATGGCAACGATATGTACTGTCTGTGGTGTTAATTTAAATGCGATACCTCAAACAACTTAGACGAAAATAAATATCAAGTTTAGGTCATAATTGCATGCAGATACATGTTTGGACATTTCTTCGAAACTCACGTTGAATAACAATAATCACATCTTAAGACGGCACTTACCTAGGCTATACATAGAACATTCTTAAAAAAAGTATAACATATCTACCATAAATAGCTCCGGCTGCAGCGTGCTTCAAATCTGGCACAAACGATAATCGTCAAAAACCCGTCGTCCTTCCTCGCCCCTTCGGGGATTTATTTCTTTAAACCTAAGCATGCCAGAACATTGAAATAAACGACATTGTCTTTCGTAAGGAACGCAGCACCGCCTGTAAAAGTTCGAGAAAAAAAAAATTACGAATGTACCCCACTACTTGAAATCAAATGAAACCGTCCGCCGGTCTTTCGAAGTTCGACGAACGTCGAACTTTTACCCTAAAAGGTCGAAGTTCGTCGAACTTCTGACTTTTCAGAATTCGAAAGTTCGAAACTTTTCGAATTCTCTTGATAAATAAGTTCGAAAGTTCGAAATTCATCGAATTTTTTGGTCAGTCAAGTTCGAAAGTTCGACAAGCATCGAACCTTGCAGCGCAATAAATTCGAAAGTTCGAAAAAGATCGAATTTTTTAGCGTAATAAGTTCGACGGTTCGAAAAGCGTCGAACTTCTTAGCTTAACAAGTTCGAAAATTCGACCTCCGTCGAATTTTACGATATAGACAATTCGAAAAATCGAAATCTTTCGAATCTTTCGAACCGCTTGATTCGATCATCGAAACTTCGATTCGAAAAAAGTTCGCGGCATCCCTGATAAAAACTATGCACCATAAAATACCGCGGAAGCGTCCACTATTAACATTTCCCAAACTTGGGAATCCTGCCAATTATATATTAAGCGCCCGATTTGACGGACAAGCGCCCATGTCTAGATTAACCCAGTTTTCAGTAAAAGTGGGTTGGGCGCTCCCCCGGTATTTTACGGTAATTGGTAACGATCGGCTATCAGACAGAAACAGGTGACGAGACTATGTGATGCAGCCCGTTATGCAGAAAAGGTGGGAAACAGAAAATGCCGCCCTTTGGATTCCTCCAAAAGTTAAAAAATCCCGATCGATTCTCACTCCAGACAAGGCATGTGCAAAAAGTTTATTTTGCGTTCGAAGCGAACGGAGGTTTCAGCCTAATATTTTAGAATAAAATATAAAATAGCTTCTCCAAGCCTTTCACTACCGTGCAAGGTTGTTCCAAACCTTCACCTTGTCTGCTTCTAAGCTCAGCTGATTTTCTAAGCTCAGCTGTGGCACGTAAACGACAGATCTGTCCCAGCTATCCTAATCAAGGGGTTTATAAACCTGCTTGCTATACGCAAAAATTTTCTTCAATTTTAAATTTGACAAAAGAGAAAGCAAGCACAAACATACTAACATACTACTGCATAATCACGTCGGTTAGCCCAAATAAGTGTGCGTCTCACCGAGCAAATGTGCAATGTGGGAAAGCAATAAAGCAAAGTCTGCGAGCTCCGCGGGGTATTGCCTCCCCGCAGTGAACAGGTGCTCGGTGAGAAACTCACTCAATGGTGCTAATCCGCCACAATCAACACATAGAAAAGTATGAATACTGCAGTTCATCTCGAAGCGAATATTGAATAGCGTGAATATTGAATAGCGTATTATTCGAAACTACTACAGTGGAACCTTGATTATGCATCTCCGGTTTATGCGACATCCCACATTTCACGACGAATTTGCCCAGTACCGATGGACTCCTCATAGAAATAATGTATTAAAAATTTGGTTTACATGACGCACGATTCCTCGCGTCATACAATGTTCTGGTGGTAGGGCTGGCGGCGGCGCAACAACAGGAAAGAGTTCTGCGCGCCGTTTCAGAGGGTCCAAAAACACGCCGCTGGCAACCCAAGACAGCCGCAGTGCCAGGAGGGAGCAGAAGACAGCGCTTTCCCTTCTCCTCCCCGGGTTGTGAAATGCCTCGGCGTTTTCGCTTTGCGTCCTTGCTCCGCTCATCCCATCGTTCTCTTGTCTCTCATTTACCTTTGCTCTCCTCTGCGCGCCACTTTCTCCAACTCATTGCTTCTCCCCAGATCGAGCACGCTTCCGCTGGTTCCTGCTTTCAAAAAGCGTGAAAAGCGACAAGGATCCCATCGTCGCGATTGTGCATGCAGGCAAAGAATGTCTCGCAAACGGACATCTGCTTCCAGAGCTTGCCGCCTTCAAAAGGAGGCTGATGTTGCACGACCGAAAGAAAGTCCAGCAGGCAATTACTGATTTCTTTTGGGGTGAGAACAAAGTTACTCGCGCCTTTACCGCCACAATTCTACGGTTTCGCTTCAATTTGTTTTGACGGTTTTTGCTTCGTCAAAGTAGAGCAGATTATTAGCTTAGACACAATTTAAAACCTCCGCTTGTCTTTTTCGTGCGAGGCTGATCACTGTATCTGTAATTATCGTTTTTTCAAATGATACAACTCACGGACTATACAACAATTTTGCGCGGTTCCGCAAAAGTTGTATAATCGGGGTTCCACTGTATTCGAAAATTAGAATATTCGCACAACCCTATTCCGGACTAATTACCTCCTCATTTGTATGAGAGCTAGTAGGCATGCCAAAAATGAATAAAATGTAGCTCAAAGGGCTAGAGTTACGAATGTAACGGAAGGTAAGGTGCCAAAAATAACAGTCCTTTAGAAAGGTTAATGTTTGTTTCGAATGTATGTCCTGCCAACTGGTGAGCATGACTTAGAAAAATCATGCAACTGTGATGCCCCTCGTATGAAAACGTACCAAGACGAAGCAAGAAGGCAAATTAATAGGGCATTTCGTAGTAATCCATTCAAAACGCAGTCGAGGAAGCCCATCCCACCTTTTCCTGGCAGAAGCCCGGCAAGTGTTCCTGTCCCTTGAGATCGCTGACTGCAAAACGGATGGCTTGCCTCACGTCCGCAACATACTCTATCTGCTGGTTCGTGTCCAGGGTCTGCACAGATGGGAAAAAGTAAGGTCACTTGAAAAGCAATCCAAAAACAAGACTCTAGTCATCTAGTTATAGCAGCCATGTAGAATCATCGGAAACATGAGGCCATCCGACCTGTCTACGAACAGTTTGCACGACAACCAGAGCACCTGGTTGGCGGCAGGGGCATGGCTGCAACCGATGGGCTTACTGCGTCCTCAAAAGTGGTCTCTCGATTTCTGCCCGACAGCGTTGCAGGCGTCGAGAGACCATTTCTTAGGACGCGGTAAATGCACCGGTCGGAGGAGCCGTTCTGAGCACCGAACTACAGGCGCCTCACCTTTGTGACGGCGGCCAGGGCCTCCCCGGCCAGCTGGAGCACGTGCCGGTCCGTGTCCGTGAAGAGGCGGAGCAGCTCCCTCAGCAGCTGGGGCACGTGTGGCCCCAGGGGTGCCTTGGTGTGGGAGCAGAAGGCGCACAGCAGGGCCACCGCCCCCCGCCGCTGCGCCCGCTGACGGGCCCCCTCCAGCAGCTGCTCCACCACCGTGCGCACTCCGGCCTCGTCCCCCACCGACAGCACCACCGCCTGGCAGTACTCCAGCTCCTGTGCATTGACGGCGCAGATGATTGCAACGACCGTCTCAAGAGTTCTTTCGTCTCAAACCGAGGCGGTAAAGACAGGAGCGGGACATGGCAAATTGTAAGCGTCGACGTCGGTGGTCTTGAGAGAAAAAACTAGGAAGAGGGTAACAGAAAAGTGGGGAAAGAAAACAGACCATACGTTAGCTGCGTTCGTATCGCACCGACGAGTTGAAGTTGTTTGAATGCTCGTCAGCTTTATATTATTCTTATAAGACACGCGACACTGGTGTTTTCGTGCAAAATAAAGCTAGAAAAATACTAGGAACTGATCCTGCAAGTTATGTTTCCTCGCTTCTGTGCACATAGACGTGTCGCCGGCGATATGGTCTTGCCGGTACCGCCGATGTCCGCGTCTGTGCCCCGCCATTCCGAAGAGACCGAAATGCGTGGGAACTTTCCCTCCAGATTATTATGTTACCTCTAAGCTCAAAACATTGCAAATTGGAGTGATTAGAATGTTTATTAGTGCGATGACAAGTCAGTCTTATGGAAACACAGGCTCGAGGCTGTTAGAGGATAAACTAAGCTGTGCCAGTAGGACTGCTGACTTCAGTCTTTAGCACGCATCACACAGAAGGCTCGAAGTGTACCTTTACACGTTTTGGCGCTCGTGAAAGATGTGCCCAATTACATTCACTCTCCGGCCAGACAACTGCAACTCATTGCTTCACCGAACTGTCAATGTAAATGTCACTCATGAGCGTACTGAAGCTACTAGCTTCTTCTTTCATAAGCTATATAAATACAGCTTGAGAAGGAAGTCCATAGTTCAATCTGAATGATTCTGAACTTATGCATTTCCCGAATTTCTATACGGATACAAAAAAAAAAAATTAAGCGCCAACAATGACGTGACAAATCCTCACTGCCTCATCACCGGCTAGATTCCTTCGGAAGACAGGATGTGAATTTGTTCATAAACAAAGAGGTTGTGCAGAACTGAGTAAACAGTGTCAAAAAACCGGATTGTCGAAAAATGTGGCAAACCATAGCAAAATGTACCGTATTTCGGTGCAGCAATTGTGAACGAGTAGAGACCTTGGTATTGTACAAACCAAAAAGTCCGGCTACGCTTAAGATTTACAAAGCCGTAACGAGTAGCACGCAGTGACTGGCGTTGTAGCGCAGAAACTTCAGGGCAACGAAGGCAACGAGCCCAGAAGACTCTTAAAACCCCCGACCTCCTGTTGCTTGGGGGTGTCGATGGCTGCACTGAAGGAGGTCAGCAGTGCGGGCAGGATCTTGGGCAGGTGCCTCGACAGCGATTCGCCGGCCACCGCCGACAAGTGGGACAGGGCCTTGGTGTTCACCGGAGGCGTCGTCAGCTGCAGGGTTTGCAAAAGAGCCTTCGTTGAGTGGAGCGCCCTTTTTTAATAACTGCGTCGAAACAACGGCTACCGCTATTGCTGCCGCTACTTTCTGTGTCGAGGTAAGGCCAATTCTCCAGAAATTTAGAGCGCTACAAAATTAGGAATGATCCAAATCTAAAGGAGTGAGAGAGAGGTTTTTAAGCTGGAGTGCATGACACTCGAGTTTAAAGACGCTCCAGCCGAGCTCTATTTCTTCTTCCTGGTCTTAGTAGTGTTTGCATCGGTCATCCACACCTCCGACGCATTTGTCTTCCGTTAGTTCAAAATTGGAACGTCCGCATTTCAAAGCAACGAGCAGCAAGGACTCCAGGTAGGGGTACGATGCTTCGTCACTCTCGTCAATTGGCATCTAGACTACAAGGTCTATAGACCCTTCTGACACTTGTCACCCAGGCAAAAAATGCAGAGTCACTGGGCCGCGGACGCTGCAGAGGCAGAGATGGCACTGCGCAGAAGGCGATTATTGGAAAGGTTTATAACGAGCCACCGGAACACTACCGTTACACTCAAAATGGCAAATATCGTAATTAATTCCCACTCTAAACAGCTAGAATAAGATGTGCCGTGCAACTCCACACAGAAAAGCTTGAACCAAAACATGCTGCATGATTCACAGTACCTTAAATGAAAGAGGTAATGCGTCATTTGAATTTTCTTTGCCACGTAGAAGTTAGGATCCTGTTTGAATCGAGTTTGACGATAGTGCCGGTAAGTTTGTGAAAGTAGCACGACGGGATGTTCCGTATTTTTATTTAGAGGTCTCCCTGTTGCAGACTTGCAAGAATAACATCCATTCTTTTTTTTTTTTTTTTTTTTCACAGACATACATTAGGCTGAAGACATTCATGCAATTTTTGTTGCTGCCGGCCTGCAAAAGAGAGGAGAGTCACACTTGCCTGGGGAATCAGGTAAGGTAGGACCACCCTACTCTTGATGGCCATCACCTGGCGAAGTCCGTCCAACGTGTTCTCTGCTAGCTCAGAGTTACCCTGCAAACAATGCGCGAGACATTAGAAAACACACGTCGCATTAAACCAACCCCTGAAAATAGGGAGAAACGTTAAAAGCATCTCAGTGGGCAAGGTCACCCATTCAAAACGTAAAGTTAGTCTAAACTAATAGCAAGACTTTTCAGCCTTTCGACTCTGGTGAAGAAGGAAGAGCAGCAGAACTGTAGCTTCAGTTCTCGGCAATGGCTTTCCACGCGGGCGATCTGCTCTTCTTTCGCAAGGGAATCTGAAGCGCTCGATGCACGCGGCGGTTGCGGACCAATTCGCGCTGCTGCGTACGTCGCCACTCCTTTTGCGCCCGATCTTCCTTCCACGAAGAAAGGGCACGTGGCCGACCCATCGTGAGTCCAAACCAAAACTTACAAGAGCGCAGAAAACAGCACGCAAAACAGACGAGGCCGAAGAAAAACACACGTGAAGTGCGCTGCACTCGTCACGTGCATTTCTTCTTCATCCTCGTCCTTTTTTTCGCGCTTTTTCCTACGATGAATTTTCACCAACTCGCCCAACTCCATTCTTCTATGATAGCTGGAAAGGTTGCCGCCATCTATGAGCGACGGCAGCAACCAGACTGGTTGCCTGGTTGCCGCTGTCGCTTATAGATGGTGCGTAGGTTTGTGTCGACATTTGTTTGGTACCGGACACGACCCTGGGGAACCTCGCCCTCCACAGCTCTGCTGTAAAAAAAATTATACAAGCTAAAAGATATTGACAAAGACCAGGGACGTGTCCGACACAAACCATGCTCCGTGTGTGTTTTCTGCTAAATTATTATTTTTATATATTTTTTATTCACTGTTTTCTCTTTAAATAATAATTCTTATTTATTTTTTTTTTAGTTGATTTTCTTCATTGCTTTATTTGTATTTTTTTTTGTTACATATTTTTATTTTATTTATTTCTTTTTCATCAGAAACCTGCCGCTCCTGCTGGCACATTTGCATTAAAAAAAATCGTTCAGCCTTTCCACTCTCGTGAAGGAGGAAGACCAGCAGAGTTGTACTCGATACACTGTGTGCTTCTTCGTCGTCGTCCGTCTTTCGCGCCGTTTCTACGATGAATACCCACCAACGCGCCCGACTATCCATTCTTCTATTATAGCTGGAAAGGTGGCCGCCATCTACGAGGGACGGCGGAAACCATACTGGTTGTGTGCTTGCCGCCGTCGCTTATAAATGGCGGTAGCTGTCCAGGTAAGTTTGTGTTGACATACACGAACACAATCCTGGGGAACCTAGCCCTTAACAGCTCCACTGTAAAAAAAGCTATTTATCCCCCCAGATCAGCAGTGCTAATAGCTCAGTGGCTATGATATTCGACAACCATTGCATCGACCCTGCTGGGGCTTGAATTTGATATCCCTCATTATAACAGAATCGCTTTTATCGAAGTTCAACATGCCGACCGAAATGCGTGCATTTTGAACCGGATTATTCTGTGTATCGGCGGTCGACTATGCTTAATACGAAGGTCGCGGTGCTCTACCGCGCTTGCAGGTAGAGCTACCTCACTCTACCCACAAGCCTGCCTGCCAGTGACATCGCCACACTGGGAAGCGCAGGTATATGTCCGTTTCGGCGTGGCCTTCATCTGTCGATTGCACATCAGCTATCGCAAATTTCCCGAATAGCCTGCCGGCAAGGGAGAAGGCCGGGGATTAAGAAAATACTGTTCGTTGAGGTAGATAAAAAAAGAAAAATTAAGACCAGGGAGCATGGAATGAGTCCCACACAAACCACACTGTGTGTGATTTGTGCTAAATTTCTCAATCACTTTATTAATTTATTTTACTATTTATTTAACACTTCTTATTTATTTGATATCTTTATTATTTCCATTGGAAACGTGCCATTCTCACAAGCACGTCTCAATGCAAATAAAATAATTTACTTTTCCAGAGCAGACGTGCCAGGCAGCTCGGTGGCTATGGTATCCGACTTCCACTGCATAGACTTAGTTTCAAGCCCTGCCGGAGCATGTTACGCCCATTTTAAGTGTGCCATTTTAAGACTTACATATAGGAACCGTGCGCATCTAATTCAAGCCCCGACCAGGGCGCCCCTAGCGGCAAACGGGTCCATCGCATCGGGGAGCTTCTGCCAGTCGCTGCGTTGGTTGTGTGTTGTAGTGGGTTAGCCGGTTAGCGTTGTAATTTCTGAGATGGCTATTCCGCACCAAGAAAGCCGCAACAATTGCTGCGTGGTCGGCTGCAACAGTACGTCGAAGATCGCACACGGCAGGAAGTACTACATCGTCCCTTCGAAGCCGTACGGCCGTACGAGGCGGAGTACTGCGCGACCTGCAGGTGCGACTTGTGTGTCCATACAGGTTAGTGGCGTTTCTTACCTTTCTGTTCGCGCTTTGTTTAAGCTGCTGACGAATAATACAATTAACTTTTTTCTATTCTAGCGACGATGGAACCGCATCGACACCGACGGCAAACTCTAAAGTATGCGGCAAATACTTCACCGGAATCGAGAAGCGGAGTGCGGTCGCCCACCTAAGCCTACACTTGGATGTTTCCATCAGCCTACAGGAAGATAGTAGTGGGAATCGCGGAACGGCGCGAAAAAAATCGCCCAGTTATTGTCAAGCTGATTCAAAAATAAACGTACATAATTACCACGGTCCACTCAACGCCAACTACATTTTTTTGCGGGCACGCTTAATTTTGTTAGCAGAGTACGGCGCTCCGTGACATCCACTTGTCTGTCGAAACGGACCTCCTTCACGTCGTACACGCGGCCAGATTCACGAAGGAGTTTTCCCTTCTTCATACTGGTACCACGGAAGAAGCTTTCTAGATTCGTAACCGCCTTAAACCCCGTCGTAATCACCCCGGGAACACTGTCCACTGTGCTGCTCATCGCCATTGCTTCCCCCCGATGATTCTGCAGCGGCTACCGAAGAAGTTTTCCGGATTCGTAATCGCCCTCTGTCCTCTGTGGTGTTCGTTGCTATTACTTCCCGATGATTCTGCGCCGACGGCACCGGCTACCGAAGGAACTTTCCGAATTCGTAACTGCCTTAAATTCCTTCGTAATCACGACGGGGACACTGTCTGACGTGCTGTTCGTCGCCATTGCCCCCCGATGCTCCTGCGGCGGCTACCGCTAGGTCGCGGCGAACAATAGGCGACCGCCGCGACACGGCCGGCATGCTCGCTTCCTATAACCTTATTGGCGTGTAACACTCTCTCAGCAAGTCGTTCGTCCCCGACGCTAGTCCTTGATGCTCGTTCGTGACGATTTTCTTGTAGAAAGCGACCCATAAAACACAGTCTACGTTAGAAAACCACCGGAGTACCCTTGCCAAGATATTGTGGCTCACCAGCTGAAGGAGGAGCGGGGACAGGATGTCGTCCAGGGCCCGAGAGCCCACGGTGGAGTGCAGGTTGTCGAAGGTCCTCGCCGCAGCCACCCGCACCTCCCGCAGGGGGTCGCACAGGGCTCGCCTGGGGAACGTTCGGACACCTCGTTTGCTCGACTGCTACTACCGTCTGTTGCAGCATACCCAGATGTGCGGGAGACGCCCCTAGATTTCTGCTTGAAAAAATTACCGCTGCAGACACCAGCACGTACGTGTATCCACGCGTCCGGCATGCTCCTTGGGAATTTTGCGAAGGGTCCCACGTTAGTTGTTTCCACGGCACGTTTGGGGTGGCCTTGAGTTGCCGAGGGTGACCCGATAAAGGTAAAGTCTCTATGTGAGGAGGCTTTATGCGGGAATGAACTACCATTCGAGATGAAGCGAAACTTACACCCTCTGGGTGACTAATGGCCAGATCGGGCAGATGATGCTCTGTGGCTACCAGTCGCCTGATGGGTCCGAGTTGTACTTCATTTCAAGTGGAAGTAAATTGGTTCTTGCTCAAGTGTGATCTCCGATTTACCTAGATAAACTTGGGCTTACCAAAAGTGACCTGGGACTACCCAGACTGATTCGGGGTTACCTCGAGTTGAACCTCGAGGCAAACCTTAATCAGTCTGGAAAGAGTAATTCGAGTTAAATCCGGTTACCTCGAGTTACTTCGAGTTGACAACCAATTCACGCTTTCCACTTTGCCCTCACCTCCTTCTACCCTTTACAATGTTGCCTGTTTCCATCTTCCCCCTTCCCCCCTCATCCCCTACCCCAGAGCCCTACCCCTTGCTTTGCTAAGCTCACAGCAGCTATTCCATAAACTAACTACAAAAAAAGGGACCACGATACAAAAGAGCAACCCAAACATGATTGACAAGCGGCCTTGAGTCCGTGAGTTACAATGTCGTTGGAGTCAGTGCAAGTTTTTAGTCAGTGTGCCGTGCACACTTTGTTTACATGTTCCCCTTGAAGGATTTTTTTTTCTTTTTTTCGGGGGTGAGGGGGAACGACACTGCTAAATACCATTGGAAGCCGTTCTTTGTTTTTTAGTGCTTCATTTGGTTTTATCGAGGAGATATCCACAATTTTGAAAAACATATCGTCTGCACATGCGCAGCCCCACGCAGACGCTGGTTCGAAAGTTGTGAGTATGAAAACACGTGACTATGTGTTTGAGCGAAATAAGCCACGGCCTCCCAAGAAGGGGAGTTAGGTCCTGCTTTCTAGATGCAGTGGCCTATGAATGATTGCATTCCCCCACTATATCCTTCGTACATATTGCAACTTATCTGCAGCTTATCTTTCACCCGAATTTCGAACAAAGAAGCTCCTTCACTCTTCCTTCCTTTTGGCCCTCACATTTTCATATCAATGCATTATAATCCAGGCTTCCTACAAGAGGCAGCAGTTATTTCGGAAAAAAACATGTCAATTCACATTGAAAAAAAATTGCACTGATCAAAGAAGCATTAAAGCGAAGAAGTACCGTGCACCGCGAGAAACAAACTTGGTTTTCGTTTCCTGGTCCTGGAAGGCTCCTTCACTAATACTCGGGTATACAGATTGTGACATGTTCATAGGAAGGCACCCTTCTTGCTGGCTTACCTCCATTCATGTGCTTGCACAATGAACCACCCCACCAACCGAACGGATCGCGTGGATTCATGCCCGATTTTCTTAGACCCCTCTTTCCATCCTTCCCTTCCCATGCTCGAAGACGCGAGAGAGAGGAGAAAGCCTTGCAGAATATCAAGTTTGGTAGTCTGCCTTTCAGGGTGACCTTAGGTTACCAAGGTTGACCTGAGACCACCCCACTGATTTGGGGCTACTGTCGAGACCGGTTATAACGAAGTCGGTTAGAATGAAATAGCGGATATAGCGAAGTGATTTTTAATTCCCGTTGACTTCATTATATCCGGTCTCGACAGTACCTAGGTTCACCTGGGATAACCCAGGATGACCTAGGGAGGCCTGGTGTTACCTAGAGTGACCCGAGGTTACCTAGGGAGTTGTGGGGTTAACCGGGACAACTTCTCCTCAGCGATCTCACTCACCTCACTGTGGGCACGAGACTGTCGAGGAAGGTGAGTACCATGTCCCTTGAGGTGGAAGCCAGGATCTCGCTGAGCCCCACGCACACCCCCTGGCGCTGGTCCGGCAGGGGCGAGTCCAGCCCCTGCTCCAGGATGGGCACAATCTCTGGCAAGACCCGCTCGCCCAGCTTGCGCACCAGGTCCCCCAGGGTGCGGGCAGCCACCTGAAAAACAAAAAACTTGCTTTTTCAGCAAGAACAGCCTAGAACATGGGTCTTCGAAATTTTCCAATTCCAGGAACCCATACCTGCCTCCGACGACAGCCAGGGCACACCTCCCGATCTCGGCATTAATGCACCAAAATGACGCAGAAGCCTACAAACCTCTCGGACGACGACGCAAATACAGGGGGTGCTTGACTCATAGTTAAGTACCAGTGAGTAGCTCAATCTGCTCGAATAGCACTGAAACAATGCTCCACTTAGGGGCAGGAACGATTGTAGAAATTTGAAAGCTAGGAGAACCCCAATTCGGGGAACTCGGTTCCCACGGCCATGAACAACCGACGACATTGGCAGTTTTGAAGTTGCCACGCAAAACTATGTGCCGATCGAGGTACCCAAACTCTTCACTCAAAAACCAGCCGTGCGCCGTGAAAATGTCAACCGCCCTAGACATTCCCTACCGACCACAACCAACAGAAATAGTCTTGTCTTGCACCAAAAAGCTTCTTCTACATAAGGGAAAGCAAAACAAACTACATTGTCACAGAATTCAATAGCTACTTTTGCTTTTCAATGGTTATGTTGTTGTCCGTTGCCGTGTTTGTGAGTGGGGTGCGCGAGCGCCGAGGACAGGAGCACAAGCTTAGCCCGCGCGCGCGAGGTTTTGGGGAACACACCGCGGAGCAAGGTTGCGACGGTGTGGATGGTCGGCGCTGAGCAGATCCGCGTCGGTATGGTTGTTCGAACACCGAGAAGGTATTCGACGGAGAGGGGTGTGAGTGCTTGTGAGTGAGTGTTGTGCGTCACTACGACACCCAAGCCACCATGGCTTCTCGACCCCTACTGGCGGCGCAACGAACCGGACCTCCACCTGCACCTTGGAACGCTGACTCGGCTCTCACCCTCCAAAACTGTATGACAACCTCGATTGGACTTTTGACATTTTTTTTCTTTCATTCTTTCGAATGTGTGTACGTCCTGTGCGCCTTTCCCTTACTTTTGAATTATTTTATATAAAATACTGTTCGTAACGTCGGCATGCTTTGCTCTCACTTCCTCCCGCCTCTCAGGATGTCTATCGCCAAGGTGTGGTCCTAACACCTGGACAGCGGTCCAAGTCAAATTCCAAATTTGTTTGTTTAAACGGGATCTTTCACATCCGAACCTGTGACATACATGTTTACTGCATGGAGAAGGGCACAATGCAAGAAGCGGGAGCCTTCCTTTACTCTGGTGCTCTTGGTCAACTTTCCAGAGCCCTCATCATTTGAATCTCCCTTGTGCGCGAGTGCCAAATAAAATTTGGAAATCTAAAAGATTGTCCAGTCAGAGACGCCCCCCACGCGATTCGAAGGGGACATCATCTCCGTGCACTCCACCATCCTTCATCGCCAAAATTTAAGCGTGCCTCAACAACATCCGATAAACTTGGAGCTGCACAGAATGCGTCGCGAATGAACTGGACAAATGCCGTGCGTGTGATGTCACGAGGTCTCGCAACTCTGTGACATCACGAGATGTCCCAGCATCACATTACGTCAAGGTCTCACGTGATTTGCGTGTTGGTCAATTGGAATGAGTCGGTTTGCTCACAAAACCCAGCTTTGTAAGACAGTCTGGGCTCGTACAATTTACCTGAACCAGCTCAACTCGGCACACACCGCTGAGTTTGGATTATGAGTGTTATCTGAAAACACAACTGGATGTGCATTGCCCCCGCCCTTCTCTGCACCGCGCTACACTTTTCCGCACCGGTGCAGGTCAACCGAACGAGCCCTCCGTGTCCGAGGCGATCGAAGGTGCGGGGGGCCTCCTCACCTGCTGCTTGTCGTAGCTGCTGCTGGCCAGGAAGCCCAGGAGGAGGGAGAACAGGGTAGGTAGGATCTCCCGCAGGGTGCGAGGGGTGTTGGTCACCACCACCTTCCAGACGTGCAGCGATGCCTGGCGCACCATCAGCGACGTGTCCAGCCGCCCCATGTACAGGCCCGCCAGGACGCGGTTGCGGCGCTCCTCCCCCAAGGCAATCAGGATCGCCTGAAAGAGTAACCTTTTCAAATCGGAACGCCGTCGACGAGGTGGGGAGAGGGGGCACACTCTTCAATAACGTTGAGTGCATCTTCGCAACGGGGGCTCTCACTTTTAGACCAAACGCTCAAGACCCTGTTCACGCACTTGCGTTTGCTTAGGGCCGAGCTCTTGCGATCTCTCACGACGAAGCCCTGGAACTGCATTTTACTAGAGCGAAGGTTTTGCGGTATTTGCGGGATCAAACATACCTACAGTAAAACCTCGTTATAACAAAACGGGATATAACAAACTAATGGATATAACAAAGCAATCATAATTCCCCTTGCTTGCTAATAGTGGGAAGAAATGGACATTGGCTATAACAAACTAATGGTTATAACGAAATAATTACGACCGCTCCTTCAACTGTGTTATATGAGGTTTTACTGTATATGCCATCTACGAGAAACGGTCGTTTATAACATTATCAGAAGTTTTCCTAGCCAAAAAAAGAAAGAATGATGTGCAGAAAAAACTGGGGAGGGAAATGTGAAGGGTTGCATGGCTACCCAACAAAAGGTGCCAGTGTGTTCTCTCGTCATGAGAGATACCAAGAGGTCTCAAGGCACACGGTCGCAAGCAGTTACCAGTGTGCAAACCAGCCTTTACGTGCCTCGACTGATGGCCGAGGAACCCCTTGCAGTGTTGACATTGATGCTATAGGACGGTTCAGGAGCCTACAGAGCTTGCACACAATATTGAACATACTAGGGATAGAGAGCGTTTGACTCTAGGTTAAACAATCGATGGGTGGCTCAGATCTCCTAGAGTAGTGCTTAAACTGCGAAAACGCTTTATACACAAGGGTAGGGACGATCAAGAAAGTTTGGGAGCTCGGCGAACCACCGCGTTCCACTTGACAATGTTGTTCACTGGTGTTGCCAGCCCTTAAATCTAAAAGTCCGCGTTAGAGTGCGCCAAATAATGCTAAAATCCGTCGGACAGTTGACCGGTGAAGAAAGTTAACTCCTGGAGTGTGGCAAACTTGTTTCAATGGATGCGTTCTGAACTGCCCAAAAGACAGGGCCAGGGCATTCCAGCCCAGTGCCCTTACCTTGTGCGACTGCTCTGTGCCAAAGTTGTCGTCCTCGTCTGCTGTCTCAGTGGACATCTTTCCTGTCACTCCTACGGAGAGACAAACAAATTCCTAATTCACTTACGCATTCCCAACTTAGTCCTTTCCAGGGGACGGACACATTGGCGTACTAAAATGAACCAGTCGCTCGAAGAAATAGATCGGCCATCCTATCGTTACCCCATCAATTAGATCATTGCTTTCTTAGAAAAGGATTATCCATGTAATCCTTGCTCAGAAAAAGATTACAAATGCAAATTATTCATAGCGTTTTTTTGGCTATCTGGAAACTGTTTAAAACATTAGTGTATTTATACTGCAGGCAAAGCACATGCAAGGCATCGGGACTGGTGTGCCAAGCGGCCATGAGAGGTGGTACAAGACGTCCGGGAGCAAAGATAAATAAATGAGGCCTATGGTTGTGTCGGATCGTGTGTGGGAAATAAAAGACCATGGATGAACGATTGGACTCTGACAATTTCTCATTCCTATTCAAACCCTCACACACGAAAAAAGTATGTAGCATCTGCACAATCGAAACTTCGAGTAGCTACGCATATTTGCACTTTTCAAAAGTTTGAAAGCCGTACCTGCATGAACTTTCGAAAGTTTGACTAGCCGTATGTGTTCAAACTTTGGAAAGTTTGAACTGAATGGCTGTGCATCTGAACTTTCGGACGCCCGAATGACCGTGAGTGTTCGAACGCTCGAGCATGCACCGTGCATCGTGTGCAATGGCACACTGGCCTGAGATCTTGTACAGCAGGTCTCCCAGCAGCTGCACGGAGCTGTAGCGGATCCGCCAGTTGTCGTCGAACAGGCCCTTCTCCAGCTGGGGCAGCAGTAGGGTCATGGCTGTCTCCGCATACATGCTCACCATGCGCTGGCCCGCCCTCAACGCCGTCTCGCGCACAAACTCATTCTCATCCGCCAGCGCCTGCGTCGGAAACACAAATGTTCTTCCGTGAGCGTTATATTCGGTCTGTGAACTTTGTACGATGGCATCCACTACTACCCACCACGAAAGACCCAAATTTTCCAAAGTCGAACGAGAAGCATGAAAAATACAGCAAATTACAATGATTAAATTAAAAAGCTCAGGAAATGTTACAAAGACGCCTGAACTGATAGAAGTTCCCAACATTAAAAAGAGTAAACATTTTTGATGAGAAAATTAAAATGTGGTTAGTCCCTTACTTTGATCACCCTAGGAAGTAAACGCGGAAGTTGTATCCAACATACTACTAAGATAAAATATATTACAGCGAAGCTGTTGATCAATACGGCTCCTTGGATTTTTCGTGTGCGCAACCAAACATTACATTTGCACTGCCGCACGCACACACCTTCCCCGTATAAAAGATTCAAGTGAAGCACCAAAATAAAGCGTTGACGAATGTGCGTGCAAGATGCCATTTGTTTTAGGCTTTTGCTTTAGAAGAGTTAGTGCCGCAGATGCTGGCAAGTGCGGCGCGTGGAACACCATTCCCTGCACTCTCCTTGATGCTTGGGTAATTTAGCGTGTGCATATCCTTTCGCCACTGTGACCATCAATCAAGACAATAGATGTGTTTGTGCCTTTGTTCAAAATTCTGTGCCACATCTGTGTCGTGTGCTAAACACCTTCACAGAGTGGAATGGCTCGCAAATGTTTTTTTTACACATGCTTCTTTGTCACTATTACCAGATTAATCTTCACATTTTGCCACACATTCTAAGTAGGGCAGTGAACTGCACAAGACTGCTCCATCTGCCTTTCTGAGCTATATATAGGGTTCTGTGTTTTCGGTAATTGCCGATAAACTTTTTCGTCTTTCAATTACTTTAGCAATTGGAAAGCATTTGGTGCCGACCCTATAGTCCAAACCCAAAGATCAGCTGCCGTAAGACAAGAAGCGCCTTCGCCACCTTGAGGATGGGGTTGATGATCTGCGAGATGTAGGGGGTGAACTCTTTCTGGAACACGCTGGGCAGGTAGATGAACATCATGACGTAGCCGTCCTTGACGTGCGGCGCAATGTCCGTCCGCTCCGCCGTCGAGATGATCTCCGGCATCAGCGTCTGGAGCTTCTCCACCCCCAGGCCTCCCAGGACCTCGCTCAGACCTGGTGACGGAGGAACTCATTCAGAATCTGCTTCTCAGTGATGTGATTGGCCTAAGCCGTTTTGGAGCACCTTTTGGAGCAGCCAAAACAGTGTTTTGGAGCAGCATAAGTGGTATTTGGAGCAACCAAAAGAGTGTTTTGGAGCAGCATAAGTGGCTTTTGGAGCAGCCAAAACATTGTTTTAGAGCAGCAAAAGCGTTTTTTGGAGCAGATATTCTTCGAGAAAAAAAATCGTTTTAAGTACTGGACAAAGGAAGGGCACTTTGCTCGCCTCAATAAACAAATTATGGTCGAGTTAGACCACCTGGGAGTCTTTCCACGTGTAACAGAAATGCCAATGACATGACACATTTTGCAATGCTTCAGTTAAATGATACATACCCGCTATAGATAAATAAAAACCAAACTGCACATATAAAGTTTATTTGAAAATGACCAGCTCAGTAGAAAATATTGCACCATTACGTTTACTAGGTATATGATATAATAAATGGAAGCAGCCTTCAAATCATTGAACACGTAACTACTGCAGCGCATTGCGAAATCGTATGGACGAGACAAAGGTGCATTACGACTAGCGGGTACTCTTCATTTTGCTTTTCTAAAATTTCTGCAAGGCTGCTGCAAGCCTCGCTTTGCCTTCGGCTAGTAATAAATGTCCACTTTCAATGCCTCCAATGAGAAATTGAGACGTCCCACAAGTGTACAGTAATGTAGGCGGTGCAGAGCAATTCCGAAAAATTGCTTGCCACCGTTGTACTGGTTCCCGACGCGCCAGATTTTCGTCAAAAGTAAGCAAATGGGAACGTAAAAAAATGGATTGCCAGCGATCGGCTGGTGCCCCTGTTGTGCAATCGGTAACCGGATAAAAGCTCACCGGACAAAAGCTCACCGGACAAAAACTCACCCGTTTTTGCACAGACCCGGACAAAAGCTCACCCAATTATTATTTTTTTGGCTACCAGGGTGAATCACGGGCTGAGATAAAGTGCGGACGCGATGAACATTGCACCATTTTCAGGAAAACTGCTACCCCCCCATCCCATGAAAAGGTGTCCACAGATAGGCCATAACAGGCGGAGAAGCAACGATTTTAGAAAGAAATAGGTCACCAAAACTGAGTGGAGCTGATAAGTCTATTCATAACTAATGAATGGGTTTGTTGGGGTTTCAGGTTAATAATTGAAGTGGGTGAATGGCTAAGAAAATTATATTGTTTCCTTCATTCTGCGTCGTAAATGTATTTGAAATTAAAGATTATCTCAGGGTGACGTGGAAGGGAAACTGAAGCAAAACTGTATTATACAAATCATTGAGTTGCCAATTTTTTAAAAAATATTTTGAAGAAACGGGAGTTGGGTCTTTAGGACAAATACAAGACAATTGACCAGTTTGGAAAGCTGTGCGGAATTTTTGGATAGGATGGGATTTTCTCCTGGTGAGCTTTTGTCCGGGTCTGTGAAAAAATGGGTGAGCTTTTGTCCGGTGAGCTTCTGTCCGGTGAGCTTTTGTCCGGTGAGCTTTTGTCCGGGATTCTGTGCAATCATGTTCACATGCTCGTGAGGGAAACTTAGGCAGGCTTGCAGTTGCACGTGCTTCGTCGCGCGAGCGGAGACAACGGCTGTTCCATCGGAACCGAAACCACACCACTCCGCTCCGTTGCCAACTGGTTCCCAAAAGTGTATGCAAAATGTAACTGTCCAGCATACGACAAAAACAGTCCAGCGGCACGTGCTTGCCAGGCCGGCAGGAGAGGTACAAGCCAAACACACAGAAAAAAGAACCTGAGCACAACGATGCGAGGCATCGCGAGCCAGGTTCGAAACGTTCTTGGAGCGCTTTGTGCAACGACTGAACGCGACACAAACAAGCGCGCTGTGCGGGTTCAGCATGCAGGCATTGCCTTCTTTGCTTTAGCTCACTTCTCTTCAACGTTCTTTCGCGGCAGATTTTTCACGTACCGGGGTCCCTTTTGAAAGAAAGCGCATCGAGAGAAACCTAGTGAGTACTTCGACACAGAAGTCTTTGAGTTAAAGAGGGATTTTTGTAGTAGCGTATGATTTAAATAAGAACAAGAATGTTGATGAACATGCGGCGGTCCTTACGTTTCATTTTAGAAAACGCTATATTGGCAGCGACGTGGGGACGGCAACACCCGACGTCGCGCGACCACGGTGACTGGTAGGCGGGGACCAAATCTGGTTTTCCCACGGCCGTTGCTTTTAGGAGCGAGTGCTTCAGCTCACAAAGTAACTCCTACCGCGCAAAAACGTGGCTTCGTTTCACAGCATAACGGCATGGCTGGCACCCGGCACGCTAGCGCCGGAGCGTCCGCACACACCCGCGTCTATCGTTGAAACATTTTTTTTTTAAAAGACGCGAGACGAGACCTTTGAGACGACGAGAGTGTGAAACGCAAGACGGCGGGAATACTATGCAAGACCGGATAAACCATTGATGCAGGCTACTTTGTGTAGGGCGGCCGCTTGCACCCCACAACACTCGCATGCTCAATTACGGTACTCAGTTTAGTTTCGGTTTTGAAAGACGACTGAAATTGGTCCTTTGGCGCAGGCTTGGCGCGGATTACCCATATTTTGGCAAAATGTAGCAGGATGTAGCAAGGCTAGCCCCTTGGCGCAGTTTGGCGCAATGGGCGCAGCAATCACATCACTGGCTTCTACCCATTCGTCGAGAACGGCCACTTTAGGAAGAATAAACTGTGCAAAGTTGAACCAGAAAGGCAATCCACTGTGAGCAGTTAAGGGAGAGTAGTGGGATCACTGCAAATAGGCTGCACCACAGAAGCCATCAGAAAGAAAGTCCAAGTCACAAGTTAAATTATACAGGCTCGATGATGCTGACAAAGACCAGGGAGTACAATCTGTCCCGTTCTGGGTGTGGTTTTGTGCTAAATTTTTTATTATTTTTTAAGGATGGGCGAATATTCGGTTACTGTAAAACCCTTAATGTTCGCGAGCCCTCAATTTTCGCGAATTTCACGAATTGAAGAATTTGCAAAAATTAAGGGCGCGCGAAAATTTCGGTCCTTAAGATTTTCAATGCAGGCGTCTGGAATTCGCGAAATTTAGTGGTCGCGATTATGTCATCTGTGACCGATTCGCGAAAAATAGGGGCCGCGAAAATAAAGGGTTTTACAGTATTACGAATAGCCAATCGAATTCTGTTCTATTCGGCATTCGCTTCGAATCGAATTTAAGTATTCAACAATATCGAATTATTCGCCAATATAAAATTATTCGACAATACAGAATTATTCAACCTTTCTAAATACATTCAAACCCGACTATATCGAACCCGTTCACATCGAATTATTCCTTATATCGAACAATTTTTCTGTACAGTAATGTTACAGTGATAATATATAGCAAAAACTATGGTTGCATAGAACAAAAATAGCAGCCGCTACCAATATATCGAACTGCCAAGAGCGCCGTTTTGCTCTGCAAGCTGGCTTTCCCCCAACGCGAGCGGCCGCATTGGGGGAAAGCCAGCTTGCAGAGCTCGCAGGCTTTTTTTTTCCAGGCGATTGCATTGATTGTTTGGATGAAAAGAGAAAAAAAAACAGCTTTTGCGGAGGGGGCGGAGAGAGGGTACTCCGTGCTCCCTCTCCTTGCTCCGTCCGCAAAAGAGAATATTAGAGCGCAGCTCTTAGGGGCCCGTTCCCGGCTTGAGTGGCGTCGGCGTCGGCGTAACCGCAACTCTCGTAACCCTCGCGAGGGTTACGAGGGTTAATCTCATGAGGGTTACCCTCACGAGGATCACGAGGGCCACGAGGGTTACGAGGGTTAGTTACCCTCAAAAGGGTTACCTTCACGAGGGTTACTTACCATCGTAACCCTCACGAGGGTTACGAGGGTTAGTTACCCTCAAAAGGGTTACCTTCACGAGGGTTACCCTCCACGAGGGTTACTTACCCTCAAAAGGGTTACCTTCACGAGGGTTACCCTCACGAGGGTCACGAGGGTTATGAGAGTTACCCTCACGAGGGTCACGAGAGTTACCCTCACGAGGGTCACGAGAGTTAGCCTCACGAGGGTCACGAGAGTTACCCTCACGAGGGTCACAAGAGTTGCCCTCACAAGGGTTACTAGGGTTACCCTCACGAGGGTCACGATGGTTACCCAGGTCACGTGACCCCGGGGGGGGGGGGAGTCACGTGACCTGGGGATACCCCCCGAGGTCACGTGACCCCCCGTTGACGTCATAGCCACTGATGACGTCATCAGTGACGTCACTGATGACGTCACCGGCATCCGCATCGTCATCGTCATCATCACTGATGACGTCATCAGTGACGTCACCGGCATCCGCATCGTCATCATCATTGATGGCGTCATCAGTGACGTGACTGATGACGTCATCGGCATCGTCACGTGGCCCCAGGTCACGTGACCCCCCCCGACGTCACGCGACGCCCCAAGGTCACGTGACTCCCACAAGGTCACGTGACTCCCACAAGGTCACGTGACCCAAGGTCACGTGACTTCCCGCCCCCCGAGGTCACTTGACCCCCCCCCCCCCCCCCCCCCCCCCAGTACCCTTGCCTCCTCCTCAGGAGCTGCGCTCTAATTCGGTGTTACAGGGAGTTGTAAACGGCTTTCATTTTTTTTTCTTCCCAACGGTTGACGCAACAGCTAAAAAAAAAAAAAAAAAAAGTTAGCTTGTTTTGTTAGTTGGTTTCCCCCAACGCACCACCCGTCTTAGGGGAAAGCCAACTTGCAGAGCAAAACGGCGCTCTGCAGGAGAAGATGCTCCTGCTCGGATGTACTCCGTGCCCTCGGCATAGTTCGGCGCTGATGCGCGAATATGGAAGGCTGCGGCCTCAGCATTTTGGAGTCCGTCGATAGCGTAGAAAAATATTGTTATCGCGGATGCAATGAAAAAAAAAGCAGCAGAAGATGCAAGACTACTTCATTGTGTAATATTTCAGCAGAAAGTGGATTTTTGAGAGTCAAATTCATTAAAACTTTTATATCGAATTACCCGCTATATCGAACTAAGAGACCTTTTTTTCCGAGTTCGAAATAAATGGGTTTGACTTACTCTGGCTTGGATTTACGGCCAGGTGGCGCAAGCTTCCGACCATTTCGTGCTCCCGAACTCAATACACTTGAAATTAACAATTATAGTACAGTTAGACCTCGATGTAACGAAGTCGGTAAAATTCGCAATTTACTTCGTTACATTAAAATTTCGCTAAATCGAAATTTGGCTTTAGCATGCAAAAAAAAACAAATTCCGAAACATTTTACGGGTATGAAAACTCACCGAAAATGACATTCATATAAGGGGCAAAGTAGTCCGCGAGTTTTGCTTGCGCCTTTACAACAGTAGCAGCGGCGTCATACGGCGTTCGAGCGCCCAAAGCGCTTGCACGGCATCTTGCTGCCTATGCGACGCCGTGTACCCCCTCAGTACGTCCATTGCGTCGAGCACTTCCCGAGTGCTCGTGATCACGGTACTTTCTTCAGGATGGCGTCCAAAACGTTTGCTTTCTCATCCAAAGAAAAGAACTTTACGTTTCCTTATGCCAGCAAGCACGTGAGTGCACCGCCCGGTTGAAAAATAAAGCTGTTTAGTTTAGGCGGTGCCAATGTTTCCAACCTACACAGCTCTTGCCCGCACAGTTTACTTGCCCCCTTGCGCCCACAGTGTGCTTGCGCCTTTGCTTTACATCACGGTCACGGTCGCAAGACGATAATCGGTCTTCTCGGTCTTCTCCTAGATGGCACTGCCCGTGCGGTCGCGCCATCACGTCGCTCCCCCGCTGAAGTTGGCTCCCGTGCTACCCGCGGTACAGTGGACTATGATGATCAGTGAATGTCAGTGGTGATGCTGTTATGCCGTGTAAACTTTTTGCTCGGCATTTTCTGGCCAGCCCCGCGGAATCCGCTTTGCCGCATGCCTCGCCGGCGCTACCGGCGCCGCATCCTCGGGCAGCCTAGGAACGTTGGAAGGCCTGTCCCCGTGAAGTAACCTTTCAAAGCGCTCGCGTTTGCGCATAATTTTTTTTTTAACCACAATTTTTTTTGCGAAGTTGTTTTGTTTTTTAGTCTATTTAGTTATTGCCTTCTATGGCAATGGCGCTTCGTTATATTGAAATAGCAGCAAAATGGACTTCGTTATATAGAGACTAAAAACACATGGGGTCTATGGGCAAAAAATTAGGAAAAATAAAATACTTCGTTAAATCGAGGATTTCGTTACATTGAAGTTCGTTATATCGAGGTTCGACTGTACTTCTAATACCGAATAAGGGCAAATATAAAACTACATTTTAGGCATATCTTGTGGTATTTGTTGCTTATACTATTCGAAGTATTCAATTCCAAATTATTCAGCCAAAATCACTATTCACTTCGAATTCGATTCGGACCCAAAATCCCCTATTCGCCCATGCCTATTCTTTTTATTATCTTTTGTTTCCATTTATTTTTATTAGGCATATCTTGTGGTATTTGTTGCTTATACTATTCGAAGTATTCAATTCCAAATTATTCAGCCAAAATCACTATTCGCTTCGAATTCGATTCGGACCTAAAATCCTCTATTCGCCCATGCCTATTCTTTTTATTATCTTTTGTTTCCATTTATTTTTATATCTTTAAAATTTTATTTATATAAGTCACCTCTATTTATGTTACTGGTTCTTTTATTTTATTATCTTCATTCGAACCGTGTTCCTCTCTCTCACGTGCATGTTTTCATTCAAATTCACTTTTCCAGAGCAGCTGTGCTCGCAGCTCTGTGGCTAAAGTATCTGACTGCCACTGCACCGTCCTAGGTTTGAGTCCCGCTGGGGCGTCTTTCTTAATATTGATTTTATATGGGCCTTTGTAAGCTTTATATATAGCTTCGACTTCGCGTAATACTCCCAGCGTGTCAGTTAACTGTTCATGATGCTCGTTTGTGAAAATTTTTTCATAGTTAACAACTCAAGGAACAGATTGCGCTATAATATTTTTGACTAATGGTTGACAAACGAGAAGTCCTCTTTTTATCCAAACACACTGCACACAGCCTTGTGATCACTGATGTACGTAGGAAAGGGGGCACGGCGCATACACGAGTCACTGTCCCCATCCGCGATTCAATTGAGAAAGCTGTTGCTCGACTGTTGCCGTAACTATTGCCACAATAGCGGGATGTTTTGTTCCAGCACGAGGCAGGTGCCGGCCCCGCGGGCGCACCGCCATCTTCACTGTTGAGGGGTGAACTAACCCGGTTGCATGCAGACCCAATGTGACGAAGCTGCGGAGAAGGACAAGGTCCAGCCCCAACTAAACTGATAGAAGAAAACCAAAAATGAAGGTCCAGTTGTTGTTATGACCTCCGAGTGTTCTTCTCCCGTGCTCTGTGAGGCTCGTATCTCGTGTCGTAGACTTTTTTTTTCTTCTTTCTTTATGATTGTTAGAACACCAAACTTTTCTGCCTAGCACAAGGTCGCCGTGAATGCAGCTGGAAAGTCCCTATAACAGCTATCGCCGTAAAAGGAAATCTCATCTGCCTATAGACACCACGCCTGCAAACGCCCCGAAGGAAGAAAGCCCCGCCGGCAGATGCCCCAATTAGAGACGACCGGGGTTGCTCGACTCACCCTGGGCGGCGCCCGAGCGGTCGACGGGGCTGGCCTCGGAGGTGAGGGTCTGCATGAGCCAGGGAATGAGGTCCTCGAAGCAGGTCTCCCCCATGCCCTTGATCATAGCCCCCAGGGCACGCGACGACACGCTCCGCACCTGCGAGCCAGGGCCAGAATCACTCAAGGCACCTGCACCGAACCCTTCTTTCATCCTTCTCCCGTTTGACGACCGTCTAGGAGACAAGGTCCGCGCACGACGTCGTCATCGGTAGATTTCCCCCGTCCGCCCTGAACGGCAACCACGCCTGAGCTCGACGAGAGTTTCCGCCTGCTAGCGTCGCGCTTATTGCGAGACACTGTGAGTTGCGCTGGTGGCGATGTTGACGCAAACTAGGCTGTGCTGCGTGGACCTGCTGGCGACAACGTTTGGGAGGAAAAGGTGCAGTCCTCGTCTTCTAGGCGGCACTGACTCGGGTCACGTGCCACCAACTCGGTGGGCGGAGGCCGAACCCCTCCGAGAAAGTGAAGGGATGAGACTGCCTCGTTGGAAGCCGGCCCACGAGCCTCTATGACGGAGGGGCTTTGAAACCAATTTCTCCTACGCAACGATTTTGTATTTCACTTGCCTCCGGTACGGGGTCGAGAAGTGACTGTTTCAGGCCTGGAATGATGGCCGGCAGGTAAGGTGCCAGGTCCTGAGGTGGAAAGTATGAAAAGAGTATGTGTGAGCATTGTGCAACTAATGGAAGCCACGGCCAGCCGAGTCACTTCAAGGTTGGTATTTTTAGGAACAACAGTAGAACGTCAAAAGTTCATCCGACGAAGCCCGGTGCATCAAACGTGTGGGGATACTGAGAAGGAAGGCTCTGACATGTCATCAAGCGGTAGTAAAACGAAAACATGTTGATAGAGTAAAGATGCAGTAAAAAACATATTTGCTTATTAAGGAAAGACCTGCTTTTGAAAATTTCTGAGTAATTTTTTATCCAATTTATATTAAATTCTTACATCTACCATAATCTTCTATGCTAAGCACAAGCATAAATGCATTGCTTTCCTATCTATTATGGTTAAAAATAAATATCCTAGGTTGGAGGCTGGCAGACATCAATAAACGTTGAGTCCTTTGATCGAAGTGTCTTCGATAAATATACTCGATAAAGCACGCTAGAGTTTTTCTGTACAACACCAAAATTTGTGTTCGACATGCAGGAAACAAACTTGGCACTCCAAGGAAACTAGATATACTTACTACGAAACAAAAATATACATGAGACAACTCGTATGACCGTTACATTCATCGTAGCCCCCAAATACGAGAAAGTGACGAAGCCGTGAGCGTGCGTCGTGGCACCTTGTGGTCGGTGAGGGAGTACATGTTGCCGATGATCTGGGCGGCCATCTTGCGAGTCTCGGTGGACCGGTCCTGGAAGGCGCGCTGCACCACGGGCATGATGAGGGCCAGGGATGGGGCGTCAATGAAGTGCACAAACTTGGTGTGCAGCAGGGTGGCCAGGCAGCCCGAGGTCTTTCCTGCGGGGTCCTGCAGGGCCTCGAGGAGCACTGGCACGATGGCCTGGATCTCCGGGTTCTTGATAACCGAGCCAATGTTCTGCAGGGCCTGGGCCCCCGCCCGCTGCACCTTGACGTGCGAGTCCGACAGCACCTCCATCAGCTTGGGCACGATCGAGGGCAGGCAGGAAGACAGCTGCTTCGGTGCGCAGAACGCCATGGCCCCCAGCAGCTCCACCGAACCTGCACCCGAACACCGGATCAGGACTTGCACGGTCAGCAAGGTCCGATTCTGTGGTACACTTGTCAAATTGATGGACAGCATCTGGCACGCCCCGGTGAAAGATTAGACCGAGGCTGGGCAGTATCGCGATACAAATGTATCACAAGAGTATCTTAGAGATACTTTTGGGTGTCTGTATTACAGCGGAGCTGTTAAGGGCTAGTTTCCCCAGTATCGTGTCCGTGGTCAAACAAGTCTTGACACAAAACTCAAGACAGCTACTGCCATCTATTAGCGACGGCAGCAACCAGACAACCGGTGGTAGCTGTCCAGAGTTGCCGGTTGTCTGGTTGCCGCTGTTGCTCATAGATGGCGGCAACCTTTCCAAGCCTTTCCCCTCTGGCTTGCCAACTTGTGCCCGGCCATTACTTCATTCCTACCATAGTACAGCTTCGCTGGTCTTCCTTCTTCACCAGAGTGGAAAGGCTGAAAGTTTTTTTTTGTATATATACACTTTAAAAGTGCATTTCTATCTCAGTAGTGAAATACACTTACGATGTACTGATTGTAGCACAATACTCTTCTGGTTACGTTTGTTTTTGACAATTATACCTGTCGGGATTTTATGCTAAACTCAAAACCATGTCATTGGCACGAGGGGTCCCTAACTTCATAATATGAACTCGATACTTACCCCCTCTTACGAGGGGAAAACCTCGAACAAATGCTCAATACATCCCAAGCTTCACCAAAAAAGAAGCACTACCATCTGCTTTCGCCACGGACTGCCTCCTTCACACCTACCGCAGTTCGGGACAAAATATATGTTTGCATGTATCTGCGTCTGTATTCCAAGGTGCTTTTTCGCCATTTTTACGGAAGTATCACAGGGATATCCCGTTACGTCAAGGACAAATGTATCTCAGTACCTGTTTTATGGCCTTAAAATACGTGTTTGTGTCCCGGAAAATACTTTCTTTAGTATCCCTGCCCAGCCCCCATTTCCCCACGTGAAACCGAAATCTCGGTTGCTTTCTCCGCAGTAAGCCTCAGCCAGTTTGCAGGCACCTCCGCCGTGATTCAAACTTGCTAGCTAGGGATCCGTCGGCCAACGTTTTGCCTCTGAGCTACCGAGATACCACGGATGTTCCGCAAGGAAGGACGACATTGCGAGAGCTCTTGCACGCAAGACTGTGTCCCCTGACTTTGTTACATCTTTGCAGCCCCGATTTCTCATTCACTGGGCTCGTGGTCCCCAGGTTCATGGACCCTACGGTTTGCACATGTTGGCAGCAGCAGAAAATTTACGGGAAATCGAGAATCCGTGAGCTTTGTGAAAACTGGGAGCTCACGAATATCAGGATTGTGTAAAACCTTGGGAGATTCTTTCAGTGTTCATAAAAGGGCTTTGCAACCGTAGGACGCTGCTAATGCACAATCAAATATTTCACTAGCTAAACCGAAATTTGTGAGATTGCACATAACTAGTTCAAATTCAGGACAGCCCAGCCAAATGGCAGCTCTTAAAAAAATGGAAATAGAAAGAACATCTCTCTGTTCCTTCTCTGAACAGTCAGTATGCAACCTGTCTCACATCACAGATGACAGCAGTGATCTGTTATTATCCTGGGTAATAAGGATCGACAGCACTCGGGAATTTCCTTCCACGCACAATCACTTGTACCTCCCGTGACCTTCCTCTAAAAAAACATGAAATCAATACAACTCTGCATTCTCCCTTCCCACGCAGTCACAACGAGATTTTGGGTAAGGAAAGGCGCCGGGTGCCTGGCGAAAACAAAACTCGGAGTCCCCAGCTTACCCGATTTTGTGCGCCACTGGTCGTTCTCCAGGCCTGCCAGCAGAGAGGGCAGAGTCAGCTTGACGCCGTGTGCTGTCAGCTTGCTCATCACCGCTTTGGCAGTGTTGTCCGTGGCCTGACCAGACAGCGGGAGATCAGCAGAGGTCACAGAGTATGCACCACTCTCTTTGACAACACTGTTCAGTAGATGGGGCCCCTAACGTGTCCACACCCTGTTGCGCTTTTCTAGGATTGTGCGAATATTCTAATTTTTAAATAGTAGTTTCGAATAATATGATATTCATCACTCACTTTGAAATAAACTGCAATACTCATTATTTTCAAAGTGTTAATCGTACCGGGTTATCCCCGTTGAGCACGCTTCTTACCAACACATCGGTGTTCTGCCGAAAAGCAACACCCGTGGAACACGCTTTCGCGGGTGTGGCTTCTCAGCAGTGCACCAGTGCTCGGTAGGAGGCAAGTTTACAGCAAGTTTTCCAAATTAAACTTGCCGTAACTTTGTAAATGTTGACAACTTTTGGTGGCAAGTTTTGAAGAATAAACAGGCTACTATGCCAGAGGCAGAGATGTCCTCACAACCTATTTTTATCGTTTGTGATGCAATATTCGGTTAGAAGATATTCGGCCCAAACCACTATTCGCTACAAACTCCAAATCCCCAGTTTGCACGTCCCTACTATTTTCTCGCATGGATTAATGACCAACATTAAACTTTGCTCCCTTTGTCGGTGCCCCATGAAAGCCACCTAAAAGTGTACTAACAATGTTTATTATTTCATTTTATTATTTTTATTTTTTTTTGTTTTGCTATTTCTTATTTTTATTTCTTTTGTTTATCTATTTTATTTATTATTTAAATCTGCTGCTCTCGCCGGCCCGTTTGCATTCAAATAAAAGTTTTTACCTTTCCAGATGAACTGTGCTAGTAGCTCAGTGACGGTGGTGTCCAACTGCCACCTCACTGACCCAGGTTCGATCCCCTGTGGAGTTCGAATCTGGGTCGGTGAGGTGGCAGTAGTATATGTAACTTTAAACCCTGTAGTTCTGCCACTAGTTTGTGACGCTCGCTATGATGCTCATTATGAGGCTCGTTCATGACAATTTTCTCATAAGAAAACGACTCATAAAATAGATTGTGTGTTAAAACTGGCCATGCCCTGTTTGCCTCAAGTGTGTCACCCTCTAATATAAAGTAAACAAATCATCTTTGAGGATGGTTTAACTGGACCGAGAAGCCTTCCTGCAAATCAGATACTCTCATTTTTTTTTTTGGTCAATTGCAACGCTTTTAATTACTTATTTTCGCTCCACCTTCCCGATAGCAAAAGAACTTGCCCCATCGCCAAGGTGATCTCGGAGGTCTCCATGTCACCGGTACCCGAGTACGTCACGTTGCAAGCATCGCCAAAGGTGCAGCCTAGCACCGTCAGCGACTCTTATAAAAAACAGCCTCTAGATTTATCCGCGTGAAACGCGTTTCGTCTCGTCAGGAGGGGTCTAGAAATTTGCGAAGCCGAAAAGTGAAGCTGCCGATTAACTCGATGCTGATCGGCCGAGTCAGGTGATGACGTCACTCCCCCTAGCTCGACACTGACTGGCCGATTCAGGCGCGAGATCACGCACGAAGCCACGCTTGATGCTGATTGGCTAGTGATTGCGAAATAAATCATGTGCCACCACTCGCCCGCCAGACGGTGGCTGGATGTTGTCGGAGAAACATCTGCGGCTGTGGAGGGTTCTGGAAGTGTGCCAGGGGTTTAAAACCCGGGTTAGTGCTGGTATCTCCATTCCAGGAATTGCTATGGAGTGTACCTGCCGCACGTTAAGCCAGTCGCTAAACTAGCCAATGAAGAGCGCCGAGAGCGTAGACATCAATCCCAGAGAGATCAGAGTGAAACCACACAATTCACGTGCAACACAATTGCCCAGCAATGTGCTACGCATTTTTTTTCTAGGCTCTCGCGAAGTCTCTGCCCGACAGTCGAAAGGGGGGAAGGGGCCGGCCTTACCTCTCGGACGTACTGGTTGCTGTCACCGAAGCAGAGCAGCAGGTGTGGGAGCACGTGCACTACATAAGGCTCGAACAGGCGCCCCAGCACGCTGCACAGCATCTCGAAGGCCAGCAGGGCACCCTCCTTGCGACGGGCATTCTTCTTGTCCTGGGAACGGAGGGCCACGCAAACTCATCACGAGTGGTCTGCACTGCAGGATGCCCACGCCCCCACACTTGGTCTGAACTAACTTGAAATGGCACCGTTTTGAAGCCTCAATGTGGTGGTCAACGTTTTACCGAGCTTCTTCGGGGTTCTTAGAGACCCCAAAGAAGCCAGAAATAGTATAATAATCTAGAGAAGAAGGCTCCATGCATTTCGGCTGCTTCGGACAACAGGGCATGGACGTGGGTGACCCCAATGGAACCACACTACTGGAGGCACTTTGATATGCACAAAAGACAAAAAAAAAAAGATCCCTCCCGAGGTTCGTATCTATACTGCCAAGGCCGGTTATAACGAAATGGCAGCTACAGCGAAGCAATCACGATTTTCCATTTCCTTTTGCACTTCGTTAATTGAAGTCGGTTATAACGAAATAGCGAAGTGATTTCCGATTCCTGTTGACTTCATTATAACCAGTCTCGATAGTAGTCGCCGACTGACTTGTTGGACACCGATAATTCAAACTGTTGGATATGTCAGAACTAAAAGGGCAAACCGTGAACTACCCCATAGAAATAGTGCATATCCACGACCGGTGTTTCAAACAGCTTGACATCCGAAAGTTAAATTTTTCGGAAAATATTGTCGCGAGCAATCAGAGGGAAACATCACCAAGAAGCCGCCATTTCAGATTCTATGTTGGCTGCACATGGATTGACTTGGTAGTGCTACTTGAGTAGTGCTAGGTCTTACCGCTAGGCGACGCCATGCTATGGCTTTCTTTTCTCTAGTTTTGTGTCATTATCATCATCATTGTTACCATTTTGTTTTGCTCATTCGCCATTCTGCAGTCGCGGACTTGCACCTTTTATCTCGTCTCGGAGAATCATGTTTTTGGTCTACGCTGGCTTGGACGTCATGGCCCCATCTGTTCTCACACCCCCGCAAGTGTTGCTAAGAAGCGCAGAAAGTACTCGATTATAACACTAGAAAAGAAGGCAGCGATTTTCAAGCTCATAGAAAGTGGCCGAACGCAAGCGAAGGCGTAACCTGAAGCAAGGCACTATTGTTGGCTTAGACGTAATAAAGGCGAGTTTTTTAATCTGCTAATTTTAGGGACTGCTCTATTATCAGACTTTTTTCAGTTGCTGCAAAGCCCGAAAAGTCGGTTGGCGACTGTAGTTCTTTCTAGCTTCAATTCGCACGCAACACTGACAGTGCACATTTTATAAAATAAAGTTGGCGAGCACTCGAGCAACTTCAACTCGTCCTGGCAAAACAAACACGGCTAGCCTATGTTCCACTTTCTTTCTCCGCTCTCTTTCCTGAGGGACCACTGATATCAGCACTTACGATTTGTCACATTGTACTTTTCTCTTTACACCCTCGAAAGAGGTGGAGTCTCTTAGCCACATATCAACCACTGCATCGATGGCTTCCAGGGAGTTTCTTTTTCACGTTTTTCCAGCTTTGATTATCCTTGCGATTTGTTTGGCCCCGACTCAGTGGGACGCTTGTGCACAAAGGGACTACAGGATGTTAAGCTTTATTTTGCATAAAAAAAAAAGAGCAGAAAAAATAATTTTTTTATTGCGAGCCTAAGTTTATTTTCTTTTTTTGTCTGACAGATGGCAATGGCATTTATTGCAGATGCGTGTTTCAGCTATCATTGACTGCTTAAAAATTGCATCGATAATGTGGTTAGGACCAGGCCACTGACCAGTCTCAAAGAACGTTTGTGAACCTGGCAAGTAAACTGATATACCCATTTCCACCTGGACCGCAGGGACAAGGAAAAGACGTCACGAAAAAGGTTTACTCCCTCTAAACGCAACGGGGATAATTCCAACAAACTTTCATAATTGCTCTACAACTGAGAGCGACGAGGAGTGCTTTTGGTCCCAGTTGCACAAAAAGGGCTAGGCGGGTCCAAAGCAGGCGTTCCGAAGTTCTCCTACCTGTACGGCCTCGGTAAGGGTGTTCATGATGTCCAGCTGCTTGAGGGAGAGGATGCCCAGGCCCCTGACCAGCCCCGCCAGGCCGTAGGCGGCGCCCCGCCGCTCCCCGTACTGGTCCGAGTTGAGCAGCTGGGTGAGCAGCTTCTGGACCAGCGCTGGTGCTTCCTCCTTGATGGCCGGGATCAGGGGCGGCAGGCAGGAGGCCACGGCCTCTTGCACCTGTGCAAGGGAACGGACCGTAAGCTTCTGCCCGTTCCACCATAAGCGCTCATTTTGTAACATTTGGAAAAGTGCACAATGGAAAAGTACACCTTTGCATACTGTTGACCTAAGGTGTTTGCTCAGGATTTTATGGTACATTGCTTTTTAATCGGTCGGTCGATCAATCAATAAATCAATCAATTAATTACGAAGGGATTCCTGGCTCTTGTATGCACACTGCATGTTAAGGGGCAGTTATCACTGGTTCAAAATGATACAATATATCAATCAACCACTGGGCGCTGATTGATTGATTTAGAGTGGTCACCTATAATTGGTTCCAAATCAGTCAATCAAACAATTATCAGTGTTTGCTGGTTCTCAGATGTGCACTTCATGATAGACACCTAAACTATCATTATTAAAAAAAAATAGAAATCACTATATTAATCAATTAAAAAATCACTGGGGGAGTTCCTGGCTCTCGCATGTGCTTTACATACTAGAGTGACCAGCTATAACTGGCTTGAAATTAATGAATCAGATATTTCCTCAATTAACCAATCAATAAACCAAAGTGGATAAGACAGCCCCAAGAGCTGTAACCAACTTCTGCAACCAGGGAAGAAGCTGGCTGAATAGGGACAACTGCCAAGGACTGCCAGAAGGCAAAAGAGACATTCATGGAACCGTTTTTCCTGTACATACCAAACTTGTCAAAAAGGGTAAGAAATGACTGTGCGGTTCTGGGTTATTCAAGACCTTCGATAAAATCGTAGATGAAAAAACACTGACAAGAGACAAGCAGATGCTTGAAATTGCTCGATACAGTTCTCAGAACAAAGTGGCTTTACTACTGTTACTGGCCCACCAACCAGCTAATTGCATTGCGTGTTTGTTTAGATGGCAGGAGCTCACTTAGCCCCAGTGGGCGTCCAGTGCCTCCGCTACAAATGTGAAATTTAGCCATGGCAGTAACTCTACTAGCCCGGGGTCTTTAACGTGTACCATGCAGTAACGACGATTCACAACCGCACACCGATACGACGCTCGTCCAGATTGGAACGGGAAGGGGCGGGGACTGAACCCAGGATCCCCGGGTTCTGCAGCAAAGCGAGCTTTCACTCCACGTGCTCCGAGCTGGTGTGCGCCAGCCCACTCGGCCACCGATCCCCCCTTTCCAACAAGCTTGGGGCCCCCAACCACCGAGACAGAAAGGTGCCCCAGCCACCCCCCCGCCGTGCCCCGTCTGCCCACCTGCTGCGAGGGTGTGGCCAGGGTGTCGATCAGCTTCTTGACGATGGGCTTGACCCGGTGGTCTTCCTTGTCCAGGTGGCGGGCCAAGGTGCCCATGAGGATGACCACGCTCTGCCGCACCTGGTCGTAGCTCACGTCGTCCGGGGCCTCGTCCAGGAACTTCTCAAACAGCGGCAGCAGCAGGTGCACTGCGCCCTGAGGGGAACAAGGTAGGTCAAGAAGGTGCGTTTACAAAATTTTCAGCTGCACGTTCCGAGAGAAAAGGTGGTGGGCAGTCTCAAACTGTGCACTGGGGACGGTGCTTGGAACGCGTCTCCCACTGGTGCGTTTACCGCATCCTAAAATGTGGTCCCTCAATTTACACCCGATGACATCGTAAATGCCGTCTGCAATCCTGGCGGTGTCACAGCGGCAGTGGTGGACGTGGCAGACACCTCATCTTGCTGCGGGTCGCTTTCCAGCCTGACGGCCCGCGGAAGATTCGGCAACCAGGAGTCGGTACGCCGCAAAGACGGCCTCCCCCCGACGCTTGCATTCTCTACTTCTTTGTTCCGGAACTTGTACGCCCAGCTGCTAGGATCGTGACATCCAACAGCACAACACCCGCCGTTGGTGGCTTCACCCGTTGCCACTTTGGAACCACTTTCGATGTGTGGGCAGAATGCGGAGAGTATGTTGTCTGCTTCTTTCGCAGGGGTTGCAGTGATGTCAGCATGATGCCGAGTTCTCATTGGCTTTGATTGAAAGGATAGTGGGTAAACCTCAATGCTAGAAGCTTTTGGAGCCTACCCACTATTTTTTTTAAATCAGCCAATAAGAGTGCGGTGTTCTTACATCATCGCAACCCATCTGCAAAAAGCAGACAAAATTGCGCTCCGCACTAAACGCTGAACATACAAGCTGGAAAAACGTTCCAGGAACCGAAGTACTGGGGGATGGCAAAATACCCTTTCCATTAGCTCGGTGGTTCTCAAACTTTTCAATCTCGAACCCCTACTTGCCAAGAGTGATGGCCGAGAAACTGTCGCTCTCCTTGGCATTGATGCAATAAAGCAGATGCTCAGAGTTATGCATCAACGAATGGCTTACTGCTTTGTGCTTAAACTGGGAAAACACATTACTAGGGGTAGGGACGGTCAAGGAAATTTGAGAGCTCGGGGAAACCATGAGGACGCAAGGGGGTCCCCAGTGTTCCAACCCAGCTTGAGAACCTATGCATTAGCTTATTCATGACACGTGGTGCGTGCAATTTCTTTGTTGATTTTACCAAACACTTTTAACATTAAGCAAGGTACTAGATTAATAGGAAGTAGAGGTGGTAACGTTTCATTAATCTACAACAAAGGCCTTTACCAACAAGCATACATCATAGCTGCAGCTTGGTCTGGGGCACCTTTGGCAGGATTCGACGAAGGGAGTTCATCCTTAACAGACGGCAGTAACACGACTCAGAGAAAACCGCCCCATTAAAAGGATGGGCAGATTTTGACGAGAGATGGAAACCGAGCCGCAGTAACGAATTGACTCGTTTGTTCTGAGCGTTAAGAGCCGGAAACAAACTCGAGGAAAGAATCCAAGATGCTTTAGCATTCATTATCCACATACAGTACGCTCGTGATAATTCAAACCCTGCTATTTCATACTTCTAATTAATTCAAACAAATTTTTAAATTTTGGTTGTTCCGCTTCCGCGATGTTTTTATTGTATTTATAAGCCACTCAATTCGAACATTGTTTTCATGTAATTCATATTTTTTGTTCTCATGGCCTCGTTGAGCGCGCTTCTTACCGAGCACCCGTGCACTGCAGAGAAGCAACACCAGCAGAGCTAACTTCTGTGCGTGTTGCTTCTCTGCAGTGCACCGGTGCTCGATAAGAAGCACGTTCAACGAGACTAACAGTCTACAATAGACAACTTTTTTGCTGGATGAACAAACCACCCTGGATTTGAACAATATGCTTTGCACACCGAGGAAGAAAACCTCAAAGTCACGGAGGCAGTCCTCTCCATACAGATGCATGCACGTCGGCATTGTCCCTGCAAGCTTCGACAACCCCAGAAACCACAGACACTTTACGGCTCCATAAAGACCTGTTCACGCGCTTGCGGTTGCTTTAGAACAGAGCTGTTGCAATCTCTTACGACGAGAGCACACACTAGCATGCTTCCGCCACCTACGAAGTGACCCGGGAACTGCATTTCACTAGAGCGAAGGTTTGGCGGTATTTGCGAAATCAAATAACGAGTTTTTTTTTCGAAGTGAGCCAAATTCAGAAACTGAAACTAAGCCAATTTTGGCTGAAATTCAGAGTATATCCGGGGGTCCATTGTTTCCAAAAGATATTAATTTGAAATTGGTCATATCACGCGAAAGAAAACAAAAAAACAATGTAAAGGTGGCCACAGTACAGGGTGCAAAACTAGTCCAATAAGCACACATTCCTGTTTATCTCAGTGACAGGCTTAAGCTGAGCTAGTTGGTTCATACTTCAGGTAATTCTAGTTCACCTGGCCTTACCTGATGAGATGCTGTTCATCTCAGTTTCACCTCACATATATTTGGCTCATTTAAGAAAAAAATAAAATCTCCTTTAATGTACATACTATCTACAAGAAACGGTCCTATTTAACAATGTCAAAAATTTGTCAGAGAAAAGAACAGAGAAAAAAAAATGGTGGGTGCACAGGTGTACTATGTTGCATAAATTTCCATAGAACTAAGTGTGGGTGGCATAAGAAATGTGGGGGGGAGGGGTTAACGCTTCGCCAAGTTTTGCATGAGAGTTGCGTGAACTGCCCGTGCCGCAGAGGACCCACTCGGCCGCCGTCCAGAGAAGTGAGCAAAGGTTGCAGAATCACGGCTGCCGGAGCGATGATTATCGCCGTTTCAAGCAGACAGGAATGCGTCGTGTTAAAGCGAGCAAACAAGCAAGCCAGAAGATAAGAAATTTCTGCAGAAACCACTACAGTTGGCTGTCTATCCAGGACAACCTCAAGGACTACGTCTAAGACAACGTTGAGGATGGCGTCCTAGAGGACGACATCAAAGATGACGTCTAGGACGACCTCTAGGGCGATCTCAAGGACGACGCCCAGAACGACCTCTAGGGCGATATTAAGGACGACCTTAAGGATGACATCCAAGAGGGTGACATCAAAGACCATCTCAAGAACAATGTTAAGGACGACCTTTAGGAAGACGTCAAGGTCGTCAGGTGAGAATCTCAGCTCAAACGGTCTACAGCGCATTAGAAGGCCAGAAAGTCCAAGAAATCCAGGGGAGGTAGCTGAAAAATGCTATTGCAAAGGATACGCGTGCACACTGCACGGTTCTCGGCAGCAGGCATGGCACGCCGTCAGGAAGCATGGCAATGCAACCCGATCGGCGTTCCGGTATTATCTGTGTGACGTCACTTCCGTGACCAGGTTTTGAAGACGCTGATCCCCCAACTTTGCACCCCTTTCCAAGCAAAGAAAGACGTAGTTCTACGCAAACAAATGAGCAGTCCTGCGTCAAGCCTTTTCGTGGCGTGCCTGATCGGTGGTTTTTGCTACACCATCCCTTATGGGAAAATGTGGCGGAACCGGCAGAACATTGGAAGCAGATTACCTGCAGTGGCAAGGAAATTTGATTAGGGTCTTTATGGTAAACATAAAGTTTGTGCAAAAGTCGGCGCAAAACACCGTCAATCAAAAATCGTCTTTCTTGGTTGCCCACAGAGGTGCTGACACCTGTGACGCTGGGAGCAGTATCCAACTGCACCCGCTCACACGCAGGCAACAGAGAAGAACCGATTTCAAACGCCGCTCTTTCGTGGAGCTTGTCAACTGATAAATCTAAGAACGTTGCCATGGGGTGCACAGACAAAAGTGTTCGGAACAAAATGGACATCTGACCATTTTGTTCCAACGCTTTTTTTTTACAGCAAAGCTGTTAAGGGCTAGTTTCCCGAGGATCGTGTCCCCGCACAAGAATTGTCAACACAAAACTCTGGACAGCTACCGCCATCTATGAGCGACGGCGGTAACCAGACAACCGGCTTGCCGGCCTCACTCATAGATGGCGGCAACTTTCCAGCCTTTCCACTCTGGTTTGCACCAGAGTGGAAAGGCTGAATTTCTCTAGGCATCGTCCCAGATGTCGTCCTCGAAATCATCCTAGAAGTCGTCCTTGAGGTTGTCCTTGAGATTGTCCTAGAAGTCATCCTTGAGGTCGTCGCAGACGTCCTCAAGGTCATTCTAGAAGTCATCCTTGAGGTCGTCCTAGAAGTCGTCCTTGAGGTCGTCGACCTCTGGGCATCGTCCTTGAGATTGTCTAAGTCGTGCTTGAGGTCGTCCCATCATAGTACAGCTTCTCTGGTCTTCCTCCTTCACCAGAGTGGAAAGGCTGCAAGCTTTTTTTGTTTCGGGGCGTGGAAAGTGCGTCTTTCGGCACAAGCTTTTGGCATCTACGGTGCCACGACAGCATTTTGTTATCGGCTATTTCTTTGAATTTTCCGGAGCGTGTGCAGAGGGAATCGCATATCACGAAAACCCTATCGTATATAAGACGGGTTGTTAACGTTGCGGCGTAGCTCACTGGCAACGCCTCCACTTCGCAAGCAGCAGACCCAAATTCGATTTTCGCGGGCGGCGGGCAATCTTTTCTTGAGGATTTAACAACATGGACAACGGACACCCAACGGCCTACTACGCCAACTACAACATCAACAGGTTCCATAACAGCTATCTGCGTCACATACACGCAAGTGCTCCACAGCTACCCGATGGAAGGCAAGAGAGTGTCCTCTCGTCACAAGAGATTCTAAGGGGTTTTAAGGCACATGGTTGTAAGCAGTCGTGAACCAGCTGAGAGAGAGAGAGAGAGAGGAGATGCGAGGGAACGCACGTTTCCATGGAAGTCGATGAGGGCGACTGCGGCATCCAGCATGGCCTTGTGGACCTGTGGCCGGGGATCGCTCAGGGCCAGTGGTACGAAGAACTGCATGACCTGGGCCACGCAGGCGGTGGGCACCAGGGAGGCCAGCTGTCCCAGTGCTACACCCACCCCACTGCGGGGCTCCCACACGTCGGGAGGGCTCTCCACCAGCACCCGGCCGAAGCTGTCGCGAATCGGCTCTGGACGCTGAAACGGTACATCCGTTCCAAGCCCGTCAAATATTAGGCTTCAGCCATTAGTTCCAAAGCTAGAAGGTCATTTGGGAACTACTGGGCTATTCCCAGTATCCACAAAAAGAGTTTCTTTTTTTTTATTTTCTGGACTGCCCTAGTTGTAAAAATTTTTGAGTCTTCGTAGAAACACCTGGCATAAACTGTTAGTTCCTACATGGTGCACAACATGCAGTTAGATTTCTGTTCATTAAATGAGAACAACATATTGTCTTTCTGCTCGTTCAAAAAGAGTTCTACTAAAAAAATTAAGACAAACAAACATGCTTCCATCCTAAGGTAGCTAAGGCAATTAGATGTGTGCCAGAGAAGAACAGAGGAGCAATTCAGATTGCCCGAAAAGCTTCCAGAATTTTGTGCTTCGGTCTATACTCCTTGCCACTAGTTTCGTGCAGTACAGGTGAAGGCAACGCCAGGCGAGGGAAGAAAGGGCAAGCACTAGGAAGGCTGGGGAGGAGGAGAGAAACCTCCACTCTTCTCAAACGTTCCTAGTGCTCTCCCTTTCTCCCCTCGCCCTTCACTGCCCTCCTCCTTCGTCCCGCCTTCCTAGAGCTCGCCCTTTCTCTCTTTGCATGGCGTTACCTTCGCCTGCACTGCACACAACTAGTGACACGGAGTATAGACATCTGTTACGAAAGCACCAGTCTTGCCCACAAAAAATCGAACTGGTGGAAGCCAGCGCACCATAAATATGGCAGTAGTACCTCTTTATAGTAAAGGCTAATACGATCAAGATAAGGACGTGATAAAGCGAAGTTAAAGTATGCTGCAATACCCCTACAGGGCTGCGAGGTACACATATTGAAATGACATGATCATAGGGAGATCCTACCGTACCAAGCGTGTGACCACAATCTCACTCTCCTTTAATCTGATAGTGTCTCCCTAACAGTTGTGAACTCACTTTCCTCACCCTGACCCTTTAAGAAAGAAAAGAGAGTGTGCACCTGCAAGTACTTCTCGTAGGTCTCCATGAGGCGCAGCAGCACCTCCTGGAAGCAGTCCGGGAAGGCGGCAACCAGGGCCCGGAGCGCCCCTGCAGCGGCCACCCTAACCTCCGCATGCGGGTGGCCCACGTCCCCCAGCAGGCGGCTTGCCATGGCCGGCTCGGGCTCCAGCAGCAGCTCACGCCACAGCCTGGGCACACGCACGTCCCTTGTCACTTACCCCCCTTAGCACACACACAGTTCGAGGAAAGACCCATATTCAAAGAGGGTGGCCCAAACAAAACTATCGAGGAAAAATGCAGAGCCCTTTCACTCCACGTGAAGATAGAGGACCAGTGAAGCTGCTATCTTTACACCGTCTAGGACGATGCCTAGAAGACGACATCTAGGACGACCTCAAGGACGACTTCTAGGACGACGCCTAGGACGACCTCAGAGAAGACATCTAGAACGACCTCGAGGACGCCTAGGACGACCTCGAGGATGTCTGGGACGACCTCAAAGATGACTTCTAAGACGACCTCGAGGATGATGTCTAGGACCACCTCAGGGATGACTTCTAAGACTACCTCGTGGACAACCCCTCGGACGACCTCAAAAACAACTTCTAGGACAACACATAAAAAAATTCAGCCTTTCAACTCTGGTGAGAGCCAGAGTGGAAAGGCAGGAAAGGTTGTTGCCCTCTATGAGCGGCGGCGGCAACCAGAGAATCGGCAAGCCGGTTGTCTGGTTGCCGCCGTCGCTCATAGATGGCGGTAGCTGTCCAGAGTTTTGTGTCGACATTTGTTTGCCCGCGGACACGATACTGGGGAAACTAGCCCTTAACAGGTCTTGTGGCCCCATGATCCTCAGACCCATAGTGACACCGGCTATGAACCACTGTACATCATATGATGATGGTTCCACTATGTCACTGGTGTGATCTGCAGTCGCATGACATCATCGGCGTGATGCGGTAACGTGAAATAAATCGCGTGACTACAGCACGCGACTGGATGTAACGTTACGGGGTGCGATGACCCCGTGGGACCCCGTGACTACAGCACGCGACTGGATGTAACGTTACGGGGTGCGATGACCCCGTGGGAGCCAGGGGATACCACGTTTTCGTGAAGCTCTAGACTTAGCAACTTGCTCATAAAGGCATTTTGCTTTAAGGGTAACTGCAAAGAAAAAAAAGATTTTTTTTAAACAGCCGAATTTGGACAACATGTCAAAAAACATTTTTTCCGCGAGAAAAAAAAAAGTTTTTCCAGCAATATTTATTGCGCAAGACTGATTTTAGTTTGCGGCTATTTCGTCCGTTTCAAATCGCGCGCCACAAAGTTGGTGCTCCGTGACCTTTAGCACCGATTGGCTGCTATACTTCTCATTGGTTAAGAGTTTGATTGACTGCTTGACTGCTTCGAGATTCGCACCGGGTGCACCGAACGTCCGTGACTAGACACAGCTGTTACGTACAAAACCTGGCACAGCCAGGTTATTACGTAATAGCTGTCCGTAGAAGGCTTCGGACGTCCGAATACTGCGTTAGCTGACAGATTATTTTTCTCGGCTTCCGAACCATCTTACGTAAAATTGTTTGAATGAATGTGTACTGTTATCGTGAATCTTGGCTTGTGATTGCGGCTTTGTAGATTATCTTTTTCGTTTTGCTGGAGACACAAACAACGGGCCTAACAAAATCGGTTGCATATTCCGCGTACCTAGCAAAAGCACTTCCCCAGTCACCTACGAAAAGCGGGAAACACGGAGTTCGCACCGTACCGACTTCCCAGTTTTTTACCTGCTTTAGAGCAGTTTTTACCAGCTGGCTGCTAGTAGGTATGTCTACTGAAACTGCAACTCGAAACTAGGGGCAGTGTCAGAGAGCAAAGAGACAAAGTTCCGAAAGCTTGCTCGCCCTCTTCAATTTCTAAACTCTCAAGTGATTGTACCGTAATAAATGCACAACGCCTCTTCCCCCCTCCCCCCCTTTCAGAAAAAAAGCACTATGTTCACTACGTACAAAATGGTCTCAGTTCATGCACCTGTGGGCAGGTAGCAAATCTTGCCCAAATTTATTCACACCGCGATGAGCGCAACACGTCGCTGTGCATGAAGCATAAAAACGGCAGATTTAGGAAAACAATTCGGAGTCCATTGTTTAATTAAAACAATGTAATTTTGTTGAAACCGCCCGCAACTTTTTACTCGCAGTATGCGTCGGGAATCTTCCACATTTTGAAACGGAACGAAGGAAGATTTACTTTTAAGGGGACACACTTCCTAGGGGGGTCAACTTTTGAACCCTTGTCTTAAAATTAATGAAATTTAAAGGGTAGGCTGGTGGTCATGCTAGAGGGTGTATAACAAAATTTCAGGTCTGTCGGTTATATGAGAAGGAAATTAGAGTAGCTTTTATCAGCAACACGCCTACATTGTTTAGTTAATCTATCGTCAAAAAACTATCACGATATTCAAGATTTTTATTTGTTAGATATGTATTAGAATGCCTAGAGGGTGCGGCTATGGAACGTTTTTTCTAAAAAGTCATTTATTTCTACAAATTTTCTCTTCTGCAAAATTGGTCAACTTTTTGGTCTTCTGTGTCTTCGACAAAATGTTCATATTTTTTATATAACAAATCCGTAAAGTGACAAAAAAGTTCCATAGCCGCATTCCTTATTAAATTTCAGTCAGGAAAAGGGAAGAATGAGCCTCCCCTGTTTTGCCATTATCAAACGATAGATTGACTAAAATGGAATTTATACCAAAAAGTCGAACGGCGGAAAATGCGTTCAAAGTACTCCAAACCCTACCCTTTCTTTAGCTTTGGTGGACAGAAAATAATTTATAAAAAATTAACTATGCAGTGTAAATTAATTAAACTTTTTTTTGGGATACTCTCTAGATGTTGGTGGATGTAAATATGTAATTTTTCAAAATCAACTTTTTTTCCCGAAATTTTTTTTTTCTGGGCAGTGTCTCCCCTTAAAAACGCTCGCTGCGCCCTCCCGGACCAGTTTGACTGGATCAGCTGACGACGATGGGACTGAACCCGTTGAACCTTAACCCCACAACAATTAATTTGCGCTCCGTGTTAGTGTGGGTGTCAACTTCCAAGCACTGCACCACACACACCACGAACGTTTCAGTTCTTTGTCGCATCGCCGTGTTGCCCCAAACAGAACGAGATCGCCGAAGTCAACGCAGCGCTGTCGTGAACGTTGGCTTGTGGTAGTGCACTCGCGAACCCTGTGATTCCCTTCGCTTTCAAAGCATACACAACGATTACGAATGATCCTTTCCGTCTTCCGGGAACATCACAGGGGCACTTCTCCGGTCACGTCTTCGCTATGTGCTCGCAACCGCGCAGCTTCTCGTGTCCCGTCAAACCAAAACAATACCGGCGCCATGTTTAACGTGCGTTGTTGCCAGATCTTACCGGAAGTCGAGATGCTGCGTCGTTTAACTCTGCAGCCCAAGAGCAAATCCAAGAGTGAGGGGCGGGGCGTACTTCTCCTCCGCGGGAGTCGAAAGAGCGGGAGTTTCAAATATGGAGAGGTTCTGACTCCGACTAAATTACGTCTTGAGGCGTAAATATTGGTAAAAAAGATTATTTCTTTCGCGGAACATTTGCTTTGCGACATGCTTGTTCCAATTAGGTTGTTTAAAAAAGCAGTTTTTTTCTTTGCCGTTACCCTTTAAAAGCCAGCTGCCACGAACGAAGCTTTGTACAAACCGAGGTAAAACCCCGCCGCTCACTTTTCGGCAAGTGCTTGTATCTCTTCCTTGGAGTCGAACTTTGCCACCCAAACTCGGGATGCCAGTTCCAGGGCGTTGGACGGATCCTTCTCTTTGGTAGGCAGTACCAGCTGCAGCATCAGCAGGCACTGCGAGAAACCGACAGTTGACACGTAAGACGGACGTCCATCAAAAGGTTGCTCGCTTACGATCATTGTGTTTGCAGGGCAGAGCTGCGTTCAAGTTTCAAAGGGCAAAATAGTGAAGGCGAGTTGGTTCATTACGCACTAAAAGCGCCAAAAGATAGGGACAGAGTAAAGGCGACGGCAACACAAGGCGCTTCACCTTGTTGTCGTCTTAACTCTGTCCCTGCCCTTTGAAGCTTTTAGCGCGTAACGAACCAACTACGGTTGGCTCGCGGTAACTCAAACTCAAATATTTCATGCCTCTGGTTGATTACAACAAATTTCAAAATTTGGGTAGTCCCGTTAGGTTTTCAGTGTATTTATAAGCCGCTTAATTCCAACGGTGTTTTCTTTTTTGTTCTCGCGGCCCCATTGAGCGTGCTTCTTTCCGAGCACCGGTGCACTGCGGAGGAGCAACATGCAAGGAGCTCGCTTCCAAGCATCAATGCACAGGCAGAAAGATAAACCTTGACATACTTTGTTTTGGTCCCCCTAAAAGATTGGCTAGCCACAATCCTTCCTTTTACATGTAGCAACACGGCTGGAGCGTGGCACAAAAGACCTCTCACCAAACGGAAACTAAAAAGACACGAGAAAATATTCTGCAATGCGTGTATACCAGCCCACTGACTTTTCAGTGTTACTGGACGGAAGCAAAAGAATAGGGAACCATGGCTGAACTAGGCAACATCAATAACATGCTGTAAAAGCTTTAGTATTCTCACTGTCTTGCCTATCCACATTGAGCCACTACGGGGAAACCATAAAAATGAAAATATCTCGCATTCCAAGTCAAAATTGTGCGGCGACAGCAGTGCCTCCTGGAGGGGGAAACACCACCTATGGCTACGTAGTTATGGTGCTCTACAACAAATGGCACGCAGCATATAAAAAAATGTCACACCTTGAAAAAAAAAAAGTTCTTTTATAAGTCGCATTGTTGTATAAACGCACAAAGAAAAATGTTAAAAAAAAACCGCAACTTATACACCAAAAAATACAGTATCTCTTTTTTTTTTTTTTTTCATTTTGAGAAACAGCGCGAATACCACACGAACAATAAGAAGGAACACACAGGACGAGGCGCTGGCTATCAACTTTCGATTCAGAACCCATACATAGACATTCACACGAGGACGGCTTCTTCTCGCGTGAATGTCTATGTATGTGTTCTGAATCGACAGTTGATAGCCAGCGCCTCGTCCTGTGTGTTCCTTCTTCTTGTCTGTGTGGTATTCGCGCTGTTTTTCAAAATGAATTCATACCAACTCGCCCAACTTTCCATTACAGTATCTCTATTGCTGCGAGTTTGCTAGAACGTCTTGCCATTTATAACTGGTCATTTTTATTGACTCATGCCCAACAAACAATATGCCATCAAAAACAAGCTTCCACAAAGAGCACTTGAGTGCCCCTCTAATTTTGTTTTGAGGTGTCATGCGCTTCTAAACAGTCCACAATAAACATTTTTACGGGCCGAATAAACTTGTGCCATGCATTTCACTAATGTTTCAAGTGTGGTATATACCTGCTTATGATTATTAAGCCTGTGTAGAGGAAATCATCAAATATCTGCTTTGTATCTGTAGTCATCCATACAGCAAATGATGCTTTTCTCTCGCTTCGTATTTAAATAAATTTCTGATAATCTAAAACGAGATTCATGGCTTCCTGGAAGTTGAATTAATGCGTCTACTGTAGTCAAACTCGCCGATTTGAGTTGGTTTATGGTTAAGAAAGAAAAACTAAATCCCGACCCGTTCAAAACATGCCAAAAAAACATCAATATGTCCCTCGGCGTTTTACCAAATGTCTACGTCAAAGTGGCTTCGCCCTTCACCAATACAAAGCAAAAGAAACCAGTGTAGAAAACCAAAAAAACCAGGAGTACCGTTCCTCAACTGACATAGCCATAGTCAGCCCTGAAGATGTCACAAAACCCGAGTTAGCTTCATACGGACGCGAAACCTTAGTTAGCTTCACATGGTCGCAAAACCCAAGTTAGCTTCACATGGTCGTGAAATCTGAATCAGCTTTCGTTAGAGTGCAATTCTGCATAAAGAAAAGAGGGGAGGGGCGAGAGGGCGTCCCACCTGCAGGGCGGTCTCCCGCACAACCAGCTCGGGGCAGTAAAGGGCCGACAGGAGCACCTTGATCTCGGCCACCTCGGCTCGACTGCAGCCTTCCAGGCCGCTGATCGAAAAGCACACGTCCACCGCCACCTTCTGGGCCAGCCGCTGCAACAGTCCAGGTGCCTCGTTTTTCATCAACTTATTCCCTCGCAAAGAGAGTACAGAGTCGACGCTTTGATCACCATCACAATGAAAGCAAACTGAGGCATCGATCTACATAAGGATACAATTAGTAAAAGCTACAAAAACTAGCAAAGGGCACATACCTAGAAATCCCCAATGAAAGCGCACCAACGGTTAAGAAATAGAGAATAGCGAAACCTTTCAGGATGAAGCAGTAAAATACAGGAGAGGAGGGGCCCCACACAGTGTTCTTTAACCAACTCCAACACTATTTTCTATGTTTCACTATTCCCCACTATAGACTGACATAAAAAAATGTTAAATAAAAAATCTTGGGAACTCTATTGTAGCAGCTTTCTGTTTCGCGTAAGTTCATAGCGTTTTCTGCATGCTGCAATCGTGATAAAATAAACTTCACTTAACTCTGTTGGAGGTGTGGCCAACATTTCCATCACATCTACTCAATTCAGAACAACAGGTGCATCCTCTTTTAAGTGGTAGCATGATGGCTGAGGAGAGTCCTGTACGACACTGCTTGAATTTGATCGGGTGGGCGATGCTTCGGTAGTGTTTATTCTACGAATTTTTAAAGGAACACTCTGGCGATTTTTCATGGTCGTTGATTTGCCTCAAAAGTGGCTCAAAGCACCGATAGACACGGCTGTACCAGTTCCCAAAATACTGTGTGAAAAGAAAAACGATTCCCGAAGTTACTGAATTTTCTAATTTTGTTTTCATCATGATTCTTAGACCGAAAGACCCTGCTGGCAACATTGAAGTGCAGCAACAGAAATGGTACAAAGTGGGCAGTAAGCCATGTTCCCAATTGATTACAAGATGTTTGATGGTGGAAAAAGAATGCTTGGTAGCCGATTCACTGAGAAGCACGCAAAAAACACTCGACATACTCTGTTTAAGACTACCTGCACGACCTGAAAGTCTGTACCATTTCTGACGACACACCCCTGGAGAGCACGTGGAAATTTAAATGCTGGTTTCGGCATCGTCTTCATTTACGGTTTTCTCAATAGCCATTTTGTATTTCAAGAAAATAAATAGCATACAGTGAAGAGTGAAGTCCGGGTACTCAGAAAATGCAATTTGTTTGGATAGCTCAGAAAACGGCTGGTGTACAGAAGAATGGGATGCAGAATCATTCAGGATTATACAGTAAGCATACTTTATAAATTACAGCACATTTAACGGCACAAGTGCCACAGCATGTCGTAAACTTGCTGGCAACGGTCCAGTAAAACTTGTTTCCTTTCATTCATCTCATCAAGTTAGCAGACAAACGTGAATCAAAGGGTCTTGCCTGAATGCGGCCTGTTGTTCGGCCGAGGAGGCTGACAATGGCCTCCAGCATTTTCTCGACGGGAAGGTTCTTGGGATTATCCTGTAAAACAAGAATAAAACAAGAATAAAGCAAGCACTTTGCTCCATTTGCTGCTAGTCAAGGCAGTTATTTTAGACATCATGGTCTGTTTAGAAGGGCCGAGGCAATAACTGGTCACAGAAAATGCGTTTCAGTCTCGTTTCAGTGCATGGGAGCTGTAGAGAGTGCCTGTTGCAGGCACACAGCACAATATGCCTGTTTCATTTAATTGCACCAGTCAACACCGGTGCAGAAAAGCGTAGCGCGGTGCACAAAATGCAGGATAGTGTATAGTTCCGGTACGTTTTAAAGGGGCGGTGCAACGATATTCAATTGGAATATTTTTCCCTTTACACGAGCTCACTGGCACTAGTGGGACTCGAGGATACTCGCACGCAACGCCACTGACCAAGAAACTCCTTTGTTGCGCTGTAATTTCAAGGACAAAACCGAGATTTTTCATTCAATCTCTCCTTCGCAAAACCTGATGACGTAGCTGGGCGGTAGCAGTACCGCCCAGTGACGATATTTGAATGAGGCTCATAGATTGGACCCGAGCGTGGCGTGGACACTCGATTTGGGCTCGTGATAATCGATAGCTCTAGAAGCATTTGGGTAGTGTCTTTTGTCCAATCGCTGCAATGACGGCAACAGCTGAACCCATGACAATGTCCGGAACTCAGCGCGTGTCCTGTGCTTTGCCAACCCCAGCGCATGGCAATGATCAACATTGGCGGCATATAATCGGCTCCAGATCACGTGGCTACTTGTTCTGGCTGCGAGTTGAGGGGGTGAACTTTGCTCGTTTTTCTTTATTTTTTTTTCTGCGACTTCGATTGCGTGTGGTGAAAAGCGAACGGGTATTTCACAGGTCAATAATGTCAGGGATCCGTTCTAAGCGGTATTTGCGCAAAATACAAAAATCGTTGCATCGCCCCTTTAAGATATGCTGCATTCAAAAACCTAATACAACAGTGTGCACCGAGTGTAGCTGGTGCAGGAGGTGTAGGCCAATCGAATGAGCCTTTCCAAAGTTCTCAAGATTTAGGGGATTATTTCATTCCAAAACCGCTCGCCTCCACAGGGCTCGGTTCCTTGTCCATCTATCAAAGTGGCAAGGGCCCCCACTCTCGAGAATTCTCACTACAGCCCGAGGGCAGCGAATGAGTGGTTGCCTTGGTCAGCTGCTAGTTGGCGTGGCTGGTGGCCAGAAAGGGTAACTTTGGGCGGCATATACCACCAAACGACTGGACACAAACTCCGCATAACGGTTGGGAAGGACACTCGTGTTCAAGCTTGAGATTGTGTCCAATGATTGTGGCAGTGGGTCGACTCAGATTTGCGAGGATTCCGTATGAGACGGCGCTACCTGCTGTGCCAGACAGAAATTAGAGTAAAGACGCAGGCGAGCTGGTGACGAATCATAGTAGAAAAACTCTGAGACACTTGTCTCTGGGTTTTTCTATTATGATTGTCTGTCCAATCGGCACAGGGGCGCGAGAGCGAGCTGAGCAAAAGGGTGAAACGGCGTGCACTCACCAGGCTGAGGGGCTCCCTGGCGCGCATAAAGGAGTGAGCGCTGAGCACCTGCAGGCACTGGGTGACCAGCTGGTCCCCCGAGTCCGGGCTGGCCAGCACCAGGCGCAGCAGGGGGAAGGCGAAGCAGAAGGCGGGGGAGGCCAGGCGACGGCTGCCCCCACAGGTCAGGTCGTGGAGGCGACCCACCACCCGCTGGGTGCACTCCTCCAGGTCCTCCTGGGTCCAGCGGGGGTCCAAGGGGCAGCAGGGCCCCGCCAGCCGTAGGGTCAGGAACCCCACCCACTGACCTGGGCACGGGCGGGACGCAAATCGGCGACTTTCGGTAACTGCCCTTTAAAGCATGGTAGGTTCTCCAGCTGCATTCCTACATTCGGTGCCAAAGTTTTCTGCGCGACTGGTAAAGTTGGAACGCCTGCAAAATATGACGCTCGAGGCTGATTTCACCCAAACAAAGTCGCGACCCTTTCTCAGGCACCCAGCTAGGCTGAAAGTGTAAGCTGCCATGGGACGTTGCAGCTATGCCGAGCTGGAACAGTGAGGGGACAAGACGAAATGAGGGTGAGGGGACGAGAGGAGATAAAGTGTTTTGGGGCTTGTAGCGTGAGTTTAGGATGCAACAATTTTGTGTCAAACGAAGATTGATGCAAACTATGCACGTAACCGGACACAAGTATTCCCAGTGCTGCTGACAACAAACCTTGAGCAAGAGGCAAAATCAACTTGGCACCCAGCTAAGTTATGGCAGCTTCCGTTTTCGAAATGCTTAGCGAGATTTAGATTTTCTAATGCTTCTTTGTGAGAGCATTCCTGCATTAGAATGTGAACTCGTTTCTGTGTGCATCGAAAGTGGACCATTTAGCGAGTGAAAGGAAGAATGCCCAGATTGGAAAGCTTTTAATTGACAGGGGTTGATTGATGCGTTCGGACAAAACTTCCCCCCGTTTTTAAGCTTCAATTGAATGGCCACATGCTAAATTGTATGCGGAGTGCAAGTTTGTCTGCTTCGTGCACAGGGGTTGCGATAACATCAGAACACCAAATTCTTATTAGCTGATTGAAAAAATAAAAATATATAGTGGCTAGACCTCAAGCAGGCACATAGCCAGGATTTTTCTGCCAAATTTAGTGGGAAAAGTCTTCTGCCAAATTTAGCGGGCAATTTAGCGGCAAAATTAGCGGCCTTATGCTTGCACGAGGCTGAGAAGCAACAGCAGGCAAAGATTAAGAAGCCAAACTGAAAGAAAGTGTGCAAGGACACTTCCAGCTACTTTGCAGGATCATTCTAACCTCAAAAATGTTTGTGCAACTTTCAAGTGCCGTTTTCTCAGAATTTATTTTGTTTCTTTCAGTGGTCTTAAGAGCGCTATATCTTAGAAACTGCTGAATGGATTTGAGCGCTGTTTCCTGTTCCTAAATAACATTGTGAGGGCATGACAATTTTCTTTTTTTGATAAATTGAGTCTGGAGTTCATAAATAAACAAACTAAATTTGATGGATGTGGTTATAACCAAAAATATAAAATTCAGTATTGCAAAAAATGTTTTTTGTAAAGATAATATTGAAAACGGCCTTGCCTACCCCTAGTGTGAATTTATCCAGGAATCATTTTAACAAATTTCGCACCACCCCTACCTCTGCAAATTCTCGAGGCCCGGAATACCGTATTTGCTCGATTCTAGGCCGACCCCCCAAAACAGCAAGGCCAAAAAAAAAAAAAAATCCTCGATTCTAGGTTAGTCAGAAACGAACGGTAAAACACCATAAATTATAAACAGAACGGCAGTTATTTCCGATATGCAATACTAGATCAGCTACGAAGCCGACGGGGCTGTTAGCGGTCTATGTCCGCGTTTTCAAATAAAGATGTGAGCAACGCCATGAGTCGCCGTGAGCAACAAACAAAAGTAAAAATTTTTTTGTGTGCGTTTGCGAAGGAGAGAAGGGAGGGGGCAAGGAGCAAGGTGCATGGCTGGCATGGCGCCATCGCGTCCTTCTCCCTCCCTTTCCCCCCCTTGCGTAGCGAGGGTCATGCAGGAGTTGCACGGCAGCGGAGGCGAGAAACCCGACGCCCGAGGTATGCTCGCGATCGGCGGCCACCGTGGGGCGGCCTGCTGCTGTTTTGGTTGTTTTCGTGCACCAGAAGCTTTCTGAAACATGAAGCGGCACGACTCTACGGCGACGAATAAATACGACAGTTTCGGTTTCGGTAGCTGGCGTTGCCGCGAAGTGGTGTAGGCGGGAACCGCATCCTCGTTTCTAGGCCGACCCCCGAGTTCGGATTTTAATTTTTTTATAAAAACCGTCGGCCTAGATTCGTGTAAATACGGTAATAGAAGCACATGAACTATTATGACGAACCCCCGTCACTTGACACCTAGCAAGTACAGGACCATAAAACTTTGCAGTTACCCTTGTGTTGGTGTTATGAGCATGCCCTGACAATTTCATCGTGATATCCCTAAAAATAAAAAAGTTTGTTTTTGGGGTCAACGTCCTATCAGAACTGGGCACATTTGATGAGTCAGCAGGACTAGATAATCGGAGGAAGGCTCACCAAAGTGTCTGAGGTCCGGGGGGAAGAGGACGTCCTTGAGCCCGAGGAAGGCCTGCACCACGTAGGGGGCTGCCAGACGACTGCTGAAGAGCGACGTCAGTGCCTGCACCACCTCGGGGAACAGCGGAGCCCCGTGAAGGCACACCGTGGGCGCCGGTGCAGACAGCGCCGCCCCCAGCAACTGCAGCGCCCTCTCCACCGACTCAGCCAGCTGAAGCAAAACGTGGTATCCGGCTGTCACAGTGGGTTGCCAGAAAGTTGCAGCGCCAGAAAAGCACCACCTTCCCGTTAACCCAGGGGTCCATTCCAGTTTTGGTCAATGCGAGATCTAATTAGCCTCTTGTGGAGCGAGCGAAGATAGCGTTCGTCGACAGTTTGTCTGCTAACTTAAGCCAAGAAAGTGGTTTCTCTGTTACGAAGCATCATTAGAGGCAGAAATGAAACGAGAAAACACCGTACGTCGTTTGCTAGCAGATAAAAAAAAGTTCATCGTCTGCTACGAACAGAGTGCCGTGGCAAAGTGAAATCGGGTGCAGGCTAAAATTGGGACCTTCTGCCATCTCCCATTGGAAGCCATTGAAAACTTGCTCTTCATTTGGCAATCTCAAGTTGTCCCACTGCCATGCGCAAGCAACATCGACCGGTGGTCGAAGTACTACTAAGGACAAGCACATCAGAGGCCGCGAGACCTTTCTCGTTATTTGTATATTGGAAAGAAATTTTCACCAAAATGTCGCCCAACTGTAAAGTCGCGAAGGAAGTAACTCGGGAACGGGTCAAGCATGTCTCGGTCAATTACGAGGAAGCTGCGGTGCCCCGTCCAATCGGTAGCCGAGAACGCTCTCGCCTCGAGCAAATTCGGACACCAGGGCAGTGGATGGACAAACGTGTCTTTCGAATGTCCGGCTCCATGCCTTCCGCCGTGCTTTGGCTGCTTGCGCATTAAACGTCCAAGCTTCGTCGAAGGTAGAAAGCTTGTGCTGGAGGCGGGACAACTGAAGCACCTCCCTGCCGTTCTCGTCTTGACAGCGACTATAGTTGGTGCTGCTGGTGTGGCCACAAGCGGCACTTTGGGCAGCATGTTTCGTAGAAAGGAAGAACACAAGCACCGCATGACTGAGCGGACGAACACATGGACATTCGAGCGCGAGTTCAGGTCCGACAATCCCAGCCATGTGACGTCTCGAAGTTGCGAGAGTACCGCGCAGATGGCGCTACCCGTCAAACCAAACTTCGTTGCCCGGCCGGTCCAGTCAAATCGAAACGGAGGATGATGCGAGAGAGAAACGGGAGGTGGGCAATGGCTCTTGCAAACTGCGTGCGAGTTTGGCCGAAAGGGTGGCCGAAAGGATGGCATGGCCCCGACGGGCATCAAATCTGCCTTTAGCCGTGCCGCCCCAGATGATGCTTGTAAACGTAATGGTCTTAAATAAATCACAACAAACATAGGCTGTGTTCCAAAATTTACTCGATCCGACTCCGGAGTAAAGGTTTCGTACCTTGGCGTTTCAAAACTTACTCGCACTTACTCGATGACGTCAGAACTCGCGTTCCAGAAGCGGGTTGTTTACTCCGGAGTAATTACCCACGTTACCCTCCTCGATTGGGGGGTAACGCCGGATCAAATCGAGTAAATACGTCACGTGATCTGTTCGTCGTCTGCTTCCTGCGCCGACAGCCGTCAAAGCTCGATTGCTCCGTTGGCTTTTGCGGCAGACGTTCGAAATAACAAAGGAGGTGCGGCCATTTATATGTGGTTATTGCAATTTGCTGTTTTCAACGCAGGAATTTATTGCACCAGATCCAGACCGTGTACCTTCCCTCAGGAAGGTATACTTGTTGTCGTCAGAGTGCGAGCATAAACAGGAGCTTCTCCGCATCCTCGTCCTCAGCGTTGGAGGGAACTCCGTATTATTACGTTAAAGGATGAAAATGTTCGAACGCAGTAGATAATGTTGAAATTTCGGGGGGGGGGGGGGGGGGGGGGTTGTTTGTCCCCAGAGTGTGTGTAATGAGAAGATTACGCTAAAGCAGAGAAGGCATCGACGCTTTTATGTATACGTTCAGTCAACAACCCCACCACATTTCCCTCCCTAAAGAATTGTCTATGCGGTTTCGAAGTGCTCTCTGTGATTTTATAATCATATTCGCGTCAAAGCGAACGTAAGTTACATATCACTGTTGAGAAAGCCCCATGCGCTCTACCGCTACACCGTGTGGGAGCATTATCCGCAAAACGTAATCGGTGCTAACTACGATGAGTTGATGCTGTTTATGGCGCCTGGACAAGACTTACAGCGATCGCGCAAATTAATCAAAACAAAAATGTTGATGTCTAACTGAAATGAAAGAGTATTTTTTATCTAAATATACGGCCTAAAAGGAAGGTGAGCAAAAGGAGCTGGTGGAGCCATTATCGTCTCTATCAGAGCGGTTAACATGATCGTCTCTATCTGGTTTCTCCGTGATCAAAAGATATCGTCTGCTATTTTCCGCCATCGCCACTATGTTTTCTTTTTGCCGTAGCCCAAGACGAAGCCAATCCGCGTAGTATCCAGGTGATTATTCCGGCCGTTCCAAAATCGAGTCGCGGATCGTTTACTCGCGATGTCACGTGGTATTACCCGCTGACGTAGGAAGCAGGTTACTCGGGTAAGATTTGGAACATAGCCATAATCTGCTTCGTGCCATCAAACAAACACCATTTCTTGTGAGGCCCATCATTCAATGTTTTGTGCACTTACACTTTGGCCCCTAGAGACGGGCACCCTGGTTTTAACGAAAGACCGCCCAGATAAATATCAAATGATAACGACCTAACAAGAAAAAACAATATAATGAGACCTCTCCTTACAGTTTAACCGAAGCACAGACACATACTTAAGTTGGGACGTCGAAAATTTCGACGACAAACCAGCACAGAAAAGACAAGGCAAAAAAAAGCACAAACTCCCGCGAAATTTTTTTTTTTTTTTTTTAGAGTACGGTTAGGCATTTGTTTTAGTGTTTTGCGGCGTCAGCATCAGCGTAACTGCGCAAAATTTAGCAGGAAAAATTGATGTTACGTGACCTCAACACGAATTCAATTCTCCGCTAAATTTAGCGGGACCTCAACGCCAATTTAATTTCCTGCTCAATTTAGAGGGGAATCAAATTGGTGTTGAGGTCATGTGATCCCAATTTTAACCGCTAAATCTAGCGGAGAAACTGAACTTGTTCATAGGTGACGTGATACCAAGTCATGTGACGTCATTTTCTCCGCTAAGTCACTAAATTGGTGTTGAGATCATGTGCCGTCAATTTTTCAGCTAAACTTAACGGGGAAACTGTCGGAGGAGGGGAGGGTACGGAGGAGGACAATGAGAGAGTATGCAGGAGGAAAGGAGGAGGAGAGGAATACCCTCCCCTCTGTACCCACCTCCTAAAAAGCTGCGCTCTAATTTCGCGTTACAGAGCTTTGTATACGTCTCATTTTTTCCTCAGCTAACAGTCGGCACGTCTTATTCTTTGCTTCCTTTTTCTAATTTTTCTCGCGGCACTTGTTGTCATCATTTGATTTCTTTTGTACGGAGTGTTCTCAAGCACTGTTCAGGCACAAACAGAAACTCTTATCTTATAAATAAACCAATAAGCTGAGTAAAATTAAATTTTTCACAAAGCTGTCTTTAAGTGGTGCATTTATCGTACTCAAATTTTATTAGTGTAGGGTTCAAGAAAGAAAAAGTAAAGAAAAAAAAATCAGTTTTCTTTCCCTATGCACAAAGAATAAGACGGCAAAAACCGTCTGGTTGATGCTGATGCTCACAGACGGCAAAACAGAAAGAAAAAACATGAAATCTTTTGAGATGGATACCCGAAAGCAGATCCAGCAGATTTGAGCATGTGTGTGGTATACAATCTGAGCACCAGCATCAACCAGACGGTTTTCTCCAATTTCTTCCCTGTGCATAGGGAAAAACAGGTTTTTTCGGGGCTTAAATATTTTTCCCGAACCCTACACTCGTAAAAAAAATTTATGGCAAATTGCTAGGCAATTGGATTGCCTAGGAAAAACGTTCTAGCATAACAAATGTTTAATGATGCTCCGAGTTTCCAGATGCCAGACACCTACGTTCACGGCGCTCTTCATCACATAGTTTAACGCATACCATGTGTACACTTGATAGATGTTCCAAGAATGAAGCGATACTACTGCCAATTGGGCTGATAAACTTGGCAATCTACAGGAGCCTTCCCTACTCTCGAGCTCCTCTCCCACTGTGTGCACAGGTGGTCGAGTTCCTCCTCGCCTACCCTTCTTGTCACATGACCTCCCTGTTAACCAATCAGCGTCGAACACCTCGCTCCTCCTCTCCCACTAGTCAACCAACCAGTGTCGAGCCCACGGCCGCGCTTTCATCCAGGCTTCACGAAATGCCAAACACCTAGCCAAAGAATGTTTCCATGTTTCGCGTTAAAAATACGACTATGATAAATGGACCACCTAAAGACACCTCTGTGAGAAGTTTCAATGCACTTTGTTCCTTAGTTTATCTATGAAATGTTTTTTTACGCAAATAGTGCTTGAAAACACCCAGTGCGTTTGGTTGGCATTTGGCATTGATACACTGTCCCCCCCCCCCCCTCGACGGTTGTCTCAGAAAGGTGCCGACCTTCCGGATGCGCAGGCGCACGGCGTGCTCCTTCTGGAGCTGCGCTTCCATGGCTTCCTTCTGCTTCTTGCTCAGTTCGGGCTCTTGCACCTTGCTCTTCTTCTTGGCCTCCAGCTCCTGCATAGACGATGACATGTCGAAAACAAGCGTTTGAACAGAACAGCCCCCCCACACACACACACACAAGCCACAAGGAACACATGCACTTGTGCCTTCGAGAACTTACATCCACCCGGCTTCATTAAACCAGTTGCCCAACAAGTTTGTTTGTTTTCTTTTCGTTGTATGCTAAATTTATTAACGGGATGAAAAACCTTCATTTATATTTTCTCCAGCGGAGTAGGTGGCAAAGAAAAATGTTGCTGTAGCGACTTGACAATGTCTCTGCCCCCGTACAGCTGGCTGGATGGGGCAAAGCGAGCATATAACAGAGAAGCACTTAATTACAATACCGTAAAATACCGCGGAGGTGACCACTACAGTGGAACCTCATTGATATGTTTCTCAGGGGACCACAAGAAAGAAAACATATAATCCGGGAAGACGTAAAAAACGAGAAGGCCCCCCAAGGGCTGGGAGCTCGGCGGGACCGGCGGTTTTGAACGTAAAAGACGGGAAAACGTAAAAACCGGGAAAACGTAAAAACCGGGAAAACGTAAAAACCGGGAATGTATCAATGAAGTTCTAGCGTATTAACATTTCCCAAACTTGGGAAGTTGCAAACCATACGTTAAGTGCCCGATTTGACTGGACAAGCGCCCATGTCTAGACTAACCCACAATCATACACTACAGTAATTACAATATGCACTAATATTGCAAGTTTGGAAAGCACAATGAAAACACTAGAACGCAAAAATAGAATACACCAATCTAAAAGTGAAAGCACACAAGACCCAAACGTACCTCAAGAAGCCTAAAAAAAGAAAGAAAGAAACATAAAAGAGTCAACATGATGCATAAATGATGATCACACTCGATAAAGAAAATATTACAATTTAGTTTGCAATAAAAAAAAAAGAAGTGATTTAGGTAGCGATAAAAAAAAGATTTAAGCAGGGAGGTCTTCCAGTTGTCCCTCCTCCAGTTACAGCTTCCTACCTTTGACAATGCTTGGGTGTCTCGCGAATTTTGAGTGTGCACGTGCGTGCAAACCACAGTGGAAGGCAACGAGCATGTGCTAGAGACCGAGCGTCGGAACGAAACGCCCAGCCCTTCTTTACCTGTCCGCAGTTTTAGTTTCTAACAGTTGCCGCAGTTGCGTAAAAAAGTGGAGGCCGGTTTTCATACTTTCCAGTGCCGCAGCAGCAGCAACCAACCGCACCGACATTGTTACACCAATTATCCATTTGTGTGCATTCCACAAGTTAATCCGGGTTTGCAGCCATCCTAAGCAACTATGACACACTCCTAAGGCTCGCTTCAGAAGGGGCAATTTTCCCAGAAATATCGGCGTTGCTGGCGAGTTGTTCCCTAGCTTGCCCTACAATGATCCTGGTGCGCTGCAACACGAATTGCTGGGATCAAGATCGGCTCGAAACGGGTGAGCGACTTGGACAACTCGGAGACGTTTGAAGCGACAGCAGCCAATCGTTGACGCTAAATTTTCGCGGGACACCCCCGTGGTGGCGATGAAATCGGGGGTTTACTTGGTTCCGATACGAAATGGATCATTTTTTGGGAATAAATCGCTTTTGAAATTTGAGTTAGTGTTCTCAACGCCATTTTAAGATAAAAGGAGAAACGCTTATAGCGCGTAACCATGCGTCTAAATAGTGCGACAAAATGAAAGTTTAATGACGATGATAGCAAACCGTAGCAATTGGGTTGTTGGGAGAAATTGCTTCCTCCGAAGCGGGCCTAAAGCTAGCTTGGTTCCCCACCGCAGTGACGACCGAGTGTCTTTCGCGAGTCGCATCTACCGTGACAATGCAACGGCCTGCGACGTTCCCCGCTCCCGCCTTCAAAAGGAAGGAAGCCCCGCTCACCTTTTTGAGTTCAATCTCTTCCATCTGCTCCTTGTACGAGTAGACCTTGCTCTCGCGCTTGATGTTCTTCGACTCTGTCGTGGCTTCTACCACGCTGCAGGGAAGAGAGAGTGACACGCCGCTCTAGTCTCCACTTCCAGTTCTGGCTTACCAAGATCTCTCTTTTCTCACCGGGATTCGGCAAAGAAACTTATCCAAGCCCTGCGCCTTTGCGCGCGAGCACCGGCCTACACATCCCCACGTGGCAGGTTCGAATCCCGGCCGAGGTGCCCGCAATCTGACAGAGGCTTATTGCAGAGAAGGCGCCATGTAATCGAGCTTTCGGTTGCACGTCAAAAGATCCCCAGGTGGTCAAAATTAATCCTCAGTCCACTGCTGGGGCGTGCCAGATGACCATTGTTGGTTTGGCACGTAAAACCCCCAAATTTGACTTTGCGACTTTGCGCGAGGGGCAGCAACGAGTGCAGAGCCGTTTTAAATGTAAATACATTATCTTTTAGAGCGCAGCTCTTAGGCGCCCGTTTCCGGCTTGAGCGGCGTCGCCGTCGGCGTAACCAAGGTCACTCCAAGGTCATGTGACCCCTCCCAAGGTCATGTGACCCCCCCCCCCCCCCCCCCCCCCAGGTCACGCGACCCCCCGAGGTCACATGGCCCCCTCCCCGAGGTCACGTGGCCCCCCCTCCCCTCCGAAGTCATGCGACACCCCCCCCCCCCCCCCTCTGAGGTCACGTGACACCCTCCCCCCGGGATCAGGTGACCCCCCGGAGCAAATTAAAGAATGAGGGGAGGAGGAAGAGAAGGAGGAGGGGTCTACCCTCCCCTCAGTCCCCTTCCCTCCTCCTCCTCAAGAGCTGCGCTCCAACTCGGCGTTACAGGGAGTTGTAAACGGCTTTCACTTTTTTTTTTTTTTAATTTCAACCTTTGCAAAAGATGATGTTCGACTTCTTTCCCCCCTAATGTACCACACCGCTAAGGCCGCAGTACCGAATAAATAAGAACAGCTTTATTTGGTAGCAACGTTTGTGCACAAAGTGCAGTGGACTCCCATTAAACGAAACTCGCTTAAACGGAAAATTCGGATAAACGGAACTCTAAAGGTTGTTTCGGTTGGTTTCCTATGTATTTAATGATAAATTCTTCGGGTAATCGGAACCCCCCTTTCTGCTTACTTCGGTTAAACGGGACCGAAACCGAAACTACCCATGGCGACCGCGGACATCGGAAATAGCTACAGCAGTCTCACAACCATGGAGTACGCAATAGCCAAGACTGAGGACACTTTAAAGGAAAAGGGGTTGTGTTAGAACAAAATTTATACAAATATTATTATAAAAAAAAAAAAGTTGTTAGGCTAGGTGACGCGAGGTGCCGCTCGTTACAAAGGGTACGGGGGGTACAGTACAGCCATTCATCCATCCATCCAAGCCATTATATTAAGGCAATCCAATCCAGTCTTTCTACCGCCATTAGGGTTAGCGCCTCGTCTGTTGCGCGTCACGTTTACCATCGAGTACACAAACCAGCGTCCGCTTGCCGTGTTGTGATGGAAGCGGTAAAAAAGCGGCCGCACCAAGCGATCTCGCTTGCTACGAAAATGAAGATCCTTCAAGAGCTGGATCGTGGTGACCTCTCGAAGACGGAGATCGCAAGGAAGTTCGATATCCCGAAGTCTACACTCTCAAGGATATCAAAGGACAAAGAAAAGATTCAAGACGCTGTAAAGCGCGGAAGCTTTGCCACCGACCGAAGGAGGATGCGAAAGACGCCTTTTGAGGAAATAGAGAACGTCCTTTTTCTCTGGTTTAAGCGCGCGCGAAGTGCTAATTTCCCGATCAGCGGCCCCATCCTCGAAGAAAAGGCTGGAGAGATTGCGTCTCAGTTGGGAATAGATAACTTCAAAATGAGCGACGGTTGGCTCAGCCGTTTTAAAAAGCGCAACGGCCTAGTCTTTAAGACTATTTCTGGGGAAGGTGCAGCAGTCAACAGAAACCTTTGTACCTCCAAGGCATGCACACCTACTTCGTCAAAAAGCGATTACAAAATGCAAAACAAACTACCATTACCTCTTTTTTCTAGTCAGCTACATTAGCTGGACATCATGCTTGTGAAATAAAGTCATATTTCACTCATTTTATGTGCTTTGCTTTAATGAAACTTCTGATAAACGGAACAAATTTTTCTGTCCCTTCGAGTTCCGTTTAAGAGGAGTCCACTGTGTTCAGAATTTTAGGGTTTGCTTGCTCCTCAATACCTAATGCTCGCTAATTTGCTAGGAAAAGTAGTTATGTTTGTATTTGAGCAAATGAGTACAAACTTTACAAAATAAAAAAAGAATAGTGCACAAAGACAGCAATAAGTTGAAGACGGACACAGACACAGCACTGACTCTTGCCTGTTGTTTCTTTATACTTTAAAGTGCGTGGAAATAAAAGAGGAAGGAGAACAAAGAAAGATTACGGCAGAAGTCATTGACCCAGCCAGCCCACGACATAAAGGAAATAAATTTAGCAGTCCTGTGTTAATCCACAGTACAGTCACAGCGATACAGTGCAATCCACTTATAACGTAAAAAATTCTGTCTCATGGAGCGAGCCGACATCAGTTTGAAGCGCAAAAACGGCACCTTAAATCATGTACAACCATGAAACATGCGAAAAAACAATGCAAAACTGCCAAGAAAAAAGCATCAGAAATGAACTAAGAAATGGCAAAAAGTGAAGCAGAGCTGACGAAAAGAAAGCAAGCTGACAACTGCTGAAGCAGCGGTAACAGACGATGCGAGCGGCAGACAGGAGGAATGAAGAGGAGGGGGGACCACTGTGGGGGGGGTGAGGGAGGGGCATGCATTGTGACTAATGGCAGTCGCGGATTTCAAGGAATGCGCGCTTGGCCAATTGCGGTTTCAGAATCGCGAGAGTGGAAACCGCCGACCACGCTGTAACCATGCGGACGACCGGATTTTGAAGGCCGGCAAAAGGAAGAGAAAGAATCCAGCTCCAAAACAAGACCAAGATGTTGGTCTTGTTTTGGATGAAAGGGGGTCCCAACCTGGAGAGGACGGCCTTGTTAAAAAGGGTGCCCTCAGGGGTGGTGTAGATGGCGTGCTCCTCGGCCGTCACCGTGCGCAGCTCGGACTGGCCCAGCACCCCCAGAACCTCGGACACCACGGCGGGGAGGGTGTCGGCCGGAAGGAGGGCCACCAGGGTCCGCACCGCTCCCTTCAGCTCCTGGGCATACGCGAAGACACCGAGGCTCGAGTGGTGAGAAAGGGCTGCCTCTCTGGCATTTCTCAAAGGTGTTCTACATGCACTAAAACATTAAGGTCGGCTAGTTGGCAAAGCACGACGGACGCCAATAATGCAAATGACAGACGAGCACGTGGACACGAAGACGGGACTAGCGTTCCAGGTGCGTAGCGTTTAAAGCGCCTCTGGGACATCGCAGTCAAGTGACCGCCTGAAGTGATGTCGGGTTGCAACGCGTACGGCATCATGACATCGCGAAGACAAAGACGAGGGAGCGCAGATTGTGTCCCGCAGGCCGCACGGGTGTGCGGGAAACATTTCAGCACAGGTGCGCGGAACTACACTCCGTGCGTGGTTTGTGCTAGTTCTTTCATTGTGCACCGCAGACGTTAGCCAGGGCGAGGCCAAGCGATTGAGTGCGCGGCACGGGCACTACCTTATATGGCTCTTGTGCGATGCCTGACATCCAAGAGGCAAGCAATCCCACGGTACGACGTCACGCCGCTCTCGTTAGCACGTTTTGTCAGGAGCCCAACCTCTAGGAACAGTTGTGCTACGCTGCTCAGTGGCCGTAGTATCCGACTGCCACCGCAGTAACCCAGGTTCGAGCCCCCTGGGGCTCGAACCTGGGTGTTCCACTGGTAGCAGTGGAACACGGGACCGCCAAGTGTTCTGCCTCTACCCGACAGGCGGTGCCAGTGTGTCCTCTCGTCGTAAGATTTTAAGAGGTTTCAGAGCACTCGGTTCTAAGAAGTCGCAAGTGCGTGAACGGGCCTTTACAGAATCCTGTTGGAAGGATCTATGGATAATACTATAGCAAGTACTGCCAATAGGGATTCAGCCTAATCGAGCATGCATCAGCGGCTGCCTCCTCCCATAGTACCCTCCAAGGGAATGATTTTCATATAATTGATTTTAAATTGAAACAAGATAGGAAGGAACCAGCCACCTCCTTCAAAAGCGACGTAATTGGCAACTAGTCCAAGCAAAATGCTTAGCAGGCGTATGCGGAGTCGAAGCATTTACTGTCTGGAGTCCAAATTTCCCCACAAAAAGACAGGAAAAGTGAGGCCTACCGGTGTCAGCACTTTCTTGCCCAAGACGAGGGGCAGAGCTCGACTAGGGTCCACCGGTGCCTTCAGATCCAGTTTGAGGAGCTCTAAGATCCGTCGCCATAGCTTTGGATATCTCGACGCTGCAAAGGAAACAAAAGAATTCTCGTTCATTTCATTGTGCTGGCTACGACCAGAAAATCGACGCTGCACGCGTCAGTTTAAAAAATTGCCGCCAGATGGCGCTGCGTGTCCGTGCCGCCAGCACGCCGATAAAGCTAACCGCCGCAACCCCATGCCACTACGGGCCCCGTGCTAGTTAAAACGGACACGTTGGCGCACGCTCAGAGGCTTCTGCTCGTCTTGCCGCCGACCAACATGCCGTCGCCTCCATCATCCACATTGTCGGCAGTGTTCGACGCCGACGAACATGGTACCAACTCTAGTATCCACATCGTCGGACATTCACGCTCTCGCATTCACAACTCATAAGAAGTGCTTAGGCGTCTTTCGACCTTTTTCGCTACACCCCGGGCTCGTTAAAAGTAGGGTTCTGCGTTTTGTAAGTTTATTTTTTTAAGTGAGATCGGAGGGCGTTTTTCGGAGTTTATTCTTTACAGAGAATTCGGCACTTTTTGGAGCTTTCGTTTCATGGCACTCTCAATTCAGAGTTTTCTGGTGTTTATCATCATTGGTAGGTATAGGTACAGAAAAGCAATTTGCAAGTTTAATAATGCCCCATTTTTGTAGACAATGACTAGAAATATATACAGTCAACTCTTATTAATTCAAACTCTTTTAATTCAAGCTTGCGGATAATTCAAACTAAAATGCAGGTCCCAACCTGTGCGTCTTTATAGGAGAAAACTCCCGATAATTCAAACAAATTTTCGGCCCCCCTCGAGTTTGAATTAACGAGATTCGACTGTGAATCAATTAATCAAAAATAAGCATACAATTAGTTAAATTCACAGATCTCTCTCAAGACGAGCCCTCTTGAGATGGATGTGCCAATTGAAATTCCAGTTTGAAGCGATCAGGATCGCCCTTCCCATCAACCGTGGTAACTTGTTTTAGATAAAACTTGCGAGCAATAATATTTTTGCTGCCAACTACTTCAAAATTGGGGCATTCTTTGGCTCGCATACATGCAAATGACGAATTGAGTTCTTAACAAAGGGAAGCCAAAGAAAAGCAAATGAATGTTTGGGAAAGACACATGTCCAGGATAAAGGCTTCAAGTGGAGAGGAAGGTTAGGTCAAACGTATTCGACTGCAGCACGAGGAAGGTTATTGCTTGTTTTTCTGATAGGGGGTCAAAATACATTTTTTTGTGACAACAAATGCGTAACAAAAAACACTCAAAAGTTGGCCCACAATGTCAGAAAAAGGTAGAAACCAGTCGAATTTCTACAAATTCAGAGTTTTCCGGACATATCCGAATTGGCAATATTTTTACCGGCGAGTGCTTTCCGCATTTTAAGGAATTTTTCCGAAAATGCAGAACCCTAGTTATAAGTGGGATCAACCATATTGATGACCGTTGTGGCGGGTGCGTTCATTATGCGAGTGTGTTCATTATGGGAGTAAATACAGTAGCAGGCGATCATGATTTCAGCATTCGTCCGATCTCACTTTGCCATGGCGCTCATTTCGTAGCAGATGGTGAACATTTTTTTCCCGATTTGTTAGCAGACAACATACAGTGCTGTCTCATTTTACTTCCACCTGCAAATCATGGTTTGTAGCAGACAAACCACATTTTTCAATCCCTTCGGCAGACAAACTGCCTATGAACATTATCTTCACTCGCTCAACAAGAAGCAAATTACATCTCGCTCTATCGGTGACCGAAATCGAACCCTTGGCGCCACTGACCAAAGACGGGGAGGTGGGCGGGCAGGAGGGACTCCAGGGCCAGGTCCTCGACGTCCTTGGCGTCCAGGTTGGACCCAGAGCAGATTGTCACCAGGGCCTCCGACAGGACCTTGGCCTCCGTGGCCTCTGCATCCTCCACCTGACACGACCACGTGCAACACGGTCACGCGAGACACGAGCCAGAGTTTGCTTACGAGAGAAATGCTCGACACACATAGAGGGAGACCTGGGACAAAGAAGCAGACGGAACAGCGCTCGTCCCGTCTGCTTCCTTTTCGCTCGTTCGAAGCCTTCCTTTGCGCGCTGTGCTTTTCGCTCGCAAGCATGAATCAACTGTGTCGAAGCTGGCAGCTCACATTTAGAGGGTAATCCTTCGGGCTCAAAGCAGTTTTGCGAAACGTCAGACGAGTAAAACGTTCATTTGACGAGTTGGCTTCTGTGAACTCGGTGCTTCTAGTTATTCCTCGTCTCAAAATGCTTTCATGACCGGTATGCAAAAGTTTGACGAAAGGATCGCTGTACTGCAGAAGTCGAGTGGTGTGGTAGGTAGCTACAACCTTCGGCAAAAAGCAATATTCAAACAAAAGTGCAAAAGCTATCTAGCAAGGACAGGTTAGGACAGCTTCTGTTTCCCCAACTTCTCGAGCCCCCTTATTTAGACCACGTATTAATTTTTTTTGTGGACGACCAGTCTTGAAACTTTCACGTGACAGAAACGGATAGAAAAAGTTTCAGCCTGAGCAGAAATCTCTATGACGTAAAAAAAAACAGAGTGAAAACAACGAGGCATTTTTCCCGAAAAGCTTGCTTTCAAAAAGAGCATTCTGCCCCGTAGAAAGTGACCGTAAAAAGTGTATATGCCTTTTCCTATTGTAGACCCTTTCGGGTCCCCGAAGGCCTTCTTAAAATCTGCAAAGCCCTCGACCGTCTTTCGAGCTGAGCACTAACGCTTCTTTTTACTAATATGGGCCATCCCAGAAAGCTAAGGAGACCAAACCAAGTGTGCCAAGTGAGTAGTACTGATTATTTTCATTAATTTGAGCTTCACAGTCAGTTTGGAACCACTTGATTTCTTTCATTTAACCTTTTTTCATAGTAACTGTTCAATACCCACTGCCCTCACCCCCTTCCTCCACGGTGGATGGGGTCCCCCTTAACTTCCGCTGATCCAGGAGGGATTCCCGAAACGTCGGTGGTTGAGAGCCACTGCCCACGAGAGACTGATAGTATAATTTAAATAAATAAACGACGCGCAAGCTCCGACCGCACAGCCCGGATCTCGAGTGCGGCCGTTGCCACGGGCGGCCAAGCTCGCTCTTGCCTCACCTTTTCCTTGAGGTGGGTCTCCACGAACTCCGGGAACTCCCTGAGCAGGAAGCAGGCCAGGGAGGTGCCGCCCAGTACCGACACCAGCTTCTTGACGGTGCTCTGGGCCGACTGGCGCACAGGGTGGGCGCTGTGGCTCAGTGCCCTGAGCAGGGGCAGGGCAAAGGGCCTGCACAAGACAGCGTGCGTCCATGTGCTACTGGGTACACTACAGGGAGCGACAAATGTGTCTGTACTTCACTTCATTTTAAAGGGCCCATGAAACAAATTTTGGGCTGGGATAAATGCACTTAGGTTGGGATTTTACTAATAGCATATTCTTGAGTGGGCTAAACGGAAGAAGGTAGAAAGTCAAAAGCCTGATTTTCGGTACGAAAATCTGAAAACACAGAGGACTATTTCGTACCTCCTTCCCTTCCAAAGCTCTCTGCCCTTTCACTGTAATACATCCGCAACACCTGAGGCACGTCACTTGGCCCAAACGCACGTCGCACCACACCGGACCTCACTTATTCCCTTCACCCCTAAGCTGACAGTGCGGTGGAAGCTATGCACTTGTCGGACAAATCAGCCGCCTCCCTTTCATCACCTGACCTCATTCTCTGCGCATGCGTATGAGCGAGGGAGCGTAATCATGTGGCAAAAGAGTGGCGGGGTGCCCAAGGAGCATGTAGCTTCCACAGCACTGTCAGCTTCAGGGTGAACGGAGTGCTGAAAGCAACTTTTGTTCGAGTTTTGAGCAAGGGGCTAATCTTCTACGGGGACGATGGCATGTCCGGGTACACAAACGAGGGTTCAAGAAAGAGGAGAGTCCCTCCTTTTTCTCTTTTTGAACTGTTTGGTACAATGCACGATTTGTGAGTTGAGGAGGAAAGCTAAGAAGGAAAAAGTTGAAAAATCGTTTCATGGCCTCTTAAAGGGGAGATGCAAACCTTAAAAAACGAAAAATAGCGAAACTGTTTTTTTTTAGAAGATTACATATTTGAGTTTTTTATTCCATAAACTATCTCTCTTTTAATCGTCAGCCCCTAATTCATTAAGGGGGGACATGGGCCTAAATTTTTAATTTTTTTGAAAAAATTCATTTTTTAATTTTGAGGTTTTCAGTTTTAGAAACTAATTATACACCCTTACACCAAATTCGATAACCATACGCCAAATAGTTACGTTGATATAAAATATTTTCAACACATTGGGAGGCAGCAACAAAGTAAAGGAGTTCAATGTTTGAATGCATTTTTCTCAGTTCCACTTTTTGCTGCAAATTTCATACGAAGGAATCTTTTGTTCGATGGTGAAAGTATTCTGATACCACAATCAACATGTTTCTGAATTGAAATTTACTGAGGAAACGGGCTATCTACTTTATTTTGTTTTAAGTTGAAGTCCTCAGTGATAAAAAACTAAGTTTTCAAAAATTGACATAGGACAGATATGAATCTCATAGTTTGAGGTAATAACTGTTGCTGAAATACTTACAATTAAGTTATTAAAACTAGATAGCCCGAGGTCCCATATCCCCCACTTTATATTCAAGCAGCCAAAATGATGCTTAATAGCTTCATTTGCATATCATAGATTTCTTAATGAAAAGTGACACATCATCTTATGCAGGTATGTAAATTTGTCCTAGAGAGCTGAAATTTTGCACAGTACACCTACATCTGAAGCTAAATCTTCCCTGCAAATTTCACTCCGATCACTTGAGTAGTTCAAAAGTTTGACCTCTAGCCAGTGTCCCCCCTTAAGGAAATATGATTAAAAATTAATTACGAGGCCAGGATAGCTTCCAAATGGTGGTCAAAGCGCACAATCAACCCCACCTTCACGCGATACGTGCTCCTGTTTCTTTTGTCCGACGGCCACTATCTTGGTCTTGTTTTGGAGCTGAATTCTTTCTCTTCCTTTTGCCGCCTTTCAAAATGGCGTCGTCCGCGAGGTTGCGGTGTGGTTGGTGGTTTCCCATCTCGCGATTGCGAAACTGTGATTAGCCAAGCGCGCATTCCTCGAAATCCCCGACTGCCATCGGTCCCTCCTTCTCTCCATTTCTCCCGTCTGCCGCTCCTGTTGTCAAGTGCTGTTAACTTAGCGAAAAAGTCTCTAAATTTAACGTGTCCCTAGGCACCACCCGAACTAAGAGCACCACCCACCCTACAAAGGTACCACATTTAAATGCATTTGACACAATAACTAAACATGCAGCCAATGTTTTTACCACGCTTCTCGAGGCAAATACGTGTACTGTTTGTACCTGACCAATTCCGCTCACATGTGAGGCAATAGCAAAAGTCATGTCCTCTAAGTAAAATAACACAACAGCCCCTATATATAAAGAAGCAATTTTTTTCATTTTTCAGTTTGTAGTTGTACAATCACCCAGAAGGTTGTCTCATCTGCCAGAGTGTTCATGAGAGGGACTCACTTGAGGTTGGCCAATGAGGAGTCAGGGTGATCCAGGATCATGCGTGTGATCAGCTGAAGCACCAGGAGGTAGGCTGCAAACAGGGGAACACTCTGAACACATGCAGGGGCGGCGCTTGAGCTTGCAAAAACCTCTTGATGCGGTTCGTCCAAATGAAGCAGGCGTGTTAAATGGCGAACGAGACGAATGCTAAATGGGACTCCTGGTATTGTGTTTTGTCTCGCTCGCCTCGTTCGTCTATCGGCTGGAGTCTCAGTTCTTAGGCTCAAGGAGTTAATTACTGCATGGATTGGCGGCAACAACGGGATCTAGCATGGACGAAGAAAAATGTCCCATCTCTTTCCATTGTTGCAAGGACGATGAAAATAGGAGGAAACAAATATGTGCTGTCCCTCATACACTCTTGTACTTTCCCTATAATTCGGGGCCATTAGCATATATTCTGTTTGGTGTTCGGTGTTCGTTCAAAGTCCACACAAGCAAAAAAAAAAAAAAAAAAAAAAAAAAGAAGCAAAAAAAAGAGCAGTCCCGTGTTAATTTACAGCGCAGTCACAGCGATAGCTGCAACACTGCTGGGCACCAATGTCGCTTTCACGCACCGTGGGGTGTGTAAACAAAAGCGTTCGCAACAAAACAAACACCCGACCATTTTGTTCGGACCCCTTTTGTTTGTTTTTTTTGTAACGGAGCACGTGAAAGCAAGACTCCTGGCACGAGCTCTTGGCACCGACAGTGCTATGGTGGCATTTTGTTATCGGCTATTAATTTGTATTTTTTCAGAGAGCGTGTGTAGTCGGCACCGGGTACTACAAAGAATGGCATCACCTTAAACAGAAGGACATTGAGGCAACCTAGTCAAAGCTGTGGGATAGCTCGGTGGTAACGCGTCTGCTTCATAGGCAGCAGACCCAAGATCGAATCCCGCGGGCAACGGGCGACCTTTTTCGACGGTTTGGCAACATCGACGACGAACACCACACCCCCTACTATGACAACTACAACGTCAACAAGTACAACAAACATCATTTCCAGTGGTGGGAAAAGCCCACAAGAGCTATTGCTGTAAAACAAGCCGTGATGTGAGAAAACAAGAAGAGAAAATTTTGAGCAAAGCAGGTGCGCTCACTGTCTTCTGAGGCGGTCTGCAGGAACTTGTCGGCAAAGAAGGGCTGCTTCTGCGGATCCAAGAGCTGGCTTACGGTCGCCTTCACCTTGTTCTCTGCAAGGACCGAGCCAGAGTAAGATGCCTTTGTGCTTTCACTCATCTTTCGTTCCTAATAGTCATCAAAAATTCCCTCAATTTTGTGTCACATACGTCACTGGAAGAAAGTCGGGCTCAGAAAAAATTGCGTGTCTAAAGATTTACTCTTGGGGACAATATGTACGACCTTTCTCTGCGTCTGCAATCTTCTCAGCATGCTCTTTCGTCTTTCAATTTGCCAAAAAGTCAGAAGTATAGGACCTCAACTTTGCATTCCGTTCCTAGATTAGAAAACTGCTCTCTCAAAACTGACAGTCACACCAAAGAAGCGTGAAGGACTGTTTCAGCTCGTATTGTCCGTGACAGTGTCTGCGACGTGGTCGTCTCAAAAAATTTTACAATTTGCGTATTCACGTTGGGGAAAAACAAAAGTTGACGTTGAGCGTGAACACATAAAAAGGGAAGCTGAAACGTCTCGGTCGAACTCCTCATACTGGCAAAAGACCACAGAAATTAGAGGGCGAGACAACCATACATACAAGGAGTCGTCGGTGGTGTTCCATTGAGCTTTTTGCGAGATTGTTTTATCTTCCACACAAGAGCAAAATAAAAAAATAAAAAAGTGTACTACAAAAAAAAAAGAATTGTAGACCCCTTCCATTTCACTTGAAGATGTTTTCAGGACCTCAGTATCTAATAATGCCGAGGAAGGCTGACTCACACTGTTTGTCCCTCTTATTGTTTTTATTTATTCATACTTGCCACAACCAATGGGGAGTTTTCTGTCGACATGTGAGGACACATTTTTTTTTCCAGACTAGCGTATAACAGCTTCGCTGTAAAAAAAAAGCAGTGTGCACCGACTTTTGCTTTCCTGCCCGGGCCTTTCCGAGTGCATGTACTTGATAAGCTCAAGCTTCACCGTGAAAAAATGTCAGTGCTAACACGAATCCTGCGGCACAAGTTGCCTTCAATGCACCAAGAATACTACTAGAACGAAACATTGAGCAGTCCTGCGTTAGTCCACTGTACAGTCAGAGCAAATGCTGAGACACGTCACGGCAAAGTTGGGCATCGGCGTCACGTTCACGCACAGTGTGGCAGCAGAGTGTGCAAACAGAAGCATTTAGAACAAGATAGACATTTGTTTTGTTCCAAACGCTTTTGTTTTGTTCCATTTTATTCAGAATGCTTTCGTTCTTGTTTTTTTTGTTTTTGTTTCGGACTGTATGAAAGAGCATCTCCTGGCACGAGCTCTTGGCAGTGACGGTGCTACGACGGCATTTCGTTATAGGCTGTTCTTTTTTTCCAGAAAGCCCGTGCAGTGGGCACTGAATACTACAAAAACCATAAGTTTAGAGCTGGTTATTAAAGCTGCGGTGTAGCTCGGTGTTAACACCTCCGCTTCGCACACGGCAGACCCGGGTTCAATTCCTGCGGGCGGCGGGCAATGTTTTTCGAGGATTTGGCAACGTCAACGACGGATGACATAACCCTGCCAACTACCACAACAACTACTGCAACGTCAACAACGAACGTCATTTCCAGTGGCGGCAAAAACCCATAAAAGCTATCGCTGTAAAAAAAAAAAAAAAACGAGCCTCCATCGTGTATTTGGCAATATTTCATGGTTCTTTTCCAGCAGATGCCGAGAAGCACAAACACCGAACATGGTGGTTGTTCTAGATGGGGGGAATCAGTGGACACCCGCATGCAACACGAGGTGGCCCCGCAGCTCGCTCACCCAGGGCGGGGGAGCTGGCCTGCAGGCGCAGGAGCAGGCATGCGGCGGCCAGGCCCTCGCACACGGGGCTGGGCTGGCTGGGCTGGGACAGGGCTCGCTCCACTGCCTTGAGCAGGAGGCCCACCAGGGGCTCCACGCCCGGCCCCGGCACCCCTGGTGTGTGGGACGAAGCGGAGCACGAGTTGAGCCGTGCAACCGACCGACTCATCTGTGGTAGCACGACTGCAAAGCTGGAGTGACACGAGTTCCAGCTTGATGCCGACGGAGCACTCGTGTCCGAGTTGTGCTCTGTGCTTCCCTCCGGTAGGCGACGGAGGAAATTCAGCACTATGGCCTTCTTATCTATGAGATACGAGGAGTTGAACCAATTCTGCCACTTGTCCACTGCCCTCCATTTTCCCCTACCTCAAAAGCAATGTGGTTTTGTTGTGCACTCCATACGCAAATGAGTAGCAAAATCGTAGCACCATTACGGCTATTTGATGAACATCGCCAAATTGGCTCGACTATTTTGACGATTCTGGACAGTCAACAGTATTGTTCCGAGTACGTCTAGCTATTTCGGTGACGCTTCCTGTGTCAAAGGTTTGCTTTTGTAATGTATTACAAGACTTCAGAGTTGACTAGTGTGTGCTAGTCTTATCTAGTATGTGGTGATCACACAGAGGAGTAACAATTCCTCCCCACCCTTAGCACTCATTAAATAAATTATGCCTGACCTCCAGATGACCTACACACTATTGTGAGCTCCATATGTATGTCGTCCACCTGCCTGTACCTTTAGCCCCCCCCAACCACATTGTCACAAATAACCATTCCAAAACAACTGCTCTCATGTTGCACTTAAACCTAACACCAAACTGTTTTGAGACTTTTACGACATAATCGAGCTTTGCTTTAGAATGGGTAAAGTAAGCAGCCAAGTGGCGCGACTCACCGTGGAAAGCAGACAACATGCACTGTAGGTATCCGTACCGAACCGCAGAGGTCGATGACTTGAGCCCCATGCCGGTCTGCAAGCCAACAACAGAGCAACGGGTCAAATGGCCACCCAATGAATGCATGACAGACAGTATCAGAAGTGAGGGCCATCTGGAGAGATTTCCTCAAGCCCAAGTAATCTTGCACTAAGGAGTGCAATGACAACATCAATTTGCCAGCACTAGATGTCCTCCGATACTGCAGTTAGGGGGAAGCATCATGTGCTTTGTTATCAAAGTAAATTAGTCGGTGCACCTTGTTTGCATTCTTACAGGTTCGAATTTGTGCCAGTACAGAAGGGGAAATCGATTCTGCAATCAGAAATATCAGGCAAACTCAAAATGTTTTCTGCACTACTACAATAAACCTCAAAGAAATTTTTTTTTATATACTGTATTGCAAAGAAACCATTTTTGAGGTTCAAATGACCAGACTAATAGAATTTGCAGGCTTCATTTACTCAAAAAAAAGGAGAAACAACTTTCCACATTGGTTAGAAATTATAATTTTTCTGCGCCTCAACAGCAAAAGCTGGCTTTCTCACGTTAGAATTTCTTCAACATCTTCGAAGAAACTGGAGAAAACAAAGAAGAAAATATGGACTTCTCTCCCCTCAAAGCTTTCTTTTAAAGTCAGGAAGAAAGCTAGTTCGCTCAACTCCCCATACGCTTGCTATTAGGCAAAGCGGAGTGCCCAAAATCGCCTTTACAAAGGACCTATAGCACAAACTGGTAGCTTTTGTTCCAAACGCGAGTTACTTCGACAGCCGTTGCTTTTGCACCTTTTTCGGCAAACAAACCCACCTGAAATCCTTCGACGAGGAACGCCGGCACGTCCTCCGTGAAGCGGGAGCACCACTTGGACATCACCTTCAGGGTGAGCAGGAGGGTGCCCTCGTGCACTGCACACGGACGAGCCAATCAATTGAAACGCAAACGAATTGACTCACCGGTTCATCACAACACCAAAGCAGGACGGCACGATGAGGAGCATGATTGGTTGCCCAATCAATTAATTAAAATGCTAAACTGTCACATAGAAAATGGCAGTGACTTCTAGCACCACAGTCCTATAATAAATAAAATGCAGTATATGTGAGGTGCAATTGTTTAAAATTATTTAGGAGACATTAAACCGTCGTTTTGGGAGTGAAGAAGGACCTTCGTCTTTATCAATTTCCCCGGTACATTGAGTAAGGAAACTGGATGCATAGGTCACGTGGCGTCAATTTCCTTGACAAGTTTAACGGGGACATGCATGGATGGACAAAACTTTGGGATTTGGGGGTGGGGGGGGGGGGGGAGGTCCATTAAAAAGCATTTCGTGCCTTAACAAACAGCTCAATCAATTGTCCAGTCAAAAGATTAGAGCACAAAAGCAGAACTATGCAATTGAGAATAAAACAAATTTACTTATCGCTCAATCACGACAAAGAGGGCAGGGCAGTGCTGGGAACACCCCAATTAATTCAACAAGCAACGATTCACAACCAAAAAAGGCTCGTTCAATAAGGCACAATTAATTGACCAACCATCAAAATGCAGCAGAAAAACAGAATAATGCAGCAAAAAATATAGAACAGATGTACTTATCAACCAACTGCAACAAAAAAGCAAAGTAGCGCAGGAACACCCCAATTAATTGATAATTGGCCAATCAATCGCAAACAAGAACCAGGACTGCGCACGAGCGACGCAATAATCAAACAAATAGTGATTTGCAACCAAGAAAGCAATGTGCAACGAACAACGCTATCAGTGGGCCCTTTTCAAAACCCCATCGAGCAACATTGGTGGTCGCCGTTTCTTGGGCACGAAGCAATTGCAGACTCGAATAATTGGTGCTGCAACTACAAGATGGCGTGCGCTTTTGAAAACGGTCTATTGACCAGCTAATACAGGACGTCACGGAACGTCAGGACGTCACGGTGGCCTGTGTAAGCGCTGGGCAACTCCGGCAGCACTATGAAGTGCGAGAGCACCCTCACCTTCCGACTTGAGCACCTGAAGCAGGTGCTTGAGGGCAGCTTCGCTGAGCTTCTGCACGTGGGAGGCCCCCGTCACCACGTGGCAGCTCACCTCTCCAAACCCCATCAGAACGCCCAGCCGCTGCTCCGTTGTGCTCAGCTTGCCCTCGGACCCTGCAACGTCAGAGGGCCCAAATTGCATGAAAGAAACATTTGCAAAAAGTTAAAGAACAAAGAAGGAAAACAAGGAACCTCATTCCGTCTTTGTTCTTTGCTCGCTGTTTTGCCTTTTCGCGACGACCTTCAGACAGGGTGTCTCCCTCTCTCTCAAATTCCCCAACAAGGATGGAAATCTAAATAACTGTATTTGTGTTTATGTGGCTTTTTTGTCATGAAAGATGGTATAACACAGAAATATAGCTCCATAGTTATCTGCTCTGAACTGTCCTAAAGCAATATAACACATGAAAATCACAAATTTATAAGTAATTTCAAAACGATAGTTCTTCTACGCAGACACGCCCACTTTCGTCTTTGAACGTTCGCAATTTTTTTTTGTACTTCACCCAGGTTAACAAAAATTGGCAGAAATGTTCTCAACATCAACAGAAACAAGCCCTGTAAATATAATTTAAATCGGACAAGTGTTTCAAAACTTTACTTTTTTGGGTAGTGTCCCCCCTTAATACTACAGCGGAGCTGTTAAGGGCTAGTTTCCCCACCAGGATCGTGTCTGCCAGCAAACAAATGTCAACACAACACTCTGGACAGCTACCGCCATCTATGAGCGACGGCGACAACCAGACATGGTTGCCACCGTCACTCATAGATGGCGACATCCTTTCCAAACCTTTCCACTCTGGCTTGCCAACTTGCGGCCGGCCATTACTTCATACCTACCATAGCACAGCTTTGCTGGTGTTCCTTCTTCACCAAAATGAAAAGGCTGAAAGTTTTTTTGTTTTGTTTTTTAACCCGACATGTCAGTTAATAACCAAATGGCGGCACGGCTGCCAGATGCACACTTTCAGATACTTTTGGCTTGAGGCTTGGATTGGATTGGGGTCTGCGGCTTTCCCATTTGTAACTAAATCTAGTAGCTCTAACTGGATCTAGCCTAGTATCACGCCCTCAATCCAATCCAACCCAAGGCTGGGACTGGATCCAACGCTTGCGCTCCGCAGACGTGGCCGCACGTGGCTCATACTCTCGTCATGCTTCAGCCTGTTTGCCAATTGGGGCGGGTCGGGGATCTACTAATGAAACGTTGAGCGCAGGCCTTGTCTTCTAGATGGTATTGGCAGAGCTTGTGCATTGATCTAAGCAGAATTTATTGCCTATTTTTCTGCCTCCAAGGCCTCATGTCTTTGTTCAGGGCACTCAATGGTATTTCCGGCTCACTTTTTGACCATATCCCTGACAATTCGGCGATTTTTCCCAGTAAATAAAATTTCCCTGACGATTCTCGGTTTTCCCAGTCGCTAGACACCCTATACAGTTTATGGACACAACCCACTGCCGCCGGAGGTTTTGGTCATTTGGAAAGCGACGGAGTTTGAAGGCATTGCAGTCGCAGTTGCCTTTGTCGGATCCCGTGAGCGATACAGATGTCCTTCGACAATATCCTGCGCTTTCGGTTGTTATTCGTGCAGCCTATTAACCGAACAATGATGTCCCAACGACCAGGGGATTGTCGCCATTGATTCCACTAGCTCTAATTACATCTGGAAGTAAAATAAATGAGAGGAAACCGCGAAGAAAACAGCTGAACTTGGAGAAACACATGCGTCCAAGGCGTAAAAACGAAAGTGCCGGCAGTCCTTTCCCCTCTTCTCTCTTGCCCTCTCTGAGTAAAACGACTACCGACATTAAGCTTCTCTAATTTCGGGCTCAGATTTCTGCTAGGTTTCTAAGCGGTACTGAGAAACTGCCACAGCCCATGCCCTTCTCAAACTAGGTGGGCATTTGGCAGACTTGTAGAGCGTACTAAAAGAACAAGATCTAAGGTAAACACAGAATAGTTTACGTTGCAGCCTACCGTTGAGCACCTCCACGAGGTGCGAGAGGAGCACCTCTAGGGCCTCCTGGGAGCCGCACTGCTTGGCCAGGTGGCGGAGGGCCAGCACCGCCCCCTGGCGGCATGCCTCGTCCTTGGCAATCAGGTGTTCTGCACGTAGGAACCGCGACCATCAATGAGGGAGGACACTACTCAGGAAGGTGAACTTTTCAACTGTTATTCTTATTTATATAAAATTTGCAGGAAATAATCATAGCTGGGAAAGAGGATGACACGCAAAGTTTTAAGCTTACAAGTTAATCCTTGAAAGAGTTGTGTAAAAGTACATAAAATAATCACTGCACTCCCCGAGAAAAACTATTGTTTAGAAAAGGTTAAGATGATGGCCAGTTCTTTTGGTGAAACATACAGTATGACACCCATGACATGTGACTATGGAAAGAAATTGCATAAACCATACCATTTTGAATCAAAAATAAAAATGTGAAAAAAGTTAATTTTTTTTGGGTGCATCAGGTTGAAGATGTTGCAACTTTACATAACTAAAAGCCATGAAAACGCAGAAAGTAAGCTCACAGCTGCATTTCTTACTAAATTTCAGTACAGAAACTTCAAAAACCAGCTCCATGTATCAATTTATTATCAAGTGGCTGTTTTCCCGAACCAAGATTTGATGCCAAAAAATGAAAGTGAGATAAACGCGCTCGAAAGTTCAGAAAGCTGCACTTTAGATGGTGCCGGCACACCTGCAAATGATTACTCCAGAAAAAATTCTTTAGTTACAGGAGTGAAACTTCTTGACGCCATTCGCCGGAGTATTTAAAAGTTATTAAAACTACTTAATGGCATTAAAAAAAAATATTGCAATTTTCAAGTAGTGTTTTCTTAACCACGCAGTGTGCCCTTACCGAGCCCCAGAGTGGATAGAAACGCTAGTGACACCGCATCACTGCAAACGCCACTCGACAACAAATTGCGAATCCATGCAGTGTTAAGAGGCCCATTAATCTGATGCACATTCAGTAACGGAAAAAACATGACACTCCGGCTTTTGTGACACCATTTGCTGCCACTTTGGGACCCCTTTGGACGCACGGGAGGAATGGGAGGCTAAGTGCACCAGTCGGAGTCGTGCTCCAGGCATCAGGCGTTTTCGCATCTGCATAGGTCGTGGTAACAACACTTTTTAGAGGGGAGGCGATCTCGCCCGTAATTTTCCCGGAAAACAAATTTTCGCACAAATGTGAGGGGGCTTATAGCAGCGACCATGGAAGCAAAATAGGAAGTAAGGCAAAATGCTGCAATCACTTCTTCACGGAAACGGAAACTGCGTACTAAGAATGTCGTGTTCCTTCCGGAGCATGTTGAAGTTCCGTGAAGCAAGAACGAACGGCCGTTTCGGTGCCACTCACGTGCAATGCTCTTGCCCAGGTCGCCCAGGTAGGGACTCAGCTCCAGAGAGACTCCCTGCATCACGTGCGCCACGCCTGCAAAGAGGTCGCACGCGCACCCCTTTTGAACGAACCTCGGGGTCCCAGCCTCGCAAGTTTAGAGGCAACATTCGTGGCTCTCGGTAGAACCACACGATTACTGGCGTTAGAATTCTTAGACGTCCAAACTCAAAGTGAGCTCGAACTCCACAGTTCCAAAACTCCACTGCGAAGGGTAGTCCCTTCGCACGTGCATGTTGCATGCTCATACTCAGCAGGAAGAAAGATCATCATCATCAACAAACACATTCCGTGCCACTTCAGTTAGAGGAAAGTAACTTTAAAAATGTTTTTGGCTGTTCATGATAATACGAATAAAGCACACGACTTGATTTTCACGAGGACCCATGTTTTATGAATCCCAGGAATATACCGGCCCGTGGTAACAGATATATAGCATACCACTCCAAATAGTGAAATTTTTGGTCACGAAATATTCCCCGAACATACACTTCGCAAAATACAGTCAGCAAGAATAGTCATTTACGATACATATCCTCCAGCATACCTTTTTGTGAATAAAGAATGTCTGCTCTGTTCCCATAAATACAAGTACAGCAACCTTCAAAGCTGGTAAAATCAGCTTTGAAAGTCAAGACAGCTTTTTTCTTCGTCCATCGACTTGACGTTGATGATAATAAAACATATTATTATTAAAACAAAACAATGATATATTCTTGCATATGAGAGATATCTTGTAGCAATTCCCTGGCTGCTGCTACCTGTCTTGGAGAATGACACAACGCACTGGTTCAACAACATGCAGTCATTTATTGGCCGTTGTTGCCCAAACCGCGATCCCAAACGCCCTCGTGCATGCACAGCGACGGCCTTTTATCGGCGGCAGAGTGCCGCTCCGGTGGCCAATTGCAGAGCCGTATATTGGGAGAGTTTGGCCAGTGGGTGTGGCAACGAAGGCGCCGGAGAGGAGAGAAGGAAAGAGAGGAGACCGCCGAAGGAGCGAGAGAGGAAGAAGGGAGCAAAAAGGAGATGAGCATTGCTGCAACGGTGTCGGCGCGGAGCACTGTTGAGGCTACGCGTCGTCTGCTACGGGCTTATTTCTTTTTTGCCTCAATCAAAATATGCGTTCAAACGTGGAGAAGCTTGATTTGTAAGCTTTTTAAGCCACCGAGGAATAACGCTATATCATTTTCTTGCCAGGGCCTGCCAAATAAAAGTAAAGAACCGAAATTTGGATGTTGATCCCCCGCATTCTGCTGGGAGAATGAATGAAGATGACGGCCCTCTCCGCTCAGCTGGGAGCAGCCGAGAGTTCACGCGCATGCGCTCACGCCTCTTGCTCTGCACCGCGGGCCAATTGGCTCGCCGGCGAGGGGGCATTACAGCGGTGAGATCACAGACTGGCCAAACTCTCCCCAAATACGGCTCTGACCAATTGCACTTGGCCCCACCGCGGTGGACATGAATATGGACGACTCGGCATACCTGCCCCTACTCTCTCCAGGTTGCCTACAATCTGTGTTAGTCATTGTGTTGTCTGCAGTCACAGCGAAGAACGTCTCTCTGCGTTTTGCTCGTCATGCTCGGCGCAACGATCGGTGCTATCTGCTGCCAACAATGGTTTCCAAGTGTACAACGAGTGGGAAGGGGAAGTGTGCTTACTTTCCATGATGATCTCAGGGTTCCTGAGCATGGCCTTCTGCAGGGCCGGCAGCAGCTGCCCCTTGAAGTCGTCGTGGGTCACGTGCCTCAGCAGGGACCTCGATTGCTCCTGCGGCAGGCACGGGAGATGGCCGACTCGGCAAAAAGGGACAGAGGCCGGCAAAAAGCGGCCGAACAGGCTTTTCCCCAACGGTATAGGAGTGGGGGGTACAGTCCAGAAAATTAAACCTTTTCTTTGGCTGCTGCCAAGAGAAATGCAATGCAATAGCATTTGGCATCCTTTGCATCCCTTCAAGCGTTTGTCGTGCTCAGTGCTCTCGGTACGCCTCAGCACGGTGCCATTTTTGTGCAAATTCTTTCATACTGAAATGCCGTACAACTACACATCAATTCGGGTTTTCCGAGCTAAATTAAATGATTGAGCCACTACGGATGGATGCACTCGATCTCGCGCCTTGGTGGCCCTAGAAACACCATCGCATTTAAAAAACTCCAGATAAACGATGCCCAAACTCCAGCTCAGCTCACCAGGACATGAGTGGGGGCTGGAGTCTTGCTGCCAAGGACCGCAGTGCGGAACACCTCCAGGAACTTGGCCTACCGAGGAGCGAGAAGAACCGTTAGCGAGGGCTTCGGGCGACGGGCAAAGACGTTCCCCAACCCGATTGCCTCTCGGTACCTTGTGGCTGTGGATAAGCTCCCTGAGCTTCTGCGTGTCCAGGTAGCCAATCAGGAAGCACCAGGAGAGCAGCACGGGACAAGACGACTCCAGGGTTGCCAGCACCTCCAGGTAGGCTTCGGGAGTCACCTGCCGGAAGAAAAGGCGAAAACTCGGTACCGGATTGCAGTCTGCTCCAGTCGTGCTTCGAAACATCCTTGCACGTAAAACGTGCGCAAACATTTTGTGCGCGGCCGACAAAACCCTAGTTTAATTTGGTGAGCGACATCGCCCCCCAAATATGGCCGATTTCGTCCGACTGGTGAAAGGTAGACATGCCATATTTATTTGAAACTAGGCCGATTGTATTTTTTTTAAAAAAGGTGGAAATTGAAAATTGGGGGTTGGCTTGGAAACAACAATGTGACTCCGGTTCCGCGGAACTCTCTACGCCATCTTGCGGCCGCACCCCTGAGCTACCCAAAACCGACGCACCGTTGACGCCACCTCGACTATTCATCGGAACTCAAAGAGCAGCATCACTTCCTGTGACTATGGAAATCATCCAAGCAAAAGCGGGTGAAGTTGCGAAAGCCCGAGATGTGCCTCGAACAGAGTTCGAAGCAAGCAAGGGCTGGGTACAATGGTTCACGAAGCAATTTGGGTTTAGCCTATGGCGACAAACGTGAGTTTGTTAAAAACTCCACTGAGACAAAAGGTCGAGGGACAACGACGGCCTGGACGTTTTCGTGAGTTTTCTGGATCAGAATAAATATTATGCCAATTTTAGTTGGTGATTTTGTTTGTTTTTTACTTTGTTTTTATCAACTTACAATTGAAGTTTTTTTGCTTTTTTTCACTTTTTGATTTTTTGGTGTTGACCTAGAATTGATGATGGCCTAGATTCAATCAAAAATGGTATGTTTTATCATGAGACTTTTGGGGGGTGAGGAGTGAGCCCAAGAATGTATCCTATGTTAGCAAAGAATTCAGTTTCAAAAATCTATGATTGCAGATGAAGATAGACAGTGGTGAAATAGCAGAAAATGCCGGCGGCTGCCACGCGTCTGTTCGCACGATTAGCAGGTGGTGTGCGACACCAGACTACCACAAAACCCCATAAGAACACCCACCCAAAATGAAGAGATAAAAGGTTAAAAACATGGGGTGGGCTATCTTTGGGGATGCCACAACAAAACTTTATAAAAAATTAATGATAAGCACCGGGGCACCCGCTACAAAACACGTGACGCGGGAACTGATATCGCAGATCGTTGAAACAGCAAATTCATGTTTAACGATGTGATAAACACGCGGAAATTCGCTACAAACTCCTGCGTCAAGGGAAAGGATACCGCAAGTGGCCGACGCAGCAGGTTTGTGTTGCACTGCGCAAAGGACCTGCAAACACCTGCCGAGAATTCGCATTTCACGGGAACATATACTGCAGATCACGGACGCAGCAGATTCAAGTTTCACGGTGCAATCAACATGTAGGAACCTGCTACAATCTTGCATATCGCGGAAACCGAAATCGCGTGTGCAGATCGCAGACAAAAACGCGGGAATACGCTACAAACTCGCGTGTTACGGAAACAAGTACCGCAGATCGAAGACGCAGCAGAATCACATTTCACGTTGCAATATACACGCGGGAAGAACTCGTGCATGTTACAGCTAAAAATCGATATCGCGCACGCAGATCGTGGACAGAAACGCGGGAATCCGCCACAAACTCGGGAACGGATAGCGCAAACCACGAACGCAGCAGATTCGCGTTTTATGATGCAATATACATGCAGGAACAACTTGCCTGTTACGGGAGCTGATATCACGCTCGCAGAATGAAGACAAAAACGCGGAAACCCGCTTCTCGGATGTACTGGTACTGCAGATCGTTTCGTTGATGTGCAAGTCCCGTCGGACATCACTTGACATCCAACGGGAATCGGGGGGTGGGCGACTTTTTGGAATTTTTATGATACAGATATTTAGCTCCCCAAAAAAAACAGGATGGGCAATCTCTCGGGAGGGGGCGTCCTTACGGGATTTTGTGGTAGACATACAGGATGTCATGAAAGGAAGACACTAGGCTTGTTGGCGTGTTCGGTCGAGCAGCCACGTCATTTTGGTAATGGGTGGGGCCACTGATCTGTGGGCGGGGCTTAGAGCAGGCCATGACCTCCACCTAAATTGTGTCCAACAACGTAAATACTGCACAAATATATTTTTTTTTTTTTGGACCAAAATTATTTGAAAACTTTGCAACCCAAATAAGCTTTTTAAAAAAAAAATCTCTTTTCATTGTACAGTATAGACCACTTACAACGTAACCGCTTATAGTGCAGGACCGGGTATAATGCGGCTTTTTTAAACCACCGGTTCGGCTCCCATAGAAATCCATGTAATTACATACCGCTTAAAATGCAGGCGCGCAAAGGGAAATACCGGTTATAGTGCGGTTTCTGTAACAGCCCGCCGACCGCAGCGACCAACCGAAGCAGCGAGCACGCTTCCCTGTGCGACACTAGATGACGGTGCTAGCCGCAAGCGGCACTCGCGGGGCAAGGAGGTTGCTCGAAGAAGCGGGGAGAAGCGAAGAGAGAGGCTTCAGTTGCCATAGCGACGGAGGGACGCACGCATGTGTCGCTCACATGCGTGTTGTGCGTCCCTCCGCTCTGTGCGTTAGAAACAACCGCAACGACAGACCAATCGCACGTCGAGGAGAAGTGTTCGCACGCGTTGCATGCCGGTCGCGGGTCGGCTGCTTCTATCCGCAAACGTGGCGTCGGTTGTGATCGTCGACGTAGATGGTGTGGTGGACGCTCATTGTTCCCCGTAAAAGCGCTATCCTTGACTGTGAATTTTCGTTGTGTGTCGCTATGATAACCCAGCACGTACTAGGAGGAAAGATCCACCTATTCGTGCGGCGATGTCGGCGGCACTCTCAAGATGGCAGAAACGCCCGTGTCGTCGTGTTTGTTTACTTCAACTACAGTGGTGCTTTCTAAGCATTTGTGTTTTCGAACATCGCTCGGATTTCTTATTTGGAGCACTTCATGCCTGTGCTCAAGTTGAAGGTATTACTGGCGCGTACTGTATAAAGGATGCGAATTTTCACACGTTTTTATCACCGGAGAAAAGTGATTAGGGTTAGCAATCCTGAACGCTCGCAACGTCCGTCCACAACCCGCGACGCCGTTAAAAGGCTGCGCCAGACAAAAGTCGCTCATTTCTTTCAAAATGTGTGAAACACTTGAGAGAGAAGTGTCCTAGTCTGATGAAATAGACTTCCCTCAAACTAAGCTTTATTTAACATAAAATAAATTGTTTTACAAAGGTAAGTTGTCTCATGGCATGTATTTTGGCCTGAAAAATTAATGTTTTGGTTATAGCGCGGTACCGCTTATAGTGCGGATTTTCGCGACTCCTGCGACATATGGTATATGCGGTCTACACTGTATTGTTTCTTTAAAGGGGAGCTCCAGCGTTTCTTTTAGCTGCCGAAACTGAATGCATTCTCACAATACCCAGGCTTTGCTTTTTTCTGGTTTGCGATTTATTATCTTTGAATTCAAAATAGTTACCTAGAAAACAACAAATGAAGGCAATGGCAAAACCAACATTCAAATTTTCCTGCTCTCTCCAGTGATCCAATGTTGCACGTCGAATTACATTCCAGTTGAGCAAGCAGTCTAAAAAACACAGTATTTTGCGTTTTTTTTTTTTTCCATAAACGTTTTGTAATTTGTTGGGAAGAAGTTGCAACATTTGACGTCCTGTTCTCAGTGCTGCCAACAGAGCCTCTCTGCCTCCCAGAACAAATTCGAAACTTAAGGAACTTTGCTAAAAAAGACTACTGCGACTTGTAATTGGAATTACTTCTTCAGATCTGCCTATTAATGTGTGGAACCAATTTTGAAGCAAATCAGTGAAAATCAAATCTTCACCAGCTCGTACGCACCTCTATTTTTCAATTTTTTGTTTGTTTATTTATTCCTGTTACCCCACAGTGCCGCAGAGCCAGACGCATTACTGCAGGGGGAAAGGGTGGGTAGAGCGGCGCAAAATATAACCACGAAACGTTGACACGCGTAAAATAAACCAACAAACAACAACAAACGCCATGCAAGCTGCATCAAATCATTGCGTCATAGAACAAAACAAGACACAAGTTATCTGCTGGGTGAAGCAACTGCGCAAGGAAAAAGTTATACAGTGGGTAATGGACAGAACAATGACAGTTCAATATGAAATGATTTGAAAAGGGGCACTAAATTACTTTCTGTGATAGTCTGTCTTTGGTCATAACTCTATCTATGGGCACTAAGCATCCTAGAAAATCAAACACAATACATTCATGCGTGACCGATTTCTCTATTAAAATCAGTATCAAAGATAATTACACTGTAACTATTGCAAGCACCAGAGGACACCGTTGGACGAGAAGAAGGGCTTCTCCTCCTTTGACGATGCCCTCTGGCGTCTGCAATATTTCCGAGGTAATCAATCTTTGATACCAATTTTAATAGAGAAATTAGCCACGCATGAATTTAATGTTTGGATATTTAGGATGCCGAGAGCACATAAAATGAGTTATGGCCATAAATAGACGATCGCAAAAAAATGTTCTAGTGGCTTTTTTAAAAAAAAAAAAGTTAGGCAGTTACCTGTTTCCACAGGTAGTTCATCTTGCGCCTGGCCTTCTTGTTGAGCGTGGCGTCGCAGGCGGACACCACAGACAGCAGCAGGTTGGCCTGGGCCTCCACCTGGCGAGAAGAAAGGAAGGCGCCCGCTTCATGCCTAGATGACGACAACGTTCTCCGCCACCCCGCATAACGGCATTTTTGACTTCCCGGTCAAGCTGAACGTCCAATGAGTCTATTTGAGACTATGCACAAGGCACAGCAAAGTGGTGGATATGATGGTAACGGCTAGCGTGAGGCACGGTGGCAACGGCGATACCTCGACATAGGGATTTCCACAAAAAGTTGAGAATGTGGGGCAAGCTTCGTTGCTGAAGCAACTGCACAAGCTCCACCGTAAGTGCCTTTGCCCGGTACGGCACTTGCACACACAATATTATGTGCTACTAAGCAGCCTCCTCAAAGTTAAAGAAACAAAGGAATACGTAACAGAAGCAAACGTCCAGCTGATGAACAGAAAGGAAGCAACCAGACTGTCGAATCGTTGAACCACAGTGAAAACGGCGATTGTTACATGCTGGCTTTACAATTAAACTGCTAGTATTGTGATGCTAATTCTTCTGCACCACGCTTAACATTTGGGACAATTCGACATTGTTTGGCAGTTAGTACAAAGAAAGCTCGACACATTTTGGTGCGCCACGGCCACATTGAAGCATTCATAATGCATCAGTCAACAATTCTGGCCTTCGGAAAAGTCAACAAGCATGAACGGAGTGAAACATATTGGTAGAAGGAAAACAAGTTTTTTGCCAGTGTGTTTCTGTTTATAAGTAGAGTTCTGTGCTTTTTGGTATATATCGATAAACGCAGAAAATTAAACCTGAAACAAGTTCCTTTGAATCAATAAAAAAAAAAAAAAAACTCAAACAATTCTTAAAGGGGGAAAAAAAAACGCCAGCTTTACAAGAAATTATCTATGCTACCTTTTTTTTTTTTTTTTTTTGCCTCCTTAATTTGGAAAACAGCTGCACTAAATTGTTCTTGGGTTCTTCCTTTCTATTAAAACAACATTCCTTGCCTCATTCCCTTCTCTTATCTTTACCAGCATTATTGGAGAAAATATTAAAATGTATAACTTATAAATAGGGTGTGTATTTTCCGGTTTTAACCGAAAAACACCGATAAACATCCGTCGGTAACGAAAATACAAAATCTGTTAAAACCGAAAAACACCGGTGGTTGGATATTTTCGCCCTGGTTAAAACCGAAAAACACCGGTCGTTGCACTTTTCCGACCCAGCGAAATCCTTTCCCCGTAGAGATTCGTCAAACGTGTTATCTCGTGGATCCTGCATTCTTCCAGTGTCCATACATGGCTTGCACGTGGCGTCAGTCCGTTCTCCTTTCTGGCAGTCAAAAGCGTCTAGTTAACGCAGTGGAAGCTAAGCTCTCGCACGCCTTTCCCCCATTGTGTCATCCATGGCCCCCTTTTGTGGAAAAATTAGCGCAGTGGAGGGTACGCTCTCACGTGCCCTTTCCCCATTGTGTCTGGCCAAGTAATGTTGGTGCAAGTCAGGTATTCAGAGGTTGCTGTGGTTCCTGCAAGACACTGCCAACATCCGTGTCGTACGGGGCTACTGACCTTTCAGAACTGAGGTGCGTTCCTTGTTATCTGTTTGGTTTTCATGGGCTTTTGGGGAAACGGAAAAGGGATTTTGTTGGCGGGGGAGTTTTTCGGCTGTATATAAAAGGACCGTTCTGTAAAAAAATTTGCAGTCGTGTTTGAGAAGGCGCGTCCGTCCCGCGTCTGCGGGTTTTCTCAGCGTGAGACTTGCTTCCCTTCGTCGTCACGCGGAGTAGAAGGCCACCAGGATGGGAAGTGAGCGGAAAGCTCAGGATGACTACGCTACAGATTTCATGGATGAGTCGTCGTTCTGGTTCCGCGTGCCAATTGTTAATCCGTGCATAAACGTGGAGCTGCCAGGGGGATTTGTGCCTTATGAAAGTATTTATCGGCTGGTCCTCCGAGACGAGAGCTAGCTGAGTGACCTAGAATCAGAGTTTCTTTCTTACCGCCAGTATGCTGTGACTAGCACCGTTGATCCAGTGTTATTTTGGAAACTTCATTTACCTGACTGGCCACAACTGTCCCAAGCCTCGCTGGACATTTTGGGATTTCTTCTGTCCAGCGCAAATGTGGAGCGTGCGTTTTCAAAATTGTGGGTTGTGAACCGCAAGGAACGTGCTGCCATGACGGATGCAAGCCTCTCGAAGTATGCTTGCATCTACTATAATAACGAAGTGTGAAAAATACATGCTTCCTCGAGAAGTGTATGAAATATATGAATAAAATTGGAACTCTCTGTCTGTGATCAATTGCATTTTTTCCACCGATAATCACCGATTTTAGCCTCGTCGTGAGACGTTCCACCGAAATACACCGGTGTTTCGAAAATAAATAAACACCGAAAAACATCCGCCGATTTTTCTCACAAATAAACACCGGAAAGTACACACCCTACTTATAAATTATAACATTTCTCCAGTAATTATACGGTCACTTTACAAAACAAGCACGACAAACAAATATTTCCCTCCGGCACTGAAATTAGACACAAAAAATCACAGATTCAAAGGGGAAATAATTAATAGTGACAAATAACACCCGAATTTGATGAAAAATAAATGCCGAATTCACGGAACCCTAGTGAAAAGTGGCGAGGACCGAAGACTTACGAGGTCCCTCATCTTGTCTGGCTTGAGGTCTCCCTTGTTGACGAAGACTTGGCTTGCGACCTTGCACGACCAGCTGAGGGCCGTGAGACACGTGCGAGCCAGGTTCTTCCTGTCAGGTACCATGAAAAAATTCCAGGTTTAGAACCCCAGAGAACACTGAAGTATTTGAGGCCTGTAGAAAACTAGGGAGACATTAAAGGTTGATATCAATAGGAAGAAAAGCATCCGGCTTCTTTTCAAATCGTAATCTGCATGTGTTGACACAACATCCCAATATGCATAGCAGTGCAAAGGAAAGGGGTTGGGGGACAAGCAAGCTATGCCACCCCCCTCCCCGCTGTGCACACCTATACCAATACGATTATCAGGTACACCAGGAAAATGGACGGAAGCCAGAAATCAGTCACTGCTTTTGGTTTTGAGCACCCAGCTAAATTGCCGCGATGTAACCAGAAGCCTTTCCAGATGTCACTGAACGTTACACGGTACTTTCAACAGACCTCTCAGAGATGCCTGTATGGCCACTTTTGCACGCGGCTCGCCGAGGACTCATCTAAAGATGCAAGATGGGAAACATAATTTTGCCTCGAAACACTGAACATGATGCCCGATGTGCCGGGCACGGGTAATGCTTTCCGATCGACATATTTTTCCAACACGGTCTTCAACTGTCGATCACCGTTATCGGCATTCTGCGTGCAGATAACTGGCATTTACTGAGGCACAGTTCAGCTTGGCTCGCATCGGCTAAAACCACTGAGCCACATTTTCCTTCGCCAGCACAATGCTAAAAGAGCGCTACGACCGAACTGAGTCAAGTAATGTAAACCTGCAAAATAATGCACAAAACAAAAAAAAAAAGAAAAAGAAGTCGCATTGATGTTGTTGCTTTGCACATGGGATCCGCTACGTTCGCACTGTGACAGCGCATTGTCAAGCATCAGGCTTCCCAATATGCAGATATAAAAACATCGCTATACACAACAATAATTGAGTGCACGCTCGTCCAGCTCGAAAAACGCTTGTCACGCATCGGTAAAAATCTTTTTGAGCAGCGACTTCCGAGACATCATAGGGCGAACACCTCTTTGAAGAAAGGTAGGAAAGGCAGTGCCACCGCTGCTTTTCCACGTAATGTGCTGAAGTGTCACAACTAGTCACACTTTGTGTCACTAGTTGCGTGCAGTACAAACGAAGGCAACGCCGGGCAAGGAAGAAAGGGCAAGCACTAGGAAGGCTGGAGAGGAGAAACCTCCTCCCCCGTTTCACCTTCCTAGTGCTCACTCTTTCTCTCTTCGCCACATTGCACACAACCAGTGGCATAGGGCCTCGGCAAACTGTCGATGTTTGTAAGCACTTTGTAACGTAGGACACTCGAACGATGACACCGGATGAGAATACCTTCGGTGCCCCCCCCCTTCACGTCCAGCCGCCAAGAGGTGCCCGGCCTAGCGAGAAGAGTAGCGCGTGAGGACACTCACGTAATGAAGAGGGGCCGGTGCTCGCGGGACACCTCGAGCACGGTGGCAATGAGCTGGCCGGCGCTCGACGGGTGGTTCTTGAGCAGGCACTCGAGGAACTGCTCCACCAGGTGGCGCGAGTTGCTGCCGTGGTAGCGCGGCAGCGTGAGCCGCAGCACGTGGCACAGGCCCCGCAGACGGGGTTCCGGCAGCAACACTGCGGAAAGGAGTTAAACGTTAAAGGGACAAAGAAACGAGAAAGCCTCCCCTCTTAATAAGATTATCTCATCAAACGCGGGCCTCGGAGAAAACTTACTCGCGAGTGTTCTCACTCATCCTCAGACATGAGGCAAGGGCGAGCGAGTTCGTAAGCCTCGAAACCTTGCGAGTTTGAAGCCGAGTGAGGGACGTAAAGATAGTAAGGGGCACGAACTTGGCAAGTTCAGGCATAATTCACTGCAACATTTCCTGTTTTGCCACTTCCGATTAAGCGGATCACCCATGGAGGAGAGGTAATCCCCTATCTGTTTGCTTTGTTAAGGCGGGACACTGCTCGAAAAAGCGAATGTTTGAACCACTTGTCTGATTTAAATGACATTTACAGGGCTGGTTTCTGTTGCCGTTGAGAACATTTCTGCCAAATTTTGTTAACCTGGATGAAATACAAAAAAACTGCAAATGTTCAAAGATGAAAGTGGGCGTGTCTCTGTAGGTAAACTATTGTTTTGAAATTACTTATAAATTTGTCATTTTCATGCGTTATATTGCTTCAAGAAAGTTCAGAGCAGACAGCTATAGAACTATATTTTTATATTATGCCATCTTTCATAACAAAAAAAGTCACATAAACACAAAAAGACAAAAATAAAAAATACAAGCTCCACAGCTAGTCTTCCCCTTAAAATTTCACCCCAGAAAAACTCATAAAGGTGAATACAAGTTACGTAATAACAAAAGAAAAGTTTTCCTAAAGTGAAATTCATGCCGAAAAGTGGAATGGAGAAAAATGTGTTCAAAGTGCTCCAACCTCTACCTTTTCTTTAGCATCAATAGACCAAAAATAATTTATCAAAAAATAACTATGCAGTGTAAACCAATGAAACTTTCTGGGAGTACTGTCTAGAGTCTAGACGTTGCTGCATGTAAATATGACATTTTTCAAAATCGACTGTTTTTGCAGAAATTGTTCTTTTTGAGTAGTGTTCCCCCTTCAAGGGACACCGACATATGACAGCTCAACTACCCAGAACACAATAGACCTATTGCTGTATTACCCAAGCATCAAGGAGAATGCAGGGATTGGTGTTCCACGCGTCACACGCGCACGCCTTCCCCGTATAAAAGATTCAAAGTAAATAACCAAAATAAAGCGTTGACGAACGCGCGTGCAAGATGCCATTTGTTTTAAGCTTTTGCTTTTGAAGAGTTAGTGCTGCAGATGCCGGCACGTGCGGCGCGTGAAACACCAGTCCCTGCATTTTTATGACGCTTGGGTAATGTAGCAATAGACCCATTAGTGGCTCGAAATTAGTTTTCTTTCCACCCGAAAACTGCCGATCGAGGACTGGCCGGTTTGAGTTGCGCTCACTCTCTTCTATGTGGTCACATGCCATTTTCTATGCTTTCGACACAACCACCAAAGATAATCGAAGTCATGAGTCATCGAAGGCACAGACTCAACACTAAAAATAAACAAATATGATACCCATTTTTCGTGTATACTAAAAAACTGCTAACACATTGATTGAAAAAAAAAAAAAAAAAGTTGCACAGTTATGTGGTTTTTGGTAACTTTCTCCTCCTCTATATTTCTTCTTCCCCCCCGTCAAATTTCGGTTTCGTTTTTGAGCAGTTGCATATTTTGTCTTTATTATAAATATATGTGACGCTGTAGTATAATTTTGATTGGACAGACAGTCTTCGGGCACCATAATAAATCGCCTAACAAAAAGTTTAAAAAAAGAAATTAGGGGAGCGTCACTGTTCTTTTAAAGGGCAACTCCGCTCAATTCCAAAACTTTTAGGCTTACATGTGACTTTATTTCCCAAAGCACTACTAAACTGCCCTTCTTCTTCAGGTTCACGAAATGTGGGATGTTAGTTCTCTAATCTCAGTTTAAAGAAACAATGAAGATGATTATAAGTGTTTTTCTAAATGGTGTTTTTAGGCTTCTTGGGAACCTAGCACACTGCCCAATTTTTTTTGCAGACATTTGTAACGTGTATTTCTGTGCCTACTAAAGAGCTTAAGAAACCGAAACTGAACTATCTCCATTCTCATTTCTGGGCCTCCGAAAACGGAGGTGACATAGGGAGTGACATAAAGTGTGAATAGTCAGTATCGGTAGCATTTAGGAGATCGAGACTCTGGTTACTGCGGTGGGTTATAGCACCGCAGTGGAACAATTGTTTCGTCAGGTCTGTCAACATGGCTGACAATGCCGCTCTCGCGAGCGAGTTTGGGCTTCCGTTCAGTGACCTAAAAGCAACGGAACGGAAGTATGTGTGCGGCGTCCTCCGCCATCACCCAACAGTGACCGTCCAGCCGGCAACGAGCGGCCAGCAGGCTCTGAGCAGCAAAGCAGCCAGCAACATTCGCTCGGGCGAGACGAGAACAGCGCGTTGCAGAAGGACAGGGACGTGGAAAAGATGCCAAGGGGAAAGCGGCAGCGACCCGTTCCGGGAACCGGTTCCTCCCAGGGGATGCTCCACAAGAAGGAGAAAATAAACAGCACAATTTCTGGTTTTCACCACAGTCAGACGTCCTCCTTTCGTCGTCAAAGAACACGAACAGCAGCTCACACGTGAAAACTAGCGCCGCCCGAACGATTACTGGTTTTCAGTCAACCGTTTGGACAGTCATCTACAGCGCACAAATTTGGCATGACTACCACTTCTCAGAATCCTTCTAGTAGCGTGTTCCCAAAGTAAACACGACATCGACATCTGAAACCAAAACCAGACGTCTCCCGCGTACTCCGCGCTGTGCTATTTTTTTATTAATTTTGTTCACCCTTTGTTGCTTGCCGCCCGTTTCGCGTCTAGTGTAGCACAGAGAAAAATAAGTATGCTGTTTTATTTACGGTTTGGTAATCACTTCCGGTCCGATGTATACTTTTCATGGTTATTCGAGTGGAAATTGGAACAGTGTTCATAAGAATCGCGAACCAAAACATGACCGAGGGCACATCTCTCGTTTTGACCAATCGCTGACGCGTCTCTTGTGACGTTGCGCTTCTAGGAACCGCAGCGCAGTGCGAAATCCGCTTCTCCTGGCTTTTCCTGCAACTCTCGGGGCGTCACCACAATTGAACCCAGTACAATTATTACCGCGACTGTTTAATTGATTTGCGCAGCACACAAGCGCCGGTTTCGGCTGAAATTTGGGCAACGTTGTCTGAGATGTGCCTGATACCCAGTTCAATCGCCAAAAAATACGTCCGAAATTGTCTTCATTGTCTCTTTAAACATCAGCAGATACCGAAACTGAAACTTTTGTTGCGACAGGCAACACTGATCTTGTGTCATCAGAGTCATGACCAAGACGGCCAGTTCCACTTTTTATAAGCGGAATTAGGGTTCTTTTTTCACTGAGCCGCTGGTAGATTTTTTTCAGTCGCTTATCGCGTTTTTCGGGCTTATTCGTGTTTGTCCTGCAAATATTGTTATTTTAGTGCTCGTGTTCACTGACAGTGCGTTTGTCGTCAAAAACGCAAAAAACAGCATGACCGTTTGGCGCAGCGGTTAGGTGGCGCAAGCTACGGTCCGTCACAAAGTACAAAACTATTACTATCCATTCACTAATGTTTTGGCACCTTTTCCATCTTGCCAGTCGGCAGTTGCGGTCGTTGTGTCTAGTTGCCATTGCACTTGGCGCAAAATGGCTTCGAAGTGGTCGAAGTACAGCAAAAACAATTGTAAAGAATGGGAAAAGGAAACAGAGCTTAAGGACTGGCTGCGACCAGTCACCGAAAACGATAAAAAAGCAGCGTGCGAGATCATCATGCCGACCTCGTTCAGTCCATGGCAACAAAAAAACACGTGAGGAACTCTCGGCCACTTTCCAGTGCACGTTTGACTACCATGGGCTTCACCAAGTTGTCGCCTCCAAGAACGATACCAGAACTGGAGCTCAAGCTGGCATGTTACTCAGCGTGCCATGCCACTATCCGCTCTACGGATAGTGGCTTGGCATGCTGAGTATTCGCCTTCGTATTTGAACGGGTTCTCTTTTTCATTTTATTATTAATAAACTATTATCAAGAATGTGTACATTTATTGAACTTCCGCTTGTTTTGGGCTTCTTCACAAAGGTCACGCCGCTTTTTTTGGGCTTGGTTGGGGACGACTATCTGCTGGTTCGCTCGGCCGTATCTGGCCACCCTGGTCATGACCATGTCACGCCGAACCACATGGTCCGAAAGGTAACGTGATCCTCTATGCGACGGCAGGTGAACTTGAGCACGGTGGAAGAAACATTTAGGTGATGACTCTATGTCCGACACGCGCCCACATTATGTTCGGCGCACCGAGCGCTTCACTTGCACGGGGATAGATGGCACCCAAGTATCGGGTCCCTCCCAAACCGACTGCTCTGGTCGTTTCTCCCAGCCGTGGTCCTGCCATTCCCTCGCTCACCGCCGCCACGACGCCACCAAGTCGCCAGAGTCCGTAAATCTGCGTTCCCTTCCTTCTGTTTCTTTGGGTTAAGGCTCACCTTTGTGCACGATGGTGGCACCTGTGATCGACACAGCACCAAAGCAAAACGCCCACTGGCCGCACACCAGCACCACACCACCACAACGCGAAAAGGCGAGCACGCTACGGTGTCGGCACTTTATAGCTCAGCGCCCTTCGCGGCGGCGCGGAACTAACAACTCCTGGTTCGAGGCTAGCTCTGAACACGATCTGGTTGCTCGCTCCCCGCGGAAAGAGCGGCTGAAGTCATCACCAAAATGTGTTTCTTCGACCGTGACGTAGAGCAAAGCGCAAGGGTCGTCTGCTCCACAATTTTCGTCAATGTAGTTTGCTAAAACATCCACCGACGTCTGCTTTGAGTTGGAATCTTGACGGAGGTGCAAGCAATTTGACGTGGGCTTATTGTCACAAGGTGCTGTGTAACATCGATCTCGATTACATGTCACAAGATCCCCAGGTGGTCTAAATTAATCATCAGTCCTCCGCTTGGGGGTGCCAGATGCCCTTCGTAGGTTTCTATTTTATTTATTTATTTTACTGAAAATAGCCGAGTCTTCGCGCTTGGTTTCTACAGGCGCAAGACGACCGCCGCGGTGGTCGTTTGACCGTGCATGTGTCTCCTGCTTTAGTAGCCTGAATTGTGTACTTGTATGAACCTGTACGGCAGACTACACATTCATTGTCAATAGCAAAATAGTCAGCAAAAATTATGAATGCCGTGATAAGCAAGCTCCAGTGCACATTCATTTGGTTTCACAGTGGAACTGATCTTTTCGCATGTTTCTTTATTCAGCTGGTAACAGCAAACTAGTTAGTGTCATGAGCACAAGCAATCAGAACAGATCATTGTTCTGTGATTTGGTGACAATGGCTTCCCGGATTTCCACCGGCACAGGATGTCAGTCAATACATTTAGATGCGCACTGTCTTGTGGAAACTTGGGAAAAACAACTCCCGGGCTAATGAACTGGTAGTTCGAGCAAGCAGCAACACAACATTGTGGGCCTATGGATCTTTCGCCAGGCATCGCAGCTAGTCGTCGGAGATTCGGCCCGCGCTTGTGTCGTAAACAAAACGTTCTCAAACTACAACAGCAGCAAGATGAAAGACTGCTCCCAGCTCTTGGCTGCCAAAAGGCGTGCAGAACAATGCAAACTAGCGCATCCGTGTTACGGTGATCACGTGGACACGACTGAGCCAACACCGGGAGGAGAAACTCATGACGTCATCGTTCAATTTCGCCCTGAGAAGTAAAAACAAACAAAACGTGAGAATGACATAGACACGACTCCGACATAGTGGCTCAATGTTGGCTACTCCAACTCCGTGGTATTGACTGCGCTGTCGATTGCGCCTCACGTAGCACGCTAGAGCTGGCAGATTTCGGCGACTTGGCTCATTTGAAAGTTTGCTGGCCAGTTTATTAAATATACAGACAAAATTAGAACTTCATGTTTGACATGTGGTCTTCCTAGATTATACTAAAGAGGGCTGCATAGTTTTCTCAATATCAAAATTGAAGCGGAGTTGCCCTTTAAGGGGTGGGGTTGTATGGTCGGAGGAAAGGCGGAGAGGAAAAGATATTTGTGCCTCATAAATAAACTCTTTGCAAAACCCAGCGTGTGTGAGCAAGAACTGCCTCCTGTTTCATGCTTGATGAAAGTACAGTGTTCCCTCTGAGTACTAGTACTACTGAGTCATGGCAGCGTAACCCATCGAGGGAACACCAATTTAACAAAGGGCAACTTATGACAGAATGCACGTTTCATAATCGGGGAGCACTGCAGTTAAGGCTATGCAGTCTCGGCACAGATTGTGCTGGACACTGATTGGCTGTGCCTTCCCCCTGCATCAACTAGTATAAGCATCTCGGCCTTATGGAGTTAGCAATATAATCATCTCTGATGAGAAAGCAAAGGCGCGAAACTATTGACATCTGAGATGGATGATCATACCCGTAAACTGAAGATTTAGCCTGGGGATCTGAACACCAGGCTTGCTATGGTAAGTAGCATCCTGCGGGGACTAGCACTTCACGCAAACGAAAACTTGGATCGCGAGTCACGCCGGTGTGATGTTGCTGACGCCAGCTTGGGGACGGAATTACACGGACCAAAAGCATACCGGTGAGATATTTAACGAATATCTGGCGTCAAAACGCATTTCTCGATGGCAGAAACCAGGTAGAACTTAATTTGACATGTGATCGAAGTGTCAGAATAAAAAAGAGAAAGAAAAAATAGTGCAAAGCATGGAACCGCCCGGTCAGCCAATATTACGCACCAGAACACGCCGCTTTTTGCACTTTCGAGGGGTTGGTGCTATTGCAGTTGGTGTAAAGCTCGCTGCGAGCAAATTTTTACCATTCTTTGTAGCTTCTTGAAGCTGAGAGAAAATGTCTTTTCTGATGACAAGCTTTGATGTCTGGACCTTGACCGGCAGGTCTTTGAAGACCGGAGGGACCTGAAACGTGAAAAAGCACGTGGTCTGAAGCTCGCCTTCCGACCTGACCGGCCGCAAACGAGCCGTGTGTACCCCAAATTTGGGAAAAATAACGGGTTTAGTTTAACATGCGAAGAACTTACATCCACGCCAGCCATAACTTTCTTCACGGCGTGTAAAACATGACGTCCGCGGATGATGATGATGATGGGACAAACGCGCCGAACTTAGGTCGCTTAGGTCGTTGCCGGCGGCGAGCGGTCGGGGCAGAAGGTTCGGCAGAAAAGAACAAAGTTTGTTCCCGATAATTAACAAAATTTTACAGGTAAACCTTCGTTTCGGTATGTCTAATCAACATATATGTCGGTAAGATTTGCTCTGGCCAGCTGTCACGAGCATAACGTGTGCATCTAGAATCCACCTGAATCCAGTTTGAATGGCGCGATGTTTGAATAGTTTGACGGTGCATTTTGCTCTAGGAAAGCGTCGTCGTCCAACTCAGAGGCGTGCGCACAGGGGGGACAGGGGGGGCGGCCGCCCCCTCTAATCATTTGGGGGGGCGCAAAGTTGGCCCGACTCGAGTCGCGACTGCGCCGGCGGTATGGTTTCTTTTTCGACGGCATAAAACACCGACGCCAAAGTTCCCTCCCTCTAGTGCGCGCAACGAAAAAAGCAACCACAAAAAGACGCCGCGACGCAGCGCCAGGCGCCAAGCCGTCTACGGCCAGCCGTTGGCGAAAAACCGGACAGCTTTGCAGTTGTCCCTGTCACTGGCTGCGCATGCGAGCGGACGTTTTCAAAGCTCGCCATTGTGAAAACAAAGCTGAAATCAACTCTGAGTCATGACCGGCTTCGGTGGCTGCTTTTACCGTTCGTTGAGCAACAGATTGTATTGTCAACAAGTTCTGAGTCAGTCATCGAACAGTTCGCGACAAAATCGCGTAGAATTTTGCTTTAAACTTTTCAAGATTGGTGAAAAGCACTATATCTCCCGCGTGCTACACATTTTTAGTAATCTAGTCATGACATATGTTTACCACCACATAACATATCCATTAGTTTGTATAACGTTTGTTGAGCATGACATAATGCGGGGTCCATATCACTTGAGCGAATGACATTTTAGCGAACAGCGACATTTGAGCGAATGGTCGTTTTAGCGAATAACTGGGGCGCGCGTTAACCCATCCGCCGCGCTGCGCTTTACACCGCTTCGCGGCGACCGCCTGCGGCGGCCCATTACAAAAATGTGAACCCATTTGGCCCACCCGAAAACGCCGCTTCGCGGCGTCCGACTATTCGCTAAAGTGTCATTCGGTGAAACGTGGGCGTTCGCTAAAACGTTATTCGATCAAGTGAGTGCCTCCCCCACAAAGTAAGATTATCAACTGTACATTTGGATGCTCAGAAGAAGAAAAATGGCATGTCATAGCGTTTATCTTCAATAATTACTAAATATTGTAACTTGCTGTTTCTCGCATTTTTAATCTGCGGTATATTCTCGTGCTTTTAAAGGGCAACTCCGCTTCATTTTTGATATTTAGAAAACTATGTAGCCCTCATCTGTATCATATAGGAAGACCCCATGTCAAATATTACGATCGAATTCCGTTTATATATTGAATAAACTGGCCAGCAAACCTTCAAGCGAGCCAAGTAGCCGAAATCTGCCAACTCTAGCGTGCGGCGCGAGGCGCAATCACCAGCGCAGTCAATGCCACGGAGATGGAGCGGCCAACGTTGAGCCACTTCGTCAGAGGCATGCATACGTCATTCTCACGTTTTGCTTGTTTTTACTTCTCAGAGCGAAATTGAACAATGACGTCATGTGTTTCTCCTCTCGGTGTTGGCTGACCGGGCGTTCACGTGATCACCGTAACACGGATGCGCCTGGGATGCGCTGCCCTGCGCGCTTATCGGTCTGTTTCTCCGCTCCTTTTCTCTTCTTTCGTCTTCTCCCACTTCCCCTCGCCCCCGGGCCATCACCGTCCACGCCATGCGGAGCGAACTGCCCGCGTCCAATAAAAAAAAAAAAAAAAAAGACTTTGCTTGGTTTTTTGCTCCCTCCCGAACGTCACAAGACCACCTGGTTCGACGTGACGTGCCATGACTCTGACGACCCGAGACCAATGTTGCCTGACGCAACCGAAGTTTCGGTTTCGGTATCTGCTGATGTTTAAATTAGGATTACAGAAATAATATTCCACATCTCGCGAATCCGAAGAGGTAGAGCTGTTTAGTAGTGCTTTGTGAATGTGAATCACATTGAAGCCTAAATTTTTCGGAATTGAGTGGAGTTGCCCTTTAAAGGGCTACTCCACCGATTTTTTCATTGTCTCCGATTTGCTTGAAATTTTGCTAAACTAACCAACAAACATCGCGAAAATAGTATCCCAAATATTAGGTCAAAATATTGTTTTTTCGCGAAGTTATTGAATTTACAGTTTTGGTCCTCACCGTGTTTTTCAAGCTCGAAGTCTCTACTGGCAACAATGAAAAAGTGACGTCAGTGGAAGGCAGGGGTTCACTCTTTGGGCTGTAGATTTCGTTTTAAACTGATTCGAAGCAGTTTCATGGTGTCAAATGAATGCTTGGGAAGCTCGCTGCAGTACCCGCGCTCCAGCACGGAACAAATGATTGGCATATTCTATTTTTTGGCTGCTTGCTCGACTGGCAAGCCTGCCTGCCACTGACGTCACGGCCCTGAAAAGCGCGCGTATATTTGAATGTTGGTTTTTGCATCATTTTCATTTGCCGATTTCGCAATAACTATTATGAATTTCGCGATTCTAAATAGCATACCGGAGAGAGTAAAGGCCAGGGAGTCAGAAAATATAGTTAGTTGAGGTAGCTCAAAAAATCGGCGGAGTACCCCTTTAAGCGTTGCCATTACGTTGTGTATTGGGTGGCGTTTTTCGTCCTCTGCATCAACGTTGCAGACGCCATATGACAGCTTTCGCCATGTGTAGGTGCACCCATGCGCTTGCCCTGTATGTATACTACAATTTCCATGGTAGCAGAGTCACGTTGAGGCAGTATTTTTAAATATTTTGTGCTGTTAAAGACGCCATATATGTCGTCTTTCTCTGCATGGTTTAGAAGCAATAAAAATTCTTTGTACGCGCGTTGTGTCCCTGACGCCTCAGCTGCGCAGGGACTGCCTTTCTTTGCGGACGTTTCACAAGAAAGTGAAACGAACTGCTTAATAATATTTTGTATATGTTAAAATTCAATATTGTTGAAATAAATGTTTCATAACCATATCTCGTCTCAGCACTACAATATGAGCGGAAGGACATCAGTGGGAGTGCGTTGATAGAAAGGGGGGGGGGGGGGGGGGCTCTATGGAAACCTCGCACCCCCCCCCCCCCCGCCAATGAAAAATCCTGCGCACGTCTATGGTCCAACCGACAGTATTTGCGAAACCAGACTCTTTTGGGAATTTTTGTTCGAACACCGGGAGCGAATGTTTCAAATTGACAAATTGTGTAATACCTCACGAGAACGAAATTCCCCTATCACACTAACAACTGCACGAAAAAACAAAATGATATGCATACACAATTTTTATGAAGTCAATTTATCAGCTCTGTGTACTATTTAAGTAATTTCGAAATCCTAGACAGTGATTTCCCTACATGCACAGTGCCATTAGCGCACACAGAATTTTTGTCTGGGTGGACCGTGGGGGGTTGTGAAATTTTGACAACCGGTCGGAGGAGAGAGGGCCGGGAAAGGGGGGGGGGGGGATATTTTTTTATATTTTTTTTGTACGCGTTATTGCGAGATTTTATTTCTACTGCGCGAATTCATTTCAATCCCATCGACACGATCCCATTCCTTGATATGTACATTTATTTATCAAAAACTCGTTTATATTCATAGATGCAGTAAAATTTGAATTTCTCCACCATCGCACCCGCGTATAATAAGGCGTGGCACTTAAAGGGTTAAGTGTTTTAAAGGTCGTTTTATGTGTTTAAACAATTTATTTTCATATATTCAAGAACCGCCGCGCTGAGAAGAACTCTGACATCCTGTCGTAGGCTTTCCTTGCAGCATGCGCCACCTGAATGCACTACAAAGTATCTGTTTCAATAAACGAATAACTGTATTTATTAAAACGTCGACGGACAGGTAGCCCAATGCTGGGCATAGCCGTAGCTAGCACTAGTGAGTCCAGAGCAGGGGTCGGCATTTTAGGTCGCCCTCACTCACCCTCACCCTCACAGCCACACTCACCTAAGCCCCTCACTCACCCTCACCCTCACAGCTACACTCACCTTCAGCCCCTCACTCACCCTCACCCTCACAGTCACACTCACCTTCAGCCCTTCACTCACCCTCACTGAACCTCACGGCCCTCACGCACTCACCGGCCTCACGGCCCTCACGCCCCTCACGGTCCTCGCGCCCCTCACTCACTCATGGCCCTCATGGCCCTCACGCCACTCACCGCCCTCACGCCACTCACCGCCCTCACGGTCCTCACCGCCCTCACGGTCCTCACCGCCCTCACGGCCCTCACCGCCCTCACGGCCCTCACCGCCCTCACCGCCCTCACCGCCCTCACCGCCCTCACGGCCCTCACCGCCCTCACGGCCCTCACACACTCATAGCCCTCACGCCACTCACCACCCTCACCGCACTCACGGCCCTCACGACCCTCACGACCCTCACCGCCCCCACGGCCCTCACGCCACTCACCGCCCTCACGCCACTCACCGCCCTCACGCCACTCACCGCCCTCACGCACCTCACCGCCCTTGCGGCCCTCACACCTCTCACGCCACTCACGCACTGATGGCCCTCGCGCCACTCAGGCCAGCTTCAGATGGGGCAAATTCGCCCAGAAACTTTACGTCACAACACCAGCAACACGGGCCGCCCGCGATCACACGCAGCAACCAATTGCTGCAATTTGCTATCGTCATCATAAAATTTTATTCTTCTTGCACTATTTAGACACAATTACGCGTTATAAACGTGTTTTTATGCATTTAAATCTCGTTAAGAATACTAATGCACCTTTCTGAAACAGTTTATTTCCAAAAAGAACGATCGATTTCAAACCAGAATCAAGTCTTTCGGTGTCATCATCACCGGCACGAGGTATCACGTGAAAATTTTGCGTCCCTGATTGGATGCAGCCGCTTCAAACGCATTCGAATTGCTCCGAGTTGCTTGCTTATTTCGAGCCGGACCCGATCTCAGCAATTCGTGCCGATCTAGGGAAAACTACAGAACAGCCCGCCATTAACACCAAAATTGATGAGAAAGATGCTCGATCTGAAGGGGCCTCACGCACTCACCGCACTCACGCACTTATGGCCTTCACACACCTCATGCGCTCACCACCCTCACGGCTCTCACGCCTCTCATGCCACTCACTGCCCTCACGCACTCATGGCCCTCACACCCCTCACGCACTCACCGCCCTCACAGCACTCACGCACTCACGGCCCTCACGGCCCTCACCGCCCTCACGGCCCTCACGGCCCTCACCGCCTTCACAGCCCTCACGGCCCTCACCGCCCTCACGGCTCCCACAGCCCTCACGGCCCTCACGGCCCTCACCGCCCTCACCGCCCTCACCGCCCTCACGGTCCTCACGGCCCTCACCGCCCTTACAGCCCTCACGGCCCTCACTGCCCCGCCCTTCATTATACCTCACTGTTCATTAATCACTAACATAATCACCCCCTCTAGACGGGCCTCACAGGCATTATTGTACGGGCTACACGCCTTTCTGTGACGCCTGCGTTCACGAGCGCAAATAAATACCAATACCAATACCAATACCGCCCTCACAGCCCTCACGGCTCTCACTCACCCTCACACTCATAAATTTTCCTGTTTCAGAAACTCACTCACCCTCACCTCACCTGTGAAGATGAGGGTGAGTGAGGGTGAGTGAGGGTGAGTGAGGGCCCTCATGAGTGAGGCTTGCCGAGGTATGGTCCAGAGACGGTCGTTGGTACAGGCCTCAAACGATCGCGCGTCTCGGGTGTGCACCTGGCGACTGGCACAGATGTGGTGCCGCCGGGCGCTCCACAGCTCAGTAGTGGATATGTGGATTGTTTCAAGATGCTGGTATAAGGTGACTTAACGTGACGAGAGGTCAGGGGAGTTCTTGCGGTATGAGGTTACTGGGTGCAATCGCCGTCCTTTTAGGGGCGAAGCTCCTTAGGGGCTAGCCATGTCCGTATGTCCGTCCGATGTCCGGCGTCGGGTGCTCGTGCTCACGAGCACGTGAGCACGTGCTCCCGTGCTCGTGTAGGGCAAAAAACAAAGAAAAAAAAACCGCATTTCCATTTGGTGAATGATGTTGATTGGGGCGAAGCTCTGGTGGTGCTTGTCTGCGTAGACGGTGAGCCGCAGCATGCCGAGCCTTTCGTTCGTTTTCATCCATGTCAGAAAGAGAATTTGTGGTATGGGCCTCCTGCGCTGCCCAGAGGGTGCTGCGAGTAAGGCTAGTACTTGTTTTGGGTAGTACAAATTTTAGCGTTTCAAACTGTCACGCATGCAGAAGCGTGCCTGCTCTGGTGCGGAGCGCGAGATCACGAGGACAATGCAAAGACAGAACAGAAATTCGAACGCCGTCAAAGCTAAGACGCTGAGAGCGTGAGCCAAGAGGTGCCGTTTCACGCGTTCCAAAATAGACATAAAAAAAAAAAAAAATTAAAGCGTCGCGACACAGGTGTGGTGATGTCACCACCCAGGGGTAAGAGACGCGTGCCCTAGCGGTGGTGTCATGAATTTGGCACTTTCGATTCTCTTGCAACGTTGAGTTTGGCCGATTTCTGGCGTCCAAAGTTGTTTTTTCGCTCTTTAGCACCACATAGAATTGAAAAAAGCTCGACCAACGTACCATAAGTAGGGCTATGCTCAATCAGGTGAGCTTGTACTACCCAAAATGAGGGCGCTATAGTTTGTTCAAAGCTTCAGCGCAGGAGGCCTATGGAACGTGGTTATATACGCATTTGAGCATTTGACCGAACGCGTGACATGGATGAAAACGAACGAAAGACTCGGCATGCTGCGGCTGAGCGTCTACGCAGACAAGCACCACGTCCACCAGAGTTTCGCCCCAATCAACATCATTCACCACGTGGAGATGCGATTTTTTTTTTTTTTCCCGTAGCTTGTCGTGGCAGACGTTTTACAGTTTTGCTCGGAAAACGCTGGCACCGTACGGGCTGGCTTTTCTGGAGTCTCATAGATGAGGTTGATACGCATATTATCTTGAATAGCGAATCTGCGTCCAGGAAGTCAGCCAGACGATTGACGTCAGCCGGTGGATGCTGGAACGGTCATGCGTGACAGAATATCAGAATATGAGAGTCTTGATGGCAGACTGCTGCCATCAAGACTCTGGCGATGACCATGCGCATCAGGTTCAGCAGCGTGGCTACGACGTCCTCATCAACCGTTGATGTTTGCGCTGCGGTTTCCAACCATGTCGTGGGCTCCATATCTGCAACCATAAAACACACACACACACACACACACACACACACACACACACACACACACACACACACACACACACACACACACACACACACACACACACACGCACACACACACACACACACACACGCGCGCGCGCGCGCACACACACACACACACACACACACGCAACGAAGTAACGAAAAACCAAGACCTCAAAAAACGATAACTCCTAGAAAGAACGTTGGGTGCAGCACAAAGTAAGCCGAAGCGAAGGGGAACAGTCATGATTTATCAGTCATGGAAGCCCATCAAGTGCCAAGGGAAGGGCGGAAAAACCATATTGGGTGCAATTGTGGTAGAATGGTCTTGAATATAAAGTCGTCGTCTTAACGAACGAGAAATGGCATTAAATATAACATTAACTGACAAATCGAGATAAAACTAGTAAAATCATACTAGGTATAACCGAAGCTATATCCCAGTAAGTCCAGGACCAGTTTGCTCAAAACCAAATCAGGAAGCTTTACGTAAAACGGTATTATTCGTATTATTTATTTTATTTTCAGTACCACCCGAATTCCTCTATGCTGTTTGTTCTAATATTGTATAAACCAATACTGATAGCTGTGGCGAGGAGCACCCCGGCCTATAGCCTCGTCATGCTTTTTTTTTTTTTTTTTTTTGCACTTGTTCTGCATACGACCGACTCCTTTTGTTTCGGGTAAAACCAGCCCAGAAAAGATTGCCCGAATTGCCGGTCGCGGTGTCCTTTGGGTGGATAGATGTGGGTTAGTATACACCTGAGCACTTTAAATCGAGCGACAACTCGGATATGTATCTTTCGTTCCCCCTTTTTTTCTTTCTCTCTCTCTTTCTCTCTGTCTCTGTCTTCATATCCGCCTCTCTCTTCATATAACGAATGAGCGTTAGACGTTTTGACATTACTTCTCCGGATTCTCCCTGACATTGAAATCCGTGTGGCGGAAGTAACTCCGCATACGCGAGTACGCGCATCCTCCTCTACGAATGGCCCCAGGGTGAAAAATAGAATAATGATCATAGTTTGAGTTATGTCTCCAGAAGCTAAACAACTTCGACATGGTTTTCGTTCGGGCTTATCAAAGCAAGTTTGCTCGAGCCTCGGGTTTTCCTTTCTCTTAGCTGTCTTTCCACCCCAGCGTGTTCGCTAAATCAGTCACGCCATTGAAAACAATGAAGTATCAAGGTGCTCGCTCAGCCGTCTACCCATCTCTGCATACCCTACGCACTTCACACATCTTCGTGAAAGAGTGGATTGCTGAGCTAGTTGGTTGTTGAACATGAGTAATGCGGATTCTTGGGTGAGTTGGTACTGAAACTTGGAGAACATAATAGCGCTTCACGACAGGGACGAAGAGTATGAACGAGACAACACAATGCGCTATGACAGGGACGAAGAGTAGGAACGAGACAACACAATGCTTTTATAATACCATGTTGAACATGGTATTATAAAAGTGCACAACGACGAGACACAAGACGAAGAAAGGCGCAGGACAGACGCCAACATGAATCTACATGTTTTTAGAAATTTGTAGAGATTACCGCTTCGGAAAATGTACGCAGTTTGATTTCTGCATGATACAGTTTTTATCTATGGAGACAACTTTCCTGCTGCTATGCCTTTGCGTTTTGGCGTTGTGACAGTTTTTATGATAAGATATGTGCTTGTGTCGTAGAGACTCGAGAGCGAGCTGCTGGACTTTAATTAGTTACAAGTTAGCGCTTGTTATGTGCTTTTCTTCGTCTTGTGTGCCTCTTTTCGAGCTATTTTAATAACATGTGCAAATTTCTGGTCTATATATTTTTGTCTTACACACTCATATTCTGGTCGTGTCGATGTACGAATACGTTGAACAATATCAATCGAGCGGATAACTTGGGCTAGCAGATGCTTTACATTCGAACAGCTAAAGTATTCTACCCTCACACGCTGGAGAATGACAAGGGAAGCCCTTCTTGCCTTTAGCACGGGCATTCCCTGCCATTCTAGAGATAAAGATAGTGTGTGTACCGTTTTTACGGGCATTAGCTTGCACCATTAATCCCTCAATTCCTTTTCCTCTAGAACCCGGAAACTATCACCGTGACTCCATAAAGTAATGAAAGACAGTTCATCGCTTGCGAAAAAAGAACAAAATTACGATTTCAGAAGAAGCCGTTGAAGTCCAACCGCCGTGGCTTTGTTACCAGTTCGTCTAGAATCTCATCCGCAGTAGATACGGAAACTTCGCGGTGAACATTTAGCAATGCTAGTCCGTTTAATCTTAGCGCCCCTGTCGTATCGCGGAGGTAGGTTTTCAAGCGCCTCGGGGTTGAAAAAGACCTCTCACTTGTCGATGTCGTTACTGGAAGAATAGCCATTATTTGAAGCAGCTTTTGGATTACGGGAAACATGAGAGACGGGCATGTTTCAAGTGGTGGACCCGTGGGATATTTGCCTAGCCTTTGGAGCCTTTTACACCAGAGGTGGAGCTCTCCGACAACCGAGAACATTCCATCCGCAACATGGGATATGGTAGCGCTCACACGAGAGGCGTACCGCTCTTTCGTCATTAGAATACGGTAGTGGGCTTGACGACGAAGGAAGAAGCACTGGAAATTGAGAAAGAATGCTCTTGTGCTTCACAAATCGTTCGTCCATTTGCTCTGCGAAAGCCTCCAGGAATGGAATAAATATTTGACGACGGAAGTACTCTTCTGGATTCGCAGACTCCACATTCGAGCGCGTCGTTCGTCGACCAACGACCCTCGGCACTTCTGTGCTTAAGCCAAGATTTGCACAGTTTCAAACAATGTGATCAAAGAGCTTTTGAAATTCTTCGTCAGCTCTGCACCGTATACTTCGCACCCCTTACATAACTTGAACAAGAAAGATAAACCAAGCAAGAAAAACGTCCAGAAAGCGAGGTCATTTCTAAAATTCGCTAAAAGTTAGAATAAATCCATCCCGAACTCAACATTGTTGATTGCAACTTTTAGGTCATTTTATTAGTTAAATGAAGCATACGTATGTGAAAAACAGAATGACAAAGATGTGCAGAGCTCTGCACCGCCCTACTATAAACGATGCCTGCAGTGCGCGCGTGCTTGGCAAGGAAATTGGAAGCAACTGTGCGTTAAGAAACGAGAATAGAAATTTTAGCAAAAACTGCTGGCAACGTCTCCATTATATTTGTTTGATTCTTCTAATTTCTTTAGCAATCTCTTTCTTTTTTGTGCATGCTCGTGCGAGTTTGTTTTCGAATTCAATGACACGCGAGCACGCGCATTTTTTCTTCGGTACCTTCGGAATCAACGAAAATATAGTCGCCATTTGCTTCGCTGTTGTTCTCGCGCCAAAGGCAAAGGCACCCAGAACAGAATGAGCGACTCCAAACGTACGTAAATGAATCACTTCAACTGTGTATTGTCGAAACTTCGGAGTGTTCTAGTGGCACAATTATTTGATCTTTAGCCTTCAGACAGCGGGACATCGCCGACTGCGAGCTTGCTCGTAGTCCCCCTTTCAAAGTTCTGGCTCTTTCTCGTCTGACAGGACCAAAATGCAACATACAGATGGCATTCACTGACTAAGATAGCTGAGTTTGTCGAACGCTGAACACATACGAACAGCGTGATTCCACAACGCTTTTGAAACGTGCATTTCACGCCCTTAAAGGCCCGTTCACACACTTGCGCAATGCCGATGTGCAACCTCGGTTTTCTGCAAGGAAGATAATCCTCTTCGCGCTCCCCTCTCCTAAACTGCGAGGGGAAGCCAGGTTGGGGCAAGGTAAAACGTGGAGAGGACGTCGGAAAGGAGGTGGCGGGCAAATGTGGAAAGCGCGAAGTGTACGTCGGCCTTTAACTACGAACGACTTGGACACGTCCGGTTTTTACGCCTCTTGTGACGGCTTTCGAGCTCTTCTTTCTTTGGTCCCTCAATCAAACTGACCGTGACCCATAGCCGGGAGGCGTATTCGGAAAAGCCATATGGAGTAAGTGAGCAGACCAATTTCGCCACTCGGATTGTCGCGTTTTTGTCAACGCCACATCGCCTGGCAGAGAGACGTCAAGGGGGTGGACGAAGTCCATGTAAACACGCTTCAGTGATTCAGGTGCTAACCTTCAGCCAGCTCCCAGAATTGCTCCCCCGATAAGCGTAAGCAAATCTGGGAGATCCGTGCTAAAGGCAAGCGCGTGAGCCACTGAGGGGTGTCCAGTGGCGTCACTAGGGTCAGCGGCACCAGGGGCGGTTACCCGCCGCGTCCCCCCCCCCCCCTCCCCTTCCTCCCCCCGCTCGTCGCCCGCCGCAGCACCCCCCCCCCCCCTCTCTTTTCGGCCCGCAGCGACACCCCCCTGAGCGCTGCACCCGGGGCGGTCGCCCCCCGGATGCAGCGTCACTAAGGGGGGGGGGGGCTAGTGACGCTACTGACTTAAAAGGACACTGACGGGGTATTTATTGTAATTATGCTCGCCAAGGTTTTTATTTCTACATGACATATGAGAGCCCAAATACCCAGAAAACAATTTTTTGCTCGGAATGCGTTTTCTTTCAGCCCGAAAACCACCGATCGAGAACTGGCCGGTTTGAGTTGCGCTCACTCTCTTCTCCGTGGTCACGTGTCGTTTTCTATGGTTCAAACACAACCACCAAATATAAACAAAGTCGTGGGTCATCAAAAGCACACGCTCAATATATATGTATATAAAAATATAATACCCATTTTTTGTGGGTTAAAAAAAATTGCAATAACGTTAACTGAGAAAAAAGAAAAAAATGTTGCACATTCAAGTGATTTTTGGTAACGCTGTCCAGTTTCGGTTTCGGTTCCGAGCAGTTGCGTTTTTTTTAACTTTATTAAAAAATATATGTGGCGCCGTAGAAAAATTTTCATTAAGTAGTCTTCTGGCACCATGTTACATCGCCTGGCAAAGCAAAATAAAAAAAATAAAAAATAAAAAATGGGGAGGTGTTGCCTTTTTCCGCTCTAACACCCCCCCCCCCCCTCTTAGGTGGTGTAACGTCCCCGAAAACGTGCCCATCTGAGGGTTGGCACCTTGACATATTCCAGAAGCTTCTCCGAATACGCAGCCAGCAGACGCAGAACAGAACTGCTGAATAGGCCCGAACGTACTTGATGATTCTCCTTTTTCAGAACCCGCGGGGACCTCGCAAAAGCCCCCTGTGGAGCCCCAGCGACAGACGGATAGTCCCCCAAAGCCGGAAAATGCTCCTGTTGCAGGTATGCGCTTCAGCCACTAAGGCCACCCGCGGAATAAAAGCGACTGGCTTTCAGTTGCCTCCAGAACCTTCGATAACGGCTCGATCGTGCAGCCAAAGCAAGACAGAAGGCAACTTGCACGTGCTGGAGGCCGGACGTCAGAAAGAGGCGCCGTGTCGGTTGGCACCCCGTTTTTGACGTTAGGAAAGCTCACGTCTGCTGACGCCCCGATCCCCGGGCCATGCGGGGCCCGAAACTTGTCCAACAGAAAGTTGGGGCCGAAGCTGTCGGAGCGCACCGATTGGACGATCACGACGATGACTTCGCGCTTTTGTCGCCGACGTCCAATCGACGCGCTCGGCGAACTTACAGCTCCAACTTTGTGTTTGTCGAGTTTAGGGCCCCTGTGCTTCATATAAAGCGTGGTTGCCAGTTCAAGGGGATAGCTTGGTAGGCGGCATTCGAGACATTGGGTTCCAGAGAGCGCCACCGTCGGTTGATCATTAGCGCCACCGTGGCCAGATGAGGCAGCACTGGGACGGCTAAAATTGGCGACTCCCTCGCCGGGGGGAAAAGGCGGGGGGGGGGGGGGGGGGATGTTTTTATTTTTTTTAGCCCGATCCCCCGAAGGTCATCCTGGTGATATCTCACATTGCCTGGTGATAGTTAGGGGGAGAAAATTGGTCTAAAAGAGGGCGGGAGGAATCACGTTTTTGACTTTTTAGACTTAGGTTAGGTGGCGCAAGCTACCATCCGTTACAAAGGGTACCATCCATCCGGCAGCACCGCCGGCCTACCCGCCTACCCTTGCGAGATTACGTTATTACTTATTACCAACTCCGAGCGCTGTGTTGTCGCGCGCTACACTACCGACTGTCTTAAGAATCTATCAAGCGTTAAATATATAAATGAGCATGCGTATGTGGTTGTGTCGTTCTATCATTAGGGAGTTGTAGTAGGTGCCTTCCTCGGTAGGTAGAAACGACCCAAAACGGGAGCTAGCAGAACAAAATTGAACGTCCTGGTATTACGGCCAAATATAATTGAAAGCAAGTAGACAGGGTAGTTTTCTTTTTTCTTTTTTACATTGTTTACCATTTTTTAGACCACCTGAGACTGGGAGGAAGAAACACGACGACGTCGTCGTGTTTCTTCCAACCAGTCTCAGGTGGTCTAAAAAATGGTAAACTTACACCAGCTCGCCTGCGCCCTGTTTTTTCATTACATTGTTTGCGCGCGCCTGAAGATAACACAAGCGAAGACTTCGTTGACTGCAAAAGTTGCACTAAAAGAAGAGCCCCCCCCCCCCCCCATTTCCCTCTTACCCTTACCCACCCTTTTTTTTCCAAGTGAACCCTTTCCGCATGAATACTGAGTTGCTGTCCTAATTTTGGTGATCAGTTTGTTTCCAGTGGTATCTGAGAAATGTATTTTTCATGCAAGCTGGCTGTAGTTTGGCCGGTGTCATACGCAGTTGCTCGTCGCAAGCCGATGATCGTTCTTGTCGATTTATTTATTTATTTATTTATTTCGGGTTACCCCGCAGCGCCCGAAGGCTTTATTGCAGGGGGGGGGGGGGGGGGGGGGTACACAGTTGTGAGGGCAGAAATACACACGTCCATATGTACCAAAAAAGACAAGAAAAAACGCAAGCCCACAGGAAAACACACCCAATCAAAAGCAAGCCCAGAATTTGATAAAAGAAACATCGGTTACTCGCATTCCAGGTACGTGCCAGATAAAAGCATCAGCAGAGGAAAATATGCGATAACAACAAAACTAAATAACTCTCACTTGCCGCATGACACAGCAATAAAAAAAAAAACACACACACAGACGTAGTTTTATCAACTTCGTTCAAAGAATAATAAAGTAATTGAAGTAGGAACAACTAAACATACAACAGTATCACGCCCAGTAATCACTCGAAATTCGCATCGCAAGGATCAAAACATTTTCCCAGTCATGTTAGGCTGGCCAGCTGTCACGTGACAGTCTATCAAAGAAAAGTGAGTTTGACAAGATAGAAACGGTGTCATTTGGGCAGGGCGTTCCACTCTTTAATAGTATTGGGAAAAAATGAATATTTCAGAACGTTGGTTCGGGCTGTCCATTCCCTCATTTTTTCCGAGTGATCTAATCTCCTAGATACGAAGTTGGGGGGTTGAATAAACTTAGCTTTATTAATCCCGGTTTGATCATGGTAAATTGCGTGAAGAAACTTCAAACGAAGACGTCGTCTTCTGGAGAAAAGCGGCTCCCGCTCTAATTGCCTTTTAAGAGCGGTAGCACTTTCTCTGTATTGTAGTTTCTTGTGACAAATCTCGCAGCCCTGCTCTGTACTTGCTCTATTTTTTCCCCCAAGTAACTCTCTTTTGGGTCCCACAGGACACTGGCGTACTCCAGTATCGGCCTAACGTTAGTCTCAAAAAGAGTTGCTTTCGCAGTTTGGCAACAGTCCCTGAAATTACGTTTCAAAAAGTTTAACATGCGGTTGGCTTTGGCCATGACGAAGTCGATGTGTGCGCTCCGTGATAAATTATGAGAAAATTTAACATTAAATAATTAAATTAAAATTTAATTTAATTTAATCCGAATATTCTGTTCACTTTTACGAAGAACAGAAATAAACGCCGCACAAATAACCTTTTCTCGTAGGGTAAGTTAATTTTTTTTAAATTATTATTTCTCGAGTCGACTGTTTTCTCGCAGCGGGGACGAAGTTAGAACCGCATAGACACGGGTCGAAAAAGAGCAACCATTTGGGAAGTTACGCGATCATGCTAAAGGCGTAAACGACACTCCGTTCAGCAATCGGCGAAGCGGAGAAGACGCTCACTTCGGTTTTCGGTAACTACGCTCAAACGTCCACAAAACATCGTTTGATCAAAATGTGTCCGCGGAGCAGAGAGCAGTGAAAGTGTCAAAGGACTGATCTGACTCTAATAGAGTCATCGCATCGAATTCAAAGACAACGCCGGGCTTCGAGCACGTTAATTCCAAATATCGAGTCAAATACCGCATTTAGAAATCCATCTCAAGTCAGGCAATGTGAACGGAATGCTTATTTTACACGTTTTACGGCATTTATTCACCTCCGACGGCGTTGAATTTTCCACGGCCTCGACGGGTACCTGTGGAGCTTCAGGCCTGCTAAGCTTCTGGGGTTGCGACAGTCCGGTACGCAACAGTGCCTACAGCTTCGGTGTTTGCTCTTCTGCGACATCCGATAGCAATCGGACGCTGCTCCACTAGTCTTCCAGTCGTCTTTTCGTGGCCACAACTGTAGGCTTGTGCGAGCCGCTGGAGGTCGTCTAAATTTTCGTGGCATGGTTGGTTATTTTTTGCACCCAAGCTTGGCTCATTAATGTGGGGTACTTCATTAAAGGGGCGGTGCAACGATATTCAATTGGAATGTTTTTCACTTTACACGAGCTTTCTGGCATTAGTGGAACTCAAGGATACTCGCACGCAACGCCACTGACCAAGAAACTCCTTTGTTGCATTGTAATTTCGAGGACAAAACCGAGCGTTTTAATTCTATCTCTCCTTCGCAAAACCTGATGACGTAGCTGGGCGGTAGCAGTACCGCCCAGTGACGATATTTGAATGCGACTCATAGATTGGACCCGAGAATTGCGTCGACACTCGATTTGGGCTCGTGATAATCTATAGTTCGAGAAGCATTCGGGTAGTGTCCTGTGTCCAATCGCTGCAATGACGACAACAGCCGAACCATAACAATGTCGGGAACGCAGCGCGTGTCCTGTGCCTTGCCAACCCCAGCGCATGGCTATGATCAACATTGGCGGCATATAATCGGCTCCAGATCACGTGGCCGCTTGTTCTGGCTGCGAGTTGAGGGGATCAACTCTGCTTGTTTTTCTTTATTTTTATCTGCGACTTCGATTGCGTGTGGTGAAAAACGAATGGGTATTTCACAGGTCATTAACGTCAGGGATCCGCTCTAAGCGGTATTTCCGCAAAATACAAAACTCGTTGCATCGCCCCTTTAAAACAGTCAAGCCCAAAACCTCGGCTTAGAGCCATTGTTTTGTTTCCGAGGTGATTGTACTCCTGCATATTTCAGTACGATGTGCCAGACCGTTTCGTCGTGGTCTCCACGCGAACCTTCGCCATCCGTGCGGTTTACACAATTTTACCTCCCCAAACGGCAAATCACATCTAATTGCATCTCGTGCAAACCACCCGAAGACATAGATCATATAATATGGGCATGCCCAACGTATGAGGATCAAAGAAAGGAGCTGCTCAAAACCTTCGGCAAGCTAGAGTTCAACGCCAGCACAATAGAGAATTTCCTATTCCCGAGAAGTACACGGGCAAAGAGGTCCGCTGCGCTTTAGGTGCTGCTGGAGTTTGTTGAGGAGGCGGGACTCTCTTCCCGACTCTGAAAAAGAAATGACAGCCTGACCAGTGCCAATAACCTGCTTTCTCGGACAGGGCAAAAAAAAAAAAAAAAAAAAAAAAAAAAAAAAAAAAAAAAAAAACGGAGTAATAAAAAATATTTATTGAAACAATACAATTTCAACTTAGGTGCGTCCTACGAGTCGTTCACAGTTATAATTCATAGGAACCGTGCGTTCCTTTATTATGGTGGGCAGAAATTCAAGATTTTCAAAAGTGGCCCATAAGACGTACCCAATGTAAAAAAAAAAAAAAAATTATGGCTGGCCTAGGAAGGAAAAATAAATAGTCCTAAGTTTCAAACTGATATTATTTAAAATTGTCTTAGTGCCATCTGTAACGACCCCGGGGAACTTAGGAATTTAAGCGGTAGATCGGTTGAAATAAACAGTTTTCTGCGTTTTGCTGAGTATCGCCAAGAGAGGGCGCAAGGCGAAAATGTCCCGGAATGCTGGGGATCTGACGCCAGCCGTGATTATTCTAAGCGCCCTACCTGCGCAGCAGTGTACATGTCTTCTCTCCCTTTTTAACGTTTCTAGAATATTTCTTCCCCCCCCCCCCCTTCCTCTCCCTGTTGTACGAGAAAGCTCCCCACTAACGGGAGACAAAAATTTCATCCTGCGCCTTCAATTTCCTTCCTTTTTATTATATTATTTTTTTTATTACAAAATAAACAACAACAACATTATGCTCGCCGGGAGATATAAAAACAATTGCAGCACTGGTAGTCGGCATTCCCGTCCAAGCCTGGTAGTGGAATTCGCCAACATTGTATACAATAACGTTGAGCGGAATCGTCATATTAGCAAAAGAGAAATGCAATATTTGGAGGGCTAATAACGCTGAGCACGAGCAGGCATCACAGAGCGTGCTTAGCTTGGGGAGGTCGACGGGGCGTGCCGCACAAACCCGCACATCGAGTGACATCCTAAGCTAAACACATTCTATTCTTCTAGGTTTTCGTCGCAAGTTTAAGCTTTCTCTAAATTGTGTTCCCTATTCCAGCGCTACCAAGCTCGAACATTAAAATGCATTCAACGTCCAACACGTCCTCCAAGACATCGTTGACATCGTTCACGTCGTTCACGCCCAAGATGTCTATGGCGTCCGAGACATCTGACGTCGTCCAGATCCAAGAGGCCATATTCTCGCCGACGTCCTAGACGCCTAAGACGTCTACATCCTCCAAGACGTCTAGAACATCGTCCATATCTAAGACACCATCAACGTCTATGACGTCGTCTTTAGCGTCCAGGACGTTTAAGACGTCGTCCACGCCCAAGACGTTGTTCACGTCGTCGCCAACATCGAGGACGTCTAGGGCGTCCTCGATGTTGGCGTCCTAGACGTCCTAGACGTCCATCGAGGACGTCTAGGACGTCCTCGATGTTGGGGATGTTTGTTTTACTACGTTGCCTGGGGTCTATATCAACCTAGTTTCCCACCAGTCAAAAAATCAATAAGGTTTTGTTTGCCGGGCTTGCGCGTCGATTTTGTTATGGAAGTCGGCGCATGAAACGCATTCTATAATAATAATTGCTCAGGAGGTCTCTATATGTTGCGCGGGGAGAGCACATTTCTGGAACGTTTCTGTTTTGCAATCACTGATTTAAATGAAAATGTCCATAGAAAACTGTGAACTGTATTACGATCCCAGAAATCAGTGGTTGGAACGACAGACCCCTTGTGAAAAATACACCGCCTGTCCACCAATTTCTAAAAGCGTTGCCAAAAACATGGTGTGCTTCTTGACACCGAAACTAAGCGACATCCGGATAAAAACGGGGTTAGTTCTGAAAGAGAACGTGTATTCGCGAGTAGCTATGATTTATATCACAGCACAACGTAAAAAAAACAAAAAAAAACGGGGTTTGTCTTGAAAAAAAGGAAAATGAACGTATTTTTGCAAGTAGTTAATTTGAAATCAAAGCCGTGCTCAGTACTTATCATTTGGTAACTGCCTATGTGCCCAATAGACGACATGCTAAACTGGTGCACCCTAGATAACACAGTTCCGTCAACGGAACGCTGTGGGTTTCCCAGCGGCGCCGGTAGATATGCCATCTGGTATCGTCTCCACCCCGCCATTGCCCTCGTCTTCGTGGATTGATACTCCGGTCCTTGATGCAGCAAGTAAACCTTGCTTTTCATTATGATATCACGCCGAAAATAACGAGACAATTAGGATATCGCTTTCATCGACAGTTATAACGATTCGATCGTATAGGTTGGAGAACGAAGATTGCGAAGACGCCGCTTTTTCTTGGCAGAGTCTATTCGCGACTCCAGCCACGATCGACGCCACGTAGCAGTGGCGCAGAGAAGCACCGCAACAAGGTAGTTTTCCTGTGGCAGTCTGCTTTCGATGCTTGGCTCTCTTCGATATAATTGCTCCGCGTGCATTTCTTCATGAAGATTAATAGAAGAATCACACCTTAACCATCGGAAGCAAATGTCGTAAAGCGAAATTATGGAACGTGGCAGTCCACCACAGCGTTCCCTTTTTACACCTAACGCTCCTGGTGCGTCTCACATTACATTTTCTGAAAAGCCACTGTCCCCGCTCATATCGCCGGCTACTGTACAACGTGCAGTGTAAGCGACACAATAAATCCACTACTTAATGGTTCATAGCCGATGTAAGGACTTATTTTAAAGGGGCATACCTGTCTCTACCTTATACGGACATGCCTAAACCACAACCAAAACCAGGCATGATGAATAAAACCCGAGACTGGGATGTGAATGAGAAGCACCAGAGGTCTAGAGAACAGAAATACAAAAAGGACAGTACGGCGTCTCAGAAAGCCTCGCCCAGTTTTTTTTTTATTTTTTATTTTTTCCCCCAATTTTTTATGCTTCTTCTTCATTTCCTGGCCTCAAGTTTATTTCATCATGATCCTGAGCCATATTCATAGCACCTTTATATCAAGCTACGATTAACTTAATCAGATAAACTAACTTGGACTTAGGTAATGCTATTTTAATTATCGTGGCCACTACGGTATGTTTTGACTAAGAGACTAAGAGCCTATTCACCGTTCCAACGCTTATCGCCCAGAAAAATAATGCCGAGTCATTGGGTTCTGGGCACAAGCGCAGCGCACGGTATTCTGTGCGCTGCGATTATGCGTTATGGCGGGGGTCCCACTTTCGCCATCTTTATTGCTGATGTTTAACGTTTTATTCTTTACAGCACTTAGAAAGCAGATACAGAGCTGGCCGTTTTGCACGCGTTCTTCTAATTAAGACTAAATTTGATTGAGATGGCTAATTTACATGATCAGGAAATTAGAAACTTAGAAATCGCACGCCGGATCGCAGATTTCTCGTTTACTAATAAAGTTAGGATTACGATTTTTTTTTGTCATTCATATTTTCACGGCTGCGGGCTTGTTTTGTATAGAGCCTTTGTTTTTTGCGGTTTCAATTTTAAAACAATATTTAAAAAAATTAAAATATTATTTTAACAAAGCAGTTTGATTACTTCAGCCTATCATAAAATATATATCGCAAAAAAGGCTTTATACAGAACAAGCCCACAGCCGTGACAATATAAAGGAAAAAATGGTAATCTTAACTTTATTAATGACCGAGAAATCTGCGAGTCGGTAAGCGATTTCTAAATTTCTAATTTTGTGATCACGTAAATTAAATATGTCAATAAAGTTTTGTTTTAATTTACCATATAAAATATGCGATCAAAACGACAGCTCTTTAGCTGCCTTGTAATTAACATCAGAAACTAAAACGCACCTACAATAAAGATGGCGGCCGTGGGATCGCCGCCTTATTGGTTTACGCCTACAGCGAATCTGCTACCACCAAAGCGGAATCGGTCGCGGCGATGTACAGATGGCCTAGGCCGTCTGTTCACCACCATGGCAGCTGCCTGTAGACATATAGATGAGATGGAATATGCGTCGTTGTAAATAAAATATCTCTCTCTCCTTTCTCTCGGTGAAGGCGATTGTTCGATAGTTCTATACTCTGCGTTAACTCTGCACACGTGTAGGTTCCTCGACTCTGCGGCCTCGCGCTGCTGATGGAATATCTATAGCATGCTTAGCGATGGTTGCCATGCCGGCATCTCGCAATGCATGATCCCATAAGTCCTTGCGTTTTGGCTTGTTAGCGTTCTGAAAGCTAGCCTAGCCTTGTCAGTGTAACGCAGAAAAGCTTCGGTCTTCCCGCTGAGTCCATCTATATTTATAAAGCCCTCGCAAAACGCACGAGGGATCAGACTACCCAGGGCCGTACCCAGAAACAAATTTCGGGGGGGGGGGGGGGGGGGGGGGTTCGGGCGGCGGAGAAAAGCTCACCGGAGATAAGCTCACCGCAAAACCGGCAGATGCGGAGAAAAGCTCACCAGCCTTTGAGCGGATGCGGAGAAAAGGTCACCGAAATTTTTTTTACTTAGCGGATTCTGCGTCAAACGTGGAAATTTAACACAATTCCCATTCGTCACTTCAATAAAAAAATGTCCTCTTTCTTTGCAATATTCTTAAAGTTCATTGGGCATATTTACTAATTCCTCAGAAATTAGTAAATACCCATTCTGTATATTAATTAAGCCGCAAGTATAAAATAAGGGCATCGTACACTGGTAAAAAAAAAGACAACAATTTATTGACAGCTGACAGTGCGCCTTCCGTAGCTGTCAGATAAATCAGATAAAGAGGTTTGTTCTTTGCGAGCTAATATGAATAGCGGTGTGTGAACCGTTTCAGCTCCAAATATTTTTAGATAAGTGGGTGTTTGTTGATGTAATCAGTGTCGGGTACGCTGCTTTCTTTCTCTTAATTTGAGTAACAAAACTTTAGTTGTGAGAACAGCCTCGTCCTGTCGTGTTTGTTCTGTTCACTCCGTCGTCGTCGTTTGAGCGGTTTTCATCATGTATAACGTTTACCAACACGCCCTATTACCTTACACAGGACTACTTATTATGTAGGTCACGTGTAACAACGCTGAGAGCATGCAGCTTTGAAGGTCATGGGTGGTTCGCAGTCGAAGGGCACTATCGCACAAAGGCAACGAGTGGAAACACCAGCACGAACGGCTAGAAAACGTGTATGTCCGTGGAAGAAAGAAGCCTCGATATCCTACTGACTGTTTTATCCTGTTTTCAAAGGTGAACAAAAGCTTCAAAGAGAACTTCAGGCACCGCGTTGTTGCGCATGCACTTTCGGATTTGCGGCATTTACAGTTTTGATTTTTCGGTTTTAGGCAGACATTATTACGTTTTCGAACTCTTTCCTGTTCTTCAAGTGCATAAAGTTTTCAGTTAGGCTTCATAGCGTAGAGGGTAAGCCATAGAAAACACTCGCCCGCAATAATTAATTTGGGAGCAATACACCAATAAGCTTAACAAACATTACAAAAAAGGATATTTTCTTTTTTACAAAGCTGACGAATTTTAATGTTAATAAATTGATATAGGTTACCCATGATCCAACTGCGTCCATATAAAAAGAAGGAAAAAAAAATTGGTGAGCTTTTCTCCGCATGCGCTCAATGGCAGGTGAGCTTTTCTCCTCATCCGCCGGTTTTGCGGTGAGCTTATCTCCGGTGAGCTTATCTCCGGTGAGCTTTTCTCCGGTGAGCTTTTCTCCGGTGAGCTTTTCTCCGGGATTCGGGGTTTTCGGGGACAACGGCGGCCATTTTGAAAGTGTCTATTGTCTTATTTTCGCCTATGAATCATGTGCATCGGTGGCATATAATGGAGAGTTGCAGCAAACCGGAGAACCGGTCCCGGTTTGGTACCCGGTAGCCGACCGGCGCCACTGCGCGTGCGCAGAGGTGGAGATTAAAATCGGCTGGCTGCAAGTGCACCGACCAGGGCCGTACCCAGAAAAAAATTTCGGGGGGGGGGGGGGGGGTCAGAACCCCGTATCCCCCCCCCCTGGTTACGGCCCTGAGACTACCGCATCGGATATGGTGCACGTAAAACAAACTTTTCTGAATGCAAGTTTAATTAGTGATAGGACGTAACGGAGCGGGATGTTATTCCCTTCAGGATCATCTACTGAGTCACTCACAGAACGCCGGCTAACGACGGCATTCCTCGCTGCGTACTTTAGCACCTCCTCACTATACTCAGCTTGGGACTCTAGTTTGGGTGCAGTCGAGAGATATATGAGTGCCACTAAATCCGATGTCTGCTTGTGGCTCCTACACTCTCAACCTTGCAAATAGCGCCTAGGTCGGGATAGGAGCGTTTAGTTCGAGCCCACGTCGGTCAACAAGAACGAGCAACGTTTATCAAAGCAACACTTGTTTGGAAATTTAGTCGTGGGACAGATTCGTATTGCCGATGGCAAGGGCACCAACGCCAAATCTAGCTGAAGGAATATGGTTTAACAAAGCCGCATTCTTTTGAACTTAGCCCAAGTTTACATTAATATATTATTATTTTTTTTTAAATATAAAACACTGCAAAATTATACAAAAATTTCAGAGAATTGGGAATTTAACAAAAATAAACTCAGAATTTTTGAAAAAAACAACAACTCCGAAAGTACCCTTTGAATTTGACGAACCCTACTTATACGTAATGTAAGAAAACTGTGCTGCGTGAACCAGCGCTTTTATTTTGTGCTGATGGCGACATGCGAACTTTTTCCAGTGACCCCAGAAACCTTTTCTTCTTGGGGGGTTATTCTATGAGCAGAGTGGTAGAGGGAGGTTGCCCATGAACCCCCCACCTACTCCACTATTTTGTGCTAGTTTAAGCTCCAACGCTATCAAAGCTATGCCTGCGCGGGCACGGGGCTTTGTTTGGCATGTCCTTTGCACGAGAGCGCGTGCGGATGAAGCACAAGAGGAAGTCGCGTGGTCTCGGAGCAATACGGAGCTGAACAGCGCTGTGAAAGCTACGATAGCCTTGACAACGTAGAGCAAAATAGCTGACGAAGGGTGCCTTCATGTGCGCTTTGCTTAGGTTGGAGACATCTGGCCATTTTGTTCCCACTTTTACATTTATTTTTTGTTCAGAAGCGCGTGAAAGAGCGTGTCCCTGCACGCGTCTGTGGCGCTGACTGTGCTATGGCGACATTTTGTTTTCGTCGATTTCTTTGTATTTTCCCTGGGAGCGCGTGCTGTCGGCATCGGGTACTACAAAGGGTGGCATCACCCTAAACAGAAGGTCATTGAGGCAGCCTAAGCTGACGCCGAGCATAGTAGCAAAACTGCTGGATCCAACGAGGTACAAAAAGACTTCATGGTTTCCTTTTCCCTGATTTCCACAGAGTCGTCCAAGTCCAAGACTGACCCTGGACAACAGCCGAAAGATATTCGAGGTAGGCATAACTGGCAATTGTGACGCCGTTCCACAGGGCTGGTGGCCAGGACCGGCCCTACATTGTCAAGAGCCCTGGGCCAACACCTCCTATACTCCGCGACAATTTTTCTTGGCAATGCAGTGGAAGGTACAGGCCCGCGTCCCCTCTCCCATTTTGAGTGTATGCAGGCTCTCCTCTTCCCCCATTTCCGGGGAGAGGAGGAGAGCCTGCGTACACTCAAAATGGGAGAGGGGACGCGGGCCTGTACCTTTGCCTGTACCTTCCACTGCATTGCCAAGAAAAGTTGTCGCGGAGTATAGAAGAGAAGGCCGTAGCGCTCTCCTCGTGACGTCGCAAAGGAAGGCCATCGGGGGCGCGCATCGAAGCGAAGGCAACGCGCGTGGATCGACCGTCGTAACGCGCTTTTAGTTGCATGCAAGTGTCTTATTAGCTAAAATGGAAGCTGCACATAGCAACTGGTCTAGAAAACATTTTATTACACGGGCAAAATATTACACCGCTAAATAATCGGTACGCATTGGCACGAGGTTTGCGTATAAGACGTCTATAGAAAAATGTGATTGTTTGAAGTCGAAAACATTGAGCCACGCAATTATTGTTGTAGGAATGCATATTTAATACAAAAATACTTCGACAAAATGGCGAGAAACGCAGTGATTGGACACAGCAAAACAGATCACTGTTAAGAATCAGGTAGACGTTGTCAACGCGGACACGGCTAAACAAGTGTCCCTTACGATCATGTAAACGGTGTTATCGCATGCATGCAGTCACGGAATTCTTGCATTACATGCCGGCCACATGGCAAAATTTATGTAATTTCGACCGAATGAATATATGGGGTTGGAAAATCAGCTTGCGACGCTCGTATATTCACTCAATACGGCGAGCTGATTAAATCCCGTATAATTTAAAAAATATATTAACTTTTCCGTGTGGCAGGGGTACTAAACTTGCTATGTACAGTCAACTAATTTACTTCTCCTTATGGGCTCGAACTGCCTTAGAACAAAATAAAACTAATTTTGTATACAATAATATTATTACCTTAATACAGTTAAAGTATAAACGCGGTAAAGGCAATAAAATAACATTAGTATAAACAAATAAGCACTGTAGTAAAATAGATAAATGGGCTAGTTGGTACATCATTGAATGGAAAGCGCCGTCTCTGTCCCCTTCTTGGTCCTTGTTTATTCGGCGCTTTCCATTCAAATAAGCACAAACAACGCACTTTCAATAATTACACAAACCTTTAGTACCACGCATATTTACCAATGTTGACGCAACTGCACACAGATAACGACGAAGAATGAGATTCCATTCTATCACGAGATTTAAAAAAAAAAAAAGAAAAGAAAAACGACTGCAGTACTCTACTCGCGTCCTACATGACCAAGGAAGCCCATAAATAAGTTGTTTCTCACCTTTCGATCATATCCATATGTCTCACAATACCCGTCACGAAAACATTTGAGCACGAGCTCCAAGAAGCCTCTCTCTGCCGAGAGAAAGGTCTATCGACAATCGCCCAGTCATCGCTGGCTAGTTGCCACACATGTCACTCAAACCGTAGCAGGACTTGTTTCGCGAATCCACGTAAATGCCGTAGTATCAAGCGAACACAAAAGAACTACCCGAGACTGCGGTGACGACACAAAAACGACCGGAAGAAAAGTATCAAAAGAACCACAAACGAGAGTAACGGCAGCAGTGTGGGACAAAAGGCCAAACGTTGTCGACCCTTCTCTTGCTCGTGTGCGCTCCTTGCGGCAATGACTGGATTTTGTTTTTCGGTTCCCTTCCCTTCTGAAATGTCTCAGCGTTCCTTTTCCGACAGTCAGCAGCTCACGCACAACGTAAATTTACCAGAACCGGAGCCCATATGAGGAAAGATGTCGCGTCGAAGCCGGTTCATTCGAAAAGTGTGGGGAGCTGTGGGACTGCACGCAGTCCCGCGGTTACGGGGATAATCATAAATATCAATTTGGTACTTTGAACCTTGGTAACGCATTGCACTTTACGATTATATTATATATATATATATATAATAATAACTTGTACAAGACTGCACTTTTAACACGTATATTAATGTCGGATAAACGCGCAGAAACACCACCGCGCCGCTCGACAAAAACATTTTTTTTTCACGTCGATACCATATATTTTCACGTAGTTGCACCATGGCCTTCCTTCTCCGACATTGTGTCGTAATCACTCGGAGCGCTACGGCCTTCTCTTCTAGGAGGTGGTGCATGAGCGGTCGGCGCACGCACCCCCCCCCCCCCCCCCCCCCCCCCCAATACCAGATTTAGGGCGTAAAATTATCAGGTTAAAAGGCACCACTCATTTCAGACAAACCGTTGTCGGTCCGGGTTCAAGGAACTTTGCACTTGTGCCAAACTTTCCTACGTACCGCTGCAGCAGCAGATGCTCAGCTCATGTGTTCGCGACTCGCCAGACAATCAAGCATGGTGTGTAGGCTTCCTATATATCTCTCCACAAGGGCGCCGCTATCTTTATTGTCGTCACTTTCATTACGGGCGAAAATATTGTTTTGCCGACGGTACGCCAATAGAAGACATTCAGAATATAAGCTTAAACATCACCCACTCTCGTTTTGCCTTACCTCTTTTGTTTTACTGTTTGCAGGTTTAAACCTTTTTTTTTTTCGTCGCCCATTTCAGATACGTTTACCAGGTGGCTGGGGACAAGAGTAAACAAAAGGGTATAGATTGACATGTTCCGAGATAAGGCCGGCATTAGAGAGTTTTAGCAGATCGTTCCGACCACCCCGATAACGACACCCGATACTCTGCCGCCGCCTTTGCGCATGCATCGTTATCGGATATCATCATGAAGGCACAAACCCTCGTTTATACCGCGTAATCCAGAATTTTTTTTTCACGAAGTGTAATGTGTTTTGTTTTGGATGTATTATATATACAACGTACACTCCCCTCCCCCCCCCCCCCCTCACCCACGCAAAAAAAAAAAAAAAAATGCCGAAATTGCTGTTTGCCGCTTTCAACGGCCATTGCTGCTGCGCGGCGTGGTCGTAAGAGGTTTAAAAGATCGAGGTACACTTAAGCATTCCTCATGATTTGTGAATGCGAAAGATTGCAAGTCGCTCGTACGTTACCTTTGTCGTCTGCTGCGTACTTCTCGTCGCCGGTCGGCGCGTGTGCTCCCCTGGTGACCTTGGATGCTCCGCGCTGATGGACACGCAGCGCCATGGGGTGAGTGGTCGTGGAAACTGACGAGCGCAGCGGCCAATGGGAGCCCCGTCAACGCGCGCCAGCCAATGGAACCGAAGGAAACTAGGTGCCGTTTTGCGCTTCAGACTGATGACGTCAGCTCGCGCCAAGAGACAGTTAATGCTTTCGCATTAAAACTGGTTGCAGTCGCATTCGGTTGGACTCAACACAAGAGTGCGAACCGCCCTTTAAGGCTGGTTCGCCCTTTAAGACTGCTTGCTTTAAGCTGCTGCTATGGCGACACTCACGACGAGCCAATGGAGAGGCGCTGTGCTGCGCGACGCGGTCGGCGCAACTTTGTGAACGAAACTTTTGGCTCTCTAAACATGGCGAGCGAAGATGAACTAAAAAGAAAAAAAAAGAAACATTTTATTCCTTCTTTTTATTTCAGGCTTATCGGTGGACCATCTTTTGGCAGCGCTCTCGAAAAGGGGTAAGAAGCCGCAATCGATCAACTGATCAACCAATCAACTAATCATCCGTCCTCGCTCGACGCATGATCCATTACAAACCGTTCCTCGTATTGCAGGAATCGACTGGAAGCTGATTGTCTCCGAAGAAGCGGGTAAGGGGTCGTAAGTCCGTTGAAAACGTAAACTCGATCGCGTCATTGGTCGCTCTTCTCGCTTTGTGACTGGTTGCTCGTCCTTTTTGCCGGCTAATGCCGCCATTCCATCGGTTGCAGAGCGATAATGGGGTGCTAGGAGAATGGTTCTTTAGCGCACTGAAACCCAACGAAAGGCAAGCCAATCAGAGGACAACATAGGAAACGCGTCGCCATGACGAAGCATGACGCCCTTATTGGTTCAGGTCGGGTGGAAACAGAAGCACGTGGGCTCATCTGGAGGGCAAACAAACGCACCAGGTGCGCAATGAACCGAAAAAAAACATGCACGACACACACTAAAAAAAAAAAAAGGAACATTCTGATGCCCTGTCAGGTAGAGGGCCTTGGAGCGATAAACTGGCAGCCGAAAGTGACCCCCAATTGGCCGCCGCCATGTTGCACATTTTTGACCACTAGACACGTGACCTTATAGTTTGACGTCTAGATTTTACCGAAGTACCGCGCGCAAATAATTGCTTCTTGATCTTTAATAACAGTACGGGCGGGAAAAGTTATGTTTCGTTTGATTTAAGTACAAAATGTGCTTTTTCGACAAAAACTGGGTTTTTATCGGAGCTATACACTGATCTCTGGGGATAGCAGTATCGAAAAAATAGTTTATCATGCTTTTTTTTAGATGGATGGCGATACAAATCTTGGCTCAGGTTTGCGTAAAAGCCTCAGGATTTGGTATGGTCACGTGTCTAGTGGTCAAAATCGTATACAACATGGCGGCAGCGAAGTAAATATCACTTTTGCCTGGTGAACGGGATACCAGTTTATGGCTCTACGCTCCTCCACCTCGAATACACCCCAAAACTTAAGTTGAACTACGGTACCAACTTTCACGAACGGCTTGGTATAGCCGAGTTGTACAACTGATTAGAATAGCTAATGAACCTGACTGACTGCAAAAAAGGTAATCGAGGCTTTCTTGGCTATTGCACAACCTCGGTGGTTTTTTTTTTCCTTCTGTAGACTTTAAGGCGTACTTTAGTTGTTTAATATGTTATATCCCAGCGTTTTTAAGCCCCTCGTAAAACTTGGGGCCGTCATCTCGACGTCAGTGCGCTGTACGTCGAACTCAAGTCTTGGGGTGTATTTCTTGCGACAAAAGGTGTATTGGCTACACCTTTTTTTTTCTCTTTTTTAGCGTGCATAATCTGCCCGTTCGTATACCTAACCGAGCTTGGATTCGCGGGTACAAGGTTTAGCCACGAACCCTAACTACTTGAAATCACGGAAGCCAAAAAAGCTCTCGTCGCTCGGGCTTCACCAAGAGCGAGCGAACTACACGGCGGACACGCAGGCCCCGGGTGACGGCGTCGATGCATGACCGGTCTTGGGGCAATCCCGCTTGCTTTCCCGACCTCGGTTCAGCTCGAACCACGGTGCGAGATAAGCAAGGGGGGCGCTTCCCCCCCCCCCCCCCAGTTCTCAGGGTGGGGGGGCAAGGCATGTGTTTTGCCCCCCCCCCCCCCCCTTGAAACAGCAGGGCAAACACTGGCCTGGGGGGGGGGGGGGGGGTCTGGTTTACCCCTCCACTCAAAAACAAGTTGCTACTCCACTGATCCCGTTGTTAGCTAGTTCTCACCGCTCCCCAACAAGTAGAAGCAAGGTCTGTCTCCGATCGGGGAGCCGGATGCGTGTCTTCGAACGTGCACTGGTGTGCACGTGACCGTCCTTTGTTTTTTCGACTACTAATTTGTCTAGCGCAACACGCCGGGTTGGAAAGTTGAAGACGGTTCTACCGGCTGTCTCAAATAGCGGCCAGGCTCTTTAAATCGACCGCAAGAATCTGTTTCTTAACCTATCCTGCGGCGATTTTGTGCAGCGTTGCCCACAGGTGGTGCATTTTTTCTATAAAATTTGCAAAGAGCAAGCTTACCAAAGGAAAAAAGTAAACAAAAAAAGGCTTAACTCCTATGAAAACCCAGCGAAGCCACCGGTCTTGAAACAATACGGCGCCCTATTGTTTAAAGGGACCATGAAATGATTTTAAAATCGAATTTCATCCACCGCACGTCGTAAAAGGTGTGAAAAGAAACACAAAAATAGGGAGCCAAAAGAAATTATTTGCTATAGAACTTTTAAAAGAAAACTGGACTCTTTTGCGCCTTCTTTCCTTCGCCTTTTCACTACGATGCATCCGCGGAAACAGGGCACGTCAGCCGAATCCACTTCGCCTATTGGGTAAGAGCCTACCTCACCAGCACCGCGATCGTAAACAATAAATAGCCGGCGAATGTTTCCCAAAAGTTTTGTTAAATAATATTCAGATCCACATTTTGTAGCATAATTAGAGATGTGTGGCGAAAATTGCAAAATTTGATAATGCTGAGAGCCAAGCGCCATCTATCGTGTGGTAAACAAAGCAACTACTGCGCGTGCGCAGTAGGGCAGGGCCGAGTTCAGTTACTTGGGTCGCGACGGCCGACGAACGTTTACTTCCTTTGATTTCCTTCCTCTCAAAACTCTGACTGACTGAACGTTTAGTTTTCTACGTGTTCTTCTCGCGCGTGCCGACTTCAAGCAGCAAGAAAAAAAGTACTTAAAATAGACAACGACGAACAAGAACGCTGGCCACGAATCCACCGACTCCGACGAAGCGAGCTGCTCAAAATATAGGCCTAGCAGGCACTCCGACTCGGCGCAGCGTTGATTCGTCGCAAGACCGTCTGCCTACGACCGGCTGGCGCGCTGAATGGAATATGCCCGCGCTACCCTTGTGGACCCTTCCCGATATATAGTTTGATCGCTGACCTCAATTTTAGATTAAGAGGTGAGGTCAATCTCTTCCCCTTGTTTTCCGAGGCAGTGTTGACGAACACTCGTCGAAAAGGGACTCTCGTCGATTCTATCTTCTTGTTTTGTGTGATATAGAGCTGAAATAAACGCCGTATGGATTACCTTCGTAACACGGTATGTACACTTTGTTATTGGTATGCCATTTTTATTCTGACAGACTGCACGTCACTCTCGAGCTATAACACTTCGTGCGGGAGGTATACATGCAATGCCGGTCCAACCTTTCTTTGCCGAGCGTCGCGTCAGTATCGAGTTGCAATCGTAAAAGATCGGTCCCGAAGCGCTTACCAACAGCGCGAATACAGCACTTCCATCAAACGCGCGCGTCCGCTCCGAGTGTGAACAGGTATTTACGTGGCCCTTGCTGACAGTCGTAGTTCAAACGTATCTTTTTTAACGTCGGCTTGCTCCTGCATCTCCGAGGGCGCGAAAAACGACGCGGCAATTTGTTTCCATCTACGTCGCTTTGCAAACGACTGACACGGGCCGCCTTTTACCAACAATGACAGTTGGGTTGACTTCTGGAGTCTTCACCGGAAGACTCGCTGCACTTCCCGACAGGCATACCGGCGTATGGGACTAGTCCCATGCTGTCGCCGTAGCGCAACATATCTCATTGAATTTCGCTGAGCTGCGATGCGGCGATGAGAGGCGCCGATTCAGAAAATACGTCGGTGACATCAGCGCAGTAAAACCTACCTGCGCACCCCAACTCGTCTCCCATTCTCCTACTGCCGAGAGAACTTCCGGTTCCGGAAACGGCGTACGTCACGGCTTGTTTTGCGGTCAGTTGGAGAGAAAGAAAAAGTCGATATTTCAATAATTTTTTGTGTAGAAGTTAATAAACCGAGACGAAAACGGATGCCTGTTCGGCATTCAGTGAACATTGACGGTTTATTGTAAAAGTTATCTGTAAAAAGTAAAAGGTCATTTCATGGTCCCTTTAAAGACTGGTGGCTTCGGCCGACGTTTTGTTAGTCTCGAACCCAGTCGCGTGTCATGGGTGGCAGCACATATCTTGCGAAAGGTGGATTTAGGAGACTTACACCCGTGACCCGGCTATTAACTTTAGAGGGAAATCGTTTCCCGCTAAATTAACCTGAAATGTTACGCTGAATAGATATCCCTTTCGTAAGCCCATGAAGCAAGAGTGGCTGCCGCCATTTCTCGGTCACGAAACTCGCGATCGGACCCGAGTCCTCGCCGAGCGCCGACGCAGTCTTCGTGTTTAATAGGCGCTCGGAGTGGGTGCCCACCCCAACAACGGTGAACTCTGATAACTGCCGCTGCAGCTACCAGATGGCGCGGATGTTTGCGAAAGCTCTATTGCGCGACATTTTGCAGAATTTAGCGCAAATTCCGAACTAAGAAACGCTGACATATAAACACCCGGGATCGTTCCAAACGCGTTGCACGTTTCGTGCTTCCCAATTTTATCCTGAGGATTGAGGTGCGCCATATACACGTATAACGGTATAACATATATATATATATATATATATATATATATATATATATATATATATATATATATATATATATATATATATATATATATAGGTGAGGCAGAGTATAGTTTGAGAACAATGGACCGGGAAAATGTGATAAGTCAGAGATCCGTACTTGCGGAGTTGCTATGCAGGAGTTTATTGTATGTATTACGACAGTTTCGCCGAGAGGCTCGGCTTCTTCAGGAGATGGCGTACCTATATATATATATATATATATATATATATATATATATATTTTACAGCGAAGCTGTTTATGGTCAAGGTTCCGTGGATTTGTCATGTGCGTCAACAAAAACGCGCACCGCCCTCTCTTTGTCGTCGTTTCAAGCGCCTGCATGCCTAGTTCTTCCGCTCTCCCGGGGTGGCGGTCCCGCCGCGCGTGTCTAGTTTCCTCCGCCTCCTCGGGGCGGGTCTGTGTCGTCTGCTAAACAGCTTCGCTGGTGATCCACCTTCACAAAGTGGAATGGCTCATGATTTTTTTTTTGCTATGCAGTTTATTTTAGTTTTTTCGATAGTATCACTTTGCATGGCAAAACGAAGGCAAGATGTTGATGAGGAAAGTGACCGGTGACCGTCTTACCAGGGTAGAACGCGAAGAAGACCTGGAACGGATACGATAAACAGAACTGCACCGAAGCTTTTTCTTTCTTTTTTCTCTTTCTTTTTAATGGAAAGTTCTACGGAGCACGGACATTATATACACGAACTTCATTCAAAAATCTTGATCAAGAAAACATTTCACGGAGGCACAGTACACTCTCAGAAAAAGGGTGTATTCTTACACCCTTTGACCCATATAATACACCCCGAAACTTCGATTCGACCGTACAGCGCCCTATATTCAAACAGACAACCCAAAAGTTTACGGGGGGCTTGATAGTCGTATGGTACAACTTAATAAAGTAACTAATGTACGTGTTACTGACTACAAAAAAAATAATCGGGGTTTTCTTGGCCCTACCGCAAAAACTCAGTGTTTTTTTTTGTGTGGACTTTGATACGTTGTTTAGCTATTTAAAAAGTTGCATCGCACTGTTATCAAGTCTGCCGTAAAATTTGGGGCCGTTTGTTCGACTATAGGGCGCTGTACGTCGGACTGAAGTTTTGGGGTGTATGTATTATGTGGGACAAAAGGATGTAAGGTGATACCCTTTTTTTTTAGAGTGTACGTTATCTTTATTTTGGTTAAATACAAAAAAAAAAAAATATTAGATACAAATCTGACGCCATTGAGGAATTTCTTGACTGCCTAGACCACCGCTTTGATATTTTAGCATCACTGACACGTGGCTTACTTCTGATTCTCATATTCCTGAAGTTAATGGTTACAACCATGTAGATATATTCCGTAGTGAAAAGAAAGGTGGGGGAGCATTCCTTTACTATAAAAGTAACCTGGAATACAGCGTTATTGGCAAATATACTCGTGTCTGTTCGAATGTTGACTGCCTTCTTGTGAAGTCTCGTAATTAGATTATTTTTATCGTATACCGACCGCCCTCTGGGTCCCCTAGCGTATTTCATGAGTTCCCGGAAGCGATTTTTCAGTATTCTTCTAATAGTAAATTGCCTATGATACTTGTTGGGGATTTTAATATCAATCTGATGTTATATCTGACATATGACAGTTGGAATTTCTAAATCTTGTGCAATCAAACGGTTTTGAAAATAGTATAGATCGGCCTACTCGCATTATGCCTGATACTGAGACTTTAATTGATTTGTGTATAACCAATGTAATGATTAACGACATAGTATCCGGTGTGAGGACAGTTGATTTAAGTGATCTCTTACCAATGTTTTGTTTTGTTCCATGTGAAAACATTAGCTGCAATGAAACGAATATCAGTAGCCCTTACTATCGAGATATAAACGACTATACTATCGAACGCTTTGTTGCGCTTGTATCGAACTTAAACTGGAGTGATATACACAATGAGCCAAGCTCCAGTAAATCCTGTGATAAGTTTTTGGAGAAAATAAAAGATGCCTATGAAGAAGCGTTTCCCTTTAGAAAAGCCAAAAGGCGTAAGAGGCCACGGGAACCCTGGATTTCGGAATCTCTTTTCAGAAAGATAAAGGATGTAAACAAGCTTTACGATACATTGATAAGAACTAAAGACATCAATAAATTGATTGAATACAAAAAGCTACAAAGCAAGTTAAGCTGCGACATAAAGAAGTCTGAAGCAATCTATCACAACAATATATGCATTGCAATTCAACATAATCCAATGAAAGTATGGAAGACAGCAAAAGAACTGATGTCCAAGTTGAGTAGAACTATCCCCAGTGTCTGTAGAATAATGGTGTTGGTTATTCAAATAGAACTCTTGTAAATTTGTTCAGTGCCCATTTTTTACTATCAGGCGCTCCAACGTCATCCTCGTTCCACAAAAAAAAAAAAAAAAAAAAAAAAAAACTTCGAATTTTGTATGTTGACGTGCCCACCAGGATATATATTTCTATCACTAACCACGAAAACCGAAGTTTTTAACGTCATTATTTCATTAAAATACAGCGGCGCATGTGGCGATGATGAATTAAAAGTTAAACCAATAAAAGACATTGCTAATATAATTAGTCTTCCGTTCTCTGCTGTCTATGATAAAAGGTTAGCCATAGGGGCATTTCCTCCGACACTAAAGATCGCCCGAGTATCAATGATACACGAAGGTAGAACACAATAATACTTAAAAAAACAAGCGAGCTGGTGATGATTCATGGTAATAAAACCCGAGACTCAGGAACACAGAAGCGGACGAACACAACACAACGTCTCAAAGACGTTGTGTTGTGTTCGTCCCCTTGTGTGTTCCTGAGTCTCGGGTTTTATTACCATGAAGGTAGACCAATTAATACTTTAAAATAACTACAGACCCATATCCGTATTACCAATATTCTTAGAAGTAATAGAGACGATAATAAATTCCAGATTGTCCGATCATTGCAGTAAACATAACCTCCTTGCAAAACAACAATATGGTTTTCAAAAAGGGGAATCTACTAAAGAGGCTTTACTGAATATTAAGAATAAAATTTTAACTAATTTTGAAACCAAGTTCTCTACATTAGGAATAGTTTTAAAATTCAAAAAAATCCTTTGATTCTATCAAGCATGAAATAATTCTTAAAAAAACTTTATAATTACGGTATAGAAGGTCTTGACCTACAACTCATTCAAATTTATTTTAGGAGAACGTGTCCAGTACACCATTCTTGGATGCGAAAAATCTGAAATTGGTAATATACATTATGGGGTTCCCCAGGGATCAATTCTCGGACCACTTCTATTTCTGATGTACGTTATTGATATTGTTAACATACCACATACACCTTATATTGTACTCTATGCAGACAACACACATGTATTTTTTGGGGGGGTACGAACATAGATCAGCTTGAAACGTTAGCGGACACCTGGATGATAGAGCTAAGTACGTGTTATGTTAACGTTAAGCATGTTAAATGATATGTTAACATTATTTAATATATTATTACATACAACATACTGAAATTGGTTACGTAAATATCCACAAGTTTCTAGGAGTATTCTTTCGAGAAAAATTAAATTGGTCTTACCATATTGATCGGGTTCGACCCGATATTCCACGGGCAATCGAAATTATAAGTAGTCTAAATATATTCTTCCGGTTTGTTACAAGCGCCACCTCTACAATACTCTTGTTTATTCTCGTTTAAGCTACTGTAGATTAGTGTGGGGTACATGCTCAAAGACCTGCTGATCTCAGTTACTTCTATTGCAAAAAAGAGCAGTGCCTTGTCAATTGCCAATGATCATATCGGTAACACTCCCGCCCATATTTCATCAAATACTCTTTTCTTACTGTAGAACACGTACTCACTCAGAAATTGGCAATTTATATGTTTCACAAAATTAAACTACACCCCGAGTTTGTGCAAGAAAATTACATCAACAGGGCATCAACATCCACCTTCGGCCATGCGGCACTACCAACAGTCGAGAATCTATGGTAGACAAAATATGCTTAATCATATCGCCACAATTATTAAATAACCATCCTGAAATACTGTCATTGAATAATAGCTCTGATGCAATACACACATTTAAAACCACCTTAAAACGTTTTCTTCTAGGTCTAACATAATCTATGCTGGTATTTTGATGCGTTTCTGTTTTATTAGATTACATTTTGTATACGTCACTGTGTCTTTGCATGATGGTGCATTTGGTTTTGATTCGTTTTTTTTAATGTACATTTTGCTGCTGAACTGTACAGTGGAACGGACCCTTGTCACGCGACTCTGCTCACCTTTTGCCCTATCCTTCCGAGACGTTTGTCTGAATAGATTGTATTCAATTCAATTCAATTAGGCCGCGGTTGGCCCGATGACCACATGGTGCCGCTATCAGTGACAGAGTTGTGTGGCCGATCCTTTCTTTTTCTCCTCCAACTTCGGAAGGTGCCTCCACTCAGCCGGATGCTGCCATTCCTCGGGAAATGCCTCGCCGAACGTTATTGGACTCCGAGTCAAGCTCGTCCGAGCCCAGCACAGAGGAAGGTAAAGTCGACGCACTGGGATCAGTACCTCCTAGATGACAAGGCCCGCGAATTACGTCAGCGTGAGTTCATCTATCCGGTACGCTATTTATTATTTCTAAATTCGAAATAGCTTTTGAGAAAAGGGAAAGCGAAGGTGATGACTAAACTAACGTTCACATTTTCCCGCGCTCTCCAGTTGTATGGCGCCACATGTTGTATTACTTGCGCACACGCATACGCAAGTCAATGCTACGCATTTTACGCGCGTACTTTACGCGTATAGTCAATGCTATGAACCCCACAGAGTGAATCAGCTTGACAAAACACCAAAAGGATGCTAATATATGCCAGAGGAAACAATCAAAACAAACGACAAGAACGAGGCATGGAGTTATGGAATGAAGAACGCGCACTGGATTAGTAACAAAATGTGCATGGATAATCAAAATAAAGTGCTAATCGAGCGCTGTTGCTTTGAAATAAATACGATTTTGCTTGAATTGATAGCTTGTATTGGAATCATGCTTTACACCCGTGAGCGATATGAAGGTGAACAGCCCTCTTCTTGTTTTTGACGCTCCTGCAAGTTTTGGAACAAGCTCTGTTCCAGAAGACGCCAAAACGCAAAGTTTCGACCCTCACGCCATGTACACTCTCCGGCAATATGAAAGACCCACTGGGAGCGCGTGGCCGAGGCGGTGGCTGGCGAAGGCGCTGCGAACGCTCCAGGCAATTCCATTCTGCTTCGAGGAAAGGACGCTCACTCGGGGTCAGCTAAAGCGAAACGCGCTTATCAGATTATGCTAAGCCCCGAGTGAGCGTCCTCCCCTCGAAGCAGAATGGAATCGCCCGGAGCGCTGGCAGCGCCCCCGCCAGCCACCGCCTCGGCCACGCGCTCCCAGTGGGTCTTTCATATTGCCGGAGACTGTACCATTTGAGACGTGGAGAGTCAATATAGCTTTAGGGAGCCGTAAAACAGGCAAGCAACCTGGTAAGGTGTTAACCTTCATATTGGCGGCGGGTGTACAACATAAACATGGGCCTACATTTTTTGCTAACTTAAACATCACTCAGTAATTTAAAAAAAAAAATTAAGTAAATGCGTTACAGTTTTATAACCTGAATAAGGCTATTGGTACCCGTTACGAATAAAGAAACTACGCTGATTTGTATTGTTCCCTGGCGAAGAGAAAAATATCCCGCACGTTGTCCCATAGGAATACACAGGACGACTGGAAAAATAGACTGGTTGCCGTCTGCTTCAATTTCCTACCGGAACTTCTCCTAGACACTAGCGCCAGCTGAGGCTTTAGCGTTTATTGCAATAGCTCTATGCTCCAAACAAACCGTTGCTAAGGGCGTTGTAATGGACGAATACATGGGACTGGATTCCGCTTCGAACGAACGATCGGTGAAAAATCGGACGTGGAATTTAAAGGTCTAAAGATAATAAATAAGGGCAGCCAAGATTTCACACTTAAAACGACAAAATTTTGCGGAGAATCGGCTGTTTCTGAGATATTTGCGACGTCAACTTCCGGTTATCGAGACGTCTCGAGATGCCTGTTGCAGACGACGAACGCATGACGAATGCACACGGAATGACTCAAGTATGCCGTCCGCAACAGTTAGAATCGTTTGCACAATAATGCGATTTTGATTTTGTATTTATATGGAACATGGCAGGCCTAAGAATACTAATCAGGTTTGCAAAAAGGAATTGGATTTGTGTGCGATACAGGATCACCACACGCATGGAAATCTGCTAAAATACAGCGACAAAAGCATCTGTTTATTAGAACATGATATCAAAAAAGCGTCGGGTCCTCATTCTGTTTTTGCAGTTAACGTACATTTTAATGAAAGAGCCATTATTTTGACTTTGTCAGGAGCGGTTCGAGACTTCAAACTTCGTTTTTCAGGCTCGTAATTTGGGTGTGTTTCGTCTCTGCCTTGTAATTATCAAACCGAAAAAAAATTCTACTGATTCTTCAATTTTAAGTAACTTCCCAAGCGTGCATGACTGAAAAAGAACGCTTCTCCGTGCCTCCAGACGATTCCAGTTTACTCTTACCCCGAATGTAAAAGGTGAGGAGCCAGAATGACCTTGCCTAGTCTGTCTCGCCCCATCTCACTAACAGACATTCTAGGTCGAATGATTGAGATGGAGCCCAGCGAGGCTCGACTCACACCAGCTGTCACGCCGACGCATCGTCGCTCGCTCCTGCCGCCGTCGACGCTACCTTTTTTTCTTTTTTTTTGTTTCTAGACACATGTTTGCCGATTAAATATTTATTTTCAGTTCTACGCTTGTCGATTCGTTTCCATCTGCGACAATACATATCTGTTACGGACAGTTCGTTAGATCGCACAAATGTGCACCGAAGCAATTGAAACCTGTGTTGGCCCGCACTTCAACCTTGATACATTTCACGTCGTCGTACGTTATTGGGCTTCACGGTGTTTTCACTTTCTCAAATATTGCGGAAGGGGGCTCTACGGGAAGGCCTTCGCGCGATCGCGCACCTTGAGCGTCGATCAAAGCTGTGCACGGGCACTTTTCGCTTCTGAAATCACACAAAAAGTTGACCTTGTAAATAGAAGTTTCGTTGATCGTTACCAAACTCATTCCACGCAACGGTGTACTCTTTCAGCAAGAACCCTTGAACCCGTGAAGCCATTGTGTCGTCTGCTCTCAAGGCAAAACCGGTTGTGAGACTTTATTACGGGCTTTTGTTATCGGTTTACGGTAGTGAGACGATAGAAAAAGACCTCATCATTAAATATTGATAAGTCACAATGCTTACGAACAATTATTGACTTTTTTATCAGACAATTTCTAACCTCACGTCGGTCCCCTATGCATTTGTCCGAAACAACCAGACATGTACAAATTACTCAAAAAAGGTAGTTAAGTTAAGTTACTGAGTATCGACGCCAAAAGTAATTGGAGTAGAGTAGAAATTACGCATTCGTAATAGTAATTGAGTAAACTACTAACTACTGTAAAAAGTAGCGAGTTACTTTGAAGTTACTTTCGAAGTTACGTATTTATATTTTTGTGGTAGCAAAATGAACAGCAGTTTTGATCATTGAAAAACCCTGCGAGCCTAAAATAAATGCTGTCTATTTATGGCTTGCGTTTTCGCCAAAATAGTTTACGCGCTCGCAGAAGCAATTGACTTTCAAAGTTCTTGATAGGAGAGTTTTCCTCTTTTCCCTCTAAAGACGTCCCCAGCCAAGCTAAATAGACGTTCCGCCGACGCGTTGGATGGAACGGCAGCGTTGAATTTGAGAAACAGGCTGTGCAGGGTCGGGTAAATAAGTGTCGGCATCTTAGCTATCCATGACGAAACATGGGAGGTTTGCCTCGGGTAGAGGGTCTTTAATAACAAACTTTCCTCCTTTTTTTTTTCTTCGTCAAGTTGAGATTGTTATGACTGGCCCCTCTTTATTCCGACGTCGTTCTGAGAGTAAGCTGAGCGAGTGCACCAGACCGTCAAGGGTTCAAGTCTCGCGCCACGACGATGAGATCATCCGGACGACTGCCCGTCCCGTTGTAGTGCTAGTGCTACGCGACTGAAAAAAAAAAAAATTGTTTTGGTTTAACAGAAGATGAACCGAAGTATACTTCGCCGCTGAAGCCGGGTCCAACAAAAGGATCTCCCATGAGTAACTCGCAATCCTCGCCGGCGACTACAATATTCTGACGCGCCTGAATCGTTTTTAACAAAGAGGAGGTCTCCCAGGCATGGATGGTCGGAAGGACGCGAAGGATTCCGTGAACAAGCATCGTCGCTCGCCTACAGTTGCAGCTGGAAGCGGGAACGTGCTCCCATGAACGGATTATCCGTACCAGGGTTTGTGCGCGGGGGAGTCCGGCTTTGCAAAGGCGTATGCGCTGACGACAAGGCGCCCAGCTGCGAGGTCATTCCAGTGGCGCCTCCCGTGGAACCTACCGCTTGAGTCAGAACTCACTAAAGACAGACAGCACGAAAACAACAACTCTCAGAGTGCCCCCGTCTTTCACGATTGCAGCTGGAAACGCGCGCCTGCGTGCATTACCGGATTAGGTCCATACCCGACCAAGGCTTGTTCAGCATCTCTTCCTGCGTTCGTGCGTGCCGGTGTTATGTTTTGGCTGCTCGCAGTCACCTTGGCCCAAGGACGCCTTCCCGAACAAGGGGGCACGTTGTTCGGAAATGCCATTTCATCTGCCGGCATCTTATTCATTTCTGTGCTCAAACTTTCGTGATGGGCAAATTTAGCACTATATAATTTCGAAAGTAGTTAGTAATTCGAATAGAAGTTACCTGAAAAAAGTAGTTAAATTAAACTACCAATTACCCAAATCAAGTTGTAATTGAAAGTTACCAGGTTACTCGAAAAAGTAGTTAAACTACAGTAGTTTGAGTAGAGTAGTTGAACTACGTCCAAGTCTGTAAACAACCACCCTAAAGCAACGGTTTGTTTGGAGCTGAGCGCTATGTTTTGACGTCATCACTTACGTGGTCAACTAGCACATCGAACGTCACGTTTACAGTGTTGTCAGCAAAGCATCTAAACTTCTCAGAACAAAATTAAAACTTTAATAATTTTTCAAAAAAGAAAAATTTCACCTGGAATTTGAGTCACTATTTTAGAGGAATCTACTAAACTATTCAACCAGTTTTTGGGCTAGTCAGTGAATTTCAAATTTTCGCCGGAGGTTTCGCGCGCTTATATCGGCCGCTTGGGTTATTAGAAGGTACCGTAATCGGAGCATTAAACACGCACGGCGTATCATGTCTCTATTGCTTTTTTTTTTTGTCTTTGCAGGTGCTTCAGCAGCACTCAAATTGCCGAGTAAGGCCTGAGCCATCCATCGCGCTAATGGACAATTTTGTGTAGCACTTTTAGAAAAAGCCGGATTAAAAAAAAAAAGTGGTTTTGTGGCAAGATCATTGAGTATTTTGATACCTATTTGTGTTTCCATTTTAAATTAGCACCGCTCTTAATTCGGCCACCAGAGTTCCTCTTGACGCAAAACCTTCTCAAAATTAATCACTGCACGGACAATTCTTCGATTTTACAAGTACAAGATAATAAACCCTTTCCCAAATTCAGTCTAGTAACGTTGATTGCTATCATCATCTGAAGAATTTCAAATGTGTCGTACTAATGGCGGCCTTGTAGTCACTGATTCTGGAAGACGTTAAAGATGCTCCGAAGCGGATGATGCGGGGCCTATACGTGCGGTTCTAACTCGGGTCCAGTCAGTCTGTTGGCGGCACATCATCGGCTCTAAGGCCCCTTGATGCACAAGATTTTATCACGGCGTCAATGTGGGTTTTTTGCTTCGTTCTTACCCCTTGTTTATATGTCACCATCGAGACTGAGAGATCTGGTAACAATTGCATGGTAAAGAGCACATTGTCGTGTGCTGTTGAATAGCGAAAGTGGTGGTGCCCGGCAGAATACTACAGATTGCTATTCGATTACGACCACTAGTACAGCAAAAAAAAAAAAAAAAAGGTTAGCTTTTATTTGAGCTGTTAGACGTCACTGAATTTTGAAAGGGGTTTATTGCGCCTCGGTACGCTGAGTGCGAGAGTGTACAGAAACAATGCTTGAGGCAGTGCGAGCGCTAGCTTGACTGAATTCGCCACCTGTTTTAAGCCGTATAATCGAAGATCGATTACCCTGATGTAACCCTCTAGTGTATGCATGTGATACTTCCGACGTAATCTGTCTTTAATACCGAGTTTAATAAAAATTAAAAAAAAAAAAAAATCGGCCAAGCATGAATGTAGTGTTTGGTTTCTTAGGATGCTTAGAGCAGTATAGATTCTGACCATAAATAAACTATCGTCGCAGACAGTGGTTTAGTGCTCCTTTAAAATCTGGAACAGCCGAGACTGGGAACAACAAAAGTGGAGTCCAGATGTTGGAAGTTCACTATCTTGCCTCACTGCTACTTGTCTGCTGTTTCTTTTTTGTTTCTCTTCTACAGGGAGCGGCCGTAGTGGCCAGCACATTTGGGACGCCTTGCAAAATTTGAATTGAAAACGCACATACCGAAAATTTGGCACGCGAACATCGTTTCGCACCAAGTTTTACTGTCTATTTTTTTTAGACTCGGGTGGTAAAATAGTAAAAATAAAGAAAAAGGCAGCGGCCGTGCCTTTTCTATATCTACTCACTGGTTAGCGAGCTTGCTCAGGTGGTCGTCGTTCTTATAGTTTGTTAAAATCATTACTTATCGTGATTATCCTGCTCTTCGCTTCTCTCAAGCCCGCCAAGGGAAACTTTTGTTTTTGCAAAAAAAGGTTATGCACCAGTTTTTTTTTCTTTTTTCGTAGGCGCGGGGATGCCTGCTTTTAGGTCAAATGAAAATTATTAGCTCAACGAAATAAGTCGTTGCCGCCGAAGTAAGATATTGATATTCGACCGTTCTTAATAAGGGGAAATATAGTTTAGACGTTGAGCGAATACGAAATGCATCGACGAAGAGTAGCAAACGATGGTGAAAAGTTCGCTGCATTCTCAAGAACTGTACGTTGTCCAGGTTACGTTAACAAGAAAAACAATGCAATCCTCAGAAAGTTTCGATTGGGTTAGAACGGCTGGAATCAGAAAAAATCCATATTGGCTAGCATTCGGCCTTTTTAGGCTTGTCTTGCAATCAACTTGGACTGTCCCACTGCACGCCTCAAGTGCCTGTGTTCCCTAATTATGGAAAGTAATTGTTTGGTTAGGAAACTACGCACCGGAAGATTGCCTCTAATATGGCGTTCTGAGCGTTTTTGGGTTCAGCAAGCTTTACGGAACCGAACCAGTGTGCAGACGATAAATAGGCTTGTATAGGCCCATGGTGCAAGACATATATATATTTATATATATATATATATATATATATATATATATATATGTGCGTGCGTGCGTGCGTGCGTGCGTGCGTGTGTGCGTGCGTGCGTGCGTGCGTGCGTGCGTGCGTGCGTGCGTGCGTGCGTGCCGCGCGCGTCGCAGCGGTGAGATAAAGCCCTCTTCACACATTGGTTGCAAGTGGCGCCTCCAGATGGCTCCTCGACTTACGGCTAATGGCAGCCTGTCGCGGGCCCAGTTTCCCATGCTTCTCTATGGGCGATATGGTTATTTTAGAGTCGTTTTATGGGTGCCCGTGTCTGAAGAACTTGGCACTTGCTAAGTTGTTGCTTAGGCACTGCTTCGTCATTAACTCTAGTTTTGTACCTCAAGGGTATCGATAACAGTTTTATGAGCGCGTTGAAGCGGAGGGATCTCTGGGGCGGTGGTTATGCCAGCGTCGATCAAGGTCAGCAGATAGCTCGGAGCGCAAATTTAAGCGCGGGCCCGGGGGCCATGGAAATTATGCACAATTGTTGGTTTTGTTTGTCTCCTTATTCATCAGTTCATCTGTCTGGACGGCGGAGGCGCTATCGGCTGAGGCTAGTCGGGCGCACGCCATGGGGGCTTTATCTGGTCGATCACGTCGCAGTGTTCGCCGTCTGTGTCCTCTCCTCATCTACACATATCATACACCATGCATAAGACGCGGGAGATGCACGGCCCTCTGTTTTCGTTTTAATTTTAATGTTTGACCACCTCTGAGTTGAGTTGTCAAAAATAGACATAAAACTTCTTGCGAAACGACGTTCGCGTGTACAGTATGCTGATCTCAGCAGCCAGTCTCGCTACGCCACCGTGATGCCCGTGTCCCACTAGAGCGACAGACAGAAACAAACGACAGCAACAAGCCTCAAACCAGAGTCTTTCGCGATTTGAGAGGCTTTGTAGAATAAAGGCGGCTATGTCCAAACACGAGCATCATGCGCGCGAGGGTATCTTTGGCAGGCAATCGCTCGTGCCAACGTTACTAGAACCACTTAGTTGGGGAACTGCCAGAGAGACTGCTCTGAGAATGTGTCCCCGATCAGTCCTCGAGCACCGAGCTAATGCGAACACAACGCCGCCATTTCTCCCGCAGCGGCCACTCGAGGAACTGCACGTGACGTCTATTCTGGCTTTAATCGGTCATTTTGGCGCCGAAACAGATACAGCGGAAGAGGTTACAGGGGTGCCACCCCCGTCTCCCCAGCGGACGCGCCGCGTCTTCCTGCCGAAGTTATAATGCACCTAGGTAGGGACGCGCTACCTGAAAGCATCGCTGAGGCATGGTTGTATAAAAACAATTTTAATTGTGCCGCAAAACCTTGCAAACTAAAGCTTTTAGAAAACATCACGCGCCCCTTATTTCGTACTAAACTCCAATAAATTTCATATAAAAAGAATGTTTTCCGTTTGCTTTTACGCAAAAACATACTTTCTAAAAGCTCAAGGTGACCACAGTATACAGACAAATGATAAAGAGTGGCGCTGTCGTCGTATTTAGCTCGGTCTCGGTGGACGCCAGCGGCCCAGGTTTCGACGGCGAGTTTCCCAACTGAGTGTTTTAGTAACGTTGGCTCGTGCTTACTTCACGATCACCGAACGACTAAACGCCTGCCAAAGGTACCATCGCGAGCATGCTGCATCGGTTTGAGGCTTGCCGCTGTCTCTTGTTTCTGTCTGTCCCTCTAGTGGGACACGGGCACGACAGGAATGCAGCGTGAGAATCGTAGTCTTTCTGCACGCGCGTCAACCTCGCTGCGGGTCTGCGGCAGCAGAGTACGACACAGCCAACGTTGGATTCAGCACGAGCTGCCTTCGTGCACTGACGCCTGCCTCCTGTGCACTACCGTTATGGTGGCGTCACGCATGCTCACAACGCTTAGTGAGATCGATATATTTCACGAATGTGAAATAGATAAATCTCAATCCAATATTTACGAGTCCTCAGCCCAGCGTGCGATTTCCCCAGCCCAGCACGCGGATGTTCGTCGCTTCGAAAATTAAGCAAATTACGCGCCATACGCACAAACACTGAAAATAAAACCGGCCAGGAGCACTTTTTTTTTTTTTTTTTGGAAAGATTTAGAATTCGAGTTTTGCGAGGCGTGCTAAGTCATGAGACGCGTGTCCCACACGTTTGCACGGAGATGTAGTGATCGGCATTCGATTGAAAACGCTTATTGCATATATCGATTTCTTGTACAAGTGGATTATAGACTACCCTCGATGCGCTTCATTCGACTCAACGAAAATGGGTTTGGCTTCCAGCTCGGCTGGGACCCGACTCCAAAGCAGCCAAGTCTCGCGCAGCCAAGTCTGGTGCAGGCAAGTCTGCGCCATGTCAGGCCGCAGGACACTCGATAACAATAGGAGCTGAAAGGATGAGAACGGCACGGCGTCTCCCTAGGATGCGCCGCCTGCGGCACCTCACGTCCATTCCCTTCCGCCGTGCCTGCGCGTGCACGCTCGAAGCTCACGAGACGCAGTGTCGAAAGTAGAAAGCTCGCGCTGGGAGCGGGACTACTGGAACGCGTCTCCGATTGGTGTGTTTACCTCGCCCAAGAAAGTGGTTCCTCGATTTCTGCCTGATGACGTCATATAAGTGTCATGCTGTCGCCGGTCGCGACCCTGGCGGCGTCCCAACCGTTGTGGTACATATGGCAGACGCCTGTTCTGCTGCAGTTCGCTCTCCACTGTGACAGTCCACGGAAGCTAGAGCAGCCGGAAGTTGGGACGCCTGGGATGCCGTGACGAGAGCGACACTCGCGTTCGCTCGTGCTTTTCGCCAGCATTTCTACGGCCAACCGCCAGGATCGTGACAGGCAACAGCATGACACTCCGGCTTCTGTGACGTCATTTGTTGCCACATTGGGACCACTTTTGATGTATGGGCGGGATAGGACGCTAAACACACCAGTCGAAGACGCGATTCAGGCACCACAGCGGGACAACCGAAGGGACTCCCCGCCGTTCTCATTCATCCCTTACGGTCTTACTTTAAATATATATAAATGACATTGCTCAAAGCATTGACGGTCCTATAGCAGTGCGGTTATTTGCGGACAATTGTCTTATTTAAGAAAACGTTAAAAAATTGCGCTACAAAAAAAAAAATATGAAAGCCGTTTACAACTCCCTGTAACGCCGAATTAGAGCGCAGCTCTCGAGGAGGAGGAGGGGAAGGTACGGCGAGGGGGCTACGCCCCTCCTCCTCTCCTGCTCGCCTACTATTTAGGGGAAAATTTTCCGCTAAATTTAGCGGGGAAACTTTCCGTTAAATTAAGCGGGGAAATTTTCCCGCTAAATTTAGGGGGGAAATATACCCATGATGCACCACGCGGTTACGCCGACGGCGACGGCGACGCCGCGTTAGCCGGAAACGGGCGCCTAAGAGTTGCGCTCTAAATATTGGGTCTTAATGCAGAGTATGGGGAATGCTGGTTAATACTGATAAGACCGTACTACTCCAACTTTCAAATAAGAAAAATAAGTTACCTTATATATACACAGTGAATGGATTTCCCTCGAAAGAAGTGACGTCATACAAATATCTAGGTGTAACGATTGAAAATAATCTAAAATCGACTAAGCATGTCAACAACATCTGCTGTTTTGTAAAACGTACGCTGGGATATTTAGAAAGAAATTTTAAACATGCATCTCCGAATGCTAAGCTCTTGCTATATGAAACCGTCAAACGACCGGCACAGAATGCTCAAATGTTAAATAAGACCCAAATAAAAAAAATAAAAAGCTTGAAAAGGTACAAAGATTTGCAGCTCGTCACATATTAGTAGAAAAGTGACAAAGTGTTTGTGGCGATCCAAAACAAGCCAAATTTCAAGGAGTGGCGATCGTGGGTCACAAATCACGATGGCATCAGCGGTTAATTCCATGGCCGTTGGCTGCTTGAGGTAGCAAAGTGTTTCTGCCGATCCAAGACAAGACAAGCCAAATTTCGAGCGCTGTCCACCATGTGGCCACCCGGCTTTCTTGAAGCCCCCATGGCCCCCCGTCACTCAGTCTATCCACTCATGCACTTCTCTTAGCGTCTGAGGAGCGTAACAAAGGCTCCGTGCCGAGCGTCCTATCAGAGCGCGACGACTGCCTCGAGCTTATGCAAGAAGGGGGTCCAGCATAATCCATGCTAATCCCTTTCATGTGGCGGGAGGCCAGGGAAATAGTCCCCTCTAATACCTTTTGAGGGGTGGGACCCCTTTTTTGGGGTTCCACCCAGGCCAAATACGCTACATTAACACCCCAGAAACACAGACACGCAAAGTTAATTTTCCTTGACGTACTTAAAAAAACAAAAACAAACGTGTGCCTTTTTTTTAACAGAGGAGGAGTCCACTGAAGATGAAAGCATGACACACTTTGGTAAACCTTCTTTCTTTCTATTACCACGGACGAGTTTGTAATGCGTAGCAGAGACATTAGGGAGTTTTCGTAGACCGCGTTGCCCCCTCCGCTAAGCGTTCCGCAACGAAGAAGTTGCTACTGCGCCTGCGCGCCAATAGCCTTGACTGTGGAGTTCCCGCTGTCCTAGCGGGTTGCGGAGGGCCTTGCGGGGCGGCGAAAACGATCTACGAAAATTCCCTATTGTTGCCAGCCCGAAAAGAAAAACGATTACGTTATGCTTGTATTCACCTCAAAAACTGTAGAAAATGTCCGGCTTTTCGTTGAACGTTACTAAATAATGTGCTGAATAAAGTGATACTGAAATGAAAATTTAAATATGCCTCTCTGGAATATGTCTCGCGTCTTGAATTAGCTTCATGTTATTTTATCGAGACGTACACGTTTCAAAAGCCAAAACCATCGCTTCTTTTCTTTGAGAGCCAAATCCTGTGAGAACTACTTCGCGCAGCGCAAGAATAATACGCAAAACGTCCTTTTTTTCTTTCTTTGATGTGACAGTGCTTGATCATGCAGACAAAGACCGCGGGGAGCAGAGAATGTGTGACGAATGAGCACATGCTGTGTGCGTGTGTGACGTCACGTAATGGGGTAATGTAACATGACTGTCACGTGGCGTGGTCACATGATATCGTGCCGTTAAGGTGACGTCACACTCTAAGCAATCCGGAGCGTCTGCTGTACCGCAAAGCGCTTGCATGGGAGAGTCCATCGCCTATACGGAGGGCTCTCGGCGACTGATAAAATGATCGGACCCTCAAAAATACGACAGTCTGCGCTGTGGCACTGAGCATGCTGTCACGTGAAATCAAGGCGTCACATGACGATTTGGTGTCACAGTCCTTCGTGACAGTTTTTCGCACAAAATTCGGCTGACAAAACACATTTTGCGTGTCTTTATACTGCAGATGCTCACCGTAAACAAGGCGTAGGAACGAATATGGCTTCGATTGTTTCCTTTCAAAGTTTTGTCTCGTCCTATCCAAATACCGGTGAATGTTCTGGCTTTGCGGTTCCTCACTGCAAAGGTAAAATGAAGCGAGTAGCCGCGCCATTGTTTAGTCGCATATTCTCAACCCGTGTTGGGCATGATCGAGCAGAGACTATACGACATGAGAACGGCTGTCGCTTGGTAGCTTTGTGAGTAGAATTTATTGAAAGCACATTGGCTTTTCTGGGTCATACAACAATAAAAGCAATGATGAATGCTTACTTTTTAAAATCACTTTCGACTCATCAAGGCGAAGCTAAGTGACCAGTGCCCATTTGGGGTCGCACATAAAATATCGTAAGCTTTAATTGAAGCTGGTAAGCCGAGCAACATGTAAATATTCGCCAGTCTTACGACACAATATTAATTATTCATCGCTTAATTGTTTCCACTCCTGTTAAGTTGACGATGGTATCGGTATAATGCTGCTTTGCATTATTTATTATTTTTTTTTGTATAAACCCAAACAGGCCCTGCAGGCAAGTACATGATTTTTACATATGCACAATTATTTTCAACGGCTGCAAAGCCTTAAGTATCAAAGCTTTGCGCCTGCGCTGCACTGTGGCTTTTTATTTCGATTAAACTTTGCTAACTCCAGTTGTTGCCTCACGCAGAATCCCCGTACGCACCTATCGGTAAGTCTAAAAAAGAAGAAGAAAAAACTTAATTTAATTGAAGCAACAGACCCTTCCCAAAAGTTGGCGCCACCTAGCAGCTGCTGCAAAAATGATCAGAGTCGGTCACAGTTTGATCAAGTACTCGGAGTATATGTCGTAGACACGAGAACTGCGTTCGGCCAATGTTGCTTGATGGGCTTTTGGAAAGGGTCTAGAGTTGGAACAATTTCTAAGTATGTCCGCCATGGACAGCTTTGCCTGTGTTTGATGCGCCTTATTGGCCTGTTTCGTCCGAAAGGCGAGGAAGAAACATCGGGTAAGAACTTGTATCTGTATCATTTGCTTTTTCAAAAGCTCTGTTGTTTACAACCTTTTATTTTCTCGACCATCTCTAGAACCCTGGTAAGTATATACTGAGTCACTTGTTGCGAAAAGACAGCGAACAAAATACAATTTCACTTAATTATATATATATATAAAAAAAAGAAACAGTATTCGGTCATCTTGACTTTCGACAGGCTTCGATATGCGCCATGACGATGGTGACCAGAGCTGATAGTGAACATTCGGCTACCAACGGCATAGCCAATTACTAAAACGTTTCGATGAAATGGCGTTCGGGGGAACATTTAAAACAGATCACTCGCGACCGTTTTTTCTTTCGGTTTTACGCCTTAAAAGAAAAAAAAAAATAGCGAATTTTTAATCTCTGTGTACGAACTAACTCTGCAGACTTCGCGAGAAATGTGTCGCGCTTGCGTTGGCCCCAAATGCAGTGTCGACTTGCGAAGTTTTCTCAATGAAGCCGAGTTGCGCCCAGGTAGAGGCGGTCGACGCTGAGCGGGAAGCGGTCGCTTCGGCCGCCGACATACTGTAGGCGCTTGGCGCTCCGACGAGGCTCGGTAAAAGCTCGCGAATGATATTATATTACAGTTTCCCCGAACAGAGGGAAGGGTGCCCAACGTTTTCTGTTTGAAAGCCCAGCTAACCAAAACGGTCGGCAAGCTATAGGTTGCCAAACAGATCGCGCTTCGTGGTATCACCTCTCGCGCCTCGGGAAAATGAAATATCGGGCGTCTGCGAGAAAACCGAACCCTGTTTCTCGGGGTGGTTCCCGTTTCGATCCATTCCCAAAACAACCTTCCCGTTTGTACCTTCCCGTTTCGACCCGTCTCAAAACGACCTTCCCGTTTCATCCTTTCCCGTTTCATCCCTTCCCGTTTCGACCCGTCTCAAAACTACCTTCCCGTTTCATCTTTTCCCATTTCGCGCTTTCCCGAAACAACCTTCCCGCTTCGGCCATCGTTCGATTAGTTTGTATTGTTCGTTAACAGTTGATTAGGTTCAAGTGTCCAGTGTCTGTTCTCCTTGCTCACATCACTTCTCCCTCTCCCGAAACAACCTCGGAGACATGGCACCGTAAGATAAACGCTGTGTCAGGGAGGGCTCACTCCAACATTTACAACTTCATCGACCTGCAAACGGGATGATCGTTGAGAAGGATATCGCTGCAGCAGCTTGCAAATGGTGGTGCCGTGCGGGCCAGGTGAACGCCGCGAACTATCACAATTGGAGTGCCGCCTTTCTGATGGCGCGATTTTCCTTCTCGACTTCCTCAACCAAGACGGCTGCATTTTGTTGTTTATGATTTTTGGCTGTGTACGCGACGGTTCTGTGTTTGAACTTGTAAAAAAATGAAGTCGCAATCATATGCCCGTCAGCCTGTCTGATTTATCACTTTTAAAAAGTATCCCGTTCACTATAAGGAAGTTTTAGAATAACGTACGTAAGCGCTTTGGGTAACCTAAAAGTATACGTCGCGATATAAAAACTTAGGCAACGCTAATTTTTGCTTACTCAAAGTGCTTGCCTGCGTTACTCTAATGGTGAATTCCACTCGTAGATCTGGAGCGCTTTCCAAAATGCGCGAGGGAGGCAAAATTCGCTCCGTGGGACCCGCTCCGAATCGACGAGGGGAAGATAAACTTGCATTTTTGGAGCGACCTCCCACACACCCCCCCTCCCCACCCCTTCTCCCTCCGCCGTACAAAATGGCCGCTGCTCGAACTTGACAAGCCCACCAACGCCTCAGCCGGCTCATCTTTCCGACGACCAGTGACGACTGTCACGTGACTGTCACTGCTTAGCTGCAGAAGTAACACGCGACACAGGCCGGGCGAAATTATACGTACCGCGGCGCCCATGTCACAAATAACGAAGACGTCCGCGTTCGGCACCGTCACATACCTTTCGGCCGCCTCGAAGCGGCGGGGCACGGACAGCGATTGCCAGCGTGGAGTTCAGATTTGTAGTACGACTTTAATAAACACAGAGGTAACAAACCATCACTTGCGCGGTCGTTGCCTAACCACTTCTTGCTTTATTTCACGGGAAAACGCAGACGGAATGCAGTGTAAAAAGGTAAACAATCACTGGCTGCAGAATGAATAGGCCTAACCTTGCGTCTTCCTCCGGCTTTTCTGTCGTTCTTTTTCTTGTTCTTCCTCTCACGATCACAGACGTATCCTCGATTGTTCCTTTTTCTCCTACCTTGAAACTATCTCTTTTCCTCCCTCAGTCTCAGGCTAACATCAGAATGGTAAAACATGTCTTGGCTACGGCGGGTTCAAATATGAAGGGCGTTTCGGGAACGGGTTGAAACGGGACAGGTAGAAACGGGAAGGTTGTTTCGGGAATGGGTCGAAACGGGACGGGTTCAAACGGGAAGGTCGTTTCGGGAATGGGTCAAAACGGGACGGGTTTAAACGGGAATGGGTTGTTTCGGGCTACACCCGTTTCTCGCACCGCAAAAAAATAAAGTAGAGACTATGGAGAGCTCTAACGCCGACAGAACGTAGCCCCAGCTTTTGGAGCCAGACGCCAAAGTTTCAGCGAAACTCGTTATCTTATTCAAAAGTTATAAGTGATTTTCTGAAAATTTCAATGGGAAAATGGGGTCCATTTCCGCCCGTTTTCGGTTTCTGGCGCCATAGAACGTCAAATATTCGAGAGAGCCGTTTTCTACGTCGTCCACGTGAAATGAATCGCCGCACGTCACATTATTCGCGTGAAGTTTTGCAGTGTATCGAGCCTCGTTAATTTTGCTGAAGCCACTCAAGTAGTCAGACATTGTTAGGAGGACGTAAAGTCAACAATTCCAACGCGAAAAAGAGCACGGGGATTCCCACCGACGCCGACAACATCGCATTCCAATGGTTTGTTTATGGGCGATGGCGAGCTTCTTGCCCACCCTCCATCGCGCATGCGCGGCGCCGGTGGCGTCCGCTGGGGGCGCTCCAGTTCGGATGCACCTAAAGTCCCTTAGATGCACCGCGCTCAAACGCAACTGTGCCCATACGCACATTCGCGTTTGAGCGCGGTGCGTTCCGTAGCGGCAAGCGTACGCGTTGCGTTGCGAAGACCGCTTGCGCCGAACTTGTACGCACAGTTGTGTTGACACGCGGTCAACCGCAGTCAAGGGCCAATAAGAACGCGCTATCGTCGCTAGCGGCTCACGACTAGTAAGCGAAATCCGCCGAAATCCAAGGCAACATGGCGGCGCATGGCGACAGCGTCGAAGTGTTCGATCTTGGGACAATCTCGCCGGCTTCCCCGACGTTTTGTCAAGCTTGAACCATCGCAGCCTTGGAAAATACAGTCCCCACCGCTCCCCAAAACGAAAAAGCAAGCACTGCGACCGGCGAACCGGATACGTCTCGCCGAGTCGGCCGGGTGGGGCGAGCGAACACGTCACACCCTCTTCTCTTTCAACTTCTGATTGGTCGAACGCACCCGAACGCACCGCAACGCTTCGGAAAGTTGAGCGAGTCTCTACTCGCTTGCGTCGCGCTACCGAGCGTTGCGGGAAGGCGCGCGTCGCTCCGCAACCGACCGCGCCTGGCCGCAAGGACTCCGCAACGCACTCAAACGCGCTGCCCCCTCCGCTAAGCGTTCCGCAACGAAGAAGTTGCTACTGCGCCTGCGCGCCGACAGCCTTGACTGTGGAGTTCCCGCTATCCTAGCGGGTTGCGGAGGGCCTTGCGGGACGGCGAAAACGATCTACGAAAATTCCCTATTGAGAAGGCGATGCGAACGGGGCCCGAAAACGCTCTTGCGTTCCACTCTTAAAGGCGAGGCTTCAGCGTCCTCCAAGCTTTTGTTTTGACATTTTCGTACGGGACATGAAAGACGGCCTCCTGGGGCCCACGCAGGCACCGCGGGGATGCTGTCCTGTCCCGCAGGTGCAACACGTGCGTGAACACGCTGTTCGGGATGTGCATCTTTCCCGCTGCCCTGGTGGCCTTCGTCTTCTTCCTCATCAACCTGACCGGTGGTACGCGACACGCCTATTCGCCTCTTAAAATAACCTAGTTACACGGGCAGACTTCAATGCAGGTACGCTCGCTTTCTTTGTGACTTTAAAGCTGTGGGCGCCCCTGCGCATCTTGAACGCCCATGTGCACGCGAGCTCTTCACGTCATCTGAAATAGATGTCCGAGATATAGTGGGGCAACTGTGGTGAAGCGAAACTGCAGCTAAGGTTGACTTAGTGACTGCGGTTGAAGGGGTGGGCGGCGGAGAAAATCTCGCCGGAGAAAAGCTCACCGCAAAACCGGGAGATACGGAGAAAAGCTCACCGGTCTTTGAGCAAATGCGGAAAAAATCTCACAGATTTTTTTTTTAAATTTTTTCTCAGCTTAGCGGATTGCGCGCCACACGTAGCAATTTAGCATAATTAGAATTCGTCACTTCATTAAAAATAATTATTTTTTTTTTGTAATATTTTTGAAGTTCATTGGGTAAATTGACTAATTTCTCACAAATTAGCAAAAACCCATTCTGTATATTATTGACGCCGCAAGGGTATAAAATCAGAACACCGTAGACCCGTAAAAAATACAACAATTTATTGACAGCTTGGTAGTGCGCCGTCAATAGCTCTGTATAAAATAAAGAGGTTTGCTTTTTGCGAGCTAATTATGAATAGCGGTGTGTGAACCGTTCCAGCTCCGAAGATTGTGTGGTGCCTGATAGATGAGTAGGTGTTGGTTGATATAATCAGCGCCGACTACGCTGTTCGTTTCGTTTCTTTTACTTAATAAAACTTTAGTTGCGAGAACAGCTTCGTCCTTTCGTGGTGGACCACCCTCCCCTGATTGGCTCCTGCGGAATCCGGGCGCGTCCGGGTCCCGGCAGGATGAACATTTGCAACTTTCGTTCCGTCTCCCGGAGCACGGAAAGTATATCCGTTGACGTCAACGGCGACGTCGCTTTCGGGTCCCGGACGTTCCCACACGACCGGATCCTGGTTTGGATTGGACCGCCCTTTGGTAGTCGAATTACACTGGGCAAATTTCGAGTCTATAGAGTGTCCACAATAGATTAGAGCGCTGTAAGAAGCGTCAGAAAAGAAAACGACGCCAGTATATATGAAACTCGAACTGGTCACCGATTGTGTTTTCAAGTAGGGGATTTTATCTGGTAAAACTTCAAGGCAGTAGCTCTATTTCGAAGAAAAAAGAAACCAACAATTAACTTGCCGGGGTGGACGCTGACTTGTTCGCCGACGACAGAGTTAAGGGTTATGGCAAACTGGCGCCGTTGCTGTGGCGAGCCGGAGAAAGTTCACGGCAAAGCCGGGGAGACTTCATCTCTTCGCCACGACATGTCCCGCGGCAAGCTACGACGTCCCGTTCCGTGACGAAACCACTGGATGTTGCCAATCACCACCACGAGCCTGGTCTACGACTCACCGCGGCTGGCAACGACAAGCTGTCGTGTTCAAACAGAAAAACGGAAAGGGAGTCCAGTTTTTTTTTTTGGCCGAGCGGTGAGCCGTTCACGGACCACGCAAAAGTTTGCTCACCCCTCGAGCAGTGCTTCTAACTTGTGGCCGTCACGAGCTGACTCAATATTGACCTCTCAATCTAGCTGTGATAACAGTGTAGTTAATTCCCGACTCTTGATTGGGCTAGTTGGTTCGAAATAAAAGCTAGTAAATATTTTATTAGCTTTTAGTTCAAGTGTATGTGTTATTGTTTCATAGTCAATTTTACGCTTCTTACTTTTTATTTTGTTTTTGCATTGCGCAGAAATGATATACCCTGCTGCGGAACCTCAGGGTAAGTATAATTGACATAATAGGTTAGTGTTAAATTTTTTCGAGCACTTCTGGTTTCTGTGCGCACTCGTACGAACGCTGCAATTGCTCTCTCCATTTGCAAACTGTCAGCGGACGAGGTTAATTTGCCGAATCGCTCGAGGACCGAGGTCACGTTTTGAGAATACTAACTTTTCGGCGTTCATTTATGCGACAAACGATACATTGGCTTTTTTGGTTCATCTCTTAAAAACGACCGGTGTTTTTTTTAACGTCCGAGTAGGTGCACTGGTGACTTTATAATAAAGGCACAACGTTTTTTTCTTCACAGTCTAAGGATTTGCCTGGTATACGCGTGTGAAATACTAGCTATACATCTAAGCACAAAGATTTTCACCGACCTGCCAAAGCAATATTCGGCGGATATTTTTTTATATGGTACTCCTAAACATGTGAACGAAACTTAATTAAAAATATTGGCAAAAAAGTCATGTTTGGTGACACCTACTACGCAAACTACAAATATAAAAGATCTCAAATAGTTCGCACTTATTATAGATCATAGGAACTGTCGATTAAAATATGTACAGCATTGTGGAGGTTACATATTTCGCGTCAAAAAAGCGTAAACATGGCTCCTTTGATGTTTTTTTCATAAATTTCTGACCCGTTATCTAAAAAAAAAAAGAAATAGAGGAACAAATTACAATTTGTCATGTATTCTTATTAAAACATTCTTTGGGTGATATATAAATCATTGGTTTATCTCAATGTTGTACATATTCAGAATTTCAGATCAATAGTTCCCATAATTTGTTATAAGTGCAAAAATATTTGAAATTTCTTATATTTGCAGTTTGCGTAATAGGCGCCACCAAACGTGACTCAAACGAAAACTTCAAAAATCGAGTATGGCGTTCTGGCGCACTCAACAATTTTTTCTGTTCAAATCTTATGTTTTTCTCCAATATTTTTATTACGTTTCCCACACATGTTGAGGAGTAACGTATAAAAAATGAAAGCCGATTACAACTCCCTGTAACGCCGAATTAGAGCGCAGCTCTTGAGGAGGAGGGAAGGGTGCTGAGGGTCACGTGTCCTCGGGGGGAGGGGTCACGTGACCTGGGGGAGGGGTTGACCCCCCAAGGTCACGTGACCTCGGTGGTGGGGGTCACGTGACCCTTCAGAAAAATTTTTCCACTAGATTTAGCGGGGAAATTTTTCCGCTAGATTTAGCGGGGAAACTTTTCCGATAATTTAGTAGGGAAATCTACCCATAATGCACAGCGCGGTTACGCCCACGGCGACGCCGACGCCGCTCAAGCCGGAAACGGGTGCCTAAGAGCTGCGCTCTAAAATTAACATTAACAAAAAATACGTTTGGACTCACGTGCATGATCTTATCTGAACAGAACGTTCTTTCTTTAGTTGCGTTAAAGGACGGGACCGTACGTTGTGGGGGTCGGGTTCGATGAAGAAGCAAAAATAAACAAAATAAACAAAACAAACAAATGTTAGTTTTATATAAAAAAAGTGTTTGGCGCCAAATTTGGTTAGCGTAAACAAAAACTGATACCTTTAAACCGTTTTCAACCCTTTTACGAAGGTAGGGTTTGCGTTCCATAGTCAACCTTATACACCATGCCATCGTTGCCTTCTGCGTGCTTTTGAATTTGTTCTACTTGTCGGTTAAAGTCGGCGAACTTCTTGTAGTTATGACGTCTATTGCACACTGGGCCCTGAATTACGTTATGAGCACGCGCTATAGCTCTCGTCTGCGGAACAACGTACGCCGCGCGCACGTGTCCACAGCCCATGCTAGGGCGCAGTCTAAGGCTATGGTCACCAAGAGCCTAAGAAACGCGGGCCTTGGCCGGGCATTTTATTATCTCTCCGCAGGCAATGAGGTTGCGGCGTTAGCCGATAAGAACGCCTAAGGACCAATCACGAAGCGGGAACATGATAAGCCACGCCCTCCGTTTGTTAAGCTAGTGGAAAAGCACGGCGCCTGGAACGCGTCTCAGACCGGTGCGTGTAGCGTCCCATCCAGCGCACGCGTCGAAAGTGGTCCCGGAGTAGCAACAAATGATGTCACAAAAGCCAGAGCGTCACGTATATTGACGTCGGATACGTCGCGATCCTGGCGGTTGGTCGTAGAGATGCTGGGGAAAAGCGCGAGCGAACACGAGTGTCGCTGTCGTCGCGTCGTCCCAACTCCTGTCTTCTGCACTGTCAAGCCGGAGAGCGACCTGCGGTGGAACAGGCGTCTGCTACATCCACCACCACTGCTGTGACACCACCAGGATCGCGGTCGGCGGCAGCGTGACGATTTAGTGACGTCATCGGGCGGCAATCGAGGCACCACTTTTTTGGACGCGTTCCAGGCACCAGAAGTGCAGACACAGATTCTTAAAGGAGCCCTCCGCCGGGTCGCACGATGTTGACGCACACAGACAAAGAAGACGACAGTCGCGACGTTGCGGCTTCGGGGCTCCCTGATCGGCTCCATCGGCTTGTAACGTCTGAAAGATAGGCATGTTCCACGTGGGGACATGTCGTTAAGAGCTGTATGCATGTTCATGCCGAGTTCGAGCGCGAGTCGCACGATGTTCCATCTCTGCCCTCTGGGTATACGTTTCAGTCGGCGAAGATCCCCAGGACGGGAACCGCCGCGGAGAGTCAGCACGCACCGACAGGACGGCCTCCGAAGACCCGACGCCGGCGTTTCATGCTGACCAGAATCGAAGCGTGGCCCCGACGGCCGCCGCGGTCCTGGACGACCTCTGGGAGGACGTGGACGATCAGCTCACTCAGGATGCTTCGTCGTCGCCGGTGATAGGTCGGCGGCGAGGGGATCGCGGTCGGCTGCCTTCGAGCGGAGACGCGCAGACGGGGACAGCTGCTAAGAGTAAAGTGCAAGCTGTTCCCAACTCTTGCCACTTTAGCATAGCGAACGCTGGCGAGGAGGTCGCCTCCTCTGAAGTGCTCGCTCTTCCAAAGTGGAAAGAGCTTGGAGGGACTTCTACTTTACTCTGAACCTTTATAGATATTCAGCGGAAAAGTTGGAGGATATTGTTACATTTCATTTGTTTCACGGCCGTTTTAAGGGGGGAGGGGTGCATAGAAGTACATGGCCTACGTCACCTAGAATGATCAGATCCTATGGATAGCATTATTTGTTTGCATGGAACGTCATCACGCTATGACGTCGCAAACTCAGCAATAATGGCCCGAGCTTGTCACCGAACGACACACATGGTGTCGATAAGTGCACGTGTTCCGTCTCCAGGTTCGATTATAAGTGCTAATCGAGGAACGTATGTGATACCGTGTCGCAGAGCAATGGGTGACGGTAACCGACGGCCACCTGCCGAGATCCGCCGTGGCCGCGGGGTTCGACAACGGGTCGCTCTTGTACGCGGGCCGCGCCGAGCACCAGTCGTTTTGGACGCCCTGCCTGGTCGTGCGTGGGTCAAGGCAAGTAACCGGCCGTTTTGTTCTGCTGGCCAACCTTTTCGGTCAGAGCACAAAACGTGAAGCCTCGGTAGTGTCCTCTTTTGCTCGAGACAACATATTGTTAGAATATTCGCTCCAATTAAAAAATCATTTCTAGTGCGATTCCTTTTAACTGTTTATTCAGATTCAAATTTATTTAAAAGGTTACGCTGATTACGTAAGGGAATACATGAGAATGAGCCGTCCGCAAAGCGGTAGGTCGGGCTCGCCGTCTCGGAAGAAATGCCCTTCTCCATGGGCGAGGGCGGTCGCCTTCGAAACTTGCTTGCAGACCCGAGCTCGCGGCTTGGGTTTCACGGCAGAGAGGGGGCCTCTCTGCCGTCAAACCCGAGCCGCGCGCTCGGGGATCCTCCAGGGATCGTATAGCAACTTCTGTCTGGGAGCAGCCAGGTTCGGAGGCCACCTACAAGCTTTTGACTTGCTTTCCGATTTAAATCTCCTGATCGCTAACAATATTGTCTGGTGATCGTCCTTGATTTGAGAGCAGCGAAACAAAATAAGTCACCTGGAGTCCAGGCGCTCCCGTCTGGATGACTTTTGTCCCGTTTCAATGACTTCTGTGACGTCGGGGACGCAGGGCGCGTTCAATGCCCCCCTCAACCAGAAAGTCCGCTTCAGATAATCTGATTTTCTAAAATATTAGTCTTGCGGTATAGCGCGATAAGCATCGTCATTAAAACTGGGACGCCAATATTGATGATGATGATGACACCATCAATATGGCCGCTATTCGCTGACGTTTTGAACCTCACATCTGAGGCGAATACTCCTCAAGCCTTTTCCGTTTCCCAAGGCTCGATCACCTGTAACGATGAGGTCGACAAATAATGTACAATCTTCTCTAAGTTAAATTTTTATTTAAAAAAATCGTTTGTTCTGGCTGTATGGTCAGTAGGACCGCTCATCGTCCGCAACGATGATCTCGCGCGCCGTGGTGTTACGCAGGCCCTCTTGCCTGGTGAGTGTGGGCGAGGCGATGGTCTCCCGGATGCACTTCCAGTATCTGCTGGAGACCGATGGCCTGCTGTTCAGCTGGACCACGGCCGGTCGTGGCAGCGCCGTGCCGGACAACGCCGTCAGGGCAGACCAACGCGGCGGACAACTCGTCTTCGGAAGGATTCCGGGCGCTCATCTGGATAAGTGCGTGGAGCGTCGCCAAAGTCAGCAAGCTATAGACCATTTCAACAATCACCTTCTGCGCTCTACTATCTTTGTCTGCTGGGCTGCGGAACCTGTTCTGAGCCTGCGCACTATATAGCTCTCCCCCTGGATAGTACGAAGGCACCCCAGCATCGAGCACAAAATAACAAAATACCGACGGACGAAAGCCGACGGCTGTCCAGCCCTAACATATTTACTCTCGTTCACATTACAACCCAGATTTTCTGGAGCGAGCTTTCGCTTTTTAAAGTAAATGCCATTTGAAGTGTTTCCGGTCGTTTGTGTCTTGCCCTTCCTTATGACATCATACTGTGTTCGTCAATTAATGCGCTTGCTTAATTAAGTGCTCACTTTTGTCTCGCTAAGAAATGACTTCCGCCCCCTTCACGTTCCTCCGGCACAGACCGTCTCCCGTGGGCCTGCTGAACCCGTTCAGGCGCATGCTGTACGGTCCCGACAGCGGCGCGCCGAGGACGGTGCCGGCCTTCGAGGTGCTGTCCAAGCTCCCGGACCTGTACCCCAACGAGCGCTGGCTTCTCACTTCGACGGGCATGAGCCCCCTCTGGGCACTGGAAGCGGTCCCCCGACAGCGACGAAAATCTCTCGTCGTCGGCAGAACCGCCATTCGGTGAGTCCTCTTGATCGAGAGCCATGCTTCATTTCTAGGATGTGACCGCCTGGCAGAAACTTTCACAACTGATTTTCAATTACTTTAAATAATAAAAAAATTCCATTATGTGTAGGTGATGTACTGAGTAACGAAGTCTCTAATATCAAAACTCACTGACAAATAAATACAAAATAAAAAACGCAGGGCATGGCGAGTTTTGAACATCTTATTATCGCTCACAGCGCAGCACTAGTCAATAAGCAGAAGAACGAATCCCGCAACAAGAAGCGCAAAAGTAATAAGTCACGCCCAACGTTTCTGCGGCTGTGACGTCACGCTGATACGGTGACGTTGCTGTCGGCACAGCGCATGCGCAGAACGCTCATTTCACGCGAATCTAGTTTCTGCCCACGCGCATTGCCCGCACTTGGTACCAGGGTTGCCAGGTTTGGCTATTAATAGCCAAATTGGGCTATTTTGTTATGCATTTGGCGTCGAAATAAGGCGGCTGCCTATGTGGCTATTTTTGGGCTATTTCAAAGTGTAACGCGTTTTTTTTTTGCTTAATTAGAGTAGATGTACAAAAGTCATTTCAGCATGGGCACAAAGCGAGAGTCCACCGTTTCAGGATTCCCGCTTTCATGGATTTTCTGTGTGAAGATGCGTGAGCGTCGCAAGATCATATTAGCTCCAGTGAGCTACCGTCTTAGATTCAGCTCCGAAGACATCGCTTTTGTATTTATTGTGGCTTATCTTATGCTCCCAAGTTTTTTCTCCTTCTTACACCGTCTCTTATCTCCCCGAGTTTTCCACCATCCTCGTACAGGAGGCACCTCTTCCGAGGAGAAAGGACACTAAAGAAGGCTCAAGACATCCAGCGAAATTTCATGCCGTCGGATAACGCGTGATGTATTTAATATGACAAAGGAGGTTTTTTGCGAAACATAGACGTTTCTTAAAGTAGAATGAGCCATAACAAAACACAATCGATTTAGAACAATGAATAATCTGAACAAGGCCAAGTTAAGAAGCGCAGGAGCAGCCATGTTTCCATTGCTATCCGAGCTTGCCATCGCGCTCCTGGCACTGCACAAGTCGAAGGCCGCCGTGGAGAGAGTATTCAGTCACGTGCCCTTCACATAGACCTAAGGAACAAAATGTCCCTTCGAACTCTTCAAAACATCCTCTATGTAAAGCTTGCTTTCCTTGGAAAGAAATGAATGATGTAAGGACATCAACCCCGCTGAAGAATGTTTTGCCCGTTTTACCACCGAAATCATGTACGAAGCTTGTCAGCCGAGCACGAGCGAGTGCCTCATAACATATATGTTTCTGCAGAAACGCGTGTGAAAAATATTGGTACTTGTTTGTGTTTGAAATAAAATTTTGTAGTGCATTTCAAGATGTGTAGATCTTGCAAACTGCTCGTTACCCTAGATATGCAGACGCCGTCCCTTTACCTTGAGCTCGTACATTCGAGCGCACGATTTTTTGGGCTCTGCAGATATTTCAATTATGCCTACTTTTGGGCTATATGAATTTCTTGAATTTGGCTACTTTTGGGCTACACCTTTTGGCATTTGGTGGTTTGAGCTAGAACCTACCTGGCAACCCTGCTTGGTACGTGCAAATGCTGACTTGCTTGTTACGGGTTGGTCTACACGTATACGACGCTTGAAACGCAATATATAGACCTGACTGTGATAGTTAATTCAGCTTCGGTGGTATGGGATGTGAGAGGGTACGATCAGGGATCGATGGTAGGATCACTGTTATGTTATATTTTGTTTCGTCCAGATAAACGCAACATATCAGAGGCGCTATGCATGGTACTCGGCGGAGCGCCATGACCATATCCTCTGTCGTATGAGGTTCCAGTGCCTCTGGTTGTACGTTCATCTGGACAAGCGTTGAAGAATAAACAGAGAATCGCGGCACTTCTTTCTTCGTGCCCCGTCCTGCAGGGGACGTCTGCTGCCGTGCTCGGCTGACGACCGCGGCTGCCACGTGATCGACCCGGAGAAGCAGTCGGGTCGCTGTCAGCTGGCGCTCACGTACGAGTACCTGGCCCTCTCTCGCGGCATCCGGTACCGCTGGCAGCAGTTGAGGGCCCACGGACCGCTACGGTCCACCTATGTGGTCATAGGCCACACGGTCCATGGGCTTCGACTGTCCGTCGGCAGAAGGACTACGGGGAACGGCACGGTGTTAGGCCTCGTCGTTTTTTCGAGGGCCACCAGAGTCCTGCCTAAGATGATGAGTTGCGACGTCGACCGCCGGATTGTTGTCTTCGAGAGGAGCTTTCAGGTTCGTGGCTACAATCGTATATATCTTGATAATGAACTTTAAGCAGGGCGACACGCAGTTCCGTAGAGTGTTCTTTAATAGACCCTGGTTCAGGCAGCGCCTGAGTTTAACTGATACACTCTTAACTCAGAGCAATGCGATAAGGCCTGCGTCGTCGCAGCGTCCTTACATGCACGTTCCCTGCGATTGCGTCCTCGACGTGTTGGCCCTTGGGCCGGGTCGAGGATCCCACTGTCAATGACTAATGTGTTGGTTTTGTCTTCTATATGGTACTGCTCAGCCTAAGAGCCGTTTATTCCGTTCAAGTATGCATTTACGTCGGTACGACGTCGTCTTATCTATAGAATACTCTTTAACCGCATTGTGTGCCTTCATTTGCAGTCAGTGATAAAATTTGGTGGAACGCTTGGTGAAAACATTATATAACACGTATGATGTCCAGACTGGTTCCCCATGCCTGAAAAACGCCGGTGTGCAGCACGCGCTTCAACGTATAGATTTGGCAGCCTTGTAATGACATGTTCTTGCCCACACAAGCACGCATGTCATGGCGGTGGCCTAACCATATGTCGAATGGTTCTTCTTCGCTGTCACATTAAAAAAAAAAGGAAGTCATTGCCTTGTTCATGCACTCTTAAAGAAGAAGGTCTATATACTTATATAGACCTTCTTCTTTAAGAGCGCCGCCACCTTAAGAATTGTGGCGCCGACGACGCCGTCTAACGACTTAAAACTTGAAATCCCGGCTGGTTTTGGCAGCGTAACTATCTGGTTAGGCAACGGTGTGGGTAGGGGGGAATTTGGCTAGACTTTGCTATGGTGGGCTACAACAATAACTTGGCTGGAACTTGTCCGGTGGAATCCAGCTGGCTCAAGCCACCTTCTCAAAAGGAGGACGAAGACGGTGGGTGTTTTGATAGAGGTTACACAACGAAGGTATATATGAAGAGTTTAATGCGGTCTGTGCAGGTAAGCTCTCGGTATTTGATAGCTGCGTGTTGAGTAGCTTTACGTAGACGTTTTTATACTCGTCACATGCCATAAAGCAGGGGTGGCCAAGCTGCGGCTCGCGAGCCGCATGCGGATCTTCGCGTGTTGCACTGCGGCTCGCGGCTCCCTTCCCCCCCCCCCCCCCCCACACACACACACACACATACACCCACACCCTCCCGGTCACACGAGCACTTCCCCAAAAAGAGAAATGGAACGCGTTTTAAATCGAAAGACAGGTAGCGGTTTGGTAGTCTTGTGCTACTGCTACCTTACGTACAGTTCCACTACTTTTGACTCTGATAGATTGAAAGTAGTTCGACTTTCGTTTATTGCTTTAGACAAAAGTTTGCCCCTCCCCCTCCCCTCCCCCCACGGCTCTCGGAAGTTTCGTCGTTTTGTTTGCGGCTCTTAGGCCGGGTTAGCCTTACCACCCCTGCCATAAAGCGATAGCGCCTTGCAGTGATAACTATATTCGGAGCCCCCGCACCGGGTTGGAATCGCTTCTCTTGCCTTAGACGAAGTAATCGTGAGCACAAACGTGACGATGAGTCTGATATAAAGACCTCGCGATTAAAGCTCGCAATCGACTGACGTCATATATAAGAATCCTTGGGGAAACTGTGAAGCTCAATGACATTGCAGTCACACTCGTGCTGCAGCTTGCCGTGCCCATCGCTTACTTTCCGTGGTTGTTCTTATGCTTATTAAAATTATGTGTGCATCCGGCGACTACGCAGTGACAACCAGACAACCGTAGGTTTCCGAAAATTGTAACACAGTAAAAAGCTGGGTACTAACTCACGCACGACATCCGTTTCTAATCCTTTTCGCCCATACCCTTGGCGCTTGCATACCCTGCGTCAGCGGGCAATCCACGAACGCACCAGGTCGAGGGTACGTCGGTTTCGCGCTGGTACGAGGTTATGCGAGAGACGTCTATAGTTTTTGCAATATTTGGTTGTGGAAGGAAGCAGCGATGTTTTTTGCGCCTGAAAAGTGTACGTCTCGATAAAATAACATAACTAAGGTGTGCCTACGTATATATTCATTTAACGCACGAAGGAAAAATTAGTAGTGCTCCTCAAGAAGCCGGACTTTTTAAACTTAGGTTCTTGACGTGAATGCGAGTATGGGAGTCTCTAGTTATTCTGATAGGTTCTTCCATGGCGCAGAAGTGACGTGTCGTCGTGTTGTCTTTTCCGTGTTTCTGTCAATTGTTTTGCCTTCTTGCACCTCTTTGCAGATCCTCGTCAAGCTTCCCTCCAACGCTGTCTGAGGTTTTATTTTTAGTTTTGTACGCTGCAAAAAGGTCACCCAAATACACAAAAAGATCAGCACATAAATATGCCGACGGCGCCACCAGCATTATATGGTCAGCTGCACTCGGGGCGGTGGTCCGCTATATTCCTCTAGTGACGTCAGTGGGCGCCATCCAAAAGCCCCCCGCCGTGCGATGTTTTTACGTGTCCCCAACATCTCCGAGTTCAATTATAAAACTGGCCGGACATTCCGTGTGCACGATGCTTCGCTCAAGTCCCATCGTCCTATTTATATCCTAGTCTCATGTAACCAATGAACTTTGTCATTTAATATTTAATTTGATAAAAAAATAATGCATTGCCACGCACGACTCGTGGTTTGAACATGTTATTGGCGTAGGCTACCCTACCAAAAGATCCAGTATAACCTTCCCTATCCGGAATATGGAACCGGAAATTTGTTACTGGAAACCCGAAATCCAGATTGAGAACAAAAGAATAATTTCTGAAAACCTAAATTCCAGATAGAGTCCAGATAGAATCCAGATAGATTTCCGGTTCCATAATCCGGATAGCGAAAAGTTATACCGGATTTTTCGGTAGGGTAGGGAATCAGGTGGCGGCTAATAGGTGAATTTCGACAATCTTGGATGACAATGCATAACCCCCATCTTTCTCGTTGTTTTTTACTTCCTAACTTTGCCTATTTTTAATGTTCCTTGTTCGTTGCTATTCTATTTTACTTGCGTCAATGTATAAACCCGCACAGTGGTCGGCCTTACACGGTTTGCCAAGATATATACATTATGACGTACATGCCTGCTTTCACCGACGTAATATATTGAGGGTCTAGGGCCACTGAATGTTCCCAGAGTGCCGAATTCCATTCGGTCCGTTTACCGGAAGTCAGTCTCGCAGAATCCAGTTCCCATTGGCTGGATTAGCTTGTGGCGGAAATGATCAGTCGGCCATTTTGTGAATCGGCCCAAAACAACAACAACAAAAAACTTACGTAAAAAGTATCCGCGTTACCACGGCTACGGTTGGTACGCACGGGTGGGAGCTCTGTGCATGGATGATTTAGAACCGAACAGAACGTGCGTTGAGATTCTCTAGTTCTTTTTTTTTTTTTAATGTCAAATAGCCGCTCAAATTCTTAGCTGAAGAAGATTGCCGGCTCGTCTGCTCGCTCCGGTTGCGCTGGTGCTGCGTTTCAAACTCTACGCCTCAGACGCTAAGCCTAACACTCAACCTCGATGTGTTTCGAAGCGAGAGAGAGAGAGAGAGAGAGACGGAGACAGAGAGGGGCGAGTCACGCACCGCTCGGAAGGTAAGAAAGAACATTTATAAAAAACAAACCAGTGTCGCCACAGGCCTGGAACGTGGATTGAAGAACTCACACGATAACGAACGCTACTCTTTACGCGCTTCGCGTCGAACGCACAGGGCAGTGCCATATTGGAAATCTCGACTGCTGCGCCTCGACTCGGTTCTGAAACGAAGCTTGTCAGGGAACATTCCGTGGCTCTAGTAGGGTCAAAACGTCAGCTTTTACGGCGTTATGCTATACTGCGTTCGTTTTTGAACCGAGACTGCAGCCAAAGCCACGAGCGCGAGCTAGCCCGCGGTCCTGCCTTTGAGACGTGCATTTCAGAGCGCAGCGCTTGTTTTGCGGAAGAACAATTCAAAGCAGTGACCTCGTGTTCTGGTGCTTGTGGCATTGGCTGCAGTCTCGGCCGAGGGTGAACAAAGCATGCCCAACGCTAACGCCAGGTTTTCTTTAGGCTCTCATTGTTTTGTGGGCGCGGGTCTGAAGTTTTCTATAAGAGGTACTGACTGTAAGCAACTTCCGGGTTCGTTCAAAGTGGACGCCATTTTTTTCTCTCGCATTTAGGGGGACGGTGTCTCTCTTGTGAACATATAGACCGACACGCTGTTTACAAACAAGCCCGCGTTTCCCACACAACGTGTGGGCACTGCGCGTGCCCAGAAACGGAATTCGCGTGAAGGCAAGCATCTGCGCATGCGCAGTGCCGTCGACAGCGCCACCGCAGCTGCGTGACGTCAGGGCCGCGTGTTTGTCTATTGTGCTGCAACAGGCCACACGGCGCGTAAGTTCTCCGCTCTTTGCGCGCCTCGTGCGTTTGTTTACTGTCGAGATGCGCCCATGTGCTTTTGTTTCCCCCCGACCTCAACCAATGGCGGGGCGCGCTTGACTGCCTCGCTACCGTGCGGTCCCAGCGCGTTCTCTACACTGCCGTTCGATTGGTCCGCCCCTCCTTGCGCCCCGATGTGCTGCCCAAAGGCGCCTTTGGGAACACTTGCCCGCTGTATAGACGCTTTAAGGCAACTTTGCATTGGCGCTGCGTACTGCGTGTCGCCAGCAACTGCCGGGGTGTTACATACGATGGAATCGGAACGGGTCGACGACCGTTTAACGCCGGGGTCGCACTGCTTACACACCAGCCAAAAGACAGTCTGCCAACACACAAGACAGCACAATTTCCGTGGTTCAAATGCCGCGCGTCCTTTCTTCTCGAACTCATTGCCAGGCGGCATTCGAAGCAGGTATCTCGTGGTGACTTGCGTTCGAATCTGTACGCGGACTGTCTTTTTAATGATGTATAAGCAGTGTGACCCTCGCTTAGTTAATGTGTTCTAAACAAATTAAAGCGACCGCTCCTTAAAGGAAGACAGGGACGTTCTGTATTTGAGGGAAAATAAATCGTCTTTAGTGGGCCTCCAGAATCACGAATATTGAGATTTTTTATCAATTAGGTATACTGAGGATGCAGAAAATAAATTTCAAAGTACCGCCGAAGCCCCTCCTTCCTGCGGAGCGTGACGTCATATCCAGAGTTTTCGGAATCTCCGCTCGCGCGCATGTTCAGCGCCAGCCAAAGCTGTGCTCGCGCACGTTTGCTATTTTCAGAGGCCAGAAAAAGACTTGACTAAAACAAATTAAAGCTTTCAATTGCACGCGCGCTGCCTTTTACACGAGCGACACGCACTTGGCGGCCGAAAGCATAGCCTCCTCTATACTGACAAAGCCTGGCATGTCGCCACGAGACGCGGCCGTCGGAATTGAAGGTAGAGCGGCAGACAACGGATGAGAGGAAAGCCACGTGACGGGCGCCCCGCTGCGACGAGACGCCGAAACACACTCCTCCCGATAGATGGAATGTCCGCTCGTGCTTCCCGCGTTCCTCACGCTTCTTTTCTCGTCGGGTTTGAAAACCATGTTTCAGGTCCTCGCCGCTGCAAAAGCTGTGCGCTGAGGACCAGGTTTCCCGAGAAATAATAATAATAATAATAAATATTTTTTATATTCACCATCATCTGTCCGCCAGGCCTGTACTTCAAGGTGTAATCATACCCCGACAAGAACAATGCCCAGCGTAAGATACGTGGCGAACATAACTCGGGAATGGGCTTGTCAGCTGCCAACAGCCCCAGGAGTAGTTTATGGTCAGTGGCCGCCTCAAACAAACGCCCCCAAAGGTACTGCTTGAAACGCGTCACTCCGAACACCATAGCAAGCGCCTCCTTATCAAGCTGGCTGTAGTTTCGCTCTGCAGCAACCAGGCTCCGCGACGCAAATGCGATATGTCGATCTTCTCCCGACGCCTCCCTCTGTGCAAGAACCGCACCGAGACCGTAAGGTCTCGGTGCGGTTCTAGACATATTTTGAGCCTCGTGACTAGCTCCGCTTCTTCTTTAGGTTGAAACGATTGGCTTCCCAAGTTCTCCGCAGAAGAGTACGCGCTCCAGATGTCATAGACCGTCGGCGTCTATATTAGCGACTAGAGCAAAATCAACGACGCATCGTGGCCAGAACAGAAAGCTGTGGTGGCAGGTTCGATCTCCAGCTGCTTCCAGAGCAACTTAGGTATCGAATCAAAGTTTATTCAGACAACCGTCGAGGAATGCAGTTGTCTGGGGGGCCGCCACAAAAGGCATTGGCATGCCTGACAAGGTGACAGCCCCCCCCTCTCCCCAGACAAAATGAAAGTTTCAGAGGACGAAAACTACTTGATAATGAAAGATCCCACATAAAATCCCATAAATAGTACAAAATGTATACAAAGAAAAAAAAAAACTAAAACCAGATTGTCACCCACGTTGGACAGACAACAACGACGCACGTAACTTTTTAGGCCTGCACAAACACGGCAAACATAGGGGCCACACACAACAACCTATATAGTGCAGTCAGCCAGCGATCTCTACAAAGATTTTTCTTTAAGCCCGCAAAGAAATGCTGCACAAAAAACAACATAGCGCACAAAAAAAAATATGAAAAAGCATTCAAGGCGCCTTGCGGTTACAAGACAAAGCCGTGAAAGTGGGTGAAAAACATGCGGTGAGAATTGCCGTTAGAACTGCACACCCATAACACGATCTTTCCCAGTCGTGGTCACAAAGTTTTTTTTTTTTTTATGGTGGAAGTAAGGTACATGTGATACGGTCACGACGGAGAGACGTGGCCACACGCTCACAAACTGACGGTGCTGTAGTAAAGCAGGGATCTGCGCACGGATTCTTCCGCCGTGAACCGGGGTTTGTAGCCGAGGGCGAGGCGACCGTCTCTGCCGTCCAGGACCGGGCCGTGGCAGAGGTAGGCCACAGTGGACGGCGTCGTCGCCGGCAAGGGTAGCTTGACGTTCAGGGTCCGTGCCAGCGCCAGGACACACACGACGAGCAGGCTGAGAACCAGGGCGAGGGCGTAGGGCAACGTGAACGCGGAGACACCGTAGCCCCGGCTGGCCAAGAACGGGCGCACCAGCTCGTACAGGTCGTCGGGGGTGTCGTCGGTAATGACCAGGGCCCGGCCCGAGAGCGCGGGGCTCCGGCTCAGGGACTGCACCCCGCGCAGGTGGGCGGCGGCGGCGTTTCCGGCGTACATGGTCTGCGGGACGGGAGGCGCAGGTTGGGGCGTGGTGCTCATGAAAGGTGCCTCCGACTGAGGCCCCCACCGAAGCGTTTTCCACCCATGCCCCTTAGACTTGCTTTTGTCGTGTGGCGTGAGATCAGGGTGTCGAACCCATGCCCTGACGCCACTCGCATCCCATAAATTAATTACTCCACCATTCTACATATCTGCTCGCATTGATCATAGCCATAAAGTTGGTATTCCAAATTTTAAAACTTCATTATTTCAATATTCTTTTATGCCACACACATCTATAGACTGGAACCACCTTCCCGCCTCGATTGCTAACATCACTGATATTGTTATGTTAAAAAAATGCTATTACTAATATGTGCACTTTATAGTTGATATTTTACAGCTCTCTCTCCTCTTCAATGTACTTACCTTGAGGGTATTTGAAATAAACGAAATAAATAAAGAGTACCACTGCAGCCCAAGGGGTACCACTTCCCCAGTAGTCTACCACGTGCATCCCGAATGGTATACGACTAACAGCCAAAATGGTATACCACTTGAATCACAAATGGCACCACTTGCAGCTCAGATGGTACCACTTGCAGCCCAAGTGCTCAAAAACGGGTGTCAAGACCATGTTATGTGACGAAGTGACCTGAACGTTTTGTCATTCTCTTTCAGATTTTTCATTGCTTTATGTTGAGTTACTGAAAATTTTCACCGTGTATTCGACAGTCAAGCGCATTTGTTAGATGTATTTTAATTTATTCACTGCGGTAAAAATACTTGGTTAATGCCGGAAAAGTAAATTATTGAATATGTTATGGTGTTTCGTCCCAAGCAGCACATAAACGTGAAGAAAACGTCGAAAGAACGTCGAAGACGTCTGTAACGTGACGTCGTAAAACGTCGAAGGTCCGGACGTTACCTTCCTTCGACGTCGATGAAACCTTTAAATGTCCGCGAGAAAAGGTGCACAGGAGGTCGAGGGGACGTTCCAAATGACGTTTGTTGCACGTCACATGCACGTCTCAGTAGGCCGTTGCGTCCTCCCTCGACGTTTATGGTACGTGTGTTTACGACATCCGGACTACCAGCGACGTTGACAGAACGTCGAGAAACCTTTCCAAATTACGTGCCCTAGCCGTCGTAGGAAAACGTTGTCCCCCCCCCCCCCCCCCCCACACACACACACACAAAAAGGTACTTTTTGATATTATTGCGAAGGCAAGTTGCTATCATGCAAGTACGAAGGAAGTAACTAAAACACGGGTTTGGTACGAACTGTTTATTTGAGCATTTTCCGACATGAGATACAATACGGAGCGCCTCCAAAACACGTCCCTGGATGTGCCAGCCTCAAAGATATAAAATAACAAATTCACGTAAATAAATGAACAAGAGACAATGTCATGCAGCGCGAAATTTTCCTCCGCTTACCTCGTTCTGCTTCTGATTAATGCGCTGACGCGCGTGCTATAGCCGCCCCATTGCGCGTAGCTGGTACTCTCGCTGCATGCACGGGAATGGTTTCAGAAGGGGGATCCCGTCCGCTGATCGTTTTTGATTGGGATCGTCGGAGGCGTCTGAAGGGTCTTGATCGGAGACTGGACTTGACGCGCCGTTATGTGCACTGCCACTTGTCTTCTGGGTGGCGTCATTCATATCCTCACAGGCACCTTGATCCGAGCAGTAGTACGACTCAGCGTGTGAAGCGTTATTGCCTTGAAAAAGGTCCTCGAGCCTTGACTGAATACGACGGCGTTTTTGGCGATCACCGACTTCTTCATAGGGGCGAATTGAACGACTCATCCAATCGCAGCACTTATACTGTATGCAGACTCGAATAAAAATCACGGCGACATAGCAGCCTGCCTCGTAGACCCGTAGACGTGACGGCCGGTGCTAGTGACTGGCTTTCGGAAAAAGCTGGACCGGGTCCCAGAGCTGTTCTCTCTGAGCCAATTCGAAGAACAGAACATTCAGTGAAATATTTTGGCAACGACTGAAGAAATACGTCCACCCGGAACTTAGACTTGTCAATTGTTCGTCCTTCGCTATCTTCCCCCACTTTTCGCTCTCGCCCTCTTCTTGCCGAGTTTCCCGACGCATCGCATGGGGCTCTATGGAGATGCCACTGGCATCACCCCTGCCTACCTTTCCCCCTCTCTCTCGCGCCGTGCCGGCTGTTTTTTTTGTCTTTTTTTTTTTTCTTTCTTTGTGTTTTTTTTTTTTCGGCACGTAAGTGCGGACTGGACGCTTTTTGGACCGTCATCTGGGCCATTCAGGGGTTGGCATCATGAATGTCAATTTCCACAAAACCGTTGACAGTATCTACCGGATTGCGTCATTGCCGGGCCTTCTTTTTTTTTGAGTCAATTCTAAAAATGCGCAAGTGTGCAGTGAAGTTGTGCTCTGGTATAGTGTGTGCTGGCATGCGATTTTCGTTTGGGTACGTCCCCAGTGGCAACGAAAGCCAGATCTGTATTGACAGTCACGTGACAAGACTTTGCGCCCCGATCTACCGAAAGTGCTAAGGCGCTGGAAGTTGGTGTTATGAATGAACTGTGATGTTGATGCGAATTTTTTGGTTGTGCGCAGGTGAGCATGGGTTACAATATACGAAGAGAAATTGACGATCCTCAAAACAATCTCGGGTGGTCGCGGAGCAGTATGGATGCTCCTAGGAAAGGATGCAGGCCTGAAATCACCTGGAGTGGGGATAGTGTAGCGGCGCCCGTGAGGCGCGTGCCAGGGCCCAGGACCCATGGAAAAAGACAACGCGCATGCAAAATGCAAGAATGGTACAATTCGATCCGTTCTAGGCGCCATGGGCTTCGCAAATTAAACCCGTAACAATATTTTAAACAAACCAAAATTATAACAAGCACATCCTAAAAGGAATGATATTCCCAACATGCTTTCATATTATTTTTTCTTCCGTTTACATTGAGTTTTGTAAATGCCCTCTTTAGCGTCATCGATGTGCAATTAATAGCATTTTGAAATACGCAAATTAATGTATAAATAATGAAACTTCTCAACCTCTCAAAAATTAAGTTTTGTTTGCGGCTCTTGAGCACTGTCACCTTGACCACAGTGATTCTGCGGCTGGAGATTGAGCTGGAAAATCTAAAAACGTCGAACAAAACGTGAGTGGTCGCGACGTCGCTGAAACGTCACTGACGGGGCAATAATGTAACGTCACCCTGGACTTTATTTTAACTTTGAAGACACGGGAGTGTTCGACGTGGCTAAAACGTTTTGTCTTGACGTCGTGGCGACGTTAAAGTTGAAACGTGACGTCGCCAGCACGTCACAGACAGGACAATAATGGGACGTCATTTATGAACTTCAGTTCAACGTCAAAGAAACGTGATAATTGGACGTTGTGAGAACGTCGTGCATCGACGTCGTGGGAACGGTGACGACGTTTGAGTTGAAATACAACGTCGTCACAACGTCACTGATTGGACTCTAATGGAACGTTATATAAGGACGTCACCTCAACGTCGAAGAAACGTGATCGAAGTCATGCGGGACGTCACGGACGTCCGGGACTTTTTCTCGACGTCTCCACGACGTTTTGTGCTGCCTGGGGTAGGTTTCCTGGCCGCACTGACAAGCATTCTTTGCTTTAGTGGGAATGAAAGTTTCATATCAATTTACTCTAATAAAATCACCATGACTATCATCCTATTTGTACCATTTGGAAAGTAGTTGTACCCCTTGGAATACCGCTTCATATTTTCGCTTGGGAAGGTCACACGTGGCCCGCGCCTCGCGTATCGCGTAAACAACGAACGGCCGCATAAGTTTTATTAATCCGGGGTTCTGTGCTTCCGCGTGTGCATTCTGCGCTGAGTGCATGCAGATTAAAACGGTGGTTATACCATTACACGCTCGAGTGGCCACACGTTCAGGGCCACCGCTTTCGTAAGAGCCTATCGTCATTCACGCTTCGCACACGCGTGATTTCGCTCTCAATCGCCTCGTCACCACTGTTAGAAGGTCGGACAGGTCTGCTGCGAGCAGTGTTGGACAAAATACTCGATAAAAGTATTTAAGTTAAGTTACTAAATACCTGCGTCATAAAGTATTTAAAATACTACTCAAGTTACTTTCACTGTAAAGTATCTTGAGGAGAGTACAAATACTTAGAAATGTATTTGAGTTACTTTTGAAGATACTTCCGCATTGCTTAATTTGTATCGACGTCATTGACAACGAAATTACGCAGCTACGCAAATCTGGGTTACCAGAATGGTTTGTTAGCACGCGACAACATAAAACGAAAAAAAAGTATTGTAGGGCTATTTTATGCAGTCCGACTATAAAGAACAAAATATCGTCACGAATGATAAATGATGAGGCGGCAAATAACTGAAGAAACGAAACGTTTAATGGGGCGAACTTGTTCCCAAAACAAAAGAGAGAAAGGCTAGCGTCGCAGGCGTCGATGTCGGCGTAACAACAGGATCGACCGGTGGGGCGAGACTAGAGATGTAAAGGTGTTAAAAAAAAAACCGGAAAAATTTGAAAAAAAAAAACGGTTTTTGTGTTTTTTTTTCAAAGAGCAAAAAAGTCGAAAAAAACCTTCAAAATTTCCAGTCACACTTTTGCTTCACAGTAACACTATTTTGGGCTGTCCTACGTTTCATTTTGTTTTAGAAAAATAATAATGTGACTCAAATGAATAGCAGACAATAATTGAAGTTGTCATTTTCAAATGTACAAGCTCTGTAGCTCTTTGAAATGGCATTTATATATTTCGTTTCGGCGAAGTGGTAAATTTTCGGCTATTTTGACGATGTGTTTCACGCGCACTTCAACATTTTCAAACATCTTACGTTGTGGAAATTGTCTACTGCAACCAATTATGAGCTATTTTTATTACTACAAACCATCACACGGAACCGTAAAAAAATTGTGGAAAAAAATCTTTTTTTTTTTTTTTTTGTTACATCAGAGGGCTGAACACGTAAAAAAATAGCCAAATTTCTATACACAATTATGTTTTCACAATATCACATTTTGTGCAGTTCGGGTTTCGGTTTTGTTTTGCGAATACAAAGCGTACTTCAATGAAATCGCGGCCAGCAATCGCCATCGCCATTTTCAAATGGCGTGCACCTAATCTATCTCAACCAACGCGCAACGTGAAGAATTTCACAACATGGTTCGTCCGCAGTCTAGCGTTTGGCAGCATTTTAAAGTCTTACAAACGTCGACCGCGGGAAAAAGACAAGCAGTATGTAAGTACTGCCAAGTGTCGCACGGATTTCCGAATGCTACACGCCTTACAAGGCATCTGCTGTCGTGCAAGAAGTGTCCTCAAGAGGTCAAGGAGGCGTGTGCAAAAGAAAATGGAAAAAATCCCTCCGGGAGCTGATCAGCCCACATCAAGTGAGTCAGAGGCTAGCCGACGCGCAGCGGAATCTAGGTCGTCGAAAAAATGCGCGAGTATTTCTTCGTTTGTTGACAAAATAAGCGCTGCGCTTCAAAACCAAATTGACGCAGCTTTGGCTAGAGCGATGTACTCAGCCAACACGCCATTCTCCTTAGCGGAAAACGAGCACTGGCAAGCGGCCTTCAAGATGCTTCGACCATCGTACACACCGCCTAGCCGATACCTATTGGGCGGGCCTCTACTTGACGCAAAGTATGAGCGTGTGAAAGGTCATGTGGAGGAGACTTTGAAAGACGCTACGTGCCTCACACTGCTGACTGATGGGTGGACCAACATTCGAGGGGAATCGGTGATAAACTTTGTCGTAGCTACGCCGCAGCCAGTGTTCTACACGTCAATTGGAGCAGGCACAAACCGGCACACTGCGTCTTATATCAGCGGCGGAATATGTGATGTCATTGATTCCCTCGAAAGTGAAAAGGTAGTGGCACTGGTCACGGGCAACGCTAGCAACATGCAAGCGGCATGCCAAATGGTTACATGCAAATTTCCGCACATCGCAACGATCGGATGTGCTGCTCACAGGTTGAATCTGCTCCTGAATGATCTCATGAGGCTAAAAACGTTGGAGAAGGTCCGTCCAGAGAAGTGATCAAGTATGTGAAGCAGACTCACGTAGTTGCTGCCACGTTCCAACAAAAGCAAGAGTCAGAGATGGCAAAGGAAGTTCCACGACCCTGAAGCTGCCCAGCAAGACAAGATGGGGCGGCGTTACCCTCTCACTTCAAAGTTTGCTCAGGAACAAAGAAGCTCTGCAAGAGACCGTGATCTTAGAAGATCTGAAAGTAAACAAATCAGTGCGGCAAGCCGTCTTGGACGAGGATGAATTCTGGAAACCCTTGCGCAGCTGTTTGGAACTGGTGACACCCATTTCCTTTGCCATTACAGAATTGGAGTCGGACAAGGCTTTGCTGTCGGACGTTCCGGAAGTTCTCCATTCCATAAAAACCGAAGTAATCACGAAGCTGGCGACCAGCACTTTAACAGACCAGGAGAAGGCTCGTGCAAAAGGGGTCATGAGCAGGCGCGGAGAGTTTTGCTTGCGACCCATTCATGTCGCTGCTAACTTGCTGGATGCAAGATATAGGGGGAGGAACCAATTGATGACGCACAGATTGCAGACACATTTGACTGGATCTCCAAGCAGGCTGAGCACCTTTCGCTTGACATCGGGAAGCTGCTTTCTAATCTCGCAGAATATTGGGCGTCGACGGGGATTTTGTCCAGGGCAGCACTTTGGGAGTCTGCGAAGCACGTGGAACCATCCACCTGGTGGCAAGGACTCTGCACTAACCAGTCATTGACACCCCTGGCATGTCGGCTTTTGGAGATTCCCCCATCGTCTGCAACGTGTGAACGAAACTGGTCTCAGTTTGGGAATGTACACACAAAACTGCGCAACCGGCTTGCAGGTGAACGTGTGAAAAAACTTGTGTATGTGCACTTGAATCTGAACCTGAAAAAATCTTCGACCGACGTGAACGCGAGTGTTCCTCTATCCAGCGATTCCGACTCGGAATAACAAGTGTTTGGGGACATATGCAACGCTGTTTAGCCTCACAAAAATATGGTATTTCTGCTTGGTAAGCTGTTGATATTGCATAAGCCTTATTTTGAAGTATTTCAGATATTAAAACTTCCCAAATGGTCCTGCTTTATCATATTGTGTTGATGTAAAAAATGCGTCCACGCAGCAGTCTCAATGTTTTCAAAAATTCCAATTTTCCCTGGTAGAAACCTGAAAAAAAGCGTTTTTTTTTTCTGGCCATCCAATATTTCACGAAATTTTACATATCTAGGCGAAACTGACTCCGGACTGCCACTCGGAGCAGCTTTTGTACCCGCCTCTGTTTCTGGAACATTCCGCGTAGACAGTTCGGCGCGTAGAACATCCGCAACTCGATGAGACGACAAAATTCTCGAGCTTACCAGAATGTCAAGTTGAAGAAATAAATAAAAGAGAAGTTCGCATTCTAGTATCGAACCCGGAGACACCGCGCGAGAACCTCCGCGCGAGAGCCAAGCGCGGTAACCATTCGGCCACGCGCTCGCTGGGCAACGCACGTGGCAATATCACTTATAGATGTTACAAAACATTTCTGGGACAAGAAAGAGGTCGCTTTAGCTACTGGGGAGGAGATGAGACCGTGGCGAGCCAAGCGGTTAACTTTAGTACTAGATGGATGGGGACAACAAATAGAATAGCTCAGCGCTCGGCTGACTAAACCGAACGCAGCGTCAGCGTTCGGCTGGAGTTCGTGTTCTCCAGTGAGGGGGAGGAGGGGCTCTTTTGTTACCACTCCGGCCTGCATGAACAATGCTGCGTGCAGGGTGCCCAGCTCAGCACAAAAGCCCAAGTGGGTGAAGTTCGCATCCTCTGACGACCGCTTTCGGGAGAGATCCGGCACTTAACGTCACTTCACTAATTGTTGGTATTTTTTCATTACAATATGCCCCGCGCTCTATTAAAAAAAGATGACACGAACATGCCCACAAGACCTGTGGGCATGTGCAGAGGCCTTGTGCTGGGTAAACACCGAGGTGTGGGGGTGACAAACGGGTTAGAGCGCTTCGCCAATAATGACATCGCTGAATATCACATCCTGCGGCGCAGCTTAGACGCATCGTTTAACTACAATCCATATTCCCTATAAACTTATTCACTATAAACGAACTTGGGACATGAATATGAGTGAATGGATAACAAAGGGAACCCACATAATAGCCACGGCAGTGATCGCACCTTCTTCAAGTAGGTTGCGTTCAGAAAAGCACTCAACGTTGGGGGACACTTTGTTGGCATTCTGAGAGGTCATCCAGCTCTTAGCTCGGTTCCTGTACTGCTCTCTGCTTATCAATGTTCGCTTACAGACAGTGTTGGCGAGAACAATAGGTGCCAGACTAACAACATAAAAAAAAAAAAAAAACCTCGACGTTTTGCTTTAGCGGGGTCAAATATACAAAAAGCAAAACAAAAATGTCTACTTTTTTTGTGTGAGACCACTTCTCATTTTCTTCTATTCGTTATTTCTTGACACTTAAGTCTGCAATGTTCTCGTAGGTCGTTTCCTGGTCTGCTTGCGCCTCAGGGTGGCATCTATAGACCTTTTCATCCTCCCTCGCATGGGCGCTGCCATCTTGGAATCACGTGACGCGGCAGCCATTAGGTTGCTTCAACTTGTTACTTCGCTCTCCTCTCCGCGCTTTGGCGGATGCGTTGTATTCGTGTTTTTCGCCGCGTTTCACCGCGCTTTCTTGCCTTGCTTCGGAAACTGTATTCCGATACGTCTACTCGACGACGTCACTAGGGTTCAAAGATTCTTATGACAACTGAGGTTTGTTTACTAATAGTGGTGGAACATTCTCAGTAAGAAGCGCGTATATTTATATCGCGCATTTAGGACTGGGAGGCGTCAAGAATAGTCAGCGCAAGGTGACTGTCTGTATTTCCTGAAAGTATCGTTCTTTTGTATTACTAATACATCGAAAACTGTTTATGTTGATTATGTGAGGAAACTCGCGGAACAGATAGACAACGAACGTTTAACTGAGACTAGGAATAATTCACACCTATCTGTGTATAAGGTTATCAATCTTTTTTTTTTTTTTTTTTTTTCTGCGACATAACATCCGGTTGGTCGGTTGACTTATGAAGTTTAGGAAATTGTGTACCGTGCTTGTTCTCATTTCGACAGTCATTTATGTGATTTATTGATTAGCTTTAAATAACCAGTTCAATCCATTTAATTTATATTATCGCAAAGGTTGGGACTTCACAAACTTTGTGATAAAGGTCGGGACGTGTACGTTGTTTTAACTTTTACTGGTACCTGGGGTCCGCAATATTCGACTCCGAAAAAACGCCGTCTGCATAACGATCGCCTGAGTCTAGGATTGTCGATGGCGAATAGAGGTTTACTTTTGGCGGCTGGCGACGCCGAAATTTACAAAGCGAATCTGTTCAAACAAATAAATATTTGTTCACAGAGGTCCGTGAAGTGGTGCCTAGTGCTTGGATTCATACAAACTTTCCGAGGTAGTTCTCCTCCTGCGCCCTTTAATTTTACTTGGCAAATTTTGCGGAAGACAATTGACAGATTTAATTTGACGGGCCTGTCACTTATATCACATTTTGAGTAAGCAAATGTACATATCAAAATAATTTATTTCCTATGGCCAATATCGCGAAAGTCTGCTTGTGAGTACTTTAGCAGGGTTTATAATTTAAGAAATTTTCTACTCAGCCTGTCAAAATAGGCTCGAATACTGAATTAAAAAATAAATAAAATAAAAGAGGCCGAGACTATACTACTTGTTTATATAAATTATCTGCGTCATTACACGATACTCTTTTAATCTGGGAAGTTCACTAAAGGTAGGGTGCCCACGAAAACCAAACAGTGAGTAGTAAACTCGCGAGTTCATTTGTTCTGCCTGATTAAGGACATTACTAATCAAGCTATCGATATGCTTCTTTGCATTCACGTGTTAGTCTCTTTATTATTTTATTTTTCTGGAAACTAATGTCATCGGGTACGGCCATAGACGATGTTAATCTTCCTTGTACATCAGTCAGGCTCTTCGCAACCGACGTTACTCAGATACCGCAATAAGATACATCAAAAAAGTTTGTAAAAAAAAAAAAAAAAGCAATTTAGGGCCAAAAACACTTCGTAGTCCTCAAAGTGGCTCAATGCCACTGTTTCATTGATTGTGCGCTACAAGCAAAATAATTGTATCACAAAATGAAGCAAAAACCACGTAAAACAAACATAGCCGCGTGCACCTTGAAACCGAAACCAACTAAATTGAAGCAACCTAATGGCGACGAGTGCGTCAGCGCCCTCTATCCGCCGGAGAAGCAACTACAAAAATGAAAAGGTCTATACTTCCGTAAAACCACACCTTTGGTTCGAGGACTTTTTTTGGGGGAAACTTTACAGAAACAAAAGGCGCCTTCGGGAAGGCGAGGGGAGAACCTTCATTGTATGAACTTAGGGCTGAAATATGAGCCACAGTCGGCAAAAAAGCGATATTTTCACGAACTCAGTTAAAGTCACCGTGGCTAATCGAAGCTAGCAACAGGATTCGGTTGCTCGAAAGAATGTTCACGTTTGCCCGTGCCACGCCCACCCCTCTTCATACCAAAAACTCGGAAAATGGTGGAATGTCAAAAATGTGTTTAAGATAATGAGTACAAGATACTCAGAACTGTAATTAAAATATAGTCTTAAATACTCTCCAATGAAGGTATTTGCAAGATACCAAGATACTCCAAAAAGTATTTAAGACACAGTATCTTGAGTAGAGTATTTGAGATGGCACAAGTCTGGCTGCGAGTTTCCGAGGCGTGTCGGAATTATACTTGCGCATGTGCGGAGCGCAGGTTCATTGGCTCCTTGAGCAGGGGCTTCGGTGACGTCAGAATGCCGGGCTCTGATTGGCTCCGATGGGAAGGATAGTGGGTAGACCTCGAGGCAGCTAGCGTTGAGGTCTACCCACTATCCCTCCATCATAGTCAATGAGAGCTTGGCGTTCTGACGTCACTGCAACTCCATCGCGAGAAGCAGGCGAACACACCTTTCCTGTGGAGACAAACTGTCAGAGCGACCAATCACGAACAACGTTGGCATGCTCTGTGAAATCAAGGTGCCGCGTGTCCTCACCACACGTGGCCCGCGGAACGCGCTCGAGCTCGAGTACTTCCGCAATCGATAAAATGGCGGCACGTTTTGTTTATAGGGAGTATTCACTGGTGGCCATAGCTGTGTGCACGACTGTTGAGCGCGTGCCGACAGCAAGCTTCCACAGTTCTTTTGCAACGTGCATTCCGCACCACCAAGATTGCCTGTCTTAACAGCCTATTGATGTGAGCTCGTTCTGAGCATGCGCTCTAAACAGCACCCACAAATATGGCGTCCAGTGAATACTCCCTATATGGGGCTGCTCAATTACACGCCACATGAAGATTTGGTGCTGCACGCCTGCACGTGAGAGCAGTCATTAACACTACATGCTTGAGATCACTTGGAAGATGACTTCATCGGAAGCATGCTGAAGTTCGACGAGAGAAAAGCGGCAAATATCTCGGCAAAGCCCAATTGAAACTACACTCTAAAAAAATCAAAAAAAAAAAAAAAGGGCCCGTGACAAAGTTTTTTTTTTTTTTCTGAGGGGGGGGGGGGGGGGGTACGCCTTGGGCTTTTAGGTGGTATTGCTTGAGCGCCCAGGCGCTGGGTACCATTGCTTTCGGACACGGTGTATGAGGTATGGACACCGCACGCGTCACGGCTGCCTGATAAAGTCCTCTACTCGGCTTCGTTGCAAGCGGCGCCACCAGATGGCTCCTCGATATGCGCTTAATTAGAGTGCCTTCATACACACGCGCGCTTTTGCTTGAGTGGTGACACCTCAGCCATTTTTCCACCCAATCGTTCTTTCATGCATTTTGGAGCGCGCGCAATCTGCTGTCACTCAGCTCGAGCGCGTAGCTTTGGCTAATGCATAGACGCCATTTTACCGCCCAAGTCACGCACCGAGTGCGCGAGAGAGTCACGCGCTGGCAGATTCAGGGCAACAATGGATGTCTTCACCCTGAGACAGACATACATGTAGGACCCTACGGTTAATATAAACCCCTTGGTAAAAACACTTTTTTTTTACAAATATTGTTAACTATTGTTGTGGAAACGCGAGAGACACGTGCCGCGAGCGGGTGCTCTGCCCCCCTTCGCTTCCAAGTTCCAAGGGCCGCTCATTTCAGTGCTGCGCCGCCATTTGCTTCCAAGGTCCGCTCGAGACACGGGCCTCGTGCACTGGCGTATTTGGCGCTACTTGCAAGACAAGCGCTAACACATGGAGGGGTTTTACGGCTAATGGCAGCCTGTCGAGGGCTGCCATTCTGTTACTTAGAACACACGATATTGCGATAGTTGTAGAATATACGCATATATTATCCAACAGCGCCCAAAAAGCGCACTATGCACCGAATAAGCTTGACAAGCTCCCTCGCATTTACTGCCCAAACCTTTATCTGCCACTCGTCTTTTTGTGTTTTTGTTTAGCGTGGAATTTCTTTTGGGTTGTTGCTCCGGATTTTGTGAAGCCGCATTTCGTGAAGCAGTGGCCTGTGACGTCACCTGACGTTACACTTTCCCAGCTAAATTAAGGGGAAAAATTGACGTCACGTGACGTCAACACCAACTCAATTTCACCGCTGAATTGAGCGTGGAATATGACGTCGACATTATGTCACGTGACCTATACACAAATTCAATTTGACCGCTAAATTTAGCGGGGAAGCTGCATAGGCGTTGAGGTCGTGTGACGCTAAACGTTTGTGACGCAAGAACGCTTCACGAATCCAACAAGATTGCCTAGAATTTTTCCATTCAATTTTTATTTTTTCATAGCTTGATCCCAACCATTCACCACTTCTGTTAAACCAGCTTACTTCCTTTTTTTTTTTTAGAGGGGGGAGGGGGGGGGGGGGCGTAAACGAGTAGTTCTTGAAAAGACAGTCGTGAAGTCGTGAATGATTAGATGAGTTGCAAATGTTCCTCGCACACCGGTGTTCGAACCCGTTCGAACATTGAGCAGAGAAAAAGGCAGCCTGTTTTGGGTCAACTATTCACGGATCTTTCCAATCAGAGCTTGTCGCTCTGACGTCCATGCACGCCCACATCTTCACCTGTCCCAGCGCTAGAGGGACGCGCATCGGACAACTCACCTGGAAGCCCTTGCCGATCCGGACCAAGGTGTTGAGGGTCCATCTAGCGCAGCGCATGAACTCAGTCACAAGTCTCTGGTCCTGCTCGCCGTAGATGGGCGTCTGGTGCAGCACCAAGGTTCGGAGGCGGGTCCTTCCTGCGGGACGCAGCGAGAACGTTTTAAAAGTTGCTTTACGCAGCACCGTTTTCTTACGTTTGCTTCAACGTTACTAGCATAGCTCAGTTACGTTAGTGCCCATAGACGCTGCTTGCACGAGCAGCAGTGCCCCCTCAATCCCCACGGCTCGCCTACCGTCGTTGAAGACACCATTTTTTTTTTCTTTCTGGGGTTGGGGGGAGGTTGCTATGGTAACTGCTGTGTATTTTATGAAATACACATGTTTCGAAGCACAGCGTCTAGATAGCGTTTCGCCGTACTTTATGGAACACAAAGTTTTGAAACGAAAATCTAGATGGCGCTTCAAACGACGGGGAGGCGTAGTGAAGGGAGTGAGGGGGGGTACCCCCGCGGCGGGAGTTTCACAACTGAGGTGACCTAGTAACTTTGGTTTGCTGCTTACACTACGTATAAGTCAGCGAAACATTCGCGTCTCAAACGTCGCGTGCCAGGCTCTCTCCTTTAACTGATAGCCACGCTCACAACCCTACAATGCATAGTGTATCTGACATGACACCCTTCTGTAAAAAAAGGCTCCTCAATTAAAGCAGAGCAGAAAGGCAAGGCGAGTGCATGCTGCCTCAGATCTGACACATAATCGTACTCATCTGGGCTAAACGTGATGGTCCGGGCTTTTGCTAGCTACCGCTAGCAATGTAAAGCTATAGGAAACGATATACGGAAGTTTTTTTGCACGGGTGCAGCGCAGACGTTTTGATATCTCGGCTCCTAGATGTATGGGTGAAGCTCCGGCCTTTGGGCGCGCATTCCTCTTGGTCTTCACCTTTCTGCCCGATCGAAATGATTATGTCTTAGCGAAGAATGATCCGCTTGGATCTGGATGTGCGATCGTGTATCACTATTACGTGAATACGTGAAGCACGTAATAAACTCAGGCTAGCAGTCGCACCGGTTAAATTTCTCATTTACGGTGGGTAACAATATAGTTATACCCCGACATACTATATACTCCTGCTGTCTAAACAACTAACGACTAGTTTGTTAGTTGCTTTTTGATTCCTTTCGTTGGGCTTGCTGGTGATTAAACACGGGGGGGGGGGGGGGGGGGGGGGGCGGGGTGGGACGCGTAAGCATTATACTTCGTTTCAGCTTCGGTCCAGACGCAGCCAAAGCTACAAGCGCGAACTCCGGGCTTTCAGCATCCCTGCCAAGCACGCCCGCTCGTGCAGTGCAAGCACTGTTCTGGGCCACGTGCTCGCGCTTATAGCATCGGCTGCGTCTGGATCGAAGATGAAGCGAAGTATAGAAAGTGCTAGAAAAACAAAAACGCACCCAGTGGCCGCTTCATGACAAGACGTTTCGCCGGGGACACTGTGTGTCCTGATGCCTGAATCGTATGGTGCGAAACTGCTTGTAATTTCCAGTTAGCGAAGCCGAACGCTTAGCTTCCCTCGCAACTGAAAATCGCTATTCTTTAAATTTTTCATTATGTAATGTACAGATTTTTGTATAATCGCAGAAAATTTTGGCATTTAATAAGTTTGACTCTGCCAAATTGAACTGGATGAAGCAGAAAAGGGGGAGATAAAAAATTACCGATTTTTGTCTGGCGGTGGTCGCTAGATCTGTTCGTAGCATATCAGCTCCCGCAGGCAAAGCCAACGTGCGACCTAGCGAAGTTTGCCGTTTTTTTGCCGCATATTTGCTCCATGAAGTTGAAACGTTGAAACATTGTTCATTTTCCATCATAGGCGATGGGCTACATAGGAAAAAAGTCGCTTTTATGCAGCGTGATGAGTCCTCGATACCCCCAGAAAACAAATAACAACGCAAGAACAAAAGTATTACTAATTAAAAGAAAAAAAAAATTACCCAGACGATGTACGCTTTTATACAATTTCAGGTTTGTTTAGTGAGGTGACATCAATTTGGATGCAAGAAGATTTAGTAGTTCAGAGAGTGTATATTCAACTATTTGACGCGTAAAGATCAGTTTTTAGAAGAGAGGACTCTGCGAAGAGAGCGCGAACGCCAGTGTTTATTGTGTCAGGACTCAGGACCCACTTTGAGGAATCACACGCCTGAAACTTCTCAGGAGTTTTCACGCCACGTGAACGCGCGAACAACGAGTGAATTGCGTAGAGAGTAGTATGGCCGCCATTGCTGCGGGGCTGTTTACAGCTTTCCTTTTCACTATTGCCTCGTAGCGTAGATAACGATGTGGTTGTTTACACCGTCTGCTGTCGGCCTCCGAGGTTGACCGATCATGCGAGTCGCTCGTGCTCGCCTGAATGACGACATGTAACAACAGCGTGCTTACTACACTCCGTTTCACCTTGTGTAGTACCGCAACTAATGCTAGAGGCGCGAGATCATGGCGTTGGCAGCTGCCCTTAATGCACGACAGTACACTGTAACGAGAGCTTCTACCGCCGAGATGTGCCCTAGAGCAAGGAGCTCGCGCTTGTAACCTTTCCTGCGGTACATCATAAGGTGAAATAGAGTATAACAGTGAGGACATGATTTAACGTGATGTGACGTGCCGCAGTGAATATTTATGAACACGCGTTGTGTACTATACTGGGTGTTTCAGCGTTAACTTGCAGCAACACCCCCCCCCCCCCCTCAAAAAAAAGAAGAAGAAAGATTGGGAACGAATTTTTATTTACGTCAAACGTTGGGGATTAAAATAATATACAAATTAACTGAGAAATTAAATAAATTTACTAATATGTTTCTATAAGTGAAGATGCATAACTAATATGTTTCTATAAGTGAAGAACATGTTTCCGATTAGAAACCTTCTAAGCATCATTTACTAAATCATCTCCTTTTCGAAAGATAGGAGGCAGGCGCAGCATTTTACGGCGTTCCAAAACAAACGTTCAATTTAGACGCGTTTCTATGGTTTGGTTTCCTCTGGGAGTACACATATCGCGACACTGTTAGCGCGAACACGACAACGGCGCCTTTTCGCATTTTATTAGGAAAGAGTATTAGTGGGCACAAAAGTTTACCCCTTATATGAGAGCCCTAAATGAGCTCTTTCTGAGAAAAACACAGAAAACTGGTGATCGCTTGTTCGCGCTAACAGCGTCGCGCTCTGTACATCCTTGGTCCAGCGGTCCTGCCCCCTGGTGGCGTAGGCGCGCAACGCACGTGCACCATACTTCCTTTCATTCTACAAGGGAGTCGAGATGGTAGCTCCTCGCGCCTTGGCCACGTGCATGGGCGTACCGACCGCTTATGGCCTGAATATCCAACGAGACTGAATGTCCAACGAGCCTGAATATCCGATCGGTCACGTGACAGGCGAGACGGAATGTACAACGAGACGAAAGATCCAATCGAGACGGAATGTCCATCGCTTATGGCCTGAATGTCCAACGAGACTGAATGTCCAACGAGCCTGAATGTCCAATCGGTCACGTGACAGGCGAGACGGAATGTACAACGAGACGAAAGATCCAATCGAGACGGAATGTCCATCGAGTCTGAATGTCCAACGAGACGAAAGGTCCAATCGAGACGGAATGTCCAACGTGCCTGAATGTCCAATCGGTCACGTGACAGGCGAGACGGAATGTACAACGAGACGAAAGATCCAATCGAGACGGAATGTCCATCGAGTCTGAATGTCCAACGAGACGAAAGGTCCAATCGAGACGGAATGTCCAACGAGCCTGAATGTCCAATCGGTCACGTGACAGGCGAGACGGAATGTACAACGAGACGAAAGATCCAATCGAGACGGAATGTCAATCGAGTCTGAATGTCCAACGAGACGAAAGGTCCAATCGAGACGGAGTGTCCAACGTGTCTGAATGTCCAACGAGACGAAAGATCCAACCGAGACGGAATGTCCAACGAGCCTGAATGTCCAACGAGTCTGAATATCCAACGGATATAAAATTAATCTTGCAAAGAATTTAGAAGATATTTCTTTGTTTAATTGTAGGATTACTGATAGTTACGGCAGTGAAAAATGCGTTCGATGAAATGGGAAACCGGACATTTCGGTGCAGAGATATCGGTACGCGATCATTTCGGTATGTGGTCGCTTCGGCACCGGGCTTTTCTGTACCGGGATTTTTGATGCACGGCTGTTTTGGTGTGCCACTGAGCTTGACCCACTGACGTTGCCTCTGTGAAGTCCCCAAAATGAAATTAAAATTATGCTCGTATATTTTGTAGACTTCATAAAATCCCCAAAACAATTCATTTATTGTTCGTTTTATACATCTAAATATAAAGATGATATCTATAATTAAAAAAAAGACGTTTAAAAGGTCACACATGCTACAAGATCTGAGACCGAACTCGTTGACCATTGACAGCCTGTCACGCGTTTGATTTTAGAAGGTCGTACCTCTGGAGCGGAAACAAATTTGGGATCCACGAGCGTCATCAGCCACCGTTTTTCCGTATTGTACGAGTTGCTGTATTTTTCTTATTCGTGTTCTATAGTCCCGCAAAGATGATGTCCCTCGCATGGGAGAAAAGCGCCTGATTAAATTTTAGTATTATCATTATTATTAGGTGAAGTCGGTGTGGTATGTGTAATTACTCTAAATTGTAGTTTTTGTTTTCTTATTTTTTACAGAACGAACGTGAAAGTTTTAGACATTTCTGATTGGACTTCTCGGTCCCCAGAAACAAAAATTCGATCCTCATATCAAAATCAGTGATAGAATACAACGCTCCTTCTATTAAGCCTTTGTGCAGCTAATCTCCTCAATTGGTGAGCTTTTGTCCGGTGATTGCGCATTGACGCTTATCGCGACGATTAGTTTCGCATGCTTCGGCCACCGAAGCGATTGCTGTTGCAGTGAACCATGTATTAAGCAACAAGTAGGTAATACTAATAATTATTACAATACTTTTTTAGGGTTGGCTTCCGTCGTTTCCGCCTTTCCTGGTCACGTGGCATGCAGCAATCGCACCGATACGCGCCCAGGTAGCATACCAAGACTGCGATCGGATTTCAACTGGTTCTAACTCTGTCACAGAGCCGCTGTGACAGTGCGACCGTTATTTATTCATTTGCGTACATTACAAGTGCACATATGACCACGGCATCAGGAGGTCAGCCCCTCGCTCGGTCTTCCCAAATTCCATAATGCTATAGTTGCGAGTGAACACACTCACGAAGAACCCGACTTTTATCATTTTGAATAACCCGGGAACGATTCACTATCAGACCCTTGCCGAATCTGGGAACTGCATTTGTCATCCTCTCTTTTTTGAAAAGAAGGTCTCACTGTTGACCCCCACTGTCACCGGCAATCTACACACCCAACCCTAGTCAACTCTTTTCGACAGTTCGACAAACGGGGACTTTCGCCCCATTCTTGATTCTGCGAATCTGGACGAATCGTCCTTCTTCCAGTTGTCCAGAGACTAATGGAATTTCGACGAAGTGACCGGATTCGTGGTGCAATACGCTTACCCTACAAGAATAGAAAACCACGTGGAACGATCTATTGTTATGTTCACACATGATGCAGGCTATTAGTACACCCGGGTGTGAACATTCTGCTGCACGCCGAGGTGGATGCGTTCGCTTCCTTTATCAGCAGTCAAGCTCCCACCCAGCAAGACGTCATGAACTACCCCGACAGAATGGCGAGCTTTGGAGTGCTTCCAGAAGCCAGTTAAATTACATGGGCTTCTGAAAACCACTATGCATGTCACATGAAAAAAAAAAAAGAAAAAAAAAGTTGCGCACTGTGTGATACTAGTATTATCGCTCTACTCAGTGAATACGTATGTAAACTACTGACGACTGATGAGTACAGTGAGTAGTTGTCTGTTCCATAGATAAACGAACAAAAATAAAAATTTCTCAAATTCACACAATTGTTTCGCATTTACTCAGGAATTGTCGGGTCACACCAGCCACCACCCCCATGCATTTACAGGCGCGTTAGATGTAGATTTTATTAAAAAAAAAAAAAATCTATATTTTTTTTTATTAGTGGGAAATTACGCTTGTGGAAACTCTTGATGCCTCGCACCCACAGCTCTCAAAGTTCCTTTTAAAAAATTTAATATTGACTTTCCGCAAAGTCAGTGGCGCTGGCGGGCGGCCATGTGTTTGCGATGCGGAACTCCGTATGTAGCTCATCTATAGATCGGAACGGGCAGGGATGAGGACTGAACTGGAAATTCCTGGGTTCTGAAGCGCGGCTTTTATAGACGTCCCCCAATTGCGATCCACTAGAACACCCGTACATTGCATCCCTATTATATATTTGAAATTGGCTGACCTATGTCATCGGAATATTCCAAACATTTGAACTGTTAATATCAAAGGAGCGTTTGGCGTCGTACAATCGACACCTTTAACCGATTGGTACATAGCTGCGCATCGGCACTCAGCTAACTAACCATCAAGCCTTCCTATCGATGAAATTATAACATTTGTGTCTGCTCTGTTTCTTTGTCGGTCCGTGGACGTCGGCTTTTGTGGCACGACAGTTTAGTATGATGTAACTACGGCAATGCCTGCAGGGACGCGGACTAAATATACACACAAGTCTGTACATTTAAGAGGGCAAATTATTCTAGCACGTGACAGGCGAGATGGAAGGTCCAACGTGCCTGAATGTCCAACGAGACGAAAGATCCAACCGAGATGGAATGTCCAACGAGCCTGAATGTCCATCGAGACGAAAGATCCAACCGAGAGGGAATGTCCAACGAGCCTGAATGTCCAACGAGATGGAAGATCCAACCGAGACGGAATGTCCAACGAGCCTGAATGTCCAACGTGCCTGAATATCCATTATTGGATCTTTCGTCTCGTTGGACATTCAGGCTCGTTGGACATTCCGTCTCGTAATCATGTCCATCGAGTCTGAATGTCCAACGAGACGAAAGATCCAACCGAGACGGAATGTCCAACGAGCCTGAATCTCCAACGAGTCTGAATATCCAACGGATATAGAATGAACCTTCCAAAGAATTTAGGAGACATTTCTTTGTTGAATTGTAGCATTACTGATAGTTACGGCGGTGAAAAAATGCGTTCGATGAAATGGGGAACCTGACATTTCGGTGCGGAGATATCGGTGCGCGATCATTTCGGTATGTGCTCGCTTCGGCACCGGGCTTTTCAGTACCGGGATTTTTGATGCACGGCTGTTTTGGTATGCCGCTGAGCTTGTCCCTCTGACGTTGCCTCTGTGAAGTCCTCAGAATGAAATTAAAATTACGCTCGTGTAGTTTGCACACTTCATAAAACCCCCCGAAACAATGTATTTATTGTTCGTTTTATATACTTATATATAAAGATGATTTCTAAAGTTAAAAAAAATGACGTTTAAAAGGTCACACATGCTACAAGATAAAAGACCGAACTCGTTGACCATTGACAATCTGTCACGCGTTTGATTTTAGAAGTGTCGTTTCTCTGGAGCGGAAACAAATGTGGGACCCACGAGAGTTCTTAGAATCGTTAATCGTGCTTATCCTCAGCCACAGTTTTTCCGTAATGCACGAGTTGCTGTATTTTTCTTATTCGTGTTCCTAGTCCCGCAAAGATGATGTCCCTCGCATGGGAGAAAAACGCCTGATTGAATTTTTAGTATTATCTATATTGTTCTGTGAAGTCGGTATAGTATGTGTAATTACACTAAATTGTATTTTTTGTTTTCTTCTTTTTTGCGAAACAAACGTGAAAGTTTTAGACATTTCTGATTGGACTTCTCGGTCCCCAGAAACAAAAATTCGATCCTCATATTAAAATCAGTGATATAATACAACGTTCCTTTCATTAAGCCTTTGTGCAGGTAATGCCCTCAAGTGGTGAGCTCTTGTCCGGTGATTGTCCGGAGGATTCGGCACATTGACGCTTATCGCAACGATTAGTTTCGCATGCTTCGGCCACCAAAGCGATTGCTGTCGCAGTGAACCATGTATTAAGCAACAAGTAGGCAAGATTAATAATCAATACTTTTTAGGATTGGCTTCCGTCATTTCTGCCTTTTCTGGTCACGTGGCATGCAGCAATCGCACCGATACGCGCCCAGGTAGCATACCAAGGCTGCGATCGGATTTCAACTGGTTCTAACTGTCATAAAGCCGCTACAACAGTGCGACCGTGATTTATTCATTTGCGCACACTACAAGTGCACATATGACCACGGTATCAGGAAGTCAGCCCCTCGCTCGGTCTTCCCAAATTCCATAATGCTAGAGTTGCGAGTGAACATATTCACGAAGAACCCGACTTTTATCATTTTGAATGATAACATGATAGTGAATCGTACCTGGGTTGGGTACGATTCACTATCGGACCCCTGCCCATTCTGAGAGCTGCATTTGCCATCCTCTCTTTTTTTGGAAAGAAGGTCTCATTGTTGACCCCTACTGTCACCGGAAATCTACACACCCAACCCTAATCAATTCTTTTTAGACAGTTCGACAAACGGGCACTTTCGCCCCATTCTTCATTCTGCGAATCGGCCTAGGGCGAATTGCCCTATTCGACGAATTGTCTTTCTTCCAGTTGTCCAGAGACCAATGGAATTTCGACGAAGTGACTGAATTCGTGGTGCAATTCGCTTATTCTACAAGAATAGAAAGCCACGTGGAACGATCTATTGTTATATTCACAGATGATGTAGGCTATTAGTACATCCGGGTGTGAACCTTCGGCTGCACGCCGAGACAGATGCGTTCGCGTCCTTTATCAGCAGTCAAGCTCCTACCTACCAAGACGTCATGAACTACCTCGACAGCATGTCGAGCTTTGGAGTGCTTCCAGAAGCCAGTTAAATTACATGGGCTTCTGAAAACCACTATGCATGTCACATGCAACAAAAAAAAAGTTGCGCACTGCTTGACACTAGTATTATCGCTCTACTCACTGACATACAAACCTATTTGCAGGGAATGCATGCGTATGTAAATTACTGACGACTGCAGTGTAAAGTGAGTGAGTAGTTGTCTGTTCTAAAGATAAACGAACAAAAATAAAAATTTGTCAAATCCACACAATTGTTCTGCATTTACTCAGGAATTGTCGGGTCACCCCCCCCCCCCCCCCCATGCATTTATGGACGCGTTAGACGTAGATTTCATTTTTTAAAAAAAGATATCTATATTTTTTTTTATTTGTGGGAAATTACGCTTGTGCAAACTGTTGATGCCTCGCACCCACAGCTCCCAAAGGTGCTTTAAAAAAAAATTAAATATTGACTCTGCGCATAGTCAGTGGCGCTGGCGGGCGGTCATGCGTTTACAATGCGGGTCTCCGCATGTAGCTCATCTATATAAATCGAAATGGGCAGAGATGAGGACTGAACTAGAAATTCCTGGGATCTGAAGCGTGGCTTTCATAGACGTTCCCCAATTGCGATGCACTAGAACACGCGGACATTGCATCCCTATTATATTTCAAACTGGCTGACCAATGTCATTGGAACATTCCAAACATTTGAACTATTAATATCAAAGGAGCGTTTCACGTCGTACAATCGACACCTTTAACCGATTGGTGCATAGCTGCGCATCGGCACTCAGCTAACTAACCATCAAGCCTTCCTATAGATGAAATTATAATATTTGCGTCTGCTCTGTTTCTTTGTCGGTCCGTCAACGTCGGCTTTTGTGGCACGACATTTTAGTATGATGAAAATACAGCAATGCTTGCAGGAACGCGGACTAAATATGCACACAAGTTTGCACATTTAAGAAGGAAAATTATTCTAGCACGTGACAGGCGAGACGGAATGTCCAACGTGCCTGAATGTACAACGAGACGAAAGATCCAACCGAGACGGAATGTCCAACGAGCCTCAATGTCCATCGAGACGAAAGATCCAATCGAGACGAAATGTGCAACGAGCCTGAATGTCCATCGAGACGGAAGGTCCAACCGAGACGGAATGTCCAACGAGCCTGAATGTCCAACGTGCCTGAATATCCATTATTGGATCTTCCGTCTCGTTGGACATTCAGGCTCGATGGACATTCCGTCTCGTAATCGCAGGGAAAATGGGGAAATATTTCAACTGCCTTTGTTATATTTTGCATCCGCTTTAGGCATTCTTCGGTTCTGGTTCTCCTACGAGCTGCGAGTAGGTACCCTAAGCAGGATTTTTAATTTTTTTAATTTTTGTACCTGTGTGCGTGAGGGGGCTAGTTTGAACGAAGGACTCACAAAGCTACATTCTGCTTCCTCAAACTTCGCCCTGAATGGCCTTTGTCACGCACTGTGGCTTACCTGGGGCTTCCCACTCCCAGTCCCCCCCCCCCCCCCCCCCAGCTCGAAAAAAACAAAACAGAAACGGACATTCCACAGAAACTGTACATAGAAAGAGATTGACCTCGTTTCCTACAGCTCCGCAAAAATCTTTATTTTTTTCAGTTCTAAAAAAAAGCAAATTTTATTTTTGTCATTTCATAAAAAAAAGACGTGTGCCGAGGGGGAGGGGGGGGGGGGGGGTCCCGTGGACAAATTGTAACGGTTACAAATAATTTTATTACTTCAAAAAGTAATCAGATTACTATTGCGATTACTGCCTACTAAAAGTAATCAATTATTTACAAAATTAATCCAAAAAGTAATCGATTACAAGTAACTTGATTACTTGTAATGCGTGCGGAACAAGTCTGTCTTCACTACAGGTCATGGCTCATATCAATTCCGAGTAATGCCATTCGGGCTCTGCAACGCCCTGCCTGCATGGTCTCATAGGCACAGTTTGTCTTGTATACCTCGATGACATTGCGGTATTGGGCAAGACATTTTCCGATCACCTGGCGAATCTTGAGCTTGTGCTTGCACGACTTCAAAAGGCAAACCTAAAGCTTACACCAAATACAATCTTGTGCGCAACAAAGACGAGGACAAAAGCAGAGAAGAGAACACAACAAGGCGCAACTTTCAACTGAATTTTATTGAAAAATGTGTTCCGGTATATATAGTCTCAACCATCGTTACAATGACAACAAAAAGACAAAAGTCTTTTTGTTGTCATTGTAACGATGGTTGAGACTATATATACCGGAACACATTTTTCAATAAAATTCAGTTGAAAGTTGCGCCTTGTTGTGTCCTCTTCTCTGCTTTTGTCCTCGTCTTTGTTGCGCACAAGATTGTATAAGATGTCAAACCAACTCGCCCAAACAACCACTCTTCTTACACCAAAGAAATTTTCGCTGTGCACAAGGCAGGTTGAGTACCTCGGGAACATCTTTTCGACGGACGGGGTTTCCATAGGTCCTCGGAAACTCTCTGCTATTGCCGAGTGGCCAACCCCGAGATCCACCGCTGACGTTCAAAGCTTCATTGGGCTGGCATCGTAGTACCGAAGATTCGTCCCTAGTTTCGCCCACATCACAAAGCCCTTGTATATCCTGACAGAAAAGAAATATCCGTTTGTCTGGTCCCCAAAATGCCAACTGGCCTTCGAGGCACTCAAAACGGCCCTCACGTCTCCACCAACTCTTGCCTTCCCAAAAGACACAACACTATTCGTCCTTGACACCGACACTAGCGCCTCGGCAGCCGGTGCTGTACTATCGCAAGAACAAGATGGCCATGAGCGAGTCATTGTGTTTTTAAGAAAGCAAGAACGCAACTACTGCACCACCCGACGCGAACTTTTGGCCCCCATCAAGGCCATAGCCAATTTTCATCATTATCTTCTGGGACGGAAATTCATTATCCGAACCGACCACGCATCATTAACTTGGTATTTGAGTTTGAAGACGCCTGATGAGCAGGTTGCCCGATGGCTGGAACGCCTTCACCAATACAACTTCGACATACAGAATCGCCCCGGCTCACTCCACACCAATGCCTTTCGCGTCACCCATGCGGTGAGAAGTCGTGCAAGCAATGCACAAGCATTGAAAAACGCAGCTGCATCTCGCTCAAAGCAATTCCTTGTGGCAACGAAGCGTGGACACCGGAAAGTCTCCGGGCGGCTCAATTTGACAATCCAGACATCGGCCTGCTCATACAATGGAAAATGAAGAATAGATGACCTCAAGGCAAACAGGTATCCAGCTTATCGCCTACCCTTAAGGGCTACTTGGTGCAATGGGACTCTTTATACCTTCGCGACAACGTTCTCTATCGACGCTGGGAGTCCGCTGCGGGTGGCTTTGTCGTCTGGCAACTGGTACTGCCAGACACACTCTGCGCCCACGTATTTCAGCAACTGCACAGAAGTCCATAAGGCGGATACTTAGGCGTGAATCGGACAATGAAGAAGATTCGCCAACGCTTCTACTGGTTGCAGTGCCACAGTGACGTGGAGCAGTGGTGTCGACAGCGCCTCCCGTAAAGGACCTCACGCCAAACAGCGAGCACCCCTTCCAGAGCATGTTACGGGGGCGTCTTTTGAGCGCTTTGTCATTGACGTGCTAGGCCCACTTTCCCGATCTAAATCTGGTAAAAGGTTCTTGCTAGTCCTTGTTGACTACTTCACACACTTTATTTGGAGGTTATTCCAATTCCAAATCAGACCGCCCCCGAAATTGGTGACGCCCTGGTGAAGAATTGAATCACCAGGTACGGGGCGCCCCTGAGCATTCACTCGGATAAAGGCTTTGAATCTCAAGAGCATTCACTCGGGTCAAGCTTTGAATCTAACGTATTTCAATAAGTTTGCAAGATCTTCAACATCGCCAAGACGAGGACCATACCTTTCCACCCGCAGCCAAACGGCTTGGTGGAAAGAATGAACCGCACCATTTTACAATATCTGTCGATGTTTGTAAATGATCGTCAAGATGACTGGGACAGCATCGTACACCTATTTTTGTACGCTGTACGGTATGTACACCAGCTCACGAGGACACCGGTTATACGCCAGCGATGATGCTGCTCGGCCATGACCTTCGTATGCCCTGTGGACTAACCATCCCACGAGCACCAGAACCGGCCACAGGCCTTGTGTCTTTCGTGAGCAAACTGAGAACAAATCTCGAGCGGGTTCACGCATTTGCTCGACAATGGCTCTAGAGCGGCCTCGCTCGCATGAAGAGCCAGAATGACGCACACGTCATAACACGCCCTTTCTCACCAGGCGACAGGGTAGGGTTGTATAACCCGATTCGGAAACGAGGACTGTCCCCAAAGCTGCAACGTCACTGGCAAGGACCCTTTACAATCGTGAAACGGCTCAGTGACGTGGTCTATCGCATACGTCAAAACGATCGATCCAGGGCTCTCGTGGTTCACCGTGATCGACTGTCCTTGTATGAAGGACTTCGTTAAACCTGGATAAAATTCCAGAAGACGGGAAGGGGATAATGTAGCAAAGGTGATGTCGCGGAAAAGAAGACAACGAGAAGAAGAACACAGAGTGCTCGCGACATAATTGGAAGCCTACGAGCAAAGCAAGCGGACGTCCAGTAAATGAACAGCTTGTAAGCGGTAAACGCAGCAGCATTATAAAAAATGAAACAATAAACCGATTCTTAATTTTTTAAGCTTTAAGCTTAATTCACACGCCGCCACTCGATTAGAAGGGTTCAGTTCATTCGTCCACCCATCCATCCGACGGTGCCGTGAACATTGCTTGCGCTGCCTGCCTCAGGCCCCTCTGAGGCCCCTCAAGCTGGAAGTAACATCATAAAAGTACGCGACCACACCCGTTGACCACATCCAGCAGCCGTGAGCCCGAGTAGTCCACCACTACCCTCGGTGAAGCGAGCAGACAAAATACAATGTGCCGTCTGCTTGCTACGCTTACGGGGAGCGAGCAGCTCAAAGCGTGGACATGGCTCGCCATTGCTCCGTACCATGCTCTTGTGCCCGTGCCTTCTGCAGCATACATTTCGCACCATCAAATTTGTTCTTGATAAAAAAAATGCCGAAAAGAATAAACTCGATGTTTCGAAGTGTGTGCTGCCGAAGAGGCGGACACAAGAGCATAATAGGGAGCCATGGCGGCTGGTACGGTGCCATATGACGTCACGAGCATGCTGTGTATTGCAAGCGCGGCGCACAAACCACGTGACCCCTGTGAGCATTTGGAAACACTGTGCAATCTAGGCGCATCGCCAACACGATCGTCCGCGAACACATTCACCGTTGACCCTGGCAAGTTTGTTGGTCTAACTTTTTAACACGAAGGGAGCTAGGCCTCGAAATTTCACCGGGTAAAATGCACCACTTAACTTTCGGGAAAAGATTGAGCTTTCTATGCGCAAGTGACGATTTTTCTGACTCGTGTTACAGCGTCGGATCCGCTTCGTACCAGCCTATGTATCTTACATCGTGCACAAGACAGCGCTGTTGGCCGTCGCTCACCGTCGGCCAGGGGTCTCCCGCTGGCGGCCATCACGAGACGGGCCGCCCTCTCCTTGGACTCGCCGTACGGCCCCGCGTAGCCGTGCGTCGCCGCCGATTGGCCTTTCCCGCCCTGGCCGCTGCTCACGGTGCCCGTGAACACAAGCAGGGGTACGCTCTGCCGCACGCAGGCCTCGATCACGTTGCGGGTCCCTGCGTATGCCGATGTCCCATGGAGCCAATAATACGGTTACAGGGCACACTTAACCTCAGTTAGGTCACCCTTAACTGCAGTTATGTTTTACCACAGTATAATAACGTTGGGCTCACTTTAACTGCAATCATGCTTAAACCACAGTTTCCACACTGTACTCTTGGACGACTTTCTGTGGATATGCAGTCGAAGCTCGGGGCGCACATGCGCTTGCTCATCTTGAGCGTGACAAAGCTGTCCTTGCGCACTCTTCACTTCTGAAAGAGCAGTCCGAGAGAATAGTGTGGTAATTGTGGTTAAACGTATGAAAGGTAACCTAACTGCGGCTTAGGGTGCCCGTGTAACTAGGGTATTACCAGACTATAAAGGCTGGTTCACACACTTGCATGAGTGCTACCAAGTGCGACTGCAACGACTTGTTGCTATAACAACAGCTGCGTTGGCCCCAACAGAACGTGCTAAAGGGCTCAACGCAAGTGTGTGAATCCAGTGAATCGCACTTAAAAAACGATTCTGTTGGAGCCGACGCAGTTGTTGCCATAGCAACTCTAACATCACAAGCCGTTGCAGTTGCACTCCATTGGGCTCGGTGAAAGTGTGTGAATCAAGGGAAAATGATGCCACAACCAACATTCACCTATACCGGCGCTTTTCAGTGCCGTCTCGTCAGAAGAAGGCTGGCTTGCAGGTCGAGCGGGCTGTCTAAAGATGGACTGTGCCGAGCATTTGTTACGTGCTGCTGCGCAGGTGCTGGAGGGAGATTCCGAAGCGTTCATTTGACACAATGAAAATGACTTCTAATCATTTGGGAACCAAGTCTAAAGTCCAAAAAGGGAACACCTGCCTTCCCCTTACGTCACTTTTAGAGCGCAGCTCTTAGGCGCCCGTTTCCAGCTTGAGCGGCGTCGCCGTCGGCGTAATTAACTGCGCGTTGCATTATGGGACGTTTGCCATAATGGCGTCACACGTGACGTCACGAGAGTCACAAGTGACGTCACGAAGGTCCCGAGTGACGTCGCGACGGTCACTCGTGAAGGTCCCGACGAAGGTCACGACCTTCACAGTGACCGTCACGATTCCTTCACGAGTGACGTAACGAGGGTCACTAGGTTCAAGAGTGACGTCACGAGGGAGGAGGAGGGGGAGGGGAGGAAGATGCTTTTCCCTCCGTCCCCTCCCCTCCTCTTCCTCAAGAGCTGCTCTCTACTTCGGCATTACAGGGAATTGTAAACGTCTTTCATTTTTTATTGTCGCCAGTAGGGACTTTCACATTACAAACCCCGGTGAGGATGAAAATTGTAAATTCAATAACTTCTTAAAAAATTATTTTGGGCAAATTTTTTTGTTACTATTTCATCGATGGTTTTTGGTATGCTTGGCTAATGTTCAGGCAAATCGGGGACTATGAAGAAAACGTCCGAGCACCTCTTGAAACGTGGAATAACGTTCGCTTCCATTCAGTTCCAGCAGAACACTAACGATTCACGAAGTACAATCAATTTTGAACCTTGAACGTTGACCGCTTCCAAGAGCTCCTCGTCCGGGAAAAGGTCGACGTCGATGAGCGAGGCGCAGTGGATGACGCAGTCCACTCCTTCGAAGGCTGCATTGACCGCCTGAGCGTTGCACACGCTCGCAACGGTCTCCTTCATGTGCACGTTCATAGGCTTGCTGGTTCCGTGTCCTGGTAGCGAGGCAAACAATCAAGCACTCGGGTTGATTTGACTATGGCAAAAGTTCGCAGTTTAGAGCTATATAGTTGCCACCTGGCGGATTTCGAGCAAACTACCGTGACCGGCCGTCACGACTAACGGCGCAAATTTTACGGTAATAGAAATGTCGTCTGATTTCCTTCGCCAGATCGGCATGTTGGATGCGACGCAGAATACGAATACCGTCAAAAGCAGTGCGTGTCTGAATGTTCGCACTATAGGCTGTCGCCAATACTGTAATACCCATTTTCTAAAGACGAAACGTTGGGGAAGGTGGGGACAACCCTTACTAGAACTAGCTCTGTTTCACAGCGCCCCTGGAAACATGGGCTCCGCGGCGGTCGCGAGAACTGGAGCCGATGCAGTCGAGTATAAGGAGAGCAAGTCGCCTGCTCCTTTTGCAGGAGCTGCGGCGACATCAGAAAGACGTCGAGCTCTGATTGGCTCTGATTGAAAGATAGTGGGTAGATCTCGAAACAAGCTGCCTCAAGGTCTACTCACTATCCTTCATTTAGAACCAATCAGAGACCGGCATTCTAACGTCACCACAACTCCTGCAAAAAAAAAAAAAAAAAAGAAAACAGCAGACGAATTTGAGTTTTGTATTCGTTCCCGTTTTTTAAACCGTTCTACTGAGTATGCAACGGACGCTCGCTTCGCTCCCCTTGTACTGCTTCGTTTGCGCCGACAGACCCTACTGACTTCAAAAGGTGGGAACAAGCTATGCACAGAAAAGAGAGGAAACTCACTGCAAGGTGTAAAGTATGTGACGTGCACTTCGAAGACAAAGATGTCATCAAGCACTACTTTTACGTTATCGGCGGTAAAGGGGTGCTTGTCCCTCGTGGGAAGTGGGGCGGCTAGCACTCGGATAACAGCCCCGTGTTCCGGAACCTTTCCGGGCATGCTTTTGAGAAACTAGAGGCTTCTTCAAAAGTAGTAGGCCCGAGGGACGGAAACCGCAAGCCTCGATTGCAACGCCGCTAGTTCTTGCGACCGCCACGGGCGCCACTTCCGTTCATAGCCCGGAATAGGGAGCTGAGAAGCTTAGTCGGTTCTAGTAACGTTGGGTGGTGAGGCATAGGTTTTTAAATGCGTGAAGATCGCTGGTGCGCTGCGTGTCGCAGTCAACTGTTCGACATCCGAATCTCCGCTTCACATTACAACAAAAAGCGTTTCTTTTCTTTACACGAGACGTTGGCATGGTCAGCATAACCTGAATATACCCTTTTAAAAAGTCAGAGTCACCTTGTGGCAGTCCCAAAAGCTCCAATATTTCTGCTCTAATGACGGTGATAGGAGATCATGCTTGGCTAAATCAATCACCCCAAATTTCGTGAACCGAAGGTGACGTAAATGCAAATACTTTACTAGTCCAATCAAAACACCAAGGGGAGCGAAGCTGGCAGAAGAGCGTGAAGAGGGAGCTTCTGGTAAACCTCAGAACGACGTGCCGACGTTTCACTAGGAAACCTAGCGTCTTCGGAGCCCTGAAGAAGCTCGGTCTCCTACTGAAACGTCGGCACGCCGTTCCGAGGTTTACCAGCGAGAAGCTGTCTTCATATACTTAACCAAGGGAAAACAGGGCACTCCCCGAAAATATATAGAAAGCATTGACAACGAAGATCTACGGAAACACGCATGATGGCGGCAGCGGTACCGTCTTCGCATCCGCGACCACTTAAACCGCAACGCATTCCGAGGCGTCGCCTTCACGTGCTCCGGCGGCGAGAGCTATAGAGAGAAAGAGGCTTCGCCAAATAAAGCACTCCCCCACGAGTGGTTTATGTCGCGGCCGTCGTGGCAAATGTAGGCACATGATGAGAGTGTTCTGTATTACCCTAGTGAAGTATTTGTTACAAGAACCATCATCTTTTCCCCTTTCTGCTGTATGCTTCCGAAGACGTTCGCTTTTTCTTATGTGGAAAAGGTGTGTGGTATACCGCCATTAGAGGTTCGGGTAGAGCGTACCCTAGCCGGCGCTTTTGTGTTTGGGTCACGGTGGAAGGAACACATTTAGGTGATTACTCTGGCCGCTCTTCTTGAGGGAAGCGAGCGACCAGATCGTGTTCGGAGTTAGCCTCGAACCAGGAGTAGTTACTTCCGCGCCGCCGCGGAGGGCGCTGAGGTCTCCTCGGCGGCCACGGTGTCGGCGGCGTAGCGTGCTTGCCTTTTTCGTAATGTGGTGGTGTGGTGGTGATGTGTAGTTAGTGGCTGGTCTCGCGTTTTGCTTTGGTGTTGTGTCAATCACAGGTGCCACCATCGTGCACGAAGGTGAGCCTTAACCCGAAGAAGAAGAAGAGGAAGAAGAAGGAAGAAAACACAGACTTACGGACTCTGGCGACTTGGTGGCGGCGTGGCGGCGGTGAGGTACAACAAGAAGTGGTGAGCGGTGGAATGCGTGACCACCGCTGGGAGAAACAACCGGAGCGGTTGGTTTGAGAAAGATCACATACTTGGTTGCCACCTATTCCCGTGCGAGTCAAGCGCGCTCGGTGCGCCGAACGTAATGTGGCCGCCGCGTCGGACGGAGAGTCATCACCTAAATGTGTTTCTTCCACCGTGGGTACAACAAGAAGCGGTGAGCGAGGGAATGCGGGACCACCGCTTGGAGAAACAACCGGAGCGGTCGGTTTGGGTGGGACCCCGTACTTGGGCGCCATCTATCCCCGTGCGAGTGAAGCGCTCGGTGCACAGAACGTAATGTGGCTCGCCGGGTCGGACAGAGAGTCATCACCAAAATGTTTCTTCCAGCTTGGCTGAAACAAAAAAAAACAAAAAACAAACAAAAAAAAAAAAAAACGGCCATGCCCATGAGGAACTTTCAAGCGCTGCCAACACCGTGGCTGCCGAGGAGGGACCTCATACCTCAGCGCCCTCCGCGGCGGCGCGGAACTAATTCCTCCAGGTTCTAGGCTAGCTCCGAACATGATTTGGTCGCTCGCTCCCCGCGGGAAGAGCGGCCAGAGCTCATCACCGAAATGTGTTCCTTCCACCGGGGTTTCAGCCAACGTTACTAAAACAGACAGTCGGGAAACTCACCCTTGAAACCCGGACCACTCGCGTCCACCGAGACCAAACTGAGAACGATAACAGCGCCGCCCCTTGGCGACGAGTCAGAACGTGAAAGTTGATTTGTATTATAATTTGGCGGGAAATTTTCAATAAAAACACGTGACGTCACGTGACAGGTGACGCTACCGACTAGACGACGCACACACACTTGACGGCTTTGCGAACGGGTCCCGATAGCGCTACCGCGTTCCACTCTTAAAGGCGAAGCGTAAGCGTCCCCCAAGTTTTTTGTAGATACGTATATTACAGCGGAGCTGTTAGGGCCTAGGTTCCCTTGGATTGTGTCCACCAGGAAAAAAAAAAAATGATGTCACCGAACTCTGGACAGCTACCGCAATCTATAAGCGACGGCGGAAACCAGCAGAGGTGGGCATTTTAGGTCGCCCTCACTCACCCTCACCCTCACAGCCACACTCACCTAAGCCCCTCACTCACCCTCACCCTCACAGCTACACTCACGTTCAGCCCCTCACTCACCCTCACCCTCACAGTCACACTCACCCTCAGCCCTTCACTCACCCTCACTGAACCTCACGGCCCTCACGCACTCACCGCCCTCACGCACTCACCGCCCTCACGGCCCTAACCGCCCTTACGACCCTCACGCCCCTCACTCACTCATGGCCCTCACGCCACTCACCGCCCTCACGGCCCTCACCGCCCTCACGGCCCTCACCGCCCTCACGGCCCTCACGCTCTCATAGCCCTCACGCCACTCACCGCCCTCACGCCACTCACCGCCCTCACGCCACTCACCGCCCTCACGCCACTCACCGCCCTCACGCGCCTCACCGCCCTTGCGGCCCTCACACCCCTCACGCCCCTCACGCACTGATGGCCCTCACGCCACTCAGGCCAGCTTCAGATGGGGCAATTTCGCCCAGAAACTTTACGTCGCAACACCAGCAACACGGGCCGCCCGCGATCACACGCAGCAACGAATTGCTGCAATTCGCCATCGTCATCATAAAATTTTATTTTTCTTGCACTATTTAGACACAATTACGCGTTATAAACGTGTTTTTATGCATTTAAATCTCGTTAAGAATACTAATGCACCTTTCTGAAACAGTTTATTTCCAAAAAAACGATCGATTTCAAACCAGAACCAAGTCTTTCGGTGTCATCATCACCGGCACGAGGTATCACGTGAAAATTTTGCGTCCCTGATTGGATGCAGCCGTTTCAAACGCATTCGAATTGCTCCGAGTTGCATGGCCCTCACGGCCCTCACCACCCTCACGGCCCTCACGGCCCTCACCGCCCTCACGGCCCTCACGGCCCTCACGGCCCTCACCGCCCTCACGGCCCTCACCACCCTCACGGCCCTCTCGGCCCTCACCGCCCTCACGGCCCTCACCGCCCTCACAGCCCTCACGGCCCTCACCGCCCTCACAGCCCTCACGGCCCTCACGGCCCTCACTCACCCTCACACGCATGAATTTTCCTGGTTCAGAAACTCACTCACCCTCACCTCACCTGTGAAGATGAGGGTGAGTGAGGGTGAGTGAGGGCCCTCATGAGTGAGGTTTGCCGAGGCATGGAAACCAGACAACTGGTTGCCGCCGCCGCTCATAGATGGCGGCAATCTTTCTTCGGAGGAAGAAGAGCAGAACGAGCGGCGATGTGCGCAGCAGCGCGAATGGTTTCGCAACCGCCGCGAGGCCGCTATCGTCTAAAGTCCCACTGTGTCGAGCGCTTCAGATTCCCTTGCGAAAGAAGAGCAGATCACTCGCCTTAAAAGCCACCGCTGAAAAGAAAACACAAGCTACAGCTCTGCTGCTCTTCCTTCTTCACCAGTGTGGAAGGGCTGAAAGGTTTTGTTTTAAAGCTCGGCAATGATGTAGCCGCAAGGACGCGAGTAGTATAGCGAGGGGCGTTGCGTGGGATCACTCGAGAGTTGAATCTCACCGAGCCTTTTCTCGCAGCGGCCGGCGTCGAAGAGCCGCACTTCCTCGACTCCCGGCAGCTCCCCATCTTGGAGCAGACGTACCACGTGCTGTCCCAGAAAGCCGCTGGAGCCGGTGACCAGGACCACCCGTACCGGAAGCTCTCGGCTGCACATGTCGTCGGGTGGTACAGTTAAGGGCTGCCCTCCCTCTTTTGGTTCCTATTTCTGACATTTTCCATGCTGTGTGACAATTTCCATGGTGTGTGAAAAAGCACAGTGGAAGCTTAAGGCCGGTTCACACATGCAGCGGAGCGCTAATGTAGCGCTACGTGAGCGCTCCAAGGAGCGCTCATGTGGCGCTTCCTAGCGCGTGATGTAGCGCTCGGTTAGCGCTTCAGTAGCGCTCTGTTAGCGCTTCAGAAGCGCTTTGTTAGCGCTCTGTTAGCGTTACAGAAGCGCTTTGTTAGCGCTCTGTTAGCGCTACAGAAGCGCTCTGTTAGCGCTCTCATGCACGCTCCTTGTGCCGTGCTTGCTGCTGCGGAACAGCGCGTGCACGGCGACTCCTCTGTTGTTGTTTTTCCTTTGGCATCGAAAAAAGAGGAAGCAAAACAGCCGCTCTCCAAGCAAAGCGTCGGGCAGGCGACCCAGGGTCATGGACTTTGAGCGACTAATTGATTGGGTACGACCTCATCGCTTTCTATTCGTTATGCGTGACCCTGGTTTCAAAGACACGCAGTTACAAATAACCGCCTTCGAAAGAGCTCTGTGTCTCGGTCCCTCAGCCTAGGAGCAAGGTTCACTAGGTACCTGTCGGTATCTCGGTGGCGAAAGATGTCGCGCACCCAGAAGGCTCTTCTGGGCGTTAAGCCGTCCACACACATATGCACTAATCGCGTATGTAAGAGCATTGGTCGCATTTCTATTTCAGCATCCCACATGTCCGCCATGGTGCTGCTGATTCGCACCCAAGCACAGGAACCGGAACCGCAGTGCACGCGCTAATCCTCAGCACCGCGGTACAAGAAGCGCTACTAAAGCGCTAACACGGCGCTACTGGAGCGCTAACAAGGCGCTACTGGAGCGCTAACAAGGCGCTACTGGAGCGCTAACAAAGCGCTACAGAAGCGCTAATCGCGCGCTGTGTTAGAACTAAGTCACGCGCCAGGAAGCGCCACATGAGCGCTCCTTGGAGCGCTCACGTAGCGCTAACTTAGCGCTCCGCTGTATGTGTAAACAGGCCTTTAGACTTATCGCAGTCTTGAACACGTTATAAAAAAAAGTAATCGTTCATAATTACAGTTACATTTGCTTTATTCCAGAGTAGATTACTTGATTACCAGATACGAAATGTGATTGGCCGTTACTTGAAAAAGTAACCGTCCGTTACTTCTCCGATTACTTTGGATTTTTAAAGCGACAGAGCTTTCTATCTGTTGGAAAACGAGACATTCGCACTGTCCATTTTGGGTTAGAATCACCGTTTATGAACTACACTCTAAACAATGACTGTGCGTCTAGTTACCCGCAAAACACTGTAGACTTCTCTCTACTCACAAAGCCTGGCAGTTCGATGACGGAGCCATAGAGTGCGCGGTCGCAGACTTGGAGCGCGAGGATCTGGTAGCACAGAGCTTCAAGGAGCCATTTCTAGGGGAACCTGGACGTCAGCGCACAGATTTTGCAGCGGCGAGGATCCAAGGCACAATTGTGTGCTCGGGACAAGTGTGTTTCGGCGTCTCGCCGCAGTGGGGCGCCTGCCACGTGGCTGTCCTCTCATCCGTTGTCTGCCACTCAACCCTTTCCGTTTCGGCGACCGCTTTTTGTGGCGATCTGCCAGGCTTTGTAAGTATATAGGAGGCTATGAAAACACTTGAAGAGACAATCTTTGCGATATACTAAATGAGCTCAGCAAATGATGAGGCGGAAGATTTGTTTATACCTCAAAATGAAGTCTGCGCTGTGGCATTACGCAATGCAAATGTGACGCTTCGCATTGCGCAGTGCCACAGAGCAGACTTCACTTTTAGGTCAAAACGGATGTTCCGCCTCATCAGTCGCTGAGTTGATTTCGTAGGTCGGTGAGATTGGCTCTTTGAGTGTTTTGCGAGTAAGTAGACGCGCAGGCATTTCTTAGAGTGTATTTCTTAATCCACCAATTTTGATAAACCATCCTCCTATAAAAGATCTGGTTCGAACATTTCTTGCTAGGAAACTTACATGAACAAAGTGCGCCATTAGAAATGGTAGTAAAAAAAAAATTAAAGTAAGGGTTTCAAGTAATTTTAATACATACAAAAGTAATCAGACTACTGGTGTGATTACACCCAACTAAAAGTAATCAAATATTTCACAATATTGCTCCAAAAAGTAATTGATTACGAGTAACCTGATGACTTCTAATATATACCGTAGAAGTCTCAGTCAAAATATGACAGCCTGCCATTCCTTAAAATTAAAAGAATAAAAACACGAAGGACCAGGATGACACAACGACACTCGTTCATCTAGCAATAAGGGGGTGTTAAAGAGAGGTTGAATAGGGGGAGAGAAACCGGGAAAGGGCCGGAAAGGTAGACGGGGTGAACGAGGGGGCAAGGGCAGTTCATTCCCTCTACCTTCCCTGTTTTTCCTCCCGTTTTTAGCCCTCTCTTTAACACCCCCCTATTGGGGTGATCTTGGGCACTGCGCAAAGTTTTGTTTCCGTCATCAGACGTTGTTGCTAAGTGAAAGTGTCTCGTCACCGTTCTTCGTGTTTTTTTTTCTTTCCATAGTAAGTATCTACTTAAAAAAACGCTCGCTTTAGTCAACTTACTTCCAGTTATGAAAATAAACTTCATCATACTCAATACGTCATAGTACGTTTGGCCAATCACGGAAGGCCGACCACATTGACATTTTCCGTCGCGCACGTCATTAATACAAATTTAGCCGTGCACGTATAAAAAACAAAAAAAAACAAAAAAAAACAGCGTAGTTTTTTTTTATTTCTTTTTTTTTTTTGCTGGAAGGTCTATGTGTAAGTGGATGCGATTTTGTTTTGGTCACGGCAGGAGGCGCGCCATAGCCTCCTGAGAATGGACTTGCGCAGTGAGAATATCCAAGGCCGCGCCGTCAAACAGCGGCTGCTGTGGGGCACAGATGCCAAGGCCGCTGTCCTTTCGATCAAGCCTATTCTTTGTCATAACGTCAGAAGGAACCGAGACAAAACAACGGGCATAATTAGTACATCCTATGAAGCTGGGTTTTACCACGTTCAGATGCGCGCACGCTGTGAGAAGTCTCAGGGTGGATGACTGCACCGGAAGTTACTGGGAGAATGTACCATTACTTTCCCTTTAACCAGTTCCACCAATGCAAAATAATCGAACAAAAATAGAAGAAACCGGTGCAAAAGGGGTGTGCTCCTTTTCCTAATTTCCAGTTTAAAGTTTGACTGTTGATGTAGTATATTTGTGAGCAAAACACGCGCAGCGATCAAACCATAGAGTTATTATAATGTACGCTAGAGGTCCAACTGGTGCTAGGGTCAATGCGACTTCCTGGATGCAAATTGAAGCAGACAGGCACCAGTTTATGTTTGCGGTGCTTTTGTGCATTCCTATGGAAAAACACCCGTGCATTTTGTTTCTTCGCCAGAGAATAACAGGAATCACCTCTGTTACTTGGGTCGCAGCGAATATACTGTACCTTCATTGCCATTGTAAAAGTATAATTGCTTTGGTTACAGTATTCTTCTTCACCAGTGAACGATGTTAAACTACGCTATATTTCAGAACCAAACCTCTGTTCCATAGCAGGCGTGTCAAAACGAGCGAAAACTCTAAGCAAAATAACAATCGAATGAAATGTAGAGTGCGTCCAAGGTTCGCCAGGATTTTCGGTGGCGCTTATAGACCAGTGTCTGCTCTGTTCCATGGGCGCCGCCATGTTCGTTTATGCTAACGTCATGACACAGAAGGGGGGCTGCGTTTTTTGAAAGGCTCAGTTTCTTTTAGAAACCTTTGCCCATATCGTATACTTCGTTTCAGCCTAGGCCCGAGCGCGGCCGATGTTATCAGCCGAAGGGCCAATCAAACAGCGAAAAAGGCACAACGTCATGGTGTGCTCTCTGCAGTTGATAGGAATAGCCGGTATTCGCCGTCCCTCTTTGCGCGCTCCTCTGCCGGCTAGTCCTATCAAGCGCAGGGAGCACGCCATGACGTTGCGCTTTTTGCGCTGTTTGATTGGCCCTTCGGCTCATAACATCGTCCGCGCTCGGACATAAGGTGAAACGAAGTATAGTGCAGGAAGGTAAGAAATGCACAGTCACGAAGCTCCAAGAACCGCACCGACGCCAAGAGCGTTGTAAAAAGCAAAAATATTGTTTTATGCGCAGCCCCCCCTCTTTACAAGAGCCTGCGTTTGAGATTATTATTGCCCATTTTTATCGCTGGGGGCTAGGATATCGGACACTGGTCTATAGATTGCTAATATTCAAGCCCTGTCACTACATAATTACGACCCCATTGTGCACCTTTACGAACTGTTAAAAAGAGTAGAGTACATCGGCTATGAAAGCGTTTGAAAATTATTTCTATGAAATTTCTATTGAACTTTTATCTCAATTTATCGACCCCCTTTAATTGATTAATCGGTCTCATTCATTTGTATACATAATACATTTTTACGAGTGAAAATCACATTTTTGTTTTGCTTCTGCTGAATATATCATCAAAGGCGATATATACAATTTCTATCATGAATCAACTTCGATACGTAGTCGGGAACAGTTCAAAGATACGCACACTCAAATATTATTGCCTCAGCTGCATGAGGCAAAGAGAGTCGGTGATATTCCCCGGCAAGAGCGGCCTGTTTGGATTGCTCACAAAAGCTTTTGCCGCGATGAACGGACACTCGTACGAAGTGACCGCGGCACATGTAGCCATCTGGACTTGTCTGGTTTTAAAACTCTCCCCTACAGTCTACTTCAGGTTAAAGTTTCGCTTAAAGTTTGACCTTTGTATAGGTGTATTCTTCCATGTCTGCGTGCTGTGCGTGGTGAAAGCATTTATGTTACTTCAGTTTGGTTCGTCAAAATTTTACCGATTAACAGCTTAAAAAAATTGTCCTGATTAAAGACTTAATCGATTAATCGGTAGGTTGATGGATCAATCGCCCACCCATACAAATTTTCTATGCCGGACAGCTCTTATCGGGCACCTGTTCTCTGGCTTCTCCCTATTTTCAACGATTTCGACTGTGCGGGTGATGTTTGGAATGCAGGAAAATCAACTTCGCACTGCATGAGCAGAATGAATAACGCAGTTCTTGTTTATTGGAAATCGGACGATACTATTTTGGCCTTAACTTTATTTTGACAGTCTACATGCTGAGGAAGTTACTGATCCAGTGTTACTGCGTAGTTTTTGCCGTCTCTCTTGGTTTTCCAGGTGACCTTCGTTCTTTTTGCACGTAGTTCGCGCTAACAGTGTCCAACAGTGCACAGGAATGCATGCATTACGAGCTTTTTTTAGCACCATGTTTAATGCCACGAATGGGAAAGAGAAACGTCGTAGCTGACCAATGTTTTCATCCACGTGACAGAGAAACATCGCAAGCTACCTAGTACGTACGAGTTATTCGTGATATTTTCTCTTACACTCAAGTGCAGGGAGAAAATGCACTCGCTTTTCCCCAATGTTGTGCAAAATACTCAACAAACTTCTTTAAGATAAGATATATAGTAAATACCCATTTGAAAATCTATTTTAGAGTAGTATTTAAGTTACTTTTACTACTATCTTGAGTAGAGTGCAACTACCTTGAAGAAGTAATTGAATTACATTCTAAAATATTCGACAAGGAGTGTCCACGAAGCCGCTTTTGAATCCCTGGCTCCGCGTGGCAGAATACTAGTTTGGAGGATTCTGAGAATGAAACAATGTGCACATTCGGAAGGAGATGAAAGAAACGTTTTTGAACGAGCTTGGGATCCAAAGTTAAAGGAGCTGTGCAACAATTTCAGTGCTTTGCTTAACTTATTTGGGAGTCGGTGTCGACCTTTCTGAAGTAAAAAAAAAAAAGAATCACTTTTGCCTGAATATCCTGGTTTTTATTACAAAAATGGACAAAGATTGAGGTTTTCGGCACCTTTCAACTCCTTCACCATCTTCCAAGTCACGTGCGCTGTGACGCGAATGGGGGTCGCGCGGGGTTCCGGTGTAGCTCTCTCTCTAGAGCCATGAGTGAGCAACGAGAACTCACCCACTCGCGACCATGTGACCACGTGCTGGCGCAGCGCGATCAACGCGGCGAAAGGAGGACAGTCTCGTCCATCCCCGTCGCCCCCGTCTTCTGGCGGCTGTTCGCGGTGGCAGACAGAGCTGACAGTTTTGTTGACCTCGGATAGATGGTGCCACTAAAACTCCGTTTAATAAAAGTTTTGTCGATAATACCAGGTTTTTGAAGCATTTATGTTTATTTTGGAACGACAAGAGTTATAGAAAATTACCTTTTATCAAGCAGGTATTTAAACACCTTCCTATCTTTTTACAAGTCCCCCGTTGACGTCATGCCGCGTGGTTCTCATGGCCGCCGCTCGCGGCTGCAGGTCGGGAAATATTCTAACTTTTACCTCACAATTACGTGGCGGAGTCGCAACATTTCGAAGGAAGGAGATGTGTTTTCTGTCCTTTGTGAGAAGATAACCGATGTCAAAAGTAGAAGGTGAAAATTCTTTCAATGTTAATATCGTAATAGACACACAAGGGGCTTTGGGGAAGCCCAGTCTAGGTCACTGCGGCTCAATGAAACCAGACGGATCTGGCTTCCTTGGCCGAGGGAGTGTTCGCGTCGCTTGAAAACGTACTCGCGCATTTTTATACCAGAGCCCCTGAACCGGCGATTTCCTAAAATGGTTTATTGTGACCGTGCTAAGCGTTGGCGTCACAATATTTCTCTGACAGAACCAATCTAGCTTCAAACAAAGGTGTAAAATCTCGGAAGCGTCACCAGCACTTTTCTTGCTTTACGCGTGACGTGTCATTCAAAAACAACCTAAAAAAAAAAAAAAAAAAAAAAAAAAAAAGCGGACAGGAGGATTAAAAGCAGGCGTACTTGGAGATATCCGACTGCGTTTTGCTCGTCCCTTGCTTCCTGTCCTGCTTTTGGTCTCTTGCCTCCAAGTCTCCAATGGTTTCAGCTTTGCCCTAGAGTCTGACGATCCGTTCCGTGGATTGTTCCGGCGACAAATATTTTCGAAGGTTGAAAAATGTATTTGGGATGCCGAGTACAAGATAGTGAGATATGTAATTAAGACAGAGTAGGGCAAATACCCTAGACGAAATGTATTTGCAAGCTACCTAAATACTACCACAAGTATTTGAAGTACAGTATCTAGAGTAGAGTATTTTGACATAGGCACAAATCCACAAGGTGTTTTCCCATAGAAATGCATTACCGGAAGTCAACGTTCGACTGGTTGCTGTCTGCTTCAATTTGCAACAGCACACACTAGCGCCAGCTGAACCTCTAGCGTGCATTCTAATAACTCTATGGGTCAAACAAATTGACGCCAAGGACGCTGAAAGAGCTTTACTGGTGAATACGGGTGTTTCTCCCCGCAATACCCCCTAAAAGGCAAGGCCTGCGCTTATCTCCCTCGAACGTCATCACAGTTGCATCCGCGGAGCGCCGCCCACCTTGCGTCAGCGTCGCCGCCAACGCGTCTTGCAGCGCCCCACAAGGAGTGCCAGCTAGCACGCGGCGATGCCAAGACGGACACGTCTGGCGCTTTGCGGCGTCTCCCGTCGAGCTTCGACGTGCTTGCCGCTTGGGGCGCGTCGGGGATCCACTAACGATGACGTCATGCGCGGGCGTTGTCTTCTAGTGGTTATTGACTCAGGCACCGTTATACACCAACAGGCGGCTTTGACGCCACTCTGCTTCGGTAGCGCTGTTACCGTCACGGTTTCACCCAAGGTGTAAGATAGACAGGTGGGGAAACGGCCCATAGAAGTCTGGCGTAGCGCCGTGACCGGATTGTGTACTCGTCTGCCCGCGGGTACACTCGATTTGCGACAGATGGCGCTGCGGCGAGAGGAAAAAAAGTCGGAATCGGATTTACGTGGAACTCTATGGGAGAGTGCGCAAAATAAACCGAGAGCACGACAGTCCTCCATTCAAAATCCACGAGAAACTATCTCCGTCAGTTTAGCCAATCGCCACCGGTCGCCCACCCGGAGTGAGAGTTCGCGGTGCTCCACATAGATGGCGCCACAGAAAAAGAGAAAACCGAGGGGGACACAATCCGGTCGCTCATTTGGCTCTTGTTTCCCCGCCTGTCTATCTTACACCCTGGTTTCACCTCAGAATCTGGTTTCCGCTCACGCGTAGCGCCCACACCTGGTGGGGGCGAACGAGGGCTTGATATATGAACGGCGTACGTCGGTCTTTTTTTTTTTTTTTTTTTTTTGGCGTGTACGTCGGCCATAAGTTCATGGATGCTCCGTGACACGAAGTCCAACTTGCCATACCTTTCTTGCGCTGAATCCACCACCTCGGGGAGAACTGTGTGGTGACCTTCGACGGGCACGGCTACGGGAGGGCTTTTCATGTCGGTCCAAATGGAAGTTCCCGGTCCGCAGCAATTACTGTGGCGAAAAATCGTACTTTGAGCGGAATCCGTTTTTTTACGCAGTTGTTTAAATTTGTTAGATTTTTTTTTTGTGCTCTCAAAACACCCTGAACACGACAGGTGTATGAGGGAATGCTCACATCGTTCCTAGGGTCGCATCGCAGATTTCAGTTTTAGGTGCACCGCTTTCCCTAGTGAAAAAGCCATTTGCATGAGAGATTTCTTGTGTCCAATAAACAGATATGAATCATGCAAGATTTATAAGGACATATAAAAACCATATGAGAACAATATAAGAATGTCGTACAATAAAGCAAGAACAGATTAGGCAACGACCGTGCAAGTGATGGTTTGATACTTCTTTGCGTTTATTAAAGTTTTACCAGCGATATGAACTCTAAAAATGGCGATCGCTGTGCGTGCCCCGTTGCTCCGAGGCGGCCGAAAGGTCTGTGACGGTGGCGAACGCGGACGTCTTTTTCGATATATTTGTGACACGGGCTCCATGGTACGGATATCTTCGCTTGGCCAGTGTAGCGTCTTATTTCTGCAGCTAAACAGTGACAGTTGTAACTTGTCGTCGGAAAGATCAGTCGGCTGAGGCATTGGTCGGCTTGCAAGTTAGAGCAGCGGCCATTTTGAACGGCCGATTGTCTCGGACGCAGGGGCCTCGACTCTCGGGCGAGTTGGTGGGACGCTCCAAAAATGCGAGTCCATCTTCAGCTCGTCGATTCGGAGCGGGTCTCACGGAGTGGACTTTTGCCTCCCTCGAGGATTTTGGAAAGCGCTCCGGATTTACGAGTGGAATTCACCATAAGTTTTGATTTGAAGCAATTTACAAGTTTGACGTTTCTCGCCTCGTAGCGGCCACCACGATATTTTAAATAATCATTTTACGTTACGGCTAGACTATAATAAGGTAGAGCGTCAAGTATGCCACATTACGCCACACAATGCCCCAAAAATGACAATTAAAATCCTTAAAGTTTTTTTGTTAATTAGCTATTTGTCACACTTCGTCTCTTCTCTAGCGTCCGCACGGTCCCCAACTTGGACCAAGGGCTGAAATAACACTAAAACATGCTTGCATAAAAAATAAATATGAGCCACAAAACAACAAAAACAACAGCAACAACAACAACAACAATATAAAGACTTACTTTTCGCTTGGTTTCGCTGACACCTCCGATCGGTCTTGTGAGCACAATTGTCAGCGGCTCGTGAAGCCATCCCTTTTAAATAATCGGGTTAGAGGGTGTGATATTGCCATGGCAAATGAGGCGTACCCTTTCATTTGGCACTAACGACGTTCATTAAACTTTCATTAGCCGTAGGAGAGAGGGCGATCGTTCCATCGGAAGGGCCATTGTCACAGTCATTGAGCAGTGTAACAACAACATTACCAGCGCTGTTTCATAATAAGGCTAGGTGCCAAGCAGAATGTAAAAAAAAGTAAGAAATTAAAAAAAAAATAGTCGGGGGTAGGTGAGTATGTAAATTTCATTGATGGAGACTCAAATCTTGTTGGGGCCCCAGTGCAGGGCTCCAGTAATTTCTTCCGCCGTCTTCGCCCGCTTGACCAGGCTTCGCTGATCATTGAGAGGCGAGCCGAGCAGCGCAGCTTCCCAGGTCTTGTGAGAAGGGGAAAGGGGTAGGGGGGGGGGGGGCGTTGAAGGTACCTGCCCAAGTTACATTGTAAAAAAACGGGTACACTCCACAGTTCGGGCATTCCTTGGAATAACGGGTGGGATAAAATTTGTGAAGGAGAGCTAAGTGCTTGTATGTGTATGTCTGTAACTGGCGCCAGGCCGAGGCCTTCTCATGAGTAAGAGAGCGGTGTGGCGGACGCGTACCTGAATCTTTGGCCGCGCAAATGAGCAAGAATCTCGGAGTACTGGTTGGATTTGGTCTCTGGTACTGGTTTGGCGTTGAACTGGTCAGCGTTCGTGGTTGGCGCCTGGAGGGTGCAGGCTCGGGCTACGGCGAGCGCTTGCCGATTGCCGTGGACACAGATTCGTGAACGGGGGTTCCTACCGATTCCACATGCAGATGGTTGGGTTGTCGTGTCTTGAGAATTTGAACTGTTTGAGGTGTTATTCTGCCGCGCAGAAGCGTGGATGTCTGCAAGTCGGTGAGGATGGTCAGATCCTCCGAGCCGCTTGCGGCGGCGAAGTCGCTGGTGGCGGCTAGTGCAATGGCAACTTTTTCTCCACCACGATCCCAGTGGTAACCACTGAGATCGTGGTGCGTACCGTTGCCGTGGTGATCGCTTCCATCTTGTGGCCGATCACGCTGATGGCTGCTGCGGGCTGATCGGGTAAGATAGCCGCGCCCGTTTAATGGACGTTTTTCTGGCCACCTTTGGTGCGTTGGAGGGCCTTGGCCCTCGCAACGCTACGGCCCGAGTTGACTGTAGGGTTCATGTTTCCTGTAATCGGGGCTGCTTGAATGCAGTCGCGTTGGGCCGTAGGTACTTGGACGGTACCCCGCACTGTCTCGGGAACGGGGATGCCGAGGGACGCCAGTAGGTGGCGGCCGGCTGGTGTGAGGGCCAAATGCTCAAGCTGGCTTGCCAGGTGAGCTTCGGTCATTTTCTGGTAGGTGTTGTGTAGTCCCAGGTCCATCAGTCTTGCGGTGGACGTGTAGAGGAGACCAAGAGCAATCTTGTACGCTTTGGGAATGATTATGTTCACCTTGTCCTTGTCCCCTTGGGTTATGGTGAGGTACGGAGTTGCCTACGTGATGCGGCTGGTGATGAGGGCATAGACCATCCGGACAACGTCTGGTTTCTTGAGTGCGTGCTTGCAGGTTTTGACGCGGTTCATCATACGCTTAATCTGGGTCGTAGGTTCCTGGATCAGGTGCATAGTGTGGATGGACCGTCCATCTTGGTGGAACTAGAGGTTCAGAATGCGGACGCGCTCCACTTCAGGGTCGGGGGTACCGCCCAGAAAGTAGAGCTTGATGTCTGCAGTCTTGATCTGAGGATGGGATTTGCGTTCCCATTTGCGTATGCGCACGAGCTTTTCAGACTTCCGGGAATGCACTGGAGATTGACGGCCTTGAGGTACCGCTGAACGGTGCAGACGCCCTCCTGTAACAAGTTTTGCTTGGCTCTATCTGAGCCCGAGGTTGTCCAGATGACCAGGTCGTCAGCGTACAGGATGTATTTGATGCACCGAATATCTTTCAGTTGTGCGGGTAGTTTGCATGTTGCCAAGGGGAACATGTTGGGTGACAGCACAAAGCCTTGTAAGATCCTTTTGCTTGGAACCTCCATGGTGTCTTTGCGGATGAACTCGGTGCCAATGGTGGCAATGCGATCCTTGAGAAAGTCGCGCATGTACCTGTAGATTCGTTGTTAGTTTGTTGAGGCCAGGGTTTGGAGCACCAGCATGTGACTGCCCTATTGAAAAGACCAGTTTGAAAAACTAATTGGTCAGACTGGTATTTCGACTGGTCAAACTGGTAGTTGGACTGGTCATACTGGTCTAACAGGAAATCAAACTGGTGCAACTGGTAGCCCGACTGGTCTAACTGGTAACCATATTGATCTAACTGGTCACCAGATTGCCTTCTAACTGGTCACCAGATTGGCGTGACTGGTCACCATATTGGCCTTACTGGTAACCATATTGGCCGAACTGGTCACCATATTGGCCTAACTGGTCACCAGATTTACCGAACCAGATTGTCCAAACTGGTTACCCGTTGACCCCTCCTTCTCACTTTATTTATTGGCTTTCTCATTTTGATTTATTGGCTTTCAAATAATTACAGCATGATCGAGCGTTTACTTTTTACTAAGAGATTAATCCCCTGAGCCGTTTAAAATACTCTCAGAGGTATGACATTGCTGGAAAAAAATCAACATGCTGGGAATATTGTTTATTGCTTAGGCGGTCACCGAGAAATTCCGTGTGTTTAAAACGACCACTATAAAAGACGGAAACGCAGAGCTCGGTAGTACTGGTCGGGCTAGTGTGCTGTTGTATTGATGTTTGTATGTACCGTGTATGTGTATGCGCTCAATGTATGTTCAGTTGATGCTTGTAGTAGGCGTTATGTGTCTACGTTTGTGTATAATAAAGATTTCCGAAGCGCAGTGGTGGCGTGCACAAATGAAAATATTTTTTGTCGAACCAGTGTGACCAGTTCAACCACCATGACCAGTTCAACCACCATGACCAGTTCAACCATCATGACTAGTTAACCAGTATGACCAGTTCAACCGCCATGACCGGTCAACCAGTGTGACCAGTTGGAACCACCTTGACCAGTTCAACCATTATGAAACTGGTCAAACTGGAGCAATTACCAAGTTGAAATTGGTACCAGTTTGAACTGGTCTTTCCAATAGGGTGATGTTGCCAGCCTCCTTCATACTGACCAGAGCCAGGACTGCTTGCGTGGTGGTGCGTGAGATGTCGTCCAGGACGTCTTTCTCGAGTTGTAGGAACACGTCTTGCGTGGACAGGTGGGTTGTAAACCCAAAAATCGTGTGTTAAAAGGCTCCCGTGTCCTCGAGATACGGCTGCAGGCGGTTGAGCACGACGTACTCCAGCAGCTTGTCCAAACATTAGGTCAAGGATATGGGCCAGAGGTGTTTTAGGTACGGGAGCTTGTCTGGTTTGGGAATGAGCACAATCTCTGCGTGTTTACACTTTGCGGGAAGTTCGCCCGATTCCCACACTTGGTTGAGGTGCGGGGTCAGGGTCTTAAACAATTTTGCGTTGAGGTTTCGGAGGAGTCGTTTCTCAATTCTGCCTCTGCCGGGGGAGGTGTCAGGTCCTGGGCTGCCGGCAGAACTTCTGCCTCGGTAAAGGGCTGTCTAGTTCCTGGTTCGCGTGGCCGTTGTACTCGGGGTATTCGGTGCTGGTCGTTTCGCCAATGTAACGCTTGACTAGCTTCTGCAGAATCGCTTCGTCTATGCCTTGAAAGTCCTGCACAATCTTGCGTAGCGTCTCGCTAGCGTGTCTTTTGCTCTTTGTGGGGTCCAGCAGATGACGAAGAAGTGACCACGTCCTTACTGTGCAAAGACGTGTCTGGAGATTTCCAGGGGGCTACGAAGCTAAACTCAACGCGGATCGGCGCACGCTGGGGCCCTAATCTGGACACTTAAAAACGAAGACAGCGAGAAATGGGGCGACTGTGATTGGCCGGTGCCAATGTCAAGTGCGGCGTCGGCCAATCACGGCAGCCGGATTTCTCGCCGACTTTTTGGCCAAGTATCTAGAGTATGGTCACAGCTATCTGCACTATATATATCTCTCCGTGTGCGTTGATTTTCGACTTCGATAGACTTCGAGGAATGCCATCACCAATAGTGTACTCATTTTTACTTTAAGTACGACCGCGGCCGACGCTGCAACGAAATGGAGTCAACAAAGCAGCGCTAAAAATGCATCGTCACGGCGCTTGTTGTTTTTGTAGACTTCCAGCGGTTAAATCAATCACGCACTGAAGAAAGCAATCACCGCGCGTAATTGTGATCACCGCGCGCAATCATCGCGCGCGATTGGTTTAGTCGGTGAAAGAATGTCCACAAAGACAAGCGCCGTGAGGATGCACTTTTGGTTCTGCTTGGTTTGGCTCCATTGCACCGTAGCGTCGGCCGTGGTCGTACTTAAAGTGAAATGGAGTATAGACCAACTCAACTCTATGACGTCACGCCACTGCGGTGGCACTGCTGTTGGCACTGCGCACGCGCAGTGCCTACACCCGGCGTGGGCAAACGCGGGCGTGTTTGCAAACAGATTACCTTCTCTTGGCTTGCACAGATGTCGAGTCACAGCAAAGCGGGCGTTGACGAGCTTCCACAAAATGACAATGCTGGGGAAAAGGACACGGTAGAATCTAAAATGGCAAGAACGTATTCTGCTGTGGTCAAAATGAGGAAAAGTATACGTAACGAGAGGACACAAAAATTGTATTTCGGTTATGGCTGCGCCCATGCACTGCTACTGCAAAGCGTCTACGCACTTTTGCAAGCAAGGCGTCCCGGCGTATGCCCCACGCGTCCAAGCACGTGCGGCATGCACGTGGAAGTGGCTTTGGCAGAATTGCAATTTCACGTGCTTCCTTACACGAGGATAAACATGGCGGCGGCCAGATGACCTGTTTGCAATGGGAGCGCATTTCCGGACGTCGCTTCGGTACGGAAACAAAACATAAACAAAAGCAAAACCATTAAGGGACGTTTTTTTAAATTTTATTTGCTTAAAAACGAATTTTAAGTGTACTATTTAGTTTTAACTTTGTTTTCTTTTTTTAATGTGTATGACCAAGAGTACAAGCTACGGTTTATAAGTTTTTAATTTGTTTTTGCGTTTATTTTTTATTTTTTTTATTGGCTTGTTTTTAATGCTCCGCCGGCTCCGTCAGTTCGATTGGTCTTCAAAACTCTGGTCATCTTGGTGCTTCCTAGTTTTTGTTTTTTTTCTATTTTCTTTGGAGCTACACAATACCTGGCCTCTTGGGGTACGTACAAGTACGGTGTAGCAGAGGCAACACGTCGCACGCAGGAGTCAATTGTGATTTGTGTCATCGTTACATTATTTATTATATCTGTGTTGTGTGGTCGAGCGGCTACTCTGGCAGGTGTACCGACTTGTGAGTAAGTACTTTATTCTACACTTTTTTCATCCTATGATGGACTAACTGTGAAGCCTACAAGCACAAACGAGTAGCTTTGAGACTCCGGTTGCATGTGCGCTCGTGCAGCCGAGGTAGTACGATTCAACGCAAGGAGCTCGCGCTTGTAGCCTTACAGGCTAGTCCATGTTAGGATGAGACGAAGTATGGGTTCCTTTTTGTATGTCACTCAAGTTTTTACGTTACATAAACATTTCTTCAAAGTACAAAGATGTCTGTCGTTATTGCACTTACGGGCACTGGGTCATTGTAGAGCATGACTATGTTGTTTTAGAGATGACGAGCTGCGCTAAAGGGAAAGTCAAGTTTAACTGCGGAAGGTGTCTATAGGCACGTTTGTACTGCATTATTGAACTTATGCAGTGAACAGTATTCCACACGAAAAGGACGTTTATTTACACAAAATATGGAGATGTATCAAGTGCACACAGTGCTGTGTTTGGTACTGGTATGCAAGTGCATGGTTGTAAGGTATGTCTCTCGGTTGATTAAACTTCCGAGTGAAAAAAAAACCTCGAAATTAAAAAAAAAAAAAACGAAATTGTCCATGCATCGCCAAAGTGCTTTCAATGCTTTGTGCATTTACCCCATACGTTTCACTGAGGCACCACAGAAAGTTCTGATGATTTATAGAAAAAAAATGGTAGTTAAGGAAACTAAATAATCAACACGTTCGGTGCAATTTAGGTGGCGGCTTCATATGTAGAGAGCATGACACTGCTTTCGCAAACGCGCAGTTGGCAGATTTTAATTTTTATTTTACACTTGAATAGTTCTCACCCAAGATACTATGTAATGGAATGAGCTAGTGTGGGCTAGCCGGGCCTCTACTTAAACGGTGAAATCTGTTCTCCAGCACTAATCAGTATGAGTGAAGTGAAACAAAGCATGAATGTCGTGTTTGTGCCAACAAGTCGCACAGGATACTGTACCGTTCTGCGATAGGATGAGGGTACCAGAAAGTGTACAATACAAGGAGTATGTACATAATGGTGCCATAGAAATCTGAAATATGTCATTCATTCATTCAAACAGACACAAAGCAAGAAAAGGTTGAAGATGGTTCTAAGGGAATATTCACGGACGACCACGTCCCACAGAATACACTATATTACAATTTGGAAGATGTTAAATTTGAATATCTAAAGATTTTAGATCTCGGAATCCTTTCCCCCATCTTTAATCTTTACTCATGGTTGGTGCAACATTGTTTGTTTTTCGTTGCATGGCTGCCTTTTCCCCAACACGTCCCAGTGCACGCCAATGCTCTTGATGAAGAGGGCGGTGTCGTTTCAGCTCGGAGACACTGGACACGCTGCAGTTGCCTTATTGTCTTTTGCGCTGACCGGAGCACCCCTTGGTGGGTGAGCCACGCAGACCTAGACCGCCAACAGACGGTGTCCCTTCTTGAAGCAGGGAGCTGCACTCTCCGAGCAGTTCTAGCACTTTATTCAGATTATCTTGGCTGGTGCAGTAGTAGGATAAGCTTTTTCCCCTTTCAAATTCGGCTATGACTTTTGCTTTCAGTGCTCCTATTCCCAACTTTTCCCGACGTTCCAAGTCTGGGAGTGCGGTGTCTGTGGCATCGCACTCTTCACTCACATCAGCCGCAACATGTCCACAGCTTTCCGATGGGGTGGCTACTGCAACATCTGAGACATTTAAGCTGTCAAGGCTCATTAATGGGTCATTTTTGTAAGAGGCAGGCAACCTGTCGAAGCATCAACCTTGGATGTGCAAACATATGTCACAGAAGTGCTTGCAGGGCAGTCCAGTCTTCTGAAAATCTGGGCAACTGCAGCTCGGTGGGGAGAACTGCACAAGGTAAGAAGCATTTGCCGATGCAGTACTTTGAACATGAAATATGCCACTAGGCTCATCTGTCGTTACGTGGTCCGCGTCTATGTCCTCGGCAGCATGTAGCCTTGCCATTATATTTTTGACCACAGCAGGATGCCTGTTGTGCAGGAATGTTGCTACAGACGAGAGGTAAACTCTGTAGTCTGAGGAGAAGCGCAAGTTGTCTCTTGAGAAATGCATCTCCCTATCGCTCAGAAAAGTCTTCATCGTCTGCAGGAGACTTGTCGGGCTCTTTCGTCCACTGTGGCATTTCAAGTAGTGCTCTTTGAGCATTTTGTTTTGGGCTTCTGTTCCATTATTAGTTCTAACAGTTAGCTCACTCCTAAAGCAGGAAGCCCTCATTTCTTTTACATTTAACCACTGTCCCTCCACATAGCTCTGCAGCTTTCGATTTGATTTCCACATGGTGGAAGCTTTAAGGCACTCAAGTGCAGCATTACAATCGTCTTCACAACTGGCATGCGCAAGTCTACGAAGGAGACCCAGCAGTGCGTCTTTGTCAGCTACCCCATTTTCTTTCTTTCTGCACCACCTTTCCCAAGCTTGCTCACGGTAAAAGTCGCAAAGAGCAACACGGCTCTCAGGAAAGACTGAGGAAATTGCATTAATCTCGGCATTCCTGAAATCAACCATCCGAAACTTGGGACTAAGATCTGGGCACCATAGCCGAAACCGCTCCAATGCCTCTGCAATACACTCCGCAGTTTCAAATTGCACAATAAACATACCGACAATGACATAACCCGTGGGTGCTTTTGCCACAAGAAAAAAAAAAGTGGCAGGGCATAGTCAATTGTTTTGTTTGCCGCATCAAGACAAATCACATCTCCTGCATATTTCTGCATTGCAAATTTCATGAAAGCCGTCTGATGACAAAACAAGTGTTTCGCCACATTTCTTTGCCATTACTTCCAACACCTCATCATCCAGAGACAAAGCATTTGTTGCTACTGCTTCGGAGATGCTTTGGAGCTCTTCAGAGCTGGGTGTATCATGCACCCGGTAGGTACGGAAAAAGTAGTTTGCAGTTGGGTCTCTCTCTTTCATTTCTTCTACCAGTTTCAGGGCATTCTCCTGGTCGCAGGAGCTGAACTGATTTTTACGAATGGCACTCTGAATGTGTGTGGATAGATCCTGACATGTGAGATAATATGCGTGGCAAGATTCAGATGGTTTCTGTTTGCCAGCAAAAAGCATATCCTCTACGAAGAAATGGAGGCATTTCTGAACCTCATTCACCGACGTGACGCCTTCCTTTACAAGCAACTTGATCTTGGATGCAACATCTGCGTCCATTGGTTGTGCATAGCTAAGGGTCATGCCGAACTGGTGGTTGCAGTGTGCATCTTTTCCAGACATGCTTACATAAATTCTTTGCTGACATGCCACCCCAGCACCATCTTCAGCTGACAGTGCAGTGCGCCGCTTGGACAGAGTGGCCTTGGAAATTTCTTTCTTCTTCCGTTGAGTGCAGTCTGGTGGAAGATCCATCTAAAGGTCATAATAAGACAGAATATGCTTGTAACATCACCCAAAATTCTACAAAGGACCAGTAGTCAAAATTTGTCAGTATGGAGGTTCTCGAAGGATGCTTTAGATGTTCTGGAACCAATATGAAAAGGTTTCCTTTTTTCTGTAAGCTGTATGTTATTGTACCTGCTATGAAGTGTGTGTTTGCACATCATAACTGCATCTACATGAAAACAAAGCTACATAGACAATGAAGAACACTTTTGGCTTCTGAAGAACAAGTACAGCTCAGACTTGCTCTTTCTGCAAACATATTTATTTCACCTAAAGGCACCGAACAGGCACATCACATAAAATCAAAGGGCGAAGTATAAGCATATTAACTCTGAGCATATGTGAAAATGTGGCAAATGAAAAAGTTAAAGGAAACATGAAAAGTCCAACTTTAAATGCAAAGCAGCAGCAGAATAGCAAAATAGTGTAAATGCAGCATATAACGAAAAACAAAAGAAATACGAAGATCAACTTAAATTATGTATTTTTATAATAAGCTTTCTTACGTTAAATCACTTTTATTGGTGGAATGGGGTATCCTCCACTAGTGAACGCGAGGTTTGCGGAATCCCTCTGACAACACTTCTGAAAACAACAGGTGGTAAGAACTGATTGGCAAAGCATCCTGATATTATAACGTGCAGACATGTGTAATTGTTCCAAAATTTTTCATGTTACTCCTAATGTCAGTGTATCCAATTATAAATTCATGAAATACGAGTCAAAGAAAAAAATGTGAATAGTTTTCGAAAAATTCCGAAACTTTAGAATTTCAGGCCCATGCAGTGGGCTTCCCCCGCGGCATAGGTGTACTTAAACAAAGCAACACTCATGGCAGCAGTTTCATTAGCGCATTGAGTAGACATGTGGAATGCACTGTTATTACGCTAGATTTCTTTCTTGATTGGGTACGCCATTTATGGAATAGGAGGATGTCATTTAGGACTTAGTCTGTACTTTTCATTTGTTAAAAGATTAACAAAGAGGTGCTTATTTGAAGCTGCTGCATTGCCTAAATTCAAAATACCATTTGAGAAACTTGTTTAAACTTAAATAGATTATATATTTCAAAATCGATGTTTTATATATTGTCACGGGTGGTGACAAAAAAAAAACGGGAAATATACAGGAAGAATTAAACGTTTAATGTAGCGAACTTGTGCCAAAAATAAAAGGGTACAAAGATAATAACAGAGCGTCGCGGGCGTCGAAATCGGCGTAGCAGCACAGTCGAACGCTGGGGCGAAACTGATTCCGGCTTGCCACGCGGAGCCGCTTTTGTACACGCGTTGGCTTCTGGAGCATTCGACGTAGAAGGTTCGATGCGTAGAACATTCTAACCTAGAATCAGCTAGACGGTTCTCGAATTCACCAGAACATCATATTACACTGTCAACAGAAATGCGTAGCCTCGGCCAGGAATTGAACCCTGGCCCTTCGCGTGGGAGGCAAGCGCGATAACCGTTAGGCTACGGCCGCGCTGCCTACTTGGCGCGCGGCAATATCTTTTATTAAATCTCAAGTTCGAAATTACTTGATTTGTTAAAAATTATTTAAACAGTATAACAATTAGAATTGATCTGTGATGCTACACAAAGAAACACTAAGGTTATTTAAATTTCCCCTAACATTGAAAAGTGCTGTTTACACTGTAAACAGCACTTCGTATTTGCAAATAGCACTGAAACGGAATTGCTGGTTCTTAGTGGAGCACATCAGCTGCCATTTTAAGACTCCCTGGGATATTTTTTATGAAATCAGCTCTTCCCAACAGCTGTTGCTATGGCAACTTGTCAGCAGAACCATGGCTAATATCAAAAAGACATTCCACTGGTTTTAACTTTCTGCTGCAGTTTCCTACTGTGCAGACTCCTGAGACACGAGTTCATTTGTCTTTACGTAAACAAAACCCGAGACTCGGGTACACAGAAGAAGACGAGCACACAGAGGGTCTCTCTGTTTTTGAGTATCGGGTTTTGTTTACGTAATGAATCACCACCAGCTCGCTTGTTTTTAAGTATTATTTAATTTGCCTCCTCATTGAAATTTGGTTTGTGAGTCTTAACATTTAAACACTCGAAAATAGAAACATGATCCAGCACAAAAAAAAAAAAAAACGTTTAAAAAGAAAGTAAATGTGCACCAAAACATTTTTTTTGGCTTTTAAATGCTTGAAAGATAATATCAAAAGTTGGAATGAACAACCAAAACAACCAGTGTGTACGACAGTACCTTGTAGTCGGGGAACAGTTCGACCTTCTTGATGTGCATTGTAGCTGTGCACCCCTTCTTTTTTGAACCTTGCAGCTTTATCTTCTTCCTAGCAAAGGTAGCATCAGCCCAGTCAGTTGAATGACTTACCTGTAGGTGCAGAGTGGACAAAAAAGTAACTTTAATCAAATCGAAGTGTTTGGGTTCAATAATTCCTTTAAATCATTCTTTCGCATTGTATGGTTGAAGCAATTGTCGAAACATTTTGTGTCGAACTTTAATTGCAGCACAGTAGAGAAAACCAGTTTATCGGTCAACAGGTTATCTTAGATGTAGAAATGTGCAGTAAAATGTAACAAAAGAGTGTTTTATTCGCAAAAAACACAGACCTGTTTTTTGTTTGAATGAACATTGTGACGCTCTCTTCCAAATATGCACCCTCTGCTCATTTTGATAACAATTCGGAGTGGCACATCAAGCTCGATTGGCACAGCTCCACTCTTACAACTAAACATCAGTCGCGCTGAAAGAAGAAATAAATAGAACATTCAAGCAAGATATTGCGACAATAATGATAGGTGATCATTCTTAAAAAAAAGACAATTGAAATTTGCAGAACGTACTGACTCTAATCATGTGTGAGATATTCATACGACGTCTGAGAATATTACTCATGTTCGCAAGAATGTTGCGATTGCTAGCCTCCCGCTGAAATTGGTGCGAACGGTTTTCAATTCATGTACAAGAAACAAAACAAAAATATAGTTCATGAGTACTTGTCTAACATACGTATTTAATTTTCTGTTCAGTATTTGATGGTAAAACATATTAATCACACCTAGGTTATTTAATTAGATAACTAACAAATTAATATTTCCACTGGTTCCATATTTTTTAATAACAATAAGGATGTTGTATATATAATAATATAATAATAATATTAATAATAATAATAGTTTATTTTCACAGCAGGCATCAATACACAAATGGCAGGTTCGTCTAAGCCGTTATAGGCTTGTACGACTGAAACGGGCAAGTCGGACAGGCGACAAAAGATAACCATAATCATTTGCACATGCAAGACAGCTTTCAATAAACAACCCCAAAACAAAACAAATCACAACTACAACAACAAAGTAAAAAATCAAAATAAACTAATAATAAATAAAAAAAATGCAAGGATTAGCACTGCGCAATTTAGCTTTCAACAATATTTTAACGAAGCCATTTTTTAACATTGCCTTGCCAGTAATACTTTATATATCCTCAGGAAGAGCATTAAAGACTTCTGAAACATTAGAGCGGCGCAGTCTTTTCCCATATCTAGTCACACATCTCTCTACATTAAAGCGAGGATAAACACGAAGAAGGCGTGCAGGCTTATGAATCGTTTTAAAACTCATTCCAAAAGTGTCGGAGCACTACTGTTTCCTTAAATAAACAAAGCGATGAAGGCATCTGCATTTCACTAAACAAATTTTCACTGGATGAGAAAGTAGAATTGTATGCAACACTACGCAAAATTCCTTTCAGAATACTATCAATTTTCATCCGCCAGGACGCTCTGCAAAAGGCATGAATCGTAACTCCGTATCTCAAAACGCTGTAAGCAAGTGCATGGACAATAATCTTTTTAACAGCGAAAGGTACAAACACTTTCATATTATACATCATGCAAGCTACTTTTCTTAGAGCGGCACATACGTGAGCCATGTGTTTATTCCAAGACATGTCAAATTCAAAAATGAGTCCCATATATCTAGTTGAGTCTACCGAGGGTACAGGCGCGCAAAAGCAGGCTTTACAAGCAGAACTGTGCAGGCAAAAAGGAACATTAAAAAAACCCGCTTTTAAAGGATTTCTGAAACAAATCAGTTGGGTTTTCACGGGGTTCACCTTTATGCGATTAAAACTATACCAATCCATTAGGTGCACAACATTTGATTGCAAAATGTTTACAGCACAGGAAAAGTCTACATGCCGTGAAACAAGTAAAGTATCATCCGCATATTGAAATAATCTACATCCATAAAGAACAGATTCCAAGTCATTAACATAAATATTAAAAAAAGCAAAGGAGACAGCACCGATCCCTGAGGAACACCTGCTTGTAAAAACTGCGAGGTACTCTCTACTTTGCTTACAGAGACGACATGTGATCTTCTGTCCAACAGATTCGCCAACAATGAATGGAAAGGGCCACGGAAACCGAACTTCCATAGCTTTTTTAGAAAAATTTCGTGGTTTTCCGTATTGAAAGCTTTGCTAACATCCAAGAATACTGCACAAGAGAACATGTTACCTTCAAATGCCGAATATATCTCATCTGCCACACAGCCACATAATAATAATAATAATAATAATAATAATAATAATAATAATTTTATTGCAAATATGAAACATCAATACAAAAGAAAGCAAGTCTGTCAAAAGCCAATAGCGGCTTGTACGACTAGACTCGGCATCGACGTAGAGAAAAAACAGTTATATGTAAACATAGCATAAGACGAAAGTAAACACAAGTTACAAGAATTGCAAACAACTCTACAAAAAAAAAAAAAAGAACACGCCAAAGAAAAAAAAAATACCACAAAGCATAATGGTTCTGGAACCTTAACGAACAACATAGGTAGAAAACATAATACAAAAAAACATCGCATTAAAAAAACAATACCACTAAACATGCCGAAAAAGAACAAAACAAAAATATATTACACAACTCATTCATGAATACGCGCATAAGACAGCTAAAAAACACAAGGGAAAGAGAAAAAAAAAACACGAGCCATATATGGACGTACATATCTGAAAAGAGCAGTGAAATGAAATATTAAAGGCCGAGTTTTCAAGGTCTTAGCAGATCGTTCTTAGTAGTTTTTTAAGTTTACGTTTTGAATCTAATTCAAAAAAGGTATTGGAAAGGCCATTAAAAATTTCAGGGACATAAAACGAGCGCAGTCGTTGTCCATACTTCGTATACACACGTGGGATGATGAAACGTTCGCTATCTCTTAGAGCGCGCTGTCCAACCCTAGGAGTTTTAAAAGGGCTTGACCAAATGTGTTTACTAATAACAGACCTTTGGAATAGAGCAGAAAAACGCGGAAGACATAAATATTCAAACAAATCCTCACTTGGGATATTTATCGATGTATACGCTACGCTTTTTAAAATGCTTTTCAAGATGCTATCAATTTTATCTTGCCAGAGCATAGAGCACTTTGCATAGACAGTAATGCCATATCTTAACAGACCATACGCTAAAGCATTCGCGATCATTTTTCTAACAGAAAGAGGGAGAAACATTTTCGTAGAGTATAACATACATGATACACCTCGTATTTTTTTAGCAACGTAACTAAGGTGAGAGTTCCAGGACATATTACTGTCAAAATAAATTCCTAAATACTTATTTGTATGAACATATTCGAGAGGATTACATCTGCAGCTCGTACAGTTTGACGAGTGTAGCACAAAAGGAACATTTGAACTCATACGTTTTAAAGGACTATTGAAACATCAGTTTTGTTTTATGAACATTAATTTTAATAAGATTGGCGTCAAACCAGTTCATTACCTGGGTAGCATTAGCTTGCAATAGGTTAATCGCATTGTTACAATTTATATGCGTTGACAATAGCAGCGTGTCATCAGCGTATTGAAATATTTGACATCCTGAGACAGATTTCGCGAGGTCGTTTACGTACAAATTAAACAAAAGTGGAGACAAAATGGAACCTTGAGGTACTCCTGCTTTCAAGGACACTTTGGCGCTACTGGTATTGCAAACTGAAACATGCTGCGTCCGGTTTGCTAGAAAATCTTGTAGTAAGTTGAAAAAAGGCCCCCTGAAACCGTAGCTGAAAAGTTTTTTCAAAAGTATTTTATGATTGATGGAGTCAAACGCCTTAGCAACGTCTAAAAACAGAGCGCAGGCATATTTGTTTTTTTTCAAACGTGCTATGTAATGAATCTACGAGGTCTTCCAGTAGAGATTCTGTGCCACGTCCCGCAATAAAACCGTACTGCGACGGAGCGAAAAATTTAGACTTTTCAAGAAAAATTGTCATAGTTTTCAAAATGTGTTTTTCAAGTAGTAACGCTAAGCACGGAAGAATAGAGATCGGTCTGTAGCTTTCTACGTTGTTTCGCGTGCCTCCTTTGTAAAGTGGTCTCACGATAGCACTTTTGAGGCCAATAGGAATGATCCCTGAATTGACAATACCGTTTAAAATATATAATAAAATATTACTCATAACGTCAAAATTGCGCCGTAAGTCGCAAGGACGAATATTGTCCGCTCCAGGCGCCTTGTTGGGCTTAAAGCTAAATAAAAATATACGTAAATCTTCCACAGTCATGGTGGGCAAAAAGGCGGATGACAAACTTGAATATTGCAGATTAATGGGCGTGATAAGATCGTCCTGTGACGCACCTGAAACAGTAGCAAAAAAGCGATTAAAAGTGTCAGCGATTTGCGACGTATTGGAGCCAAAATATTTTGCAATTGAATTATCTATAGATGACTTGCTGGAACATCCCTTTACTTCATTTAAAATAGCCCAGGTTTTAGAAACGTCATGACGAGATTGGAAAAATTTTTGTTGGAAGTGTTGGCGTTTTTTGGAACGCACTAATGCATTCGCGCGATTTCTAAGACTCTGGAATTGCAATTTTAACTCCTTGTTATGGGGAAAACGACGACATCTCGCCCATAAAACGTCTTTTTCTTTGATAACTGAAAGGACGTCAGCAGTTAACCAAGGTTGATTTTGTTTGCGTCTTTTGATCCTGATGGTTTTCGTGCAAATTGCTTTAAAAGTTTCGAGTATATCAACTAATTTGGCCTAGGCCTCATAGTAGTCGGAATTCTCGATAAGCTTATTCCAGTCATAGTTGGAAATCAATTTATCAAGTCGAGTCGAATCGATTATTGTTGCATGACTTTGATGATCAGATGAAACGGAAATGACATCGAAATTAATTCGACATCCCACAAAGTAGTGGTCCGCCAATTTTTGCGCAATTACAGCCGACATTACTGGAACCCCCGAATTTCTAATGTTTATATGATCAATGCAAGATGAAACAAGGTTGCCAGATAAGCATTCTTCTCTCGTGGGAGCGTGAATGACACTTTCAATACCGTAATCTGCAAGGATATTTAAATAATCGCACACATTAGATTTAGAAGGCTTTAAAAGGTCAATATTAAGGTCACCCACAAGACAAAGCTTATCAGTAGACACAAAATTGCCTAAACTCGTGTTCAGCTCATTTAAAAACGTAGATACACTTTCCGAGGGCGGCCTATAAAACGCCAAGAGCGATATAATAAAATTCGATTTACTGAGTTTTAACGAAAGGCACTCTGCAGATTTGAACGAGATATTTAAATCAACCGTTGACCAAACGTTTTTCACATATACGGCTATGCCTCCTCCTCTAGCCGAGTTGCGAGTTAGAAAGAAAGTTTCAAAACCAGATAAAGAAAAATGACCTTGTGATACGGCCACTTCTTGAACATTTATTTCTGTTAAGACGAACACATCGACAACGTTCTCAACTGCTCGAACGATACGTTGAAACTCTTCCCAATATTTTCTTATGCTTCTTATGTTTACATGTAGTACGGTGATCGCACAAGCACTAGGCGGAAAAGTGTCAAGAAAGGAAGGGAAGTCAGAAAGTACGTTAGTGTTTTCCATGTTTACGTTATTTTTTCGATGTCCCTAGTGCTGGCGATCCGTAGTGCCGTTGAGGTCTCGTCCTTTTTAGCGAAGATAGTGCCGTTCTTTACCCATACGAATTTGTACGATTTTTCTCTGCCCTTTGTTCTGGCCTGCCAGAAGATGTCCTTATTCGTTCGTGTTAGGTTGTCATTAAAGTATATCTTCTGTTGTCTTCCTGCCCGAGGAAGCGTTGCCAACCTCTTTCGAGCCCTCATCCATTGTTCTTTCCCAGATACAGATGTGAACTGAATTAAAATTGGAGGTGCACCGTCACGCCTGGAACGCAGGCGATGGCATGCTACCACTTCGTCCGGGTTAAAGCCCTCGATGCTCAGTTTTGTTGCAAGGTCATCTAATGTGACTTTCAGGTCTTCATTCGTAAAAGGAACACCGTGAATTTCCATATTGCACCTTCTGCTGTACTGCTCGGTCGAATTTACGTTGTTTTGCAAGCGTTCAATCATTGAGGTTTGCTCCGACACAGTAGCCTGCAGCACTCCAACTTCCGATCGGAGAAGTTTGATATCTCTTTCATTTGCGGCGACTAGCTGCATGACGGATTCGCATTTTTTTACAGATTCTTGGAGCTCCTCAATCGTCTGTTTCATAGCGACTACGGATGGCTTCAAAGATAAAAGGTCGTCTACTTTTGCCGGAAGGTCGCAAAGGCGATCGACATTTACCTTCAACAAGTGAAGCTGCTCCAGTTTTTTGTTGATGTCTACAAGTAGTGCTTACACGCTGCCCTCGACGGCTGGTGTTGTGGACTCATCGGGAGTGCTGACGCTTAACCTGCTATCGCGATTCCTGCACGTGCGGCAATTCCAATTTTCGCGTTTAGCGTTTCCCATTGATTTAAAAGTTCTTTCCGATATGCCTGAGCACGCATCAAGATGATACGCATGATTACAGGAAGAGCACTTCATATAAATTCCGTCGCTCGGAAGAGAATTAAAACACACAATACACTCCAAGTCGTTACCTTGAGCCATTATTAACAAAGTTTACAAAATGTGCGCACACTTACAAAAGTAAAAAAAAAACAAAAAAACAGTTGAGCAAATACACTTGTTGCAGTCGACGGCAAAATATACAAAGAAAAACTAGCAAAACATGATAAAGAGACAGACTCTCACCTGCCGAAAACGGCAAAGTTAGTCGTCTGTGGAAGACGGGCCGTCGACTGCGCCGAGGAGTGCCGTGGGATCCGTTGTTATAGCGTCAAATCCGGTTGCCCGGATGACGAGATGGCGATCAAACCACGTGGCCCTTGCGACGGTTGAAAAGCGCTGCGTCACTTGCTCATCTTCTCTCGGCGGCCGGCAACGGTGACGACGTGCCCGGCACCAGGAGGGCCGGAACCGAAGAACTCTCCTCCCTGCCGAAAACGGCAAAGTTAGTCGTCTGTGGAAGACGGGCCGTCGACTGACGTCGAATAATAATAATAATAATAATAATAATAATAATAATAATAATAATAATAATAATAATAATAATAATAATAATAATAATAATAATAATAATATTTTATTCCAGCATTTGATTTTTTTCATTATGTTAGACTCGGGTCTCTCGAAGCCAGGGTTGGCTTGTGTGACACGACCCAGCAATGATGTTAGCCAGTGTGAGTGGTAGACGGGCGTTCTTGGTATGCTAACAGCAGTTACTTTAGAAGTTCAGAAATAGTTCACAAATGACAGTCAGTATAGATATATGAAATAGTTCACAAATGGCAGTCAGTATAGATATTTGAAATAATTCACAAATGGCAAAATAAGAAGCACAGAGATGATTGCTATAACTACACTATACCATCCTTCATGACAAAGTAATATTTAAACACATGGATAAATCAATGTACACTTTCAAAAGTAATAAAAAAGTAAATGTTTGCAAAAAAAAAAAAAAAAAACCGGATATGTGTATACAGGTATGTATCACACAAAGATGCACAGAGGCATATATATATATACACAAATTTAGATCTACAGATGCGTTCACGGATACACAAATATACAGTACTCACAGCACAGACACGGATAAAGACACAAACAAATGTCTATGTAGATTCAGCACCAACTGAAGAAACGTCCAAAGAATTCGAAATGTTATTCGCAAAAAAAAAATGCATACATGGTTTTTAGCACATTTTTTTCAGGTGCTTTTTTAAAGATCGTAGAGAATCGAGTTGATTAAAAACGTCTGGTAATTTGTTGAAGATGTCAGGCACGTAAAATGAACGTAGACTCTTTCCATAGTTGGTGTATATTCGAGAAATTATAAAGCGTTCACTATTTCTTATAGAGCGCTGAACAAAATGAGGCGTTTTAAACGGGCTATTCCAATAATGCTTTAGGATGACACATCGTTGAAAAAGAGGCAGAAAACGCGGTAGGCCCACTGATGCGAATACGTCACCATCCTGTATTAATTTGGGATCATAGGCAACGTTTTTGGCGATGGTCTTAAGAATGACATCTATTTTTGTTCTCCAAAGAGCTGAACAGTTTGCGAAGATTGTAATTCCGTATCGCAGAGCTCCATACGCGGTAGCATTAACGACCATTTTTCTGACGGAGATGGGGAGGAAGGTTTTGATGACATATAATAAACATGATATATTTCGTAGTTTCTTAGCCAAATAATCTAAGTGTGTATTCCATGTTAAATCGCTATCGAAATAAATGCCCAAGTATTTTACTGTATTTACGTATGGTATAGGCGTGCAGCTGCAAGAGACACAAGACGATGAATGCAATATAAAAGTTATGTCTATGCATGTCCGCTTGAGTGGGTTACGGAAACAGACAAGTTTTGTTTTTTGCACATTCACAGATATTCGATTTGCTTCAAACCAGTTCATGACTCTTGTAGAATTTATTTGTAGCATGTTGATTGCACAGCGCAGGCTGATATGAGTAGATAGCAACAATGTGTCATCTGCATATTGGTAAACTGTACATCCTGATGTTGATCGGGCGAGATCGTTCACGTAAAGATTAAACAGCAAGGGGGACAGGACCGAGCCTTGTGGTACTCCCTTCTGTAGGCATACTTTGGCGCTTGTTTTGTTGCAAACCAATACTTGTTGCGATCTGTCAGTCAGGAAGTTTTGAAGCAACGAAAAAAATGGACCCCGAAATCTGTAATTGCAAAGTTTCTCCAGCAGTATTTGGTGATTGATAGAATCAAACGCTTTTGACACATCAAGAAAGAGTGCGCACGTAAACTGATTATTATCGAATGAGGTGTGTAAAGTATCAGACATATCCTCGAGTGCCGAGATGGTGCTGCGGCCTGCGATAAAGCCGTATTGGTTAGGTGATAGAATATTGTATTTGTCAAGGAAGGCGCTCATTGTTTTAAAAATATGTTTTTCGAGAACCAATGCCAAACAAGGAAGAATAGATATGGGACGATAGTTTTTTACAATGTCACGTGCACCATTTTTATAAAGAGGTCTGACAATTGCGCTTTTGAAATTTTTGGGGAAAACTCCGGTGTCTATAATTCCGTTTAGTATGTGGAGGAGAACACGTTTTAAGACATTAAAATTGCGAAGCAAGTCGGTAAGTTTAATATTATCTATACCAGGAGACTTATGAGGCCTAAAGCTAAACAACAACATATGAAGATCTTGTTCAGTCATGTTTGGGAGAAAGGCAGAATTTGGGCAGGGTTTTTCCAGATTTACCGCCGAAACATTTACATCGTCAGATATGCCGGAGACTGAAGCAAAAAAACTATTGAAATTATCCGCCACAGAAAGCATATTGGAATTAAAGTTTTTTTCAATAACCTCATCGATAGAGTTCCGCGTATTGCCACCTTTTACTTCATTTACAAGAGACCAGGTTTTTGCAATATTAGTACGTGCGTCGAAGAACTTACGTTGGTAATGCTTCCGTTTCGCATAGCGTATGAGAGCGGTTACCCGATTTCTCTGGCTTGCGTATTGTAATTTTATATCTTGGGAATTTGGTGACCGGCGATAACGCGCCCATAAGATATCTTTAAGTTTAATTTCCGACATAATATCTGCTGTCAACCAAAGATGTTGCGGTCTTCGTTTTTTTGTCTTAATGACTTTTATACTCTTCTCCGTAAAATGCGCAAAGGCATCAACTAACTTTGTGTAGGCAGTTTGACAGTTCGCGGTGGTTACTAACTGTTCCCAATCATATGAGGATATTAACTTGTCAAAAACGTTACTGTCGATAATAGCAATCTGGTTTGAAGGCTTCTTGTTTTCTTCCGATACAATACCACAGTCTATTTGGCATGCCACAAAATAATGATCAGCCAGCTTTTGTGAGATGACTGCGGATTTCACAGACGCCCCTGAACTCCTGATGTCAATATGATCGAGGCACGAAAAAACGAGCTTTCCCTTTGTAAACTCTTCTCTCGTAGGTACGTTAATAATAGGAGAAATACCGTGGTTAGAAAGAAGCGTAAGGTAGTCACATACGTTCGATCGTGTGGATTTCAGTATGTCAATATTGCAATCGCCCACAAGGCAAATGATCTCACTCTGGCCAATGTTAGCGATGTTTGCGTCAAGCTCATCTAGAAATGATTTAACATTGCTTGATGGAGGCCTATAAAACGCCAGAACCAATGTTGAAATTTGGCTATCGCACATTTTTATGGGTAAGTACTCAGCGTGATTGAACGAGAACTTCAACTCAGCACAAGACCACCTCTCTTTAACGTAAATGGCTATGCCACCTCCGCGAGACGAGTCACGTGTACTAAAAAAGGACCGATATCCACACAAAGAAAATAGTTCCTTGTGTGTATCATGAATATTTATCTCAGTTAGAACAAAAACATCTACGATGTGTTTAATGTTACGAATAACAACTTGGAACTCGTCCCAGTATTTCTTGATGCTCCTAATATTAACATGTACTATCGTTACTGCTCTATTTACGAGTGGAAAAAAATTGCTTAGCGAAGAAAGATCAGTAAATTGTCGAGAATCGTTCATATAGGAACAGCAAGGGGTTAGTGATTAAACAATGTTCTCAAGGTCTCCAGCCTTAGAGACACGCACGGGAATGGAACCTTCAGCTTTTTTTGCGAATATTGTACCATTTTTAACCCACACAAAAGTATATCCTTTTTCTTTGCCCTTTGATCTCGCTTGCCAGAAAAGCTCTTTGTTTGCCTTAGTGAGGTTTTCATTAAAATATATTTTTTTGCGGGTATTCTACATTAGAAAGCGAGTGGAGTTTTTTACGGGCACTCATCCATTTTTGTCTGATATCAGTAGAGGCGAATTGAACTAGGATAGGTGGGGTTGAGTCAGGCTTGGCCCGGAGGCTGCGGATATCAAGTATCTCGCTAGCCTGACAATTTTGCAAGTCTAGTTTGACTGAGAGGCCCTTCAGAATGGCACCCGAATCCTCGTTCGGAGCACAGGGAATTCCAGAAATTTCCATATTAGATTGGCGATTATCCTGTTCTTTTTCATTTATGTCGGACTGCAGTCGCTGTATCACCAATGCTTGCTCTGATACTGTCGACTGCAGAGAGCTAACTTCCGACCTCAGTAACTTAACTTCACTTTCATTGGAGCTGACACGTGCAAGAATTGTGTCATATTGTTGGGATAAGAACGTTATAGAAGTCTGAACAGCTCCTACGGTCTCTTTTAGGGCCTCAACTGTAGGTCTCATTGATAATAGGACTTCAACGTTTGATGGTAGATCACTAAGCCTGTCAACACTGTCTTTCAGATTATGCAGAAGATCAAGCTTCTTGTTGACGGCAGCAAGTTGAACCGATATCGTGTTGTCATCATCCTGGGATATCGACTCTGACTCGGTATCAATGAAACTCGAGTGAGTTTTAGATTTCCTGCATGGGCCACATACCCAGATTTTGCGTTTTGCTTTGCCCATCGTCTTAAATGTACTCTCCGCAATGTGAGAGCATCGTTGGCCAAGATGGTACTGGCTGAGGCACTCGGAGCATTTCATGACTCTCCCATCGGTAGGAAGGGGGTCAAGACAGGCACGGCAACTAAGAGACATTTTAACTATAAAAGACGACACAAAATAAGATATAAAAAGTGAAAGCCGCTTACAACTCCCTGTAACGCCGAATTAGAGCGCAGCTCTTGAGGAGGAGGAGGGAAGGGCACTGGGGGGGGGGGTTCAACTAACCAGGGGGGTCACGTGACCTTGGGGGTCACGTGACCCCCAAATGCCGATGATGTCATCACTGACTTCACTGATGACGTCATCAGTGACGATGACGATGCGGGTACCGATGACGTCATTAGTGACGTCACTGATGACTTCACCAGTGATGATGACGATGACGATGTGGATGCCGGTGACGACATCAGTGACGTCACTGATGACGTCGTCAGTGATGATTACGATGACGATGCGGATGTCGGTGACGTCATCGGTGATGATGACGATGACGATGCGGATGCTGGTGACGTCATCAGTGACGATGACGATGACGATGTGGATGCCGGTGACGACATCAGTGGCGTCACTGATGACGTCATCAGTGATGACGATGACGATGTGGATGCCGGTGACGTCATCAGTGATGATGACGTCATCAGTGATGATGACGATGACGATGTAGATGCCGGTGACGTCATCAGTGACGATGACGTCATTGGGGGGTCACGCGACATCGGCGGGGGTCACGTGACCTCAGGGGAGTCACGTGACTTCGGGGGGTCACGTGACCTTGGGGGGTCACGTGCCCCCCACGAGGTCACGTGACCCCGGTGGGGGGCTCGCGCGGTGCATTATGGGACATTTCCCATGATGCACCGGGGTCACGTGACCTCGGGGGGGTCACGAGCCCCCCCCACGAGGTCACGTGACCCCGGTGGGGGGCTCGCGCGGTGCATTATGGGACATTTCCCATGATGCACCGCGCGGTTACGCCGACGCCGACGCCGACGCCGACGCCGACGGCGACGGCGACGCCGACGCCGCTCAAGCCGGAAACGGGCCCCTAAGAGCTGCGCTCTAAAATTGAACGCCACACTCTGCAGTTCGCAGTCAACTTAGACTACAGTACACAAACGTATCAGACGCTCACCTGCCGCAAACAGTGTGTGTGCCAAGGGTGAATGGGAAATATGAACCGCTGACTAAAGCACAACAGTTCAAGGAAGCTGTCTATGAAGCACAAAATCCAGGGTGCGCGATGTCGCTGCTCCAGTATGCGGTGTCTGCCACCATCAAGCCGGTATGGCTTGATTACAGCTCTTCACGGCGATGCCGGCGGGTGTCAAACTAGCACAATGTTCTTGCCCTGCCTGTAGGTACAGGACGACAACGTTGAACCCACAGCGAGTGAGGGTGACCGCTTATAGGCTAAGTTGCCGATTTGAAGCACCGTTGACATGGATGTGCTGTGGAGTGATTTCAGCCACCATCAAGCCTGTATGTCTTGATTACAGCTATTCACGGCGGTGCCGATGGTTGTAAGACCAGCACAGCCTTTTTGCCCTGCCTGAACAGGACGAGAATGCTGAATCCACAGCGAGTGGGGATGATCGCTCATAGGCTAAGATTCCGAGTTGAAGCAACGAGGACATGGATATGATGTGGAGTAGGACCAATGTACAGCACCGCAGCCATCTTAAGCGATGAAGCAGAAGGCCGAAGTCAAAGCGTCGATTTGGCTAGAATCCACAATAGTTGAAGACTTCCTCACGTTGGATCCTAACCCGCAACCCACCTTGATGTAATACCTGTGGGAGGGGGGGGGGGGGTGCCAAGTCTTCGGCAAACCAGAATTTAGTCGATATATTGCGAAGCAATTGAAAAGAACGTCTGTTTCAAGACACTTCTTCTTCTATCCAAATAATAATAATAATAATAATAATAATAATAATAATAATAATAATAATAATAATAATAATAATAATTTTATTTGCCCATCACAAATGCAATGTTATATGTATGGGCACATCAAAGCCAGCTAAAGGCTTGTGTGATGACGCCCTAAAAGAATAAAAAAGAACAATAGGATCGGCAAAAATGCAAAAGTAGAAAAAAAAACACGACGAAGCAAAGGAAAGCATTGTCAGGACAGAAAGCTATACATACATGTCATCAGAACTATTAGACCAATAGAAATGAAAGTATAATCAGCGACAAGCAAAAATGTCGATAATCTTAGCAAAAAAAAGAAAGTAAGTGAACTATACTGAAATGGCTGACAAGGAAACAGCGCACCCTCAAAACAAGCACTCTAAGCTTTCATGCACACAAAAGAAAGAACCACTTACACAACGCTGACTGACAACTCTATGTTATATTTACAATTTTCGTTTTAACAAATACTGAAATGGAAACACGACGTTGAGAAAACATATTAAGGAAAAGAAAAGTAGAAGGAAAAGTCGTAACTGTCATCAGACAGTGACAAAAGAAAAAAAAAACAGTGAGTGAATAAGCAAATTAATACACACATAAAAAAAACAAGAAAAAAAAAAACAGAAAGCAAGATGAAACACAGTTACAAAATGACACTACATGGCACGAGAAAAGCAAATAAATGTAAAATAAAATGCCAGAAGACATAGAAATGCCATCAGAGTCATTGGGGAAGAAGCGGTCAGAGAAAAAAAAATAATAGCCCTGCAAATTCACTATGCACACACTGGCACTAGGCTTGCACTAAGTAATATCCAAATCAACAGATTTCAGTTCCTTCTTCAATGTTTTCAGTGAGGTGATGTCCAGGATTCAGTCCGGCAGAGCGTTGAATAAACTCGGAACATAATAACCGCGCGTGCATTTACCATAACGGGTCCAACAACGTGGCACCTTGAAACGAGGGGTGCATCGCAATGAGCGAGACGGAAGTGACGGTGTTTTGAAATCTTTATTCCAAAAGTTGCGTAATATAACAGTTTGAATATACAGTGAACGGAGGTTTGGCAATTGGAGACCTTTGAAAATATCCATAGTTGTTGACAAAGGTGTATTATATGCAACGCTAGTGAGTATTCCTCTCAGTAGGGTATCAACTTTGGTTTGCAAGCGACCAGAACAATTTACAAAAACGGTTACGCCGTACCGAATGACACTGTAAGCAAGTGCGTGAGCTATCAGCAGCCTTACACCAACTGGTATAAAGACTCTAGTGTTGTAAAACATGCAGGATACAGCTCGTATTTTGCTACGTAAGTATGAAATAGGTGTGTTCTACGACGTATCAAAATCAAAATAAACACCCAAGTATTTAACATGATTAACCGACTCAATTGGTATACATGTACATGGATCACATTCAGATCGGTGAAGAAGAAACTTTACATTAGTAGGGTGGCTTTTGAGAGGATTACGAAAATAAACTAGCTTTGTTTTAGCCTTATTAATGTCCATCATGTTTCCAGCAAACCAGTTCATTATATGGGTAGCATTCTCTTCAAGTGTTTTGAAAGAGTCATGGAAATTAATATGATGCGACACAAGAAGGGTATCGTCGGCGTATTGGTATAGCGTGCATCCACTGACGACACTAGCCATGTCATTAACAAAAATGTTGAAAAGTAGAGGCGATAACACTGAACCTTGAGGCACCCCCGCCTTAAGAGGAAGAAGAGAACTCTTAAAGCCACCGATTGACTCGAGTTGAGAACGGCGAGAAAGGAAGTTTTCTAGTAAAGAATAAAAAGGTCCACGGAAACCCAGGCGATGTAATTTCCTTAGGAGCAGTTGGTGGTTAACAGTGTCAAAGGCCTTAGACACGTCAAGAAAAAGCGCGCATGCGAACATATTATTTTCAAATGTAGAATATAAGTTATCAGGAAAATCTTCAAGGGCTGGCTGCGTGCATTTTCCAGCAATGAAACCGTACTGGGTGAGTGAAAAGATTTCATTTGTATCCAAAAAGCTATACATCGACTGAAAGAGGTGTTTCTCGAGAATTCGGCCTAAAATTGGTAATAAAGAAATAGGGCGATAATTCTCGATTTTCGATCGGGCGCCTCCTTTGAAGAGGGGTCTAATAATGGCAACCTTTAGGCCATCAGGTATGTTGGCAAAAGTAATAAAGCTATTAAGCATGACTAGAAGAACATCCTTAATTCGTGTGAAATTTCTCTGCAGATCATATGCGCGAATGCCATCAGCACCAGGGGACTTGCTTGCTTTGAAACTAAACAATATAGAATGGAGATCAATCTCATTTAAAGAGGGAAGGAAAGCTGACTTTAAAGACTTATCACTCAATGTGCGCGAGTTATCAACTGGGTCTCTACACACGCCAGAAAATTTAGCAAAGAAGTTGTTGAAATCGTCGGCTAGTGAGAATGTGAGTGAACCAAAATTTCTTTCAAGAGCGTCATCAATGGAACGCTCAGCACCGGTACCTCGAAATTGATTAATCAGCGACCATGTCCTAGCCGAGCTAAACCTTGATTTCTCAAGTTTTGATATGAAATATCTTCGCTTTGCAGAGCGAATTACTGCGTTTACCTTATTTCTAACTTGTCGAAACTCATTACGCAAATCATTGTTATTAGGAGACCTCCGGCATCGTTTCCAAAGAAGGTGCTTTTCCTTAATTAGTTTAAGGATATAAGAGCTGAGGCATTGATGGTTAGGTCTACGTCTGCTTAGAATTACAGTTCTTTTTGCAGATTCGTTAAAGTTTTTAAAAGCCTCCACAACCCTTGGATACACGTTGGTAGTGTTAACTTAGCCTAGAAAGCCTTTCCAATCATACGAGGCAACCAATTTGTCAAACAAAACAATATCAATAACCTGGACTTGTCGTGAAGCTTCACATTCAAGTTTGAAACCTAAACTATCTGTTAGTCGACATGCCACGAAGTAGTGATCGGCTAACTTTTCGAGAATTACAGCATATTCCACTTGTGCATTCGGAGTTCGTATGGAAATGTGGTCAATGCTTGGTCAATGCATGAAGAGACTAATTTGGTCCCTAAGATCTCTTCTCGTGTTGGGGCCGAAATAACACATTCCAAACCAGAATTAGATAACATATTTAAGTACTCACACACAATAGGATTCGTTGTGTTTAATACGTCGATATTAAAGTCGCCTACCAGACAAAGGTATTGCATAGAGGAGAAATTGCAAAGTGTTGATTCAAGCTCACCAAGAAACAGTCGAGCACTTTCCGCAGGAGGCCTATAAATACAAAGAAGAGAAATAGAGAAATTCGAATTATCAAGTTTTAGGGAAAGGACCTCACTGTGAGAAAAATTTAAATCGAGGTGAGAGACTTAATATTTGATGAACATAAGCCGCAATCCCCCCGCCACTGCGTTTCGATCGTGTGGAAAAAAAGGTATTGTAGTCTGTAAGGGTGTATTCACACAGCATGAACTCCAGAATATTGATTTCTGTAAAAATAAACGCATCGACATGAAACATTATGTTTTGAACGATTATTCCAAAATTATCCCAGTATTTGCGGAGGCTTCGTATGTTCACGTGCAAACATATAAAAGTGCTCTCCTTTCTTTTGTCGAGCGAAGTCTGAAAGTCCAAGAAGTTACTATACTGCGCAAATGTAGCTGCCAGGGTTTAAACCAACTTTTCAATATCCCCTACGGAGGCAATCCGTAGGACAGTTGTGCTGTCGCTTTTTTTTTTGCATAGATTTGCCCGTTTTTCGTCCAAATGTATTTGTACTGCTTCTCCTTTCCTTTCATCCTCGCCTTCCAGAAAAGCTCATGGTTAGACCGAGAGAGGTTTTCGTTGAAAAATATTTTGGGTGCCAGTCCGGCGTGGCTGAGTTCCCTCAGTCGCCCACGGCAACCTATCCATTGTTCCTTTAGGGAAACCGACGCAAAGCTGACCAAAATTAATGTAGCAGTGCCAGGTTTGTCTGTTTTCTTAGGGGGTAGACGCCGAGCGGAGAGAACATCAGATGATTGAAATTGGGAGAGGCCGATCTTCGAGGCAAGATCACACAGAACCACACTCAAGTTTTCTTTTGGATTGAAGGGCAGGCCCTGAATTTCCATATTAGACAAACGCTGTTGTTGGTCGAGCTCATTGATTTCTGTCTGAAGCAGGCGGATGGAATTAGCCTGCTCCTTCACCGTGTTCCGAAGTGTCCCGACTTCGGCCTCCATGTTCTTTGTCAGTTGTTTTTGAGCTGCGAGGTCTGACACCACGGAGTCATACTTGTCGTTAAGGAAAGTAACTGACTTCTCAACAGCGTCAACGGTAGTCCGCAGCCATTCCACTGTGGGTCTCAACGCCAGGAGAGCGTCGACTTTTGCTGGCAGCGTAAGAAGAGTGTCAACACTTTCTTTTAAAAAAAGTAGCATATCAAGCTTTTGGTTGACAGAGGCAAGCTGCGCCGAGAAAGCGAGGGGGTCGTCTTGCGATACAGCGTCCGCAGCCCCTGCGCCCGAGCGACTGTTACCACTGCGACATCTCTTACATCTCCACTTCAATATACATACATACATACATACATTTTATTGACTCAGTGGGACCATTAAAGAGGGATATGTTTGCGGGCACATCAAAGCCAGCGAAGGGCTTGTGGGATGACACCATAAAAAAAATTAGAAAAGTCCACTTGAGTGATAAGGTAAAGGCATTGCCTTCAAAATGAGAACTGAAAGATAATAAAACTTTCCCCACCCCCCTTCCCCGCCCCAACCCCCTTCCACCCCCCGTCCCCTTTCCCGATTATATAATAATAATAATAATAATATTAATAATAATAATAATTCATAATTCATAATTCATAATTTATTTGTGATGAAGGAGCATATCCACAAAACAACGCAGGTTCGTCAAAGCCTTCATGGGCTTGACGAACCTGCGTTGACGAATAATAATAATAATAATATTAATTCTGGAATTTTTGATTTAAGTTATAGAAACAAAACGGTTTTCCTCAAAACAACTTATAAAAAAGCGACTTCGAAGCCAAAATTAAAAAAAAAACTCTCCTGCTACTTTCTTATAACACTTAGTAGCGACGCAAAAGTTTCACCTTCCTAACATTAATATTAGAGAAAATATATGAAACCCGTGGTCACAATTAAAACCTACAAGAATGGATAACTGAACAATTTAATGAAAATTCATAGTAAAAAAAAAAAAAGCATAGGACAAAGACGAAGGGAAGAGATACACAGGACAAGCGCTGACTTGCAACTCAATTATTTTTTAATCGAAAACATGATTTCGTTCCAATAATTCAGTTGCTAGTCAGCTCTTGTCCTCTGTATCTCTTTTGTCTTTGACCCAGTCGCGCTGCTTTTTTTTGTTTCCATTATGAGCAATATTTAATTGTTAATTATCTAATAAAATAATTTAGCTATGATTCTTATATATTACCTGCAGATGCCCAACGACAAACAAATGTGTTAGCCCAGTTTCTTCGAGTTCTTTTTTGTAAATAAATTTAAAATTTTTTACACAAATTTCAGCGGGATCCAGTTTTTTTTTTTATTTTCCTACGAAACTAGTATTCTAAAAAAGTCGCTGTACTTTATAGTGTTTAATTACTCACTAAACCTCTATGATATCCATGGTTGATAAAAAAAACCATAAATCTAGATTATAAGGGATATGGCATCCAATACCAAATACTTCACTTCTCACAATTATCCTGAAAGTTTTTGATATCGCGTGAAGATAATTAAATTCGCCACAAGACTATAGTGATTTACAAATGCCATATGCGCTTACCTTTCGAATCTTGGTCTTCGCTGTAGCGTGAGGACTCGGTTTGGTACGATATATTTCTTGTCAACAGCGAGCGTTCGAACTCCTTAAATGTGGTATCGTCGTCGAGATAACCTATCCACTGCCCGTCACTCCTCTTTGCGTCTTTCAAGTACATTTTTATAATGTTCTCTTCCTCGCGCAATTCCTCAGATGATGCACTTTTTGAGCATTCAGATACCGAAGCAGGATCCATCGCGGGAACATCTGGTTTCAGTGGGAGTTTCGTTTTCTCAAAGTGCGCAGGAAGTTCGCGAGCGCAAGCGCACAGAATCGACAACCTAGTGGCTGTTTCGTACTTATATATTTGACAAATTTAAGAAACACAGGTAAACTACCTCATTTAACAATTTTTCATTACAGAAAAAAACTAAACACACACAAGAAAAAAACAATCTAAAGCTACATTGTTGACCTAAAGAAAGCAAACGTTGCATCTGTTTTTTTTTTGTACCGAAGTGACGTTTGAAAACGCGCTCCCGTTTGCAATCGTCTACAGCGTCGCCTGTCCGTGTTGGCTGTCCCAGTGCCGATGCTCTACACTAAACAAAATATGGTCGTAAAAGAACTCTTAAAGGTTCTTCGGCTTGTCCATATTTTGCACTCTAAAAAAGTTATTTTCAGCACTCCCTAAATAGTATCTTTGTAAAAAAAACCATAAGAAGTTCTTTTTTTTTGTTTTGTAAAAAGTTATTTGTGACAAAAAATGTAAAAAGTTATTTTTAGCTTTTTTGATAAAAGAGTTCCTTGTGAAAAACCACTCAAAAGTTATTTTATTAATTTTTTTAAGAAACGATTCTTTATTAAGAAGTTTTGAGAAGTTCTTATCAGCTAATTTTTCGATGAATCAGTTCACCATAAAGCACACATATGAGTTCTTCTAATACCTTTTTAGGAAAAACTGTTCTTTATAAAGAACCCTTGAAGAGTTATTTTAACATATTCTTCCAATAATTCAGTTCTTTTGGAGGAACACTCTAAGATATTTGAAACAGGAGACGACGGATAAAAAAGGGACATACAGAAAACGTCTAAATTAGATGCGTGTTGTGGATTCCCCCTTTTTTATGTGGTCTCCCGTCTCAAATCTCTGCGAAGGTGCCTCATAATGCTTAACTCCTGAGAAAAGAACTTAAAAAAGAAGTCTTTCACAAACTGCGATTCATGTTAATGTTTCTTCATGATCTGATGCTTCAAAAAGCCATGAAACCTTAGGATTTTTAATACCTCAAATACAGCCAAGACCAGGTTTGCAACAATAGGGTTTTTCGTCTGGTGCACTACCTCTATTGAAAAATTGGTGGCTTCGATGGTGCTTCAGGAGCACATTTATAATTGCAGATTATGTTACGATTCAGTATAGAGGAATAAGGCAATATTTGCAAAAAAAAAACAAGAGGTGCCCTAGAATTTCCAACTTGTCACTGGCCATAGGTGAAATCAACAGAGAAGATACAGTTGCTGAGATGTATAGTGACGTCTATGAGACATAACTAGAATAACGCTGGGTGCACAACTAAGATATTTATCTGCCTAAAATATAAAAATGATTGTTTTTTTAGATGACACACTTCAAAGACTCATAAGCGTTGACCCTTGGCCATTCAACTTTGACCTGTTTTCATGCAACTCCAAGTGCTTTCAAAGTCCGCAACAAATGTGTAGTGTCCCTAAAAGTGTAACATAAACAAAATTGTTCATCACGAAAAAAAAAAAAAAAAAAACTCGTGCGCTGAGGTTGGAACATTCATAAAAATCCAAGGCCACCTTGCAAGCTTGAGGCTTGAAGCTTTGCTTTTCAAGAAGCTGAAAAGAAAATGTGCAGACGCGGCTTTACAAAACGAATATTTTTATCTGTTAGTATTCCAGTCAAAATATGATAGCCTCAAGTCTTAGCAGATCACATGATAATTTCATGGGAAGTTTAAGGCTGTTTAAACTAAAAATTGTCGCGCGTCTTGTAGGCGGGTTTTCATCCAATTCCCCCAATCGTTTGCTTGAAATCATTGAAATACCGGGGGAGGGAATGGAACTTGCACCCCATTTTTTGACGTTCCTGCGTGGCAACAATTAAACATTGAAGTACCTACTCAAACCATATCGCTAAAATGTAACCTTTTTTGTAAAAAGCTCACAGTGACGAAAAGTTGTTAGCAAATAGCCATTTGTAAGTATCCTTATACAGGGTGCCATTTTTTATTCGAAACATATTTTTTTAAAAAAAGGTGTCTTTACTGCTACGTAAATGCCGTCTTCACTATATGTTTCTTGAGCTCGCAGGACATTGGAGGGGTAAACAACCGTTACAACCTGGTGAGTAATTAAATAAAATTTGTTGATTAACTTTATAAGTAGAGAAAATAGTCCTATGGTTTCAATTTAAAACTTACTGAACGTCATCAAAAACCACTAAATCAGCCATTTTCAGAACGACGTTGAGCGCGTGAGAAGCGCAGTAGTGCGCTAAAGTTACCACTTGTGAAGCAGGTACAAAGCTACCGGTGCAATAAGGCAACAACGCAATTTTTCCGCCCCCCCCCCCCCCCCCCCCCATCTCCCGGAGAGCTACATGCGCCCCTGTTTGGATAATATTGGCCAATGTTACTTGGGCCGCGTTTGTCACTTGTTTCCATTATCAATAGAAGTGTGCGAATACCGGTACTTAACCGAAAAGCGAGGTGTCATCCCCAGCTTTGGCGGTGTTAAGAAGACCGGTTGTCGTTTTTTTGCACTGGGAAGGCTATGAATGGACACAATGTTATTCGATTCAAATTGATATTCGCACGCCCCGTAATTATAAACCAAACCCCGAGCTTACTCGCTCGTTACGACTCTCGATACGACAAGCCTTTTACGAGCGAGCGCCTGGGAAACTAACGGTGAGGGTCAGCAGATCTCTCAAGGGGTCGGCAGACGACGCTTCGAATATCGCCTCCACTATCGTGGTCTGCGTCACGCAACGCGACACTGCCGACCCGCAAGGCGCGTGACCGCACAGAGCACCCACTGTCGCGGGAAGATGCTGCGCACGTTTCGTCGCTCTCTGTCAGGCGTCGGCGTCCAGCTGAATTTTCGGAACCACGCCGAAGCGTACAAGCACAGAACGTTATGGGAACTGACACGGGCCCTCTTGGTGCTCAAGGCCTGCTCCTACGACGCGTTCGTGGACAACAGTCAATGGGTAAGATCGACCTACACTTTGGCGGTTGTGGCGACAACATAGACGCGAATAATAGCCGTGCTGTCCGTGAGGACAATCTGTAGGTGACTGCTGCTTCATCACGGAGCCGTCGAATGTCCTCCCGCGCCAATGCCAGCTCAGTGTCAGCTTAAAGGGCTATACAACGGAGTAAGAATGTTTCTCCTCTTGGGAAGGGGGGGGGGGGGGGGGGGGCACAATCTTACTGGAACCGGGATGCAAGTATACCGAAACCAGCTTGAATAATCGAGGCCCCCTTCGAACATTCCCCTCTTCCTCCATGGAACTTCATCGCGGTCGGATGGCGTCTACTCGGCGATTGGACCCGAGCCCGATACCGAGCGTCGTTCGAAGCGTTCATTGGACACGAGACCGAGCCGAACGCCGTGGAGCACTCGTGTCCAATCGGTGTTTTTGGTCTATCTCCCAGCGATGACGTCAAAACTCTAGTGGACAGGCTTTGATTATTCTAGCTGGTGAGTTTCTTTGTACCCACAAATTTTACGGGTGAAAGCGGACGCTTTCTTTTACTCTGCCTCATAAAACTCAATGTTGTGGCGATCGCACTTTTGGCGTTGTCAACAATGCGATCTCCAGGATTTTGTCTTCAAGTTTTGCGGCTCCTACGGTGACTATATTTAAATGCGGCTCATGCAACGGAACCCGAGCACTGTATGATGGACGCAGCCACTTGCTGCGTCAAACGGTGCTCGTGATACAGTGATCGATGTGCTAACGTCGGATCCAGGTTAACGCCTCCAGCGTCTGCGTTTACATGGACGCGTCCGTTGTGCATCGAATGGAGATTTTACTAATTTGTTTGGTAGAGCGAAGAGAAAGAAGTAGGGAGACACGATGCCTGTCTACGGTCCCTCCTGCTTGATTCGATGGCTACCAGATCACGTTGCCGCTTCTCCTGGTTGTGGGTTGAGGGGGTGAACGCAGCTCGTTTTTCTCAAATATCTTTCGTGACTGCCATCACGTAAAAAAAAAATGTTTTGTAGGTTATGAACGTTAAAGAAAGCTAGACCGTTTTCGAGAGTCCATCGAGCAATGTTGAAGGTCGCCATCTCTCATGCACAAAGCGCGTGATCGGACGCGAGTCGAAAGCTGATGGAGCACTTTTTTTATATGAGTTGAGCTCAGTTCACACCGAACGCTGGTTCGGCCTTCGCGTCCAATGTAGGCTCAGAGCATGTGATTAAGCAATGGCGGACAGGCCAAGGCGCGGACTTGTGAAGAGGGTCTATTTTATAGGGCTGGGCGTCGATTAAAAATTTTAACCCGATTAATCGCCACCCTTTAATCGATTAATTAATCGATTAATCAGCTGCGTTGATTTTTATGAATAATTTATTAAAAAGAATGCAACAACTCGTCTTGCTTTGAAGATTTATTTTACTCTCTGTTACACGGCGCAAAGAACATTTACAATTGAGGATAACTATGGTTCAACGATTGAAAGACTCACATATTTTTGCTCCATTTCCGAAGGCAAAGAAGTTTGTCCACATTCTCCGACAGGAAGACAAAAAGTCACGGCTTGGGTGATGCTTTCTTCTTTTTTCAGGGAAGGGGGCCTTGATGAGAAGGCGTTGATTGTTGTCTGCGTTTTGGTGGATGGTCCTTGCTGCAGCGGAGTACAGGGGTGGTCCGCTCGTAGGTGATACTGAAGCGAACTTACGCTTCCACTGTATGAAAACGGCTCTTTGCAGATGATACAGTGGACTTCCTTCGAGTTAGAAAATTCACCGCTGGAGTTTACTTAAAACCCAAACTTTCCAGCGAGATTGCCTTTTATACTCGTGAACTCGTCCATTTGTACGGGCCGAATATTGGAACAAGTAAGCATGGCACATGAAGGCACCCTAAGCATGGCGTCGTTAGCTTCCCAGCTTGTTCCTCTGCTTGTTTGTCTTGCCTGGGCAGGATGTGTAATAGATCCTCAATACGTAAAGTTTCGCGGTCGCAAAGGGATCAATTGCGGGCCCCGCTTGTCCGTCTGGCCTCGGTAGAACTGTATTGTATATCCTCGAACACGTGACGCTTCGCGACCGCGAGAATTGGACCTTGCTCATACTCATAGCGCTTGGCTGGGAACAGAAAACCTCCCAGGACAGAACGACCGGATGCACGCCACGCAGCGTTTTCTTTAAAGGGGGGTAAGGTGAGGGGGGGGGGGGGGGGTGCATGAGTCAACCTAAGTTTGGGCAGGTCGTCCAGGATAGAGCCATGCGTGCGTCCAATTGACTTCTTTTTGTGTGCCGATTAAAAAAACCGATTGACCGGTTAAAAAAACCGATCGCGATTAAAGCCTTAATCGATTAATCGTAAGGTTAATCGATCAATTGTCCAGCCCTTATTTTAAGCCTTATTAACCGAAAGTACAAAAGTTATCGCACCTCTTTAAAGGGACGCTGAACCGAAAATCAATTTTCAGAAAACAAAGCATACTCGAAAGGCGGGACGCTACAAATCCCAAAACGTCACTCATAAAGCGGTATCTCCAACGGGTCGTCGTATCTTTGTAAAAGAAGAGCGGCCTCGCACAAGGCCGAAAAGACGCGTGACCTCGCGATTCTCATTTCCTCCTCTTTTCGCTTTGACTCCGCGAGGGCGCGGAGAGGAAAGGGAGGAAGGCCATTTCTTCTCCTCCTCAACTCCTTTGTGATGAGATGACGTCAACGTTCTCCCTCATTCGCTCCTTAATTTTCCAGAAATACGGCCATCCGCTCGAGATATGGCTAGATGAGTAATGTTTCGTGGTTTATGGTGCCCTGTTGAACACTTCTGCAAGCTTATTTTGTAAAATTTGAATTTCAGTTCAGCATCCCTTTAAGAGAAGCAGGGCGAGGTCACGAGCATCTTGTTACTACTTTGCGGCTCTTGATATTGGTGCATTATGTTGCCTTTACACTCGTAAATTCACGGGCGGATCGGTGCCGCCGGTGACGAGCGAATTTCGTAGCTGGAGGACGAAATACGTTCCTCGCTGGCGAAAAATCTGTATCAGTCCGAGACCTATTTGTTTTTCTTCCAAGCGATGCGTTTCGCCTGACGCGAGCCAGTCAGCGTTTGCCGGAAGTTGCGTCCCACGGTGAGTTCTTCCGGTCCATCCTGTCTGCAGCGATGGCGTCGCTCACGGCTCGATAAACATTCACCTGCCAGGACAAGGAGGCCAAGTGCACGCTCGGCCTTTTCGCGGCATGGACGAATCACCACCGTCAACTACACCGCTGCTTCTTTGGTGCGTGTTTTCTTGCGCTACCCAGCAAGTAGGGCGCACAGGAACTGGATGTTCGTGATCTTGGAAGTTTCTAGCGTGATCGCATATATCTAACATGATCGCCCGTAGTTATGTTTCAATCCCCGTTGCCTCTTCGAGAAAACGTTTACTCAAGTAATAAACCGTACGTACCTTACGACGAAAGGCCATCTGTGTGGCGTTTATTTGAGCTCTATAAAAAGGCAGTACAGCATCACCTTCCGACGAGAGACTGCACTGTTAGCAAGTCCCGTGTATTTGGCGAATATTTGGGGTGAAAAACACGCTATTTACACAAATTACCATAAATTTACACGATGAGTAACGGATAATTCGTTCAGAAATCATGCGAGGTTGTAAAAAACGTATTTTGGTTCGGTCATACACGCATAACCGTGTAGCCGACCTCGATAACACGCATCGCCCCCGGCGACGACCGCGGCATTGCCGGCTATCGAAGCACCGGAATGCTTGGGGACACACTTAGAAAGGACCGTCGAGACAAATGCCGCGGAAAGAAACATGTCTCGGAGACAGATATGCACCAAAAGCAATTGCGCCATGTCCCAGGACGTTGGCGAAACCCGCGCTTACCGTGCTCGCCGCCATCTTCTGGTCGATGGCAATGCGGCTTCCCTCATGTCGCCCATGTTTGTATTTGGTTTAGGGATCCTGATAACAGTTTCTTAGACACCACAAATAAAGTTATGGGTCTAATTATTCGTTCCAAACAGGTAAAATGGATATAAAAAGCGTGTCCTCGATGTGGACACGTGACATTGCAGTTGGTTTCGTTTTTGCTTCAACCTTCAACTGCAAGCGATCTGGCCACGGCGCAAGCGCAACGCCGATGTACGCTGGAAGCAAGCGCCGGTTGGCTTTCGTTGTTTTTGTTTGAGCGGAGAAAATCTGGCAAGTACGCATGGCGCCGCTACTGGTTTGGTTTGACGGGACGCGAGAAGCTTCGCATAGAGCTTCGGAGTTTGCGAGCACATAGTGAAGACGTGACCGGAGAAGTGCCCCTGTGATGTTCCTGGAAGACGGAAAGTAGCATTCGTAATCGTCGTGTGTGCTTTGAAAGCGAAGGGAGTCACAGGGTCCACGAGTTCGCAACCACAAGCCAAGGTTCGTGACAGCGCGGCGTTGACTTCGGCGATCTCGTTCTGTTTGGTGCAACCCGGCGATGCGAAAAAGAGCTGAAACATTCGTCATGTGTGGTGCGGTGCTTTGTATTCCGGGTCTGTTTGAACCACGCTTTTAACACGGAGCGCAAATTGTTTGTTGCGTGGTGGAGGTTCAACGGGTACAGTGCCGTCGTCGTCAGCTGATCCGGTCCAGCTGGTCCGGGAGAACGCAGCGAGCGTTTTTAAAAGGAAATCTCCCTTCGTTCCGTTTCAAACTGTGGAAGTATCCCGACACATACCGTGAGTAAGAAGCAGCGGGCGTTTTCAACAAAATTACGTTGTTTTAATTGAATAATGGACTCCGGATTGTTGTCTTAAATCTGCCGTTTTTTATGCTTCGTGTTGGACTGCGTTTGCATAGTGACGCACACCGCTCGAGATGATGATTCGGTCCTGCAACGAGTTTGTTGCGCCAATCATGCGGCGTGAATACATTAGGGCAAGGTTTCCTATCTGCCCACAGATGCATGTACTGAGACCATTTTTTATGTTGTGAACGTAGTGCTCTTTCTTTATTTTGGAAGACGCGTTGGTGCATTTATTATGGTACAATCACTTGAGAGTTGAGAAATTGGAGAGCGAGCAAGCTTTCCCAACTTTGTCTCTCTCTCTGGCACTGCCCTGTTTCAGTTTCAGTAGGCATACCTACTAGCAGGTACAAACTGCTCTAAAGCAGGTAAAAAACGGGAAGCTTAGGACGGTGCGGACTCCGTGTTTCGCGCTTTTCGCAAGGAGACAGGGTAAATGCTTTTGTTAGATATGCGGAATATGCAAGCGATTTTGTTATGCCCGTCGTTTGCGTCTCTCCAGCAAAATGAATAAGATGATCTACTACAAAGGCGCAATCACAAGCCAAGATTTAAGATAGTCGTTTGCTTCGGTGATCCGTGTAGCTATATTTTACCCTGCTCTTTGCAACACCGTGTCATGACGAAGAGCTGGAACGGTCACGGTTTGTGCTGGCCTCCCGGTTGACAGAAACCTGCGTCGCCCGCATCGGCACCGAGTGCGCTTGGGCTGTTGATGCTCAAGCCTTTCATCCGCGGCTTGTCGCCAGCTCATCCTGCTGCTCAACGGTGAGGAAGCGGGGAGAGTAACCTCGGAAGTGAATGTAAATCCTCGTTCATTCAGTTATCCGGTGTCAAAGTGTGGAAGATGTCCAACGTGTACTGAGGGCGGGAACTACGAGCGTTTTGCCTTGCTTTTATAACTGAAACAAGACCAACGAGATAACTGCCTTGCGTACTCTAAAATGACGGAAGCAATAAGTTTCAACTGGTCGAGTACGTCACCGGGGATGTAGGCGAGACGGTGCACACTGTTTAAACGCTTGCAGTATCCACGAGTGGTACCAAAAAAGCGACGTCAACAGTGAAGGAGCTCGCGATTCAGCATAGTGCACTGCTACGGGCCTGTGTATCTTCAAAGGTCGGGGTGGTGGCAGTATAAAAAAAAGAAGCATCAGCGCCCCACACCAGTGTTCACGAATAACACCGGTCACAAACTCCCAAGCCCCACCGCTCTTCTCGACACCGACACGACATACGACAACAAACTGCATCAAAACGCCCCAAAAGTGAAGGCGTCTGCTGCCGTACTGCAACTGCTGCAACTAGCGGAAGTGAAGTGTTGGGCGGATGTCCGGATGTCCTTCCCAAAAATATATAAAAAATGCTTTGCGCAAGGATCATTTTCATTTTTTATTGTATACGTAATGACAAAATCCCGATAATTTGTTTTCCTATCTGATTCAAGCTAGTCGGACTGCTCATAACACTGGTCAAGCAAGAAAATAACAAAAATTTGAACATTTTCATGGCCGGTTTAAGATTTATTGTTAACATATCGTTATTTATTGCAGCGGACTAACATTATAGATTTTGCCTCCATACTTTTTAAATGCAAACAGTTCTAACACATGGCTGTCCATTGCGCCGTGTTTTGTGTATTCTTCTATAAATCTGTAATGGTCAGCGACCAAAGAGCTCACCCACACATGTCAAGCTTATATGCGCCGCGGGGAGAAATGGATATCGAGTAGGAAGTGTCGGGCGTAGTGTCGGTTGTTGTGTTTGTGCACATGTCGGTGCTGTGTACTGTGTTGCCTGCGTTGTATGTAGGGTTGCTGTGTAGTCGTAGTCGTTCGCAGTGTTAACAGGCTCGTCTTTTTTTTTAAAAACAGGCTGCTAGAAATCTCGATAGGTGGCGCAAGTTACCGCCCGATTCTAAATAGTTTGCTCAAGTTATTTATACATGTAAGTTTGGCATTCGTTTTTTTTTTTTTTTTTTTGTTTAGCGGTTTGTTGAAGCTACCAACGCCGCCGACCGCCGACAACGCACGTACGTACCTTTGCAAGTAGCTACGTCCGCCGCTTGGAGACTTTACTGTGTATAAAAGACATCGAACGAGAACTAACGCGCCCTGTGTGCTTTCAATTCGGCTGAAAGGCGCGCGGCTCGCTGGGCTCGTCTCTCGCCTGTTCTCGGCCGCTGGCCGCCATGTTTCATAAGGAACACGCTCAAAACGGTTTTGCGGAAGGCAGACACGGTGTAGCGTGTTAAGTTTACACAGCACCTCATGTGTAGACGAAAAACACAGATGGCCTCGTGTAAAACGAACACGTTTCGACGTGTCCGCTATGGGACAATGGTTTACACGTCTGGGCGTGTTATTTTTGCTAACAGTGTGCTTCCGACACGCTACACCATGTGAACCCGACCGGCTTGAAGGAAACGCAGATTCTTCAAACACCACAGCCCTCTACTACAGAGGGAATAACACTGTAACAAGGAAGGAACGAAGGGACACCTGCGGATCCACAAAACTAGATCAGCTATTCATGCGGGAAGAGTTCACTTGAAACAAAGGATCGTACATTCATTCGGGGTGCGGAGCATAGTGCCGCCGACAACGGTGCACCGCTGCTTCTTTGGTTTGCGCTGCCTGTCCGGCTACATATCAGGTAGAGGACACCGAATTGTCGAAGGCTCGTCTTTTTTGCGGTAACACTTGACCATCTTCGCGCAGTTCTTTTCTTGTGGCAAACGTCCAGCGCTTTGCCAAATACCCATCAGAAGTATTTAAGATGAGATCCTAAATACCCGTTTTAAGACGTATTTAGAGTTTTATTCAAGTTACGTTTAGTACGAACTGTCTTGAGTAGAGTACAAATACTTTGTTAGGGTAGTTTGATTACAGTTGAATTACACTTGAGGGCACTTCAAATGTAGTTTCAAACTGGTAATAGAAAAAAAAAAGTAAAACAGGGTGCTCTATTCGTGATTTCTTCGCTGAAAATCGCAATTTGCTGTAATCTTTGACTCTCCATGAGCGCTTTAGCTGCTGCAAAAGAATTTTACATTAAAATAATTTGGGATATGCAACATAATCGGTGCAGAAATATTTTAGTACTAAGCGGGACTCTCGTATTTTATCGGGTGATTCAAGGAGCGGCCAGGCTCTTTAAATCGACCGCGAAATTCGGTTGCCTAACCTATCGCGTTCCGATTTGGTACAGTGTTGGCCACAGGTGGTGCATTTTTTCTATAAAATTCGCAACAAGCGAGCTTACCCGAGGAAAAAGTAGAAAGAGAAAGGCTTAACTCCTATGGAAAACGCAGCGAAACCATCGGTATTCAGACCATAGGGCGCCCAATGGTCCCAAGACCGGAGGCTTCGCTGCGTTTTCCATAGGAGTTAAGCCTTTTTCTTTTTTTACTTTTTCTTCGGGTATGCCCGCCCTTTGCGAATTTTTTAGAAAGAATGCACCACCTGTGGCCAACGCTGTACAAAATCGGAACGCGATAGGTTAGGAAACCGAATTGTGCGGTCGATTTAAAGAGCCTGGCCGCTCCTTGATATCGCCCATGTAGATATGGTACCTGCTGTTCTTTAGTTTGGAGCCAGGGTCGGCTTATGAAGCCTTCGGTTATAACTTCGTAAAATACCTTGCCGCGATTCAGCGGACTTGGCATGTAGTCCGGCATTGCACATACCTTACAGCCGATATAGAAGTTGATAATTCAGTCAGACTTATTGATGAGTACGCGAGGGAACGACAGACATGCACCTTAGGAGATACACCAACTCTGACAGAGCCGCCTCTGTCGCTGATCAACAATCAAAAGCGAGCGCTTTGTCACCCCAATCAAAAACGACGAGAATCACCTTCACCTTCAGACTGTTCAAAAAGAAACGAAGAAGAATACGGTGAAGAGAAAAACGCAGGAATGTGCCCTTCTCCTTCCCGCTTCTGCACCAGTTCAAACCATTCTTGAGGGGAGGAAGGTGCCGCCGTTTCCAAGGCGTTTCCATACTTCTTTTACGGCAAGCTCGGTGCTGGCGACCATCAAAAAACTTAAAACCAATGTTCCCATCTCTGTTTGTGACTTTCAAGTTAAAGTTGACGAAGAGTATCTAGTAACGTCGCAGCTTTATCATGGCGCCGATTACCTTCCACTGCGCTGCGAGCGTTTGTTTTTGTTGCGTTGGTTTTGTTTCGCCCAAGCGAGAGCTTGACAACACTAACAACGGAGCATTTTAAATATCGGAACAGTGTTTTGGTGGCGCGGGACGTGCAATGCTTCTCGTTTTGCGTGCACGTGGATCGCAAATGTGGCTGAAAGTGTATCTGTTATGATGCCGGAAGACAGAAAAGCAGTTTTTTCAACCATCGCATGTCCTCTAACGATAAAACGAGTGAGTGGATTGACCCGAAAGCGCAATCACGAGTCAAGATTCGTTCCCCGTCGACAGCAGTGCGTCTTTGGCGATTCGCGGTGTTACGTTACACTACGTTCTCTACAACCGCGATACGATCGTATACGATGAAGAGCTGAAACGTTCACGGTGTGTGGTGTGGCACCGGGAGACTGAAACACATATCGAAACGCATTTAGTGTGCCTTGGTTGCTGAGGTTTAAACCGTTAATTCCCATTGTCTTCAGCTGACGGCTCCTCGACTGCGGTGACCTTTTTAAAGTAAATCGGTCCCTTTTCTTTCGATTCGAAATAGTGAAGATTGCCGACGCCTAACGCGAATGGGAAGCACCGTGTAAGAACTCCCGCCCATTTTATGCTGCTGTGTTTTGTTAATTCTACCATGTAAACGCTTGGGTTTGTTGATTCTCCCGTGAAATATTGTGACACCGCATTTGACTAGTATTTTTTGTTTTGTTTATTTGTGTCGCAGTAAGCGCTGTTATGAAAAAAAAAAAAGCCTAGCTGCTAGTGATCTCTTTTTTTCGTTCTGCAACTGGGTTGTGATAAAATTTTTATTTGAATTTTAGAAGTGCTGTACAATTTTTTATGATTTTAGCGGAAATATGCTGCATTTCTTTTGTTATCTCCAACATAAGCATTCTTGATACCTCACTGGCACTGCCCCTGGAATCAAGCTGCACTTCATGTAGATATAATGCGAGATACAGAGAGGCTAAAGTGAAGCGCGATCTCCATATTTTTTAGTCTGTCACCTCGAATAGAATGAAGAAAAGTTGGACGCATTCAGAGCCACGATGGCACTGGCTGTGTCTTGATATCTGTGTTATTTATCCGCCACTAAGTTTGCTCTTCTTTGACCTTGGTTCTTTAGTGTGCACCTTTGAGTGAAAGTATGTACTTACAGGTGGTTAAATTATGAATTTTGTCTAAACAACCACAGACACACTGGTCAAAGCGATCATGCATGCAAGAAGGGGGAGAGCGGGCATTGTAACCCGAGATTGTTGGAAAGGACTACAAACACCCAGTTTTGAGCGGTTTTCTGAAGCTTCGTGTTACTATGTTTGTGATGTCCTTTCCCACACCTCATGGCATACATTGCCAGACGCATAGTCCATGATATGAATAATAAGATGCATATTAATTTTATGTTAATTTATCCAGTGGCTTTGCATCATGTTACTATCACAATAATGTTGGTAACCAAAAATTGCAGAGAAGACGATATCTCTGATGGCAAGCTTAGAAATTAGTAACCCTTGATTGCAATATATATATATATATATATATATATATATATATATATATATATATATATATATATATATATATATATATATATATATATTGTAGCGAAGAAGACGACACGCCTGGAGACCAGGAAAGAGAACGACAATCGCGCGCGCCTTTTTTTAAATCTGACCCGTATCAGTGCCGGCAATAACAAGTCACTTCAGTTGTACCACTTCTCTTGTATCGCTATTCTTTTTCGTTTCACTTGGTGGAGGTGCGGGTCTTTCTCCATCACCTCGGCATCAAGTCTGGAGCTGAGAAGCCGCGTTCTTACAACGAAGGCAGCGATGGCACCCCCAACTTCCAGTACGAGTTCCGCAATGACCTCAACGGCAACCCAAACAGATATCGGATCCCAGTCGGTACTCACTGCTCGTCAACGTGAGCCTCATATTTTCTCCGTTATTAACGACGCTGACGTCGAGGACTGGACTGACGTCTATTATCGCGCCAGTCGTTACGATCACTGGAACGACGCCACTAAACTGACTAACGCCATTTTCTACCTCTCCGATGTCGCGAAACTCTGGTGTCATAACCACGGACAAAACTTTCAAAGCTGGCAAATGTTTGCCACCCGCCTTAGAGAAGTGTTTGGAAGACCTGCGATGCAACAGATTACAGCAGACCGAAAGCTTTCATCGCGCGCTCAACAGCCAACTGGTTCGTTTACATCCTACATTTGGTGCTGGATTTTTTCCATCGTGTAGACATAAACATGCCGGAGCACGAAAAGGTGCGTCCACTCCTGAAAGGAATTGCCGAGGTCGTTTTTCAAGTTATACTCGTGCATAATCCGACAACCCTGAAGAAGATTGTAGAAATATGCCAGCAGTTCCACGAACTCAAAACCCAACGCTTGTCCATCGCTGCCACTGTCTAACGTCTCCCTGAGGTGAGCAGCATATTCGCACCACGATAATGCCCAGATTTCAATAGCACCAGTTTGCGCCTATTGATTCAGCAGATTGTTCGAGAGGAGGTGTCTCGAGCTCTCCATCCGACAGCAACATCACCTACATCAACAAAGTCTGCACTGCGGTCACTCGTCCAAACCGAGCTTGCTTCTTCTATTCCGTCGCAGGTTCCATTGCCGCTGCAAACCATGCGGCCAACCTATGCAGAAATAACTGCACCAACATTTACGACCAACTACCTGGCGGCTGGCATGCCATATGTCTAACCATTTGGCTACTCTGCATGCAATCTGCTCGCCGACTAATAAATAGCCGCCCTGTATGCTATCATTGTGGAGTACAGGGTCATCTTTTCCGCGTGTGCCGTCGTCGCCAAGCCAACAGGTCGTCTGCAAGCTTCAGACAAACTGCTGCTGGGAACTCTGCCCTTCACTACCAGGTTTCTGAGCACGGCCGATCGTCATCCTCAGCGTCAAGGTTCCCTGGGAGTTCACCAAGCCTAGCTACCACGTCGACAGTCACCTTCACCACAGCGCCCGCTATCGACATCGCCTATGCTACGAGCAGAGCCCACTCTTCGAGCACAAGGGGGTACTTGAAACCGCCTGTTCTGAGGTACCAGCTGCGATCTCATCACACCGTTGAAGTCCTCCTACATCCCCATCGAACATCGTCATAGTTTAAATTCAAGGTCAAAATGTTTAAGCTTTATTTGATACAGGTGCTGTAATTTCAGTCATGAATTTGGATATTTGTCGTCGCCTCAAGAAAGTCGTCACACCGTATCAAGGTAACCTCAGAACTGCAGGATCCCACCTATTCAAGCCCGTTGGGGTTCGCATCGCTCGAATTTTTTTACAGCGTGCGTTGTACTTAGTTCAGTTTGTCGTACTCTCATCATGCACGCATGACATATTCTGGGCTGGGATTTTCTTTCTACTACTGATGCAATTCTGCCTGGAACCGTGGAAGATGCCTCTCTACAAGACAACAAACACTGCTCATTACAAGAAATTATAATTAAGCCTAATCGTTCATCGTTCGTTCCCACTACGTGCTCTTTACCGCCACCAGGAAACTATTCGATTCGCGCCCACAGTTAACTTATTCACAAAAAGGGTTTGCTGGTTCTCTATGGCCTCGCCGATATTGGCCTCTTGACAACGTTTATCTTTGTAATTAACGCTACGTCAGAGGCTGTACTGATCCCGGAGCAGACCGTTCTGGCAACCGTCACATTAGCGGCTGACATTGATACAGTTTCTCTCGACGACTCGTTCACTATCAAAACCAACGCACTATCAACACATTATACCAAAGAAAATTATGAGTCCGGGCGGCTTTCTTCCACCATCGATGGGAATCTTACCGATCTTCAAAGGCAAAAAATTATAACTCTCCTAAACTTGTACCAAAACGTTTTTGACTTACATGACACACCCTTGGGCGCCGTTTAAACCGGTGAACATTCCATCGACACGCAAGGCCAAGCACCTATTTGTCAACGACTCTACAGGGTTTCAATAAAAGAAAGGCAATTCATAGAACAAGTCGCATTGATGCTACAACGAGGAGTAATCAGAGAGTATTCAAGTCCTTGGTCCTCTCCTGTTGTCCTAGTAAAGAAAAAAGACGGCAGCATTCGCTTTTGTGTAGATTACCGACGACTCAACAGGATAATCACTAAAGATGCATATTCATTGCCACACAATGAAGATGCCCTCGACTGCTTTCAGAGCGCTGAATTTTCTACCTCCGTGGATTTACCATCCGGATATTGGCAAGTCCTAATGAAAAAAACCGATAAACGTAAAACTGTCGTTTTCACACCAGATGGTCTCTGTGAATTTAACGTGATGTTATTTGGACTTTGTAATGCTCCGGCCACGTCTGAAAGGCTGATGGATACTGTTCTCCGAGGTCTGAAATGTCAAATCTGCCTTTACTATCTAGACGACATTGTCATTTTCGCACCGACGTTTGAAACACATCTTGAACGTGTGGCCACTGTTCTATCGTGTATTGCAGACGCCAATTTGAAACTGAACACCAAGAAGTGCCATTTTGCGACAAAAGAAATTCGAGTCCTCGGACATGTATTATGAAAGAAAGGCGTCCGCCCCGATCCTGACAAAATTCGAGCAGTCGCAGAATGTTCCCGGGGAGCTTCATCACTGAACAGACTCAATTAAAGTTTTTATTACCACCACCACCTCCAATCCCAACTATAGCTAAACAACTTCGGAACTTTTTGGTTCTTTGCTCCTATGTTCGGTGATTTGTCCGAGGATTTGCAACGATCGCCGCCCCCTCACACGCCTTACATGATACAACCAAGCCTTTTCATTGGTCTTTAGAATGCCAGTCTGCCTTCGATCAGCTAACTGCTCTCCTGACGGGTGATACGATTTTATGCCACTTTGACCCCTCTCTTCCTAGTTCCTACAGAGATCCATACAGACGCCAACGGGTATAGACTAGGGATGCCGCGAACTTTTTTCGAACCGAAGTTTCGATATTCGAATCAAGCGGTCGAAAGGTTGGAAAGGTTTCGAATTTTCGAATTTCGTTAAGCTAAGAAGTTCGACACTTTTCGAACCGTCGAACTTATTACGCTAAAAAGTTCGATCCTTTTCGAACTTTATAACTTATCACGCTGCAAAATTCGATGCTTGTCGAACTTCCGAACCCGACTGACCAAAAAATTTGATGATTTTCGAACTTTCGAACTTCTTGCACTAAAAAGTTCGAAGCTTTTCGAACTTTCGATTTCCTGTGCTAAGGAATTCGATAATTTTCGAACTCTCGACTTATTTATCAAGAGAATTCGAAAAGTTTCGAACTTTCGAATCTTCAAAAGTCAGAAGTTCGATGAACTTCGAACTTTTAGGGCAAAAGTTCAACGTTCGTCGAACTTCGAAAGACCGGCGGACGGTTTCATTTGAATTCAAGTAGTGAGGTACATTCGTAATTTTTTTTCTCGAACTTTTACATGCGGTGCTGCGTTCCTTACGAAAGACAATGCCGTTTATTTCAATGTTCTGGCATGCTTAGTTTTAAAGAAATAAATTCCCGAAGGGGCGAGGAAGCACGACGGGTTTTTGACGATTATCGTTTGTGCCAGATTTGAAGCGCGCTGTAGCCGAAGCTATTTATGGTAGAAATGTTAAACTTTTTAAGAATGATCTATGTATAGCCTAGGTAAGTGTCGTCTTAAGATGTGATTATTGTTATTCAAGGTGAGTTTCGAAGAAACGTCCAAACATGTATCTACATGCAATTATGCCCTAAATTTGGTATTTATTGTCGCCTAAGTTGTTTCAGGTATTGCATTTAAATTAACACCACAGACAGTACATATCATTGCCATCTGCAGAATACAAAATAATTTGTATTTATTGTTTTTCACGTTAAGGAATAAATTAACTCATGGGAGAAGATTTCTAATATTGTTCAAGTTCAGCACGTCATTAAAAGAAAACTTTTTTTTTTTTTTTTTTCGCTACACGTTCCTGGGACGTGTTTCTTTTAGCCTGTACTCATTTTGGTAGGAGAAACTTGTTTCGAAGTTCTGAACCTCTGGATATGCAAGAATACAACACTTCCGGCGAATTCTTGATAGTTTTTTTGTTTTTTTCCAACTTTTTATCCCCGCATTTAATAATATGATTTTTAACTATTGGCACAGGTATTTAGGTCGAAAAGACATAGCTTTGAACTTCCGAACCACTAAGCATGTGACGAGAAGTGCCTTCTGACAACGAGTTTCTAACAATGACCATCTACGCGATCTTTTATGCAGTGAAGGGCGACAGTAGCCCCTATACTGTGCATAAATAATTTCAGATTAAAATAAGCTCGACCACGCCCTCTTTCCCGGTATTGTTTTCTTTAACAGTCCGAAATATCTGGAAAGGGGGGAAGGGGGGCTGAAGCCCCCCCCCCCCCCTCCCCCCCCTCCTCTCTTCCGACGCCACTTGTACGGTAGGACGCTCCTCGACCTCAAGTTGTGTCGGCTTCTGTGCTTTTTGCGAGGCGATTTCTCCGTACCAGAAAATAAACCTCCAGGACAATTACAAACTTAACTTACTATATGCCAGCGTCACTCGGGCGGCGTTCGATCGGATCACTACCTGCGTGCAAGGGGTGGGGAGGTAGTTTGCCAGGTCGCTTCAAGGTTTTTCTGAGCCTCAACCTCCTGCTCGCCCCTGGCTGTTTCGAACTGGATGAGTATCGTAAAACAGTGTGTTCGTGTGATCACTATTGCGTGACGCAGGTTGAAGACCCCCCCAGCACATCCGGGACGCTCGTCGTCTCATTTAATTGCCCGACCAACTTCACAGAGTCTATACTCTGTTTCACACTTAGCGTACAGCACTGTCAAAGCTACAGGCGCGAGCGTGAGGCTTGATATCGTTGATCATTTGCACGCGCGCTCGAGCGAACAAAACCATAGATAAAGCCACGTGCTCGCGCCAGTAGCTTTGACAGCGTTGCATATTAAGCATGAAACGGAGTATAGATATCACACCCTAACTTTTCTAAACTTGATTTCGTGAAAACAAGTGAGTCGTGAAAACCTTTTTTGAAACTGAAACTAAGGAGGAACTTGAAATCCGGACTTCGAACGTTGAAAACTTGGACTTGAAAGGAATTAAAAATCTTCGAAGTTTTTTTTTTTCGAATTTAGCGTTAAAAGAGAATCGAAACCTTCGAAATTTTCAGACTTCACGCAGAAAGAAATTCGAAATCTTCGAATTGTTCAAACTTCATGTCTATAAAAATTCGAAGCGTTCGAAGTTTTCGAATTTTATTTCCAAAGAATTTCGAAATCTTCGAATTTTTCGAACTTGAGATCCTAAGAAATTCAAATTTTTCGAATATCTCGATTTTCAAGTTAGGGAAGTTCGAAATCTTCGAATTTATCGAACCCCAAGTAAAAAAATATTCGAAATATTCGAATTCGAAATTTAGAAACCGTGAAAGCTTCGAACTTTTCGAATTCGAAACTCCACTGTGATAGAAAGTTGCGAATTTCTTGAATTCAAACCTCGGTCGGTACGAAAATATCGAAATTTTCGAAATCGAATCTCAATTCGCTTCGCAAATATCGAAACCTTTCGAAATCGAACCTACGGTGATTCGCGACATCCCTAGTATAGGCGCAGTCCTAATACAACGCGAACCACCCCGACCCGAGAAAGTTGTGGCATACGCCAGTTCTTGCCTATGACGTGCTTGAGGAGAGCGCTATTTAATTTAACGTCCCAGTCACAGTACGCCGATTATTGTAGGCGATTTTGACTTCTTCGACGATGTTTACGAAGCAAGCAGCAACGCAGCTGTGTGTGATCACATGACCAGATAAACGGAAACAGAACAAATTAACTCAAAGTCGATCCTATCACATATTTTTTTTTCTTTATTGGTTTTGCGGATTTCAATCCGCAGAGGGGGCAGAAATAAAGGCATGATGCCTGACAGCGCCTCTGCCCCCTGCAGTTCCTACAGCGGAAATAGCATTTCAAAGAAGTCATAGTGATAATAAATAACAAGACAGCCATCGTCATAAAAACAAATCGAAACAATTATTATAGAAATATCTGAAAGCACATGAAAAACAATGACTCAGCTCAAACAACTACACAAGCGGCACTGCTTGAACAATGCGGGGCGATATGCTTATCATAACCCAGAAGTCAAATAAAATAAAAATAAAGATAAAGACAAAAATAGACACCGTTTTTTTTACATATCCACTAAACATTTATAAACAAGGACTTATAAGAGAAAGCGGAAACAAGCTAAATCAAAACCAAAAATCAGGCTACAAAGCCAAAATTGAGAATTCCGAAGTTTCGTAGTACGTTACGTTTTATTGAAAATAAATATAAATAGATATGCATGCCTTAAATAGATGAAAATGCGATATCACTGCAAACCAGAGCTCGTCTGCAGCCTCTTTTGAACTTTGGAAAAGGGGAAGTGAAATTAACATCAATGCCAGGGGAATTTAATAATTTAGTACTCATGTACGATAAACTTTGCCTGCCATAATTTGTTCGTATGCTTGGGATTCTACGTTTCGGGTCTCGTAATGTGTAGGCACTAGAAGGAGGTGTCTGTGTCAAATAGAGGTTGTTTTTGTAGATCCATTGAAATAATTTGAAGTGATATATCTGGTCTGCCTTCAATATATTATATTTAACAAAAAGTGGTGGAGTGCTCAAATTTCTGACATTACCTCTGTAATTTTCGCAAATACGAAGAATTTTTTTCTGAAATATGATTAGTTTGTTGTAGTTAGATGCAGTGGTTGTACCCCAAACCAACAAACCATAACTGATCTTAGAATAAAAGAGAGAATAATACAACGTCATTTTAAGCCAAGTGGGTATCAAATTTTGCATTTTATATATAATACCAACAACTCGAGACAGCTCTGCCTTCATTTTATTTACATGGGTGGACCACGTGAGCTCTTCGCTAAACCAGACCCCCAAGAACTTTTGCTCTGCAACTTGTTCTATAACGGTGTTTTCAAATATAATGTTAATAGAGCTGTTGTCTCGCTTACTAACAGGTTTGAAGATTATGTATTTTGTCTTACTTGTGTTTAGCTTCAATCTATTTACTCGTAACCAATTCGATAAATTAATGAGGTAAGCATTGCAAGCATTTTTTAGGTATTCTTTAGTCACACCAGTAAAAAAGACATTTGTGTCATCAGCATACATTACTAACTCAGGGGAGCCTGGTATTGTCGTTATGTCATTCACGTAAGCTAGAAATAATAAAGGACCGAGAATGGAACCTTGAGGAACGCCGTGCTGTATTCTCAATTTACTAGATGCTATGTTGTTAATAGAGACGTACTGCTGACGATTTTGTAGATAAGATTCTATTAGTTTTAGCGCTATTCCTCTTATACCGTATCTCTCAAGTTTTTTTAGCAGGATATCATGTTGAACAGTATCGAATGCTTTTTTAAAATCTAAAAACAAACCAAGCGTGAGCTGTTTGTTTTCAATGTTTTCTACAATTTTGTCCTTAATGTCTAGGAGTGCTTGCTCGGTTGATTTATGTTTCTGAAAGCCATATTGCTCTTTCGTTATTATGTCATACTTCAGAAAAAAACTAGTTAATCTATCATTGATCACGCGTTCATAAATTTTTGAGAATATTGGCAGAAGAGAAATTGGTCTGTAATTATGAATATCTGTAGCTCCACCTCCCTTGTATACAGGAATAACTTTTGCTAATTTTAGTTCGTCAGGAAAGTCACCACTCACAAGCATCTTGTTTATAACGTCGGATAGTAATGAACTCAGCAGAGCTGCTTTATATTTAATCGGCAGTGCCTTTATTTCGTCATCACCGGCGGCAACATTATTTTTTAAGCTGTCAATTATTTTATTAACTTCCCTTGGCTAGCATTATAGATGCAGACGGATTAGCGGTCGTTGTGTATTCAGCTATGTAGTCGTGTTGTTCAGCGTACTTGCCGATATCAACAAAGTGCTGATTTATTTTTTCGGCAAGTGCTTCACCAGATACACTTTTATTATCTATTAGGATATGCTCCACGTGGTTGGTTGCTTGCTTTCTATTAGTGAGATCGTTTACTGTGTTCCATATTTTTCTATGGTCATCGTGATTGCGTTCGAATTTATTTTGATAATATTCGCACTTCGCCTTTTTTAGGTCCGAGTTTAATTTATTTCTTATCTTTTTAAACTCAGCGAGCATGCTTAGGTCACGATGCCTAATAAAAGCGTGAAACTTCCTATCCTTATCTTTTATTCTTTTCAGCAGGTCAGCAGTCACCCACGGTTTTCTTATCTTTTTATTTCTTACTTTTGTTTCCTTCAGAGGAAAAGCTGTATCATAGCAGTTTTTAAATTTTACTAGAAAGTTTTGATAAGCTACTGTAGCGTTGTTTTCAGAGTAAACGTCATCCCAGGTTTCCTGTTCTATAAGGGAACTAAATTTGCTCAGGGTATCTTCGCTTATTGTACGATGCCAAAACGTTTTCGAGTCTTTTACACGAGCCATTTCAGGAGTAGATCCCAAGCAAAAAATCGGAAGATGATCGCTTATGTCTTGTACTAAAACCCCAGCTATAACATCATTTTTATTTAAGTTTGTGATGCATACATCGAGAGAGGTGGCAGTATTTAAGGTCACCCTTGTTGGCAGCGATATCACATTATTACAGGCATGCTCATTAAGCAAATCTCTGAATTCTTTTGCTTGTGAATTATCGGAAATGGTGTCTATATTTATATCTCCCAGAATCACGAGAGGCGCTGAAGTTGATCCTAGAACACACAATATATTATCAAGCGTATTCATGAATTCAGCAATATTGCCCGAAGGCGGTCTGTATAAAGCAACAACTACTGTGTTCGATATTTTGATAACTAAGCTTTCAATGTTTTCATCAATCCTCGTGAATTCGTCAATTATTTGGTACCGTAGATTGTCCTTGATATAGATTGCTACGCCTCCACCTCTTTTTTCTTGTCTGACCAGACTTTCGCATTTATAACTATGAAACTTAGGTGGTGAGTCAATACTCGTTAACCAGGTTTCAGTAAATATAATTGCATCAAATTTTGCATTTACAGAATGTAAGAGAGCTTCAACTGTATCGACCTTATTTTTTAGACTTCCCGTGTTCATTTGTACTGCCGAAAACTGTCGTTTGCTTTTTTGTACATTTTATTGAAGGCCGTGCAGTCATAATAATTACATTCGGGTTGCAAGTCTTCCATCAGAATGGTAACGATCTATAATTTGTGAGCGTTACTCGATTCAATTTGCAATTCTGTCAACGTCAGTCATGCTAGTAATTTTTAGGGCGTCAGTGTTCACATCTTTTCTCGCGAAGACTTTACCGCTGGAGGACCAAACAAACTTCCAGCCCACCTTTTTTTTCTGCGCAATTTCTGCACCAAGCAGTTTCTTGTTCTTGCTGGTCAGATGCTCATTTACGTATACGGGACAGCTAGGGCCCCCGTAATCAAGATCTTGAGTTGTCAGCCTTTGTTTTTTTTGCCTTTTCCAGGATTTTATTTCTCTGCGCGCGCCGTACGAAACGGACAATAATGTTTTTTTCGTTTGGTTTGAAAGTAGGGACGCGGTGGCATAGGTCGATATCATGGTCAGAGATCGGAACATCCAGAATGCTCGTGATCCTTTGAACAATGTCATAAGGGTCACCCTCCGCTGGGACTCCTTTGATTTCAAGGTTATTAGACCGTTGATACTGTTCGAGTTCTTCTACTTTAGTACTAAGCCTTTTGTTCTCGGCAGTTAGCTCCTCGTTTCGTTTTGATAGTTCTTGTACCTCTTTGCGAAGTTCTTTCATCTCATCTCTAATTTCCTTAACACCATCACATGTATCATTGCAGAATTTCACGCTGTCCTTCACAGTCCTTAGGTCAGCCCTGATCTCCCGTCGCAAATCATCAAGTGCTTTCGCAAGCTCCTTGTTATCCTTGCTCATTTTTGACTAGGAACAAGGGTGATTAGGGAAATGTACACGTCAACAGTTCTAGCCCAAAACAATCAGTGGAATTAAAACAAAAGCAAAAACAATAGTGGCTGTGTTCGGCAGCAGTGCAGAGAGTGTTCTCTAAATTAAAACAGGAAAGTGAATATATTCTCACCTGTGGAAGAACACAGAGTAGATTAGCGACTGGTACCAATCTGCACCGCTGCCGAACTGTGGTCCGAGTTGGTGTGCTGCCTGCTTATATGGACGAATTTCGCCGCAAGCGGCGCCTTGGTCTTCCTTCGCTTCGGCACGTGGCGATGTTTCCGTTGGATGACGGGGCGATGTCTTGCGAGGCAGAAAAGCAGCGCGAGGCCGGGAAACTGTGGAAGAACACAGAGTAGATTAGCGACTGGTAACAATCTGCACCGCTGCCGAACTGTCCAAAGGGACTGACTAAACGTCACAAACGATGGTTTTATTTCTGTAATCGCAGATGTGTAAGTTTCAATGAAGCATGATAAAATAAATACTCTTGCTTTTTTTCAAGATTCAAAGAAACAATAACTTGTTTCTCTAAAGCTGACGAGGTTTACGCGTAGTCCAACAACCTATAAGTTTTATCAGGGCCGCCGCCAACATGCTGCGCCGCGTTCCCTTTCCCTCCTTCCCCCTCCCTGGATTCACCAGTTTAGCAATAGCTGTCTCCACCTGGCGGAAAACTGGTTTTGAGGATTGTGAGGATGTAAAAATGCGTTTATTCGGAAGGAGATGAAAGAAACGGCGTTTGAACGAGCTTGGGAGCAATACAAAGAAGTTTGGGGAGGCCCCATTTAGGTGACCGAAGCTTAATAAATCCAGATTTTTTGGCCGAGGGAGATGGGTGTGCTTGCATGAAAACGTGTTTGTGCATTTTCATACTGGAAGCTCCTGAATCATCGATTTCCGAAAATGGTTCACTCTACTGTGATCGTACGAGCGTTGGCGTTACAACCCTCCGCTAACGGCACCACTGTAGCTTCATGCAAAAGGTGGCGTCTGAATGTAAAATCCGGGTTATGACACCGGCACTTCGCTAGCTTCAAGCGTGACGTGCCATTCAAAGACAACCTAAAAAAAGAAAAGCGGACAAGAGAACAAGAGGCGGGCGTACTTGGGGCTATTCATTGGTCTTTTGTTGACGTTTGGAGACTGCGTTTTGCTCGTGTCTAGTTTCCTGCTCTATGTTCGATCGCTTCTAAATTTCTCCCATTTAGGAAGAAATTTTGGCCGAATTTCCCGCTAAAGTAAGCAAAGATATCCCCGCCAAGTTTAGCGGGCAAATTTTGCGAAAAATTTCCCGCGAAATTTAGCGGGGAAAGTGAATTGGTGTTGAAGTCACGTGACGTCGATTTCACCACTAAATATAGACCATTCCATTTAGCGCTCTCTGGGCGGCACCATTTTGTTCGACAGCAGCGCCCTCTCCACACATCCGGGAAGTTCAGCGGGTTCGGCGGGGTAAAACGAGAGAGAGGGCACGCGTTCGACTCCGCTGGGAGACGACAAACCGGGAGGTTGCCATTCTCCATCTTTGGGCTGTAGCGGCGGGCTGTACGGAACATTGAACTCTCGCTCGTGGCTGCCCTTGTGAAGTGGTTCGCGTTCTTAGAATAGTTATGGCTACTCTAAAATAAGCCTATAGTTCTCTGTTGTCCTATTTCGGTAAATGATCAACTAGCATATCTTTTTTCCGTTACTTAAATAGCAGTTGAGTCTGCCGGCAGTACTACCCTCAACTACTACGTGTATTGCGACAGGAGAGCACGTTTTTGTTTATTATTTCAGGCTTGCACTCATAGTCGCTAAAGGCCATCACCAGTACGAACTTTGTATAGTAAAAATTGTACAGCAACCGGATTTACTTTTCGCCGGAGAGACCGGCCAATCTGACAGTTTTCCCTATTTCTAAGTTTTATTTGCACGCAGGTAACAGCGCATTTGGACCCTGTTAGTATTTTTGATCTAACATAGTATTACACGATACCTGGCATTCCAAAATCTGCGCGTCTGCGCTTGAAATTTCCAAAATGACGCGATTTTAAACAGAGTTTGCACGCCAGCCGGATGCTAGGTAGAGCCCACTCGGCGGAGCAGACGATATTCGGGGTGAGAGGGGGGGGGGTGCATTTTTTTCTCTCTGTTACCCTCTCTGCTATGACCCTAATGGAATGGTCTATGGCGGGGTAATTTTTCCGATAAATTTAACTCGAATTCACGTGACGTCACAAAAGTAAAATTATCACTATGAGAAACGTCCCATAATGCAACGCGCGGTTACGCCAACGCCGCTGCCGCTCAACCCGACAACGGGCGCCTAAAAGCTGCGCTCTAAGAAACGTATTTCAGTTATCGAGTGCAAAAAACTGAGAAATGTAATGGAGAGTAGCAAATGCTGTAGACGAAATGTATATGCAAGATACCAAAATACAAGCAAAAGCATTTGAAATACAGTATCTTGAGTTGAGTATTCAGGATAGACCGAGAGCTTGCCGAGAGAGCCCGAGAGCAGCAGACGACAAGAAATCTCGCGCCTTCTCGTCGCAGGCGCGACAACCCGGGAGCAAACGAGAAAACCGCCGCCGGTGGCAGGAATAGGTGCAAGCACCTCCGGTTGTCAATAGACTTCCTAGATAAGAGCTTCCTACAAGTAGCGACATTTTTTGAAGCGCTGTTTGCGTGACGTGTTATGCAATCTTGTGCGCAGCAAGGACGAGGGCAAAAGGGTGAACAGGACTCAACGAGGCGCACTGCGTGACGATGCAGGTTTTAGGGCGCAAAGGGCGGCGCACAGCAGAAGACTGAACTGAATGACGCCATTTTGTTCCAGCGGAACATGCTTCGTCATTTTTATTGGTTTTCGTTACTTGTAAAAAGAATGGACTTTAGTTTTTGCAAGTGTAAAAGTACAATTAGCCCGTAAGAACACCTCATAACAAATCACGAATTAAAAAACGTGAACATAATCAGCCAGGCCCGGCGTTTCTTAAGCTGTAAAGTTGTCAATCACTGCACACTACAACACCGACGAAGGCACTGCTCTGTAGGTTGCAGCGGTGGGTTCTGTCCGTGCATTTGCGGGAGATTGGACGAGGCAGAGTGGTTCTGTAAAGATTCCTCCAATAAGAACTGAAGAAATCTTGAAAGTCTACTTTACCCGCAAATCATTTTGGAGAACCAATTGCCGCAATCTGTAGAACGAGCTTGGTGAATGACCAAACTGAAATGACGTTTAAGCACATGCGAAAAAAGGCTTATGCTCTTACACTAAACACGGCGAAACGTCATGGTCAGTGTCACTGCGCGGGTTGTTTTCCTAAGTCTAAAGATATTTGCAGCCTCGTCACTCCACAAGGTGTACGTTCGTAGATTCAAGCGATTCGCTCTTCCGAGTGCTTTGCAGAGAAGTAGACGCGCAATGAGTCGTTTTTTTTTTAAAGTCTGGAAGTCGATACAGAGTTCAGCTAGTGAATGAAGCCTATAGGTTATTTCTTTCTCTGACCAACGCCTGTCTCTGTAAGTAATACATTCATTTGACCGGTAAAATACGATACCTTTGCCTTTGCGCGCCTGTCTTAAAAGTTGACGCCGATGAAATTCTCGTAAACTGAACATACTGCAAATACTTTCGTCGACACATAGTTCAGTCATCTTACAAGTTTGTTTCTCCTTTCTTTCCTAACAAACAAACAAACGATCAAACAAGAAAACCCAAATCTTTAAAAATTTGAATCACGCAACTTACTTGTTTTGTTCTACAATTTACCTAGATACTTTTCAGGACTGTCCAGGACCGTGAATATTGCTTGATGGAATTTCTCAAAGGAGACGGGGGTAGAGAAGGAATATCAAAGCGTAGAAGAGACAGAAAATAAACGGGACGACCTCCCAGCTTAAGGTTAATTCAACATGGTTATTGTTCAAAAGCTCGCCTGCACTCTTACCATTTTTTTTTTCTCATTTGAACAGGGTCTATAATAAACACCTTTCAATAACCGGCTTTTTCTTCATTTCTTAGGCACAAAGCGCGTTATCGAATCTGAGTCTTCGTCGAACACTGCCAAAGCTCTCGATCGAATTCGGTGGGAGCTCAGCTGAGTTCACGCCGGTCGGGAGCCCTCGTGTCCAATTCATGCTCGGAGTGAGCGCCGAAACAATGGCGGACTTGAATGATTGGTGCAACCGCTACTAGACTGCGCACAGTCTTGGGAAAAGTGGCGCTTCTGATCTGTGTCACCCGCACGTGCAGCTGCTGTCTACGGGTCAAAGGATGCTGGGTCGTCGCCTGTTCACGGCCCTCGTCGGCCCCACCTTCTACCGGCAGTTCGTGGGCGGATCATCGCTGCCCGAGATGCAGGCCTGCGTCGGTCAACTGCGGAGCGCCCAAGTGCGTCCCATGGTCGCCTGTCCGCTGGAGGAAGAAGGCGAGGCAACGGACGTCGAGCCAAGCGACAGGTACGGAAGCCGGCGTTGCACGGCTTGCTTTCCCTCCGAGTCGCACTGCTCATACATCATGCAAGCGACAAAGTATTCGTAGCAGACATGTGCGACAAAAGTACCTGCATTCCAGCTCAAATATGTTGGAAGCATGGTTACATATGTGCGTACTTCAAACATGTCTGCAGGCAGTGTTTGTATGACCAGTGTGGCATCAGCGTCATACGAGGAAGAACCACGCCTCAGCCATTAGGGAGTTTTAGGGAACCGTTTTTGCACATCCGATACGATATACGATGGGCCGTCCGATACAAGCTGCGCATGTGAGAGTCTTCTGCGATAGCGCATGCGCAGTTCGTACCGGAGGGCCTATCGTACCGTATCGCATGTGCAGAAAACGGTTCCTTAATACTCTCTAGTGTCCACAAACCGTCTCTTGTACGACATATTAGGAAAAGCGTGGCCGCGGCTTAAATGATCCAGTCTATGGTGGGCTTGTACCCGGACAAGTTCCTACGAAATCGGTGACGTCACCTTTTCTGCGGTTCGAATTTTGACATGTTCCGGGGGAGTCAAAATGCACGCAAAACTAAAGAGCTGGTCCGCAGACCACAGGAACGTGTCCGAGGACAAGTCCGCCGACCCGTGGAATGTTGCGTGTAACGTGGGCAAAGGTCATGAAGTACGTGCGCGGACCTGTCGTAGCACGGCTACAGATATTTCGAACCGGTTTTATCATCGCGTTTTCTTGGTTCGGCGAGCTCCGTGCCAGGTCCGCGGGCGAGGCTAACTCGGATAAGAACCAATCGCGCCAAACTGCTCCTGTTACAACTGGCTGCATGAGCCGTATTTTTTTTCCGTTTTCTAGGGACTATTTTTAGCGTTCGTTCACATTACTCTTTCTTGGCTGTGCTTTATATAACGGTTGACACTAACGGACACCTCATTGAACCGCATGTGTTTAAATGTTCTTCCTTGAAATTACTGTCTACGCCTCTTCCGAATGCAAAGAAAGTTTAAAAACAATGTTCTACGGCTTTTTTTTTTTTTTTGCAAAATGAAGACAAAAACAAGCACCAGTTAAAAATGTATTAAATACAGAAGGCAAAAGTAGTCTTCTAAATCAAGCGATATCATAATACGTGTGTATACAACATCATCGTCAGATGTAACAATGAGTGCCAATACCACAATTCAGAATCGGGGTCATTCTTGGCTATCAAAAGAAGTAGTGAAACGCGGAATATACATCTTATTTTGGAGAAAAAGGTTAATGTGCTTAGATTTCTCTTCCTATTTCGATTTATCGGAGGATTTTTTTATCTCGCGTTCTTTAAAGTATCCTTATTTCTATTTAACTCAATTATGTATTCAACAGGCAACTGCTAACTGGGAAAAATGTACAATGTGTTCAAAAATGAAATGCCGTAAAAGCTGCTAAATGGTTTGGTTTGGGCTAGTTAGTTGCCTAATATCTTGAGGTAAAAACAGCGCCACTGGACAAAGTCGAAGAACAAGCACAGACGGGACTCAGTGCTGACTATCAGGATGAAAAAAAAAAAGCAGAGAAAAGCTGAACAGAAAAATAATGGAAGCCTAGGAGATAAACTAGCAAAAAGACAAATGTGTCAACAAATCGATCCGTCATCCTCCCAGATAGTTCCGCTAAAAAAAGTCAAGCTCTTGTAACACACAGCTTTTATATGTTTTTAAAGATGCCGGGATTGCCGGCAAGTTGGTTTTATTTGGAATTGACCAAGTGTATATATATATAGGTGAAAACAAAATCGGTTCATAGCCAGCGCTGAAATCCTGTTACTTCTTGTTCTTTGTCCTTGTCCAGCTGCGTTGTTTTTTTTTACCTCAAGCCGTAAAACCATATGAATTTGTAGGTTAATAACAGAGAGTTTTAGTAGATCGTTCTAATGACTCCGATAACGATACCCGATACTCCGCCACCGCCTCCCATGCGCATGCATAGTATCGTTATCGGGGCTATCAGAGGTATCGGAACGATCTACTAAACTCTCTATTTTTTGTGTTCCTAAGTATTCTCATCGCTTACCGAGTAATGAGATATAGGCGGAATAAGATACAAAAATATGCGCCGAGAAAGTGAGGGAGAGAAGGATACGAGAACGCGGGGGAGGGTCAGAACGCCGATCTCAGATGGGAAGGATTAGAGGGTAGACCTAAAGCTAGCAGCCGTTTTCTCCACTTCACTCGTCGAATGTGTCAGAACGCGGATGCCGGCGTCCAGCGTTAAGCTTTGGCATTCGGATGCGTTCGACGAGTGCAGTGAAGACAGAGGGGGCCAGGGGAGGGGGGGGGGGGGGCTTTATGCCTATCCACCAACCATTCGAACCAGAGCTTATAGTGTTCCGAAGTCCCCACGGCACTCTTTCGTGTCCTCTTCTCCCCCAGTTTATCGGCCCATGTATTCTCGGATGGTATACGTGACATTCAAATAGTTATACACGTCTAAGTGTCACATAATGAAACGTCTCTCATTTAATTTTCAGACGTGGTCCGCCTTTATTCTTCCAAAATCACCAACCACGTTACAAAACGTTTCGCCACGAAGCTTTCGGCAATTTTATTGAACACATCTGTGCTTAATTTTTACCCGGAGGCTAAGTATTCTTCTCCATCATTCTTTCTATTTAAGCGTTTTGGGCACTTCCCAGGCAAGCCTGATGGCTCCACACTCGAGCCTGCTGCTGCACGATGTACGTGCTGAAGGCGTGTCAATGTAGGATGCTATCGCATCAGCCACAGTAAATGCCAAGTGTGTTTCGCTTTTCAGCTGTAAAGAAAATGTCACAAGATGGGCGTTGTTTCTTCGGTAGAAAACCAAAACCAAAAATAAATAACCGGTATCGCTTTAGTTGCACGAATTATGATCATAGCCGAAATATATTACGTCGAAGTGAAGCCGCGTCCTCAGCTAAAACCAATTTAAAGATGCGACCAGCTGCTGGCGCAGCGCCCTTGTGAGGTCACGTAGCGGTTGAGCTCCGATTGATAGCTTGGACCGCACAGTGCTCTTGGAACGTCACTTCGCGGCCGTTCGTGTTACCACCCATGTGCGACCGGTTAAAGGGCAACTCCGGTCGAAAACAAAACCAGAAGAAATGATTGGGCTAGTTGGTATTTTATGATTAAAAATTAAAACAGCGCAAGGACACGGTCAAGAGCAAGAAGGTAGAACAAGGCGCTGGGGGGGGGGGGGGGGGGGGGGGGGACTTACAGCTAAAGTTTATTCGTGCTAACATCGAGTATGAATACAGCAACGTAAAAAGAAACAAACAAAACTATATACATGATGAGTATGACGTTTATAGGGTTGTGCCAGGTCATCTTGGCCTGCATTGCCGAGACTGACCATGCACTCCCGTCTTCGACAAGTGTGAGGTGATTAGAAAGAATAAAGATAAACTCACTAAATCAATCACTGAAGCACGGGAAATTGGAAGATTGGGTTAGAAACTGCGTCAGTGCTCCTTCACTATCGTTATCCGATAAGGAATGTTGCTTTTTAGGCACACAGTAATAGCGGCGTCCATGTCATGTGTTTCCTTCGTAGGAAACAGCGCGAAAAAAAAAAAAAACCGCGGACGAAGAAGAAACACATTGGATGAGCGCTGACTATCAAATATTATTTTAATAGGAAAACATAAAAAAAATGACCATTCATCTTTGGTAGTACGCCTCCCGCCTGCATATCACGGGACAGTTCATAACAGTTTGATGGCACGTGAGAAACGTGATAAAAAGCGATATGAAGCTAGCACAAATCCAAAAACGCCCCCTCACTATCTAGCAGGGCCAAAGACGGTTGGCTGACACAGGAGGCTCTCGTCCTTTTGATTTGGTAGGCCTCTACTATCTCTCTAGACACTTGGTCCTGCTTGAACAAAACTTCGGTGTCACTCAATCTTGGCTCCCACTCGCGGCAATGCATCGCATGATGAGAGTATTCAATGAACTCTGGTGCTCTCCTACTCGAAATTCGCAACAAACAACTGGTTTATTTTTCCTTCCAAATAAGCATGGTTGAAAGAAAACACATTGAAAACATAAAAGAGGGACAGACATAATTTGATCTAACGCAGCCTTGCAAGTGTAAACACATCTCTTGTTCAGATCTTGGCTGCGGCGGCCAAGATCTGAACAAGATCTTGTGAAAAAAGATGCCGCATCATGATGGGTAGCGCACACGTGCATTGGTCGCCCAAGCATTGATCTGAACAAGAGACGTGTTTACAGCTGCATGACTGCGTTAGATCTGATTATGTCTGTCCCCCTTTTATCTTTTCAATGTGTCTTTTTTCAGCTATGCTTGTTTGGTAGGAAAAAAGAAAACAGTTGTTAGTTGGGATGAATTCCCACCAACTTGCCCAACTATTCATTATTTTATGTATTTTCTTTTGTTTGTTTGTTTTGACGTTGCAGTATTTATACTCGATGTTAGCACGAATAAACTTTGGTTGTAAGTCAGCGCCTTGTTTGTCTACCTTCTTGCTCTTGTCCGTGTCCTTGCGCTGTTTTTAGCTATGCATATAGTAAAGCGGAGAATGGAGAAATGGGCAGAAGATATATAAGTACTGGGTGAGCTCCAAAATTAATTCAAAAGAAAGAGAAGACTTCAAGAGAATTTTTCCCTCAACACACAGTTTTATAGAAAGAGCAATGAAGAACCAAACCCCTTTAAGGTTATAGTAGTAATAAAAGTGTACACGATCAGCCCAATAATCAATCAATATGCAAACCTGTGTTTCTGATGAGAACACATGTCTCTAAAATCGATTAATTTCTGATATTCAACATCCGGGTATCTATAGTTTATGACATTGATCCTATCTATTCTGATATCTAATTGGCTAACTGTTCACTTGTTGCTAAGTGTGAAGTAGCAGAGACCTACCTCGCTAGCCTATATTCTATCCTAACCTCTTCTGATATCAGAAACATGTCTACCTAATATAAAAAAAAATTCGAATTTTCGATAATTGAACAATAAATTTTTTATCTACCGACGATCGATAATCGATCAATAGTCAATCATCGGCTATGACTGCGACGTCATGTCGCGTAACATCGGCGAAGTTTAATATTCCTCTTGTTCAGATCAATGCTTCGGCGGCCAATGCACGTTTCCGCTGTCCATCATGATGCGGCATATTTTTCACAAGATCTTGTTCAGATCTTGGCCGCCGCAGCCAAGATCTGAACAAGAGACGTGCTTACACTTGCAAGACTGCGTTAGATCTGATTATGTTTGGCCTTCTTTTATCTTTTCAATCTGTTTTCTGTCAACCATGCTTGTTTGAAAGGCAAAATGAACCAGTTGTTAGTTGCGCCTTTCGTGTGTGAGGTCGTCCTTCTTCGTCCTAGATTGTGAAACTTTAGCAGCCCAAAACAAAAGTAATAAAATCCAACTAGTCGAAACCCAAGCTTTAATGACAGACAAAACGTCCTTTTACATCCATGATTTAACGAGCAGGACACCGCAATGCAGTTTAAAGAAGGACTTAACACTTGGTTTTACCGTAACTTTGTTACCCCTTTTGAGCACATCCGGGCCAGGTTGCTTAGGGTACATTGACCTATACACAGGGACCGGTGGGAACACCTCCACTAAATCTTTATACAATTTCTTCCTAGCCACAGAACTAAGGTACTTTAAAAAAAAACGCGATTTCAACACTCGAAAAGAGAGCACCATTTCACGCAAGTAACCCTGAAAGCTCGTACAAATACGGTCACTTAATGATGCTACAAACTTGGGCAACACATTTTGCATTTTGACTTGAAATAGAGTACGCAAAAATCAATCATTGTGATTACGAACAAATATGAATCTTGATACAATTTGGCGAATAAAAAGGTGGGACAATTCGAGCTCACTACAATGAACTGAGCGAAACAAATCCATGCGTGATGAGCGCTTCCAGGTTGAACTCCATATAAATACAGCAAAGATTCTGTGCAGTTTCTGCACGTTGATACGGGACATAGCCGGAACTTTTAAAACGTACCCCACTTTCGCTGTCAAAAACAAATTGCATATGGTAGCACGGGTAAACACTAAGAAATCGCGTCCTTTCCAACTTTCATAATTCGTTCTCATCCTCTCTCTCTCTCTCTTCATTCCAGTATTGCTTGCTGTCACGATAGTGTTCGAGCGGTACGCCAAGATACTTGACTAGCAAGGCTGTCCACGGAATGATCATAAATACTTTAGGTGTGGTACCCCACTCCCTATACCAGAAACCTGCGGATTTGTCCGAGTTAATCAGACTACCAGACATCTCGCTAAAAAACCAGGCCACATTTACCACTTCTCGCACACTTTCTTAATCCCCACAAAAAACAGCAACCTCGCCTGCATAAGACAGGACCTTAACTTCAGAGAAGTGGAGCTTGAAGCCACGAATTTCTTAATTCTTGATCTGTTTCAAGCGAAACGGTTCGAAGTAATAGTCGTAAAGCAAGGGGGACAGCGGACACCCCTGTCTTACAGATGAGCGAACTTTAACACTTCCACTGAGACTCCTATTGACAACTATACTTGAAGAACACTCAGTATATGCCATTCTCAAATCTTCAATAATGACCGATACAACATTCGTGTGATTAAAAATAGTGAAAAAGAACCTGATGTGCCATCCGGTCAAACGCCTTCGCGAGGACTAGCTCTAACATTGCAACTCAACCTGTGAAGGCGTCACCGCATTCAAGAATACTTCTGGCGACGTGTATATTGGTACAAAAAGAGCGTACCTTTATACCGCATGTTTGATGCGGCCCGACCAGAGATTGAATGACATTCTGCAAACGCCTAGCCAAAACATTCATAAAAAAATGTATAGTTTTACTTGATAATCAGACTTTGAAGTAAGAACAATGTGGCAATTCAGGAAGGACAACGGCAACCTACCGTGCTTATACACCTCGATGAGCACCTCTTCAGGGTGTCGGCGGCTTCCCTTTTAAACGTTTTATAGAAATCTGCTCCTAGACCGTCTGGCCCCGGCGTCTTGCCTGGGCTCAATTCATCAATAGCTCTTTCTAGTTTTGTTGAGAGGAATCGGCGCTTCCAGCCCTACCCGGACGTCCTCCTTTAGCGTGGGCGTCAACGATACAAGCTCTCTTTCAAAGTCAGTACTCATAGGAATGCTTTGTCCTAGCAGATCGCTATAGTACTCAAAAAGGCGCGCTAGATTGTTTTCTTATCACTCGTCACAATGTTTTTTTTTTGTAGCATATCTTTTTTATCTTTTTTCGCTGAGCGTACCTTTTTCATCGCCCAGCGCGCACTTCGTTCGCATTTCACTCATTTAAAGATTTCCGCTCGCGCTTGTATAAAGGCCCCTTTGTATCTCTTTGCATCCAACATTTCCAATTGGCTCTTAATATGTCTCTAATTTCCTCCTTGAACTCGCCGGGTCTTAGGCTTTCTTCAGTTAAAATATTGTTTAATTGGTGTCGCGGACACTTCTGTTTCGTCTGTTTCTGATGGCTCATAATGCTACTTCTTTCTATCGCGTTCATCTTCAGCTGTTCTTTGAGAAGATGCCTTCTTGCTGTCCTAATTTCTCGTTCGTTTTCATAAAATGTTTGAAAAGAATCTCTAACTAACGCTTGAAAAACTCGACTGTTCTTTTTTCATAAAGACCAATTCCACTTTTGTCTTCTAGCCTTGTTACTAAGGGTGAGCATAAGTAAGGCGTGGTCACTGAAAGACCGCATAGTGACGTCATAATGGGACAAGGTCAAGTGACCGCATAGTGACGGCACAATGGGACAAGATCAAGTGAAATGTACACCCTGTAAAAACTTCCATATCGGTATTGAAGACGATGAAGAAGCCAGGGGAAAAAAGACTGGACACGAGCGAATCGACCGACGATTTTGCACGAGCAGCGGAGCAGCGGGGAAGGCCGGCTCCAACCGTTTCGCCTGGCTTCGATGTCCTTCTTTTGCCTGTAAATATTGTATATAAAGTTCGCTGTCGATTTAAACACCGCCAACGACCAGGAGTTTCTTCACACCATATAAAGTCGGCATGACTGCGCCCCTGAAAATGAGTGTACTGAACATGCCCTTTATACATAACGCAAGTCATATCCTCTAGCGTGTTTTGCAATATAAAATCATTTAAATAAAAAAGAACTTTGATCACGAAGACGGCTTGACCTGAACGATCCTCTGGCAAGCAAACACAATAAAAGCCCCTAAGAAAAATAATCGCTCTTTCAGTTACAAGGTACTCACATAAATTTTCTGGGATCCAAATTTAGCGAAATGTCCTTAGTGAACACAACGTACGAGTGATCTTTAAAAAACGGTGTGTCATAAAAGTCGTAAAAGTACACGTAGACAATGGCGTCTAACTTCTTAACAAACATTTACTTTTTATAGTGCAGCAATTTGCGAATATAAGTGCTTTTGCCCGATTTCAAATAACAAATCATTGTGACTAATACGGGCGTCTCAAATAAGAATTTATCGAGAACGCGCATCATGACGTCCCGTTTGCAAATGGGAAAGGCAGTGTATCTACCCGTTTGCAATACGCCTAATACATTTACCCCTTTCCTTTAAAAAAAAAAAAAGACACGATGATACGACCCGTTAGTTTGCTTTCGCCGGCTTATCATAGCAATAAACTCGGAAGCAAATGCCACGCTGCTGATGAATTCCCGCTTAACACGCAACCGTTCGTCAGCTAGTAAACATAATGCTTCAAAGGGAAGCGCGGAAGCAACAGAAACCTAATGCGATGCATGGTGTCTAATTCTCGATTGTGGAGGCTGTCACGTCGACACATGTATCGGTGGCATCGTTTTGTAAACAGGTTGCTTTAAAACTCACGGACGACTACCGTCTCTGCAGAGCGTAACACTACACGTGAGGTGAGGAAACAAATATTTAAAAATCGTTTATTTTATTTTTTCAAACATACCTTTTTATTACAGGAACACACTGCCGCCACCGATCCAAAGATCTTCTGGACAAGCTTAACTCCCTGCGATCGTCGTCAAACTTTGTTAAGATGGATCCCATTCCGACTGATGACAAGCTGCCTGTGTTAGACATTGGATATATAGATACATGTTACGGGCCGTCCATCTTCGTATCCCTCCAGCTGGCAGATGACACTGTTAATGTATTCGTACCTAAACGATTTTCAGAGCTCAGTGACGAAAAGCTTGAAAGTATGCGTCACATGACGGATTTAGTTCTGCAGAAAAGCAAAGGGCGACGGGCGGTCACCCGTCATTGTCTTCTCGAAGTCGGATATTTAGATACTTTTCTCTGAAATGGTAAAGTGTAATGTGTGTGACGTACGCAAGAGGCAACACTATCTCAACGCGGATGCATTACAAGTTCATCTGGTCTCTAGTACATAATGTTCCCTATCAAGATTCCATTCCATTTTCTTAGGGCCTCTACGCTTTTCGAAACTTCACGGTCCGCCATGATATGCGTTTGCACGAGCGCGACGACGAGGCTCACGACGTCTGTACTCTGTTCCGCCATTACTCGGATGCAATGTGCAACGTGTTTAGACGCGGAATGCCGCTGCGTTTTCTTAACACGCTAACGGCAAAACTGACACGACTGTACTCCGAAAACGAATTTGACTTTAGCGTGCATTACTTTCACTGTTTCGTTCACACAATCTGGGCCGAGGGGAACCTTGCCAGCGGCCTACAGCTCGCCTGCGGGGAGATAAACGCCCGCCTAGAGCATTATCAGAAACGTAGGTCGGGTTTCGCGTTCGCCGTCATTAAACAGTGTAGCATCACAGTTGGGCGTTTTTTTTTTTTTTTGCCCCAGAGTCAAATTTCAAAGTTTCACTTTGCCGAAGGAACTGGCAAACAAACAGTGTCTTTTGAATGTAAACAAGCACATGACGGACTCAAAAAAAAAAAAAAAAAAGAACGCGCTTCTCCTTTTTCGCGCCTGCGGGGCTGCATCGCGCTCAGCAGGAAGGCGAGAGCTTCCTCATACATGTGCCATCTGAACAAATACTCGTTTCCTATAAACTCTCCACTGACGTTTCCAGAAACCGTAGATTATTTCAAAATAAAAAAATCAAGTGTTCATCAACGTGTGCGGTTACGAACGGAAAAAAAAGTTTGTCTATCGTCTCAAAATCAACGATCACGAGTTGCAAAAGCAGGTAGATTTGCTTTTGATCAACGATCACTTTTTCCTCATCACCAACCTCGACTTGCTTTTGAAAAGCAGGGCTAGCCACAGACTCCGTTGTAAAAGATGCATGATTGTTTTTTTGTTTTTGGTCTTCGCCAACCAGTCATTTCGCGTAACATAAATAAATAAATTGAAAAAAAAAAGCCAGTCCGAACGGCCTCACCTAAAAAAGGTCATGGATGAAGAAAGAATAAACAATTAAAACAGGGACAACACAACCACATCTTTCAAAAAGGTGACACGATTTATTTCCGTATCACAAACACCCCATGAAGCCTTTTCTATATTTCTGCGTCTACGACTTCAAGGCCATCCCGAAACCGGAAAACACGGGTCACGTTTACGAGAGCCACGTACCCAGCTCGTTTTGTATTCTAGTGATTCGTTCTACGGACTCACGAGGTGTGGAGAATTTTCTGTATCGAGGCGAGGATTGTGTCGAACAGTTCATTTCCATCCTGAATCCAAAGTCCAAACGCGTTTCCTCGTGGATTAGGAGCGACCTCACAACGAGCAAAAAGACACAAGACTCCGACAGCCACTGTGATGTAGGTGGAAAGCCGTTTGACAAACATAAAAAAAAGAGAACCACAAATATTTTACCGGACGTTACAGGATGTGTAAAGGCTATAATTTAAATGACAGGATTAACAGAAATGTCATTTTCCTGGTTGCACACAACCACTCGTACGACATGGCCTTTAGTTTACCGAAACTGCATTTATTCGAGTCGAAAGAAATCAAGGTTTTCGCTAGTAGCTGACAACAGTTTAAAGCCCCCCTCCCCGCGAGCTTGGACGCACTTGTGCAAAACCTCCTTTCCCAAGGCTTGGGAAACTTTTGCTGCCTTTGCGAAGCCTTTCCTCAGCATATTGAGTCGCTGGCACTTAAAGGGGCGATGCAACAATTTTTATACTTTGCGCAAATACCGCTTAGAACGGATCCCTGACGTTAATGACTTACGAAGCACGCGTTCGTTTTTCACCCCACGTAATAGAAATCCCCCCCCCCCCCCCAAAAAAAAAAAATTATAGAAAAATGAGCAGCGTTCGCTCCCTCAACTCGCAGCCAGAACAAGCGGCCAAGGGATCTGGAGCCGATTATATGCCGCCAATGTTGATCATAGCCACGCGCTGGGGTTGGCAAAGCACAAGACACGCGCTGAGTTCCAGACATTGTTATGGCTCGGCTGTTGTCGTCGTTGCAGCGATTGGACACGGGCCACTACCCGAATGCTTCTCGAGCTAGTAATTATCACGAGCCCAAATCGAATGCCCACGCAATGCTCGGATCCAATCTAGGAACCGCATTCCAATATCGTCATTCGGGTGTACTGCGATCCTCACGTTACGTCATCAAAATCTGCGAAGGAGAAATTGAATGAAAATGATCGCTTTTGTCCTTGAAATTACACCGCAACAAAGGAGTTTCTTGGCCAGTGGCGTTGCGTGCCAGTACCCTTGAGTCCCACTAGTGCCAGTAAGCTCGTGTAAAGTGGAAAACATTCCAATCGAATATCGTTGCACCGCTTTTTTAAGGGTGTGTTTCTCTACGAATACATAACCGACTTTAGCGTCTACTACGAGCCGGAGTTACCACCACGTGAGTCGTTTTACAACACACTTAACGACGCTTACATTTTCGAGAAGGATTATCGTCACGCTCAGACCGTTTTTGAAACGTTCAAGTTCGAAAACGTGGGAGAGTATAGCGACTGCTATCTGAAACTCGACAGTTAACTTCTATCCGGCGTAATGCAGAATTTTAGGAAATAAACCTGGGAAACCTACAAAATCGATCCCCTGCATTTTGTGTTGTTTCCTGCCCTTAGCTTGGCCTCTGCGCTTAAGCAAACAAAAGTCAAACTTGAATTGCTCAACGACGACGTCGACGCCTACCTTTTTTATTGAGTCCGGTTTGCGAGGAGGAATCGTGTAATGTGCAATTCAACATGCGAGAGCTAACGTCCCGACCAGCGACTCGTTCGATCCTAACAAAGGAGCTTCTCAAGTGTTCGACTTTGATAGGAACTATTTTTACGCATCAACGATGAGGTAACAGCTTCCATACGGCAATTTCCGATGGCTCGACCGCGAGAAAATCGATGCCCTTCAGCTCGATCAACTTTCAGACGACTCGCCCGCTGGTTATATTTCGGAGGTAGACCTAGACTACCTGCAGGAACTACACGACTTGTATGCTGACTTTCTTTTGGCTCTAGAAAAAGGAGAGGTTCCTTTCGAATGGTTTTCGTATTATCAAAAAACACTAGTGAAAAAGAGATTACCTACCCGAGGGAACATCTGAACGTAAGCTTCTTTTAACCCTATTTTCCAAACGTAATTACGTTAGTAATTTCCGAGACTTAAAGTTGTACCTGCAGCTAGAGATAAAACTGAAGATTCATCGCGTTCTGTAGTTTTCCCAGCGAGCCTTTCTAAAATAATTTATTTACTTGGATCACGATCTGCGCATGTAGGCTACCAACAGCTTTCAGAAGAACCTGTCAAAGCTCTTTCTGAACTCGATCTACGGAAAGACGATTGAAAATCCTCGCCAGTAAAACCACATTGTCGTTTGCGTTTCCGAAAACCAAGTAGTAAAAAATCTGCAAAAACCTAAATTCAGGAAATTTACAGCCATCGGTCCTAACGTGTTCATATTTCAATTTTCACAGAAAACTTTGCACTTCAACAAGCCCGTATACCCTAGTTTCTCTATGCTAGAGTTGTCAAAGGTAGTCATGTACGATTTCTTTTGTAATCAGATCAGACGAGTTTGCCTCCAAATCAGCGGTCGGGACATCGGCGAGAGGCTCGCAGACCTCAGCGAAAGTCACCTAGATGCTTCCGGTCTCCCGTTCGAGCAGGCCTTGTATCCGCTTCGTAACAAATTGCGACCTGGAGTTTTCAAAAAACAGCTGCCGAAAGACCACATTCTAGGATTTTCTGTCTTAAACTGAAACACTATGCGCTCGATGTAGAGCCTCAAGAACAATATGTGAGGGCTAAAGGAGTAAAAAGATGCGAGTCACGTAAGCTAACTTACGATCTCTACCTTCAGATTCCCGAGACCCAAACTCTGCTCACTATCACTAAAAGAATCCATGCACTTAAGCAAAATAAAAACAAAGATGTCGTCATAAAAAAAAAAAATTGGAGTGAATTTTTTTTTGTGGTAACAAGCGTTTTATTGAATACAACGAACTTTCAACGCTTCCTTACAGACATTTTAGATTTGGGGAAATGTTGTCCTCAGACACAACCAGATGTGTTCAGTAAAAGTGTCATTGCGGCGGTGTATTTATTTTGAGAGAGCATATTGAAATGTTTTAAATCTTGGAAATGTCACCTCCCCTCTCCATGTACTCGATAAAAATGTAATCGCGACATTGTATTTTCATTATATTGAAAGTGTATGTTGATATGTTTTCTCCTTTGTTTTTATTCAGACTTTAAAATATTGCCCCACACTAAAACTTTATTGTGTCAGTGTATTCTTATAATTTGTTATATTGAACGTGTATATTCATGTCTGTGTTTTTTTTTATGTAGAGCATTTTCAATGGGTATGAATGCATGCAATAAAACTATTCATGCTTTACTTTTTGTGTTTTCATTATGTGACTGAAAAAAATATTACAAAGCGCTGCAGCATGATAGCTCTAACTTGTGGGATGGAAATGGTTTCCGCAGAAGTGCAGATATCAAACGACCGTTCCCTCGATGATGGGTTGGCGAGAACGTCTTGGGGCACTCACGGAGTGGTACACCGCAACACAGGAGAGCTACGACGAATAGGCACTAAAGTTCCTCACGTCCTCGACCTGAATCCTTGAATTCTCTTTTTGTTGTAGAGGTCCCTACTGAAAAAAACAAGTATAACATTTCGCTAACTGGATTATGGAACTAGAAATCTAACTGGATTTCTAGTTCCATAAACTGGATTCCAAGTTTACAGCAAGAAATCCAGTAAAATTTCCACTTCTATGATACAGTTAGCGAAAAGTGATACTGAGTTTGTTGGTAGAGGGAGCTGGAAACGTTTCTGATAAAGTCGTACAATTCTCCGTGTATTGGAATCTTACCAAAACTGTTAAAATAAAGAATCGAATTGTCCTTTGGAGATACGAAAAAAAAAAGAACTCCATGTTCACCGGAAGATGATCTGGGTGCCGTGTTAAACACCTAAAGACCCTGGGTTGGTCTCCCATGGCCAATCTCGTCGGAGGAAAAAAGTACAGCGAAACCAGGAACGCGTACACTGGTTCCCTGCAAACATCGAGTAAAAATCGTATTCTTCCATATTTTCAATTCGCGATCCTGACCCGTTTCTCCTTGTCAATTTCTAAAACGCGTGGTGTTTTTGACATTAACAGGATCGTGACTGCCTTACGTAAGCGTTGCTTGAAAGTCAGGGTGAGTCTCACATTGGCTGTGAGGATCGGACATAAACTCTGCTGTTCCATGTCGGGAGTCAAAGTGTAGTAGAGAGGAAAATAGTATTTGGAGAAGGGTGCCTTAAGAGAACGGAGCTTCTTTTATATTGAGTCGATGCCGGAAGCTCACAGAGTCCGTCATATAAAGATCCCGATTAAAACCGAAATTTTCCGTCTTTTGAAACCCACCGACGTCCAGTGCGACCGTTTTCAGGTTGAAGTGTTCGAATTTGAAGGGGTCGTGTTTGCGATTTTCCTGATACGATTCACTCTTTACGAACGCGATGATGAGCTTAGATGAAACCCGATGAGCATAAAGGTTGTCGAGAACAATATATGACACACCGGGAGATAAGGTACTGGTTTTGATCTCCACTCCACGTAAGAGGCATGATGTGGGGGTGGATTGCAGTCGCCTTTTGATTCCGACAAGCACCGTCGGGGCCACTTGGACTCGTCGAATGTACAGAACGACACGAGGGAGCTCAACAAGATGATTTCGGTGAATCGACGAAGCAGCCAAGAGCCCGAAATCTACGGTATTTTGTTGCAGCACGATTTGGATGCCAAAGCCGTTAAGTAGGATTTTTTTTTTTTTTTGCTGGCAAATGCCCCTGAATATTTTACAGGACAGATCGAAAAGAATAGATAGATCCTTTGGTTTAATGGGTTGTAGTTGAGCTTGTTGGTGCATAATACTATAATAGGGCTTGCTGAACTTGGGAAAATGGAGTTAGCGAGAAGAAGGGGCAAACATACCGCTGGGCTACAAACTGTGGTTTAATACTTCCTCCTCTTTTTGAACCATGACTTTGCGCTTTTTTTTCCTTTTAAAAGCCACATGAAAACACAACTTATATCCGCAAATATTGTTTTTTTTTTGGTAGTGAGCTTGATAGAGGGCTCGCTGACACACGTTGCTTCGTTTTCTTCTATGGCCAAGGTCTCAAGCATCCCTCGTGCATACTGCTTCTTGTGTTTTGCGATGATGGTGACGCTTCTTAACTCTGCACTGCATTCACAGTTGCGGCAATGTGCTGGTAGATGACCTGCTGTTGTGTATTTTAAAGATGGTGCGTTTCTCTTGTCCTGCCGTTAATGCATCTGCCAGTTTGGCCAATATAAGACTTGCCACACGATAAGGGCATGTGGTATACAACCCCCTTTTCACATGGGGCATATCGTCTCCTGTGAGAGATGTTGCAGGTTTTCATGTGGTTGGTGTCCTGGTTTACCTTGCGGCACATGGAGTAAGCTTTGTTTGGTGCAGAGCACACGACCTTGATGTCTTGCCTCGCAGCTATTTTTTTTTTTTTTGAAACTTATGTGTTATTCCATGAATGTGGGGTAATATTGCGATCTTTCGTGTGGCTTTTGTTTGCTGCGTTCCACCTGTGCCTGATATTTTGCACTTCAGTTTTGTAAAGGTAATTTCCCACACGCTGACCAAGAGAACATTCGGATATCCAGAGTCCCGTAAATGGAAAATTTGTGCTTTAAAACTGGACCCAGTATTATGATGACACGATTTGTTTAAGGCCAATAGAACAGCGGTGTTCGCGACACTTCGTTTTTTGGTTTTGGAATGTCGTGAATCAAATGGAAAAAAATCTGTTGCTTTACCTGGGTTCATACATCCAGAAAACGTGCCTATCTTTAAATTCCAGCATGAGATAAAGGAACTTGATATATCTACGGGTAGTTCGCGGGTGTAAACCAATTCTGGGCAGCATTCTTGGAAGCATTGACGGACTGTCTGTTTGCATTAATTGGCCTTATCCCTCACCTCTTTGGTATGTAGTATCAGGAATTCATCAACATACCTGAAGATGGCCATGATTTTTTGTCCTTTAAAATATCCTTGATGGTCCTTCCATGTGCTGCCTGGAGCAAATCACACAGTTGAGGGGCTATGAGAGACCCAATGCACACTCTACTTTTTTGTAGGCCTTGGTGTGCAGCTACTGTCGATATTAGGTATTCACTGAGTAGTTCAAGGAAGGTATCTCCGTTGATCCCCGCCACATTTTCGAATGGTATACTGCCTTGCTCTTCTATAATATTGCGAAGAATTGACAGGAAACTTGCATGGGGTATGGAATAATACATGTCCTGGACGTCTATTGAAAAACCAGAGGTGACATCTGATCCATTTTCTTGAAGATACGAAATGAGTTGTTCAGAATTTTGAATCACGTACGAATCGTTGCGATGTATTAGAGAGAGTTGCTTGGCCAAGAAAAGGATGACAAATGAACTTGCCAACAAGTTCCTCTCTCCGATATAGTGGCCCGAAATAGTACATCCACTTTGTGCGTCTTTGCCGAAAAAGTCCCTTTTTCTCTTTATACTCTATTTCAGCTGGCCCTATTATAGTATCCCTTAATGCGCTTGAAGCGAGAGGCGAGTCCCTTGGCATCTGGGGGAATTTTCAGCTTTTCCAATGTGTTCACTAGGTCTTTTTCGTAGAGCAACGCAGAAAGAGAATGATCTTCACTTACTTGGTTTGCGTTAAGCAGAATTCGAAGACAGGAACGACGGGCATAGTTTTCTTACTGGCTGACCAGAGTTTGATTCAGATAAATGTGTAGGTATTGAAAAAGGGAGCTTCCAAAGGCCTGAACCAGAATCACTTTATCGTTCGTAACCGACCCATTGGATGCAACAGCGCTCGCAGGATTGCCATTGGCTCGAACGATTTTAGATTGATTGGGAAGGAAGCTCGATTTTAAATCGTAAAAGTGTAGACCGAAAGAAGCGACGTGAAATTCTAAAACGGACATGGAGGTTGTAGCAGCGACCGGAAAGAACTCAAGGTATTCCGATTTTTCCAGGGAAAAGGAAGCAGGCGGCAGCGATAGAAGTTCAAGTTCGCCGATTGTACACAAACAAGACCGTTCGTGGAGGGAAAAATTCCACCCGACATTTTCTAGGTATCAAAAAAGTGTAGAACATTCTGTCTCGTTTCTCGTGAGCAGACTGAGGAAGGTTTCTCGGACGTCTTTTTTTTTTTTACCTGCACCAGAGAGCTTTTACAGAAGCTCGTCCCTCGTGTTTCGATACGTCTTGCCAATTCCTTCTTTGAGGGCATCCCGAAGCGAGGAGCCTTGCCTGGCGCACTCTGCTACGTCTCTGCCGGTAGGCCACTTGCTTTGTGAACATCGGCGATATTCTTTGATAGATGCCGGGCAGTAGACCTTGGAACCTTGGACACTTGGAACAAAGGCTCAGACACAAAATGTGGCAAATGTTTCTTTCCGGAACGGGAAAAATGGTCCTCACAGCACGGTGCAGACTTTATGTGCATTTTCTGAAATTCTGAGTGGCTGCGACACGACCGGATCCGTCTAGAAATGCCATGTAAGTTCCTTTCTCACCAACGAGCTCCAGAAAAACGGTGTTGCCTTCCTTTACGATCACCCTCTTATATTGCAACAAATGGAATAAATATAATATCATCTCATTTCGCTTGGTCACCACGAAAAGTACGACTCTTAAAAAAAGGGACTTTCACTTCACCAACGTGTTATGCTGCTAAGATGTCACAATACGTAAAAATGTAATTATTTGGATAGCATACGACTTCATGGTCTGCCACGGTAAAGGTACAAAAATACACGGTATTTTCACCAAATCCGAGTGATTTTGTGAAAGTGCGGAGTGATCAGTACATATCTATTTTGATGCAACTGCAACGCTGTGAGTTTTATGTAGGGGCTATGACGAAGCAGCATTGTTGAGGGAGGAAGTTTGAGTGTATATTGGTATGCACTGTTTATCGCGTCAATGAGGTGTTCTGCCGTTTCGTGGAAGTCCTAGAGGATATCAGTTGGTTTATGTGTCATAACGTGTTTAACCCTTGTCAGCTCTATCTCAACCTCCTGATCGAACGTCTCGTCCTCAACGGGACGACCTTTCACAGACAGACCTATAAAAAATATTTGTTCTGAAAAGCCCAGTTGTTTGGCTAAGAGAGACGACATATGCAAACAGTTGTTTCTCTAGAAGGTTATAGAACAACAGTTTTCTTTTCGATCGATGCTCGCTTTGGGACCAAAGAGTTCTCTCAACCCATTCCTCACCAACGAGAGAGTCTTGTTTTGCAGGGATTCGAATCTTTTTGTTTGATTCCACTTTCCCAGCGTCCTTTGGTCTGACCAAATAGGTCTCATTAGATGGCCGCGTCACACTCTTGATATTTCATGGAAAATATTTATTCCTCTAGGGCGATCTCGTACGGTTCAATTATTATGATAGGTTGGGACAGCTGTACCTTAAACTTGCTTAAACTATTGTGAAAATTTTTACTGGAGGGATTCGAGAAAAGGTTCCCATAAAATTGATCGCTCATTCTAAAGACCGATTGGGAACTCGACCAAAACCAGATTGACAGGACCGATTGCGAGGTCCGATCTTTTCTATGGGGTCGGACGAAAAGAAGGAAAGACAAATAAATAGAGTTGTTAACTTATTTCTAGGAGTCCACACTATCCTCAGTGGCCAGCATGTAGCGAAGAACATCCGCCGCCAGCCGATGCACGTAGGTTGCTTCGATGAGATACTTTCACCGTACTGACCGCTTGATGGTTATTCACCGTGTCCGAGAGTACCACGTCCGTCGTTTCGGCATCGGCCATTCTGAACATCACCCTGCTCACCTATCCCGACAAGACTGTGAAAGGACCCTGGCGCCTCTGTCACTCCTTGTCCTTTCCCTTGTAGTGCTCGTACACGCGGGACACTACCCGGAACACAACCGGGGCTCCTTTGTAGGGAGGGAACTTGCCGAACACAATCAGTTTGATGAGCAGTTTCAGTGCAGTCACAAAGAAGTCATTGTTTTCCTTACGTACTCTAGCGCAGACCTCTATCTTGCCCCAGCGAGTGTGTTCTCCCGTGCAACGAGCCAGACGTCCGCTCGCAAACATCTCGACAGCTCGATCTTCACCACACGAATGACGGAGAGTTTTCGTTGCCTCGGGCTTAGAACACATTGCAAACATGTCAACATAATGAAGGTCACCGATGCGATTAGCCGCGCGACTCGCAACATCTGGCGGGAATATCACCAATTATTGCAAACTGGACATGGCGAATCCAGCGGCGTGTCCCTACACTTTATCACGAGTACGTCTCAAGCGACACCTTGTGAGAATATCACCAACTATTCCAAACTAAAGTCCCTCGAGGGACTTTATTCCAAATAAGGCCTTAATTCCAAACTGGACATGGTGACATCCAGCGGCGTGTCCACACACTTTCCCACGAGTACATCTCAAGCGACACCTTGTGAGAATATCACCAACTATTCCAAACTAAAGTCCCTCGAGGGACTTTATTCTAAATAAGGCCTTAATTCCAAACTGGACATGGCGACATCCAGCGGCGTGTCCACACACTTTCCCACGAGTACATCTCAAGCGACACCTTGCGAGAATATCACCAAATATTCCAAACTTTCACATACCGCCATCCGCGGCGTATCCAAACGCTTTCCCATGAGTAGATCTGAAGTGCCATCTTGTAGAGGTATCACCAACTATAATTTGAACTTGACATAACGGCACAGAGCAGCGAGTACGCGCATTTCACACGATTGCACACGACGTCTAAGGAGCACGGCAGAAACAGTTGCATAAGTGGCGGAGAGGTGCCATGTCAGACTACTGAACGAAAGGTCGCTGGTTCGACGCCAGCCGCGGGGAAAAAATCTGGCGTCAGCTGAGGAGTATAATGACTTCGATACGAATTTGGTTAGGATTCCTCACCAGGTGTACAGAGGGCGGGCCCATATCACATGAGCGAATCACATTTTAGCGAACAGCGACATTTGAGCGAATCGACGCTTTAGCGAATAACGGGGGCGCGATTTAACCCATCCGCCGCGCTGCGCTTTACGACGCTTCGCGGCGACAGTCTGCGGCGGCTCATTACAAAAAGGTTAACCCATTTGGCCCACCCAAAAACGCCGCTTCGCGGCGTCCGACTATTCGCTAAAGTGTCATTCGGTGTAATGTGGGCGTTCGCTAAAACGTCATTCGATCAAGTGAATGCCTCCCATAGAGGGCGATAAGGAAGATTTAACATGGGAAGCAGAAACTACACAGACCGCAGCAATAGAAAGAAAACTAAGGCAGGGCTGTCCACTGTCACCTCTAGCTCTCATAATATATCTGACTGAAATGGAAAAGAAATTACAACAGAGCAATTTAGGTTTTGATGTGAGTTCTATTGAAGGCGAGAAAAAATGAAGTACAGGTAATACATGGACTGATGTATGCCGACGACATAGTACTTATTTATGACAGACAACCAGGATACATTACAGGTTATCTGCTAATGGTACTGGCTGTGGGAAGTCTGCAGTAAAGGTGTTTAGAGGTAAGGGGAAACACTTTTTTCAAAAGATAAAATAGAGGTTGATTCGGGCGTAGTTTTATGCCGTGAATCTGAATACCACGCTCGTTTTCTCCGAGTACGTAACTAAACACGAAAACCTGCGACCAGTCTTGACGTCATAAGAGGATCTTTTGTCCGCCAAGCGCGCGTCGCTCAAGGGCCGCGCGTGCAGTTGCAAGCTTGCCAGGTATATTTCCCCGCACTGGTACCAGTCGTGACGTCTTTTTCTGCCTTTTTTAAAAATAGCGAGAGTGCTCGTGCATAGCTTTGATAGGCGCTGAAGATGCGTGATAGCGGAGATTCCGAAAGCTCCTTGTACGAGCTCACGCTCCGGGAAGGAGGGCCTAGAGTGGTACTTTGAAAAGGATTTTCTGCTGCCGCCATGCATTAAATTAAAAAAATAATAATAATTTCGATATTTGAGTTCCTGGAGGTCAGATCAAGACAATTTAAGTGTGTTTTCCGAAATACGAAACCGCTTCAGCTTTCCTTTAATGACGAAAAGAGGGAACTCATGGGGAGACAGGGCATTGTAATAGACCAAGCAGGAAAATAAGATTACCTGGGAGTCTGGCTCAATGAGGGAAGGAAATATCTAGAGGAACATAAGGAAATATAATTAGTAAATGGAGAAGTAATTCATCTAATATAAAACTCAAGGCACCATGAAATTATAATAGATGGACGTGGTCAGAGTTTTAAGGAGAGTGATGGTACCAGGACTGTCTTTTGGCAATGGGGTACTGTGCAGGTAACTAGAGGTTCAACGAGGATTAGAACTTCGACAAAGAAGCGTAGGCAGATTGGCACTGGGCGCACATGGAAAGACATCAAATGAGGGAGTACAGGGGGACATAGGCTCGTCGTCTTTTGAAAGCTAGCAGGCTATTAGTAAGTTGAAATTTTAACAAAGGTTGACCGAAATGGATGGTGTTGGGCACCTAAAGTATTCAAGTATTTATACATGAAAACTTTAAACGCAAAATGGACAAACGGAACCCGAAAGCTCATATTTAAATACCTACACACTAGTGATGGGACTGAGCAGACTACGTCAATGGAAAAGGGAGTGAAAGAGGTGGGAAGAAGAATGTGGAAGGTAAGAATACAGGCGAAATCAGCTTTAACAATGTACAGGTCACCGTGGGCCTGAGTTCATGTCCGTAATGACGTGAAGGTCACGTGATGCGCATGTTTTTCTGGTCCGCGGACCTGGTTTCCTCAATTTGTTTGCGTTTGAATATACCCGTATTAACACGGCTCACAAATTAAAAGAACCACGTCCGCGGGCCAGAGATATGTGCGTGTTACGGGACCTTAACGTCATTAGGGACAAACCTGCCGGTCGGTGGTAAGTCCGCGCACATGATTTTAACTCCCAGGTTTATCATGAACCGAAGTGAGGACTGTGAGTCCGAGCTCGAAGCTTCCGTTGCTGCTTTCGCTGCACGTGCCAAACAAGATCAGCACCTCTAAAATTAACACCTTACATACCTAGCTTTCGCAGCACTCCAAGCTTAGAAAAGGCCACCAGGCAGCGCACGTGACGTGTGATGGCATAATCAGACCATCAGCAAAACATGTCTAACGCAGTTCCTTGCTTTCGGCATTGTATGAATGCACTCGACATACTAAAATCGGAGAAGGAGTAAAAAAGGAATCACAATCAGAAGGTCTCAAACGTTGCCTCCAAACGCGCTCATGTAGGCGTCGTGACATGAAATGACTAATAAATGACCACTGTCCTAGAGCTCTGTAACCCTTAGTGGCTGCGCGGTGTGTTTCTTGATTCGCAGCGCGACGGGCTTGTACGAGCGGAACGGCGAGGCCATCCTGAGGTGCCTGAACGTGACCGCTCAACTGGGTCCCGGAACTCCGCTGATGCAACTCAAGATGAGCGGGCTTCTGCCAGCGTCCGTGCTGGTAAAGCTTCTTCACATTTCCGTCGTTTCTATATTGTTAATGGGCCTTCAGGAAATCAGCTTTTCAGGAGGTTATGGTATGAAAATACGTGGACACGCATTTTCACATCAAAACCTTTTTTTCGAACAAAACTTTCCTCCCACGGGGAAGGGGTTATGGTTGGTATGGCAAAGGTGCCCGCAAACTCAGATCAAGCTTTTACTTATCATCTACAAAGAACGGAGATTTTGATGGTGTGGAATGCACGTTGCGGAAGCGCTGAGGAAGTTTAACATATACAACGTAGTTAACTCGACAGCGTTCTCCGCCAAGTCACATTCAATACTAAGCAACTGCACGAACGAACCTCACTGCAGCGAAGTTTCGCTGCTTTTTACGGACCCGTGACGGGGCGGCATTCCACCGTAGCTTCACAAACTGCCACGAGACGCAATCTTGAAATTCGTGAATTCGTCTTAAAATTAGTTTGCTTCACTTTTCTGCTAGCGGCGGAGAAACGCTAGTCTAGAAGAGATTTCCTGGGCTGCCGGCATAACATAAACCACATCTCTAAGGAAAGATATTATAGTGTAGAAAGTTGGTTCCCGTACACCTGTAAAGAGAGGAGAAGTGTTCTAATATCCTTTGAGCAGCAACGCACGAGGACGCTTGTGAATAAACACTTGCAGTTGTCATCACATCGCCTTCAGTGCGTCCCCTCATTTTGTGACATTACGAAAACGGTCGTAGTCACAGGAGCTGAGAGGGGTCTTGTTAATTCTTCTCAAAGCACTTGCTGCCTCGAGCTGTGTTGTTGGCGTTACCGCAAAAAAGTAACGAACTATGCTACTCGCGACATGCAAAATAAAGAAACTCGTTACCGACCTCCGTTAGCTCAAAATAAAAGGAACGCGTTACCGTTACAGTTACCGATAAAAGATTATGCACGTTGCTTTCGCATTCCCTTTTATACTATAGAAATTAACGGCAACAGCGGTTTTCTGGCAACAGTGTTTTTTGGCACTGAGACAAAAAACGTTGGAGATTTATTTTTACTAAAGCAGGACTTTTTTGCGCGGGGAAAAGAAACTCAAAATTTGCAAGGTATGTGTAATGAGTGCAGTAATTCACGGCTTGACGTTGATGCTTTGTTTCAGCTTAAGTCCAGATGCAGCCGACGCTACCAGCTAATGGGACCAATTGAGCAGCGTTAAAAACACAAGTAACTGGGCCTTTTTTGTTTATGATTTGTTCAGAGACGACAGAACAGGCACAGAAACATGACGAACATCATGATGATGCCCTTTTGACTCTGAATGATCGGTCCCATCAGCTCTTAACGTCGGCTGCGTCTGGACTTAAGTAAAACGAAGTATTGAGAAAAAAAAAATAGGTGTACTTTTTTCAGGTTTTGGGTTTTAGAGGTAACGAGTAAAGCAACAACGTTTCCCGTTACTTGAAATAAGTAACGGAAGTACATTCTCCGCTACTGTTTTGGATATGTGACAAGTGCGTTACTTCCTTACCGAAAAAAGCAACGCGTTTCTGGTAACGGCGGTACTTGAAGCGTTGCCGCCAACACTATTCGAGCTTCTCCAAGAGGTAAACGAAGGCTGCTGGCCTTCTTTTCCCATCTTCGATCGCAAATAGAAAAAAACAAAAGTCCTTGAACATATATATATATATATATCAGACTTTGTTGTCAAGGTCTGCATAAATACAAAAGGATCGAGGTACACCAAAGCACTTCTTATGAGTTGTGAATGCGAAAGCAGGCACGCCTTTCTTCCGCTCCCTTTCGTCTGCGGCGTGCTTGCGTCGACGGTCGAGTTGGGCGTAGAGCGGCGGAGCCGCTGCCTCGCGGACACGCAGCGCCATGGGGTGGCGGTCGTTGAAACTGACGCGCAGCGGCCAATGGGAGTCTTGTCGACGCACGCCAGTCATTGGGACCGAAGCCGAAATCCATCAGCTTTACTCCGCTCCTTTGGGATTGGGGAAACTAGGTTCCGTTTGTCTAGGCTTTTGTGTGGTTTCATACATGTGAGCTGGCTTCGCTTGGAGAAAGGATTCAAGGTGCCGTTTGGCGCGACTTCAAAGCTGATGACGTCGGCTCGCTCCATAGGACAGTTAGAGCTTTCGCATTAAAAAGGAAAGAAAATGGGCTAGGCGTTGTAAAGAGATGCTTTGAGCCTCAGACTTTGAGACCAGAGTCATCATGCGACGGCACAACGCTGCTCCAACGACGCTACCCAACTTTCTACTTCTTTTATTCTTTTTCTTTTTGCGCGGGGCATAAGATTCCGTAACGTTTCCTGTTCATACGCTCCGTTTTACCTCACGATAGACCACAGAGGACAGAGCCTTACATGTCAATCCAGCGCCGTGTGACTACCATGTGATCTTCGGGGGAACGCAGTGACGCTGCGATGACTCGTAACGCCCGCACTACAGTTCATCGTGATTGAAAACGGAGTATAGTAATGTATAGAGAAATGAATCTAACGATTTGGTCAGTAGACTACCGAGTGGTGCGCAGTCAACAAAAGACAATACCATCAGGGCGGAACGTGCGCAAATCGCAGTTTTCATCGCCGATATCGACCAAACCACAAACACACACACACAATTTTTTTTAGTTTTTCTTTTAGAATGATATATGGTGTTTGGGAAATAATGTGACCAAGTACGGCAACTCTAGATGTGGTGCTCGAGTACCACTAGTGGTTGAGACGAAATTCTCTCTTACGGTAATTGACCATAGCTGATTCGCCACTAGCCAAGAGCCCTCAGAATAGTGCTCATTGGAAATGCTCACGAGTGTTGGGTTCAGAATGCGGACACTTAGCGAAAACGTGCTGCGGTTCTGAGTCCTCCCCTAAGATTTTTTTACTAAAGTAACATGAGTGACATGAGGAATTCACAACCAACTTACATCATCAAATCAAGGTCAAAAGCCATGCAGTGTCTCTTTACACGAAATTGATATGCGCGAAAGGCTTTATTAATCTTTGTTAACGGAAATAAATTTCCTCCCACCGCAGTGTCGGCTCGGCAGCGTCTTCGAGTCATCACCCTTTCCGGAGAAGGTCATCGGCCAGGTCGCCAATGCCATGGAACGTTCCCACACTGAGGTATGTCTGATTTCCCCTGCATCGCAAAATCCGTCGGACGACTGATTTCTTGGCGTTAATGAACCCGATGGCGATGACGATGACGATGATAGTCATGATTCTGCACCTTTCCATCTGCAGCGGGCGAGCTTGTAGAAATTTCGTGCCCTAGCCATAAATAAAGAATGAAAGCCGTTTACAACTCTCTGTAACGCCGCTTTAGAGCGCAGCTCTTGAGAAGGAGGAGGGAAGGGGACTGACGGGACGGTATACTCCTCCTCCTTATCTCGTCATCCTGCCTTCTACTCCCCCACGGGGGCCGCGTGACCTCAGGAAGGTCACGTGACCTCACAGGACCACGTGATCTCAGGTGGCCACGTGACCTCAGGGGGTAACGTGACCCTAGGGGGTCACATGACCTCGGGGGGGGGGGGGGGGGCACGTGACATCACGGGGAGATCACGTGACCTCAGGGGGGTCACGTGGCCTCGGGGTCACGTGACTTAGGGGGGTCACGTGACCTTGGGAGTACGTGACCTCAGGGGGGTCACGTGACCTGATGGCTACGCCGACGGCGACGGCGACGGCGACGCCGCTGCGCTTGGGCGTCATCGCCATGCTCCAATTCAAGACGGCAATTTCGGGCTCCGCTCACACGCAATGTGGAACACTTAACGCTGACGCAAACCCACAGTGATTGGGTTCGCTCGTATACGAAATACTAAAACTCGCTAGTGTTTCACCGGTTTCCAACGCCAACGAAACGTGCTGCATGTGAGTAGACGTGCAAGCGCGTAGGCGTTCCTTCGAACTGGAATGCCGTTACAAAGGGTATAGCCATTACCATCCATCCATCCATCCATCCAGAAAGGCCGCGATTGGCAAAACGACTGCACGTAAAAATTAAAGAATCTAACTTTTCTGAAAATTACGCTTGCTCATGCAGGACCAAGAGCTCGGTTTTGAAGCAAAGGATCGCTTGCTGTTGCATATGGGTCTCGCCAACGTACGACGGATCTGCCAGGTGAGTGTGGCAGCCCACTTGAAGGGACGCCGAGTAGAGCGCTAAACTGTTTTTTGTAATTAAGGCGTGTTACGATTGCCATAGAGATAAAAAAAAACAAAAAAAAAACGAGGATATCCATTTTTTGGTAAAAAAAAGAAAGACGTTTAGGCAAGTGCCTTCATCTTCTCGAAAAGCGTACTTTCGTATACGCAACAGACAAATCAAGACATTTTTGCACCATTGTCGTCTTCATCACTAATCGAATGATGCTACGACGAAGCTGTTCACACAGTCGTGCGGTTGTTGTGGAGTGTCGTACATATTTAAGAAAGAGAAACGCGTGTGACGGAGTCACAGCCTCTCGCACTCGTCGCGCTACTCAACAGTCGTCAGCGAAAGCTTTCGAGCACCCTGTGGCGCGCTTCGAGAGTAGTGATGGTGCCAGGTGGCCTGCCTGATTCAGTAGATCGATTGGTTTCAGTTTACCCCAACGTGGGGTGCCAATCACCGTCCCTTCACCCCGCTGACAATGTGGCGCAGGCATTTCGAATGCCCCGCGATGACATGCCAACGTCAATGAGAAATGATACCGATCTAATCTTGTTTCTTTTTTTTTCTTTCTATTTCTTTACCGGATGTCTTAAGCGTGCGTGTTGTATTGGCAACGTATAAAGTTTGTTTAAAATAAAGAGTAAAGCGTGAAAGACATCTGAGCAGAAATCGCGTCGCATCGTACCGCCGCGCGTCGTAACCATAGAAACCACCAGTGACAGCAAAGGTTGTAATGGTTACGCCGCTCAGCGGCACGAAGCAAAGCGGTTTTTCCTCGCGTATGTTTCACGCCTAATTTAAATATTTCGGACGAAACAGGCTGTATATCTTCTTAGGCCATCGCGCATCGACAACCAAGAAAACGAGTAAATCCGTCGGAGTAACAAGACTTTGATGAGTGATTTCCGCACCCTTACACTTTCAAAAAAAAAAAAAAGTTGTAAAAGGGTGTATCGTTACACCCTTTTGTCCCATATAATACACCCCAAAATTTCAATTCGACGTACAGCGCCCTACAGTTCAACAGACGGCCCGAAATTTTACGAGGGGCGTGATAACCGTCTGGTACAACTTTTTAAATAGCTAAATTACGTATCAAAGACCACAGAAAGAAAACACCGAGTTTTTACAGTAAAGCCAAGAAAACCCCGATTATTTTTTTTTTTTGTAATCAGTAAAACGTACATTAGCTATTTTAATAAGTTGTACCACATGGCTATCAAGCCCCACGTAAAATTTGGGGCCGTCTGTTCAACTGTAGGGCGCTGTACGTCGAATTGAAGGTTTGGGATGTATTATTTTTGTTTGAGAGTGTAAAAGGGCGGTGCAACGATATTCAATTGGAATGTTTTTCACTTTACACGAGCTTACTGGCACTGGTGGGACTCAAGGATACTCGCACGCAACGCCACTGGCCAAGAAACACTTTTGTTGCGGTGTAATTTCAAGGACAAAACCGATCATTTTCGTTTAATCTCTCCTTCGCAAAGTTTGATGACGTAACGTGGGGATCGCGGTACACCCATATGACGATATTTGAATGCGGTTCATAGATTGGACCCGAGCATTGCGTGGGCACTCGACTTGGGCTAGTTATAATTGCTAGCTCGAGAAGCATTCGGGTAGTGGCCCGTGTCCAATCGCTGCAACGACGACAATAGCCGAACCATAACAATGTCCGGAACGCAGCGCGTGTCCTGTGCCTTGCCAACCCCAGCGCATGCCTATGATCAACATTGGCGGCATATAATCGGCTCCAGATCACGTGACCGCTTGTTCTGGCTGCGAGTTGAGGGGGTGAACTCTGTTTGGTTTTTCTTTATTTTTTTCTGCGACTTCAATTGCGTGTGGCGAAAACGAACGGGTATTTCACAGGCCATTAACGTCAGGGATCCGTTCTAAGCGGTATTTGCGCAAAATACGAAAATGGTTGCATCGCCCCTTCGAAACCCTTCCAACGAATGTTTTTTTTTTTTCTTTTTTTTCGATACAGGCGTCGAGGGATTTGGGCGTAAAAACTTTGATCGACGCCGAACACGTGAAGATCAACCCTGGCATCGACCTTCTCGCCTTGGCCCTGATGGCCGTCTTTAACAAGGACCAGCCGCTCATCGGGCACACGTACCAGTGCTACCTGACGGTGAGTGCAAGAAGTGCAGGGCGGCGTGTCCCGAAGGTGTTATACCACCGCTCTGCAGCCCATGAGGTTCTGGTGTACGCCAAGAATAATGCCGTGGAACGAATCTTCAGGCGAACATACTAACTTGCGCTCTGCCCTTTTCTGAAGCAGTAGCCGCGTTCCCATATTTTGTGTCGTCGATAATGCCCAGCTTTTGGCAGCGTTCCTGGGAATGCTTTTTTTATTTTTTTTGTTAGCACTATTGTTTTTTTGTCGTGAAGGTAACGGACGCGAGCTGGGGTGAGAACCAATCAGGATAACTTGTGCAGCTTCCACTCTAGAAGTAACTAAATATAGTTACTCGTTATTATATCAAAAAGTAAGAAAAATACGTAACTCGTTTATTTTCTCGAAGACTAACCAAGTCGTTACTTCGTTACTGTAAAAAAAGTAACTCGATAGAAATAGCGCGGTACTGGTAACGCGCGTTACGTACGAGTCTAGACTATAAAATGAAAAACTATGGCCGGTGATTCGTGTTCAAAAGACCGGTAAAAGGTGACGCCGAAGCTTTGGAGAGTACACGATGGTGGGTCATTCTTTATTACCCGGTGTCTCAAATAGCGGCCAGGCTCTTGAAATCAACCGTAAACATCGGTTTCTTAACCTCTCTTGCTACGATTCTGTGCAGCCCACAGGTGGTGCATTTTTTTCTAGAAAATTTGCAAAAAGCGAACTTACCTGGAGAAAAATTAAAGAAAGAAAAAGGCTTAAAGGGACCATGAAATGACTTTTTTACATTTTCCCAGATAACTTTTACAATAAACCGTCAATGTTCACTGAATGCCGAACAGGCATCCGTTTTCGTCTCGGTCTATTAACTTCTACACAAAAAATTAATGAAATATCGACTTTTTCTTGACCGCAAAACAAGCCGTGACGTACGATGTTTCCGGAACCGGAAGTTCTCTCTGCAGTAGGAGATGGGAGCGTTAGCGAGTTGGGGTGCGCCGGTGGGTTTTACTGCGCCGATGTCACCGACGTATTTTCTGAATCGGCGCCTCTCATCGCCGCATCGCAGCTGAACGAAATTCAATGAGATACGTTGCGCTACAGCGACAGCATGGGACTAGTCCCATACGCCGGTATGCCTGTTGGGAAGTAAAGATGGGAACAATTTGCCGCGGCGTTTTTCGCGGTCTCGGAGATGCAGGAGCGAGCCGACGTTAAAAAAGATACGTTTGAACTGTCAGCAAGAGCCACGTAAATACCTGTTCACACTCGGAGCGGACGCGCGCGTTTGATGAAGTGCTGTATTCGCGCTGTTGGTAAGCGCTTCGGGACCGATCTTTTACAATTGCAACTCGATACTGACGCGACACTCGGCAAAGAAAGGTTGGACCGGTATTGCACGTATACCTCCCACGAACTGTTACAGCTCGACAGTGACGTGCAGTCTGTCAGAATAAAAATTGCATACCAATAACAAAGTGTACATACCGTGCTACGAAGGTAATCCATACAGCGTTTATTTCAGCTCTATATCACACAAAACAAGGAGAGGATCGACGAGGGTCCCTTTTCGACGAGTGTTCGTCAACACTGCCTCGGAAAACAAGGGGAAGAGAATGACCTCATCTCTTAACCTAAAATTGAGGTCAGCGATCAAACTATAATACGGAAGGGTCCACAAGGGTAGCGCGGGCGTATTCCATTCTGTACGCCAGCCGGTCGTAGGCAGACGGTCTTACGACGAAGCAGCGCTGCGCCGAGTCGGAGTGCCTGCTAGGCCTATATTCTGAGAACTTCGTCGGAGCGGGATTCGCGGCTGTTGTCGCTCTTCTCGGGTGTTTGTGGATCCAGCGTTCTTGTTCGTCGTGGTTTGTTTTAAGTACATTTCTTTCTTGCTGCTTGAAGTCGGCACGCGCGAGATGAACACGTAGAAAAATAAACGTTCAGTCAGTCAGAGTTTTGAGAGGAAGGAAACCAAAGGAAATAACCGTTCTGCACTTGGCCCTGCCCTACTGCGCACGCGCAGTAGTTGCTTCGTTTACCACACGATAGATGGCGCTTGGCTCTCAGCATTATCAAATTTGGCAATTTTCGCCACACATCTCTAATTATGCTACAAAATGTGGATCTGAATATTATTTAACAAAACTTTTAGGAAACATTCGCCGGCTATTTATTGTTTACGATCGCGGTGCTGGTGAGGTAGGCTCTTACCCAATAGGCGATGTGGATTCGGCTGACGTGCACCGATTCTGCGTATGCATCGTAGTGAAAAGGCAGAGCTTTCGAAGGAAAGAAGTCGCAAAAGAGTCCAGTTTTCTTTTAAAAGTTCTATAGCAAATAATTTTTTTTGGCTCCCTAGTCTTGTGTTTTTGTGTTCCTTTTCACACCTTTTACGACGTGCGGTGGATGAAATTCGATTTTAAAATAATTTCATGGTCCCTTTAACTCCTATGGAAACCTAGCGAAGCCACCGATCTTCAAACAATAGAGCCTTTTTTTTTGTTTACTTTTTCCTCCGGTGAGTTGGCTCTTTGCAAAATTTATAGAAAAAATGCACCACCTGTGGGTGACGCTGCACGAAATCTTAGCGCGATAGGTTAAGAAACCGAATTTTGCGGTCGATTTAAAGAGCCTGGCCGCTATTTGAGACACCCGGTATATACTAGGCACAATGCCTGTAATGCGTCTCCGACTGAAGTGCTTGGCGTCCTTTTTTCGCCCACACGTCGAAAGAGGTCCCGGAATGCCGACGAATGACGTCAGAAAAGCCGGAGTGTGCCGCTGTCGGACGCCGCGATCCTGGCGGTTGGTCGTAGAAATGCCGGCGAAAAGCACGAGCGAACGCGAGTGTGGCTCTCGTCGCGGCGTCCCAACTTCTGGCTTTCGAAGTTTCCGTGGTCTGTCAAGCTGGAGAGCGAACTGCAGCAGAACAGGCGTCTGGCACACCCGCCACCGCTGCTGGGACGCCGCCAGGGTCGCGGCAGGTGACAGCGTGGCACTTGTATGACGTCATCGGGCGAAAATCTAGGGACCACCTTTTTTGGACGCGGTAAACACGCCAGTCGGAGACGCGTTCCTGCCACCATACTACACTCCGTTCATCCTCAGAGGGACACTGACAGGGTATTTATGCTCGGTAAGATTGTGATTTGTACGTGACGTATGTGAATCCAACAATACCCAGAAGCCAGAACACTATTTGCGGCTCGAAATTCGTTTTCTTTCTGGCTGAAAAACCGCCGATCGAGAACTTGCCGGTATAAGTCGTGCTCACTTTCTCCTCCGTGGTCACGTGCCGTTTTCTATGGTTTAGACACAACCACTAACAATAACCAAAGTCGTCGGTCACCGAAGGTGCACACTCAATATTCAAATAAAAAGAAAAAAGACAATATGATACTCATTTTCTGTGGCTTCTAAGAACTGCAAACACGTTGATTGTAAAAAAAGAAAGAAAGTTGCACAAAGAACCGGAGGCACTCTGCACTGTATTCGTAATTCTGAACGTGGCGTCGTGTCACAGGAGTCGCGGGCTGGACGGCTGAGCGAAGCGTACTAAGTGTTGGCGGCGGACGACAGATCTTTACTTCAGAACTATTGTTCGCGCTACTGGCGAATTTCTCTAGCTTCGGAAGATAATTGCTTTGCTGTTCAAAGAATTAGGAACTATTCCGCACGACACGGCCGACCACCCAGCTGATTCGCTCGAAGGCGTCGCCGCTCGCCTTACGAGCACGAATGGCTAAGAGCTTGAAACACGCGCAAATGTCAAGCACCAAGCGCTTGACTTTTCCATTTTTCGTGCTACGTGGGACGTGTGCGTTTCTGGTCTGCTTAACATCCCCCCCCCCCCCAAAAAAAAAAAAAAAAAAAAAAATGAAAAGGAAAAAAAAATGGTCGAGTGTAGCCATGTGACTTCCGGCAATTCCTCCTCTACATTTCTTCTTCCTCCCAGGTCCAGTTTCGGTTTCGAGCAGTTGCCTTTTTTTTTTACTTCATCAAAATAAACGTGACACTGCAGCAAAATATTGAGTGGGTTGTCTTCTGAAGCCACATTCAATAACCTAATAAAAATATTAAAAGAAAACAAAAATTGGGGAGTGTCAGTGTCCCTTTCAAGGGGTGCTGAACCAAACATTTCAGTGTCTGTAATAAGACGAGCACAGTTCAAAAATGGCGGCTCCCAGGACCATATCTGCGGTGGCTTTGGCGGAGTCGCGAGCGCGACGTCGGTGGCATTCTCGTGACTGCGGCTTTTAATAGGGGACAACATTGCGCACGGTTTGGCAACGATCACCGGCAGTTTGATGCTTGTGACGTGCGAACATTTCTCGGCGAAGGTGCGTTGTGCCAATTTTTAAGTCACAGCATTTCGTGTGTGAAATAAAAATAGTGTGTGTATCTTAATTGGTGGCGCTGCAAGCGTGAGATGCTTGGGCTTTTGCCTCGCGGCGGAGAAACGCTATTCTAAAACTCTATACAGCAGCGTGCGCTAACAAAAGCGCTAAATTTAGAGCTCGCGTGCGCTACACTTGCGTACGTTGTTCTAGAACTCCCTATTAGGGAGTTTTCGTAGACCGCGTTACCCCTCCGCTAAGCCCTTCATAACGAAGAAGCCGCTACTGCGCCTGCGTGCCGATAGCCTTGACTGTAGAGCTCCGGGTGTCGTAGCGGGTTGCGGAGAGCGTTGCGGGACGGCGAACACTCCCTACGAAAACTCCCTACGAAAACTCCCTATTGTCTCTCGGAGTTTCGTCCCCAGTACGGACGCTACGTGCGCAGTGTAATGCCGCAGTTGTGCAGACGTCGTCGAATGCCCTAGACACCAAAAATGTGGTAAAGAGTCCGGTGCAGACGACACTTGTGCCTAGCACTCGCCCACCCCAAGCCCGCCCGTCGTTGCGTAGAGGATCACGTGACATCTCGTACCACGTGATAGCCATGCACTTGGCGGCCAGAGGCGGATGTTGCCGGACGGAGCCGAAGTTTCAATTTCGATTCCTGCTCGTGTTTAAAATTAGATTTAAATATATATATATATATATATCCCATTTCCCGCGAAGCAAATGACGTTGTGTTTTTTACTAGGGCTTTTTAATGCGAAATCGCCCATTATCCGGAAATCTTCGGAATTGAGCGGAGTTGCTTTCAGCGGCTACACTGTCTTCTGTCTTGTCGTGATGCTTTCGGCCACAACGCAGAGTACCCAGGATCGTTTGGAGCGCCACCTTGCGCTGGCGGCGTCGCTTGGAGTTAGCTTTGGGGTGAAGCTGGTTCGTGGAGCCTATATGGACTCCGAGCGGAGGAGGGCGCTCTCGGCAGGAGATTCCAGCCCCGTCTTCGGCACGTACGAAGAGACTAACAACAACTACAACAGGTTGGTGAACGCCATTCCTACTTTATTCGTTTCCTGTCAAGGCTAGCAAAATGATGACCAATCAAGCGGCACGAATACGATTAAGCGCGCATTTTATTTCTTTTTATCCCGTCAGAGATGTTTGTCTTGTCGTCTTGCAGGCTGCTGCGTCGGCTTATGTGGTTCGTTGCTGACTCTGAACGGGAGTGCAACCTGGTCGTGGCATCTCACAACGAGGAATCCATTCAAACAGCAATTTCAGAGTAAGGGGCTGCCGACTCGCGGGGGAACACGTTCTCAGAAACGTCTGAGTGTGAACTGCACCGGTACGCAATCGGAACTTTAACAATCGGTCCTGCTTTAACCAGTTGAATAAAGGTGAAATGGGATCCGTATCATTTTCCACTAAACCACGCAGCCTTCTCATTTGGCTTCGCTCATTAAAGATTGATTAGTGTTCCCTGCGCGTCGCTGGAAAGTACGGGTAATTAGCATCTGAGAGTACAGTGGTGTTACGTCTCCTCATACTACAATGGATGTATTTTGGTTGGTGCAGGATGCGAGCTTTAGGGCTGCAGCCTGACGATCCCCGAGTCAGCTTTGGCCAGCTCTTGGGAATGTATGACCAGACGACCTTCCCCCTTGGTAAGCGAGATGGACCTCGTTTTATTTAGAAAAGGCCTTTCAAGAAATGTACAGTGTAGAGCGCCTTGATGTTGCTTGCTGGCTTCGCCTCGCTACACGGGTGACATGCTTTTTTCTGAGGGCAAGCGCCGCCTTTTCGGCCGTGGCCACCATTTTGCCTCCCGTTGTCTATTGACCTTGTTCACGTGAGACGACTGAATCGGTTTGTGCCCGTGAAAGTCTCGAGTTAGAAAGCACTCATAGAGGTCGAGATAAATTAGTTCAAATAAAGACTTCCTCGACTAGGTGATGCAATGCGTCGCATGCAGTAATCTGTATACGTGTTATTGCGTTATCTTTAGACGCAGCGACGAAAAGAAACGCGTACTTGACGAAATACGTGAAGTTGCATGCTCTTTAGCGCAGACCGCATGGCGCGTTTTTCTGCACGCGAAAACGCGACGCGCTATGAACGTGTGCGAGGAAGCTGACGCGGGGGCACCTGCATGCAGACAAAGCCAAGGACCACCGGCCGCGCGTTATCAGCGTTGCCAGATAACGGAATTCTCAATACGCGCTGTAAATGTTGACGCAAATACTACAAAATGAGAATTAAATGAACAAATAAGTAAATAAAACGGGTTCGTGTGTCAAAAGAAACACCTTTTTAATTTTTATATGGGAAATAAAAATGCTTTTGAACACTTTGAAATGTGCTGAATACGAAACAGCGCACTGTGCAGGATCACGTGATAGTTCGACCGACCCCCATTGGGCGAAAGCCGCTTCGACGCCTCGGCGCGCGTCTTGTTCTCGATCGGCAAGAAACCAACGCTCCCGTGAAAACTCGCGCCCGCGCGCAGGAAATGACGTCAGTTTGACGCCGACGCGCCTGAATCGCGAGCAAAAACGCGCCATGCGGTCTGCGCTTAAAGCTATCTCGCGTTATGTCAGAAGTGGTTACGCTCGAATAACTGTGTAAGCAGCTTATAAAGGGCTACATATGAGTGAGAGATAAGATTACGGCTCCGTTAGTAGACGACAGTGTTGTCCCCATTTTGGGAGGGCCGCCAACCCCGCAACTTTGAGCCACTCTAATACACACCCTGTGGAAGCGTAAAAACAAAAAAAAAAAAAGGCCTCCGATTTGTTGCTGTTTTATTCCTACTTCTCATATAATACTTCCTTCTGAAGACTAAAGTGACGTGGTGCGTTTAGGGGTTTTGAGTACCATAAACTGCGCAACGAAAAAAAAAAAAATAAAGATCTCAGTGAATAACATTGAATGCACATAAAATAGGATATAAGAAATGCAGAATAATCAAGCCAGAGTGGTTCCTGATGCAGAGTTCGCTCAGTATATTGGTCTCGCCACTTTTCTCATACTTTCACGAGTAAAAATAGATGACGGTAGACGAATGTAGAACTTAAAGGGATACGGAAACAAAATGTTCGCATTTCTTTCTTTTGTTTAGATATTGCCTATCAGTGAGTTTCCCTACACCCCCCCTCCCCTTTACGGGGGTGTACTCCCCCCTCTTCCTTGTTTCTCCGAAGGCACCCCCTTAATTCGCAACGACTCCTATATTCTCAATGCCTCCACCCCCTAACCCCGCTAAAATTTGCCCCCCCATAATTTCAATTCCTGGGGAAACCCCCGTTGTCTATGTTTTGCCAACACCCCAGAAACACTAGCCTAGACTAGCGTTTCTGGGGTGCCGGCAGGGAACTCAAGAAAGCTAATTTTAAAACGAACTAACAGATTTCAAAATTGTGTCTGATAGAGGTCTGTGAAGCTCCGTTGGAATGCCGCCACGTCATGAGTTCATGAGAAGTAGCGCCCGTTCGCGGAAGTATGGCTCATTCGGGAAGTGAGTTGCTTAGCCCTGAATGCTAGTCGGCGGAGAACGCAACGTGCATTCCACACCATCATTATCTCCTTAGCCGGCCAATTTCAGTAAAAGATTATCGTCTCAGAGACTTGGTTCGTGGATTCCTTGTTGGGACGCTTGTGAAGACAAATGGCGCCATTGGGGAGGGGGGGGGGGGGAGATAGTGACCGTTACAAGTCATTTTAGTACTTCCAAAAGCAATCAGATTACTCTTGCGATTGCTTGCTTATAAATGCATTCAAACGACTCCAAAATTAATCCAAATAGTAATCGATTAGGAGTAAAATAATTGCTCGTAATAATTACTGTGCAAGTCTCTCCATGGCCCATAAACTCTACAATAGTATTTATTTAAGCAAACGCCCTGAATGTGGAGGAACGAACTTGTTACTTAGGGCACTCAAACGAGTTTGTTAGTTTGCTTTCCTGCAGAACACAGAGAGAACCACTCACGGCGAACAATAGAAGGATTCAAGCCAATAGCAAAACTAAAACTATGTTCGGACAAAAAAGAAAAGAAAATACGATGCGTGCATTCCAGAGACACCGCGGCATGGCGTTTCCGTTGCCCGTTGTCCCTACTCGGGTAGCATTTTCCGGATTTAGTTTTATTCTGAGCTTCGTCGTTCGCTGGGATATCTTACTCATGTTTGCCGTGATTAGCTGGCTCCGTGTTCGGCGGGAAAGTGAACTCACAGACTTCTCTTTTTTTTAGTATGTTTCCACAAATGAAAATAGCGCATTGACAAGGGATTGAAAGGTTCAAAGGCGAACTTGTGCCCGCAAAGGTACACCGGAAGGAACCGCACATTTTGCGACGCCGACGAAAGAGCGACTCACTTGGTGTAGCCGGTTTCAGTTTTTTTTTTATACCAACTGCGTAGTCTAGAACGTTTTTCTCGGGAAAAATTGCGTTATACTATACAAGCTTCTGCTTGAACGTTCTAGAACAATCGCCAAAGATAAAGTCAACAACCTGGCCGGTGGCGTTCAAATTGGCCGTACCTTGGTGTAGGAACCGCGTGCGATGCCAACTCAGCCATGAACGCGGCAATATTGGCACGAATAAAAAATGGAAGGCAAATTTGGAACTGAAAATAAACGTTTATCGAGACAAAACTTGTGCATTCGAGGAAAACAAATATGTATACATAGAGAGAGCCTCCTGCATTTGCGACGGTAGGGCGACTTCCCAGATATTGCAAGTCTTAGTTTCTCTTATACGTACTACGTTGTTTAGAACATTTTGCGCAGGAAAGATGCGATACGTTACAAGAAATTACTAGAGCGTTCTAGAAGAGTGGAGAGAGATAAAATGAAGAGCCGCGGTCTGGCGGAGTTCGAACTCCATGCCTTCACGTGGGAGCAGCAGGCGGTACAAACTCGGTCATGGACGCGGCAATGTATGTGTGCAACTGACATCTGCACGCGGTCGTCATTCCCACCGAGTTCGGGTGTGAGCGAGCTTTATTGGACACCTCTTTCCGTTCGCAGCTCTGGGTGGCTACAACGTCTACAAGTCCATCCCGTACGGTCCTCTGACCGAGCTGCTCCCGTACCTGGCCAGGCGGGCGAGCGAAAACCGAGCGGTGCTGCGGAGTCCCGCGCGGGAGCGCTGCATGCTCGCCCGCGAGATACGCCGCCGCCTTGTGCCTTCCTTCGGACGACGGTCGACAAGTGCCACCGTCGACGGTCAATCCGGCAGCGGCAGTGGGCCCTGAGCTGACCACCTGGATTGACGTCCACAGTATAGGAGGTATACACTGGACGCCATGTTTGAGAACGCTGTTTAGAGCGCATGCGCAGAACGAGCTCACATTATCAGGCTGCGAAGATGGGGAATCTTGATGGTGTGGAATGCACATTGCAAAGAAACTGCGGAAGCTCGCCGTCAGCACGCAATCGGTCAGCAGCCGCGCACACAGCTATGGCCGCTCGTGAATACACCACATAGGGAGCATTCAACGGCGGCCATGACTGTGAGCTCGACTGCTGAGCGTGTGCTGATGGCGAGCTTCAGCAGTTATTTTGCAACGTGCATTCCACACCATCAATATTGGCGGCCTTAGCAACCTATTAATCTGAGCTCGTTCTGAGCATGCGCTCCAAAGAGCGCCCTCAAATATGGCGTCAAGTGAATATTCCCTATAGACGTTTCTGTTTCCTGTCGTTCTCAGTCACGTGGGTTTCGTTTCTGGTATGCGGCACGAAAAAATTATAAAACATTTCAACCTGGAATATGCGAGAAAATATAGGTGAGGCAAAACAAGAATGAGTGACAATCACGCATTTCTCGTAAACATCTTCCAGCGGCGTGGAGAGATCAAAACGATGTTTTCCCGCACACCAGAAGTGACGACATTCAAGATGGCTGCGACGTCGTGGAAAAGGTGTATGCAATAGTCCCTGACGAGGTGAGAAGAGCAGGGCGCGACTTTCGAACGCTCGCCCTCCGGTGTGCGGTCGCTGCCTTCTGGTCCCCTGGGGCTGCGCGTGCAAGGTCGAGGCGCGCGATATGTTGAAGCGTCGTCGAAGGTACACAACGAGCGCTCGTTTCGGGATACGGTCCTCCCTTCCGTTTTCACCCTATTAGCCACGAGTCTATTGCCTCCTACAGACGCTTTACACACGCGCCAAATTACAGCCGCCATTGCTGACCTTCTCTTGTCTTACCGAGATGCCGAGCTACTGAAACGGTAGTTGACCATCCTCTACAAAGGCAGATGCTTTAGAAAAGGACACAGTTGAATCTAATATGGCAATAACCTGGCCTGCTATGGTAATGACGAAGTGAAATAAACGGAATAAGAGGAAACAAAAACTGAAGGTCAGTTATGGCGGCGTCCATGCACAGCTGCTGCAAAGCGTCTATATACTGACAAAGCATGGCAGATAAAGAGCGTTAAGCGGCACGAGTATCAAGAAGGTTATCCGCTACGTTGACGATTTTTACTGATTCTAGAAAGCGGTGAACCAAAGGATACGTAGGTGAACGAACTGGTGGGGGACATTTCCTGCGTGTGTGTATGTGTGTTGGGGAGGGGGGAAGGGCCTTAAGTTAACCTTTGAGAATCCAGAAGAAGCTAAGCTCTAGTATCTCGAAATTTCCATCTACCTAGGAGAATCCCATGTCTGCCGGAAGTAGGGTCCAATATCTAAGAAAGGTATTCTTGATTACAGGTCAGCCCACACAAAAATTGTAAAGAGCCGCATTGCATTTTGCTAGGCTTGGCACTGAAGTAATCCTGCTTCCACAATCTAAGGGGCAACTTTAAAGGACAACTCCGCTCAATTCCAGGAATTTCGGGGTTTTTGGTGATTATACACTAAGGTATACTAATATACGGCTCGACGTCGTATGTTTCTCAAAAAAGGAAATATAATTCTCGTAATCCTTCTTTACTCCTGATCACGAACCGAAACCGAAACTGCGCCCGCGCCTGGCAACATTGGCCCCGCGTCGTCATAGTCTGGGACAACCCACGTGGTACGAACGTCACCGCACGACCTCGCCGACCGCGCGGACGGACGGATCGGCGGAGCAAGCGTCGTCACGCCGTGTCGTCTGCTCCACGGTCTCTGCTATCCAACGACGTGTGCACTACCGCGGCCGCAGAGTGTTTTGACGCAGAAAAAGGCAAGTTGTTTTAAAGTTATGTTTTGGAACCATTAGTAGTTGAAGTTAAGTAAACCACTCGTAATATGCCAGGCATCGCAGCACAAAACGTTGCTCCGAGACGCAGCAGGTTCGGTCTTCCCGACGACGAGCGCGGAGCGCTCGCTCAGACACTCATCAGCGCATGCGCGTTTTGGATCACGTGGACATCGGTATGCACGCTGCTGGCGCCGCCTGTAGGCTGCGCCTCAATAAAGTAAAAAACAAGAAAAAAAGCGGTCCCAGACTATGACGTGCGGCGCAGTGTTGGCTGCGCCAACACGCGGTATTGACTGCGCTGTTCTCTGCGCCGCACATCGGCCGCTAGAATTAGCAGATTTCGGAGACTTGAGGCATCTCAAACTTTGTTTACCAGTTTAACAATCTTTTAGGCTTAATTACGTCGTAAAACTTGACGTGTAGTCTTTCTAGGTGATACTAAAGAGAACTGCGTTGTTTTTTCAGCATCGAAAATGAAGCGGAGTTGCCCTTTAAGTTGAAAAATGGTACTCAAAAACGCGGGATATCCATCGACATTATTGTCAGACCTGGCAGGCAGGCTGCTGAAGAGAACAAAGGGCAGCCACTCCACAACATGAGGTATGAAATAAAGCGACCAATGGTCATCCCGTATTTACATAGTTTCACATAATTAAAAAAAGAAAAAAAAATAGTGAAAAACCGCTACCGAATTTTAGTTTTTTTTTTTTTTTTCAGCCCAGCAAAAACCAGTCAGATTTGTTCCAGAGTCAAGGCGAAGTCAGAGGAAATCAAAACTACCATGTGCAATAAGAAGCGCGCCAAGCCGTGTGTGCCATGTGCCATGGGCGTTGCATACAGTTTCCTATCTTGTGCGGCCGTTGGTCAAAATGGGAGGCTGCCTGAACGATGAGCTCCGTGAGCCCAGGTACTCTCTCGGAGGCCCAGTGGGATGACACGTTTCAGTTCACTGTAAAGAGTGCTTGTGCGAGCCGTCTATTAATACCACCACAATTTTGGGAAGGCACAAGAAGAAATGTCGTGGCGCCAATCCACGCTGTGGAGGTGGTTGACCAGCGAAGCTGTGGTATCACCTGCAACGGTTGCCCACTGCACTATACCAAATGACTGACGAACAAAAAGTATATGCAGTATACCAACACTTTTTATATACCCTTTTCATGCCTGATGCTGCTCGGCGGCACTCCAGTCATTGACGTCCGAGAGAACTTCCGGTTCATAAGAATAATAAACAAGGCCCTAATCAACACTGCTGGTTGAAAAGTCGGTGAAACGTTACAGATTCTCCAGGTATAAAAATTTTCCAATATTTTTGTAAACCAACTCGAATTCTCCAAGACATTAAACTGTACAACCGAAGGCCCCTGTTAATTCTCCAACGTTGTTGTCCATGTAGGATTTATGCTTTCTAGCACTGGTGACATAAGCAAGCTCGACAGGCTTGCAAAGCCGTAGCGGCCGCTACTCGCTTGGGACGCAAGAGGCAGTGACGTCACTCCACATCGCAAGCTGCCGTCACCGTGGCAGCATGCTCAACAGTAATCTTTACCGTGAAACGTTTGCGGTGAGCGCTAATTAAGTGCTTCGCATTGTTATCAGGAGCGCCTAATCATTAATTATCTGGTTCGGATGCTTGTTTTGTACATGTTCTTTATTGAAAGGAATGCTGTGCTGTATGTTGTATGCGTGATATGCACTTTTCGCTCCAATCTCTGAAGGTTTTCTTGTTTCTTTGCTTTTTTCCGTGAGGACGACGACACGAAAATATTCCGGAAATACGACCAGTGGGTCATATACATATTCGATGTAAAAAAATGTGAAACGTGAGGTGCTTGCATAAAAACGAACAAATCCCTGAGTATCTAGTTTAATAGCGTGTGTTCATACATTGTCATATAGCGGGACATTTCACATACGTATAAGAGAGTAGACACTTTTCAAAACCGCATCAAGCAGCAATGAGTCACCATTTTTTTTAACGTAAAGCACGTGAACGGGCCCCAGTTCACCTCGGAAGATAATGTAGCATTCGAGTCCAATAGGTGCTGAGCCGAGTCCACAGTGATTGATGACCTAACATACCTGTCCAAAAAAAGGCCAAAGTATGAAGGCCTTGGGTAATTAGGGCAGTGGCGACTGTAATTCATTTCATCATAATTTGCCAAACAGCAAAGGCTATAGTCCTAGTGAGCCAATATGCACGTTGGAAAGAGGCATGTGACAACACATCATCAGAGCGCTCTCCTTCTGCAGAGATTTGTCCCATACGTTCACTCCGTCTATCTGATTGGCTCGAGGGGGCTGTGGCGGTTGCCCTTCACCAAGTTATGGTGGAACGTTCTATAGGCGGCTCACACTTTTGAAAAAGGTATTGAAGAGACTGAAAAGAATGGTAGTCAACATTTTGCAACAAGACTGCTCTTTGTGTAAGGGATGAACACAAATATAAGTCGCCTTGTTCAGGTAATTAGAACATTTAAATAATTGACCGACTAATAAATTGCACTCTTGATGAAAAAAAAAGATTGCTGCAATAAATCCTATGAAAGAGAAAAATGTGCAGTTAATCTTCTATTTCCGAGTTAAATCACATTTAACGAAATGATCATATGTGTGGTGCTATCTCTGGATATCAAGAGAGTGGGGCTGCATTTTTTTTTTTTTAAGATTCTAGATGTTAGAATGATAGATTAGACAACCATCTAAGAGGAGTCTAATTATACGCATGGAGGGTACTGTGGACTATTGATATCGATCGGCAAGGTAAAGAGCCTACTAATACTACTTTCTAAGGGACATTGGGTGCAACATTTTGTGCACTGGTCAATCAAAATTTGAAGACTTGCTAACTATGCTTTGAGTTCCAAGAGAATAAATGAACTGTTTTATGAACGTTAGTAATGCCCTTTTTTCCGAATGACTGGTTCGAATGCTTTGTAACAGTTTGCGTGCACGTCACTTAAACAAACGCCAGCTTTTTACTTAAAAAAAGTACTGCGAATGAATGCAAGCTAGTGCAATAAAAGCACATTATACCATAATCTTGGGAACTGCCAGTTTGTATAATTGTCGATTAGGACAAAAGGTTAAAGATTGAAGGAGATTCCTCGCTAAAGGTTGCTCTGATTATGCGGTTACGCGCTGAAACAACTTCCCCTAGGCCCTACGTCCGACACATAAAGGGCAAAGAAAGTGCAGTTGGGGACATGCTATATTTCGACCGGAAGTGGCCCAGATCACTGGTGGTAATGCCCCACCTCTCACTGCAACCGCACTCGTGAAGGCACATCATGTGGACTCAGAGCTTCACAGACTCCGAAGTTCATCAGGTGCATGGCGCATCAAAGACATATCTCTCCTTGGACTGAACAAACCATTGACTTGCGACAACTCTGCCGGTTCTCCAAGCCCATTAGTTCCCTTCTTATTAATGTGGGAATTCTGATTTTTTACACGGGCTTTCGCATCCAGGCATGATATCATCTCAAAAGCTGCCAACCTTTCGGTACGTTTAGCCAGACATAGATATCAATGTCAGAAGCTGGGTAAAAAAATTGCCTTGTATGTCAACGGGCGAAAATTCAGCGTAACACACACAGCCTGACAGGCGCTTTTTAACTTCCTGAAACTCGCTTTGCAAAGGTACATCTGGACATTGTTGGGCCTTTGCCGGAATCACAAGGCCACAAATATATCCTTACGGCTACTGATCGTTTCACGCGATGGTTCGAGGCTCTTCCCATTGCAGACATCACGGCTCACACAGTTGCACAAGCATTTCTACAGATGCGGATTTCGCGATTCGGCGTGCCAGGAACTATCAGCACGGATAGATGCCGGCAGTTTGAATCTGCACTCTTTAATCAAATCACACCTCTCCTTGATATCAGCAGAATAAGAACCACATCTTATCACCCAGAAGCAAATGAATTAGTTGAAATGTTTAATCGTCCATCTCAAGACCGCCCTCATTGCCCTACAGGTTGAATCCCATTTGACAGAATCGTTGCCTCTAGTGCTTTTGGGTCTTTGAAGAATCTTCAGAGGTCAACGTTCATGCTTAGCCGCCAAAGTGGTTTATGAAACGACACTTCGCCTACCGCAGGAATATTTCATCCCTCCTGACTCAGTGATCACCCCCGACCTATTGAGCTACGTTCACTGTTTCAAAGATGCTATGTCGCAATTATATCCCACACCAGCAAGACACTCATCAACAGGCACCGTTTTCGTTAGCAGATAGACACCTTTCTGTAATCACCCATATTTTCATGCGGAAGGGCGTTTTGCGGCGCTGCCTTCACGCACCCTCTGATGGTCCGTTCCCAGTTCTCAAAATAACTCTACAACACTTCGAGATACTGTTGAACGGCAAGCCTGAGAGAATATCAATCGACAGGCTCAAACCTGCGCACATTGAATCACCTGATACCAACTCACCGATAACTTATGTGGGCAAACCTGCACACCGCTACGTCCATTTTTTTCCCAGAACCGTCTCGCCGACTAAAGGAGTACTGTAGCGGCTATCAGGCCCGCCAGTGACCAGAAAAGGAAGAAGACCAAGGGAACTATTGTGCTTTGAGGCATATTGAATTCTAAGACTAGGCCAGCAGTTCAGCTGAACTGTACATAATGTAAATAAACGTCGATCGCTAAACTTCTATAGACCACTTGTGACGGTATGTTCTCACAGAGCCGATTCAACTTACGAAGCGGAGCATCGGCAATAGACCATTTGCTATATTACTTAAGAATCAAGGCGAATGCAGGGATCGGTGTTCCACGCGCCACACGCGCACGCCTTCCCCGTATAAAAGGTGCCAAGTAAATAACCAAAATAAAGCGTTGACGAACGCCCGTGCAAGATACAAATTGTTTAGGTTTTTGCTTTAGAAAATTTACTACTGCTGAGGCAAGCAAGCGCGACGCGTGGAACACCAATCCCTGCATTCTCCTTGATGCTTGGGTAATATAGCAATAGGTCTATTCTTTCGCAGTCAAGCTGCAGCAGGCATTTATTAAGAGTGAGATCAACCACATTGTAGTCGACGACACTCAGTGGCAATCCCACTAGCATGTTTGGTATAGACTTTGTATTCTAGGTGCTACTGGTCCAACCAATGCCTCCTATAGAAGACAACGCCTGCGCATGTGGTCATTGTTAGCGGATACGACCCACCTCAAGCGGCAAACACTGTGAAGTTAGCAACAGCAGAGAAGCAGACGCTTCTGTCTTGACGACATCGTGTGCTAGCCTTACTTTCGTTGGGAGACGCTAGGTTCGCTGGCGGCGGTGCTGACGCAAGGTGGGTGGCACTGCGTGCATCCACTAGTGATCAAGTATGGACGAGGGGGGAAAGGCGCGAGCCTTGTCTTCTATGTGGTAAGGGTCCAAGCCGACTTGTTTTGGACGGAAAATAGGTGCCAGTGCGACATCCACACAATGTACGACTGCACGTCGCGTGAACGATCTGTCCCGCGTTCAGAGCTTTACCGTGCGGTAATAAGGCAGCGACCTGCGCACACACTCTTCAACGCTAAACCGAGGCTTGTAGGAGAGGGCGACCCGAGCGTCACTGCCGTCCAAGAAGGGCGCGTAGCAGGTGTAGGTCACCGCCGACGGCGTCATCAGGGGCGTCCAGAGCTTGAAGAAGGGCCGCACCAGGACCAGCAGGAGCGTCAGCAAAATGCTCAGCAGCAGAGCCACGGGGTAGGGCATGGCGATCGGGAAGACGTCGAAGCCGCGGCACGCCAGGAACGGCCGCATGAACTCGTACATGTCCGCAGGGGTGTCGTCGGTGATGGTGAAGGCACGCCCTGAGATCGTGGGGTTCTCGGAAAGCGCTCTCACTCCGCAAAGATGCGCCGATGCGGCGTTTCCAACGTACATGATCTGCGAGTCGAGTGGGCCCACAGTTTAGTGAAAAGAAATAGAACGCATTTGCAGGCAGGGTACTTTCGCATCTGCTTTCAGTAGTCTGCATGAAATAATCGAAGAAACAAATGTGAACCCGGTATTTTGTTTCAGATGTTATCTATCAAGTTGTGCAAGTCACAGGCATTTCCAACCGGAATTTGTTATGCCGAGCTCTAAGGAGCACAAACATTTCGTTCCGGTTTACTTATTTTCCTGTTTCATTTACAATTGGCTTGCTAGCTTAGCCTTGAAAGACAGCACAAGCGCTGTTCAATAGGCGTCCTTTCAAATAGCTATTCACTCACGCCTCTAACCTCTACAGCGTTGTTATTTATTTATATATTTTATTTATTTTGGGTGACTTAAAAACAGCTTTACGCCTCTTTAGTGGAGCACGATAAAAAAAGGAATGTTAGCACACAACGATGATAGCAACAATGGGTTCTAAAGTGCCTAGGTACAAGTAACTGGAAATTGGTATCTAGGTACTCTCGTTGTATTTGAGGTGCAAACCTAGGTACTTTCATTTTTTCTTATCTGTTTCTGTATCTTAGGTACACATTCCAGTAACTTGTAACTAAGCTATGTTACTTTTTACAGGTACTTCCCTATTCACTTTCTCAACATGGTACAAACTATAAACCTTGAAGTATTAACCTACTACCATGTGCCGTGATTAACGTTGAGTTGGGTTCGACCTGGGAGGCAATTACTTGATCGAACGATGTTTTAGTGAACGAAGCCCCACCCATGATATCTCATCGTACGAAACTTTAGCGAATGGCGGTGTTCATATGAGCGAGCGGTGTAATAGCGATGGATTTCTAGCAAGTCTGGTCTAAATAATTGTACGTCAGTCGAAGGCGTGACATAAGTGCTGAGCAGATTGTCAGACCGAAGCCGAACCTAACCGAAAACCGGAACCGAACCGTTTTTTAGCCGAACCGGAACTGAACTGAACCGAAATCTTCACCGGCATGTTGGAACAGAACCAGAGATGAATGGGAAAAAAATATAACCGTAAGCGACTCAAAACGGTTCACGGTAATTTTTTCTTTTTTTGGTATTAAAAAATACGTGTTTAAAGGGATACTGAACCAAAGAATTTTGTACCCATAATAAGTGGCGCACGTTCTTTCCACGAGCCAGGAGCCGCCGGTGTGCGCGAGGACACGCAGCGAAAATGACGTCAAAGCCTCCATTCGCGCTTAAGAGGACAGTGAAATGCATGGCCTTCGGGCCAAAGGAGAATAAAGATAGGCTTTTCATCTCTACAAGTGAAAGCTACGTGCTTGTTAGACCAATTCATAGCTTACCTTTTACGCTAGACACCACTGTGTAGATGAAAAACTTGTCTTTATTCTCCTTTGGTCCGAAGCCCATACATTTCACTGTCATCTCAACCGCGAATGGAGGCCCTTGACGTCATTTTTGTTGCGTGTGCTCGCGCACATCGGCGGCTGCTGGCTCGTGGAAAGAACGTGCGCCACTTATTATGGACACTAAATTCCTTGGTTCAGTATCCCTTTAAGAGAGGACAATTGGCAGCTGGGGGTATTTCTTGATAGTGATCAAATTGTCATATACCGAATTGCAATGTGTGCATAAAACATTATGGGTTCTTTTGACACTTTTGTATTGGCACTATAGTTAATCATGTCACGTGGTCATGTGACGTCATGGTGTCCAGACATGTTGTCAAAAATGTCACGCTACGTGGCCCAGTGGCGTATACAAGTGGCTCACTGCGTCAAGTCTACTTCATGGAAAACGTCACCACATATATTAGCGTAGTTGACACCGTGACGTCACAAGGCCTCACGATCCCTCACCACGAGTCACGTGACACTGTGACGTACTCGACTGTCATGAGACAGAGTCGAGTGTTTGGATTCATGACAATCAGCATCAACAAAATATTCGGGTAATGGCTCTTGTTCAATCAAAAATGAAAGTAACCGAACTCTAACAGTGTCTAAAGCTCCAACCCACACTTTATTCTTCTCCAACCCCAGAACATGAATATGATAAACACTGGCGGTATACAATTAGCGTCATATTCAGTAATCGCTTGGTCTAATGGCGAGTTGAGGAACGGAAAGCCGTTTCTTTCCTTTTTTTTTTCTGCGTCTGCTATTGAGCGGAGAGAAAGACTAATGGGTGCTTTTGCAAGTTATCAACGTCAGGGATTAGCTCTTAGCGGTATTTACTGAAAGTGCACAAATTGTTGCATGTTCTATTTTACACGTATACAGCATTGAGGTACCCAAACATGTTATCGTTTTTGCTGAACTGTCTCAGAAAGTTTTTTCCCGAGAATAGAGGCACTGAAAGGACTAAATGTGACTTTTTAATTCGACGATAAATATAACTACAAATGTGTACGGGAAGGAAACCCGAAAAGAAAGGTCCTAGTGGCCTCAAAAGGACAGTCAAACATTGGTAGCCGCTCTAAGTCTCACAGGAGTGCTGTTCTCAAGTTCTTACACCAAGCATTAAAAACCTCAGTATTTTGTTTAAACTTACTGTTTGTGGGTGCAAAATAAAACAAATAGAAGATTAGTGTTAACAATTCTCACGAATAAAATCGTCAAATTTAAACCCCTAAACTGAGCAGGGAGTCCTTCAGGAATGAAAAGTATTCTCTGGAGGAGCATCGAAGAAAAACAAAAGGAAGAAAATGGGACAGGAGAGAAAGAGAAAAAAAGGAATTGGAAAAAAAAAAAATACTGTACAGTGTTGTAAAGGTTCCTCTGCTCCGCACCTTCGGCACAAACTAGAAAGCGTGGACCCGAAAACTTCTTTATTTGTAAACACTCGTGCAAGAATGTGCGTTTTAGGGGTGCCAGACGCTCGCGCCGTTCCTCAGGACGCTGCACCAAGCAAGGTTAGCTTGTGACGCTCGAATACACGACTTGCACTGAGCGCTAACCTTTCGTAGTGGGCATTTTAGACCAACGGATTTGAGTTTCTCAGCAAGAACAAATCGCAATGACCACAAGCATATAGTGCGATGAAGTTAAGGGAAAACCACGTTCTACAATTCAGCTTTCTGGCGAAATGCGATGTTCTCAACTATAGGAGAAGTGTATGTCTCAATCGTAAATGTGCACTATAGACGTTTTCTGTTTGCTATCGTTCTCAATCGTGTGGGTTCCGTATCTGGTATGCGGGACGAAAAAGAAATTCACCCTGGAATATGCGAGAAAATATAGGCGAGTCAAAGTAATAATCTGTGACAATCATGCATTTTTTTTTGTAAACACCTTCCAGCGGCGTAGAGATATCAAAGCGATGTTTTGCCGCATACTAGAAGTGACAACACTCAAAATGACTGCGCCCCCGTGAAAAAAAAGGGGGTTGTGTGTATGTTTATACAGCCTAGAACTTGGTCAGCCTCAACGTTCGACGAGTCTTCCATCTGTAGATGAGCAATTTAGCCAATGCAGTACAACCGCTAGCCTGGTGTCTTTAACGCGCATCTCGCAGTAGTGATACACGACCGCACGCCGGTACGAAGCTCATTCAGATCAAAACGGACAGGGGTGGGGATTGAACCCAGGATCCTTGGGTTCTGCAGCGCGACGTTCTCGTGGAAAAAGGTGTATACATAGCCGTCTGGCTGCAGCCTAATAAATTGTTAATGCGCTCGTGGCTGATAAATCCCAGAGTTGTAAAGCGAGGGCCCAAAACAAGTGCACGTAAAACCGAATATAATATTAGCCTCCCGAGAAAGTATTTTGCCAAATGTCGAGCTCGTGCAAGCTGATGTCCAAATGTGATATATACAGGGTGAAACAAGGAGACGCCAGGCTCTTTTAATCGACTGGAAAATTCGGTTTCTTAACGTATCGCGCTACGATTTTGTGCAGCGTTACCCACAGATTGTGCATTTTTTTTTGTAAAATTTGCAAAGATCGAATTTACCTGAGGAAAAAGTAAAGAAAGAAAAAGGCTTAGCTCCTATGGAAACGCAGCGACGCAACCGGTCTTCAAAGAGCACGGCGCCGTTTCGCATAGGAGACAAGAGATGGCGCAAGCGGTCGCGACGCCAACTGCCGCCAACGAACGAGCAGACGACGCCGAGAGCCGGCCCTTTTGCAGACAAAGAACTGCAGTTCCTTGCTGTTACCCCGCGTCTTTTTTGTTTCTGCGACTGTCACCGCCTGCGGAACGCAAGCCGCTTTTGAGTCGAAAAGATCGTCTGCTAAAGACGCTGGCTCTCGGCGCCGTATGCTGGTTCGTTGGCTGCGTTCGTTGCGCCATCTCTTGTGTCCCGCGCGAAACGGCGCCGTGCTCTTTGAAGACCGGTGGCGTCGCTGCGTTTCCATAGGAGCTAAGCCTTTTTCTTTCTTTACTTTTTCCTCAGGTAAGTTCGCTCTTTGCAAATTTTACAAAAAAAAAAGAAAAAGAAAGCACCATCTGTGGGCAACGCTGCACAAAGTCGTAGCGCGATAGGTTAAGAAACCGAATTTTCCGGTCGATTTAAAGAGCCTGGCGTCTCCTTGTTTCACCCTGTATATTAAAAATGTAGTGTCTGTCCTTCACTCTATTTATGTGTAATTAGTAATATCATTGTATGCATCTCTGTGAGCTTATTTAGAGGAATGCCAGTTATTGTCTTTTTTTCTGCATATTTCGTGTACTAGCCTTAAGATCTATTATTGAAGCATACAATAAATTTGGCGGACCCCGCGACCCGGTGTTTCACCCTGCTAAGCAGCTAATAACAAATCACGTTTCTGCAGTCTGAACAGCTGGCGTATTTTCGAGTATCGTCCTCGCGTGTCAGTCTCAAAAGGTTATGTGCACAATTCATACTGTCAAATTGATTGATGATTATGAAAATATATTTAATTTCTCAATAAATATGTGACAACAAAAATAAAGGACCGATCACCTTAGAAATATACATTATAAGTAAATACAGCCCAAATTATATTAAATATTTTCTGCAATTCTTCCCGGCCATTTTATCTTCAATAGGCACATCTATTAAGGATTCGTAAGAGCCTTAAAGAAATTTTTTTATTTAGAACTTGATCTAGATAAGTATGTCTTCCTGACACATATTTAGCTTCTGTAACATATAGAAGTGTGTTATTGCCTTTTTTATATAATGAACGACAGTTTCATGTATCTATTGGCCGGACAAAAAGAAAGTACACAGGGGAGCGTGCCGGAAATATAAAGATTATGCGTGCAGACCATCAGAAAGTGACCAGTTTAACTAGCTGCAATGTCAAGCAAAGTATGCAATACCAATTACTCCTATTTAACAAAAAATAACCAAGTAGCAAGGGTGATGCTTGTGTGCAAAATGAGTTGACCGGCATCTTGTCAAGAACAAATATCAAATTCAGAGCTATGCCGAAAAAAAAAAAAAAATTAACGGGTTATGTGAAATTTTAGCCCAAATTTGATTTGAGTACGAAGGAGCGTATAGATTATAGTGAACGATTGTGATAACTTTTTTATGCATGATTATTCGCCTGCATAAAGGCGCTGAATGTAAAAAAAATGTTGGTTAGGGGAAGAAGAGTTGTGATTGCCGCTCAGTGTTTCTATGAAAATTAGACTAAAAGGGCATGTTCTAAAATTTTTGCGACATTTTGAAAATATTATTGCTTTTATCTAGGTTGCGTCGTCGTTATATATATATTGTGAAACCTATTTCGTAAACTATATTTCACGATATACACGTCGAGGGGGTTCCCATTCTACAATTTTATGCACTGTAATTAACTCCTAGCCCTTACAGTTTTTGTTATCAACTTTCTACGACATTTTTATAGATAATAGTGAATAGAGGCTGTAGATATTTTAAAGAAAATGTATCCATTTTTCCATCCACTGCCTATAACTTTTTGGCCGCATTGTTTCTGTCCATATTCTATAGATCCTGGTGTATAGAGATCAAATAAAAATTGTAGAAAAAAGAGATAGAAATTTTAAGAATGTTTCTATTTCCTTTCTAACAACAATAGGTCAGTTTTTTTATCGCGAAAAACTATATAATTTTGAATATTATCTTTTTAGTTTATCACGAAACGTCCCTGGAAACATGCACTCGCCACATGTTGTTTGCGCATATGGAGATATAGATACACACTCTAGGAAGCACTCCTAGCATTAGTAATCCAGAAGTGTTGAGTGCTCCACAGCTATATGTATCGTACACTTGAAAGACATTCACTTGAACGAGGACAAAACCAGAAGATTAAAAAAAGATTACAAGTATGTTGCTTTTTTTGTGCACATGATTTGTACGAAGTGTGATTTGTAGGGGTCAGTGAACTGCATCTATAAAGCTGTCTTCAACACTATGCAAGTGGCGATCATTATTTGACACAGACGAAAAAAGAAGCCTCCATTAGGATACTCCAATTGGGTGTGATGTCGCTTCTCCGCAGTGCATCTTATTCTTCTATCGATTGCAGTACACATAAATTTTAAAGGACGGTGGCGATAAAAAATCTATTGAGACGTGGTGATAGAAATTTTATAGCATTTGTACCGTCTTTATAGACTTCGGTTGAGAGAAAGTCTATAGAAAGCCTATCGATAATTCTCGATACGACGTGACTGGAGAGGAAGTTGAAAGAGTCGTTAAATGTGTATAAGATATATATAGACTGCTTGAAAAAATGTTTTGTGAGGGAAGTTTAAGAGCACAATTAGGATTCAGCCTCTATTACTGCGTCGCCAAGTTGTACCAAACACAGGTATTTTAGCCGACCTGCCAGGCTGACAACCTTTCAATCCACGAAAAATACACGGTGTTTCTATTTAGGCTTAACAGATTTCTTTAAAAAAATACGTGAAAGCCACACTAATGCAGTTTGTGCAGGTCAGTTATACGGCAAGAAGGAGATAATATAGGGGGCTAATCTTCGCGATAAGTCAAATAATTAACTAAGATTTGTTAATTATTTTTTATTAGCGAAAATAGACAAATGGTTTCAATTAAAAACTTGCTAAGCTTCTTTAAAACCACTAAAAAGTAATTTTAGAAACAATATTTGTTTGCGTGGGAGGCGCGTAGTGCTCTAAAGTTACCACAAAAACAGCGGGGGTGCGTTATCGCTACTGCGGCCTCGCTCCTTCTGGACGGGTGGTAACTTTAGCGCTTCACCGTGCTTCCCACGTACTCCAAGTCTTTCTAATACTGAGTGATCGAGTGGTTTGATGGCTTTCAGTAAGTTTTTAACTAGAACCAGAGCTTTCACGTTTTTGTTTAGACAAATCTGTTAAGCTTAAAAAGAAACACCTTATATATGCGACTGCGAATAAAGTAAACAAATCGATGTTGAGTCGTGCAGACACGTTAGTTTATCGATCAAGCTTTTCTTTTACAGTCGTGTCGAAAAGAAATATTGTGATTTTTTTTTAAATGTTCGGTACCTGAAAATGAAAGTGGATTGTACGAATGATAAAAAAAGTTATATAATTACTTGTTTCAAGGTTGAAATACAGCTTTTGTCAAAACAGGACGGAAAATATATTCTCAGTTTAGCGGTTCGAACCGTTATTTTTGCTCCCTGGAACTGAGCCGGAGCTGAACCGAAAGCCGTGAACATGAACCCGAACCGAACAAATAAAATTTCGGTTTACCACTCTGGTCCTGAGTGCTATAAATTAGAAAGATAAAATGAAGAACAAAGTCTACAAGACTTGCGAGAAACGCGCAAAAAGACGTGACTTAGGAGCGCTGGTGAATCAGTTGTACCATTTACGATCTTATACAGAAACATCAACTCACAGATCGTTCTCCTGTTGTGCAACGTGTCCAATTTCACGAGTTAACAAATCACTTCGTAACTGTAGAAATAATTTGGTTGAAAATAACGATTCAACAATACCCGAGTGAATTTACGTTGAACACGCTCAATTACACTTAAATTAGTGGCTCCAATATAGCTTCATATAGTTGAGGCATATTCTACACAACTACGCACCATTAAAGAAACAAAGATAACAATTAAATGTTTAGAAAAACTGCGTGTTATACACGTTAATGCCCTCAGAACTCTAAAAGAAGCATTCTTAATTGTAGTTACGTGATGATTTAAATTAGTCGCAATAGCCACAAAACCTCCCAGATCACGAACGACCTCTACACGAAGAATATCGGTGGAATCTAATGTATATGGAAAATTAAGAATTTCACGCTTTCTAAAAAAAGACATAACTTCCGTCTTTGACTTATTTAAGAAAAGGTAATTTGAAAGACACCACGTCGAAATAGAATCTATATCACGCTGAAAACATTAACAATATTCAACGACTTTAACTATCGTAAACAACTTAATTTCATCAAATGATACCAGCAACTAGCTGCGTGTGCTTAATACGAAACGCGAGATTATTCACAACATTCACGAGCAGTAAAAGACCGAGGATACTGCATTGGAAAGCACCAGAAGTAGATAAAGAAAGAGCATATAAGTGACCGGATACTTGGACAAAGTTTACTCAATGAGACAGATAGGTATCAAACAAACGACAGTATTTAGTAAACGGATTGTAACTAGAGAGTTTACTCAACAGTAGTTGAAGGTTTCATATATATAAAGCTTTGGTCATATCAAAGTACACTACATCCGCTTTTTGTCCGCTGTGTACAGATGGTACTATTTCACTCGGGAGAGAATATGAGTTTGTTTCTGCTGAACGTCCTTTCATGACATCATGTTGTTCGGGAATAATGTTCCGTAAGAAATATGCATAAAGGCGGATGTGAAGAACAATTTTATATACTTTCGACAAATTACAGAGGAGGGAGAAAGGCCGATAGTTGTTAACCATGGATTGATCACTAGATTTTTGCGATGGAACGGCAACAGTGATTTTTCAAGCGACATGAAATGTCTCAGATTCAACTGATAAGTTGAATATATGAACTAAAACTGGAGAGCCTTTTACAATCAAACTTGGAATGCCATCAGCTCCCGTAGATAACTTTAGTTTCAATTTTTAATAGTCTTCCAAACTTCATGTGTACTAATTTGAGCAACGGTAAGAAAATTCATTTAGTTTATATTCGAACTTGGCGATATGACATCAATCGTACTAGAGCAGACACTAAAATGACTTTAAAAATATTAGCTATTCACCTTTTTTTTGTTTAGCAGCAGACTCAGTGGCGTCATCTATCGGGCAGCCCAATTTTTTACTCATAATTATTTCATCAGAAGAGCAAGTTAAGTCTGACGTATCCATATTTATATCCATATCCATATCCAGAAGATCGTGTATATTTGATTTTACAAAGACTGCGAAACCAGCCGTCCAGTTCAGAACCGGAACTGGTTGGGGGCTATTTGCAAACTGGTGCCCCCACGTTCCAAAACGCGAGAAAGAGGGAATACATCTACTGACCAGTGACGTAATCCTCGTTATCTCGCAACGTGATCGTGGTGACATTCTCTTTAATGCTTTCTTTGACAAACTTCCCCATACACTGCGGCTGCGTGCTCAATGAGTTTTCCGCAACTGTCAGCGTGATGTTGCTTATTTTGCTGACTCAATCGTTTCTGCAGTGCACGATATTGACAAAATCACGTGTATTAATCGGCATGTCCACTTCCTCTTGAGAGACGATAATAATGTAGTTTGCGCCTTAAGCAATGTATTGGTTCCTTCAAAAACAATGGGGGATAGTCATTTTTAGAAGAAATCTTCAGTATGAACAATTTCATGATTTCCTGAACAATAGCAGAAAGTGTGCAAACTGTTGACTCAACACTGATCATCTAAGACACTGCTCCGGTCATAGTCCCGAAGATACTGATATAAGGAATGGCATTCACCGTTTGAGTAGTAAAACCATGATCGTGAATGAAAAATACGCTTGTCAAGTGGGAAGAAAAATTGTACAATAAACGGTGGATGACGTTTGTCCACCCGGCATTGTTGTACTTTGGTGAGGCTAATATCAACAACAGAGGTGACCGGAGCGAGGTCAAGTATGTTTCCACAGCAATTGCGGAAATTATTACGTTGTTTAAAACCATCGAAATATACAAAGTCTAACGTACAAAGTAGCTTCATTCTTGCGTTCGTGTTACCAAGAAAGAAGCTACCCGACTCCCAATCGTACCCAGGAAGGTTGAAATAGCCGTACATGTGCACTCGAACTTTTGAGACGAAAATTTTTCCAGGAAGGTAATATGTTCACAGAAGACAATGGGATCAAACATAGACGGAAAGTGGTAATCACAGATAAGAAAATTGCGAGTGTCGGTAGACATAACTGCAATCCACAAACTCTCAAGATAACACTCAAGATCACTCGTCCTATGAACTTTCAGACTCCTATCTGCAGCAATCAATACCCAAGCTCTTTCCGTTTTCTTCACAATCTCGATTTCGTCTAAAAGCCTCGTATGTGGGCGGAAAGTAATTCGATCTAGAAAATCAATTGATTAGGCAAGTTTCGGTTAGGCATATTATCGCACACGTGCTTGAAATGGCCAAAAAAAAACTCGTCTTCTTTAGTTCTTTAGTTCACGCACGTCTTGAAAATAATCTGTACGCTCGTCATGCATCCTCTTCTTTTCTCCTCAGCAACCCAAAAAACGGCCTAAAGAGAAAGCCGTAAGCCACACGCGTGATTAATCTTGTCGAAATCGTCCCACTCAAGAGCGATGTGGAACGATGCTTAGATCTCATGTCTAAACGGAAGTTTGGTACGCACATATGTTATAACGACGGTGCTGAGCATTTCTATGATATCGTAAACAGTCGTTGTAGCATTAGGCCAAGATACGAAGAGCGCCCTACTTCACGGAGGGGGAGGTACAGACGTCAGCCTTCTACCAGTGTTTGTGCCCGTGGCGGGCCTGACTTTCCTTTTATTTTGGATAATGGTGAATCCTTCCTTGTCGACTGTTGATTGGCTGCCGCGGATACCAGCGGTCGAGGCAACCAAGGTTTTTTTTTATGCTTTGATAATTCAACGGGGCAAGTAGGATCGAGACCAATTCGGTATCGATCCTACTTGCCCCGTTACTTGCATGTCTGCACCAGCCGCAGTGCTCAAAATCGCTGTCGCATAACTTGAGACCAAAGTATAAATTAGCTCCTGGTGCTCGTAACATGCGAACTCTATCTCGGGAATTTGTTTTGGCTACCACCCACCTGAAAGCCCTTGCCGACTTTCACCAGCTTGTTCATGGTCAGCCCGGCGTACTGCATGATATGTGTGATGCACATCTGGTCTTGCTCTCCATAGATTGGAGTCTGGCGTAGAATCAGCGTCCGGAGACGTGTTTTTCCTGTGCACCAAGGACATCATGTTCCTGACGTGCTATCCTTACCAAAAGCGCTATTTCTTTCTACATATGCTGCTGAATTCCCTTGTCCGGAAATAAATAGGATTGAATATGGAAAGTTCAGGGAGTAGTTAACTTTAACCAATCAATTTCTAAAAGTGGCCCGACCTTTTTGTATGTGGTGTGTGTGGCAACAAAGAACTGACAGCAGCTTACAAATGAACTTGCTAGACCAAAATAATAGAAGCCGCTCTACTTCGCGCAATAATACATTCGACTCCCACTAGCGTTTCAAAACTCCTGCGCATCCCGTTTCTGAGAAATCAAACATGTTAACTTCTTGCATTCACTAGCACGCTTTGGAAAGCAGGACATCACTTTATTAAAGCGTCAACAAAACAGTCGAAAATTTAAAAACAGAATAAATCTTTCTTGACACTGTGTAGAACGAAAACCCAACATTACCTGATAAGGAAAGCAAAGTGAACAATGATTATGCGAACATAAGGAAAGCAGAAGACGAGAGCGTGCAGGGACGTTAGAACGCCGTGCTCTGATTGGAAGGATTAGTGGGTAGACGTAAAGCTAGCTACCTTCGTCTCCACTGCACTCATTGAACGCGTTCCGATGTGAAAGCCAAACGTCGGATGCCGGCGTTTTGCGTTCTAACGCGTTCAACGAGTGTAATGAAGACAATGGCAGCTAGCTTTAGGTCTACCCACTAATCATTCCCACCAGAACTCGATGTTCTGACGTGCCCGCACGCTCTCGCCTCCTTCTTTTCCTCAGTTTCCGCCCGCGTATGGTCTACATCACGCTAAGAAATGCTCGTGCATCCAACACTTCCCTACGAAGCATGACGAGAGCCAGTCACTCAAACCAAGGAAAACCCTCTGGCAATTGCGTTTTGGTAAGGACGACGTGCTTTGGTAAAGCGGGTCTTGAAGCTTTCCAGTACAGACCTGATGCACGTATGATTCAGAACGTAACCTGCTCCTCATCGTCCGCTAAGTTTTCATTTCGGTACACTTCGGTTACTTGCTCTCTGCCTGTTCTACAGGAAACCAATCACAGCAGTGAAACAAGCACGCGCGAGCGATTATTTACGCCGCTTCAAGAGTCGCCACTCACCGTCGGCCAGGAGCCGTCCGCTGGCGGCAATCACCAACTTGGCCGCATTCTGCTTTGTCTCGCCGTAGGGCCCCCGGTAGCAGTGCATCTCCGAGCACTCTCGCTTGCTGGACGGGTTGTGGTCGGTGCTAACAGTGCCCGTGAACACCAGAAGAGGAACGTTCTTGTCCACGCAGGCCTCGATCACGTTTTGCGTGCCTGTATTTCAGATCCCAGCAGTTCATAATATAGGTGCCATCTCTGTGCAAATGAATTGAGTAGTACACTCTAAAAAGCCTCGCATAGTGCACAGCGATACGGTTGAAAAGCCGATCATAAGTCAATGAAAACGGTGAGAGCGGTATCGTGACTTAATGGCGCAGTTTTTGTGGAAGAAAGACATCCATACCTTTTGCCACTGAGGCCGCGCGGCTATTGCGACCAGCTGCCGATCACCACTCAATTGGTTCATATAATTATAGCAAGAGCAGTGACTTGCCTTTCTATCTTTTCTCCGGAAGAAGAGAAAAAGGGATAAACAAAAAGGAAAAACAGAAAGTTTAACTTAAAATGATATTGTATTGCTTGGATACCCTTGTGCACCCTAATGTTACTGGATTCTGCTGAAAGTAGCACCAAGCTCTCCGTATGGTCGCCATATTAATTAATAAAATGAACAGTTTCTTCTTGACGTCTCCACCTTTTGTGAGCCGACCTGAATTCTCCGGTGATGGGTAGCTTTATAGAGACGTTCCTTGAATACCGACATTTCGTTATCCGCACTCCGGCGAAACAAGCGCAAAAATTCCATTTGCGTCGCCGGTGCTTGGCGGCATAGAAAAATAATTTTTCTTTATTAAAAATACACAAGAACAACAATACCATAGTAAGACATCTGTGGAGATAGGCATGATAGATAATTGAACTGAACGCACAGCGCCAAGTAAACGATTATATTGGCGAGGACCGCTTTCCGCATGATGATGCTCCATAGGGATTTTGGTACGACTGATTCAAGACGACCCTTTCGAAGCTTCGAAGATTTGAATGGACTGAAAAGGCAATTGCCATGGCAACTGAGACCGATCAGCCAATCACCTTGCGAGGTTTGGTCATCTGTATGGTAGTATGTGTTTGTGTTCGGCTAGCAAGTAGAGAAGGCAATGGCGCTACTCCCTCAGGATCCAATGACTCCAGTGCACTCTGAAGGCGCGTTCACACTTACAAGTCACATCTGTCGTGCGACAACTATTGTCTGAAAATCGGCGGTCGCAAGTCGCAAACGTGATTGATTTTTGCGACCAGTCACCGAGTCGCCCGGCGGTTGAACCAATCAGCTGCGCGTCAAAAGTGACGTGTGGTGCGCCTCGTGTTTGTTTCCATACGGCACTCCGAACTTCTGTAAGAGAATCAAGTGGCAAGCAACCAACACGTCCGTCCAACTCCTTGGGTAGCGGTAGTGGCCATGGGTACACAGCCACAGAGGTCTTTTCAGCGGCTTTGGTCAGCAATATTAAGGAATACCTATTTTTTTTTTTATAAAAGCAGCACCCCGATTTGAACGAGGGTCTGAAGAAGAACTCGGCGTGGCAACGAATCCGTGCCACATTTGGCTTGGCAGGAATGTAGAGTGACGCGGTACCCCGAGAGAGGGCACGCCGATGTAGTGATTGCGCTTCATTTGACGTTTTTACATTTTCATTTTACAATTGAATTACTGTAATTCAATTACAGTAAATTTATTACTGCCAACTCTGATACCAATATTGAGATAACCCGAAAAATCGTTATAACCGATGACTGTTGTATTCGGACAAGAAACTGGGCGTTTGTAGTCTAGACAGTCTCGAAACTGATCTTTATAAACAGGAAATCGTTATTTGTGGTATCGTTATAAGTGGACTGCGCTGTAATAAGCATCTAGTGCTTAGAAAGGATGTTACGGCTCTAAAGGTAAGATTTTCGGTCGTCATAACTTCATAGGCGGATATACCACATGAAAAAAGAATGTATTCAAGGTAAGAATAATTTAGAAGGACGAATTAATGTATGAAAGCCTTTTCAAGTAGCAAGTAACAACACAAGACAAAACTGACTTGGAAGAATGCCCTTCATCTACTTTCCAAAGGAAATCTTGGACAATCACCGCTAATTACAGATAAAGCTGGCACCAGACAAGACTTGCGTTTTTACATAACTCCAAGATTAAAACCTCCGAAAATATTGCTCAGAGGTTATCATCGCAACCCCCCAGAGTTTTGGTTGCTGTAGGTTGCATTAAGCGGGAAGAGTTAAAGCCTGCGCGTACATTCCTAGTATTAGAGGTTAGCAAGAGTTAACATGCCCCCAAACATCGACTGCAAAGACGAGGCAGTTCGGTACCTTGCACGTTAACCTCCTCCATGAGCTTGGCGTCCGGAAAGAAGCCGACGTCGATGAGCGAGGCGCAGTGGATTACGCAGTCCACTCCTTCGAAGGCTGCTTTCACCGCCTGAGCATTGCAAACGCTCGCTACGGTCTCCTTCATAGGCACGCTGGTCCCGTGTCCTGGAGTGAAAGAACAGTTTAATCGCTTTGAAGCCGCACTAAACTGCAAATAAATCATTCAAAAGACCGTCTCGCAGACATTGTCTGAGACCCGTTCATTTCTTGTATGGCAGTCATGTCCCATTAGTCATACAGAAACTTGCAGGCTGGGCAGTTTGTGGAAAGGGGGCAAAATTGGACGGGGTCGCGCTTAGACGAATCCATTAAAACAAAAGTGTGACGAAAGAGCCAGAAGACGCTCGGCATTATCCTTGCAACTGAAAGTAATCAAACCATTTTCATTTTTTTTTTTTTACTTTGGACTTTTCCGACGTTTATTACCGCCGAGCTTCGTTCTTCTTTCGCTCATCGCCAGAAAAAAAAGTAAGGTCTCACTATCTTCGAGGAAGGAACAAATGGAGCAATAAACAACTGACCCAAAAGGACAGACACAGAGAACGTCTCAAACTCAGCTCAGTTGGAGCTGAGTTTGAGACGTTCTCTGTGTCTGTTCCTTCTACTGAAAGTTCTTCCGATTTCTTCCACCGCAGTCTCAGGTGTAATACGACATGATTAGCTACCACCAGCTCGCCTGCACTCTCACCGTCTTTTCACAAATAGAGTGAATTGCTATTTCGCCCAAACTCATATGCGCTATAATTCAGCATAACGGCCGCCACAAAAAAAAAAAAAAAAAAAAAAAAGTGGTGCAGGCGATGCTTTTCCCTTCTTCCTCAGTTTCTCTGCTACCCCCCTTGGAAGACCAGGTCCCCATCGGGATTTCCTTTCTTGCTAAAAAAGAAACGCGATGTCGGCGGAGTACGCTCACCGAGACTGTTCCGGTAGGGCCTGGTGTCGAGGAGCCGTATCTCCCGGACTGTCGGCAGTTCTTTTCCTTCCTGGAGGAGACGGACGATGTGCTGTCCCAGGAAGCCGCTGGAACCGGTCACGAGGACCACACGCACTGGCCGCTTCTCACTAAAGACGCCGAAAAAAAAAAAACCGAGTATAAACCAACACTTAAAAATTTAAAAGTAAACATTTGACAGAAATCTGTCTGGTTGGGAGTAATTAATATTAAAAAATTTGAACACCAACCAAGCCCTTCTGTAGGGACCCAACGTTTCAAGGCCAATTCGGCCTCTTCTTCAGGGGCGACTACGGCTATGGCCGTTGAGGAGCAGTGTCCTTTTCTTTTTCTTCTACGGCGTGTGTCTGGTCTTCTTCTTCTACGGCTCTGCCTTTTTCAATAATGTGACGAAGCCCGTTCACATAGGCGGATGGTAAAGCCCCTAGAGATCTGTTGATGTTCTGTGGCGTTGTTTGAATATGCCATGATTCTAGGAACAGTCTTTTTCGCGCATTTGTCTCAACGTCAACGATGCATGCGTTGTCGAAGTCGATGCGATGGTCCTTGACGTCGCAGTGCTCAGCGACCGCGCTACGCTCGTGATCGAACTTGCGCACGTCGTTTTTATGTTGACGGATTCTCTCTCGGAAGTTCTTCGTCTCGCCGATGTATGAGGCCGCGCAAACCCCGCACGGAATCTTATATACAACGCCTTGGGCCCTTTCTTTGCCAGGGTGATCTTTTGGGCGTGGCATGAGTCGTCCAAGGGTAGACACAGGTTTGTGCGCTAGTTGGATACCCTCTTTCGCAAGCACACGTGCCAGTGCCTCGCTTGTTCCGTTGATGTAGGGAACGCTGATGCGGGAGGTTGGGCGGAAATTTGCACTTAACTGTTGCTGCACGTGTCGTTGGTTTCGGCCTACACGGCGCGCAACGCGATGGATGAAGCTGCTCGTGTAGCCGTTTTTCTTAAGGTCAGCAATGACGGTTTGTTCCTCCTTTCTTTTGTGCTCTTCTGATGAGCAGATGGTCTTTGCCCTGGTTAAGAGCGTCCTGACCACCGACGCTTTATGATTGGCTGGGTGGTTGGATTGAAACTGGAGGTAGCGTCCAGTGTGCGTCGGTTTTCGGTTATATTAATATTAAAAAAAAATTTTTAAATATTAATATAAACCAACACTTACGGACGAGCCCGGTATTCCCACACCGGGTGAGGTCCCTCCGTGTGCGCAGAAACCAGCGATATATGAGCCAGCGCGCAAAAAAACGAAGACTGTATAATCTTTTCCTTTACCAATGATCGCCATGTTGCAACACCCCCTAGACTTGGAAGGCCTCAGCGCTCTTCCCGCATGGCCGAAAAAAGAAGGCGATTGGGGCAGCGCTTTAGCGTGGTAAAGAAGGCTCTCTGCGTGGGTTTACCTTCATAGCAACGAGCTATTATTAAGGCGAAAGCCTTATATGTCTCATCGTTCAGTCGACCTTCAAAGTCCTTGAGCGAAAACATGTCGGCGACGCGAAAAGTACCAAAACGTTTACGTGACCACTCAGTAGATGACTACACGAATTAAGATGATGACTCAGCACATTGAGAAGGATGACTCAGCACATTGAGAAGGATGATTCAGTACATTAAGAAGGATGATTAAGCACATTAAGAGGGATGACTCAGCGAGTAAATTATGTGCCTGTCTTTAATGCATCGGTGCTTGGGCTTTCGCCTTCAAGCCGTCTTAGGGATAAGTGTCAATGCAATCGTGTTTATTTCCCTAAATGCCAACTGTGCGCAACATTTCAGATAGGAAGATTTTCTTAGACTGGCAAATTATCGTGGCATAAAATCACTGATGCAGAATGCAAGAACAGGGTAGGTGTATAACTAGATCTTGAGATAGAGGGGGTTTGCATTTTAGCACGAAATTTTGAACGATGTAAATACTCCCGCACGATGGATTATTTATGAAGGATACTTGCCAAAAAATACATCATAAAGAATGACTGAAAACGGCGTTAAAGATCACGGTACCAAGACGGTTGATTTAGTAAACGCATGTATTAACTGCATTCCTACCTTAAAATAACGCAGCAGTGTATTTAAAAGCAAAAACTAGTGGTCCGATGTTCCTTTTGGCCTAGGTTTGTTGTTTGTGCACAATATTTATACAAAAACTTTATTTATTCTAAAGCGGAGTTCGCCTCGTTTCGCAGCTAGAATTATTTAAAATCTTGTCCTATGTCTTCCAACTCAAGGATCGAAGATTTTTCTTCCAATAAAAGCTTTTGAGCTTACACCGCAACATTAACAGGATAAAACAGGGTTGTCGTTCGTACCATGCATGAAGGTTCCTGATTAGCCAGTAATGTAGTCATTAAAACTTTGTTGTGGATACATTGGTGTGGCAAATTTATTACCTTTGTTTGTTTATATACAGGTCCAATCACATCAACTTGTCTGTGTCTTGCAGAAATCAATTTGACGAAGACTCAAGACATCTCTCTTGGTACAAAACGTAGTGATTTATAATGTCACCAGCTTTAAAGCAAGTGTGGGTAACAACGCAATTTCAGAAATTAAATGTGTGTGTGGATGCAGGCGGATGAGAGAGCTTCTTGTCAAGAATTACTTTCATCTACAGAAATCGAGCTAATATTACGGTACGTATATATCACCTATAAAAGCTGCGAATGAAATCATCGTGTACATCCATACAAAACATTACTGACACAAAGACACCAAGCGCACCGCACGTCGACCTCATGTTGACGCACAAGCATAACAGTTGGAAGGCGACATAAATGTTTCGACTGAATGTATATCCCGGCACGTGCACACACGTGTGTCCATCTTCACAAACGTCGAGAGGTCATTGTTAAAGAGGCCATAAAATGATTTTTTTTTACTTTCGCTAAGTACTACTTAAAATCACTTCGTAACGTTAACAACCGAATAAACTTGCCTTACTTTTTCTTTCTGGACAAGGGCAGTCGCTGAAAAAAATCGAGAAATTTGAGCATCGTTCATCCCCTCATCTCGGAGCAAGAACAAGCGGCCAAGAGGCCTGGGCCACCAACGTTAACCATAGCCACGCGCTCGGGTTGGCAAAGTAGAAAACGCGCGCCGAGCTCCAGGTATTGTTAGAGTTCGGCTGTTGTCATCACCGCAGCGGTTGGATACAAGCCAGAACCCAAGTGTCCACCGAGTGCTCACGCAGTTCTCGTGTCCAATCCCTGAACCGCGCTCGAATGTCGTCAGGCAGGTGGTTTCAATTCCACAATTACGCCATCAAAAGTTTCCGAAGGCAAGACTGGAAAAAAGAATTCCCTTTTATCCTCGCAATTTCACCGCGACCAAGAAGCTTCTGAATCAGTGGCGGTCCGTGCGAATACTATACTTGGGCCAGACTAGGACCAGCACAGCTCTGTAATGTGATGAACATTCCAAACCGATATTGTCTGATGACCCTTTTAGCGAAAAGATCCGCCCTAAGGACGCTCATCAGCTAACGGAATTCACCGATGTGGGCGCCGGTGATAACGCCGGCCACCGAAACCATGGCCTTCCCCGTCCGCCATCTTTGCATCCCGACTCGCAAGCGCTGAGGCCCAGTATATGAAACAACGCCCAAAACAACGAAGACTGTAGCGCCTCCTTTCTTTCCCAATGACTGTCATGTTATCAATGAGAGGATGATACGATGAAGTGCAGCAGTGCAGGGGTAAATTAACCCTCGCTGTTGACCGAAACGACCTATAAAAAATGCATGACAAATCGCTGGTCCCTTGTGTTGCATACGTGACACGTTCTAGCATCACGTGACATCAGGTCACATGATATCAATGTTTCTGCTAAATTTAGCGGGGAAACTGAATTTGTCTTCGTCACGTGACGTTATTTTTGTCGCTAAAATTAGAGGTAACATTGACGTCACGTGACCTATACGCCAATTCAACTTCCCCGCTAAATTTAGCGGAATTGGCGTGTGGATCTGTGGCGTCCCATAATGCAACACTGCGCGCTTTGCATTATGGCACGTTACAGGCCACGGCTTCGTGAAATGTCACTTCAAGAAATGCGGCTTCACAAAATCCGGAACAAAAGCCAAAGAACGTTTCACGTCAAAAACTGATTCGCGTGAGGTTAAGCGTCGGAGGTGCACCGCGCTCACGGCAGTGTTACCGCAACGGTAGGACGTCAGAGGCGAGCGCAGGTCTCCAGGCTCGAGTAAAATTCGTGGATATGCGGAAAGCAAGCCGTCTTCTTCTTAGGGAATTAACTCTACCGTTAAAGGAGCTGTGCAACAATTTCAGGGCTTTGCTTAAATTATTGTGTAAGTTGATGCCTGACACTTCTAAAGTGAACTACAGAAAGCAGTCTGGATAGCCTAGTTTTTATTTAAAAAAAAATGAAAATGATCCAGGTTTTTGCCGCCTCTCAACTCGTACGTCGTCTTCCGGGTCACGTGCGCAGTGACGTTGATGGGGTAGGCGCGGGGTTCCGGAAAAGCTCTCTCTTTAGAGACATCAGTGAGCAGCGAGAACTCATCTGCTCGCGACCGCGTGACCACGTGCTGGCGGGCGCCGCGCGAACAATATGGTGAAAGGAGGAAAGTCTCATCCGGGTCCGGCCATACCCGTCCGGCCCTGTCCCCCTCCCCCTTTGGCTTCTGGCGGCTGTTTGCGGTAACAGAGAGAGCTGACTGTTTTGTGGACCTAGGATAGATGGCGCCACTAAAGCTCCGTATAATAAAAGTTTTGTCGATGATACCAGGTTTTTGACGCATTTATATATATGTTGGAACGACAAGATTTATAGAAACGTTACCTTTTATCGAGCAGGTATTCGCACAACTTGCTATCTTTCTACAAGATTCCCCTTTGACGTCACGCAGCGTGTTTCTCACGGCCGCCGCTCGCGGCTGCAGGTCGGGCAATATTCTAAGTTCTGCCTCGCTATTACGCGGCGGAATCGCAACATTTCGATGAAATGTTGCGATTCCGCCGGCTCCTCCCACTTCAAGTGCTATTGCCGTGTAAAATGCATGAGTGAGATTGTAAGTGTCCCGCAAATACTTTCCCCTCTTTGCAAATCGTGCTTTTTACTAGTTTCCCTTGTTGCTTTCTAGAGATGTAGAACTCAACCCCGGTCCTTTAGACAAAGAATAAATTAACCTGCTTAGCTACACTCTATCCGCGAGTTTCTCGGCCTAAACGGGTTGCGCTGACACCTATTAAAATGGCTGTCATGTGGGTGATCAACGTGGAACAGCAGACCTGCGTCTAGGTTTGGGATGCCCAAGTGACCCAAAGTCAGATGTCAGCGTCATTATACCTTAGCAATGTTATCTCATCTAAGAGAAACGTTTGCCGCAATCTTTATTTTGGTCTATCAGCCACACGGGAACAAGATTGCCACACGGCGATACTACCACAGCTGGAACTTGCGAAACAATAACAAATTCACAAAGCAAGAAAAAAAAGAACTTGGCCGAGAAAGTAAATAAGAAGTTTGTTGTGAAGGAAGAACAGATCAAGGTTGTCAATAAACTAATAATGGAAGAGGGAAAGTTAATTAAACTTCTGGCAAGACAAATCAAGGACATGCAAACCAGGAATGTTGATCTGGAAAACAGAAGTCTTAGGAAAAACTTTGTGTTCAATAGTGTGGACGACACGAATAGCTTGGAGACGTAAAATGTTTCTTAAAATATGATCAAAAGTATCTGCAAAAGTAGTCAGGAATAGATCCACAAATTGTACAATGACCACATCGTGTGGGTCGTTATATTGAAAAGTTCAAAAGACAAATTTTCGTAAACGTTCGTTCCTACAAGGAAAAACAGGAAATTTTTTTATAAGCCCAGGAGTCTAAAGGTTCACACTACTGCGTGGACCAAGATTATTCTCCGAAAACACGTGAAATTCGTAAGAAAACCTGGGAGTTTGCAAAAGTTAAAAAGGCAGAAAGTGGAAACCGGGTGAGGCAAAACTTTGGTAAGGTAGTTGTAAATGATAAAGATTTTATGTGGGATAAAGAAACGATTAAAGTTGTTCCTGTTGCGAAAGATTGACGCGTAACAAAAAAGAGAAGAGAAGCGTGTTCTTCATGACCTTGTTGCCGTTCGTAATAAAATGCAGAAGTATCGTAAACAAAGTTGTTTTTGTGTTTGTTTAATGTTTAACAATGTTTATTCGAGTCTGCAAAGGCTGCCATTTAGTTTCGATCTGAATCATGGCTACACCCTTTCGTTAGTGATAGCGAAGTATTTCCAATGTAATATGTTGCTTGTTAAAAATATAGGCTGCGTTTTGACAAAGGTGCTTTTCAGCTTATTCAGTCATCCCTGAGGCCATTCATACTCAATATTGGTCACATGCTGTTGAGTCAATCTGGTTCACAATCATCCTACCTGATAACTCCTCATATGCTGTCGGAACGTTTTATCGACTACCAAATTCAAATTTCAGAAAACTACAATCGCTATACGAGACTGTTTCTGAGGCCTCATGCCGAACAAATCTCCTTCTGGGAGACTTCAATTTGTCAGATTTAGAGTGGAGGGACGGCACTTGTGTGTGCACAGTTAGTAGCCAATCCAACCTTGAGATGAAAACATTTTAGATAGGTTTGAACTCTTGCAGTATTGATTCAGCCTACAAGAAAAAATAGCATTGTAGAACTCTTGCTTTGCAGCTCTCTCTACTTCGTTAGTACAGTTAACATTAACCTAGGTATTAGTGACCATCACGCTTCTATAGCACACATCCAAACAGAATTCATCCGTACAAAGCCACGCACATCGCGGAGAGTTTTTTTACTTTCAGAAGGGTGGTTACTCTGTTATTTTGACAGAGATGCTTAATCACCTACCTGTTTTTTAGTGCCCATGGGAAAAATATGATGTTCACCAATTATGGTGTGCTTTTAAGAAAAAGGTTCTTTAAATTACGGACAAATATGATCCTAGTATAATTCTGGAACGTTAAAACAATAAAGGAAACGTGGGTAACTTCAAGTATTCTCAAGATTAACCAAAAGTCAATGCAAGCATTTGTTAAATAAAACAAAAAAGTAATAACCACCTGGACAAACTGGCTGAGATTACACCTGAATACGAACTAAATATAAATACTGCAAAGAAACAGTGTTTTAAGACTCTCAATGACAGGGCCTCTGATGTTAACCAAGGAGGGCAAATTGATTCTGCATTTTTGGATTTTTAAAAGGCGTTCAACACGGTTTCGCGCTGACTTCTTTTTAATAAACTGACAATTTTAAACATAGATTCGACGGTACTTAGATGGATTGAAATTTATTTGCTTCGGCGTCACCAATGTGGGGTATTGAAGGTCTAAATTTTAGATTAAGGGTATGTGCCATTTGGAGTTCTACAGGGCTCTATTCTGGGTCAGCTTTTGTTTTTAATTTATGTTAACAATATCATTTTTGGAATCTCCTTTTGTATTCGGATTTTAGCCGATGATTGTATTGTGTATAAAAAAGCTGAAAGTTCAGATAATGCCGCCCAATTTCAAGTAGACCTAGACACTATCTGTAGTTGGTGCTGAACCTGAAAAATGAAGAGAAATCCTAAAAAGCATTTTCATACTTGTTTCACAAAGAAAAAAAAAATCGCCATCCCTGTATTTTATAAATAATAATCCAGTAATTAAGAAGCTTAAATAGAAATATATAGGTATCACGTTGTCATCTGACTGTTCGTGGAATGCTAATATAAAAGATGTAATACTAAAAACTGCCAGGGCAGTTAATTACATTCAACGGTAGTTAAAATGTTCAACACCTCACTTAAAGACAACTGCTTATCTGGCATGTTTTGGACCCATTCTAGAGTACGCCTGTGCCATCTGGGACCCAACTCAAAGAAGTTTAATTGATAAAGTGGGAAAACTCAAAAAGGGGGTGGCTAGGTTCGTTCTTTGAAGATACAGAGGAGAGAAAGTTGAACAGATATGAAAAAAAAAAGTGTTAAATTGGTTACAACTTTCCGCGCGTAGGGAAAAAGTGCGATTAAAATTTCTTTTCTCTCTAGCCAAAAATTGAATCGGAATAAATAGTGACGACTTAAAACAACCCTTTCATGTATCTAGTGGGAGTGATCATTGTCTTATAACACAGAGAGTACCGAGCTACGACGCATCACTGCCTCAAGGCTGAAAATGGCTTCTTGCGCTCCGAACTCGGCCTGCTGAACAAGAGGGTGCTGGAACGTCTGCCTCTTGCTTCGAGACCTCGCGCATTGTATTCAGCGGCAGCAGTAGCGTCTTCTGGCTCGTCAGGTGGGCTACCTTCTGCCTCAGGAGAGGTTCTGAGGCCTTCTACGCTCGAGGCCACAAGCGCTGCCCCGACGTGCAGCAACTGGGCGGACTCCGAGCTTCCCGCCATTTCTGCACAGGCTCCCGGTACCCGACGTGAGAATCGTTCTACTGCTCAGGCGACCGGACCTGATGGATTCACGCTTGTGCAGCGAAAGCGACGTTCTCCGGCCTTAACTGAAGCTGGGAGGCCTGAAAAGGTACTTGCGGTACCCCGCCGAACGTCAACCAAGGCACTCTTTGTGTCTAGGTTGAGTTCGATGACTACCGTGTCTGATATTGAGGATCTTGTTACCCCGTTCTCTAGACAACAAAGCTGTCACAGTTACCAAGTGGCAGCCGAAATTTAACTCTTACTCCTCGTTCCACCTTTCGGGGGACCAGTCGGTGTTCGATAGTGTGAACCAGCCGGGACTCTGCCCTGAGGGCTCAATATTTCTTAAGTTTCTAGGGGCGAAGCTCCTTAGGGTCTAGCCTTGTCCGTCCGGCGTCCGTGCTCACATCGATTGCCATCCCATCTGTCTTCTTAAAAAAAAGAAAATGTTTTCGCAGTCAACAAGATTCGAACCTGTGCGGGGAGACCCCAATAGACTTCTAGTCCATCGCCTTAACCACTCGGCCACGACTGCGGGACCAGTTGGGGGCTCTGAGATATGGTAGTAACTCAAGAGCTGGGGATGTCATGAATGAAACGTGGCATGTAGCCGCTTAACGTCTATACAGGAGAGGGCGCTGCGTTCAAATGGGTATATAATCGTGTCAAACTTTGCATGCATTGGCTCAACGTTTATAGACGAGAAGGCGCTGCGATCAAATGCTCAAATGCGTATATAACTACGTTCCATACCACACATTCTCTATCTGACATGGACCGTTGACTTAAACGGTGGAGATTCGTTCCCATGGCTTCTAGCGGATCCACACTGATCCGCTAGAAGAGCCACCGGCTCTGCATTTCACCGACCATAAAGCAGTTATAATGAACGCGAAACGCAACCCGGAACTCAGCACTACATATGAGCAATAAAAAAAATCAGCACCATCAGCACTACCTATGAACAAAATCAGTATCATTAGCATCACCAGAGCTGCGCTGCAATCAACATCACTCACCACCTGCAGATGCGGTAATTTTTTTTTTGAAAGGTGGACAGCTCGCGAGTATTTAAGCTTGAATGTGTAACAAGTGAAAATGTTTCGGGCACTTGAGGTTTACTATTAAAATAACCGGGACTTACGTACTAAGTCCAATGAGTTTATGTCAAATATACTGCTGAGTTCTTCCGATATCATTTGTTTGACCGAGACTTGGCTTTGTGCTGGCATTTCCAGTCTCAACTATTTTCCGTCTAATTAGGTTTTGTATCGACAAGACAGAGGATATGATACTAGGGGAATGAAATTAGGGGCTGGGGTTCTTGTTGCGGTTAAATTCGTAGTTCAGTCTCACTGAAGGAAGGACTTAGAATCCTATTAAGAATGCACCTGGGTTGAAATACCTACAAGAGATGGTTTTAATTACTTAAGTGGATATTAATATTTCCCTCCCCTCTCTGATGAGGCAAAGTTCATAGCGCACTTCGAAGCCCTCCAAACAACCATAAACTTTTCTAAGTTTCGGGTTCAAGTTTATGTTGATTTTAATTTACCTGAAGTTAACTGGGCAACTGGTATTCCTTCCTGTACAACAAGCGTGACTTCAAGTAAAGCATCGTGGCTATCATCATTTTTCTCAGTATAATGAAAGAGCTAATGAATGCGGTAATGTTCTTGGTTCGTGCTTATCTAACTCCCCACTTGAGCGGACAATGCCGGTTGATAACCCACTTGTGCGAGTTGATGTCTACCATCCGCCGTTTATAACAAAATTTTCCTTATCTGGCCCGCCACATGCGAAAGAAAGTTAAGTCGCTTTTTGTTATTCCCGGGGACATTATCTTGGTTTATACAGATTCCTTGGTCGGAGCTCTTAACTGATGAAACAGTCGACTTAGCTACTAGAAGATTAAGTTCCGTTGTTAAAAACGCACTTAATGTCTGTGTTCCGAAAAGGCTTATGTTCCCCTCCCACTATTCTAGCTGGTTTTCTAGAAATATAAAGATTTCCTCACGGAGAAAGCTGCACTATCATCGTTTATATAAAAGGCAGGACTAGAGGTTTGGTATCAGAAATTCAGTATTTATCGATGCCTGGTTTAACAACTGTATAAACAGGACAAGCGTATGTACCTTAATGGCCTTGAAAGAAGTTTGTCTAAAAATCCTGAAGAATTTTGGAGGTACGCGAACCAACACGTTCGGGAAAAGAAATTGAACATTTGCCTTCGTGATGGTGCTGGGTACAAATATTTACCGGCTGAAGTAGCAAATCCTTTTGCTGACTTCTTTAGCTCTTGCTACTTGCCTTAGAAAGTGAGTAGTATTAATACCTTGGGTGTAGAACGTGATGAATTTTTGTCTTCTTTTACTGTCGGCATTAAAGATACAATCGAAGCAATAGGTCAAAGGAAACAAATTTTCTACAGGTATTGATGGCATATCCACTTTTATTATCAAAGGTTGCAGTGCTATGTTTGCCGTGTTCTGTGTCCTATTTTCGACTTATCACTTAAACAAGGACTTTTTTCTGAGCTTGGGAAGTTCGCCGTGGTTGTCCCTGTATGAAAATGAGGTGATTCTTGTTTAGTTAGTAATTATCGTCCGGTGTCAATATTATGTGGGTTCGCGAAGGTTTTCGAGAAAGTAATTTATAAGCGTGTTTATTTTTACCTGAACACGGTGATATCTGATGAACAGCATGGTTTTTTAAGAGGTAGGTCTGTAGAGCAGAATTTGTGTGTTTTGAAGTTGCATCGCACCAATAGTTACTAGTAGAGGTCAAGTTGACGCCATCTACCTAGACACGTCTAAAGCATTTGACTGCGTTAGGCACGATTTATTGTTGAGCAAGCTGGCCTCACATGGTTTCAGCCCGCATTTGTGTAGATGGTTTCATAGCTACTTCTGTGATCTTCGCAATTCTGTTCGTGTGAATGGTATCTTCTCCGAACAGTTTATTCCGACATCTGGCGTGCCACAGGGCTCAATTCTTGGCCCGCTTTTGTTCCTGTTGTTTGTAAATGGCATTGCTTATTGTGTTAGCAATGCTAACATCCTTCTGTTTGCAGACGATGTTAAGTTATTTCTAAGTGTGAAGTCACTATCCGACTGCTCTTTTCTCCAAGCTGATTTAAGTCGTGTTTCGAGATGGTGTTTAGAAAACAGCTTGTTAACCCCTTGATATCCAAATCACCGGTGTAAGCCAGGAAGCATGATGTTATTTGTTTTGAATATTACCTGGGTGGAGAATTAGTTCCTCCAGTCTCCTTTATCAGAGACCTTGGAGTGTATATCGACAGCTCACTTTCGTTCAACAATTATGTCTTCGCTACAGTAAATGCAGCGTTGAGGACGCTAGGAATGATTTCAAGAATTTGTCATCAATGTTCAGCTTCCTGTTGCTTGCTACTCTTATTTAAGTCTCTAGTTCGATCGCGGCTGTAATTTGCCTGAGTCGTTTGGAATTCATTGACTCTGTCGCAAGAGCTAGCCATTGAAAGTGTGCAAAAACGAATGGTAAGAATTTTTTTATGACCGCTACATTGGAAGGAGATGTTTTTATCACTATGAAACATTGCTTCGTAAATTTTCGCTGCAGAAATTGGCCTTGAGAAAGCAGTACAGATATTTTTTATTCCTTCACAAAGTTGTTCATGGAAAGGTAAATTCGGCGGCTTTATTACAAGCTGTTGAGTTTCACGTTCCCTCTTGCCCGAGCCGAAACATTTCAACTTTTTATCCATCTTGCTTGTCCGCTGTAATCCCATTGTCAAGGATACAAATTGCTTATAATAATAAAAAAATAATATCAACGTCTTTTTACCCACTCAGGAGTTTATGTTAAATCTACCTGACTGGATGTCTGTCAGCTAATCAAGAATCAATTATTTCATTATGATTATGTTGCATGACTTTAATTGATTTAACTTTGTTGATTCCTGTATTTTTACGTTTTACTCCATGTATGTTTAGTGCATCCCACTGGAAATCGAGAAGTTGTTTGTGGGCACGTTAAAAATAAAACAATTTATTATTATTATCATTAAGACAATCGTGTCTGCCAATTTTTTTCTTTTGTTCGAACGATTAAACAATGGAATGGACTCACAGAAGAACAAGTGTGGCGTTAGAATAAATATGGTTTTTCCCATCTTCGTAGACCCTCCTGCTGTAACGGGCCTTGGCACAGCGCAGAAAATATTAAATAACAAAAAAAATCATTGTTATTTACGATATCTTGAGACACGTTAGTGCACCCTGGTTAAACAGTGCCTCTCTTTTTACCCTTTTTTTAGACAAACCTATATTTATTACAAGCAAGTCTTTTAGCCCCAGCTTGAGTAGAGCAGATTCAAGGACCAACTGTGTCTTTCGAAAGTTCAAGAGCACAAGCTTTCCCTCATTAACAGAAAACAACACCTAATTTGTGGTATGTTTTTTTTACGAACCGAACTGCTTTATTTTAGGTTTTGAAACAAAATGTCAGTTAAAAAATTAGAACAAAAATCTTATTTTACATAAATTCTGAAACAAACAAAAAAGAGAACCTCACCATTTTTATTTATAATGCAATTAAATGCAAAGGTGCAAGCGAGCTGGACAAGAATGACGAAAATAATCCCTGGAGAAGGGGAACGAGAGGGACAAAGGACAAACACATTTTCGTCATTCTTGTCCAGCTCGCTTGCACCTTTGCATTTAATTGCATTATAATTATAACCTTAAATTGCAAGCTTCACCCTTGTTGGTGTTAGACTGGTGGCGGCTGATAAAACCCGTTTGCTCTACTGATGTCTAACCCCTGGTTAGCTCAATTGGTAGAGCGCTCCACCTGTAATGGAGAGGTCCCGGGTTCGATACCCGGACCAGGCGGATTTTTTCGGTCGCACACCAGTCACGTAGCTGTGTTTGGAGATTTGTGTTTGTCCTTTGTCCCTCTCGTTCCCCTTCTCCAGGGATTATTTTCGTCAACCTCACCAAATCAGTGACAAGAGAGTTGCCAAGCTGTTTTTGTGTTCTTAAACTGCACGTGCTCGATATTCTCGTGAATGCTTTTAATACAAATGCCTCATCCAGTTGTTTTTAATAGATGTGACCTTCGAGTTTAAGCGCGACTAACAAACCTACCGGTCGTTTTAGCGAAAACTTTCAAAAAATCCTACCAATAGGGTGGTTGAAGACAAAACGCACACACAACAAAAACCCATTTTTTCGGGAACAAATTTTCAGCCACTTTGCGGACGCTACGGTTTGTAGAAAAATCATACTAATTAGCTAGATATTAAGCTAAGGTCTACGAATTACCTTTTTTAATTAGTGAAAACAAGCGTACAATTAGTAACTTGCTCAACGACATTGACAACCCACAAATCAGTCATTTTAGGAAGACTTAAAGCACATGTAAGGTGTGAGGTGCGCTAAGGTTGGTGATTCGAAAACGCGGATGATATTCTCATCATCTGCATTTTCACATCGCCAGCCTTGTGCCTGCTGCACGAATGGTAACTTTAGCGCAATCACACTCTTGCACTTCACGCGTGCTGTGTTTATGTAGCAAACATGTTGTAAACATCTAATAGCATCCCCGCTAAGTTCCGGCACAAAAAAAAAAGAATGAAAGAAAGAAAGAAAGAAAGAAAGGAAATACATACCTTCCAATCAGTGACGCCATTTCCGTGATTGTCCAAGAGGAGCTGCGGCTGCTGCTAACGTCACGGATTGACAAGGCTTCTGGTGAACAGTGAACCCGAGTGGCAGGGATCGGTGGCAACTGGTGCACATAGAAAAAAAAAAAAAAGAAACGCGGAGAGAACCTTAAAGATTGTCGTCTTCACAACGGAGTCAAGCACCTGAGAAGCAGCGCTCATTATGACGAAAATCCGCTCGCTGGCGGCAGGTCGAGAAGACTGCCCTTCTGTCTTTTACACTTGAGGATTCTAAGGAGAGCCCTTTCAATAAAGGCCTTGAGCTCTCCTTGGAGCGGTCAGCAATTATGTGTTTGTTATTATATTTCCGACGCTAATTTTAACCAATGTATCTAAATAGCACAGCCACGGTGCCTTTATTAACATTATACCGTTATAAATGTAAAATTCCGAGCAGCAGTCATAAATTTTGGTGTCCTCTCCTGTTCGGAGAGAACCCCAGGGGAGGAGGGGCCATAAAAAGACGACAAACAGAACACGTAATTTAAACACTCCATTCCCTCAACGTTGCCGCCATTCCATTCCGGGGTCGCGAAAATTCAGAATGATTCCGGAATCATTCCAACTCCGGAGTGGCAACTCCGCAACGCTGGTCAGTTTTGCCCCAGCGCTCGATCCTGCTGTTTGGCAGACATCGACGCCTGCGACGCTATCCTTTTCCTATTTTGTTTTTGGGCACAAGTTCGACTCATTAAACGTTTAGTTTATTCAGTCATTCGTCGCCTCATCAATTTTCATTCGTGATATTTTGGTGTAGGTTGCAGGGTAAACCGCGGCTTCTCCCGAACCCACCCATGCCCACGCTATGGTGAGCGACCGCGGGAGATACATGAGTACCCCCAACGACCTCAGTCGCCCCGCCTGCACCACGCCGCGGGTCCCGGTCGCCGCCGCCACGACGTCCAGCGTCGCTAACGCACCGACCTGGTCGTGAGAACCTCTCGCCCCTGTCGCGCAGGGAAAACAAAGCGCGGCAACCCCTGGAGGTGGAGTTGCCGTAGACCGAAGACGTAAGGAGCCTCCGAAAGTGTCGGAGGCCTCCCACTCGACCGTCGACGTGCATCAAAGTGACGCTTTTGCAAAGGTGCAGAAGAGCCTGAACGTTACCATCGACGACCGCGACGCGTCGGCAGTCGTGGACACCGGAGAAGACTACTCCGTCTTAGGTGCAGAGGCTTTCACGCCGTTTTCAGAAAGTGACAACGATGTGCAAAGGCCCTCAAATAAGGCCCGCCGGAGGGCACCTCATCGCACCAGTCGGGAGATGCACTGCTCGCGTCGAGATCCACAGTGAGGTGTGCCCTGTGAAGTTCGTCTTTCTGCAAGACTGTGCGAGGAAGGTTATCCTGGAAATTAACTTTCTCTGCGAGTATTTCACCGTAATCGACCTCGGAGCAAACCGGCTGACGCTACGAAAACATGCTCCACCGCCGGAGGAACCCAAAGCGACGTAATCCGCGGTACGAGTCCTCGCAAACCACGTAAAGTTATTAAAATATTTTTAAAGTAATTTTTTTTGGAAGATTTGGCTTTCATTATAACTATTTATTTTTGCTAATAGATATTTAAATATGACTTTTTACGCGGAAAGATCCCATTCACGCAATGGCGTCTTAGTAAGCCCATGCGTGACCTAGCGTTATTTATGTCCCTTCCGCTCGATACCCCTGGGTATGGTCACCCGCTAACTTCAAGCCCGTGAATACACCAGGAACTAGTCGATCCCGCTGATTCTTCCTTTTGCTCGCGACTGCTTAGTCACACACTATACTTCAAAATATATCGCTAGTTTGTCGCGACTGGCCAGTAAGGTTGTATCCACATATTTCCGCGACATCGTTTTTTTGAAGAGTGTTGAGCTCTATGCGCGCAGTAAAGAACCTCGTAAAAAAAGAAATATCGAGGAACAATATTTTTAATGCTTCAAAATTTGTTAAATTCCTCGTTTCTACTATACCCGTTTTCACCTCAAGAACCGAAGTAAAAAAAGTCCGGCTCCTCGCGGAGCATTACTAATTTTCCCTTTTACGAGGAGAATTAATATATACGTAGGTACATTTTAGATGAGATATATGTTATCTAATCAAGACGTATACGTTTCAAACGCCAAAAGGATCGCTTCTTCCTCCGACAACCAAATCTTGTAAGAACTACTTCGCCCGGCGTATGAACAATGCGCAAAACGTCCTTTTTTCTTGAGGTGAAAACGAGCATAGCTATAAATCGTTTAGGTGATGCAGGCTTTGCTGCAAAGTCTGTAGCACACAAAATGCACGCAATCGCACTCCACACGGGGGCATTTTCGCGATAAACGTAGCAAATAAAACTCTCCGATTAATTTTCGCGGAGAAATATTGCCGCAAAACGCCACGGTGCGACTTGAAACCGCGTTGCCCCGTGACGTCACACAAAACTGTGACGTCACGAGACGATGTTAGGTGACTTTGTTACGTGAAGTCACGTGACGTGACACCATCCCGTCCACTGTGACGTATCGGACATGACGCTGCGACGTCTGGTGCCACGACGACCCTACGTGAAACACGCCCGGAGGCGCGTTCAACGGTTGATGGTTCCCCTTGAGCTCTACACTTCGTTTCACTATAAGTCAGGGTGCGGTCGATGAAAATAACCGCGCAGTCTAGAAAGCTCAAGGTCACGACACAAGCCCCACGCTTGTTTGGTTTAGCCGGCGGTAACTTACGCGGAAAAATGAGGGAAAAAAAAAGATTTATGTTGTGATTTATACCAGATCAATTTTACTGCGACGATTTAAATCGAAACTCTCCCGCAAAAATAATCCCGGAAATATTTTTTACCTACCGTTTGCCTACCTTTTGTCGCTTTGTATGGGAATTTGCTGCGTGTTTAAATAATTAATCACCGACGAAAACAGATTTATATCAGACCTACACGCGCACAAAGCAGCGGTCTTTTGAGGACATCGTAACTTTGGGATTTATTAAATACTAACCACTTCGTTCATCAGTTACGTAGCCTCTTATTGCGTGTAAATAATAATGGGGAAAAAAGAAACACGAACACACAAAAAAAAGTTTAATTGAAATAAAAATACGCGAAAGAAGAAGCAAAAAAAAAAAGCAAAAAAAAAAAACCCCTAGCATAGACAAATCAAGCTATTTTTGTTCTACTATATGGGGCTTACTTAATTGGGATTTATTTAATAAAAATGTTGGTAATAAAGCAGTACTTTAAATTTGCTGCGCTTATTTTTTTCTGAATTGTTTTCTTTACTTTCTGTAATATATCTGTCGTCGGTAACAGGTCAAGAACGCAGTGGAAGCTCCTTCCACTTCGTTCTTGACCTATCACCGACTGTAGTGACTAGGAATCACTAGTTTATAGCTATACTGATGCGAACGAAATTAATCTGACATAGATCAAGAAAATCTTAATTTAAATACCGTTAATCTGATTTACCTAATTAAAAAAGAAAGATAATTTTTTGTTTAATCTTTTTACGCACCGAAACACGACGAGCGCCTGACTGCGTTTTTTTTTTTCGCGGCTTGATTAGTTTTGTCACCTCGTAGATGCGATCTGACTTCAGGTGAAACAAAGTATACGTATCAACGCTTCTTCAACACGGACCGTTATTTCGACTGTTAAAGTGATTGAACTACACAGCGCTGAACCGACCCCGAGAGCATCATTGATTGGAAACGTGAAGTAAGTACCTTTCTGCAGGGGTGGCCAAGCGTTGGAAATAGTCGCGGGAACGAACGCACGATCACTACAACATTGCTGTTCTTCCAGCAACCAGGGCCGGCATGGAAAGGTAGGAGAGTGGAGACGGCCACGGAGCAACGGTGACTGTGGCACCGCCTTCGACGAGTGCAGATAACCTCCGCTCAGCAGTGCAGCTGTCCTCAATCCAGAGCACGCGTCTCTATCTATCTTTTCATGACAACAACAAGCCTTGGACGCGGCCGCTCTATATTCCGGTTTAATTATCATCTGCAATACGTGTCGCGCACGACACACACATGTTTGACAGTGGTTGTTGCGAAGGCGCCAACTGCACTATAACAACAATAATCCCCGGGGAAGAGGAGCAAGGGGGAGAAAGGACAAACACAATTCTCCAAACACAGCTAGGTGACTGGTGCGCGACCGAAAAAAAATCCGCCTGGTCTTGTTATCGAACCAGATACCTCTCCATTTCCAGTGGAGCACGCTACCTACTGAGCTAACCAGGAGTTGGACGCCAGTGGAGCAAACGGGTTTTAACAGCTGCTACCAGTCTAACGCCAACAATGGTGAACGGCCGACATTTTAAAGTTATGATGGTAATAGAATTTATACAAAGGTGCAAGCGAGCTGGACAAGAATAATGACAATAATTCCTAGAGAAGGAGAGCAAGAAGAATAAAGGACAGACACAAAAACCGAGAAGTTTATATGAGGCTTTGCCCTAGCAGACAAAAACGTGGCTTGCGTTCCCTCACAAGCGGGACGCGCAAGGCAGTTGAAAACTCTCTGAATGACGTCACACCCGGTTGTTCTGTTTCGGTGTTTCTCGAGCCTCAAGTTATGTTGGAGTCAAACGCTCGTGGTATTCAAATTCACGGGACAAATAAACTCTAGAATTAAGCTCTAACTCGATTTTTTTCTAGAACCTCTTCAGCTTTCCTTTACAGAGGTATTCAAACGAGAAACGTTTTTTCAGGAAAGGATGTGCGTAACGTCAGTGATCGGCGGAAACCTCCCCGACTCCAGCATTCACACGAAGGGTAGGTAGTCGAGACGGACGTAATAGAGCCACTAAATGAGCAGCGCTCGGAGTGTCGGCGCTCGGTTCCCCGAAACTGTTGTGGGCGCCGCCATTTTGGTTCGTATGAAGAGCAGACGCATCTGCCGATCATCATGACTCAAAAGTGCGACTTCCTCAGCATTAAATTCGGAGTTAGGAAGCCCATGCTTTCCTTCGTCGCGAACTGTTTAAACATTCCTGGAGGGCGGAAAAGTGTTTCCTGTAATTTCAGATAAAGCTTCAGATAACTGGCAACCATGATTTGAACCCACAATATGGGCAAGTGTCGTTACTCTCAAGCGTAGCTTATTTAGTGGCACTAGGACGTAAGTGTTATCAGACGGATGTAGCAGTCGCACTCTCCACAACAGGGCTCGGTCGGTGCACCCCGACGAAAGCAGACGAAAGTAGAAAAATGTAGGCGTACATAAAACGGCGACACCATAACTGCGATACGGAATCAGGGCAGCAGCGCTGTTTGGTGCAGAAAACACCAAACTGCTTCCTGCTAAAAAAAAAAAGAAAAAGAGATGCTTGTGTTGCATCTATCGCTATGGATGGATGCAACACAAAGAACGTGACATTCAAAGCTAGGTGTATGAAGATCGGCTTGAGGACGGCATTCATGTACATCGAAGTCTCCTTCGGGCGCTTCGGACATGTGCATCAGCGCTATGGTGGGCTAGAAGGAGAGGTGTGACTATCTCTAGCTTCGTCCAGCTTGGAGAAAATGGCAAGGCTGTTCAGCACGCAACATTAGCATCGATATGAATACCCGCAGCAGCGCCGCAATGGCACCCCGCCGCACTGTGAACACTAAAGGAGAAGAAAATGTCCTCACCGTTGGTCAGAACCGTCAAGTGCCGCATAACGAACCTTTCTTCGGAATGCTTAATGTTGACCTTGGTTCTAAGCATTTCTCGCCGCCAAGTATAGGGTCCTTGCACGAGGCCATGATGCAACGCTACTACCGGTTCGTAAATCTCACCGGAACCCGCCGGAATCCATCTTGGAAGCATTCGTAACGGTTACGTTGTTTTGTGTGCTTCGGGGCCATGTTCGCATTGTAGTTTGTCCGCTCACTTAAGGTTTAAAATGGTCAGTTGTGCCATAATTGTTCTAGCCGTAAACGTCGGTGATAAAACGGAGCCACGGTCAACAGTATTCGTTTTCCTAGAATTCCGGCAATCATTAGTAACCAGGACAAGGCAACGCTCGAGCAATCGGTTCTCCTTCGTCATGAATGAATTTAAAGAATACGCCGGCACAATCTAGACCAGGCGGGTAAAGACGGCAGCAGAACGCGGCAAATCCTGGGAACTAACACCTCCGGTCCCGTGAGAAGGAATGAGGAAGACAGCGACCAAGGAGCAGAAAAGGAAAGCAGACGAAAGGTTAGGCCTCTTCGTTTTGTCGCGACAAGCTGAAGTTGCTCGAGCGCTTGTCAACTTTATATAGTTTGTCTATGAGCGATCCCGGCGTCTCTGCAAAGTAAGAGAGAAAATACCAAGGTACAGACCTTAAAAGTGATGTTTTGGTTAAGGCGTCGCCAGCGAAATGGGCTCATCGGGACCGCCGATGTCCGCATCTCTGCCCGCCGTTCCGAGGCGGCAAAAGGTATGGACTCTTCGCTTTAGATCATGATATTAACTCTATGGTTTCGACAAGGGAGAGCTTCGTACCCCATCTAAGGCTTTGTAGACTACACTTCGTGTCAAGTGAGGAACGTCTTTGCAATTGTCTAACGCAAGAAATTATTCTAATATGTGGTTTTAGAAAGACGGCTCTATGTGTCTACGGCACTACTGCTGCCACAGTAAGACGCCGAATGCCTCCAACATGACACCAAGGCATTGATAGCAGACGGCAATGTTGGTTTCAATTTAGAATCTAACCAGAAGTGGCGTCAAGTGCAAGAGGCCTATAACCCACCCCCGGTGTTCGGAATCTTTCGAGTTCTTTTTTTGGACACCAAACAACGTCCTCTTTCTGTCCGCAGATCTCGAGGATACATACCCATGTGTTGCAGCCTTGGATGCAACAGTATTTTTGTCGCTGCTTGTTAGCTATAACAAAATTGGGCACGGTACATTGAGCTTGACGCTGCAGTGAAGCTAGGGTGGGCATGTGAAGCCCCTTGATGTACTTATTTCATTTTCTCTTCACTGTAGTCCAGGGTGGCGCTGCTGTCAATAACTTATCGATGGCTCTCCACCCTCTGAAAGCCACCACAGCTCTCCATGCTGAACCATTGAGTCACTTTCGCAAGCGCGATCGTCGCACCTCTCCCTTCTATGCTTCGTCTCACCTTATACTCCGTTTCACCTTATGCTGTAGCGCAGCGAAGGCTAGAAGCGCGAGCTCATAGCGTTGGCAGCTGCTCTTGCTGCACGAAAGCTAGTGCTGCCGAGATGTGCCCTTGAGCTAGGAGCTCGCGCTTGTAGCCTTAACTGCGGTACATCTTAAGTTCGAGTTGAGTCATTGTATTTCATGTGCTTTCAGATATTTCTATAATAATTGTTTCTATTTGTTTTTATGACGATGGCTGTCTTGTTATTTATTATCACTATGACTTCTTTGAAATGCTATTTCCGCTGTATGAACTGCAGGGGGCAGAGGCGCTGTCAGGCATCATGCCTTTATCTCTGCCCTTTTTGCGGATTAAAATCCGCAAAACCAATAAAGAAGAAAAAAAAAAAAGGTGAGATAGAGTATAGCATTGACTATTGTTAGCCGCGCATGCTAAAAGCGCGATCTAATTTCTTTGGAGGAAGCCTCGGCGGCTGCACGAGTGCTCGTGCAGTGAGTGCTGCAGTCAAGGAAGGCAAGGCTAACCGCTTGCGCTTGCACAGCCTTCATTTCACAGTTAGCCCAAGCTAGAGTAACTGTATATGCTCCGCCTGCTAAGCATAGTACCGCAATGGTGCTTCCAGGGCGGCCACGTTGGATCCAAGGCCTCACTACGGGAAGCAACCGTCGTTTCTGCAAGAGCCCCTGATGCGCGAGCTAGGCGATTGCCCTCCCTGTCGTCTTCTTCCCAGACTCTGAAAACATGTTTTAAACTATCGCTCGCATTATGAAACAACGCGATTATGCTGAATTAAGTGGCTACACATAGTGTTGAATGGTCAAGGAACCTTCCAGTTCGTTCTATTTTAGTGTAGAATCTATATTTCGCAAACGCAAAGCGAGAAACATGATTTGCCCGAAACTCGGCGCCTGCAAGGACTCTTTCCCGCACGAAGTTCGGATCCAGCTTGGTGCACGTGACTGCTTCTTCGCTAATACAGAGTTTGCGGCGAAAATAAAAGGAACGCGATACTCTGGTTTTGCAAGCAGAGCATATACAGTTACTCTAGTCCCAGCTAGAGCCACTAAATGACCTACGCTTAAAGTATTCGCACTCTGTTCTCAATATTGTTGTGGGCGCCGCCATCTTGGTGCTTTTGCCGAGCAGACACAACTGTCGATCGTCATTTTTGAAAAGTGCGACTTCCTTAACATTAGATTCGGTGTTAGGAAGCTTATGAAATACAGCTTTGCTCTGTCGCGAACTTTTTAAACGTTCGTGGAGGACGGAAAAGCGTTTCCAGAGATTTCAAATAATGCTTCAGATAAGTGCCGGCCATGATCTTAGCCCACAAGGTGGGTAAGTGTCGTTACTGTGAAGCGTAGCTTATTTAGTGGCACTAGTCCAAGCTAAGGTGAGACGAATTAGCCCACCATAACAGCGCAAACCACAAAACGTTAGGCGGTCCTCAAGTTAGGCGATGCACTGCCGGCATTTCCCTGGGAAAAATATGTAAAATTGCCAGACACGGGAACAAAATATTGCCAGTTATGACGAGATCCCACGCCAAGGCGAGGAGTGTTTGGCAGCCCGAACAAAAGCTCCCCCATCCCCTAGGGATGTCTGCATCAGCACAGTTCCGCGCAAAAACGTGGCACTGTTACCACGTGATGCGCTTCCCGGGGAGCAATGGAAAGAATATTTCCTTGGTGGGAACAAAAACCTAGTGAAGTATTTGGTGTGAATACCCGTTAAGCAAGGGCTACAATCTCGGTATGGGGGCCGGTACTGGTGAAAGATGTCGAAGAAACAGTGAAGATATGTTGCCCCTGCCTTGAGAAATTAACTAAGATAAAAATGCCTCTGCTTCTTCGGAAGTTTTCTGCAAGACCGTGGCAGGGGGTTGCAATGATTATATTTTACTATGACGGCCGCTGGTGGTTTGTTATGGCGGAATGGCGGATTACTTTTCTCGCTATCTGAAAATCGTACCGCTAGGAAGCTTGACTGCTAAAGCAGTTATCACCCATTGCCATTTTTTATAATGATATTTCAGAGGTCGTTATCTCTGACAACGGTTCTCAGTTTTCTTGCGTAGCGACATCTGCTTTCTCTACATTCACTAGCGAATATAAATTCGGACACGTGATATCTAGCCCCCGTTATTTTCAAAGTGCATTAGCGGAGGCTGCGGTAAAGATTGACAAAACATCAATCTCCAAAAGTGGAGACCCCCATTAAAGAGTTTTCTCTTTTAGGGAAACACCTTTAAGCAACCGGTACATACCTGCGGAGCATATCTTGAACATGTAAGGTTGTAGTAACTCCATGATTAAGAACAATTGAAGAAATGCGAGCAAACTTCTCGACAGTAGCAACTGGACGCATATATTCACCGCCACGGAATTCGCGATTTGGCGAACATCGTAGGTGGTACCGATGTCTCGGTATTTGACCTGGAAGGGAGAGAGGTGCGGTGGAACAGCAAGCTCAGGAACCGAGGTCCTTTAAATTGTAGACACCGATGAAGGCACTGTTCGGAGGAACAGAACCACCTAGTTCCCTTCAAAGACACATAAAGACCCGGCGACTGACTTTCCGTCAGAACAATAACGAGATGCTGTTCATGCTCAATGTAAAAGTGTCTGAAGCTTCCGACAAGCTCAGCGGCCCCTAAGAAAATGAAGATGATGCATGAAATTTCCCGCCACCTACCTGCTGGGAAAGCTACCAGTAAAAGAGAAAAATAAGAACTTGTTCTACTTGCCACTCAGGCCTACAGTAGCGTCTTGATCTTCCTCCGCCGACCAGAACAGCGGCCGTCGGTCTTCAGCTCCAATGGTAATGAAGCTTCAGGGGCAAAAAGGGAGGTCTCGTTTGTGTCACGCCTGCTCGTTACTGCTTGCCGTAGGCAGTGGGGACTTCCGGAAAGTGCATCGTTCGGTTATACGACGCCTTAAAATGTACCCACTAAAGTCAAGCCGGGAAGGACGAGAGAAATATCTTAAACGATCTTCCTCGATAAGGAAAAGGGTCACCCGATGTGGCACTTCAGTTAACAAACGAATATATCTGCACGCTGCTCCTTCACTGCGGTCTTATCAGCATCCACAGGCAGGTTCATATGTCTCCTACTTGCACCTGGATGAATGCTATCTCAAGTGGGGGAACGCGACCACAAGTATGTAACGAGGAAGCTGTCGCGTGACGAATGGGTGCACGGACAACATTGTTTACTTACACCGAGTGCACGCAAAGGGGTTGCCACATAACAGGACAGCACACAGGAGACGCCTCGGTGAGCATCTGGTGGCCAGGAAGGGCAACCTCGAGCCGTGTGCTAGCAGAAAGAATGGAGGTTCTGGGGAGCACCGAAACGGATTCCGAAGAGATTGTTAGGCTAGAACATAACTTATTCCTCATCACCCAATATATAGAAATAGCAATGACCAGTCAGCGACCTTTATGAATAGTTTTTTGTGGACATTAAAGGAGCGTACGATAATGTTAATCAGAGAAAACTCTTAGCCAAGATGAGGATTAGGATTTTGGCGCAAACTTGATTAGTTTTCTACAAGAGATTTAAACAGATAATAAGGTAGCCATAACATGGGAAGCAGAAACTACTGAACCAGCAGCTATAAAAAGAGGGCTTAGGCAGGGTGGTCCACTGTCACCCCTGCTTTTTATGATTTACCTAACCGAGATGAAAATAAATAAATATTAGAACTGAGGGAATCAGGCTTCGACGTGACTTATATGGAATAGGGGAGACAAGTAAAGTAAGAAATATTATGGCGGATAGATCAGATGACATAGTTCTTATGGCAGATAGCCGGGATCTATTGCAGGAATTAATTGGGATATGTGGAGGGGAAGGAAAAACCTTGGGCCATAGCTTTAGCAGTGACAAGTCTGGGGTAAGGGTATTTAACGATGAGAAAAGGGGGCTCCCGGGCATACCAGGAAAAAAAAAAACAAAAAAAAACGTAATTGTTTGTTTATAGAAATACAAATATCTGGGGTTTGGCTCAATGAGGGAAGGAAATACCTAGAAAAACACGAGGGAAATATAATTAGGAAAGGAAAAATGAATTCAGCAATTATAAAACTTAAGATGTTGTAAAACTGTAATAGATATGATATAGTTACTAGGGTTGGGAATTTGGTCGACTAACCTATCAATTAATCGATTAATGCTTTAATTGTGATTAATTTTTAACCGGGTATTCGGTAAAACGTTCATGAATCAAAAAAAAAAAACACTAAGAATTGAACGCTCTTACTACGCATACGTGGACGAGTGCACCTGTATGAAGGGCAAGCTTTAGGTAAGGTTCCAACCTAATGGAAACTGTAAGGGCGATATTTGTAGCTAAAGACAAGTGAAAATGTTACACGTGACCTGGCCACTTCAATAGCCTAGGAGTGACCTATTAGTAAAGCCAATTGTGAATAATCAAAGAAGGTCACTCTTGGCGGAGAATATCAGCGAACCTCTTTGACTCATTTGCTGAAGTAATAATGTATGAGTGTGAGTGGCTTTCAATTTTCCCCAAATACACATCAAGGTTGATCTATAATCGAAATTCTACATTGCGCCGTTTATCAAATAATATGCAAAAAAGTAATTTTGACTTAAAAAACAACAATATTATACGTGAAAATGAACGAGTCCAATTAATCGATTAATTATTCGATTAAAGGGTGGCCATTAATCGGGTTAATTAATATTAATCGACGCCGAGCCCTTTTTGAGGATACATGGAAAGGAGTGATGGTACCAGGACTGTCTTTTGGTAATGCGGTACCATGTAAGAGGTCAGAGGTTCAATCAGGCTTAGAAATTCGCCAAAGGAGCGTGGGCAGATTGCCACTGGGAGTACATGGGAACGCACCGAATGAAGGAGTGGAGGGGGACATGAACTGGTCGTCCTTTGAGGGCAGAGAGGCAATCAACAAATCGAAATTTGAACAAAGGTGAACCGAAGCGGATGCCCGGTGGCCACGGAAAGTATTCAAGTATTTGTACATGAAAAGTTTAAACACAAGATAGACAAACCGAACCCGAAAGCTTACAAATCAATACATACACAGTATAGTGATGGGGCTGAGCAGACCAGTTCAGTAAAAAAGGAAAAAAAATGTGAAAAAAGGCAAGTAAAACCACCTTTAACAATCCATGCGCCAGAAAAACAGGACATAACAAAGAATTACTCACCTGGAAGTTTGCTGTTCGAGGCGAGAACGGAAGTGTTAAGGAAAAACACGTATAGGGCTAAGTTTGAAGAAATAGACTCGTTATGGGTGCCGTCTGTCATGGTGAGGCACTAAAACTTTGGGTTTCGAAGTGCACGGCGCTTCCCCTTTCCCTTTCTGAAAGGGTAACGCATCTGGCAAGGGTGCTGAGATGGGCTGGTGAGAATGGAGAAGAAAATAATTATACAATCACATAGAATATATTAGAAGATTGGTGGAAATTACTTAGAGATAACTGAATAAAGTGCAACTAACTAGCAAAGTTGAGCACGGTTGGGACAAAGGAAAATTGGGGCTCCCTCCCGCGTGGCTCCGGCCCAAAATCTCAACCCTGTCTCCCTGCGGGCACAGTTTTGGGGGGTAACGCCGAAGAGGGTTGACCAAAGGAAAATAGGCGACTCCCCTGGCGGGGCGAGGAGGCGGGGGAGACTTTTTTAGGTTTTTAGCCCGATCCCCAAAAGTCATCCTGGCGATAGCCTACACTGCCTGTTGATAGGAAAATGGAGAGAGGGAACAACTTGTCTTAGAAGGGCGAGGAGATGAATCATACATAACATTTGATTTCTAGGCTAGGTATCGCAAGCAGTCGCCTGCAATAAAGAGTGCAGCCACTGGCCTCTATCCATCCAGCAGGGAAATCTTCGACACGGGTGAGGCATTTCCCAAATAGATTGTGTTAAAAAAAAAAAAAAACGCAAGTGTATGTCATTTTTTTTTTAATAAAAAATCACCATTGCGAGGCCTGGTGCGCCTTGTGGATGCGGATATTCGGTCATGAGACTTGCTCGAAGTAGGGCGTCTTTTTTTCGATAATCGGCACTTCTCTAAACTGAAGATCCGCTTTCCCTAAACCTAGCTTGGATAAAACGAGCCCGTTCTCTACAACGTGTTTTGATGAAATGGCGTTCGATCGACCGTTGTAAACCCGAATTTTTTGGTGCGTTTCTTTCCGCTGCGATTCGGTGCGTCATGCCGTCGGCACTTACGGCTAATCATGTCGTATTACACCTGAGACTGCGGTGGAAGAAATCGGAAGAACTTTCAATAGAAGGAACAGACACAGAGAACGTCTCAAACTCTCAGGTGTAATACGACATGATTAGCTGCCACCAGCTCGCCTGCACTCTCACCGTCTTTGCACTTACGGCGGCGGCTTTTTGCCGGGCGAGTGGGCGCGATGACTTTCAGCGGCTCAGGCTGGTTTTTTGAGTCAGTATACAGCAGTAATTGACCTTCATTTTCGTCAAATATGCTTACAAAAATATTTGCATACGTGGAGACACCTTGCCCCGCAGCGCTGACTAAGCCTCTCAAAATTCTAGGCGCACAGCGCACGGAATTTTGCGTGTATAATGAGGTTGTGCTTGTTGTGTGTGGGTTTTTTCGCTTTGAAAGTAAACTATATATATATATATATATATATATATATATATATATATATATATATATATCAAACAAGGGTGCTTATCGGTCGAATTTTCAGCACGCTCGGTCAGGGTTCAAAAATTGATACACTCTATGAAATGCATGTGTGTCTATTTACCCGCAAAACACGTAAAAAGCCGATCTCTGCGATCTACGAAATCAGCTCAGCGAATGATGAGGTGGAACATCTGTTTAGACCTAAAAATGAAGTCTGCGCTGTGGCATTACGCAATGCAAAATGTCATGCTTGCATTACGTAATACCACAGCGCAGACTTCATTTTTAGGTCCAAACAGATGTTCCACCTCATCATTCGCTGAGCTGATTTCGTAGATCGCAGAGATCGGCTCTTTACGTGTTTTGCGGGTAAGTAGACGCATAGGCATTTCCTACAGTGTAGGGGGTTCTTTGTGTCTGTAAAAGATTGGACTGCTGGCAGATAAGGCAAGAGCGTTTGTGTGTATTAGGACGATTGCAACTCCGGGATAGAGGTCATGTCCTTTGTTGGACTTTAGACCTAAAGTTTTTTTTTTTTTAATTGGGTGATTGGTTGTCGAAGTTTGAGGTATTGCTTTATATGGGAAGTGGTACTAAATAAACTTGCAGCTGTGTTTGAGACGACGCCTTCTGTCTTTCTGTTCCTGTCCCTTCCACTTTTGGTTCTTCTAAATTCTCCACCCAGTCTCAGGTGGTTCAAAAAATGGTAAATCAACATAGCTCAACTGCGGCATCACAGTCTTACCGTTACCGGAATAGTAGCTTGAATTCGCGACCGAAATGTTTGGCGAACCGGTTCAGAACGGTTCTTTTGTTTTTTTCAGGTTCAGGTTCAACTCCAAATTGGCGCCGAACATTTTGGTTCGGGTTCTGTTCTGGTTCGGGCAAAATAAGCGGCTCAGTTACTATTGCGCTTTGACACCCTGGTTCTCTGGATTCCTCCTCTCCCTCAATTTCTCGAGGCACTCTTTCACGATTAAAACGAAAAAAAGAACGCCCCTCCGTTGCTGGTGCCCTTCATCGTTGTCTCCTTAATTGGCACAATTGGCCAGACGCTGACTGGATGCAAAACGAGCGCAACGTGCGCTGCTTGGTGGTTCTCTCTTAGCTTGGAGTGCATTGAAAGCTACGGGAGCAAGGTCTCACCTTTGTTAAAATCAGTTGCTGAGCTGGTTGGTTAAACATCATATATACGATAGCGCAAACACTAAACTCTACTGTAGTAGTCTGGATCGCGGATCCAGGTTTGTCCTGCCGGGGTCGAGCGGCACCACCACCAGCCATCACTTGACTTCAGCTAATGCCTGGGACTCTACGGAAAAACGACAAAAAGTGTCGCTTCCCCCGTTTCTAGGTGGTCGTTGGCACTAAAAGTTTTTGGCAGCTTTTGGGAAGCCTGTCAAATTGCTATAGAGTGAAACTCAATGAGACAAGAGTTACCTAGAGGTACGCGGAGTCGATGGCGGTTTCGATGAGTTTGGTATAACAAACGACAAGCTTGAAGGCTTTACTACGCGGAATTCACTTCCAGAAAGCCGCTGTCAACGTGGACCTTTTTCGACATTTATCAACCTCTGGGCTTCCCCGAGGACAGTCTTATTGACGGCAAGTTTATTTGTTTACCCCGCTACGAGAGCGAGCTTGCAATCTAACCCGTAGCTACTCTAGCTTGCACGTTTAAGTTTTTTTTTTAATCGGCGTTCGAACGCTTGGTAAATACCGATTCGATCTCCAAACCGCCAATATAATACTGACTCATTTAATATCTTCAAATTTCGTGGAAACACGTTTCATAGACAACCTTTCGTAGATGCACGTTTCATCAACACACGTTTCGTCGACACTATAAATGTTATAAAAAAAAAACTCTTAATCCAAGAAATCAAATCTAGATACATATTATGTGCAGCGTAGCTCTTCGAGATCAACAGAGCTAGGGCAGCCCGAAACAGACTGCATATTCTTTCTCCAGACTCTATCTGGAATTAGGCAATGCATGACGTAACGCATTATTGTGTATGCAGAAAGTACTTACCTTCAGGTAAACGTCTGGCGGTGCCGGTAGTTCTACCTATCGCTTGCTTTCAGAGCCCTTGGGAAGCACTTTATTTTTTTTTTCCTTAGCCCGAGACGTGTCCTCGACAGTTCATTTTTCTTCTACTTTGAAACTTTCATCTTTTCCTGCCTCAGTCTCGGGCTACGAACAAAATTGTTAACATTCACCAGCTCGCCTGCGCAATCACTACACTATCACCTTATTTTGTTTCTTACGACGGATTCCATTGGTGTTTTTTGCAGAAGGCATAAAGAAGCTAGCCATGAAAGCCACGAAGCCATTATTTAATAGTACCTCTTATTTTTTTTTAAATACAACTACAGCAATTTCTTATCTCTGATGGAAACCCGAGTTCTACGCTGGTTCAAGGCTACCGAAGACACGGAAGGATAGCAAACGTTTCTTGTTATGCGTTTTGCGTTTAGCTGTAGCCAGCGCTTTTGTGCCGTTTCGCCGTTCCATGTTTATTTTTGCTTGCTTCTGAACACCCTGGTGAACATCGATGCAATAATTGATGTCTTCACCCTGAAACAGATCGACGCACATCGAGGCACCCTACCTTTGTGTAGAGCTGCCTTTAGCGCGTATGCCGAACCGGTAGTTTAAATCATTACCTGCTCTTATTATGGATGGGTTTTTAATGTTCAATAAACATTGTTTGAGAAGCTCACTAAGTTTGTTTTCAAGTTTTTACTGCCCAGTTTAATGATGTAAAAAGGTTCCAGTTAAGCAAATTTAACCTTTTAACGGCCACTCAACTGCCGAAATCCATTCTTAAGGCGGCGGTTCCACAGCCCCAACCATAATGCCGGTGGCAGCTCTGCTAACGCTCCTGTTCGCGGTGCAAATGTCGCGTCTGTGAGCGTGCCACATATTTCATTCTTGCAAATAAATTGCCAATTCATCATCACTATTTTAGTGTAGAATCTGATATGCATATTTTTAAAACTTAACGTACAATAAGAAAACAAAAAGTAGAAGTTTTGATATTTTCAAAGACATACCTCAATCCGTTCCAAGTTTCAAGACTTGGAATGCATACAAGACGCGTTCTTATTATTTTACTGAATAGAGAAAAAACTCGTCTGGTTCCGTAAATCCGTGTTTTTTTTTTCTAATCAGCACACTTACATTTTTAATATCTATTAAAAAAAGCCTTTTTCACGCTATTTTGAACTGTCATACCTCAGTTTCACGTCATAAGGCAGCCACGACATTTAAGGGAATGCTCCTGGTATACAGAAACTCAGCATAAAAAAATATATTAAAAGTGCAACTCCAGCAGTTTTTTTGTTGTAAACACCACTTGATTGTGATAAAATTTCGAAGAATTCCGTTCCCGCGTTCTTGGTGTCTCAAATAGCGTTCCGGCATCTGATCTCATTTCTTTTAATTGTATGCTAGTAACTGGGCTGGTTGTCTGTAAGGCTTGTTTTGTTGAATGTATATTCAGATTTGTTCTAAATTTTTTTTTTTTTAATCTCTGGACTATTTTGAAGCTTGACGCTGTACGCTAGAAACCGGTTTCAGAGAAGAAGACAACTATTTAAGCAACGAATCTTTAATTAGAGTACTTCTCTTTAAAATTAAAAGCACTTTTTATTATTGTAATTTTTTTTTTCAAGTATACCACTTGTCTTAAATGTTTAAAAGGACTTATGTTGTAGCAGACGGCGCGCACTTGTGCCCTACTTTGAAAGGTGGCTGAAATTCGAGGTTGCGAAGTTAAGGAAAAGTTTCTCTGATTCTGTCCCTGACGCAAATGCTTCTCGTCTCAAATATTTTCTCGCGTTTCTTCCTCGATTTTGCAGTGAATCACAGTTAAGGCCGGTTCAGACACTTGCGTTTGAGTGCGTTTGACTGCGTTGCGTCGAGAACCGAAAGCGAGTCACCGGCACATCTGTGCTTTGTATGAAGCGTGGACTCCAATTCAAGGAATCATCTTGGCACGCGATATAAGCAGCAGGGATGTCCTGGTTTCTGGCAGCCGCAACGCAGTCAAACGCAGTCAAACGCAACTGTCTGAACCAGGCTTTAGTCTTGCGAGAGACAAAAATTAGAACCGCGTCACAAGGATCACGAGAAAGTTATCGACACATCTAGTGCCTATAAAAAAAGCTATTCAATGCTGCCAGCCATGCTCTAACGCCACGAAAGGAGCAAATATTGAACTCCATATGATAACGACAGCGTAGTGGAATTTCTTTTCCTTCACTTTATGATAGGCGAACAAACATTATTTTTAGGTTCCATCTTTCCAATAGAACGATCTCACTAAGCGTTGGGCGCATGCGTAAAGCCGCCATAACTTTAGTTCGCAGGAGGCAGACGGCCGTGCAGGCGAGCGCTCGTGCCTTCTCGTGCTCTACACGCGAAGAGCTCCAGCGAGGTAGTCGCACGTGCCCAAAGACTAAAGTTCCCTCGCTGCATTGCGGCAGCGGTGGCGTAGTCAAACTGGCCGGTGAGATCGGTCTATTGCGCCGGTTCTGTTTTGCGCCTCATCGTGCAAAGATTTGAGATTTTGAGTTTTAACGTTTTTCTACTCGTAGACAGCTTACGGAGAGTGTCATGTCCAAACCGCAGTGACTGGCAGTGACTGGGCCTCACGGTAAGGCAACAAACAGCTAGTCATCGTGGCTCAAATCTGAAACTCAGGAAAAGTTTCTAATAAACCCCTTTCCCATGAAGTGCGCTATCAAAAGCGTTGCACATAAGCGAAACCCATTTTATGTCACCTTTCTTTAGATTACTTTTTATTTCATTTATTGAAATAAGAATAAGGTCAGACGATCAACTTTCATGGTGTTGGTTTAATAATGCAACGACTCTAAGCTTCCAATTTGTACTTTACACCAACTATGACTCTTGCCATTTCGACAAAAACCCCGAGACTGGGACAAAAAGGGACGGACAAACACAAAGTCTTGCCCTTTGCAACTAATGATAAGGAGCCAGGGCCGACTTGCTAGAAACAGCGTCTCAACTGAGACGGGGGGAAAGAAAGCATTGCCAAAGCCAGCGCACGAGCTGAGCGGCACCCAAGCAGCGTGTCAAGACATTCGTGCGCCCCACCCTTTGCAGCGCTATCTTCCACTCAGTGTCAGCCGAGACGCTGTTCTAGCAAGCCGGTCCAGGATCACAACCCGTGAAGCTTTCTCGTGCTTCCCTATAGTTTAGCAACATAAATTCTCCATTTCTGTTGAATTCAAACAGAAAATATATTTAACGATGCACGAAAGTTTTGGTATATTTTTTCAAGGTCAAATTATCAAAATAAATAATTATTCGTAAAACATATCAAAATCACTTTAAAAAAAACTTTGGTTGTTATTTTGTAACCTCATGAATATAGCCATTCCTACAATGGTCCTTAACAAGGACCAGTAGTATAAATAAATAAATAAAAAGGAAACTCTTAGAAATCTCCTACCCATTCGCGAAACAATTTTTAAGTTTAAGTCACTGGGGATAAAAAATACGCTTTTACTCTTTTCTTGAACATGCGGATTCTTCGACTTCGGTGTACTATTTTAACAATATTAGGGTTGTTATGTATAAGGTCAGATAATTTTTAATAAAGTTTAGTCAAACTATCATCAACATGATGAGTTATATAGAGCGCCTCTCTGAACACCCATCCTGTAAAAAAAAATAATCTGCTATTGTTTGTTTTATCATAAATCAAAATGAAGTCAAAGACTACAAGGTCAGAATTATAATGCAATTAAATGCAAAGGTGCAAGCGAGCTGGACGAGAATGACGAAATGAATCCCTGGAGAAGGGGAACAAGAGGGACAAAGGACAAACATAAATCTCCAAACACAGCTAGGTGACTGGTGAGCGGTCGCTCACCAGTCACCTAGCTGTGTTTGGAGATTTATGTTTGTCCTTTGTCCCTCTTGTTCCCCTTCTCCAGGGATTCATTTCGTCATTCTCGTCCAGCTCGCTTGCACCTTTGCATTTAATTGCATTATAATTCTAACCTTAAATTTGCAAGCTTCACCCTCGTTGGTGTTAGACTGGTGGCAGCTGATAAAACCCGTTTGCTCTTCTGACGTCTAACCCCTGGTTAGCTCAGTTGGTAGAGCGCTCCACTTGTAATGGAGAGGTCCCGGGTTCGATACCCGGACCAGGCGGATTTTTTCGGTCGCTCACCAGTCACCTAGCTGTGTTTGGAGATTTATGTTTGTCCTTTGTCCCTCTTGTTCCCCTTCTCCAGGGATTCACTTCGTCATTCTCGTCCAGCTCGCTTGCACCTTTGCATTTAATTGCATTATAATTCTAACCTTAAATTTGCAAGCTTCACCCTCGTTGGTGTTAGACTGGTGGCAGCTGATAAAACCCGTTTGCTCTTCTGACGTCTAACCCCTGGTTAGCTCAGTTGGTAGAGCGCTCCACTTGTAATGGAGAGGTCCCGGGTTCGATACCCGGACCAGGCGGATTTTTTCGGTCGCTCACCAGTCACCTAGCTGTGTTTGGAGATTTATGTTTGTCCTTTGTCCCTCTTGTTCCCCTTCTCCAGGGATTCATTTCGTCACTACAAGGTACCGCACAAACGCGCATAATAAAGGCGCATGGTCAAGGTGCAGGGTTGTCGCTTGATTGATCTAACCGGTGAAAAAAACGCACTAAAAGACCTCGATTTTTATGACATAGTGTTTTTTGGCTCTGCTTGATTGGCCTCATTGACTTGTTATGTCGGCTGCGCCCTGACTTACAGTGAAAATAAATTTAAACGTTTATGTCGCGCAAAAGCTCTTTCGTTCACAAAATGCTGACAAGGCATGTCTTATTTATGTTTTTATCGTGTGATAATATTCTTCACTGATTGATTGAATATGTTTTAATTCTTGAATAGGTAAAACAATGGCTACTGGCTCGTGAGCCTCTAACGAAATCGCTTTGCCAATCCTGCAGCGTGGAACAAAGCTAGTATCAAGGAACAAAATTTGCCCAACTTGGCACTCTTGCTCGGGTAAATGAGCTAGCTGGGCTCTGCTTTTGTGCGAACTGGGCACTGCTTGCATCACTGGCACGTTTGCTGGCAGATGTGTCAGCGAGAGCACGCGCTGAGCGCTGAACGTGCACGGGCGAGCAGCAGAAAGGGGGAAATTAAGAGCAGAGGAGGAACATCAGCGGGCACGAGCAAGTTTTCTGACCACACGAATGAGTGCCGCCATCTAGTGGTTGAACTAATGGCTTGTTCAAGATGGCCGCCGTGGGACCTCCGCCTGAAGGTACTTTATTCATTACGATAATCTCATTGTTGACGCAAAGGAACATATTTTCTTAAAATCTAGAAAATTTCCGCATAAGGATCGGAGAAGAAACGACAGAGGAGATTGCCAGCACTGTTCCGACCTGTAAAAGTAAAAAAAGGGGTTTTATTTATTGCATTATTCTGGGCGACGTTTTGAGGGCTGGTTTGGACCTCCCTTTAGATTAACTCAGTTACGAAATTGCCCATTGAAGCTGCTTCCACGACCAGGATCCCCTTACTTTCTACGGTCCGCATCCCGCCGTTGGATGCTCCGTAGTTTTAGGGACGGCTGCTCTGGTAAGTGAGGTGTATTTTATGGAATACAATACACAGGTATATAAAATGAGAATATTTCAACAATATTGCAGACCGGAGTAAGAACAAATTGAATGTCACGCACCTGGAATCAAACGCCGGTGATGCCACGTACAGCCCCTTCTACAAAGTTGCCCGGGTTTTCCTTCGACATTGAAAAAGTATTTATAGAGAAGACAAGCACTGACATCGACGCATCTTCTGATCCAGTTGTGTAAATAAACGTTTTATATATTTATGACCATTTTGTATAAACGAAGTAAGCTAAAAGTAATAACATAGGATTTTTGAAGGACGAAATAATTGCTTAGGTTGTTAATATAATTACAATTTTAAGTTTCATAACAATCTATGAAGTGTCAATATTAGCATTGTTTTGGTATTATACAAAAAATAGTTCTCAAGCCTCTGTTTTAGTCAAACTTTGTGTCTTGTAATAGCATCCGGACCCCATTATACGAATAGTGTATATTGTTTTGTTGGTTTGTCTGCTGCAATTTTCACAGGGAAGAAAAAATATTAAATTAGGGGAAGTTTTGATCAAGAAACACGGTGGTATGGCAGACAGTCCACGTCGGCACATCATAAGAAAGAATCAAACCTCATAAATAAGGTAAATGTGTGCCGATGAATTGAAGACCATTTTTCCGGAATTACTGTGGGGTGATGGCTTTTACGATCTTCGGCCCTCTCTGATGCCGAAGTCTGCGGACGCCCATAAAATCCATTTCTTTTGAAGCACAGCGTCGAGATGGTGCTTCCTCGTACTCTATGGAATGCACAGATTTGAATCAAAACTCTAGATAGCGCTTCAAACGACGGGGGCGGACTAGAGGCCAAGAAGGGGGTAGCCCCTACCGCGGGAGTTCCACAACTGTGCTGATCTACTAACATTGGGAACATGCGAGCACATAATTGCACGCGGGGGAGGATACAAACAGACGAGCCATACACAACCACCCCAAATCAACTAAGGTAATTCGCCATGCGTCTCAGAGCTGGATGGCGCGGTAGTAGGACATGGACATCCGCACAGACTCTTCCACTGAAAACCACGGCTCGAAGCCCAGCACCGTTTTGGCGCGAGTTCCGTCGAAGAAGGGCGCCTTGAAGATGTACCGGATATCCGACGGGGTCGGGAACGGCACCTTGATTGTGTACAGAGGGCGCAAGAGCGTCAGCACTGAAGTCAACAGAAGGCTGAATACAAGGGCGACGCTGTAGGGTAGAGCGAAGCGGGACACTGCAAGGCCGCGGCTCTCGACGAAGGGCAGCATGAACTGGAGACCGTCCGTGGGCGTGTCGTCGGTGACCGTGAAGACCTGCCCGGAGATGTCGCCATCACGCGCGAGCCGGCGCATGGCGTGGATGTGTGCTGCCGCCGCGTTGCCCACGTACGACATCTGCATTGAACACGGGGCACAGGAGGATCGTAAGGCCTGCCGGCGATTCGGGTAACAACATAAATTCGTGTCTTTTCGTAACGCCTCTTTGCTACATTCTCACAAGCCAAAAGGCGAGTAATTACTAAGAATGTTTTCTCTCTCCAATCTTTGACGCTATTTTCGGAGGTTTTGAGGATGTATAGTGCTGCTTGCTCGCAATGTCCGTATGAGTGCCTGCAGTGAAACTCAGACACTTGTGGTACTCGGCTGAAGTGTCCTGCCTCTCCATCGGCAGGTGCTCGTCGGAGATGGGAGTGTGTCTCATATGTGAATCTGTGCCTGAATGTATAGACACGTACACAATTTTCCAGATTTATGTATCTGTTTGTCGAACGTTTATAGAATTTGTGAATGAAGTTCTCCGCGTGCATAACATCACAATGTGCAGTCAGACACTTTAAGTATTTCAACAGCGTATTTGGCCTTACACTCATTACCTGCATGCGTGGGGCAGCCATCCTCACGACGGTCCCCATGGTCAGTTTGGACATTCGCATGTATTGCGTGCAGGTGATTTGATCTTGCTCGCCGTAGATGGGCAGCACCCGGAGTACCACGGTGCGCAGTTGGGAGTGTCCTGCTCTCGGCAGTGAAGAAAAAAAGTATGAACTCAATGTAAGCGCGCGAGCGAGCTTCTGAATATTAAGCATGACGAAACACCCGAGACTGCGGGTAGAAACAACACGTGCACGCAATTTTCTTTTTTTCAGAATCAACGCTGCGATAAGCTTCTACGCCGAAGCGTGGGCTCGGTCAAGCATTATGAGCACAAATACTGCAGTGCGGCCGACTGCCGTCATTGACTAAAATCATTAGACGGCAGCAGAATCGCCTTGAGACCTTACAGTGTATGTGTCGTTTTTAGCCCCAGTGTCGGGGTTTGCTGCGTAACCTCTATAACGCTTCCATTAAGGCGCTCAGCCAATATTTCTACGAGGTCTGGAGGACAGAAAGAATCCCGGGGGACTAAAAACACGCGGACATTACACTCATTCCTGAGCCTGGCAAGTCACTAAGACTTCCAAACCTGCGACCTATCTCGCTCACGTCACGTGTTGGGAAGCTCATTGAGCACGTAGTCTTGTCATGACAACAACCATATCTCGAGGAAGAAGATTACTTTGCTGATACCATGTATCGATTTCGATCGCAGCATTCCACACAAGACGTCCTCCTCCAACTCAAGGAAGAGGTCATGGACTCACAAAGCCAAGCCCAGGCGAGGGGGGTGCTAGCCATCGACATCAAGGGGGCTTCTGATAATGTCTCGCACAATGCTATACTACGCAACCTCACCGAGACCCACTACGGTACGAGGGCATACAACTATGTGCGAATATTTCTTATGGATCGAACCGCCACCCTAGGGATTAGTGACATCCGCTCGTACCCCGTTCGCCTAACTGGGCGCGGGATGCCTAAGGCATCAGTTGTATTGCCCTTGCTGTTCAATGTGTCAATGGCGGGTTTCCAGCACAAACTCAACAAAAAACAACACTTGTGACACGCCCTCTACGCCGATGATATTACGGTGTGGACCACCACAGTGTTGGAGGAAGATTAATCCAGGACAGACTGCAAGAAGCAGTCAACGTGACACAAGACTACGCGGGAGCAGCAGGGCTAACCTGCGCAAATAAAAAATCCGAGCCCCTGGTGATCCGAAAACGCTCAGTACTGAACAAACACGCGCCAACCATCGGCCGAAGGCTAGAAAATACGCCTATACCCCGGGTAGAGCGCCTACGAGTACTTGGCATGCACCTCCAAAACCACGGAGGAGCACGGCACACCGTGGAGCTCCTGCGCAGACAAGCGTACCAAAAAGCCCACCTCATCCGACGGGTGTCCATTCGGGAAGGGGCGCTGAGTGAACAAGATACGCGGCGAATCTTTCAAACCCTCATTCTGAGCCGGTTCACATATCATGCGCCCTCTCACAACTTCAGCATCACCGAAATGGACTGGCTTGATCGCCCTGAGCTCCGCAAGGCGATCAAGACAGCCCTCGGTCTACCAATAAGTACATCAACGAAGCGACTCCTGATGCTGGGGGTCCACCATACGGTGGAAGAGCTAGTAGAATCGCAAAGACCAAGACAGCTCACACGCCTCAAAGCCACCCGATCGGGCCGAGCAATGCTGCGCAAACTTGGTTACACCAATCTGACGCAGGAAGAGCTTTCCGACCCAGCGCGTCTGAAACCGAACATCCTGAACCGCGCACATGCGGCACCTATCTTTAGGAACATGCACCCCGACTTAAACACAGGGCGCAGAGAGGCTAAGATCCGGGCCTTGCAGAAACTCTACGGCCCAGACCCACAAACATGATGCACAGGTGCTGGTCTCCCCAGGGAAAGAACTGGAGCAGCAACCACCGCAGTAACATACAGAGACGGCACCTGCCACAGCTCGGGCTCCATATCAAACATGGCATTAATTCAGGAGGCGGAGAAGATGACAGAGCGCGGCCCATCTCCCACGCAATCCACGCAGAGACACCACTGACCTCGAACATAATATAACTATCGTCACCGACTCGCAAGCAGCGTGCACAGCGTTTGCGGGCAACGCCCTTTACCCACGGACAGCACACCTCATCAACGCTATAAGCACTGACTAATTACAAATACCGGCCGACCGGGTCATCTGGACCCCTGCACATCTGCAGGCTTATCCGGCAACGAAAGTACTTACGCACTAGTTCGAGCAGTAGCGACAAACCGGGCTGTGTCGGATGGGATCAAGCTACAGCCGGGCCCAGAGCCCAACGCACCCACGGACTCCCAGTCCCTACGCACCCTAAGCGACAAACACCTTGACACCTACCATCTGGTAACGGAATACTACCGAATAACCCGTCGGGTCCTGCCCCCTCCGCATCGGGAGCTATCCCGGGCGGAAACAGCGGACTGGTGTCAACTTCAAACGTTTACGTTCCCTACCCTCCACTAGCGACATCGCTGGTTCCCTAACCGCTACCCACGCACCTGTCCGGAAGGTGGCAGCGAGCACCCCAATGTGTACCACTTTATCTGGCAATGTCCCCACCTCCCCGGTGACGGTATCACCCGCCTTCCTTCCCCCACCTTTTCGTCATGGGAGGCGGCCCTATCCGCCACATAGCTCGATGACGAGCAGCGACTGGTTGCGCGAGCCCGCCGAATCTGGGCTGCCGACGGAGCCCTGGACTACACCGTGCCCTGGACTAAGGGAACCAACCAGGGACTGCAAGGTCCTTTCATTTTTTGAATATTAAAGTTTACGATGATGATAATAAAAAATACGCCTAGGGCCCTAAACTCGTCAAATACAAATGTGGAGCCGAACGTTCGCTGAGCGCACCGATTGGACGCCGGCGACAAAAGCGCGAAGTCATCGTCGTGATAGTCCATTCGGTGCGCTCCGTGAACTTCTGCCCATACTTTGTGTTTGACGAGTTTAGAACCCGTAATGTAAATTCCTGCTTTCTAAATGCACCTCCTACGAGCCTGAGGTCCTTTACATGGCAGCCAGAATTACGCCAATAGACGCGAAGGATAAGAAATGGAAAACGTTTTCAAATCTCTATAATGTGAAATTAGAGCGCAGCTCTTGAGGGGGAGGAGGGGAGGGTATGCCCCTCCTCCTCCTCCGTACCCTCTCCACTCCTCTTCCACATCCTCCCCTACTCCTCTGCACCCTCTCCTCCTCCTCCTCCTCCCTCCCCTCCCCTCCTCCCACAGTTTCGCCGCTAAATTTAGTTGAAAAATTGATGCCATGTGACCTCAACACCAATTCAGTTTCCCCGCTAAATTTAGCGGGGAAAATGACGTCACATGACTTGGTGTCCCATCACCTTTGAACAAATTCAGTTTCTTCGATAGATTTAGCGGGAAAACTGACGTCACGTGACCTCAACACCAATTGAAATCCCAGCTAAATTTAGCGGGGAAACGAATTGGCATTGAGGCCACGTGACGTAAATTTTCCCGCTAAATTTTGCGGAAACACTGAATTTGTCCGCTAAATCTAGCGTAGAAACTGAACTTGTCCACTAAAGCTAGCGGAGAAACTTAATTTCCCCGCTAAATTTAGCGGGGAATTGAATTGATGTTGAGGTCACGTGACGTCAATTTTCTCGCTAAATTTAGCGCGGTTACGTCGCCCGGAAACGGCCGCCTCAGAGCTGCGCTCTAAAAACATTGGCAGTGACACCTTTACCTTCACAATTCTATTATGCATGAAATGCTGGAGAAACATCACCTAAGGTTATCTAGGCGGTAGGAGGGATGGGGTGAGATAATTGGTTGTCGCGTGGTGTATATTTTTCTTCGAAATTTAGCGGGGATACTGAATGGTTGTATATGTGACGTGACGTGACGTCGATTTTGCCCGCTACACTTAAGGAAGAAACTGGATTGGTTTCTAGGTAATAAGACGTGAATTTTCCCGCCAAATTAGCGGGGAAACAGAATTTACGTGTAGGTCGCCTGCTGTCAATTCCCCTAAGGTGTGTACAGGCCACGGCACATCACTTATTTTAAACTTAATAATTCCTTTAGCGCCCGAAGGCATCATAGAGGGAAGTGGACATACACTTCTAATTGCACACAAGTATAAAATGTAAGCATAAAATCCAAACAGAACATTGTCAATCGACACAAAACCTTTGTTAACAAACCCCAAAATGTATTCTCTTAGTGCAGCTTTGAACACGGCGCTATCGGCTATGCTCGCAATAAGCGTGGGAAGGCGATTCCACCTCAACAATGTCGTGGGTACGAAAGAATGATAAAATTGTGAGGTGCGACAGTGGCGGATGCCAACTTTATTTTGATGATCAACACGCCATGAGAGATAAGATGGTTGGGGTATGATATGCTGACGGAGGATCTGATTAGGGTGGTAGATCTTATAAAATAAACGCAGGCGACATATCTTTCCAGGGAGGGAGAGGTCAGGCAAGCTTAGGGTGGTTTTCATTGCTGTTACACTAGATGTGCGATGATAGTTATGGAGTATGAATCAAACAGAACGGTTTTGAGCAGCTTCTAGTGATGATGCAAGCGATGCGCCGAGGTCCCGGATAGCGGAAGAATACTCAAGTTTGCGGCGGACCAATGTTTTGTACATAAATAGTTTTAAGAACAGTGGGGCTAGTGGGAAGTTTTTTTTTCAGGAAGCCTAACATGCGGTTAGCATTTTTAATTATATACTGAATGTGAATGTTCCATGAGAGGTTGTTCGCAATATGAACAAGAAGATATTTGTATGAAAAAACAAATTACTGTGCGATAGTTCTTATTTGGTACGAGGGGCAGGTGTTATTTTGACGTGCTACTCATTGACTTGCACTTGCTAATATTTAATTTCATTTGCCCTTGATCACACCAACGAGAAACACTTTCAAGGTCAGATCGTAGTGACAGCAGAATCGTTAGTTACTTCAGAATAGAGTTCCCGCTAAATTTAGCAGAAAATGCTCGAACCGGGCGGATGGACGCACAAACAAAATTTCGGGATGGGCTTAGTGTTAAAAAGTATTTCATGCTTTAATCAGCTAGGTGGCAACAAAACTTCGTTTGCCATGCAAAGGCTCAAGTCTGCTGCGCCAACACGTGCAACATTTGCTTGAATAACTTTAACAGGTTTTTTCGGCATTTTCAGGAAGTCAGGAGGTCCCTATCATTGCATAGAGCGAACCACCACGGACGACAATGTTTTCGGTGCCCTCTGAGAAGTCCAACACCGTGGAAGTAGTTGGTACTCACTCTCGCGCCAAAAGATAGGCTATGCTTATTTCAACTTAACTCAACCACGTGGTACGGTGGAATTCCTTCAGCAAGTCGTTATGTTGACGCAGAAACATTCGAAATAAATATTGAGGTCAAGTGAAGTTTAGAATGTTAGTATTGTTTGGTTTACTACCCCACTACACCCCTCTCTCTCAGACACATGCACATAAACCCACACACACGCGCACATACGCACACACACAATTCTCATCCGTAACACAAAACGATTTTGCCTCTTCTCCCCTAATTATGCTCCCCTCCCCCGTCACGCCCCCCCCCCCCCCCTCTTCTTATCGGGCGCATGCGCGTGTCGATGCGCTCACTGGATGTGTCACCGTGTTCTTCACAACGCCTCGCGGGAAAGAGGCGTCGACTGAAGCGGGAAGGGCCAAAAGGAAGCGTCGACGTGCTGAATATGACCGTGCTCCACGTGCCAAAGAAAGAGACGCCGGAGCAGAGAAAACGACGTTTGACACGCAGAATGTTACAGACATAACAGAAGACAACCTACAGTATGTACACCGCATTTCCAGGTAGTTTGTATAGCGAAGCATTGCAGAAACACCACCCCGTTTCCAGAGATACATATATAGTTTCCGCAGAAACCATACCCTACGCTCGGATATTCACCCTCTATAACGAGGTAATCCAGTTTTACGTACGTACACTGTAACTTATTAACTTCTGTTCAGTTGGAACGATCAAACGAGCCGCGTATAATAAGTGACGTTACTTTTTTCAGTGATATGGACATAGTCTCCTACTTCTCAATTTTTGTGGATATTAGTGTGTGACGCGCCGCCACCGGTACAATTGACTACTTTAGTAGCAAAAGGAACTTTTTTTGTTCCATGGATTCTCTATCAACAGTAAACAATATCGTGAGCCCTGAGGATATTTTGTTCCGTGTTTGTAATACATAAGTAAACGTGGTCTATCGAATATACAGGAGTAGAGCCTCCCATAGAGAGAAAAATCCTGCGCCGCCCGCTTCAGATCCGGCCAATGGAAATAGAAATGACAGAACACAATAACTTAACAAAACCCTTGTATTGAGAGGAGAGCGCTTCCGTGACCACTTTCCGAAACACCCCTCTTGTTTAGTTTTTCGCAGAAAAACGGTAGTACGTAACGTCACCCCTCCCCACCTGTGGCTCACCCTCCTTTCCCAATCCCTCGGCGCATTCTTCTTTTTTAGCCACACTTTCCTCTCGGAAAACGCTGGGATACGAAAATAAGTCGTTGAGATTGTGTGAAGCCGGTCGAGTTTTTGTTTTTCGTATCTCCTATAAAATACAAGAAGAAAGAGGGGTTCGTCATACGACACATATGTGGCGCTGCCAATCCTCCTCACCTGCCCCTCCACAGCCTCTCCCTCTTTTGCAGCGACCGAACGGTCCATTGTTCGCGCACGGAAGGCGCTATGGCTCACTAAATAAGCTATATACGCTTCAGATTGCAGACTTGAACGGTACTTACAACGAGAAATTACTTTTAATCAATTACTTCTTCTAGTAACTTTGTAATCATTTGATTACCTTCATCACGAAGTAATCGCAATAGTAGTGTTTTGATTACTGTTGCAAGTGCAACAAATTACGTGTAACCGATGCTATTTTTCTTTCCCTTTCTAATGGCGTTCCTTGTTCCTACAGTGTTTCCTACCGAGAAAGGCTCGATCAAGTCTCCGACAAGAGGATGGTTTACCAAAATTGGCTGGTTAAGAAGTTAAGCGGTCCATAATTCGATGGTTCTAGCCCAAAAAAGGACAGGAAGAAAGACCCATTTTCAGACCGGCAGAAACACCTGTTTTGAACATCTGAAGTAATCGGAGAAGTAACGCTTACTTCTATCAAACAACGCCGGATACTTTTCCTTTAAAGGGTAACTGCAAAGAAAAAAAAGTTTTTTTTTAAACAGCCTAATTGGGACAAGCATGTCACAAAACAAATGTTCCGCGAAAAAAATTATTTTTTTTTATCAATATTTACGCCACAGGACGTAATTTAGAAGAGTCAGAACCTCTCCACATTTGAAACTCCCGCTCTTTCGACCCCCGCGGAAGAGGAGTACGCCCCGCCCCTCACTCTCCTTGCGTTGCGGAGTTGAACCGTTGAACGGCGCAGCGTCTCGACTTCCGGCAAGATCTGGCAACTACGCCAGGCCGCGGTATTGTTTTGGTTGTTATGGTTTAACGCGGTTTGCGAGCACATGTAGCGAAGACGTGACCGGAGAAGTGCCCCCAGTGCCCCTGTGATGTTCCCGGATGACGGAAAGTATCGTTCGTAATCGTCGTGCGCGCTTTGAAAGCGAAGGGAGTCACAGAATCGACGAGTGCGCAACCACAAGCCAGGGTTCACGACAGCGCTGCGTTGGTTTCGGCGATCTCGTTCTGTTTGGTGCAACACGGCGATGCGACAGAGCTGAAACGTTCGTGGTGTGTAATGCGGTGCTAACACGGAGCGCAAATTGGTTGTGGGGTTGACGTTCAACCAGTTAAGTCCCGTCGTCGTCAGCTGATCCAGTCAAACTGGTCCGGGAGGACGCTGGGAGCGTTTTTAAAAGTAAATCTGCCTCGTTCTGTTTCAAAATGTGGAAGTTTCCCGACGCATACCGTGAGTAAAAAGCTGCGGGCGTTTTCAACAAAATTACGTCGTTTTAATTGAACAATGGACTCCGCATTGTTGTCCTAAATCTGCCGTTTTTATGCTTCGTGTTGGACTGCGTTTGCACAGCGACGTGTTGCATCGTGCGGTGTGAATAAATTTGGGCACGATTTCGTACCTGCCTACAGATGCATGAACTGAGACTACTTTTTACGTAGTAGACATAGTGCTTCTTTATTTTCTGTCCAGTCGCGGACGTTAGGTGCACACGGGGCGAATCTCGACGGCCTCCAGAGCGATATGACGAGAACGTAACTAGACACGTCGGTCGCTACGCGAGCGCCCGATTGCCTCCAGCCAAATAGCATTCCTTTCGGGGCGACATGGCTGATGGAAGGCTCACTGTCGGGATCACGCATCTGACATCTCCGAAAAGTCAGCATTTGCACGCGCAAACAAACAAACAAAAAAAAAAACAAAAAAAAAACGCTAAGCAAGCAAAGAGGAAAACGAAAGAACCGCGCTATGAATGTCAAAACACTGCGTCACTTCCTATCACTGACACCTCCGACAGCTGCTAAACACACACTACTTCACTTCAAGAAGTCTCACTCAAGCACCTGGGTCAGCACGAAACGACGAAACACTGATCACTTCGGCGAAACGATTAGTCGAGGTAGGCGAGACAGGCGGCAGCAGAGACTTCGGCGGCCATGAAAGAATGGCGAAGCTTTTGTTTGTATGAATCCAAACGGAAGTGCCCGTCTTGTAAACCTTTTGTAAAGAATAATAACTCTCATCACATGGGTTATTCTTTAAACGTAAAAATATGCCGCTCAAAAGGAAATTGCAACATATAACAAAGGTTTAACAACCAAGATCTAAGCTGTCAATCAAACTCTTAGCCAATGAGAACCTTTTGGGATTGACGTCACATAATCACAACTTCGTGGCGCGCGATTTAAAACGGACGAAATAGCCGCAAACTAAAATGAGTCTCACGCAATAAATATTGCTGTAAAAAATGTTTTTTCTCGCAGAAAAATTGTTTTTTGACATGCTTGTCCCAATTAGGCTGTTTAAAAAAAAACTTTTTTTTCTTTGCAGTTACCCTTTAAGTAATCAAGTAATTTGATTGAATATATTTTAACTAGGGCTGGGCGTCGATTAAAATTTCAACCCAATTAATCGTCGTCTCGTTCATCCCCTTGCATAATATTTTTAGAAAGTCGAAATCTCTTTTTAAATATGTGATTAACGGCGCAGTATACTAATTATTTAACTTAATTTTCTTCTGCACCCAGTACAACCTTGCGATTTTGACATGGTAGCACAATGTAAACAAAATTTAAGATATACCATTATTATACTTTTAACAACGATAGAAAATTTTAAAGGTCGAACTCATCACGCGCAGTTCATAAACATATCACACAAAGCTCGTTCACACCAGAAAAAAAGTTCGCGCTTTTTAGTAAATTAAATACAAAAAACAATTCATTAAAAAATTTTCCCTAACATAAATTGCACAAAAAGTAATCGAAAATGGTTTATATCATCAAAAAGTTCAAAAGCAAGTTTACGCTTGCAAGAGTTTATTTCATCAAAAATGTCCAAACAAAGATATACTAAATCGTCAAAGGAATGTTGCATGCGAATTAATGGTAATATTGTTGATTGAAGGGAACTTTAAAATAGAGAGTGGTGACTACAAAATCGAGCAGGTGCATGAAAATTTACAGAGATTAGCAGGTCAGCATCAAAGTGACCATGAATTAGTTTGCGTAGAAAGAGAATATCACGGGCGAGTCGGCGAGTGGATAGACTTCATAAATGCAGACTTTTGACTACGTAGTCGTCGTCATAATGACATCTTCTGTTGAAAGACCTGTCATATATAATATGAATAAAACGTTCTGTACAGTTTCCATTTGCGACACATGAAAAGCTGTGAAGGAGTTCCCTGCTACACTACCGAACTCAAGTTTTGTTCGCATAAGGCAGGGAAATAGATGTAACGTATAATGCAAAGATAATTCCCAAAGTCGCATGACAGGCGAGAAAATAGACCAGTCATTCGTACAGAGGAGGAAAACAATTTGTGTAACATGGCAAGAAAAAGAAAGCCTGGCGTCGAAATAGATCCCGTGGTCACGAATCATGGTGACACATATGATGTAGCGTACTGAAGAACATAAGGGTAAAATAAAATCTCGCGTTTTCATGACGTTGTCAGTAGCTTTTTTTGTCTAGATAAGGTGTCAAGAAAATTGCTGAACACCACTCAGAAACACTATCAATATCCTCTTGTAATATACTACAACCGCAGCACGATCGTATATTTCGAAAAATCTTCATGTCATCAGCAAACACAAACGGACGTTAATTTCTTATGCACACTTCAAGGCAGTTTACGAATAGGAGGAACAGGATGGGCCTTAGGTTAGATCCTTGGGTACCCCAGATGTGGGTATAAAGATGTTCTATAGCCTAACGCGGCTACTTTGACGATCAGTCAAGTAGGTCTGAAAACAACTTAGAAGATTCTAAGAGAAACCATATAAGGACAACTTATATACAGAACATTACGCCTTACCTTATCACACGCATTCATGTAAAAATAAAAAAAAATATTTATTTCTCCTCGACAAAGGCCTATGAGAACTGAGTGACGTAGAAATAAAAAAGGATTCGTTTTCACCAAACGGCCTTCAAAAACAAAAGTTGAACACTACTAAATTCATGTACAAAGTAATAAGATAGACGCTTGTGTATGATTATTTCAAAGACCTTTGAGAAGGTACATAACAGAGGTATGGGTCGATAGTTGTTTACCTTACAACTGTCGCCACTTTGGTGCACTGGTATAGCAACAGTGCGTTTCCATGGTGATGGAAGAACACCGGATTTCAAGGAGAGGTTAATTATGTGACATAAAGCAGGTGCAAAGCGATTGGCACAAGGCCTGACAATATATTTTGGCATCATATCTATTCCTATTAATAACTTTGCCCAAAGCTTTGGGATTGCATCTAGGACCTTATTCGTATTAATATGAAAGATAGTCACTGAGTCCTGGAAAGAGACATTGTTAAATTTTTTTTTTACCCGTAGACAAAATATGTTGAGTAGCATTTACGAAAAGGGTTTTAAAACAGATGTGCAACTTCGAAAGTAGGCTATACGTAAACGATGTCACTACATATACATATATTATTCATTTCCTTTGTATTCTGCCTGACATGTTTCTAAAACATATGTTTTCGGTTAAGAGAATTGCAAATGTTTGATTTGTGGATTTTTTTCGTCAGGATTGTATCATTTTCTAACAAGAGTTTGGTAGATAGATAGTGAACTTAGTGTTCCACAAGCCTCAACTCGATGTGTAGTTTAGAACAGTTAAAAGAGACTCACACCCACAGATTAATAATTCAGCTGCATGAGGCAAAGCTGTTCGTTGATATTCCTCGGCAAGAGCGACGTCCTTTTATTGTTCACAATAGGCCCTGCTGAACTAAACGGACATCCACACGGCATTCAAGTGGCTAGAACACATTTAACCTTCCGCCCCTTGTCTGGAGTTACAAATATCACCCCTACAGTTTTTTTGTATATTAAACTTTTACCTAAGGTTTGCTCTTCATACAGGTGCACTCGTCCACAGTTGCGCGGAGAAAACGTCTAACTTTTACTTCCTTTTGGTTCGTCAAAATGTTGCCGATTAACCGGCTAGAAAAATCGCGATTGAAGCAGCAATTTCTTAATCAGTATGTTAACCGATGAATTGTCCAGCCATACTTTTAACAAAGAGTGATTGTAATCGTTTACTTTCTTCGAATAACCTGTATACGATTGTTGCAGGGTGACGTCATCTCCGCCATCTTGGTGCCTAAAATCATTGTTGCTAGTCATCTAAAGCTCCGTTTGAACTCGCACGAAAGGTGCAACCCCACCGTGCATGACGTTTTGGTGCTATTTTGACTGCTATAACTTTTTTTCTATGTATCTTACAATTATAAGGCTAATGTCAAATTAAAGAGCTGTTTTTCAACAATACTTTAATGTCTCGATATTACGATTATTTTTAGTTGTTAGTTAATTATTTAGCTTTTAATAAACCACGGTCTCTAATATTGGACAAATTATTTCTCGAGTTGTAACGTCCCATCGTCCACGGTATTTTACGTGAGCGTTTGGTTGGATGCAATAAATTGAAAAGGTAAGCAGCGAACTGTACAAATAATGTATATTTTAAAATAAACAATTAAGTTTAAAATGATATTACTTTATGGCGCTATAAAAACGGAATCACGTGAACTAATCAAAATAACGAGACATTAAATTATGAAGCATCCTTCGATATTACATTTTCCAGGACTTCCATATCGATATATTTCACGTTAAGAATGTTGTAAGACCTCAAACTTTTCCCATTCAGTTACGGCAAATTGTAGTTTCTTAATATAAAATACAGATGGCGACAGTGTTCAAGAACAGCTTGATGTGTATTTTTCGTCGTGTGCCGCTTGGAACGCCACATGAAAGATAGAAAAAGCGCCAGATGTCAGGGTGTCAGATGCCTGGATGGCCGCAGTGAGCAAGCCGGAGATGTCAGAACAACAAGCCCGAGGCTGCGGGTGCACCACAGCTACTTTTGTGCACGTTCTACTGTGCGTCGGTACGCATGCCCGGCGCGATCCAAATGAAATAGGCACCATTAAATGCATTCTGCTAGTTCAGATTCAGCTACGTATGCGAAAACATTTTAACGTTTTTATCGCTTGCGAAAATCATTTTCGCGATCGAACTATGCATGTCGGAATGGTTTGACTATATTTTGTTTCAAAAACCACCTTGATGGCTCTTAAGTGGCAATGATATTAAAACAAAACAAAAAACATTAAATCGTCTCAGTGTCTCTGAGCCAACGCGCTGGCCCATGAATTCATAATTGTCGGGTTCAAATATCGGCCGAGGTGCCCGCAATCCGACGGAGGCCAACCTGAGATTTTGGTTGCACGTCAAAAGATCTCCAGTTAGTCAAAATAAACCCGCTTTTTTTTATTGGGACAAGTTAAGTGATTTTTGTTGGTTCGGCTTGTGAAACCCTAAGATCTGAATATTTGCTTTGCTTTACCTTAGTTCGGAGCGCAGCCAACGCTACGGGCTGATAAAGCCACTGAAGCAGCGCCAAGAGCTTGAGGTCAAGCTGTTTGTTCTCTTTCTCTGCCTATGCGGTCGGGCTAAACTAGAACAACTAATTAAGCTACGCTTCGTAGACATCTTGGTGCTTAAAATAATGAGTGTCAGTTATCTGAAGCTTTTGAAATCACGGGAAACGCCTTTCCGTCCTCCACAAATGTTTAAACAGTTCGCGACAAAGCAAAGCAATATTACGCGAGCTGCCTGACACCGAAACTAATGCTGAGGAAGTCGCACTTTTCAATCATGACGATCGGCAGTTGCGTTTGATTTGTTACTTACCACCAAGACGGCGGCGCCCACAACAATATCGGGGTGAAAAGTGCCGATACCCTAAGCGTAGCTAATTTGGATTAGCTCACAGGCTAAACCAAGTACGGTGGGGGATCGTTGGCCGAGTGTGTTCTGGCACCGCAGATCAAAGCACGTGGAGAAATGCTCGAGCGCGAGCTCCGTTCAAAGCACGGGGATCACGCTGCAGAACCTGTAGGGACTAAATCCCCTCGACGTGTTTGCGTTGGTTTTTCAAGCAACCTCAAATGTCCCAGTGCACGCGGCCCGTCTCTAGAGCGGCCCTTGGAGGCAAATGGCGGCGCAGCACTGAAATGACTTGCCCTTGAAAGCGGATGGCGGCGGAGCACCCGCTCGTGGCACGTGTCTCGCGCGTTTCCACAGCAATGGTTGGCGGTACTTGTAAAAAACGTTTTTATCAAGGGGCTTTAGCAGGGACCCTGGGTTCAGTCACCCATCTGCATCCTACTGTCGTGCGATCGTGTGCGACATATACTGCGTAATGCACATTAAAGACCCCGAGCTTTAACAGTTGTGCTGCACTTTTTATAATCTTCAACGGGTAACAATGTCGCCCTACGAAACTGCTGCTCTCTAAAGAACTAACGACCAATTTTGAATGTGCCGTTACATTGCATTTCTAATGTGTGTTCGCGTGTTCGTGTTCTTTCTTTTTTTTGTCTACATCTTTGATTATGCGGCTCTTACTTATGATGAAACAGACTATAGTTGTTGGACTTCTGAAAAATTATTATATAACTAAAAAAATGGCACGTGAACGCAAAACACGAAGAAAAAAAAACACACACACACACATAGGCGCACTTAATAAAAATAATTGAAATACCAGAATTGATTATAATTGTGTTTCCAAAGGTTTGAGCGTACCAAAAGGTATAAAAGCGAGCTCGATGCTTCGGGTGGTGCGCTTGTTCACAGGAAGTGTAGTTCAGGGCAGTATGCTCGCACTTGTATGTTCCGCTTCGCTCGCACGATAAAACCAAATACTTTACTGGTAATGTATTTAGTGAAACAAAGTTTACTTTCTGTATACGTGCAATTCCTTTAGTTTTAGCGCGATTATACGCTAGTTTATTATTATTGTTTTCGTTTCCCACTGCGATTCATTTTGTGCTCTTTTGTGTGCTACATGCATTAGAGACCAAGGTAACCCAGGAGCATTCATCGCGGATTGTAAAAATAAAAACCTAGGCAACTTTCCACGTGTGCCACAATCAACACAAAATATTCTAAACTTCACATGTCACCGCTTGCCTGAGTCAACATTGTTGTTCTTTAAGAACAATTGCGATTGTATGAAATCACGTGAGAAAAACCCATTCTTAGCACGCGACCAGTGGCATGCAGTGAATACTCATAATTGGCGCCAAGATGATTGGTAGCTGACAGCAGGTGGAGTTTTTCTATCAACCCAGAGTTAGAATGTTTCCTTCTTTCTGTTGTATTCAATCAAGAGACAACTTACACCAAATCTGAGGGTAATAAAGTATTATGAGCATTCAAACATAACGGCCTGGGCAGTATACGTGTACAAGCTTTAGCTTTTGATGCACCCTTAACTTTCGATACGCTCAGCGCTAGTGTAAAAAGTAGGGCTGTTTCATTCTTAATCAGCCTACCATGTGCGTGCTTACACTATATTTTATACAACGTCAAACTTTACCCACTTTACCCGTTTGCATCTTTTTCATTTATGCACACCACTACTTGCGCGCATAAATCACCAAATTAAGATTGGTATGGGACGTCATAAAAAAATTACAGGTATTTTTATTTCACCGCCAAAATAAACTACGCATCGCCTAACGCTCATTCTCCGTCCATAGGTAGCGCTAGGTCACAACCAGATGCCAAAGTTTCATTCCGAACGGACATCTTTTTCGAAAGTTATAAGTGATTTTCTGAAAATTTCAGTTGGAAAATGGAGCCCATTTTTGTCTGTTTTCGGTTTCTGGTGCCATAGAGCCCCATGTGTTCAAAAACTCCGTCGGCCGCCATTTTCACATTGAACTTTTCAGAAAATCACTTATAACTTTTTAATAAGGTATCTGATCGGGCTGAAACTTTTACATGTGGTTGTAACCTCTAGCGCTACCTTTGGGCCGAGAATGAGCGTTCGGCGAAGCCTGTAGTTTATTCTTGCGGTAAAATAAAAAAAAAAAACTGTAATTTTTTTTTGTTACACCCTGTACATTCCTTAAACTACGTGCAAAAGCTATCCACAGACCCAGAATCTTTGCCTGGCCAGTCACTGCATTTACCACTGGACTCGTATTAAAATTAATTCTTATCATTTATTGCTGTAAGTTAATTATTAAACACGGCATTTTTTTTTCTTATTATGACTCCCGCACCAGTCCCTACTTTGGGATTACCAAACTCCACATCTAAACATGAGTGTCATTTTTTGTGTTTTCCAATCTCGTGGTTTTTGTCAGAATGGACACCCAGCTACCTAAATGAGACACCTGACCGCCCAAAAAATAGTTAATTTGTTTTGATTTTTTAGGCAGTTAATTCCTCAAGCTAGAATTTTGGAATCCCAAGTCTATCACGTCATCACGTTTTCCTGGAAATCGACAAAGAGCCGAAGACGTGCACGACAAAAGGGCCGGCCCGTCATAATGCCGCCCTCAGAGCCGAGAAAGCAACGCCCGGTCACGGACTTCCAGAAGATTCGCGTTCATCCTTGCACCAGACGTAACTTTCGCCCTGTGTTCTTGTTCTCGAAAGTGCCAGTTCATCCTAGCCCCGAGCGCGCGACGCTCGAACCTTCTTTTCTCAGCTTTCGAGATGGTGACGCACTGTAGACTAGACCTTGTCGAGTCAGTCTCGCTTTCGCTCTCTGTTACGCTGCCGAATTGCCGTCTGCTTTTCTGCTGCCTCGACGCTCTTTCTTTACTTTTTTTCTTTGGCACAAGGTCGCCAATTAAACCTTTATTTTTCAGTTCACTGTTCGTCCTCTCGTCACCTTCATTCGCGACAATATAAATCTGATCACATTGAAATATGTGTAATTGGCCTCTGCAATCTCCGATAACGGCGCACAGCCAATTTTATATTTTTCAACGCGTCAGTGGTTTTGTTGTGCATGTATCTCGCCATTTTGCCTATGATATACTTCAACTACAAAAATGAAAGCTGTTTACAAATCCCTGTAACGCCGAATTGGAGCGCAGCTCTTGAGGAGGAGTAGGGAAGGGTACTGAGGGGGGTCACGTCACCTGCGGGTAGTCACGTGACCCCGGGAAGGGTCACGTGATCTCGGGGGAGGTCACGTGATCTCGGGGGAGGGGGTCACGTGACCTGGGGGGGTCACGTGACCCCCCCCCCCCCCGGTTACGCCGACGCCGACGCCGCTCAGGCTGGAAACGGGCCCCTAAGAGCTGCGCTCTAAAAAAGTTGCACCACTGAAGGTGTCTGCATTTCACAAGCACTTTCACCACTAAAGTAAGTTACAGTCTAAGAAGATAGGGTGATGGAAAGGGAGACTGGGGAGGAGGAAGCAGACGGAATGCTTGACAGAGGTTTCCCAGTCCTCTCCAGCCTTCTGTTTGCTTCCTCGTGTTTTGTTCTGCCCACATTTGCTGGAGACGTGAGATCGGAGCCAGAGCCGTATATGTAGAGAGTTTGGTTAATGGGAGGCGCGGGCAGAGCCAGGGCGTGCGGCAGTCTCGGAAAGAGGGCTTGGCTTGCTCTCTTGACCAACCAGGAGCCGAAAAGAATCCCCTAGCGGTGGTAGCGAGAAACAGTTCTGATCAAAGGTCTATGTTCGTATATGGTTTTAATAAGCGCGTAAGAGTGAGGTGTAGCAACCCTTCGTGGTTGAAAATACAATGCACGTGTTGTTTTGATCATCATCATGCAGAAAGATGTAAGAAACGAACGCGCTGCTCAACTCTGTTTGGCGCGGACAGAGTGTGACCGCTCGGACGACAGATTCCCGGCGCTCGGCGCTTGGCGTACGGATTATGTCGATCGTTCCGCTAGTTGCACTCTTCCACCATCATTTTGGATGAGCGTGATTGAAACATCACGTGTACCATATTTTCAGCCATCGAGAGTTACTCCAATGCAGTTATCAGGTTTGTTTCTCGCGACCACCGCCAGGGTATTATTTCCGGCTTCTGGTTGGTCACGTTCGAATTTCTGAAGACGCCCTGGAACACGCCCAGCCCGCTTTTGGCCAATGGCGCCTCCTCATTTGCATCCTATACTTCCCAACGAATGGCCAAACTCTCTACATATACGGCTCTGCTCGGAGCGTAGGCAACTAGCCCCCTTGCACGAGAACTGCCGCGGCCGTGCGCGTTCCAAAGAATGCTGGTGCAGAGAAAACAAAAAGCAAGGGACTAGTAATGTCAAATTCAGAATATAGAAAAATACCCCACTATATCGGAGCGCCACCAGACAAGATTTCTCGCAGTGATGTACAGGCCTGGAAGGCGATCCCACCGCCATCTCTTGGTTTGGAATCATACTAACCAAGGGTGGGGTTGCACCTTAAAGCAGTCAGCAGCGAATCAAAGCGATATCGTCTGAGCTTCCTGAAACCAACCGTGAAATTCAGAAAGTCGCATTTTCAAATCGTAACGACCGCGAAATGCTCTGTCTATGCTTCGAGCACCAAAATTGCTGCCCCTACAAGAAAAGCGGTGAATGGAGCGACGTAGTTTATACAGGGTGTTTAATTTTAATTCGAACATATTTGTTTAAGCGGGGAAAGGTAGAGTGACGCGGGCTGTGCTGGTCAATAGACTCTTTTCAAAAGTACATCGAGTAACATTGGCGGTCGCCATTAGGCTAGGTGGCGCAAGCTACCGCCCGTTACAATGGGTATTGCCTTTAGCATCCATCCATCCATCCATGGACACGAAGCGCGCGCACTGATTGGCCCCAAGTGCTCACTTAACACAGCCGCACCCCTCGTGTCCAATACGTGCTCAGAGCACGTGGTCAAAAGCAATGGAGGACAGGCGATGGCGCAGATCGTTGAAAAGGGTGTATTTTACGGCCGTGGGAAGATTATGCCACAGGCTCAACGCTGGCGGTCATAAACGCAGATGTAAAGACTATCATCGGCGTTTGCTTACCGCCAGTGTTGCCCCTGTGGCAAGAGTGGAAGCTCTGTATACGCACCTCCACGCTTACCACATGCTTCAGATTATTCTGCGAGTCACTGATTTTGTGGCTTTAGATTGCGCTCAGCAAGTTTCTAAATGAAGCCCTACGTTTCTTTTCACTAATTTAAAAGCTAATTACCGATCTCTAGTTAATTTTTTTACTTATCGCGACGATTAGTCAACCTCCTATATTCTGTTCTTCTGACCTCCTAACTCAACTGAACAGACCACAGTAGTGTACCTTTCGCGGATTTCGTTTTTTTAAATAAATATAAGCATTAACTGTCTCATGGAGCGAGCCGACGTCATCAGCTTTGAAACCACGCCAAACGGCCCTTTTACACCGCTTCGATCCCATTTGCTAGCGCGCGTCTACAGCCAACGGCACCTTTTACACCGCTGCGATCCGATTGACTAGCGCGCGTCAACAAGCTTCCCATTCGCCGGACACGCAGCGCCATGGGGTGACCGGTGGTTGAAACTGACACTGCGCGTCAGTTTCAACGACCAGCCATCTCATGGCGCTGTGTTTCCGTCAGCGTTAGAGTTCCTGTATAGGCTCCCTACGGGAGCCAGAGTTGCGCATTTGTTTTCCCCGCGCCGCCACGCCGCTATTCGCCGAGATCCATCACGTGAGGAGCAAAGCATCCGTTGGCGTGCAAGAAAGCCACCTTTACGGTCGCTCCGCCGACGTTTCTCTTGCCCCGGCGTATGTTTCCCTGCTTTCCGCCTCCTTTTCCTCCTCTCCTGTTTTCCATGCGCGGCGGCGCGCGCGCCGCCGCTATTCGCCAAATTTAGTCACGTGAGGAGCAAAGCATCCTGCTCGTGTGGGAAAGCCGGCGCTACGGCCACGCGCCGAGGGTGAATGCGCAACTCTGCTACCGTAGGTAGCTATACAGGAACTCTAGTCAGCGTCAGGTACAGGGTGTAAGAAAGACAAGTGGGGAAACGACCCATAGAAGCCTACCGCAGCGCCGTGACCGGATTGTGTACTCGTCTGCTTGCGAGCAACCCCGATTTGCGACAGATGGCGCTGCGGCGAGAGGAAAAAAATTGGAATCGGATTTGCATGGAACTCAATGGGAGAGTGTGCGAAATAAACCGAGACAACGACAGTCCTCCATTGAAAATCCACGAGAAATCATCTCCGTCAGTTTAGTTGGTCGCCACCGGTCGCCTACCCGGAGTGAGAGTTCGCGGTGCTCCACATAGATGGCGCCACAGACAAAGAGAAACCCGAGGGGGACACAATCTGGTCGCTCATTTGGCTCTCGTTTCCCCACCTGTCTATCTTACACCCTGGTCAGGTATACCTAAGCACTTCTTATGAGTACCTCGATCTTTTAAAATAAATACAGGGTGAAACAAGGAAACGGTAGGCTCTTTAAATCGACCGGAAAATTCGGTTTCTTAACCTATCGCGCTACGACTTTGTGCAGCGTTGCCCACACATGGTGCATTCTTTTTTGTAAAATTTGCAAAGAGCGAACTTACCTGAGAAAAAAGTAAAGAAAGAAAAAGGCTTAGCTCCTATGGAAACACAGCGAAGCCACCGGTCTTCAAACAACACGGCGCCGTTTCGCACGGGAGACAAGAGATGGCGCAAGCGGTCGCGACGCCAACTGCCACCAACGAACGAGCATACGGCGCCGAGAGCCGGCGTATTTAGCAGACAAGGAACTGCAGTTCCTCGTTGTTGCCGCGCCTGTTTTTGTTTCCGCGACTGTCGCCGCCTGCGGAACGCAAGCCGCTTTTGAGTCGAAAAGATTGTCTGCTAAAGACGCTGGCTCTCGGCGCCGTATGCTCGTTCGTTGGCGGCGTTCGTTGCGCCATCTCTTGTGTCCCGTGCGAAACGGCGCCGTGTTGTTTGAAGACCGGTAGCTTCGCTGCGTTTCCATAGGAGCTAAGCCTTTTTCTTTCTTTACTTTTTCCTCAGGTAAATTCGCTCTTCGCAAACTTTACAAAAAAAAAAAAAAAAGCACCATCTGTGGGCAACGCTGCACAAAGGTGTAGCGCGATAGGTTAAGAAACCGAATTTTCCGGTCGATTTAAAGAGCCTACCGTCTCCTTGTTTCACCCTGTATTTCGAGGTAAAGTTAAACAGCCCATGCCGTGGCTTTAGTTTTCAATACATCTCAAGGGATGTTCCCGATCGTCGTGCTGACTGGGTTCCTTACCGTCTGCCAGGAGACGTGCGTTCGCCGCCAGCACGAGTTGTTCGGCCCTGTGCTTGGTGTCTGCGTATGGTCCCTGGTGGCAGTGCTCGACTACGGAGTCTCCCCAACCGCCGGTGCCGTCGTCCACTCCCACGGTTCCCGTGTACACCAAGTGCGGAACGTTCTGTGCGATGCACGCCTCGATCACGTTCCTAGTGCCTGCATTCAAAGATGGGCACAACCCAAGTTGAAGCTGCTTCAACAGATAATAAAACAGAAAAAAAGAAAACTTTAACTTTTAAGTTTTACAATCCATGAAACGCTAAATTTAAGGAGGAATCGTTTAAATTTGTGTAGAAGACATTGAAGAGTCGTTTCCGGGAGTGAAGAAGAAACTATATGTTATCACTTTAGTGGGGAAACTTCTATGGTGCAAATGTCACGTAACATCAATTTCCCCGCCAAATTAAGCGGGGACACTAAATCGTTGTATACGTCACTTTATTTTCTTTATTTACATAAGAAAACATGCAGCGAGGAAACGTCGGCATAGCAGGTACAGCCCATGGATTAATACGCTCTGTAAAGTACTAAAAACAGAACACTTGAATATACAACCTCGGCTCAAGAAAGATAATACATAAACAATAAACATAAGTAACAACATTAAAAAAATCAAGACCATTCTCTGTGGTAAATGGTCCGACGTCGTCATTAATACAAAACAAATATTCGGGTAACAGGTTCCACTGAGCGATTGTGTGTGGAAAAAAAAAAAATTTTATAAGGTGTTTTACAGAAAATTTTTCTTATGTTTCTGGAATGATCCACACGATTTGAAATATAGTTAGGTAATTCTACGTATTTGCTTTCATCAATACCTGTCAAATCTTTAAAAATTGCGAGCATGAACCTCAATAAAAAATCTTTGCGTCTTAACGATAAAGTTTCCCAACCAAGTACATTTTTAATCTCTGTAACGCTGTTGTTTCTACTACAATTTACTCCTACAAATGTCGGCACATGGTTTTGAAGTTTCTCTAACTTATCTGCAAGGTACTTTTGGTGCGGATACCACAAAGCACATGCGTAGTCCAGTGTTGGTCTAACCAAACAACAGTAGGCTGTCTGCCTTAGTTTCTGTGGAGCACCGCGTCAATTTCGAATAAGAAAATTTAAAGTTCGGCCGGTCTTTTTGGCAGTTTCACTGACATGAACATTAAAAAAGTACGCTTGACAAGGTAATTCCCAGATATTTAACATCAGCGTTTTTACTTAATTTATGATGATCAATAAAATGCATGATAGGACAGGGTTATGTTTCCTCCCAAAAATGGCATGTCCACGCTTATCCACATTCAGGCCTAACTCCCGAATGCTGCAACATTCCGATATTCTATTCAGATCCAACTGTAAAAAATCCGAATCACCAACACTGTGGACCCTGCTATGCAAAACACAATCGTCCGCAAACAGCTTTATAGACGAGTTAATGGTCGAGGATATATCATTAATAAACACAAGAAATAAAAGAGGTTTTAGCACTGACGTTATATCGGATCACATGATGTCAATTTTTTCCTTAAACTTAGCGGGGAAACTAAGGCGGTGTTTAGGTCACCCGACGTTAATAGACTTCATTCATTTTTAGCTCCATCTCTCGGCGGCCGCGCGAACTATCCAACCTCCGCGCCATCTTTGAGGCATCCCCGCTGTCCCCGCTCTGCTTTCATTTGAGAGACGTTTTTTCTGCGCGTTCTTTGCCTGATGTTACGTCAGAGCCTCCGCTGCTTTGAAAATACACATGCTGGTCCAGGGAACCACCGGAAATTGGAAAATCGGTGGCCGAGTGAGCTAGCGCACACCATCTCGGAGCACGTGGAGCGAAAGCTCGCGCTGCAGAACCCAGGGATCCTGGGTTCAATCCCCACCCCTGCCCGCTTCGATCTGGATGTGCATCGCACCGGCGTGGGGTCGCGTACCACTACTGCGTGGTGCACGTTAAAGACCCCAGGCTAGTGGTTCTACTGCGCTGGCTAGATTTCTCATCTACAGCGAGTGACTCGTCGCAACTTTGAAATAGCTGACCAACTACACGTTGTGTAAATATTCACACAATCCCAATTAATTTAACTGGGTGGAAGATGCTCCGACAGCCATTGACAATGAGGTCTCAATGTTTTCTTTAGTACGAAATTTGACCGTATAATCCCTTTAAGCGATTTAGCAGTTCACTTCACACTCCACGCCATATTTAAGCGTGCTGTTTACATCGGATTAAACGACATTCCTCCTAAAGAATGCCACACCCTGTACCCTTGATGATATAAATTACGCATCAAGCGCGCAAGCAGCTCAGCGTCTTAGGCGCTAAGCAGCCATGTACTTATCTACGGCGTTTCGTGAAAGAATTTGAGGTTGTCAGAAGTATGAACAGTTTAAGCTGCACAGGAAACGATATTCAGTTGAGATGTTCCTCGGTTTACACAAGCAAACTGGCACACCCAAGGACACTCGCAGCAGTGCCACTGACAGAAACGGCCCGGTCACATCTCTAGGACAAAGGCTAAATGTTTCGCTTTGCAAAATATACTGAAATAGTTGCGGCTATCATAATGTTGACGTACTCGCGCTCCTTACCTCTTGGTGATGATGATCGAATGCACCTCAGGTAGTGGACACTAACACTGCGTGGGCACTCGTTTAAGGATCGAGAACAGTTGCGTAGTAACTATAGTGTTCGGCAGGGCCATACCCAGAAAACAATTTCGGGGGGGGGGGAGTTTTCGGGGACAACGGCGGCCATTTTGAAAATGTCTATAGTCTTATTTTAGCCTATTAATCATGAGCATCGGTGGCATATAATGGAGAGTTATAGCAAACCGGAGAACCGGTCCCGGTTTGGTATCCGGTAGCCGACAGGCGCCACTGCGCGTGCGCAGAGGTGGAGATTAAAATCGGCTGGCTGCAAGTGCACCGACCAGGGCCGTACCCAGAAAAAAATTTCGGGGGGGTCAGAACCCCTTAACCCCCCCCCCCCCCCCCCTTCCTGGTTACGGCCCTGGTGTTCGGTCGTTCCGTTGACAGGAACATCCAAACCCTAACATTGTTCAGACCTCGGCATGTACCCTGAACTTTGCCAAAGTACATGCATAGTTGTTGGCGAACACGGGTGGCCCAAAATCAGAACCGCATCACGTGGCCCTCCTGACTGAAAATCGACAGGGACAACGCTACTCGTTTTCACTAATTTTATCTGCCACTGCAACTGATTTGTCACAAAAACTATTACGAGGTTTGTAGGTGATCCGAGTCAAGGATTTATTCGAAGCGGTATCTACCGAGAAAACAAAAATCGTTGCACTCTCTTTTTGAAAACTAAGACACTCGTTAGCTCTAGGAGAAATAAAGACTCCTGGAGATTGAGAAAATGTTTAAGCAAATAGAGTTGGCGGTTTTTCCTTCCTGGGGCTCCGAGGACTCCCGATGACAATTGGGTTATGATGAGTTCGAGTCTGTTGATCACGGGGAAGAAATAACTTTACGTGGGGGGATGGCATTTTAGAGCAGATTTTGCGAACTAAAAAAAAAAAAAAATTCTAAACGTCCCACGTACCTTCCCCCCGTCCACTCAAGATAAAATATAAAAAAAGCAAAAAAAAAAACAAAAAAAAAAACGGTGCTATTGGGGCAACACAATTTTTAAAGCAGCACTCAAGTGGATTTTGAGATCGTCTATTAATGTTAAGGCCACGGTCCCACTGAATGTGGCAGTTTAGGTACTTTTCGGCAGGCCATTACTCATCTCCTTTTAAATACTGTTTTGTGGGATTGATGTCATTTGAAAGGCAATGCAATCCTCTTTCATTTGATATTATGTATGTGTTGGTTTTTACTGTTCATGCGCATTTGTAGCGTTGCAAATATGATGGCGCGGACCCTCACTTGCTCCGCTAGTTCATGTTTTATGAACGATCCATTAGAGATAGCACGGTTCCAATATAGCAGTTTTGTTAAGATGATGTCGGAGCAGAATCTAACGATCCACTTTTTTGATATTTGCACTACTTTGTTTTTTTCATCCCTCCAAATATTGCCCTAAAATTGACATTTTTCCGCACAAATATGTTTTAATGACAAGAGCTAGGGCAATGAAATTAGCTACAGATGTAGTGCTTATAATTGGTAATATGCAGAAAAAAATGTATTGTTGTGTAAATTTTTTTTTGTTTAGATATTTTATATCAAACGTAGCACTTTTTTGTGCTTCGTGTCATGGTAGTTCAAATGCCGCTGAAGAAATAATTAAACTATGATAAAATCTTTTATAAAATTTAGAGCTACAATGGTTCCCCAAAAGGTGGACGATGGCTTTTTTTCATTTTCAAAGTCATAACGCTCCAGGAGCCCTTCAAACTTACCTGTTTTGACGCATATCTGTTTTGGACATCAAACAGATTTATTGGCATTTAATAACATTTATAGTTTGGAATAGATATACATTGCGATGTATTAAATTTTCACAATGATATTTCTTTGGTTTCTTAATAGGTGTAGAGCTTAGCTAATTTTAAAAACAATTAAAAACTGTTTGGGTGATTTGTTGCGCTACCTGGCGGATGGCAGACAAACTGCTGATTTCTAATGTTCAAAAAATTTCCGAGGGCGGCGTTGGCGTCTGTATCATCATCAATCTCCGTGTCTTTTTACCCTCACATTTAAAAAATATATTGGAAGATTTACTATCGATAACTGAATGGTTTAAGTACTGGGTCAGGCTAATAAATCTAAGACCAATATTTACACAAGCGTAGCGTGATATAATGTGTTCATTATTCGATATGATTGAAATCAATAAACAATGAAGACGAAGAGGAAAAGAATACACCCGAGTTCACTTTATGCCTAGAGTCACTAAATGAGCTTTAAAGTATCGGCACTCCGTTCCCCAAAATTGTTTTGGGCGCCGCCATTTTGGGTCTTGCTCAGAGCAAACGCAACTGCCGATCATCGTGATCTAAAAGTACGACTTCCTCAGCATTAGATGCGGTGCTAGGAAGCTGATGCAATATTGCAATGCTCTGTCGCGGGTTGTTTAAACATTTGTGAGGGAGGGAAAAGCGTTTCCTGTGATTTTAGATAAAGCTTCATATAACTGGCAACCATGATTTTAAGCCACAATATGGCCAAGTGTCGTTACTCTGAACCGTAGCTAATTTACTGGCACAAGCGGGAACAATGAAGAAGAGGCAGGCGTCAAAAGGTAGTGGCTTGTGGAATCCACGGGGCTTACGATATGGCCCCTCCATGTATTACTGGGTGGAGCACTTCATGTGCCCTTTGCTTAGGGTGGAGCACGACATCTGGCCATTTTGTCCCCCTCTTTTATTTTTATTTTTTGTTCAGAAGCGCGTGAAAGAGCGTGTCCCTGCACGCGCTCGTGGCGCTGATTGTGCTATGGCGACATTTTGTTTTCGTCGATTTCTTTGTATTTTCCCCGTGAGCGCGTGCTGTCGGCATCGGGTACTACAGAGGGTGGCATCACCCTAAACAGAAGGACATTGAGGCACACTAGGTATTACAAGCGTCTTGAACAAAAGCATGAATAGTGTTATTAAATAAGCTACGCTTCAGAGTAGCCACGCTTGGCCTTAGTATGGCTTAAAATTATGGTTGCCAGTTATTTGAAGCTTTATCTGAAATCACAAGAAACGCTTTTCCGTCCCCCACTTTAAACAGTTTGCGACAAAGCAAAGCAACATTACATGAGCTTCCTAGCACCGAATCTAATGCTGACGATGTCGCACTTTTGAATCATGACGATCGGCAGTTGCGCCTGCTCTGCACAAGCACCAAAATGGCGGTGTTCACAACACTGTCGGGGAAGAGAGTGCCGATACTCTAAGCGCAGCTCATTTATTGGCTCTAGTTGCCGCGAAACTCCTTTTCCCTGACTGAAACTGAAAGTAAATATGAATAATACACCATTATTATAGCTTATTTAGTTATAACCAAATACACATAATGAGAGGAGGAAGCGGGCGGGTAGTAGAAACGCGGGTTTTATACGCGACCGTTCTAACCGTCTCAAAAGAGAGAATGCACGAGCTTGCGCTGGTTTACAAAAAAAGGCATCCAAAGAAAAGAGGCGGCACACTGTGTTCTTTGTTATTATGCGTCTAATTGCAAATTGTTGTGTGTATGTTTATTCAGCCGGAAGTTAGTCTGCCTTAGTGGGCGTCTGGTGTCTCAGCTGTAGATGAGCAATTTAGCCAGTGCGGTACAACCGAAAACCTGGGGTCTTCAACGTGCGCCACGCAGTAGTGATGCACGACCGCACGCCGGTACGATGCTCTTCCAGATCGAAACGGGCAGGGGCGGGGTGGGTTCTGCAGCGCGAGCTTTCGCTCCCAGTGCTCCGAGCTGGTGTGCGCTAGACCATGCACTCGGCAACCAACCCCCCCTTGTGCGTCTAATTTATATACAGGTATAAGTATTTGAAGATCGACAATGGACGTCGATCGTCTCGAGGTAATGTAACGTAATAACATTATATAAATTATAAACTGGTTGAAGGACTGAACGACTTAATTTTTCAATTCTTGGATTGTAATGTGGCGGTAGCCTATTGTACTTACTGTTGATGAAGAGCAATATGAGGTGACGAGGTAATGATTAATTGATGAGGCTCTATAAGGACGACGACATTAATGGGTGTTGAACCACAACGTCTTTTTTTCAAGTTGTTTCAAGTATCGTGTACCCAAAGACTTTCTTCACCCGCAACAGTATATGGTAGAATCAATGAGGATGTTGCTTTACAACTGTACGTGGAACAGGAAAACTGCACTGTGCAGAAGCGCGGCTTACTCGTTAATATTAGGGACGGATTTCTAGCAGCATTCCCTGATTGACTACTTGGAACAAATGGCCTCGTTGACGTAAAGTGTCCCCGTTCCAAAACATTCTTGAAGCATACTTAAACCGCAAAGGAGTATGAGGCGAAAAATAAGAAAAAGGAGTCTGGTGTGAAAGGTCCAGATCACCACCGTAGCTTCTACTATCAAATACAAGGGCAGTTACACAATACACAAAGAAAGGTTTGTGATTTAGTTATATTTACACTTAAGGGCATTGATATCCAACCTATTCAGAGAGATGACACCTCCTGGTCAACCAACATAGAGCCTTTTCTGCTCAAGTTTTACATGGAAGGCCAGACTTCCGCTGAAATTCCTCACGTAGACGAGTTGTCCGACCGAATAAACTGCCATTACTCCCGATGTGGGTATCTCTCGATCTTTGTTCGTAAGCGATAGTATCATGAGATCGAGGGGTGTGGCTATTCTTCCGCCGAATATTGCTTCGGCGGGTTTTTTTCCGTGTAAGATGAGACCGACGCGTGCTGCCGGAACAAGAACCTGGCGATTCTTCACTGAACTGCTTCTTCCGTAAGCTTCAAAAGGGATTTTTTTTTCGTTTCGCACACCATCTGTTCTGCTTGCCCGTTAGTTGCAGGATGGTATGGTGCACTAATGTGATGCCTAATGCCGTTTTTTTTTTCTTCAAAAACTTGTTTATTTTATTTGAAGCAAGATTTGGCGCGTTATCAGAGAAAAGTATTTTCGGTAGGGCAAAAGTAGGTAAAAGAGACCGTAGAACGTCAATGACGTGTTTGGACGCCGTGGCAGGCATCGTGTAAACTTCCAGCCACTTAGAGTACGCATCGTACATGACTCCGCAGATGTGGATACGTTTCGCCACCCACCGACTGAATAGTGAATCGTTTTCAGTTACTGTTCGAGTCTTTCCACAAAGTTAGCCCAGGTGCCAGGACTTCTGTCGAAAGCGGTAAGTGTTCGAAACGTCGACAACGTCGGTAGCCACGTGTTGTGCTTGAAACTGGACACTTACCCATCGCTGAGAAGAAACTTGCTTGTTCGTCTGCCATGAGTCGTCCGATATCCGGTCATCACCACAACACCATCTCCCGACAAAACTGGTCTTCATTGTCCGCATGTCCATGGTTAGCAATCACGTCAACTTATAAATTCCCGAACGCTCATAACTTGCCGTCGCTAAACGCCGTTCATTCATAGCGTCTTCATTGCAAATAAACGTCTTCCTATTTCTTCTGATGGTTTCCCTAAGCTGTACTTACAACATAATGTGTGTCGGTACTTCCGAAAATATTGCAACGGCGTTTGTTTTCCGGGAACTATACTGTAACAACCTTTACAATATCTTTCGGACCCCGTGAAACACAATATTTCGTGACGTTATTTTAGTCGTCATTAAAATGGTGAGGTAAGTACCGTAAATCGCGAAGCAGTTTACTCGACGTCCGCTTCCACTGGTTGAGTCTACTGAGCGTGCATTCCTGCAGAGGAAATTTTCATTGATAGAATATTGACACGTCAATCAACATTTGATTCCTTCTTGGTAAGATTTATTGCGAAAGCACGTTACAACCGCCGACCGCATCTCCCTATTGGGCAGGAGATCGAATTATAGGGGGCGCTTTATCGAGCTTGTTGTCCCCACAGCCTGGTGTTTACCAACACAGCATAACAAAGAAATTGAACCTCGTCGAGCACGGTCTGGGCACGAGCGCTTCGCTTTGACCAGTGCTTTGGTCGCACGAGGAGCGGCCTTCGAATCGTCTTCTTCGATTTCTCAGATCAAAAACAAACAAGGAAATGGGGTTTGTTGTCCCCACAGCTGAAGCGCACCGCTAGAGGCGTGACTGTTCGATCTCCTCCCCAATATCAGACAACAATTTATACCCAGCCATTCTCGCATACATCCGTTTGCTGGGCCACGCTACTTGAGCTAGCTGAGCACAGCTGGCAGCGGCGCGAGCAAGGCCACGAGGGGAACGTGATGATGCTCGAGCCATCCCACTGTGAACCAATGTTTCGGCCACCCCACGGGTGCGTGTCGCCATCTATTGGTTGAACTAACGCCTTGTTCAAGATGGCTGCCGTGGGACCGCAGCCTTAATAACTGAGCCTACGGGCCCTAAGTATCCTAAAAAAAACGACCTTGCACTCGTAAGGGCCAATTTTCTTATTAAAGATCAAATCAAAGACCATGACACGCCCTTCGCTGAAGCACACAATATCGCACACCGCTTGTCCGGAGAAAGGGACCAAGTCATGATGGAGACATCTTTATCCTTCGAGCCCGGTGTTCGAACCCGGCTGAACTATCCTGCCCCCTGGCCACGCGCCTCGAGCCTCGTGCCTTAGTCCCGCCCTTGCTCCCCGAGAGCGGCCGCATCATCGCCAAAGTTCTAGGCAACGTTGGTTCTAGGTGTCCAAAATCCCCACATCTTCCCCCTCTTCTGAATTGCTCATGTTCTACAAAATCAGCAGGAACTCCTTATTTTACTGCAGAGATTCGCACCAACCCTCCTTTGGGCGGCAGAACACCTCCCAAAAAATATTAAACACCCGTAGTTTATAAATCAATGTTCCCCTTAAAATTTCAACAAAAAACAAAGTGAGAATAACAAAATATTTTTCTGCTTTCCCACCAGTATCTCCCTCCAACGGAGCATCATCAATAGCTCCGTTCAACTTTAAAATTTATTCAGCTCACGCCCCGACTAGCTCGAGTGAAGGACAGAGAAGGCACAACCAAGTAGGCATTCGTTTTCAAATAAACACTTCTATAAAATTAAGAAGAAAAGTAACAATAACAAACCATTTTCCTGCTTTCTGACCGGCCTTACCCCAAACGAGCGCCATCAATAGCGCCGCGCAAATTAAAAAGTCTTCTAGCTTGCGCAACGACTAGCTCGATTGAAACGGAAGAACAAGCAGAACCGCGGACACTATCGCTTCAAGAGGAATTAAACTGCAGTGATAAGGCTTGCACTCTATGATCTATCCACCCTATTGTGCGGATGCGCGGGTTACACATATATATATACGTTATTTGGCTTCACACTGTTTTCACCTTCTCAAATATTACGGAAAGGAGTTCCACGGAAAGACGTTCGGGCACTAACGCACCTCAAGCGTCGATAACAGCGAGACTTGTACGTTATCCGTCACATTTATGAGTAATTTTGTAAGGAGATAATTACATATTTTACAAAGTAATTGTAATGTCATTTTTCTGCTTTTTGACGTAAGGGAATGATTGTAATCTATTACATTTTCGTTTTCAATCACGGGGAAAAAAAGCGGGAATATAAAATACCAACAACAAAAATATCGTTCTTAAAAAGATTTTGTTTTTGTAAGGGAAAGCTTTACTGGAACCACGCTGTCACCTGCACATACAAAACTCAAAGCCTGGCGTTCTTCCGGTACTGAAAACATTTCTTCACGCCGCCTAAAACCTCAAATGGAATATTTTTTTTTTGTGTGGCTTGGTTAAGGGCAAATTATAACTCGTCAGCTTGCTCGCCCACAACGAAGGGGAAACACACTGATGCAAAGAACGGGACCCCCAGTGCAAACAATATTGGGCAAACTCACAAAATAAAAATGCTTCCTTCCAAAAAAAAAAAAAAAAAACTGCCAATGTGCACGCGAGTTGATGTAGGGAACCCGTGCGCGCCTTTTTGTCTCTCCACTCATTTGCTTTCGATGACGCGAATAAGACACAGAACGATCGCTCACTGAGCGCCTTCCAAAAGGTTGAGAAAATTAGCTATATCCTCTTCGGGGCATAGCGACTGTGACAGTTTGCATAATGTACAACAGAGAAATAGACTGAAAAGGATATGACATTAACTGGCATGCTGCTCAAAAGATATTAAAACACTGATCATCTTTGGGAGCCACGAATGTTTATTTGATATTTTTGCGGCGTTTCACCAAATCTTCTAAATGCTTCAGGTTGCTTATATCCCGTCACCCCTTTCGTGCATCATTACTTCTTTTTTTTTTTTTACAATATTACAGCACGCTGTTGGTAATATTTGGCAACTTTCCGCGATGGTAATAGCGCCGTCTGAGAATCGCGTTCCCCAGCTCTTGTATGAGCGACTTCAGAATGAAAGTGCTTGCTTACGCCTTCCACACGTGGAAGTATCTGGTAAGACGTACTCTTACGTAGTTCGTATTTCACAGAATCAGAATCACTGCTCTCGCTGGGGGGGGGGGGGGGGGGGGGGGGGGGGGGGGGGGCGTTGTCGTTTCCTTACCTGACATTTAGTTGAGGAACACTAAACTGTGGTACGGCCGACTCGTGCTACATTATATTCTTGTTTTCTGAGGGATCCTTTGATGTTTTTGCTGGTTATATATCCCAAAAACTCCATCCTCTTATTCACCGACGTCTTAACCAAGGTACGACATGTGTTCAGAGCTAATGAAAAATTAATATAAAAATATAATCTATAATTTAATTATTACGCGTAATTGCCGTGTCCTGCTATTTTCCTATACCACCGTTTGGTGATATCTGCCGTCTTAAAATATGTTTTTATAATCTTTTTACATGTATTGATTTTATTCGATGTTTAATTATTTCCATTAAAATTTTTATATCTTTGTGATTCTAGCCCCATCAAACTCCGGATGTAACAACGAAGCTCTGTGCTTTCACCAGGGCGAGAAGCTGTGCCATTTTTCTCAAGAAGCACGCAATGCAGTGCGTCAAGCATTCGTGATTGCCTCAATTAAAGGGTGTGGAGCACGGCGGAAGACACCTTCCCTTAAAAACGAGGCAAGAGTCGGACGTGACTTTCGAGAGCAAGAGTTTCCCCAGGAATTGAAATTAGGGGGGGGGGGGTCTAAAGTTTTAGGAGGGGGGGAGGGGGTTAGAGGTGGCATTGAGAATAGAGGAGTTGTTTTGAATTAAGGGAGTGCCTTCGGAAGAACAAGGGGGGGGGAGGGTAGTACAGCCCCGTAGGGGGGTGTAAGGGAATCACTGTTCGAGAGCCAGCTGTTGCTCAAGGTCACACAAGTGAGACTGGTGGCAACAATAAACACTTCTATAAACCTCTTGTATTTTTTGTCTTACCATAGGACAGTAAGGTAAAAAGTAACACCGCTTAAGTAACGGATTACTTTTTGTAGTAACGGTCACGTAATTTTGTACAAGGGTAATTGTAACTGTACTTAGTTACAATTTAGCATGTTGTTATTGTAAATGTAATCCCTTACTCTTCTTTTAGTAACGTGTTCAAGTCTGGTCACACCTGTGTGTACGGGCACTTTTCGCTTTCGATATCCCACAGAAAGTTCACTCCGAGAATTGAAGTTTTGTCGATCGTCACCAGCTTATTTGAATGCAGTCGCGCACTTCCCTGGAAAGAACCACCCAACACAGGAAGCCATGGTGTCGTCTGCTGGCAAGGTAGTGAAACTTTATTATGAGCTTTTGTCATCGCTTTATGGTACTGAAACGGTAGAAAATGTCTTCAAGATTAGATTTCAAGGAGGCGCAATGCTTACAAGAAATTATTTACTTTTATATCAGACGATGTCTAACCTCACGTCGAGCCCCATACATTTGTCCATAGCAACGGCCCTAGAAACGGTTTGTTTTGAGCGGAGCGCCATGTTGTGACGTCATCACTTACGAAGTCAATTAACCATTTTCATTGGCAAACTTTTATGGAGGTAATGAAGACCCGAGGATGTCTCCCCCGCCCCAAGAGAAAATACTGCTCGTGTGATGCTATTGCTGTGAATTTAATAGGAAAACTCGCCATCCAGAACTGGCCAGTTTTCACTAAAGCCCACCAAACAATATGCCATCAAAATCACGCTTCTACAAAAAGCACTAAAGTGCCCCTTCAAATAGCCCTGCATTCGTGCCGCTCTTTTTAGAAAACACTACACATAAAAAAGAGCGCTTGAGGCTGAGATCATTTTCCTGTGAAGGCTGGTTCACGCACGTGCAACGGCTTCAGGCCCGTTTACACACTTGCGACTCCCTAGAACCGAGTGCCTTAGAACCTCTTAAAATCTCTTGCGAGAGAACACAATGGTACGCAGGGTTGGGCAGTGTCGCGTTACAAATGTATCGCGACAGTGTTTCAGAAATACATTTTTTATCTGTATTTCTGTATCGCGAATTATTTTGTTTCACCAGTATCTGTATTCCTGTATCGAAATACATTTGGATTGTTTCTTTGTATCGCGAAACAATCAAGGTGAAATGTATTTCGTTACATTTCTTGAAAATACACCTCCCCCCCCCCCCCCCCCCAAAAAAAAAAAAAAAAAAAAAACCTGAACTTTTTTTATTTTTTATTTCTGTGGGCAGTAGGGTTAAGGAGATGCTGGGGTATGGTTACTATGCTGACCAAAGCTCTTTCCGATTCTCCGAACTATTTTTCTATTCGTCCTCTTTTCTCTTCTGAGTAAGGTTGCGTCGGGGACTCGAACCAGGTGGCGTGCCACAAGTGGAGTCAGAGCATCTTTTGCCGCAGGTAATTAGGTAGGGATTTCTTGAGTCATTGTTTGCTGGCATCCAGTGCCCACTGCTAACCGTCTCTCTCCCCTTAGCAAACACAGCGACAGTACACCCAGCCGGCAAAGCTGAGTCACAGTCCGTTGCAGAACGAGCCTGGCGGGGGTTGACTTCAAATAGTAGGATGACTCAGCAGTGAAGTTCAACACATATTAGAATGCGTCTGCGGCTGCGCCCGTAATATTGCACGGCTCAAGGGTACGTCATCAGCCGACGTGAACGTTGACCCTCTGCTCTGGTGATCCAAAACTCAGGAAGGAGGCGAGACGTGGCATCGCTGTCCCGACCCAGACTTCGTACACCTGCGACTCGTCTCGAGCGCGCTATTTCTCGGAGAGCTCGCAACTGCGCCGGCAATATCAGGTTGCAATCCACGAGGCCTCTGTTTGGATGATGATAGGCGAAACTGGAGGACTGAAATTCATGCGTCGGTGACGGAGGGTCGGCAGGAAGGATCTTCACAACGGGGATGCCACCGGAACGTTTTTTCAACCATAAAAGAAGATAAGAAATGCGTTCCAGAATGCTTTAGGTGGTCCACTATTCTCGAAGATTCAAAATGCCACCGCCTGCACGATCTTCAACTTTCATACAGCAGCATAGTAAAGTTGCATGTTCAAGGCCACAACTACAGATCAAGAATACCAGTTCTTTTCACCGTCACGTCATGTGATTAATGTTGACAGTGACGTCCTTATTGGACAGGGGCGTGGTGATGTTTTGATGGGATTTGGGATGACGTAGAATTTATTTAGAGGTCGATGTCAGGGAAGAGACCGCGGTCAGTCCTTGGTGGAACGTTTTTTTGAGCCTATTGAAGACTCCTCGTCGTCTGAAACCACTACCTTCAAGGCAAAGTGCCAAGCCTACGGGAAAGTAATTCCCGGATCCCAAACTTCCACTTCTGACTTTAAACTTCATCTCATCTAGCGTCTCAAACATATATGAAAAATGTATTGCAGTATCAGTATTTGTGTACTTGTATTTCTGCCCTCCCTAAAATGTATTCCTGTTTTTGTATTTCCAAAGACTCTTTGCCTCTATTTAATATGTATTCCGATACGTATCGCGATACACCTTCACAGATATATTTCAGTATCAGTATTTTAGCTACTATTTTAATGTATCCCAGTATTTGTATTTCCAAATACATTTTTTAGTACTTCTGCCCAACCCTGGTGGTATACGCTGGCGCCATCCATGCGCTGACGCTAGAACTGCATTTCACTACAGCGAAGGTTTTGCGGTATTTGCGTGGTCAAATGTGCGTACTACCTGTGAGAAATGGTCGATTCTAACATTGCCAAAATATTTTTGAGCCACGAAAGAGGAAATATACGGGACGTTTGAGAATGATCTAAACGACCAATTCTCATAGATCGTAGGCACATTCGATCTCGCAAATACCGCAAAAACCTTCGCTCTAGTGAAATGCAGTTCCAGGGTCTCCTCACGGGTGGCACCAGCATGCCAGTGTGTCCTCTTGACAGCCTAGATTAAAGATGGGGTCCGTCTGAATCCACGGGGTGAGTTTCCGATTTAATGGCGTATGCCTCCGGCGGGGATCGGTCGCAAGTGTGCATGCGCTGCGTTGTCGCGTGGCGAGGAGGAAAACCGGCGGAAAGGCGGAGACGTTAGCAGACGATCAACCCTTTTGCCCTCGCCGCTCGTATTGCAAACGCGACCCGTAAACCACGTGACCTTGATCGAGCAGTAGGACTCTGTTCGTAACACAGGCTCGCTAGTGTTCTCTCGCCATAAGACATCGCAAGAACAGCTCCTACAGCCAAACTCAAGTGTAGCAACGGGCTGTAACGCGTTTTGTTAGATCTGACATCACTTCATCTTTGCCCCTCTCATTCGCTGACTCTGACTTTAGGTCTCAAGTTTCGGCTCCTATATTTACCGGCAATGTTTAATAGTATCGTCGTGTCAAAACACAGATAAGACATCTCCGCTTGTTTGTACGGCGGGCACGAACGGAAGGGCAGTACGATACATCTGAATCCAGCCGGTGCTGGCGTCACCCCACGGCTCCGCAAAGGCAATCCTCAACTGCAATAAAAATATTTAAAAAAAGCGGTCTTTACGAATATCGCAACAGAATTCCGAAAAGAGTTTGGCATAAGCTTAATGCTCTGAGAGGCTACTCTGCTGAGAAAAGAAGCACAGTAATAAGGAACATACATAGACATGCGCACAGCTACAATGGAAGCCTGCATGCCAATAAGACGCCTACGAATCATTTCTATCGAATGGGTTTAGCCAGTGAAGAGTGTGGTCGGTATTGTGCGTATGCGACGGTCATGTAAACATATACTTTCGCCGAGTTAGTTCGATTAGTCTATTTGATTGGTTAGTTGATCGATTAATCGATTTCGGTCAGAAGACACTTCCGTCAGGGCGCTGCTTTCTTTTTACAGTTTATGTGAGTTGGTGCCGTTTCGCCTTCCTAATGCCCGGTTCCCATTAGAGCGACGAACGGAAACCACCGACACCGACATGCCTCCATCACGTGCAGTATAAGCGCGCTTTCTAAAGCTTGGAATCACTCGTGCTTGCTTCACGAGCGCCGAAATACCGCAAGCCTACCAAAGGTACCATCGTGCGCACGCTGCACGTGTTGGGGGCTTGTGGGTGTCGGTGGTTTCTGTTTGTCGCTCTAGTGGGACTAGGGCATAACGCTGTCATTTTACCCAAGCCAGGGCTTGACAGTTTTTTTGGAAACAAAATATAGGAAAGGATCATAGAGAATGAGAATGGCGCTGACCGCATACCTTGGACGTTGACCCTTTCCATAGCTTCGACGTTCTTGAAAAAGTTGACGTCTATAAGGGACGCGCAGTGGATAACGCACTCCACTCCGGAGAACGCTTGCGCCACTGCCTCCGCGTCGCAGATAGTGCCTACGATCTCCCTCATTGGCTTGTCGGTGCGGTGTCCTGCGAATTTAGCATTACGTCAAAACACGACTTGCACGTGACGATATCTTGACGTTATTGTGGTCATTTCTACTTACCAGTACGAAGGAAAGCGAATTCGACAATGCGAAATGATCACAACAGAAGGTACGCGCTTAACAGCAAAGCCACAACAATGACCTCTGATATGACGTCAGTGCAAGCCATGTCTATGTTTTCATGAGTCTCACGGTGCATTTCTGGTGTCGTGTGGAGATTGGAGGACGAAATTTCACAGAGCTCCGTAGAAGATTGGATGGCTCCTGAAGACGCATATTGTTTTTATAAAATTTTGGGCAAGGTGCCGCACTTAATTCATTTCACCTTAGGTCCAAACGCAGCCGACGTACGAGCTGATGGTACCAATCAGACAGCGGCCACCATCATGGTTTTCGTCATGTTACGTGTTCCATTATCGCTGAACCAATCATAAGCAGAAAATGCCTAGTGACTTGCGCTTTTGACGGTGCTTGATTGGCACCATTACCTCGTAGCGTCGGCTACGCGTCATTGAGCGGCTTTCCGATAGGAGCTGATGATACGAAAAGGATCTCACCCAGATTGTTCTTGTAGGGCCTGGCGTCAAAGAGTCGGATTTCCCTGACCTTGGACTGGTCCTCCTGCAGGAGCCTCACGACGTGTTGGCCCAGGAAGCCACTGGAACCGGTCACGAGGACGACTGTAACTGGACGTCCTCCTGAAAGCGCATCGAATGTCGGATAGGCGGTCACACTTTTGCCACGTCACAGCTTTAAACCATCATCTATTGCCAATGAACGGATTTGAATGTACACATTATCTCTGGTGACGTTTTTGGTTAGATTTTTAAACAGACCCCTTCCTCTTTGTCAACAAAGGACAAGCCTTCGAAAGCGTTCTAACGACAAAAGAGTGTGATTTCACACCGCGGTGGTGGTGGCGCTTCGGGCGCACTTCCGGTCTGGGAGCGTTGGAAGAAGTCGTTATGTGGGACGGGCATTCCTTTGTTGCTTTGGAAGACACCAGAATAAAACCTTCCTTCTCGTCAAAAAGCTGCGACTGGGGTTATAACAAAAAAAAAAAAAAAAAAACGGGAAGTTTGTGAAGATCCGTTTTCATCTGTTTTCTACCTGATCGGTTCGTTCAAGAACGTAGATAGGTGTCGCAAAAAGGGAAGACCAAACACCGTCGAACTGCAATTTCTCGTGCGGGAAGCACTCTCGGTTGAATTCTCAGATACTTCTTGGTCGTCAGATTTACTTGTTTTGTTCCAACATGAACGTGGAAAAACCGTCAAGTTGTACGGAACACCTGCAGACTACGTTCAGTGCGTCTTCACGTTCAGACGACCGTCTGACCGTTCAAATTCTCGTCTGCTTGTTCAAACTGTCGTCTCCTCGTTCAAACAACAGCGACCCGTAGACCAAATGTTGACCCGGAAATTGTAATAAAAAGTGCGGGCCTCAAATCATTATTTATTTATTTATTTTTTTTAAGTTTGGAGGTTGGGTTAAGTAGGCTCGGTGTGAGCAGTAGATATAAGGAGATGTTGATCGTTTTTTACCATTGGCCATCACCGACGTGTTATGCGTGATTCACTTGGTTCAATCCTGCTTGCGATTTTCAGTATCGACATCGAGTATCGCAGCTACCGTCACCGCTTTTGAAGCTCGAGCGATGTCACTACTGAAAATAGCGAGCGGAATCTCATAATCAAAATTATGCTGTGGCGTCCATTCTAGAGCGTTCACACGCGAAATGAATCGCCGCACGTCGCATTACTTACACAAAGTTAAAAAAAAAAAAATAAAACACTTTATGAAAAAAAAAAAAAAAAAAAAAACTAGTTAGAGGTGAATTATGGCGTATTTGTATCCCGTGAATCTGAATATCAGTGATCGTTTTGTTCGAAGACGTAACTAAACAAAAAAAAAAAGAAAAAAAAAACATAAAAAACCTTTGACCATTCGTGACATCATACAAGGATTTTTGAGCCGCCAAGCGCGTGTCGGTCTTGTGGACAGCGCGTGCAATTGCATGGTTGTCAGGTGTATTCCCACGCACTGAAACCAGTCATGACGCCTACTTTTGACCATTTAAAACAAAATACTAAGAGTGTGGGTGCATAGCTTTGATAGGCGCTGTAGATGCGCGAATGCAGAGATTCCAAAAACTACTAGTGTGACGTCTTTTGGGCGGCAAAATTAAGTTGTTTGGAACTTCGCCCCGACCAAGCTATGTCAGAAATAAATATGGCGGCTGTCCATACCACACTCCAATACTCAGCTTTTGCCCGCTTCTATAGTCGTTTACAAGGCTGCAGGAAGGCGTTTTAAGCATCAGCAGCTGCCGCAGAAGAGAGGCTCTGCGCATGCCCAGAACCGTTCCACAGCCACGAAAATGGCAGAGCACAAAAGCCAATATACACGTTCAAAAAGAATGCCCTCTTACGATCGATGTGAAAATACTGCAAAGTGTCGTCTGGAACGGGTGTAATACTCACTTCATTTTTATGGTGTCTTTGGCGCACGCCACTTTACAGCCTTTTTGGATCGACCGTAAAAGCACGAAATTTTTTAAGGGGGTCTATAGACCAGTGTCTGCTCTGTTTCACGGGCACCCTCATGTGTGCTTATGCTTACGGCATGACAGAGTAAGGGGGCTGCGTTGTTTGCGAGAGTTCATTTTTTTAGAAACCTTCGCACATTTCGTAATGCAAGAAAGTCAGAAATGCAGTCACGAAGCCCCAACAAATCCACCGAATGCATAAAGTGCTGTAAAAAGCAAAAATATTGTTCTATGCAGGTGTTCAAAAAGGCGTCTTTGGCAGATCGGAACGCAAGGCGGAGGAGCACACCAACCCATAGAGAGCGCACAGGGAACGCACGATGACGAGGCAGCCAACGCGCGCCGTCATTGATCGAGGTCGGGTCGGGGCAACACCACCCATTCCAGAATACTGAAGGCCTCCGGACTCCCCTCTCTTCCTGTATGGAGCGTCATAACATTCGGATGGTGACAGCTCAGCAATTGAGCCCGAGCCCGAGCCCGAGCCCGAGCCCGAGCCCGAGCCCGAGCCCGAGCCCGAGCGTCCGTCGAGGCGTTAATTGGCCATGCAGCCCAGCCGAGCAGTGACGGAGCACTCGTATCCAATCGGTGTCTTCGCTCGATCTCACGGTGATGACGTCAAAATTCTTGCGCACAATGCTAGCGATCAGTCTCTAGGTGGTGTTGGTCGAGTTCGGATGGGGGCATCTGGCTGGTAAACAAAGGCACGAGGTGCGCGAAGAGCAGGCGAAATTGTCCGCCTTATAGTCCGCAGCAGGACACACGAAAGGCTTACCCAAAGGAAGGCACTCCGCCGCTCCTCCGGTCATTGTACCGCGCGCTCACGATCCCGCTTTGAGTAGAGACTGCGCGCCTCCGACGAGGCAGTAAACGCCGCTTCGACACCGATAAGCGCGACGGTACTTTGAGGCGTCGCGCGAGGTCGACCGGTTTTTATCGGCGAGTCGTCCCCGTCAACAGCGAGGGCAAGCTCCTTCGAACTATTAAAAGCCCCGATCACGCCCAGACCACGTTTCAATGTAGACTTTCCTTTCGGCTCAAGGGCGCACGCACCTTCCGCGCTTTCCAGGTGGGTGCTCTACGACGTACGTGGGACAGTCGTCGAGTCGGGTCATTGCGGGCGCTGGCCGCTTCGACCACGGTTCCGCTACCTTTCCATCTTTACAAACACGGGCAGTCCCTTTCTTGCCTTAGAAGAGACTTCCGGTCGTTTTTAGGGAGGCCTTCAGAGCTTGATCACGTCATGGTTTTTATGACGATTTAGCGCTGCAGGAATCCCAAAGTTGAAGATTCAGCGAGGTCCTTACGCTGTGCGGGGAACCGGTAACCGAGTGTGTTAGCGCACCACGGATCCGACCACGTGGAGCGAAACCTCGCGCTGCAGAACCCAGGGGTCCTGTGTTCGATCCCCACCCCTGCCCGCTTCGATCCAGATGAGCGTCGTACCGGCGTGTAGTCGTGTATCACCAATGCGTGGTACACGTTAAAGACCCCAGTGGCACTGCACTGGCTAAACGTCTCATCTACAGCTGAGACACCAGATGCCCGTGACGGCCAACTAACTTTCGGCTGTCTAAACATACACATAAAACAATTACGATTAACTCCCTGCGGCGCTTTTACGGAAAGGGTAGCTATTTTCGGGACCTCCATATATGCCACTTTATAGACCAACGAGCGATTTCCAAACAACGTTTGCTCACACCAAGAATATTCACTGCCCGTGCGCACAAATTACATTCGCGTGAATAGAAGCGTCGAGCCGACAGTAGCGCCACCACGGCGGCGTGACGTCGGAGGCCGGGTGGATAGCAGCGGACGAGCCATTCCAAGCCAATCCGACGCTGGGAACGCATCACATGGCTGCGCGTTCCGTGTGTGGTTGCGTCCGTTCCTTCCAATGTTTCTAGAACACTCAGTTGGGAAACTCACCATTGAGACTTGGGCAGCTGGCGTCCACCGAGACCGAGCTGAATACAACAACAGCGCCACTCTTAGTCTTTTGTCTTTACTGCGTTCACCTTGAGCTTTTAGAAAGCATGTTGTTGCGTAAAAACCAAAAGAAAAAAAAAACTATTTTTGTAGTAACTTTTATTAGAGTTTTATACAAAATAAGGGGCGCGTGATGTTTTCTAATATCTTTCGTTTGCAAGGTTTTGCGGCACAATTAATATTGTTTTTATAAAATCCTGTCTCAGCGGTGATTTCAGGCAGCGCGTCCCGACCTATATTTCGTTTCAGCTTCGGTCCGAGCGCGGCCGATGTTATAAGCCGAAAGGCCAATCAAACAGCGAAAGAAGCACAACGTCATGGCGTATACTCTGTAATTGATAGGACTAGCCGGTATTCGCAGGCTCTCTTTGCATGATCCTCCGCCGGCTAGTCCTATTAAGCACAGAGAGCACGCCATGACGTTGCGCTTTTCGCACTGTTTGATTGGCCCTTCGTCTGATAACATCATCCGCGCTCGGACCTCAGGTGAAACGGAGTATAGGCGCATCCAAATTTCGGAAGTAATTTGCGCGCGTCCGCTTAGGAGACGGGGTGGCACCCCTCAAACCCCTTCTCCCATATGTTCCGTCAAAATAGACGATTAAAGCCAAAATCGAAGTCGCGTGCAGTTCCTCGAGTGACCGCTGGGGGAGAAATGGTGGCGTTGCGATCGCCATTAGCTTAATGCCCCTTCATGCTTTAAAAGTAGCGCAAGATGCGTCGATGCACGAGGCACGTGCGACGTACAGCCCTTTGGAAAGATCTAGAGCCACTGAATAAGCGTAGCTTATTTAGTGGCTCTAGGAAGATCATGGCGGCACAGCGCAGCACAGTGCTATACTCTGTTTCACTTTATGATGTACCGCAGGAAAGGCTACAAAAAGAACTTGTTGTTGGGCTAGTTGGTGTTGACTGAATTGGACCATGGTTAAAAGCGCTAAAAAAGACGTACACAAGAAAGAAGACAAACACGGGCGCTACTCACAACTGTATTGGGAAAGGAAGATGGAACTACATATATATATATATATATATATATATATATATATATATATATATATATATATATATATATATATATATATATATATATATATATATATGAACGAATATGTGCAGATGAATGAACCGTACTTAATCCAATGAATTAAAGAATCCAAGTTTTCAGGAACCCGCCGAAAGCCAAAAATTGGCGGAGCCAGGATTTGAACTCTGGGCCTCCCAATGTCCGGTCGGGTGTGCTAACCACTACACACACCGACCGGACATTGGGAGGCCCAGAGTTCAAATCCTGGCTCAGCCAATTTTCGGCTTTCGGCGGGTTCCTGAAAACTTGGATTCTTTAATTCATTGGATTAAGTACGGTTCATTCATCTGCACATATTCGTTCATATCCTCCTCGGAGACCACGTACGATGACGTGAAGTGCCCGTGTTGTATATATATATATATATATATATCTGATACACTTATCGTCACCCATGCTACTCATGCGCGAGATACAAGAGCATAAAACCGTTTACATGTATTTATCGAAAAAACGAATCTCAGCGTTATACAATGCTATTGACGTGTCGCTGACGCACTGGGGTCCCCTCTTCTTGATAGAATATGCCTCTTGCAGTTCGCGTGCCCTTTGAATTCTGCTTCTACCGAGAATCTTGGTATCACCGAAGCGTGGCTCGCATTTGCAGACCTACTACAGTGCGCGGGCAAATGTGTCCCGCACTGTAGGCTACAAGCGCGAGCTCCTTGCTCTGGGGCACATCTCGGCGGCACAAGCTCTCGTGACTTAAGGGCAGCTGCCAACGCTATGAGCTCGCGCTTCTAGCCTTCGCTGCGGTACAACATAAGTTCGGCGGGTGGGAGGGGCTTACGGCCCGCTAGATCTAGCGGACTCAGCGGGCGCCGCTTCCGCCATGATGTGCCTCCCGGCGAGTGGGTCCCCATTGACATGCGATGTATACGCGTGTAGGTTTTGCCGTTTGCGCTTTTGTTGGCGTAAGGAGAAAGTCGAAAAATCACGCATTTTGTTACGTTAATCATACGTTAATCCTAAACTTACCTCGCACAATCGAGAACTCGGCTTCCAGTCAGCCCTTCTTGGTTTGGTTTCCCAGATCTTGTGCCTTGCGCGGTTTTCTTTTCCTTGCGGGAACCGGTACATCCTGAACCCCTTTTTCGCGTTGTTCGAGCACCCAACGGCACTGCAGCCCCCCATTTCTTTTTCATCTAACGTCTGGCAGAGCGCAGCGCAGAACGATCATTTTCATCGTCGTCTCTCGCTCCATGGACTCTAGCGAGCCGACTGCCGGCTCGAGTCAGTAGGGCAAACGGGTTTTATCAGCCGCCACCAGCCTCACACCAAACAAGGGTGACCCTACCGAAAAATCCGGTATAACTTTTCGCTATCCGGATTATGGAACCGGAAATCTATCTGGAATCTATTCGGATTCTATCTGGAATTTAGTTTTTCAGAGATTATTCCTTTGTCAGCAATTTGAATTTTGGGTTTCCAGAAACAAATTTCCGGTTCCATAATCCGGATAGTGAAAAGTTATACCGGACTTTTCGGTAGGGTCGAAACTTGCAATTTAAGGTTAAAATTATAATGCAATTAAATGCAAAGGTGCAATCAAGCTAGACGGCAAGGCACATCATGGCGGATGCGCACAGTTGCCAGACTGTTTGATCAGTGCTGCCAGACTGGCGGCTGGATCAAAGAACCGCCGAACTCCCCCAGTATAAAAGGCTCTGGGTGAAACGAAGTATAGATTTCAGACGCCATGTTCTTCCCAAAAGTGGCGCGCGGCACGTGTCTCGAGCATTTCCATGGCAATAAAAGGCGTCACTTTTCCCAGGAGGGGCTTTACATTAGCTCGGTTCTCGAGTACGGATCGGTGCCACTTTTTCAGAGCAAGCTCTGTGGCAGTTTCCCAACTGAGCGGTTCTATAGACGATTGCAAGCTGGGCGACTGGCCGCCGCCATGTCTCTGCTCGAGCAGGCACGCCCGTGCGATTACGAGCTTGCCAAAGCTACGTTCACCTGCGCGTTGCACGCGCTTGCACGCATGGGGCACCACTTGTGGCGCCATGCTTGCAATTGTCTATACTCCGTTTCACCTGATGTTGTACCGCAGTGAAGGCTTGAAGCGCGAGCTCATAGCGTCGGCAGTTGCCCTTGGTGCACGAGAGCTTGTGCCGCCGAGATGCGCCCTAGAACAAGGAGCTCGCGCTTGTAGCCTTTCCTGCGGTACAACACAAGGTGAAACAGAGTATAGTAATGTTGCTTCCTTCTGAGTACTTCTATGGTGCCTCGATCGCGTCTTCGACTGGTGTGTTTAGCGCCCTATCCCGCCCATACATCAAAAGTGGTCCCAATGTGGCAACAAATGACGCGAGTGTCATGCTGTTGCCTGTCGTGATCCTGGCGGTTGGCCGTAGAAATGCTGGCGAAAAGCACGAGCGAACGCGAGTGTCGCTTTCGTCACGGCGTACCTTTAGGCGTCCCAACTTCCGGCTGCTCCAGCTTCCGTGAACTGTCACAGTGGAAAGCGACCTGCAGCAGAACAGGCGTCTGCCACTTTTACCACAACTGTTGGGGCGCCGCCAGGGTCGCGACCGGCGACAGAATGACATTTTTATGACGTCATCAGGCGGAAATCGAGGGACCACTTTTTTGGCCGCGGTAAACACACCAGTCGGAGACGCGTTCCAGGCACCATAGTACTTCTGAGTATCCCGTGACACTCACACGGCGTTGGACTGGCTTGGACTGGCTCGTAGTAGGCGCTGCGGTTCCTTTGAGCTGACGGGCTTCTGGTCTGTAGGATTGGTTGTTCGCGCAGGTCTCCGCCCACGGGCAGCGAGTTGTCCCGGTGGTACGGCGTTGTTTGCTACGACGACAGCCGCCTTGTGGGGTGATTCACACATTTTACTGGCGATTTCGTAGTTGCGACGTCGCTCGTGCGGGAAATAAAAAAAATAAAGAAAAACCTGGGGGGAAGCTGAGGTGCCCGACGTGGCACTGCGAATTCGGAAGCAAAAATGCACCATGTGAATCGGGCTGTAGTCCAACCATCCGTTTGTTGGCTTTTTCGCAGCTTCACGTTTAACTATATTTTTCAAGCGCGAGAGGGCATCGTAATGTAGTACCGCTAAATATGTACACGATCTTCGGTTTGTGTAATAGAGGGCTCGGTTGCAAAGTGGGCTAGAGCAGATTAGAGCCACTCTATGTGGCAGCGTAGCTGCCAGAGTAGCGACACGACGCAAAATCATCTAGATGCACGACGTCAGAAGCGCTGATAGTGATCTCCATTTTGGGCCTGGGAGGTTGCCATGGTAACCGTGCTTCTAGCGACGTCGGGGGGCAACCTTTGTAGTCTAGTTGATATCTCCATTCGTTCATTTAAAAGTGGTGTAAAACGCTTGGCATCGCGGTACGGCAAGAACCTCTGGAGGAACGGTGCCTGTTTTTTTCTGAAAAATGAGACGATTTGCAGCCCGGGGACTGTCGGGCGACGAGAGCTGCTATGGTATTGTACGTGCACGGACAAGGCGAGTGGTTTTCAGTGCCGCCGGGATGGCGGCCGCTTCATGGGACGAACGTACCGTCCTAGTACTTTCGGACTTCGCTCCGATGGAACAAAATCCGATTGCGCCGGCCACGACAGGACGATTGGCTCGAAACATGACTGCTGCTCGACTGCCCCATAGTGAGCGAGTATATATGTTTAGCATCCTACTTCTTCAAGACCCGATCATCCCTTCAAGATGAGATTTTCTCACCGACTGGTGAGGAGCGACGTCGATGGGGTTCAACCAAGAAGGACTGCATGGTGGTCTCTAGGGAACTGTTGACGCCATCAAAGGAGACGGACGCCGGATATGAGATGGTCTTGCCGACAGGCTAGATTGTCGTTCGAATGTTTACCGGCATTCGAAAGGTCAATATTTTTATGTGGTGTAGCACACATATCCGTGTTAAAGGGGCCACGAAATTATTTTTAAACTTCTTCTTCCTTACCTGTAATCCTCAACTCAGAAGAGAACTGTGAAATCACGCAGTCGTGACATGCTAGGGCACCGGTGCGATGACCCCAAGCTTTCACCGTGCTTCTTAAGCACACCGTAGAACTTGGCATTCGCAAGTGATAATAAGTTCCGTTAGGGCATTCATTTGCCAGGAACGCGAATTCAAATATCCATGGACGAATCGATTGCTGACGAGCGCATACATCCGAGCGACGCAGTTTTCGCGTCCAATGCGTGAGTTGGGGTCGGCTGACGTCATTTTGGCCTTTGTAGGCATTGTAAAGAGGATATTTAGAACCATACACACATGATGATAACGTCAGAGCACACTGATATTAAGGAGCACAAAACGGGCCCAGCTACAGAAAATAAATATTACACTCGTAAGAAATAGATACGTCTGTAACTTGTTAATTACAAAGACGAACACACCTCTGAGCATCTAAGTTTAATAGTATGTGTTGATGCATTGTCATATAGCAGGACATTTCACATACGTCACTTGAGCAAACGCCAGTTTTTCACTTGAAAAACAAACCAAAAAACACTGCGATCAAATGCAAGCTATTGCAACGAAAGCAAGTTATAGCAAAATCTGCAGAACTGCCAATTCGTAAAATTGGCGATTAGTAAAAAAGGTTAAAGATCGCAGGAGCTTCCTCGCTAAGAAATGCTGTGATTATTCGGTGACCCAGGACTGAAACAATTTCCCCTAGGCCCTACACGTGCCGTATACCTTTCGTTATGATTCTCAGAAATTCAGACTTTCAAAGGAAGCTAAAAAAATGCGAAAATTTTATCCTAAAAACTATGTGGAGCCCAAGTTCGTCTGCTTCTTTTTGCAGGGGTTGTGGTGACGTCAGAACGCCGAGATCTGAGTGGCTCCGATTAAAGGATAGTGGGTAGACCTAAAAGCAAGCTGCCTTGAGGTCTACCCACTATTCTGTATTCAGAACCAATCAGAGCTCGGCGTTCTGACGTTACCACAACCCCTACTAAAAGAGGTGGTTGCGCTTACGCTGCGATATCGTAAAATCGTTGCCTACTTGGGAGCTGTGTGAATATTTATACAGCGTGTAGTTGGTCAGCCATTTCAAAGTTGCGACGAGTCACTCGCTGTAGATGAGCAATTTAGCCAATGCAGTATAACCGCTAGCCTGGCCGGGGTGTATATGTCTTTAACGTGCACCACGCAGTAGTGATACACAACCGCAGGCCGGTACGATGCTCATCCAGATCGAAACGGGCAAGGATGGTGATTGAACCCAGGTTCCATGGTTCATTAGTACAAAACGTAAACATCACAAAAGCTTCCTCGCTAGAACTTTGTGATCATGCGGTTACCTAAGGCAAAAACAAATTTCCCAAGACCCAACATGAGACGCATAGATTCTCAGACACTCTAACGTTCAAATAAAGCTAAGAGAATGCGAAAATTGCATGCTAAATGTCTTATCGATCCTCAAACACGTCCGGAAGCCCGAGCACAGGTAAGGCGATATTAATGATTCTGTCGCACAGGTGCTAATATCCAGTGCGATCTTGCACAGAAGGGGTATAAAGTAGCACTCTTTCAGATCTTCACGTTATACCTAGGCCAGAAAGCACGAAGAAGCCCTAAATCGTCGGCAAGCTGCGGCACATCACGACTATGGGCACCGAACAAACTCGCATCCACCATCTCTGGGCGCTGCCATCTTACCGATGACATCACGGCTCTTGAGAAGTCACGTGACGAGTCGTCACTCGGTTGCTACGGGAACCGAGCCAGCTCGGCTCGTTGCTATGGTACTGCGTGTGACCAATCGCGGTGAGAGGCGGCACAGGGAAAAGCGTGGCGCTACTTTGGCAGCTACGCTGCCATATCGAGTGGCTCTAGAGTACACCAGCTCGGAGCACGTGGACCGAAAGCTCGCGCTGCAGAACCCAGAAATTCTAGGTTCAATCCTCATCCCTCCCCGTTTTGATCTGAATGAGCATCATACAGGCGTGCGGTCATGTATCACTACTGCGTGGTGCACGTTCAAGACCGCAGCCTAGTGGTTGTACCCCACTGGTTAACTTACTTATTTACGACTGAGAGACAAGTCACCCGTTGAGGCAGATTACGTTCAGGCTGTAAACATAGGCACACTAGTCTTGGGCTTATGCAAGATTGACATCCACACTAATTTTCGGCTTGTTTGTGACTGAAGCAGATGTTCGAAACAACGAGCCGATGTAGTGATCATTCAAGCATGTACGTAAAAATCGGTTTACACATGGTCGTTTCCCTACATTACGTTCCATTACGACCGCTTACATCATGAATCATGGGGACATCCGTGCTTCAAATGAAGCATGGCGACCGGTTCCAGGAGCAGCTTTGCACGCGACAAAAGAAACACGAAAGTCCCGGTGAATCATCACGTAACGTAAGAAATCGTACGCAAACGCCCCTGTGTGAACCGACCTTAACGCGTTACAAGTAAAGCCCGAGTCACATGGTGCGATTTTACTTGCGATATTGCCATACGACGTCTCTCGTGCGACAAGAAAAGCCCGGGGGAAGCTACGGTGCCCGACGTCGCAGCTGCCAATTCGCAAGCAAAATAGCACCACGTGAATCGGGCTCACCGCGTTACTTCTATGGAGTTACTTTTTTTATAGTAACTAAGTAACGAACTTAGCGAGAGAAGGAACGAATAATGTATTTTTCTAAAAAGGTGTCTTTGGGCTAGTAGGTTGATGAACACTTCGGGGTAAAACAGCGCAATGGTACACGGACGAAGTGCCGGCGTGACAGTACGCAGCGCCGCGTCTCGTCATTACTTCGTCCTTGTTCCTTTTCGCTGTTTTACTCCGAAACGTATTTTCGTTATTTTCGATGGAGCACCAAGTAACGGTATTAAGTTATTTCTGGAGAGGGAAGTGCACAACGCAAGTTGCCTTATTCGATTTTCACCCAAGCTCGCAACTGTGACTTTACTTCAAGATAGCACTAGCAAGAACACAAAAAGATGATCCTTGATGCATTCAAAAAAAAAAAAAGAAAACGAGAACTTGGCTACTGCTTGAGAAAACGTCACGTCCAGAGTAACAAGAAACCAACTCGTTACTTCTTGAACTCGAGTAACGTGTTACTCTTTAATCTCAGTAACGTATAACGTACTTGGTTACTTTATGAGCGAGTAATGATAATGGTCCCAATAATAAAGATAGTGTGATAACTGCAGTCAATCAATGACGCCAGGAAAGATCTACCTTTATGTGTACAAATGAGCCCCCCCCCCCCCCCCCCCCTCTATCACACACACACACCTGACCCCTTTCTTAAAGGGCAACTCCGGTCCATACTTTCGATTTTGGGATTATGGCTGTTTTTAGTGCAGTTAGCGCCCCTGAGTTGCAAGGTGGAATTTTTTTCTCGTTATTGTGCGTAGTTTTAAAGATATCGACGTCTCAAAGTTTTGTTTGGGGCACGGCCGACAAAACCGAAACTAGCCGCTCGAGGTTCCGGCAACACTGGAAATCAGCCGCTATGTGGACGTGACGCCAAGATCGTTCTCGTTCAGCGAGTACACAGTCCAAGCGGCACCTACCTCTGTTGCGCTAGTCGTCTAAAGATAGAAGGTAAACTGATTTTGTTTTAATTCTGTATAGGTGGTAGTTATCCAGCATATGTAGCAAGAGTTAGTGCGTATACCCAAAAGCTAGCGACTGGAAAACCCGTCAACTCGTTCGATGGCGTACTGGGCGGCCGCCGCCGCGCGTGCGCTATGCCGTGCCGTACTCGTTGCTTGTATATACCCAAAAGCTAGCGACTAGAAAACGAGTGAACTCGTTCGGTGCCGTACTCGGCACCTGTCGGCGTGCGTGCGGTCTCCCGCACTCGTCGCTAGGCCTAAATTGTCATCGGGGCTCCGTGGACGGAGCGGCGTTGCTCTACGCCGCGCTGCCAGTGACGTACAGTGCTGGCGCTTTCGCGCGGCGGGTCAGTCCCAGACACGAAGCTTTGAGGCTCTCCGGCGCGTTCCGCAACAACCGAACGGACGTGTGTCAAGCTGTAGACGTCTGTTTTTTTCGTTATTTTTTTCCTCAGGCGCGTAAAAGCTGAAATTGTAAGCTACGACACTAATTCACCATATAAGTTCGTCCAGGTAGTAAATCTTTGTACAAATAAAAAAAAACTTGCCGCACTAAAAAAAAAAAAAAAAAAAAAAAAAAAGTTCTGTGGGCAGTCATTTTCTTTTTAAAGCTAGCAAAAGTTTTTGTGAGTGATAAAGGAAAACAGAGAACGTTAGCAAAGTGAGAACACTTTCTTTCCCTTCCGCATTCCCCCCCCCCCCCCCGCACAACAATTTTTTTTTATTAGAATACATAGGATTTTAAGTTTTCTTTCGTAACTTTTGACTAAGACTTTTTTTTTTTTTTTTGCATTTTTAAATATTATATTTACCTCCAGCCGAACTCGGGCAAATTAGAGAGTTGTAACTTACAAATCCGAACTTTCGCGATTTCTTTCAAGTCCTTTGTGGTATTCACAAGCACAATGTTAATTAATACTGCTGCGTAACGGGTTGGAACGATTGGGAGGCGAATGTTTATATCGCATGAGCTTCACGCGCCGGCTGTTCGCTAGTAGTCGTTACGGACCTGAATACTACGCACGAGATTGCGTAGTAAACAAGCAGTGACGCAAAGCAGAACATTGTTTTCGTTTTCATTACAAGCTTCAGTGTTTGGAGCTAGTTCGTGGTTGTACTCTAGATGCCCACCATTCCCCATTCAACAGACATTCAATGGAGCATGAATGCTCAATCTTCAACACTGCACTTGACAATGACTGTTTTATTTATTGATCAGGATACTTTTATCATGTTTACCTTTTCTGTACATGTACGATGGGCAAAGAGCGACGGCACGGCATCCTTTTTAAGCCTCGACCCCTTCGCTGACAAGCCACAAGCAACCAACACCCGTAGGTTTCGTTCGTAACTCTCCGGCGAAAAATGATCGGAGCAGAGCTTCGATCTGGGGGTCGACGTCCAAGGCTTTCCAAAGTCCACTCGTCGAACAGCGTTCACCCACACCTTCTCCGATTTCCGATCCGTTGGAAACTTGTGAAAAAGCACCTCCGGGTTGCGCAGCGGCTTGTTTGAGCAGCCCACAGCGCTTTAAGTTGTACTCGGCATCTTTCGAGGAACAGCTGGGCAGTCTAGGGCGCACCGAGTTGCTCGCTAAAACGAGTCTAGGAGACCTCACAAGCAAATAAACAAAAGGCTATACCGAAGCTACACGGGCTACAGGTAAAAGCAACGGCTAAACACGCAATTACAAGCCGAAGTAGCGGTGGTAGCGGCACAAAGAAGCGCGCGCGACGGCTGCGCCGTGCTCCCTTCGGGAACGGAGTAAAGAGAACGATGTTGACATCACGGCCCAATGTTGCTTTAGCGATCGGCAACCCGCTGGCCGCCCGCTAAGGAGCGGCGGCTCGCGTTTTTATTATCGGCATTAGTTAAGATTGCGGCGTCCCACGGACGTGAAATTTTGGCTGGGGTCGTATTTTGTGTCACTAAAGCGATACCAGTAATTTAATTCATTTTGAGTTTTGGCCGGAGTTGCCCTTTAATTCGGTATGTGGCTCGTCCGACGCCCTCAGAGGCGCGCCGCTCGGAATCCTCGCACCGTTTCGGAGTTAGTCCTCTCAAATAAGGTACCGACTAAGTCCGGTTTATCGTTTAATAGTTTAGTTCGACGCCAAACATGAAATATTTTAAAAATAAGGTGCTGCTAAAATATAAAAAAGCGTATTTCTTGGAAAAGGATTGTTCCTTCCTTGTCTCTTCGTGATATCACTGGCGACGGGATATCACCTGAAGCATTCGCTCAAAACATCTTGATATGCATGCCACGTTTCCACTCGAGCCGAGGTCGTGCACGGCGTAGGACGATAGAAAGAACGCATCAACCCGAATATAGTTAGTAAGACTATTGATATGCTATCTAATACTGGCGTTCCAGACTGCAAAACGCCCTGTCTGCCTGCTATCTCGTGATAAGCTTTTTTACGACGGCAATATGGTTAGCCCAATAATATTCCTACAATTGTAGAAGTCCGTCGCAGCTCTTGAGGACCAGCCGAGTTCTTATTCGAGTAAAACATATTTCACGACCGGATAATTAAAACGTTTAAAGATCACATACAATTCATTCAAGCATTTCGAAGCAGGCTGCGGCGCGATTATAATAAAACGCAGCCAGCTAAGTATGACCTTAATACCTCTCGAATATGCCTACCAAACACACACTGGAGTAGTCGAAGAGCGCAAGACAGCTGTAAAAGAAAATAGCACCGCACGACGAAGCGAATTTGACAACTCTTATCGACGGAACAGTCGACAGTGTGCCACAAGAAGGGGTGCCTCTACAAGGCACGCCGTCGGGGAACTTCTTAGCATACCGATCACTGGAAGTATTTGCGCCCGGCAGAAGAAACAAAACTGAGCAAAAGCAAGGTGAAAGGACGTCTTTTTTTTTTTATTGACACCAGTTGGCCGCAGCTGGAGGCCAGCAGCTCTTAAAACGTAATCTACAAGAAGCAGCATTGTCATAAAAGCATACGGAAGGACGGCTGGTGACAGGTAAATATTGCTCAGGGGGATGTAACTTTAGAAGGTTTCAAACTTGCGGATTCCGACGCAGTGGCTACGAATGCCGCAGTCGAAGCCTCGGCAACATTACCACGAGTGACAGCACCTTGCTGGAGATGTGTGGCCATGACTGTGGGCAGGGTGACCACGGAGGTGGATGCCTCACTAGTTGAAGACTGCGCTTCAGAGGCGTCTTCGTCATCACGTTCAGACACCTCCTTGGTACTGCTTTTGCCCGAGGAAGCCTTGGTTGCCGCCTCGTCGTCCTCTTCGTCAGCTTCACGTGGGGCAAGGGATACGCCGGGAGCTGTAGACAATACAGCAGTCGATCTGACGTCTTCCACGGTAGTACCCGTAGAAGATGCGACTTCCCGCTTCTCGACGTCACGAGTAACAAAAGTCCGGAAGGGGACAGAGGTGCCGATTGTATCCAAGGCGTCACGCTTGTGGACGGAGTCAGCCGTTGCTGAAGCTAGAGTCTGGAGCTCGATGGTGCTGGTGATTGCGTTGAGGTCGCGTTTCCAGATACCCCAGAAGGGTCTCATCGGCTGTTGCGTGGTGCTGAGGACAGCCCCTGGGGTTGTCTTTGGGAGGGCTGCCGCTTGGCTCCGGATGAGCACGGCTGCAGCGAACGTGGTCAGGAGGACGAACATCTTGGTTGGGCTCATTTCTCTCGACGTTTGCTGGAGGGCAGGGACAGAGGCTCTTACTAGTGTCAGCCTGGCGCGAAGATAGCCGCTTTTTATAGTAACCTTCGCGCAAGCGCAATGGCCCGCTGGGGAAACCGCCCCACTGAGACGTTGTGATTTGGACTGATACCGAACCAAATGTCGAGCATGTTCAGCGAAAATCAGCACTCCTGGCAGTGACGTTGCCACTAAAGTTCCTCGAAAAAAAAAGGCACGCAATGCGATTGTTCAAAGTCACAACTATTGCTGCGCTGGCTACCGTGACGGATGCGGGTATCGCAAGGAACACAGTCGACTGAGCTTTGTTTATAAGTCCGAGCGCTACCAACGCTTCGAGTCAATAGAGCCAATTGAGTTCTGCAAAAAGCGCTAGATCACGGCATGTTTCGTGTTTCACGGCCAACTTATCATATCAAGAGCAAAGGATACGTCGTAGGTGGCCTCGTTATTTAAGTCTGTGCGTTTGTATATGTGTTGCAGCTCGTTTTTTTTAAACCCGCTAGGACGGAAGATGAAAAGAAGCATGGATGTCATGTTCTTTGCCAATATATATATATATATATATATTGGCTTCCTGACGAAGGCCGGCCTCCGGACGAAACGTCGAAGATTAAATCGTCCGTTGTTGCTGTTTTTCACTAAGGGTTTTTTTCTTCTCAGTTTTATATATATATACCCTTAGCAAAAAGAGGCCGTACTTCAAACGAAGTTGAAATATATTTAGTACGAATATTCATTTTGTATTTATTCTGTATTATTTTGGCCGCATTCGAAATACGCGAGTAATGTATTCAAAATACATTATAAATATGAATCAAAAAATATTTTAGATATACCAAAAATATTATTCCTTCACACTCAAGATGCCATTTGTGCATTAAAAACCGGTTACACGATTTTTTTTATTTTTGATTTTGTCAGCAAATGGTGTCCCTGTGGTATTTGAAGGCACTACTAAATACATCTCACAAAGCTACATTAGAAACGAACACAAACACAAACGCCATGACGCACTGAACAGTTCATTCACAGTCTCGTTGACTGCTCTAGAGCCTTATATAGCCTACACATTGAAGGTAATCATTTTTTCGGTGACCACCTATGCGCTTATTAAGGTTCCAAGTATTCGATCTTCTCCTCGGGAGTCTGTCAAAGGGGAAACAGTGTTTTGAAGTTCGTGGACGATATCTCTTACAAAAAAGGCATTTGTACAACTAATAACAATTCGGCACAGTCCCTAAAACAATATCCACACAAACGGCTCATAAAATACATGTTATTGCTTCTCTGCGTAGCACCACTCAGGACGAAGCGAATCAAGGCAGTTTCTTCACTTTAAAATACTGTAAACGACTTTATTTTCGTGAGGACCTAATTCTCGCAAAGTTCGCGAATCGCCTACAATTCCAAAAAAATAGGTCCCGTGAACAATTCCAGCAAAATGTAAAAACATTAAAATCTATATTGCGATCCCAGCGCGTCGCGAAAATTAGAATTTACGAATTATTCCAAAACTCCAACTTTGACCTAAATCGCGAAATATTGAGCCCGCGAAAAATAAATATTTTACAGTAGTTGTTTTGCCTTTCCTTTTTAGTAGTTGACTATTTAATATGGTAGTTAATGTCACTGTATTAAAGTCACTATTCACATCACGTACAATGGTGAGTGTACACGTTCAGTGAACTAACATTGTGCTAACAAAACCACGCCAAACGTATCTGTTCACAGCACCTGCTGAAGCTTTCCAGCATCAGCAAATGTTGTGGTTGTAGTTCCCGAACCCCGTTTGTGATTGGTGTGCAAGGAACTGATCAGGTGTTTTCTTGATAGAAAAAAGGAAACAATAACATAAACTTGGCTGATTTATCAGTGCGATGCTGCGCAATTCAATTGACAAACTAATCAAATGTTGTATCTGCTTGAAGTGAACTTCAGAAGGGGAGCTTTTCAATATTTTGGTAGTTTAAGTCAAACTACCAAAGTATTGCAGTCAAAAGGTACTTGGAGTATAACACAACAGTATTTACGATTTTCAGGTATTTTAAGAGTATTCTGCACGTATTTGTGATTGCTCCATTTTTTAGGGTTGGAGTATATTTTGCATGAATTAAATAAATATTTCAAGAAATATATGTGAAAGGTATTTTGTGCCTATTAATTTAGTATTTACATATTTCAAAACGCATGAAGGGAACTTCAAATGTAGTTTAAGTAAAGGTATTTTAAAATGATTTCTAGAAGTATATTTTAGTACTAAGTAAAAAAAAAAGAAGTTTATATTTTCGGTATATTTTTCGTCTACTTACAATTATGAACTGTATTTCAAACACACTCAAATTAGAATGTGGTATATTTCAAACGTATTAGTTTTCGCTAAGGGTATATATATTTATTTATATATATATATATATATATATATATATATATATATATTTATATTTGCGTGTTTGTTACCTTAATTTGCAAACCAAATATTCCAGATATAAGAAGTTTAGATGTTGTGTCAGGACGGCAGAGCAATAAGCACACCAGCAACAGGTAAATTTGCTTTTTCCTAAGAGGAATTTCGGTCCTTAGCTTTTAAAAGGCCTATCCCGTTCAACCCTGGGGTAGGATGATACTTGAAAGCCGCAAACACATTGTAATTTACGAAGGGTCGGCGCTTTCCACGGCGACCATCAACCTTAGTTGTATCCGTTGGTGCTAGTGATAGCAGTATTTATTTTTGGCTCAGGAGGGCCACGGCGCCTTTCAGGTATTCAAAGATCGTCATTCGCGTGACACCGTACAGCCATGTTTTGGACACTTTTCCGCGTCGTGACATGGTAAATCCTGGGAGCAACAGAGCTGATCGTGTAACAAAAAAATAAATAAAAAATAGATGCAGTCGGATATTTGGGTTGCCTCGGTCGCGTCTGTACGTAGACGCCCTAAGAAGATAAGCTTAGCTACGCGCAGGTCTGCAACATGGTGGACGAAATGTCGTCTCTGACGAAAATCCCCTTCTGTTCAACCAACATCGAAAAAAAACAAAAAAAAAAAAACACTCTGGGTTAGTTTTTGTAACGTGATCAGGAAGTGGTCCGTTGTTGTACCTTCAGAAATTGCAGGATCATTTTTAATTAAAAAAAATACGGTAAGAACGCGGGAAAGTAGGTGGAAATTTATCATTTTATGTAACTGCCACAGACAGTTGACAAAAAAAAAAAGTTTGGAGTCGAAGGAGAAATGAAAAGGGGAATGTCTCCTCTTCCAGTGTTTCTGCTTTTAGGCTCTAAACTTTCTGCTTTTCTTTCAACTCAGTTTCGGGCACTTTCATGACACTATTCTGTTTCAATATCTCGGATTATAAGGGACGTACAAGCTTGCTTTATAGAGGTTCACACAGCGAGAAGCTTACGATAGCGTATAGTATTTCCGTTGTACATGAACGATCTGGCGGCCGCACTACGTCAACGTATATAGTGCCTTATGGCTGTGTACAGTGTTTCCGCTGTACATAAACGATTTCACCATTGTAGTACGACGGCTAAGTTGTGCCCCATAACCGCGAGAGCGAGAGCGAAAGCTAGGTATCCTCTCACGAAACGGAATTAAAATTATCTCCATTTTGCATACCCTGCCCCTAGGTTTCCCGGCTTCTTTTTCTGCAGCGGTGCAATTTTGGAAAAAAATACAAATTAGCTTTTCTTTTTTTATCCTTTCTTCCTCGAATTTTGATGACGTGGTCTCCAGTGTATCCCCAGTGTAGAACCGATAACGGTTATGCACTGGTGGTCATGGCAATTTCCGTGATAACAATTATGTACTGACTGTTTCCGCATTTTTTTTCGGCATTACGGCTGAATCTGCAGTCTTCTAAACAGGTCTATTTGGGTCAGTGTTTTCAAAAATTTGGTAGGCGAGATAAATTGTCCGCCATATTTAACGTGACTCCCCGGTTTATAAAATCTCATTAATGAACATCCAACGCAACTGAGGACATACTGCTCTTTCTGTGTATATATCTTCCGACTGTAGGAGAGATCGATGAGCACGGGTCTTTCCTGGTCTTTCCTTGCAAAAGCTCGCGTGAGAACCCGGGGATCATGTGTTCAGTCTCCACCCCTGCCCGTTTCCGCATGGGTGAGCTTTGTACCAGCATGAGGCCGTGCTTAACTATAGGGAGTATTCACTGGCGGCCATATCTGTGTGCGCGGCTGTTGAGCGCGTGCTGACGGCGAGCTGCCGCAGTCCTCTTGGAGCGTGCCTTTAGCACCATGAAGGTTGCCGGTCTTAGCAGGCTATTAATGTGAGCTCGTTCTGGGCATGCGCTCTAAACATCCCCCTCAAATATGACGTCCAGTGAATACCTCCTATTGCGTGATGCACGTTAAAGATCCCAGGCTGGCAGTCGTTCTGCACTGGCTGAATTTCTCACGTACAGCGGAGAGAGCAGAGGCACCTTGGGATTGACCACTTTCGTTTTCATTTTATTTCCGAGTGCTACTAAAGCTATGAGCAAATGGGGCCAATCAAGCTTCTAAGAATGTGCTATAGATATCCGCAATGTTCGTGTTTCTATGTGAATGTGTCACCTGCAATTGATCCAATCAAATGCAAAGTATCCGTCGCGGCATAGCATTTTTAGTGTGCGCGCTTTTTGTGTTGCATTATGGGATTAGCAATGATTTTCTTTACTCTCTTCATGCAGAACTTAATGACATGGTTACGGGGTTATTACGCATTCGTGACAATAGTCAAATGGGGCTCATGGAATAAAAATAATTGGGGTGTGTGTATGTTTATACAGCCTAAAACTTAGTCACCCTCAACGAGGGACTTGTTCCCAGATGCAGATGAGAAATTTAGCCAGTGGAGCACAACCGCTAGCCTGGGGTCTTTAACGTGCATCACTCTGTAGTGGCGGCTCACGAATTCGACACGGGCAATGCATGAGCAGTTCATAATCGATTCTTTGATAAGCAAGCGGGTAGTGGATCACGTCCAATCGTTGCAATGGCGGGACTATATTGTCAAACCCCCTCATTACGGTGCGAAAAAAAAAAAAACTACTCAGCACCTGTTTTGTTTTTTGCCAAACTGATCACGTGGGTATGATGAACATTGTCGGCTTATTGACGATTTTCATCACGTGTTTTTGAACCTACTTCCACGGCACAGAACCTACTTTAGGCCGCCAGGCGCTGGGGATATGGAATTCGCTCTAGAGGGCTGGCGAGCGAATCTGCCGCCGCAGCTTTCTCTGCTAGCCGCCTGGTGCCATTGACTTCTCTGGAGTCGCCAATAATCAGGACATGCTCATATGGCCGCTTGTTCTGGCTGCGAGTTGAGGCGGTAAACGCTTCTCGTTTTTTACAGCGGAGGTGTTAAGAGCTAGTTTCCCCAGGATTATGTCCGCCACCTCAACATATGTCGACACAACACTCTCTCTGAAAAGCTACCGCCATCTATGAGCGACGGCGGCAACCCGGTTACCTGGTTGCCGCCGTAGCTCAAATATGGCGCTAGCTGTCCAGAGTGTTGTGTTCGCTGCCTTGTCCTGTTTCCGCCGTCGCTCATAGATGGCGCCAACCTTTCCAGCCTTTCCACTCTGGCTTGTCAACTTGCGGCCATCCATTACTTCATTCCCACCCCGGTACAGCTTCGCTGGTCCTCCTTTTTCACCTGAGTGGAAAGGCTGAACGTTTTTATGCAAACGCTTTAAAGGGATACTTCAACGAAATTTGAAATATACCCGTCGTGTTCGAAAATAGGTTGAATACGATCCACAATATCCGTAAATGACAGTCGCACGTTTGTATTTTGAGCCTGATGGCTGTATTTTTCGTTATACACGCCCGCTATGGCGAGCGAGCAGCCAGCGGAGAGCACGTGATATCCGGCGCAATCGTGACGTAGATTGTCTCGAGACGAGCGAAGCTACGGCAAGGCTGAGGTCCACAGGATACTCTAGCCGTTCCAGCCACCAAAGCAACCGAAGCACGCCAGCGATCGGGGCACCCCAACTAACCCTAAAGCTGCTTTTGTACGAATTTTGAGTGACGGGTTAATCTTGTATAAACTCGTAGGAGTACAATAGAGACGTCTAAAACAAAGAAAAAAGAGTCCCGGTGAGAGCGGAGTTCCTCATTCCCTTTTTTTCTCGGGATGGCCGGAGAGCTGGCGGGAAAACGTCAGGATCAAAGCGTGTATATATAGTTCTAGGCGAGACAGTTATTGCCAACACCTGTCATGATTCCTAGACGGGCATTACAAACCAGGCTTTAGCGACATACACCAGGGCCCGTTTGCTCGAAGCGCTAACCGCGGCTAAAGTTAGCCCCAGTATCTAGGACAGGGATATTGAAATCACGTGACTGGCTCGGTAGGGATGCGGGAAAACATGGCGGTGCCCCGGTGTCTGAGCGCCGCTCGCTTTAAAACTAATATGTCGTTGTAGCTGCAATATCGGGCGCGTTAGTCACCAATGAATAGTGCAGGAGGCTTTCGCTTTGCCTTACCTCACTTAAATCGAAAAGCATGAGCAATGACCTCGCCGCATTTTTTAGATAGTCTTTTGATTCTGGCCATTTCTAAGCCTAAATTAAAGCGATAATTGTCGGCATGGCAACGTCTTTGGAAAGTGGATTGCCTTGATTCAATCGGCCGGGTATTGATAGCACACAAAAGCAGGCAGCCTCCCAATAAACCTTTTTCTAAATTTCCCAAGCACCGAGATGCATGCTACGAGTGTAGTTGCACGCGTTGCACGTGCTGGCGTCAGCAGTAGTAATTGTTCTAAAGCAAAAAGTCTAAAACAAATTTTGTCTTGCACGCGCGCTCGTCAAAGCCTTATTATGATTATTTACTTCGTATCTTTTATAAGAGGAAGGCCAGCGCGCGCGAACCGTAGAATTACCCTTCCAGCGTTCTCCTCAATGCTTGGGTAATACTCCTGTCAGGCGGGCTAGTTTAGTGTCACTACAAGCGAGTGCACTTCAACCCGTCGAAACACACTCTAAGTATGTTGGTGCTACACGGGAAAACTTAGTGTCACTTCAAAACGATGGCAATAACGATGGGTAAGTAATGGGCACGCAACATATTACAGTGCATACGCATTTGTTTATAAATAACTTCGTCGTCTTATCAGAAACACGTTACCACACATTGTTGCGCTAAATCACGAGTTTGAATCCAAATTTAAATCCAATTTGATCATTAAGATCAGTGATTTCAAGCCAGTGATACATCTCCGCACGCCGGTATGATACTCTGTTTCACCTTATGATGTACCGCAGAAAAGGCTACAAGCGCGAGCTCCTTGCTCTAGTGCACATCAAGGCGGCACGAGCTCTCGTGCTTTAAGAGTAGCTTCCAACGCTATGAGCTCGCGAATCTAGCCTTGTCTGCGGTACAACATAAGGTGAAACGGAGTATAGACCGAAACGAGCAGAAGTAGGGATTGAACCCAGGATTCCTGGGTTCTGCAGCGCGAGCTTTCGTTCCGCGTGCTCCGAGCTGGTGTGCGCGAGCCCACTCGGCCACTCGCCACTCGCCACAATGAAACATCATGGAGTCTGTGGAGGACGAGCTGGAGGGCGATATCCGCGATGTTGGACAGTGGAAGCGCATGGTTGGGGCACTTTTCTCCGTGAGAGCCCAACGCCTTTCAGATAAGAAGCAGCTGGACCTGGATGCCGACGCACAGGCAAGAATTTCAAGTGACATCCATCAGCAGCTGCAGGCCAATGCCTTCACCATAGCCGCTCTCATGACCGACAACCTACCCGTAATTAGTCGAGAACGGTGGACTTTCCAGAGGCACGAACGGTGGTTCGAAGACACCTTGCCCCATTTGGGCGAGTTCTGTTTCAAGCAAGCCTTTCGCGTCTCTCCTGCCACCTTCAGATTCCTGGTGGAGTCGTGCAGGTGCCTCCTGGCCTTCGTCGGCCGTCGCGCAGGGGCCAAGGCTGAAAACTAGATTAGCCGCTTGTTTTTCTACAATGCACCACTTTCCTGCCTACAGGAAACAAGTGCGCATCTAATATTACTCCTATCAAAATAATACTAATTTTACGCAGCGTTAATTTCTTCTATTATTTTAACTCCTTGAACACTGCTATCGAGATTACACACTTAATCTACCGGAGCGAGCGTAGTGTGCTCCCCGAACTCACTTCATTGGAAGTGTGCTCTTCAGGCAGGGCTGGGGATTGAGCTCAGGATCACTGGGTTCTCCTCCAGCGCGAGCTTTCTCTCCACATACTTCGATCAGGTGGGCGCTAGCCCACTCGGCCACCAATACCCCTTAATAAAGACACGTTAAAAAAATTTGACGTTTACAATTCTCTGTAATGCCGAATTGGAGCGCGGCTCTTGAGGAGGAGGGAGGAAGGGTACGAAGGGGAGGGTATACCAGCTCCTCTCCCTCTGTACCCTCCCACCCTCCTCTCCTGTTCCCATCCCGCTTAGCGTAAAAATTTCGCTAAATTTCCCGCTAAATTTAGCCGGGAAAATTTCCCGCTGAATTGACATGTATGTCACATGGCACGTCATCTGAAATTTTAAGTGTGACGTCGCGTGACGTCACACGGGTAAAAGTTTTCCTCTAAATTTAGCGGAAAAAGTTTCCGCCAAACTTAGCGAAATCTTTTACCGCAAAATTTAGCGGGAAAATTTTACCCTCATGACGTCACACGTGACGACACACGTGACGACACACGTGACGTCACGTGTGACGTAATTTTGGGAACAGTCCTTAATGCAACGCGCGGTTACGCCGACGCCGCTCAACCCAGAAACGGGTGCCTAGGGGCTGTGCTCTAAAAAAACGCTACACTAATGAACGATTTTTATGCCAATTGGATGATTCTGATCGATCATCGCAAGCCAAGATAAAGAACGAAGCATATCCAACTTCGGTGTTCCGCTTCGTTCTACGGAAGTCTACGAGGAGGCCTTGACACTGCCTAATCAGATCATAATTATCGTGTTGTCTCGAATAGTTACATGCTGAAACAAAAGTAGGTTCTATCATTCTCTGCTAACCAAGATAGCAATGAATGACTGACTTTGTCGTCGTCTTTTATCAATTCAGCGCTCCGGTAATCTTGATTCAGATCAGCCTAAACTCCAAGTCCACCCCACTATTCTTTTTTTGCAATGCCACTCTTCTACATGTCGTATCTTTCACGAATTTATTTTTCTTTATAAAATAAAACTTACGCCACGCTTTTGGTTTTTGTGTTGTTATGTTTTACTGTGGAAACACTCCTTTTGATGCCACGCACTCGATCGAGCGAAGTGAGTTCGTCAAACTCACTCCAAGCCAAGTGTGTTCCTCAGGAAGGAGCCGTGTGGCACACTACAGAAATGACACTAAGGGCAAAATGCACTCGCTTGTAGTGACACTAAACTAGCCCGTCTGACAGGGGTATAATTTACAAATATGTCTGTTTTCACTGGAGCGGAATTACAGGTTTTTTAATTTATGATGGTGTTATATACAGTTCTTACATGCTGGCCAACCATACTGCCGGTGTACCACCCGCCTTTCACTGCTCACTTCTTCCTTGTCCTTTCTAGGACTTAAATTCGTCGTCCTCTTTCGAACTTGGAAGAAAATTTTAATGAGGCTAATGTGTGCTATGAATACCCGGCCGAATGAGCCAAGGCAATCCACTTTCCAAAGACGTTATCATGGCGACAATTATCACGTTCATTTAGGCTTAGAATGGCCAAAATCGAAAAACTATCTAAAAAATGCGGCGAGGTCATTGCTCATGCTTTGTGATTCAAGTGAGGTAAGGCAAAGCGAAAGCCTCCTGCACCATTCATTGCTGACTAACGCGCCCGATATTGCAGCTACAACGACATATTTGTTCCAGAAGCGAGCGGCGCTCACTCACCGGGGCACCGCCCATGTTTCCCCGCATCCTTACCAAGCCAGTCACGTGATTTCAAAATCCCTCTCCTAGGTACTGCGGCTAACTTTAGCCGCGGTTAGCGCTTCGAGCAAACGGGCCCAGGCGCCTTCGCTAATCGTTTAATTGGTTTTGAAATTTCTTTTTGTGTCTTTTTCAACAATAGATTGGTTTGTCCGATGTAATACAGCTTCCATGAGCACGTATAGACCAAGGAATAAGCGCCGAAATTTCGTTGCATTATTTTTTAAAAGTACACGAACACTTTTATTTATATGTTTTGCCAGGTGATTTCTTGCTGGGTTAGAAGGACTATCCAATCCATATGTTACTACTGCATGAGGTATATTTTTAGGCAGTAAACAAACACGACTGCTTGAAACTAAAACCGCAACTAGGCTGGGGAGGAAGAAGAAATACAGGGGAGCAGAGAGTTGCCGGAAGTCACGTGGCTGGGCAACTGTTTTTTGTTGTTGTTGATTTTTACAGCGGAGCTGTTAACGGCTAGTTTACCCAGGATCGTGTCCGGTACCGAACAAATGTCAGCATCCGTAATCGACACAACACCCTGGTTGTCGCCGTCGTTCATAGTTGGCGATAGCTGTCTAGAGGGTTGTGTTTGCCGTTTGTCTGCTTGCCGCCGTCGCTCATAGATCACGGCAACCTTTCCAGCCTCGGCAACCAGGCAACTAGTTGTTGCCGTCGCTCATAGATTGCGGCAATATTTCTTCGGAGGAAGAAGAGCGGAAACTAATCAGCGGCGATGTGCGCAGCAGCGCGAATGGCTCCGCAACCGCCGCGAGGCCGCTATCGCCTAAAGTTCCACTGCGTCGAGCGCGTCAGATTCCCTTGCGAGCAGACCGAGCAGATCGCTCGCTTGGAAAGCCACCGCCGAGAACAGAAGCCTCAGCTCCGCTGCTCTTCCTCCTTCACCAAAATGGAAAGGCTGAAAGTTTTTTTTTCATTCAGCGTATTTGCAGTTTTTTGAAAAAAAAAACATGTATCATATTTTTTTCTAATAATAACAGTAATTGGGGTTGCGGAGATATTTAGACAGCGTGTAGTTGGTCAACCATTTCAAATGCGACGAGCCACTCGCTGTAGATGAGCAATTTAGCCAGTGCAGTACAACTGCTAGCCTGAGTTTTTCTTACGTGCACCATATATATATATATATTTTTTTTTTATTGAGTGTGTGCTTTGGATGACCCACGACTTTGATTGTATTTGGCGGTTGTGTCTAAACCATAGAGAACGGCACGTGACCACGGAGGAGAGAAGGACCACGACTCAAACTGGCCATTTTTCGATCGGCGGTTTTCGGGCGGAAAGAAAATGAATTTCGAGCCGCAAATTCTAATGAAAACCTTGGCGAGCATAAACACCATGCCAGGGTCCCTTTAAACACGCCCAAGATTAGAGCCGCCACTGTTGACCTTCTCTTGTATTACCAAGATACTGAGCCATTGAAACGGCCGTTGAAGAGGCTCCAATGCTGGGCAGAAAGACACAGTAAAATCTAAGATGGAAATAATCTGTCTTGGTATGGTAATAATGAAGTGAAATAAACGGAATAAAAAAAAAAAAAAAAAAGAAGGTCGGTTACGGTGGAGCGCATGCTCAGCTGCTTAAAGGCGTTTATGCTTTTTTATGTGGCTGCCATTGACTCCGTAAGTGATGACGTCACAACCTGGCGTCTGGGTCCAAACAAACCGTTGCTAGGGGCGTTGCTATGGACTAATGCATGGAGACTCCACACGAGGCAAGATTTTCGCTTATAAGTAACTAAATCATTTTTTGTAAGCAACCTAACTTCTTGATATCTAATTATGAAGATGTTCTTGTCATCTCAGCGTCGTATTGCAACGATGAAAGCCATTTCTGAAGTATTCTACTCCGCTTTGCTTTGGTAGCAGACGACACGATAGATTTGCTGCCCTCTGTTGCAGCGGGCGTCTTCATTGAATTGCGTCGGTAAACGAGCAACACATGCAAGTGCATCGCCATGGCCGCAGAGGCCTCCGCAATGTGCGTTTTTTTCTGTGAAGAAGCCAGCTTTGTTCAGAGGGGCGAAAATTCCGTAAAATCAAACCACGTCATGCAGATCAGTTACGACGACGACCTGAAGTGCATTACCGGCGTAGTGAAGGCCAGCATGAGAAACAAATCGTACGCCGTCGAGGTAAGTCGTTTGTTATTATTATTATTGAGGTTGTCAGGTTATTAAAATATTGCATGTCTATCGCAAATTCGCAATTTCGCAATTTTTTTTTTGCTCTTTTGGTGAAGATTTTCGTCGAACCCGCAATGAGAGTACAATCTGTAATAAACTCACCTTATGTTTTTATCCAGTTCTTTCACGTTTTGGGGTTTTGCGGAAATCTGAAGAAACTGCAAGAATCTTTCTCCACGCGATGGTTACAACCAGGTACGAAGCACTCTCCCATAGCGCGAGTCCGCAAACAAAATATCGGATCTCTACCGATCACCTGAAATGCTTTTCCCACGGGTGCATTGCGGTCTTTTAGCAGACAATCATCTCGATTGACTCCCGGACTTTAGATGAACCATATTTTGCATCGCACCACACTATGAATTCTTTTAAGTTACTGAAAATGATTATATTTCCAAGAGATGCAATATCAGAATATCGTTTTTATTTACCCGATTCAGACGCCGGCGCCGGCTTGGTCGGCGGCCGTGTGGCAGAAGGCATTCTTCTTGCATTCGTCGTCTGCTGCAGGCATCTTGAGGACCGGAAGTTGCAGTCGTAAATATTTAAGAAACAAGCGATTACCGGCACACTTCTGTCGAAACATATATGACATTCAAGCTTTCTATATCTGCAATTTTTATAAGTTTAAATCCTACTCCCGATTTTTGAACGGTCGGGTTTTCGTAGCGAAACCTGGCCTCATGTATTTGTCCATAACAACGACCCTAGCAACGGTTTGTTTGGACCCATGACGTCACACTTACGGAGTCAATTGCGCAGAGGGAAAAAAATAATTATTATAATGTAATTAAATGCAAAGGTGCGAGCGAGCTGGACAAGAATGACGAAAATAATCCCCGTAGAAGGGGATTATTCTCGTCATTCTTGTCCAGCTCGCTTGCACTTTTGCGTTCAATTGCATTATAATCATAACCTTAAAATGCAAGCCTTTCACCCTTGTTGGTGTTACACTGGTGGCAGCTGATAAAACCTGTTTGCTCTGCTGACGTCTAACCCCTGGTTAGCTCAGTTGGTATAGAGCGCTCCACTTGAAATGGAGGTCCCGGGTTCGATACTCGGACCAGGCGGATTTTTTCGGTCGCGCACCAGTCCCCTAGCTGTGTTTGGAGCTTTGTGTTTGTTCTTTGTCCCTCCTGTTCCCCTTCTCCAGGGTTTATTTTCAGAAAAAGCAACGCGTGTTTCGTAGCTTAGATGGTCGTCAAAGATTTATTCTGAGCGGTATCATCTGAAAGTACGATACTTGTTGAGTCGCTTTAAAACGACCCAAAATAAGCAACCCTCGGTTGTAAGTTGTCTTCGCAAAAACTTTATTTAGATTGTATACGCGTTCCGCCTGCAACAGTCGTCAGGATTGTCGGAACACGTCGTGCAGCGCCTGCAATTGTGGGAACTTGAAACCGTGACAGACCCCGTCCACGTCGTCGTACTCGAGGTCGAAGATGCCGATGGCCCGGATGTCCCGATGCGCCCTGATGAACTGAGTGGACTCCTCGCCCAAACCGGAGAACCACCTGTAGCCGCCGTCCGAGATGACCTGGCAATCCGTCAGGTAGTCCCGGTACGTCTTGCGGTGTGACCTGCCGATAAGAAAGTCAGTCGCCATTTAACTCCGCTTCCCTTCATCTAAACGACGTTGATTTCTATTCCCCATAAGCTTTGGAAGTCTTCAAATCACGAGACCTAATCTAGGCTGTCTGCGCGTTTCGCATTTTTTGCTCAATTTTAGAGCCCAGCTCTTGAGCGCGATACACATTCGCGTTTAAACTCTGATCCGACGTGCTTACTGTCAGAACGATGGCTGCTCCAACTCGCGGCACTAAAGAGTTCGAGACACGTATGCATCCGACGCGTCATGGCGTCGTTCCGTTCAGCTTCGTCCAGTTTCAGGTATCTTTCTGCCGGATCGATGGATGAATGGTAATGGCTGTATATATAACGGGCTGTAGCTCGCGCCACCTAGCTAAGAAACCTGAAATACTCCCCTCGCTCATCGTGTTTTTTCTGACTTTAAAACAAACACAACATTTTTATGCTATTCCATTGAAGTGTGCGTGTCTGAACATTTTCCGTGAGGTTACTTTTCTGCTCAAGATCCCTTAATCACGATGGGCTACAGCGGGCCTCAAGAGCCATCCCAGCGAAGCAAGCACTGCGTACAAATCACGTGATACGCAACCCGCACATTGCTGCGTCTCTCCCGAAGTTCATGTGACGCTCACACGGGGCTCACACGGCATTGGTATGGCTCGTAGCGTCCGCTAGTGTCCACCGTAAGGTGAAGCGGAGTAGATTCGGGTTTCGACAATCTCGATCAGTTTCAGAAGACCGGCTTGCTATGGCGCCCGAAATCAGCAACTGGTCTTGTGCGCGCGGGAGAACTCGACGGCGTCTGTTTCCTTCACAACGACGACTCGCGTGCAGCCTGCGTGACGCACCGCGCACTGCCACGTCCGCTTCCCCGGGCCACGTAGCACCTCCTCTCTCACTCGGTTCAAAAGTCACGTGACAAAATGACGCTCACGCCATCCGTACTGCCATTGGCTGCAGCCCTTCGAAAATCGGACAGCAGTGCGGCGAATATCTGGCGAGTTGGTCGCATGCCGGTGCCGGACGGAGCCCCCGTCCGACGATCCGGTGCGACGAAAACCCTCGCCTCCGAACTTCGTTCCGGCAGCTTGCGCGTCGAATCGGACAGTTTTGACGTGCACGAGTCTCGCGCTTAAGCGCCCGTTTCCGGCTTGAGCGGCGTCGACGTAATTTAGCGGAAATATTTCCCCGTTAAATTTAGCGGGAAAATGTCCCTACTAAATTTAGCGAAAAATTTCCTCGCTAAAGTGAGTGAAAAAATTCCCCAGCTCAATTTAGCGGAAAAAATCACACGTTAAGTTTAGCGTAGAAATTTCCCCCGCTAAATTTGGAGGAGAAATCTCCCTGCTAGGTTCAGCGAAAAAATTTCCCCGCTAAGTTTAGCGGCAAAAATTCCACTCTAAATTAAAAAAAAAAAAAATTCCCCGTTAAGTTTAGGGAAACAATTTATTACCTAAAAAAATTCCCCGTTATGCTTAGCAAAAAAATTTCCCCGATAAATTTAGCGGGAAATTTAGCGAAAATTTTCCGCTAAATGGGAGGGGAGCAGAAGAGAAGGAGGGAAGGGGAAGGAGGGGCGTACCCTCCCCTCCTCCTCTTCAAGAGCTGCGCTCTAATTCGGCACTACAGAGAATTGAAAACGTGTTTAATTTTTTAAGCCCTGTCTTCGCTAGTGGATTCTCAGTGGAAACTTGTACTCCTCGTCGGTTAGATGACTTGGTGGTCTGAGTGCAACTCACAGAAGCGTCGTGAAAGCTCGTTTCCAGTTATAGTCCTCACGGCAGTGACGGACAAAAAAATAGAGGCCAATGTGGATTCTTCCTTTTATTTGTCGGGTCATTTCTATGGCCTTTCTGTCTTGGTCATTCAGCAGGTGAGAACCTGATCTGCACATCTGATCGGGAACACAGACATCGCCAAGAGAGCGAGCTCTCACCCCTGGAAGCTGTTTCACTGCGCGACTAAGTGCACTCAAAATGAGGATCTTCCGAAGATATCAGAAGGACTGAAAGAGAACCCATCAAAACGCGAGTTCCCTCACCATATTATTAATTGTGCATTGTCATCACCACAATTACTGTTAGTAGTCCCAACTTTGACGTCTCTATTTTAAAATTCCTTTGCGTTTTCATGTATATCATGATTAGTGTCTTGTGTCGCAACTATTTCTTATAAACATTATCAGATCTACCATATTAATTACTCTTCTGCCATGTGTGAATATGTCAAAGTTCTTATGCGCTTTGGTTTCTCCCAGGAGTGGCTTCTAGATCAGTTATTATAATGTCATAATTAGCGACTTTTCTTAATATGTGTATTTATCCACCTTACATATTTTTCTCAGGTTTAAATTTGCAAAGTTAAGTTATAATTTAGGTCAATTTATTTGCTATTTGCTCATTTATATAGATATATTTTCCGGCCCTCCAAATTGTGACAGATCCCTAATCCGTCTCCTAGTCAAACGTTTTGGAGACCAGCTCTTAAGCCTTTTGATGGCAAAAATGTAATCAAGGGGTTTGTGTGTCGCCGCTTTTTACTGGTTAGTTGTTATGTTCATTCCATAGAAACTGAACAAAACCAAGATAAAATTATGAGGTGATCGAATAACCAATTTTCAACTGCCATTGACTTTCGAAAGTGCTGGTGACCGATGAGATACATTCGCTTGAACACCATTATTAACTGAAACAGCATTTGAGCCCCCAGATAGTGTTAAATTTTGGAAAAGGTCCATTGAGATGGTATAAGAATGCTGCGAAATATTCTTCCCTTTACAATGCTGCATCGGATCGCTACACAAGCCACGTGCGAAATGCGAACGTGAAAGAAAAAAAAACAAAAAAAAAAAACAGCACAAAATAAACGAGGTACAAGAACGAGAAGTAAACAGACACAGCACTGTGCTTCTTGTGCCTTGTTTATATTGCATTTTTTCCCCCTATTAGACATGCACCAACTAGCCCAACTATATTGTCACGAATGAACAAATGAAAGAAAGAACAACTGGGGAAACTGAAACGTTTAATGTGGGCGAACTGGTGCCTAAAAATAAAAAGGGAGCAAAAGATAACTGCAGAGCGTCGCGGTCGGCGAAAGAGCAGAGTCGAAAGCTTGGGCGAAACTGACCCTCGCTTGCTACGCGAAGCCCCATGAACACGAGTGAGCTTTTGGAATAGTCGGCGTAGAATGTTCGAAGCGTAGAACATTCGGACCTCGAACAAGCAACAGGGTTCTCGAATTTACCACAAAACTAAATTGCAGGAATAACGAACGATGCGTCGCTCCCAGGAATCGAACCCTGTCTTTTCATGTGGGACGCAGGCGCGATAACCCTTAGGCCACGCGCGCGCTGCCTACTTGGGCAGCTGCGCGCGCGGCAATATACCAAGCTACGAACTTCGACTAACCTATGATGTGTCCGGGGAAACTATACGGCGCGGAAACTTTGGAGTCGGAGCCTCGTAGCCTAGAGCCAGGGGCATTTCGATTTCGACCCTTCGTCGCTGTATGAGAAGACTGAGGTCTTTGGTAAGCTCGCCAATTCTGTGCATGTGTACGGGGAAAACTACGAAGTGTTTTTTCGCTAAAGACGCGGAAACGACACAAGGACAATGAGACAAGGGACGAAAACAGGGCCCTGTTTGGTCCCCTTTCTTGTTGTCCTCGTGTGGTTTCCGCGCTTTGAACGCGCGTTTTGTCTTGTCGAAACTCAATTGTTATTTTGATTTCTTTCTTTTTTTTCTTTTAAGCTCGTCGGCCTAGCATTTTCCGCCGCAGGAAACAGCGAGTCTGTCGATCACTGCGAAGCAGCTTCAACAATATGACATAATTCATTCTTTCTGTCCCGCACTTGAACCTGTGTATGTTTTCTTTTTCTTCTCATTTACGAGTTAAAGTTAAACTATTTTATATAAAATGTTTAGAACAAACGTTCTTAATCGTTGCTTTGTAGTATACACGTATGAGCAGAATGAAGCATTGAAGCGCGAAATTGACAAAGAACTGCCTCCATCAGTTAAGTGGGTAGCACTTACCCCAGGTCTATGGTGCATGCGTTGTTGTACGTAACAAGTCCCAGGTAGTGAGCCTTGGCTCCCGCCGTCCTGTTGTATACGTCGTACTGACTATAGTACGTCCAGGCGAGCGAAAACGAGAAGCCCATTTCTTTGCTCATGCTCTTCCAGGAGAGCCCGTATTGCTTCTGGAGGCCCTCGTACATGCTTTCCAGAGACACGTTGAACCCAAAGGACATGGCGCCCGCAAATTGGGTGGGCGTCAGACAGCTCAAGAACCCCATGTGCGGCTTGTCGACGTCCGTCACATGACTCAGCGCTATAGGTATAACGCTGCCGTGCATGAAATCGCTTGGATAGTACATGGAGTACACGGCAATCGGCCTCGGCGGCAGCAGGATCACGATCGAGTAATCGCCTTTATCCTCCAGCCTTCGTCGCAGCGTGTCGGTGAAATTGACGAGCATCACGCGGTCTTTGAGCAGCATCCAGTCTGTCAACATGACAGACGCACCCGCGAACTGAAGACGCAACACGAGGTACACTATGTGGTTTAGTAGCGTTTCCACGCACGTGCTGTCGCTGAACCACATGTTCACTGCCGTGTAGTTGACATGGGGCCCCCCGAAGCCTATGTAGAGCGCCGTCCTCTTCAGCGCCGCCTTCAGTTCGATTCCATGAGCCACCGCCAGATCTGTGGACTGCTCGGTCGTGCTGGTGAGGCAGCAGAGTACGACATGCCGGCACAACTGGGCCGGTATGTTTCGATGGGAGAAGTTGGGCCGGTGGTACTCATAATTGACGAAGCATACGACGGGCCGCTCGTGCAGATCGGGAATCGGGCAGTAGGGCGGCTCCGACATCTCGTTCTGGTCTTCGGCGACTCTCGAGGCTTCCCTGGTATAGCGCCAAGCGACGTTCGCGATGGTGACGAAGCACATGACCAACGCTACGCCGGCCAGGATGTTCACCCACCAAGGCTTGATCTTGTAGAATTCAGCAGGCTCTGGTGCGGAGATAGACCCGCTTTCGATCTTGTCGCTTTTCATGGCCGGCTTCTTCTTCGTCTACTTCTTTGCGGATCTTAACAACCCCCTCCTCGGGTAAGTAAATATTTAAAAAAAAGATACCGGAAACCACAAGAACACAGTGTCAATTATCTTCGCCTTTAGAAAAAAAACAAAAGTAAAAAGAAACTTTCAGCGTTTCCGCTCTCGTGAAGAAGGAAGAGCAGCCAAACTGTATACTATGGTGGGAATGAAGTAATGGCCGGCCGCAAGTCGGCAAGCCAGAGTGGAAAGGCTTTAGGGTGCCTACATGTCTGTCTGTCTCAGGGTGAAGACATTAATTGTTGCCCTGAATGTGCCAGCGCGTGACGCTCTAGCGCATTCGGTGCGTGACTTGGGTGGTAAAATGGCGTCTATGCATTAGCCAGAGCTACGCGCTCGAGCTGAGTGACACCGGATTGCACGCACTTCAAAATTCATAAAACAACGATTGGGCGGAAAAATTGCTGAGATGTCACTACTCAAGCAAAAGCGCGCGTGTGTAGGTAGGCACTCTAGAAAGGCTCGAAAAGTTGCCGCCATCTATGAGCGATGGCGGTAGCTATCTAGAATTCAGTGTCATCAGGTCATTTAGAAACGGACACGATCTAGGGGAAACTGTAAAAAAGTGAGTAATTAAATGTTGAGCATCGTGACCTTGATTTGCCAGGCTTTAGGGACACTGTTACACGCTGTAATGGGGGATTTAGCGAATAATGTAGCTCTCAGCTAGACGCTTGACCTTAAAGTCGGCGACATCACTGAGTGCCGTGATTGGCCAGCGCAGCGATGCTACTAGCCAGCGCCAAGGTCAAGTGCGGCTTTGGCGAATCGCGGTAGACGGCGACCTCGCCGACTTTCTCGCCGAGTTTCTAACTTAGATCTCCAGTACGACAGCTAAGGCTCGTTCGCCCAGCTTCGTAACTTCGTAAACTTCGTTACGTAAAAAAACGTTACGAAGCTTACGTGCGCGTACGTTGAGATATGACCGACACTCACCGGCAGCGGCAAGTCCGTGCTTAGTACGAAGCGTTGGCCTTGCCACGCGCAATACGAAGCACAGATGTACAAATGAGTTGCGGTCGTACCTTGACGAAAGCTTACGCAAGCTTCGTAAAGTAAGAAAACAGTGCTGTCTAAGCCAGCCTGGTCTATAATGTGCATCACGTAGGGGCGATTCATAACGGGTCGCTGAAGTCGTCAAACACAAAGTTGGGGTCGAAGTTCGTACAGCGTGCTGATTGAACTATCGCAACGATGGCCTTACGCGGGACGATATGTCACTCGTCCAAACTCTCTCCATGTTAATATTCCAACGAGATTGTGAAAGAGAAAGTCGTAGGGAGTTTCATCCATCGTTGGTTTCATCGGAGCGCGCGCGAGCAACACCGTGTGGCCAGCCGATTGAACGGCTGCACTCATGACGTTGCGCACCCTTGTCTCTACATCCCTATGCCGCGTTAATGCTGTCTAGATTGCACCTGAGCGGGCTGTGAATACTCTGACCTCTCTCGTCGCAAGATCGTAGTTTGTGGAAGTTATTGGGGACGACAAAGTTACGTTTCACAACTTTGGGAAGGCCTTATTTGAGGCCGAATTGTTCGCTTCGAAATCGAGGCGAAGATTGAACTTCCTGATATTGTGGAGTTGTGCGCATTGTACGTGGCTTCAGAGTTGATTATCTTCCGCCACTCTCAACAACGCTGCCGTGGTCACCCAGAGGCGGTGTGTGTAGTGACGTTGGTAGTGGCTGAGGAATGAAAGGGGCGACGGGGAATGGCAAGAAAAAGCCGGGGAAGGGAAATATAAGAGGCACGACCAACACACACACAAAGAAATAAAATAGGGGTCAGAGAGTACCGTAGAAAAGGTTCGGGAGAGAGGGGTGTGTGTGTGTGTGCATGGGGGGAGGGGTGATGGCCTAGAAGAAGGGGATACCCTTCCCCCGATTGTTTTATTTTTATTACATGTTTTTTAAACATCTGGGCACTATGGGCGAGGTGAGGGACTGGAAGCGTCCCTGTTGTCGGCCTGCCACGATTGGCCGAGTGGTGTCGGTGACGTCAGAAAAGAATTTCTAATCGACGCAAATAAGAGTAATGCAAGAACTTCAATTTTCACGGTGTTGGCAGTGCTGGCTTCAGAGCGTAATGATTTCAGGCTTCCTCCAGTGTCACTAAATGAGCTACACTTCAGAGTGACGACACTTACCTATATTGTGGCTTAAAATCATGGTCGCTAGTTATCTGAAGCTTTATCTGAAATCACAGGAAACACTTTTCCGTCTACCATACATGTTTAAAGAGTTCGCGACAAACCAAAGCAATGTTACATGAGCTTCCCGACACCGAATCTAATGCTGAGGAAGTCGCACTTTTGAATCATGACGATCGGCAGTTGCGTCTGCTATGCACAAGCACCAAAATGGCGGCACCCACAACAATGTCAGGAAACAGAGTGCCGATACTCTAAGCACAGCTCATTTAGTGGCTCTAGCTTCCACCATGCTATAAAAAATATTTCTTTATAATTACATACATCAGCGAACTTGTTGTTCGGAAGGTAATGATGTCAGGACGCGGAACCACAGGAGGGGCGCCACCAAAACATCTCGCCGCCTTGGAGGCTATGTTCTGGGGCTGGGCGGTTGCCTCCCCCCCCCCCCCGCCCCCTTGCCCCTTTACGCCCCTTGCCCTCTGTTTTGACGTCCCTGCTTAGAGGCATTCTAACTAAGCGATGACGAGTAACAGCACAGCGTGCAATTTTCGAAATAATGGTTTTAGAAGTTCTGATACTAAAACGGTTCACGTTCCATGAACTCCCAAGTGGCCATGACAGACTTTCAAGCGAGAGGCTTGTGCGTGGCTCGTAGTGTGCAGGCAGGTTCAGTGACGTTCTTTTATACTTCCTAGCGTCGACATCAGGGCCAGAATTATCGGATGTGAGCACTGACCTCTATCTTATTAAAACTTTAATTTTAAATTAAAAACAACTTATTGAAATTGCTAATGTACGTGTTACTGACTAAACGAAAATCGGGGTTTTCTTAGCCCTACTACAAAAACTCAGCGTTTCCTTTGTGTGGTCTTTGATACGTACAGTTAAAAAGTTATACCGCACCGTTATCAAGCCCCTCGTAAAATTTGGGGCCGTATGTTCGACTATGCACGGGCGCTGACGTCGATTTGAAGTTTTGGGGTGTATTATATGGGACAAAGGGGTGTAAGGTGATACCGTTCTTTTTAGAGTGTAGATGGCACCCAAGTACGGCGTCCCTCCCAAACCGACCGCTCCGGTTGTTTCTACCAGCGGTGATACCACCATTCCCTCGTTCACCACTTCTTGTTGTACCTCACCGCCGCCACGCCGCCACCAAGTGCCAGAGTCCATAAATCTATGTTCTCTTCCTACTTCTTCTTCTTCTTCTTCGGGTTAAGGCTCAGCTTTGTGCACGATGGTGGCACCTGCTGCGATCGACACAGCACCAAAGCAAAACACGAGGCCAGCCACTGACCGCACGCCATCACCATGCACTACACCGCAGGACGCTACATCGCTAACACCGTGACCGCCGAGGAGGGACCTTGTAAAGGGCCGCCCACACTAGCGAGAAAACGCGCCCGGCGCGCCGATAAATCGGTTAAGCGGGAAGATAAAGGGCGTGTCTCTGCACGCGCTCGTGGCGCTGACTGTGCTTCGGCGACATTTTGTTACTTGCCGCGATCGGCGTGCCACGCGCGTTTTCTCGCTAGTGTGGGCGGCCCTTAAGGGTTCTGGAAAAGACGGCTGGTTTCTCGATCGGCCGGGCGACGGTCGTCTTGACCGGCGGCGTGTATGATGCTCCCTCCCCGGTCGTTTTGTGTGGTTTTGCTTTTCTAACGGGGGACCGCGTGGACCTTTCTGCCTACGCGGCCCCCTGGAGAGCGTCTTCCTGTGTCTCCCCCATCGGGATGACCCCTCGGGAAGAGATGTTGTTCTTTTATTTTGAATCTGGAAGGCTTGCGCATTCTACGGGGCTTCTTGGGTTTCAACCTGGGGGTTCCGGAGAGGCGCCGCTATGTCTGCAACGGGATGCATGGACGAAGTTACGGAGCTGTCGGCTGTAGTCCGTTGGCAAGTTAACGAATGTGTATCGACGCATTGCCAACTATTGGATGGTGGATATCACGTGGCTCCAGCAAAGCTTTGAAATGATTGGTTGGTCCTCGCCCGAGAGTGAGGGGGTCAGCGTCTTCAAAAGCCCGCGACGGGGGAGAGAGAAGCCCCTTTCTGGCTTGGACTTGGACTTATTTGGAGGACGGGAATTCCCTTTGCTTTGAATATACTGTGTACAATAGCTCGTCACGTCTAAATAAACAGTTTAGACGAAGTCCTCCCGCATCTGTCGCACTCTTCTGATCACCCACCGATCAAGGCTCATCAAACGATTGGCCCCGCAAGACACCGCCGGGCAGTCATCATCTATCCAACCAAGGGACGAACCTTTACTGACCTCATAGCTCAGCGCCCTCCGCGGTGGCACGGAACTAACTACTTCTGGTTCGAGGCTAGCTCCGAACACGAACTGATAATGAAGCAATGGTGAGGGTGCAGGCTAGCTGGTGTAAATTGAACATAGTTGTATACCCGAGACTGGGGATACGGACAGGGGACAAACACAAAACGACACCACACGCACGCTCGCTCCCCGTGGGAAGAACGGCCAGCGTCACCACCTAAATGTGTTTCTTCCACCGTGGTACCGCCCGATTCAATAGAGAGTTTTAGTAGATCGTTCCGATACCTCCGATAGCCCCGATAACGATACTATGCATGCACAAGGGAGGCGATGGCGGAGTATCGGGTATCGTTATCGGAGTCATGGGAACGATCTACTAAAACTCTCTATTGGTACAGCTACCCTATGCTTACTCTTTTTTTAATAAAATAATGTTGTCGTGAAGTTTTCACTTAACTTTTGTATAGGTCTGCATTTTTTAATGTTGAATGTTTTCTATGGTGTCTTTGGCGTATGACATATTCTTCAACCCCCCCCCCCCCCCCCCTTTCCTACTATGAGGCCCTCTGGTAGGCGTGAAATAAATTTAAAAAAGAACGGAGTCTTAAGGATTCGATTCAGGATTCAGTTCTGGAGAAACGGCCGCCGAAAGAAGCAGTCGTGGACTACTTGGGTGTACTATATAAATCTACCCCGCACTCAACCACAGTACTGCCTCTTGCTCAGTTGCTTCACGGTCTTGAGCCCAGGATCCGCCTTGGCACCATTGGTTGGCACCATTGGTCTTCGAAAAAATGTTTTTTTTTTCTAGAAGCCTGCTTCAGCGATGTAGCAGTTGCGAGCTCGGGTTTAGGACAAGCAGGGAGCGCCAACAGCAAAAGCTGATGAAAAAAGGAGTGCTAATACACCCATTTTTCAAGGAAGAAAAAAAATACAAAGAAAAAACTTTCCTACTCCCAACCATACAGTCATTACAATTAACGCTAGAGGTTCAGGTGGCGCTAGTGTGCTGTTGCATTTTGAAGCAGACAGCAAGCAGTCAGAAATTGACTTCCGGTAATGCATTTCTAGGAAAAAAAGCGACTGCATTTTCTCTCTGCGCTCGATTATAACAGCAGATATCACGAGTAATTTTTACGTACTAGGCACATTAGAACATTTCCCAGTCACGCATACGAAATAATTGGTCAGTTATAGCAATTTTATTTGAAATTCGTGGCAAGAAAAACGGTGCTAAAACCGCTTCGTACGTGTATTTATGTGCACTGTCGGATACTGTTAGCGCGAACGCGGCGTCGGCGCTTTCCAGCATGAGGGATATACGTGCCAAACGAACGAGGGCATGTGGAAAACCAAGAGAGACGGCGAGAACTACGCAGTAACACTGGATAAGTAACTCCTTGTGCATGCAGACGATCAAAATAAATTGAAAGCCACGTAATATAGTCAGATTTGCAATAAATAAGTGCTGCTTTATTCTTTCTGCTCATGAATATGTGCGAAGATGCTTGTTTTGGGTTCAAATCATCACCCGCACGCTCCAAATCTTTGCGAATAGGGAGAAGTCAGAGTGCAGGTGCCCGATAAAAACTGCCCGACATAGGTAATAATAAAAAGACACACCTTTCGTAGCTCACGTGCTTTATTTTTTGCGTTCGAATGTTTTTTAACCGATCGTAAAGATGCACGACGGACTCATTTTAATCCAATGACAGGACGGGCATATTAGCAATATATAAGCACCACCGAAATGCTGGCGAGCCTTGAACACACTCTACATTCCTTTCGATCATTAGTTTTCTTAGAATCGTCGCTCGTTTTTACATACCCTCCTTGCAACAGAGCTTTGGACCACTAAACATCGTTCAGTGGTAAAGAAAAATGTTGTAACTAACGCAATACGCCTCGCAAGTGGGCTCATTTTCGTCTTCTGCGCATGAGAAAGGAAGTAGCGGTGACGTCAGAACGCCGAGCCCTGATTGGCTGATCGCGACCCCCCCTCTCAGCGTCGTCTGCTCCTTTGCAACGTCGTCTGCTCGCAACGTCGTCCGCGTCTGTCTTACCTTTCCTGCGACTTTCCGAAGTGCAGGTCTTTACGAGCGAGCTCGACTTCGCCTTTCAGAGAGGGCAGACGAAATAACTCGAGCAGTACGTTGTTTTTGTCTAACAACTAGCAGACGCGCATCAAGGAGAGAAGTCAAAGGACTCACTGGCGAAGTGTCCCGAGGCGCCGAGGTTTGTTTGCTAAGAACCGAGAGTGAGCGTGTTAGTGTCCGCAAGTTCCCTTCCAAATACTTTTTCCCTCCTTTCCTGTGCGGCGAGACCCCTCATTCTTTAACGGCGTCGGCGGGTTGGCGCGGTTAACGTCGTCTGTTTTACGTCTGCTAGTCAAAGCGATGGCTGCTTTACCTTTCCTGCGTCTGTCGGAGATTCACCGCTTTTTCACCGGCGAGAGTCACCGTTGCCTCGGGAAACGAGGAGACAAAAAGAGGAAGAAATTGACCTCTTATTCTAAAATTGAGGTAAGCGATCAAGGTATAATACGGGAAAGGTTCACAAGGGTCGCGCTGGCATATTCCATTCAGCACGCCAGCCGGTCGTGGGCAGACGGTCGCCGAGTCGCGGAGCTGTCTGCTAGGCCTAACTGCAAAGCTCGCTTGGTCACGTTCGGTGGAATCGTGGACGTTGGAGCTTTTCCCGGGTGTTTATGGATCCAGCGTTCTTGTTCGTCGTGGTCTGTTTCAAGTACTTTTTACTTTTTTCTTGCTGCTTGAAGTCGGGACGCGTGAGAAGCGCACGTAGAAAAATAAAAGTCCGTGGGTCGTCGCGACCGCGACGCTGTCGGCCATGCTGATTTGTTCGTAAGAAGTGCGTAAGACAGCTTCGGAGCTGTCGTAGGATTTCGTCGTAACCTGCGCAAAACTTACGAAAATTTCGTTTCGTGAATACGAATTTGTTATTAAGTTATGTATTACGCAGATTTTTGGCGTAAGATCGTTTCGTGAATCTAGCCTCTACATTCCGAAAGTCGCAGGAAAGGTAAGACAGACGCAGACGACGTTGCAAAGGAGCAGACGACGCTTAGATAGGGGGGCGCGATCAGCCAATCAGCGCTCGGCGTTCTGACGTCCCTGCTACCCCCTGCGCAAGAACCAGACGAACTTGCCCTCCGCATTACACTTTCACAATACCAATAAAGGTACGTACTATCCGGCACAACCGAAAAAACAAAAGTTATTCATGTTATTTTCCTGTGAAGAGACAAACATCACGCGCGTTTTCCCATGGGAATACACAGGGAGGCTGGAAAAGTAGACTGCATGCTGTCTGCTTCAATTTGCAACCGGAAGTCCCGTAGACACTAGCGCCAGCTGAGCCTCTAGCGTTTATTGTAATAACTCTATGCTCCCAACCACTAAAAAAAATCCGAGGACACTTTAGCACTTATGAGTTGTGAATGCGACAGCATGAATGTCGTTCTTCCGCTCCCATAGTTCGTCTGCAATGCATTGGCGTGGACGGCCACATTTCGCTACTGCCGAGGTTGCGGCCGCTGACGATGTAGATGCCTAAGGCGCCGCCATGTTCCTCGGCACCGAGAAGAGCAAAAGCGGCTGCAGCACCCCCCCCCCCCCCTTCTTGCGCGTTCTTTGGCGGTTAATAAGGCCGCGAGCTCGGCTCCATGGGATGGCTAATGCTTTCGCATTAAGTCGAGGAGCTTTCCACCTGGAAGACGTATGGAACTGGAGCGCCTCCAAGCGGTTTTTTTTTCTGCTGTTACCAGCATCTCTACTTGAGTGCAAATAAATATTATCATTATTATTATCATTATCATTGTGCCAGATGACTGCGTCACGAAAAGACGTCAACAGCCGCTACACTTTTATTTAGTTATTCATAATACCTTCCGTTCGATTTTATATGGGTCTTCACCGATTCCAGAGACGCCTACGCTGAGTGCCAGGACGTCAGCTCATACAACACGACGGTCCGCCAGCTGAGGACACTCGCTCAGCTCCTCGCACTCGATGGGCGAACACTTCAAGTTGGGTGGGTGCCGGGTCATTCCGGCATCCACGGAAACGAAGAGGCCCACAACGCGGCCAAAGCAGCGCTAGAATCTGCGCCGGTGCTTCCAAATCAGGACCAACGGGTGTCAGTCGTGAAGGAGGAAATAATGTCCTACCCTTCAACCCAGACGCATTTCTGTCCCTTAAAAGGAAGCATCGAAGGGAAACCCTCGCTGCCCAAATACCACGAGACCCTCAAGGAACCCTACCGACACGCTTCAGTCGGGCCGATAGGGTAATCCTGCGGCGTATTAGAACCCGCACCGCCATGACTCTGGCTCTTCGGTATACGTTTGGCCTCACAAGACGGCGAGGACACCCAGACGACCCGCCACCCGTTGTCACAAAGGAGTGCGACCAGTGTAAGTCCGGACAGCAAGCTACGCTGGGGGGGGGGGGGGGGGGGGGGGAGCATTTTGTCTGGGGATGCACAGCGACAGAGCATATTCGCCGAAGTGTCATCCGCGGACTATCACATCAGCTTCGTCCTACAAACTTCCAAGAATGGACGAGTCGCAACGGCGAACAAGCAGACAGAGAGGCAGTGCTTCAGTCCCTCCTGAAATTCATCCGGGAGGCAGGCATTCGCCATCTATTTTAACATATTTTCATCCGACATCATCCCCATCGCTCATCTCCTCCCACAAATGATCTAAGATCAAGGTGGTGAGGGCATCAATAAAAACAAAACGTGAACAAAAAAAAATTAATAATACCTTAAAAGTTCGTTTCTAGACATTACGCAAGGGGGGGATTTGGCCAAATTACACAATAGACCCTTTTCGAAATTCAGTGCCATCTGATGGTTCGTAAAGCAGTTTAGGTTTTGCCATATCAATGGCTGAAATGAACTTGTATCGGCACCGTCACTTTCGCAAGTCAACGGAACGCGAGGAATTGTTCAGTGTGAGCTCTTTCTCGATCACTTTCAGTTTGATGGTGACCAAGAACTTGCCTTCAGAACAAAGGTCCAACCCACTCAGATGCCTCGAGAAAATTCTATACACCAAAGTGCTTTAAAGCCGATTGTGTGGCGCCCACAGATTGACTGAATCTGAGTTATTAGAAATAAACGCTTACGTAGGTCTTGTGTTCCATTCCTACGTCGCGTCGTGCTGACCCCCCGAATGTACAGGCCTCGCGTCATCCGCTTATGAGCATGTTGTTGTTGTTGTTGAAAACTTTATTCGTACATTCAGAAGGGAAAAATGATGGGATCAGGCGACCGGGAGCCCTTGGGCCCCGGCGGCCTCCGCAGCCCATTCACAGGCCGCCGCTTGAACGACCGGATCTGAGCTACACATCATTGCGTCCCACTGCTCCATAGTTTCGACGTTTCCATATCTCTTCGGGAGGTTGGGGCACCCCCACATCATGTGGGTGAGGTTGGCTGGCTGAGGACAGAATTTGCATATGCCCGTGTACCTATCGGGATAAATGTGCGAATATATTGTGGGATGAGGATATGTGTTTGTCTGCAATCGGCGCCAGGTATGTTCCTGGGCCTTGCTTAAGGATTTGTGGCCGGCGGGGTATCGTTTGCGAGCGAGACGGTATGCCTGCGTAATTTCCTGATACGTGGTCAGTACATCCTTGTGGAGGGTCAAACCACTTTCCCTATCTCCCGGTGCCCGGTAGGCAAGTTCTCGGGCGGTGTTGTGGGCAAAGTCGTTGCCTGGGAGAGAGGAGTGGGCGGGTGCCCAGACAATGCTGACCGTGTCAGTAGGGACGATGTCTCGGAGGATCCTGGCCGCGAACCTCGATATGCGGCCCCGGGCGTAATTTTGAACTGCGCGCTTGGAGTCCGAAATGATGGTGGTAGCGTTAGGTAGCGTGAGGGCTAGAGCTATGGCTGTCTCTTCCGCATCTTCAGTACTGGTGGTGGCGATGGATCCACCGCTGAGAAGTACCCCCTGGGAGTTCGTGACGACCATCGTCATTGCCGGATTCGTGGCATGGTCGGCCGCGTCCGTATAAACTGCACCGAGATCCTGATGGTATCGTTCGTGAAGATGCTTGCAGCGGTCTCGGCGACGTGCATCGTGGTATTCCGGGTGCATGTTTTTCGGCAGTGGGGAGACCAGAAGGTGCTTCCGGACTTCCCTTGGGAGGTTCATTTTGGGCTGCGTCGTTCCCTCATGTTGAATGCCTAGCGCGGCAAGAATATGTCGGCCCGTCGCCGTGGTGGTAAGGCGAGTATATTGAGAGTGAAGGTGTCCTTCAATGAGTTCTTCCACGGTGTTATGAACTCCGAGCGCTCGTAGTTTGTCAGTGGATGTGCCAATAGGGAGCCCTAAGGCCGTCTTGTACGCTCCTCGGATGATCGTGTTTAATTTGTTGCGTTCCACTGCGTAGGGTTTCATGTATGGGGCGACGTAGTTGATGCGACTAAGCACAAAAGCTTGTACGAGCCGAATTAAATCATTTTCCTTCATTCCGTGATGCTTGTTTGATATTCGCTTGATGAGGCGGGATGTTTGATGTGTGACACTATCCAGTTTGCGGATCATTTCGCTGTTATGACCGTTGTCCTGGAACAACATACCCAAAATGCGAATGGTGTCGACCTCATTTATTTCTGTGCCTTGTAGAGTCAGCTTCAGTCTGCAAGGTTGTTCACGCGTCGCTTTGCCTCTCCGTACTGGGCTGAGCACCATGTACTCCGACTTCTCTGTGGAGCAGGCCATGTCTCGGATGCCTGCGTACTTTTGTACAGCGTCAATGCCTTCTTGCAATATACCTTCGAGACTTCCAGCCGTGCCTGCCTCCGCCCAAAGTGTGACGTCATCGGCGTAGAGACTGTGTTTGAGCCCGGGTATTTGATTTAACTGCTCTGGCAATCGACAGAGAGCAACGTTAAACAGGAAGGGGGAGAGGACTGCCCCCTGGGGGGTGCCTCGGCCACCCATGAATATCGTCTGAGAGGTGGTGTCTCCGACCCTTAGTGTGGCTGTACGACCTGTCAGAAACGCCTTCACGTAATTATAGGTCTTCGGTCCGACTTGGAGATATTCAAGATTTTCCATGATAGCCATATGGGACACGTTGTCGAAGGCTTTTTTAATGTCTAGGCCCACTACTGCTCGGTAGTTCTGTTGGTTGAGCGTGCAAATTGCTTGATGATGTATTTGAAGGAGGACGTCTTGAGTGGATAACCCCGGCCTGAATCCTATCATGGTGTGTGGGAGGAGGTCTTGATCATCGACATAGGCGTGCAGGCGAGCGAGTATGATATGTTCAAATAACTTTCCGATGCACGATGTGAGGGATATGGGCCTTAGATTTTCAAGTTGCAGAGGTTTCCCCGGCTTGGGTATGAACACCACTGTGCCATGCTTCCATTGCTCAGGAAGAGTGCCTTCCTCCCAGCACTGGTTAAAGTATTGGGTTAACGCCTCTATCGAGTTGTCGTCGAGGTTCCGTAGAGTCTTGTTTCGCACTCCATCGGCTCCCGGTGCCGAGGTGGTTTTGAGCTTCTGAAGGGCGGCTCTTACCTCGTATTCTAGTATCGGGGAGTCGAGTTCTTCATTAGGTGATCCACAGTAATCGGGGACGGTGGTGGGTATCTGGTTCCCTATGTACCGGGTTTGCAGTTCTTGTAGGAATGCGTCCATGTCACCGCGATGGTGATGTATGAGACGGCTCATGTTGCGGCGATGTTCTGCCTTCGTATTTTCTTGGTCAAGCAGGTGTTTGAGAAGGTGCCAGGTCTTGGCCATTCCCAAGCTACCCTGCATGTTGTCGCATATTTGATGCCATTGTTGATGGGTGAGGTTTGTCGCGTACTCCTCAATATCTTGATCTAGTCTCGCTATTCTAAGTTTGAGCGTTCGGTTATGCTTTTGTCGTAGCCATCGGTTGTGGAGGCTCTGTCTTGCCTGCCACATATGTAGCAGTCGATTGTCAATTTCCGTAATACCCGCTTCCTCTGGGATATCCTGTGTATACGTTTCAACGTCGTCCTGCAGTTGCTGCGTCCACTCCTCGATATTATCGATGGTGGTGGGCGCTATTTCCTGTCGGATTTTACGCAAGCGATCCCATTCCGTGATCCGCACGCCTCTTTTCTTATGTTTGTATCCCGAGGTTGGGATTGTCGTGCTTAATATATAATGGTCGCTGCCGAGACACGCCTGAGTGTTAAACCACTCGCAACTTGCCATGTTTTTAACAAGAGTGAGGTCTGGACATGTGTCAGCACTAATACTGTTACCTATTCTCGTGGAGTGTTGTGGATCCGTTAGGAGGGTAAGCCCTTCCTGTTGTATCGCCATCCATAGATGCCTTCCTTTGGGTGTTTCGGTGCGATACCCCCAGGCAGCATGGGCGGCGTTAAAATCTCCCACAATTAGCAAGGGGTTCTGCTTAGCCCGGAGTAGCGTATCATGGAAGAGTGAGTGAAACCGATGCTGTTTGAACTTGGGGCTACTGTATATATTAAGCACAAATAGGCTCGGCTCCGCTGGTCTGCGTGGGACAATTTCTAGTAAGACGTGATCGATTTCTGATTGTGCGATGTCATGTCGAAGAGCAATAGAGTTCCGGTGTACGAGGGTGGCCGTACAACTATCTGGCATTGCGCCCTGGTACGTTTTGTAACTGGCGAGTTTAGGTGTCCCCCCAGTTTCCTGTAGGCAGATGATGGCGGGTGGAGTTTGTTGGGAGATTAAGTGTTGTTGCAGGTTTCCTCTTTTCCGTTGGTAGCTTCGGCAATTCCACTGCCAGACCGTATATTTATCGTTGGTCATCTTGGTGGGATATATTTCTGGTGGAGTACATAGGTTCCGATAGCCTCATGGGGTCCATGCCTTGTGGTGTTGTACTTCGGGAGGGCGACTCGAAACGAGACGGACGGCATTGCTGCTGTATCTGCTGCACAGTCCCTTCTAGTGGCGTGAGACGCGTTTCAAGTTTCTTCATGTTCTTTTCTAGGTCGAGAGTGTTACCGGTAAGCGTTTGCAACTGCGCTGTCGTTTCTTGATGCCGGACAGTATTTTCTCGATGCTGAGTCTGGATGGCTGTCATTATGTTTTGTATCATAGTTTCCAGTCTCGCTATGTCCTGTGGTTTCACAGCGGGTGCAAGTTCTGTGTGTGGAGCAGTAGTGTTCGGGTTTTCATGTGGCCCTTCGGCTGTCTCTACCGCTTTGCGTTTAGGGGCTGACCTCGGAACGTCCATCTGTTCTCTATCTGCCGGTGCGTTAACTTGTACAGGATTTGGGGATGCCAATGGTTGACGTTCGCGTTGAAGTTGCTCAATTAGAGCATTTTGTCGCTGTAACATTTGTCGGAGCTGCATGATTTCTGCGCGTAGCATTTGATTTTCATTATCTCTATTAGCTCGTTGGTCAGTAGAGGGATCAGTTACCGATGCCCAGGTCACCTTAGTGGTTGTTGAGCCTCTGGAGGGTCTCTGGTTTTCCTCGCCGCCGCCGGAGTTACTGTCACCTCGATCAGTTTTCTGCCCGATCAGTCCTCGCCCACCGCCGGCACTGCGACTGCTGCCACGCGCACTCTGACTACGTCTTCGCGCACTGCGACTGCGAGAGGTCCCTTGACTTGCGTATGCTGATTCAGCGGCAGAGCGCCGGTCCTTGGAGCGGCTTTGCCTTCCGATGCTAGGTCTTGAAGTGGGTGCTGTAGCTTCTTCGTTTGCAGTTTGTTGCCTGCGTGCGGCCCTCTGTGGGGCGTGGAAGCGGTGTTGGCACGCTTTCGAACCAGACATATGCTCCCCACCGCATATTGCGCAGCGCATCGTACATTCGTGGCTTCCCTCTGGGGCGAGGGTTCCGCATTTTGAGCAGCGTTTGTCGTCTGGTGTGGGGCAGATATCCTTCCTGTGTCCTACCTTGTAGCAGTTTTCACAGACTTCAATCTTTCTTCTATACAGCAAGCACCTGTATGTTGTGTTACGGTAGTTTACGTAGTAGGGCACCGATTTTCCTTCGAAGACGATGAGCACCGATGCCGTCTCTCCGAGACGTCTCGCTTGTAGTACCCTGGGCGTATTTCGTTCTAGGCTTCGTTCAATGTCCGCCGGGCTATCGTACGAGGGGATGTTGTGGATGACCCCTTTTGCCGAGTTGTCCGGCGCCGTAACGTAAGTAGTCGAGGAGTACGTTCTGGCACCGATCTTAACTTCCTTAAGGCTGCAGTAGGCGACCGCGTTATCTTCCTCAGGCGTACTGGCAATAACGATATTTTGTTCAGGCATGGTGCGGATGATATCTTTGTCCGCCCCACTTCGAAGCTGGGCGCAATGTTGGATGCTGTCGGAAATCTGTGCAGCGCTCCATGATTTGGCGTTGAATCCTCCTTGGAGACGAATGACAACTTTGTAGTCTTCCGCAGGTAGTTGAGGTAGCGGTGGTAACTTTCGGGGTCTGAACTTGCTGCTCGGCGTTGACTGTTGCCGCGTGGCGGGTGTAGTTTCGGCGTCCGGGCTCTTGTGCCTGTGCTTCCGGTGCGCCGGAAGCCAACCAGGTTCTCGGAGCGTCTCCGGAGTAATTTCAGTGCCCTCGACAGTCACTTCCATGTCGTGGAGCTTGGGTCTTCGCCCTTCGAGCGGCCTCGCCCAGTGTTAGGCCTAGCTCCACCGGCGTGGTCTAACACACGTCTCGTAAAGCGAAAAAATCCCCACACAGATGAAATAGAAAATTCACACTGCGCTGAAACACTTGCCCAACTTTTGGTAACGTTGGAAGGGGTGGATAGCGAGGATTATTAGTCAGCCGGGATGAATTGAGACGGAGCTCATACAGAGCACTGCTCTAACTTTGTCGCTTCTTCTTCCTCTCCGCTTATGAGCATCTACAACGTCTTCCTTTATCAGTCTCTAGAAGGCCGCCGTTGCTATGGCACAGATGCTGTTCTACCGATGATGATAGTGATCAAAGTGGCCAGACTGAATTTCGGAAAGGGTCTATGGTCAACACCTAAAAGAAATAAAAAAAGAACAGTGCCAACGAGATAGCAATATCACAAGTGAAAAACCACTTTAACAAAAATATGTATTATACAGATTGCAGGCTCCGAGAACATACAACACTTCATTGTATATATATTCGACAGCTTGAACCAGGGGAAGATATAGAGAAATTGAGACAGGAGAGAATAGACAGCTGACTACCAACGATTATTTAGTGGGAACTTCTTTTTCCTTGCGTGTTTTCAGACACCAACAAAAATTATTACATATTAAAACCTATTATACTAATCTAATAATGCATGTGTATGTTTACAAAATTTTCACATTACCTAAACCTAAACTAATATTTTAAATTCACCCGCCACAAGCTCATACTGCCATTTTCTGGACCGTGACGCACCGTAGATATTGTCTCTCCTTTTTGTGAATAGTGATGGACGGGGTGCTGACGCACCCACTCGCTTGTTCTTCGATAGCAAGCGCCTCGAGCATCTCGCGCGCATGAGTATTGTTATTACTGGCTAGGATGGTTATGTCCTTGAACGCTGCACTGCAGTGGCAAGTCCTGCAATGAGCTGCAAGATGCCCTGCCGACGTTCCTTTAAGGGATGCTGCGTGCTCGCGGGCTCTGTCGTTAATGCATCGGCCCGTCTGGCCGATGTAGCACTTCCCGCATGAAAGGGGAATGTTGTAAACCACTCCTGTCATGCATGGTACATATTGTGTTCTGTGAGCAATGTCGCACGTTTTTTCTTTGCCTGTTCTGTTGTTAACTCGTCTGCACATGGAGTACGCTTTGTTAGGCGCGGAGCATACTACTTGGATCTCATTCCTCGCGGCGATCTTTTTCAATTTGTGCGTAATCCCGTGAACGTATGGTAGCACAGCGATCTTCCTTCGGGTTTCCTCGTTTACTTTTTTGCCCGACTTTGCACTCTTCAAGTTTCTGCAGATGGTCTCACAAACGGGTACCAAGATACTTGTTGGGTATCCCGAATTCCGTAATCGTGACATCTGTTTTTCAAAGCTCTGCCCTATCTGGTGTTTACATGATTTGTTTAAGGCAGAAACTAACGCCGTGCTGGCGATACCTCTCTTAATAGTTCTTGAGTGGCCAGAGGTAAACGGCAGAAACCCTTTTGCTGACCGGGGTTCGTACCTCCAGCAAACGTGCCCTTGTTGGAAAATTAGCGCGAGGTCTAGGAATTTGATATTTTTGTCCACAGGTGATTCATGTGTGAACACCAATTCGGGGCAACTTTCTTGAAACACTTGCAGAATAGTATCCTTGCATTCTTCACTCTGGTCGTCACCTTCTGTGGCACAAAGTACTAAAAAATCGTCCACATATCGGAAGATGGCTGTGACCCTTGTATCTGTCAGATTACTTGCGATGATCTTTCCGCATGCCCCCAGGAATAAGTCACACAATTGCGGCGCTACCCGAGACCCAATACACACTCCACTCTTTTGCACATATTGTTGATCTTGAAAGTCTACTACAGTGGAAGTCAAATATACACCTAATAGTTCCAAGAAGGTGCTCACACTTAGTCCAGCAGTATTCTGAAACGCTGTAGAGCCCTGCTCCTCGATGGTGGATCGGAGAATTGCCATGAGTCTTCTGTGTGGGATTGAGTAATACATATCTTGGATATCGATGGAAAATCCAGATGTGACGCTTTCTCCATTCTTCTTAAGATATTCAATTAAATGTTCCGAATTCTTAATTCTGTACGGATCGTCGGATTCTATCAAGGACAACTGTTTCGCCAGGAACGTCGACAAATGGACTTGCCAGGTTCCTCTTTCCGACACAATGGCCCGAAACGGTATGCCTTCCTTATGTGTTTTTGCTGAGAAAAAAACTTGCAGGTGTCCCTTCTTCGTTTTCTTTATTTTTGTGCTGAGGCTGTTAAGCTCGTTGTTATCAAGTAGCTTCAGGGCTGCTGGTTTAGACTTCTTGCTTCTTTTTTCTTCCACATGAATGAAGTTCTTAGCCATTGCAGCAGAAGCTTTTTCTTCGTATGCGTCTGAATCTAAGACCACAAATCCGCCTTCCTTATCAGAAACACAGAGCTTAAGATCTTTGCTGATTAGCTCATGTACTGTGGTACCAAAGCTCCTATTTGCTTTTGCTGAGCTTCTTTGGCTTGCGATGCAGTCAATCCCTTCACTGATTATGCTTGAAGTTCTGTGGGCATACCGAAACGGTATGCCCACAGAACACAATATGTACCATGCATGACAGGAGTGGTTTACAACATTCCCCTTTAATGCGGGAAGTGCTACATTGGCCAGACGGGCCGATGCATTAACGACAGAGCCCGCGAGCACGCAGCATCCCTTAAAGGAACGTCGGCAGGGCATCTTGCAGCTCATTGCAGGACTTGCCACTGCAGTGCAGCGTTCAAGGACATAACCATCCTAGCCAGTAATAACAATACTCATGCGCGCGAGATGCTCGAGGCGCTTGCTATCGAAGAACAAGCGAGTGGGTGCGTCAGCACCCCGTCCATCACTATTCACAAAAAGGAGAGACAATATCTACGGTGCGTCACGGTCCAGAAAATGGCAGTATGAGCTTGTGGCGGGTGAATTTAAAATATTAGTTTAGGTTTAGGTAATGTGAAAATTTTGTAAACATACACATGCATTATTAGATTAGTATAATAGGTTTTAATATGTAATAATTTTTGTTGGTGTCTGAAAACACGCAAGAAAAAAGAAGTTCCCACTAAATAATCGTTGGTAGTCAGCTGTCTATTCTCTCCTGTCTCAATTTCTCTATATCTTCCCCTGGTTCAAGCTGTCGAATATATATACAAGTATGTACCAACAAGCTCCACTATCAACCGTAACACTTCATTAGGTGGGCAAGAACATCACTGTAAACGAAAACTAAATAGTACTTAAAAATCTAAAGCTGCTACTCGGAATGCTGTAAGGTCGGCAAGTGCGGTTATGTGATCAGGAAGAGAATTCCAGTGCATGATTGCGCGTGGTAGTGAGGAGTTATTGAAAGCAGATGTATGTCCAAAAATGCGCTTATCCCTTGGGCTGTTAGTTAGACGACGAGATGTTCGGTTAGGAAGCTCAGGCAGAGGGGCGATAACGTTAGGGTTAAAATAGCGTGATTTATGAATGATGCATAAAAGGGCAGCGGTGCGACGTATTTCAAGTGGTTGTAAGAGGACAGAGTTTTTAAGAAAGGCGACACTTGTATGGCGAGAGTAGACTGATGCTATAAAACGAACTGCATGATTTTGGATGCTTTCTATCTTATTGATAAGGTATTTTTGGTGGGGGTTTCATACAGCGGAAGCAAATTCAAATATTCACTTGCGTAGATTGGGGGGGGGGGGGGGGGCAGAGAAAAGGTTGCGTCGCAAGTATCCCAGTGTTTTGGATGTAGAACTTTCAATGGCGTCTTACTGCCATTCCTGGAGATCAACTATTTAGGAAAATATTTCCTGGAATCCAAAACACATACCCCTGCAATCGATTTGGAGTGAGAACTCGCGCTGCAAAAGGAGAGGAACATCTCAGATTCAACATGAACATGAACGAACGGGATGTTCACATGATACCCTGGGCCTGTTTGCTCGAAGCGCTAATCGCGGCTAAAGTTAGTCATAGAACCTAGGAGAGGGACTTTGAAATCACGTGACTGGCGGTAGGGATGCGGGGAAACATGGCGGCGCCCCGGTGAGTGAGCGCCGCTCGCTTTAAGACTAATATGTCGTTGTATAGCTGCAATATTAGGCGCGTTAGACAGCAACGAGTGGCGCAAGAGGCTTTCGCTTTGCCTTACCTCACTTAAACTGCAAAGCATGAGCAATGACCTCGCCGCATTTTTTAGATAGTCTATTGATTCTGGCCATTCCTAAGCCTAAATGAACTCGATAATTGTCGGCATGGCAACGTCTTTAGAAAGCGGATTGCCTTGACTCAATCGCCCGTGTATTGATAGCATACAAAAGCAGACAGCATCCCAATTGACCTTTTTCTAAAATTTCCCAAGCGCCGAGGTGCATGCTACGAGTGTAGTTACACGCGTTGCACGTGCTGGCGTCTGCAGTAGTAATTGTTCTAAAGCAAAAAGTCTAAAACAAATTTTGCCTTGCACTCTCGTTCGTCAGAACCTTATTATGATTATTTACTTCGAATCTTTTATTAGAGGCAGGCCAGCGCGCGCGGTCCGTAGAATTACACTTTAGACATGTATCTACATTACACATATATATACGTGTGTGTGTGTGTGTGTGTTTGTGTGTGTGTGTGTGTGTGGTGCCAGCCGAACATGAAGAAACGTAACATACAGAAAGAGACAGTAAGGCATGCACATCGTTGGGGTAGAAATTGTTTTTTTAAGATAATATTTTTCTTCATCCATATCGCGTTTCACTTCATTTTTTTGTTGTATCTACATTAAATGTCACTCACGCTGCAGAACCCGGAAACTCTGGATTTAATCCCCACCCCTGCCCGTTTCGGTGCGGTGCGCCGCCAAAGAAAAGGCTTTTCTGGTGGCGTTTTTTTTTAATTTTTTTTCTTTAACTACGTTGCACGAGTGTTAACGGGAGCCTCGTTCCTTGATGACGCGCGCCAGCCCATTATACCCTATTCACACGACCAGCATAAAGGTACCTTTAACATAGTTCCCTTTCTATCCGGCGAATCAACCCGCGCTGATGGATCGCGAGCACATGCCACGCGCGGATGATCACGAGCTGATTCGCCGCTGTCCATAAAGGTCCTTTAGCTAAAGGTACCTTTATGATCGTGTGAATGGGGTATTAAAAACTATCCATCAGATTTCTGCTAGACGACAGGCTTCGCTCCACTGGGACAGGAGAATGTTCCGTTTGCGCGGCTTTAAAGGTGATGAGGTCGGTTCACTCCATGGGATAGTTAATGCTTTCGCATTAAACAGGTTTTGAATTTAGCAGAGTAAATGATGTGCTGTTATCGTAGCTGTGCATGCATGCACAATTGTGTTGCGATGCGCCGCACAGTTGTTTCAGCTACATTGAGCTTGCCGATACCGACGCTTCTACTCGTGTGTGACTCAACAGTTGCTGACGAGCAAATGCTCGTCAGCAACTGACGCTTAGCTCTTCCCGCATCGAATACGTGGCAAAGAAGTTCGCAACATCACGGTCTTCTGCTCGAAAAAAAAGTTGAAATGTTCGTAACTTCTTAAATTGTAGGCCATGGTTCGGCAAATTCAGGCAATTGATTAATTTGTTCTGATTTTTATTATGAATTGTCTACAAATATAAAATCGCTCGCTGAAAAGGTCATTACTCATTATGCGCAATTTGCTCTCTGTAAAACGCAGTACGGTAGTAATTCATATAAGGTGGATGCCACATTTTTTCGCTACGCTGAAATGTCGCCGGCTTAGATTTAGCAGACCTCGATCGCGAGGGACCACGTACGTTTCGCGACGAGCAAGTAAATAAGCAGGTGTTTAACTGAAACGACTCCGGAAGCCAGCCACCGCTTCTTCCTGCCTGTTATTTTGAGAAAATGTTTGGTATACTGGTTTACATAATTAAAAAAAACTTTTAGGCTTTTCACTTTGGTGAAGAAGTAAGATCAGCGAAGCTGCGCTGTGGTGGGAATGAAGAATGGTCGGCCGCAAGTCGGCAAGCAAGAGTGGAAGGCTCGAAAGGTTGCGCCATCTATGAGCGACGGCGGCAAGCGGACAACCGGCAAACACAAAACTCCGGACAGCTACCGCCATCTATGAGCTACGGTAGCAACCAGAGTTTTGTGTCGACATTTCTTTGCGGGGGACACGATCCTGGGGAAACTACGCATTAACAGCTTTGATATAAAAAGGAATCAACTTGGAACTGATAAGAGACCAGCACTGATAGAACATTTTTAAACCAACAAGATACGAGGAGTCGCTTTCACCGTAGTATTTGCTACACATGCTAGAAGTTCTCAAACTTCGCTTTTCTATTCTGAGTTTGACGACACATTTCTTTCTCAGTTTTTTTTTTTAACCATAATAAAAAAATACACCTTTTTTCGCCGTGGTAGCTAAATGTTGCCGTAGAGTAATGCTCAGCAAACTTTATATTCATTATCCAGTTTTTTGTGCTGGGGTAGAGAACAGCACACCACCATCCCTGCGCATCGACACCTCCGAGCCAAAAGTGTTTGTCATCACGGCTACGCGTGCCACATTTTTAAGCTTCGATAAAATGTCCTACTACACATATCGCTTCACCAAATAAACACAACACGTCAAACAGGCTTTGCCGCGCGTTACCAAAACAGCGCACGAAACGAGCTGACGAGCCAAGTTATCCAAGAACTGCGGCGACTGTCCTACCCACGACGTCACAAATGATGATGATAGCTAGAGAAGCGCCCTCTGTAGTTCGCGCACGCCGCCAATAACAAGTGCCTCCAGAACTTCTCGAGCGAACTTGTTGCTGTTTCTTGCAAGGATGTTTATGCTAGGAAACTCTGGCGTGCACTGACACACGCGACATTGAGCTGGTAGGTGCCCTGCTGCTGTGGGTGCCTTCCGCGAAGCTGCCTGTTCCCTCGTCTGGTCATTGATGCACCTGCCACTATGTCCAATGTAACATTGTCCACATGACAGTGAGATTTGACATAACACCTCCCTCTCGCACGTGGTGTAGTTAATCTTGTCAGATACGTTGCAGTTCGTTTTTTTTTAAAGTGGTAGCTTCACAGGCCCATACATTTTTTAAGGTCATGTACTCGCCCTCCAGGTCGGGTCCCTATGGTCACGTCCTTAAGGTCATGTCGTCAAGGTCACGTAATGCCTGCGGCTGAAGTGCAAGGTCACGTAAGCGTCGATTGCGTAAGCTCCGTTCGCGTAAGCGCCGGTCGTGTAAGCTCGTAAGCGTTGGTAGCCGTTGTTAGAACGTTCTTAATTGCCCTGTTATATATAATATATATATATATATATATATATATATATATATATATATATATATATAAAACTGAGAAGAAAAAAACCCTTAGTGAAAAACAGCAACAACGGACGATTTAATCTTCGACGTTTCGGCCGGAGTCCGGCCTTCGTCAGGAAGCTACCATGCCCTTCCTGACGAAGGCCGGACTCCGGCCGAAACGTCGAAGATTAAATCGTCCGTTGTTGCTGTTTTTCACTAAGGGTTTTTTTCTTCTCAGTTTTATACCCACGCCTTCGGCCTCCCGCCACCATGACCGTTGTTTATATATATATATATATATATATATATATATATATATATATATATATATATATATATATATATATATATATATATATATATTGTGACGAAGAGAAGCGGCACGAGTCTTCGGGGACGCGCCATCCTGGGAGAAGAGGAAGAGGAAGGACAGACTGAACGAGCGGCAATATATACCGGAAGGTCATCTTGATTTCTATCTCCAATACCCGTGTAAATAATAAACCCCCATCACTGAATCCGACTTCTGCTACAATTGGTGGAGGTGCGAACTTCCCCAACTCGGACCTCACTCGCAAGTATAATTCCCAACCCTGGAACTCCGCAATCGGCGACTACCATCAGCAATGCCAGGCGAAGGAACCTCGGATGCTTCAAGATCGGCTACCTCCAACCAAGGACCCACGACTATTCTGTGTGCCGGAGCACTTCGCCAACGTGACCCGAAGCTCTTCAGCGGGATCGGCGACGATGACATTGATGACTGGTTGGAGTCCGTGGAAAGAGTAAGCCTTCCTAACAAATGGGATGATGTGCTGAAACTCAATAACGTTATTTTTTATTTGACTGACGTCGCTAAATTATGGTACACCAATCACGAGTCAGAGCTGGCGACCTGGACTCTGTTCAAATCGAAAATTCAGGAAGTATTTGGGAAGCCAGCCCAGCGAAAGCTGATAGCAAAAAGAACCCTGGCATCACGGGTTCAACAAAATGATGAAAGCTTCGTCAGCTACATTGAAGATGTGCTAAAATTGTGCAAGCGCATTGACACACAGATGCCGGAAGACGAAAAACTGAAAAACATCATGAAGGGAATTGCTGAAGACGCATTTCAAATTCTTGTCGTCAGAGCGCCCGCGACCGTCATTGAAGCCATCGATATTTGTCAAAACTTTTCTGAGCTGCGCACCCAGCGTTTGCCACTCAGCCGCAAGCCGCAGCCTCCCATGGAGCTAGCTAGCTTGAATAACGCTGCGGACTGTCCTCCCGATAAATGGGGTGACCTTCGATATCTCATTCAGGAAATCGTCCGCGACGAGGTGGCTCGCCAACTAGGAAAGCCTGCCACTTCCCCAGAGCCCTACGTCTCACCTTCCATCAGAGCGCTTATTCAAGAGCAAGTCACAGCCGCTATCCCTAACCCTGTGATACTGCCCACCATGCCAATGCCGCTCGCGCCTACTTACGCCGAAATGGTAGCGCGTCCGCCCCCCATGCCTGTCGTCCAACCCCAGCAACCATTTCCTCCCCCTCGTTGGCAAGGACGTAGAGCCGACATATGGAGGACCCCGGAGAATCGACCAATTTGCTTTTCATGTGGTCTGGTTGGACATGTCGCTCGGTTTTGTCGACGTCGGTACCCTGAAAGTTATGGTCCCCCACCACAAGCTCACTATAAAAATAATAATAATAATAATAATCCTTTATTTGTATAATGCCCCAGAACAACCTATTGGTTACAGTGTGGTGGCACATAAAAAGTTTAAAAAGAGAAAAAAAAAAACAAAAAAACACCTAAAACAGTAGACAATCTCAAGCCCCCCCCGACATATGCTCTCGAAATTAAAAATTTCACAATCATAAACCAAAAATATGCATATCAAGTAGTCGTTTGAACGCAGCAAAATTTAAAAATATGTCTACATGAGTCGGAAATTCATTTAAACAAATTTGCATTCTAGCCAAAGGGGACGGTCTCGTTTGGATAGATCTATAAAACACGCTTGAGTTTCTAACGACTCGGGCCGGTACATGAAAGTTCAAAGACGACACAAGATTGCTATCAATTTGGCCGTGAACCACTTTGTATAAAAATATAATGTCACGAGCAATCCTTCTTTTTAAAAGGTTCTGGAGTGAAAGTTCTCTAAGAAGGTATTCATAATCAAAATAACATTTTCTATCAAAATATCTATCGTAAACAAGGCGTATAAATCGCTTCTGAACTCTTTCTATCCGTGCAGCGTCGGTCATTGTTAGCGAATTCCACACTGAACTACAAAACTCAAGTTTAACTCGTACAAGGGAACAAAACAATCGAACTACGCACATTATATTTGAAAAATCATGCGTCAAACGTGATATCATCCCCATTGTTCTAAAGGCAGAAGCAACAATTTGTGTAACATGATATGAAAAGGTAAGATTACTATCGAAATAGACACCAAGGTCACGAACTTGTTCCACACGTTCAATAGTGGAATTGCCGATAAAATATTGATGTAAAATTCTTTCGCGTTTTCTGCACATAGATAGCACTTTTGTTTTATCTGGATTGACCAGCAAAAAGTTACATGAGCACCAGTTTGAGATACGTGATACATCTTCTTGCAAAAGAGCACAATCATCTTCCGAATGGATACTAAGATAAAGCTTAATATCGTCCGCAAATAAGAGCAGTTTCGCATTTTGTATGCACAATTCTATATCACTGATGAATATAAGAAAAAGTAGCGACCCCAAATTCGATCCCTGAGGGACTCCCGAAGTTGGAGTAAATACATCTGAGAAACTATTCAAGATTCTTATTCTACTCTTTCTATCCGACAGATAACTACGGAATAAGTTTAAAAGAGACGACGAAACGCCGTATAAAGAGAGCTTATACAAGAGTAAGTCATGATTAACCTTATCGAAGGCTTTTGATAAGTCAAAATACACAATATCAACTTGCCCACGTGTAAGAACAAATCGACCAGGCTTCGCTGTAGTCGTCGAAGTGATGCTTTCCAAGATTACTCTGACTACCAACGGCAGCAACGACCAAGCAGATCTCCGTCTCCCACACGACGCTCGCTGTCTCCTCTCCGCCCACGTACGACATCTCCCGCTCCAGAGGGAAACTGCTAGGAGCAGTTCCAGAGGCGAGAACTGCGAATCCTTCTACATCCTTAAGTCCTCGCCCTATTGCACGAAATATGATTGATATTGTAATTAATGGTTTGCATGTTCAAGCATTAGTTGACACCGGCGCTGCAGTATCAGTCATTCGGGCTGACCTTTGTAATCGATTGAGGAAAGTCACGACCCCTTTTGTTGGACGTCCATTTAGAGCTGTTGGTGAGCAAAACATTGTCCCTACCGGGGTCTGCACAGCACGCATTGTGATTCAAGATATATGTTACTGCGTCGAATTTGTGGTGCTTTCTTCCTGCTCTCATGACGTGATTCTTGGCTGGGACTTTTTGGAAGCAACGAATGCCCTTATTGACTGTGAACGTGCAGAGGTGGACTTCGCTGAAATTCGGCTTCCTGAAGAAAATGGCGCTGTCGACACGATCAAATTATTTCTAACTGATGACACAAGAATTCCTGCGTTTGCTTCTGTGTTTCTGCCGATTCAGTCATCTAAACTCGAAGTGCTAGTCCTAATGACATCTCCATCTGCAGTTTTTTTTCGCAAGACAGGTATCCTTGTTCCTTTTTCCTTGCTCAACCTTGACAACGGCTACGGATTTATTATGGCTCTCAATATGTCTTCTCTCCCAATAATGCTCCCTGCCGGTGAAGTTGTAGCCTACGCCGAACCATCTCAAGCCATCGAGGTTTTCGCATTCGATACTCCCTCTCCTGCCTATTGTTGTACATTAGTTCAGCAGCGACATGACGAAGACGAGTTCTTGTTATCCACTGTAGATGGCCACCTCGATTCGTCTCAAAAAGACTCAATTCTGTCTGTTCTGCATATATTTAACACCATATTTGATCGCCCACAGTCTACTTTGGGCCGTTCCACGTCTGTAGTCCACCACATTGATACAGGCAACGAAAAACCCTTACGTCAACGTCCATACCGTGTCTCAGCGTCTGAACGAAGCATAATAGATGACGAAGTGAACAACATGCTAGACAAAGGTGTCATCACGCCATCTACGAGTCCGTGGGCTTCCCCAGTGGTCCTCGTCAAGAAGAAAGATGGTACTATAAGGTTTTGCGTTGACTACCGACGGCTAAACAAGATCACGCGCAAAGACGTATATCCAATGCCCAGAATCGATGATGCCCTTGACAGCTTGCAGGGAGCCGAGTATTTTTCTTCTCTAGACCTCCGTTCAGGATACTGGCAAATCCCCATGGCCTCCAACGACCGAGACAAAACAGCCTTCATTACATCGGAAGGACTGTACGAGTTCAACGTCATGCCTTTCGGCCTCTGCAACGCACCCGCGACGTTTGAACGTATGATGGATGCCGTGTTGCGAGGCCTGAAATGGAAAATATGTCTGTGTTATTTAGATGACGTAGTTATATTTTCGAAGACATTTGAGGAGCACCTCCATCGATTAACAACCGTATTGTCCTGTCTCAGCCGCGCCGGCCTCCAGCTAAATGTCAAGAAGTGTCGATTTGCGGCGAGGCAAATGAAAGTTCTGGGTCACCTCGTGTCCAAAGATGGCATTCAGCCGGATCCTGAGAAAATTCAGGCCGTTTCCAACATGCCAAAGCCAACCACGGAGAAAGAACTGCGAAGCTTTCTTGGATTCTGCTCCTATTTTCGACGCTTTGTGCGTGGCTTCGCATCCCTAGCAGCACCCCTGCATGACCTTTTGAAGAAATCGTCTCACCTGCCTTCTTGGACATCTGAATGTGAAGCTGCCTTCAATCAGCTCAAGGAAATTCTAACATCCACCCCAATACTCCGGCACTTCGACCCCACTGCTCCAACAGAACTCCGAACTGATGCCAGCGGCTTTGGAGTCGGAGCAGTTCTCGCACAGACAAAAGCAGGTTTTGATAACTACGTTGTCGCCTATGCTAGTAGGGCTCTCTCAAAACCCGAAAAAAATTACACCGTAACCGAAAAAGAATGCTTGGCAGTCGTGTGGGCAGTCACGAAGTTTCGCCCATACCTTTACGGTCGACGTTTCAATGTTGTGACCGATCATCATGCCCTTTGCTGGCTATCGTCTTTAAAAGATCTCACTGGACGCCTTGGTCGATGGATGCTGCGCCTACAAGAATACGACTTCGCGGTTCTGTATAAATCTGGCCGCAAACATGGCGACGCCGACGGCCTCTCGAGATGTCTCCTGCGCTCTGACGCACCCGATCCATCTGACACCGACGAAGACCCTCTCACCTTGTCGGCACTAAATATTGTCGACATGCAACTCGAACAAGCAAGAGATCCGTGGCTATCGAAAGTTCTGACAGTTGTGAGAGACCCTGACTCGTCCCAAAACCGGTCACTACGAAGGCAGTCCCAACATTTCCGCATTCGGAATGGGCTCCTTTACCGGCGCAACTGTTCACCGGAAGGTCTCCATTGGCTTCTCGTTATCCCTCGTCACTTACGACGTGAGATTTTAGAACATCTCCACAGCGATCCAACATGTGCTCATGGAGGACTTCTCAAGACCTACACTCGGGCTCGTCTGCGGTACTACTGGCCAGGGCTTTATGGCAGCGTTCAAAAGTTTGTAAGATCATGTCCCGAATGCCAACGTCGCAAGTCGCCTTCCCATTCATCTCAAGGTCTGCTCCAGCCCATACCGTGCCCAGAACGACCATTCCAGCGCGTCAAGATAGATCTTTTTGGTCCCCTTCCGAATTCCTCGTCTGGAAACCGATGGACCATCGTCGCCATTGATCACCTCACCCGTTATGTCGAAACCGCTGCTTTACCTTCGGCGACAGCAGAAAATGTCGCCAATTTTTTCTTAAACCAGATTGTTCTCCGTCATGGAGCTCCGAAAGAGCTCCTTAGCGACCGCGGAACTGTGTTCCTTTCAAAAATTGTGGAAGAGGTTTTACGAGCTTGCAGCGTTATTCATCGGACAACGTCACCATACCATCCGCAGACCAACGGCATGACTGAACGTTTCAACCGAACACTCGCTGATATGCTTGCCATGTATATTTCCCCTGATCACCGAAATTGGGACAAGGTTCTTCCATTCATAACCTTTGCTTATAATACCGCCGTTCAAAACACTACCCAATTTTCCCCTTTTTTTCTTCTTTATGGGAGGGAGGTCTCTTCAATACTCGACAGCCTGTTGCCCTATTCGCCGGAGGAGTCTGAATGCACACCACTCACCGAAATCCGAGAACATGCTGAGCAATGCCGTCAGATAGCAAGGACACGCACTGCCAACCTTCAAGGACAACAAAAACGCCGCCACGATGCCGCGTCCAACCCTCTTTCATTCAAACCGGGTGATCTTGTCCTGTTGTGGACACCGCAACGCCATCCCGGTCTCTGTGAGAAATTGCTTTCAAACTACCACGGCCCCTACCGTGTGCTTCGCCAGACTTCAGAAGTCAACTATGAAATCGAGCCCCTTTCGCCACCTACTGATCGCCGCCGACGTGGTCGTGAAATAGCTCATGTGAACCGCCTTAAAGTCTACAGCCCGCCAATCTCCCAGCCCTAACATCACCCTCGCCAGGATGGCTACCTCTGCGAAGAGGATATATTGTGACGAAGAGAAGCGGCACGAGTCTTCGGGGACACGCCATCCTGGGAGAACAGGAAGAGGAAGGACAGACTGAACGAGCGGCAATATATACCGGAAGGTCATCTTGATTTCTATCTCCAATACCCGTGTAAATAATAAACCCCCCTCACTGAATCCGACTTCAGCTACAATATATATATATATATATATATATATATATATATATACCATACACACATATAATGTACCACTGTCGCCTGCATCGGTGCGGGCCTAAGGATCTGCCGTTGCCGTCATGGCGGTCAGGGTGAATGCTGGTCCCAGCGCCTTCGGCTGCTGCAAAGTCGTCCAGTGGGGCCGTCGTTGTCGTAGACGAACTCCGCCAGCTTTGTCCACAGCAGGGAGACGATCGTCTTGTCACGACTGGTGGGCAGAATCCAATCGACATGCGTCACCGGACGGATCTCGTCTGGGAGTTCCTCCAGTTTCGTTTTCCGAAGGCTAGCGTGGCGCTTGCACTCCCAGACAACATGAACAGCCGTCGCGGTCCTCCGGCACCGGCGACACACCCCCTCGTCGGGATCGTCGCCGAAGAACTTATGGCGCAGCGCCGGGGATAGGACAGTGTTGGTCGCGAGGCGGCGGACGAGGGTCTGAGTGCTCCTCGGTAGGTCATTCGAGGCTGACGTTATCTGACGTCCTTGAGGTCGTTCTAAAGGTCGTCCTAGAGGTCTTTCTTGACGACGTCCTCTATGACGTCATCCTCGACGTCGACCTAAACGCTGTCCTCGCTGTCGTCTTAGAGGGCGTCTTTGAGATCGTCCTGGAGGTCGTTCATGAAGTCGACCAGACGCTATCCTTGACGTCGTCCTCGACATTGTCCTTAAAGGCTCTGTTATACTCCGACGTAACGCGTGCGCGCGCGCGAGCGCGTCACAGCGACGTCACGTCGGCGAAAACCCGACGCTCTATACTCCGGCGTCGTGGCGTAACCGACGCGACCGGCGGCGTTCGACGCCGTCTGACCGCCTCGACGCCAAAATGGAGCATGCCGTATTCCGCGCCGGCCGCGCCGGCGACGCCGGACCAGGATGCATCACGCGCTGGCTCCCGGCAGCCCCCGCGCGGGCAGCGCGGCGAATACGAGCAATAGCAGACGACGGGAGCCACGGGAGCACTACTGCGTGTGGCGCCATGTTCGAAGAATCCGACTCGGTCGTGGAGAAGCTGATCGAGGGAATTCGTCCTCACCCGTGTGTCTACGACACGAGGAAGCTTGAGTACCGTAGACCGTACGCTTGTCAAAGATGTACCGTATGTGCATTGGCCGCCTACGCTTGCGGCGCAGGTGGTGCACCAACAGTGCAAGCGCGAGTTTTCGTCGAGCAAGGTACGTCCACGCCATCGCTCGAACTTGGCGCTCAAGAAGCGCGAGCATAGAATCGATTCGCCCAACCAGGGGGCGCTTCGAAATTGCGACGGTAGCGCCACCGCAGTACAACACATGGTCGTGTCGCGCCGGTCGTGCTCGTAGCGTTGCTTTGGCGTCGCAGGTATTTCGAGCGTACGGTGAAGATTTCGAGAAGGATAGAAAGCGTGCGAGAAATATTTCTCATGGTGAGTCAAGAAACGATAGAAAAGCTTCAATAACACGCATCTTCCACCGAGAAAGCGGTTGATTTCCCCGCCAACGAGTCGGGTCCGCATCGCAAGTACGGCCGTGCCGGCCGTGCGGCGTCTACGAGATAACTTTACAGGTGAGCGGCACTTGTTTAAATTTTGCGCTGTAATAACATTGTGCCTTAAAGATTACTGATCACAATGAACCACTGTTCTCGTGAGTCCTGTTAGACGACGTCGGGATACTATTTTTCGGTCGCTGAACCACCGGCAGACTATGTTCTCGCACTAGAGGCTACGAGTGGGATAGCTTTTCGGGCTCGCTCACGTCGAAGAAATATTAACGTGTCTGGGATCGTGCGGGCATAGGGTGATAATTCCGGGAAGAGATAAGTCCCCCGCGTACAGTTGAGCCTGCAGGTCCTCGCTGGGCTGGAGTCGCGGACCGGTGCGAGCATTGTGCCGACGCTCGTAATTTTATTAGTATTGTTGAACACGCGTCCTCATCAGCCTGCCTCAGCAGTAGGGAACTAAAACGCCAGGGCACGACCTGAACAAAGGCCTCGTAGATTTATTACCAGGTTTTCTTGTCCCACTTCACTGAGGCAGTAGGTTGCAGTTACTGGGGACCTGCTCCTGCTGATTAATGGTACTTTTTCTGCGAGTTTGAACAATAATGTGCCGCGAGATTCTGTTAGAAAGAGGGGCAAAACAGTTGAAAACGAAAAGAGGCTAGCCTGGACTAAATCTCCAGCATAAATGTCTGCTATGCATATGACTGCACATAATTTTAGTCGAATTTTCATGACAATGTTCAGTTGGATGGATTTATAAAAAAAACTTAATTTCTCTTTCAGGTTCAAGTTGTCCAGTCCACATGCAAGATTTTCAAATATTGGGTGGGGGCTTGATTCATACTTTACTGTGTGGGACATTTTAGGAGGAAAATGTTGGGTAGCAAAGAAAACACCAGTGACACATGATAGGTTGTCATTAGTAGAACAATTTTTATTTTCTGGAAAAATAATCCATGCCTGTCAGTGTTTCATTGCTGCTTCACTGAATAAAGTTTCTTTTGTGGCATGTTGGCATGTTTTCAAGCGTTTCCAGGAATGTACCGTATTTTCCGGGCTATGCTTTTAAAAATTAAAATTTTAGGCTGTGCGGACTATGCGGGATTTTTGTTTTTCAATATCGTTGATTATGACGAGACGGATTTTGTGAATGAAAGGGTATGTTAATGATAATTTATGTATAATACCAGCTTCTTTTTGCGCTAAGAAAGCAGACATTTCTCAAGGTGTGCTGTCTATGAGAGGATATTCGTGACAACTAAGCACCAGGTGCAGACGATGCACTGTATGTGTACAATGTAAGCAAAATCTATTTTTTACCCCAAATTTGCCCCTGTGGACTATAGTCTGGAAAATATGGTACAGCAGCATAATGCATCACTTTCAGAAATGTTTTGTTGACAGTGGGAACGATTTTTATTGAGTTTTGTCACAACCACGAGTAGGTAAACACACAACCTTGTGACAATATAAAAATTCTTCTCGTGCTCTTAACACGGTGACATTAGCGCAGACTCGAGGTATGGCTGGCAGGACACTTGCAGATGATGTACACATCTCGAGAAGCAAGGACTGTCCAAGAAATTGTAGGGCCGAGAACCCCGACTATTTCAGAGATCTTGCATAGCAGATCAGCTGTTCAAGATATTCCAGATCTCACGAAAGATGTCTCCCAGTTCGTGAGAAAGCAGTAGTCACCTAAGCTTATCCATCTTTAGCCAAGCTATATTGAATCTTGGGGTACAGACTAAACCAAAACGTGCAACTCGAAGACGAAAGAGACTACAGAAGTTGCCAATGAACTAACAATACTTTTAACTGGCTAAGAACCGGCCACACATAGAGAATGCAACATAGATGAGGAAAGGTCACCTGCATCTTCGAGCGAGGGAGTGAAAATTAATTTAACTAAGAATCTTTCACGAGCAATTACAGGGTTGGTAGGTTTCCTGCAATTAGTCCTTATTAAACACCTCAGCTGGCATCTCGTCTAGTGACTTGTTGCAGGATGAGCCTCAGCGTTGTCCTTGCAGGTGTTCACGAAGTGCACGCTGCAGATCCTCGCTGACGTTGGCGGAATCAAAACTGAACCGCCCCCACTGAAAAATAAGTCAATAATATAAGATCTCTGGTGTGATCAGCAGAAAATCGACACGAAATAATAGAAACTGTTATTGTAAATTATTATGATTATGTAAACATAATCAGGCTTTCTTTTTATTTTAAAAAGAAAAGGGGGGGGGGGGGGGGGGGGGCTGGCTGGTTGAGGCTGTTTGGAAGTGCATTCCTTGTGTGTGTTGTTTGGGAGGGGGGGGGGGATGCATGTGTATATTATAGCGTCGTACATGATGGCCATAAACAGCTAGAAAAAAACGAGAACAGCGATTAAGAAACACACGGCAGAAGAAAGCTGCACTCGCAACCCCCAAAAGCCCCTCCCCTAGCTAGAAGTGTTCTGACAAAGTCAGAACGGCAGGCAGGGCGCCTCTTGTGAACGGCCGATCTCCAGCACGTCTTCGTTGCCCTTCGTTGCGATGTGGCTGCACGTGAACGCGCGACGGTCGCGAGATAGAAACCCTGTCGACGGTTCGAAGCTAGTGCTGGAGGAACTGAAGCTTCTCCCTGCCGTTCTCACCCTGCCAGTGATTGTAGTTGAAATATTCGTGCCAAAGGGATCCAACATCGCGACCGAAGCCCCGTCAAACACCTCGAGGGAAGCGACAGACGCGCACAAAAATCAGATATTCCGTCACGCAGGCACTGCCAACTGACTTTCCCGCGTTCGGTAGTGATTCTGCTTCTATTCTGACACCAATTCTATTTAGTTTTTCCCGCGTATTTAGCAAAACTGATCTTCCAACGAACGAGAAACTTACTTTTGTCGGAGCACCGACGTGGTCCAGGCTTGGCGCCGTTCGAGTCTCGCACGGCTTTTCAGGGAAGCGGTAGAATTTGAAGGATCGACTACAACAACATCGGAGATGGTTGCTGCGATCAACGACGAAATATTCGTGCTAGCCGGGCTTTTATATCGTCTCTATCGCAATGAATGTTATATCCGACCGCCTACGACGGAGAGGCGAGGCGAAAAACAACGAGCCACTTGGACTCGGGCGTCCCGCCAGGGGCTGGAATGGCGCTGTAGTCGGCGGCGAAACTTGAGCGCTTCGGTCCTATTCTCGTCTGCCATTCGAAACGAAAAGGCACCGGAAGTGGCGCACTCTCGCAGGAAACGTGCCCTCGTAGTCAGATTCTGCGCATGCGCCACGCCGGCGGCCCACCGACGCACAGCCGCGGGAGTCGCCAGGGCCGCCGGAGTATAAAGAGGGCGAATTTTTGACGCGCGCGGCGTGACTGACGTGACGTAGCCGACTTCGGCCAGCGTTCGCCTGCGCGCGCGTTACGTCGGAGTATAACAGAGCCTTAAGTCGTCCAGTGGCCGCTCTAGTAATTGTTCTTAAGCTCGTTCCCGACGCCGTCCTTGACGTCGTCTTGATGTGTGCGCGGCATATTACAACAATTTATTCACCATACTATTCCCTTTCCTAATAACTTCGACTCACAATGTTCCCGTAAAGCTGCCGCACTTTATCTTGTTTGGTCGAATGAACGTGCCTGCAATTTTTCCTTGTTGAGCTTTTTGTTTACCTTCCGGCATATGGGGAATCGGTGTCCGAGTCGGCTAGCGCACAGCAGCTTGGAGCATGTGGAGCGGAAGCTTGCGTTGAAGAAACCAGGGAACTTCGGCTCAATCCTCACCCCGGCCCGTTTCTATCTGGATCAGCATCGTACCGGTTGCGGTTGTGCACACTACTGCGTGGTACATGGTAAAAACCCCAGACTAGCAATTATACCGCCGTGGCTAAGGTTGCTGATCTACAGCTGAGTAAAAAGTCGCACCTGTTGAGGCAGACTAACTTCAGACTGTATAAACAGTTCTTCCCTTATATGGAATATGCCTTGTTGGGCGTTAAGCAAATCACTTGAACGCCCTGTCGGTCACCAATCTTTTTTAATCGATGGGTGAGCCCGTGAATATAGAGAGTTACCGCAAAAAAGTGTCGAGGCTTCGTTGATGCTTCGCCATTGCCCTCAGGTGGATGTTTGACGTTCCAGCATCCTGGATCCTGGATGTTTACGTCGCGAAACTCGCCCTAACTGATGTTGATATGACTTTTCAAGGGCGGAAGTGAGCTCTGGGGTGGCAATTCCTCGTTTAACATTCTTTGAATGTTCGGACCCAAATGGAAGAAATTATTTACAAGGCCTTGCCTAATATCTCCAGCACAAGTGTCCTGGTGTAAACTCTAAATATAAATTCATAAAATTTAGGCATTTGTTCACGGGGAGTTCATAAGTGAGGTAAGATCCAAGCAGCTTTGTTCGAAACATTGCATGACTACTTCTTTGTACCCGTTGAATGTGTAATTTACATCAGTGTTAGAGAATATTATTAAATCGCACATATATCTGAAGATGGCCTCAACTCAGGGGCCTTATAAACAGACTTGGTTGCAGATCCGCATGCTGCGAAATACAAATAACTGAGGTTTGGAGCTAACCGGGATACTATGCAGATAAAACTTTTTTGTACATGCTGTTAGTGTGGATGTATCATTACCGTCGCCTTTAGGTACACGCTTAGAAGTTATAAGAAGCTCTCTATATTTATGCCGACATCGTTTTAAAAGGTTAGGGTACCTTATTCTTCAATGATGTCTAGGAGAATCTTTAGGAGGTTTGTATACGGGATGGAATAATACATGTCATGTACGTCGATGGAAGACCTAGCGATGTCACATCTTTTCTCTTGGAGAAAAGCGATTATAATTTCCAAAGTATAAACCTTGAATGGGTCTCGTACCTGAACTTTGGACAGATGTTAGCTAAAAAGGCCAACACGTGTGCTTACCAGGTGTCCCTTTTCTAACCGAACGCGCGAAAGGGAAACGTTCTTTTTTCGTTTTTATCGAGAAAAAGACCAATAGTTGGCTTTCTATTCATCAAGTTCCAATAAAACTTCAAATCAAATAAAGTTTCCAATAAGTAAAATAAAAGTATCAAAGGAAGGCCAACTACCGGCCTTCATGTTCAGCTGGCACCATAAATAGCAATGGACCGACCAGCTTAGCTTCAAGCCGACACACATCAATTCAACTGCCCGAGTTTATTGCAACGGCGAAACCCAAAAAAAACTTTCACATATTCTTTTTATTACAGTGTATAAATTGAGCACATGAGCCATTCTCAGCGAAATGACATCGGTGCTAGGTCAATGGCTGTCAGGAGAAGCTCGGTACTTTCACTGTTTCGGGAATATTTCGTAACTCTATGTTCAATTTGGGCTTAAAGCTGGACTTCCCGGTAGTAGGGCATGGACATGCGCAAGGCATCCTCAACCGAAAACCGCGGCTGGAAGCCCAGCACTGTCCTGGCGCGAGATCCGTCAAAGAAGGGCGCCCTGTAGACGTAGCGGACGTCAGAAGGAGACGCCACCTGGAACGTGGGGTTGTACAGGGGGCGCAGGAGCGTCAAGACTAGCATAACGAGCACGCTGATGGCGAGGGCAACGCTGTAAGGTACCGCGAAACGCGACACCGCAAGCCCCCTGCTCCTGGCGAAAGGCAGCATGAACTGGATGCCGTCCGTGGGTGTATCGTCCGTGACCGTGAAGGCCTGCCCGGAGACGTCGGCGTCACGGGAGAGCCGATGCATGGCGTGTAGATGCGCTGCCGCCGCGTTGCCGACGTACGTTGTCTGCGTGGAACCCGGGTGACAGGGTGAGAGGGTAAGACTTATTTTAACCATAACGTCTGTTTATTAAAATAGACATCCTGGTAGATAAAAACAAACTCTGCTACATTGATCTCCGAAGTTTTACAATGCACGAAAGCCAGTATTTAAGGTTCGAGAGTTTAACATTGTTTAGAAGGCATTAAACCGTCATCTCGGGTGGTGAAGAACATTTGTTTGTATCGATTTCCCCACTACACTGAGTGAGGAAACTAGGTGCATAGGTGACGTGACATCCATTTCCCATATAGCTCAGCATCAAGTCGTGACGGCTTGGAAACTGAGCGTGTCTGGGGCGTGTACCATAGACTTTCCCTCCACATTTAGCGGGGAAACTGAATCTCAACACGGGACGTCAATTTTACCGCTAAGTTTGACTAAATTTAGTAGGGAAAGTGCTTTCGTGTATAGGTCACGTGACGTGAGGACACGTGAGATCAATCGACATCACGTGACTTAAAGACCAATTCAGTTTACCCGCTGAATTTTACAGAACGTACATAGAGGGACTCACGGACTAAAAACATATTGGGATTTGGGATAGCGTTAAAAAGAATTCATGGTTTACTACAAGCACTCATGGTACTTTCAGCAGGGATCCTCTGTATTATTTTAGAGCGCAGCTCGCCCGTTTCCGGGTTGTGCGGCGTCGCCGTCGCCATCGGCGTCGGCGCAACCGCGAGCGTTGCATTATGGGAATAACACAACCGGGCGTAACCACGCGTTGCATTATAGTAAAATTTCCCCGAAAAAATTAGCGAGGAAATTTTCGCTAAACTTTCCGCTAAATTTAGCGAGAAACTTTTGGTTAAATTTTTTTGCTAAACTTAGCAGGGAAGTTTTCGCTGAAAGTTAGCGGGAAAGTTTTCGCTAAATGGGAGCGGAGGAGGAGAGAAGGGAGGAAAGGTACGGAGGGGGAGGAGGGGCATACCTTCCCCTCCGTACCCTCCTCTCCTCCTCCTCAAGAGCTGCGCTCTAATCCGGCATTGCAGAGATATATAAACGTCTTTCATATATATCACAGCTTTGTTCTGGCCAAAACCGCGGGACGATCTGAAAACCTCTCAATCTGCTAAATTTATCAAAGTAAACGCTATAGATTTCTTCACCGCTGTTCTGATTAGCTTAATACCAACGGGCTTTTATTTCTAGAAAAAAAAGGTGGTTTTTATATTATTAGATTTTTTAAAAAATGCGCGCCATGTACAGTGTGCTTAACTGTTAAACATAACGCGGGAGCGGTGGCCGAAACTGATAGCAGAGCTGTCTAGCGATTAAATCAATGATGCGGCAGAAAAGAAGCCGGCTCTTCTTGGGATTGTCGCCATTCCCCGATACAATTATCGCACGACCTCCTCGGTCCTTTCTTTATCACCCACCCCTTAAATTTTTACTTTTTTTGTTTTGTTGTTTTTTCCAGCCTGTTTAGTCACATCTACGCATTTACCATGCCGGGCTACCATATCTCGGTGATTTTGCAGTTTCTCTAATAAAGGCCACCTTCTTTAAACAACAACAAAAACAATCAAAACGCGATCTTTTTATCGCCGAGTCACGCATCGGTGATTGTTTCAGAGCTGGGAGTGTAACTCCAGAAAACAACAGTGGCATAAGCTTCCAGAGTGAGCCGGTAGATGGCGCATACAGTCTCTCCGGCCACCGCTCCCGCATTATGTTTAACAGTTGAGTACACTGTACAGTCAGTGACAGGTTTATGATTAAGTGGAGGCTCCACCCCACTGGCGTAATACGTCCGATGCAAGTGCATTTGTTGTCGAGACGTAGTGCGTCGTCTGCTCCGCGACATGGCCGATATGGCGGCATCGGCAATATCAGTGTCAGGCGCGAGCATAGGAAGTAAAGCTCGCTGCTTTTTGAACGGGACGACATCGTCTCAGGGCTGCGAAGGTACTTGTGCAACCTCGTGCGAGGCAAGGTGCTGCACGATTTCCAACCCAATAACGTTGTTAAAGGTGACAGCAAGACACCCTCATGTGTGACAATGGTAGGACGAGGCAATAGCTGCTTACCTGATTTACCGTCCGACTGACCACAACGACCAGAATCACTGAGGGCGCGAGCTTCAGGAATAAATAAATACCGCTTGGAACGGGTCCTACCATGCAGTACGCATCCTTCACTTATGAAAGCAAGCAGGGAAGCAGATGGAGTCAAGTGAGCCAGCATGGCGGTAACAATACTTGAGTATTTCACGTACCGTATCGCACCAATAGTATTGAACGCAGCATTCTCACGCCACCTCGAAGAAACGCATACATCACGACGCTTTTGCGACATCCTCACAGGGGCGAATACTAAGAGTACGAAGGGACGGCCTCGGCGTAGAGGAAGCTTGCTCCGCTCTCGACGGGTTAGGCTTAGGAGATGGTCCAAGCGGGGGCAGAGAGGACAGAGAACACGACTGTACAATTCTCATATCGTCACATAACAGCTACAACGAAAAAACTCTCACATCGCCACAATTGTGCAAAGCGAGTTGTCTCAAGGGCCAACACTAAGCGAATGAAGAAAAAGAAGCCTTCGCACCGCTTTCGTCGTAATCGTCGGGGGAGGCTTAAGGGTGATTCACGCACTTGCGGGATTCCGACCAAGCACGGTTGCAATGGCTTGCCACGTTAATCCTTTAACGCGTTGCTATGGCGACGGGGTTTCAAGCCGCTTACAACCGCACGTTGCCATAGCAACCCGTAAAAAAAAAAGATTAACGTCGTATACCTTTGCAGGCGTGCTCGGTTATACATTCGCAAGTTTGTGAACCAGCCTTTATGCTATCGTCCAAGCGGGGAATTCTCACATCGTAACACAGAAAATACCGCGCACAAAAGCGGATGGCGGCCCAGCTCTGCGACGTAAACCCGGATCACGACTCACTTCGAGAAGCCGGCGTACCTCGGCAAGACCAACGTTGAAAACAGCGCCCGACAAGTTGAAAATGATAGTTCGTCAAGCACCGTCTGTCACGTCAAGGAAGCGATTGGCTGGCGGGGTGATGTGGATTCGAACTTACTTATAGCTTTCCAATATTTGACTCCTGCGCGTTGTCATCTTTGTCTTCTGGGTTGCGGAAGGCGTTCTCAGCGTGCGCAGTCGGTGGCTCTCGTCCACGAAATATGAGACACCGAGCATGCCTCAACAGCCTAGTGGTTCGGCATTTCGCTGGAAAAGTCTATACAGAAGAGGCTACGCCAATAATCCCAGTTTGCTGTTGTTTGGCCACTCACTCTGAGCACGCATTGGACATGAGGGCTGTGCCACATTCGGTTCCAATCACACGCTTCCTGCCCGGGAAAGGGCACACGCCAGTGTTGCTTGATGAGGTTTCAATAAGGTTTCGAAACTCCAGAGCTGAAATTTTATGAATGGATGTCCATCAGCGCGCTGCACCTGTGGGTAAAAATTGGAGCGCTCGTCCGGTTTAGTGGGTAGGCGTTAGTTTAACACTCTTCATGACTCGGAAAGCTGGCAGTATACGCGCGCGGCGAAAGGAAAAATCATGTTTCGTACCTGCAGGCGTGGAGTGCCAATCCGTAGAAAGGTCCCCCTGGTCACTTTGGACACCCGTAGGAATTGAGTGAAGTTTATCTTCTCCTGCTCGCCGTATAGAGGCAGCTGTCGAAGAACCACTGTGCGCAGCTGAGTCTGCCCTGCTCCCGGGAGAGGAAATGAAAAAAGTCAGGGGTAAATTTGGAGGCACGCCAAGGGGTTTCTGGAACTGCTCAATTGAAATAAACATATCTGCGCAATTGAAATAAACATATCTGTCAAGATGAGAAGGTCGGGTTTCTGCGAATTTGTGCGACGAAACAGTTTGAGTCAAGCTAGTAAATACCCTTTGTACGTTTAAAGGCAACTTATGGTGAGGTTCGCAGGTTGTGAAGTCAATTTGCATGCAGAGAGTGCCCATATGACGTGCTATTTTTTGTCAAATCGGAATCGACTTTCCCACTCTTCAGACACTTTTTTTATTAAATAACCAAAAACAAAATTGAGGAATTGTTTCATTTATTTATTTTAATACCTTCAAGGCCCAGAGGGCATTGCAGAAGGGTGCGGGTAAAAACGGCAACATATACAACAACACATAAAAAAGTTCAAAGGCATAAATGCACCACGGCTGAAAAGTAAAAAACAACAACAACAAATAGTTCAGCCTAATATGTTTAAGCAAAAGTGATTAATTGACGCAACTCTAAATATTGTAAATGATTTATTTTTCGCGGGCTCAATATTTCGCGATTTACGTCAAAGCTTATGTTTTGGAATAATTATCGGGTTCTAGTTTTCGAGACACGGGGGGGATTTTAATATAGATTCCAATGTGTTCACATTTTACCGGAATTGCTCGCGGGACCTATTTTTTTTTCGCGATTTGTAGGCTGTTCTCAAAATTCGCGAAAATCATGTTCTCGCGAAAATGAAGTCGTTTACAATGAACCAAGATGGTATATTGCCGCGCACATGATGGCAAGATAAGCTTCTTCGTTCATGTATAAGATTTAAGATTTGCGTACACTCTTACCTCGAGCGTAAAAGATAAGGAGGCCAGAATGATCTTGCCTAGTCAGCCTCGCCCTAGCGCTTTCCCGAACATTCTAGGTCGAGTATTCGAGATCACGGGCTTAGTAGATAAGGAGCCGAGCGCCGTATTGCCAATTCATTCCGTGATTCCCACTCGCGTTAACCAGCTGTTACGCCGACACAGTACCGTCGCCTGCGGCTGCCGCCGTAGACGCTTGCTGCTGCTTTCTCGACGTGTGTTCTTCTCTTTCTTTTTTTTGTATTTGGCACAAGTTCGCCTCCATTAAATCTTTAGTTCTTTACGTTTTCGTCTGCCTCACTGTCTGTCCTTGGTGACAATATCGACAGAAGATACGGGAAGGTGGTTTCTATTAGAGGACGTTCTATACAATAAAGGAGTCAATGCACGCTGAGGTCTTGCAGTGAATTATGCCTACATTCAAGTGAGGATAGACGCGTTGCGGAATAAAATATAGGTTGAAAAATAGTGAGGCTTTAGAATGGTACATTTTGTAAAATAGACAGTCACAATATGTTTTGGCGTAGTGAAAGAAGAGGTAGTGATAGAGTGGTTTTCATTCATTGATGAGACACTATAGCCGTGCGATGAATACAGATTATGAAACGTACAGTACGATTTTGCATGCCTTCAATGTTAGTCACGGGCGTTGTTTGACCGTGATCGCAGGGCAGGCTTGCTAGAAACAGCGTCTCATCTGAGACGGGTCGAGAGAAAGCACTACCAAAGCCAGCGCACGAGCTGAGCGGGACTCAGACGGCTTCTCAAGCGTCCCAGCCTTTGCAGCGCTTTCTTTCACACAGTCTCAGCTGAGAGGCTGGCTTAGCAAGCCCATTGATTGCTGTGGCATACTCAAGTTTGGAGCGAACAAGCGATCTGTACACAATTAGTTTTCAGGATAAAGGGACGGAAGAAAAATATATTTTTAGATATCCAAGTATAGAATAGTATTGGCGATGATGTGATCAGTATGATCCATGGAATGTTAGAAGAAGTATGTACACCAATTAAGATATTTATAAGACGACACAAACTGCATTGGAGTGTTACCAATTGAGTGCGATAATGGGCGCGTTTTTTAAACAAGACACCCTCATTGTTTTACATTTGTAAGTACCAAAATGACACTGACCCCCTCCCCTCCCCCCCCCCCCCCCCACCTTAAATTTATTTTTATTTATTCCAGGCGATTAAAGACGGAATTCTTAGGCCTGGCCCGACCCGGTCCGGTAGAGGCACGGCCCGGGCCCGGCCCGAACCCAACAAAATATTTAATTCGGAGGCCCTGCCCGACCCGGCCCGGAAGAGACACTGGCCGAGCCCGGCCCGGGCCCGGCGGAATGTTTAGACAGAAGCTTGAGCTTGGCCCGAGCCTGACAAATTTTTTTAAATATAAGGCTGAGCCAGGCCCGAGCCTGACAGATTATATACATGAGCCCGAGAAAGTTTGCATGCTTTAACCTAAAAACTTCATAAGCATAAAGCGAGCATATTAGAATTAAATTTATTTTAAACTTGGACACAGTTTCTTTGACACAATAAATATCCCAACTTCAGCGATGCGTTTTCGAGAATATGGGCGAAATATGCACTTATTAACTGATCTTGAAAAAAAAAAAAAAAAAAAAAAGTGGGCAGTATCTTATTTACTGAGTGCTTTTCTTGAAGAAATACTGCTCTTTTCGTTGTTTTTTATTTATTTATTTATTTTATTTATTTATTTCAGTACCCTGAAGGCCCGAGGGCATTACAGAGGGGAGGGCAACTAACAAAACATAATACAAAAGTGAGAATAAATACAAAAATTTAACAAGAGAAAAGCAGTAGGGTGCCTGCTGACAAAAATGACTGGTTAATGCAGTTCTAAACGAATCAAATGATGATATAAATAAAGATACTAAAAATTTGGGAAGGTGGTTCCACTCCGATGACGACCTGGGAATAAAAAAGTCGATGTAGGGGGAGGTGCGACACTGGGGAATTCCAACTTTCTACTGATGATCAAGCCGAAAGGAGATGTGCGGGGGAGGGAGAATACGTTTTTCGTTTAGAGAAGGGATAGAGTAGTAAATTTTATGAAAAAGCGATAGACGAGATACTTTACGGCTCAGAGAAAGAAGGGGCAAAGATAGGTTAGATTTCATGACTGGCTGAATAATTACAAAGGATAAACCGCGCGCCGCGATTCTGAGTGGCTTCAATGTTAGATACGAGCGTGGTGTGACCGGGATCCCAGATTGTTCAATTCGTTTCACAGAGAACTTTCCTCTGTACATGTTTTTGTGAAGAAATAATCAGAATCACGCTATACTTCGTTTCAACTTAGGTCCGAGCGCGGCCAATGTTATGAGCCAAAGGGCCAATCAAACTGCGCAAAAACCTTACGGCATGGCGTGCTCTCTGAGCTTGATAGGACTAGCCGGCGGAGGAGCACGCACAGAGAGACGGCGAATAACGGCTCGCCCTATCAACTGCAGAGAGCACGCCATGACGTTGTGCCTCTTTCGCCGTTTGATTGGCAATCCGGCTCATAACATCAGCTGCACTCGGACCAAAGCTGAAACAAAGTACAGTGCATCTTCAAAAGGTTGTATAAACATAAGATTATCTATGTTAAAGTCGTTTGCTTACCTTTGGTGGCATAGTATGGCCCCCTGCACAAAGTGCAAAGTCGTGCTCACGTTTTTTTTCTTTTATTTTTAGTTTGAAAGGCAGAGGTAAAAGACACTCATGTTGTATTCCTGCGACTGGAGTGCCCTCTTTTTCTTGAACGCACTTTCCCACTGTGCTCGTGGAATCATATACGTTTCCTTTTATCCACGTGAAAGCTATTCAAGTGCAAGACGTTTTTTATTTTTTTTTTTAACGGCGTCCTAGTGATTTTTTATTTCGCTTGTTTGTTTTCATTGAACCTAAACGATCAACAAGCACACGTTTTGTTATCGACAATTTAGAATTTGTAGCATATGACTGCCCAGCCACGGCCCGGGCCGTTATAGGACTAAAATTTTTTTTTCGTTCAAGCCCGAACCCGGTTCGGGCCCGATAAATTGCTTGCAACCCGGCCCGAGCCCGGCCCGCGGGCCGGGCCGGGCTCGGGGTTTTGGGCTGGGCCGGGCCCGTGCAGTGCTCTAATTGGACAGTACGAAAGCCTCGTCTTAAAACCTGGAGAAACGCCTGTCGTCTTGACAATATAATGTAGTCGGAAAAACTAAGGCTTACTTTTGTAAGTAACGATCAATTACTTTTCTTCTCGAGTAATCAAGTAGTCTAATATAAATACTTGTTAATCGAGAGTAATTGAAATTGCGATCGATTACTTTTTTCATGTAACGTGTAAAAGACTGCTTATAAGTGATATTGGCTTAAAGGGATGCTGAACCAAACATTTTAGTGTCTGCAATAAGTGTCGCGCTACATTTCCATGAGTCAGCAGCCGCCGGTGTGCGCGAGCACACGCAACGAAATTGACGTCATCATATCCCCCATTCGAGCTTATTAAGCGTGAATGGAGCATATGAGGACGTCAATTTCGTCGCGTGTGCTCGCGCACACCGGCAGCTGCTGACTCATGAAAAGATAGTGCCCACTTATTATAGACCCTGAAATATTCGGTTCAGCATACCTTTAACCCTTTCAATTGGGCGGAGGTTTGCGCCACCTATAGTCGGTGACAGGTTAGGGGATTCAATGCAAGCCGTTACCGTTGGACTTCCACTCCCGTGTTCAGGTCCTTACCATCGGCCAGGAAACGTCCGTTGGCCGCCAGTACCAGCTTCTCCGCCATGAGCTTTGTTTTGGGGTACGGACCCGGGTAGCAGTGGTCGGCAGCGGCGGCTCCTGTGCTGCACGCGCCTTCGGCGGTTACGCTTCCAGTGAATACCAGGTGCGGTACCTTTTGCAGGATGCAGGCTTCGATCACGTTCTGGGTGCCTGCGTCCAGAAGCCAGGGTCGTGATGACGTCTTTTTTATTACTATACTTGTTCTCACGTTGAGAAGAAGAAGAAGAAAAAAAAAACGTTTTGCGCATAATTCATGCGATGCGAAAAGTATAGTGCTTACAAGACTCGGTTCTCGAAGGAAGAAACAATACTTTTGAGATTTAAATAAGATACACCTATAGATGTGCCTTAATTGACACACCTATAGATGTGTCAACACAGGAGGTAAAAAAAGTCGTAACGTTCCGCGAGGAGCGTGGCTCTTTTTACTGCGTCTCCTGGGGTGAATACGAGTATAGACCCTTTTAGTGTTTACCAACATGAACCGCTGCTTGCGTCTCAAGCGACTTCCGGACGCTCCGTCTTTGCAAGCCTGCTGAGCTTTTTTATGTCACTGTGCTAGAAAGCATAAATGCCACACGAACAACGAAGTTGGAGATTTGGTGGTGGCCTTGGGCTGTACGTTCTAACGTCTAGGAGGAGAATAGTGCCACTAAAAAAGCTAGGCTTCAGAATAACGACACTTGGCCATTATGTGGCTTAAAATCATGGTTGCCAGTTATCTGAAGCTTTATCTGAAATCGCAGGAAACTTTTTCCGTCCTCCGTAAATGTTGAAACAATTCGCGACAGAGCAAAGCAATATTACATGAGTTTCTTTCTTCTTAACACTGAATCTAATGCTAAGGAAGTCGCACTTTTGAATCATGAAGATCAGCAGTTGCGTCTGCTCTGCACAAGCCCCAAAATGGGGGCGCGCACAACAATGTCGGGAAACGGAGTGCCGATACTGTAAGCCATATCTATATCTAAGCGCAGCTCATTTAGTGGTTCTAAAGGAGACAAGTCTTTTTACAAAGATATTAGATAGAATTTAACACGTCTCGCACTTCCTGTTTTTTTTTTGTTTTTTTTTTTAAGTTTGTTTGGAGAATTGGAGAATGTTTCATCGTCGTTTCAAGGAAGCGGTGTTAAGGTGGGCTTTGATCACTTTTTTATGAATCGGAAGTTCGCTGGGACTTGAGAGACGGGAGCGCCGCCTGGTGGCGTTCGTAAAAAAAAAGGTCCTAGTACCTGATATATTTCTTTAAAGTATGAGCTTTGGTGAAATTTTGATAGTCGCTGATTTGCCTCAAAATTGGTTCAACAGATTGAGGGGCAAATCTGAACTAGTAACCCGCACTCGGAAAATTATGAAACCGGGAAATTTGGAAGATGGTGACGAGGGCATGTACAGACACCCGTGATCAGTGGTAGAATGTACTAGAAAGGACCAGTGGGGCCACCGGAGTGCTATTTTGGTACCTCCGCATGTGAAAAACAAAACAAAAAAAAAACGGCTTATCCAAGCCACTTCGCTTGCTGCGCCCTCCCGGGCGCTACGAGCGTTGTGGTTCGGACTAGCCGCTTTTTATGAAAAACACGTTTAGTTCCAACGCAAGCTCGACCGGCACACTGATCAAGGTCATAGAAACGATAGAACGCCGGACTATAATTTTTATACAACCTAGACGTCAGGACGACGCCTTGACGTCAACGTCGTCATCGATGTTGACAACGTGCGTTACACGACAGTAGAGAGTTTTAGTAGATCGTTCCCATGGACTCCGATAACGATACCCGATACTCCGCCACCGCCTCCCTTGTGCATGCATAGTATCGTTATCGATAGTAGAGAGTTTTAGGGAACCGGAACAAAATACGATCGATAAACAAAAACGATCGATACCTTGGATCGGGCGTGTGGACCGATCGTGTGCCCTGAAGCGGCTTTGGGGGAACCGTATTTGCAGACGATAGCAGACGATCGGTACAGGTCGCGCCCCCTGGCAACGGAAACCTGCATCCGCCTCATCGAGAAAAAGCAAATTTGCGTGTGTTTGTACAAATCGCAGAAACTCAAGTAAATAAAGATCGCACCCTAAATATATAGAGAACCAAAAATATAGTATACCTACTTATAATTCGTCTCGTTTTTTTACTGGAATGAATGCGCTTCCGTAATACAAAACCTGGCGCACCACGGCGTGTCGCCCTTAGCACAGCGAAGTTCTAAAATGTTCGTCTGCTAAAGAAGCAGACGAGCTTTCCGACAACAATGGCGCTCGATCTTTTCGACCATGACTTGGAGTTGGCTCTATTCAGGGAAAGCAATTTAGAAAAAGTGATTTTGTACGACTGTCTGCGCACTAAGTGTGGCGTGAGTCTCTTTTGAACTTCCCGCTTTCTATAAGCGAGGCACGCACGCGCGTGCCGTGGGGCCCGTGACTTGTGCAGGGGCACGAGGGAATTAACATTCTTTTTGGTTTGCCGTGACACGGAGTCAGTCGCATTTCTTTCGGGTGCCACCGAGCACCGATACACTAACCCCTCATTCACACTGGAAGCGGATCCGCGTTCGCAAAGCTGTTGCGAACGCGGTTGTATAACGATCCAGTACAATTGCACGCGCACTTGATGTCATTGAGTGCGCGTGCAATTGCACTGGATCTTTATACAACCGCGTTCGCAACCGCTTTGCGAACGCGGATCCGCTTCCAGTGTGAATGAGCGGTAAGAGAAGGCGCTTGTTGGCGGCAAGGCATAGGACGTCCAACTTGGCGTAGCTTTTGAGTAAACAAAAAAGTTGTGATACCACGAATAATGTGCCAGCGTATTTTGGTCTTTTTTTTTCTTTCAGTTTACCAGATTTATATACTTGGGGAATAAAATAATGCCTGGACTGTACATGGCAACTTGTTTTCTAATAAATCATGCGTTCTCAGCGGGCAAGCTTCGGTGTTTTACATCAACCAAATATGATGTTTACACCAACCACGTCCTGATATGCTAAAATGTTGCCTAAAGCAAACTCGATTTGGCACAAGAACACGCTCGCGCGCGCTTATCATCAACATTCGAAGTCGCCTGCTAGCGATCCTGTCTCTTTCCCTCGAGGCCCAATGCAGGATCGAGTATTAAGAAAGCTATGGACAAATAAAGCTAGAAATATTAAATCTCGAAGAAAATACAAAAATAACCAAAATATACTCACTTTCTCAAGTTGATGCGGTCATTTTTCTTGTACAAAGCTAATTCAATTCAATTTTCAATTTAATTCAATTTTTATTTTAAGATAAGGACATACAAAATAAAGAGCTGGCCCACAAAAGCAGCATCCTGCTTGTATGTGGGGCCAGGCGACCAACTACAATACATGCTGCTACAAAAAAAAAAAAAAAAAAAAACACTCCGCAGCACAAAAAAAAAAATGAAAGGAACACAAAATTAGCAGCACAAATAAATACAAAAAGGAACACTTTAGAGCATGAAATATAGGTGTTTATAGCCAAGTCTACTCACGCAACCATGAAATAAAAGTACGAAATATCTCCAACGGTTAGGCTACGATATCTACAGCTCAGATGCTTGACACCGATTCCTTAGTTTCCTTTTTAGTACCCTAGTGGATTCTATATTCATAAGGGACTCTGGGAGTTCGTTAAATAAGAAAGGAATGTTTCTGTTTTTCTTTCCATACAGTGTGTATATTTTTGGAATGACGTATCTTTCAGTACGTCTTAAATCTCTATTTTTATTCACGAGGAGGTCAATCCGTTCCTTCGCTCCTCGCAACGAGAAGTTCTTTTTCAACGCTGCGTCATTCCAAAGTGCTGGAGCGAAAAAGGAGTAGCGCCTAGCACCTCCCGAAGTAGAAATATGTTGTCTACTGCTGTAAACCGCTTGCGAGGAGGAGGCAGAGGGACGGGAGGTAGATGCGGCGCTCATGTTGCTCTCTTACGGTACAGATAGCAGACGATCACGGTCGTACGCCCGCGTACCGATCGTTGCGCCGTGTACGGTACGACCACGAAGAAAATATAAAGGAAAACCTGTAACTTTACTGCTGTGCACTTATTAAAACTATCACCCAATATTCAAAGGGCTCGTTTTATAGGATATATGTGATTAGCATTTGTACAGAAATTTTTAATTCATGCAACATTTTTAAACTAAAAAGTATCCAGAGCCTTGATGCAGAAGGCTGTTGCTCCCTCTATTGCCACTACAGATAATCCTCAGTCATAACAGCAGCTGTAAAAAACGGGTGATAAGTGCTCAAAATGCACATCCAATGTTTGTATAAAAAGAACAACAAAAAAAAACTTGTAATATGTAAAAAAAAAAAAAAAAAAAAAGTGCCTGGGCCAGCGGGATTCGAACTCTCCACTACCAGTCCTCTACGAGCTTAAGAAATCGGCGCTTCAATCCACTAAGCTACCGAGCATTTTTTTTTTCTTTAATGCATGGAAATTTTTACAGGTGACATAACATGTTGATACTTATGCGTATATACAGTTATAGGACATTCATTTTCACACCTTATTTACATACCAATGTCACACACACACACCTTATATATGGCATCTTATACATGTGGCCAGTGGATGTGATAAATTGAGACAGAAATTGCGTCGACGAGTGTAACACAATGGTCACAGAAGGATATATCGTCAATAGAGCATTCAGAAATCTGAGAGACCCAGACATGCATCGAACAGGGCAAACCACTCTGGTTGGCTGTGAGGTGAAGCGTATACGCTCCTCACTTGCGCTACCAGTTCTAGAAAAAGAGATTTTGTCGTACGGGGTTTCTCTGCGTGTCTGTCGATCATGCGACATTTCCATAGACTATGAAGTCCCAACAGAGCGAACATGTCGTACGGGACGGTTTCGTTCACAGCGAACGGGAGGAAGCGGAGACTGTAGTCATTAAGAATTAGATCTTTCTTTAGCGTGCGTTGTAGAACATCCCAAAACAAAAACGCGTCGTTGCAATAAATAAAACAGTGCTCTATGGTCTTTGGCTTGTTACAGAGTCTGCAATTAACAGTCCACGGTACAAATATTTCTTTTTCCTGGAGGTAAGTTTTTACTGGTAGGGTTGATGTATGTAATTTGAAGAAGAACGTCTTGGTTGAGGGAGGCACGCCCATTTTCTTGACTCTTTTGAGAACATCATTGATGGGTTCTAGCGTGAAACGGGTACGATAGAGTGGTAGTGAAAACAAGCTTTCCGTAATATTCCTTGACAGTGTCTTCCTGGACACGCTAAACAAATATTCCAATGAAAACCGTGTTTTCAGGAAATTTAAGGTATCGACAACTTCCTTTAAAAATCCCCAGGGCCTATTTTTCGACGTTTCGCCCGTTGAAACAACAAGATAACTTAAACTCTCAGCAAGGCGTGATTGGAGTATGACTCTAAGGAACTCGTGATTGGCATTTTTAAAGAAAAAGAATCTCGACACTAACTGGCGGACAAATATGTGACACAGTCCTAAACCACCGGATTCGAGAGGGAGGAATAGGTTGTCCCTTTTAACACGTTCCCACGTTGAGCACCATATCAAAGTGGCGAATATTCTATGAAATTTTTGGATGTCTGTTCGAGCGCAATGAAGCACTTGAAGAACGTACATAAGCTTTGAAGCGAGGAATATATTACAGACACTTGCTCTAGTAAAGATGGAAATATCTCTACCCTTCCACGCATCAGCCTTCCTTCTCAGTGTGGTCGCAAGGGTGGACCAGTACGTCGAGCTACTACGAATTTGTGAGAGCGGTACTCCAAGATATGTGATCGGACTCTGATTCCACTCTATCCCTGCAAAAAAACGAGGTTTTGTGGCCCAGGAACCGCACAAGAATCCGTTGCATTTGGATGGATTCACTGAAGCCCCAGTGACTGCGCAGTAACGCGCTGTTTGATCAAGCGCTTTCTCGACACTCTTCTTGTCAACGCAAAAAAATCCAACATCGTCTGCGTATGCGAGGACTTTTACCTCGACATTTTCCACAGAGTACCCACGAATACATTCTATTTTCAGGATGTTGAGGCATAAGGGCTCTAAATACAATGCAAAGAGGAGGGGAGATAGAGGGCAGCCCTGCCTTACGGAAGATTTGATCTTAATTTCATCAGAAAGTGTGTTATTGATTTTCAGTCTTGTCGAACTATGCATGTAGCAAAGTCGAATACCTTCCAAAAGCGTCTCTCCCAGGTTTACGTGCTCAAGAAGGGCAAATAGAAATGAATGACTCACGCGGTCAAAGGCTTTTGTAAGGTCTATTTGTACAAGCGCAACCTGGCCATTACTGTCTGACACAGACTCTAGGACGGAACGGGCAACATGTACGTTCGTTTGAATAGATCTGCCCCGTATGCCACAAGTTTGGTGTTCACCTACCAGCTTTTCTATTACGCACTGAAGTCTTTCATTGAGAACTTTAGCGTAGATCTTATAATCGACGTTGCAGAGTGATATTGGTCTGTAGTTTTCCATCTTTTTAAGCATTCCAGGATCTTTTGTTTTTGGCAGCAATACCGTGTGTCCACGGTAAAATGAAGGGGGAAGAGTTTTCTGAATGTAGGATTCTTCAAATATAGCGAGTAAAACAGGAGATATAATGTCTTGGAACTTTTTGTAAAATTCACCGCTTAGTCCGTCGGGTCCTGGTGTTTTCCCATTTGGAAGAGATTTAATGGCGGCCTTAATTTCGTTTAATGTTATGGGGCCTTCAATTAAAAGGCGATCTTCCTCGTCAAGTTTTGGCATCCCTGTTAGTAGCTGTTCGATCTCAGTCTTGTCTTTTGTGGGTATTACTGTTCCAAATATATTTGTATAGAATTGGTGAAAAGATTTGACTATTTCAGTTGCGTCGGTGAGTATCAAACCATCTTTGTTAATTTCTACTATTTCCTTTGACAGCGCGTTACGTCTTTCGTCATCCAAAGATCTTTTGGTAGGTTGTTCGCCGAGGAGAAAGCGTTTCTTCCGCGAGCGAATTAATGCTCCGCGGTACCTTTCGGTTTCATACTTTTGAAGCTGGGCTCGTACTATGTTAACATCGTCGCTGTACGCGCCTGGGTTTAAGCATTCAAGCTCGTGAAGGGTTACTAAATTTTTAAAAAGGTCGCGCTGCTGTTGTTTGTTTATATATGATGCAATTGTAGCGCGTTCGATTGCGATGTTTTTTGCTTCTTGTTTGAAACTATCCCATTTTGCAAAGATGTGCATGTCAATGTTTTGCAATGTATTCGACAAAAGTAAGGAGATGTTAGTTGAAAATTGCTCATCACTTAGAAGCCGCAGGTTGAGCTTCCAGTGTTCCCACTGCTGATGAACACCTCGGAGTCTGCGCGGCCCAAAGCAGACTGATACCAGGCAGTGATCAGAAAAGAAAACTGGTTTGACTTGGTAATTGCTCATTGAGTTGATTATATCACCTGAGACATATATTCTGTCTAATCGTGCGTGAGATGTTCCTTGGAAATGGGTGTAGCGTATCGATTCACCTTTTTTATAAGCTACATCAACAAGGTTATGGTCTTGAAGCGTGCTCCGTAGAGCGGCGGCACTTCCGTCATACCTAGTTTGTGACACCGATCGGTCGTCTGCACTGCAAACGCAGTTAAAATCTCCCATCGCAACTGTTGTTCTATTTGTGTCGAAAAGCGGCGAAACTAGTTCATAGAATGATGTTCTTTCTCTAGGGGTATTTGGAGCATACAGGCAGATAAAGCGCCAATTTATCTGCCTAAAACAAATGTCGCAGGAAATAAGCCGCCCTTCCAGGTCATTTAGAATGGAAACTGATGATAACTCAAGCTGTTTACGAAAAAAAAGAAAACATCCGGCGGAGACTCCTTTGGCTTGGCTAACGCAGGTTTCGTAATCCTTAAGAAAAGGTTCTAATGCGCCCGCGATGCCTTCATCTGTAGATAATTTTGTCTCCTGTATTGCCGCAACGTCCACTTTCTCTTTTTCGAAAAGACGCAACAGCTGAAACTGCTTCCTTCTAGACCCTAAACCTCTTACATTTAGCGTTAGAATATGTAATGGAAGGGCGGGATACATCAGGACATTTTAGGTGTTGTTCTCTGTACCCTTGAGGTTCCCCAGTAGCTTGGAGTATGGCTTGTGCCGCACCCCTGCCGGCTGGCGGTCTTTCTTGGACCTCTTGGAAGGGAGCTCGTCGGCAGAGGAACTTTTGGTCGGGAGGGGCGTTGAGGTTCCTTCTGGTTCATCGGATGGTCTCGATGTCTCAGAGGCAGGTACGATGGTGGTGGGTTCCACGTCTACCTCGCCATGCTCTTCGTCACACTCTGTATCCACTTCGCCGACCATCGTTGACTCTGATGATGAGGATGACGCGCCGTCCTCGTCAGGCGGAGGTAGCTCCGAGGGGCCCCCAGGGTCATCCTTGCATTCGTTGATGGCAGGTGCTGCTCTTGGGTGCTCCTGCTCCACGAACTTTTCGATCGTTGATGCCGGTGGTGTGTGCCCCGATGCGTCAAGGACCTCCGTGACATCCATAAGCAGCTCGCTCTGTTCTTCGGCCTCCTGGGTTCTTGGTCCAAGGAGCTTACTTGCATACGTTGTGACGCAAGTATCAGTCGTGTGTCCGTACCGTCCACATTTAAAGCAGCGGGGGGTCTTGCACTGGCGGCGAACGTGCCCCACTCTATTACACCTGAGGCATAGAGGTGGGCGGCCTGGCACGAGTAGGAGGCACTGGCATCCAAAAATCTTCAGGAGATGTGGCACCTTCTCAATCGTGATGTCGTCGTGAAGTGTGATGTTCACTTCTCTGTTTAAAGTGTCCATATGTTCCATGCCGGGGCATCTCCATTTCTCCCGGCTCATGCTCCGCACGGTTCCGTAGGCCTGCAGGGCCTCAGCGACGCGTCGGTCTTCAAGATGGTCTGGTAGCCAAATTATTTTTATCTTGATGTCGCGAGTGTCTGGGTCTATAACCAGACATTTTCGTCCTTTCACGAGAAGTTCTCTTTGTTGACACAGCTTCGCTTTCGCGAGCGCGTTTGTGCAGGTGACCATCCAAATGTGACTCATTTGGTATTGTCCGGTTGCCTTTACATCTTGGAGATCTATTACGTCTCTGAGGGCGTCGCGAAAGTCTGGCGCTGAGTAAGGCCTAGCGCTTATGTCTGCATGCAGGAATACGGAGTTTAAAATCAGGTTGCCTGTTGGAAAACGGGGAACGATTACCTTGTAGTCGGTTGTACTGTTGTCAGACGATACGGGGTTAACTCGGCCAGTGGCCGATACGGTGTTTCCACCAGACATCATATTCCTTGCTGCCGTTCCGAACGGCTTCTTCTTCCTCCCTGAGCTACCGAGCAGACGACTTTCAGATGCGCTAAACACCAATTTATTTCTATTGAAAAAGTCCTATTGCGTTTTGTTCTTTATTCTTTTTGTTTTTTGTTGACTCAAACTTTATGGACTTGCTGTCACACATGGCGCTCCTGCCAGGCACTGCCACGATTTATTTTATTAATGTTTGGAGCCACGGCACGCTCTCTCCGCCAGCGAAATAGCCGTTTTGCTAACCAAGCGAGACTGTCCATGTCGGCCATTGGTCGTGCCTTACGGTTCCATCAGCGCGTTACGGTAAGATCGCAGAAAACAGGCGCATGCGCAGTTCATACCGGAGGGCCCATCGTATCGTATCAGATGTGCAAAAACGGTTCCCTAAAACTCTCTACTATCGGAGGTATCGGAACGATCTTCTAAAACTCTCTATTAAGACTGCGTTCTGACGTCATATTGCGTTGACAACGACGACGATGTCAACGTTGACGTAGATGGCGACGACGACAACGTCACGGGACGTCAAGATAACGGCGTCCTTGTCAACGCAACGTCTTCTGGACGCTTGGCGTCAGTTCGTTGACGTCGTTGTTGACATGACGCAACTCGACGTCACGAAGACGTCCCGACAGCTTCACGATGTCGACGTCATCGTCGACGACGTTACACGACGTCAAGACTTCGTCGTGACTGCGCGTCGACGTTGATGCTGGCGAAGGCGACGACGTTACACGCCGTCAAGGTTTCGTTGTAACGTTGACGTTCACGACGACATCAGGACGACGTTAACGTGGCGTCATAGCGATGTTTGACGTTGCGTGGGACGCCGACGTCAACGTCGGCATCGCCGACCACGTCGACGTCGCCGTTAATGTGACGCGCGACGCCATGACCGCATTACAACGGCGACTTAATGTCGCGTAACGGCGTCGTCCTCAACGCGACGCGATGTCACAACAGCGTTACAACGGCGACTTGATGTCCCCAAAGGGCGTCGTGCTCGACGCGACGTGAGGTCACGACGGCCTTACGACAGCATCTTAGCATCGCGTAACGTCGTCGACGATGACGTCGTGGCGTCATCGTGTCGTGGTGCTTTGACGTTACCTCTGACGTCAAAATCATAAAAAATACAATACAGCCCCTAAGGGGCTATATTGCCCATATGACCTTGACCTGTGTCGTTGCTTGATCGTGGCGAAGGTGGCGCTGCGATCAAAGTGGCTTGGTTCCACCCAACGTTACACTACCACACAGTTGGGAAACTGCCATAGAGACTGCCCTGAAAAAGTGCCCCCGATCTGTCCTCGAGCACGGAGCTAATGGCGAACACAACGCCGCCATTTCTCCCGCAGCGGCCACTCGAAGAACTGCACGTGACGTCTATTTTGGCTTCAATCGGCCATTCTGGCGCCGAAACAGGTACAGCGGAAGAGGTTACAGGGGTGCCACCCCCGTCTCCCCAGTGGACGCGCCGTGTCTTACTAACGAACTTAAAATGCACCTAGGTCGCGACGCGCTACCTGAAAGCACCGCTGAGGCATGGTTGTATAAAAACAATATTAATTGTGCCGCAAAACCTTGCAAACCAAAAATTTTAAAAACATCACGCGCCCTTCATTTTGTACTAAACTCCAATAAATTTCATACAAAAAGAGTCTTTTCCGTTTAACGAGAAAAGAGTCAAAGTACAGGCTAGCTGGTGGAAGTCAACCATTTCGTCGTTTACCCTGAGACTGGGTTTTTTTTAAGTTTGTTTTTTGAGACCTGTCTGTTTTTTCTGTTACTTCTGCTCTTCAAAAAAAAAAAAAACCCAGTCTCAGGGTAAACGACGAAATGGTTGACTTTTTCGTTTGTTTTTATGCAAAAACATGCTTTCTAAAAGCTCAAGGTGACCACAGTACAGACAAATGATAAAGAGTGGCGCTGTTGTCGTATTTAGCTCGGTTTCGGTGGACGCCAGCGGCCCAAGTTTCGACGGCGAGTTTCACAACTGAGTGTTTTAGTAACGTTGGTTCCACCTGATCGCTTTACACATTTTGAGGTGCAACTGAAAGCATGAGCGGAGTCTGTAGCTCGTCCCACTCGTTCCTTCTAGTACACTCTATCAGTGGGCAGAGCAGGCCTTGAAACACTGGGCTTTTAAACTTTCAAATAATTACTTGTTTTTTTTTGCTTTTTTTTTTGCTTTTTTTTTTTTTAATTAGTACCTGACTAGGTAGGTACCTACCGAAAAGTTCTCTTCGAAGTATTTCAAATCAGAATATTGTTTTTGTAATATCATTTGGTGTGACCGTTTTTTCTTGTTTGTTGTTGTTGTTGTTGTTGTTGTTTTACGGCGAAGCTGTTAACGGCTAGGCTTCCTTGCATTTTTGGTACCCGTCTGTGAAAACAAAAGTCAGAGATTGCATGTAAAATCGCTTCATTGTAGGAAAATACCGGATACACCTCGTCCCCTCACTATGCATTTTGATAAGGGAACACGTCGAAATGTGTGATAATGGACATACGTCTGCGAACAATGGGCCCTCTCCCGTTCGAGTCAGGTGACGTCACTGCTTTACACATATAAAAGCAGCAGCTGCCGAGCAGGGCGTTCCATAGTGTTCCGCGGTTGCTATGGGAAGGCCACGTATAGTTAGGACTCCCGAAGAGCAACGTGCCTATGACGAGCGCCATCGGTCATGTAAAGATTTAACTTTAGCAAAGAAGCTCCCCATGGTTGTAATAGAACCCATTGATGAATATCACAGTAATCACGAAGCTATCATCACTCCCGTTTCACAATAATGCGTATATACTGTAAATAAATATTTCGTGAAGTGCATTTCTTTGTCTCTTGGTGAATCATTTGTGGTGGTGCTCTAGAGCTTCGCTGACCCACCACCTTCAGAGAGTAAAAGGGCTCCAAATGTTGTTTTTTTTTTAACTGAAAGTCTTTACTGGCCAAACTGGTAATGTCATGACGATAAATGTAATGTGGGAAGGACAGCTTGTTCCCAACGGTTTACAAGATGTTTAAGGGAGTGATGAGTAGCCCCCGAGTATAGCAAGTTAGTCACGCTTTTCTGCAGCTGCCCACACGCGCCGCAATAACCGACCTTCATTTTGTTTCCTCTTATACCCCAGCTACACTAGCGCTCTCAACTTTCAGTTACACTAGCTACACAATAGCTCTCAACATGGCAAGAAGTGTTCGGTTTTTCTCTATGAATATAAAAGATTTGCACTATTCCTTGGAAAAGAAGGGACTAATGAAGGGAGTGAAAGAAGTGCTAGAGCTTAATTTAGTGCAGTTAAAATCATGTTCAAGACTCTCCGTACCCAGTTTTCTGGTGGTTTTGGAATTTTATCTTCCTTTAACTGTGGTGGAGTGTTACGAAGTAAATAGGTGAAAAAATAAGGCCCTTCTGTGGCACCAGGGTTGGCGGAGATTTATCTAAGCTTTCTTTATTCTGCCGCGATTGATCGTGATTGATGGTATGAAACAAATCCCCTCGAAGAGTTGTGTTGTCAAAAAAAAAATGTCGACGATATCGTTGTGCATGTTTTTCAGACTGGAATGGTGGGAAGTGGGGGATGTTAATAGGGTCATCAGCTCCTGAGTTGAAGTTCACGGTGGAGCTGCCAGAGAATAACGTGCTGTAGTTCTTGGATCTACAAATTCATATGGCGAATCATTATGCTGGGAATGCGAAAAAACTAATACAAAACCGATCCTTCTAAAAAAGAGCTGCCACTCCAATCCTGTAAAAGCGGGTGCTGTTAAGTCATTGATTACTAATGATTTAAACAGGTCTTGTGTACATTTCATAGCGAAGGCGGTCGAAGGGCAGTGTGAGAGGCTGATTACCACGATATACGAAGAAGATTTCATTAGGAGGCAGGTGACTATAATGAGCAGGGCAAGGGAAGAGAGAGAAAAGAGATCGAAACAAAGTCTCAGTCATGCCATATTTTTACGCAATTTCTCACACTGTAAAGCTTGTGCGACGAACTTTGGAGTAAATGTGGTTTTCAATACAGATTTCAAGTTGAGCAACCTTGCCCCATTTCAATAAGAAAGGAAGGGGTGCTGGACAGCCGTTAGGAAGAAATCGCTACCTTGTGAGGAAGGAGTCGCGTATGAGATACCGTTAGCGTGTTGGTTTAAGTATGTGGGGAAAACTTCCAGGTGTTTGAAATATAGACTAACTGAGCATAAAAGAAAGGTAAAGATCAAAGCATCCAATTTTGAAATAGCAACACATATACAGAAACGCAACAATCGCACGGCACAGTGGTTGGAGACAGAAGTAGTACGCGAAGAGGACAATGATGTCAAAATAGTTGTAAGAGAAACAGTTAGAATTAAGTCAATAGGCAACTGTATAAACCAGGCATCCTTGTACCTTGGTGGCAATACCAAAGTCTTCCTCCAGTTATATGTCGTTTGGTTCTTGCTTGAGTGTATGTGCGTGTTTTTTTCGTCCAGTGTAGCAGTATAATCAGTTCGTGGAAAGTTAGGTTTCAGTGCGAAGGTGATAAATAGCGTCGCAAATTCGCGTTGCATTCGAACTTGCGACCAGTCGGTGCGAAAGGCGTCACCCATTATAATTCCAAATGCTCCCCATGGTTTGAGGTGACCCTCTCTGCAATCTAGGCGCTCCAGCCCTCTCTTTTCGTAATAGACCCTTTCCGGAATTCAGTGCCATATGGTGACTCAAATGGCAGTTTAACTTTTACCGTACTAATGGCGGCAATGAACCTATGGTGTGCACTATTTTATGGTGCACTGTCAGTTTCGCAAGTCAACGGTAAACGAGAATGTGCGCTTCACTGTTCAGTTATTTCTCAATCTCTTTCAGTTTCGATAGTGAAAAAAAAATGCAACCGGTCAGAACGAAGCACGAACCCACATAGACGCCTTGACAAAGTTTGATACAGCAAGGGGCTATGGAAGTCGATTCTGCGCTACTAACGGATTTCCTGTGCCCGAGTTAGAAATGAACGCTTACGCAGCTCTCGCATCCAATTCCTGCTTCACGTCGCGCTAACGTCTAGAATGTATAGGCCTCGAATCATCTGCTTAGTAACATCTTCAACTTTTCCCTTCATCAGTAAACAGAAGGCAGCCATTAGTATAGTACATATGCCATTTTCAGATGATGATAGTGATCAAAGTGGCCAGACTGAATACCTGAAAGGGTCTTTTGAGATATCACAAGAGCTCGCTGTCCTAAGCAAGCACAAGTGTGTGAAATAGACTTAATTTGCCTCGCTCTCTGCTCTTGAAGTTAGAATTGACGGCGCGTAAAAACTAAGGAGAATAAGAAGAATAGACCGATCTCACCGAGCGTTCCACGCATGCGCGACGACGCCATAATTCTGGTTCACAGGAGGTAGGCTACAGTGAAACGGGTCAGCTCGTGTCGTCTCGTGCTCTGCTCGTGGCGACCCGCAGCGGGGATGTCGCGCGTGCAGAAAGACTACAGTTCCCACGATGCATGCCTAAAGCTCCTCTACCCTGGGAAAAGTGGCGTCATTCATTGCTGTGGAAACGCTCGAGACTCGCGCCACGCGCCTCTTCTGGGAAGAACATGGCGTGTGAAATCTAGCTCAGTTACAGTACTGCTGTGCTGTGCCGCCATGATCTTCCCAAGGGCTGCACGTTGCACGTGCCTTGTGCATCGACGCACCTTGCGCTACTTTTGAAACACGAAGGGACTTTATGCATGGCAGCAGCGGCGGCGTAGCGAAACTGGCTGGTGAGATCGGTCTATTGGATCTAGAAAAAAACAAAAAAAAGCACTGTTTACCTTGCACGTTGACCGCTTCCATAGCTTTGACGTCCTTGAAAAAGCGGACGTCAATGAGGGACGCGCAGTGGATGACGCAGTCCACTCCGGTGAAGGCCTTCATCACTGTCTCGACGTCGCAGACGCTGCCCACGGTCTCCCTCATCGGCTTGTCGGTTCGGTGCCCTGAGTCGATGATGAAAGCGGAATTTTTGACTCGATGGCTGCTGTCATAGCGCCGTCGGGTACAGAATGATACTCTCTCTTGTTAACAAGTTAGCTGAACAATATTAGACCCTTTTCGAAATTTAATCTGGCAACTTTGATCATTATCATCATCGTCAATGTATGGCATCTTTGGCAAACTAGTGGCGGCCTTTTGAGGCTGATGAAGGAAGAAGATGAAGGATACTACCAAGCGGAGTATATGTGACATGCCCCGGTTCAATAGAAGAACTTGTAGTTGGGATAGTTGGGAAACCTTATAAAGCATAGTGTAAGGTGCAAAAAAAAAAAAAAAACACCGGACACAAGGAAGAAAACACACACAGGCGCCTGTCTTCCTTGTGTCCGTTTTTTTTTTTTTTTTTTTTTTTGCCTTACATTATGTTTTATAACTGCTGCTCAAGACGTCAGCACGAGAAGACACACGAAAAAGATACAACGGCTGCTTAAGCTTTTGTTTCGGAGTGGTCTATTCAGTCTCTTGGCACGAGTTTGACTCTAAAGCCTTTTAATCTAAAAACATTAATCCAGGGGCTTATGGGCAGCCGCGTTGTAGCGGTCCGTTCCTATGATCACACTATCAAAACTGAAACAACTCGAGAAATAATTATGAGGTGGTCATGGAACCAAATCCCTACACGCAACGCGGCGCGCGTGGCATTATGGGCCATGGTTAGCCATGGAGAGGAGTGGCATAGTTTCGGTTTCAATCCATCTGTTGACGAAGTAGTGCATCTCAGAATTGCATGCAAATAAAGTCAACTAGCGCATGCATTTCACCCATTAATCTTTGGGAAAATCCTCGTTGGAACACGGACCTCCAGCAGCGGTAAAGGCCTGCCTAGTCTTACCTTGGAGTAAAAATTCGGCCTGCTCTGTACTATACCTTTCTGGTGGCCTGGCTGCGACTCCACGGCCCGTTTTCCCGAAGACGGTTAACTTTAACCGCAGCAAAAACTTAACCGTGCTTCTTTACTAGGTGTTCGTACAAGCGCTTAGCCGAAGTTTTACGAGGGCTAGATGCGCGATAGCTCCGTATTATATAATGGGATGGTAGCTCGTGCCACCTAGTGGTTGTAGTAAATGTGAACGGCTTTCGCGGCAAGCTACCTTAAAAAGAGAGACCCGAGTACTCGCGCTGTCGGGCTTTCGCGACGCAGCGCGGCCTACATTTGGGCTTTGGACATGACGGTACGCCAACATATCTCGAGCTAGAGCACTTTTTAGGAGCTATGATGGTCTAATCTTTCTCCGTCGAGCATCGCGTGTGCATCGAGCTGCGATTGTCTAGTGGCCCAGCGGTTCATAAAATCGGGTGTAAAAGATCGTTTCAAAAGCGGTTAGCAAAAGCGGGGTGCCAGTTTGGTTCCGCTCCCCAGTGTGAACAGGTATTTACGTGGCTTTTGGTGACAGTATATCAGTTTAAACGTATCTTCCTGGACGTCGATCGGCACAGGAATAAATAGTTAATCCCTAATGTCTTGTCAAGGCCGCAAAACGTTCCGTGCGTAGCCTCAGCAAGCAAAGATGCTTTTAATTGGCAAATACGGGAAGCGAGTAAAGCGGGTGCCGCTCGCGGTACGCTTCTCTGTCTTTTGTTGGGGAGTTTAGTCGGAAATAAGCAAACGAGCAGATTCGCCACCCGTTTGTTGAGGAAGTACAAATTCAGGGAGTTCGCGCCATTCCTTTCCTCAACTGGGCACCCATATGCCCAGTCACGGCCCTTCGAGATTGAGCGGCCGTGACCCAGCAAACATCCAGCCCCCTTGTGTGACAACGCGCCATAACTGGGCCTTTTCGGGTGTTTTGGAACAATACTTTTCGAGAAGACTGCGGGAAAAATGCAAGAAGTTATTTTGTGAGAAAACTATTAGACTACGTTCGAGTCGGAACGGAAACCTTTCACGTGTCGATTTCTCATAAGAACGAGCTTCCATGGCCCGGTTAAGCTACTGAGACGTACTATAATTTCATCAAAATGGGAAAGACGGAATCATATTATCTACCTCCTTTAAGTGATAACCTTCACCGTTCAATGAACAGCGAAACCAATCAGTCGCCTGTCTTTGAGTCGCATCTAAAGAAGCAGCTATTCATCATATTTAAAACTTCCATCGCGTGCGCTAGCGGAAAGACAGTTCAGTAAAGTTCAGTTTGAGGCACACGAGGCATGCTACGGTGTAAACAGAACGGTCAGAGTTCTGGTGTATATAGTGTAAATAAAATTGGCACGAATTACTGCCTGAACGTATTGAAAAGTAATATCAAAGTAATATCGTTACTTTTGGGAATTAATTGTAATGTAACGTCATTATATTTGGTCTGCGGTAATTTGTAATCTAATTTAATTACATTTTCGCTGTTTTCAGAAAAGCGGTTAGTAATGTAATTTAATTATTTTTAAAAGTAACTTTGGCAACTCTGGAAGCTAACGGCTGTACCCTTTATATCGGGCGATAGCTTGCACCGCTCAGCCAAAAAACTGGAAAAAAGTATGATTTTTTTTCGCCAACAGACCGACCGATCTCAATAAAAGTTCAGCACATGCGTGACGCCGCCATAACTTTAGTTCACAGGAGGCAGACGGCGGTGCACGAGAGGGCTCGTGACGTCTCGTGCTCTACGCAGGCAGTGCTCTAGAGAGGTTGCTGCAGGTGCTGTAAGACTAAAGTTTCCCTCGATGCACTGCGGCAGCGATGGTGTAGTCAAACTGGCTGGTGAGATCGGTCTATTTGCTTCCCTCTGAAATTGTGTAACTCACCAAGACGACCTTTGGAGGTTCGGGCAAAAAACTAGAAGATCACCCCCGCCTCTTCCCCTCAGCAAGGGAGTCGCCAATTTTCCCCTGGTCGAACCTATACTCCATCTCACTAAATGCGCGCAGTACAGGAGAAAGCAAGGCTAGGCGAGGCGAGAAAGTGCGAGCACTAGGAAGGCTGACGAGGAGGAGAGACACCTCCTCTCCTTTCTAACGTTCCCGGTGCTCGCCCTTCCTTCCCTCGCCGTGAAATGTTCTCCTCTCCCGTCCCACTTTTATAGTGCTCGCCCTTTCTCTCTTCGCCTGGCGTTGCCTTCGACTGCACTGCACGCAAATAGTGACTCGGAGTATAGTCGGCATTCCTACGGCGCCGGGCCCACTGGGAGACAGGGTGGAGATTTTGGGCCGGAGCCACGCGGGAGGGAGTCCCAATTTTCTTCTCTCCCGCCTGTCCCCAGCTTTGTCAGTTAATTGTACGTCACTAAATTCTTCCTAGAGACTTTCCAACAGGATTCCAATCTCCTCTTTGTTATTGAAATCCCCTTAACCTTCATTCTTCGATCCTCGTCTGCAAAATTGTGACATGTCTTGCTGAAACGTGCCCACAGTTGCCAGACTAGTGCCCAAACAGAGCGTTGTCTGTCCAAGGTGAGGCCAGCCTCTGGAGCGAGGCCTCTAGTCTGGCCACCGCGGATGAAAATAATTACGCCAGATCAGTGGCCATTGTTATGACCTTGCTGCTGAGCATGTACCTTCTGCGGCATTTGTTTTTTTTTTTTCGAAAGTAGAGGTTAGAATGTCCAAAAGCACGGCGCGATGACGTAACGTGCTAGCGATGTATAACATAAACATAAATAGCGCTTGATATGTACGTATCAAGTGCCAGGCATGTTATGGCGCAGGTCATGTAACACATGGCTTTCGTGAACCTTATCAGAGGTTGCACTTTCTTTTTTGGACCCTTTCCAGAAGCCAGAATACACAGAAAGAATAAAACACACGAAGGACGAACACAGACGCACACAGTTCTTTCAATGAGCAACGAACATTTATGAAATGCCCATGACACTACGACCGTGAACTTCAAAGAATTGAAAAATTTGAAAAAAAGAGAATCACGCTGGCTTCCAGAAGCCAGCGTGATTCACTTCAATCTTGAAACGTTCAGCTGGACAAGACATCAGTCCAATCTGTTCGAAACTCACAACCCTTTGTAGGTGCTCCCCAGATTTAAACCTCGTTCGGCTGAACTCCACGGCCTAAACCGTCCTCCCCCTCCGGGTTGTGTGAATCTTCAGAAGTGAGTATACAGTAAAATGGCAGCGACCTCTGTCTCCAAACACCTAAACGAAGAGAATGCAGTATTTAAAGAGCGATTGTTTAAATTGGTTTAGAAGTCATAAAAGAGTCGTTTCGGGGATTAAAACACAACTTATTATTTGTAATTTTCCATTCTAAATTTAACGAAAAAGTGACGTCATGTTACCTGACATCCCGCGACGTTGTCACGTAATCAGATCACGTGACATCACTTTCTCTTCTAAATTTAGCGGAGAAACTTAAACGACGCCAATTATCGATTATATGTCTGTCGACAGTTTTTTTTTTTTTTTTTTTTGTTAAAAAATGTATTTAGGACGATTACCGACTAACCTCGCAGTTTGTACCGTTCCGATCGGCAGGTCTGGGGCTGTACGCTCGAAGCATTTTATCCTGACGACGCGGCAGGATTCTTACCCAGATGGTTCTCGAACGGCCTGATATCCATGAGTCGAATTTCCTTGACCGTGGGCTGGTCTTCCTGCAGAAGCCTGACGATATGCTGGCCCAGGAAGCCACTGGAACCAGTCACGAGGACAACGCGAACTGGACGCCCTGCGGCCAAACGTTCCCTTAGCGTCTCGGCCAATAGGAAGCTCAGTTCGTGGGCGCCACCATGTTCCGCTTAAACGCTCGGTCTGTGAAATCTAAAGTTGATGACCTCGGTATACTTTATGACTGTCTTGGTTTTTCTTTTGATGTCATTGTGCTGTCAGAAACTTGGTATAAAGATGACTCGAATGTTTTTAGTCTGCCACAATACAGGCATTACTCGCTTTGCCGTGAAGAGATGGGAGGGGGTGGGGTATCTTTGCTTGTACAAAATGCTTTAGAGTATGAACTGATATCTGAATTTACCCAAGTTACTGAAGATTATGAGCTGTTGTGTGTACGTTACAAGGAATATCTTTTCGCCGTTGTGTATCGCCCACCATCCGGAAATGTATCCAAGTTTATTGATTTCTTTGATATCTTTTGCAACTTTACAACAGTGAACCGCTATGTCCTTTTTCTCGGTGGTGAATATAATATTAACATGCTTGCAAACACAACAGCGCGACAGGCCTTCATGCAGGCGATTGATATAAATGCTTTGACTATATTTAAACGCAAGCAACGAGAGTCACTGGCTCCACGTCAACTTTAATTGATTTATTTGTCACTAATTCTGATGTATTCATCTGATGTTATTAGCGTTGATGTCAGCGACCATCTACCAATATTTCTGCTGATTAACAAACCTCTTGCAGCAGAAAAAGACCCGTTACAAAAAAAAGCTTTCGAAGTGCGAAATGTTACTGATGTCACAATGGAGGTGTTTAGAGATGCTTTACTCGCTGTAAATTGGGAAACAGTTTACTTGAAATTAGATGCCAATTGTGCATATGAATACGTTTTACGAACATTTAAAAAGCTGTAAAATGATACTTTTATAGAACCGTAAAACTGTGTAAAAAATTGCGCAAGCCGTGGATGACGAAAGAGTTTTTGAACAAAGTGCATAAGAAAACCGGCATGTGCCAGCGCTTTTTAAATACAAGAGACTCCGAAGCCCTAAGAGCCTTCAAAAAATATCGTAACCAACTAACTGGCTTGTTAAGGTGCGCGAAGTCCGCATTCTACACAACTCTTTTTACAAAAGATGATAATAAAAATTCGCGCATTATCTGGGAAAGGGCAAATAAGGCCTTGCGTCCTCTCCACGAGCGTCAAATATTAGATAATATAAACTGCGGAGACGATCCTTTGTCCGGCTGTGCTTTGGCGAATGGATTTAACAACTATTTTGTTAGCCAATCAAGTGATATAGCTACACCTCCAGATGGGCTTGACGCTAGCAGCTATATAAAAGGTAATTTCGAAAACTCTTTTTTTATGAGCCCTACTGATGAAGGATGAAGTGTGTTTGCAGTTTTTAGAAACTTGAAAAACTCCAGGAGTCAAGATGTAGACGATCTTAACATCAACGTGATTAAGCATACTCTCGACATAGTGGTACCGGTGTTAACGTATATATTTAATCTATCATTTTCTTCCGGTGTTTTTCCTAAAGTAATACAGTGGGCTAAGGTTGTCGCTTTGTTTAAAGGTGGGTTCAAGAATACGTTTAAAAACTACAGACCTATTTCTCCATATCCATTTTTTCTAAAGGTCACGAGAAAATCATTCATAAAATACTTTATATTTACGTAGAAAAAGTTTTCAATAATTTCTAATAGTCTGCATGGCTTCCGAAAACATCGCTCAACTGAATCAGCACTGTTAGTACAAAAGCAACAAATTATTGAATGTTTTGAGAATAAAGAACTCATCATGGGCGTATATATTGACTTCTTCAAAGCGTTCGATTTAATTAATCAAAAATATTTTTCATGAAGCTAGAAAATTACTGTATACGTGGAACGGCTCTAGACCTATTTAAGTCATACCTACAGTACCGTACGCAGCTTGTTAATCATAATAACTATATTTCAACCATTCAAAAAATTAGAACTGGTGTACCTCAAGGTAGTGTGCTCGGGCCACTCTTTTTTATAATCTTCATAAATCACATTGAAAATTGCGTACCGCATGCAAACTTTTGTCCTATGCCGATGATACGACTATTTTTATTAAAGGCGGCTCAGCAGATGATATAGAAAGGAAAGCAATAGGATTTCTTTCAAACATTGACTTGTGGACCAAAATAAATGGACTAAAAATAAATTCTGAAAAGACTAAATGTGTGCTATTTCGACCTCGAAGTAGACAAATATCTTATTCGTTTCAAATAATCTTAGGCTCATCAATACTAGAGGTGGTAAAGTCGGTAAAAACACTGGGTGTACTTTTCACTGAATCATTATCATGGAATGAGCACGTTGAATATGTCCATACAAACGCTAGTAAGTCTATTGGTCTCCTTTGTAGAAACCGTTATGTCTCTCCAACAAGTGTAAAATTGCTTTTATATTACTCTTTGGCTTATACTCACTATGTATATTGTCATTTAGTTTGGGGCCAAACAACAAAACATAACCTAACAAGACTACTACTAACCCAAAAGAGGGCAATTCGAATTGTTTCAAATGTTTAATTTTTGAATCCTTCTAAGGAACTCTTTTTCAAGCATCGTGAAATTCGTATTGGACAGCTGCACAGATTTCGGTTGTTGGTGACTTATAAGTTATGACGTAGCCTTAGAACACGACAATACTTTTTTTTTCATTTCTGCACTGTCATGTTTAACTAAGTTAGATCATATATACGTTACCCACCATGGCGGGACATGGAATGTTTCAACACCCCGTACTAATTATGGTTTTAATTAAAGTATGTGTTGCCATTTTTACTAAATGAGCTTGAAGCAAATGATGTGTGTATATTTGGAAAGTCAAATCGAATGTTAGCGGACATACTACTACAATCCCATTTTCTGTATGATACCGTGTAGTGTCACGCATGTGTTCTGAAATTGTTTCTATCTGTGTGGCACATGTCTTTTAGTTATCTTTCTAAGTATAATAATTGGAGTGGTGTGCTGGTGTATATTTGATTTTTTGGGTCTAGTGTAATTTTATTTTACACTGGTTTTCCGCCAAGGTGTGTATGGGAACTAGGGCCTCGTCAAGTTGCAGTAATCGATTATGTCGATTATGTCGGTTGTTTTTGGAATTAAAGACTCTCATGAAAAAACGGAGGCGGTGCTGCGTCATATTGTGATCAAAGAAGTGTTCCTGGAAAAACTGGGTGTAAGTTGTTCTTCTGTGGCAAGAATTCATCGGCTGTGAGGCCTGCTAAAGATCAGCCGGTCATACTTTATTTCCAAGACTATCATGAAAAACAAGGAGTTCTGCGGAATAGTGGGAAACTGAAGGGAACACGTATCTTTATTCAGAAAGACCATTCTCCAGAAACACTCCGAAAACGAAAAGAACTTTGGGGGCCGCTAAAACCAATAAAGATCACGGTATGAAGGTTTCTCTGGTAAACGATAAACTTCGCATTAACGATGCGTACTACGTATGGGACGACGCTTCTAACGCACGCATTCCAGTACAGGCGGCGAGTGGGAATGACATTCATAATAATGACAACTCAGTGGAAGTGACGAGCAGGGACGACGCTTTTAATGAACATATCCCAGTGCAGGCGGGGAGTAGCACACCGTCTACCACTTAGCATAGCATGCAGTTACAGTCCCCATCGCATCAGTTACGTGTGCTTTCATTGAATGCCAGAAGCATTGTAAATAAAACTGATAGTCTTGAACTGTTGCTTCTTTCGTATGATCCCCACTTAGTTGTTTTAACAGAAACTTGGCTCCACGACGGAATCCGTGACGATGAAATAATTTCACCGGGTTATCAACTATTTAGGCATGATCGTGGTTCGCGCGGTGTAGGCGTAGCAGTTATCGCAAAGTCCCATATCAATGTAACCTTACTTGATCAGGTTGACGACCATGAAAGTTTGTTTTTGAGTATATCATTGTGGGGTTTCACTGTTGTACTTTGCACTTGCACTTTGCGGCCGACTTCTTTCTTGATAACTTATATGATCATCTTCTAGCCCAGCATGCGCACAATGTTATTGTAACAGGCGATTTTAATTTGTCCGCTATCGATTGGAACCAACTGGCCTATGGAATGTCCAATTGCAGTGATAGAATCTTAGACATTATGCTGGCTTTAAACCTTCATCAAATTGTTTGTGAGCACACTCGTAAAAATGCTCGTTTGGATCTCTTTTTTGTTAGTCAAATGTTTCTCACTGGAGTGCTTAGTGTTGAACCTGCTATCTCAGATCATCGTTTGTTGTCTTTTTGTTGGACTGCTAGACACGTGGGAAGTACGCGGAATCGTTCTGTTGTGAATGTCAAAGATTATGAACGAGCTAACGATGTCGACATAATCGATTACCTCGATGATAAGTTAAATATTAACTCCGATCAAAGCGTTTCGGGCTTCTGGAAACATTTTAAGGAAGTTACAAAGTTTTCCATCGAACACTTTGTCCCTTCGAGCAAAGTACGTAATAAACGCCAAAACCCCTGGGTAAGCCGAGAAATTATTCAGATTAAGAGTAAATTAAAGCGGCGTAGAAGGCAACATAACACTGCATCAGAGTACTTCGAGGAACTTAAACAACAACTCGTGGCTAAGGTAAATTTAGCAAACACACGTTATTTTAATATCACGCTTCCTGAGTTCATTAAAAGTGACCCACAGAAATTTTAGCGTTATCTGGGATCGAATAGGGAAGTGTTAACAAAAATTAAAGTGGATGAAACCTTTGTGACCTTGGGTAAGGTAATAGCGAAAATTTTTAACCAATACTTCCAAGGTGTATTTATTCCAAAAGATGACAACGGGGCACCAGCCCCTCCTACAAGTTTTCTCGAGGCTCCTGTAATTTCAGTCGAAGGTGTCTTGTCAATGTTCCGTAAACTGAAAGTGAAAAAGTGTTCTGGTCCAGACGGTCTACAATGCCTTTTTTCAAACGTTATGCACCGCAATTAGCTGAATTTTTGACAAAGATTTTTTCAAGTTTTCTTACTTACCGGAGTAGTGCCAGATGACCGGAATAGAGCTCGGGTTGTACCGATTCACAAGAAAGGGGATAAGGTATTGGTGTCTAATTATAGGCCAATATCAATCACTTATAGTTGTTGCAAGTTATTGGAACACGTCGTGGCCGGTTATATTAAAGCTTTTTATGTAAAAAGGGTATCTTATCGCCTAAGAAGCATGGATTTAGGAAGGGAATGTCCACCGTCACGCAACTCGTGACGTCTGTTCATGACTTTCTTGCGATACTCGATGATTCAGGGCAATTAGATGTTTTTTTTAGACTTCTGTAGGGCCTTTGATTAGTAGCCGCATGCTAAACTGCTTTATAACCTCGAACTCATAGGACTTCCCTCTTACGTTATTAGTTGGATAAGTGCCTCCTTAAGAAATAGATCCCGATTCGTTGATGTTAACGGCCATGTTTCAAACGTTCTATCTGTCACTTCCGGCGTTCCCCAAGGAAGTTTGTTGGGACCACTACTATTTCTTATTTATATAAATGATCTAACCGAAATGGTCTCTCCGTCTGTTTCCATAAGATTGTTTGCGGATGATTGTATTGTTTTTAAAGACATCGACACTGCTGACGACCATCTTGCACTTCAAGAATCGTCAAGACCCTCCGCATCCTAGGAGTTCACTACCACCACGACGGCTCCGGGGCCGCGTATCTCCCCAAACTTATACAGACAGTCTCCCAACTTACACACCTAATTCAACGAATATGCTCTCGCCGACACGGACTCAAAGAAAGAGATAACTGCCGCATCCTTCAAGCAATGCTGATCAGCCGCATCACCTACGGGGCACCCTATCTTACTTTAAAACCACAAGAACATGCCAAGATTGATGTCCTAATCCGCAAATCTTATAAGACAGCCCTCGGCCTGCCTACCTTCACTTCTACCGACCGCTTATTGAAACTGGGTCTACACAACACCCTCTCGGAGATTATTGAAGCCCATCTCCAAAACCAACTGCAGCGCCTACAACTCACACCCGCCGGTCGTCATTTGCTCAAAACGCTAGGCCGGAAGGTGGTACAAACTCCGGACTCGCCACAACGCATACCTCCGTCAATGCGACGCAACATCCATGTCCTTCCCATTCCGCGTCATATGCACCCTACATACAACGCCGGCCGTCGTCAGCATCGCACCCGCCTCCTCATCAGAAAATACGGCAGCGACCCGACCACCCTCTATACAGACGCCTCTCCCTATCCTCAACGACCAGCTCACGTCGCTACTGTTGCCCGCATCGACAATGCCTTCCTCACCTCAGCAACCGTCTGCACAGCGTCTACTACCACGGCCGAAGAAGCAGCCATTGCCCTCGCAATGACCCAAGCCACGAGTCCCAGCATAACAATAATGTCTGACTCACAAGCTGCCTGCCGTCGCTTTGCACTCGGACGAGTCTCAGCTCTTACCCTGGCCATCCTTACTCAATGCCCCACCCTCCCTCATGCCCGCATAGTGTGGACACCCAGCCACACTGCCCTCCCTGGGAACAAGGTGGCACACGCCACCGCCCGAGCTCTCCTTCACCGGGCATTCCCAGAAGAGGCCAACAACGCAGCCAGCATTGCCAACTCCCTTACGCCCCTCTCCCAAACATACGCTGACATCCTCTACCACTACAGAGCAACCCGACGCACCTATCCCCCTCCCCACCCTTTCCTTTCTACCGCTGACGCCCGCATCTGGCGCCGACTTCAAACCAACACGTATTACAATCACCTCCATCTCCACCACATCTCTCCTGCTAACTACCCACTGAACTGCCCCCAATGCGATGAGCCCAACACCACAGCTCATCTCGTCGGGACGTGCCCCACCAACCCTCCACCACCCAGATCCCCTACCCTTGAGCAGTGGGAGTGCGTGTTGCAGAGCTGCCAGCTCGAAGACCAGGAGGCCCTGATCTCTCGGGCGAGGATGGCAGCCGCGGCACGCGGCCTACCGGAATAGGATGGCCGCCCACAGCTCCTAACTCTTTTCTCCCCTACCCCGTTCCTGTTGTTTCAATAAACGTTTTCTCTCTCTCTCTCTCTCTCGTAATGCCATCCGTATCGTGCAGAAACAGGGAAAGCAACCACGCAAGCGAGACACAAACACCACAAGGTCGTTACCGCGGTTTTCGCCATGTTTGTTTTCAAAGACCGTAGCGAAAGACTTCGAGAAAAAAAGCTGAAATATCTTAGCTAAATTTACTTTACGTCATAATTATTGAAATAATCTTTCGTAATTTATAAAAGGATAATATTATTTTTCTCTCTTTCCTTCCATTTTCCGGAAGGTAGCCTTTTCTCCGTTATTCGCTCGTTTTAACTCCCGGAGGAAAGGAAGAAGATAACAAAAAGAACAGGGGGAAATGCAGGGATTTCTTCGCCCCAACTGGGTTGACACGTCACCGCGACGTAGGGCATCGTCAGATTCTAGCTGACCGCGTGCGTGAACCCGAACGTTGGGGCGGAGCCTCAAACAAGAATCATTCTAGTTTGAGGCTCCGCCCCTTCTTTCTCGATACGTCACAATTCGAAAGGTACCCGTTTGCGACCAGAATAGCACCCCAGGGGTGCTATTCTGGTCGCAAACGGGTACCTTTCGAGTTGTGACGTATCGAGAAAGAAGGGGCGGAGCCTCAAACTAGAACTCGAAAGGTACCCGTTTGCGACCAGAATAGCACCCCAGGGGTGCTATTCTGGTCGCAAACGGGTACCTTTCGAGTTGTGACGTATCGAGAAAGAAGGGGCGGAGCCTCAAACTAGAACTCGAAAAGTACCCGTTTGCGACCAGAATAGCACCCCAGGGGTGCTATTCTGGTCGCAAACGGGTACCTTTCGAGTTGTGACGTATCGAGAAAGAAGGGGCGGAGCCTCAAACTAGAATGATTCTTGTTTGAGGCTCCGCCCCAACGTTCGGGTTCAGGCACGCGGTCAGCTAGAATCTGACGATCCCCCTACGTCGCGATGACGTGTCCACGCAGTTGGGGCAAAGAAATCCCCGCATTTCCCCCTGTTCTTTTTGTTCTCTTCTTTCTTTCCTCCGGGAGTTAAAACGAGCGAATAACGGAGAAAAGGCTACCTTCCGGAAAATGGAAGGAAGCAGAAAAAAAAATATTATCCTTTGATAAAATACGAAAGATTATTTCAATAATTATGACGTAAAGTAAATTAAGCTAAGATATCTCAGCTTGTTTTCTAGAAGTCTTTCGCTACGGTATTTGAAAACAAACATGGCGAAAACCGCGGTAACGACCTTGTGGTGTATGTGTCTCGTTTGCGTCGTTGCTTTCCCTGCTTCTGCACGATACGGATGGCATTACGAGAAAAAAAAAATATTACGTGAAGGTGCGCTGCGACACCGATCATCCTTTGTGAAGCCGCCGTGAACATAAGCTGCTAATTAAATTTCCTCTTTGCCTGTGAAGGAGACTTGCGATAGATACAGAGCTGACGACTACTCTGTGGGAGTATATGACAAGTCATGCGATCGACGCAGAGTGCAACGGTTGTGAGCATTCTGTGGATGATGCAGGAAAGTTTCTTCGGGCAGTTTTAATAATGCTTTGCTCCTTTGCTCACTGCAGTGATTATGCCGGTATAGTTTCCATAAGCCATGCTCTTCTCTTTCGGCGCTGAAGCAATGCACGTGACGGCATAATCTCGGGCAGTCTTTTTCACTTATTTTAATTTGCAGAATAGATCGCGCCAAAAAAAAAAAAAAAAAAAAAAAACGGTTTTTACGTTTTTACACGTCCCTACATAGGTACCTCGCTTTCCCATTGGCTTCATTGCGCGTGACGATTCAACGCCATTTGCCATGGAAACGTTCGTGAAACTAGAAAGCCTCTGTTTGCCGCTAACAGTCGTTTTTCGAGTTCGGGTTGTGACGACAAAATGACGTAAGAACAAGAATGCACGGGACTATTTGCATTGTTATAACTCGACAACCGTACCCTTGGCGAGTTAAACTCGAAAGAACATGGCCGCGATGCTCGTCGGATCGACCGCGGCTGGGGTTTGACATGCGATCGGTCACTTGATCAACGCGCACACGAATACTTTCGTGCTGTTGGATGAGCCCATTCGGCGGCAGGTCAGGGTCGAAGAGCACAGTGAGTTGGCGTTTAACGTCTCCGATGTAACGCTTGGCAAGATGCAAGACTTGGCTTCTATTTGTGCCGGTGTTATGAAGCTTGAAAGTGGTGGTGTTGTTGTGGCTCGTACGGTAGCGTTGCTGAGATTATGAAGACGGTAATAGACCTTTATTCAGCGTTGCCGTGCACTAAGATTCAAATCCTCACCTTGACACAAAGGGAACCACGTTTCCGCGAGCACGGAGGCAGCAGCCAACGGTCTGAGAAAGAATTGTGCCGCCGCCACGACCGCCAGCGATCGCCCCAACGGCAAGAAAACAAACGACAAGCTCATTGAGGTTTGTGTAGTGTTGACTACTGATTCATCGGACGACAAAGGTGAATGATGTAAAACGCAACGTAAGTTTGCCAGCGTATTGCAAAACGAATTTGTTTCGTTGAAAATTTAATTTGTGGAATTCGTTAACGCCTTGAAAGTTTGACGGGGACCGCATTGTGAACGCAGGCTTCCCACAAGTGTTTTCTACAGTGTGTGCTTTGGCTGCATGCATATAAAGACAAAAACACTGCCTATATGGTGCATAAAATAAAATAAATTTCGTTTATCTTGATAATGTTGACTATCTATTGAGTGCTGTTGATAGTAGTGGCGTAGCCAGCAACTTCTAAGGGGGTGAGGATGGAGGGGGGTTGAGGTGGTTGGGATGTTCGTGACTTGGGGTGCGGGGGGGATGGTGTCGGAATTTGTGTGTATATTCTAGGGCCCGCCGGATTTGGGGAAGGAAGGAGCGAAGCCCCATAAACCCCCCCCCCCCCCCCCCCCGACTTTGCCACATAAGGGGAGCATCCTACATTCACAGGCTGCTATAAGCATATGCATAGCCACTGAGCTCGTACCACAATGGCAAGATAGTTGCTGACATTCTTCACGTTACGTAGCAGTTCTTTCTTTAGTACATATGCTCGCTTTTCCTTCACACATCTACTCTGCCTCCGCTTGTCGTTTATGCTTGATGGTGATAAGCCAACAGTGCGTATTTGCTCTGCATCACAGGCAAATTTCAAAAATCCAGCTCACACTACTCTTTAATTTCAATGAGTTACTGTAACTTTTGAAACGACAATCTATTTAATTGCTATAATACCCTTGACATTAAACACACGTGTGTTGAATGTAGGACAATTCTATTTTTATTGTTTTTCTTGGTCACGAAGATGACAACCATCCACAAGACACTGGCTAAATTTCTCGTCTACAGTGGGTAACAATGTTACCATACTCTGTCAGACTAAACTGCTGATGTCTAGAGAAGTAACGATTCATTTTAGGACAGACCTGTTTGTAGTTTATTGCCTGGCATCGAAAAGTGTTCTTATGACTTTCCGATGACTGACTTGCAATTCCAGCAGCTTGGCGTGAAAAGGTAAAATATCTAATTGATACAACAAAATGCCATCGGCAACCCATCCAGATTTTATTGCATGATTGACAGTAGCTACAGACCGCAACAAATTGTCAACTGAAGACATAGGTACTAAGCATGCACTAACTTCGAAGCGGTAGAAACCCTGAATTTTAAACGTCAACTTACCACCATGTTGTTAATGGCAAAATGGTGTTTACGGCAAAGAGTTGGAGTCCTTCAGAATGGTGACGGTCTCCTTCAGACCGATGATGACGGTGACGAAGGTTTAGTTAGAGTCTAAGTTTAGTCAACGCGCCCGACGACGTCGGTGTGCTTGTCATGGTGGCGACGAAAGCCTTCTTTCGCACATGCTTCAGCTGCCTCGGTCCGGGGTTTTGTCGACCCAACCGTCTCTTCCCAGCCGGTTGACAGCGATACTCACGACGGCCGTCACGGCTCTGATCACCATCCACTGGGCATTAGCTATGTGATCATCGGGGGCAACCGCGCCCTTGTAGTTCCCCGTTGCGAAAAATCTCAGTGCGATTCAATTAGTAGCTGCTGCTCGACGGTCATCATCTCTCATCGTCGCCGTCTCTCGTTGTCACACCGCGATCACACGGTGCTTTTCGACAAGCGGTATTGTCGTCAGAAACAGTCGTCGTGCATCGCGAAGGCAATCGGGTGCTCGCGGAAAACCCGTCATTTTACGCGTTGGTCGAGCCATCGTTGAGCAACAAGCATCGCCGCCATTTTCTACGCTCTAGAATCTTGCCCAAAGCTTGTTCCCCTTCGTGCAATAGAAAGAGAGGTTAAAAGCACGAGCGCATCACCCCGAACGATCTTGCACGAACGTTGGCTTGCACTGCGCAAGCGCGCCTGCTCGACAGGGACGTTGAAAGCCCGGAACACGTTCTTGTAGCTCCTACACCCGCACTAGCTCGCACTCATAGTGAAACAGAGAGTAGGGTGTGTCGAGTAATACCGCAGTTAATCTAGTGACGGGATTTACGCTATGTGCTACGTAGGTCGGACGTGGTCATACGTCACTTTGTCGTCACGGTCCGAACTCGAAGAGCGACAGTTACGGCAAACAGTTGCTTTCGTGTTTCGCGAACGTTCCTATGGGAACCGCGTGGAATTATCACGCGGGCTGTGGCCAATAGGAGCGCGCGGTTCGTAAGGGGGAGGAGTTTTCGAGAAACACGAACGTGACCGTTTGTGACCAGGATAGCACCCCAGGAGAAGAAAACAACCGGAAGCAAGGTTTAATTTATTTATATGTTTACCTATAAAAATCTCAGCTTTTAACCATATTTATCCTTCTGCTGGGTGATTTAGACGAGCCAAATGTAGTGACCCATGAGCCTTTTACAACACGTCCAACGTTTAAATCCAAAAATTTCCCTTATTCGAACATAACAACACTTGCTTCTCGATGTTGCTGTCCGCAAGACGAGCAAGTGGAGAAGAGGGTAAGGCTTTGGAAGGTCAGTCTTGAAAACTACCAGACCTTCTTTCTGAAGGTTGGATTCGTTGTTTAGTTTCAAGGTGGGGAATGAGGAGAGAGAGAATAAAGGTACATGTTTGTGTACCTTTTAAGTGACGAATGTTCGGGATACAAGGATGCGTTCAATGTCTGGTAACCTGTTCTTTTGGTGTAACCGTAGGTTTTTTTGTGGAAGTCCAGTAGCGGCTGTAGTAGGCCGTAGGTGTAAAGATAGTGCGTTCACGGTCAGTGCCAGCAGCAAGAACAACTTCTTTATTTTTAAGCGCGCGCTCCTTTTGTCTCTTCGCGTGCACGCAGTGATCCTCCCGCTAGCATATGGTACATCCTCCTTTCTTTGAGGGAACAAAGATGTACACAACAACCACAAGCAGCGCGTGAAGCGGGCTGTACTCGTTTAGATTAGTTCTGCCTGTTGGAAGCCTTTTATGTAGCCCAGGCGTTGTGGTAGCCTTCTAGGTCTCTTGGACTGAGGTCCTGCTCCTGATGACGCCTGCTCAAGAGCGGGTAAGGTCGGTGGGTGAGGCGACACCTGGTTTCGAGGAGGCTCTGGTGGTGAGGGAGACTGTGATCCTGAGGGAGGCTGTGATCCATCTCTTGATGGTGGCAAGCAATCGCCGTTGTCGTCCTCTGAGTCGCTGTCGTTGATGGAGATGAAGAAACCTTCCGGTGTCTTTCGAAGATGCTGTCGGTTACGGCGGAGGATCCGGCCGTCCTCGGTAAGCACCGTGTAAGACCTTGGGGCCACCAAGCCTTGCACTTGTGCTTTACGCTCCCATCGCCCGTTGTTAAGGATTCGCATGATGTCTCCCTGCTGAAGAGGAGCTAGCTGTCTTCCTTTCGTCTCGTTCTGGACGTGCTTTTTGACCGGAGATGCGGGAGACGCGGTGAAGTCGGGAAGTAGGGTTCGTAGTTCTCGACCCATCAGTAGTTCTGCGGGTGAGCGGCCATCTTCAAGGGGAGCTGCCCGGTAGTTGAGGAGGCCCAACCAAAAGTCTTCTTTGGCACTCTCCGTTTTTCGTAGTATACGCTTTACAACTTGTACACCTTCTTCAGCCAGACCGTTGGACCTTGGAAATATTGGACTTGAACAGTATGCCGAAAATCATAACGCGCAGCAAAATCCTTAAATTCTTTCGAGGAAAATTGTGGGCCCCCATCCGTGCAAACTTCAAGAGGTAAACCATAGCGGGCAAATATTTGAGCTAACTTGTCAATGACCACCTTTGCTGTGGTTTCTCGAAGGTGTTCCACTTCTGGATAATTTGAATAGGCGTCGTATACAGCCAAGTAGTGTTTACCGGAGTGTTGGAAGAGATCCGCAGCTACCCTGGACCAGGGATGGTTGGGAACGGTGCGGATCGAGAGAGGCTCGTCTGGCTGTCTGTAGGCAAACTTCTTGCAAGTTTAACATCTGTCGATGAAAGCGGTAATATCGGCGGTCATTGCTGGCCAATACATCAATCTTCGGGCCTTGGACAGGCATTTACCCAGCCCCAGATGGCCTTGATGTAGTCGTTTCAGCATCTCTCTTCGCATAGCTGTCGGAATGACTGCTTTCTTTCCTTTTAGCAGTACTCCGCTAACCACCGAAAGTTCTGGTGTAAACCGCTTCAGCTCACCTTCCACAGGTTTCGATGATTGGAGGCAGGTGATGACTCGCTGGAGAGCGAGATCGCTGACTGTCGCCTCCTGTAGGCGAGCTAGTGTGCCTTGGCCCACTACCTCAGAGAGGACGCCCACTGCATGCACTTCTACATCCGTCGTGGCCTCTCCCTGAGATGGATCTGATGGAATCCTCGATAAAGTGTCGGCAACCACCAACTTATTACCTGGGACAAGCTGCAACTCGAAATCATACTTCAGTAGTCGTAAAAATAGTCGTTGGAGACGAGGAGGCATGTCTCCTATTTCTTTTTTTGAAATGGCCAACAGCGGATGATGGTCTGTTTCGATGGCGATATGTTTTCCCAGTACGTAGTCGTTAAACTTTTCGCAACCGAAGACTATGCCCAAGGCCTCTTTTTCAATCTGAGCATACCGGCGTTCAGTATCAGTGAGGACCCGAGACGCGTAGCCTACCGCACGCCAGTCCATTCCATGCTGCTGAAGCAACGCAGCCCCTAGAGCAAATGCGGACGCATCAGTTGACAACTTGCTGGGCAACTCGGGATCATAGATTGCTAGAACTGGGGTCTGCGTCAGCATTTTTTTAGGTGCTCCCACTGACGATCATGTACGCTGGTCCATTCAAAAATGGTGTCGTTCCTAACTAGACTGCGTAGGGCCTCCGTTTGAGACGACAGGTGTGGTAAATATTTCCCGAAGTAGTTCACTGCACCAAGGAGGCGTTGAACTTCCTTTTTTGTCGTTGGAGTAGGGTGCCGTACAACGCAGCTGATCAAGTCCGGGTGCGGTTCAATTCCGTTGGAACTGATTCTGTCGCCAAGAAAGTTTATTTCTTTTTGGCCAAAGGTGCATTTGTCCGCATTCAGCGTCAGTCCCTCAGCTTGTGCTGTTGCCAACGCCTTGCGAAGTCTTTTGTCATGTTCTTCTCGTGTGGCGCCCCACACCAGTACATCATCTATGTACACACGCACACCAGGGAGATCGTCGAATATCTGGCTCATTGTGCTCTGGAATACTTCCGGAGCTGAAGCGATTCCGAAGGGTAGCCTTAGATATCTGTAACGACCAAACGGACTGCTGAACGTGCAGATCTTCGAGGTCTGTTCATCAAGCGGAATCTGATGAAATCCACTGTTGGCGTCAAGGCGACTGAAATACTTGGCACGCGCTAGCTCGCTCTCGATTTCCTCGCGCCGTGGGAGCTGAAAATGTTCTCTTTTCAGTGCCCGATTCACGTTTCGAGGGTCCATGCAGATTCTTAATTTGCCATTTTTTTTCCGTACGATGACTAAGGGACTCACCCAGTCGGAGGGTTTTTTAACCTTTGCAATAATGCCTGCGGCCTCCATGCGTTCCAGTTCTTTCTTGAGGGGTTCCCTAAGTGCGTGCGGCACTCGTCTGGCGGGCTGGACCACTGGTACGGCGTCATCTCGGAGTACCATCTTGTACTCCCGTCGTGTCTTGCCAATACCGGAGAACAGCCCCGGGAATTCCGACTCTATGCTGGGGTTGGAGGCCTTGTTCTCCACTGAACTTACTCGGTTCACGAGGCCCAGTTGCTCGCATGCACGAAGACCTAGGATAGCTTGGTTCCTTTTCACCACATAGAAATCGAGCTGCACTGGTCGCTTGTCGACCTGCACCGACAGACGAACCTTTCCGCTGTGTTGAATTTCGCCGCCCCCGTAGAGGCGAAGAATGCTTCTGGTTGGACGGGGTTTCTGCTTCGTCCTGAGCTTCTCAAACAACGCTCTGGGCAATAAGTTTGCCTGCGCTCCCGTGTCGACCTTGATTTTCACCACGGTTCCCTCGATGCGTGTGGTGACAATCCAGTCGCGATTGGAGGAAGAGCGCTCGTTCCCGGTTGCCAAAATTTCAAGAACGTCGGAGTCACCATCGCTTTCGTCCCCTTCGGCCACGTTGTGTACCACTGCCCTTTTACTCCTGCAGCAGACTGCGAAGTGATTCCGTTTGGTGCACTTGGCACATGTCTTTCCATACGCTGGGCACTTCCTCGGCGGATGAGATAAGTTACAATAAGTGCATCTTCTCTGCTCACGCTGTTTGGCTTGTCCTTGTTGAACGGGGTCAATTTTCACAGTTTCGCCATCCCACGCTTTGTTCTGTGCTTCGACACGCTCCTCAGCCTTGCAGCACTCTACTGCTACTTCCAGGGTTAGGTTTTTTTTTCGAAGCAGCTTTTCTCGCAACATCGTGCTCGAAATCCCGTAAACAATCTGATCTCGGAGGAGAGATTCTTTCAAACCTGCAAAGTTGCACGTCCTTGCTTTCAGTTGCAGGTCTCTAAAAAATTGTTCAAACGGTTCTCCTTGAGCTTGCCGACGCGTGCGAAACACGTAGCGCTCGTACGTTTCGTTACATTTGGGCAGGCAGTAGTCTTCAAAAGTCTTGACTAGTACGTCATAGTCGGCTTGCTCCTCTGACGTCAAATTCAGTCTGTTAAACACGTCTATAGCTTCCTGGCCCGCGATATGTAGAAATATGGCGGCCTTCTGTTGCTTACTGCGAGGCTTCGTGGGTTCCGTTGCTAGGAGGTAAAGCTCAATGCGCTGCTTGAACCTTAGCCACGACTCCGCCGCGTTGTCGCCAAGTTGCAGCGGTTCCGGAGGTCGAAGATCTGTCATGATGCCGTGAGCTTTTACCTTTGGACTTCTGACACCATGTAAAGATAGTGCGTTCACGGTCAGTGCCAGCAGCAAGAACAACTTCTTTATTTTTAAGCGCGCGCTCCTTTTGTCTCTTCGCGTGCACGCAGTGATCCTCCCGCTAGCATATGGTACATAGGTTTTTGGGGTTTATGAAGATTCGTAGAATCAAAGAAGATAGCTGAGTTTGAGACGTCTCTCCTTTTGTGTTTTTTTCTTCTACTAAGTGTTTTGCTTTTTGTACTGCCGTCTTGGCCACCGGAAGAAAGAATCACCTCCCACAATCTCTCCTGTGCCCGACTGTTACCGAGCGAGGACTGCACAAAAATAAACCCTATGATAAGTAACAAAAACGTTAACGAGATCCTGCTCTTCGTGAAGATATTGTTTTTATACTTTCCTTAAAATTTCCGGCCTATAAATGAAATACAAATTTCCGCACTGGACGAAAAATGTAATGCCGTTCCTTTTTCCGTTCTCATAAAAATGTAACGAACTCTCGTTCCAGTTCCATCGGTGCGAGAAGGAACGGCGGCGTTCCTTCGTTCCTCCTAAAAGGAAAGCGCTCAAGAAACGCCGTTCCGTACAACACTGGACATAACTCGCGAAAGTGCCCCAACAGAGAAATGCTTCTTTGAAGTCTGGTACTCACCCGCGACACCTGCCATCGCGCTGCCACAGAATCCGAACAAGCGCAAGGCCTCTGCGCGACCCCGACAGGCCCGGGAGGTGCGGCCTTCTCGAAACCGCGTCGGAACCGATAAGCCCGCGATCCTCTCCGGCAAATAGTTGTGTGCCAGATTACACTCCCTCTTTATCGGCAACTCGTGTCGAGTACACCACTCCAGGGTGTAGGCGATACGCTGGGAGTTGGCACGCGGGGTTAGGTTCATAATAGCCGACGAATTTATTGTATTCAAAGAAACTTTCGATCTAAAGCTAAACTGACCTTTAAACGTACCCCAGTGTTCCTGCCGGTTCAAGGGTAAAAACCAGGTGATTATGCCGGGACATTACGTCTCTGTATTGGCGTTCTTCGATTTCTTTAATTCAATTCAATTCGTCTTATTGCCGATTAGGCATTTGCACCTTAATGAAAAGGCAGGTGGAGTGTCCATAGCCTGTTCGATAGTTTGGGTACATTAATATATGACATCTCACGTGTAAAGTGACCAACGCAGGATATTAAGAAAATAGACAGTATTACTACAAAACAAAATATACAGCAAGACTTACATAATCATGGGAGTCATACTAATTTCACTGCACCAAGAGGATGGGCCAAGTGGAGGCATCGGAAGTGTTCGGGAAATTGGGGTTTAGGGTTCCTTAACAAGGGAAGGGGTTGACGGCAGTGGAAAAGGATTTTCACCCCCTCCTCCGAATGTTTACATAGAAATGCCTCAAACGTCTGCCTCTGTGTCCCAGCTGTTCCGACGCCACCGGGCTTACTGCAGGCAGAATGTAAGAGACGTTACAATGGGGATGCGAAGGCTTGCAACCCATAGATAGACCTTTGCGGGATTGGACGCGTCACGCCGGAACGTCACGATGCGGTCACATTGACACATAATACCGACGGATAGTTTTATTCATTCTGCTAGGGGCATAACTGTACCAACACGCACGTTACGAATATAGGCCATTTTTGTTCGTCCAGATTTTGTTAGTTCTTAATGCTTCCTTCATTTTAAAATAATATTATATTGGTAATAATGGTGGTGATACAAACTCTTTCAAAGGCACGTCCCTCTGGTGAATCGCAATAAGGAAAGAAGCCAGTTGTGGTTACGTCCATATACAGAACTGAAGGTCCGTATCGTTTCTAATGATAATGCAAATGATCCGAGCTCTGGTCGCTTCCCAAAGTTCAGAATAGGCTCATCCAGGGCTGTGGACCCACTAACATTGAAATGACGAGCGTCACTCGCTAGCAGGGTTCGGCAAAAATACCATGAAAAGTAATTACTCGTAAACAAAGTAAATGCTTGTACGTGAAAAAATCCGATGAAGGGAAGGGGCAATAAATCTGAAATAACACTTATGGGAGTAAAATTTGTAACAGAGACGCAGGAGCCACGTGTTCCTTCTGGGTTTAATTAAATTGAGTGGCACTGGTTTCTTGCGAGTAACTTCAAATATATAAAAAAAAAATCTGAGTCACAGCCTCCTATATGCTTCCTATATGTCGAAATGTGGCCCTGCTAAGGTGACAAGACGGACTACGGGTACCCAAATCGCGACGTGACGAGTGTAATGTAAGCTGGCTGTTTATACTGACGACAGTGCAACTTTTAGGCTACGCCGTCTTGCCTGCATGTTCATTTCCTCAGATAAAATGTCTGTTACACATTAAACCCGCCGCAGCCAGCACTACGACACCAGGCACCCGATCAGAGAGTGCGAAAATTGACTCGTCACGGCGGTCGTTGATGTTGCGTGTTCGGTATCAGGGTCGACTCTAAATCATGTTCAAAAAGAAAGCGCAGTTTTGATTGGTTTAACCGGTACTAGCAGACACACAAAGACGAAGAGCGCAGTGACGGTGAACTTTTGACGCGACTTCATTGGTTACATCGGGTTATAGATTTGGCAGCGATCTGGCTCGATTTGTAATGCAGTATCTTTCTTTTCGCGGGGAGGGAAGCATCTGTCTAGCGGAATATTGTTTTAGAAGTCAGCAACATTGATTCCCAAGCCGCCAGCAGCAGAAATCGTGTCCGCCATGGCTGAAGGAGGGTCTGACTGCCGTAAGGATCTCCTCTTTCTTTTTATACTACATGTGTGTTACGATGACGCTATTTAAAGTTTTTTCACACATTACGTGGCTCACAATGTGGTCAGTGTTGGGATGATTCACTCGCGATTTATTTGTCGCCTTTTCCTTATAGGGAGTATTCACTGGCAGCCATATCTGTGTGCGTGGTTGCTGAGCGCGTGCTGACGGCGAGCTTCTGCAGCGTGCATTACACACCATCAAGATTGCCGGTCTTAGGAGGCTATTAATGTAAGCTCGTTCTGAGCATGCGCCCTAAACATCGCCCTCAAACATGGCGTCCACTGAATACCCCCTATAGAAGGCGCAGATACTTTTCCGGAACAAACGAGTTGCTCGCAGCTGCGCATGCAGCTCGGGCGCTCGGGTTTGGCTCGGGCCACGGGCTGCTAGCTCCGATCTAGGGTCACAAAATGGGCTGCGCTTACAGTATCGCCACTCCGTTCCCCGGCATTGTTGTGGGCGCCGCCATTTTGGCTCGTATGCAGAGCAGACGCAACTGCCGATCGTCATGATTCAAAAGTGCGACTTCCTCAGATTTAGATTCGTTGTTAAGAAGGTCACGCAATATTGCTTTGCTCTGTTACGAACTGTTTAAACATTTGTGGAGGGCGGAAAGGCGTTTCCTGTGATTTCAGATAAAGCTTCTGATAACTGGCGACCATGATTTTAAGACACAATATGGCCAAGTGTCGTTACTCTGAAGCGTAGCTTATTTAGTGGCACTACTCCGATCCAAGGCGAGCTAAGTTTTGATCGCCCTGCATCACCGTGCCCTGCATTCACCGCTACCGACAGTTCTTTGACTGCTTTTATTTCCGACTGACTCCCAAGCTGCAACCACGTTCGAACCATTCGGACGTACTTTATGAACACTCTATTCGCTGATGGTGTTGTGGGTTGGTAGTGCATTCGGGTTTTCATTGTTTGCAGTAGCGTCATTTGAGAGTAGATGGAGTCGCTCACGCAACTGACGCCCTGACATCATGTATCGGCATGGCCGGCGTTCTTCGCTTGTTCGTCGAGTGTAGTTTGGTACCGACAAATTCGCGGCGGCGTGATCTAATCGCTCCACAGAATTCAGCTTTTAGAGGCGAGCCTGTACAGATCACACACGAGTCATGGTCCTATTGGCGACGTGTGCCTTCAAAGGCGGTGCTGCAATCGGCTGTCCACGATTGGAAAAATGCTCACTATGACGTCTATAGGGTACGACTATTTCTGCTCTCATAAACTGAAATAAGAACAAAGTCAGACTCTCTCAACCTTGACGGTGTCGATTTCGGACATAGACTCCTCTCAGACAAAGCCTGGCAGATCGCCAAGAGAAGCTGCCGCCGAAAGTGAAAAGGTAGAGCGGCATACATGGATGGATGAATGGATGAATCCGGCTGAGCCCTTTGGATCGGGCGGTAGCTCACGCCACCAAGCCATTTTGTTTTGCCATTTAAGCTAAGAATATTTAAATGTGAAAACTATATCCACTCCGCACTTAAAAGAAAGTGAGGCTATAAAACCCCCTTGCCATTAGTCAATAAAAAATACCTAGTTTTCTCTCGCTTTCTGCCACCATTCACTTAATCTTTGCTTGGTCATCTCTACTGTCTCTTCCTTCGCTGTCTCTAAAACCCAATGACTTTATTAAATCTGTGTTGTCTTCGGTAGGCATAGGGTGAAGCCCTTTGCAGCAGAGTATCAAGTGCTCAGCCGTCTCGTCCTCCTCTCAGCAAGCAGCGCGCACTGTATCCATTTCCTGGTACTAAACACTTGTCCTTGCCTCAAACAACAATGAGCTTCCCCTAGAATCGTCATAAATGCTTTCTTTGGCAATAACTGTTTTGTTTAATCTATAGCTTTCCAGAGCCGTCTTTGTCTGCATTCCCTCCAGCCATCGATCTCTTTCTGTGGCCTTAACTGTCTTCTTAACTGAGACCTGCTCTTCCGTAACTCCACTACAGCCTAAAAACTTTCCTCTTAATTTCCTAGTGCACTGTCTCCACTTTGTGTCTACACTCCTCATGTATAAATAGCTGAAAACCTTTCGTGCCCATTGCTCCCCATCCATTTGCCTCAACCGATCCTCAAATTTTATCTTGCTCACAGCTTCCCTGCCCTCAAATGACGCCCATTCCATGTCTCCTTGTACTCTCTGGTTTGGCGTTTTGCAATGTGCCCCGAAAGCCAGCCTACCTACTCCGCGCTGTTTTATTTCTAGTCTTGCATGCACATCGGATTTCATGCATAGCACTGGGTTTCCAAAAGTCAAGCCAGGCACCATGACTCCTTTCCAAATCTCTATCACCACCTCATACCTGTTGTAATTCAAATGTGGTTTATTTTTCATTACAGCTGCATTTCTGTTGCCCTTACCTATTATATACTTTTCATGCTCACTGAGATATTTTGCACCATCTCATATCCACACTCCTAGATACTTGTATTTACTAGCTCTCTCAGCTGTAATATTCTGTATCTTCAGCTTCTCAACGTCATCATTGTTAAAAATCATGACTGCTGATTTTTCACTACTGAATTCTAAACCTAATTCCTCTTCTTCCCTACCACAGATGCTCATTAATTCCTGCAACTCTGTGATGTTGTTAGCCATCAGTTCGATATCATCCGCATACATCAATCCTGGTAAGGAATGCTGAATTTTTTGGCCTAGCTTACTGTACGGAAGGTCGAATCCAAGCCCACTCTTCTCTAGTCTATCCTCCAATCCTCTCAGATACAGCATAAACAGCAAAGGCGATAACGGGCGCCCCTGCCTAACGAGAGGCATTAATAGGCTCCCCGCTGCGGCGAGACGCCGAAACACACTTGTCCCGAGCGATGGAATGTTCGCTCGTGCTTCTCGCTTTCCTCGCGCGACCGGTTCTTTTCTCGTCGGGTGTGAAAAGAATGTTTCGGGTCCTCGCCGCTGAAAAGCTGTGCGCTGACTACAGGCTCCCCAAGATATGCTCGCTGCTACCAGATCCTCACGCTCTAATTCTGCGAACGGGCACTCTATGGCTCCGTCGTCGAACTGCCAGGCTTTGTGCGTATAGAGGAAGCTATGTTTCGGAACGCGTTGACTAGGCTTCCATCACGCTTTTTACGCAGCATCGAACTTGTCGCTCGCTTCTAATAAGTTTGCTTTTAACCTCAGGGATAGAAACCTTAAGATAGCGCCATCGAAACATCTTGTCACCAATAGGTAGAAAAGGTTTCTGAGCGTTTTCTTTTCTTTTTTTTTTCAGTGTTTGTGCATACGGCTCGTGCTATGCTCGCTTTCGAAATCGACCAATATGCGCGTGATGAGCTGCGCAGATGGCACGGGAAGGAACTAGCCTTGTCCGTCCGGCGTCCGTGCTCACATTGATCTTGCTCGTGCTCGTGCTCGTTCTTGTGCTCATGATCGTGATCGTGAGCACGTGCTCACGTGCTCGCGTAAAGCAAAAGCTTTTTTTTTTAAATAAAAAATAATGAAAATAAGGGTTTGCGCAGTCGACAGGATTGGAACCTGGCGGGGAGACCCCAATGGATTTCTAGTCCATCGCCTTAACCACACGGCCACGACTGCTGGACGAGTAGGGGGCTTGAGATCTGGTAGTAACTCAAGAGCTGGAGATGTCATGGATGAAACGTTGCGTGCAGCCGCTAAACGTCTATACAGGAGAGGGCGCTGCGGTCAAATGCGTATATAACCGCGTTAAACTTTGAGTACATTGGCTCAACGTTTATAGACGAGAGGGCGCTGCGGTCAAATGCTCAAATGCGTATATAACCACGTTCCATACCACACATTCTCTTTCTGACATGGAGGAAAACGAACGAAAGGCTCGGCATGCTGCCGCTCAGCGTCTACGCAGACAAGCACCACCGGAGCTTCGCCCCAATCAACATCATTCACCACGTGGAGATGCGGTCATTTTTTTTATAAACATAAAGCTTCTGGCCGGTGCGATCTTCAGTGTTCGGGCGTATGGATGGTGCTTTGCTCGCTTTCCGAAGCAACGAACAAGCGTGTGCTGGCGTCTAAGTATAACACGCTGGGCTGCGATTTTAAAAACATTAAAGCGCTGTATAAGTGGTATTAGAATCTGTCAGCATCTACTGACCGGCGCCAATAAAACGTAAAAAATTAACCAGACACCACGTTCAGCGTTTTATCAAAATGCTAACATTGGTATACTTGTGACTTTTTAGTAATTTGTTTTATTTCACACATTTACTGCTCGTATGTAACATGAGCGACCGTGCTGAGCAACGGGGTATTTCTGGAGAAGTGAATAGCGCGTGTGGTGGAAGGGGAGCTCAAGCTGCGTGAGGGCAGAGGCGCCGGTAACTTTGGGCAACTTTGGCTTCACCGTGAAACGCTGTGCCAAGCGAATGGCGTGCAGCACGCGCCAACTCCTTGTCACCGGGCGCGGCCGAGATGAATTGTGTTGCGTGGTGAATTGTGATGCGTTACCTCGACCTACTCCATACTTACGACAACTCCATCTGGAAACACTCCAGCGCGCACATCCCGGAGGGCCGAGTTTCAGTGGCGCTTCGTAACAAAGCCTGAAACTCGTTTTTTTTTTTCGTCTTTTCCGCGTTGCACCAGGGTGTGTTGGGCTCTATGGTACGACGAACTAGAATATAGGGGCATTTGAAAAAGCGTCGGCGGCTCCCCATCGCCTGTGTGAAGCCAGAAGTGTAGACTGCCACGAGTCGCGCTGTTATCGAAATCCGGAGGACATGGCTACTCTAACATGGAATATGGCGTCGCGTACGTTGTCAGATGGTTTCTGTGGTGTCCATGGTCGTTTTCGCAATTTATTTCCGTGAATTTCAAGTGCTTGGCATGGTGATTACGTAGCTTCGAGTCTTGTCGCTAAGCAATGAAAACCAAGAGAAAGAAGACGGATGCGCACCGTTACGCGCCAGCATGTAAGGCTGGTTTCCCCAGTTTTCGCTACATTGCCCAAGTAAGCTTTAAACATTAATTCATAGACGTTGAAACATTCATAAAGCATACATAGGCCACACTAATGAAGAGCTAAGATCAAAAAGAGCTACCCTTGGCGCGAACTTCGCTGGTTCGAGTGCTCCAGATTCAAACACCCGCGCTACGTTGTAGGTTCCACACGAAGCGCCTCTCCTGCAGGGCGGCTATTTTTTCATTACTACTATTCTAGTTCACTTTAGTGCCACTAAATAAGCCACGCTTCAAAGTAACGACACTTGGCCATATTGTGTCTTAAAATCATGGTTTCCAGTTATCTGAAGCTTTATCTGGAATCGCAGAAAGCGCTTTTCCGCCCTCCACAAATGTTTAAACAGTTCGCGACAGAGCAAATCAATGTTACATGACCTTGTTAACACCAAACCTAATGCTGAGGAAGTCGCACTTTTGAATCATGACGATTGGCAGTTGCGTCTGTTCTGCATATGAGCCAAAATGGCGGTGCCCACAACAATGACGGGCAACATAGTGCCGGTACACTAAGCGCAGGTCATTTAGTTACTCCACTTCACTGTACCCCGGCGAGGGAGTCGCCAATTTTTCTCTGGTCAACCATGTTGGGGCTCTTTCCAAAAACGCAGACGCAGATGATAGTGATCAAAATGGCCAGACTGAATTTCGGAAAGGGCCTATTTTCCGGCAAAACAGCAAAACTGATCTCGGCGGTACCAACCAAAAGACTCGTGCCACGAGTCCACGTCCGTTCAAGCTCGTGAAAATTTGGTGCTGGTGTCGCCATTTTGTTGAACCCATTGAAAAAAAATCTTGCATACACTGTCATGTCAAAATTACTTACACAGATCCGCAGGTACCAAGACATCCAGTCTTGCTGCCAGGGTCCTAAATTTAAGATAGGCCATGTCTCTAATACGTACTGCCATTCGTTTTGTCACACATATCTTCTAATAATTTTAATTTCAAAATTGCCTCAAAATTCACTCAAAACTATCAAAATAGCCATATTTCATGATTGTATTCAAATTATCTAGCGCCAATTAAAATTCTCAAAATCCAAGTGTAGTACAATCATCAATAAGTCTTCATGATGAACTTTAAAAGGAATCAATACTCCGGTATACAGGCATGAAACTCGGGTTCGAGTAGCGAAATTCACTCATTGTGTAGCATTCCACTTCGACGCCCGTGATGCGGCAGATGTTAACGACACTTTTAATGAAAGCAATTTACAATAATGTCAGTTTTTATACGGATGACATTCTGAACGTCTTGATGTGATCACATGAAACTTTGCGAGTTGTAAGTCAAGGTGTTATGTGGCACATGTTACAGCGGATAAGGCCGTGCCAGCGTCCCCCAGTCCTCCAGCGAAAGTCACCGTGCAACTCTTCGATAGGGCGCTGTGGTCAAGTCTGGCGAAGCAGTGCAACGAAATGGAAGTCAGCGGTTCGCTTCGGTGACTGTTCTTTTTTCTATCTTTTTTATCGCGCTTTGTGCGTCGCTGTGTGAACAGGGAAGTCTTTAGTTGTAAGAAAAGGGGGAGCATGTCTCGCCAATTTTGATAAAAACAAAGCCGCCATTCTAGTTGAGTAAAAAAAGCTTTTCTTTTTTTCGTTCAATGAATTAACGGAGCGATATCCGTGAAAATTCACGGCGCATGGCCTTTACATTGCAGCAGGTTACCTCGGTAGCGTTGACATTTCGTACTGAATTCCGAAAACATTATAAAAAAATTAACCCGTTGGTATTTTCTGCGGAGAGCGTTTTGGGAGCCACTATTTGATAGCATTAGACTCTTTGTGGCGTGAAGCACCTTATCACGTAAGCGCCATGAACTGCGTGTAGTGCTCGGAGCATGACGATGCAACAGCTGACCTATCAGATGACGAAGTTTTTCTTCCTAGGACCTTCTTATGACGATGACTGGATTATTTATGCGAACGCCACCTGGCCCCCCTATGAACGCAACAAGGCTTTCTGGAAAAGATTCCGTTGTACTAGAATTTCCACGTCGCATTCTGGATGCCAGCGCAGGACAGAAATTGGACGCAATAACTGCGTTTACGGAGGAGTTTTGTGCTCACTGAAAACAAGTTCCAGCCGAACTATAGACCAACCAATGTTTACAAACAAACCGGAGCGTCCCAAGCGGACGCCACCGGCGTTGCGCATCCGCGATGGAGTGTGGGCGAGGAGCTCGCACTCCATCAAAAACAAACCATTCAAATGCGATGTTGTCGGCGTCGTTATGAGTCGCCGTGCTCTTTTTCACGTTTTAATTGTTTGTCCTACGTTCCTGGCAATGTCTGACTACTTGAGCGGCCTCAGCGAAATTACCCAGGCTCGTTACACCGTAAAGCTTCGCGTGAATAATGTGACATGGGACGATTCATTCCGCGTGGACGCCTCAGAATGGACGCTAAAGCTTGATTCGCATGATGATATTCCGCTCGAAGTTTTTATTCACGACATCGCTCGGGCTGCAAAAGCGTGAAGGATAGCTGAGATGGCCGGCGTCGATGCTGCAAATCTCAAGCAGAATCGTACCAAGTAAATCAAGCATAACAAGTCGGTGATGGCCACTGGTAGCAATGATCAACATCTCCTTGTATCTACTGTTTACATCCAGCCTGCTTACCAACCTTCAAGCTTGTCTTTTTAGGCCAGCACTACTTCTCATTGCAATTACCGGGCCCACGTTTTGTCTACGGGCTGGTGTCGTCTGAAAGAGCAGACGACAAGCAGAAGCGTTTGAAAGAGCAGACGACAGTTCGAACGATCAGGCGGACGTTTGAACTTGAAGAAGCACTGAACGTAATCCGCAGGTGGTCCGCACAACTTGACGGTTTTCTGGCGTTCAAATTGGAACAAAACAGATAAATATGATGACCACAATTATCCGTGATTTCAACCCCAAGTGCTTCCCGCCCAAGCAATCGTGGTCCTACGCCGTCTCGTTTTCCATTTTCACGGCAGATATATACGTTCTCGGACAAGCCAAGCGCATGAAAACTTACCTTCAGACCTTTCTCGACTCTTTTGGTACAGCCCCAGCCGCGGCGTTTTGACGAGAAGGCAGGTTTCTTTTTTTTTTTTTCTGGTTTCTTTCAAAACAACGCTGGAATGCACGTCCCGTATCGTCACTTCCGCCCACAGCCCTAGACCGGAAGTGCGCTCGACGCGCCACCACTCCGCCGTGACGTAACAGAGTTCGGTTCGTGAATAGTGCCAGGCATGGAGTTGTTACAAGAAACGTTATAGCCTCAGCTGGCGCAAGTGTCTACAGGAGCTCCAGTTGCAAATTGAACCAGACCGCAACCAGTCTAATTGTCCAGTTTTCCTGTGTATTCCTAGGGGAAAACGTACGCGATATTTTTCTCTTCGCCAGGGAATAATAGAGATCAGCGTAGTTTCTTTGCTCGTAGCGGGTAATATATACCTTTATTCACATTATCAAGGTGTAATTAATTTAGCTATTTTTTTATTACTGAGCGATGTTTAAGTTAGCAAAAAATGAGGCCATGTTTCTGTTGTACAGCACATATTAATAGAAGCTATCAATTCAAGCAAAAAGAAAAACAATCATATTTATTTCAAAGCAACAACACTCGGTTACTGATTTATTTTTAATTATTCATGGGTAGTTTGGTACTAACCCGGGACGTCTTTTTCGTTCCACGACTCCATGCTTCGTTCTTGTCGTCTGTTTTGATTGTTTATTGGACACGTATTAGCATCTTTTTAGTGTTTTGTCAAGCTGATTCACTCGGTGTGCTTCATAGCAGTGACTATATGCGTAAATGCGTGGCATATAATAGCAGTCTCCAACGTCAACACGAATTATACATGTGTATTGGGCTATTCTAGCGCAGTCTTCGACGCCATGAAGTCTATGAAAAAACGCTCTAACTGACACTTATTTTTGTACATCCGATTGTAAAACGTCCCAAACCTTTTTCTATCCTGTCACAGCACTAAGCAATATTTGCTCTTGTAATCGAGCGCGAAGAAAAAGCTCATCTGCATTTTACCATAGGAATGCATTACCGGAAGTGAAATTTAAACTGGTTGCTGTCTGCTTGAAAATGCAACAACACACTAGCGTCACCTGGACCTCTAGCGTTTATTGTTAATAACTTTATGGTGCCAGGAGTGCGTCTCCGATTGGTGCCTTTAGCGTCCTATGCTGCCCGTACGTCAGACCTAATCCCGAAGTGGCAACAAGTGACGTCTTTGAAGCCGGAGTGTCATGCCGCCGAGTGTCGCGATCTTGACGGTTGGTCGTCGAACCACTGGCGAAAAGCCCGAGCGAACGCGGGTGTCGCTGTAGTCGCGCGTTGAAACTTCTGGCTGCCGAAGCTTCCGTGAACTGCCACACTGGAGAACGACCTGCACCAGAACAGGCGTCTGCCACATATACCACAGCTGCTGGAACACCGCCAGGATCGCGACGGGCGACAGCATGACACTTATATGACGTCACCAGGCGGAAATCCAGGAACGACTTTTTGGGGCGCGGTGAACAGACCAGTCGGAGATACGTTCCGGGTTCCGTAGCTGAAAGTGACGCAACATTCGTGTCCAATCCGTGCCCCGGGCTGGTCTCCGAGTGATTGCGTCTAGAAATCCAACGGTCTTGTTGCCTACGAGGTTCTTTCCAACATTCACCCAAATTAGTCCGCCTACAAACCAGCCTATATCTTGGTCAATGGGCGTGTTTGAGTTGTCCGCCATAATTTCCAGCGCCTATCATCCGGGCGACGAATGCCGAGTCGCAAGGCTGGAGACGCCTGCGCGGTGTCTAATATTCCGCATTAGGGAGCTATTGCGCATGCTCAGACCTCCTTCTACAACCCAGTAGACAAAGATAGCATCATGGTATCTGGAACGCGTCCCCGACTCGTCCGTTTACCTCTTCCAAAAAGGGGGTCCCTCGATTTCCGCCCATTGACGTCATAAAAGTGCCGGCCACGATCGTGGTGGTGTTACAGCAGTCCTGGTGGCTTGACTGTCCACGGAAGCTCCGGCAGCCAGCAGTTAGCTCTTTGCGACGACCGTTTGTGCTATCCCGTGTGTTTTTTGTTTTTTTTTTTCGGAACATTTACGATTAACCTTGAGGATCGCGACATCCTACAGCAGAAAACTGCGAATTTCGTGACGCCATTTGTTACCCCTTCGGGACCGCCCTGGATGTACGGGCGGTATAGGATGCTAAACACGCCTGTCGGAGACGTATTCCATGCACCGTAATGGCATTGCACATCCAATGCAGTGTGCTCGAAGGTAAACAAAAACAAACGCGACCGAACTTCCCTGCAGAGTACGTTGCTTCCGGTTGGCTGTAGTTTTTTTGTGTTTTTTTTGTGTTTTTTTGGTTTAGAGCGCCCGCAGTGAGTGTCGCGTACTTAAGAAGTCTCACCGTCGATGACAAACTGTGGTACCTCTTATATGGGATCAACATGCCCTCCTGATCCCGTCGGTGAAAAGACCCCGCAGGGGGCACCTGTGAAAGCAGGTGTTTGGTGAGTGGCGTCACCACGGACCCCGAGCCATGCGGGTTCGCCCGCCCACGTATGGCTGTGCGTGGCTTTCCCGTGTCCGGGGAAAAGAGCATCCTGGTGGTTGAGCCGAGCCCGGGGTAGGTTTGGACCCTTCGGGGCCCCCCGGGTGAGGCAATACACCACTTCGGCCCCTGCTTCTCGTAGACGGGAGTCCTGGTAAGGCCCGTCCAGGATGATTCAGTCTAGTCGCCACTTCTACTATCCCCTCTCTACTTTCATCCTTGTCTTCTCCTCCTTTTCACTCATCTCATTTCTCTTCTTTCCTTCTCAACTCCTTTGGCGGCAAGGGCTAACCTTGGGTGGCGACAGACACCTTGTCCAGAACCACTCTTGGCTATAGAGACTGGGCAGCACTAATAGAGTAACGTCTTCAGCCAAGCCTTTCTTGTTGTGGAGCGTTACCTATTCCCTTGTTGGGCTCGGTGGTGGGCGGTGCACCACAGTTTCCGAAAACCCTCCCCCTTTATATGGGTTCTCAAGCAAAAAAAAACCTTTTCATCGGGCCCCGAAAAGGGTCCGCACCGAAGCACTACGCATAGAAAAATCAATGTACACATTTTCAAAGTTATCCAAGTTTCTTGTTGTGCACTCTGAGGATGAAAAACCGCTTGGCAATTAAAACTTGGGTTTGGGCTAGTTGGTCCATTACTGAATAAAAGGTTAAAAAGCGCGAACAAACGAGGACAATAAAGAAACACGGACGACAGGACAGGCGCTTCTTAAAAGCGCCTGTCCTGTCGTCCGTGTTTCTTTATTGTCCTCGTTTGTTCGCGCTTTTTAACCTTTTATTCCGCTTTGCAAGTTGTCCCCTTTTCTCATCTCAAAAGTTCTTGAAGGAGTGGTTGGGAAGAACTACAATGCAAAAAAGATGGCATCTGGTGATCTCCTAGTGGAGATACACAGTAAGCAACAAAGCGATTCACTATTACAACTAAACTGCGTGACTGATTACAGTCACTGTCACACCTCATAGAACACTTAATACAATTCAAGGGGTGATCTCGGAAGACGACCTGCTCGAGTGTACAGAAACCGAAGTAGTTGAGGGCCTTTCTACACAGGGAGTAATCGCTGCTCGGCGTATTACCCTTCGCCGCGATGGTGTTGAACGCAAGACCAAACACATCATCTTCACATTTGAGTCAACTACACTTCCTGAAGTTGTGAAGGCCGGATATCTCCAGTGCCGCGTCCGCCCCTATGTGCCAAACCCTCAGCGGTGTTTTAAGTGCCAGCGGTTTGGCCATGGGTCACGGAACTGTCGAGGAAGTGACACTTGTGCCAAGTGTTCTAGCAAGGAGCACGGCGCTGATGTGTGCGAGAATAAGCCCCACTGTGCTAACTGTAGCGGTAAGCATCCAGCGTACTCCCGATTTTGCCCATTATGGAAACAGGAAAAAGAAATCCTCACCTTGAAAATTACCGAGAATATTTCATACGCTGATGCAAAGAAGCCCTTCGCCTTTGTGTCCAAAGGCTCTTATGCCGAGGCCGTACGCAGGGGACCGGTACGGCCAATGGTTTCGACAGGAACGCAGACGTCTACGGACAATCTGCGCCTCCCGTCGAGGTCTCCTTCGTCATCGGGAGCGGTGCCAGTGACACCGCTTTCGAACCGTAAGGTGGATGCTGCCTCTTCTGCATCCACCTCAGGGCAGGGGCTCACCCCCCCTGCTCCACCTGGCCCTTTGGCCCCTAAGGGCCGAGGCCTACACCCTCGCACCTCTGCTCCCCAGAGGAAGCCCGGGGAGCCGCCGAAGCAGTCGACCTCCAAGGGTCAGCTGCCGGCGGCAACAGACGAGCCCATGGACGGCAACAGACGAGCCCATGCTTCCCTCTCAGGATCAGAGTCCTCCCTTTCTGTCGCCAGTGAGCCCACTTGGGGGCAGAAAGACCCTCCTAAAAAACAGAACACGCCACGTGTTAAGATGGATTTTAAACCTTAAAATCTCCTTTTAAATCTCTTTTCGTAGATATAAAATTTTCCTCTCTAGATGCCAAAGTATAGTATCATGCAGTGGAATTGTCGCGGCCTTTTTTCTAATATTGATGACATAAATTTTTTTCTCGATGAGCTCCGACCTGTGGCCATATGTCTGCAGAAGACTCATCTTAGGGACACGCATGCCAAAGTTTTACGGCGCCATCAAGTTTTCAGAAAGGACCGTGCATCACCTAGCAACTCGTCTGGTGGAGTGGCTGTTGTTGTCCAGAGCGGTCTGGCCTGTGCTCCAGTTCCTCTTACGACCTCTCTGGAGGTAGTGGCAGTCCGTGTGCTTCTTGACCGCCTTATTACACTGGTCTCAATCTACCTACCACCAAATATTTCACTGCATCTACAGGACCTTCAAGGACTCATTAGCCAGCTTCCCCAAACTTTTTTTTTAATTTTAGGAGATTTTAATGCGCACCACCCCATGTGGGGCAGAGCCCGCCAAGACTCCCGTGCTGGGGTCATTGAACGATTTTTGTTATCATCTGGCCTTTGCCTTTTAAATGGAAGTGATCCAACTTTTTAGAGCGCAGCTCTTAGGCACCCGTTTCCGGCTTGAGCGGCGTCGGCGTCGCCGTCGGCGTCGCCGTCGCCGTCGCCGTCACCGTCGGCGTAACCGCGCGGTGCATTAGGGGTAAATTTTCCCGAAGGAACCCGAGGTGCTCCCGAAGGACCTCGGGTTCCTTCGGGAGGACCTCGGGAAGACCTCGGGTTCCTTCGGGAGGACCTCGGGAGGACCTCGGGCTCCTTCGGAAGAACCTCAGGAGGACCTCGGGCTCCTTCGGGAAAACCTCGGGAAAACCTCGGGAGGACCTCGGGAGGACCTCGGGCTTCTTCGGGAGGACCTCGGAAGGACCTCGGGTTCCTTCGGCAGGACCTCGGGAGGACCTCGGGTTCCTTCGGGAGGACCTGGGGGGCGGGGTCACGTGACCTGAGGTCACGTGACGATGAAGTCATCAGTGATGATGACGATGACGATGCGGATGCCAATGACGTCATCAATGACGTCACTGATGACGTCATCAGTGATGATGACGGCATCGCCACGTGACCCCCCCGAAGTCACGTGACCCCCCCCCCCCCGAGGTCACGTGATCTCCCAGGTCACGTGACCCCTCGAGGTCACGTGACCCCCCCCCCCCCGTCCGAGGTCGACTGACCCCCCCAGTACCCTTCCCTCCTCCTCCTCAAGAGCTGCGCTCTGATTACTGATTCGGCGTTACAGGGAGTTGTACACGGCTTTCATTTTTTTAGTGCATCTCATAATACTTTCACCTCTATAGATTTGTCTCTTTCATCACCATTCTTACTTCCATGCTTTTCATGGAAGGTTTTAGACAATCCCTTTGGAAGTGACCATTTTCCTGTGATTTTAGAAAGTATTGCATCACTCCCTTCTCTTCGAACCAGCATCCCCAGGTGGAAGTTGGATGAGGCGGACTGGGCTCTTTTTGCGTTGGAAGCGGTACTTGACTCTACCGAATTTTTATCTATGACGCCTGAGAATGTAACCTTGTACATTACTGACCGAAGCATGAATGCAGCATCTATTTCTATGACACAAACATCGGGGAATCTTCCGAAGCGGTGCAAGCCTTGGTGGACCAAGGAGTGTACTGCCTCACGTAGGTCTCAGAACAAGGCCTGGGGCACTTTTTGTCGCTACCCAAGTACTAGGAACAAGATTGAATTTTAAAAAAGTAAAGCAAAGGCTCCTTGGACAAAGAGGCAAGCCAAGAGGAGTTCGTGGATGAAGTATGTTCCCAAGGTAAACAGTTTTGTTACTCCAAAAGAGGTGTGGGACCGAATGAGAAAAATTCGGGGAATTATCTTTCTTTTAGGATACCTCTTTTACCCTCAGCTATGCCAACATTAAAGGGCCAGGCAAATTGTCTTGCATATTATTTTCAAGAAGTCTCTAGTTCATCCCGTTACACTTACAAATTTCAGAAATTCAGGGCTATGGCAGAAACAGCAGCCAATTGGTATGTCTGGATCAGATGCTCTAGCATATAACCAGCCTTTCACATTGTGTGAACTTGAGGTGGCCCTTGCAACAAAAAAGGAATCTGCACCTGGACCTGACACAATTAAATATGAAATGTTGCGGCACTTGTCCCGTGAATTTTGGATTTGGATTTTCCCTGCCAACTTCTAAAGAAATTTCGGACCATAAAAAAAAATCCACTCGGCTCTTGAACTGGTCGCAAATGTCGTGTCATTGATCTTGTGATGACGTATGGAATACCTAGAACATCTGTTGACCTTTTTTAACCTTTTGTGGGGAGCTTCTGTTTTTCCTCAGTGCTGGAAACGTGCGCATATAATTCCCTTGCTGAAACCCGGTAAAGATTCTTCACTGCCTACGAGTTATCGTCCCATTGCGCTGACCAGTTGTCTCGGGAAAACGTACGAGAGGCTGATAAATAGGCGACTAGTGCACTTTTTGGAAGCTGAAAAAATTTTTAGATACGAATCAATGTGGATTTAGAATGGGTCGCTCAACCTTAGATCATCTTGTTCACCTGGAAACTTCCATACGTGAAGCTTTTGTACATCGACAGCACTGTGTGTCGGTATTCTTCGACCTAGAGAAGGCTTCCGACACTACTTGGCGTTATGGGATTCTCAAGGACTTGCACATGTATGGCATCCGTGGCCGAATGCTGCGTTGCATACAAGATTTTCTTACTAACCGAACTTTTCAGGTTAGGTTTGGCTCCACACTCTCTGATGTTTTTCTTCAAGAAAATGGGGTCTCCCAAGGAGGTGTATTGAGCGTTACTCTGTTTGCAGTGAAGATAAACAGCCATGGCTGCAGCGATACCACCATCCGTCTCCTATTCGTTATATGTAAACGATCTGCAGATTTCCTTTTCTTCCTGCAACCTCTCGAGTTGCGAGCGCCAACTGCAGGTCTTTATAAATAAAATGAGTAAATGGGCCGATGAAAATGGGTTTAGATTTTCTCCTGAAAAGACGGTATGCGCCCCCTTTTCACTGCGGCGTGGCCTCTCCTTTGAGCCCAGTTTACAACTCAATAGTATATCTGTACCTGTAAAGCAAGAGCACAAATTTTTAGGAGTTTTTGACAAGAAACTTACGTTTTTGGCCCATATCAAGGAATTAAAGAAGTGCCTGCAAGTGTCGAATGTCCTCAAAGTACTTTCCCACATGTCTTGGGGGTCTGACAGGCGATGTCTCATCCGATTATACAGTGCCCAGGTTCGTTCCCGTCTGGACTACGGTGCAATTGTGTATGGATCAGCACGGGAATCTGTTTTAAAAATGCTAGATCCAGTCCATCATCTTGGCCTTCGACTTGCTACAGGAGCTTTTCGGACTTCGCCTATAATGAGCTTGTATGCAGATGCTTAACAAATTTCTTTAGGAAAAAGGAGACAATATCTTAGCCTTTGTTGTGGATACAAAGTTAAATCTGACCCTGCACGTCCCGCCTTTAGCTGTGTACAGACCTCTTCTGTCTTACGACTTTTTGAAAACAAGCCAAGCATTGTGCGACCATTAAGCTCTCGGCTTCAAAGTATTTCAACCTCCCTGCAGCTCACAATCCCTGAGAATAGCATGATTACAAAGGTCGAGAGCATTCCTCCCTGGAGTGCCGTAAACGTTTCATGCGACTGGTCACTGGCCAAATTTCATAATAAATCAGTCGAACCTCTCGTGATTCAGCAGGAGTTTTTAGCATTGCTGGAGAAATATCAAGATTACATACAACTTTATACTGATGGTGCCAAAACCTCATCATACGTAGGTTCTGCAGTGTTTTCACCACAGTACAAGAAAGCAAGACGTATTGATAGCATTGCAAGTATTTTCACTGCTGAGCTTTATGGTATGATGGCCCTTGAACATATCTTAGAGAATCATGTGATGAAAGCTATTTTGTTTGTTGACTCCCAGAGTGCCCTGCTCTCAGTTTGCTTCCTTACCGACGCAAAAAACTGGATTGCACAACAAGTGCGTGTAAAGCTGCACCGTGCTCTCCTACTTGGACTCGATATTAAACTCTGCTGGGTACCGAGCCATGTAGGAATTATCGGTAATGAAAGGGCAGATGAGCTAGCCGCCTCTATCAAGGATAAGATTAAAATATCTCTTAAACTGCCATATGAAGAGTTTAAGCCAGCTTTCAGAAGAGCAATTACTAAGGTATGGCAGTCAGAATGGGATAGGGAAATTGACAATAAACTTCACATTATCAAACCTTGTTTGGAGGTGTGGGAGAGCTCCCATCACAAGAATCGTTTCCATGAAGTTTTGATGTCCCGATTGAGGATTGGCCACTCGCGCTTGACACATCTGCATTTGCTTTGTCGTGAAGATGCTCCACAGTGTGAGCACTCCGGCAAAGTAGTGACTGCATTACACTTCTTGTGGAATTGCAGGCACCTACATGAACAGCGACGGGCATGTTTTCCAGAACTTTTTAGATGTCATCTCCCGTTTCACCCAGCCTTCCTTCTTGACGATAAACCTCTAGTCCCCTTTCGACGCGTTTTAGAATTTCTTGAAGTAACTGGCTACATACACCGGTTGTAACTTTTATCCATAAAATATATCACTCCCAATGTAGATATCTTAAAATGTTGTAGATTATGGTCAGTGTGTAATCTTAAAATTCATAGACATAGTAATTTTTTATACCCAGAACTCGTGTTTATGGGATACACGGTTCATGTTCATAGTCTTATAAAATCATCAGCTACTATAGCTCTGTTTCTTCAACCCTTGTTTTTGCAATAGTTTATGCACTTGGCGCATTTTGGCCCTGGTAGCTTTCGCGCCATAAAACTCAAATCAATCAGTCAATCAACCGTCGGTGAAAAAAGAGAGCAGTTGTTTCTCAAAGAAATGACAAGTTTGCCGAAGGTATTGTTGACGGTTGACACACCTTCGACTACCTATTCGAGCTCCTAAAGACATAAAGGTCCTTAAGCGCGATCAACTATACTTCGTGAAAGGCAGGACATCGGCTATTGACACTTACTCTCCCCAGGTACCGAAGATACGCGCCGATCTTCCCTACTGGCGTCACCGAGCTGGGTCTTGGTTTTAGCAGACAATCTTCCGAAATTTTGTATTACTCGCGATGGCTTGAAGCTCAGCTAGTTGCTTCATTGCTTTGAGCTAGCATCATATATAAGTTTTCATTACGCTTCTTTGAACGCGACGCGAGTCTGTATAATGCTCAATTTTCGAATGTTTTGACCTGCTCGCTTTGGGATTCAAGGATTCTTTCCCAGAAGGCCATGTCAGCTTGCGTGCCGTTAATGGTCCAGTTGCAGTAGCGGATCCAAGGGGGGGAAGGGGGGGCGATCGCCCCCCCCCCAAACGCCTCGCCAGGCAACCCCCCCCCCCCCCCCCCCCCCGGGGTTCTTCGTCAGCTCGAAGAAAAAACGTAAGCAATCGACGCGAATGACAAAATATTAAAACAGCTGTGGGTGGACGCGCCTGCTGGGCGCTTCCAAAGTGGGATTTAACTCCGTCAAGGTCACAGTACGTCTTCCCGACAGGGACGGCGCCAGGAGTTTCGAAGTGGAGAGACAGGGGGGAGGCGCACCAAATATCAGGGTCCTCGACTGCAGGCACACTTCCAAACAAGGCCAGCACGTCGAGCACGGGTGGAAAATACCTTCAACATATCTAGTCCCCTTTCTTTCACTCTCTCTCTGTCTCCCTCTCTCTCTTTGGAGGTTGTCTGCGAAAAATTTGTGCCCTGAAAGCTCCCAAACGCAGACGCCAGGCAGGCTTCCTCAAGGGTACGATCATGTACCAGCGGATTATCCTTCCTCTCTAACGGCCGCCTTTTCATCACTTTTCGTTTGATGGGTTCTTCATGGTTCTGGGCTTGTCTTTTGGCATGTCTTTTCTGGCTTGCTTTGAGATGCTGTCGCCCACGGTCTCACTAAAGGTATCTTATTGGCACGGTGTGCTCATTACCAAAGGGAAGTGCGGAGGGGACTTACCAAGAGGAGACGTTCCAGGGGGGAGGGGGGGATGCAGCTTGTACAACCAGGTGACCAATTGATTTTCTTCTCAACTGAGAGGAAGCAAATGAGTGTAGTCTGGGTCTGAGCTTCTCCTGAAGGCGCTCCCGACTTCCCCACGACCTTGGTTTAAACATAAGGCCGCTTCCGTCCTCGCCTCCATCCCTCAATGAGGCTCAGCGCCGCAGCGCGGAATACAGAAAGAAGCCGACGAGCGCCAAAAGGGGGAGATGTTTCCTCTAATGGGCTTCATACTGCCTGCGGTACGACTTCTCGCGGCGGGAAGCTAATAAAAGAAAGATAAATGGTACGAGCACTCTAAAGGCTGAAGCTGCTTACACTGGGTCCTCAAGCCGACGCCGTAGGCATTTATTTGTATACAATGCCGTTTCAACTTAGGGTGGCGGGACAGATTTTAGGAAAGGCGCCCGCTACCCCTTGTCTCCCCTTGGCGCCGTCTTTACTTTTCGAGTTAAACGCGGCTTCTGTGGATTGACGGCAGAGCTTTCGCGCGGCTTTGCAGGAGCGAATATGTGTGTGTCGAACGGAAGAGAGGCGGGGCTCGCTGGTTTGCAACTGCGGCTTCGAATTCCCTACTTAGGACTTGGGGAAAACGAGCCCTTTCAAAGATGCGACTATACATAAATTCAGACATGTACAAATTACTCAAAAAAGGTAGTTAAGTTACTGAGTATCGACGCCAAAAGTAATTGGAGTAGAGTAGAAATTACGCATTCGTAATAGTAATTGAGTAAACTACTAACTACTGTAAAAAGTAGCGAGTTACTTCGAAGTTACTTTTGAAGTTACTTTTTTATATTTTTGTTGTAGCAAAATGAACAGCAGTTTTGATCATTGAAAAACCCTGCGAGCTTAAAATAAATGCAGTCTATTTATGGCTTGCGTTTTCGCCAAAATAGTTTACGCGCTCGCAGAAGCAATTGACTTTCAAAGTTCTTGATAGGAGAGTTTTCTCCTTTTCCCTCTAAAGACGTCCCCAGCCCAGCTAAATAGACGTTCCGCCGACGGGCTGGATGGAACGGCAGCGTTGAATTTGAGAAACAGGCTGCGCAGGGTCGGGTAAGCGAGTGTCGGCATATTAGGTGTCCATGACGAAACTTCTGAGGTTTACCTCGGGTAGAGGGGGTCTTTAGTAACAAACTTTCCTCCTTTTTTTTTTCTTCGTCAAGTTGAGATTGTTATTCCGACGTCGTTCTGAGAGTAAGCTGAGCGAGTGCACCAGACCGTCAAGGGTTCCAGTCTCGCGCCACGACGATGAGATCATCCGGACGACTCCCCGTCCCGTTGTAGTGCTAGTGCTACGCTACTGGAAAAAAAATTGTTTTGGTTTAACAGAAGATGAACCGAAGTATACTTCGCCGCTGAAGCCGGGTCCAACAAAAGGATCTCCCAGGGGTAACTCGCAATCCTCGCCGGCGACTACAATATTCTGACGCACCTGAATCGTTTTTAACAAAGAGGAGGTCTCCCAGGCATGGATGGTCGGAAGGACGCGAAGGATTACGTGAACAAGCATCGTCGCTCGTATACAGTTGCAGCTGGAAGCGGTAACGTGTTCCCATGAACGGATTATCCGTACCAGGGTTTGTGCGCGGGGGAGTCCGGCTTTGCAAAGGCGTATGCGCTGACGACAAGGCGCCCAGCTGCGAGGTCATTCCAGTGGCGCCTCCCGTGGAACCTACCGCTTGAGTCAGAACTCACTAAAGACAGACAGCAAGAAAACAACTCTCAGAGTGCCCCCGTCTTTCACGGTTGCAGCTGGAAACGCGGCGCCTGCTTGCATTACCGGATTAGGTCAATACGCGACCAAGGCTTGTTCAGCATCTCTTCCCGCGTTCGTGCGTGCCGGTGTTATGTTTTGGCTGCTCGTCGCCACCTTGGCCCAAGGACGCCTTCCCGAACATGGGGGCCCGTTGTTCGGAAATGCCATTTCATCTGCCGGCGTCTTATTCATTTCTGCGCTCAAATTTTCGTGATGGGCAAATTTAGCACTATATAATTTCGAAAGTAGTTAGTAATTTGAGTAGAAGTTACCTGAAAAAAGTAGTTAAATTAAACTACTAATTACCCAACTCAAGTTGTAATTGAAAGTTACCAAGTTACTCGAAAAAGTAGTTAAACTACAGTAGTTTGAGTAGAGTAGTTGAACTACGTCCAAGTCTGCATAAATTAAATAGACAGTGCCTATGGGCGTTCGAGTGAACACCGACTCCCAAACATCCATGCTGCAGTCGTGATCGGCCTTTAGCCCAGTTGAGATTCGCCGACCGGACAACCGCTCTGCCCCATCATATCTCTGCACCTGTCCTCTCGACACTGACGAATGAGCTAACTACCCAGAAACAAGTAAGTGTTCCTTTCATGCAGAAAATATCCAGACGAAGTGAAATTGAATATAATTTTGAAGGATCCATTGCTGGTTTAAGGTCTTGTCTAAGTTTAAAAGTTACAGTTACGGAACTGCAACATGCTTTCAAAAATATTCAACAATTATTCGCTTTCGTTCTCTCGAGTTGCATCCAGAACACGTGAAAACACAAGTTTGGGTTGGCAATGCCGCATGTGCTGCGCTTTGGACATTCCAAAAATACGGCGAACAACCGACGAACTTGCCATGCAGCGTTCGTTTCGTTCGCTGCGTCAACAGTGTTTTGACGCCGCGAGCAGCGTCGAAGCCGCCGGGCCATTTTTGTCGCTTGTTTGCAACGTACTCGCTCCATTGAAGCAACCGGCGACAATGAAAAGTATGTTTTAAAACCGCGTTCTGCACTTTGGCACTGAATATAAAGTTCTAACTGCTATGCCAAGCTTAATCTCAAAGAACAGCCGAGTTATAGATTAAAACGTTTTTCGCATTGTCATTAGCTGCGGGAGCATCCTCCGTATAGTTGGCAAAGGCTGCCTCTCCGTACATGCTCTGCGGGTGTAACGAGAATATATAAATATTCAAGCAAAAGGAGCCCAAAAGTTGTAGCCTTGCCGGGGATATCTAAGCCATCAAGTTACACTGTCTGCGATTGTCACAGCCGCTATAGCACCAAACATTCATCCCCAGTAGTTAAACTTCTTTTTCTATTTCTAGCGCGATGCCACGTGAATGGAGTAATCACGTTTCCTATGAACTACAAACATCCTTGCGTTATGGTGTTCAGAAAGGATAGTGCCACCACAATTTTCTAGATACTTACCTCTAGCGTGGTCGCCCGAAAGGTTTTAATTCAAAGAGTTCATCCCCGACAGGTAAACCGATAAGATTTATATTATGTTATCAGAGTTTAGTAAAAACAATAACTTCACATTAAATATAAACACTCCCCCCCCCCCCCCCCCCGGGCCGTTTTACACCGAGGAACCGCCCCCCCCCCCCCTTCCCCCTAAAATGGAGGTCTGGATCCGCCCCTGTCCAGTTGCCACCTGTCGCTCTAAGGCAGGGGACTCCGAACCCCGGCCTGCGACGGCGTTTCGGCAGGCCGGCGGATGGCCACGGTCGTTTTAATGACGCCCGTCCCGCGGCCCGTTGCTACCAACGCAAAAATACACGCGCGTAAAAAGGCAGAAGCAAAAAGCGTTGCGACGCGCATTAAATGCGCGAACGAAGATATGAGAAAGAAGGAAGAGCTAGTGAACGGGCGGGTTCTTGTTATTTGTGTATTTTCATTGTCAGAAATACTATTAGTATAGTTTTCTCCTTCACGGCTGTGTAACTATTTTTTTAGAAAACAATTCCAACAAAGCAAGCACCGTCTGCTTAGCTGGGATCACCGAAGCTCAGCAGCATCGGTGGCGTCCGTTGTTAGGGATAATCGAAGGAACTTCATCTGTGACGTTTTGTTCGTGCCGGTGCTAATCGGCAACGTGGAATGACAAGAATGAGTCATTTCTAGAGCGTAAAGCCTGGTTCAGACAGTTGCGTTTGACTCCGTTTGACTGCGTTGCGGCTGCGAGAAACCAGGACATCCCTGCTGCTTATCTCGCGTGCCAAGATGATTCCTTGAATTGGATTCCACACTTCATACGAAGCACAGATGTGCCGGTGACTCACTTTCGGTTCTCGACGCAACGCAGTCAAACACACTCAAACGCAAGTGTCTGAACCGGACTTAACTCTCGCGAAATTGCTCGCTAATGAACCAAGAGACGTGCACTTGCTCAAGCACGAGGTCAACATAGGAGAACCGTAAGTATTTCTCTCCCCCTGTTATGGCGGCCGGAAGTGGTGCGATCATCCTGTATCATAGAGTTAGTATAATATGCTAGACCAGTGGTTCACAAATGGGGGTGTGCGGACCCTTAGGGGTCAGCGAAGGCATTCAGGGGTCCGCGAAGCCCTGCCTCATCAGTCAAGACCGCCAATAAAAGATGTCTTCTTTCAGATTGAGAATAAATGTTCCAATTTCCGGGTGAGTTTTCTCGTGGGTATGTCAATAAGAGAAGTTTACTTTACACTAGCTCTTAGTTATATCAATCTATGAAATCATTATCATAATTGACCTATACCTTTCCTCTCCTCTCACCACGAACGGGGGTCCTCCATCATCCCCGCCGATTCACAAGGGGTCCGTGAAACATCAATGATTGAGAACCACTGTTCTAAAGGGAAAGGTCCCAGGAGCACTAGGCCGCTTGGGAACGGCGAAACATGCGGACATCGGCGATCCCACTAAGCGGTCTCGATGGTCTTATATCGCTGGCAACGCCTTATTAGAGAGTTCTAGAATAACGTACGCAATTTTAGCGCACGCTAGCGCTAAATTTAGCGCTTGTATTAGCGCACGCGACGCAGGGGAGTTTTAGAATAGCGTTTCTCCGCCGCGACGCAAAAGCCTAAGCATCTCGCGCTTGCGACGCCACCAAAATAGTCAAATTTTTATTTCACACACGAAATGATGTAACTTTAAAAGAAAACGAGTTTTTTGGTCCAGAGTAGCATTTTAATTTGTTTAAACATGAGAACACGACGCAAGCGGTTGACCGGCCGTGTCCGCTTGCGTCGCCTCGGCAAGAGAGGTCTCGTGTACTGACCTTCGCACATCGTTCCTTCGCCGTGATATGTTCGCGCGTCGCAAGCATCAAGTTGCCGGTGATCGCTGCCAAACCGTCGTCCCGTATTGAAAATTGCAGTCGCGAGGATGCCGCCGACGTCGCACTCACGACGCCGCCAAAGCAGCCGCCGACATAATCCTGGAAGCCGCCATTTTTTTTCAACTGTGCTCGTCTTGGCTTCAGCCAACTTCCCATCACGAATCCTCCTTGGAGAAGCGCAAAGACTCTTTGCGTACGCACGCTATTTCCGAGAAATAGCGCGCGCTAAATTTGCGCACGCAAAGCGCAAAACCTGGTTTGCGTTCGGAGCATGCGCAGTGGCGACGACGCTATTCTTTGCGTACGCAAAGCTTTAGCGTGCGCTATTCTAAAACTCCCTATTATCCACAAAAAAGCAGCAAACCATCACCTGCAAGGTCTGTGCCTTGTTCCTTTCTAGCTTACTTTGCGGGAAAAATCCGGAATCGCGCATTGTATAAAGCTCAATAAAGTTGGCAAGCGCTCGAGGAACTTCAACTCGTCGTGGCAAACCTAGCAGGCCTAATTTTTTTTCTGCTTTCCTTCTCCGCTCTTCTGTCGCTCTCTTCTTTGCTTCTTTGCTCTTTCGCTCGGAACCGCCGATGTCAGCGCCCAGGAATTACCACGTTCGGCTCGCGTCTTTACCCCCCTGCCCTGTGTAGAGCATCGCAATAGTCGCCTTCTGCGTGCTGCCCATTTTCGTCTGCACGGCCGTGGGACCCGTTCTGATCGTGCACCGTGTTCTCACCATGTTCTGACCAGACGCCACCCAGGCGTCCGCAGCCGCGTGACCCGACGTGTTATTCGTTCGATTGACGAGTGCTCGAAAGGCGTGTGCCACTACGCCCTCATGCCATGACGTTAAAGATAGAAGCCTCCAGCTACACTCACGAGCACACAAGAAACCACGTAGTATAGGACTCCGACCTTTGCTCCGATTCGCGTGCCATGGAGTGCGTCGGAGAGCTATACCACGTGGTTTTTAGCTGGCTCGTGACTGGACCTGGCTACCTCGTAGGTTCGGCTGTAGTGAGTAGGTTCGGCTGTGAGAAGTCCCAGAGCAGTATGGGCTGATTATCACTCTAAAGCCACAATCGCATTGTTATACATCGTGCAAAAGATAGTGTTCGCTGGAGACATGATGGCAGAATGCGGGGCGCAAGTTCGTCTGCTTCTTTTGGAGGGGTTGCGGTGACGTCAGAACGACGCCGAGTTCCGATTGGCTCCGATTGAAGGATAATGGGTAGAGCTCAAAGCAGGCTGTCTTAAAGTCTACCCACTATCCTTCAATCAGAGCCAATCATAACTCGGCGTCGTTCTGACGTCACCGCAAACCCTGCAAGGAAAACAAACTTACGCTCCGGATTAGAACGGCGACGCTAAGAAACGTCAACCATGAATCGTATCGAGAGTCTTTACGACATTATACCTTATGCGAACAATTTTTTTGCCCTTTTCAGGAAGCTGGTACCCGAACTGATAATAAAAGTTTCAGGTCTTGTTGAGGATCTGGAGTACACACTGTCCGTGATGTTTGTACCAACCGATGACGTCTACTATCTGTACCAAGACAACACCTGGGCTCCTGGAGGGGTTTTTGTAGAGGAACACTCAGGTAACTAGATTTCACCTCATAGATGCTATGAAGAGATAAATTGAATAGTGCCACCCACTTCCAAAAGTCAGCCACGTGGCAGGTGTTGCTTGTAAAATTTTATTCTTTTTAAAGCTTTTAATGTCTGTCGTCCGTTTCGTTGAAGAACTTTTCAATATACTGGTAACACTGTTTCGATGTTAGGGTTTAACCGTGAGGAGTGTGTTGTAGAGCTTCTATTTGTACTTTCTACATTAGCCAAGTGTAAATCAACAGATGATTATTATGAATACAGAGTGTCGGACAAAAAAAAACGCTAATGTTTTTCGCATTGCAAACGCAAACTATACGTTTCGTTTAAAGGCTCGAGGTCCGCTTTACTGAGGCAATAGATAGCGGCTAGGATAGAAAAAAATATACCGATGAGCTTGATTCCTCTGCGACTGCCTTCTGAGTTGAATTTCCTTGGAACTGATACTATATTTGCGCAAATCGCCGCCTTTAGCGACTGTCTACTTGCATCCTAATGGCAAGATGACGGGCAGGGAGTGGTCATCTCACTTCATCAAGTTCCCAGACCTCCGCCTGACAACTGACCCAAACGCCGTGCCGCCCAAGGTATGCTCCACCAATTCTAATTACAATACGATTCCGATCACACATGTAGCGCAACGCTAACTCTGCTTATAGATACCACGATCACTTTGCACTATCCGAGTATAGCGCTGCCTGGATGGCTAGTTAGAATCGGTTGTTGTGATGTAGATAGAATTCACTCACTACAATAGCTAAGTTTTTAGGGCCATTTATACCCTAGTTAGACTACCGCTCTTCAATGACATTTCGCAACTGTCATTGAGCAAAACTAGGTTGTCCGGTGTAACACGGTATAATAACCCCATTTGATCTTCACGTCAAGGTACGCTGTTGAAACGGAAACAAAATAAAAACTGTGGTCAACTTATTTTTTATATAGGATGCAAATGAATTAGGTATATTCACGCTTTTCATTCATTGCAAACGATTAAAATAAAATATAATTATTTTTGTTTTTAAAGTAAAGAAGCGACAATGGGAACGTTTCAGGCAAGTTCAAGCAAGGGTGACATAACGAAAGTCTTATCGGCACCGACATTACGACGGCCGCCCTCGCCAAGCTCTGGCTTCCGCGACGTGCCGCTCTAATGGCAGCTCTAGCTGGCTCGAATCGTAACTCTTCCGACAATATTTTCTCTTACGATACTTTCTAGATACCTCGCCCAATCTTTCGCAATAGTAATTGCTTCGCTGGCACTGGCCATAAGCGGCGATTGACGCCACCATCTTTAGCTCCACGACCTACTGTAGTCCTGACCTGCCCACAAAATGGCTCCCTATAGAAGGCGCTTTCGCCGATGAGGTGCTCCGCTCTGCATTGAGGGCACTCGGTAAAGGCTTTTTGAGTTAGAGTTGCGCGTCTGTATTACACGTGCCACCGCGCCGCTATTCGCCGAGATACGATCACGTGAGGAGCCGGATCAAGTGCCGTGCAGGAAAGTAGACGTTGCACGCTCCCTGCCGTACGTAGCCCTGCTTTTAAACGCGCCGCGTGCCTCGAACGTGCGGCGCCACTATTCGCCGAAATCAGTCACGTGAGGAGCAGGATCATAAACAGCCGTGCAGGAAAGACGGCCCTACGGGGATGAACGCGCAACTGAATTCGGGTAGGGAGCCTATAGACGCTTTGCAGCAGCTGTGCATGGGCGCCGCCATAACTGACCTTCAGTTTTTGTTCCCTCTTATTCCGTTCGCTTCACTTCAAGATTACCACAGCAGGACAGGTTACTGCCATTTTAGATGCCACTGTGTTCTTGTGCCCAGCATAGGCCCTTGTGAAGACCCGTCAACGCCCGCTTCAGTGGCTCGGCATCTCGGTAAGACAAGAGAAGGGCGGCTATGGCGGCTCAATCTGGCGCGTGTGTAAAGCGTCTGAACTCTAGCTTTTCTGTGTCTCCAAACGCGGTTCACGGCATGTCTCGCGCACGGTCCGCTTGGCACGCTGCTTGTCATATCTGTTTCTTGGGAGGGGGATCGGTGGCCGAGTGGTCTAGCGCACACCAGCTCGGAGCACGTGGAGCGAAAGCTCGCGCTGCAGAACCCAGGGATCCTGGGTTCGAGCCCCACCCCTGCCCGTTTCGATCTGGATGAGTATCGTACCGGCGTGCGGTCGTGTATCACTACTGCGTGGTGCACGTTAAAGACCCCAGGCTAGCGGCTGTACCGCACTGGCTAAATTTCTCATCTACAGCTGGGAGACTCGTCGCCCCTGTGAGGCAGACCAAGTTCTAGGCTGTATAAACACACACACAACCCAATTTTGTTTCTTGGGAACACCTAAAGTACCGTGGTGACAGCAGGCACCAGTGGCAGTAGCACGTAGCAGGGTGCATCGTTATCATGTTTGCTTGGATCGAAAGAGCATGTTTTTCAGGCACGGAAGCGCAAGGGAGTTTTAAAGCCCCGACAGCTCTTGTGCCATCGTCGAAATAAAGAGCGTTCTCGGATCGCTGGCTAAATTGCTTATCTACAGTGGGTAACAATGTCGCCATATTCTGGCAGACTAACCTCTTGCTGCGTCAACAACCAACGACTAATTTGAATGACTTTTGACACCCATAAATAGCCATTATGCTGGCAGTTTGCGCCTCTAGTGACGAACCTGTCATGAGACCATTGACTGGCGACCTGAACCCGCGAGGCCCGCGAGGAGAGCAGCTCAGGACCAGAGAAGGCCGCCACGCCTTCCGCGCCTTCGATTGGTATGCGGACACCCTAGGAAACAAAAATGACTGCATCTCCACGTCGTGAATGATTGGGGCGAAGCTCTGGTGGTGCTTGTCTGCGTAGACGCTGAGGCGCAGCATGCCGAGCCTTTCGTTCGTTTTCATCCATGTCAGGAAGAGAATGTGTGGTATGGAACGGCGTTATATACGCATTTGAGCATTTGACCGCAGCGCACTCTCGTCTGTAAACGTTGAGCCAATGCACGCAAAGTTTAACGCGATTATATACTCATTTGACCGCAGCGCCCTCTCTTGTATAGACGTTGAGTTGCTACGTGCAATGTTCCATCCATGACATCCCCAGCTCTTGAGTTACTACCACATCTCAGAGCCCCCTACTCGTCCCGCAGTGGTGGCCGAGTGGTTAAAACGATGGACGAGAAATCCATTAGGGTCTCCCCCGACAGGTTCGAATCCTATCGACTGCGCAAACATTTTGTTTTCATCATTTTGTTTTTGCCCTACACGAGCACGTGAACGCACGAGTACCAGCAAGACCGATGTGAGCACGGACGCCGGACGGACAGGGCTAGACCTTAAGGAGCTTTGCCCCTAGAAAGCCTCGATACAGCACCGCGAAGTCATAGCTTGACGAAACGCTGCGGCCGCGGCCATGTACTGCAAGGTGCGCGCTGGCACATCCTTCTGTGCGCAGGTCAGGATTACAGTAGGTCGTGTTTAGTTCTATTGGGGAGAACCCCATCCCTCCTTTTCACCTTATGTTGCACCGCAGCGAAGGCTATACGCGCGAGCTCATAGCGCTGGCAGCTGCGCTTAATGCACGAGAGCTTGTGCGTACGAGATGTGCCCTAGAGCAACGAGCTCGCACTTGTAGCCTTTCCTGCGGTACATCATAAGGTGAATTAAACTATAGACCTTTTTCGCATAACCTCTAACCAGCCAGTAACTGACGTACCCTCGACCTGGTGCATTTTAGATTGCCCGCTGACACAGGGTATGCAACCGCCAAGGGTATGGGCCAACCCGTATGGAAATCTTATATCTGGGCCATATCTGGCCATTATCAAACATTATATGATTATATACGGCCTATATACAGTCTTATCTGGCGTATATACAGACTTATCTGGCGTATATACAGCCTGATATGGCGTATATACAGACTTATCTGGCGTATATACAGTCTTATCTGGCATATATACAGCCTGATATGGCCTATAGACAGACTTATCTGGCGTATATACAGACTTATCTGGCGGCCGGTTTTCAATATATTAAAAAGTTAAAACAAGTATAAAATTCTTTGTTAGAAAACTCTGAATGACTTATTGTTCGCGACCTAAATGTTAGCACAAATAATTCCAAACTTCAGCTTCGACAAGCTTAAGTTTAAGATTATTTGAGCTAGTTTTCGAAGGATTTCAATGTAGCTAAATTATTTCAAAGTGTTAACATTACGCCCGAATAGACAATTTGCTAAATCCCGTAAGTGCCTCGGCCTGTACTCGAGGAATCATGGGGACGGTGTTTCTTCAGCTGCCTAGTGATCGAAAATTTTGAGCAATTCTATGGTTACACAGATTTGAGTGTAATTCGGAGTCGCCCTGAACACGTGCTGTACAGAACCCAAATACCTGCCATACCACTTTTAAAATGTCCCGCCAGTGTCAGTACTGTGCATTCCGTCCAACCTTCAACCTGGGTGAGCTGCAGACATATCTTTTACATTATTATCATTCTCGTACAACTTCAAAAACGCTGATATTAAGTTAGAAACGCTAAAAATGTCATAAACAGCTCCGCGGAATCCGAGCTAAATCCCGGTTTTGGTTGTTGTGATTTCTCAGCTTTTAAGTAATTCCTTTTAAAACAACAATCACGAGAATGATAATATGTTAAGAGATTTCGGCGGCTCAGCCTGGTTGAAGTTTGGCCAGAATGCACAATATCCTGAACGCTGCCATTGACGAAAAACTTAAAAGTGATATGATAGGTACTTGAGCCCTATGGGACGCTTGTTCACGGTGACTACGAATTACACTCGAAACTGTGTAATCATGGAATTGGTCAAAAGTAGCGATCACTAAGGAGCTGAAGGACCACCGTTTCCATAACTCCTCGAGTGCGGGCCGGGGCACTTGGGAGAATTGTAGACAATAAAAATATATAAAGTGCTGATTTCAGGCTTTTGTACTTTCGAAATGCCTGGCCAGATCTGGAATTTCCTTAATTAGCCAGATCTGGGATTTCCATATCTGGCCAGGGGTATCAGGTTATATCTGGCGTTATGAGGCTATATCTGGCAGATATACCATATCAGGTTATATGTGGCCAATTTTTGATATGGCCATATCTGAAATCTTCAGATCTGGCCAGATATAAATTTTTTGTAAGGGAAGGAGGTTAGAAGAACTAGGAGGGGGCACGTTGCAATATTGGTGAAGCCTAGTCATAAAAAGTTTAAACTATTTTGTGTCCAGCGTGACCGCAGATCTCTCTGGTGATTGGTGCGCGTGACATGTCACGTGTGAGATAGATGGTTGATTGTAGAAAGACTCCTTGCAGGCTTGCGCGCGCTCCGTCCGGTAGGTTTTATCAGATCGAAGGCTAGACTGTGGTGTATTCTAGTAGCCTATAGTAAGACGAAGGCTAGCTACGGTCACGTGATGTGGTCACGTTGGCATGGTGAGTGAGGAGAGTAAGGAGAGAAATGAGAAAGAGGCGAGGCGTCAAGGGAGCATGGCTTGTGGAGGCTACGCGGCCGACGTCATGCCCTCTCCTACCCTTCTATTCTCCATGGTATGGGCGAAGAGGCTTAAAAACGGATGTCGTGCATGAGTTAGTTCCGAGTGCTCCTATTTACTGTGCTGCAATTTCCAAAAATCTATGGTTGTCTGGCTACCACTGCGTGGTCGTCGGATGGATATATAATTTCAAAAAGCATAAGAACAATAGCAGAAAGTGTGCCATGAGCTCAAGAAGCTGCAGCGCGAGTGTGGCTGCAATGTTATCGAGCTTCGTATTTTCCCAAGAATCCTAATTTATGAAATCAGTCGATTGCGAGATTTAATCGCGAGAGATAGCTATCAGACTGAACGTCACGTTTAAGATCACGATCACTTCGAGTACGACAAGAGGACAGATTTTAATTCCCGGTGCAGGTGGTCCAATTAGGTTATCACTGCAAGCCCCATGGTATGTGAAAAATATGAAAAAGTCTACATGCCACCACTCAAGATGGAGCTATCAAATGTCGAGAGCTTACCTGCATATATATAGACTACATTAAATTGCTCATATATGCTTCGCTGTGGAAACTCAATCAAAACACCCCACCATCTTCGTCCTCGTTCTTTCCAGGCGGCAAGGTGATGGCCTGTGAGTAGCTAGCTGGATTTAACTGGACAAGCTCCAACCAAATTATTGCAGCCCACCAAGCCAAGTCTAGCCAAGTTCCCCCATACCCACACCGTTGCCTACCCAGATAGCTGTGCTGCCAGAACTAGTGACTCTAGCCAGAACTAGCCAGTATCTCTTTTTCTAAGCCGCTAGACGGCGTCGTCGGCGCCGCAATTCTCAAGATGGCGGCGCCTTTAAAGAAAAGGTCTATAACCGAGGCAGGCCAGCTCAGTTCAACATAATGATTGTTAGAGGCGCAATGACAGTTGGCGCCGCCGTGTACCTCCGGCGCATCGCGATTGCGTAAACTGTCGTGGGCTTAATGACAGTTAAAAACACTAGCGTAACTGTGGTGTTAGAAGCTTTTAAGCAGCTGTGCATGAGCGCCACCATAACCGACCTTCAATTTTTGCTTCCTCCTACTCTGTTTTCTTCACTTCATTTTCACAAGAGCAGGCAAAGTTTTGCCATTTTAGATTCTACTGTGTCCTTGTCGCCAGCCTTGGCCTTTGTGGAGCCTCGTCAATGCACGTTTCGGTGTCTAGGTACCTCGGTAAGACGAGAGAAGGTCAGCAATGTCGGCTGTAATCTGGCGCGTGTGTAAAGCGCCTATAGGAAACACGTCTAGAGGCATGAAAGCCTGTGAACAGCCTCCTCTCTTCATGTAACGTCAACACACTCGGATGATGCGAACTCAGCAAATGAGCCCGAATCGGAGCGTCGTTCAACGAAGCATTAAAGGACACGAGGCCTATGCCGAGCGCTGACAAGGCGCTCATGTCGAATCCGTGTAAGCACTTGATTTAACTCTGATGGCGCCGAAATTCTAGTGCACGGGCTCTGAATATTCTAAGTGGTGTTAGCTCAGTGCGAGCAAGCGGAAAGTTTCCGCAATGCTTCTACAACGCTTCAACAACGTGCATTTCGTATGATGACGACGTCGTTTCTGGCAGAAATTTGGGGGCTTTTAGCAAACCGTTACCGTGTTCCGCGTACCGCACTGTACTCCGTTCACCCTTAAAGCGCTCGACCTACAAAAAGGTTTTCCGCATAGTAGAAACACCCTTGTCGACACTATTCCCGTTTCTCCCTCTCCCACTCTTGATTTCACGGTGAGGGGACTCCTTTTATTGCTGCATCTTGAGGCCGGATAAGCTGGGATAAGCTCCCGGCTTATCCAGCCCCAAGATGCAGCAACAAGAAGAGTCCCCCTAACGACAAGTTAAAGTTCAGTTTCAGTTCAGTTTATTTTACCTCAAAGGCATTTCAAATGAAATGCATTACATGAGGGGGGATCAAATGACATATACAGATGGCAAAAAAGTGACAAGGTAAACAGATGGCAAAAAAGTGACAAGGACAAGGGGCCCTGCAATCATATTTAAGCGTCTACCTTTTTTGCGGTTTCCATGTCTCTTGAAGTTCGGGCAAGCCAGCGGGCACGGAGAGAGTAACTAAATATCAGTGCGTCATATTTTAACATAAAGACGCGGAAACCTCCTCCACCGACGAGGGCGACCCGCGGTACCGAAAGCGCGCAAAATATGACGTCTTTGGTCCTTGGCTTACTACTGGTCAGAGCCGCTAAAAGCCTCTTTTTAGTCGAAATACAAAATATAAGTGGCGCGAACCGTTTCAATTACTTATAAAAGTAGTTTTTGTTCACTATTTTAGATGAGAAAAGAAAGAAATGCAGCTTATAAAGTACGGAAACAAGAAATGACCCGTCGACATACCCGCCACCAAGCGGTGGAAAAGGCGGCGCATACTAGAAAGAAGTAGTGGTATCAGGCGCCGACACGGAAAGGTCCCGGATGTACGCGACAGCGCTGCGGTCGTATGGGCAGGAGGATTCGACCGGCTCCGAGCCTTCCGAAGGCCTTCGGCGAGATGCTTTGTCTTGCGGTTTGGCCGTTTCGCGGTATGGCAGCGCGAAGTGGCTCCCACTCTGAACCGATATTTACCCCGTGTTTGCTGTCGTTTGTGGCCAATGAAGTGTCATGCCGAATTAGTGTTTAATCACGCAGCAAATGCAATGAGAGCCGCTCTGGCTGCCCGCTGCATACAGCCTGTCCAGAACATGCTTTAGTGGCGCCCTCTCGCGCCGTCGACACGGAATGCGGCAGCCGAGAGCGCTCGCGATGAGCTCACTACCCCTCCTCTAGTTCACGGCCGCTCAAGCAACCAAGGACGTCATGAGGGAGGTTATTTTTTGCTTGTTTTTGTAATTTTGATTTGCCTATAACTTTTAAAATAAAGCGAATTTCAAGAAAATAAAAGTTACACTAAGTTACTACGTTCAGTGCGCTCAGGTTTGGTGCAAATTAAAAATTAGTAAAAAAGTGCTTGCAGGGCCCCTTTAAGAGTGGGAGAGGCAGAAGTGGGAAGGTTGGCGAGAAGGATTTTCCTATCCTGCGGAAGATGATTTTGCAGGTCGGCCTTTATGCTGAGACTAGAAGCTCCGCCTTCCGCGCGAGCTTTCTGCCCATGCTAACACAAGTGCGAACGCGCAGGAACGCGCGACCAAAGCACTGCGGAAGTTAGCGAGCTCGCGCTGAAGGCCGAGCTTCTAGTCTCAGCTGAAGAGTGCACGGAGTGTAGCATGCTCCTATAGAAGCATGCTATACTCCGCTGTCACGGTATCAGCCAGGCGCGCGCTCAGAAGCATGCTTCGAAGGATCCAATAGTGCGGTACACGGAACATGGTAACGGTTTGCTAAAAGTCTCTAAAGACAGGAAGCCTGCTCTTACCGCTCATTCACACTGGAAGCGGATCCGCGTTCGCAACCGCTTTGCGAACGCGGATCCGCTTCCAGTGTGAAGGAGCGGTTAGTGTGCGCAGCGAAGAGCGTGTTCCAATATGGTGTTCAATGAAACCCAGAGAGCATAGGAACTATTCACTGGCAGCAATTGTTATCTGCGCGACTGCTGAGCGCGTGCTCATGGCGAGCTTCCAGCTTCTACATTTCTTTTCCAACGTGCATTCCACCGCATTAAAATTGCCGATCTTAGCAGACTATTAAAGGGCAACTCCGCTCAATTACGAAAATTTTGGTAAAATGAATTGATTTCACAATAAAAATCACTAATAAAAGACCCCTCTTTTACACCGCGAAAAATGAGATATATTTTGTGAAATCTTACTTTAAAGATGACCAGAAATCGAAAACAAAATTTGGACTTTGTCTAGCAACAATTGCCTTAGGCCGCCAACGACATGGCTATGAAGTGGTACGCGGTGTCACGTGATCCTCCACCGAACGACTGGCAGGATGGGGGCGGGCGTGTGCCAGGCGCCAGTGACGTCTGCACCGCACTCTTCATTACGTTTTGGTGTGTTTGACATTCGACGACGTCTGAACAACCGGGCCTTCAATCTGCGCACGTAGTGTGAAGAAAACTCCGAGAGACAGTAATCACAAATGGTGAGACGACGACGGTGGTTGGGACGCGGGAGACGGCGGGACGTCCGGAAGGCTCCCAAGAAACGCGCTGCGCAGGAGCGTTACGCCACACCGCTGAGCGCCGAGGGGAAACGCTGCTGACGTCACCCCTTACGCTTTCCCGGAGAAGTAAAAGTGTCCCACAGAGGTCACTACTCGGGCCATTGTTGTTTTTAATATTGATTAATGACATTCAGACTGGAGTTCCTGCCAAGTTGCGACTGTTTGCGGATGATTGCATTCTTTTTCATAAAATTAAGAGTTACGCCGACTGTGAAATACTACGTTGTTCTTTAGAAAATAATCGTGTGGTGCAGAGATTGCCAAAACTCTGTGTATGTCCATCACTCGAAAAAATTAGACTTTTACCACTCCATGTGACGCCGAATTAGAGCGCAGCTCTTGAAGAGGAGGAGGGGAGGGTACGGAGGGGAGGGTATGCCCCTCCTCCTCCTGTGCTCCTCCCCTGTTTCTCCTCCACCCTCATTTCCTCCTCTTCCTCCTCCTCTCTTGAGGTATTTGAAGCGGCACACAGTTTACCGATTTCGTCTGACGTGCCACAGAGATCGATGGGTACAACACTGGCCGGTAGCCATTTAGATGGCCACTTGGGTAGCGGGTACACCACGTTTTCATACGTGCCTCTGTGATTTATGAATGGTGATATCACTTGCGTGCACAAAGGGTAGCTGCCATCTCCCCTCCTCCTCCTCTCCTACCCGCGCGTTGCATCATGGGACGTTTCCCATAATAGAACGCGCGCGACCCTCGTGACGTCACATGTGACGTCATTATGGGACGTTTCCCATAATGCACCGCGCGGTTACGCCGACGGCGACGCCGCTCAAGCTCGAAACGGGCGCCTAAGAGCTGCGCTCTAAAAAGGACTTTATTTTCTTTAATTATGTTGTCGGCAGTCATAATCTACCTAGAGTGTCCTCTTATAGACCGACACGCGGCGCGACTCTGTTTAGTCACTTTGTTGTGTGGAGTCCGCTCACTGATGACGTTGTAGAGAGACTCCGACTTTATTTGTGCGTCGTATTTCCTGCCAACATATGTCGTATGTTATGTCCGACTATTTGAGCTCGCTACCCGACCCTGAACGGCAGCGGTAGTGGAGAACTGTGCTTGGACGGCGTTACCTTCGAGGATCCGTACGCCGTAAACAAGGCCTGCTGGACTTCTGATATGAAATTGCTGCCACCGACGTCGATGGCTCACGTTGTCGTTTATTTCGTTTTCTCGCCAAGCCAGTTCACGGCCGACACGGTGCAGCTGTACAGGTCACTGGAGGCCTACAATTACTTCGAGCCGCTTTCCACGCTGCCGGCTGCATCAGCGGACTGTCCGTCTGCGAAAGTGTATTTAATAATTGATTAAATGCACATAGCGTCCTTTGAGTCGAGGTATTATATTTTTCCTACCCTCATGACAACAAGGCACGACAAGCGGTAAGGCTTTGTCCGTTTTCCTGCCCATCTCCTTCCGACAATGGGCTTTTTCCGCAAATGTTGGGCGCCATCTATCGGCAAGCAGGAGAGGCTTTTTTGATGGCGTGCCTTGCTTCCGGTTCTGCCGTCTCCAAGCTATGTTGGCTGTCTGAACGCGGTCAGGAAATGCGCGCCTGCTCAGCGTTTGTTTTTCCTCTATCCAACACAATCGACGAGCAGATTTGTTTTCAATTAATGCGTTAGTTACGGACGACCTCACCCGTTTGTACACTTTTTTTTTTTTTTTGCGAATGAATCGACGACTGACTTCGCCGTGGCGCCCGTTGTGACTGACGACACCGTTGAAGCTCTCTTCGACCTATGAGAAAGTACAAATGGTAACTTAAACTAGGATTCACGTCATACACAGTATACCGCCAGTAAATTCAGAAAATATGCGAGCCCAAGTTACAGTGAAGGAACGCGTTTTTTTTTAGTTGCAAGCTATTTGTTTACTTTGCTCGAAAATTTTAATTGGCAAGATGTATTCTCATAAATGTGAAAGCTTTCTCTAAACCGTCCGAAAAACACCGGCGCCTGAACGTACCAATTTAATTCTCATTAAAGGTGTATTTTTGGTGGTGGATTTCACCTTGTAAAATTTCAACGCGTAGCTCCATTTCTATTATAAATTGAGACCAACATACTTGGCCGGGTCAACGGCGGACCGTTTCTCGTTTGCGAGCGCCGCTGGCCCTGGCGAGTTTGTCGGTCTCGTTTTTCACTGAAAAAAAAACAAAAAAAAGACGCCATTGTGAGATTTCACAATGTCGAATTCATTACTAAAATACATGTTTAATAAATATCTAAGATTAATACCTGCAGCCACCGATTTCTTAACGAGCCTCGTCATTGATGTCACCCCACTTCAGGCTACAGCTGTGTGTGACTGTAGGTCCTGAAGAAAAAACACAAAATTGGCCACACCTGTTTGCTTTTTTTTCTTTATTTTAGTGTAGTGCCTGTAGACAATGTTGCAAACTTTTTTTGTTTACTCGATACATACACGAGGACAACACATCAAGAGGATTGTTTCCTCTTTCTTATTTAGCCACAAGCCCAGCACATGCGGTCGTGGTATAGTGATAGATCTGCTCCCATTTCACTTTCTGGGTGTGCACGTAGCGACAAACTGTGCAGCATAGCCACTTTACCTCAATGATTTATAAATATTTGAAAACTGTGGGTTATTCTAATGTTTACAACAACCAAAAAGCAGACAGGCAGTTTGCATAGCAACGCGAGACCGTCACATTTGTAAACAAAAAAGTGTGCCAGGGAAACGCACTATCCTAGAAATGCCAACTCCAAGGCGCTCGCTCTGCGTGGCACATAAGTGAAAGGACAGTATAACTAACCAATCTGCTAACTTGTATTCACACACAAATAAAAAATGAAGGAACAAAAGCAAGAACCTTCCTTGAAGTGGCAACTGCAAACGCGGGAGTGCTTTGAAAGCTGCCTTTACGAGCCGTCCGCATTGTATCGCTGGATCGCCCGAATCTAGAGCTGCCGCTTCGTCGAGTGCAGGCTAGTAGAAGGAAACCCAAAGAAGCTTAAATCGCGACAACGCTTGCTGTCGTTGCTGCAGTCAACAACGAAACAGCGCTAGAGCCTGTCGGAGAGCTTCGAAACGCGCGACCACCGCTGCCTCCTGCAGCCCCGAGCCGGACGTACCACGCCACCAAAAATGGCGGACTCCTGTCTGCTGCTGGCGCGCATGCGCCATGGAAACCCCCGAAGAGGCCCATTGCTTGGTTGTTGCTTTCTGCGCGAACACCGTGGGAACAAAATCTGGGTGATCTCGATCAGACGACGGTTTCTCTGCACGTAAGCAAGCCTTGGGGCGGAGATTGAAGTAGAAACCCCACTTGCCTTCAAGAAAGTGCTTGCCGCACGAACGGTCGTCCTTGCGAGGCGACCATTCTTTTCGATCCACGAATATTATCCAACTTCTGCGCTTTTCAGAGTACTCCGGGAACTTGTGGAAACTCACCCTGCTACTTTTGCTGTACCCCTCGATGGAATTAACGGCTACACAGCCGTAAATCACACCAAAAGCAGGCTGAAATGCTCTGACGCCCATGCAAAACGTGCTCCTTTCTGACCACACCACCGGGCTCCGGCGAGATCGCAGCACCGCCGCAGCTCCGTGACGTCAAGCCCGAGTGTCGGTCTATAAGTATACCTCGGTCACCAACGTCCGACCTGGTTACAGCCTTAGGTTGAGCTAGTTGGTACATATTAGTGATCTCTATTTCTGTAAATTCAAGCTGACTCATCACTAACACGTCTGACTTGAACTTAAATACGCATATTGACCAAATTATTGTAAGAGAAGTACATAAACTTGGATTTTCCGCAGGAATTCTGAACGTGGATCATATGATACTAAGTTGTTGTTATATAAAATGCTTATTAGACCTAGTACGCTAGGAGTGTCTGGGACTCGCACGCGCCTTGTAACATAGCTAATTTAGAAAGTATTCAGAGGCTTGCAGCGCGTTCTATTTATAATATGTATTCTTCCTATGTATCTCCCACAGACTTGTGTTCTAGAGCAGGACTTGGAACGTTACATGTGACAAGAAAACTAAATCGGCTGAAATTGCCTTATTTAATTGCAAGCAATGAGCTCGGAAAAAACGAAAATTGCTACCTTGAATGTTTTTGCCCAAAGTAACCAAATATTCCCACCAGAAGACTCTCAAACCATATAAATATAATAATGATTAATTTAAATACTCCTTCATTCCTAGAGAAGTAATTGACTGGAACAACCTGCCACTCAATGTTGTTAATGCAGCCACCTATTCTGATTTTAGAGCGCAGTTCTTAGGCGCCCGTTTCCGTGTTGAGCAGCGTCGGCGTATCCGCGCATCCGCGCGTCGCATTATGGGTCGTCTCCACACTAAGGTCGGCGGGGAAATTTTCCTGATAAATTTAGCGGGAAAATTTCCCCACTAAATCTAGTGGAAAAATTTTCGATAAATTTTTCGCTATATCTAGCGGAAATATTTCCCCGCAATATTTAGCGGGGCAATTTTCGATAACTTTAGCGGGACATTTATCAAAAATTTTCCCGCTAAATTGGAAGGGAGCAAAAGAGGAGGAGGGTAAGTTAAAGAGGGAAAGAGGGGCACAACCTCCCCTCCTCCTCCTCAAGAGCTGCGCTCTAATTCGGCATTACAGAGAATGGTAAACGTCTTTCATTCTTCTGCAATGTTCTTTGTCAATGAGTGCACCATGCAATATTTGTATTTATGTGCGTTCCACTCCTGCTACGGTATGTAAAGAGGTGAGCACTATGAATAAACAAACAAAAAAAACAAAAAAGGGGGCAACGATGATAACGGTTAGATCAATGTTGGCTACGCCAATGCCGTAATCTCGACTGCGCTGTTCGTTGCGCCTCAAGTCGCGCGCTAAAAGCAATTTATTGTGTGTATGTTTATACAGCCGGAAGTTAGTCTGCCTCAGTGGACGTCTGGTTTCTCAGCTGTAGATGAGAAATTTAGCCAGTGCGATATCAACCGCTAGCCTGTGGAGTCTTTAACGTGCACCGCGCAGTAGTGATACACGACCGGACGCCGGTACGATGCTCATCCAGATTGAAACAGGCAGGGGCGGGGATTGAACCCAAGATCCCTGGGTTCTGCAGCGCGAGCTATCGCTCCACGCGTTCCGAGTTGGTGTGCGCTAGCGCACTTGCCCACTCGGGCACCGATCCCCCCAATTCGGCCCCTTGAGTCGGTCGATTTCGATAACTTGACGGGTTGCAAAGTTTGAAGGACCGTTAAGAAACATTTAGAAAGAACTATGTCGTAATATTTGACGTGTGGTCTTCCTAGCTGATACTGAAGAGCACTGCATTTTCTTTTGTTTTCAAAAACGATACTGAAGCGGAGTTACCCTCTGATGTGATCTCGTACTAAGCATGCACTTTAAACATCATCCTCAAATACATACGGCGTCCAGTGAATAGCCTCTATAAATTTAAGTGAAGGAGCAACCTAAACCATGAGCGTTTGAAATATACTGGCCGACGCCTCCTGCGCAAATTGGCCGTAGGTGCGCATGCGTTGCAATGCTGGGTGGCAAAAAGGACTCCTACTGTAACACGGCCCATTAACCATGGCACCCTGATCAAGCAGTTGGAAGCTCTCTGAAATATTGGCTCTCTAGGGTAACCCACCGGACGATGCACTTAGAGAGTCAGGATGAGTTCTAAAACGAGGGAACGACTTTGATGCCCAGATGTTCGTGGATCAGCGCCGGTACTACCAGACAGTCATCGTGTTCACCGGCGGGGACGGAACCTGGGTGCTGAAGCTCCCTGAGCTCCGGTTCATGGCGGTGCCGTCGATCCACAACCCGCACGTGAAAGAGCTGAAGGCCAGAAGGAGCGAGGAGCCCCCGCCGAAGACGAGACGCGTATCTCGAAAGGCGTAAGTTATAGCTATAGCCTATAAGCCAGTTTTCGATCGTGTACACATAACGCGGTATTATGTGAAGTGAAATTTGAGCGTTGGACAGCAAGTCGGTCGCTCTCTCTCCAGGCGTGCATAGTATCTGTTGTACGTTTCGGGATTTCTGACAGTGCCTGGATAAAGGTGGACGCTGCTAAAAATCCTTTTTACGCTGGCAAGGCGAGCGTCCCATGTATTTTGATAATCCAGATGTGATGCGAATACAAATCCTAGTCATTCGTAACGCCACATGAGCTTATAAACATATCGCAAAAGTTGACTCAGCAGATTGTAAGAACCTAAATCATAGCCTCGAAGCCTCAGAATCGCAGTCTACACTTTGCTAAAGACTTGACTGAGCTCCTTCTGAGCCAAATCATCAGCGCTTATTTACATCTCTTCTGAATGTCGGATGTCGCTCTGGGGCTTTCAGCAGGTCCCTCTTCAAACTTGTATAAAATCATCTCTTAAGAACATAATAAGAGCTAACACTTCAGTCAGGTGTCTTGGCAACCTTTCTAGTCGCCCCCTCAATTGCTTTTTAATTTGTAGCACTGTTTAATTTATAGCTTTTACTCACACTGGAGTGCCGCCAAATGTAAGCGTTTGTCTTTCCTATCAGTAGCGACGGGGCGTCCAGCAGTCGAACCCCCTCGCAGCGAACCCAGCCCCAGGAGGGCCAACACCCTTCGGGGAAGAACATCCCTACTCCGACACCACAGAGTGACTCCGCAGCTTCTGACGTCTCCTCCCCGATGCTCGCTCTGTCCGGACGTCAGCCTGCGGGAACCAGCAGCATCCCGCCCACTTCTTTCGTTCTGACCCCACGTGACGTGCCCCGTGACCTTAGACCTTCTACCTCTGCACATGCTGTTACTAGCTTCATCCAGCCACCTCCCCCTGCTAGGGGCCCAAGTGACTTGTTCTGTGACCATCGACCAGGAATAGCAACTCTCTCCGCATATTGTAGAACCAGCTGCATTCAGCCACTTCCTCTTGTTATTGCCTCAAGTGAAGTGTCCTGTGGCCTTGGAGCTCAAACGGCCCCTTTCTCTGCACAAGATAGGACCAGCTGCATTCAGCCTGCTTCTGGTCTAGCCTCAAGTGACCAGTCCCGTGATGTTGAACCTCTAACGGACCCCTTCTCTGCACATGCAAGAGCCAGTTGCACCATCTCACCTCCTCGTGTTTCAGGTGACCTGCCCCGTGACCTTGAACCTCCAACGGACCCCTTCGCTGCGCTTGCTAGAACCAGCTGCATCCCTCCAACTCCTTCTGCTCTTGCCTTAAGTAACGTGTTCCGTGACCCTGATCCTCGAATGGACCCTTTTTCTGCACATAATAGAGCTAGCTGCATCCTGCCACCTTTTCCTGCTCTAATATCAAGGGACGTGTTTCCTGACTTTGGACCTCAAACAGACCCCCTCGCTGCACATCCGAGAGCCAGTTGCACCATGTCACCTCCTGGTGCTTCAGGTGACCTGCCCCGTGACCTTGGACCTCGAGCGGAACCCTTCTTTGTCCAACCCACTGCCGTCACATCTTACCCAGGATATGTCAGCGAGTACGAAAAATATTTCATTGTGTCGTCTACGACGGATAGTACGGAACACGCCCCACAACTTCCAAGTTTCGGCTTGGAGTACGCGGCTGGCGAAGAGACCCGCAGTTTGGTCGAAGTCCCGGTCGAGATGGCAGCATCCAGGGGTCCCACTTCCGAAGAATCCCATTCTCAATTAGCTACCGCTTGCGCGCATGACGGTGGACCTAGCCACGTCTCCCTTGCAGGATCATCCCAAGCTTTCGCTCAACATCCCGGGGCTTTAGATCTTGTGGTTTCGGAACTTTGGGACGAAGAGGACTACATTCCCGAGACCGACCACAATAAAGAACCATAGTTCAGGAATCCAGTTCTCAACACTGAACATTCTGGATCTTGATTGACACTTGTGCTGACGTATCGTTAACGTGGGACGAAGATTTGTGTATCAAACGAACATTTTTAGTGACCTTCGATCATTCTGTAGGGCATTTCAATATAGTTTGTTTTCTTTTTTTATGTAAGGCGTATATGTGCTTGAACTGCGCGTTTTATGCATTGGACGAGCTCGCCGCTTGGCATTGAGATTTGTGGAAATGTTTTAGTCAATATTCAACAAATAGTTTCCTGCTTTTATATCTAATGAACTTTGTTTTACTTGTACGCTCCGAACGATATCATTTAGTAAGCCTTTCCTATAATCCAACTTTCACTGATCCAGAGTAACAAAAACATGTCCAGAGTACACGCAATGTGGTGTTTATTTAACATGATGGTAAGCCCCGAGATTGGAAGAGAACAGTATTAAGACATGTAATAAGACAGACGCTTTGTTCACCCTCTCCCCACCCCCTTCCCGTCATCTATTATTTGTCCTCTTACATTTTCAGTTTAGTTTTCCCGCAGTCTTGGGTTTTACTATCCTGTACAGAGAAATAACTGCAGTTGCCACGTAATACATAGTTCATGCTCACTTGAGTTTGCAGTTTTATCTGTATATGGTATACGTAAACGAAAATACAATCAACCTGGAAGCTTATATTTAGTTTAATATGCAATAGAGGTTTCATTTTAATTGGCTCTTGAGCCTTCTTTCCTGAATATAATCAGTAGGTTTTTTTGTGGTATGTCTGCAAGTTTTCTCAATGTTTGTGGCGAGCGCTGCATTGATGTCGTTTTCTGTGGGAAATATGATCAATATTGAATAAACTCATGATAGTTTACTGTGAGATCGAGTGAGACGGTGTTTTTGTAAGCTTATAAGGGTATGTATGAGATCATGGCAGTGTGATGTACCGGTTCATTTTGGGATATTGCAAGAATATATATCTTTAATTGTTTAAGCTACAATTGGTTGGTTTTACGAGAAGCGTGTTTTCTTGTCTGCGACCGCGCCCAGTCTGTTGCATCTCCGTGGCTCGCCACTCCCGGTGTCTCCCCTCCCGGTATATCCGGTTGAATCCGGCGTTGCTTGGGCTCGACCAATAGGACGTGGTCGCTATACACGACAAAGACGCACATAATATACGACAGGTCGCACATCTGAAGAATTGAGTGTGCGTGAGTAGGAGTGATGGTGTAAGTGTAGTGGTTTCCATGAACGAGCGGAGAGCTCCAGTGATCAGCCCTGAAGATTTAGTACTACCGGATTAAGGTTCTTGGGTGCCACTGGCTAGTGCGACAAGACTTATGAGTAGTGGCTACACGGCGCCTATCAAAAAAGGGTGGGGTGGATATATTGACATCTTGAACGAAAATGGAATGACCGGTCATGTATTGCCGGTAGTAAAACACCAATTGCATGGCGTTGACACGTCTTAGAACCAGGGCCGTACCCAGAAAAAAATTTCGGGGGGGTTTTCGGGGACAACGGCGGCCATTTTGAAAGTGTCTATGGCCTATTTTCGCCTATGAATCATGTGCGTCGGTTTCATATAATGGAGAGTTAGAGCAAACCGGAGAACCGGTCTCGGTTTAGTACCCGGTAGCCGACCGGCGCCACTGCGCGTGCGCAGAGGTGGAGATTAAAATCGGCTGGCTGCCAGTGCACCGACCAGGGCCGTACCCAGAAAACAATTTCGGGGGGGGGGGGGGGGGGGTCAGAACCCCCTAACCCCCCCCCCCCCCCCCCCCTGGTTACGGCCCTGCTTAGAACATGCGACCACACCCAATGTATCTTCGACCGCTAGACCGCAAATGCAGTCCGGCGATGGCGTGTCAATATCGGATTTGCGACTTACTCAATAAATAGATCCCCGGCTTTATCCCGGCGCCTACATGTACCCCTCGGAACGTTGAAATGAAGGTCTAGAGCGTAATGAAGAGCCGCCTGGGCATGGTCGGTGAACCACGTGAACAGTGTCACGTGGCTCATAAGCGCTAACAGATGTCTTTGATAATAGACCGCGTATAACACCGGAAAATATTTGAACTTTTGGATGTCGCGCCGTCACGTCCTGGTATAGCCAGGGACCTTCCGAAGAGTGCTTCGCAGCTTTTAAGTCACTGTCACACTACTCATACATCACACAAAGAACAGAACACGCTATTCGGAGCAGACATGAAAGGAATATTAGCGGGCCCACCTCATGCAAGTATCTTTGTTTCTTAAATATCAGGGCTGGGCAATACACCGATACAAGTGCATCGCGATAGTATCTTGAAGTAACTTTCGAGTACTACCTGTATCTCTGTATCGAGATACTTTTGAAAAATGTGTTTGTATTCAGTAGTGAAATACATGTGCGATGTATCGCTTGTATCGCGATACTCTGCCAGGCTTGGGGATCTCGTTGGTTTTGTTTTCAAGAATGAAATGTCGCTTTTATACGATTAATTGAAAAGCACCATTTTAGAGCAGGGGTCCCACAATTTGTAATATGCACACGCCGCACAACCCAATCTACAGGGGGGATACCTGCCCTTTTGGGGTATATTATGGTCATCATACTTTAAAAAGAATGGACCGCATCTTTATGTGGTGAATGATGTTGATTGGGGCGAAGCTCTGGTGGTGCTTGTCTGCGTAGACGCTGAGCCGCAACATGCCGAGCCTTTTGTTCGTTGCCATCCATGTCAGAAAGAGAATGTGTGGTATGGAACGTGGTTATATACGCATTTGACCGCAGCGCCCTCTCGTCTATAAACGTTGAGCTAATGCATGCAAAGTTTAACGCGATTATATATGCATTTGACCGCAGCGCCCTCTCGTGTATAGACGTTGAGCGGCTACATGCAGCGTTTCATCCATGACATCCCCAGCTTTTGAGTCACTACCACATCTCATAGCCCCCTACTCCTCCCGCAGTCGTAGCCGAATGGTTAATCCGATGGACTAGAAATCCATTGGGTTTCCCCACACAGGTTCGAATCCTGTCGACTGCGCAAACATTTCTTTTCTTTTTTTCATTTTCTTTTGTTTTCTCTACACGAGCACGTGAGCACGTGTTCACGTGCTCGTGTGCACGTCAGCTCACGAGCACGATCACGAGCACCAGCAAGATCGATGTGAGCACGGACGCCAGATGGTCAAGGCTAGACCCTAAGGGGGTATTCACACGAGGGAGAAATCCCGGGGATTTCTCCCCGGCACGCGCGCATCACGAGATAAAAACGCGAGGCTTTTGCACATCTCAAAGCCTGACGTTTTCGTCGTGGGATGCGCGTGCCGGGGAGAAATCCCCGGGATTTCTCCCTTGTGTGAATACCCCTTAAGAAGCTTCGCCCCTAAGCCCCTAATAAAGAAAAAGGCAAAAGAAGGTGGTTCGAAGAATGTGTCACTTGCAAGACGAGGAGTATAAACTTCACTCAGAACCATGTTTTGCCATGAAGCCGTGTATCCTATTCTGAGCGCAAGTTCGTCTGCTGCTTGTGCAGAGGTTGCGATGATGTCAGAGCGCCGGGCTCTCATTGGCTGATTGAAAGAAACAGTGGGTAGACCTCAATGGACCCTTTCCGAAAATCAGTGCCATCCGGCGGTTTATAAAGCAGTTTAGGTTTTGCCATATCAATGGCGGAAATGAACTTTTATCAGCACCGTCACTTTCGCAAGTCAACGGCACGCGAGGAATTGTTCAGTGTGAGTTCTTTCTCGATCGCTTTCAGTTCGATGGTGACCAAGAACCTGCACTGAGAACAAAGCTCCAACCCACTCAGATGCCTCGAGAAAATTCTATACTCCAAGGTGCTTTAAAGCTGATTGTGTGCCGCCCACAGATTGACTGAATCTGTGTTATTATAAATAAACGCTTACGTAGCTCTTGTGTTCCATTCCTACGGCGCGTCGTACTGTCCCCCCGAATGTACAGGCCTCGCAAATCCGCTTAGGAGCATCTTCAACGTCTTTCTTTATCAGTCACTAGAAGGCCGCCATTGGTATGGCACAGATGCCGATCCACTGATGATTATAGTAATCAAAGTGGCCAGACTGAATTTCGGAAAGGGTCTATTAATCTAGCATTGAGGTTTACCGCAATCCGTTTAATCAAAATCAACAGGAGCTCTGTGTCGCTCTTACGTCACTGCAACTCCTGCGTAAGAAGCGGACGACTTCCTCCCCGCATTAAGCTAAACCTTCATGGCAAAACAAGGTTCATGTCGGGATGACGCCTTCTCTCGAGCATGTCAAACCGTTGCTGGTATTCAGTACCTATGTGGGTCACTGGGGCGACAATATTTTTTAGCGGCGTTCAGAATGGCAGCCGTGAATAGATAAAGAGTCTGACGTAATGGGACGCGCATAAATTGTCATAACAGAAGGAATACTAGCCCGCCATTTGCACTCCTTGTTACGAACTGCACCCTTTGCAACTACCACTGTTCGGGGAAAAAATTATTTCCCTTATATGCGTGATCTGCATTCCGGAACACTTTTCTGACGCTTTTGCAGAGGCATTGCAGGAATATCCAGTTACATAAAAGGCGAATGAACTCGGTATTTTTATCTTGGCATTAATATAGATGTATCTCAGTATTTGTATTCCGGAATCCTTTTTTGGGGTATCTGTGTCCAGCCCCAATACATGTGTCGAACCTAAAGACAGTTTTTCTATCAACAATGTAAAAGGACTGTCATAAGAGAAATAAAAATACCATCGGGGACAGTGTCTGCACACTGTCTGTTCTCTTATGAATTAGCAGTGCCATAGGTTACGCCGTCTTGCCTGCATGTTCATGTCTCACCAAATCTCTGTTTTACATTAAGCCCGCCGCAACCAGCACTACCCCTTACAAAAAAATGAATTGACTTTCAATTGAAAGTGTAAAGGACTCACTCAATAGACCGCATTCAGTCTCAATTGAAACTTAATTGACTTTTTCTATTGAGTCGCTATTGATCCTTCCCAGGGTATTGGCCACTGAGTCTTCATTGAATTTTTAGCAATTGCATTTCAATGGAATTTTGGCAATAGTGTTTCAATAGAACTTTTGCTTATGAGTTTTAATAAAAATATTGCAATCGACTTTCAATTGAATTTTCGCAACGTGCTTCAATAGGATTTATTGGAACTGCGTTTAAAAAAAATTGCTCTGGTTGAGAATTTTTTTTTTATAATTCTTTAAAGCATGCAACATGAAGGAAACAAAGCACATACAGGAAACGAACACAAACATCGTAACTAAGCACTCACAACCCACTAATCGTACTACCCTTGACTACCCTACCGCCTTATATACCCTACATAAGAAAGGTATTCATTTGGCCGGTGACCACCTCCGCATCTACTAAGGTTCCCAGTTTGCTATTTCCTCCTTGGAAGTCTCATAAGTGATAAACAGTGTTCCGACGTCATTGGACTTTATCCCTTAATAGAAAAACATTGGTACAAGCAATAATCGTTTGGTGCACATGGGTGCAGTAATCCACAAAGACCAAACTCAATTGCATTCCTAATGAGTAAATTCAATAGAATCGATATTGGCTTTCTTATGACCAAACTCAATTACATTCCTAATGAGTAAATTCAATAGGATCGATATTGAGTTTCTTATGACCAAACTCAATTGCATTCCTAATGAGTGAAGTTTATAGAATCGATATTGAGTTTCTTATGACAAAACTCAATTGCCTTCCTAATTAGTAAATTCAATTAAATCGATCTTGAGTTCTTAATGACCAAACTCAATTGCATTCCTAACGAGTAAATTCAATAGAATCAAAATTGAGTTTCTAATGATCAAACTCATTAGACATTGAGTTTATATTGAGTTTCAATTGACTCTATAGGAACACAGTAGAAAGTCAATTGAAACTCATTGATCATTTTTGTACGATACCGTGTAGCCGATCAGAGAGTGAGAAAATTGCATCGTCACGGCGGTTGTTGATGTTGCATGCTTGATATGAGCGTCTAAATCGTGTATAAAAAAAAAGCGCAGTTGTAATTGGTTAGCCGGTGCTAGCAGACACACAAAGACGAAGAACGCAGTGACGATGAACTTTCGACTCAACTTGATTGGCTACTTCGGGTCATAGATTTGACTGCGGTCTGACTCGACGTGCAGTCTAGCCTCTTTTTGTTTTTCGCGGGGAGGGGGGAGAGAGGGGGGTGGCATCCGTCTATCGGCATAGTGTTTTAGAAGTCAGCAACATTGATTCCCAAGCTGCCAACAGCAGAAGTCGTGTCCGCCATGGCTGAAGGAGGGTCTGACTGCCGTAAGGATCTCCTCTTTTTTTATATACTACATTTGTGTTACGATGACGCTCTTTTACAACCAAGTTCTTTTACCCATTGCGTGACCGATAGTGCGTTCAGTGTCGATTTAAGGGGGATTCCCTCGCGATTTATTCCTAGACTTTTCCTCGGTAAGTGGCGCAGATTTTTTTTTCGGGAACAAACGAGTTGCTCGCTGCTGCGCCTGCAGCTCGGGCGCTCGGGGTTGCCTCGGGCCACGGTCTGCTATACTTCGTTTCACCTTATGTTGTACCGCAGCGAAGGCTAGAAGCGCGAGCTCATAGCGTTGCCAGCTGCCCTTGGTGCACGAGAGCTTGCGCCGCCGAGATCTGCCCTAGAGCAAGGAGCTCGCGCTTGTAGCCTTTCCTGCGGCACAACACAAGGTGAAACAGGGTATAGCTATGACCTAAGGCGAGCTAAGTTTTGATCGCCCTGTGTCCACCGCTACCGACAGTTCTTTGAGACTTGGCTTTTATTTCCGACTGACTCCCAAGTTGGAACCACGGTTCGAACGTATTTTATAAACGCCCTATTCGCTGATGGTGTTGTGCGTCGGTGGTGCCTTCGGGTTAACAGCGCTCGCAGTTGCGTCATTTGAGTGTAGGTGGAGTCGCTCACGCAATTGACGCCCTGACATCATGTATCGGCATGGGCGGCGTACTTCGCTTGGTCGTCGCGTGTAGTTTGGTACCGACGTATACGCGGCGGTCTGACATAATCGCTCCACAGACAGCCTTCAGAGTCAAGCTAGTGCAGATCATGCACGAGTCCTATTGGCGACGTGCATGACCGAACGTGGCGCTGTGATCGGCTTTCCACAATTGGCCAAATACTATGACGTCTAGAGTATACGACTATTTTTGCTCTCATTGACGGAAATAAGAGTAAAGTCAAACTCTCTCAACTCTGACGGTGTTGATTTCGGAATGTGTTGACGAGGCTTCCACCACGCTTTTTACGCACCATCGAACTAGTCGTTCGCTTCTAATAAGCTTGTTTATGACGTCAGGGATAGGAACCTTAAGATGACGCCATCGAAGCTTCTCGTCGCGAATATGTGTACTAGAAGCATAGCATATTTAGTGGGACTAACGTATACAAAGAAGGGCTTCTGACCGTTGTCTCGTTCAGCGCTTGTGCGTACTTCGCGTGCTATGCTCGCTTTCGTATTCGACCAATATGCGCGCGATGGGCTGCGCAGATGGCACGGGGAGCTGCGTGACCTTCACAACCCAGTATTTCGTAAACAAAAAGCTTCTGGTCGCTGCGATCCTTAGTGTTCGTGCGTGTGGCGGGTGCTTTGGACGCTTTCCGAAGCAACGATCAAGCGTGTGCTGGCGTCTAAGGGTAGCACGATGGGCTCTGATTTTAAAAAAACATTAAATGGGCGATGCAACGATTTTTGTACTTTGCCCAAATACCGCAAAGAGCGGATCCCTTAAGTTAATGACCTGTGAAGCACGCGTTAGTTTTTCATACACGCAATAGATGTCGCAGAAAAAAAAATTAAAGAAAAACGAGCAGCGTTCACCCCCTCAACTCGCAGCCAGAACAAGCGGCCAAGTGATCTGGAGCCGATTATATGCCGCCAATGTTGATCATAGCCACGCGCTGGGGTTGGCAAGGCACAGGACACGCGCGGAGTTCCAGACATCGTTATGGTTCGGCTATTGTCGTCATTGCAGCGATTGGACACGGGCCACTACCCGAACGCTTCTCTGGCTATCGATTATCACAAGTCCAAATCGAGTGCCCACGCAATGCTCAACCAGTCTATGAGCCGCACTCGAATACCGTCGCTGGAGGACACTGCGAGTTCCGCCATCAAGTTTCGCAAAGGAGAGATTGAATGAAAACGCTCGCTTTTGTCCTTGAAATTACACCGCAACAAAGGAATTTCCTGGCCAGTGGTGTTGCGTGCGAGTATCCTTGAGTCCCACCAGTGCCAGTAAGCTCGTGTAAAGCGAAAAACATTCCAAACAAATATCGCTGCAGCGGCCCTTCTAAGCGGTGCATAAGTGGTATTAGCATCTGTCAGCGTCTGCAGACCGACGCTAATAAAACGTAAAAAACAAAAACACCTTTAGCGTTTTATAAAGATACCAATATTTGTTTACCTTTGACTTTTCAGTGATGTGTTTGATTTCACAAATTTATTTCTCGTGTGCAACATGAGGGACCGTGCTGAGGAGCGGGGCATTCCTGAAGAAGTGTAGTGCGCGCGTGTAGAAGCGTCGCCCGTTGAGGCAGACCAACTTCTGGGCTGTGCAACCATATACGCACCCCGTTTTTGTGTTACGTTAGCCAGATGTCCAAAATCGACATAGTTTAACTTACTGAAGTTTTTTTAAGGTGCACATATCGCACGCGATACCGCCTCGCGGAGCAAAAAAATCAGCTGAATGGCGGCGGACGCGATCGGACGACGGATCTTAGTCTCGACAGCAGCTCCACGGCTTCATCCCGACCGGCTACTGAGGTGTCAGAATCGCGCGCCGATTTTGACACCTCCCACTGTAACATCTCCCCTTTAAGCCACCGTAATCTGACCTGGAGACATAAAATGGGCTGCGCTTAGAGTATTGGCACTCCGTTCCCCGACATTGCTGTGGGCGTCGCCATTTTGGTTCCTATGCAGAGCAGACGCAACTGCCGATCGTCATGATTCCAAAGTGCGACTACCTCAGCATTAGATTCGCTGTGAGGAAGGTGGTGTACGATTGCTTTGCTTGGTCGCGAACTGTTTAAACATTTGAGGAGAGCAGAATAGCGCGTTTCTTGCGATTTCAGATAAAGCTTCAGATAACTGGCAACCATGATTTTAAGACACAATATGGCCAAGTGTCGTTACTTTGAAGCGTAGCTTATTTAGGGGCACTAATATTGTCACGAATTAAGGTGACGAAAAGCCGAACAGTGAACTGAAAGATAAAGATTTAATGGGCGAACTTGTGCCAACCAAAAATAAATAACGAAAGAGCGTCGAGGTAGCAGAAAAGCGGGCGGCGGTTCGGCGGCACTACAGAGCGCTAGCGAAACTGGGACTGACTCGACAAGGTCGCGGGAGCCGCTTATCTACCCTGCGTCACTATCTCGAAAGTTCGGCAAAGAAGGTTCGAGCGTCGCGCGCTCGGGGCGAGGATGAACTGGCACTTTCGAGAATAACAAAGCAGAAGGAAAGTTACGTCTGCTGCGAGAATGACCGGGAATCTTCTAGAAGACCGTGACCGAGCGTTGCCTTCTCGGCTCTGCGGGTGGCAATATGACCTGTACTTCATTTTAGGTTAAGCCCAGACGCAGCCAATGCTGGAAGCGAGAGCTCGGGGCTTTCAGCGTCCCTGCCAAGCACGCACACCCGTGCAGTGCAAGCACTGTTGTGGGCAACGCGCTTGTAGCATCGGCTGCGTTTGGACTTCAACTGAAGCGAAGTATAAGGATTCGTGGAGAGCGAGTTTACGTGGCACTTTCTTGCCGCTAGATTTCCTGCATAGGTCGTGGCATCGCCCGCGGTCACTCTAAAATTAAAAGTGAAAGCTTGTCGCGCGGTGCCGAGACAGCACGTTGCCATGGCATCACTACGTCATACATGCGTCGCCTCTCATTGGTCCTATTTTTTTTGTATAATAAAATGAGTGTGTTTGTTGATACAACCGGAATTTAGTCTGCTTCACTGGGCGTCTGTATGGTGTCTCAACTGTAGATGACCAATTTAGTCACTGCGGCACAACAGCTAACAAAGGGGCTTTAAACGAGCCATGAAACGATTTTTCTACGTTCTCTAAATACTACCTAAAATCACTCTCAAACGTTACTCACTAAATAAACTTGCGTTAGTTTTTCTTTTCCTCCTCCAAACAATGGCAGTCGCCAAAAAAAAAATTCAAGAGACATGAGCATTGTTCATTCCCTCAAATCGGAGCCATAACAAGCGGCTACCTGGTTGGTGCCTATACTATGATGCCCACGTCAAGGCCCCTATGCACAGTTGCGTTTGAGAGCGGTTGAGTGCGTTTGACTGCATTGCGTCGAGAACCGAAAGCGAGTTACCGCCGGGCACATCTGTGCTTCGTATGAAGCGTGGAATCCAAATCAAGGAATCATCTTGGCACGCGATATAAGCAGCAGGAATGCCCTGGTTTCTCGCAGCCACAATACACTCAAACGTAACTGAGCAGAGAGGTCAAAGGCCGGTTCTCAGATTCAGCGAGGCGCGGCCGTAGCTGTGTACGCGAATGCTGAGCGCGTGCTGATGGCGAGCTTCCACACTTCTTTTGCAACGTGCATTCCTCACCATCAAGAGTGCTGGTCTTAGCAGCCTATAGGGAGTATTCACTGGCGGCCATATCTGTGTGCGCGAATGCTGAGCGCGTGCTGACGGCGAGCTTCCACAGTCTTTTGCATCGTGCATTCCGCACCATCAAGAGTGCCGCTCTTAGCAGCCTATTCATGTGAGCTCGTTCTGAGCATGCGCTCTAAACAGCACCCACAAATATGGCGTCCAGTGAATACTCCCTATTGATGTGAGCTCATTCTGAGCATGCGCTCTAAACAGCACCCACAAATATGGCGTCCAGTGAATACTCCTTATTGACGACGTGCGCCATCGAAAGCGTCGTTGTGGTCGGCCTTCCACGATTGGTCGAATGCTGACTATGGTGTCAGCAAAGGAGTGAGTGAGTGAGAAAACGTATTTATTAAAGGAATGGGATACATCACGATTTCTTGATAAAGTCATCCAATCGTGACGGGGGAAGGGGATTATGGGAAGGGTAGGGGGAGGAGGCTAAATGTAACAGGCGATCCCCGATGAGCGGACGAAACTAATCAGGGAATCGAGAATGTGTTTGCGGTGCGGGTGCTCGAGCCTGGGGCGGGTCCAGTCCTCGTACGTAGCTGGTCTTGCCTCTTCAGGGAGTGAGTTTATGGCGTCGTTACGATGCTCTGCGACCCCCTCGCACGTCCAGACGAGATAGATGCACGTGGCTGGAATCCCGTAGTGCATGCAGAGCGGATCAGGGCCGACCTCTTCAGGTGTGGACGGGCGGTGAAACCTCGCCAGCCAGATGGGCGTAATTGCCGTCTTCGTTTGAAGCCTGCGTCTGCAGACCCGTTCCCACCTGCTGTAACCTGGGCCCGTTTGCTCGAACCACTAACCGCGGCTAAAGTTAGCCGCAGTACCTAGGAGAGGGATTTTGAGATCACGTGACTGGGGCTCGGTGGGGATGCGGAGAAACATGGCGGTGCCCCAGTGAGTGAGCACCGCTCGCTTTGGAACTAATATGTCGTTGTAGCTGCAATATCGGGCGCGTTAGTCAGCAACGAATGGTGCAGGAGGCTTTCGCTTTGCCTTACCTCACTTAAACCGCAAAGCATGGGCAATGGCATCGCCGCATTTTTTAGATGGTGTTTCGATTCTTGGCACTCCTAAGCCTAAATGAACGCGATAATTGTCGGCATGACAACGTCTTTGGAAAGCGGATTGTCGATAGCACACAAAAGCAGACGGCGTCCCAACTGACTCTTTTCTAAATTATCCAAGCATCGCGTAGAGAACGCTGGAAGTGGACGGTGATCTACGGTTCACGCGCGCTGGCCTTCCTCTTATAAAAGATTTGAAGTAGAAAATCATAATAAGGCTTTAAGGGCACATGGTAAGGTAAAATTGAAAAAAAAAAAATCGATTTTAGTTTTTTTCGCATATTGAAAAGTTTAGTTCTTTCTGCACATTTTCCATTGTCCCAGTGTTTTTGGAAAGCTATATTTCGGGCTGAAAATCACTTCTTCCGAAAGCAAGTAGCAGGTGACTACGCCTCCTTTTGGGATACACTCCCTGTTTATCGATGAATTCTCCAACAAAACAAAATCAACACAAGACCTAAAAGCTTGCCCAGTAACAGATAATCTAAAAAAAATTATTCCGCAACTATTGCATAGCTTTTTTTTCAACCAAGACAATCACGAGACGCTGCGCACGTTTTTCCCAGGTGTGTAACGTGTGTACATTCAAGTGTTTGTGTTTTCATAACGACAAAATGGCGCCATTGAATGCTGTTCCTTTATTCAATGGTGGCAGCATTGCACAAGCTGATGTTTTGAAGTTTTGTGGATGGAACCCTGTTTGGAAAGCCATCAAGTGGCTGAGGGAAGTTGACATCACTCTAATATACTTCACGGACCAAGCGACATGGCAGGTCACAAAAGAGTCCCGGCAAGCAAGGTGATAAGCCTAAAGGCGAAGATATGACTTTAGCAATACCTTTCAAGCTGGCGGCTATTGAAAAAATGACTGTAAGGCTGTTGGTGCCAATAGAAATTTGTTATTCACCAGTTTTTTTACATTAAACTTAATTATCTCAAAACAGTGTTTTTTAATACATAGGTACCATTTTTTCCTTAACCTGACATTACAGAGGGTTGATTTTTTATTCCTACCGCATACATGGGTGTTCAAAAATACTGAACTAAAATTAAAAATGTGCACCTAGCCGTATTTGAGTTACAAAGTCTTTAATAGATAAAAAAAACTAAAATTTCAATACTAGAATAAAAAAATATAAAAAACTTATTTTAAATTGGTTCAAATAATTCTAGTTCAGTGAATAAAACACTATTTCGAACAAAATGATATATGCATAACAGAAATACTCCTGATTGTCACCGAGAAAACTGTTCCTCAACATGGCCTCAAATGCATGGGGAGTATAGGACTTACCTTGTGCCCTTAACGAACGCGCGTGCAAGGCAAAATTTGTTTTATACTTTTTGCTTTAGAACGTTTACTACTGCAGACGCCAGCACGTGCGACGCGTGCAACTACAGTCGTAGCATGCACCTCGGTGCTTGGATAATTTAGAAAAAAAGGTCTGTTGGGACGCCGTCTGCTTTTGTTTGCCATCAACAATCCGCTTTCCAAAAACGTTGCTATGCCGACAATTATCGCGTTCATTTAGGCTTAGGAGTGCCCAGAATCGAAACACTATCTAAAAACTGCGGCGATGTCATTGCCCATGCTTTGCGGTTTAAGTGAGGTAAGGCAAAGCGAAGGCCTCCTGCACCATTCGTTGCTGACTAACGCGCCCGATATTGCAACCACAACGACATATTAGTTCCGAAGCGAGCGGCGCTCACTCACTGGGGCACCACCATGTTTCCCCGCATCCCTACCGAGCCAGTCACGTGATCTCAAAATCCCTCTCCTAGGTACTGCGGCTAACTTTAGCCGCGGTTAGTGGTTCGAGCAAACGGGCCCAGGAGGGACAGGGTCTTCATCGGGTGGGAGAAGGGCGCCGAGTCTGAGCTTCCTGGCAGCTCTCTCCTCTTTTTTTATCTCTTCAATGTCGGGTGGGAAGCCCGGGTCTTCTTCCACGAGGGGGGGGGGGGGGGGGGGGGGGGGGGACCGTGGCCAGGTGAGGGCATAAAACCTGCATGTAGCTGCGCCCTCGCGGCCTCGTTCGCCCTCTCGTTCTCCGGGACACCTTCGTGTCCGGGGACCCACGAAAACACGATGTTGACTCGCGGACGAGATTCAACAATGATGCTCTTGATTTGTTTTACCACCGGATTTGTGCTGTTGCCCCGGTCGCATTCTTGCAGAGCTTCACGGGAATCGGTGAAGATGCGTGCTTCAGTGACTGTTCGGGGTAGCGTATGAGCCGCCTCTTGGATGGCGTGAAGCAGCGCTAATAACTCTGCCGTTTTCGGGCTGCTGGTTTTGTGCGTGATGCCACTCCATGTGGTGTTCCTGGAGACAGAGTGCCATGCAATCGCTGAGCGGCCCGCGTCGTCTCTGGCAGCATCTGCATACATGACTTCGGCACCGGTCAGTGAATTTATCTCTTCGAGGTGTTTGTGCTTGCGCCTTCCTTTGTGTTCCATTCCTTGATCGGTTTGATCGGTTTGAGTACTGGTTTGATCGGGACGACAAGCTCGTTCTCCCATGGCGGAGATGGAGTTGGCATTGCTGCTGTTTTTGCGAGGAGCTCATGTTTCTCAAGTTTAGTGAGAATGATTCTGCCCGATGGAGATCTGGATAGGCGATTTTCCTGCCCAACAACCACCTCCTTGGCAATGTCACAGCTGTTCACACGGTGTAAACTTGGGTAAGCCTGTAATGACTCCCATTGCCTTTCTGTTGAGTACGATCAGCGCTGCTTCTTGGGTCTTGGTCAGGCGCAGGTAATTCAGACCGTGGACGACCTTAGAAACCAGAAGAGACCTGACGAGTTTCTTGAGAAGGTCCTCTTGGGCACCCCATGCCTTGCTGGTAATTTTCTCCAGAAGGTTGATTCCTTTGTTCCACTGAACTTTGGTTTGTTTGAGCCAGCTTGACGCGCCTCCACATCGGTCGAAGGTGACGCCGAGAACCTTTAAGGCGTCAGTAGACTTAATGCTGGCGCCGTTCAGGTGGAGGCGAATGGGGTGCTTGGGCTCGCGTCGTGTCTTGGAAACGACCATGTACGCAGTCTTCTCGGTGGAGAGAGTAAGTCCGGACTGCACTGCGAATGCGTTGGTAACGTCAAGGGCGCGCTGCATATTCCGCTGTTGGGTTTTCGCAAGGCCCTTGGTAGTCCAGAGCGTGACGTCATCGGCATAAATGGTAAGACTGACGTCCGGAACATCTTGCAGGGCGAAAGCCAGATCCGCCATTGCCATATTAAACAGCGCGGGGGAGATTACCGCTCCCTGCGGGACTCCTACGTTATTGTGCTTCCACTGGCTCGAAGTTAGCGGTATGGGTCTCAAATTTTGGATTGAGGTAGGCGGTTTTGCGGGCTTGGGTATGGGGAGGACTGTCGATTTCTTCCAGTCTGCCGGGATCTTGCCGCAATCCCACGCGTCGTTGTACATCTGCAGGAGTTCTTTCATGTCCTCTGTTGGCAGGTTCCGAAGGGCGGTGACAGAGATGCCGTCAGGGCCAGGTGCCGTGTTGGTCTTGGCGGATTCTAGAGCTTCGATGAGTTCGCCCAGCGTGGAGGGGGCGTTCTCCGGTTCCTCGACGTTGACCAAAACCGGAGCGTAGATCTCAGTTCCAGGTGGCGCGGATTGTTGCGGGAAGAAGAAACTACCGGCTTCGTTGACTAGGTCATCTTCCGACACTCCGAGGCGCAGGGCTAAGTTGCTGCCAGTGTTGCGAGCCTTGGTTTTCCCCGCGAGGCCTTTGTAAGTCCGCCAGATCCGGCGCAGGCCAGTCCTCTTATTGAATGAGTTGCACAGTTCCCTCCATCGGTTGCGGAAGAGTTTCAGAGTGTAGCATTTGGCCCTGGCGGTTGCCAGGTTGAGCTTGACCTTGCGTCTGAGTGTCCTCTTTGTCCTGTATGTCATTAGAGCCGATAGTCTCGAAGCCCAGAGATTCGTAAGGTGAAGATCCGGCGTCGGGGTATCCTCCTTGACTTGGTACGTGGTCTTGGAATGATTTACCGCTTCCACAATTCTGCGATCAAGCGGAAGGTCTCTGAGGCTGTCCATGTTGGCACGAAAGGCATCCCACTTGATGAAGGTGACGGGTTTCTTGGGAGACTCTCGTAGCAGGAGGTCTATGCGGATTGGGAGGTGATCACTTCCCATGGGGTCAGGCAACGTCTTCCACCTAACTTTGAGGTTCTTGGAAACCTACGTAAGATCGGGTGATGCGTCCGTTTCGGAGTCGTGCTGAAAGAGTCAGGTATGAGCCCCTTTGTCGTTGTGTAGTTGTAGGCGGAGTGCTTCGCACGTGGCCTTGAGTTCTTTGCCTCTCGTGTTTCTGATTTCGTAACCCCACAAATTGTGCATGGCATTGAAATCTCCAGCAACGACGGTAGGCGACCAGCAAAGGAGTTCTCACAGAGTGAGGACTTCCAATTTGGACGGTGTTGACAATGTTGGTTCAAGAACGCTATGATTTGAAGCTTCTGCCATGCTAATTACAAACACCATTCAACTTGTTGTTCACAAGGTAATGACGTCACGAAAGGTAACCATAGGAGGGCACCACCGAAACATCTCGGCGCTAATAGCGCTGTTCACGTGTCGTCAGCTACTTGTCGTCTACCATGAGCAACAGTTTTCACGGTGCGATACAAAGCTGGTGAACGCTCCCGTCAAGACGGGGTTAGCGCGAGGCCAGCGCTATGCTTGTAGCGCTCTGCTGCATGTATGAACAGACCTTGATCATAGCCAAGCGCTGGGGTTGGCAAAGTAGAAAACGTGTGCTGGCTCCAGGCATTCTTAGAGTTTGGGTATTCTCATCACCGCCATGGTTGGACACGAGCCACTGTCCGCCAAGGCCTTGATCGTTACGGAGTTCTTGTGTCCAACCAATGAGCCGCACTCGGCGGTTGTCAGGCGGGTAAACTCGATCCTGAAATTCCGTAATCAAGCTTTTCGAAGGCAAGACTGAAAGAAATAGTCCCATTTTTTCCTCGCTATTTAACCGCGACAAAAAGCTCCTGAATCGATGGTGGTTTCTGCAGACACACGGGCCAGACTAGGACCAGTAAGCCTCTGAAAAATCACAAACATTCCAACTCGATATCGTTTCATGACCCCTTTAACATGCACCACGTAGTAGTGAAACACGACCAAATGACGGTAATATGCTCATCCAGATTGAAACGGGCAGGGGTGGGGATTGAGCCCAGGATCCCTTGGTTCTGCAGCCTAAGCTTTCGCTGCACGTGCTCCGAGCTGGTGTGCGCTAGCCTCTACGCTAGCCCAGTATAAAAGGCTCTGCGCTAGCCCACTTGGCCACAGTTCCCCCCTTTTTTATGAGGTCCAGCAGACAGAAATCTCACAGAGACCATAGACCATTTTACGCGATTCAATGTCATCTTGATGCTCGAAAGGTAGTTTAACGCTTCCCAGAGCCTCTATGCCTGTCAACGCAGCTGCTCCTTCGCGCAAATCGCGACACTTCTCAACAAAGCACCGAATCCTAAAGCCCCTAGTGGCGCCATTTATTGCTGTGGAAATGCTCGAGAAACGTGCCGCGCGACCCTTCTGGGAAGAACATGGCGTCTGAACTCTAGCTCAGTGCTGCGCTGCGCCGCCATGATCTTCCCAAGGGCTGCACGTTGCACGTGCCTTGTGCATCGACGCACCTTGCGGTACTTTGGATCATGAAGGGGCTTTACCAAATCCTAAAGCCACTTTATCCTAGGGTGCCTCAATGTCTTTCTGTTTAGGGTGATGCCACCCTTTGTAGTACCCGATGCCGACAGCACGCGCTCGTGGGGAAAATACAAAGAAATCGACGAAAACAAAATGTCGCCATAGCACAGTCAGCGCCAAAAACGCGCGCAGGGACAAGCTCTTTCACGCGCTTCTCAACAAAAAAGAAAATAAACGTGTGGGACAAAAACATTGATCTCTATGTCTATTTGTTGGATCGCGTTTGACCAGCTCCTCCTATGGACCGGAATGCGGTCACTGGCGGCCATCTTTAGGTAGAGTTATATCATCTCTAGCCATCATAGTAATATGGCGGACAGCGCAATGGCGGCAGGCTGCCATAAAAATAGCCGTAGATCTAGTACACTATACCGTGGGTGACATTTCGTGCTTGATTGAAGTTGTTCGACGAAGCAGATTCTTGAAACCCGGTGTGAACGGTAGCCTCATCTTTGAGGACCCGGCAAAAGTTCTACGAAAGCGCAGCACCGGGGGAAAGCAGCGCAGCTCGCATCAAAAGCAGACTCCGTACCGTCGTCTGCTTTCGATGCTTCTTTCGATGCGACTTTCGATACGTGCTGTGCTGCTTTTCTCCCGGTGCTGCGATTTCGTGAAACTGTTACCAGGTCCTCAAAAACCGGACTACTGTTCACGCCGGGTTTCAAAAACATGTTTCGTCAAATAATTTTAATCAAGCACGCAATATCACCCACGCTATTTTGACAGCAGCCTGCCAACCCACCTGTCAAAACGCTATCTGCCATGGATGAATGATAGCGGCTGCAGCAGCTTACATTGGCTAGAGGTGATATAACTCTACCTAAAGATGGCCGCCAGTGACCGCATTCGCGGAGCGGGCAAACGCGATCCAGCAATTGTCATAGAGATCAGTGGACAAAATGGCCAGATCTCTCCACCCTAAGCAAAGCGCACATGAAGGGACCCTACTTTATCCTGGGAAAAGTGGCGCCATTCATTTTTCATTTCATTTCATTTATTGGTACCCTCGGGGCCCGAAGGCATTACAGAGGGGGGGGGGGGGGGATTATTACGTACAAGTTAATAGAACACTCAAATCACAAATCAAGTTCTAGTAGTATGGATACAGCATTTTTAAAATCAACAGGATTAACAATTGTGGCGATGGATGGGGAAAGGTGATTCGAGTCAGCAGACGTACGAGGTATGAATGATCTGGAAGTGCGCAAGACACGTGACGCGTGCCACTTCTGGGAACAACATGGCGTCTGAAATCTAGTGAGCTCAGTGCTGTGCTGTGACGCCGTGATCTTCCCAAGGGCTGTACGTTGCACGTGTCTCGTGCATCGACGCACCTTGCGCTCCTTTTGAAACTTGAAGGGGCTTTACCGAATCCTAGAGTTCCTGTATAGGGTCCCTACGGGAGCCGAAGTTGCGCGTTCATCTCAGTAACGCCGTCTTTCCTGCACGGCATGTTGATCCCGCTCGTCACGTGACTGAATTTGGCGAATAGCGGCGCCGCGCGTTCGAGGCGCAAGGCGCGTTTAAAAGCAGGGGAACGTACGGCGGGGCGCCGTGCAACGTCTACTTTCCTGCACGGCACTTGATCCGGCTCCTCACGTGATCGGATCTCGGCGAATAGCGGCGCGGCGGCACGTGGAAAACAGACGCGCAACTCGGGCTCCCATACGCTGCCTAGACAGGAACTCTACCGAATCCCGCCCCACAGCGCCCTCAACGGCCCCTCAAAACGAAACAGAGCAGGAGTAACACTGAGCGCGCGAAATTCGGACAGCTGAGACAGCGCCTTGCTCAATTAGAGCGCATTACCTCTTATATCACCGTGCTCGATCGTCGTGCGTAGCGGTGTTCCGGCGATCCGCAGTTCACATCGCGAAGCCCTATTATTACCCAACTTCGGCAAGTAGTTTGCAAGTGAGTGACGAATTGATAAATACGCTTGTCCGGCCCTTGCGCGCTACCAGTGCTAGTCACAGCATCATCCGACCTCCCAGCAAGTGTAGCAATAATTTCGGCTATGTTGTCCCATCCTGCTGTAAGATGAATGCAGGTTCTCGAGTTATCTGCACCGGCACATATCAGAGGCTGCACCACCCCTGCGGCCAACACAACACTTGCAATGCCTCTCCTGCTCATGTTATATGGTGAAACCGAAGACCAAGACCCATTGGCATGGTCTTACAAACCGCCTGGATTGAGTACTCCCGTACCCCTCACCGCTCAGAAGAACTATTTAATCTGCTCAACATTCTCAAACATTTTGCGACAGGTATGTTATCACGCAACGTGAGGAACTAGCGGTCCCTTGAGACACTTCTCAGGTTAGCAGAGGGCCTCCTGCGACTCTCCTCTGCGTCTGCTCAACCAACAACGAGGCTCATTGCCATGAACTTGTGTGCCTCATTGGCACGAGGTTGTTCGGGTGACTTCAAATAAACTATGCTTTCCGTGAAACAGAAAAAAAAACTGAGACGTTTACGTTGTCCGCGAGTTCTTGCTGTTGTTCCGTCGATCAGAGTTGTGTTTGCACTCGCGTTGGTATGCTCACTCCTCATTTTGTCCGGAGACGTAGAAATGAACCCCGGCCCCAAGAATGCTCCCGACCAGCCAACTCTCGCTACGTTGCAAGAGAAGCTGGAAGCTCTCCTCCTAAAGACTGAGTTAAACCACCAAGAAAGTCTGTCAAAGCTTAGCGCGATCACAATAGGGGTCGGTGAATTAAGCGAAAGGGTCACGAGTCTTGAAAGAAAGGTTGAGGAATTGTCGGGAACTAATGAAGAAGTTACTAGAGTCTCTCAAGACCTCCGCTTGCTGGAAGAAAAAGTCGAATCAATATCGTTAAACACTGAAACTACACTAAACCTTGCGAGCGACCTCAACGCTCTTGATAACCGTATCCGCCGGAATAATCTTGTATTCAAAGGCATTCCAGAGGAACCCAGGGAAACCTGGGCCAGATCTGAAGAAATAATAACTTGCTTTGTCAAAGAACACTTAGATATAGAGGCAGGTGTAATTGAAAGAGCCCATCGGGCAGGTAGAAAGAACGCAAACTTCCCCCGCCCCATCATTGTAAGATTTCTTAGCTTCAAAAGTAAGCAATCGATTCTAGAAAACGCACACAAGTTGAAAAACCTAGAATCTCCTAAGGTATGGATTGAGGAAGACCACTCGCCATTGATCCGTGAAGCACGCAGAAAGCTTTGGGATTACGCAAAAACGCATCGTAGTCCCCAATCACGCGTGCGTCTAGTGTTTCATAAACTTTTTATGAATGACAAGGTGTTTTTTGTACGATACCCAAACAGACACCGTTGTTGAGTCGCAACGGTCTATTCCAAGCCGAATTACAAACTGACTAAAAAAGAAAAAGAGTACGTCTCATGATTTGTCCTTTTTTCTTGCCAACTTTCGGAGCATACTATCTAAACAAGATGCTCTCGCTGATACAATTGCAATGTGCAACCCCGACGTCGTGTTAGGAACGGAGACTTGGCTTTCTGATAATATACTGAATAATGAGTTAGTACTCAACCATGACTTTGCGATTTTTAGAAAAGATAGGATACAGTCACGTGGCGGTGGAGTCCTTATTGCTGTCAAAAGAAATTTGCCCGCTGTTCCCATTCTAATGGATGACAACATTGAAATAATCTGGGTGCGTGTAAAGGTTGCTTCCTCTTTCATTTTAGTAGGTGCATGCTATCGACCGCCGAACTCTTTGTCTGATTTCGTTGATGACCTGTATACCTCTATTGGAAATGTTACTTCTCGTTATCCAAGCTTGCCTGTTTTTCTTGGAGGTGACTTTAACTTTCCCGGGATTGAATGGACCACTGTTAATGTGTCTGACGAATGTCGCAACAATTCGCTTACATCCGCCTTTCTAAACATCTCGCAATCATTTTGCCTGACCCAAGTAGTACTTAAACCCACTCGGGACGATGCAATTTTAGATTTATTGTTCACTTCTGTGCCAGAATATTTAAAAAAGGTCACGTGTCTTGACAAGATCAGTGACCACGTGGCTGTCTTGATTAACTTCAGTATATCTATAAGAAATGCTCCCTTACAGTCCAAGGAAATTCACGACTTCTCTAAGGCAAACATTGATGGCATAAACAGTGTTTTAGAAACTTTTATTGGCGAATTTAATTGCGATTTCTTTTCTAGGTCAGTAGAAGAGAATTGGCAAAGGATAAAAAATAAGCTTAAAGACATACTTGCTACATTTGTTCCAAAAATTACTATACCTGATGCATCGGAAAAGCCGTGGTTCACGAAATCCCTGAAAAAAATGCTGAACACCAAAAGACGTCTCTTCAAAAAGGCACAATCTCGGGATACTGACGAATTATGGTCTCAGTACGATACTCAGGCTAAGCTGTGCAAACGTGAAACCAAGGTTGCAAAATCCAACTTTTACGGCAATGGTCTAAAAAACTTGATGCAAAAAAATCCCAAGAAATTTTGGAAAATAATTAGCCCACCTAAAGACACAATTCCTAATTGTTTCTTAGACCAGCATGGAAATGTAATGTCACCAACGGAGTGTGCAAACAAATTTAATGAGTACTTCGGAGATGTTTTTACCGAAGAGTCTTACCCGCTGCCCCAGTGTGATTTGGCACACAACCATTCTTTATTATCGAAGATTAAAATTGACCCGGATGGTATTAACAATATAATATAAAACCTGCCAATCCAGTCTTCTACAGGTGCCGACGGCATCAGTTCCAAGCTACTAAAACTTACACAGCCATATGCCGGGCTTCTTCTTGCACAGCTTTATCAACAATCCTTAGACCAGAGCATTATACCGCATGACTGGAAACATGCAATCGTCACTCCAGTTTACAAATCTGGTAGTAAATCGTTGTTTTGTAATTATCGACCGATATCTCTCACCAGTGTCCCATGCAAGATTCTTGAGCATGTTCTGTACACTCATATAATGAACTTTCTTGTAGACAATGGTTTCATTTTCATAAATCAGCATGGCTTTCAGAAGAACCGGTCTTGCGAAACCCAACTTTTTGAATTATTAACAGATCTACACACAAACATACATTCGCGCTTTCAAACTGACACTATTTTTATTGATTTTTCTAAGGCGTTCGACCGCGTGCCACATAAACGCCTACTTAAAAAACTCGAGTGTCTTAATATTGATAGTTCTTTAATTAACTGGATTCGGGAATTTTTGAACCAACAGAACACAGGCAGTTTCTTTTCATTGTAATGTTTCTTCTAGTATTAATGTGAAGTCTGGAGTTCCTCAGGGATCGGTTTTGGGCCCCTTGTTATTCCTTATCTATATTAATGATATTGCCACTAGCATTTCCTCAACAGTCAGACTCTTTGCAGACGACTGCGTTATTTATAGAACTGTAAAAAACCAGACCGACTGTCTCTCACTACAGCATGACTTAGACGCCCTCTCTTTATGGTGCGACCGCTGGCAAATGAACATCAATAATTCAAAATCTAAATTTATGAGCTTCTCCACAAAAAAAATCCACTGTAAGTTTCAACTACTCAATAGGACATTTATCAATTGAGAAAGTAAATAAGTACAAATATCTAGGAGTTATTTTGAGCGAGAACCTACACTGGCAGGACCATGTAAATTATGTGGCTAGCAAGGCTAGTAGGTCATTAGGTTTTCTAAGACGAAATTTATATCTGGCACCTCCGGACGTTCGTTTACTCGCTTACAAGTCATATGTTCGGTCTCAATTAGAGTATGCCTCTATCATATGGAATCCTTGTCAAGACTACCTTATTCAACAAATAGAGTCAATTCAGAATAGGGCAAGCAGATTTATTTACAAAGATTACTCTCGACACTCCAGCGTATCTCAACTGAAAGAAAAAGCTGACTTGCCACTCCTCTCTATCAGAAGAAAACTTTCTAGGCTAACCTTCGTCCATAACATCTATTATAATAACCCACTCCTCAAGCTTAAACTATTAAAGCCGCCACACCGTATTTTTCCTCGATTTGACCATCAGCATAAGGTATTACTACAAACATCACATACTAAACTTTTCCAGACGTCACCTCTACAGTTGGCAATTTCCGACTGGAACAAACTTCCAGCCAACATTGTAACTTTAGCAAATGTCGACGAATTTAAAAATGCGTGTGCTCAATACTGCGTAAATTGAAATGTATGTTTTCCACGTGTTTTCATTATATTGTTATTTTTGCATGATGTGTGTTCATATTTTCACTGTTCTGTTTTCCTTGTATACTGTTGAATTTCCCCCCTCATGTATGCCCCCTTGGGGCGCTTGTGAGGTACAAATAAATGAAATGAAATGAAATGAAATATCTCTAATGAAAAACTAGAGCGCAGCACTTAAGGGGGAGGAGGAAGCGGAGAAGGAGGGCGTATGGAGGGGAGGGTATGCCCCTCCTCCTCTTCTGTATCCTCCTCCTTTCTTATCCTCTCCCCTCCTCCTCAGCTCCTCCTTTCCTCCTCCTCTCCTGCTGCCACTGAATTTATTCATGGATGACGGTGACACGAAGTCGTCGCGTCATTTTCTCTGCTATATTTAGCGGGGAAACTGAATTGGTGTTAAGATCACGTGACGTTGACTTCCCCGCTAAATTTAGCGGGGAAACTTTTCCCACCAACCTTAGCGGAAAGATTTTCCGCTAATTTTTCGCGGAAAATCTTTCCCGCCAACGTTTGCGGGAAACGTCCCATAATGCAACGCGCGCGGTTCCGCCGACGTCGAGGCCGACGGCGACGCCGACGCCGCTCAACCCGTAAACGGGCGCCTAAGAGCTGCGCTCTAAAATGAAGCGTACACGAAATTTGTGAGAAAGCCTCTTTCTCGTAAGTTTCAAAAGTTGAGCTAGAGGCCTTCTCCGGTGCGGTCTCTAATAAGCTGAGAGACAATCGGTGTACGCCTAATTTTGTCCTACGCATTCGCAGCAGTGTTGCGTGCATTCTTCCTTCCTTTCCGTCGTATATCACAACCAGACAACAGACACTGGCGAGAGGTCAATATATCGCCACTTGCCTCGACAGACGACATTCAGCGCAGTGGAACGATTGCGTTTTAACTATATAGGCTTGATACATTGTCTGGTTTAATGTGTGTTCGACCAACTTCTTTCTCGCTATTTTCAAAATAAACAGTGTTCATTAACAAGCCTCCTGATTCAAAAGTTAACATGACACACCTAGGATCGGGCTATTTTTCACTGGCGTTTTAATTCGTCCAAAACCATTTGGCTGCCCGGCGCTTTCTTCTATAATTGATCTGGGATGCCTCGTAAACTAGCGACAGTCCGTAAGATTAACGCGAGCGGTTGCCAAGGGCTTCTCGCTTCGCCGGCACGATAACCCCTTCCCTGGTGTGCATGCTCCCTGCGAAGCGAAAGGTTGTCTTCCCTGTATCGTGCAAGTCACGCACGCGCTGCATGTAAACCGCGATGTCATATCTCGTTAACAGATAAACTGTTGACACGTGCTGCGCTACCGCGCAGCCGCGTCGTACTATATAACTAATCGCTTCCTGAATAAACGTTGTTGTTGGCTTGACCCATCACGACTGATACATGGTGTCAGAAGTGGGATGCCGTCCACGTCGGCGGTAGCTCAAAATAACGACGTCAGTCACCATAGCTATGGAACTACTCAAGCCACCGGAGCCACTGCTGCTGTCTGGGAACATCGCAAAAAACTGGGACCTGTTCAAGCAGAAATTCGAGCTCTTTCTGAGGGCAACGGAGCCAGCCAAAGAACCAAGGTCGGCATCGGTCAAGACCGCTCTCCTGCTGAGTGTAGCCGGGGATGACGCTTTGGAGGTATTCAACAATTTTGTGTTTGCCGAAAGCGAGAATAAGGAAGATTACGCGACGGTCACACTCAAGTTTAAGGAGTACTGTAGACAACAGCAGAATGAGGTCTACGAGAGGTACATCTTTCGAACAACAACGTTTATTCAGGAAGCGAAGCAGGAAGCGCAGACACTGGCGCTGCTTAGCGCCACCAGCCGGGAGCCAGGCACACTTTTTGCCGGCTGCCCTCGTATTGCGCGCGCTCTGCGTTGACAGGCATTGTGAACTTAATTGTGAATTACTTGGAAGGTTCTTGTTGGACACAAGTGCTGTATTAGTCATCTCAGTGAAATAGGAGAGCACACGATCGTCGGTATGAATCAATTTATATTAAACAGCGATATATGTATATAGAAAAGATGACTATTGCCTAGACACTTTTAGTGCAAACAATTTACGGTAATGTCAAGTTTTATACGGATGATATTCTGAACGTCTTGATGTGATCACTTGTAGCTTTGCGAGTTGTAAGCCAACGTGTGATGTGGCACATGTTACAGCGGATGGGGCCATGCCGGCGTCACCCGATCCTGCACAAGAATTCACCGTGGAACTCTTCAATTGGGAGCTGTGGTCAAGTCTGGCGAAACAGTGCAACGAAATGGAAGTCAGCGGTTCGCTTCGGTGACTGTTCGTTTTTCTATCTCTTCTAACGCGCTTTGTGCGTCACTGTGTGAACAGGGGAGTCTTTAGTTGTAACAAGAGGGGCAGCATGTTTCGTCAATTTCGATAAAGACAAAGCATCTGTTCTGCAGTTCTATTAAAGTAAAAGAATTTCTTTTTTTTCGGTTCACGAAATAATAGAGCGATACGCGCGAATTCACGGCGCGTGACCTTTACATTGCAGCAGGTTGCCTTGGTGGCGTTCACGTTTCGAGCTAAATTCCAAAAACTTTATGAATACTTTTTTTAGCCCGGTTGGTATTTTTATGAAAAGCGTTTTGGGAGCCACTATATGATAGCGTTAAACTCTTTCTCGCGCGAAGAACCTTATGACGCAAGCCCCATGCACTGCGTGTAGTGCTCGGAGCATGACGATGCAACAGCTAACCTATCAGATAACGAAGTTATTTTTCCTCGGATCCTCTTATGACGATGTATGGATATTTTATGCGAACGCCACCTGGCCCCACTATGAACGTGACAAGGCTTTCAAGATATGATTTCGTGGTACTATAATTTCCGCGTCGTTTTCTGGATGCCAGAGCAGGACAGAAATTGGACACAATAACTGCGTTTACGGAGGATCATGGATGAAGAAAGAATAAAACAATTAAAACAGGGACAACACAACCACATCTTTCACAATGAAAGATGTGGTTGTGTTGTCCCTGTTTTAATTGTTTTATTCTTTCTTCATCCATGACCAAAACCAACACGCTCTTCTCCCAAGTTTACGGAGGACTTTTGTGCTCACTAAGAACACAAGTTCCAGCCGAATTATAGACCAACTCAGCGAACGCCACCGGCGCCGCGCGTGCGTGATGGAGTGTGGGCAAGAAGCTCGCCCGTCGCTCATACACAAACCATCCAAACGCGATGTTGTCGGCGTCGGTTAGAGTCCCGGCGCTCTTTTTCACGTTTGACTTGTTGATTTTACGTCTTCCTTGCAATGTCTGACTACTTGAGCGGCCTCAGCGAAATTACCGAGGCTCGTTACACCGCGAAACGTCGCGTGAATAATGTGACATGCTGCTATTCATACCGCGGGAACGCCGCAGAATGTGTACTAAAGACTGATTCGCATGATGAGATTCCACTCACAATTTTCAGTCGCGATGTCGCTCGGGCTGCAAAGGCGTGAACAATAGCTGAGATGGTCGACGTCAATACTGCCAAGATATTGACGTTGACAAGCGTACAATTGATACAGAAATATCTCGCCCCATTCACCAGCATCCTCGTCGAGTTGCCCCGTCGGAACGACAGATCATCAACGAACAAGTGCGCAAAATGCTCGAGCAAGACGTCATATCGCCGTCTAATAGCCCGTACTCATCACCGGTGGTTCTAGTTCCCGAAAAACACAGATCTCTTCGGCTTTGTGTCGACTACAGGAAACTCAACAGCGTCACTAAACAAGATGTCTACCCCCTAACCCGACTAGACGACGCCTTAGATCGTCTCGCGAACGCAAAATTTTTTGACCACCATTGATTTGATTTCGGGATATTGGCAAGTCCCCATAAAACCCGAGGGTGCAAAGAAAACCGCTTTCGTAACACCTGAAGCCCTATTTCAACTCAACACGTTACAATTCGGACTCACCAATGCTCCAGCCACATTCCAGCGACTAATGGATAAAGTTCTGTCATCTCAAATAGACAATGGCCCTGGTCTACCTCGACGATGCCATCATTTATGCCCCTACATTCGATGAGCATCAGTGCCGACTTCGTCTTGTACTGCAGGCTCTATCTGATTCTGGACTTAAACTGACGGCCAAGAAGTGTTTTTTCGGCTTTGGACAAGTCACATATTTGGGACACTCGATCACTTCGGAAGGCATCCTCCCCAACCCTGAGAAAGTGTGATACATTACAGAATATCAAGCTCCGACAACGATCAAAGAGCTAAGAAGCTTTATAGGATATGCGTACTATTTTCGGTGTTTCATAAAATATTTCTCGAGACACACACAACCCCTAACTATCCTCGTACCACCTGGACCTGAGGGGAGACTCAAATTCAGGCATTTGCTGACATCAAGCATGTCTTTTATTTATTTATTTATTTATTTATTTAAATACCCTCAAGGCCCATCGGCATTAAAGAGGGGAGTGGGAGTAACAAAATAACACACAAAAAGAAACAAAAGAGCAGATTACATAAGGTATCATGGCGGCTCAGGACATTAAAGTGTGTTTATAGCATTTTAAAACTTTTGGGTTTACGGAAGCCGGAAGGTGATCCCATTCCAAAGAAGTTTTAGGGACGAATGATAGTAGAAATGCGTTGGTATTAGATTTAAAAATTCCAACTTTGAGGTGATGATCGATGCGAGGTGAAATGCAAAACGGTGGGATGAAAAGACGTTGCTTTAAGTACGGGTTAGCATGACAGATCTTGTGAAAAATACACAAACGAGCAACTTTATGTCGGAGAGAGAGCTTAGGCAGGTGCAAGGGGAATTTCATAGAGCTTACACTGGCAGTGCGGTGATAGTTACTTGGAATAAAACTGGCTGAACGGTTTTGGACCGCATCCAGAACATTAATTAGACTAGACTGACTGGGGTCCCAGATAGAAAAAGCATACTCTAATTTGGAGCGAACGAGAGATTTATACAGTGTTAATTTTAAGGCTGACGGTGCAAGAGCAAAGTTTCTTTTCAGGTAACCATGCATGCGGTTAGCGTTGTTGATGACATATTCAACATGCAGTTTCCAGGAGAGGTTACAAGTAATGTGAACGCCCAAATATGTATAAGAAGCAACTGGGGCCAAAGGGACGCTATTGATATGGTAGAAGAGCACATTAGGACTATTTATTTATTTATTTATTTACAAATATCACTAGTACGTGATATTCTCATAACTTTACATTTAGTAATGTTAAGTTCGATATTTCAAAGTTGACACCAGTGGTAAACAGCATTCACATCTGTTTGGAGCTTTAAAACATCAGAGTCGTTAGTAGATTTAGTATATATTACACAGTTGTCACGAAAAGATCAATTAATGATGAGGCGCAATCAGGTCATTGATGTAAATGAGAAACAGTAGAGGGCCTAATACGAATCCTTGAGGAACACCGGATGTGACGGAAGTGAGTGGAGATGTGTTCTCATTAGCAGTAACAAACTGGTATCAGTTAGTTAGAAAACAGGCTATCAAGGAAACTACGTTAGGATCAATACTTAATTTTTTAAGTTTTAATAGAAACAACTGGTGAGCAACTTTATCAAAGGCCTTGCTAACATCTAGAAAAACAGTCAACTTGGGACCCACAATCAAGGATGGAATGAAGATCGTTAGTAATAACAAAAGCTGTGTCTGACAAGAATGAAATTTGCGGAAAACATGTTGACGCTTGTTAAAAAAAAAGAATTTGATTCCAGAAAATTAACGAGTTGGGAGTATATTATATGCTCTAGTAATTTACAGGGTATGCTGGTAAGCGAGACTGGACACTAGTTAAGGGGGGAATGCTTATCACCTCCTATGTGCAATGAAATCACCCTGGCTACCTTCTAGTCGTCAGGTAAAATGCCAAGTTCAAGCGACTGAAAAAAATATAGTTAAGAAAATATAATAGATGAATACCTAATTGAGTTTTTCAAGAACATTGAGTTAATATTATCAGGACCAGCTGAAGAAGACAGTTTTAAATTCTCTATTAGTTTAACAATACCAGTGGGTTCAATTACAATGCGGTCCACAGGTTTAAATTAGATTCCTGTAGTAAGCGAGATGGCGAATTAACAAAAATTGAAAATGAGTCAGCGGAAACATTGTTCAGGATATCCGCACACACATCACTGGGGATTGCACAATCGTCAACACAAAGCGAAATAGACGACTTCTCTTTACTGTTAACACTGTTACAAAATTGTTGAGACTAGTGGCTAGTAATGTCGGCACGGTGATATTAAAGAAAGAATGTGTGGCGCTTTGAATAGCAGATTTGTACTCCACAAGAGCGTCGTGATAGGCTGACCAGCGATCCGGTTTGTTAGAGGACTTAGCGGCCCTAAACAAACGTTTTTTTTCTTATTGGAAAGCCGCTTGAGTTGTACGTTGAACCAAGGAAAATTAGTGTAAGACGTTATCGATCGAAGCGGAATGTATGTACCCGTGAGCGAATTAACAATAGTCCTAAAAGGTTCCAATTTTCTTGAACTGATCATTGAGAAAAAGAATCGATGTAGCCATCCACAAAGAGAGCGAGTTCATTGTCAATGGCGTCAAAATCCGCTTTCTTATGATCTCTAATGAATTTGATTTCTTTCGAGGGAGTAACTACAGGTAAATTTAAGGTGACGTGTAACGTACAATGATCGCTGAGCTCAGGGCGATGAGAAATTTCAGCAACAAGATCAGTTGAGGACGTTAATACAAGGTCCAGCAAACTGGCAGTTGTGGCTGTAATACGTGTAGGTTTTGTGACAAGCTGAGTTAGGTTGAAATCAACGGATAAAATTAGAAAATTGAGACATCCCGAGGAATTGGTGGCAGCAGAGGGACACACACCAGTCCACACAATACTAGAATAGTTGAAATCTCCCAAGAGAAAGACGGGAGAGTCAGGAAACCTGGTTAAAATCAAATTAAGAACGTCGTGTAGCTCATTGGGAAAGAATAATTTGGCGGTCCATAACAAACACAAAAAAACAATACGTTTATGACTTGCACTAACACACACACAAAGAAACTCAAGATTAGTTGAAATGTTCACACAGGAAGATGTCATATTCTCAGATACAGCAACTAACACACCTCCACCGGATCTGAATTCCCTATCATATCGATGCACATTGAAGCGCTTCCCACACGAGAAAATTTCGCTGCAACGTATTTTAGAAGAGAGCCACGTTTATCTGAGAATGACTAAATCAGCAGATGATGAGTCTATAACGGCATTAAGTGCGTCACGGTTTTTTATGGCAGTCCATATATTAGTAAAAATAATCGAAGTTTGGTCAACAGGCGGACGATGGCTGTTATTGCTGTTAATCTGCCATGACGAAGATGTTTGTGCAAGGCTAGAAGATGACCTCTTAGTCGAAGCGCTCGTTACGGCCTCCTGATGACCCCCAAGCTGAACGGCGGACTCAGTTCCCAAACAATAAACAAAGAACTTTTTGTCGACATAAAGCTTGTAGTAACGCAAAGTAAATGCAACATTGGGATACGAAACCTTCGCGAATTTGATTAGCTTACGTCGCACGAGACGGGTTGCCGGCGAAAAGTCCTCGTTTAGAAAAACACAGCTATTTTTTAGTACTGATTTTGATTTCAAAGTTTTATCACGAGACTTTAGGTTTGCAAATTTTACAATTAGCGGACGACAACGGCTAGCAGAGAAGGTACCTATTCTGTGCGCCCGAGCAATACATTCCACGTCAATCTGCAAGTTCATGGCTCGAGACAACGCCGTTCTTATATTCTCCTCCGATTGAGCCTATGCTTTACGATCAGAATCCTCAATTACGTGAAAGATTAAGTTGTATCGCCTGTTTCTATCTTCTAATTCGTCAAGGCGTGAGCGGAGAAGAATATTTTCTTTCCTAGCTTCGTTGGCAACGTGCTGCGTGGCTTGAAGTTCGCTCTGCCATTCGTCAAGCTTCAACGCTTTCGTTTCTACATTGACGAGTCTTTTATTCACGTAAGCTAGTTTATTTTCCATCAACTGCTGGCTTTTCCTTACTTCTCAATGGAACTGATTAAGCTCACTTGACCTGCCTCAAACTTGAGAGTTCGGGCATTAACATCCTGGAGTAGTTGTAGCATTTCGTCCATCTGCTTGCTCTGGTTGTCCTTACTCGGGTTTTCAGTTACGGAAGTCGTGCGAGAACCAGGGTTGAGAAACTGGACATCTCTGCTCAAAGGTAGCACGTAAGAGCACAATGCATCAAAGCAATCAGCTATACAACAACACAGTACTTCTGGGTGAGACAGCACTGCAATGCAACGATAATCACATTTTACTTTTGAAAAATATTGTAGGTTACCCACCTGCAGCAGAAACACCACAGGGTTAGATTGCGACCGCATTCTCTCGAAGCTGCCTCGCCAACTGGCGATTTTGGTGCCAAGGAGAGGGGCGGGTCGTGAAGTTTCCGTCGATGTCGATGGTGATGAGATGGCGTACCGTCCAGGATGAATCGAAGCAGAAAAGTTCAGGTAAACTAAATAATGTTCGCTGAACAGGTCACAAATCACGAACGAAGTGGGTTGTCGAGGCAGGCATCCTGGTAGGTTGGTCCGGCTGAAGAAGTCCACCGGCAGCAGGAAGGACGTAAAAATCTGCAGCAGAAATCCCACGGGGTTAGATTGCGACTGCGTTCTCTCAAAGCTGCCTCGCCCACTCAACGAGACTTGCTAAACCCTCCCGTTTGACCCCACTTCAACGAGACTAATGAGACAATCCGGCACATTGACGCTAGCGGCGATGGTCTGGGGGCAGTATTTCTCCAAAAGGATTCATCCGGCATCGAAAACGTTTTGTTCTTTGCTAGTCGACATTTAGACGATTGTGAGAGAAGACGCCATTCCTTTGAACTGGAATGTCTCGCCGTGGTCTGGGCCGTCAGCAAGCTTCGTCCGTATCTCTATGGTCGTCATTTCACGGTAGTAACGGACAATGCCGCATTGCAAGGGTTGCAATCCAAGTAGGACTTGACACCAAAGCTTGCAAGGTGGTCACTCTAGTTTCAGGAATACAACTGCTCAATTCGTCATCGCAGTGGATCATCTCACCAAGATGCGGACCTTCTTTCGCGCTACCCTGTGGGAATTTCTGCTGTTCAAGACTTGTCTATGGCACAGGTAAACGACGCTGAGCTAGCTAATATACGCTCGCGATCCTCCAACAAAGCCCCACCGAGAGACTCAATGACACTTGACGACGATTACCAGGCCTGCTGCGAGCCTACAGGATTGTTGACAATATCCTGTGCCACGTGAAGAAACGACAATCAACAGGCACCGTCTGGCTCCCAGTTTTACCCGTGAGCATGCGGGTGGCAATACTTCAAGCATGCCATGCCGCTCCAAGTGCAGGTCACCTTAGGCGAGAAAAGACTTACATAAGGTCGCCGCACATTTTTGGTGGCGTGGCCTACGTCAAGACGTCGTTCGAGACGTTCAGACATGCGAACACTGCCAGTTCCCGAAGATATCCACTACTAAGTAAAACGTACCCCGTTGCCCAGTCGCACCTCCAGAACATCCATTTGAGCTAATCGGAGTTTACTTTCTCGGACCTTTTCCAAAATCCCGGAGCGAAAATCATTGTTATAGTGGCGGTTGACTACTTAACCAAATGGGTAGAGGCCCTTTCGGTGCCAGATGCTAACGCAGATTTCCTAGAGGAGTTTATTGATGTCAACATTGTTCTGAGACATGGCACGCCACGCTTAATTATCTCAGACCGTGATACACCGTTCATGTCTCACCATTTCAGAAACTGTCTGGCGAGGCATGGCATACGACATTCGCTGACATCCATGTATCATCCCGAAACGAATGGTCTAGTTGAGAGGAACAACCGTACACTTACCGATATCTTGTCCGCTTATGTAAACTCCGCGCATACTAATTGGGATAACTTTGTCCCGCTCGCCATGTTCGCACTAAACATATCACAGCAAGAAACTACAAAAGAAGTACCGTTCAGACTCTTATGCGGTCGTGACGTGACACTGACTGTTGAGACAAGGCTTGGGGTGAACGGAACACAACGTTGCACGGACACTCAGCGTGCTTCACTTTATGAAATTCGCAGACAGGCACGGGACGCCGTTCGGCGAAGTCAGGAAGAGACTGGCAATATGTCAGAGGCCGGTAACCATAATGTTACCGAGTTTCAAATTGGAGATAAAGTTCTGGTGAGACGGACCTTGCGGTTTGTCGGGAGAGCTGCTAAGGTTCTTCCATGATACAGAGGGCCTAATTGAATCTTGGAACGGAGAGGGCCTGTCACCTACTACCTTGAAGACCTCACTGACGAACGACCTCCTGGCACACACCGCTGCTTTCCTGAGCACGTATAGCATCTCACGCTATACATCCTACGAGCGCGCCAAATCCAAGTTCCGTAAAGAATGTGGACATCTTTTGCAGACTGACTACGATGAAGATCACATTACCTGTATTGTTAAAAGAGATTATCAACTTTGTTTGTTTTTTTCAAGGGGAGGGGTAAGAGTGCTACTATAGTAAAAGAAGGAAGAGTAAGAAAACGTCGGGAACTGAGAACGGGACGGCTTGACTGAGTAACTGAGGAGAATTATGGTTACAATATGTAAGTTCAAATTACGTTCCTTGAACCTGACGAGAGTCTCTATAATGCCCAATTTTCGAATGCTTTGACTTGCTCGCTCTGCAATTCAAGGTTTCTTTCCCAGAACACTGTTTCAGGTTGCATTTATACGTGCCGTTAATGGTCCAGTTGGCACCTGTCGTTCTAAGACAGGGGTCTCCAAACCCGGGCCCGCGGCAGTGGTCCGGCAGGCCCGCCGATGGCCGCGGTCTTTCAAATGGCAGCCGGCCCTCGGCCCTATTCTACCAACGCAAAAATAAACCTCCCTAAAAAGGCAGAAACGAAAGCGTTGCAACGCGCATTAAATGCGCGAACGAATTTTTAAGAAAGAAGGAAGAACTCATGAACACGCGGGTTTTCTTACAATAATATTATTTGTACATTTTCACCGCCAGAATTACTAATAGTAGTATCCTTCTGCACGTATGTGTACCTATTAAAAAAAAAAACGAATCCATCTAGGCAAGCACCGTGTGCTTAGCTGCGATCACCGAAGCTCGGTAGCATCGGTGGTGTCCGTTGTCAGGGGTAGTCGAAGAAACTTCATTTGTGATGTTCTGTTCCTGTCGGTGCTAATCGGCAACTTAAAGACACGAGACTGGGGCATTTCTAGAGCGTAGCTCTCGCACAAGAGCTCGCTTATGAACCAAGAGTCATCGTGCACTCGCTCAAGCACAAGGTCAGCATAGGAGAACCGAAAGTATTTCTCTCCCTATCATGGTGGCCGGAAGGGGCACGGACACCCTGTATCATAGAGTTAATATAATATTCTGGAGGGAAAGCTCCCATGCAGCGTTGCGGCCACTTGGGAACGGCGTAACATAGACGCGGACATCGGCGGTCCCAGTTGGCGGTCCCGATGATCCCATATGTCATTGGTGACGCCTTAATATGCACAAATAGGCAGCAAAACATCACCTGTAAGATCTGTGCCTTGTTCCTTTCTAGTTTACTTTGCGGCAAAACTCCGGAATCGCGCATTGTATAAAACTAAATAAAGTTGGTAAGAGCTCGTGTGAAATTTAAATCATCGCGGGAAAACGTACAGGCCTAATTTTTTGTCTGCTTTCCTTCTCCGCTCTTCTGTCACTCTCTTCCTTGCTCTTTCGCTCAGAACCGCCGATTTCAGCGACCAGGAATTACCACGTTCGGCTCCCGTCCTTACCGCCCGTTCCTTGTAAAGAGCATCACAATAGTCGCCTTCTGCGTGCCGCCCATATTTAAGGCGAAAGCATTAATTGTCCCATGGAGTGAGCCGACGTCATCAGTTTGAAGCGCGCCAAATGGCACCTTAAATACTTTTTCCAAGTGATGCCAGCTCCCAGCTATAGACCTTTCCAGCGGCAGTCTCGAACGAAGCGAGTGGGCAAAAAATGCTGAGTCACTGAGCTGTGGACGCATGCGCAGCGTCCGATATACCGCACAGCAGATCAACAGCGCATGCTTAGAAGGCGTTCCACAGCCCGGCAGACAAAGATGGCAGCGCGCAGGAGGCGATTTCTGCAAAGGTCTATAGAACCACGCGAAAAGCCAAAACAACGGCACCTAGTTTCCCCGATCTCGAAGGAGCGGAGTAAAGCTGATTGACTTCGGCTTCGGTCCCATTGGCTGGCGCGCGTCGACAAGGCTCCCATTGGCCGCTGCGCATCATTTTCAACAACCGCCACCCCATGGCGCTGCGTGTCCGCGAGGCAGAGGCTCCACGCCCAAGGTCAGCGCGCGCGCTCAACCTTCGAAGCAAGTACGAAGCAGACGACAGAAGGGAAACAAAGAGCGGCGTGCATGCTCTCGCATTCACAACTCATAAGAAGTGCTTAGGTGTACCTCGAGCCTTTTCGTCTGTACGGCCGTGGGACCAGTTCTGATCATGCGCCGTGTTCTGACAATGTTCTGACCAGACGCCACGCAGGCGTCCACAGCCAGGTGACCCGACGTGTTACTCTTCCGAGTGACGAGTGCTGGAAAGGCGCGCGTACCACTTCGCCCTCATCCCATTGTGTTAAAGGTAGAAGCCTCCAGCTACACTCACGAGCACACTAGAAACCACGAGGTATATGGCTCCGACCGTTGCTCGGACTTGCGTGCAATACAGAGCGTCGAAGAGGAATACCACGTGGTTTTTAACTGGCTCGTGGTTGGACCTGGCTACCTCGTAGCTTTGGCCGGAGTCCGTCGTATGGTTAGAAGAAGCGGAGCAGTGTGTGCTGATTATCTCCCTAAAGCTACAGTCGCCGTGCTTATACATCGTGCAAAAGATAGTGTTTGCTGCAGACGTGATGACAGAATGCAGAGCGCAAGTTCGTCTGGTTCTTTTGCCGGGGTTGCGGTGATTGAAGGATAATGGGTAGAGCTCAAAGCAGGCTGTCTTAAAGTCTACCCACTATCTTTCAATCAGAGCCAATCATAACTCGGCGTCGTCCTGACGTCATCGCAACCCCTCCAAAAGAAGCAGACGAACTTGTGCCCCGCATTAGAACGGCGACGCTAAGGAACGCCCACAATGAATCGTATCGAGAGTCTTTACTACCTTATGCCTTATGCGAACAATTTTTTTGCCCTTTTTTTAGGAAGTTGGTACCCGAACTGATAATCAAAGTTTCGGGTCTTGTCGAGGATCTGGAGTACACACTGACCGTGATGTTTGTACCGACCGATGACGACTACTATCTGTACCGAGACAACACCTGGGCTCCTGGAGGGGTTTTTATAGAGGAACACCCAGGTAACTAGATTTCATCTCATAGATGCTGTGAAGAGATAGTTTGGATAGTGCCACCCACTTCCAAAAGCCAGCGACGTGACAGGTTTTTCTTGTAAAATTTTAGTCTTTTTAAAGCTTTTAATGTCTGTCGTCCGTTTATTTGAGGAACTTTTCAATATCCTGGTAAGTCTGTTTCGATTTCAGGGTTAAACTCTGAGAAGTGTTTTGTAGAGCTTCTATTTGTACTTTCTACATTAACCAAGTATAAATCGACAGACCATTATTATGAATACAAAGTGTCTGACAAAAAAAAAACGCTAATGTTTTTCGCATTGAAAACGCAAACTGTACGCTTCGCCTAAAGGCCCGAAGTCCGCTCAAATGAGGCAATAGATAGCGGCTAGAATATAAAAAATATAAAGATGAGCTTGATCCCTCTGCGACTGCCTTCTGAGTTGAATTTCCTTGGAACTGATACTATATTTGTGCAAATCACCGCTTTTAGCGACTGTCTACTGGCATCCTAACGGCAAGATGACGGGCAGGCAGTGGTCATCTCACTTTATCAAGTTCCCAGACCTCCGCCTGACAACTGACCCAAACGCCGTGCCGCCCAAGGTATGCTCTGTCAATTCCAATTACAATACGATCCCGATCACACATTTAGCGGAACGCTAACTCTGCTTATAGATACCGCGATGACTTTGCACTATCCCAACGCTCCGCTGCATGAATGGCTAGCTAGAATAGTTTGAGGTAGATAGCATTCACTCACTAAAACTAGGGCAGTTATTGCCTAGTTAGACTAGCGCTATCGAATGACATTTTGCAACTGTCATTGAGCACAACTAAGTTGTCCGGTGTAACACGGTATATAAGCATAACAACCCCACTTGATTTTCGTGTCAAGGTACACTGTTGAAACCGAAACAAAATAAAAACTGATGTCACATTATTCATTATTTTAAATAGCAATGCAAATGAATTGGGTATATGCACACTTTTCATTCATTGTGAACGCTTAAAATAAGATATAATTATTTTTAGTTTTTAAACTAAAGAAACGACAACCGGAACGTTTCAGGCAAGTACAAGAAAGGGTGACATAACGAAAGTCTTATCGGCACCGACATTACAATGGCCGCCCTCGCCAAGCTTTGGCTTCCGTGACGTGCCTCTCTAGTGGTAGCTCTGGCGTTGAATCACACCTTTTCCGACAATATTTGCTCTTACAATACTTTCTAGATACCTCCCCTAATCTTCCGCAATAGTAATTGCTTCGCTGACGCTGGCCATAAGCGGCGATTCGACCGACGCCACCATTTTTAGCTCCATCAGCTACTGCAATCCTGACCTGCCCACGGAATGGCTCCCTATGGAAGGCGGTTTCGCTGATAAAGTGCCTCCGCTCTCCATTGGGGGCGGAAGGTAAAGGCTTTTCTGTGTTCCAAACGCGGTTCACGGCCTCTCTCGCGCACGGTCCACTTGGCGCGCTGCTGGTGATATCTGTCTCTCGGGAACACCTAAAGTAGCGCGGTGCCAGCAGGCTCCAGTAGCAGTAGCACGTAGCAAGGTGCATCGTTATCATGTTTGCTTGGATCAAAAGAGCATGTTTCTCAGGCGCGGAAGCGCAAGGGAGTTTTAAAGCCCCGACAGTTCTTGTGCCATCGTCGAAATAAGGCGCGTTCTCGGATCATTCGCTGAATTGCTTATCCACAGTGGGTGACAATATCACCATGTTCTGGCAGACTAACCTCTTGCTGTATAAACAACTAACGACTGATTAGACTTTGACTTTTGATACCCATAAATAGCCACCATGATGGCAGTTGTCGTCTCTAGTGTCGAATCTATCACGCGACCACCGACTGCGACCTGAACCCGCGAGGCCCGCGAGGAGAGCAGCTCAGGACCAGAGAACCTCAGGACCTTGCACGCCTTGGATTGGTATGCGGATACCCTAGGAAACCAAAAAGCCTCGATACGGCACCGCGAAGTCATAGCGTGACGAAACGCTGCGGCCGCGGCCATGTACTGCAAGGTGCGCGCTGGCACATCCTTCTGTGCGCAGGTCAGGATTACAGTAGGTCGTGTTTAGTTCTATTGGGGACAACCCGATCACTCCTTTTCACCTTATGTTGTACCGCAGCGAAGGCTATACGCGCGAGCTCGTAGCGTTGGCAGTTGCGCTTAATGCACGAGAGCTTGTGCGGCCGAGATGTGCCCTAGAGCAACGAGCTCGCACTTGTAGCCTTTCCTGCGGTACATTATAATAATGATAATAATAATAATAACTTTATTTCCATCATAAGGTGAAATAGAGTACAACCGAGGTAGGCCAGGTCAGTTGAATTTATTGATCGTTAGAGGCGCAGTGACATCTGGCGCCGCCGTGGAACTCCGGCTGATCGCGATCGAGTCAAGTGTAGTTGGCTCAATGAGAGTTAAGAGCGCTAGTGTAACTAGGGTTAAACAAGCTTTTAAGCAGCTGTGCATGAGCGCCGTCATAACCGACCTGCTGTTTCTGCTTCCTAGCACTCTGTTTTCTTTACTTCAATATTGCAAGAGTAGGCCAAGTTTTTGCCAATTTAGATTTTATTGTGTCCTCGCCAGCACTGGCCTTTGTGGAGCCTCCTTAATGCACTTTTCGGTGTCTAGGTACCTTGGTAAGACGAGAGAAGGTCAGCAACGGCTGCTGTAATCTGGCGCGTGCGTAAAGCGTCTATAGGAACCTATATAGAGAGATAAAAGCCTGCATGTGAACAGCCTCCGCCTCTCCATGTAACGTCAACACACTCGGATGATGTCATCTCAGCAATTGGCCCCAAAGCCGAGTGTCGCTCAACGAAGCATTTGCTGGACACGAGGCCCACGCCGAGCGCTGACACGGGGCTCTTATCGAATCTGTGTTAGCGCTCAATTTAACTCTGATGGCGTCGGAATGCTAGTGCACGGACTTGAAATATTCTAGGTGGTGCTGGCTTTGTGCGAGCAAGTGGCAAGTTTCCGCGGTTCTTCTACAACGCTTCCACAACATGCATTTCGTATAATGACGACGTCATTTTTGGCAGAAATTGGGAGCTTTTAGCAAACAGTTTACATTTTCCGCGTACCGCACTGTACTCCGTTCACCGTTAAAACCCGACCTAAAAAAAGGTTTTCCGCAAAGTAGAAAAATCCTCCTCTACACTTTTCCCGTTTCCCCCTCTCCTACTGCTATCTCGACGGCGGGGGGTCTCCTTTCGTTACTGCATCTTGGGGCCGGATAAATTGGGTGCTTATCCCGGCTTAGCCAGCCCCAAGATGCAGCAACAAAAAGAGTCCCCCCGACGTCAAGTTAAGAGTTGGAGGGGGAAATGGGAAGGGTGGAGAGGAGGATTTTTATACCCTGCGGAAAATGATTTTGCAGGTCGGCCTTTAAGCTGAGACTAGAAGCTCCGCCTTCAGCGCGAGCTTTCTGCCCTTGCTAACACAAGTGCGAACGCGCAGGAACGCGCGACCAAAGCACTGCGGAAGCCAGCGAACTCGCGCTGAAGGGGGGAGCTTCTAGTCTCAGCTGAAGGGTGCACGGAGTATAGCGAGTATTCACTGGCGGCCATATCCGTGTGCGCTGCTGCCGAGCGGGTGCTGACGGCGAGCTTCCGCAGCCCTTTTGGAGCGTGCATTTAGCACCATCAAGGTTGCCGGTCTTAGAAGGCTATTAATGTGAGCTCTTTCTGAGCATGCGCTCTAAACGTCGCCTTCAAATATGGCGTCCATTGAATACCTCCTATAGCATGCTCCTATAGGAGCATGCTATACTCCGCGGTCACGGTATCACCCAGGCGCGCGCTTAGAAGCATGCTGCAAAGGAGCGAGTAGTGCAGTACGCGGAACACGGTAAAGGTTTGCCAAAAGTCCCTAATAACAGAAAGCCTGTTTTGAGTGTGCGCAGTGAAGAGCGTGTTCCAATATGGCGCTAGGTGAAACCCAGAGAACATAAGGGGCGTTCACTGGCAGCCATAGCTGTGTGCGCGACTGCTGAGAGCGTGCTGATGGCGAGCTTCCGCAGTCCTTTTGGAGCGTGCATTTAGCACCATCAAGGTTGCCGGTCTTAGAAGGCTATTAATGTGAGCTTTTTCTGAGCATGCGCTCTAAACGTCGCCTTCAAATATGGCGTCCATTGAATACCTCCTATAGCATGCTCCTATAGGAGCATGCTATACTCCGCGGTCACGGTATCACCCAGGCGCGCGCTTAGAAGCATGCTGCAAAGGAGCGAGTAGTGCAGTACGCGGAACACGGTAAAGGTTTGCCAAAAGTCCCTAATAACAGAAAGCCTGTTTTGAGTGTGCGCAGTGAAGAGCGTGTTCCAATATGGCGCTAGGTGAAACCCAGAGAACATAAGGGGCATTCACTGGCAGCCATAGCTGTGTGCGCGACTGCTGAGAGCGTGCTGATGGCGAGCTTCCACAGTTCTTTTGCACCGTGCATTCCCATTAAGATTGCCGGTCGTAGCAGCCTATTAAAGGGCAACTCCGCTCAATTACAAAACTTTTGAGGATAATGAGTGATTTCGCATTAAAAATTACTAATAAACGGCACTATGTAATTCGCATCGCGAAAAATGAGATATATTTGTTGCAACCTTACTTTAAACATGAGCAAAAATCGAAGCCAAAACTTCGGTTCCGTCCGGCAACAATGGCCTTAGGCCGCCAACAACATGGCTATTACGTTGCGTGGTACGCGGTGTCACGTGATCCACTTCGCAACAAGGAGGATGCAGGAATTGGTGTTCCACGCGCCACACGCGCACGCCTTCCCCGCATAAAAGATTCAAAGTAAATAAGCAAAATAAAGGGTTGACGAACGCGCGTGCAAGATGCCATTTGTTTTAGTTATTTGCTTTAGAAAAGCTACTACTGCTGAGGTCAGCACGTGCGGCGTGTGGAACACTAGGGAGTATTCACTGGCGGCCATATCCGTGTGCGCTGCTGCTGAGCGAGTGCTGACGGCTAGCTTCCGCAGTCCTTTTGGAGCGTGCATTTAGCACCATCAAGGTTGCCGGTCTCAGCAGGCTATTAATGTGAGCTCGTTCTGAGCATGCGCTCTAAACAGCACCCACAAATATGGCGTACTTTGGGGCGGGCGCGTGCCATGCGCACGTGTCGTCTACACCGCACTACAGTGTACTATACTTCGTTTCACCTTATGTGCGAGCGAAGGCAAAGCTGGAAGCGCGAGCACGAAAGCTCCGCGCGTTCAGGCTTTGCTCGAGCGCGCGAGCTGGGCAGAAACGCAAAAAGCGCTGCTCTCGCGCTTTTAGCGCTGCGGCACGATCGTTAGCACCATGATGCTTCAAAGTATTGGACGGTACAAGCTACATTACACTTCCTTTACATAAAAACAATTGCGACTTTAAAGAAGCGGATGGCAATTTGTTTCAGCATTTGTCAGATGGTGAGCATTTTAAATGAAGTGCCCATTTCCTTGGTCGCAAAGGCCGAACATTAGATATTTGAAAGGGATATCTAAACCTCGGAAGCAGTTTTTTGTTTCCTATCTTACTTTATAATGGAACGAAACGGAACATACTAAAGTCCAAGATTGTTTTAGTATGTTTTTTAATATCCCAGGTTAACTTCTCTGTCTTCTTTTCGGACCTTAATCAGCTCGCCCCACTTTTCACTCATTCTTGTGTTTATTTATACGCCGAACCACCCAAGCGACGGTCGGTCGCAAAGGGGTGAGAATCTTTTATTTCTTCATGGCTGCCACGACCATCCGAGGACCACCCGACGTTCACTTGTAAGAAATGGCTTATAAGCCGTGACAATTTTTATCACGCGTTTTAACATTGAACTTAAGTCCAAAAACTGAGACAACGTGGGCTGAACAAGTAATGCTTCATAAGATTTAAAGAAAACAAGCAACTATTTGACATCATTTTGAGCAGAAAACATGAGCACACGTAGATCAGGCAAGAAAAAAGGTGTAATAGTTCACAGCACGGCATTGAAATAATGGTTACAATGTGCAGCGCATCCATGGTTACAATATGCAGCGCATTATCCCCTTGAGTGTAACCACCTGAAACCTACACGCTCACAACAATATATTTAACCGACAGCTGCTTTCTGACAACCAGGTAAGTCTCGCCTGAGCTGGTATTCGAAGGGAAAGACCCATGGTTTCACAGGGGGCGTATCTGGTTCACGCAGACATACAGGGTGTTTTTGTTTCATTTTTTACATAACTTTACATATTTTACAAAAACAAAAAAGGAATTTCGCAGATATGTGGATGCCGTCTTTCGTTATATCTGTAGGGCTCGGTGGACAATAAATGGGTGAATAACCGTTGCAATCTTTAATAATTAACCAAAATCGGTGAGTTAACTTGTTTATTATCGGCTTAATTGGCCATGGTGCAATTGCAGTTTTAAAAGGAGTTATTATTAAAGGCAAACACAATTTCGGCAATTCGCGAAAAGGCAACAAGGTTCGCGATATTTATCGTAAAAGTTTGCCTTTCTTCGCTTGATTCACAAACCGCGTTATGAAAACAATACGTAGAATAGCAACATAGTCGTCTTGATGTGTGGCGCCGGCGAGTCCACCGAAGACACGCTTTCGAGTTAGTGACGAGGGGACAGAAACAACCTGCGTCATTCTTCTACACATCAATATCAGCACAACCTCATTCGCGCTTTCACCGCGCGGCTTTTTAATTGAGCGAAGAAAGGCAAAATTTTAGCAATGAATATCTCAGGACAGAACGAGCGGGTTGGTATAGATAATTAAGCTTGAGGAAGAAAACGAGAAGGGACGGACAAACACAACAAAAACGAGCGCCTGGCTGCTTTCGCTCAAAGCTGGTTGTTTGTTCGTGAACTTTCTAAATTGAGTTGGCCTTTAATAATGGCTCCCTTCAAAGCTGCAATTGCAACATGGCTCATTAAACCGCTCATTAACCCTTTGCCTACCGCAAAAAAAAAAAAAATTAAAATACCGTTTTTTTTTTTGTTTTTGTTTTATTACTCTGTTTTACCTTGTGTTGTACCGCAGGAAAGGCTACAAGCGCGAGCTCCTTGCTCTGGGGCACATCTCGCCGGCACAAGCTCTCGTGCACCAAGGGCAGCTGCCAACGCTATGAGCTCGCGCTTTTAGCCTTCGCTGCGGTACAACATAAGGCGAAACGGAGTGTATAAAATCGGGGTACCGACACGTGCACCGTTCAAAGTGAAACAAGAAAAAAAACGGGCTGCGCCATTTTTTCCGGATAACTCGACTACAGCGCCGCCTCGAACTGTCAATACACGCGCCCTCACGAGCTCCTGTTGCCGAGCCGCTCCGGTCCCAACACTACCCAAGTATTCTAGTACACTGTACTATAGCTCTTCACCATGTTCTTGTGTCTACGACATTCGACGACGTCTGAACAACCGGGCCATCAGTCTGTGCACGTAGTGTGAACGAAACTCCGAGAGACAGTGGTCACGAACGGTGAGACGACGACGGTGGTTGGGACGCGGGAGACGGCGGGACGGCCAGGCGGCTCGAAGCGCGCTGGGCAGGAGCGTTACGCCATTCAGGTAAACACCGCTGGGCGCCGACAGGAAACGCTGTTGACGTCACCCGTTACGCCTGCCCGGTGAAGAAAAAGTGTCCCGGGGGGTCAGTGCTTGGGCAATTGTTCTTATTAAAATTCATTAATGACATTCAAACTAGACTTCCTGCCATGTTCCGACTATTTGCAGAGGATCGCACTCTTTTTCATGACATTACGAGTTCCGCCGACTGTGAAATACTACGTTGTTCTTTAGAAAAAAAAACATGTGTGGCACAAAGATTGGAAGATGTCACTTTATCTCACTAAAACTGTGTGTATGTCAATCACTCGAAAAAAAGGATCCTATTTACTTTAACTATTACTTTTGGCAGTCATAATCTATCTAGAGTTGTTAACGAATCAGTCTCTGTCAAATAAAATATATTCTGGAAAATAAACGAGGTCTTGACAAATGGGTTTTTGGTAATTAAAAAAAAAACTGGGTTTAATATTCTCGATACAATCTTAGGCGTCATGACGGACACTATTGGTGGTCGCGTACCACTATCGCACAATGCTCCGGCTCTGAGTACCGCTGGCGCATAGTTCTTGCGCAGCTTGGTCTCGCCTGGCTATAACCCGATGCCGCATCCGGTCTGACGCCAGCCAGTCTCGCCTTGGGGGCGGGATGATCCACGTGCGAGACCCTTGATGCCGAGGAGTTACCGCCGAATTCAGAAACCTCACTCAAACTACACTCAAACTTAAGGGCCCCTCCACTTCCTCGAGGAAGGCGCGAGGGCCGGTGCTGGCCAATCGCGACGGCGGATCCGTCGTCGCGATTGGCCAGCGCCGGCCCTCGCGCCTTCCTCGAGGATGTGGAGGGGCCCTTCAGTTTGAGTGTAGTTTGAGTAAGGTTTCTGAATTCGGCGGTTAGTACACTCTCAAGAAAAAGGGTGTACCGTTACACCCTTTGTCCCATATCATAAACCCCCAAACTTCAATTCGACGTACAGCGCCCTACAGTCGAACAGACGGCCCCAAATTTGGGCTTGATAGACTTGTAGTACAAATTATTCAAATAGCTAATGTACGTTTTACAGACTACAACAAAAATAATCGGGGGTTATCTTGGCCTGCTGTAAAAACTCGGTGTTTTCTTTCTGTTGTCTTTGACAAGGACTTTAGCTGTTTAAAATTTATGTTGCACTCTTATCAAGCCCCTAGTAAAATTTGGGGTCGTCTGTTCGACTATAGGGCTCTGTACGTCGAAATGAAGTTTTGGGGTGTATATTATACGGGACAAAGGGTGTAACGATACACCCTTTTACACCCTTTTTTCTTGAGAGTGTATAAACACAAGCTTCCGAGAACACAACCCTCCTGCCCTCCGAGCTTCGTAGGCGACTTCAGGAATGCGCTCGGCGAAATTAAATAAAAGGGCCAATATAGCATGGCGCCTGCTTACAGAGTGTCCTCCTCGGTGTCACTATAATATCCGAGTACACCTGGAATATGCATATTGGCCAATTTGTTGCAAGAGCATTAAATAAACTTAGATTTTTGCGCAGAAATTGTAAAGATGGATTATATTGTCACGGATGAAAATTGTTGAGGTGACGAAAACTGAAGAAAACTGAACGTTTAATGGGGCGAGCTTGTGCTCAATACGAGATAGATAAAGGCTAGCGCCGCAGGCGTCGATGGCGGCGAAACACCAGGATCGAGCGCCGGGGCGAGGCTGACTGCTGCTCGCCACGCGGAGCCCCTTTTGTACGCACGTGGGCCTCTGGAAGAATCGGCGTCAAAGATTCGACGCGTAGAACATTCTGACCTTGAACATGCAACAAAATTCTCGAGTTCACCAGAACTCGACAATTAAATACGATAACAAAAAGGTGCCTTTGCCACTAGGCATCAAACCTCGGCTCTTTGCGTGAAAGCCAAACATGATAACCATTGACCACGGACACGCTGCCTACTTGGCCAGCTGCGCGCGTGGCATTACTCCCCTCTTTAAAATGTGCACCTGCACAATGCAACGTGCAAGGAAACAAAACAGCAAAACAAACAAAAGAATTGGGAAAATACGGAAGCTGGTAAAACACAATTCTTATCAAGCGTAGCACATGATCGCAGTCCGCAGTCCGCAGTCCTATCGCACGTAGTACGGCTTGAGGCGCACGACGTGCGCGGCTTCAGGTCGTGGTGCGCGGCGTGATGTTCTTGTCCCGTCGGGCATCACCTCTTAGTTCAGATCTCCGAGTCGACGAAATACCTTGTAGGGCTCGAAGTAGCGCTTCAGACGTTTTTCGCTTGGCCAGCGTTCTCGATCGCAACGGAGTCCAGACCCACACACGGTCTCCGGGCTTGAAGCGGATGTCGATCCGACGAAGGTTGTACCGGGTAGCATCGATACGTTGTGGATCTTGAATCCGGAATCCGGCGAGCTGGCGAACTTCTTCAGCTCGTTGAGCAACCACCTGGGCACCATGGCTCCCATCGTCAGCTGGTTCGTGGGGCAACATCGCGTCGAGCATGGTCGTTAGTTAGTTTTCGGCCATGCACTAGCAGAAACGGTGTTACCCTTAGCGAAAAGTCGTTCAAAATCAGTACACTCAAAGTGTACTGAAGTATACTAAAAGCATACTTTCAGTGCTGTCTTTGTACTGATTGTATACTTTAAGTGTACTTAAAGTATACTTCCAGTAAAAATGGCGGTGGACTGAAAGTATACTCGTCCGTACAAAACTAGTACATGTAGTAGAATCGTAGTGCCTGGGGTAAAAAGTAGTTCAAAATCAGTATACAGAAAGTGCACTTAAGTATACTAAAGGTCTACTTTCAGTGCTTGCAGTCGGTATACTCAAATTATAATAACGGGTATATATACCGGGTGTTCATTTTTAATTCGAACAGATTTATTTACAAAAAAAGCCGTGAAAGTTACATTTATGCTGTTTGTGGAGGTGAGTTATACGGCCAGGGGGACATATTATAGGGGGCTAGTCGTAACGATCAGTTGGCTAATTAACAAAAAACCGATAATTAACTTTTTTTTTAATGAAAATAGACATATGGTTCCAATTACAAAACTTGCTCAGCGTCATCGAAAAGCACTAAATCAGTCATTTTCAGAAAGACTCTGAGTGCGTGAGAAGCGTAGTAGTGCACTAAAGTTACCACTCGTAAAGCAGGTACAGAGCTAGCGGTTGCGGTAAGGCGCCCGCGCGATTTTTCCGTCTCTTATCTATCCCCAGCCTTGTACCTGCTCCACCAGTCGTAACTTTTGTCCACTACTACGCTTCTCACGCGCTCAAAGTCTTTCTGAAAATGACTGATTTAGTGGTTTTCGGTGACGCTGTGCAAGTTTCTAATTGGAACCATGTCTATTTTCATTAATTAAAAAGTTAATTAACGCATTTTAATTAATTAGCCAACTAATCGTTACGATTAGCCCCCTATAATATGTCCCCCTGGCCGTATAACTCACCTGCACAAACCGTATCAGTGCATCTTTTACGGATTTTTTTAAATAAATATGTTCGAATTAAAAATGAACGCCCGGTATATATATATGGGTGATTTCATCTCAAATCGGGCAGGCTAAAGGGTCTCATTTTTAATTTTCACGAAAAAAAGACTTGTTTTGGGGGTATTTCTCAAATGAACGAGGGCGCAAACCGCATGTTCTCCCGATTTTTTGTTCTTACTTTATGAGGGCTGTAACTTCACTGGAAAAATTAAATAATGCATAGAACTTCAGTATGAGAAGTTCTCGCTAACACCAACAAACATGTCATCGCCGATATGCCATGTCAAAACCTCCAAGTCACTCTCCACTTTGCCCGCCCCTGCCGCGCGTGGTTCTTGAATCGAGGGAAAAAAGTGCGAAATTTGATAAATAAATATCTGAAAGCCCCTTGCTGTTTCGTGAATAGTTTTGATTGTGTTAGGCTATAATAACCACTGCCTCTAAAACAGCAATAATAAAAAAAGTAAATTTACGGATTTTAATTAAAAAAAATGTTGCACGCTTATTCACCCATCTAATGTCCGCCGAGTCGCACGACACATGAAGAGTGCATCAACATGACAGTGAGCCACCAATTTTCCTGAAACCAGTTGATTAAATATTTCACCGGGTATAGCTGACATAATGTGACAAAGGGATGCTTCATTTCTCATTTCACTGCAGACGACGTGGTCCAAAAGTTCCCCGGGGAAACGACCGGCACTGTCATAGCATACTTACGTCGCAAATGCAACATGGACTTACGCCTAAAAAAAGCACAAATAGAAAAATTCACTACATTGTACGCCACGGAAAGTAGCGTTATCTAACTTGTCAATAATTATTTTAGCTAGTCATTTCTATAAATTTAGCAATTGAAAAGTCTACTTTTATTACAAAGATAGCTTTTATTTTCCCTGAGCTGTATTTGTTACCTTTATTGAAGAATAAAAGTTTACTGTAAAAAAACTGTTAGCACTATTCGGAAGCTAGGCGATCGAGGGCAATCGCACCAAGTGTTTAACGCTGCTGACGAAAAAGAATGCACATGACTTTGTTTTCAAAGTGCACCGCCACTTGCGTGCTGCCTCATAGGCTAGTAGACAAATTACGTTTGCAGGATAATCCGGTGTTTTTGTAATGCAGGTCGCACTATACGCTGTTTCAGATATCTGCATCCATAGCAATCAAAAGAACAGGAGGCAAGAGAAACCACGGCTAATAATGGGGACATAAGATGCTCCACCTTGCATAGTCGCATGCAGCGCAAATCAACTTCTGAACCTCGTAAGCGAAGTGGTGTTATGAATGGAAGCTTTCTCTGAAATTGGCTGGAGAAATCGGCGCCTTAATGTAACAACCTCAAGCTTTCACCGAAAGCGTTTCATTGTGTAGATTTATCTTGCAAAACTCTAAGACATCTCGATTCACGTGAACAGAGATTGACAATTGCAACAACGAACAACACCGTCGATCGAGAGTGTCACACTGTAAAAAATCGACGTAAATTTGACGTGTCTTTCCCTCGCCAAAAAAGACAGGCACGCTCATTGTTTCAAAGCACGAGGTTTCCCTCATTATTTATGTGCTGCGAGAGCCGATCCTCCCAGAAAAGCCGAAATCCCAGCGGTGAAAGCATTCGCTGATGCATCAAAATAGCCTTGGCGACAAGGGAGAAATTGCTTGAGATAGTTTCGGTTTTACACTGAAAAAGAAAACTGAAAGTTTAAATAAAACCTAAGATAGACTAAACGTTTTGTTAATTTTTTACGAATATAATAAAGTGACATTATTATTATTAATATATTAATTTGCTTAGTTTTGTCTTAAAAAAAAAACACAAAGGACCAAAATAAGAGTCTTTTGAAAACTGCGCAAGACCATCGCTATTGCAATCAGCTTCCGTTCGGCCGCCGTTGGAGTAGTTCCGAAGGGTTCGAGCATCGTTTCCTTTTTACGTTTTAGCCGTATTAGCGGATATTTTTGATAGCTTACTTACGAATACGGTGTTCAATAATAGCAATCGATTACTTAGAGCTGTGAGACGCAGCGTCGCAAGTGGCAGACCGCCATGGCCGACTGGTGCAAGCGAAGGTGAGGAAGTTTCTTTTGTTTCTGCGAAGTGCGCCGCTGTTTCAAACTTTGTCTTGTACCGTGTGCTTGCTAAGCTATGCTTGACTCTCACTATGCTCTACCCGGTTTTACTTCGTTATTTAAGAAGAGCGTATTTTCAAAATTTATGGCTCTCTCCGCAGAGTGAGAAAGATTCGCGTGCGGCGGAACCGAGGGCCAGCCGAGGGCCTGTCCTGGGCGCCGTCTCTACGACGGTCGCCCGACGACGCTTTTGCGGAGCGTTCAAGTACAGTCTGACGGCAGTTCAAGCAATTACAGGTCATGCTAGTTCTGACGTGTGGTCCCAACCAGGGCCGTAACCAGGGGGGGGGGGGGGGGGGAAGTTAGGGGGTTCTGACCCCCCCCCCCCCCCCCCCCCCCCCCGAAATTATTTTCTGGGTACGGCCCTGGTCGGTGCACTTGCATCCAGCCGATTTTAATCTCCACCTCTGCGCACGCGCAGTGGCGCCGGTCGGCTACCGGGTACCAAACCGGGACCGGTTCTCCGGTTTGCTGTAACTCTCCATTATATGCCACCGATGCACATAATTCATAGGCGAAAATAAGACAATAGACACTTTCAAAATGGCCGCCGTTGTCCCCGAAACCCCCCCCCCCCCCCCCCCACCAGGGCCGTACCCAGAATGTTTTTCTGGGTACGGCCCTGGTCCCAACAGTCTCTCGCCAACGATTTGTTTCATAAAGCGAGAGCGAGAAAAATGTTACAAGAGCGAGCAGCATGACTTCTTGCCCGTGCTGATGCCTGTGCCGTAGAGACGGACGATCTCTTTGCGTATGCCGAAGCGGCACGCTTTCCAAGTTTGCAGTTGTGTGTTGTGAATAAAGTGAGCTTGGATGTCACGTTTTTTTAGTGGCGCTACAAAAGGTAGAGCAGTTAGAAAAAGCAAAAGCATGAAAAATGTTAAAAGGACCTGAATATTCGATGAAGTTGAAAGACTTCCAATGTACCAACTCGCCCAGTTATTCTTTGTCAAAAAATAATAGCCAATACTAATAAATTAAATAAATGCCAACTTTAAATTGGTTAGAAATTTATAATTGATGCAGTACACCCCTACCCTTCTCTAGTGCTTTTATGATATCAGATAATGTGTAAATATATAGGATAGTTCATAGCAACCATTTATGTCTGACCCATTATATTGAATCTTTTCTCTAAAAGCTCGAAGTTATATAAAAAGGTGCTTATAAATTAAGCCGCATCACTGAATGTGTAATAGCGTATGAATTCTATGTGTGTTTTCAGCAAAAGAAAAGGTGGCATTAAAAAAAGGCCAATCATTTTGTTTGCTCTGTGTTAGAGCTTCTTTCAGGTACACGTAAAATGTGGGTGTCTACATCTAAAAAAGTGTAATTGACATTCCCCGCAGGGCTGCAGGCCTGACTCAGTTGGGCTAGCTGGTTGCAACCTATGGGAACCTGCAGGGACCTGCATCACAAGAGTAAAAGTGACGTCCGCCCTCTGATCTCTATTATGGGTGGCTGGATGATGCATCGAGCAGACAGGTTTGAAGCCACCGTAAGTAAGCAGCCTGTCCCGATAGCCAGCGCTTGACAGGCTTTTCAACCCTCCCGAGTGCTGGTTCGAACAGCGTTCAGGGCGCTGGGTTTTTTCTTGTCATTTCAAGAGAGCCTGCTTCGTTGCGGAGTAACAGTGCATCCGGACCCGAGAAGTCTCCTGGGAAGCCATTCGACGTGAACATTTTTAGATACTATTTTATCAAAAAGTGTGTATGTCCCCCTATTATGGGGATTTCATACAGATTTAATTTCTGCAGCGCACTGGCACATGCGGAGAAGCACACTGAACAAAGCAAATCTATCGCAATGGTGACTGTGCGAGCGCTTTGAAAGGTTTGAATGGCATAAACGACTTTTTTTGCGCGAGCTCAATATTTCATTCATTTTATGAAGTGTTAGTGTCGAGAATACTTTCCAGGTACAAAATTTAGCAATCAGGAGTAATGTTCAATGCCTTTGTATCCATGGGGTTACTTTTTTGCTGGGCCAATTTTGAGCAATTTCGATAAACTCGCAAAAACTAAGCCTTCGCGAAAATTAGGTCGTTTACAGTGGTACAATTAATCTTGAAACCAATATCGAATACCGTATTATACTAAACTTCTAAAATACAATTTTATTATTAGCAGACACAGCCCTGAAATTGGCCATTCTCAGATGTTTTCGTTGTGGCCTTTATCAATCCATGTGCTTAAAATGTAGAAGCTGCAACCTTGAATATTTATTTTTTTTTCTTTATGTTGCGTAAGATTTGAGGTAATAAATGTTGTGCCCTGCAATGAGCACGACTACCTGTTGCATAGCCCTGGGCATGCAAAGAAGGCACACCACCAATGTCTGATATATCAGGCTTTCAGAAACAATATTGTCCGATTTTCCTCACCCTTTTATTAGGATGAAGTTGTTACTATCTTGCCTTCCTCATATAGTGGTCCTTTGAGCGAATTATGTGATGTTATATCATAGAGTGGCATAGGGTAATTTTCTCTTCTCTTTTTACGTAGGATGTAATGGCATACCATCATCACAAAGGAGAGTGTACAGTGAAGCAGGCTCGGAAACTTGAATAAAGTGATAAGTAGGATTTCAATTTCTGTCTTATCAATTACGTGAAGAACACTGATCACAATGCTTGTGTGCTACACATACATACTTTCAGTTGAAAACTGCAGTGCACCTCTTCTTTATGGCTTTTCTCACACAGTTTCAGAAGACGGCGGTACGTCATTCTCACGAGGAATAGAGCTGCCAAAGATTTCCTCGTTAATTTCCTGACTCATTTTTAAGAGTGCATCTCCCTATGGTGGCGCATCTGCATTATCATCATAAATTGAGTTGTCAACGGCGTTTCTTAACATTTCACGAGAATGGAGCTATATAACATGAAATTTCACAGGTTGGAATGCAGCCGTTAAAAGAAACACCTTTGAAAAGTCAGCTTTTTAAATGCAGGCGCAGATTTTTCTGGCCAATTTGAGACCTTTCTTTCCATTCAGAACGCCCAACATACACAACGTCCCAGACAACTTGCACCATACCACCATACCGGAGGGCTTTGCAGGAATCAACTGTCGTTAGCAAGCGTCTTGAGAAAGTGCACAGCTTTTTTTAATGCGCCTGGTTGTGTAAATAACTAAGATTAATGAGCTAACCTTTCATATTCTTTTAAAGGCCAAGATGTCAGTTGTAAAGTTGCAGGGCGCATTGAGAAACACCCAATTAAAGTGTTTGAAACATAATACGTTTTCGTGCTTTTTTCCGGCCTTCAAACAACGCATATTCGCGGCGCGCTTGCACGCCGTGATTGGGGAAGCGAGTTGTCACGGGGTATTTTTTTGTATTTCGCGGGCGCATTTTTGAAAGCTAGGAAAAAGCAGCATGCAAAGTGCACCTTGTTGAAAATGGCTTATTTCGGTGTTTCTTAATGCGCTCTACAACTTGCCATTTCAGACGTCGGATTTTAAACGAAGATTTCAAACGTTAGCTTGTTATTCTTATTTATATAAATAGGCGCACTAAAACAATTTCGTGCACTTCTAACAGCATACAGTTGCTTTCACTCCCACAGAACGCTCCGTTTTTTTTGTTTTTTTTTTTAAAGTTTGGTGCAAGTTATCTGGGACACTACGCATATATGTACTGGTAGTGTACATTTAGTACACTAAAAGCATACATGTAGTTTACTAAACGTGCACTTATAGTACGCTAAATGTACACTGGTATACTACACATGTACTTGGGGTGTACTAAAACTATACTATTCTGTTTCATAAAAGTGTGAAACTAGTACGATTTCAGGGTGGCTCCGAGGCGAGAGCGCCGGCCTACGGATCCCCAGGTGGCGGGTTCGAATCCCGACCGAGGTGCCCGCAATATGACGGAGGCTTATTGCGGAGAAGGCGCCGTGTAACCGAGCTTTCGGTTGCACGTCAAAAGATCCCCAGGTGGTCGAAATTAATCCTCAGTCCTCCGCTGGGGCGTGCCAGATGCCCGTCGTTGGTTTGGCACGTAAAACCCCCAAATTTGACTTTAGTACGATTTCAGTACATACCCCAAGTTCACTATTAGTATACTTTCAGTATACTGATTTTGAACGACTTTTCGCTAAAGGTAGTCCTGTGGTCTCTTGCACCATCGTGTTGTAAGCAAACGTGACGTAGGGTAATACCTCGTTCCAAGTCTTGTGCTCTGTGTCGACAGACATGGAGATCATGTCGGCGATTGTTTTGTTTAGTATTTCCGTTAGTCTATTGGTCTGCGGATAGTACGCAGTGGTTTGACGGTGGCAATGTGCTGCTGAGACGAAGGATTTCTTGCGTCAGATGAGTCATGAACGATGACCCACGGTTTGTAATGAGGACCTCGGGGGCGCCAAGCCGGAGGGCAATGGACTTGATAAAAAACTTGGCGACTTCAACAACCGTACCTGATGGAAGGGATTTCGTCTTGGCATACCGTGTGAGATAATTGGTCTCCACTATTATCCATCAGTTTCCTTGCGCTGATGGTGGAAAAGAACCAAGTAGATTCATCCCTATATGCTGGAACGGTGTGGTCGGGGGTGCAATCGGATGCAAGAGACCTGCCGGCTTCGTCGGCGGTTTCTTGCGTCGGCACTCGCGGCAAATGACACCTTGTCGTATGACGAAGGTCGGCAGAGCTCTCGAGAAGACACAGGGGATAGTGCCCCCTCGTCCTTCGAGGAGCTCGATTAGCGCGAGCCACTCAGGATCGTCTCTTTGATGTTGTGCCATGTCGTCGGTGTTAACTGCACCCAGGAAGCACTCGTCGTCATCGTCATTGCTGCTACCAGGAGATATCCCGACAGGGGCTCTCGACAGGCAGTTAGCGTCGCTGTGCTTGCGGCCTTACTTGTAGACCAAAGTAATGTTGAACTCCTGCAGTCTAAGACTCAATCGAGCGAGGCGTCCTGAAGGGTCTTTTAGGCTCGCAAGCCAGCAGAGCGAGTGGTGGTCCGTGACAACGCGGAACGGGCTCCCGTAAAATTATGGGCGAAACTTCGTGATTGCCCAGACGACATCAAGACATTCCTTTTCAGTCGTGTAATAATTTATCTTTGCTTTGGAGAGTGTCCGACTTGCATAGGCGATGCCTCGCTCGGTGCCTTTTTGCACTTCAACCAGTACCGCGCCAAGTCCTGCGTTACTTCCGTCCTTATGAATCTCGGTTTTCGCATCTTGATCGAAGTGTCCAAGAACAGGAGTTCAGTAGTCGCTCCAGCTCGACGAATACCTGCTGTTGCTCCTCGGCCCATTTGAACTTCTGGGCGTCCTTTGTGAGGTTTGTGAGTGGTGCGGAAATCTCCTATTGCCCTTGCAAAATCGCGAACGAAGCGCCAATAGTACGCATATAGTCCAAGGAATCTCCGCACGGTTTTCTTGTCTGTCGGCGCTGGAAATGCCGCAACGGCGCGAGTAGTCTCTGGGTCTCGGCGAACGCCATCGTTGCTAACCACGTGGCCTAGGAACTTCAGTTGGTCATAGGCGAACCGACACTTCGATGGCTTGGGTGTGAGGTCGGCAGTCTGTATCGCGTGTAGAACAGCTCAGAGTCGTTGCAAATGCTCGTCGAAGTCGCTTGAAAACACTACGACGTCGTCAAGGTAGACGAGGCAGCTCTGCCATTTCAGGCCAGCCAGTACGGTGTCCATGACACGCTGGAAAGTTGCAGGTGCCGTGCATAGTCCAAAGGCATCACCTTGAACTCGTACAGTCCACCCTGCGTGACGAAGGCTGTCTTCTCTTGGTCCCCTTCGCCGACTTCGATCTGTTAGTAGCCGCTCTTCAGGTCCAATGGTGGCGCAGCCGGTCCAGTGTGTCGTCTACGTGGGGGAATGGGTGGACGTCTTTCTTCGTCACCGCGTCTACTTGCCGGCATTCCACGCAGAACCTAAGCGTTCCGTCCTTCTTCTTAGCCAGCACGACTGGAGAGGCCCACGGACTGCTTGAAGGCTAAATTATGTCGTCGTTCAGCATTTCTTGCACTTGCCCCTGTATGACCTCCCTTTCTTTGACTCAGACTCGGTATGGCGATCGATGCACAGGGAGCGCGTCGTCCTTGGTAACGATGCGATACTTCGCAACGGTGGTTTGGCGCATCTTCCGTGACGTCCCGAAGCAGTTGCTGTATTCGGCGAGGAGGTCAGTCAGGTGCCGTCATTTTGGGCCCGAAAGCTTGGGGTCAATGTCGAGCTGCGCTGGCGACGACAGTGATTTCTGCGGAGTTTCGGAGTTCCTCGACGCGGCCCGCAGCTGTATACCTTTAGTAAGGTGGTGCGTTTCTTGTCGGAAGTTCGTCACGAGGACAACAGTGCGCCCATCCTGAAGTTTAGCTATTCCTCTTGCGATGCCTACACCTCTTCCTACAAGCAACTGGAGACTTTCCTCGAGCTGGTGATACTGAGCTTTGACGGACCGTTTAAGAAACGTTTAGACAGAACTATGTCGTAATATTTGGCGTGTGGTCTTCCTAGGTGATACTAAATAGGACTGCATTGTTTTTTGTTTTTGTTTTCAAAAACAAAAATGAAGCGGAGTTTCCTTCTATTGTGATCTCGTTCTGAACATGTACCTTAAACAGCGCCCTCAAATACACACGGCATTCAGTGAACATCCTATATATATTTAATTGAAGGGGTAACTTAAAACATTTGCGTTTGCAATGTACTGGCGGGTGCCTCCCGCACCAATGCCCGCTGGCAACGAAGACTCGTATTGTGGCCACGGCCTATAAGTCATGTCACTCTGATAAAGCAGTTGGAAGCTCTGAAATATTGGCTCTCTAGGGTAACCCACCTGACGATGCTTTTAGAGAGTCCGGATGAGTTCGAAACAGTGAGAACGACTTTGATGCCCAGATGTTCGTGGATGAGCGCCGGTACTACCAGACAGTCATCGTGTTCACCGGCAGGGACGGCAGCTGGGTGGTGAAACTCCCTGAGCTCCGGTTCATGGCAGTGTTGTGGATACATAACCCGCACGTGAAAGAGCTGAAGGGCAGAGGGACCGAGGACCCCCCGCCAAAGACGAGGCGCGTAACTCGAAGGACGTAAGTTACAACTTTAGGGCAGTTCTCCTGTACACATAATTCGGTATCGTGTGAAGTGAAATTTGAGCGTTGGACAACAAGCCGGTCGTTCTTTCTCCAGGAATGTATGGTAGTGTTTGTTGAACGGTTCGGGATTTCTGATAGTGCCTGGATAAATTTGGACGATGCTAAAAGCACTTTTTACGCTGGCAAAGCGAGCGTCCAACGTATTTTTATAATTCAGATACGATATCAATACAAATCCTAGTTCTTCGTGACGCCACTTGAGCGTATAAACAGATCGCAAAAGTTGTCTAAGCAGATTGTAAGAGCCGAAATAATGACTTTGAAACCTCAGAATTGCAGTCTACATTTTGCTAAAGACTTGACTGAGCTCCTTCTGTGCTAAATCATTAGCGCTTATTTACAGCTCTTCTGAATGTCGGATGTCGCTCTCAGGCCTTCAGCAGGTTTCCCTTCAAGCTGGTATAAAATCATCTCTTAACATAATAAGAGCTAACACTTCAGTCAGGTGTCTTGAAAACCTTTCTAGTCGCCCTATCACTTGCTTTTAATTTATAGCAGTCTTTAATTTATAGCGTTTGTTCACACTGGAGTGCCGTCAAATGCAAGCGCTTGTTTTCCCTATCAGTAGCGACGGGGAGTCCAGCAGTCGAACCCCATCGCAACGAACCCAGCCCCAGGAGGGCCAACGCCCCTTGGGAAAGAACAACCCTACTCCGACGCCACAGATTTACTCCGGAGCTTCTGACGTCTCCTCCCCGATGCTCGCTCTGTCCGGACGTCAGCCTGCGGGAACCAGCTGCATCCTGCCCCCTTCTTTTATTCTGACCGCACGTGACGTGCCCCGTGACCTTAGACCTTCTACCTCTGCATATGCTGTTACTAGCTTCATCCAGCCACCTCCCCCTGCTAGGGGCCCAAGTGACTTGTCCCGTGACCATCGACCACGAATGGAAACTCTTTCCGCATATTGTAGATCCAGCTGCATTCAGCCAGTTCCTCCTGTTATTGCCTCAAGTGAAGTGTCCCATGACCTTGGACCTCAAACGGCCCCTTTCTTTGCACATGATAAGACCAGCTGCATTCAGCCTGCTTCTGGTCTAGCCTCACGTGACGAGTCCCGTGACCCTGAACCTCTAACGGACCCCTTCTTTGCGTTCGCTAGAACCAGCTGCATTCGCCCAACTCCTGCTCTGGCCTTAAGTAACGTGTCCCGTGAGAGTGAACTTCAAATGGGCCCCTTTCCTGCACATACTAGAACAAGCTGTATCCTGCCCCCTTTTCCTGCTCTGATATCAAGGGACGTGTTTCGTGACCTTGGTCCTCAAACAGGCCCCCTCGCTGCACATACAAGGACCAGTTGCACCATGCCAACTCCTTTTGTTTCAAGTGACCTGCCCCGTAACCTTGAATTTCGAACGGACCCCTTCGCTGCGCTTGCTAGAACCAGCTGCATCCGTCCAACTACTTCCGCTCTTGCCTTAAGTGATGTGTCCCGTGACCCTGATCCTCGAACGGACCCCTTTCCTGCACATACTAGAACTAGCTGCATCCTGTCACCTTTTCCTGCTCTGATATCAAGGAACGTGTTTCGTGACCTTGGACCTCAAACAGGCCTCCTCGCTGCAGATACAACAACCAGTTGCACCATGCCACCTCCTCTTTTTTCAAGTGACCTGCCCTTTAACCTTGGCCCTCTAGAGGAACCCTTCTCTGTCCAACCCACTGCGTTCACTTCTTACCCAGGATATGTCACCGAGTACGAGAAATTCTTCATTGAGTCGTCTACGACGGATAGTACGGAACACGCCCCACAACTTCCAAGTTTCGGCCTGGGGTACGCGGCTGCCGAAGAGACCCGCAGTTCGGATGAAGTCCCGGTCGAGATGACGGCATCCAGGGGTCCCACTTCCGAAGAATCCTATTCTCAATCAGCTGCCGCTTCCACGCATGACGGTGAAACTAGCCACGTGTCCCCTGCAGGACCATCGCAAGCTTTCGCTCAACATCTCGAGGCTTTAGACCTTGTGGTTTCGGCGCTTTCGGACGAAGAAGACCATGTTCTTAAAACCGACCGCGATGAAGGACCATAGTTCAGGAATCCAGTTCTCAACAGTTCTCTTGTGTTAACGTATCGTTAACGTAGGACGAAGATGTGTGTATCAAAGCAGCTTTTTTAGCGACCTTCGATCACTCTGTAGGGCATTTCAATATTGCTTGTTTTGTTTTTGATGTAAGGTGTATATGTGTTTGAACTGCGCGTTTTATTAATTAGACGAGCTTGCCGCTTGGCATTGAAATTTATGGAAATGTTTTAGTCAAGATTAAGCAAATAGTTTGCTGTTTTTATCTGTGATGAACTTCGTCTTACTTATAAGCTGCGAACGATATTATTTATTAGGCCTTTCCTATATTCCGAAATTCACTGATTCAGAGAAATAAAAACATGTCCAGAGTAAAGGCAAGGTGGTATTTATTTAACATGATGGTAAGCCCTGAGATTGGAAGAGAACAGAGTTAAGGACATGTAATTAGACAGACGCTTTGTTCACCCTCCCCCCACCCCCTTCCCGTCATCTATTATTTGTCCTCTTACATTTTTAGTTTAGTTTTCCCGCAGTCTTGGGTTTTACTATCCTGTACAGAGAAATAACTGCAGTTGCCACGTAATACATAGTTCATGCTCGCTTGAGTTTGCAGTTTTATCTGTATATGGTATACGTAAACGAAAATACAATCAACCTGGCAGCTTGTATTTAGTTTAATATGCAATAAAGGTTTCATTTTAATTGGCTCTTTAGCCTTCTTTCCTAAATATAATCAGTAGGTTTTTTTTGTGGTATGTCTGCAAGTTTTCTCAATGTTTGTGGCAAGCGCTGCATTGATGTCGTTGTCCCGTGGGAAATATGATCAATATTGAATAAACTCATGATAGTTTACTATGAGAGCGAATGATACGATGTTTTTGTAAGCCTATAAGAGTATGTGTGAGATCATGGCAGTGTGGTGTACCGGTTAATTTTGGATAATGCGAGGATATATATATATATATTTAACTGTTTGGGATACAATCGGTTGGTGTTACGAGACCCGTCTTTCCTTGTCTGCGACCGCGCCCAGTCTGTTGCATCTCCGTGGCTCGACACCCGGCTCTCCCCTTCCGGTATCTGTGGTTGAATCCGGCGTTGGTTGGGCTCAATAGGTCGTGGTCGCTATAGACAGCAAAGACGCACACGATATACGGCAGGTTGCATATCTGAAGAATTGAGTGTGCGTGAGTAGGAGCGTTGGTGTAAGTGTAGTGGTTTCCATGGACGTGCGGAAAGCTCCAACGATCAGTCCTTAAGATTTAGTACTACCGGATTAAGGCCCTTGGGTGGCGCTGGATAGTGCGGCAAGAGTTCTGACACAGCGTTTCGAACGTGCAAGACGCAGTAGTGGCTACACGGCGCGTATTGAAAACGGGTGGGGTGGATATATCGACATCTTGAATGAAAATGGAATAACCGGTTATGTATCCCAGGTACTATAACACCAATTGCATGGCGTTGACGTGTCTTATAGCATCCTCGATCATCCGCACCGGTGCGCACCGGGGCACTGAGTTTCGCCCCTTCATCCTCGATCAAGTGCACCGGTGCGCACCGTACGTCCTCGATCAACGAAGCGCACCCTCCCGGTGCGGCTTTTCGTTGCCCCAACGCGCACCAAGAAAATCGGCGGTGCGCCGGGGGGCAGTGTCCCATCAGTCATTGCGGCCAGGAGCGGGAATCGAGCAGATGGCGGGAGTAGCAGACGCGCAGACTTATCGAGATGGCGATCTTGCAAAAACGAACACGCCTCGCAGCTGCACTATAGTCGGTTACAAGTCAAGAAGGTAGGAGAAGCTCCTCCCACAAGTGTGATGCGCCCGTTTCAAATCTCTCCGCAGTCGAAAGAAGAGTTCACTGGAAACGCTCCTTGTTCCGCTTCAATAGATTCCAACTTGTTTCCGATCCCACTTTTTAAGAAAGCGACCTTTGTATTCATCGGAGAGGGAACCGAGCCCCTGAAAGCAGCCTTTGTATCCATCGGGGGGGAAGCTAATCCCCGAAAGTCGCATTTGTTTCCGTCGGTGGGGCAGAACTCTAATCTCCCTCTCGTGGCTTCCACAGTGCTAAGTCAGATTCGAAAAATAAAGCAAATATGTACAGAAAGGCAAGACCCTCCTCGCGCGTTGGCCGCAACGTCACGGAAACGGTGGGACGCTATTGGATGCGGAGGTGGCGGAGGGATATGTGATTCCCTTTGAGGGGCATTTGCCGCTACCTTCTTGACCTGTAACTGACTATAGATGATTTCCTCGGGCCTTCTGACGGCGAGACGACGAGCTTCTCACCATCGCCGCGATTATTGGCGATTGCTGCGGTGGCAAGGAGCGCCTGAAAAGCACGAACTTCGAGGAAAGTGGCGCGAGGCGTTTCGATGACAGCGAGGTACGGCTATTATCTGGTGTTTCGTTTTCTTGAACTAATAATGATGGCCAACATATTCGTGACCCCATCGACAATCACGTCCACGATGTTTATTTCTGTGGGACCGTCAAATCCGCGTGCAAAAAAATAGAAGAAATTGACAGCAGACGGGCACCGTGCGCTGACCTACGCAAAATAAACGAACAAAACGCGAAGTGACGCAAGGTGGAGCTCGCCGCGGTGCACCGGCGCGGCGCAGTTCGTCCGTTTGTCCTCGATGTTGCACCGACATCGCGCTGCACGACCGAGGAGCGCTGTGCACTGTGCTGGTTTCAGGGCGATTCCGGTGCGAGTTGATCGAAGATGCTATTAGAACATGCGCCCACACCCAATGTTGTATCTTCGACCGCCAGACTGTGACTTACTCGATAAATAGATCTCCGGCTGTATATTGGCGCCTGTGCCCCTCAGAAAGTTGAAATGAAGGTCTAGAGCGCAATAAAGAGCTGCCTGGCCATGTTTGGTGAACCACGCTAGACCGTATAAGCGCTAACGGAGGTCTTTGATAATGGACCGCGTATGTCACCGGAAAAAATTGGAACTTTTTGATGTCGTGCAGTCACGTCCTAGTATAGCAAGCGCCCTTCCGAAGAGTTTTTCTCTGCTTTAAAGTCATTGTCCCACGATTCGCACCCCATCACACACACGCAAAAAACAAACAAAAAAAAACATGGTATTCGGAGCAGACATGGAAGATATATCAGCAGAGCCGCATCAAGCAAGTTCGAAGTGTCTTTGTTTCTTACTTATCAGGGCTGGGCAGTATAGCGATACAAGTGCATCGCGATAGTATTTCGAAGTAACTTTCGAGTACTACCTGTATCTCTGTATCAAGATACTTTTGAAAAATGTGTTTGTATTCAGTAGTGAAATACATGTGCGATGTATCGCTTGTATCGCGATATTCTGCCAGGCTTTGGGTCTCGTTGCCTTTGTTTTTGAGAATTAAAAGTTCGCTTTTTTACAATTAACTGAAAAGCGTCATTTTAGAGCAGGGGTCCCACAATTTGTAATATGCACACGCCGCACAACCCAGTCTACAGGGGGGATACCTAGTTGTTTGGTGTGTATTACAGTCATCATACTTTTTAAAAAAAAATTAAGAAAAAGGCGAACGAAGGCGTTTCTAAGAATGTGTCACCTGCAAGAAAAGCAATATAAACTTTACTCAGAACCCTGTTTTGCCATGAAGCTGTGTATCCTATTCTGAGCGCAAGTTCGTCTGCTGCTTGTGCAGAGGTTGCGATGATGTCAGAGCGCCGGGCTCTCATTGGCTGATTGAAAGAAACAGTGAGTAGACCTCAATTAATCTAGCATTGAGGTTTACCGCAATCCTTTTAATCAAGACCAATAAGAGCTCGGTGTCGTTCTTATGTCACTGCAACTCCTGCGTAAGAAGTAGATGACTTCCTCACCGCATTGAGCTAAACCTTCATGGCAAAACAAGGTTCATGTCGGGATGACGCCTTCTCTCAAGCATGTCAAGCCGTTGTTGGTATTCAGTACCTATGTGGGTCACTGGGGCGACAATATTTTTTAGCGGCGTTCAGAATGGCAGCAGTGAATAGATCAAAAGTTTGACGTGAGGGGACGTGCATAAACTGACATAACAAAAGGAATACTAGCCCCGCCATCAGAATTCGACCGCACCTTCCGTGGTTCGGGAGAAAAATGATTGCTTTATATCTGTATTCCGGAGCACTTTTTTGACGCATTTGCGGGGGTATCTCAAGAGTATCCCGTTACATAAAAGGCAAATATTACTCAGTATCTGTATCGTGGCCCTAATAGATGTAGCTCAGTATTTGTATTACGGAATACTTTTTTGGAGTATCTGTGTCCAGCCCTGATACATGTGCCATGCCTAAAGACTGTTTTTCTATGAACAATGTGAAGGAACTTACATAAAAAAAATATAACTGCTGGGACAGTGTATGCAGACTGTCTGTTCGTTGATGTGTTAGCAGTACGAACGCTACTTTAGTGCTCCAGTTGCCCTTATGAAGAGATTCACGGTAGTAAAGTAACGACCCCATTTTTACTCGCGATTGCGGCAAATACTCGCTTTTCTCGCCAAATATCTAATACAGTGCTCTCCCAACTTATACGGAATCCTTGTCTTTTCCCGTTGGAGGGCCATTCTTTCAGCAGCTGAGCGTCGATTCCATGACCCAGCACCGAACAAACCATCCCAGAGTGCTACGTCGAGGACCCGTTGTTCAGCATGCTCCAGGATTAAGCTGCCACGACAACCACGTTCCGCATAATTTTGGTGGGCACTGCACGTACCGTGGTTGGCTTATCAGACCTCTTTTCAGCGCTTGTCAGCCAAGCAGAAGACGCCGAGTCACCGGGCTGTGCTCGCGTGCGTCTGATATTCCACAGAGTGTCTGCGCATGCTCAGAACGTGTTCCATAGCCACAAAGATGGCGGAGCGCACAAGTCATTTATGGAAATAGTCGACGTATGGGTAGAGTGTACTAGAAGGAACGAGTGGGACGAGCTACAGGCTCCACTCATGCTTTCAGTTGCACCTCAAAATCTGGAAAGCGATCAGGTGGACCCAAGCCACTTCGATTGCAGCGCCACCTTCGTAGAGTGTACTAGAAAGGACTGAGTGAGACGACCGAAGCGTTTTTTTCGGCGCCGCCGCCGCTTATAGAACGATTTTGGCGTTGGAACGCAACGCGTTTTTCATAAAAACCGGCTAATCCGAACCGCTTCGCTCATCGTGCCCGAGAGGGCGCTACGAGCGAAGAGGCTTAGATTGGCTGGTTTTTTTACACATGCGGAGGTATCTAAATAGCACTCCGGTCGCCCCAGTCGGTCCTTCTAGTACACTCTAGTATGGGTATGGTGGCTGGAAGAAGTGTGACCGGTGGATCGAAGGGCGGCACCACTGTGTTGCGATGGAGACGACTCGCCTGCAGAGCCGTGTATGGGGAGAGTTTGGCCATACATTGGTTTAGATAGGCGAGCATCTCGGGGCCAACTACAGGCCTCGAAACAGCCCCTAGCGGTGGTCGTGAGCTCTAAATATGTGACAAGACTAATTCAAGCCGTCTTAGCGACGCTCGAGTAAGAAGGTATAATTCTTGGTGACTGAAAACTTGGCGCATGTGAGAGTTTCGTCACGTCCATATTCAATGGTAGAATAAACGAACGTGCGGTCCGATCCAGGGCCGCCCTGCTAGAAACAGCGTCTCAGCTGAGACTGGGGGAAGGAAAGCACTGCCAAAGTCAGCGCACGAGCCGTGCGGGACCATCTCAACCTGAGCCGACCAAACCGCGTCTCAAGACGGTCGCGCGCCCCACCCTTTGCACTGTTTTAAAAATAATAATAATATATTTGACTCTGAAGAGCAGCGGCACCGCGGAAAGGCAACAGCCCGTACCATGGAGGCTCGCGGTGCCGCGTCTAACGAACATAATAATGCGATGAGTATACACATTCAAGATGTCGACGAGATGGATTGTTGCTATTGCGGAGGATGTCAGTCCAATTTGAAGATGTTAACATTTCGTTGAGGCGGGTCAGCAGCTGGCCAAGGGAATCTGCAGCCTGTTGTTTGATCGGCGCACGGTTGCACAAAGGAGCCCCAGGAGCATGATGGTGCTGTCGCTCACTGGGGTTGAAGCATCAGGCTCCAAGGGGGTAGCCCAGTCACATCAGAAAGCTGCCGCCTCCGAGGTACTGAGGCCCAGGGATAAGATTGAGGCACCGCCGACGCCCGGTGTGGCATCCTCTAAACGTCGCGTCGCTGTGCTGCCAGTACTGCTGCCAGTACTGCTGCGAGACTGAACGCTTCTATTTAACGCTTTAAATGTCGTTTCCAATATTGTGACATCACGGTTTGCTGATCAGTCGACGCGTTGTCACACTTTTAGTTTACGCCCTGACCGCGGGGAGAATATTCGGCGTTGGCGGCGGCCTTTGCTCCGCCTATTGGCCAAACTCTCCCGATATACGGCTCTGCTCGCCTGTAGAGTAACTGTATATACTCCGCTTGCGGAGCAGAGTATCGCAATGCTGCCATTGTGGAGCCAAGCACTGCGAGAAGCCATGGTCGGTATTGCAGGGGACGCGAAGGCGCAGATGCGAGCGAGGCGGCGTTCTGTGGCTTGCTGCGGCGCGCTGCGTAAGGAAAATAGTGCGGCGTGCGGCGACGAGCCAAGTATGCGCCGTCATCGTTCTCCTGTCGTTTCCTGTTTCCCTATCGATTGCAAAAATCGCACCCACGGATCCTGCGGGTCGCGTGTGAAGTCGTCAATTCATTGCGGTAAACGACGCAGCGGCTGACAAAAACGCCGTTCCCTCGCTTTCGGACGAGAGCTCGCCGACTCGCCAAGATGTCCGGATGTGCCGGTAACGTATCGCATATCACTCCGCGAGAGCCGCAGACGCGAGCAACGCGATCGTCGTCCGTGTCGTCTGCTTCCGATACCTTGGAAACGGATGTCCTCAAACATCGCTCGCGTTATAAAAAAAAAAAACAGGATTGTATTGTACCCAGTTGACGCACATAATGTTCAATGACTTAGGAAACTTTCGGTTCATCCGCATTTTAGTCTAGGATCTATATTTTGCGCACTCAAAGCGGAAAATATGTTCCCCCGAAACTCGGCGCTCTGGGAGGCCGCTTTCCCGCACGAAGGTCGGATCCAGTTCTGCCCACGTGACCACTCCTCCGTCAATCCGGAGATGGCGGCGAAAGGAAAAGGAACGCGATACTCTGGCTCTGCAAGCAGAGCCTGTGCAGTTACTCTACTCGCCTGCAGACTGCAGCGCCCCTCGCGGTGGCGATGATTATCATCGCAACACACGCACTGCCCGCAGCGCGTTTGTTGAAAGGTCACGTACCTTCTTTATATTTGGAGTCAGGTTTCTGCAATTACATGAATGACGTACTTTCCACCCGTTAAATAGGTGTTGCGCCTGAATTCCGCGGTGACAAGGGACCCGCCTGTGTGACGTCACCGCTCCAAACTGACCGTTGCTCGGGGCGCTGTAATGGACGAATACATGGAACTGGATTTTGCCCCGAAGGAACGATCAGTTAAGATGGGACGTGGAATTTAAACGTAAAAAATAATGGATCAAGCCAGCCTAGATGTCACGCTTACCACGACAGAAGTTTCCGAGAATCGGCAGTTCCTGGGATATTTGCGATGGCATCTTCCCGTCCTTGAGACGCCTCGAAATGCCTGTTGCAGACAACGAACTCATGGCGAACGCACAAGGAATGACTGAAGTATGCTGTCTGTAACAGTTTTAATCGTTCGCACAATGATACGATTTTGATTTTGCATTTGTTTGGAACATTGCAGACCTAAGAAATTAATCTCGTGTATGACTAATTGTATTTCCCAGCGATACGGAATACTGTCTGAAGAAAATCATCTCACTCATGAAGATCTGCTAAAAATACAGGAAGAAAACCATCAGTTTTGAACATGATATCAAACCAGCTTCGGGCCCTTTTTCTATATTTGCACTTGATGTACATTGTAATAAAGGAGAAATTATTTTGACTAACATGAGCGGTTCAAGAACCCAAACTTCGTTTTTAAAATTTGCAATATGGCTCTGCGTTTTGTACCCTCCTTGTAATCATCACACTGAGAAACCATCCTACTACTATACTTCGTTTCAGCTTCGGTCCAGACGCAGCCGATGCTTCAAGCGCGAGCATGTGGCCCAGAACAGTGCTTGCACTGCACGAGCGCGCGTGCTTGGCAGGGATGCTGAAAGCCCGGAGCTCGCGCTTGTAGCTTTGGCTGCGTCTGGACCGAAGCTGAAACGAAGTATAGCGCACACCAGCTCGGAGCATGTGGAGCGAAAGCTCGCGCTGCAGAACCCAGAGATCCTGGGTTCGAGCCCCACCCCTGCCCGTCTCGATTTGGATGAGCATCGTACCGGCGTGCGGTCGTGTATCACTACTGCGTGATGCACGTTAAAGACCCCAGGCTAGCGGCTGTACCGCACTGGCTAAATTTCTCATCTACAGCTGGGAGACTCGTCGCCCCTGTGAGGCAGACCAAATTCTAGGCTGTATAAACACACACACAACCCAATTATTATTACCTATAAGTAAGGCCCCAAGCGAGCAGGACTGAGAAGGAACGCTTCATCGTGCCTCTAGAAGATTCGAGTTTACTCTTACCCCGAGTGTAGAAGGTAAGGAGGTCAGAATGACCTTGCCTAATCAGTCTCGCCCTAGCTCACTAATGAACTTTTTTGGTCGAATGTTTCAGATGCCAGGTGTAGCAGAGCGGAGCCGACCGCGGCTTTGTCGACTCGCAGCCAGCTGTCACGCCGATGCATCGTCGCGCTGCCGCTGCCGCCGTTCACGCTCATCCGTTCTTTTGCGTCTAGGCACAAAGGCGCCTGTTAAATCTTCATTATTTCGTTACGCTCGTTCATCCGTTTCAGGCTGCGATAATTTATATCTATTACGGACAGATCGTTTGATCACACATATGTGCACTGAAGCAACTGTGCTGTCAGAAATTCTTGAAACGTGTGCTGGTCTGTTCTTCGATCTTGATACACTTCACGTCGTCGTCGTTGTCCGTTACTGGGCGTCACAGTGTTTTCACCTTCTCAAATATCGCGAAAGCGCGCTCCACCGGAATTCGTTCGCGCCCCTCGAGCGTCGATAAAAGCAGCTGTGCACGGCACTCATCGCTTCCAAAAATCCCACAGAAAGTTAAGCCCGAGAATAGAAGTTTTGTCGATGGTCATTGACCTCATTGAACGCGGTCGCGTGTTCCGTCAGAAAGAGCCACTGAACCAGCAAAGCTATTCTGTCGTCCGCTAGCAAGACAAAACCGGCTGTGAAAGTTTATTGCATGCTCTTGTCATCGCTTTATGATACTGAGACTGTCATCGCTTTATGATACTGAGACGGTAGAAAAAGTCTTCATGATTGGATATTGAGAAGACACAAAGCTTATAGAAAAGTATTTACTTTCTTATCGGACAATTTCTCACCTCACGTCTAGCCCCTATGCTAGACGTGAGGTCCATTACAACGTGAGGTTCATTACAACGGTCCAACCAACGGTTTGTTTGGAGCGGAGCGCCATATTGTTATGTCATCACTTACGGGGTTATTCCGAGAGTAAATTATTGGGGACCTCTAGGGGCGCTGCAGCCAGCAGGCGGGTTTAGAGTGCCTCAAGTAAGAGCGATTTTAACTCAAACTAAGGTGGCTGGAAGGGGAAGTGGACAGGGCGCCGTATCCGCACAATGATTAGAAGGGGCGCCATGGGCGCTAAAAGTTTTTGAGAGAGCTTGTATTGTAAAGAGGGTTTATCTCAGACCTATAGGGAGCGTTAGCAATTTAATGGCGGAGGCCACCGGCGAAGATTGGTCGCAAGTGCGCATGCGCTGCGTTTTGGGCGAGAGAGCACGCGGAGAGGGGAATGAGCTCGCAGACGACCAACGCCTTCGTACCCTCCTAGCAGCCCGTATTGCAAACGCGGCCCATAAACAACGCGAGCCCGATCGAGCTGTTGGAAACTCTGTGATGTAGGCTCTCTCAAACTGTTTGGCACCGCTTAACTCGTCTGTTGGCTGTGGCGCCCCTAGCGGTTCCCGAAAATATCTTCGCGGAATTTTCATCGGGGAATTTTGTGCGCACGACCTATTAAAAGGGTGAAACCTATACAATATACCGATCTCGTCAGCAACTTTGACTACGCCACCGCTGGCACAGTGCATCGAGGAAACTTTAGTCTTTCGCCACGTGCGACAAGCTCGCTGGAGCTCTGCGCGTGTAGAGCACGGAACGACACGAGCCGTCTCGTGCACTGCCGCCGGCCTCCTCTGAACCAACTCTGAACTAAAGTTATTTGTAACCGGACAAAAGCTCACCGGAAAAAAGCCTACCGAACAGAAGCTCACCGGGAAAAAGCCTACCGAACAGAAGCTCACCGGACAAAAGCTCACCGGACAAATGCTCGCCCCTTTTTTCGCCCACCCGGACAAAAACTCACCTCTTTTTTTCTTTTTTTTTTTGCTACCCGGGAAAAGCACGCGCTATGATAACGTGCGGACGCGATGGAGGTTGCACCATTGTTAGGTGCAAGGTGTCGACAGGTAAGCCATAACAGGCAGAGAAGCAACTATTTAGGATCAAAATTTAGGTCTCCGAAACTGAGTGGAGCTGACAAGATCAAGCTTGCTTGACTCAAGATATGCCGAGCACCCTTGTGCAACGCCCAAGAAACTTCGTGAACTGAAGTCTTTGAACCCGAAGAGTGACCGAAGATGCGAAGTCACCCTTTGGTGACCTCGCTTTTTCGTTGTGCTTATGTCACGCTAAACGCGCACAAAAGGTTAGGCGCGATGTCTCTTCCTTACTAATGCATGGGTGTTCTTAGGGTTCAGGGTAATATTTGAAGTGAATGGCTAAGAAAGTTAAATTCTTTCCGTCATTGTGCGTCGTAAAGGTATTTGAAATCAAGGATTATCTCAGGGGGATGTGAAAGGGAAACTGAAGCAGAACTATTATACAAACCACGCGAGTGGTGAATTTTTAAAATATTTGGAAGGAACGGGAGATGTGTCTTTTGGACAAGTACAATATAGATAACCAATTTAGAAAGCCGTGCGGAATTCTGCATAGGCTGGCGTTCCTTCCATCACAGCTTGTTCCCGAAGGACTAACCTACATTAGGGAAAGTCTACCGATGACATCGGCGACCTGTTGGACTGCTTTGATGGCACGTATGTCAACGGCCCCTTCCATTATGCTTTTACTCGTTATGCGGCGGCAACCAAAGCGAATTCTTCCCTTCGCCTGACTGTGCGCCGACGACGACCGGAGTTTCCCCCGAATAGGGTGGAATATGTACGACGCCACTCTTCAAGATAAAGACCGGACGAACAACACCTGCGAAGGATGGCATTACAGGTTCCAGAAGCTCGTCGGTCACGCCCATACCAGCGTCTAGAGGTTGATTGAATGCCAACAGCAAAATCAGGCGGTTGTTTCCACGGTCACTAGCCCGGAGAGGTGAACCCCCAGAGAAGCGGGTGCGAAAAACCACTCTGCGCCTGCAGAATCGTCTGAAAAACGTTTGCGGAGGGTTCGAGGTACACCGGCATCTACCAAGACTGCTGGGGCTAGTAGGGGAATGGATTCGCTTCTAACGAATGATAACTAAACTTGTTTTTACTCTAATCAACAAACCATGCACCTGTCGGATTAATTTTATTGTTGCATTTTACTCTCGCAGGTATGCACCTAAGTTATCTGCACTCGTCTTGAGACCAACATGAAATTTTCTCCTACTGAACTTTTGTCCTGGTTTGTAAAAAAAAATGGGTGAGCTTTTGTCCGGTGAGCTTCTGTCCGGTGAGCTTCTGTTCGGTGAGCTTTGTCTGGGATTCGAAGTTATGGCGGCCTCACTGATGTGCCAAAGGCTTGGTGAAATGGGTCTAGTTATGTAGTTACAGAAACCCGAGTCAAAATATAAAGAAGCTATGTAACCTTTCAACACACGCGATGTGATGAAAATCTTCGCCACCGCAATGGGCGCTGCAGTTTGCGGATGGGCCGTTTTCATCACGACTCTGTGCAGCTCAATATTCGAGCATGTGAGTGAGTGGAGTTACGTTGAAAAATCACACGTAGCCCCATAGACCTCCAGCAAAATTTTGCAATATAATGGTACTTACAAACACGTACCTCGGGCGAGCTGTTTAACATACTCTTATTCGATGCTCTATCAGAATTGTGCCTATCTTAAATACTCTCCTGAAGATACTGTATTTCAAATACTTTTGGTAGTATTTTGGTTTCTTTGAAATACATTTAGTCTAGAGTATTTGCAACCCTATCTTAATTACATTTCTCACTATCTTGTACGCAGTGTCTCAAATACATTTTGCAAGCTTTCTCCCGAACCATCTACAGAACTAGGGATCGTCAGACTCCAGGGTAAAGCTGAACCCGAACACAGGACAGGAAACAAGACACGAGCAAAACGCAGTCTCCAAATGCCAACAAAAGACCAAATTGATAGCTAAGCACTCCCGCCTGTGTCCTCTTGTCCGCTTATCCACTTTTTTTTTTTAACCTGTCTTCGCTTGGACTTAGCAAAGTGCTGGTGACGTCATCCGGATTTTACACTCAGACTCCACCTTTTGTCTGGAGCTAGAGTGGTTCCGACAGCGGAGGACTGAGACGCCAACTTGAAAATCGCCGGTTCAGGGGGTTCCAGTATGAAAACGCGCGAACACATTTTCATGTGAGCGCAGGCACTCCCTCGGCCAAAGAAGCCTGGTGACTTTATTGAGCTGCAGTGACCTAGATTGGGCTTCCCCAAATATCCGTGTGTGCGATTGTGCCTTAACTTTTTTGCTCCGAAGCTCGTTCAAAAGCGTTTCTTTCATCCCCTTCCAGATGTGCGCCTTGTTTCATTCTCGAAATCCTCGAAACCAGTTTTCCACCGGGAGGAGTTATTTATGGACTATTGTCAGAAACAACCTAAGAAAGACAGTGCAAGGGAGAAAAGGGTGTGCACGAGAAAAGCCGTTGTGCAAAGGAGGTCGGTCCTCTCCACTTCAGCTTTTATAGTTTCCGCTTTTTTCCACCTTGCACTGTCTTTCTTATGTTGTATCTGACCATAGCGGATTCTGATTCTGGAATCTTGACCACCTTGACTTCAATGCGTCAACAATAGTGTGACTTGGTTCAGAGTGGATGGGGGCTTCTAAGCGGTTTTGTAGATTATCTCCTGTGTTGCCTGTGTTTTTCTCCTAGTTTTTTTATTTTTTTTTATTTTTTTTTTTTTTTTACAGCTTGAAGATATAAGTGCATTTTCTCAATTTTGACTGGGGGACAAAGCACTATTTCTTGGTTGTTATTCAGCGACAGAGGTTGCTGTCCTCGAATCAATGTTTCTCCTGAACGTGCACGTGTGTCGTTCACTCGCGTACTCATCAACAAGTCTGACTGCCTGATCAACTTCTAGTTCGGCTGTTATAAACATGCAATGCCGGACTATGCGTCAAGTCCGCCGAATCGCGGCGGGACATATTACGAACTTATTGCGGAATGCATCATGAGCCGAGCCTTCCGTCAAATTAAAGCACGTCCTAAGATATTTCGTAGCGCATTATGTTGCATGACGCCAATTATATCAGAGGATAAGTTCCCATTGCAGCAGCTAAGGCGCTTCTTGGAGCTTATAAAAGACACAGGAACAACTGATTTTCAGAGAAGTGTTAAAAAATAAGGCACCCCTTTTTCACAATTTATTCGCATATTATAAGCTTGGAAAACCTGCCAAGTATCTTCGAATGCAATTCAATTACTTTTTCTAGGTATTTGTGCTCTACTCAAGATACTTCGTACTCAAAATAACTTAAATACTACACTAAATACTTTTACAGATGGGCATTTAGTACCTTATCTGAAATACTTTTGTTGCGTGTTTGGCGCAAGACTGGGCTATCTCAGAGCCGTATATTGGGAGAGTTTGGCCAATAGGCGGAGCAAAGGCCGCCGCCAGCGCCGAATATTTCCCCCGTGGTTAAAGCGTAAACTAAATATGTGACAACACGTCGACCAATCAGCAAACAGCGACGTCACAATATTGCAAAATGTCATTTAAATCGCGAAATGGAATCGTTCAATCTCGGCATCTCGTTGACAATGGCGTCAATAGCAAATCAGCAGCAATGATCGTTGGATGACCGAGGCGTGGATGCGTTGACTGCTGCTACCAAGGATCTGTTCAAATCAAGCTAATAATCGAGACAGTAGTCCCGCTTCCTCGCTTCTTTCTGGACAAAAATATGATTGGTGAGTGAGCGCCAATTTGATCGAAGAGAGAAGACTTCGGAATCTATGCTGACACGGAACGGCTCTGCGCCGACACCCGGTTTCGTGGATCGTAGTAAAATAATAAAAAAACAAAAAAAAACATCTTTCAGAATCCACAAGTGACAGGTGTGATACCATCCTGCGAGCGCGAGCACCCCGCTTTTGTTCCCTGCTCCGCCGCTCGAGTGTTTGTACTGGGGAAGAATATTTCGAAGCTACCAGCTCGCGCTTGTAGCCTCTGCGGTTAGCTCATGTTTGGTCGGTTGATAAATACCACATCCACGAGTTGCGTGACTCTCCTGCTTGGCGAAGTGGCAAGCAAAAGAACAGCAAGCTAGGAACCGTGTGAACTGTTTGGCTTGTGTGTGTTGCGCACGAGGAAAGTCTACCACTGAACGTGTTGACGCACTGATGAGTGGTTCCAGAAAAGGAGCGACACAAAGAGTCGGGCTCCGCACCGCAACCTCTCAGTTGGCTCTGGTTTGGAACGCACGTTCGTTTATTCTACCGCTGAAAGTGGACGTGACGACAACCTCACATGCGCCACGTTTTTAGTCACCGAGAAATACCTCTTCACTCTAGCGACGCTAAAACGCCTTAAATTAGTTTTTGTCACATATTTAAAGCTCACGACCACCGCTAGGAGCTGTTTCGAGGCCTGTGGTTGGCCCCGAGATGCTCGCCTATTCAAACCAATGTATGGCCAAACTGTCGCAATGAACGGCTCTGGGCTATCTATACTCTGTTTCATACTTAGCGTGCAACGCTGTCAAAGCTACTGGCGCGAGCGCGTGGCTTCATCTATGGTTTTGTTTGCGCGACAACGCGTGCAAATGATCAACGAGATCAAGCCTCATGCTAGCGCCAGTAGATTTGACAGCGTTGCACACTAAGTATGAAACAGAGTATAGGCTAGGCAGCGGTGCCAAACATTTGAGAGAGCCTACATTAAAGAGTGTTTCCAACTGTTCGATAGGGTCACGTGGTGCATGCGAGCTGCGAGGAGGTGACGAACGCATTAATCGCCTGCGAGCGGCTTTCCTCATTACCACGCGAATACGCAGCGCACGCGAAGTTACGGCTAAATTTCGCCGGTAGCGTCCGCCAATAAATTGCAAACGCTCCCATGGTTCGTGATGTCTAGGCTCTCTAAAAATTTCCATCGCGCCTCGCACCCTTTCTTATCATTGCGCCCATGCGGCGCCCGTCAAACTTTCCCTTCTGCCACCATAGTACAGGGAGTATTCCCTGGCGGCCATACCTGTGTGTGCGATTGCTGAGCGCGTTTGACGGCGAGTTTCCACAGTTCTTCTGCGACGTGCATTCCGCATTACCAAGAGTGCCGGTCTTTGCAGCTTAGTAATGTGAGCTCGTTCTGAGCATGCGCTCTAAACATCGCCCTCAAATAGGGCGTCCAGTGAATACCCCCTATAGCGAAGAGTGGTTCGAATAGAATAACCATCCCTGACTTCGGCACTGCTAAGAATACTGGTGGTCGCGGCTTTTTCTTGCAAAAGTTGCGAATAACCAAGGGCTATTCGATTGGAACAGGTATTCCCGCACCCCTAATTGTGAGCTTTAACTTATGTCGGAGCGCTGACAAAGCCTCCAAACTATGCAACCGCATAGACACAAACTCAAGTATGGTGCCTAGAAGTGGAAATGTGACGGGCGCCGTATGCCCGCAGTGATAGAGAGGATCACGAGTCGCGATGAAAACTTTTAGAGAGCCTAGATTGAAGAGAGGGTCCATCTCAGACCACGGGGAGCGTTTGCAATTTAATGGCGGACGCCTCCTGCGGAGATTAGTCGCAAGTGCGCATGCGCCGTGTCTTCGCGTGGCGAGCAGGAAAGCAGGAGGAAAGGCGGAGGCGTTTGCAGACGATCAATGCTTCCGTCACCTCTTCGCAGCTTGTATCGCAAATGCGGCCCATAAACTACGCGAGCCCGGCCGAGTTGTTGGAAACTCTCTGGAATGCAAGCTCTCTAAAAAAAAAAAAAACTTTCCGCATTTCCACTTTGGTGAAGAAGCAAGACCAGCGGAGCAGTACAATAGAAAGTAATGGCCGGCCGCAAGTCGGCAAGCCAGAGTGGAAAGGTTGCCGCCACCTATGAGCGACGGTGGCAACCACATACATGGCTTGCCGCCGTCGCTCATAGATGGCGGTAGGTGTCCAGAGTTCGGTGTCTTCATTTCTTTGCGGGGGACACGATCCTGGGGAAACTAGCCTTTAACGCTCCGCTGTAAAAGGTTGGGACCGGTGACTCGCCTGTTGTCTGCAGCGCCCCCAGCGGTCCTTAAAATATTATTGGCGGAATTTAGGCGCACTACCGATTTAACGGGCGAAATTCAGTTCAGTTTTAGTTTTATTAGCTCAAAGGTGTTCAAGAGAGCACTTTACAGGGGGGGGGGGGGGGGGGGGGTTGTATCTTCAATTAAGTATACGTTAAAAAGAAAAACAAAACTTCGAAAACTTATACTCTACACACTTCACAAAAATAATTTAGGGGGATCGGTGGTCGAGTGGGCTAGCGCAGACTAAAGTCACTGGATCCTGGGAAAGTAACGCCAAGCTCCCCGTGTGGTCGCCATCTTGGTCCGTGAAATGAGCAATTTCTCCTTGACCCCTCCGTTCCCGGTGATCCGACCTAGATTCGCTGGTGACGGGTAGCTTTATTGAGTGTTTTTTTTTGTATACCGAGATACTGCTAACCACACACGGGTGAAACAAGCGTACACCTTCGTACCACCACCAGATGCTGTGTCGGTGCTTGGAGGCCCTGAAAAATAAGTTTACTGTATTGAAATACGCAAGAAGAACAATACAATTGTAAGAGATCCATGGAGATGGGCATGAATAAAAAGTTGATTGCATACAGAGTGCCAAAGACTCTTATATTGGCGAGGAACGCCTCCAGTTGCTCCAGTAGGATGATGCTCCATGGCAATCTTGGCGCGACTGGTTTAGAGCGACCCTCTGGAAGCTTCGAAGACTTAAATGAACCAAGATGGCGATTTCCATGGCAACGTAGACCGATTAGCCAATCGCCTTGCTAGGTTTGTGTCGTCTGTATGTTAGTATCTGTTTGTGTCCGGCTAGCAGGTACGGAAGGCAATGGCGCTACTTTCCCAGGATCCAGTGACTTTAGCGCAGACCAGCTCGGAGCACGTGGGGCTAAAGTTCGCTCCGCAGAACCCAGGGATCCTGGGCTCAATCCCCACCCCTGCCCGTTTCGATCTGGGTGACCATCGTACCGGCGTGCGGTCGTGTATCACTACTGTGTGATGCACGTTAAAGACCCCAGGCTTGCGGTTGTGCTGCACTGGCTAAATTTCTCATCTACAGCTGGAAGACATGTCGCAACTTTGAAATGGCTGACCAACTACACGCTGTCTAAATATCCACACAATCCCAATTATTATTATTCCTTGAAATTACACCGCAACAAAGAAGGTTTTTGGCCAGTCGCGGTGCATGCGATGATCCTTGAGTCCCACTAGCGCCAGTAGGCTCGTGTAAAGTGTAAAACATTCCAATATATCGTTGCACCGCCCCATTAATTCTGTGTAGGACTCTGAGAATCACTAGAAAAAGCACCATTTGCTATATCCCCCAAGTGCCCCGGCCCGCGCTAAAAGAATCATGGGAACGGTGTTCCTGCAGCCCCTTAGTGATCTGTAATTTCAACCCTATTCTTGGTTACGCAGATTTTAAGCGTAATTCAAAGTCACCCTGAACAAGCGCCTGATATACCCCAATGACCTAACATACCGCTTTTAAAATTTCTCCTCAATGTCATCGTTTTCTATACTGTGCATGCTGTCCACTCTTCAACCTGGATGGGCTGCAGAAATCTCTTACATTATTATCATGCTGGTATTAAGTTAGAAACGCTAAAAATGCTATAAACAGCCCCGCGGACTCCGAGCTAAATCCTGTTTTTTTTTGTTCTTGTGAATTATCGGATTTTTAAGCAATTCCTGCTCAAACAACAATCACGAGAATGATAATATTGTAAGATATTTCTGCAGCTCACCCAGGTTAAAGGTGCAGTATCGAAAATGCTGACGTTCACGAGCCATTTTAAAGGTGATATGACAGGTCCTTCGGGTATATCAGGTGCTTGTTCAGGGTGATCTTGAATTACGTTCAAAAACTGTGTAACCATGGAGGTGGACGAAAATGAGTGATCACTAGGGAGCTGAAGGAACACCGTTCCCATGATTCCTTGAGTGCGGGGCGCTTGGAAATACTGCAAATAGTCTATTACAGCGCTAGCCGAATACTTAAATTCTGACTCTCCCGGAGGTGACGCCACGGCGCACAAATCGCAGTCTATGAGCATTCGCTCGTTTCTTCATTTGATGGCCATTAAAGCAATAATCTGCGAAACGCTTCACTAAGGGGATAGAGGATTTTACGCACACACCTTAGATGGGTAACTGTTGACATCGGGGTTCTCTCTGAATATCTTCTTTTTTTTTACGTGGTGCTTAGAAATGCATCGCTGGGAAGCTGGTGAAAAGACGCGACAGGAGTCTTCCCAAAGCTGGAATGGCAGTTTGGAACGCAGCAGGCAAAAAATTCATCGCTGAGGCAACCGTTGAGCAGGAGGGTGAAACTGCGACTCTAGCTAGTATTCAGTGGCGGACATAACTGAGACCCTTGATGCTGAGCACTTGGGATGCAATAAGTAGCAGCTCGCTCTGAGCATGCGCTGTAAAGTAATTACAAATACTTGGCTTGCAGCGCCCCCACTTTGAATGGTGCCATAGATGGTGCTGATGCTTTTTTTCAGAGACAAAAAGGCCGTAAGAGAAGAAGCGACAGCGCGTGTCCAGTCCGGCCGCGCTTTATTAAACACATATGTAGATACATTATGGGTACCACAGTTTTCAGCTAAACATATTCAACGAGCGGATACAGGTGCACAGCACATACTGACATTAATACAACAGCACACTAATACCCTAGTTACACTAGCATTCTCAAGTGTCATTAAGTCAACGATCGTTGACATCTCCCAACTGTCACTGAGCTCAACTATGTTGTCCGGCGTTACACGGTACATAGGCCTAACAACCCCAGTTGAAAATCGAGTCTAGGGACAGACTTGAATCCTAAAGAAAACCGAAAGTGATGTCAAGATATATTGTAGTGACCAAGCAGAGACAGCAGCTCCAACAACAAGAAGATTTATTTGAAGCGATAGCGCGGCTTAAATAGTTCATTAAATAGTTCAGCGCCGATGCTTATCGACGCTTAAGAGGGCGCGGTACCTCTATTTATTCGTCCGTTTCAGCCACCAGATGGCGCGCGGCTCGAAACCCTGACTATGTGTGGGAAGAATGCAACAGAATGGAGGGAACGAGGAAGGGAGGTGGAATTGGAGCATTTATTAAGAAGAATATGAACTTTCAAAGGATCAGAAAGGAGTGCGCCGAACATTTGTGGATGAAAGGAAAAGTCGCTGGGGAATCAACAGTCCTTGGAGTGGTTTACTTATGGACAGGGACAGGTGCTAAAGAGGAAAACAGAAAAATGATTGATTGCATATCAAGAGACATTAGTGAACTAGGGGAAGGCTCCGAAATAATTATTATGGGAGACATGAATGCCCATATTGAGGGTCTGGATGGGTATACGGACTCAACTGGAAGCGTATTACTAGAACTGGTGGAAAAACATGACTTAGTATTATGTAATACCAGTCAGAAGTGTGACGGGCACATAACTTGGGAAACTGGCAATCTGCATTCAACTATAGATTACGTACTCATGTCACACAAAATATATGGTAAGTTACAAGTAATGAAGATAGATGAAGAAGGTTCCAAAAGTCTTGGTAGTGATCACAAACGTATTAAGCTGAATTTTGCCAGAGAAGTAAATGCTGAAACTAGACAACATAATTCAAAGCAAACTTTCTGCAGCGACAAAGAGTTGGAAATAGTTGTTGAAAGAATAGAGGCAGCAGTTTCAGGGCAACGGCATACAGATTGGACCTATGAGAGCCTAACTAGGCTTTTTTCTCTAGAACTAGACAAAGTTAAGAGTAAACGAAAGGGGAAGCAAGGACATAGACCAAAAAGTTGGTGGGACAAAGAAGTGAAGCAAGCGATACAAAAACGTCAGGAAGCCTCTAGAGAACACAGGTATTCCAAGCGTAGTGGGGAGTCCGAAACGGAAGTAAAAAGAAAATGGGACAATTTTGTAACATGTCGCCGAGAGGCATCCAGTTTGATCAATGCGAAAATTCAGAGAAAGGGTGAGGAATGGATGAGTAATGTAAGTAAGAAAGATAGAAATGCTGCCAAGAAGTTTTGGGAGCACTTGAACTCACTCGGTGAAACAACGCAAGCTAGACAGAGGTTCATACTCTCGCATCAGGGAGATCAATTAGAGGGAGATGATGCGATACAATATATAGGAGCAGTGATGGAGGAGAAATTTCGGGAACGGGTACATGTGGAAGATAGGAGAACCGAAGGAAGTAGCAGTCCAGTTTGTGACATCGCGGATTTTGGACAAAGAGAATGGGAAAAGGCGGAACAAAGAGTCCCTAGTGGCACGTCGACAGGCACAGATGGTATCCCTATCAAGCTGGTGAAGAATTTGGGTCCTAAATCTAAGGCAAAACTAAGGGAGGTAGTGAGTACCATGATAACAAAAGGAAATATTCCAGATGAATGGAGGCTTAGTAGGATGAGTATGATATATAAGGGAAAGGGAGATAAGTCTGATATTAGGAATTATCGTCCTATAACCGTGACACCGGTTATTTACAGGTTGGTAATGCAGATTATAAAGAACAGACTGGAGGAATGGGTAGATTGCGAGGGCATACTGGGCGAGTTGCAGAACGGGTTTCGAAAACAAAGAAGGTTGGAGGACAACTTATTTTCTCTAACACAGTGTATAGAAATAGCGCAAAAAGAAAACAGACAGCTCTGGCTGGCATTTCTGGATATCAAGGGTGCCTATGACAATGTGAACCAAAGAAACCTGTGGGACATAATGGAGAACTTAAACCTAGATGAAGGACTAACAGCACTATTAAGGAACATTTACAAAGATAACAAGGTGATTATAACATGGGAAGGAAAGGCGACAGGGAAAATAGAGATAAGACGAGGCCTTAGGCAGGGGTGCCCGTTATCCCCTTTGCTGTTTATGTTGTATCTGAGAGGATTGGAGGATAGACTAGAGAAGAGTGGGCTTGGGTTCAACCTTTCTTACAGTAAGCTAGGCCAAAAAATTCAGCAATCCTTACCGGGATTGATGTATGCGGATGATATTGTACTAATGGCTAACAACAGGACAGAGTTGCAGGAATTAATGAGCATCTGTGGTAGGGAAGGAGAGGAATTAGGTTTAGAATTCAGTAGCGAAAAATCGGCAGTCATGATTTTTAACGAGGATGAAGTTGAGAGGCTGAAGATACAGAATATTACAGTTGAGAGAGCTAGTAAATACAAGTATCTAGGAGTATGGATATGTGATGGTGCAGAATATCTGAGAGACCATGAAAAGTATATAATAGGTAAGGGCAACAGAAATGCAGCTGTAATGAAAAATAGAGCACTTTGGAATTACAACAGGTATGAGGTGGTGAGAGAGATTTGGAAAGGGGTCATGGTGCCTGGCTTGACTTTTGGAAACGCAGTGCTATGCATGAAATCTGAAGTGCATGCGAAACTAGAAATAAAACAGCGCGGAGTAGGTAGACTGGCTTTGGGGGCGCATTGCAAAACGCCAAACCAGGGAGTACAAGGAGACATGGGATGGGCATCATTTGAGAGCAGGGAAGCGGTGAGCAAGGTAGAATTTGAGGATAGGTTGAGGCTAATGGATGGGGAGCAATGGGCACGAAAGGTTTTCAGCTATTTATACATGAGGAGTGTAGACACAAAGTGGAGACAGCGCACTAGGAAATTAAGAGGAAAGTTTTTGGGCTATAGCGAAGATACGGAAGAGCAAGTCTCAGTTAAGAAGAAAGTTAAGGCCACAGAAAGAGATCGGTGGCTAGAGGGAATGCAGACAAAGACTGCTCTGGAAAGCTATAGATTAAACAAAAGAGTTATTGCCAAAGAAAGCATTTATGACAATTCTAGGGGAAGTTCATTGCTGTTTGAGGCAAGAACGGGTGTTCTGCGAACCAGAACATACAGAGTGAAGTACCAGGAAATTGATACAGTGTGCACTGCTTGTGGAGAGGAGGACGAGACGGCTGAGCACTTGATACTCTACTGTAAAGGGCTTCACCCTATGCCTACCGAAGACAACATAGATTTAATAAAGTCATTGGGTTTTAGAGACAGCGAAGGGAGAGTGGATTTCAAGACTATAGAGATTACCAAGCAAAGATTAAGTGAATGGTGGCAGAAATCGAGAGAAAACTAGGTATTTTCTTATTCACTGATGGCAAGGGGGTTTCATAGCCTCACTTTCTTTGCTCTGCGGAGTGAATATAGATTTCACATTTAAATATTCTAAGCTTAAAGGGTAAAACAAAATGGCTAGGTGGCGTAAGCTACCGCCCGATCCAAAGGGCTCAGCCGTATTCATCCATCCATCATCCATCCATCCGGTTGAACGCGCAACTTCTAGATGGCGCCAGTATCGAGGTGTGAAAAGGCCCGCGTTATCCGCTGCGTGAAATAGATCCCGAAATCTGCCGTGTTCTCCCGGCGGAGGAAGTTTCTGCATTCCTCGCGCGCGCTTGGTATGTACGCGCGGTGACCGAGTCCGGCCTCTGCGCTGTGTGATGCAGTGGGTGGCGCTCGTTTCTGTTCGGAGGTAGGAATAAAAATGCCGGTCCCCTTTTTTACGACGCTCGTTTCTATAGCTTGTTTTTCTTTTTTTTTTTTTTTATCTCAAGTGACCTACAGTACCGCCTGTTCGAAATCGTCCTTTGCGGTGAGCGATTGAGAGTCAGGTTAGCATTTTATTTGGGTCAGCACTACACGTTTAATGGAGACCTCGGGCGGCGATGTAAATATGCATTGCTTCCCAAAGTGTGTCCAAGGTGCGCAATGACAATTGGAAAGGGTATTGAAGGCGCGCGACCGTCGGTTGGTAAAATACGTGCGTTAGATTCACTTATTCAGTCTAATCATTTTTGCCAACGTCTTTTATCTGTTTCGACAAATGACATGGTCGAGTCTATTGATAACCTTAGCTAGATTGGACGTACGGAGTGTCCGGGCTTTAAATAAATTTGCTTCGTTTATGTGAATGAATAACTGTTTTCTCTTTTCCGTGCTCGGTGCTATGCAAAAATCGCTGAGATGTTATGGTAGCTCAGTGTGGCGGCGTTTTGCACGCTGACTCGCTATTGCATTCGCTGTGCACAATATGTGTTCAGATGGAATGTGCCAAATCGTATTTCCGATCGATATGATAGATTTACTTTGCTACAGTGTTAATTATATTTTCCTGATTTAAACTGGTTCGTCCCTGATCTGAGCTTATAAGTTTAAATTGGAAGGGCAGGCAGACTTAGCGTCGTAACAGCCGTAATGCGCAGAAAGAAATTAGTACCATGAAAAAAAAAAAAGGATACGAGGTGGCTCAGTGTTATAGAAGTAATGAGTGTGCAAAGGATGGGATACGGTCCATTCGTCACATGCACACTCGTCACAGGACGATTGGTCACAGGACAATTCGTCACACAGGAACATTCGTCATAGGATGACTCGTCACGCGGCCAACCGGTCTCACAATAGTTCGTCCCCCCAAAAATGTATTGTTCAATTTGGTTCGGGCGGACAAAGGCGAAGAATTTGTAAGGAACGTTTTAGCTTCTGATTCGGTCCCGAACATTGAATGTTGGTTGGGCCTCAGAAAGTCGGTCACCTCTTATCTTAGCATGTCTTTCGCTTCTCGAGGTCAAAGAATTTGTAACAGACGTTCTAGCTATCTGGGTCCGTCCTGAACGGTGAATGCGGAGGCCATAGAAGAGCGACTATTTTTTAACTACATTCAAAAGGATGGAGGTGATCGCAACAGAGAGAGCCATGATGCTGCACGAGGGGTACTCGTACACATTCGGCAGAAGGAATTCCGATACTTGTTGGTTTTGTCGAATAGGTGTATGCAAGGCAAAACTAAAAACTAATTTGGCTGCCAGTCGGATTATTGCTCGTTCAAGCCTGCAACTGAGATCAACCTGCTGAAGACCCGTAATATAATGAAAGGAAAAGCGGATGAGTATTGTAATATTAGTTTATATAACCATTGGTTTACGTGACAGTGGAAAATTGTGAAACTCCTCATCAGGGTATGTGGGCAGATGTTGAAATTTACAATTTACTATCGTCCCCTGCTCGATCAATGAGACCAGTTGCCCGCATAACGAGTCATCCTGTGACAAATGTTCCTATGTGACGAATCATCCTGGGACCAATCGTCCTGTGACGAATGCGCATGTGACGAATCGTCCTCATCCCGCAAAAGATGCCATCGTACGTGGTTTTTTTTTCTTTTTTGTTTTTTTAACTCTCCGCATTGCTGGGAAACGCTCAAGGTACCAACAAAGACAGCGAGCTGGCGTGAAATTTCCATCGAGCGGAAAACGAGTGTGACTTTTATTTCATCATGCGCTTTCATTTTGATATGGCTCAAAATTGGCGCGAAATAGTAACAGCAACAAAATTTAGATGTTAGGTCTGGAGCACCACCATACTCAGCCGTGTTGGGGGCATCTCTCGCGAGTCAATACGGCAAAGGTATTGCGCGTCGAACTGTACGTGAGAGTTATCCATTTCAGCGAAACCTTGATTTCGCAAAACTATTGTGGCTCGAGTCGTGGCTTCCAGTACTTGAAAGCCACGAGCGAGAAATAAATGACAGTTGATTTTGAAGGACAATCGCGACGTGGAAACCCATAAAAGAGAGTTCCAATAAGACGAGAGCTTCCCCTTCTCTTCAAGTGCGTGGGTTACGCTCTCAATCCTGCACCTGTGGTAACACCGCAGGCTCCTAAAATGGCTTTGAAAACGTTCCTGATCGCAACAACTTTTTTTTTTTTTTTTTTTTTTTGTCGAGGCGCTATTTTATTTTTTTTACTTTTTGTCTACCTTGATACCCCATCAACGCAAAAACTACCATAAACTAAAAAAAAAAAATAGTGGGCATACAACAACAACGCACCCACTGGGACCCAGGTCAAGGCAAGAACAACTAACTACTAAAAGGGGAAAAAAATCATGTTCGCATACACAGACAGAACGCCTCCATCGAAAGAAATGAATCATGCGCTTGTTCTGCCAGTCTCGTTGTGCGTCTGTCAAAAGCCACAAAGGAGGAAGACAATCAGCGCCTACACCACTCCCCTCCACTCCCCCCCCCCCCCCCCCACCACCCCTAAAAAGAAGAAAAGAAAGGTTTCCTGAGCGCGCGCGCGGTCGCCCAAGCGATGACCTTGGAAGGGTATGCGATTGTAGCACGTTTGTCCCCCGGTTGTGCCCCTGTCTCAAATGCCACGGTCCGTTTCTCCCAAGTGCCCGTCTTATCTTCCCGAGTATCAACTCCGCAGTGATTCTGAATCATTCCGATGCTTTCCAACGTTGCAAAACTGTTACACGAATATTTTACTATCTACGGCGCTAAAATTCAAAAGCGCCGAGTTGGATTGGGGAACTCGTGTAGGTTTAGCTCATCGTTGGAACATTCTTATTCGCTCGATGAACTCCACAAAACGTGTAAATATTAGAATGAACTTTCCAGAGAACGAGAGTTGTTGTCGGGGTTCCAGGCGACCGGACAGGTCGCAATTATTGGCTGATTAAAAATTTTATTTCATAATCACAATCGTATCATCAAGGGCACGCCATTTCCTCATCACTTCTTCTACGAAAAGAGTTGCTGTATTCGTAGCACACACAGACGGAAACGGTTGAGACTGCCCAAATAATATCTTCTTTTGGCAGGTACTGCGCAGCGATTACACACAATGCCTCTAACATAAACATGCTGCTCCACATGTCTATTCACAAGATGCAATACATCGTTCTCCCAACTTTGTTGAAATGGGCATGAAAGCGCGTAACCGTCACTTTTTTGAAGTTCTACTTAGAGGTGAAGTGTTTACCGTAAAAAGTCGTTAATTATTTATTTTTTTCAGTTTACTACAAAGCTCGATTCCCTTAAATTTTTGTTTTTATATCGTCTCTACAGCGCTTTTACGTCGGTACTTTCGTGTTAGAGGACATCACATAATGTGCGAAAAAAAAAAAAACGGTAGGATCGATGCTGCATAGTCTTTTTTTTTTTTTTGTGGACAACAAGAAAAAAAAAAGATAGTAGTTGTCTTCACTTCGCACTGCATGTTTTGGCACGGAAGTTCCTATTTGGTTATGATGTCTTTACTTTCTTAAAAATTATATACAGTAATTTAAATTACCGAATTACAAAAACGTCGAAATTGTATAATTGCTTTTCGTTGGGACGCCATGACGACAGCGACACTCGTGTTCCCTCGTGGTTTTCGCCAGCATTTCTACGATGAATTGCCAGGATCGCGAGATGCAACAGCGTGACACTCCGTCTTCTGTGACGTCATTTGTTGCACTTCGGGACAACTTTTGATGTATGGCCAGCATAAGACGCTAACCACACCAGTCGGAGACGCGCTGCAGGTGCCATAGTACTGCTCGTAAAAGTAGCTGTCACGTGCTTTGCTCCGCGACTGAGGGTTGCCAAATTACGGTGAAACGGAGTATAGACAAAACAGACTGGACGACATTTACCGGGCATCTTTAGAGCTGCGAAGCTCAAAATCACGCGTACTCATAAGATTTTTTTTTTCTCGCGTGTTTGTGATTTTTATGATGTCCTGCAAGCAAGAAAAATATATATATGGTGAAGTCACTCCGAGGGGGTAGCGATAACTGCGAGCCACGAACATGAAGGACTCGCTAACATCCGTCAGGAGTGTGAACGGTAAATCGTCACGCAAACATATTCTCACAAGCTGCAAATATTTATTTGGCTTAGCAAGTAGAATACTAGTATACTAACGACATGTGATTATTGTACACAAGATACCATTTCTCGGTTCTTCAAAACCATTTCCCAAGTCTGAACGGTCGCGCTACGGGCCGCGGCTAGCCGTGCCCTCGATAGACTACGGAGCTGCGTTGTGTCGTCTGCTACTGTACCGCCAACAGGAGAGCGATAGCTCTGTGTGTTCCACAGATGCGTGTTGCGGTATAACTCTGTACGTCTGTCCTAGAGGAAGACAAAGAGATAGGCTCTGTGACCCCCTCCTAAGCTAACAAAAACAAACAGAAGTATACTCGTTTGGACTGAAAGGTTTACAAAATAGTGACCAGACATTGGAAAAGCATATGTCACAGAATTTGGTATATGAAATGGCATCATTGTTTCGAGCAAGAAATCACCTGCTCACCACTGGGACGATGAAATCGTCACTATTTATTGCGTCAGGTATATTTGCGCTCATGAAGAAAAATCTGAACACATCCTTCTCCCAAAGTCCTATGTCGAATAATAAACACTTTTTTAAACATCTATGCACAAATAACTCATTTTTTTCTACACTTGTATGTGCACGTTAATTGACGTCAAACCGCATTTTTGATTAGATCTTGATGTCTAAACCAACTACATTCATATTTTTTAGGGCTTTATTGAACGATAACTTCAACTATAGTTAATGGAACACGATGGCTCGATCTCGACAAAAACCTCAACGTGCGAAGCTTCCACAGACGGTCGCTAGCGAGTATTCTCAATGTGAGACTTCAGAAGCTTTCGCTTGCCATAGGGAGCTTGCTTTCGACTACAGCACTGCACGGGCCCGGAAAGCGCTGCTGTGTGGAGAGGTTGACTTACAAGATGACGTGTTACGTGGTCACGTAAGATGGCGTCATTTCGTGCAGCGTGATCACGTAAGATGACGTCATTTCGTGTAACGAGATCATGTAAGATGACGTGTTTGTGTCACGTCATCACGTAAGATGACGTCAGTTCGTATGAACTGACGTCATCTTACGACAACGCCAACAACATTAGTGCCGTCCGGAACCATTGACCTTAGAAACGCGCTTCTTCGCTTGAAGAGCTGATATGCGTTGATTGTTATTTGTTTCTTTTGCCTACTACAGACCATTCAAGAACTCGCCTTCTGGGTGCCACCAACTTCGTCTACTGGGCTGTGAAGCGCGTTCGAGCGTGCGCAATACCTCTCTAGGCCGAAAGATTGTACACTGAGTATGCGTTCACAGCTCAATGACTTTGGCATTTTTCGTCAGGATAGATGCTCCCACGAGAAGAGCGTAATGGATATGTGAATAGAATTGGAAATTTGAAATGTTCTTGTCCAATCGCATTTTTCTTTGGTTATCAACGCTTTTTAGCGTCATCACAAGACGTTCAACCCATAATACACTGGTGATTAAAAAATAAGCACCGAAAAACATGCACCGATTTTCGCTCAAAAATAAACACCGGAAAAAAACATACCGTAATCATTACCCATGTCACCTTTTTGGGTGATATGTGAATTTCCAGAAGAACAGCGAGTTATCACCCTCCCCTAGGAATACCCTGACTACAGAGCAGGCGACCCGTTTTTCCCCGCGTTAGATTGTGGTGACCACGAACCGTACGGAGGTCACAGGACGTCCGTGAAAAATAAAAAGGAGGAAAACAACGATCTACTCTGTGCACGCTTCATCCCCAATTTCCACGACCCCAAGGCCGAAGGACGTTTGTGTGAAGGATAACAATAAAATAAAACTTTGCGTAAAAAAAAAAAAAAACCGTTTTTAAAAGAAAAAAAAAAGTAGAAACAAGCACAACGCGTTGACGGACCGCGAGGTTGTGGAACACCTCGCGGTCCGCTTGCCACAGGACGGGTGTCTTCGACCCATACCTCCAAGGTGAATTTACCACTTGCGAAAACACGGAGACCTACCCAGCGAGAACCAGGAAAGCAAGACACGCACACTGACGCCTCGGCGTGCAGAATGAAACAGGATACGGGCGCGGAATACGGCTGCGGAAGAACACCTCGCACAGTGCCGATCCGGCCGATCTCCGAACGGACGATTTCGCATTTCGTGGACAGCGAGCGCCACCGCACGGGAGAGAGAGGTACCTTAAAAACGACGAAAACAAGCACCGACACCTTGGTTCTTTATATTTGCTGTAGTTACGGAACAAATCGACTTACATGAATAATTTGAATATTATTCGATTCCGTAATAATTTTAGAAGACATTAAGCGCAATTCTTCTTATGTTTGAATTGAGATAATTTTGTAAATTTGCTCCGAACGCAAGAGTGCCGAATTAGCCGATTTTGACCATTTTCATGATTTTTTAAAGAATATAATTAAATTTATGACGAAACATCTGTTGCGTTTAGTGTCTCGATAATGACTCAATGTCTTTAAAGCCGAAATTTTCAAGAAGATCCGCGCAGCCGTTATTATGTGAGAATTTTTTTAATTTGGTGAAAAACCTCATGTATTCTTTATGGGGCTCTGAGGTGCGCCCCCTCTTAAGAGAAGGAAAGAGAAGGAAAGGCGCACGCTCGCCTGCCCGTCCTGCACGTCACTGCACGACGTCACTTGGCACGATATCACACCGCTGGCTTGTCGCTGGTCCTGCGCGTCACTGCACGACGTCACTTGGCACGATATCACATGTATATATATATATATTTTTAATTTCGAAGCAAATGAATTTTATGCATACTCTTAGTTCATTATAAACCCTTAAATAAAATAAAATAAGCTTTTTTTTAAAGTAAAGAAACGACAATCAGAAAAAAAAGAAAGAGAGAAAAAGTCATTTTATTAAAATAAATATAAAATTTGGAGGGGGTTACTCTAGCCGAGAAGCTGACATTGTGCGCTCCAAGAAGGGAAAATGATATTAAACGTATAGATAAAGAACATAAAAAAAAGAATAAAAAAAAAGTGAGAGGTGTACAGTTATACATTACGAAAGCACTTTCTTTTGTTTGTAACGTTAGAAAATTGCTGTGCTTCCTATAATTGACATTGTAGTCCAGTAGCTTGAACGAAGTTTAGGAATATCCTTTGAAGTAATTTCCTCCGAGCACGGGTACCAGAAAGGAAACTAAGGCTTGCAATGTCTTCCACGACGAAGTGATGTTTTTGAACCCTTATGCGAGGTATTTCCTTTCCTTTTCAAAGTTCTGAAAGTCTTCTGGGCTATAGTTAATATCTTCGGTAACACCGTATACGTGACAGATGTCTGCATCGCGTTATTTACAGCAGTGAAGTAAATTTTCGGTTCACAACACTTCCTGTACGTAGGCGGAAAAGAAGTGTGGACTGTGCTCGTCGAAGACTTCCTGTTAGACACGGCTGGGTAGGGAAAGAGTGCGCTAAGGATAAGTCACAAACGTGTTCATTTATAACTAGGATAGTCTTGCGTCTTGATGCTAACGGGAAGGTTGTGTATGTTGAAGGCAAGTTGGTCAGCCTTTTCGTTTCCATGTAATCCGACATGAGCTGGTACCCACTGAAATTAGATTTCGAAACCGTCTGCTTCTACTGATTTCGAAATTTATTTGGCAGCAATTACTTGTGACATTTGTCGATGCCACTGGAGCTGTTGGAGTGCAGCACGAGAGTCCGTTTGGACAAGAACTGCCTGTGGTGTAAATTTTTGTTATCATATAAAGGGCTTCTAGAATTGAATCCATTTCAGCTGTTGTTGATGAAACAACCGTATCTAGTCATCCACTGCAATCCATCTTTAAAGTAGGTGCATAGTTGGCGGAAGTGCTACTTCATCTTTGATTTACTGGCCCGTCCTTGTATTCACTCCCCGCGGGAAGAGTGGCCAGTGGCATCAACTAAAGTGTTTCTTCCACCGTGGTAAGTGGTAAGCAATTAACTTGGAAGGGCGTTGCGGAGTCTCTGCGGAGGATTAACTAAATGCTTGTGGTATTATTGTGACATTCATTGAGCTTAACGTATAATCTGATTTTTTTTTTACCGATTCCCTTCTTGGGCATAAGGAAACAGCCGACGTAGCAATGACAGTTAATGCGCGAGTATTATGAGAATAGTTTTGTAGGAAATATCTAAATAGATGGGAACGAGCCCAGCTGATGGATGTCTGACACTTTCAGCTCTCGACTGGCTCACGAGAAAGAGGGACTAACTTAAGACTATGATGGTAACCTTGAGGCAAATAGTTAAAACAGTAAGAGGATTATAAAAAGTTCACTGTTCTCATACTGTTTTAGCTCTGTGCTTCCCCGATCTCAGGGCTATGCCATCATGGTCAATATACACCAGCTCGCCTGCAATCTAAGCATTTGTTCGTCTACTTACGACGTTGTTTTGTTTCTATCTTTGTGCCACTAGTCTCAGACACAAAATATCATTGTTCGTTCCTTTTTGACAACGACGCCGAGCTTTGTTTCGTATTCTGTGTTTCGCTCTGACGCTAAGTGACTTTCAAATAAACACGAGCGCAAGTTTATCCTTTTTTTTTCAGTGTCACCAGTGATATATCGGACGAGGGCTAAGACTCGAGGTCTCCTTTGAATGACTCACAAGTCCAGGAATCAGTCGGCTTCTTGGAGCAGCAATGGTTCCCAAACCAAAGAACCAGGCCATACCCCCGGCTGTCTCGCAATCGTGTGCCTGCACTTTGCTCTGGAAGCCGGCTGAGCCTGATGGACGACCCTAGTCTTCAACCGTCCCCTGATGCCCCATGACCTTGGAACTCTACCCATTTCGCTGGGGAAACTATTCCTGACGCCTCGGTGATTCAGTTGCGTGCTGCTAGTAGTGATATCTCTTTGGACGAACCGAGTCCTCCCGCGTCTCCAAAGTATCTTTCTTTGGACATTAAGCGTCCCCCGCCTTCTACGATTTCTGTAAAGACCAACCCCAGCTACGCTCTTTCAATAATAGATGCAACTTCCATTGCTTTTATTGTGTCGGAAGGCCAAGTGATCCAGTCCTATTCTACACCTATGACTGTTGCGGATCAACCCCTTAATTTCAAAGCTTCCGCAGACGGGTCTAATCAAATATCCCAAGTCGTACAGCCTGCCTCAGTGGCGTATAGCGTATCTGTGTCTTCCACTGATTGGAGCTCTATCCCTTTGTCGCCGGCTTCCTCATTCCGTCAAGCATCTGTAATTCCTTCTCCCAACAAACCCATGTCGAGCCACGAGATGAACATAAAACTGAAACTGGATGCATCCTTCGATGGTTTAGAGGATGACCAGGATCAGTACGAGGTTCAACATTTCCCCTTGCAGCCGGATGAGTATCGATTTGTGCAAGATTATCTTTCTTCTGATTTTCTGGTAGGAGTTGGCTGTAGTAAGCAGATGACATTGCATGAGACGACGCACTATTTTCAACGTGCTGCGTTAGCGGCTTTGACCAATGAAGTGTTCTTTAGAGAAGTGATCTTTAGGCCTCTGCGCTGCTGGTTCTTCTGTTCGGCTGATTCGGCCGCCACACCGCTACGAGACTCGTTTTTGTCGACTTTGCTCAACAAAAGTGTATGTGTATTCTAAGTCTTCTACGTCGGGCCTGTTTCTGAAACATGTGCCACGCTGGTGCATGTTTAGGAACGACCTTGACGTCTAGGCGTACCATTCATCGTATATTACTTTTATTACCTCTATATTTGACCCAGTCGCACATGCAGTCAGTATACGGATATGTGTCGCATCGTTTGCATGCTGGCAGTTAGGAACTCCTAGCTTTTACTTTTACTTAATGTAGATACTCTATTCATCACGTGTTTTGTTTTAGGGTGTGTACGGATTGTGGCGATTGCTTCTCATGATATGTTGAAACATACGAATTAATATGCCCTCCATTGCTTGAGTTTATTTCGATCGTGTTATTCTCATAAAAATTAAAAAATGCATCTACCTGTCTTTTGTTCTGTTTCTCTAATGTAAGCTTTTGTACGACATTCGTCGAATTGCCTATTTTGTCTTGTCTCAAAAAGAACAAACCCAGGCAATAAATGGCAATATGCCTTTAAGATTACCCGTGGTTTTTATTTCCCTATTCTGCCTTTTCGAATTTCGAATGTTTTGCCACTGCGAATTTGGCGGGCCACTTAGCGTGCAGGTTTTAACATCGGGCTCGTATACGTTATATATATATATATATATATATATATATATATATATATATATAAACCAACTTTCAGCCTTTTCACTCTGGTGAAAAAGGAAAAGCAAAGGAAATTAACTTCTCTTCTCGGCGGTGACTTTCCAGGCGAGCGATCTGATATTCTTTCGCAATGGAATCTGAGCGCTCGACGCAGTGGATCTTTAGGTGATAGCGACTTCGCGGCGGTTGCGGAACTATTCGCGCTGCTGCTGCGCACATCGCCGCTTGTTCCGTTCCCGCTCTTCTTCCTCCAAACAAAGGTTGCCGTCATCTATGAGCGACAGCGGCAACCAATTGTCTGGTTGCCACCGTCGCTCATAGGTGACGGTAATTGTCCAGAGTTCGGTATCATCATTTCTTCGATGGTGGACACGATCCTGGGGAACCTAGCCCTCAATAGCTCCACTGTAAAACATGAGGGAAACAGAAGTGACTCCGACTACATAATCTGATCTTAAAAGGGGGCGGTATGAAAGCAACTTCAGAATTTGAAATCCGGGGTACCGACGTTTAAATTTAAACCACAAGTGAACGATTATTCTAAGCGACGCGACGAAGCGACGAGGCAGGACCCGCTGTCTCTCGGTCGGTCGAAACCAGAGACGGCACTGGTCGAAACCACACGCAAGCGACGCACGTCGGAATAAAAAAACGAAAGTGCCGCACGCGCGCGCGCAGCGGTGGTGACGTTACGAAACGTTTCGTTCTACTGGCTCTCGCCCGAGCCACTTCAGAGCGACGCGTGAAAACGGGCAATATTTTCTGGAAATCTAGAAACGAGCGACGCGACGGCGGCAGCGACGGGCGACGTCAATTCACGTCGCTCGCCGCAGTCGTTTGGTCTGTCGCTCGCCATATTGCTTACATGTGGTCAGGGGCGGATCCAGACCTCCATTTTAGGGGGGGGGGGGGGGGGGGGCGGTTCCTCGGTGTAAAACGGCGGGGGGGGGGGGGGGGGGGGGGGGAGTGTTTATATTTTTTGTGGAGTTATCGTTTTTACTAAACTCTGATAACATAATATAGATTTTGAGAGCTTTTGTATCGGTTTACCTGTCGAGGATGAACTTTTTGAATTAAAACCTTTCGGGTGACCACGCGAGAGGTAAGTGTCTAAAAAAGTGTGGTGGACTATCCTTTCTTAACACCATAACGCAAGGAATTTTTGTAGTTCATGGGAAACGGGATTACTCCATTCGCGTGGCAGCGCGCTAGAAAAAGAAAAAGAAGTTTAACTACTGGCGATGAATGTTCGGTGCTATAGCGGCAGTGTAACTTGATGGCTCAGATATCCCCGGCGGGGCTACAACTTTTGGGCTCCTTTTGCTTAAATATTTATATATTCTCGACACACGCAGAGCATGTACGGAGAGCCAACCTTTGCCAACTATACGGAGGAAGCTCATGCAGCTAATGACAATGCGAAAAACGTTCTAATCTAAAACTCGGCTGTTCTTTGAGATTAAGCTTGCCATAGTAGTTAGAACTTTATATTCAGTGCCAAAATGCAGAACGTGGTTTTAAAACATATTTTTCATTGTCGCCGGTTGCTTCAATGGAGCGAGCACGTTGCAAACCAGCGACAAAAATGGCCCGGCGGCATCGACGCTGCTCGCGGCGTCGAAACACTGTTGACGCAGCGAGCGACACGAACGCTGCCAGGCAAGTTCGTCGGTTGTTCGCCGTATATTTGGAATGTCCAGAGCGGAGCACGTGCGGAATTACCAACCCAAACTCGTGTTTTCACGTGTTCTGGATGCAACTCGAGAGAACGAAAGCGAATAATTGTTGAATATTTTTGAAAGCATGTTGCAGTTCGGCAACTATAACTTTTAAACTTAGACAAGACCTTAAACCAGCAATGGATCCTTCCAAATTATATTCAATTGCACTTCGTCTGAATATTTTCTTTATGAAAGGAACACTTACTTGTTTCTGGGTAGTTAGCTCATTCGTCAGGATCGAGAGGACTTCAGATATGATGGGGCAGAGCAGTTGTCCGGTCGGTGAATCTCAAATGGGCTAAAGGCCGATGACGACTGCAACATGGATGTTTGGGAGTCGGTGTTCACTCGAACGGGCTCAGGCACTGTCTATTTAATTTATGTATAGTCGCATCTTTGAAGGGGCTCGTTTTCCCTAAGTCCCTAGGTAGGGAATTCCAAGCCGCAGTTGCAAACCAGAAAGCACCGCCTCTGTTCCGTTCAACACAAACATATTCGCTCCTGCAAAGCCGCGCGAAAGCTCTGCCGTCAATCCACAGAAGCCGCGTTTAACTCGAAAAGTAAAGACGGCGCTAAAGGGAGACAAGGGGTAGCAGGCGCCATTCCTAAAATATGTCCCGCCACCCTAAGTTGAAACGGCATTGTACACAAATAAATGCCTACGGCGTCGGCTTGAGGACCCCGTGTAAGCCACGGTGTAAGCAGCCTCCAGCCTTTAGAGTGCTCGTACCGTTTATCTTTCTTTTATTAGCTTCCCGCAACGAGAAGTCGTACCGCAGGCAGTATGAAGCCCATTAGAGGAAACATCTTCCCCTTCTGGCGCTCGTCGGCTTCTTTCTGTATTCCGCGCTGCGGCGCTGATCCTCAGTGAGGTATGCAGGCGAGGACGAAAGCGGGCTTATGATTAAGCCAAGGCCGTGGGGAAGTCCGGAGCGTCTTCAGGAGAAGCTCAGACCGAGACTACACTGTATCCAGAGCATTTGCTTCCTCTCTCAGTTGAGAAGAAAAGCAATTGGTCACCTGGTTGTACAAGCTGCACCCCCCCCCCCCCCCCCCCTGGAACGTCTCCTCCTGGTACGTCCCCTCCCCCCTTCCCTTGGCAATGAGCATTTAGTGAGCCCGTGGGCGACAGCATCTCAAAGCAAGCCAAAAAAGACATGCCAAAAGACAAGCCCAGAACCACGAAGAAACCATCAAACGAAAAGTGATGAAAAGGCGGCCGCTAGAAAGGAAGGATAATCCGCTGTGTATAGGATCGTACCGTTGAGGAAGGCTGCTTGGCGTCTGCGTTTGGGAGCTTTCAGGGCACAAATTTTTCCCAGACAACCTCCAATGAAAGAGAGGAAACAGAGAGAGAGAGAAAGGGGAATAGATATGTTGAAGGTATTTTCCCCCCGTGCTCGACGTGCTGGCCTTGTTTGGAAGTGTACCTGCAGTCCAGGACCCTGATATTTGGTGCGCCTCCCCACTGTCTCTCCACTTCGAAACTCCTGGCGCCGTCCCTGGCCGAGTTTACATGGATCCGATCGTAGCGAATCGAATCGAGATTAACCGCCTCTGATTGGGTAGACGAGGAAGGGAAAGGAGGATCGCGGGCGCGTGACTGGTCACATCTCGATTCGATGCGCCATGGTCGCATCCATGGAAACGTAGCCCCTGTCGGGAAGACGTACCGTGACCTTGACGGAGATAAACCCCACTTTGGAAGCGTCCAGCAGGCGCGTCCACCCACCCCTGTTTTCATCTTTTGTCCCTCACGTCGATTGCTTACGTTTTTTCTTCGAGCTGACGAAAATCCCCGGGGGCGGGGGTGGGTTGCCTGGCGAGGCATTTGGGGAGGGGGGGGGCGATCGCCCCCACCGCCCCCCCCCCCCCCCCCCTTGGATCCGCCACTGCATGCGGTGCAGCCCTTAAACAGCGGTAACTGTCGCCGTAGAGGGACAGATTCTGCAGTGCAACACGTCTTCTGTTCTAGATTTCTTAACGTCGGTTATAATCTTGAAATTGTACAAATACACGTCGACACAATGCAGTCCACATGCAAGGTTTGAGACGCGTTGGATGAAACCAGTCAATGTGGTTGGATTTATATTTTTGGAACGATGAACCTTTTAATGAAACCCCATGATTGCTTTTTTTTTTACAAGCGGCGCGCTAGTTGCGGTTCGCCTATTACTATTTACACTGCGCGTTGCACATTCTCTGGCTTTCACCGAGGAAGTTCTCGTGGCGGGCCTCGGTGCTGGAGTGCAGCCCTTGTGTCTCTCTTGGCCTCTGCCTCTCCCTGAAGCAAAGGACCATTTGTACAACCACTTCAGGGCTTCAGGGCCGGGTCAGGGCTGCTTCTGCGATGATCGATTACGGACAACACTGTCTCAAGGTTCCTTGCACATCATAAAATGGTAATTCGTTTAAATATGCCTCCAGATAGTTTATACGACGGTTATTTAAAGGCCGATACAGGACTAGCTCATGACCAATCAGTGCATTGCTTTGTTTTTGGAAAGTAGCAAAGTTGCTGCCGGTCGTAGCAAATAATACGTAGTTGTTATGATTTAAACTGAAGCAGGTAATTAAGACGTCTAATATACAAGGTATTACGTCTAATACACAAGGTATTGTGTCTAATACACAAGGTATTACGTCTAACACACACGTCTAATCCACAAATAAAATACCGCATTTAAACATGTTCAAAATTTAGATCTCTAAATTTCTGCATTACGTACATGATTGTACGGTTCAAACAGTGACGTACATTTCGAACCATACGGGATCGTACGTTCCGAACTCTAGTTTGAAGTGACACGGTCATTTCTATGTTTTTCGATATAACAGCTTTAACAGGGCATGCTATAGGATGTAATTGTCCATCGTCTTACGGGGCAGACTCTCATGTGGCAATTTGCATTCCCACAAAACCACCCAAAAGATATTTCGTGGTCGTCGGCTTGTGTACTCGTTGTTTGTATGACCCATGAAAATAAATATAAGAAGCTCATAAACATTTGAAACAGGAACTACTGGAGCTGTTTTTACAAGCAATCGATTTCAATCAAGGTCGGCAAATACGGAGGCAATGATCACTGCACAACGACCTCCTTGAAGACTGAGTGCACGTGGCCTTCGAGTCTTCAAGGTGGTCACTTGCTATTATGGTGAGATCATGGACTACGCTGGAACCAAGAATCTGCAAATCGGTCCTCCAGAAGGTCCTAAAATATATGGACGCGATAAACACTGTACAGCGACCTTCTTGAAGACTGCGGGTTCGTGGCCTTCAGCTCTTCAAGGTGGCCACTGCTCTATTATGATTCAATCATGGAGCATGCTAGAACCAAAAGTCTGCAAAACGGTCCCCCAGAAAGGTCCTCGCCTAATATAAAGACAATGAACACTGCACATCGACTTCGTTGGAGACTGCGGGTGCATGGCCCAACGTAGTCACTGCCCTCAATGCTTCAATCATAAGCCACGCTCGAACCAAGAGTCTGCAAACCGGTCCTCCAGGTAGGTCCTCGGCAAATATCGTGGCAATGAATAATGCCCAGCGACATCCTTGAAGACTCCGGGTGCGTGGCCGTCGGGTCTTCAAAATGGGCACTTATAATGTTTCAATCATGAACCATGCTCGAAACAAGAGTGTGAAAAACGGTCCTCCAGAAAGGTTCTCGACAAATATGTAGGCAATCAACACTGCACACCGACCTCTTTGAAGACTGCGGGTGCATGGTGTTTAGGCCTTGAAGGTGGCCACTGCTTTATTATGGGTCCATATCGTGGACCATGATCAAATTAAGACTCTGAAAAACGGTCCTCCAGAAACGTCCTCGGCAAATAGGAAGGTCATAAACACTACATAAACCCTGTTGAAGACTGCGGGTGCGTGACCTTCAGGCCTTCAAGATAGTCAATACTCTAATATGGTTCAATCATGGATCATGCTCAAACCAATAGTCTCCATACTGGTCCTCCAGATAGGTTCTCGGCAGATATTGAGGCAATTAACACTCCACAGCGACCCCCTTGAAGACTGCCGATGCGTGGCCTTCAGAAATTCAAGGTGACCACTGTTCAATTTTGGATCCATCATCAACTGTACTCGAACCAAGTACCAGCAAAATGGTTCTCCAGAAAGCTCATACGAAATAACCTTTCTCCGTTCTGTTGCGTACCTCTGCTCACTGTCCTCCGAGATGAGACGCCCCCTGGGGGAGTCCTCCCTGGAATTGTCCCTGGAAGCCTCCGAACTGCGGACGCACGCTGGACGCGGCTCCGCCGCCGAACCCGGCGAAGCCTCCAGTGAAGCCCGAGGTGTCGAAGCCGGCGCCGCCGGCGGCACCGTCCGTCTCCTGGCCGCCGTAGCCACCGCCGTAGTCCCCACCGCCCAGCTGGGCCGCCCCGTCGGGGGAGCCGAAGGAGCTGCTGTCGAAACCACCGCCGCCGCCCCCGCCCAGGCTGGCTCCGTCGAATCCGCCGCCGAAGCCGCCAAACTGCTGGCCCAGGCAACCAGCGGTACAGGCGAGGAGCACAGCAAGCACCTGGGACCGTGGTGGGAACAGCGATCGACCAATGGTCAGTTGGGCGAAAAGCAGGCGGAGGAAGATTTCCTACGGTGTATACAGTTCAATACATGCATCTGAGATCGCCGCCAGTAACAATTTTGGTATGCACGGGCATTGGCTATCGGAATGCAGCCGTAGAGTTCAGTGCGCGTGCGTCTACTTTCCTGCAAAGCATTTGGGGGAGGCAAGCGCTGCTATCCACGGAGGGCGCTCCGCCAATGACGTGGCTAGAAATATGTCTAGAACTGAAATGAACATTATGTGCTGGGACATTGATCATGACGTAAGAACGTGAAACGTCATGTCCGATGTCCCCGCGTAGACTGCTTTTTAACTCCACGTATGTTCAGCTTGGTGCTCACCGATCTCCCTTCTTAAAATTGCAGATATCGGCTCTCCAAAGACCTCAGCATGAAAGTGAACAGACCAGATTACTTGGAGTGTAGTCTCATGCAACATGAGGACGGGAGGAAGAGCATTGGTCATTGGGCATTAGATCACATTTTTCTAGGCGACAACCTAGTGAAACGGGCTGTGTCAAACGCTCCTTCTTATCTGTGACGTCAAAGAAACTCCGCGTCCGTAGTGGGTGGCGTAGCGACGCCGTTCTTCTCTGGGAATCTGAAAATGAAGCCTTCCCTGCAGTTCTTAGATCCTTTAACAAATTCTGCCGCGTTAGCAGTCGCACTTCAGTTCTCTCATTGCACGTCTCTAGTGTTTCACCTGCAATAGCATTTTCTAGTATGAACATTCACGATGCCCTAATGTAGACTAATATGAGCTCGTTGAACAAATCATCGCTGGAGGAACTGAAGAATCCAGCGGTCTGTCTAAGCCCTTCCAGCAGCCTCTGAGTAGAACCAGCTCCCTCGTGGTACTCCAAAATCGTGGATCTTTCTGGCGTTTTCGGGGTGGTCGGCCACTGGATCATTCCGAAGGCGAATAGCTCAAATTGAATGTCGGAGGAAGGAGAAACGTGTCAACCCTTGCGAGCCTCGAAGGAAAACGTGTCAACGCTTTCTCTTCTTAGTCCTGATGTCCGTCATCAAATTTGTTTGGCTGGTTTGCTTACTATATCACTGAGATACTCGAATATCCGAATATCACCGGGACTGCCATGATACAACACTATGTTTGAATGCTGTTATTAGCGGCCTTTTTATCTCTGGTATCGTGTGAAGCACGATGTGACGTGCTTAAAGTTTGACAGTTGTATCTTTGTTTTATTTGTTTATTATGATTTAGAAAGCCCGTACTGAACTAAATATATGCGAAGCGTGAAGCATATTTGTAGCGCTCTCGTAAATTTAGTCATCACCAAATTAAGAAAAGGCATAAAAATTATTGACGAAACACATGTGCACCCCAATGACCATATTAGACAACCGGTCTGGCGGAGAATAGACTGTCTCATGTATCGCTCGAAATATAGAAAAACTAAGTTACTAAACGAAAACTCAGTCACTTGTTTCAATCGCTTAGTTTCTGGTGCTGTGTTCATGGCTATGATTGAGCTCCAGCTCAACCTTAGTAAAAGTAGCGGTATTCACGTTCGCAATGTACGCGTGAATCCTGTCGTCAATCACTATTAGGTCCTTTTGATTTCCTACTCTGTGCACGATGCAAATATTACCTGTTTTAATCCTCTGTTATAAACTGGACGTAACCCTTTCTTGTTTACATTGTGAAGAAGTACCCGCAGTATTTCTTAAATAAAAGTAGAAATAATAATTAAACAAAATCTCGTGCGTTTGTGTGTGCGTGTTTTTTTTTTTTTTTAGGTGATTTTAATTTTTTTTTTTCTCCCGGTGTCGATTAATTACGCTTTCAGGCGTTTTGAGATGCCTTAAAACATAAATGTCAGCAACTGTTAGGTACGCCGGAGAACCCTTTGGTGTTTACTTGCTATTGTTTCTGCAGGTTTCAGAAAGGGTTTGAGGCACCAAAAACTCAAAAACGTATTCTGAGAAACAGATGAAATCGAGTATACACAAGGACAAAATACCTTAGGACTGGATGTCGGACATTCATGCAAGCGCGATGGCAGATCGAAACTATACAGAAACCTCCTAGGTGTACTCTGGTGGCTCCGACGCGCGATGGAAAGGTATCCGAATGAGCTGAGGCCCGCGACATTCCTAGCAATTAAGGCCTCACCAAACTACGGAAGAGCGTGTGATACGTCCTCTCCTCGGCTCACGCGCCCCCTGGCGAAGAAGGCCGCGGCTCCGCGGGCGGTGTACCAAGATGGCCGCCTCCGGGCAGCACTCACCAGAGTATTCATGGCTGGGGTGAACGTTCCTTGCTTTCGCGTACACAAGAGATCAACGAGGTCTGCCTGGTGAATGTGAGGCGCTCGGCCAGCGGCGGTCCCTTTTATACGGTGACCATGGGCGCCTCGCGTATCGGGTCTATTTTCGAACAGGCGCGCCTTCTCGGCCCGCGCGCGCCTCTCCTTTTATTATTATCGTTATTATTATTCGCGGGGGGCTCCTTGCATCTTTCCTCCCGTCGGGCGTCTTCCGTGAAGGAAACGCGGCCAGACTAGGTCACCCGACGCCATTTCGCTCGCCGAACGGGCGAGGAGGGCCCAATTTTTGGCCACTCCGCTCCAGATCGCTCTTTTAATCTGGCCTCGCTTCACATTTTACTCTCCTCGGCGGTCCGGGCGACGGCCACTCGAGCTTTCGCTTTTTGTCGGGTGTCTAACATGGCCGCGAGGTCCAACGCTAATTCGAACGGAGGACCGTTGGGCGCGCGCGTCTTTCGATCGTTCATGTCGATGACGATTGGTTTTCCCGGACGTGGGGTCTCCGGTCCTGAGCGCCCGCGCTTTTTCCGGCCCGGGCGGGGTCGTTTTTTGCTAGGGTTGCGGAATTGACAACAGCCCGATTTAACGCGGCATTGACCCTACAAGCGTTGACAGTGTTCTAAGAGGAATTATGGGACAGCGGTTTCTTTTCCCTCCCTTTGGATGCTCTCATCTCACCGACTATTTACCATTGGCGTAGCCAGGGAGGGTTAGCCCCCCCCCCCCCCCCCCCCATCCCTTCTCCCGCCATCCAGCGGACATGCATTTTGAACCTCCCCCTCCCGCCCCCTCCGTACCCCAAGCCATGGACATCCCAAGCACCCCCCCCCCCCCCCCTTTCCCCGAAAAGAGGTCCTAACTACGCCACTGCTATTTACCTTTGAGGGGAAAGTGGGCAGGGGCCATGTTCTAAACCAACTAAGAACATTTTGGGTACCCACAGAATACCGACAGTTATTTTAATCAGTGTGAATACTTATGGCGGGCCTTATTAAACGGAGTAAGGCCAAGAGAGGAGGGCGACAACCTGTAGAAAAACGAGCCTCACCCCGACTGGTGCCCAAGAACATCAGCAGAGACAGAGAGTGCTAAATATATTGGTGAGCCTCTTCGTGCTAATTGGTGCATTACAGTGGGAGATGTCACCGTGAAATACATGTACGGGTAGTGCAGAGACTAATTCCAGGCCGGATGCCTTGTCGCAGGGTGTGTGCACGTTGGGTTCCCGAAATGCTCACGTTTGCACATTGTTTGTAAAATCTCAGAAAGCGGGAGAGGACTTTTGAAGGTCTACTAGCTGTGGCCGGGTACGATGCATGGCTTTCTTCACAGCCGAAACAAACAAAAACTAAGTAAAACTGATGCTCTTTGGTTTCAGGCATGAAGCGGTGCAACTCAAGGCTCTCCGGTGTTGGACGTGGTTGAGAGTAGACACGTTTGCATCGAAAAAAAAAGTTTTCTGCACGGATCGCAAAGCTACCGAAGTGATGGCGCTAATGCATAGTGAAGTAAAGGAACTACAAAGGAGAACAATGTGATCTAAGTTGGTGATATCCGTTTATTTTCATTATTTATTCATTCAGTTATACATTAAGTATATTCGCATTCGATGTTCCGAGTGGGAATACAACCAACGGCCAGACGTCTATAACGTTCGTCATGAGCGAGTTCGTAATCGAAATGCAGGTTTGGAGCGTTAGTTTAGGCCACCCGTTTCGTGGAGGAAGCTCCCTACACTTGGCCCGATTTGGGACAACTGGCGAACACGATGGGCCGGTTTCATGAGGCACACGGTCAACACGAAGGTTGCTCAGTAGTCTGTCTGGTCTAGGGAAATCCTATCTGCACTGCTCTTTTTCCCTGTAAATAATATAATGAGAAACGTTAGTATCTCAGGTCTCGTCCTTTTACTTGCAAGGTGTACAAATCGTAATTGTCTCAAGAGTGTTCGTGCGGCCTAAAAATTCCCGAAGACCATGTATCGGGCGAGTGAAATCTTCACCCCGGCGCTATAACTTAGAAAATGCATACCATAACGCCCGCTCTCGGAGGTATTTCCTCGTAACTGACTCTAATTGATTCCGGCAGATTATTGTCTTCGCCAGTTGGCAGAAAGTGACACAGCGTCGTGTTCTCAGTGCACGTAGCAACGCATACTGAGCAGTTCAACCGACATTATAGTACGCCGGTTAACGCATGATTGCGACTCCAGTGGTGTGCATTTATTTCACGCTCCTCCGTTTTACATTTTCACCGCCAAGACACGCAAGTTTTGCTGTGCGCCCGGATAGGCGGTAGGCCTCCGCTTCTCTCCTTCAAGTATTTTCTGCTTAGTGGTGAAGCCTCTTCTCGAGTTGCTTATAGGAAGAAAAATTATGAATCATTTCGTGAAAAGTGAAAGGCCTATTCCCCTTCTGACGTTAATCCCAACTGCCCCGCGGCGCTCATGGATATATTGGTCCAGTCATCACGGATATACAACTGCCGTTCACGTCTACAAACATTATTTCATCCCTTGACCAAATCCTATTATGCTTGTGAGCATCCGGTAGTGCCTGATTACTAAAGTAGCCAACAAGTTTTTTTTTTGTTTTTTTTTTAATTTAGGACGCTCAGCAGTGTTGAATGTATTTTTTTCCCCCAAGGGGAGTACCCCTTTACCATATCCCTCGGATTGTGTGCGTACATCTTCAAACGCCGGTGGCCGTGAAAATCACCGGGCGCCGATCGTAATGCGAATACCAAGAAAGTGCCGTGAACAAGACCGCCCGTTGCATGGTAATTCTCGCGGACAATTTTTTTTTTATTTGCTACAATACGTGCGTGCCGATTAAGCTTATCCACACTATACAAGACAATCAGCTTACTATTCGTATAAGTTAGCGTCATTAATGTCAGAGATCTTTCTTATTGCATTCTTCGATCCGACAGTTCAATCAATGGCTAAGCCGTAATTGTGCATGCTGTGCAGTTTCCACGTTGCAACGCCCCTTTGGTCATACAAAAGCTGCCTGCAGACACGCTGGAAGCATGAATGAAGCAAAGGTGTTTCGAACAGGCTTGAGATGCGAGCGCAGATAATCCTGTCATAATGGCTGCAGTGGACGCCGCGTCTTTTTGTACGATGTGCGGGTAGTGTTGCCGCACGTCATTAAGTCAGGGGCCGACGTTTCGCTAGGGAACTGAAGAAGCACGACTTAGTGAAACGTTCGTTGTCACATCTGAGGGCTCCTGGAGCTGACTCCTTTTCAAGACCCTCGCGCCTCAGCCGACTCTCATCGGCGATCCACTGATGCACTGCAACGGCATCCAGAACGAGTCGGAGCATGAAAGGCATCCACGAACATGTTCCACTCGATGGACCCTTTACGAAAATCAAAACAGCCTCGGGGAACTCTCACAATTTCATATTTTCGCCCTTAGGGCGGTAATAAATGAACAAGATTGTGTAAGTCACGCAGCCTCGACTTCGTGAATCGAAAGAAAATTACAGGAGTATAACATCTCGTTAAAATCCATATCCTGCTTCGTTCTCTTTTTTTTTTTTTTTTTACGAGAGTGGACAAGTTGTGTGATGCCGCCATTAGACAGCCAAGTTTTGCTCCGAACAGAGTCGACAGACTGGCTTTTGAAAAGGTCTAGTGCTGTTGGTGCTCCCGTTTCAGTGTTGCCTATATGAAAGGGGCTTACTATGTACCGTTGGAAAGCAAGAAACGTAGGAAAGAGTGGACTCCAAAGCCCTCCACTACTCTCACTTTAGTAGAGCAAAAGCTGGAAAGCAGGCAAATGGAGAGGGGAAACCACCAATCATGACGATCAGAAAGTATTGTAAAACCCTAATTAGACGGACACCCTGAACAGCAGTTAAGTACGAAGACTTAACTGTGGTTAAGGGCGTCCGGGTAACTAGAATATATCTGGCAGTAACTGCAACCGTAAGCGTAACTGTTGTTAGGAAATCTCACCTCAGTCACACTTAACTGCGCTTGGGTCTGCCTGTGTAGATAGAATATAAGAAAGGTTTGTTTTACGTTTCTTAACCTAGAGCAGACTATAATACCCACGTCTAACGGGCACCTCAAAGGCCTTCAAACCGAAGGCCGTTCGCTGAATCAGTTCGCAATCCCGCCTCTGGGCGTGCATGTCTAACGGAACGACGCCTGAAAAAATGCCTTTTGTCCGATGTCATTTTAAATGTACGCGAAACAGAGATATTAGGAAGCGTTCAACATAAACTTTCTTGCACACATATTGAAGGCACAAAATTATTAGCGGCCTTTTGGAGACGCTTGACCGGAGGTGAAAGGAGTTATGGCGTCATCTTCCCGGGGAACCCCTCTTTCTTGGTAAGTGCCAAAAGTGCGTGGAAACGACTGAAATGGAAAAGAAAAAAAAAAAAAAGGTGAGGCTGGGATTGTTGCGAAGGATCGCGAAACCGCCCCACGCGACCGACGTTGTTTTCCACGTCCGCTGCGGGCTCGTTTCCGTCCAACGACCAGTTTGACCGACGACGTGCTGTCATGCACGACGACGGACTGATCGGCGACAGTGTAGGCCCGCAATTTCCGCGCAGGTGAAATGACGTGGCTCTGCACGCGCCGGCGCTCGCGGAATGTCTCGCGGAAGGCAAGGGACGCCGAGCGGAACGCTGCTCCAGTGACCTTGAAGGTACGCGTTCGCCGCCAAGCTGTCACTTGCAGCTTCCTACTCAACCGCTATACAGGTAGAAACAGAGGAAAAGTAGGAGACGTCAGGACACCGAGCTCTGAGTGGAATGATTATTGGCGAGACGCAAAGCTAGCTTCCTTTGTATCTACTCGCTTTTCGAACGCTTTCGAACGCCGAACGCTGGAGTTTGTCTTGCAGCGTTCGCGTTCGAACGCATTCGAAGAATGAGTAGGCAGCTAGCTTCCCGTTTACCCACTAGTCGTTCCAGTCAGAGCTATTGGCGACGTGAGCGATCGAAAGTGTCGCTGTGGTCGGTCTTCCACGATAGGCCGAATGCTGAATGTGACGTGAGCAAAGGATCTTCCATCGACAGAAATTAGAGTAATCTAAGAACTTTCATTTTGACGGTGTTGGTAGTGTTGGTTTGAGAGCGCTATAATCTCAAGCTTCCACCATGCTCTTTACAAACACCCTAAAACTTGTTGTTCAGAAGGTAATGACGTCACGAGAGGTAACCCTAGGAGGGCGCCACCAAAACATCTCGCCGCCATTAGCTCTCTGGTGGCCCCGCGCGCTCTGATCTCCTCCTGTCCCTCAATTGCTTCCCGTCGTCAACTGCTGTAGACATCAGGGTATTCCCGTTCCTGAAGGGCCCATGAAACGTAACCGCCCTCACGTAGAGGCCTAAACGGCAAAGCGCTGAAGACTATACAATCCCGATAGTAAAACGACATACGAAGAAAAGGGAATCTGAACTCATTGTTGTTTTTGTGGTTGCTTTTTGCTGGAGGCCATCGTCAAAAACGCTCTGAGGAGTACAAAGGACGCTTCTTGGTACATATTTAGCAAAATTTTACAATGAGAACGCAGCTTCTTTAACTGCGGGAAGCAGGTACGTGGCAGTTGCCATAGCTGGGAGAGCGGAAGATTGCCATAGATGGGTGTGCGGTGGGATGCAGTAAGCACTGTTAATTCTTGTGACTAATTTTTTTTCTAAATTACCGGATAAAAAACGTCTTCAGATTCTAAGCAGGTTTATAGGTCAGAAATAGAGCACCAGTGTTTTGAACCAACATTATAAATGGAATTCTCTCGAATTAATTCTTTCTGACGCTAGACTGATAAAACTAGCCCCACACTACAGATTGATCCCTACCAAAATACAAACAACATATAAAATCAATTTTACATGGTCTGGGGGACGCAATCAGTGCTAGTTACGTCTCTTCTCAAAAGTCTCTGTGCAGCAAATAAAACTACCTTTATTTTCCATTACCTAGATGTGTGCGCACTTACCATTGCTCACTTGCCATCACACATGAGGAAACTGAAAACAAGTTTTGTCTTTTTATTTAGTTAACTAAACCAATTCCCCGAGTCAAATGTACAGTAGAAAAGAGGTATCAGTCATCGATAAGATCGTATTACATAAAAGGGCAAGGGGACTGAGGTCACTGGACCATGTGGCACCCCGGCACGGCTGTGAACACGGAAAGTCAAAATTTCCCTAGCGAACGCCTGAGATTTCCCTATTTCTGCCGAAAGTTCCATCGCTTGCCCCAAACATTACATAATACTTAATATTCGTTGTTTCTTGCATCACTTCCATTTTTACGAGGAGAGATATATTATGTAGGCCTTTACGCCTCGCGTACGTTTCGAAAAAATGAGTTTATCGGGCCAAAACCGTGGCTAAAGCAGTGTTGTACACGTTCTTCAAAAAAAGGAACGAAAGCTCGTTCCTCGTTCCTTCTGATTTTTGGAACGCGTTCCCGTTACGAGTTACATCTGTGAAAAAGGAACTCGTTCCCGTTACAGTTTAAAAAATGGAACGTATCGTTACATATGCGTTACATTTGTATTGCGCTAATCACTATATTTAGTTTAATCAAGTAGTTTTTTTTTACCTATCCCATTAGTAGTTAACATACGAGTTTGTATGTCGTTATGGAAGGGCAACAAAAGAAGGAAACAAGCGGAAGCAGGGTTTCATTTGTTGATATATTCAAGTAAAAAATCTCAGCTTTCAACCATATTCATGTTTGTAGTGGACAATTCAGACGAGCCGAATGTAATTTTACCCAACATTGTACGAGCGTTTTACAGCTACCTCACACATTTCAATTGAGCGAAGTCCCTTGTTCGAACTTAACAACAGTTGCTTCTTGATGTCGCTGTCCACAAGACGAGCAAGTCGATTAAAGGGTAGGGCCTTTGGAAGGTCAGTCTTAAAAAAACTACAAATATTTCTTTGTAAGGTAGGCTTTGTTGTTCATTTTGAAGGTGTGTGTGTGTATGGGGGGGGGGGGGGGGGAACAAGAGAAAAAATGATTTTTTTTATTTTTTATGTGTGTATCTTTTAAGTAACCAATCTTCGGGATACACGGGTGCGTTCGATGTCTGGCAGTCTGTGATCTTGTTGTAACTGTTGGTCTCGTTATGGAAGTTCACAAGTGGCTGTAGTCAGCCTTAGATTTCTGGGAGGATTCGTGGAAGCAAAGAAAGTAGCTGAGCTTGAAACAACCCTCTTTCTTTGTTTTTTCCTACGACTAAAAGCCTTGCTTTTTGTACGCAGTTTCGGGCGCTCAAAAGCGAATCAATGTCCGCCAGCTCTCCTGCACCCGAAACTGTTAGCAAGCGAGGACCACACAACGTAATTTACAAGATTAGTAGCCAAGAAGGTAACGAGATCCTGCACTTCGTAAAGATATTGTTTTTGTACTTTCAAAATTTCCCTGTTTGATACAAAATAAAAATTAGCCCAACGGACAAAAAAAAAAAAAAAAAGGAACGCCGTTCTTTTTTCTGTTCCAGTAAAAATGTAACGCGTTCCCGTTCCAGTTCCAGCGATGCAAAATGGAACGGCGGCGTTCCTTCGTTCCTCCTAAAAGGAGCGCGTTCCAGGAACGCCGTTCCTTGGAACGCCGTTCCGTACAACACTGGGCTAAAGCAAATCTGGCGAGTGGGAGTGTTACCGCGGGACATTCAAACTGACGAATGAAGCCCTATCTTCGCCTTAGATGTTATGCATGCCATCAGAACATGGTACTGCTTAATAACTTCAGTAGCACTTTTTATAAATAGTCAGTTCAAAACAAAAAGTGTAACAAGCGAGAGTTCTCAAACTCGAACACACGGAACACGACACACAGTAACAAACATTTCGTGCACGGCACTTCACGAAATTTTACAGGTCATGGTAAGTCTGTATCTCCAGATATCGCAGCATTTCTTCTTGTACTCAAACCTCATTTTTCGAGAAGGCACAGCGGCGCTCTCAGAAGCTTCCACTTGGCTCATCTCTTCCTCTATAGTTTTCACGGGGGTGATGAAAACAAATCAAAATGGGTTTTGCCGAAAAAAAAGTTGTTCGAGTGCTCCTCAGTGTTTCCAGATGGTCGCACAACAAACCGCCAAACCGCTGGAAGGAATAACCTAAATGTAGCCAAAGCAGCTAAAATTCGATGTTATATTGAAATAAAATCATAACTGACCTATAAAGTTTCATATATATATATGGTAGACAAAATTTCCCTCAAACTAGCAAGATTTTTCTTATTACCCCATACCCGAGGAGAAATTCCTAGATTACCTTAATCTGGGAAATACCCTATCTGCGTCAAGTGCCCATCGGAAACTCTCCGATTAATTGGTTTGCGGTAATGTTTGAAGGTATAATGTATCCCAGTCATACGCAGTTTGGTGTAAAATCCCATTTTGAAAGCAGTCTGGGCAAATATGAAAATTGTTTATTGCGCTTGGGTGTGAGATTTGCGAAGCTGCATGGTGTTTTCCGTTATATTGAATAATCTAAAGAGCACTTGCGGGCAACATAGGTCTGCGGGCCACTCGAGAGTGTTTATACCAGTAGGCGCGTATAAATTAGAAACATATGCCAATCAAGAGTATATCTCCCACTAAGAACTCTTGGGAATCAACGTTTGAACCGCACTACGGTAATCAACATGCACTCTCTCCTCCCTTATTCGACACAGCAAGAGTTATATGACTGGCTCGGTATTCCGTAGGGATGTGCCTTGCAGTATATAATCCTGGCGAGCAAAAAAGTCCAACAAAAGTTACACACACAAAAAAAAAACGCATAAGGCTTGGAAGCGCTAGGTTTCCAATCGGGTCGCTCGGTTAAAGTCGCTTGCGACTTACCGTGGCATTTCAGTCATAGCGAGAAGTGCGCGTGCTCAGCTTTGATGTGCACTCAAGATTTACGGGCGCACGTGCGTTCGACCCTAACTTTGACTACGCTTTGACCAACGTTGACTTTGACTGCATGGCCACAGAAAGTTGTCCTCGAGTATAGACCAGTCAGTGTCCGAAATCCTAACCTCTGCAGTAAAAAAAAATCAAAATAATAATTCCAGATAATAATCTCTTGTGAAAAAAGGGGAGGCGCATAAATCAAGACTTCTGCTTTTTACTGCACTCTCGTCATCGGTGTTGTTCTTGGAGCTTCGTGGCTATGCATTTCTGACGTTCTTGCTCTACGATACGTTCGAAAGTTTCTTTGAGAAATAAAACAGAGTCTTGCAGAAAGCGCAGCACCCCCTATTGTGTTATGGCGTCAGCATAAACAAAAATGGCGGCGCCCATGGAACAGAACAGACACCGGACTATATATTCAGTTTCATACCTAATATACACTGCTGTGGAAGCTGCTGGCGCGTGCATGGGGCTTAATCTCGTTGATCATTTGCACGCGTTCTCTTGCAAACAAAACCATAGATGAAGGCACGCGCTCGCGCCAGTAGTTTTGACAGCGTTGTATACATCTTTCATGGAAGCTTCTGAGGGCGCGCTCATTGCTGCATTTCATGTGTTATGCATGCACATACTTTGGCTGGCCGCTATCTGGACTGTGATTTAGCACATTTCGACTGAGTGGAAACATGCATAAACGATTGCAAGCAAGGACACTGGCTGCCACCATGTCTCCACTCTTGCGGAGAAACCCGTAAAATTTCAAGCTTGCGAAAGCTATGCTCACGCGGAAGCTGCACTGCTTCCACCCCGGGGCATCAGTCGGGGCGCCATGCTTGCAATAGTCCTTTTGAGAAATTGCCGAAGCACCAGAAGCGCGCTGTGAGTGTAGTTACACGCGCTGCACATGCTGGCGTCTGCAGTAGCATAGCCTCCCCTATACTGACAAAGCCTAGCAGATCGCCACGAGAAGTGGCCGCCGAAATTGAAAAGGTATAGAGCGGCAGACAACGGATGGTAGGAGAGTCACGTGACGGGCGCCCCGCTGCGGCGAGACGCCGAAACACACTTGTCCCGAGCTATGGAATGTCCGCTCGTGCTTCTCGGGTTCCTCGGGCTACCGCTTCTTTTCCCGTAGGGTTTGAAAACCATGTTTCGGGTCCTCGCCGCTGCAAAACCTGTACGCTGACGTCCAGGTTCCCCGAGAAATGCTCTGTGCTACCAGATCCTAGCGCTCAACATCTGCGACCGGGCACTCTCTGGCTCCGTCGTCGAACTGCCAGGATAGCTGAGTATAGAGGACACTATGCTCTGACTCGTTCTCTCGCTGCTCGAGAATCCGTGCAGCGACGAAAAGGCAAGGAGTTCACAGCCAGGCAGTGGGCATCGCCTTAGCCGACACTAAGACTAGTTCACGCATTTACGTCGACTACGTCAGCAGCACTCGAGCGACCACCGAGACCACTACGGCCCATGATTGCTTTGCAAGGTCTTGTTACGCTTGTCGCGTCGTGTACGGCAAACAGTCTTCCCGGTGACACCGTTGTTGGTGTCGTTTCGGTCGCTTTAAAAGTCACACTCCTAAAACCGCAGTCGTACTGCAGATACGTCACACGAAAACACTCAGTTCACCCCAGACATGATGGCACAAGTATCTTCGGACATGCCTGGAGCATATTGGAAGGCTTTGTTTACTATGCTTCGATCATCTCTGCAGATAGTTTTAAGGCATAAAATGCTTGTTAACAGATATAACCCCCTCCCAAACTTTTGCCCGTCCGTCCGTCCGTCCGTACATTTCCCGTTACGCTCAGCGGACAACTGACGTCACGTGACCAAACGTCACGTGACATTTCATTAAATGGACAAATTGACTTCACGTCACTTTAGCGTCCATTCAGTTTCACCGCTAAGTTCGGCGGGTAGATTCACGTCTTGTGACCTAAACACGAATTCAGTTTCCCCGCTCAATTTAGCCGACGAAATTGACGTCGCGTGACCTAAACACCGATCCAGTTTCCCCGCTAAATTCAGCGGGTGAAATCGGCATCACGTGATGTGATGTCACGCGAATGAGACAACAATTTAGACTCTCCGCTAAATTTAGCGGGAGAAATATACCTCGCGTGAGACGCCTACTCGGTTTCACGCTACTAAATGCTGCATTTTATGCTTTATATAAGACTTTAAAGTTAAAGATCGCTGTCAATTGTTTGTTGTTGTTTTATGATTAAAGTGGCGAGGCTGTCACGGGAGAAGGCAACACGCCTCGAACAGCGTCAGCAGGCTCTCTGTCATTTGTGGGCTGTATTATCAGCGTGACCGCAGATTCAGATATAGAGATTCATATATGATACAATACGATGGTCCCTCCGGTACGAAATGCTCATGTGCCGGTCTCACGCGGTAGTTCGTTCCGATGGGCCCAGTGTACCGCATCGGATGTGCAAGGACGGTTCCGCTTCCGTCAGCATGTCTCGAGCGAACGTCTTTTGTACGAGGCATGAACATCAGCGTGACAGCGGCAGAACGCAACCGACGCAACGGTCTGAGCCGGGCTGAGACCAAGTAGGGTGATGACGTTCGAAGAGGAAACTTCGTCTCGCAGCTAGCTCGTTCCGACCACCGACGACTCCTTCACAATCACGCCGGTTTTGCGAGTCCGTGGGAATCGTGCGCGGGGCTGATCGGCTCGTCTGGCGGACTAAACTGGGCTCGCCGGTGGCTCTCGCGTGCGTTAGCGAGTCACGACGCGGCGGGTAACGGCGTGTGTAAGCGACGCCCGGGCACCCAGAAAGAGTTGTGTACCGCTCCGCGTCCAAATAACCCCGTCTGCGTGGCTGGTCCGTCCGCGGCGCAGACAGAACTCCGTTTCCTCGGAGGATAACTCGGCAAACGGGTGTGTGCTCGGGCACGCGGTCTGCTCGCGCTCGCGCGCGCTCCACACTTTGTGGCTGTGCCCGTGTTGCGTCGGCACGACCGTATAATAACGGAGCCGAGTCTCGTTGTAACGATGCGGAGCGCGTAGACTCCCTCGGAATAAAGGGGGGCAGCAGGCCATACTTACGTCTTTGTTGAGCCATCGCTGCACTGTGATTTTTTGTTTGTTTTTAGACCACAAAGATTTTTGTTACTTATTCGTTCTGAGTAACAGGTGAACATGCGGGCGCGCGTAATATTTAACGCCTTACTTTTTGGAGGGGTAAAGTATATTCTAAGAGAAAGTCAATCGAAGAATCGCTAGAAGCACTTGAAGCACCACACGAAGTATATTAGAGGTATATTAGCAGTAAGTACACCGGCCGCAATGTACTTGATGCATAGTGCTATAATTACAACGTACAGCGCGCCTCAAACTAAACGCCGCCACAGCATTTGCCGTTTCTGACAGTCCCTGCGGCGGCCAATTAAACTATCCGAAGAATGTTTGGGTACCCGAATTCTATCCCATCCCGAGAAGGCATCCCGAACGTTTTGGTGACAAGTTGAACAGTAAGGAGCCGACACGAGCCCAATGTTTGGGACCCCAATGGCGGCGTTACGTTTGTGGTGCACTGTACTTTCAAAGTAAAGTACGAGCACTTTTTGACGCGACCTTTCACGATGCCATTTCATTCCCCTATACAGCGCTTTTGTTTTTAACTTGTCCGCATTGTTTTAATCGGGGGTGCATAATTTATTTTCGGAAATGGCGGCGAATATTGGATAACGTCAAGTAGCCACAGAGTAGGTATTTTACTCTCGTTGACGAACTATTCAACGCAATCAACTTATAAAGTCCTTATTTGTGGCGGCCTTAAAGCCGCCATTACTTCCATCGGAGAATTAACCGGATGAGCGATGCGTCGTCTGCTCGCCTTTCTGGCGAGAGTATTTCTTCCCAGTATTTCCTCGGGGTTGGCGAGGCATCATTTTGTGATACAAATTTAACAATATGAAATTCGGGGAATGTATTTTGAAGTCGGTGGTTATACTTTCCTTGATAAGTACGAAGAAGAAAAACTTTAAGTAAAGTACAAGTAAAAACTCAGAAAATGAACTTCAAGTAAAGTACAAGTTTTGTAAACCAACTCGAAGCGGTACTTTAAGTACAATCTGCTTAAAGTTGTGAAATGTGTTAAAGCTTGGGGAATTCCCGAGAAAAGAGAACCATGTTTTCGGTCCGTGTAAACAAACTATGCATGGCAGGAAGCTCAAACTCCGTGAAAATGCGACGCTAGCGGTTGGGATAGAACGCGAAAGTTTCAGCGAAAATAACTTGTCAGGAAGAAAGAAAACAATGTTTTCTTTCTTGCTGACAATATTTTTGTATTGACGTAGATGCTGCAGGCGCACACAATGTAAGTTCTTGTTTTGACGATCTTAGGCTTAGATGGACGTCGGCTCATAGAAATTTCGTTTTTTCTATTATTTTTTGATCAAATGGACGTCGGCTCATAAAATTTTCCTTCTTTCCATTATCTTTTTATCAAGATATTTTACTCTCGTTGACGAACATACCTCGTGTTCTCAAACTTTCAACCGCTGATGTGCGTTCCCACGGATTTTGAGGTTTCTGCTATGCATAGTGCCGCGAGCGCAGCTGACCAAAAAGGCGGCGCGCCCGTGGCCTAACGGTTATCGCGCTTGCCTTCTACGCAGAAGGCCAGGGCTCGATTCCTAGTCGCACACGTCTTTTATTTATTCTTGCAATTTACTGTTCTCGGAAATTCGAAAACTCTGTTGCATGTTCGAGGTTAGAATGTTTAATGCGCGAACCTTCTACGGCTGATTGTTCGAGAAGCCTACGCGTGTGTAAAAAGGGCTCCGCGTGGCAAGCCGCAGTCAGTCTCGCCCCAGCGTTCGACTCTGCTCTTAAGCCCACTTCGACACCCACGACGCTCTGCTGTTATCTTCTGTTTCCTTTTTATTTTTTGGGCACAAGTTCGCTCCCATTAAACGTTTAGTTTCTTCAGTTATCACCGCCTCATCCATTGTCATTCGTGACAATAGTTTATTTGCTCGGACCGAAAAACACGGTTTTCTTTTCTCGGAAACTCTGGGTACTTTCTGACACTCAAGAAATACCAACAGCGAGGGAAAGCATCCACGGGTAGATAGGGTATTTTGATGCGTTGGAAGTCTAAACTCGGACTCTCTGGGGTTGACGAGGTTGAACAGAGCAGCTCAAGTGGTATTTTTTTGTTTTGCTGTAGTTTCGTTTGATTAAGCCGTAAACTGTGTGGTTGACAACGGCGTTAGGTGCGATTTTTACATAACCTCCGAATTCGGCTTACATTGGTAACGTGTGCTTTTGTTCAACATTTCATAATATAAATCGCTGAACATTCTTTCTTAGCTATTTTTCATTCGTTAGATTTGGATACTAATTGATTAGCTCCTTCCAAAAAAAACTTCGAAATTGATGAAAGCCACATCAGTAATACAACATGAATTTCAATGTAAGGATACTGCAACACTCTCTTTCGTGAAAAGTGTACTTTTGAGTGGTATATATACCGCGCAATACTTTAAGTTGCACGTTGCTTCTCGACGGCATCTGGAACACGAAGATATCGAGGCATGCTTGCTTGCCAGTGTGCACATGAAAACCAAAGGTCAAAGATCAGGTTCCATAAGAAGTACTAACAGTCGCCGATAGCGCTACCAATGTTTCTAATATGTATAGCTTTCTTTTTTCAAATTTGTATAGATACAATTCAAACCAATATTCCTACAGGGGTTGACATTGAACAGAGGGGGAATAATGACAACGTTTTCGGCTGCATAATGACGACAGCAAGCTACTTGTTCAGTGAACATGTTGCAACGTAAAATTCTGACCGCGCGACGTACTTCAAGTAAAGTGGGCTAGAAATTTCGACTTCTTCCGATAAATCGGTAACACCCGAAGAGCGCAAGATGTGTCCTGGAAACATTTGCGTGCGTTACGGGTTGTTGTGTTTTGTTGCAGGGAAGTTTTGGTGGCTTTGAATCCGGTGCACGATCCCGCGACGCCGATGCGGGAGGTGTACCATGCTGTGGGCGGTCGCGTAAGCCATGTCACGTGGTGCCTTAGAGTAAGATAAGGGTTATAGCACCCGCTACGCTATCTGTTGGCTTCTGTGCGAAGCTGCACTATACGTTGGTGTGTCATGAACTTATTATCTACCCCGTGACATTGTAAGATCACGTATGGAGCTATACGTCGTCACCGGAGAGCTAGCTGCGCGTGCCGAGGGTCACCTGTTACCGCAGGCTCCGCTGAGTTATATCAAGTCAAGCTACTTTCACTTCTGGGCGCCTTCTTCACTTGGCCGAGAATTCTTGTTATATTACTGCTGCTGCCGTGAACATAAAGTTATTATAATAAACACTAGAGGCTCAGCTAGCGCTAGTGTCTATGGGACTTCCGGTTGCAAATTGAAGCAGACAGCATGCAGTCTATATTTCCAGCCTCCCTGTGTATTCCTATGGGAAATCGCGCGTGAATTTTGTCTCGTCGCCGGAAAATAACATGAATAACTTTTGTTATTTCGGTTGTACCGGATAGTATGTACCTTCATTAATATTTTGAAAGTGTAATTGCTTTCGTTACAGCATTTTTTCATTACCACTGAACGATGTTAAACTTCGCTATATTTCAGGCCCAAACCTCTGTTCCTAGGCAGGTATGTAGAAACGAGCGACGATTCTAAGCAAAATAACGATCGAAAGGAATGTAGAGTGTGTTCAAAGTTCGCCAGCATTCCGTTGGTGCTATATATTGCTAATATGCCTGTTCTCTCACTATATCAAAATGACCCCGTCGTGCATCTTTACGAGCGGTAAAAAAAAACATTCGAAACGTAAAGAATAAAGTACGTGCGCTACGAAAGGTCCGTTTTCTTATCCTTTCCTCTGTTGGGCAGTTTTTATCCCGCACCTGTTCTCTGGCTTCCCCCTATTTGCAAAGATTTGGAGCGTGCGGGTGATGATTTGAACACAGAACAAGCATATTCGCATGTATTCATGAGCAAAAAGAATAAAGCAGTACTTATATTTATTGCAAGTCGGACTATATTACGTGACTTTGAATTTATTTTGATCGTCTGCAAGCACAAGGAGTTACTTATCCAGTGTTACTGCGTAGTTCTTGCCGTCTCTCTTGGTTTTCCACATGTCCTTCGTTCGTTTGGCACATAAACCCCCGTGCTGGAAAGCGCTGACGCCGTGTTCGCGCTAACAGTGTCCGACAGTGCACATAAATACATGTACGAAGCGGTTTTAGCACCGTTTTTCAGGCCAGAATTTTAAAATAAAGACGCCGTAACTGACCAATTATTTCATCTGCGTGTCCGAGAAATGTTCCAATGTGCCTAGTAGGTACGAATTATTTGGGATATCTGCTCTTATGATCGAGCGCAGAGAGGAAATGCACTCACTTTTTCCCATAGAAATGCATTACCGGAAGTCAATTTCGGACTGCTTGCTGTCTGCTTCAATTTGTAACAGCACACTAGCGCCAGTTGAACCTCTAGCGTGCATTATAATAACTCTATGGCCGTGAATTGGAGTTGGTGATGCGGTCTTTGGTCTTGGGTCACGACACCCTCCGAGTTTAAGGGGTTCTGTTGAACCTACGAACCAGCTCTACCTCGGCGTATCACGTGCTTTACTACTTCCGCAACAAAATGTGAGTACTGGTGGAAAGTTGCTGTCAGTGGCGACATAGACAGGCGTGCTCTGAGATGGATGCACCGCAAGCTCTCTGTCTCCAATGGAGCGACTGTGTGCAATATGTTTTTTTTGTTTTGTTTTGTTTCTTTCTTGGCACAACTCTGGTATGTTTTACAAGTGCTTCACTGCGATCGTATTAGTATTCAAAAGGTTTACCACATATTTGGAACATTTATTTAATACAGATGAAACCGTCATACCACCTTCCTTTTTATTTTCTTAGTGTCCTCCAATTCCAGTAGAGTATAACCACTCAAATTGATTTTGAAGAAGGACGTTTACTTCTCTAAGCTTCTTTTCTGCAAGATTCTCGTTTGATTACCTGGCATCTATTGGATTGGAAAAGGCTTTTCGGTGATGTCATAGAAAGTCTGACCTGTGGCTTTGAGACAAGAGCATTTGTGAACCATTTCGTTCGTCGTTTGCTCTACAAAAAGTCAGAAAAGATGGAACGTGTTAATTTATTGTTGGGACGCAGTTTTCCTGGGATCCACTTTAGCGGACTCCTAGAAAACAACTGTTTACCAGTTCAAAGGCAATGTATTTTTTTATGGTTTATTATTTGTGATTTTGTAAAGGTCAGAAAATCTATATACGGGGTATTCAGCGGACGTCATATTTGAGTGCACTGTTCACAGGGCATGCTCAGAACGAGCTCACATTTATAGCGCGTGCTGACTGCGAAACCTCGCAGTCACCACGCGCTGAGCAGCTCTGCACTCAGCTATGGCCACCGTCATCATCATCCTCACCAGTACCATTACTATTATCATCGGTATTAGGAGCCTCGTAAACAAATTTAGCCCGGGTCACGGTATAATATGCATATTTATAGAGGCTTTGATAAACAGCACGGCGGACGTTGGGATTCGATCGCCCAGATCAAGTTCTTTGGTGCGCGCGCGAGTATCCTCAGCCGACAGCATCTCCGACGTCCAAACGGCGTAATCGAAAAAAGGAAAAGGCAACTACAAGTGCCTTGTTTCCACGAAACTAGAACGCGCTGTCTTTCCGTTCGGAGCGTCTGCGGTCACATTGACGGACGCTGGCTTGTACACCACGCCAGAGATTTCTCCGCTTCGACGTGTTCATAAAACTGTTCTCGCCGCCGTTGCGGCACGGAACTAAAGTCGACGACGAAGCAGTGCCTAGCACGTGCAAAGTTCTACATGACGTGGCGCATCCAGAACACTACTTTAGGAACACACGTCTCCCAATGAGAAGTATGAGAAGATCGGTCCGTGACAGGCTGTCTTTGGGTGGATGGATGAATGGATGAATCCGGCTGAGCCGTTTGAATCGGGCGGTAGCTTACGCCACCGTTTAGCAGCCATCTGGTGGCGCCGCTTGCAACTAAGTCGAGGAAAAGGCTTTATCTGGAAGCTGCGACGAGCGCGGTGTCCACACGTATGCATATCTTACACCGTGGCAAGAGTAGCCCAGGGGCTTCATAAAACAAATGAAGTAAAAAATATTAATAAAAATTAGGTGGAGTGACCAGTTACATTTATCTTCAAATACATATATAATGCATAGAACACAGTATTTAAACGGCGGTAGTTCAAATTCGTTTAGAAGACATTGGGGAGTTTTCGGATACCGTTTTCTGCGCTCCGCAACAACGCATTGCGCCACGAAGACACCGTTTTTGCGCATGCGCGTGGATAGGCTTACTTGCAGAGTTCCAAGTCTTCGAGTGGGTTCCGATGCGTGTTCCTTGAAGGCGTAAACGATCTGCGAGAATTTCCAATTAAACAGTCATTCCGCGGAGCGAAGAAGAATATACAACTGTTCATTAAGTTCGCTACTAAATTCAACGGGGAAATCGGCACCACGTGTCCGGACGTCACGTGATGTCATAATATCACGTGACGCCATGACTTGACATGGTGAAGTCACGGTGTCACTAGAATGCCGTCACATGGCGTCAGGGCATGTAAAGTTGATTTCGCCACTATAACTCTAGCAGGGAAATGGATGTTACGGCGTCGAGTCGTGGGGTCACGCGGTACCTTAACGCCACGTGACCTGAGGTCATATGACATGGTCGCGTGACGTGGTCAATATTTCCGCTAAAAGCAACGAAAAGATGTACGCCTTGCTGTCAAATCATGTTGTCACGTGACCTCAGGGCACGTGACCTCGTGACGTGATGTCACTTGACCAGACATCACAGTCAGGTCACAGGACATTAATTTCCCGCTAAATTTAGCGGGGGTGCTAACATTCCATGATCTGACGTCACGTGGTGTGGCAAGTGATGTGACGTCACGGTGTCGAGTCCCGGGGTCACGTGACATCAATATCCACGTTAAATTTGTCGAGGAAATGCACTAACAGACAGATTCTCGGACAGACAAATTTCTGGGATTGGGGCTTACAAATATTCAAATCATCAAAAAAAAAAGGAAAAAAAAAAAAAAAAAAAAGATCCACACGGTGTTTTTTTTTTGTTTTTTTTTCGTAAGCACATACTATCAGTTATTGTGTGAATGTTCTTGCGTGTTTTAAACTCCTCCTGGCTAGAGAGGATAGCTAGAACCGTTGCCAGCACGCCTCAAAGTAGGCCTTAATTCCTAGGCTGGAGCGGTAGCCAAATGAGGCAAATTCCCGCGAGGACGGAGTGGCCGCACGATCTGCCATTATCTAGAAATATTCCGAAGGCAGACGTCGTTCCACATGCCCGTAAACAACTAGCTACATGAAATATGTGAGACACACGATGGCATATAACTTACCATGGAGAGTTCGAACGCTTCCTTAGCGGGCATATAAGTGGTGCCTCCGAGATTTCGACGGCGGCGAGGATCTGTCTGTCTCTATTTTTACGAGTTCTGTCACGGGGCGGCATTATAAAGAGTTGATAAAACTGCTGTCGTCGAGCTGGTTCGGTGTGACAAATTCTTAAATTTGTCACACCGTTTAAATTGTATAATAATTAATTTAGAAACAACCCTCCAGTTGTTTGCAGAGTAAAATAAAAACAAAAAATAAGAATTGACAAAGATAAATAAAAATGAGTATGTTGTGTTAAGAATATGAATTTCGCATTAAAAGTGTAAAATTTCGCATTTAAAATCTAGGCTTCCAATAGGACGTGTATTTTACTCTAATGTTTTACAATATTATACTTTGACATTTCTAACAAAGTATAGATTGTGTAGCGCATATGGTTTAGGCTTGAGGCCTATCCAATCATGGCACCGGCGGAAATTGTCTGAAAACCCGCTTTTGGCAGTTACGATTTTAAAATGCTTAGACGTTTGGAATTACAAACCTGTTATTAATACGCCTAACGACATCAGTGTCTTTTATATGATTATCTTTTAAACGTCCATTAGATTCTTATGATAAAGAACAAAATATACAGCTATGACCCATAATCTCACTATCGGCATTTGCTTTTTTTTAACATATTTAGAGGCTTAAGCCTCAACACTAGTGCATATATCTCTAACGGAATGTGCGCTGTAAAAGAAACGTGTAAAAAAAAAAAAAAAAAAAAAAGTTTATTTCTTTTTTTTTTTATATAGAGCGTGCTCAAATTGAACAAAAAGTGAAAACCTCCTCTATTTCATAATTTATTTCTCATTACTAGTACGTGATTAAGACAAAAACTTTGCATATTGTGGAAGGCAATGAAAGATTCTACTCGTGGTATTTTTTTTAAAAGCAATACTAAACATCGTCGACTCAAAAAAAGAAAAAAAAAAGAATCCGCAGTTTAGGTCACAGTTGTTTGGGGGGGGGGGGGGGATGTTTGGGTATTTTTACAAAGATTGGAGCGACGAATAATAAATAGAAGTTTAATGTCGTTTCACCTACTTGCATACATACCAGTCAATATAATTGCTCTTTCATTACAATGCACGTCAACTGCAAAATCACAGCCAGGTCCCGACGCTGCTTTGATATGTTCTAAGCAGATTCTTTTCTCACTGTGTTTTTAGCAGACCTCCATGAGTGTGATGATTATCGTCGGACAGGATCCCATATCGCACGCTAATACAATTTGTTTTTATAAACCTGACGAGTTTTCTTGGATATGCCATGCTCCAAATAAATACAAAATCAAAATCGTATCGTTCTGGAAACGATTCAAAGTGTCGCAGACGGCATACTTTAGTTACTCCGTGTGAATCCGTCATGCGTTCGTCGTCTGCAGCAGGTATCTCAAGACGTCTCGAGGACCGGAAGTTGTTGACGCAAATATTTCAGAACAGCCGATTGTTGGCGAACTTCTGTCGTAATATTTGAAATCTAGACTTCGTATATCTATTCGTTTCAGACATTTAATTCCACGTTCGATTTTTCATCGATCGTTCTTTTGGAGCGAAATTCAGTCCCATGGATTCGTCCATAACAACGCTCCTAGCGACGGTTTGCTTGGAGCTGTGACGTCACGCTCACGGGCTCAATTCCAAACGCTTTCCGTTTCTCCCTTTCTTAAATCTGGGCTCTCCATGCAGATACAGAGGAGGTGACGCCACCAAGCGGAAAAGGCGTGAAGCAGAGAAGCGGGGATCTACCACCGTCTGCTCAAAAGTTGCCAGCGAAAACGTGCGCGGCTTAGCGGTTGAATAGTGAAACAGATGAAAAAGGACTTTTTACGTAAATAAAATGTAGACGTACGCTAGGGTGTGAATGCGCCTCTACTTTGTTTAAAGTAAAATACAGTTCAAGAAGCAGAAGCTGTAAAAGCCATGGCCATGCTTTGATCGCGCATACTCTGAACGTGTGACAGCGTCGATCAAGGGAACATACCAGCGCTTGTAGCTCATGCCGTGCTTGCACCCATAGTGAAACGATAGGTACTTGGATGTCTGCCTCTGTTTCCAGCATAAGCGCCAACTAGGGGAGGGGGGGGGGGGGGGGGGGCCTGCTCTACTGCCGAGCGAATCAAACCCTACAGGAGCTAATTTGTTTTTTAAAGGGACGGCGCGCGTCCGTTTATGGTCATTAGACTGTTTTGCCGTTAAGTCTTGTAACTGTTTAAAAGGGGCCTGTTTCCCGCTCCCTTTTCCTTACAAGCTTTTAAATTCTGGATATTAGGCCAGTGACACGCAAAAAATTCACTGGCAAATGTCCCTCAAATGGATCGATATTTAATAAATATATTGTGTGAACGAACAACTGAACTGCCCGTTTCAGCTATGGCGTGCTACCATTTTCGAGGTATTTCCTTTCCCCTTTCTCACAAGCAAAGTCCTCGTTCGTAAAATAACCGGCAGATTTCCGAAATTCGTAGGAAAGTTAAAGCAGCCATTGCTGGGACTAGCAGACGACGCCAGTGTTCGGCCTTCGAACGCCAGGCCCTGGCGCTACCTCTCCCTCTACGCGAGGAGGAAGCGGCGGTATTCTTTGCTCTCATCCGAGGGAGATAACGGGTAGAGATAAGGAAAGCCGACCTTTGCGTATATCCATTAATTAAACATGAGGAAGATACATAGAAAAGGGGGGACGGACAACGAAGACTTCCAACTTGCGTATATCCAATTTCCTTCCAATCTGAGCTCGGCTCGTCCCACGTCACCGCGCCAACTGCCAACACCGCCTAGAAGACAAAGCCGTAGGGCTGACATTTTTGCGTCACCAGCGAAGGGCCAACGCGGGACACGGATTGGAAACGAGTGCTGCGTCACTGCTCGGCTTTGAGTCAAGTTTGAGCCGAACGTTGACGCAAGCGTCGTGTCGAATCCGTGGCCAGCGTTGGCCTACAGTGATGACGACATCTCTATCAGCGCTACGGCTTTGTTATCTAGGAAGTGCTGGAGCTACGCGAGAAGCGCCAAGCTCTCATCTCAGGTCCTTCAATCGCGCTCAGGATAAACAACACAAAGCTATGCGGAGAGCAATTCGTCTGCTTCATGCGCAGGAGTTGCAGTGACGTCAGAACGATGTCGAGCTCTGATTGGCTTTGATTGAAAGGATAGTGGGTAGACCTCAATGCTGGATACTTTGAGGTCTAAACACATTTTTTTTTTTTAGTTAGCCAATAAGAGTTTGGCGTTCTGACATCATCGCAACCCTTGTGCAAGAAGCAGACGAATTTGAACTCCGCATTCCGTTCAAACCGCTATTCGCACTCTCGCCGCGTCACTTCGCCAGAAAAGGAATGACAGAAAAAAAAAAAAGGAGACTCGCGTCTCTGGAAGCACGCATCTTTCACAAGCCTCAATCATTAGGAATGGTGGTTTATTTGCTCTAACATCGGTGCCTTGTAATCCCGTACTCTTTGACTTGGCGCCCGGCTTTTAGGTGGCTGCCAGCGTCTCCAACGAACCAAGAATCCAGACGCTCGTTCTTGCGGACACAGCCGCCTGCCCATGCGGTGTACATACACGCTCGATAGCTCTCAAATAGACGACCCGGTCGGTCTCGCGCGGAAACCCGAGCAGCGCGATGGTTAGGCGACGCGGCGAGGCGACAAATCGACGGCTGGCGGAAACTTGGACGGGTCACGCGAAAGAACGAGCAAACTGCAGATCTTCGAAAAACCGTTTTTTTCTTCTCTTCCTCATCTCTAAATAATGCAAAGCGACGCGCTGCCTTCCATTAGCACCGCAACCCTTTCCACACGACGAACCAGACGACCCGCACACAGCCGTCGCCCGTGCACCCCTATATCAAGCGACTACTTTTTGTGTGCGCTCACGAGATGCAAGCCCGGAATGGAAGCGTCGCTGTTTTAAGCCCACCCGTCCTTCCAGCGGCCGCCGAGCGAAGCGCCTCGACGCTGCCTGCTTGGCTCGGGAAACTAATGAAGTCCGATTTGTTCCTTGAGTGGTCTCGGTGGCCGCCCCTCGGCGCCTTACTACGTTCCGTTCTCTCCTAAGCCGACAGCGCGGAGGAAGCTACGTGCTCGTTGGACCCGTCGGGCGCATATATTTAACCACGTGACGGCGATGCCACCCCATACCCACGACGCGTGGAGGAATGGGTCACGTGGAGAAGGGGAGGCGGTCGATGGGTCCGGCGAAAGCGTAGCTTTTACCGCACTGCGAGCGTAGGGACGAACGTAGCGAATAGACGATCGTTGCGTCGTCCGGCGCTGGTCCGAGCCGTTAGGAAGAGCCTGGGAAACCAGGTCAGGCTGATCCCGCTTCGTGGCGCGCGGCTGGAGGAAGAGGAAGGGATGCGGAAGAGGAGGGAAGGGGAGGGGCCGACGGAGGAAAGAACGGCGCGGAGAACCGACGGATGTGCAACGGCGTGTTTGCGTACGAGTGTGCGAACAGCGCGAGTCCGGCGTCTCTACGCGAGAGCCAGGAAGTAATAGATATTTCTCTTCTTTAAGCCAATAAGAGGTACGCCGCCCTCTCGATTAAATTACGGGATAAAAAGATAAGGATGGGAAACGGCGCTCGGTCTAAATCCTAAACACGACGATGGCTGGTCTGGGTTTCTTTATGATTTAGCGTCGGTGAAAGGGGCAGTACACTCTCATCTCGCTACGTGATCAAGTAACAAGGAGAGCTCGCGGGAGTGTCCAGTACACCTTGCCACGACTTTTCGTAATGGTAATCTTTTTTCACGCCTCATTGTCAGCAAGTGGCTGCAGAAAGCAACTTCGGTTAGGCCGATGGAAAAAATGGGCTGTCTTGTTTTCAACCTTCTTTGTTTGTTTTTTGGGTCCATGAAAAGCCTGCGAGTAACGTCTTCTTTCCTTGTTTAACCAATCCCACCTCTATGGTCAGAATCTGAACCTCAAAAGCAACTTTTCGTGTCACGAAATAGAATCTCCTGTTATGCAATGTGGGGAAGCAAAAAAATAAAAAAAAAATAAAAATAATAAACTAAATCTTATTTTAAAAAAATTTCATTGCGCTTTCACTATTCTAGTTTTGCGCAACGTGCAGCGTAACGAGAATGAATACTGATACTGCGTGGGGATTGGCGTCTTTTAGTAGGATACGGATACACATCCCACTAGAATTAGACAGTGGGCTAGCGCCGAGAGCCAGGCTCACAACATCGCTATCATATGCCTTCAACTAGGCTTCACCCCTAGTATTACAGCTTATCGATGTACACAACTCGATTCAAAGTTTGGGACCAGTCTAGTTTAATACACACGCTGCAAGTACACCTGTGTACCCCGTAAAAGTAAATCAAACGAGACTTTGATCACCTGCGTATTGGTCAAAAGCAACAATAACGAAGCACGTGGCGTTGAGATTCCGTTTCGACCTCCACAGTGCAAAGTAGGGGCCTCAAACGCTGGCTCATTCCTTCGTAAATGAGTCTTGGAGCGTCGCTCATAGCCTTAGTTCTTCTGCAACGTAAAGTTCCAGAACTCCTTCTTTTTTTTTTTTAAATAAGCCTTGTGCCTAACGTTAGCATTTCGTCGCGAAGAGCAATGCAGAAGTCATTGGGGACTGAGCTGGTTCTGAAAATCTCCCTTTCCGAGCTGCTCCAGGTGCTGGGAAACTGCCAAAGTCACTTTTGTTTCAACAAGCAGGGAAGGTACTTTGCGAGATTTTCGTCACACATGTGCGACAATGGGTGAATCTTATCGTACAAAGCAGCATAGGGCCAGGACGGTAGTGCCCTCCAGCGCAATAAAGTTTTGAATGCTACACCTAAAGAAAGCTCTTACACATTCTCAGAAAACAGCCTCACCAGATACTCAGAATGGCATCCAACGCAAAACGTTTCTCACCGATGACTCTGAATGTGCCACCCTGAAGGCCGCGACCTCGTCTCCTCCCCTGGTGAACCAACTCATCACCATCCAGCGTTGCAATAAACATTGCTGACTTTCTTAGTTTATTTCGACACAGTTGATCGTGTGTTATAGACATATTTTAAAAGTGGGCACGTTCCATAGCTGCTACGCCAATTATTCGAATTCAGCATTCTTTTACCACGCAATCTGTGCACTTATTGGACACGAACGCTGCGTCTGCGTTCGGCCAGGACTGGGAACCAATCATGCGCTTTTTGTCCAAGGAATGGTTTCCGCCAATGTTGCTTGATCGACAAGGTGGTAAGTTGGACGAGTTGGTTGACCATCCTCAAACATGAAAACAGCGCAAAAAATTTGACAAAGGACGAGTGAAAGAAGTGAACGGACAAAGCGCTGACTATCAACTAAAGTTTAATTTTCAAGAGAAACCAGATAAATAAACACAGGGAGCATATGAAAGAACCTATGCTCCCTGTGTTTATTTTTCTGGTTTATTTTCTTTCCTATGCTCCCTGTGTTTATTTTTCTGGTTCGCTTGAAAATTAAACTCTAGTTGATAGTAAGCACTTTGTCCGTGCACTTCTTTCAGTCGTCCCTTGTCAAATTTTTTGCGCTGTTTTCACGTTTGAAGTTGCTTGATCGTGTTAGGAAAAGGGTCTATTGTAGTTCCCTACAAGTTCTCTCTTTCGCCCACTCTCAATCTAGTCGTTTTACTCGTTCGTTCTTCTATACCTCTACGCAATTTACGTCCTCTTAGAACTTTCAGAACATATAACTCTCCGTTCGAAATTTATACAACACATTCCCCTTACTCCCTCCCCCACTTCGTCCGGATGTTTTGCTAAGAAGATAATCTTCTTCGAAGAACGTCGGCTTCCACGAGGAGATTTTAACGTGTTTCTTTTCTGAAAATCTTTCTAGAAACTTGAACCAACTTCTTGATTTGTTTGGACTTTTCTACGCATTCGCGTAGTAAGGCAAGAACCTTCGAGCGGTCTTCTGTACCGTGGAGCGAGGCTTGCAGCGCAACATTATCTCGCTGTCCTCGAAGCAAACGAGGTTTGCAGATGTATAAACTTAGGGTTCTTCGTCTTCAGGTAAAACCAGATATTCTCTAATATTTACGCCCCGAACACATTTCTTAAAAATTGGGTTAAACCCATTTTTTTTTTTTTTTTTTTATAAATCGGAAAGGAAATCTTACCATTTTTCAAATGACTGCTTCGAAAATATTTTCTGGGAAACAGAGGGCTGGTAGGAATACGTACAGTCTCCGGCAATATGAAAGACCCACTGGGAGCGCGTGGCCGAGGTGGTGATTGGCGGGGGCGCTGCGAGCGCTCCGGGCAGTTCCATTCTGCTTCAAGGGAAGGACGCTCACTCGGGGCTCAGCTAAAACGCGCTCCTATCAGTTTGTGCTGAGCCCCGAGTGAGCGTCCTCCCCTCGAAGCAGAATGGAATTGCCCGGAGCGCTCGCAGCGCCCCCGCCAGCCACCGCCTCGGCCACGCGCTCCCAATCGGTCTTTCATATCGCCGGAGTCTGTACGTTGGCTCCAGACCTCGGAAACGATTTTGAATTGGCTTCAATGAGCTGCTATAAAATAGATCGAGTCCCAAAATGTAGCTTTTATTGCCCTCCTTTTCCTGTTTCAGCCAGCAAAAAACAAACAAACATAGTGGTAAAGTTGAAAAACTATACTTTCAAAAATTTTTTTCGAAAGGAAGAGCAATTGTTTTGTTCGTGTCAAACTCAAGCGATATTTTTCTGCATTGAAAATGTACGCGTAAGCCGTGATGTTGAGAGAACATTCTCTCAATTCATGTACCCCAAAAATGGGCAGAACTACACGGTGAGATACTGCGCATGCATAAGATTATGTAAGCAACGAGGATTATGAAAAAACGGAAAGTCCAAGTGAGCACTTATACCATGCTCCAATACAGCATGTGTGCTTTAATAACTTGACTGTAAAAATATAGTATGCTAAAATTGATAAAAACTAAGTATTGTCAATTATACTTATATATTTCTAAATATAACTTTAAAAATTCGAATTTCAGAATGTTTCTTTGAAAAACCCTATTTCCCCCCGATTAACACCTTGGCACAAAGCTCCCAATTTTTATCCTATTTAAAAATATATGGGTTTGGAGAGAGGGACTGAGGCGGGCCCGGGGGGGGGGGGGGGGGGGTGATGATGAGTTCTTATAAGAGTGGAAGGACACGTACTGAAAAAATCTGCACTTGTTTATTTGGAATAAGTACACTCTTAATAAGAAACAGTGAGCGTCGCCACTGAAAACCGCAATCGATCTAGTGAAACGCCTTCAGAGTTTTTTTTGTTTTATTTCAGCCTTGCACGTGGCACAGGTGCGACGTGCAAGGAATCCTCTTGACTCGACTTTTCATATTTAAACATGTGAAATGGCTGAATTCCAAGCACCCTCTTGACTTTGTTCTACTCTTGTTTCTTTCTTTTATTTTATTTTTTTCGCATTGCTTTAAGCTTGCTATCGCCAACGTACAGCAGGCAGACATTTTTAATGTTGCTTGCTTGTGCCTGTACAAAAGCACCTGAGCCTTGTATGGCATCAGTGGCCAGCGCTTCACGAGAGCACGCGGGCTCGGCCGCCGGCCGCAACCTCGGCAGTAGCGAAACGTGGCCGCGTCCACGCCAGTACACCGCAGACGAACTAAAGGGAGCGGGAGAACGACATTCATGCTTTCGCATTCACAACTCATAACAGGTGCTTAGGTGCCCTCAGATTTTTTCTTTTTTCTTTTTGCAGATATGAAATGACCGGTTGTAAAAGATCCGCCGAATAAAGTTTAAAAACAAATCTAGGATGATTATGTTTTATTTGAAGCACAAAATTGTTGTTTGTTTACTTGTATAATTATTTTGAAAAATTTGAGCGCAATAAAAAGATATATACTTATAGCAGTAGAACGCTATATTTCTTTTTTCAAAATCTACAATTAACGGTATACTCCGGAAAAAAAATTCAGTTTGAAGGTTTAAATTTAAACTCTGAAAATTCCCCCAAAATGCCTTATCACAGAAAAGGTTTCTCAAAAGGCCAAAATCACATTTTTTTTACGTAAATGATAAAATAAAACACATTTGATTAATCCTAGTAGTAAAATATGTGTGCGCGCGGCATAAAAAAATTTGATAACGTAGGCAGTTGTATTCGTTATTCCAAGTACCTTCAAAGTTGCGTAAACGCGCAATTCGAAGTCCTGTTTTCAACTTAACCTTAGGTACGATTTTTTCTCACGAATACAATAAATTTTCTTGCAAAAGTAAAGTTTTAACTGTTGTGTGGACACTATTCTATACCTCATAAAAAATTAAATGAAAGCAAAAAATACGGCTGGCATCACTATGACCAAGTTATTGGCCGATTCACACGGCGGACCGAATCGCGATTTTCTTCTGCGGACCGTGTACCACGTGACCGCCACGTCACCGATTCCTGCGATACGCGCCTCGTCCGCGGACGCACGAACCGATAGTAGAGCGCATTTTTCACTCACGAATTCTTGGCGGGGAGATTGACTAGAAAAGCGTTTAGTCTGCCAACGTACGGTACAATGTTTTCTTATTTGTTTTTCTTTTTAGGACGATGAAAACAACAATGGCGCATCGTTGTGTTTTGTGCGTTCACTGGTTCATTTTGTCGCGCGATTCTTGGTTCCACGCGTGAAAGAAACTGCAGAAACTTTGTCCGGCTGACGAGACGCAGGTTCCGGTACTCCTCCGGGTCCGTGTCAAGAAACTCCCGTCAAAACTCGTCTAGCACGCCGCGATAATTCGTGCACGTCCAATCAGCGTTTCACCGAGCCAGACGTTTCTTGTGTCTGTGGTGTATATAATTGTTGTGCACGAGCGCGGAGTGCGTGAAGGCACCTCCAAACGCCCCTCCGCGAGCCCAGAACTTTGTCGATGCTACGCCGAACCCTTTTCGAGCAGGCCCATGCCTGTGCCATTGTCACGCCTTGGGTTAGTAAAGCTAGTGTCACTGATCACGCGAAGCCTATCACGGTGTTTTGTCTCGATCTATACGTAACAGCGGCCTGCCTTTATTTATCGCGGTAGTAAACGTCAATTTCTCTCTTGGACAACGGTGCCACGGTACAAAGTTGGAGTTTCGCGCCACTGTAGGTTGGCGAACAGGTTCGGTCCGTCCTCGCTGGCGTCTGCTCGTCGTCTCCCTCGTGTGGATGCACTCGTGGGAGACGGACCAACCGCGGACATGTCGTCACGTGATCAATCCGTCAGCACATTTTAACTATAATGTGCTGAATAATATCAATTACCAAAAATAAACATATTGCTCAAATTAGGAGCTTGTGGAGCGTCATCGAAAACCACTAGATAAGTAAACTTTAGAAAATGTCGCAGCACATGGGAAACGCTGTGGTGCGCTAAGGTTACCACTCGTGCGAAAGCGCAAGGCTGCCGGTGCGAAAACACGAATGATAACTTTAATAGCCGCGTCCATCTTGCCAAATCATCAAAACTCAACGCGTTTCGAGTATCGTCGTCTCGAAGTAGGGTATCGTTCGGCCGTTATTCCGCATTCGTTCATCTTTTATTTTTTTTAATTTTGCCGCATCGAGGAATTTTTTTGAGGTCGGCTGAGAACTGAACTGGTGATGTAATACAAAATTTAGTGCCCTCGACTACAAGCTGCTGTTATGAGAAATCTTCTAAAATGAGCCATCTTTGTGGAAACTTGTCTCGAAGTGAACGCGGTTAGATTATTTTCATCATTTCGAATTCGTGCCCCCCGCGTCTCATCTAGGAACTTTTTGAGATCGACTGAGTTCCCAACTGGTGGCGAAATACAAACTCTGAAGTCACCGACTACAAGTCGGTGGAATATCAATATCTTGGGCTTCAGCTTTCTTCACAGAATGTGATACCATGTCGGATATTTTAATACGTTGTTTTCCGAATATTTATTTTGCTGTTTGCGTACAGGGCGTTCAGGATAATTAATTAATGCTAATATTGCTTCTGACATGTGAATCTTAAGTTCAAAAGTACATTCATCCTCTCATAAGCCGTGTATTAACCGCAATGCTTCCATTCCTTACAACAAAAATCACTGTTATAATCGCCTACCATTATTAATTAGCAAGAATATTTTAAAAATGTTTTTAACATTTCATATTGTATTACAAACAGTTGTTTTTTGTTTCCTAGATTATTGATATCAGTAGTTGCATAATACTGGAAGTTACGGTAAAAGACTAAACAAGAAGGAGTCCACTTTATTTGACATATTGGTCTCAATAACAAAAATAAAATTTGAGAAAGAATAAAATGCACCCGGCACATTATCGATTCTTCTGGATTACTCCAGTCGAATTGCAAAGCTTTGTTTTGCTGTTGTTTTTTTTTTTGTTTTTTTTTTTAGTCGTGCTCGTTTGAACATCGCTGTTTCTTAAAACAATGCTGCGTGAGGTGCTTCCAAAATATATTTTTCTACAGGTGTAATACACAACTCAGACACTACATAATTTGCGCTAATAATATTGGGGAAGGATCTCATTTAATTTACACATTCATAACGATTTGCTTATACCCCAAGAAGAAACTGTACAGTTCGATTAACTTCGATCCTATCCGTAGTCGACATACATCAAAACGTTCATTACACTTAGGAACCTGCAATTTACACATCAGTTTACACATCATCATCTTGAAATTTTGCCATAAGATAAGCGGTATATGATAAGATTGAGCAGTAGCATGGCGAATTGTCCAAAGCGTAAGGTTTTGGGGTTATGAACATGTTTCTATAATAAATACCTGGGCTTTATGGCAGCGCTGCCGTAAGCCGCTAACAGATGGCGTAAGCTGTGGGTTTCCCCTTTGAATTTATCACGTGGAAAAAAAAAGTAGGTTCCTTGGGTCCGTGTAAGGGCGTGGTTATTGACGAACATGCCACACGTTTGCCCGACAGTCAACAAAGTTTGAGGTAACGGCGCTGTCTCTTGTCGGTGTTGTCGCGTAGAAATGGGGCTTTTACGCTTGGCTTGGTTAGTTCAAATAAATATTTATTAAACAGCTGACATAAAGTTAAATATTAGAATACACACATGGAAAAATCCTTTTTTTTTTTTTGGGGGGGGGGGGGGGGAATATTTCCAACCTCTGGCGCCTTCCCCTGTCGTCCTCCTCTACCACATACACCCTCAGCGGGTGCCCCGACCACAGCCAAACTCGGCAAACAAGAACCCACACAAAGGCGGGCGAGCTGAACTCCTCCACAACCGTAAGGGGTCCCAAGTTTGCGGGTTAGGGGGCGGAAGACTCCACAGCCGAAGGGGGGTCGGACGTGAAGGTTGGCCTCCAGAGGAAGGGTGATGGAAAAGGCTTGGCATCCGGGAGCCAAGTCCTCTGCGGGCCCTTGGCGGCTGCTTATATCGGATTCAGCATTCTGGAGCCCTCCAGTCTGCCAATGAGAAAGTTGTGGAAGGACTAATCAAGAGGGGTTTTCTTAGCGTGAATCAAAAGGCTCGAAGCCCAAAGCAAACATCCGCATGACATAGCCAAGCGCATACCCAAAGCAAAACACCTTTTGGGACGAAGCTCAAAAGATCAGTTAAAGTAAGACAAAGCACGTACGACGGCAGCGAAGTTATATACGGAGCAAAACCACTTGCGAAGTAAAGATCCCAAAAGCAGGCATGCATAAATCAAAACATCTCCGACGCGGCATTCTACGAACTAAGTGTAGCATTACTCACGTTCGCCCCATTTGGCCCCCAACTCCGGCAGAATAGACGAGCCGTCGTGGAGACGAACGAACTCTCAGAGAAGGTAAAACAAAATGAATCTAGACAAAATACTCGCGCGAGCACAATTTCGCGACAGTATCACCACTCGGATTCCGCGCTGCCGCTTTTGACAGTATCACGGTCAGAACAAGAAAGGAAGGCTCCGTCGAGCAGAGCCCCCATAGCGATAGTCGATTCTGTGCCGTTGGTTTGGCCGTCCGGGGTGGTCAGAAGTAAGTCGGCTTCCCAGAGGGGTGGACGCGTCCTAGTATAAGGGTCCCGAAGGGTGTGTCTTAGGAAAATCATCCGAGATGTGCAGGGGAGAGCCGTCCACAAGGGAATACGGCCTCGCTTCGCATCCGGCACGCGCCCCGACATTGCGACGCCCCAAGGCCTGCCTGAGCGAGGTCTAGATAGGGATGCGGGGAACACGTGGTTCACAAAAAACATACAATGGCACAAATTTCTAGGGGATTGCTAACGTACTACATAACGGCATAACTAATTTACTATACTAAATAGCTTTGGCGACCCGCTGCTAGATCCACGGGCGAACGCTCGAACAACGCCGCGCGTGGATGCAACGAAGACGAATTAGCAATTCCCGTGACTCTTGAGGACTTGGTTTTACTAGAAAAATATTGCACAAACATATCTAAAAATAGCCAGCTACATCTTGAACATCAACGAACATGACAATGACTATACGCCGTTTCACCTTATGTTGTACCGCAGACAAGGCTAGAAGCGCGAGCTCATGGCGTTGGGAGCTACTTTGAACGCACGAGAGCTTGTGCCGCCTTGATGTGCCCTAGAGCAAGGAGCTCGCGCTTGTAGCCTTTTCTGCGGTACATCATAAGGTGAAACAGAATAGAGGCGATACAATGGTGATACTTATAATGATGATTGCTCTTGTCGCCAAGCAAAAATTGTTGGGTGTATGTTTATACAGCCGGAAGTTAGTCTGCCTCAGTGGGCGTCTGGTGTCTCAGCTGTAGATGAGCAATCTAGCCAGTGCGGTACAACCGATTACCTGGGGTCTTTAACGTGACAGTAGTGATACACGACCGCACGCAGGTACGATGCTCATCTCACTGATCTCCACTAGATGGGGCTGGATGGCGCATTGAGCAAACAGGTATGAAGCCACCGGAAGTAAGCGGCTCGTCCAGGAAGTGAGCGCTTGGCAGGCTTTGTAACACTTCCGAGTGCTGGTTCGAAAAGCGTCGAGGGCGCTGAATTTTCGCTTGTTCCCTCAAGAGAGCCTGTTTGTTGCGCAGTAAGAGCGCATGCAGACTCGAGAACTATCATGGGAAGCCATTCAACGCAAACATTTTGAGATTCTCTTTGATAAAATGTAAATATGTCCCAAGTTCACATGCCTCATTCTCGGGATTTAATCCAGAACGGGAGTATTAAAACCCGATCAAAGACACAAAAAAGCATGGACCAAAATATCGACTGAATGCACTAGGAAGCCCAGCACACGCCCGACTTCCGGGACAAGCATCAAACTTCCGGTGGCTTCACTTGCGCCAAGCTCGAAGAGCAGCTAAGCGCCATCCAGCCCCCTTTAGTGGAGATCAGTGGCTCATCTAGATCGAAACGGGCAGGTGTGGGGATTGAACCCAGGATCCTTGGGTTCTGCAGCGCGAGCTTTTGTTGCCAAGGATATGATTTTGTGATACCGGCGAGCAAGTGCGGCTGTTCGCTTGCCAGCTTAAATCAATCACCTCTAAAATCCAGCACGCGTGTGTCTGCCACTTCAGCAAGCGAGCAAAGCAAGCACCATGCGCGTAAACTCTGGAGATTTCATCTACCGGAAGATTTTTATGGCAATCATATCCAAAGAGAAAGATGACAACGACGAGGGGAGGAGCTCGCGGGACTCCGCCGTTCTAGAAGTTCTAGCCTTTTTGCAGTGTCAGTTCCAATCCCACGCCTTGCTTACGATTATCCCGTGGAGTCGCGCCAACTGCCATCTTGAACCTAGGCATGTCTGGAAGCCAATTGACGGACCCAAACCTGGGCCGCGGCCGCCACCACGAAGAAGCAGGCATCTACAACGACGGCCGCTACCTCTCGTCCACAGTCATCGTGGACGTCAACAACGGCACCCGAGTACCTCTCGTCGTGTTCAACTTCTTCGTGATCCTTCTGTCCATCACCGCCTTCTGGGCCTCCATAGCGCTCGTGCTCCATCGCAACGGCCTGGCCGCCCATGCGAGAAACCATACCATCCCCAAGAGCATCCTGATCAAAATCGTGGAGAGGCCAGAGGTCCCGGCCTTCTTGCTGTACGGATTTCTCTTCGTCACAGCCGCCGTCGGGTTCCTGGGAGGCCTCAGGGAGAACGTCTGCCTGCTCACGACCCACGCGGTCCTGGTCGGAACGCTGGCCTGCGTCGCCCTTATCTTTTCCTGTCTGGCGTTCGTGTTGCCAGCGAGCGCCAGAAACTACGTCAAGCATCAGGTCTCCGTCCAGTTCATCGAGTCCTACCGGGAGAGCGAGGGCCTCCAGGCTATGATTGACTGGATCCAGATCAACTACAAGTGCTGCGGGATTTCGGAGGACACGTACAGAGACTGGTCGCTGAACCCGTACTTCCAGTGCGACCGCGACAACCTCAGCAGGGAGCGGTGCGGTGTGCCGGCCTCGTGCTGCCGTAGGAACGATTCAAAAGCTGACGAGCCGGTCATGAACGTCCAGTGTGGAGCCAAGGTACTGCAGATCAGCGAGCAGGAAGCCTGGAAGAAGGTATACACAAGGAGCTGCGCCGACGCGGTTTTTTCGCAGGCTCAGCATCTCACCGTGCCCCTCGCCGCTGTCCTCATCGTGGTGTGTCTGTTGGCTCTGCTGTGGTTGACGCTGACACTCGCTGTCCGGAGGGACATCGTTACACTCTCTATCATCTACGGTGTTTACTACAAGCACGCAATCGAAGTTCACGATAAGATGGCTCAAGTTGAAGGAAGGAAAACGGACCCTTTGCCATCACACAAGAAGGCTAGGTTCCAAGCGAGTGAGTCGTGGAGAAAACTTCGAGGGAGTCTGCAAGCACTTTCATCTCGGTACCGATGGACTGGACACACAGGACATGAGAAAACCCGCCCCTCGAGCCCGCGACACTTGTGATTATTATCTGCATAGTCGTGTCCTCATAATCTGAACATGTGTTCACGAATGCTTATATTAATACACGTCATGCAATTAAGAATGTTTCAAGACGAAAACTGTGTCATCTTTAATGCATTAGCATTAGTTTCCTGGTACATGCGCTGACACTGAACTTTGAGTACACGTATTCATGGTTCTCAACGTCGCCACGGGATGGTGCCCTGTTTGTGGAAACTGACTAAGAAACACCTTCTGCAAGGGCCGACAGATGGCGGCGGGGTACATGTTTCGATAGGGTATGTGAGAGGATGCATAGCAACAACGGCCTCCCCCCCCCCCCCCCCCCCTCCCCTCCCCTCCCGTGCATGCCGTTTTGCGGATACCCGTACAAGCCGCTTCGCGGCGCACCGACGATGGTTCAAGTACGCCCTAGCCCCGCTGTCCCCCAGTGCACCTCGGTAGCGAGGTGCTACGTCACGCGGCCGGCGTACAGGTACGCGCTTTGGACGCCCTCGGAGGCTCCTGCCGCCGGCTTTGGAGACCTGTGGACGCACACAGGCTGCGGTTCCGTTCTTCGCCCAGCCACGCCGTTCTTTACGCGCAGTCGTCTTACCATGCCACCGGCCGTAACCACACGGTGTCGCCGCCCTTCTATACACAAAAACGAAATGGCCCTGTCGTTTTCCACGCATCGTTCGCACGTCCTTCATGCACACGGTAGGTGACCTGTCCTGCTTGCACCAGGGAGAAGAGGGGTCTCGGGAAAGTTCAGCCTTCACCGCACAGAAAAGTGCTGAGAGGTTGCATTCACCATGCTTTGTTATATATGAGTTGGTCGCGTAGCAGCGTGGCCTGAGGCCAGACAGCCAGGGGCTCAAGCGCGAGCGGCCGGGGCGGCCAGCGAAGACCCGCCAGCAAGGTGTTCCAGACGGAAAAAGCCCCTCGTTTACTTTGCACGCCGATTTCGAACACAATGATCACCCAAAGGGGGTGCCACAATTTAGACACAATTTGGTCGCTACATTAGCGCCCTCTACATACCCCCCCCCCCCCTCCTTCGAGAGCAGTAGTAAAGCTCTGTTCTGTCCTGTCCTTCTCTCTTCTTTGTGCGCTAAATACCTGAGTATGGCAATACCTTCGAGAACACTTTGTTCACAAAACCAAAAAGATTATAGGAAAAAATTTGTGTATATTTATACTTCCGGAAGTTAGTCTGCCTTAATAAGCGTCTGGTGTCTAAGCTGAAGATGGGCAATTATGTAGTAGAGCAGCTAGCCTGGGGCTCTCTAAAGGAACCATGAAGGCAATTTAATTTTTTTTCAAAAAAAGGTTTTTTCGGACGCATCGGGGTCCTGGCATTCCTCTCAATTTTTGCTAGAACTTTGTTTCTGCATTAAAACTTGGGTTTGGGCTAGTTGGTCCATTACTGAGTAAAAGGTTAAAAAGCGCAAACAAACGGGGACAACGAAGAAAACACGGACGACAGGACAAGCGCCTATCCTGTCGTCCGTGTTTCCTTCGTTGTCCCTGTTTGTTCGCGCTTTTTAAACTTTTTTCTTTGTGCGCCTGCAAATAAATTTGCTAAACCGAAACAAACATTGAGATTTTTTTTTTTCGCCTCTCGAAAGGGAAGTGACGTTGAGGAGCACTGTCGGTATCGGTATGACTTAGTGGACGCTCAGCGCGGTTCCCGAGGTTGGCTATATGTAGTGAACAGCGATCTATGAAGGAAACCTGGAAGAAATGGACGACAACGCCCAGCTCGCAACCGAGTTTGAGCTCCCGCGTTTTCTCGCCTGAGGACACCGGGCGTTGGAGTGAACGCTCATTTTTTATGGAAGGATTACGGTCAGCAGCATTAAGCTGTAGGGTGATTTTCTTTTACCTTTTTCTCTTTTTCTGTCTTTTGATCGATCAGCTCCCTAAAGTATTAAACACGCTCACGAAAACAACGACTTCACCGACTCAACTGCATGCCACTCCGCCGTGAGAATCCTCGCTCGGATTTCCTGCAGCACCTCCTCCTGAGGGCCTTTCCTCCTCGCAGGTCTCTGACCCACTCGGCTTTCTCCGGAGATAGTAGAGAGTTTTAAAATAGCGTAAACACCCTTGCGTCAGCACGGCGGACTACGCACGCAAGCTGTCAACGGAACGTTACGGAGCACGTTGAACGCGCACTTTTATTAGAGTTTTAGTATTGCGTATAAGAGCAAACGCAAGCCTTCTACGTTAACGTTAACGCTGCGTCCTCCACACTGCGCATGAGCCATACGTACGTACTGCAGCGAGCTATGCGTACGTACGCTCGCTATTGATTTTTGCGAGCGTACGTAGCGGTCCCCTGCGTGCCATTCTCATTGCTCTCGTCGCGCACGGGAAAGCGCGAGACTACTCCAGTTTAGAAAATGGCGGCGGTGAGGCAAACCAGTGGAAGTGCTACGCGCGTTGTACGGGTTCGCTTCACCATTGAAGATGACCTCAACCTTGTGGAAGAAAGAGAAAGAAGAAGGGAAAAGGGGCGAGGCTCGTGGCGGGCGGGGAACGCGGAGTTCGGACCTGGAGAGAGACGAAAGAGCCGGTGCCGAGCAAGGCCTCCAACTGAAGGCCCGGACCACTAGACAGCTCCTTGGTCCTCCTCTTGATCGGACTCTAAACTTAAGTACAGATTAACCTTTTCCCAATAGTAGCGCTTCCCCGTGTGACTTCATCGGAGCGAGTGGAACTCGGCCAGGTCGGGCGGTATTGACACAACCTCCTCAAAGAAATCAACGCGACGGGCCCTTTCGAGCGTCCACAAAGATAGGTGTTGATATTCAAGAACGTTGGCGACGCCGTTGAAGCCAAAAAGGTGGTTACCGTGCGGTCGGTATGCGAGCGGTGCGACCTATTGCTTGCATACTTCGAAGCAAATGACGAGGCCAACATAAAATAGTAGGGATCCCACAACACACTGGAGCGAACCATAGATCAAACTGCTAATCGCACAACCCTAAAAAAAAAAAAAAAAAGACAAAGTACGTTTAGAAGAGGCAACTGGAAAGAGATTCACGCACTTCGTAGCAAAGCGAGGAGATTCGCGTTGTTAAATTGGCTTGACCGAATACCCGCCTTGGATTGTTTGAAGCAGTTCGCAGGAGCACATCTAGATGGCGCTGCAAGTCTTAACGTATGCGTTTGCCTTTCGCTATACTAAAAGTGCGCGTTCAACGCGCTCCGTACCGTTACGTTGACGGCTTGCGTGCGTTGTACGCTATGCTGACGCAAGGGTTTTTACGCTATTCTAAAACTCTCTATTATAGCAGAAGGCAAACGCATACATAAAGACTTGCAGTGCCATCTAGATATGCTCCTCCTAACTAAAGTCCCTGTATCCGGGAAAAGTGGTGCATTCTATTTCCTCCTCCACCGAAAAACCCTCCTTATCCACCTTTAGCTTCCGGTTTGCGACGGAGGCGCCTCTGGAATTTCCCAAGCGTCTCGACGTCTCGGTCAGCTCGAGCGGGCGAGTTGCCGATCGTGTGTACTTTTCTCGTCACTTGAATATTGTTTTTGCACACCTCCTGCCTGGGCGTTCTACAAAATGCTGGCAGTATCACCAAATACATAAATAAATAAGTGTGGCAATGACCTCATTTAGAGCCCGCATTCGCGTCCGACCGTCCTGAAGCCGCTCTAGATCTCTTCGTCCAACCGTGGATCCCGAAAGTGCTTCAGATACTTGTCGCAATCGTCCTTACCGAGTTCCATTAGGTCAGTGTCTCGTGAGTGTTCGGCTTCACAGGAATTGCAAGTTGTTTTTAATCATCATATCAAACTGCCCAATTGCAATTATATTCTTCGCGATTTCAAATGATTCACTACTTTTTCATATGTGTCCTTGACGAGCTTTCGAGAGGGTTTGGCCTACGGGCGCTAAAAACAATATGGCGGCCTAGAAAGCAAGATTTTACCAAATACCGTAGAGACTAATACAGGAAACTCCGGTGTTAAATAGGAGACGGAAGTAGGAAACGATCCTGGTGGTATGCAGTGGAAAACTCGACTCTTTCCCCGGAAATGAATCAAGTGGGTGTGACTCACTAGAGAAATGGATAGTCTGAAATATTTTCTTTTCTTTTAGAGCGCAGCTCTTAGGGGCCCGTTCCCGGCTTGAGCGGCGTCGGCGTCGGCGTAACCAAGGTCACCCCAAGGTCACGTGACCCCCAAGGTCATCCCAAGGTCACCCCAAGGTCACGTGACCCCCCCCGAGGTCACGTGACCCCCTCCTTCAAGGTCACGTAACCCCCCCCCCTTCCCCGAAGTCACGTGACACCCCCCGAGGTCAAGTGACCCCCCGCCGAGGTCACGTGACCTCCCCGATGACGTCATCGTCACTGATGACGTCACCGGCATCCGCATCGTCATCATCATAATCACTGATGACGTCACCAGTGACGTCACCGATGACGTTACCGGCATCCTCATCGTCATCATCATCATAACTGATGACGTCCCCGGCATCCGCATCGTCATCGCCATCATCACTGACTTCACTGATGACGTCACCGGCATCCGCATCGTCATCGTCATCATCACGGATGACGTCATCAGTGACGATGACGTCATCGGAATCCGCATCGTCATCGTAACTGATGCCGTCATCAGTGACGTCACTGATGGCATCATCGGCATCGTCACGTGACCCCCCAAGGTCACGTGACCCCCCCAGGTCACTTGACCCCCCCCTCCCAGTACCCTTCCCTCCTCCTCCACAAGAGCTGCGCTCTAATTCGGTGTTACAGGGAGTTGTAAACGGCTTTCACTTTTTTTTATGGAGAATCTGGATGACAGTTCTAGAGTGTACTAAAAAGAACGAGTGCTATTTTGGTGCCTCCGCATGTGGAAAAAAAACGGATAATCCAAGCCACTTCGCTCGTAGCGCCCTAGAGGGCGCTACGAGCGAAGAAAAAAATGTATGTACGTTACCTTTCCTTACCTTAGCGTTCCTGAGAGTAGGCTGCCCTCCTCTCACCAGGAGAGGAGGGCAAGCCGTAGATGGGATCTATGGACGTCCGCAACTTTTTTCGACATCAACGCCTCGGCGCATGCATTAAAATGGGAATTTCAACTGAAAAACAGCAAGCGTCACAATATTCCTCGAGAATATTTCAGATGAAAGTCACAAATATCGATAGGCAATAATTACACTTTTGGACACGTATAACTTTTATCCCACCGCTCTACTTTTTTGTTTTTGTTTTATTGAATCGTTTGGGTCACTTTTAGAAACTTGTCAATTTTGAAATTTCCTTGCAAACTGTTTGTTGCACGGAATGCCCCAGAAAGTTGGCCCCATCTGAAGACCTTTTCTTTTCTCCCGCATAATATAAAAAGATAAATAAATTATAAACACTTAAGCAACCCGTTAACTGAAACACAGCGACAGCTGGGGTGTGGCGTTGGAGCCGCTAAGGTGTCATTTTAGAGCAGAAGAACTGAATTAACAGTAAAGGGGCGAGCGCGCACCATAGAGTATTCCGTAGCGTTTTGGAACCAATGAGGGTGCATTAAGAGCATTTCAGCTGTCTGCGTAAGAGGCGAATGTGCTTTCGTACGTTACCTCGGTACAAATAGTCGCACGTGCTAAACGAAAAGCGTCAAATAAAAAGAGAAACGGAAGTAGACGAGACGAAGTGCGCTCTCAAATAAAGGTTTATTGAACCAAACGAACACTATTAATACCATCTGTCTGGCTAGTTGAGTAGATGTCAGGTGCATTGCCGGGTTACTAAGCACTTGCTTTCCCCTTGTTTTTTTATACAAAATGAGTCGTACAATTCTAAGGTAGTTTTATCTGCGTACCTGCCGAGAATTGTTGGCGCTAATTCTGGGTCACAAGGGCACCTATCCTATAGTGCACCGCCATACTGCCCGGCGGGGACCGTTTTACTAACCCTGCAGGTTATCTTGCCACCACGCATGCCCATGCATGTTACACTGCTTGCTTGTTGTCTTGTCATCATCGGCCCGTGGAATGTTTTGGCGTATTGTCGAGAATGGCCCGCATCGATATAAAGCGCGGTCGACGGCGGGAAACGGCGAAGCGTCCCAGTAACAGCTATCGCTGCCAAAAAGGTGTTTCGTCGTACGGAAGCTATCCCTGTGTGATGCTACCTTCAAGATCGTTCCCACTCGCCTGCTGCTCCTCCTCCATCCTTTATCGCGACCAGGCTGTTTATTCTTCTGGCGGCGCGAAAGGCGCAGAGGCAATGGTTTAGATGATGCTTCAAAAGCGGAAGAAGTCGTTACTGTGAACAATGACAGTAATCCTTTAAACCCTGAGATGGGGAACGATAAAAAAACGGACGAACACACCAAAATCTCATATCAGGGTTTGCAAGTTCCCATCTCAAGGTTTACAAGATGTCGAATAATTAATTACCAGCTCGCTTGCACTCTACCACTGCTTAGTAATCCTTTCATTCTATTTCATTTTCGCCCCCCCCCCCCCCCCCGCCTTGCCTCTTCTCGGCAAATAAGAAAGTTATATTTTGAGCAGGTGGATGAAGACGAAGTCAACTTCTTCCGTGCACCTTGATGTGGTAAAGTGCTTGCGCCGTTCTTCTATCACTTGCATTCAAGCTAACATTGTCGAAGTGGGTGCGCCGGATTGACCGTAAAATTTTCTTTGAAGCAATTAGACCGCCACATACATTACTCTGGCAAAGTTTCTGTCAATAGTGCACGCCACAATTATGGGTAACTCGACAAAATAAAAATATTATTACATACAGTGCATCCGGGATGGCAGTGTTGCATCTTTATTGTGCTGAGTATAATTTCAAGGCTTTCCAGTCACAGGCGTTTCATGTTAAGAGCAATCTCTAAGGGCATATGATATCTGCAGAATGAGCCTTGACTTCTGATTAGGAGTTAGGTATTCTTAAATATCTATAAAACATAGTTTGTACATTAAAGCAGATACAAAATGTAAACTACACGTTAGGTTGATTCATAGTAATAAAAGAGCGTACACAAATCAAAGAAAAGACACAAAAAGATATAAACCGCCAACTTTTTAATATGTTGTTTTCCCAATTGAGCTTTTCTATTAAAAACCATCTGAAAGATTTGTTTTGCATTCTCAAAACGACCTATCGACAATATTAAAGTAAGAATAAAAGTTTTATAAACATTTTCGCATTTACTTTGATTCTAAAGATGTAACATACTTTACAACAAGGTGTAATTATGCGTACTGTAACAATAGCACTGTTGGCTTCAAGAATTACATTGACAATAAAAAGAAAACTTTCGTGACTTTCTCACATTTGCAAAAACATTTTCGTGGCCAATAACTCGCCCAAACAAACGTCAAAACGAAAATTTCGAGCAATTAAAACGTTCTACTAGAATCACAAGCGAGAAATCCTCGGAAAATAGTAAAATATTTTTAAAGCAGTACGCTATTTTCCTTTCTAATTTGCCGTTCACACACTTGCAACCGAGTATGACCGAGAAAGACAAGACCAGTTTTCAAGCCTGTTGCGACGGCGGAAGACCGGATGCGCTGCTGCGGAGCAGGTCCTACGCCGTCGCAAGAGGCTAGAAAACCGGTCTTGTCTCTCTCGGTCGTACTCGGTTGCAAGTGTATGAACGGCGCTTAAGGCGCAGCGAAGGTTGGTCGCGACTGCCTACGGCCGGAGCGACCAGGAACCGGTTTTTAAGCCTCTTGTGACTGCCTAAAAGTGTCTGCAAAGTGGTCGTAAGCAGTCGCCAGAGGCTTAAAACCGGTATTGAAGGCCCGTTCACACACCTGCGACTACTAAAGCCCGTTCACACACTTCTTGTTGACTCCGGCCGACTGAGATAAGACCGGTTTTTAAGCCTCTTGTGACTGCATAAAACCGTCTGCAAAGCGGTCGTAAGCAGTCGCAAGAGGCTTAACACCGGTATTGAAGTCCCGTTCACATACTTGCGACTACTAAAGCCCGTTCACACACTTCTTGTTGACTCCGACCGAATGAGATAAGACCGGTTTTTAAGCCTCTTGTGACTGCATAAAACCGTCTGCAAAGCGGTCGTAAGCAGTCGCAAGAGGTTTAACACCGGTATTGAAGTCCCGTTCACACACTTGCGACTACTAAAGCCCGTTCACACACTTCTTGTTGACTCCGACCGAATGAGATAAGACCGGTTTTAAGCCTCTTGTGACTGCATAAAACCGTCTGCAAAGCGGTCGCAAGCAGTCGCCAGAGGCTTAAAACCGGTATTGAAGGCCCGTTCACACACCTGCGACTACTAAAGCCCGTTCACACACTTCTTGTTGACTCCGGCCGACTGAGATAAGACCGGCTTTTAAGCCTCTTGTGACTGCATAAAACCGTCTGCAAAGCGGTCGTAAGCAGTCGCAAGAGGCTTAACACCGGTATTGAACTCCCGTTCACACACTTGCGACTACTAAAGCCCGTTCACACACTTCTTGTTGACTCCGACCGAATGAGATAAGACCGGTTTTTAAGCCTCTTGTGACTGCATACAACCGTCTGCAAAGCGGTCGTAAGCAGTCGCAAGAGGCTTAAAACCGGTATTGAAGTCCCGTTCATACACTTGCGACTACTAAAGCCCGTTCACACACTTCTTGTTGACTCCGACCGACTGAGATAAGACCGGATTTTAAGCCTCTTGTGACTGCATACAACCGTCTGCAAAGCGCTCGTAAGCAGTCGCAAGAGGCTTAAACCGGTATTGAGGTCCCATTCACACACTTGCGACTACTAAAGCCCGTTCACACACTTCTTGTTGACTCTGACCGACTGAGATAAGACCGGTTTTTAAGCCTCTTGTGACTGCATACAGCCGTTTGCAAAGCGGTCGTAAGCAGTCGCAAGAGGCTTAAAACCGGTATTAAAGTCCCGTTCACGCACTTGCGACTACTAAAGCCCGTTCACACACTTCTTGTTGACTCCAACCGACTGAGATAAGACCGGTTTTTAAGCCTCTTGTGACTGCATACAACCGTCTGCAAAGCGGTCGTAAGCAGTCGCAAGAGGCTTAAAACCGGTATTGAGGTCCCATTCACACACTTGCGACTACTAAAGCCCGTTCACACTCTTCTTGTTGACTCCAACCGACTGAGATAAGACCGGTTTTTAAGCCTCTTGTGACTGCATACAACCGTCTGCAAAGCGGTCGTAAGCAGTCGCAAGAGGCTTAAAACCGGTATTGAAGTCCCGTTCACACACTTGCGACCACTAAAGCCCGTTCACACACTTCTTGTTGACTCCAACCGACTGAGATAAGAACGGTTTTTAAGCCTCTTGTGACTGCATACAACCGTCTGCAAAGCGGTCGTAAGCAGTCGCAAGAGGCTTAAAACCGGTATTGAGGTCCCATTCACACACTTGCGACTACTGAAGCCCGTTCACACACTTGTTGACTTCGACCGACTGAGGTAAGACCGGTTTTTAAGCCTCTTGTGACCGCATACAACCGTCTGCAAAGCGGTCGTAAGCAGTCGCAAGAGGCTTAAAACCGGTATTGAAGTCCCGTTCACACACTTGCGACTACTAAAGCCCGTTCACACACTTCTTGTTGACTCCGACCGACTGAGATAAGACCGGTTTTTAAGCCTTTTGTGACTGCATACAACCGTCTGCAAAGCGGTTGTAAGCAGTCGCAAGAGGCTTAATACCGGTATTGAAGTCCCGTTCACACACTTGCGACTACTAAAGCCCGTTCACACACTTCTTGTTGACTCCGACCGACTGAGATAAGACCGGTTTTTAAGCCTCTTGTGACTGCATACAACCGTCTGCAAAGCGGTCGTAAGCAGTCGCAAGAGGCTTAAAACCGGTATTGAAGTCCCGTTCACACTTTTGCGACTACTAAAGCCCGTTCACACACTTCTTGTTGACTCCGACCGACTGAGGTAAGACCGGTTTTTAAGTCTCTTGTGACTGCATACAACCGTCTGCAAAGCGGTCGTGAGCAGTCGCAAGAGGCTTAAAACCGGTATTGAAGTCCCGTTCACACACTTGCGACTACTAAAGCCCGTTCACACACTTCTTGTTGACTCCGACCGACTGAGATAAGACCGGTTTTTAAGCCTCTTGTGACTGCATACAATCGTCTGCAAAGCGGTCGTAAGCAGTCGCAAGAGGCTTAAAACCGGTATTGAGGTCCCGTTCACACACTTGCAACTACTAAAGCGCGTTCACACACTTCTTGTTGACTCCGACCATCTGAGATAAGACCGGTTTTTAAGCCTCTTGTGACTGCATACAACCGTCTGCAAAGCGGTCGTAAGCAGTCGCAAGAGGCTTAAAACCGGTATTGAGGTCCCATTCACACATTTGCGACTACTAAAGCCCGTTCACACACTTCTTGTTGACTCCGACCGACTGAGATAAGACCGATTTTTAAGCCTCTTGTGACTGCATACAACCGTCTGCAAAGCGGTCGTAAGCAGTCGCAAGAGGCTTAAAACCGGTATTGAAGTCCCGTTCACACTTTTGCGACTACTAAAGCCCGTTCACACACTTCTTGTTGACTCCGACCGACTGAGGTAAGACCGGTTTTTAAGCCTCTTGTGACTGCATACAACCGTCTGCAAAGCGGTCGTAAGCAGTCGCAAGAGGCTTAAAACCGGTATTGAAGTCCCGTTCACACACTTGCGACTACTAAAGCCCGTTCACACACTTCTTGTTGACTCCGACCGACTGAGATAAGACTGGTTTTTAAGCCTCTTGTGACTGCATACAACCGTCTGCAAAGCGGTCGTAAGCAGTCGCATGAGGCTTAAAACCGGTATTGAAGTCCCGTTCACACTTTTGCGACTACTAAAGCCCGTTCACACACTTCTTGTTGACTCCGACCGACTGAGATAAGACCGGTTTTAAGCCTCTTGTGACTGCATACAACCGTCTGCAAAGCGGTCGTAAGCAGCCGCAAGAGGCTTAAAACCGGTATTGAGGTCCCGTTCACACACTTGCGACTACTAAAGCCCGTTCACACACTTCTTGTTGACTCCGACCGTCTGAGATAAGACCGGTTTTTAAGCCTCTTGTGACTGCATACAACCGTCTGCAAAGCGGTCGTAAGCGGTCGCAAGAGGCTTAAAACCGGTATTAAAGTCCCGTTCACACACTTGCGACTACTAAAGCCCGTTCACACACTTCTTGTTGATTCCGACCGACTGAGATAAGACCGGTTTTAAGCCTCTTGTGACTGCATACAACAGTCTGCAAAGCGGTCGTAAGCAGTCGCAAGAGGCTTAAAACCGGTATTGAGGTCCCATCCACACACTTGCGACTACTAAAGCTCGTTCACACACTTCTTGTTGACTCCGACTGACTAAGACAAGACCGTTTTTTAAGCCCCTTGGGACGGCTTGCGACCGTCTGCGTTGCTGCGGAGCTGGTCGTAAGCCGTTGCAGGGAACTGAAAAAGGCTCGAGGTACACCTGAGCACTTCTTATGAGTTGTGGATGCAAAAGCGTGCATATCGTTCTTCCGCTTCCTTATTTGGTCTGCGGCGTACTTGCTTCGACGGCCGAGCACGCGCTCTCCTCGTCGCTCTGACCTTGAGCGTGGAGCCGCCGCCTCGTTCGGAGGCCAAACGCTGCCTGTTACCGGCGCGCTGGCGGCGCGGACACGCAGCGCCATGGGGTGGCGGTCGTTGAAACTGATGCGCAGCGGCCAATCGGAGCCTCATTCCTTGAAACTATGACGCACACCAGCCAATGGGACCGAAGCCGAAATCCATCAGATTTCGGCTTCACTCCGCTCCTTTGGGGTTGTAGAAACTGGGTGCCGATTGGCTAGGCTTTTCGCGTGGCTGCAAAGCTGAGAGCCGGTTTCACTTGGAGAAAGGACTTTAGGTGCAGTTTGGCACGGCTTCAAAGCTGATGACGTCGGCACGCTCCATGGGACAGTTAATGCTCTCGCATTAAAACCTGTTTTGTCTGAGTCGGTCGGAGTTAAACACAAGTGTGTGAACGGGCCTGCTTCCTGCCTACTTCAGTATAAACACGCTCAAGAAGTATACATATAACCTATAATGTATTTCACAAAAGATCGACAGCGTTTGTAAAAAATAGGGCTTAATAGAAAACAAACATTTACCTTCCAGGAGAGCTGAAATCTCTCCCACCCATGATGCATTAAATTGAGGAGTGGAAAACTTGATTTAAAAAGAAACCAAGGGGCCTTTAATGCCCTAGGAAACAAGTGAGTGAAATCATTCCAGAGTTTAAATGTCCCGAAAGACAAGGGAATGCAATTCATTTTTCGTATGTCAGAGGGCAGTGGGAACGGCGATAGCCGCATGCATTCAAACCATCTACACATGGGCAGACCGACGTCTCCACTCCCGCATGATGTGGCTACTTTTGCCATCACAACAAAATCACTGACCTTTCATAAAACTGAATTATTTATTTCTGTATGCCCAAATGCGTAAACCGTTCCTAAGTACAGAAATTTAGAATGAACAATAACAATGAGGAGTTCACACACACAGACGTTGGTGGCCTGCGATCAGCTTGACTCTTCTTATTGCCTGAACATAAATGAAGAAAGGTTAGGCAAGTACAAGGATAAAATTGTCAACAGAGCCAAAACAGTGCCAATACGTACTGTCGGCTACGCTTACAGACCATGCTTGCTGTATTCTATATTTTCTCAAGAACAGTACTAAAACAGCGTAGCTATTTGTGTGGCATTGAAAATAAAGCAAATGAATGAATGAATGAATGAACGAACGAACGAACGAACGAACGAACGAACGAATGAGTGAGTGAATGAATGAATGAATGAATGAATGAATGAATGAATGAATGAATGAGGTCGCACGCCTGCAATAATAGGTATGCATCGACAGGTGCAAGGCTACTTTTGTTTACAATCACATTTTGGTTAGATTGGCCACAGCTGGTCTTGTGGTGAGCAGAGCAAAAGTGTGAATTATCATCAAGATTGACAAAACCTTGAAATTACATTTTAACATGAGGGGAAGCATGAATGTGCCTTCGAATACTTATCAACAGGTTGAAATGACATTGTGCCTGAGCTGTAAATGAACTCACAGTGCAGTATAGTATTTGAAAAAGCTAGCTATATAACAAGGGCAATCGGAATGTCATGAACAGGACAGGAAACATAAAAGGCACCACGCTTGAGGCGATTATTGGAATGGCGAATATCTGAATCACGAAAAAACATATAAACGAAAACAATCAGGGTCGCCCGATAAATTTCAACTATAAAAAGTTTGGTCATCCAGCTCACCCAACTCTTAGTTAAATATTATGGTACCTTATTCATTCCGAAACATAATAATAATCTTTATTTCTATCGATTATGATGGGGGGCCCGAGGAAAAAACTGTGGTGAGCAGCTTGACTAGACCTCGAGCCCTTATACAATGGTCCACTGCTAGCGTGCTGGAAATGCTGATACATAATACGAAAAATGAAGCACTCAAACGGCATGTACTAACAAAGGAAATTTATAGGGAGTATTCTCTGGCGGCCATAGCTGTATGCGCGAATGCTGAGCGGGTGCCGATGCCGAGCTTCCGGGATGCTTTTGCAAAGTGCATTCCGCACCATCAAGATTGCCGGTCTTAGTAGCCTAGTAATATGAGCTCGTTATAAGCATGCGCTCTAAACAGCACCCTCAAATATGACCGTCCAGTGAATACGCCCTATACACACACGAAAAAATTTACAAAGGAAATACACTTGAACATTGTGCTAAATATAAAAACAATAATTCAGGTGCTGAAATATAAGCGCATATTTCTAAAGCTTAGTAGTCAACATCACGATTATCAATAAAAAGTATTTTTTTACAGACGTTGAAGACTAAATTGAACGATACGAGAGCTGTAATTTTTTCGCTGAGTTACCATCCTCCAGTTTTTCCTATGGTGAGTGGGGTACATCGGTGAATTTTTCTTTAGAAGTGTAAGGTTTTTCAAGAAATGTGACCACCTTGTTTTTTCTCTCTTGAAACTAGTGCATAGTATATATTCGTAAGTTTGTAAATATTAATTATTTGGAATTTCTTAAACAATTCAGCCGTGTGGAAGTCGTAAGGATAATGCATATTAAAATTTTCGTTTGAATCAAAAATAGTTTTTCATGTTAGTGAATGCCGATGTACCCCATACAGGGTTGCAGTTTTGCAAATTAGAGTAAAATAAAGTTATAAATTAGCAATTTAACATTCATTGAAAAAGTAAAACAGTGACGATTTATAATCCCCGCTTCTCGCGCTAGCTATGGAATTAGATTGTTTATGTACATATCCTGCACTGAAAAAACACCAAGAATTTATAAAGCACTGACTCTCTCGATTGAATTCAAATTTAAAATTCGAGATTTGGATATTACCACATACTTATTTTAGGACAAAATACAACTGCATTCGTTTCACTGCTGTTAATTCTCAGAGTTACTACTGGCCCTGGAATCTTTCTTAGATAAAATAAGATTATTCATATATCTTAAACACTTGCTTCTAAAAAATATTGGCTCGTGTCTTCAGCGCAAATTACAAATGTTGTTTTTCTACTCACGCTAACGGTGTCATTAGTCTATAAGTGAAAAAGAAGCAGTCCGAAATACTACGTTGTAGAACGCCCGAAGTTATAGGTTGTACTGTGGAAGAATTAACTGTTGGCATGGACATACCGTTGAAAATATTATAAGTAGGGCTTTATAAGCCGCAGTTTCTGGTCACGCATGCCATATATTTCAAGCTTTTTAAATAAATAGGACATTATGACCAAGGCAGTCACCGCTTTCTGAAATCTGAAAAGACCCTTACAATTAAGTTTTTTTTATTCTCGAAATGTTTCAATATTAATTATTTTTACCTAAGCAAAACTGTTTCAGTAGAACAAAACTTCCTGAAACCAAACAGTGAAGAGATAATAAGACCATATTTGTTCGAAGAGCTTATTTAAAAGGTGATAAATTAGTTTCTCCAAAGCTTTAAAAAATGGGCAATATAAAAATAGGCCTATAGTTGACAAACTAAATTTTTTCTCTTCTTTAATTATAACAAATCCTTTGCTACTTGCATTCTTCTTGGAAATACACCTGCTTCAAAATATATAATAAAGATAAAGGTTAACACTGGAGCGGTTATGTCGACGACATACTTAATAGGACGAACTTGCATCCATCGACATGCTGTTCTTTAGGTGCATTATTACATTAATAACTTCTGAGCTAATAAACGCCTCGAAAAAATAGAACTGCAATTTATCTGCTCAATACATTTGTACGAATCAGTACCGTCTACACTACTTGTTAGACTCACGAAATGGCCCATAAAAATACCGGCTAACTCTTGACCGGTTAAATGAACGCATTTATAATGCAACGTTGTGATGACAACTGAAGGAGGAAAACCTTTGATTAAAGAACCTAGATGTTTCCACATAACGTCAGTGCGATCATTTTCTGCAGAAAAAAGTGAAGATAAGACATTTTTGTTTCGCTTTTTTTTGGGGTTTTACATTTAGGCTGTTTCAATAAAACTTCCGAAAATTCTTGAGGGCATCCAAATCACGTGTCCTAATAAATGTTGTGTGTAGTACATCTTTCGGTTGATCGTTTTAAACTAATCGTTGGCTATCCACGTTTTTTCAATTTTTTACGTGTTTATCTATATAGTTGGGAAATTATGGCTCTATGATTCAAGAATTAGTTCTAGAAATGAATTATAAACATCGTCGGTGGTACTTTGTATAAGAACTGTGTAAGAGCTATGTCCTCAGTTTTACTTTCAATGTCCCGTCTAAAAGCATCGAGGATATTATTATTTACTTTAGAAACAATTATTTTTGGTGTTTAATTGTTTTTTAGACATCGTACTGCACACACAAAAATATTGGAAGACAGTCTTTCAGGTCAACTAATGATTCTACCCTTTACTTGAACTAACTGGAAACCAGTAATAAATAATTCTAAAACAGTTGTTTGGTGTAAGGTGATTAATCTGGTTAGATTAGCAATTGTGATGATACATCCGTTCATACCAATAATGCTCTTTATTTCTCTGCTGGGGGTGCTCTCAGAAAACATATTAATATTGAAATCTCAGTCGAAAATAAGAGTATAATGATATTCGTTAATAAATAACATAAACGCCTCAAATAATAAAAGAAAACGCCGAGATGTTACTATATTGAGGGCAGTAAACAGCATCAAACACCGTTTGATTAATTTGCGCGCTCAATACTTCGACATCTTTTGTGATACAACAATAATTAGTCAGAAGTTCGTAGTCGATGCCTCCTTTAATCAGAATAGCTAATACTCCTCCGCGCTTTGAAATGCGATTTCAAACACGTGTATTACATGATGGTAAACGGAAAGCATCAAAATTATTAATGAACCAAGACTCGGTAAGTTAACGACATCAAAAGTACATCAAACTGTTTAAAAAGCAATTCAAGGTCGCGTTTTTTATTTACGGTTTTTTATAGCCGGTTAATTAACACAAAATAAATGGAAACCTTTTTTTTCTCAAGGACAAGCTTATTTGGAAGTATTGGATCGTGGTTCTTCATTGATAAAAATAAACATTCCAAAACAAAAAGAAAAAGTCCGCACTAAAGGTACAACAGGTCAGCTTCGTTTCTTACGACAATTGTTCGATCGCCATTTTGCCTCCGTACCGGAATACTACCGTTCCGACGCCCCACGTAACGAAATCGAATTACTTTTGTAACCCGAAGGAACGCCCTGTTCTGCTTCGGCATTTTTTCATGACGAACACATCAGGCTTCGTTCCCAACAGCCACTGGTCTTTCGTGGTCTGCCTGGCTAAGCAGATGATGATGCGTAGCACTTTATCGGGTTTCGCTGGTAATCTGTGTACAGCAATAACCACTTCATGTGTTAGGGGTGAAAGCTGCAGCTTGAACGCAACCTCCTTAACCTTTTTAAACACGTCCTCATTGTCACTTTTAGTCACGCCATGTACCTCGAGGTTTTGCTTTCTTGATTGCAATTCTAGTTGGTTGATTTCAATTCTCAGTTGCGTAATTGCTTGAGGCGGATTCACCTTTTCTGCAGCGTCCAAGCGTTTCCCCAACTCCTTAGTCTGTTGATTATGCCGAATTTGGTGTTTAAGGATGGCATCATACTTGTCGGAAACATCATGCACTGCTTTTTCGATGTTGTCTAAGGTTTTTTTGTAACAAAATCGAGCTGTCAAGATTGCGGTTTATATTCGCAACCAGGATCGCCATGCCAAGTTCAGATTTTTATTTGACAACCTGGCTGACCTTTACCTTCTCCGGTTGCAACGTAGGCCCCTCCAAGTCTTCTTGTAACTTTCATTTTTCGATTTATAAGTTGTCTCAGCAACACCAGAACAGTTACCCAAAGGATAAGAACCGTGTCATTCCAAACAGGACAGTGGATTTTCATCATAGAAGAATGCTTTGTGACATTTCGGACATCAGACCTACGTCAGACCTAGCTGTGCGTAGATCTGACGATCTGTTTTAGAAACCACCGGTTGTCCTTGTAATAAACTGACTGCTGAACAGGCAAGTAGGTCTTTGCACCCTTAGTAGACTGTGAAAGCAGCCCATATTCAAGGACAATCAGGCAAGAACTACTGCTTGTTGTCTCATGCCGAACTGCCCCATCAGCCATCACGCCCAACGCGTTTAACTAAGCAAAAAAGCAGGCTGAAACGAGCGCCACGAGGTCCTTAGATTGACTGACAAGGAAACAGCGCACCCTCAAAGCAAGCACTCTAAAGACTTCATGCACACAAAAGAAAGAGACACTTACACAGCGTGTGTGCATAAAATCTTTAGAGTGCTTGTTTTGAGGATGCGCAGTTTCCTTGTCAGTCATGAACAACCAACTCGCCCGAACCTCCGTTTTAATAGTCCTTAGAAAATCGAGATCAGGTCATCCTTTACTTGTCTTTTCTGATGTTTTCACCAGGTTTTCAGGTCATCACGGTCAGGTCAGCCCTATTTGTTGTCCTTGCTAATGTTGTGTGCGAACCAGTTAATGCTGGTTGTCCAACTGTTGTTCAGAGCTTCCTCAAACTTTGCTCGGAAATGGGCAAGTGCGTCCGCCTCGGAGTAGTCCAGTACCAGTGCGTCGCGGAGGTAGTCCAGGTCCTTCTCGGAGGTCAGCTCGGGCATGCCGGTGGTGAGCATCATGGCGAACAGCGAGATCATCAACGAACCCTGGCGACGCAGGATCAGGAAGGCCCGCTCGCAGTATTCCTGGAACCTTCAAACATGTTGCAACAGGACGTTCAAAAACTCTCCAGATGGGAGGTCACGCTTTGCTGTTTAGTTCGCATTATAATCCTTAAATATTACACAGTATTTTTCCATGCGTCCCAGGCGTGAACTGTTTAATGTGAAAAATAATTTATTACAAGGTTGAAGTTAAATAACTAAACATAAATAACAACGAGATAGGCACAAAGAAGAACTAAAGCACTTACAAAGAAGCGCATATACCTTCCCTGATAGGCTCACTGTCGTGTCTCTTTGCGTCAGTAAATTCTTAAGAGAAAAAATCTCAAAACAATAACACAAAAGTTAAATAACCACAACAACAATAATCTACACGTGCTTTTAGCTCCAGTATGAAATAAGGGACAACCTCAACTCAAGAACACCCACGATAAATCAGAATACGATTGGATGAGAATACTTCTTAACAGTCACAAGACAAAACGATAAACCCACAAACCAAACGACCAACGTTTGCTTTTTTTTTTTGGTTTAAACTGGAAGGTGCGTCGCCTGGTCAGCAATTAAAAGTGGAATTACTAGATTGGCAATGTCAGTTTATTGTGACAATGTCGATTAAACATTTGGCTCTGCCTGATGACTAACCTGTTGAAGGCCGTCGCCTTGCGCCTGTGGCCGTGAGTGATGACGTGTACAAAGTCGTGAGTAAGTACAAAGGGCACCCTCTCCCGTTTGATGCCAAACTTCTCCTTGAACTTGCCCAGGATATGACCGTAGTCAATGTGAAACAGCTGGGCACATCAAGAAGTATATTTTAGCTGAACAGTTGATTAATATTACGCGGCTTATATCCCAGTCTGTTTTTTTAATGTTTGCAAGTGCAGAGTGTATGCCATAGACAAGATAGAATTTAAGTGACAAGTAATATTTTATATTTCAGCATGGCCAGCAGCAATTAATCACAGGAAGGGAGATGCAATTATTAGAAGCCTCATTTTAACGGGCCTACTTTTTGCTCATACAGCACAAAGAGGGGCGACAATAGCACTACCTGCCAGTTCGTAAAGACACTTCAAAACCCGATCTGTTAAAAACCATGTCTGCTTCTTCGTGAACAAAATCTACCGTCTGAATGTTTCCTGAGACCGTTTCAAACTTGCAGGTGGCATTGGAAAACGGGGAAAGCTCCATATTCTCCGACCTGTATGTTCAATACTTCATCGCTCGAGGCTTAACAAGGTTGAAAAATCAAGCGGAAAACAGATGCACTAACAACATAATTGCTGGACTGACAAGCTGTTTTATCTCGTCGTGCCTTTAGCACTCATAAACTATTATATATAACAAACAAAGATTCGAACAGATTTTCAGTTGCTGTCTTTTTTTCTGGTTTAAAAAATGTATTAGGCAGCGAAAGCCTGGATTGTGTGCGTAAATGTCTTCCCAAGAATATATGAAGACCACCACTTCCCGGGTGAAAATAGTCTATTCACCTCTCCATTTGCTTTGATCATGATATTGTCGCTGTGCCTGTCGGCCACTCCAAGGACGTAGGTGGCGACACAATATCCTGCACAGGATAAGGTGAAGTTTTCCACCGCCCTGCGGAGACTGAAACCAAAAACAAAATGAGATCTTCATTTCATAAAGTACTTGTGTTTTCATGCCAAGGCATCATGGCGGTATGTGGAAGGTTTCTGTATAGAGTATTTAATAAACAATCAGAGCAAAAATTATGTAGATCACAAAACAAAGAAAGCACAAAAAGGTACTACAGTACCTATTCTGTTTGCACTTTATGCGTCCATCACTTTTTCATTGAGTAATATTAAGTCACGTCTAATACAGACTCCTATTGTTCACAAAAGAGTCAAAGCAAAACACGAACAGAAACTGCATTCTCCGTATGTTAAATGTTGGTAAAAATACAAATTATACCGAAAACTACTCCAATATAAAGCAGTATCGGTGATTGTAAGCTGTGGCTTGTACATACTAAAAGTTATCATGAACTGTTCGGCGATTGCTTAACGGTCATAATGAAGCAGGTTACTTTAAAACTCAGCATGTCATTATGCCTCGTGGCAATTTGTACCATCGCTGCTTTTTACCGTTAAAGACAGCAGTTACCATCGACTTTTACAACAATGGGTGCAACACGCAGATATTTAAGCATGACTTCACCTCTCCTGCGTCTTGTTGTGTTCCTTGATCCAAGCAAAGAGGGAACCCTTCTTAAAAGCGGAAGTGGCGCTAGAGTTGTGCAGCTTCTGGATGTTGGCGATGGTGCTGGCATTGCGAACCACCTCGATCAGCCCCACATTTTGGTCCGTCGAGAGGCACTGGTACGGTATCATCCTGCACAAGCATGTCGCGAGGTACAGCCAATCCATCAAATGTTCCACAATGTTTCCGGTCAAGTCCAATGCTAGCACGACATGAACGACGTAAACGATGTGAATGAACGATGTAAAGGAAGTCTAAAAAAAAATTCTGCACGGATCATAAATCTGCGAAAGCGTTGGAAGAACAATTTAACCGCACAGGCGCACTATTGGTAGATTTGATGAGCAAAACAAATTCAACAAGTTTCAACTTACCGTTGTTCAGAAGGGAGCCTCTCATTAAAATATCAATTACAATTTCCAGCAGTTCCTCGCGTACATTTTTTGTACAATAATTACACATGTGTGCAATTATATATTCACACACAAAGATGTGTGGAAATATTCCAAACTTTCAAACAATGACTTGGTTATTAGTGTAATCGATTTGATGCTTGAATAAAATTCTAGTAAAAACATGTATGATACTTTTAATGAGCCACTATTTTAAATATCTGATAATTTATGTGTTTCATGCCAGTTTCGGTTACATTGCGACTGAGCGTCATTTACTCAGAGGTGTCGTTTTACCTTAGCGCTGCAGTGTGCAAAAAAAAAGTAGTTCTTCCAGGTTGTCATGTGTGATAAATTAGGAGATTAAAAAAATGGCATTCCATATTTCTAACACCGAGCGAATAAAATGTTTTCGAATCAATTCGCAGCACATTTTCACACTTCAAATGTCATACCTTGAAACATTCTGGGAAAGCCACGACAATCGTAGCTGCTCACAGTTTGTTGAAAAATTTTGTCCCCTGCAACATCCTTTTGAAAGGTGCTGCTGTCACGAGTCACAGTTTAATAATGCATGCTAAATAAACCTAAAAACATTTACTCCCAAAAAGGAAGCTCATTAGGTTAACTTGTGTAGTCTTGTGCACTCGGACAATGGCGGTCACCGTTATCACCTGAAGTCGTATCCTTCGTCTTTCCAGAGCTTGTCCATGATACGGATCATCTGGAGAGTGAGCATGTCTTGTCTCAAATCTGTGCAGGGACATGAATAAGTCGTGCCATTAGAGATCACCATCTCCAACGCCAAAAAGCAGCGAAAAACTGTGGCAAAGATAGACCGCGCACCGTCTCCATGTTTGAAGATGATAGCAATGTCCTCTGCAACTGCGTCGCTGTTCTCGAAGACAAGCCACAGTGGCTTCATCTTGGAGTCCATGAACCGACAAAGCTCCGGCCTGAGGTGAGACGCACGCACCAAACATTTTTAGTTTCACTCCACTTTCGGAAGTCAACCTATAAAAAAACATGTAAAAGGGTAACACACACACACACGCCAACACACGTGCAAACATACACGCACGGGCACTCACGCAAACACACACACACACACACACCAATAAAACGTTGTTTTAGTTCAACTGAGCTGCTACAGGTTGCAATAGTTTTAATTTTACACACGAAAGAATAAACAAATAGGACGGAATGGAACACACGACATCGTAAAAGATGTGTTCTTTGCTCCATCTCATTTGCTAATTTTCGTGTGGAAAATTGAACCTTGCGCTCGGTTTTTCATCAATATTTTAGTATGGTTCATAAAGTGAGAATCTCTCTATACAAGCTTGACTTAATAAATCATATGTGCAAATATAAAGAACAACTCAAAAGGATGAATAACGTGTCAATGGTGAACATAAAGGCTTCCTAAGATTTTTAGTTTTTTTGTTTTTTTTTTAGAAAATTAAACTAAAAACTTTCAGCCTTTCCACTCTGGTGAAGAGGGCAGAGCAGCGGAGCTGTACTATGTGCTGCCATCTATGTACAACAGCGGCAACCAGACAACCGGCAAGACGGTTGTCTGGTTGCCGCCGTCGCTCATAGATGGCGGTAGATGTTCACAGCGTTGTGGCGAGATTTATTTGTCCACAGGCAAGAAACTGGGGAAACTCCGTTGTAAAACACCATTCCACCTGTCCCCAAAAACTGTCGTTCCAGATAACTCGGGGGGACTACAATAGGGGCCCCATGGGCTCACTTGATCTGGCTGAAAACGTGGCATGGGTCCAAGGGGCTGCACAGGTTCCTGAAGGTGGCCCTGAAGGCCTCCTTGCTCATATGCTCCCGCATTGTGGCCACCATCTTCTCTCGGCTGTCCTACCAAAGCAGAGATGCATCCTCAGAAACTTCACTTTGGACTCACTGCTTGAATGAATTGTGCTACCATAGGTCACGATGTGGCACAGGAAATAAATTACATGGCTTAGACATCCCTTCAAATGCAATGAAGATGAGACAGCGGTAACACTCAGTCCCTACCCCACCATACAACGGGACAAGGGGTCGGGGAAAGAAAGGAGTGTCAACGCACAGCTTACGCCCCCCCCCCCCCCGCTCCCCTCAAGCACGTGTATTCTGTGCGACTTACTGCCATTGGTCGCAAGCACTATGACGTGAAACCGACATCTGAACTTCCTTGCTGACACGTTTTCCATTGGCCTTACAATGGTGCGAACAACACCAACTGGCTGTGCTTTGAAAAGAGGGGGCCGCGAGAGTGTGCGCTTACTGATGTGCATACCCTCGCAGCACCCACCCCCCTCCACCTCTAACTACGTCGTTTTATCAGCCTTGAGGTATTGCAGCAGGTATCAAAACCCGCACGCACTGGCATTCCCGCTCATAATGTACAGGATGGTATATTGTCTTGAATATTCGACAACGGTATATCATTAGTCTATGGTTATACATTATTTTAAGGGTCGAGTGGCAGTTTCGGACACCTTCGAATAATCATGTATGTCTGAAACTTTGGTACGTGAAAACCTCGATCGATGCTCGCCAGCGTTTCAGGGGTGGTTGGCGAAGAGCTTACCTTCTTCTTGCTCGACTCGTGGATCTGATTTCCCAGGGCCCTCAGCTTGAAGAAAGCCTCGGCCTGCTTCAGGAGGGCCTCTCTGTGGTCGGGGGCCCCGTGGCAGTACGCCTCAAGAATCAGCCCGAACTTGACGCTTAGCGCCGCCACCTGCATTTCACACCTGGCGCCAAGAGAGCACCGGGGCAAGTCACCAGGCTCAGAGGCGGCGGGCAAGTCAAGGTGTTCGTTGATTCATTCGTTTTCGCTGGTTTGATCTACACGAAACATGAAAGGAGTTCAAAATAGCAGAAAGAACACCTAGAGCAGACCTTCCTGAAAGCCGCTAACGGTGACAGCTGGTGTTTTTCTAAGACGTCCCAATGAAACTGAGTAAGAAAAATGTGTAGCTTCCATCTACTAGGAGGTTTCCGGTAGGTTCCTAATAAACTCATGTCCACACTAGATATTATAGCACTATGTTTCTGTTAAATCTCTTTTTTGTAGATTTTCACGCTAGACCACTACAAAGGCGCACACTTTTTTTACTGGAATAATCCACCGAGTTTATTTGTTTTAGTTTATATTGTGTTTTAGTTCACAAGAGATATGAGATACCACAGTTGAAGATGTTTGCATTTAATCACATACAAAGAATCTGGTGAAACGACCTGCTGCTAGTATTGTTATATTCCAGAGTTCACATGGATGATCTTGAATGAAAAATGACCGAAACCAAGAGGGTAAAAAAATAGCATAGAGAGCAGCTGAGCTCCAAATGCAGTCTTTTAAGCATTAAGAGTTCGTATTAAAGTTCTGATACATATTTGGTTTACTGGATCTAGTTTTTTCAAACACTCATTTTGACCGTTTATTTGAGCTTAAAGGGAAGCTACGGAGCTTCTTGAAAAAATGAGTTAGAAGTGAATTCTAGTGGATTTTTACCTTATGAACCCGAAAACCCAAACCATTTGCTGCGCAAGAATTTGTTAAACGCGAGAAAACGCGAAAGACAGTCGCTGTCCGTGAGGTCATCGTTGGATCTTTAGGCTGCCCAAGGCTAGGGAGGCGGGGCTTCAGCCCTATTTTGAAATTGCTCTTATAGCTCTCCGGCGCGTCGCACTGGAATATATAATTGTGATATCTGTTATTCTAACGGCAGAATGAACAAGTGTTTTTTCTCAAATGCAGAACCGCCTCATCTTCCCCTTAAGAAAAGAAGGCCTATTTGACAGCAATGAAGCCCTTATTTGTTAATACGTAACCCTTTAGGCACCCCTGATTGACTAGTTTTTTTAAACAGCTGACCAAGGTTTGCATTTTAGTTATGAAATGTCTGAACCTTAAATATCGAAAGGTTAAAAACACTTTGGCCTCAGACGAGGTCTTTGAAACCAGGAAACTATAATACGCTTTCTAAGCGCAGTCATAACCTCTGGCCCTCTAAAAAATAAAAAAATAAAGCAAACCAACGGTTTGGTCCACATGAGTAAAAAAGACACATGCCTCACCTTAGAAGCCAGAACATCTGGTGCCCAATGTGCCTATTCTTGAGCGCTCTCTCCAGTAGAAACTTAACTAGGTCACAATCCAGGAAGGATTCATGCTTCAGAGCTTGGACTAGTTGCAGCAGGTACAGGGACAGTTCTTCATCACTGTTGCAAAAAAAAATGTAATTCAAGACTCTATCACAGAGTAAAAGCGTGCCACTAACTCGGTTGCGATATCTTTGGCAGAAATCAAGTGCATCAAAACAAAAGGAATGTCTTTAGGGGTGACAGAAAAAAATTCATTTTGTCAAAAGAGGTGCATATTTTAAAAACTCAATTACGTCTTGATGTTCGGTGAACGACCATAAAACAAATGCCTCTTAAAGGTCTGCTGGACATATGATAAACATCCATAATACTAAAATGTCACATAGATATCCGCAATAAGTTTTATACAGGAAATCATAAACGGATATCAGTCAGACAGCTATAGGCGAATGTTCCACAGACATTCGATATACATTTATTACCGGCAAATTATACCAGATTTCATTCGGAGGTTTCACCAATATTCATGGTTTGTTATAACGCTATAATTCAGTGTAAGAAGCAAGCAGAGTGGCACCTCATCTGTCGTAGGCAGCGGACAGCAAAACTCCGCACGTAGTTGTCGGGATAGCTGTAGTCTAGGAGCTCCAGCGCCTGTTCTGGTTTAAGCAGCTTCCAAATTTGCAGAAGGGCTTGCATCTGCAAGGTCCGTGCACACAGAAACCACAACATCGCTTAAAAAAGCCGCAAAGCAGTTCATTATTGCACTTAATCGCCATAGCCTTACCACTAGCATTGAACGATTAAAATAGCTGGGACGCAGCAGACCTTTTATAAAACGCTTCAAGACAGGACTTTCCAAGGAGAAAGAATACATCTTCTTGGGAAGCATCGTTTATTAGAGAGGACTGGTGCTCTTCTTGTCAAACCATGTTATGATTATTCATGAAAAACAAACATTTGCCTGCAATACTAATCTTTAAAACTCATTTTTAAAAGTATTTGGAGTTATGAAAACAGGTGGAGCTCTAATATATACACAATTGAAAGCATACCATAATGTATATAGTGCCCCAAGCGCTCCCGTATCTTTATAATGTGCGATAATGTGTCTTTGGCGAGCTTGCAAACTGCACAAGAAGAAGATACTAACCAGATGCCAGAAGGACACAAAAGCACAATCGACATCATCTTATGTGCGGAATATGATTTCGGAGGTTGGTAAATAATCTATGTTGCCAATTAGGTAACCCTTATTGTTTACTTCGAACGCAACAAAATACAAACAAGGCAATCCCAGATCATGGTGCAAATGAAAAAGCAACACAAATCTCGAATTTCATAAAAAAAATAGAACTAATTTTACCTCACATTTTCCTAACACAGTTTGTAAAATATAAATCTAGGACATTACCCAGCACAATATGCATATTATACCCGTGTATCACACAAGTGCCGTTACAAAAAAGTAACGAAATACGTTACTCGTTACTTGCAGATAAAACAAACGCGTTACAGACCGACGTTACGTTACAGTTAAAGAAACGCGCTGCTCTTACTGTTGCCTATAAACCGTAACGACCGTTACTCCTCCACTACTTTTTATTTAGAGGCCGACGTACACTTGGCGCTTTCCACTTCTTCCCGCTTCCTCCTTTCCTATATCCTCTCCGTGTTTTACCTTGCCCCAACTTGACTGCCCTCCCAGCTTAGGAGAAGGGAGCGCTGAGAGGATTATCTTCCCTGCAGAAAACCGAGGTTGTACGTCGGCCTTTAAGAATAAAAGCGTTTTACTGTAATTTCAAAAACATTTTGAAGGTGTGTGGGACGTGTGCAAGAATTCATGTCTTAACGCCTAAAAACGCGAAAATAATGAAAGGATATATTTAATGCTTGGGAAGATGTGACGAGTAGCGCTACTACGTTACCCGTTACTAGAAATAACTAACGTCAGTATCTTATATGTTACTGGCTCGAAAGCATAGCGAGTACTTTACCACTTTAAAGAAAAAGTAACGAGTTATAGGTTACGCCAATATACGCGTTACCAGCAGCGCCGCTACCGGTAACGCGTTACGTTTCAGTAACGTAGTGACGTATTCGTTATATTTTGAAAACAGTAACCAATAGCATAATTACGTTACTTATTTCGAGTAATAGGTAACGTAGTTACGTTACTCAATGCATTCTCTTTTCAAGGTAAAAAAACAAAATACACTTCAATTGCTTCGAGTTTTTAGGCCCCATATAATTAATTCTTGCACTCATCTCACATAACCTCAAAAATTTGCCTCTTTTTCCCACACAAATGCTAATGGCACGTACACATACCTCTAATGTCAAAACCAAAAAAAGTAAACAGCGCAACTGTATCTTACGTTACTTTTTATGGGAAACGGTAACGTGTGTGTTTATTTTCTTGTAAGGTAGGTCGGTAACGCCTTCTTTTTACTTTAAAGTAATGTATTTTGTTACTTTTCGCAAACGCCTAGACCACTGTTTCTAACGCGTTAACGCCAACACTGACATAGTGCATATACACACGTCTCGATCACAACACGGTAATAAGCTCTGAATTTCGAACTACCAACCGATATCCTTAACATGCATATCTTCCAAGCTCCTCGAGCACATAGTGAACAAGCGCATTAATATTACCTCGAAAGCAATACATTTTTCAGCGACTCCCAGCATGGTTTCCGTCGTGGTCACTCTACGATCATCCAGCTTATTTCGACTGTGCATGACTTGGCCATCATTATTAATGATAAAGAACAAACCAATGCGGCCTTTATCAATTTTTCAAAGGACTTTGATACCGTACCCCATGAGGCATTACTTGTGAAGTTAAAAGCAGCCGGAGTTCACGACAATTTAACACACTGGGTGATGCCTTATACTTAAGCAACAGAAAGCAATACGTTGCAAAAACATCCCATTCGGATGTTTTTTTCTGGAGCCCCCTCAGAAACCAGTTTTAAGCCCGCTGTTGTTCATTGTCTATTTAAGGGATATTGTTAAGGACATTGATCAAAGACTTAATATCAGGCATTTTGCCGATGATTGCGTTTTGTAGAAAATGTTGAGGATCACGCTGTGTTCAATAACGCTCTTTCTGTAACGTTTCGTTGGTGTGTAAAGTGGCACATGAAACTTGACCTTCAAAAAACAAACTGACTGTATTGCCTTCACTAAGGAGGAAAGTCAACTAATTTATTACTTTGTTTTTAATAGCTCCTTAGTTTCCAGAGTCGACCACGTAAAGTACTTGGGTCTAAAGTTCACACATAGCCTTAGCTGGAGTATGCCCATAGATAATGCATGTTCCCCTGCCTTTCGAAAACTTTGTTTTGTAGGAGTAGACTGAAACTGGCACCAGCATCACCAAGGTTGATTGCCTACGAAACCTTTGATTAGACCAGTGTTAGAATACGCCACTGCGGTACCAAAATCCTTGTACCAAAATCGACTCTTCTAAAAGTGTACGTATTCAAAACCAGGGTTGGCGTTTTATATATGGCAGAAACAAAATAACCGATCCTCTTCCTCAAATGTTGTCATTGTCGAATATTGAGTCGCTGTAATCCCGACGTAAACTATCTACACTGACAGAATGTTAAGTTGGGCTAGTTGGTTGTTCGTGACTAGAAGGAAGCGCCGAAAGACGGGGACAAAAGAAGTAGGTAACGACGACAAATGGCTACACTATGGTGGTTTTTTTTTTTTTTTTTGTGAACAGACAGATTGGTATCGACCCTTCCACGTACTTGCTCGCTCCGTTCAAACACTCCACAAGAAGAAACAATCCATGCCACATCTGAGCCTTTCAATCGTAGTCAAGCTCGTTTCGATATTCATTTTTTTCCTAAAACAGTAGATGACTAGAATATTTTACCAATTGAGCTAGTTGAGTGCACTGCAGTTGAACAATTCGCCGATGTCTGTTCTTTACATTTATAAATGCGTTGCGCTCGCACAAATCCTTAGAAGTCATTGTTTACAGGATACACTTCTTTGGTTTTTGTCAGTGCTTTAAAAATTGTGAAAAATCATCCCGTTGTGTTCTATTTGATCATTATTCTGGTGAGCAATGCTTATGGCGCCAGAGATGTGTTGATCGCTCCTGTCACTGTGCTACCTTATTTGGAGGTTTATTGCCTCGCAATATGAGTGTTAATGCTTCTAATTTGTCTACAGTTCACTCTATATTATCCCACCCTGCTAGGGCCTGCAGATGACCTGCCGTATATTGTACTTAAAATAAACATCGTGAGTACGGATCACAATCGTACAGTGCCGTCGTGGCTGCGTACCAGGGCAACGTCACAGTGGTCCCCCCAGCGGAGGGAGAGCAGCAGCTTGGGGAGCACGTGGGGCAGCTCGAGGCAGTCGTAGCGCAGGAACCAGAGCAGCTGCCGGTCCTGCTCATGGAGTGGTGCCAGAGGGTCCTGCTCCGCGATCTGCCGCAGCTGCTCCCGGTGGCTCTTGCTCGCGTGGCCCTGACGGAGTAGGGAGGAGCGCTCTAACGCCTTCGCGAAGCTTCGCATGGCCGCCACTCCGACCCCGAAAAAGGGATGAGGAGCTCCGGGACTACTCCGCGATTTAAAAGTAAAGCCGGTGCCGTTGACAAGGGCGGAGAATGTATTGGCTGCTTCACATATATGGAAGAGGTCATTCTAAAAATTTGCATCGCCTCCCATCGCCTTGTCCGCGCACTACGGCGATCCAGTATACGGCGCGTGAAGGATGTACTCATAGAACGCAAAGAAGGCATGACGATATGAACAAACGGGGTACAAATTACAGAGATTATCAATGAGTTTCGATTGAGCTCGTAATGTATTCTTATAGAGCCAATTGAAACTCAATATAAACTCAACGTCTAATGAATTTGATCATACGAAATTCAATATCCCTTATATTGAATTTTACTCTTTAGGAATGCAATTGAGTTTGGTCATTAAGAACTCAATATCTATTATTTAGTTTACTCGTTAGGAACGCAATTAAATTTGTTTATTAAGAACACAATATTCATTCTTTTGAATTTAGTCAATAGATATGTAACTTACAATGCCCTGCAGGTAGGTGCTCTTCTCTTTCACGCAGGATGCGGCGCATTCAAGAATCTGGAAAGAGCAGTCGCAAGCCCTCTCATCACTGTAACCGTATGCTCACCGTGTTACGCGTCCACCCAAAACAGAACTACACAAATAAAAAGATTATCATTGTGAAACTTGTGTTGTCCTTACCAAAGAACAACTTCACTGCAGTTTTTTTTTTTTTTTTTTTTTTTGGTTAATATTGTTGGGGCATGTACCGAGCTTATCGGCATGTGCCGAGCATTAAACACGGTCATAAACCCTACCTTGATGTCATTTAGAAAAAAAAAGTATGGCAAATTGTTAGGCAATGTTGTTGCATACTGAAACGTTCTAGCGTCACAAACGTTCAGCGATAGTCTAAATTTCACAGATGCAACACAATTGCCTCGATGGTTCCTAGAATAAAGCGATACTACCGCTAATCAGTCCCATAAAAGTGGCGATGTTCCAGAGCCTTCCATACCACCGATCTCCTCTCCCTCACTGCGCACAGGTGGTCGAACACCTCCTCGTCCACCTTCCTCCTTCTCGCACACCCTTCTGGTCACGTGACCTCTCCCATTAACCAATGAGCATCGAGTTTTGCGGCCACGCTTATCGGGCTTCACGAAATGCATAGCAAATGGCCAAATAACGTTTAACGTTAAAAGAAAAAAAGGAAGACTGCAAGACGTGCCAGATTATGATTTACTTAGCTTGGCCTGGGGGACCCCTTTCAAAAGGGCGCACCATCTAGTAACTGCTGCGCAAGTTACCCAAGCCCGCCGTTGTTTGGAGACGTGCTCTTAGCTTGTATTAGACACGAGGGCTGCGCACGCGTTTGGTGAGGACTCCGATCCGATCACACTCTTCATGTCCAAAGAAAGCGGAGCGCAAGTTCGTCTGCTTCTTGTTCAGGGGTTGCGATGACGTCAGAACGTCGGTCTCTTACTGGCTGATTGAAAAAAATAGTTCGTAGACCTCAAGGCAGCTAGCATTGGTGTCTGCCCACTATCTTTTCAATCAAAGCCGATCAGAGATCGGCGTCGTACTGACGTCATCGCAATCCCTGCGCAACCAACAAGCAGACGACTTGGTCTCCGTATAGCGAGTGCCAATGCCGTTCGATTGGGTTTTGAAAAGTGTCTATTAAAGTAAAGCTTCATCCCAACAATTTAGGGTTTAGGGAGTCGCGGTTTCTCATCGCGCGAGTCTACCTGTTCCAGCGAATTTGCGAATTGGGTGAAAGCGGCGCAGAAAAAAGGGTTTGGTGAGGCCGACCTCGTCGAGCATCGGGTATCGCACGGGGTGGGACGGGTGGTACGGCTCGAACTGGATGGTGAGCGTGGTGGCGTGGTGGGCCTCGGGGTTGAAGACGGCGGTGCCCATCGGGTGGAGTAGGTCCATCTCCTCCGCGTGAGGCTCGTCCGCGTACGTCCACATGGACAGGTCCACGCAGCCGAAGCGCAAGTAGCCCCGGAAGTCGTACACCGTCACGTTCACCCAGGCCAGGGGGGCGGCGTACAGATCCTGGTAACGGGGTCGACAAACACATACAGCGTGTCTCACGAAATAAATTTACATCGTATTTTCTTTTTATCGCAAGAATAAACTACGTATTGCCTAACTCTCATCCTCCGGCAAAATGTAGCACTTATAGCTGTCGGCAACAAAATTTCAGAACTAACCGAACTGGCGCCATTCAGCTCCATGTATTCGCAAATTAAGTCGGCCGTCATTTTCTATTGAAAAATTATCAAAATTACGTAACTTTTGAATAAAATAGCTGTTAATCATTATAATTTGGCATGTGGATCGGACCACTAGCGCTGCATCTGGGCGGAAAGTGGGTGTTCTACAAAACGTAAAACATTTTTCCGAAGACAAAAATAAAAATATATATATATATATATGTAGTTGGGGGGGGGGGGGGGGCGGGTGAGAGAGAGAGAGACTTTTGCACAGTATGCACATAATCGTATTTAGTATAGCCCCAGCGCATTGAACAGGAGGCGCCTCAGTCGGGTGCTAGTCAGCGCGGCTGGTGGCCAAAAAGGGCAACTTTGGACAGGCCGAGCGACTGGACACAAGCGCTGTGTACCGGTTTGACAGGGCCCTCGAAGTTCGAGCTCAAGATTGAGCTCAATGATGATGACTGGAGGCCGTCCAAAAGTTGCTAAAATACTCCTTAATAATGGCACTACGTTTCAAGCCAAACTTCACCGCTTTGTCGGTATAAGTCTGAGAGTCCGATACAAACTAAGAACGCCCCAAGCAAACGCCACCACCTACAAGCCGAGGCATCGCATCACTTCGCGGACCAATCAGGAAAGGCAATAGAAGCCATGACGATTTCTGTGTCGTCAGTGCGACGTGCGCCTCGTAATAGACGATTTTACAAGACGGACTAATCCACGGGCGGATTGATTACGTGACGACATGTCCGCGGTTCGTCAGCCTCCCAAGGGCATCCACACGAGGTAGATGACGAGCAGACGCCAGCGAGGACGGACCGAACTTGTTCACCACCCCACACTGCCGCGAAACTCCAACATCGCACCGTGGCGCCGTTTTCCAAGAGAGAAATCGACCTTTGCTACCGCGATGAAGAAACGCACGTATTTGTTATGTACAGATAGATGCAGAACACCCTGATAGTCTTCGCGCGAAGTGCCACTAGCTTTACTAACCCAAGGCATGACAGTGACACAGGCATGGGCCTGCTCGAGAAGCGACGAAGTTCGATGCTCGCGGAGGGGCGTTTGGAGGTGCCTTCACGCACTCCGCGCTGGCGCACAACAGTTGTACACCACAGCCACAAGAAAGGTCTTGCTCGGCGAAATCCCGATTGGACATGCCAGAATTATCGAGGCGTGCTAGACGGTTTTTGACGGAAGCTTCTTGACACGGACCCGGAGGAGTACTGGAACCTACGTCGCGTCAGCCAGACAAAGTTTCTGGAGTTTCTTTCACGCGTGGAACCAAGAATCGCGCGACAAGATGAACCAGTGAACGCACAAAACACAACGATGCGCCTGTTTCTTTTTTTCTTAACGCGTCCGAAGAAAGATTAAAAAACATTGTATCGTTGCTAGAGTAAACGCGTTTCAAGTCAATCTCCCGCCAGAAATCCGCGAGTGAAAAGGCTCTCGACTTGATCAGTCCGCGCGTCCGCGGACGAGGCGCGGATCACAAGAATCGGTGACGTGCGGTCACGTGGCACACGGTCCGAGGACGAAAATCGCTATTCGGTCCGTCGCGTGAATCGGCTATAAGCGTACCCTGTGCGCATAACGGGGGAACAGTGACAGATTTTAATGACGGTGTGGGAGGAAAGGGCTTGTGGCGCGTTCTTATAGCTTGCATCTCGCTAAAGATATGTTTATTGCCAGTGGTAGCCAACAACTCCTTCAACTTGGCCGTAGCACTCGAACGAATACATCGAAAAGTGAAACAAAAGAAAATCCCGAAACAAACTAACACTACACTTAAAAATCTAGAAACACACCAAAATATGTTTAATACACGCAATCAAATGGACTTTCTCAACTGCTACTGGCATTCCTGACAAATAATACATATTTTTGCACAAAACAGCAGACTGTTGTGTAAAGACACAACCCAAGAATTTATTTATTTGTTATAATTATTATTTTTTTTTATGCATACCTTATTAGAGGTCATGGGAGGAGTGAAGAGCGTGGTACAGTATTTGAATTATGGAATCGTCGGGTCTGGTGCGTGAAATAGAGGAGAGAAAATGTCTTCTGTACACTGCATACCACAGTCCTTATTAACAGTTATGCCTATAATTTTTAGCAGTGCTATGGTGCGGAGGAAAGAAAGGTACTTTAGGCATTAGACACAAAACTTAATAGCTATCATAGATTTTTATTAATAAATATGTGCGACAGACATCTAAAATATTCCGATTTTTTTTGGTTGTCATCCCAGAGAGCGGAGGGAAAGATTCCGGAAAATAATCAGAAGCTAGACCTAGACAGCAACTTTCTTGCGAAAAAAAAAAAGAGTCAGTTAATCGGTGATATATTTTTCTTGATTTTCGGGCTTTTATGAGTCTTGCACCCATAAAAAAAACCAAGGCCTAACTAAATGCCCTTTCTTTTTAAGAGAGCGTACCAGCTTAACTATTTGCTTCGTATATTCGTATTGCACTTTCCTTGAATGTGGAAGCAGATTCTCACTAGTTTTGTCTTATCTTGCAGCAAGTAAAAAAAAAAAAAAAGCTTTTCCTTTAAAAAAACGAAAATTATATTAAACAGTCAAAAATAACGCTTTAAAATTTAATAAACTTTCTCCAGAGAGAACGTTTGTTGCAATCTTCCTTTTTTAACAAATGTAGAGTACCTACCCGCTTCTAACGTCCAACTATTTTATACCTAACAATAATTATCTTTACATGTCCCTGATTTAGGCTTCGTAGCTTATTCACCATGCAGGCAGTTTGAGGCCGATTTTTATCCAAAAAAATGCACTATCAGAAGGGAAAGAGTGCAGGCGAGCTGGTTGTGTTCGTCCCCTTCTGTGTTCCTGAGTCTCGGGTTTTATTACCATGAATCATCACCAGATCGCTTGTTTTTTAAGTATTATTATAGTTGAAAACCCTGAGAAAAGTGGTCTTGTCCGTTTTTTTTATTTTCTTTTTTTTTTAGGGTTTTCAACTATATAAGAATGCACATTAGGATCAGGTAATTACAGTAAGTTAAAAACAATCGCGTAATTCGTTAGGGAAGTTACGCGAGTCAAACATTCCTCATTAAAAGCTGGCAGCTGATATGAGCTCATGAAGATTGAAACAAATGAAAAACATGATGATTGAAAACCTGAGACTGTGGTTTGAAAAACGGAAAATCCTGAAGTAGAAAGAAAAAGGGCCAGACAACGTCTGAACATCATCATGTATAACTTACACCAGCTCGCCTGCACTTTAACCATTTTTTTTTTAATGAAAGACGTTTACAAATCTCTGTAATGCGAAACTAGAGCGCAGCTCTTGAGGAGTAGGAGGGGAGGGCACGGAGGGGAGGGTATGCCCCTCTTTCTCCTCCTCCTCTCCCCTCGTCCTCCTCTCCTCTCAACTTCCCTCCTCCCCTCCTCCTCCTCATTTTCTCCTGCCTCTGAATTTGTTCATGGATGTCATGACACAAAGCCGTGACGTCATTTTCCTTGCTGAACTTAGCTGGGTAACTGTGACGTCCCATAATGCAACGCGCGCGGTTACGCCGACGCCGACGGCGACGCCATTCAACCCGGAAACGGGCGCCTAAGAGCTTCGTTCTAAACAAAACGTCCAACTTTATGGCTCCGGCACAGTTGTATGTAGAAGGTTTTACACACTCGATATTGAAGGTATGCCCACATAGTTGGCTTTACACACAGCTCTAAACTGGAGGATTAACTCAGGCGGCGCATCTCGCCCTGCAAATGTGCTTTCATCAGAATCCTCGTTTTTCAAGCACGGTCTCGTACGATTTTGACTCGCAAGTATGCTCTCACGAGGCATCTCGTTTTTCATGAACGCTCTCAGAAGAAGTCTTACCCGCAAGCACGACCTCACCAGACGTCTCTCTCGTTTTTTAAATACGCCCTCACAAGATATCTCACCCCGCAAGCGCGCTCGCACGAGGCGTCTCGCCCCACAAGTATGCTCCCACGAGACATCTTGTCTTTCAGGGACTTTCTTACAAGATGTTTCACCCCCGAAAGTGTACAGTGTCACGAGATATCTCGTTTCTCAACTATGCGCTTACGAGACAGCTCGTCTTTCAAGTACGCTATCACAATATGTCTCACGCCGCAAGTATGCTCTCACGCGACATTTCATCTTTTAAGTATATGTTTACGAGACATTTTCCAAACAAGTATGCTCTCACGAGACATCTCATCTTTTAAGTATGCTCTCACAACATGTGTGGCCCCACAAGTATGCTCTCACGAAGCATCTCGCCTTTCGAGTAGGCTCTCACAAGATGTCTCACCCCGCAAGTACGCTCCCATGAGACATCTTACTCCCCAAATATGTACTCTAAAGTCAAGAGACGTCTGGTCCCACAAGTACGCCCCCACGAGAGGACGCAAGTGTGCTCACGGGGCCGAGCCGCCGGCGGGCGCGCGGATGCCTGGTGCCCCTGGTGACCTCGTACAGCCCCAGGCAGAGGCGCACGGCCTGCGGCAGGTCTCGCACGGCCAGGTCGAAGCACAGCTGCTGGTCCCAGGAGCCTCTCCCGTCGGCCACCGAGCAGTCCTGCGTCCGCTGCGTCTGGCAGAGCAGCTCCGTGCCGTGGTACAGACCGCCCTCCACCACCAACTGGCAACAAGGGAACGAGAATTTATGATGAGTATTGTTCGAGTTTTATTTATTTTTTTCTCGAATTGTTTTTTTTTTTTTTGGGGGGGGGGGGGGGGGAGGGGGGGGATATTTTTTGTTATTTTCCACATATTGTGTGTTTTCGGTGTCAATGGACCATTTTAAGACATTGCCCGTTCAGAAGGTTTTTTTGTATCAGAATACGTGCACACGTACTCAAGCGAGCGCGTGCACTCCCTCAAACAAGCAAACAAGATCCCACTGGCGCTATTGCGCTGCAATGGCCTAAATTGGGCTCCCCCGAAGTCGCTTTCTTTCCTGTTGTTGTCCCCAAGTTCGTTCTAAGACGCTTCTTTCGGCTCCTTTCTTATCCGTCCATTGTTTCATCCTCGGAAACCTCGAACCCAGGTATCCAATGGCTTCAATTCTCAACCCTCCCCGTTTCGACCGGGAAGAGTACCGTACCGGCGAGCGGCCATGTATAGGGCTGTCCAAACAGGAGACTTGAGAACGCGCGAAGCCACACAACTCCGCCCTACGGCGTGCGGCGGTCCGCTTCCGCGCCTGTTTTTGGTCGGTCGTCTTTTGAGGGCAGAGGGGTAATTAGTACATTGGCATCTGAAGTAAGGTTAACCGAAATGGATGATACGCGGTAGGCACAAAAAGTATTCAAGTAATTATGCACGAAAAGGTTATACACAAACTGAACAAAAAACCAGAACCTGAAAGTTGACTTTTAAATAGGGAGTTTTCGTAGATCGTTTTCGCCGTCCCGCAAGGCCCTCCGCAACCGCTACGATAGCGGGAACTCCACAGTCAAGGCTATCGGCGCGCAGGCGCAGTAGCAACTTCTTCGTTGCGGAACGCTTAGCGGAGGGGGCAGCGCGGTCTACGAAAACTCCCTATTACATGCATACTATTGATGAGGCTGAGCAGACTAGTTTAGTGTAAAAGGGAGTAAAAGAGGCAGAAAGGAAAATGCGAGGGAAGAATGCAAGAAAATCAGCTTTAACATTGCACAGGTCACAAAAACGGGACATAAGAAAGGAAAAGGGTGTTCGCTAATTCACGTGGAAGCTCTTTGCTGTTCAAGGCTAGAATGGGAGTGTTAAAAACAAAGACTTATAGTGATAAATTTCGAGAGGTAGACAAGTTATGTGCCAAGCGTCATAACGGAAGTGAGACGCTAAAACCTTTTTTTGGTTTTTTGAAGTGCGTTGGGCTTTGACCAGCCCTCCCTGAAGGAGTAACGGATCTGGCGGGGGCGCTGGGCTTTTGCAGGCGAGGATGGAGGAATGGGGCAGAAAATGATTATACAGTCAGGAAGAAGAGGTAATAAGATTGGTGGAAATCATCCAGAGAAGATTTAATGAAGTAAAACTAACTAGCATAGCTGGGGAAAGGCGGGACAAAGAAAAGTTGGGACACCCTCCCGCATGGCTTCTGTCCCAAGTCTCAACACCGTTTCCCAGTGGGTCTGGTGTTGGGGGTAAAGCCGAAGAGGTTTGACCAGAGGAAAATTGGCGACTCTCTCGGTGGGCGGAAAAAGGCGGAAAGTGATGTTTGTAGCTTTTTTTTTTTTTTTTTGCCCGATCTCCCAAAGGTTGTTTTGGCGATATCCCACACCACCTGGTGGCAGTAGTGTTGTAGGCGTTACCGAAAAAAAAAAGGCGCGAAATACGCTACTCGTTACTTACAAATAAAAGAAACGCGTTACCGACCTACGTTACTTCAAAATAGAAGGAACGCGTTAAAGTTACCGTTACCAATAAAAAGAACCCGCGTTACTTTTTCGCTACACTTTATTTATGAATCCAAAATGTTTTGCTATTTGACTTTACAGGTGCATGCATATGTGCCATATTTTAGCATACCTTATGTCTGTGCATAAACCTAAATTATCTCTTTTACGGTTGTGATTTTGAAGAAATGCGGGATAAGTGCAAAACTTAATATAACTTGGCGCCTTAAAACACGAAAAAAAAAATTAAAGTATTTCTTTTTTGAATCTGAAAAGATGTAACGTGCAGCGTAACTACGTTATCCATTACTCAATATAAGTTACGTAAGTACGTTACCTTTACTGTCTTGAAAACGTAACGACTACGTTACTACGTTACCGAAAAAACTAACGCGTTACCGGTAACGCCGTTCCTTGTAACGTGTTACCGCCAACACTGGGCGATAGTTACAAAAATGATTGGGGGGAAGCGAATTGGTTTAGAAGGGCGAGGGGAGGAATTATACTTTTGATTTCTAGACTAGGTGGCGCGCTACTGCCCGTTATAAAGGGTGTGGGTACAGCCATTAATTATCCTCCATCCATCCACCCATCCATCTATTGCCTGGTGGATGTACAAACAGAAGATCGACCGCCGGACTTCGTATGGCGAAGAAGTGTCGCTTCACGCGTTATAAAGTATCCTGTTTGGACACCCTTTATTACCACTGCATGATACACCTTAAAAGGAACCCAGGCTATACTCCGTTTCACGATAACTTGGCGAACTGTAGAGGCTACGGCCACCGCGAGAAATTAAGAGTTCCGGAGTGAGGCACGTGACTCCACGTTACGGGAGCGTTTCGTTTGTGTTAACCATAGAGCGGTCACGTGCCTTTCTCCGACGCTCGTAATGGGTTGCGGTGGCCGCAGCCTCTATAGTTCACCAAATGATCGTAAAAGGGAGTACAGCAGTCGTACTGCACTAACTAAATTGCTCATCTAATGCCGAGACACCAGACGCCCATTGAGGCTGACTAACTTCCGGCTGTGTTACACGCAACGTTAATATTATTTAAACCTCGAACCTCGTTTTCTGCCAGGTGGTGCCAGATATTTCCAAACCGGTAGATTGAAAGCGAACTGGAGTTCATCTTGACTTATGCAGAAGACACGGACATTCCCGACCTCGATAGAACATACGTGCGACCGGAACACTCGGGATATGTCCAGCCCGATACCGTTATAACAAATAAATTAGATAACAAATGTCACCCAGAAAAAGTAGGAGCCTCGCGGATAGTTGCTTGGGTTGTTTTCTCGGTAAACACAAAATAAGACTAGGTAAAAATCCCACGAAGCTTGGGTTTTTTTTTTTTTCTTTTTCAAGGGCAGCTCCAAATCAACGAGCTTGAGTAAACTTAGAGCGGTAAACCAGCGGCGTAAAATGGCACCCCCCCCCCCCCCCGGTTGCCGCCATCTTGCCTGTTTGCCACATTAGTGATCACGTGACGTTCAGATGGCTGCGCCCAGAGGTGGGCCAGATCAGATTGGTCAGATTACGATCAGCAGATGGACCCTCTGGGGCTGCGTTCCAATCTTACTCGAATGGATCCGAGTTATTCCCGCGAATCAAGTCACGTGACAAGACAGATACAGCAGCGCTGGACGCGGCTAGGTTTTCGAACGCAACGGGTACGAAACCTTCACCCAGGAGTGAGATAGAAGCTGCGTTCGATTTACCTGCACCATCTGCACCGGTGCAAAAAAAGTGTAGGACGGTGTACTTCCGGTCGTAACTCAATGTGCATACCGGAAGTAGTCTGCACTACTAGAGACTTTAGAGGACGGATGCTGAGCGGGGAGTGACGAACCTTGGCTCCCGACTCGACGTTGACGGAGCTAGCGGAGAGCACCCGAACGCGAAAAGGATCGCCGATCATCCACGCCGAGACCAGCTTGTCCGGATGAGGGGATGGTCGACAGAAGCTGGGCTCCATGCAGCGCTCGATTTGCGCGTACACCATGTCGTGATCCGCTGGTGAGGCAAAAGGCGCATTCGTTACAAGGTACGCTCAATCGAGCCCTCCTCAAAAGTGAGCGCCGTCTGGTGGCTGCTGCGCCAAGTATCCGAGTACGCCGTTGTTTGGGCACGTACCTTGTACGTGGCACAAGGGCGGGGCCAGCTTTTTGCGAGAACTTGGATTCAACCGCGACGTTTCGTGCCCAAAAAGTGGCCAATGTCTCTTAATGGGGTCTTGAAAGGGGTCTTTTAACACGATGTATTCACCCGAGCCTGGGCCTGAGGCAAGAAAACACCTTGACAGCTTGTCGAACTTAAGTTTTTTTCTGCTTTTGCCCCAGACTTGGGTTAAATACACCATGGTAAACTTCCACCAGCTCGCCTGCGCACTGACTATATTTTATATTAGCATGAAATTGTAAGCTAAGCATTTGCTAAAGGGCGGATGCAATTTTGTTTCGTCTGGCTAGCTAGTTCCTAAGATATATGCTGCGCATTCATATGCAAAAATAAATCGGGATTTTTTTTGCTTACTCATACTTTTTGAAACAAAAGTGGAATTATGAGGATCACATCGTTCTACCATTTGTAATGGGAGCCTGAACTCCTCTGCCCCCCTCCCCCCCCCCCCCCCCCCCACAGAAAAAAAAAATATTTTACAGTGCCTGGATTATACATGTTTCTCAAAAAAAAAAAATAAGAAAAATTCCATCAAAAATAAATTGTAGCGCAATATTTACGTCATGGGAGTTCTTTCAAGTTAGGAGCGATTCTGAAACCTGAATCTAACTCGAGACGATTGCTCAAATGAGTCTCCAAATGTATAGTACGCTAAAAATATTTTTGTGGAAGGTTCCTTTCCTGGCGTTATGTCCAGAACCGGACACTTAAAAAAAAAAATTTTCTTTTATATATTTTTTTTAACTGAGTGAATGATGCCCCCCCCCCCCTTTTTTTCTCTTTTTTATAATACAAATAGAGATACAAATATTCTGGTCATAGATCATACACTTAGTTGCGCTTTTCACAAAGTTCAGAAAGAGGAGGCGTGAGACTTGGAGCTTGCAACAATAGCCGCTTTGAAACTTGTTGCGTCACGCAAGGAACGTGGTGTCAGGCGAAAAAGGTAAACTCATTGAGGGAAAAAGGGTCGTTCTGCGCCCCTCAGCCAGCTTCCGTCCCAGGTTTCCTTTAACCGTGCGTCAGCTTTAGGGAAGATCTACTGCATGGGTTCAATGGATCGAATCAACTAGGCAGAAGAAGATCTGGTCTGTGCGGTTCACAGTCAAAAGACGTGCTATGTGAGGATACCGAATAATTCTCCCTAAGGATTGCTTATGAGCGAGCAAAAACAAAGCTACAAGCATGAGCATGCTGTCTCGAATGGCGCTTGCAGAGCACGAGCATCAGTGCTCGGCAGGTACGCTGCAATCACGGAGCTAGCTCTTGTAGCATCTGTTACGCTCGCACCCTAAGTGAAACAGAGTGCTGATACCTTTTTTGAAGTAGCTAGGAGATTCATCCCCTCCATTAAAGGGATGGTGAACCGAAATTTGAATTTCAAAAAAACAATGCTGGAGATGTAGGCGGGACGCTACAATCCCTACAACACTACTAGTAAGGCGATATATCAAATGGACGGCCGTATTTTTGGAAAAAGAAGTCGAGAATGAACCAGGCCGACGAGGCTCGTGACGTCAAGATACCTAGTTTCCTCCTCTCTTCGCTTCGCTCCCTCAAGGCCGCGAGGCAGAGAAGACGCGAGGCCGTTCCCTCTCCTTCTCGGAGAAACATGACGTCAACATTCCTGCCAAATGCGCCTCTTTTTTTTTTTTAAATATGGTCATCAGTTCGAGATATCGCTGTATGAGTGATGTTTTGGTGTTTGTAGCATCCCGTTGCACGCTTTTGCCGCGTGTTTTGGGGAATCGAGATTTCGGTCCAACATCCCTTTAAATAATTTGAAGAAAAGAATACGTTTCTCAATAAAATCCGTTTTGTTTTTTACTAGGCAAATACTATAGTATCTATGGGTCGTGGCCGCGGCGAGCAATAACAAGTTGGTGCTGAGTGCTCACTTTGGATGTCGCTGATGGGAACGACAGTGAACTGCGGAGTGGAGCCTTCGGACACCTTTTCTTGGACATACTACAAAAAGGGACAAATAAAGGCATCATGTGAGCAACGCTGAGAGGTAGGTACGTACAACAAAGTGACATGAGCGAACTTATCACCAAGTTTCTCTGAATTGCGCAGATTAATTCGCATAATTAAATGGTTTTGACACTAATTCTGCTAATCTGTTCCTCATGTGCAGAAATCAAGTTTGTGGGCGTTTGAAACTCACATAATAAGCTGACAAGTAAACATTGCAACAAACAAGTAGGCTGATCACATCTTGAACCTCAGCACAAAGCTAAAAAATCAAGCACCGCTTTTTTATTAACTGATGTCTTTATGCGCAGAAAATGTGACCGTCTAGAACACGGATAGGGCCAATATCCTTTTGATAATCAGTCTCCAATGTAAAAGTTCCTACACCAAATACTGCTCATTGATCATCAAAGAAAAACTAAGACTGTTCTCCATCTCACTAGCGAATGTCACAATTCACCTCGTAAATGTGTAATTTCTGAATGTAAATAGTTTACTGTCGTATGTAACCTGTATAAGGTTTAGTTTTTGCCACATGCCGATTCAAGCGCACAAACCTTCGGGGCTTTAGCCTGCTCAATGATGTGCACACTTACTATAAATACATACGCGACAAATAAAACTATTCTATTCGATTAAATATTTCGTAGGGGCTTCCACAGTACTAGCATGTATGCAGCGGGAGCGTATTACAAAGCAGCGAGCTCGAGGGGTGGTGGTCTTCCCTCGAATTTATATGAAGGCATTAGAGAGCACAAATGAATAAAGATTTAAAACAATACGGATGTTTGATGAATGCAGCTAGCCAACGGCAGTCACTGGTCACCTTGTACTGGAGCAAGGGCAGCTCTTCGAGGAGGTACTCCTCCCTCCCGCAGACCTTGAGGACGAGCCCTTCGACCGTGTGGCAGAGGAACTGCTCCCCCGAGGCCGCGCTTTGCATGACCAGGAGCAGCAGAGCCTGAGGGGTGGCTCCTATGGCCACGTTCATCGTCATCATGCCCTGAATGAAACAGGACGTCGTGATACTTGACGGGGTGCCCCAAGTACTTATGGACGGACAACTTGTATTTAACGTACTCATAGCAATGTCTTAAGGAGCAGTTCTGCGGGCCTACACGGTAAGGACACTTTATTATTTTTTTATGGCACAGTGGCTCTCGGAAACGAAAGTAGTAATTTTCATTAAAAAAATAATTTTATTAGTTATAATCATGTGCTTAATTAACTTTTATTTTGTTTGGGTGTGTAAGTTAACGTAAGGTCATTTCTAAATAAAATGCAAAACCAATTCTTGATTATTATAATTAGCATTATTACTCTGATGCAACATTTCTATCATGTCGAAGAATTTGGTCAGGACTTGTAAATTCGACCTGATATCCTAGAATGTTGAAATTTTACGCACATTCGTTCTATTATACATAATTTCAAGAATAGTGTACCCTAGCATGGTGTGTCCCACGCGTGTAAGCCGATGCTTGCTCATACGAACAGAGGCAGTGTGGTGGCTAAATCGTGTATAAAAGCTTATAAATATAACCTGGCCTCTTTTTTAGACCCCGGGGGTGATGAGCCGACATCTGCGTGCCAAAAAGGGCTGGGCGATGAATAAAATATTTTAACCGAAAGATCGCTATTCTTTAATCTGCTAATTAATCGATTATCTTCTGGGTAAAATGGTGGTTCGGGCGAGTTGAGTATCCCTACCTCAAAATAACAGCGGAAGTATGGGGTTACACACAAACGCACGTCACCACCGGCCACAAGAACAATCACACTTAGTAACTCAATCACAGCGGACAAACACTCACACAGCGCTGTTACTTTTTTTATTTTGTGTTGTCAAAGCACTCACAAAGCGCTGTTATTTCTTTATTTTCTTTTGTCTGCTGCGATTGTATTACTAAGTGTGATTGTTTTTGCGGCCGGTGGTGACGTGTGTTTGTGTGTAACCCCATACTTCCGCTGTTATTTTGAGATATTCGCTCGTGCCGACCTCCACACCAAAAATGTAAAACAAAAAAGTGTCAGAACTAATTTTTTTTTTTATTTCACTAGTTTATATTTCTGTTTGGTTTTACAATACTTTATTGATGGTGGATACCGCCTCATTTGAAACTTCACGCTTTACCGCCACAATAAGAAAACGCGGGCCAATAACTTTAAGAATATCGCACAATATTATTTTACCAATTGTGTCACACTTGCTATTGCTCTGTGTGACAATCCGACGAGATATACTTTACTGCTTTATCGCGGAAGACATCAGTGACGTCTCCGAAATTAAAAATATGAACGCCAACGGGTAAAGCATCCTTTTTTCTCTCTCCTGGATGTTTTCCACTTCCGAATGAAACCGATTAGCGGGTTATAAAATGTACGGTGATTGATTGATCGAATAATTGGAAGGCTAGTCGTTCAATTGCCCAGCTATAAAGCGCCATACAAATGGTGCGAAGAAATAAGTTGGTACCCCATTCTCGAAGAGGATTTCTGCGCCAAACGTCGAGTCGGCGGAAGAAATCCTGTCTCCCATGTGCGGAGGCGGGTACTGGCTGCAGAAGCGGTCCACGCGGGCAGGGTATCTGTACTTGACCTGATCGAGCGGCGACCACTCTGCCCTCTTGTCGGCGATGCTGGTGCAGAACGCCCGCATCGTTCGCCGGAATTCGTTCACTTCGGGGCACTTCAGAGCGTCAAAGCTGTTCAGCCCTGGAAGATACAATAAAGCCCAAGTCACGCTGCATGTGCGTCATGTGCGAGACAGGGTGCTTGCTGCAGGCATAACGACAGAAGCACATTCGAAGCATTGACAGCATGTTGGAAAGCATGTTCGAAAATAGTCTGCAAAGAGCAGACTGTTTATGGGCAGTGTGAATCCGACTGGAAATAAAGAGACGGAGCCTCATTATGCACTAACACTATGTTTACAAACAGGCCCGCGGTTTCCCACACGAGGTGCGGGTACTGCGAGTGCGCAGAAACCTCATTTGCGTGAGGTCAAGCATCTGCGCATGCGCTGTGTCGATAGCAGCGCCACCACATTAGCATGAGGTCAGAAAGTTGAGTTGGTGTATAAGGTTCGCATAGATGTGGAGTGCCATCTTTATAACAACGATTTTAACAAACTTCAGTTGCGAGTGCGCCTTGCATAACACTGTTCGTCAATGTTTTTTGTCTTATTCTTTTGCGCTATTTGTTTAACTTTAAGATGAACCTGCTGACCCAATAATCCCTTTGTTAAAAAAGAAAGGGTTTTGGTAATGACAAGCCGTTACTTTCAGGATCCTGTGGAGCATAACCTCTCGAATATTTTCGAGACAATAATATGTTTCCTTTTTTAAGTTATACCAGACTTATTCTCTGGCTTGGTTGTATGCGCATTGCAAATGCAGCGGGTAAGTTCTCACACAAAATCGGCTTATCATAGCAAGGAAAAAGAGGGTTTGTTTAAGTGTCTAATTTACGCAAGCTTACAACAATATTTTGAAGTAAAAAGGGAACACAGACCAATTATCGAATCTATGGACTTGCACAACAAAAGATTTGAGGCGTGGAAAATTGATAAAAACATTCTCTTTCGACTTCAACTTGCTTTGACAGTAAATTGGTGACATACACGTGACTACTTTACTTTAATATATATTTACATTTTGCCCAGAAAGATAAATACGAAAAGGACATGTTGTGGGAGGCGTTCATACTTTCAGAAGGAAATGATATTTGTGCGCAAATGAACTCCTGACACACCTTGCCAAAATACACCTAAAAAAACATCACCTCGAACAATTTTTCTGTCACTTTTTAAAACAAAATAGGAGTAGACGCCTAGCATAGACTTGACATTCAACACCTTGCAACTGAGTATATTTTATTATTGTTTTCCACCAATAACCCTCGATTTAGTGCCTGCACTGGAAAACCACCGAAAACGTTCCGACGTCCTTTCTCCAGTTGGCAAACGCCAGCAACAACGAAAGCATTGTTTAGTTGCTCCACAAACGAGCGCCGAAAGGGTGTCCCACGCCCCGCAAACGAAAGGGGGTCCCATCCTGCCGTACCTTTGCCAATCAAGAGGCCGATCTGAGCGTTGGTCTGCCGGTCAGCCTTGTCCGAGGGCCGTTCGACGAGTCGAAGGAGTGCCTGGAACGGCCGCACGTCGCACAGCTTCCGCCCCTCGTCCGCAAACTCCTCTCGCTCTGAAGTGCGCTCGCTCACGCACGTGAACACGTACGTGTCCCGACCACGGAGGCAGCGGTACAGCGGGAGACGCTCCGCCTCACGCCATGTGCACTGCAAATCAATATGCATGCGCAGAAAAACAAACAAAAAAAAAACACGTAAACACTCACTTTTTAATTACTTGAATGATGCAAGGATAGAAATACGCAGCGACTTCACTATTTTCAGGAAGCAAGTGGAAGGGCTTGTTGCCACTTTGTGAATTGAGAGTTTGTTTGGGTCGTAAAATTTTCTTTTGTATGTTTTGCTCTCGTTCTCTCTTTTTTTCTTTGTGGATGTATCCTCTTTGTGTACCAAAGTGAAGGCCTAAAGGTTGATTTTGGCACACATAAAAAAAATTATTGTTGATATATTTCGACTGAGTTGTTAGGTTGTTTCGGTGGAAACAGTCGCATTTCAACACTGAAACAACCACTCGGCCTCATCCATGTTTCAACATTAATAGGATCGAAGGAGTTGAAGTGGTGCGAACTCGTGTGATTGGTTGACATTTATTTGAAATTGCTTCTCATGACTCAAGGGTGGTCTGGTGTTGTCTTTCTGTTGCTGTCAACTAGTTCAAAAATCACGCCAAACAATATGAATCACATTTTGTAAGATATTTAGCGAATGTTTCAAATTTTCGTTTTGAAGAATTATGTTCGTGAAGAGAATTTTGTAATTGGGATTACACTGACCCCTACATCTCTAGCGTGATTCAGTGTGAAAGAATTATTTGCACAATTAACTTTATGTTATTGTTTAAGATTCGCGAAATTTGCACACATCAAATCAACAAACTCAATAGCGGTTTCCTCGCTGCTGTTTTTAAAGTAAAGGCGACAAAGCAAACTCTCCTGGAGAAACATGTGATTTTTTTTTTTTTTTTGTAGGCTTTAAGTGGAAATGACGGTAGACTTCTAAGCCGTAATATTTAGGGAGCTGCAGCGTAGAAATACAGCTCTTTACTTCTGAAGCACTCAATTAGGAACAAGCACTATGTAGAATCTCTTTATATACACAGGGACACATTTAATTGCTAGCAAGGCTGTGATAGCTACTTTTACATATTTTATACAAAGCTCTCCAAGAGTATAGTAATGATAATTTATAGCAAATATATTGATATAATAAATCAAAGTTGAAGTATAACCCCTGTAATACTGGTACATCAAGATTTTTCAGGTATTGATATGGTAAAGATACTGACGTAAGGAAGATTTCCAACACCAAAACTGGTTTAAGATTCTGCCTCAACATGGAAAGCAGAAAATAGATTGTACGATGTGCAATGCGCCCATGCTTCGGCCTCTGATACTCATACAATTTCAATTTATAAAAGAAAAATAAGAAAAACGACTCACATGAAACTGGGTTTAATCAATACCACCCAAAAGACAAGGCGTGCGCCCCCCCCCCCCCCCCCCCCCTGCGGCCCCTTCCAGCCCCGCCACTCCAAACGTCGTCAATACGAAGTGCAAGTTCGTCTGCTTTTTGCACAGGGGTGGCGATGATATCAGAACACCGAGCTCTGATTGGCTCAATGCTTGATGCCTTGAGATCTTTCCAATATTTTTTTTTTCAATCAGCCAATAACAGCTTGGCGTTCTGATATCATCGCCACCCCTGTGCAAAAAGCAGACGGACTTGCGCTCCAAATAATGCATCCGCACAGCGTCGCCCAGGCTGGGTCAGCATATACGAAAGCGAGCCTGGCAGCAGGGTATCGGAACAAAACGAAAACCAAAAACGAAAAACGAAAAAAACGATATTTTTTGGCGGAACGGAAACGTAATCGAAACGTTATTTATTATTTTGTTCCGGAGTGAAACCGAAAAATTTTCTTATCGGTTTTCGGTTCAAGGGAAAATATCAGGTATTTCAGTAATTCGTTTCACGCAGCGAAGAGACTGCCGTTGGTTTGTACCATAATTAAAGAGAAGACAAGCAAGCCATCGCCCCCCGTCTAAACTCCGGGCGAACAAGCATAGCAAAAACAAAGACAAAAAATACAACGAGAAACAAAAAACATGACTCAAGGCGCCATTGCTTCCCACCAATGAGAGCGCGGTGGCGCGACGCCTCCACACGCTCGCAATGCTCTCCTTGGCACTTGCGCCCTCTCCCTCCATGCTTTCTTCGGACGACACAGACAGACAACAGATCACGGCAAGCGCGGGAAGTTTGTGACCCGGCGTTGTAGAAGTCCATCTTTTGTTTTTCTACGGATACGGCAGTCTGAGACTCTGTTGCAAAAGTGTACTTCTTCATCCCTATGGGCCTTCAGGGCCTTCTCGGCGCTGAAATTTATTTTATCGGACCAGAGGTCCTGCCTTTCACCGAGCACACTTGATGACGTGCTGCTTCTGAGATCATGCTCGGTGCCTTGATCATTATCTCATTCTCAAGGCAATGAACATGATCTCAGAAGCAATGTCGTTTCCGCAGATTCCTCTGGAGCGCCTGAATTATCTATTTTTGTGTAAAAATAAACGTTACGTTCCTTTTAATTTTTGTTGCGATTTTTTTTTATAGAAAGAAACCGTTACGAACCGTTACGGAGCATTATTTTTTCGTTCCGGAGCGGAAACGGAACGGAAATTTTTCGTATGGAACGAAAATAAAAACGGAACGAAAAACATTTCGTTCCAACACCCTGCCTGGCAGCGTCTCACCACAAGCACGACGCAAGCCAAGACTCACGCATCTGCCTCGTAGCGCCGACACTCGCCGAGGTTCGGCGTGTTTGCCACTTGTGGCGGGTTAATTTTTAATCCCATCTGTCGAGACAATGTCCAGGAAGCAAAATATACCGCCACACCCGAAGACAGAGAGTCCCGGTTGAATGTATCTATAAGAAGGAATAGCGAGCGGAGCGCACCTGCTTGAGTTCCTCCAGGGTGGATTCCCTGTGGACCTGGAGGGGCAGCACCAGGCCATTCGGAAGCAGCACCGTGACGTCCACCTGCAGCTCCACATCCGAGATCCACGGATCCGGAAGCAGGAACGGACTCGGGGGGATCATCGTTCAGCATCGCACGGGGTCCCGTCGCTGAAAACGTGGCTCGAATAAGAGAGGCACCCGTGGCAGCACAAACGGCTCCCCGGACATTATCAGGATGTCCAAACGTTCCACCAACGCCCCATGGACGTACATCGGGCATCTGTTTTGCGTGAAACAGCGTGCGAATTTTCAGCTGCAGAGAGGCTAGCACTCAATGCTCGAGAGTTTCTTGTGGGGCTAAAAGACTGAATCGAGCCCACTGCAGCGTTCTCCCGAATAGTTCCGACGCCTCTGATAGAGCTTTCTTTCTGTGATTGAGTCCTAGACTCATCTGCAAAGAAATATGAGAGGACTGCATATTCCACAGAGCAGTTCATATCAGGGGTTTAGCCACAAAGGGGGGGGGGGGGGGGGGGCAGCATATGGGGCTTGTAGTAATTCCGTTGCTGCTACCCGTATGTGAAAATGGCATAACGCAGTGGTTCAAGAACATGTAGTCGGTTTTTGACCGTTATCGCCAGCGCCGCGAACCCAAGAGCCCCTAGGCATACGCTACGGCGGCCTATTCTCAGAGGGCGAACCGTCGCTCGCATAGCCAATCGCACTTGGCCCCTCGCGGTGCAAATGACTATTTATTTATTTATTTATTGAAAGTACCCTCAGGGCCCGAAGGCATTACAGAGGGGGAGAGCACATACATGAAACAAAGATAGTAATATAGTAACAAGTCAACAATATTAAATATTCAACAAAGAATAATAATAATAATAATAATAGGTCATGGGTCACTGCTAAAATAGCTAGTGATGGAATTTCTAAACAAGTTAGTATCAGTTATAGTAGCAATCAAACCGGGGAGGTGGTTCCATTCCTCGGCTGTGCGGGGTAAAAAAGAAGATTGAAATGTTGTGGTAAACGAACTTGGAACTCCAACTTCATGCTGATGGTCACGACGGGATGAAATGTAAAAGGGGGGAGTAATCGTCCGATTGCGTAGGAGAGGGTTATGAAAATACATTTTATGAAATAGACATAGGCGTGAAATTTTACGTCGCAAGGAGAGAAGTTGTAAACATAAACTATTTTTCATTGATGTGACACTAGCAGTACGATGGTAGTTGGAAAGAATGAAACGGGCTGACCTATTCTGAATGGATTCCAATGCAGTGATTAGAGTATCGTGACCGGGATCCCAGATGGAGGCTGCATATTCTAATTTAGGCCTGATTAATGTTTTGTAGAGGATCAATTTTAGTGAAATAGGTGCCAATGAAAAGTTGCGTTTTAAGTAGCCCAACATGCAGTTAGCACGGGTAGTAACATACTGAATGTGGGGTTTCCATGAAAGGTTATTTGTTAAGTGAACACCAAGGTACTTGTACGTTGCCACTTGCTTTAAAAGGTTGCCATCTAGGTGGTAACAGGGACTGTTGTTAGGCTTGCGGGACACTCTCATCTGTTTACATTTACTAGTGTTTAGTTTCATTAGCCATAATTCACACCAACGAGAGACAGAGTTAATATCAGACTGAAGTGTAGACAGGTCAGAATCGTGACAGATTTCACGGTAAATTACACAGTCATCGGCAAAGAGACAAACGGATGAAGACACATTAATGGGAAGATCGTTAATATAGATTAAAAGTAGTAGTGGGCCTAAAACCGACCCTTGAGGAACTCCAGAATTCACAGACACAGGAGGAGAATATTCGTTGTTAGTTGTTACAAATTGTGAACGGTTATTTAGAAAAGACCGAATCCATGCGAGAACGTTAGGGTTAGTGTTAAGTTTGGAAAGTTTTAACAGTGATAGCTCGTGACACACCTTATCGAATGCCTTGGCGAAATCTAAGAAAATGCAGTCTACCTGGGAGCCTCGGTCAAGAATAGAATGAATGTCATGAGTGAAGGATAGGAGCTGAGTATCACAAGATAATGATTTACGAAATCCGTGCTGTGCTTCGGTGAAAAAATTATTCGACTCTAGGAAATGTACGAGTTGGGAAAAGATAACGTGTTCCAGAAGTTTACATGGTATGCTGGTTAATGAAATGGGACGATAATTGTTAGGGGAATACTTATAGCCACCTTTCGGAATTGGAACCACCTTCCCCACTCGCCAATCACAAGGTAAAATACCATCTTGCAGCGACTGTTCAAACAATTTTGAGAGAATAAGAGATGAGTATAGTTTAGTGTTTTTTAAAAACTTGGAATTAATTCCGTCCACTCCTGATGAGGATGATAACTTCAGTTCATCTATAATTTTTTCAATACCAGCAGGATCAACAAAGATAGAATCCATTGGCAGATAACAGGAACAGCTCATCGAAGGGTAAGTTATGTTGCTAATATAGGAGAAAGATTCCATAAATATACTATTTAAGACATTAGCACATTCGTCACTGGGCACGCTATCACCACTACAAGTTGTAAGAGAAATTGAAAAACGGTCCTTTTTGTTAACACTATTCCAAAATTTAATGGGGTTATTTACCAACATGTCTGGAAGACTATGTGTGAAAAAGTGAGATTTAGCGCCTTCAATTGCTTTTTTGTACACTTCTACAGAATTATGATATGCGGCCCAGCGACGCTCACACTGGGAAAACTTGGCCGCACGGTACAAGCGATTTTTTTTATTTGACAGTCTCTTCAGGGCTTTCGTGAACCAAGGTGACTGATTATTTTAAAGTATATTTCGGAGCGGCACGTATTTGTTGATAAGGGAGATTACCTTATCTTTATACAAATTCCAGTTTTCGTCAACCGAGCGCCCCGAAAAGTCTGTCAAATACTGGTCAAAGAAAACCGCAAGATCATTGTTGATCTGATCAAAATTCGCTCTACTGTAATCGCGTATTTTCTTTCGTTGGTCAGTCGGCCTAGATACCGACGTTTTGAAATGAGAATGTAACATAGAGTGATCACTGATCCCTGAAGATAAGTTATGTCACTTGCATGTTCAGGGTGAATAGCCAATATTAGATCTAAAACACTTGCTGTCGTCGGAGACACTCTGGTGGGATGAAGAACTAATTGCGACAGGTTAAAATCGAGACACAAGTTAATGAACGAATTACACTCTGTAGTGTGTACATTCATACAATGAACGTCATCTGACCATGATATAGCGGGAAAATTGAAGTCGCCCAGAAGGAAGATGGGTGCGCTGGGATACCGCATCACTATTCTGTTAATGGCGTTATGCAAAGTCTCAACAAATGACGACGAAGATGAGGGTGGTCGATAACATACTCCCATGATCCACTTCTTATGGTTCAAAACAAGGCCGACCCAGGTTAGTTCTATATCGCACGCAATGTTTAATGAAAAAGATTTAATATGGTCAGCAATTGCAATCAGGACGCCACCGCCACACCTGTCCTGTCTATCATTCCGATACACATTGAACTTTTTTGAACCATCAAACAGTTCAGTGTTCCGTATCCTCCCAGAAAGCCATGTTTCGGTTAGAACACCAACATTAGCATCGGTAGTATCAATGATGGAACACAATTCATCACGTTTTTTATTACACTCCTTATGTTAGTAAACAAAACAGAGACGTCGGAAAACTGTGACAGCCTAGCTCTACCCCTCGACAAATCCTACGTTGGCGAGCGCGCCTCAGCGGAATCTTGAGTAAGAGATGACTGTGTCTGGGGAATCGTCGGCTGTGCGGGAGAGGTAATAGGCAAACTAGAAGGACCTAGCTCGTAGACTTCGCCATTTGTCGAGTTGAAAGCGTAACACCGGTTGTTAATGTGCAGCTTGTTGTACCTAAGCTGAAACGTTCCTCCGTTAGATTTACCAAATTCTAACAGTCTTTTTCTCGCATTACGCGTAGCAAGCGAAAAGTCTTCGCTAACCGTAATACGGTGCGTTTTTAATGCTTGTCTTGCCATCAGGATCTGGTCCCGCAGTTTAAATGACGAAAATTTTATAATTATAGGTCGGCATTTTTCGTGATAAAATCTTCCGAGACGATGAGCCCGAACAATAGAGTCGCCCGTAACTGGCATGCCAAGGGACGTTCGAAAAACGCTCAACATTCTTTCTTCCGTCTGGGCCCAAGTTTCTGATATGGTGTCAGTAACCCCAAAAAATATCAGATTGTCTCGACGGGACTGATCTTCCGCCTCGTCAAGACGTGCTCGCAACGCAATATTTTCGCCTTGTAAACCATCAGCAACATTTCTGGCGTCGATTACTGCTGTTTGAAGTTGTGCTACAACAGAGGCGCTGGATTCGACTGCAAGGAGCCTCGAGTTGATGTCTGAGATGTTGTCCCTCATTGTTTCTTGGTTCTGTTTAATCTCGTTAATAGATGTTAGGATTCCTGATTGTGACGATTGAATCTGTATTGATCGCGCGTTAACGTCAACAAGCATTTGATGCATTTCATTAAACTGTTTCAACTGCTCGGTGTTCATCGGACCAGGATTGGTTTCCACATCGCCAGAGGTGAGAAGCAGGAGGCTAAAGACGTCAACACATTCGCACATGGTTTCAGATAGCACTTGTGAGCACGGGAACACAAATATGGACTATGGACGATATAGCCTTCTGGTCACCTGGTCAAACGATTTAGATACCCTCAGGTTGTCCACGGGCTTTAGCCCCCTCAAGAAATCCAGCGAACACTTTTGACCCCCCTCCCCCCTCCACCGGGTGTAGAAAAAAATGGCCCAGGAGAATTGCCCCGGAATAAAGGGCCCCGGGATAAACGGCTCTGAAATCAACAGCCCCGGGAAAAAATGGCCCCGGAAAAAATGGCCCCGAAAGGAATAGTCCCAAGGGGCAAGTAGAAAAAAAGGGTCCTGAGGGATAAGGGAAAATATTTTCCGCGAGCCCATTTTGAAATGGGATATAATAAAGTCGCAAATTTCTCTCCAAAACTGTAATCACATTCTGGTTCTAAGCTTTGTCTTTTGGTTTCGACAAAAAGAAACAGAGAGATGCACTTCAACACACTGAAGTGAATATGCTAAGCACATGCAGAAACGTTGGGATAAAACTGTAGGGTCGACTACACGTAGGAAGATCTCAACCATTGTCGTCTCAGTGACATATTCCTCATGGAGGTTCTTTAACTGCTTTGAACTTTGACAAGCGCCGACTTGCTCCTTTTTTGGGAGGAGTGCCAACTGGGTCCTCGGCCAATTTTATGGTTACGGTCGATTGCTCTGAGCGTAAGGCGTCGATGGCCTTCCATACTGTTGGATGGCATGGCTCATGGTTGTGACCGGCAATGCTTCCTAAGCTTCTATCCACGTTTCACGCCAGTGTATCGAAGTGTTTTTTGTTTTGTTTTTTCAGTACAAAATAACGAAATAGTTGCAGCACTTCATACCAGAAATGAATTACTGTGTTGGGGGCAGACATTCGGAGGTTACTACACCTATCGTTTCCAAACAAGTTCCGGGGAAATTTTTTTCTTACCTCTTGGCATTTCTTTTTATTTATTTTTTTTTTTTTTTGTACTTGCAATTTTGGGTGACTTTTTCTGAAACCATTTTTTCCGAAGCTTTTTTTTTTTTCCGAGGCCATTGCTTTTGGGGCCATTCATTCCGCAGACATTTTTTTCGGAGACATTTTTTACGGAACCCCCCTTCACTCCCCAAAAAGCTTTCCTAACTACACCAAGCATCGTGTCAAAGCCTGACACACATACTTCTTCAAAATAGTTTACGCAGTGTAACATGTGCAGGCACCTTAAAATTATGATACACGAAAGGGTTCAAGTGGTCTCTCACGACCACGGCGAAAATGGAGATCGCAAAATCCCGAGAATATGTTCTAAGATACACCAAAAAGCATACGAGAAGGAACTCTGCTGCGTGGCGTCATCAACGGTAAGCCTTTGAATGCAGACTCTTTAGCGTTTCAATACAGTCTCAATCATTCGCGTGAACTTACGCCATCTCAGTCAATAAGGAGGGTGAAATTATAAGCGTAACACCTTTGACATTTTGTCAAAAACATTTAACCCCCCTAATTAACTTTTCTCATTAATTATTTTCTATATCATTTAATGGAAGGAACCAATAGATGTATGCTGAACGTTATTATTAATAACGTTCAGCCATTATTCGTCATTATTATTATAACGTCCTTACGTTTACAGATTTTAAATGCCAGTTCATTATATTTTAGCGTGCTTTGGTAATAAAAAAGTATTCTAAGCAGGTTGATTGCTCAATATCAGTCCAATTTAAATTTCAACATTCCATCTCCTCATACCCATAGAGTTATCGAAGTACAAAGAAGTAATATACAAGCCAACCTAATTGACAAAAACCCCGAGTTTGGGACGAGAAGGGACGGAAAAAACACAGTCTCAAACACAGCTGAATTAGATTGGACAAATAATTCTGCATTTTTAAACTTCTCACTCCACAAAAAAAAGACGTAAAAGAGAGAAACATAAGGGAGCATTCGAAACACTTTTTCCACAATAACCAGAGATGCAGTGATCATCGTTCGGAAACAATGAAACATAAAAACCTTTCCACAAAAAAAAAGAGAAAAACTAGAAGCAGTAATTTTTATTAAACAACACGTTTTACAAACTCGACAAAAACACACACACAAATCCATAAACACACACAGAGGCAGAGACCAGCTTAGAAAAAATAAGAAAAAAAAACATCTCAGATTTTGACCGGGAAGCACTCAAACACGCACTGTGTTTTGCTGACATGAACTATACTTCGTTTCATCTTACAGTCCCGTTCACACACGTGCAACCGGGTACGACCGAGAGAGAGAAGACAAGTTTTTAAGCCTATTGAGACGGCGTAGGACCAGCTCCGCAGCAACGCATCTGGTCGTACGTCGTCGCAAGAGGCCAAAAAAATAGGCCTTAAGGCCCGTTCACACTCTTGCGGTCGAGTAAGACCGAGAGAGACCACCGGTTTTTAAGCCTCTTGTGACGTCTTAAGACCGAGTGCGCTGCTGCGGAGCCATTCCTAGACGTCGTAAGAGGCCCTTAAAGACCGGCCTTCTCTCTCTCGGTCGTACCCGGTTGCACGTGTGTGAGCGAGCCTTTAAGTCCAGACGCAGCCGACGCTACGAGATAAATGGACCAATCAAGCAGTGTCAAAAGCGCAAGTCACTATAGTCGGTAACAGGTCAAGAGCGAAGTGGAAGCTCCTCCCCACTCTTTCCACTTTAGTAGAGCGGACGGTGGAGAGGAGGCGACCTCCTCTCCACCATTCGATCCGCTGAAGTGGAACAGGGTGGGAGGAGCTTCCACTTCGTTTTTGACCTGTCACCGACTATAGGTATTTTCTGTTTATCATTGGTTCAAGGATGATAGAACACGTACGTAAACATGACGAACACCATGATGGTGCGCTTTTGACGCTGTCTGATTTGTCCCATCAACTCATAGCGTCGACTGCGTTTGGACTTAAGGTGAAACGGAGTATAGATAAGAAGTAAACTCAAAGACCATGTCAGAAGGAGTGAACTGACCTTGAAAAAACGTTTTTAAACCCGGAAAATTGCAACGATAACTACTAGGACGTAGGGAGAAGTTTGACCGAACGCCGAGGGATCAAATTTCAAGGTATCTCCTCAGCTCTGTGTCTAAAGTAAGATATATATTATTTACAGCATTTCCATGGTACGTGATAGTTAAAGATTCAATTACCAAACGTTTTCGGTCATCTTTTTTAGTTAGGATTATTTAGATTGAGCAGTCATTTCTAGCATTCAATTACATGTTTTGATACTTCCGAGTTCGAATCTTTGAATTTGACGCAGCGTTTGTGTTCGGCGAGACGATCATTGGTACAGCGTTTGGTCTGTTCTATGTAGCATAATCAGCAATCGAACGGGATCTCTCGCACTACTCCCGACTTGGAACTGGCTTCCTTTTGTCTGTTTCTTAGTGTAGCCAGCTCTGGCGCAAGCAAATTGAATCCTTCGGCACACTTTGCAATCATTGCTGAACACTGTGCTAACACCATGTTAGTGCCCGTTATCAATGGAGCTAAGATGATGAGAAATCCGCTGAAAAAAAGGAATAAACCGAAAAACCACGCGCTTCGTGGAATGTTTTCTTAACGGAAACGAGGAATAACTGTTTGAGAACGCAATCCTGAGGGTACCCAGCCGCTCCAAAACGGTCAAACAGGTGTCGAAGAGTAGACCCAACAAAGTGATAATATGACTTTTTCATAGCACGCTGAATAGATGGCGAACATTGCCCGACTTTACGTGTTTAGAGTGCCAGCTATGAAATGGCAGGAGTGGTCCTTGGACTGCACTAATTGGTGAGAAGTTTTATTGTTCACCTCTTTTCATACAATTGCAGTTGTTGAAAAAGAGGAGCTTCCATTTAGCGCTTCGGACGTTAAGAGAGAACATTCGTCCTAAGCCTGACGCAAAGCCGTTTCTTCTGTTGTGTGAAAAGACACAGCCGAAGAAACGAAGAGACACAACCAAAATTGAGCCTAGACTAGACGCCTTTAGAAGTGCAGTTCTGTTGTTGTTGTTGTTGTTGTTGTTGTTTTCTTGCTTCTATCTGCTTTCTTATTTTTCCAGAATTTTCTACTACAAAGATTGTACGCAAGATTAAAAGTTTTTTTTTTTTTTTTTTTTTTTATTGTAGCCTTGACTCCTCAAAATTGGTGAAATGTTACACCTGAACCTGCCGAAAAAAACGAATTAATATCGTCATCGATGAAAATAAGGTCCTCCTTGTTTTATTCGTTTTTACAAGACTGTCCAGAGTGATTTTCGAAAAGTCGCTTCCGTGGTAAGAGAGTGGAAAGAAAAGAGCATAATGTTTCTCAAAACCGACAAATCTGCTAAATTTGCTGTACTACACTAAGTCAGTTCCAAAAAAAAAAAAAAGTCTGACTTAGCCATAAAGTGGTTGTTCAAGCAGTTCGATGGAAACGTTAGGCATAACAAGAGGAATGTTGTAGATATTCGTAAAGACAGTGGATATTTTTCGTTGGTCTCCAAGATGAACGGAACCCCACAGACACATTTTGAATTAAGTTTTTATTGAAGGACTATAAATTGGACCTTCCTCTTTGAGTTGTGGTAAATGAGAACGGTACTTGGCAAAAACTGGTTTCGTCCTTTCTTCGGAAAGCTGTAGCACTGTTGGAAGTCGGGAGAAGTTATCACTGAGTTGTTCAGATGACTTAGTTACAAAGCTAACGCCTTTTCAGGCGAAGCATTTTACACTATTCTCGATGGACGTTAAATACCTATATTAATCTGGTCTGGTTTCAAGCACAGTCAGGTTGGAATAACTGACTACCTTACGATTCTTGGGTTGTATATCTAGGCAACTGTGGTTCAACACAATCAACAAGATTTCATTTAGAAACGAGTAATATATGTATCGGCTGAATACCGGAGATAAGCTCACCAGAGAAAAGCTCACCGGAGAAAAGCTCATTCACTTTTGGGGGTCCGGAGAAAAGCTTTTCACTCTTTTGACAGACTCGGAGAAAAGCTCACCTTGAATTAATTTTGTATACAATGTGGTTGTCGATTCAGTGTTCATTTTATGAAGTGAAAGAATTGTTTCTTTTTTCTAAGACCGGATATAACGTTTTAGAGCGGATAAAAAGCTACGTGCGCGTACAGCTACATGCAGACATTTCAATAGCAGCTCTGATTCAGCCTTCGTTTCGTTCTCATCTCGCCTGGTTTCTCCTGTATTTCGCCATATTTAATTCTGACGTAGCCTGGTTGTAGGAAATATCTGCTTGATTTGCCGATCAAGATAGCTTAAAATTGAAAGCGTATACCTTTTAAAGTAAATGGCGAAATATGAATATTTGCTAATTTCATTTAAGCATTTACTCTCAGATGCTATATATAAACTACTTCGGCATATAACAACTCAAGTTAACAATACTACTTTCCCAGACAATCCTCTATTTACCAATTAACGAAAAAAAAAATTATTTATTTCCGCTGTGCAATCCAAGAAGTGCATGGTATACACCTCTTGTGAATGTTCTTTGTATTTGGAAATGTTTTTAACGAAGAAGATCTCTGCCTAGAAGGTGGCTGAGAATGGCTGGGTGGGTATATACAAGATGCCCGAGGAAAAAACGTGGAGGGCGCTCCTTTCTCGCGTTTGACACAGAACTGAGACGATTCCTCAGTGGATCTTTTCCCACGTCTTTCCACTTTAGCAGAGCGAACGCGGGAAAGGAGGTCTCCTATACTCCAGCATTCGCTCTGTCAAAACAAAAGACAGAGAGGTGGGAGGAGCTTCCATACCTGTAACCTGTCACCGACTACACCAGGCATTGTTGCTATTTTCCGGGTTCAAACATTCTTTTAGAGCGCAGCTCTTAGGCGCCCGTTTCCGGTTTGAGCTGCGTCGGCGTAACTGCGCGGTGCATTATGGGTAAATTTCCCCTCTAAATCTAGCGGAAAATTTTCCCCGCTAAATCTAGCGGAAAAATTTCTCTGGGGAGTCACATGACCCTCCCCCCAGGTCACGTGACCCCCGAGGTCACGTGACCTCCCCCCCCCCCCCCGAGAACACGTGACCCTCAGTACCCTTCCCTCCTCCTCCTTAAGAGCTGCGCTCTTATTCGGCATTACCGGGAGTTGTAAACGGCTTTCATTTTTTTTTTTTTCAAGGTCACTTCGCTTTTCGCGTTCATGGTATTTTAGTTCATTCCTTTTCTAGTTCCTGTTGTCACCAAAACAATGTGCGTGTTTGAGTGCTTCCATGTCTAAATCTAAGACGTGTTTCCTTTTTGGAAACACGTCTTAGTGGTCACACACACACACAAGGGCAGTGGTCACTGCCCTTGTGTGTGTGTCTGTGTGTGTGCGTGTGTGTGTCTGTGTGTGTGTGTGTTTAAGCTTGTGAAAAGTGGTATTTAATGGAGGTCACGGCTTCTCAATTCTTTCGTCGAAAGGTTTCTATGTTGTTTTGTTCCCGAACGGTGGCACTGCCTTTCTTTTTATTGTGCAAAGGGTGTTTCGGATTCTCACTTCTCTTTCTCACTTTCACTTCCATTTTTTGTGGAGCTTGCAGCCTGCATAAGCAGAACTGTTTGTCAAATAAAATTCACTTGTGTTTGAGGCTTTGTGATTTCCGTCCCTTCTCGTCCCAGTCTCGGGGTTTTGGTCATTAACATAATGTTCAACCATCACCAGCTTGTTTGCGCCCTAACCTTCTGTTCGCACAATCCAAATGTACACTTGACCGTCTCCCGACACAGATGTTCTACCGGGTTCTTTTATTCTGAAAGCGGTCGGGTCATCGAAAACAAAAAAAGGACATAAATAATGCATCTGGTTTGAGCGGGAAGCTAAAAATAATAAACCGTGTCGCAGCTGTGGCTTGACAGCTGAGCCATACTTTGACACCATTTGACCCCGAAGCAGACAATGCATGAAGGGAAGTAACCTCCAGCCAAAACAAACCTGGATATACGCGAATCAACTTTCAATGTTCCTGATACAGATATCTGGTCGCAAAATAGTTCAAGGAGATGCCACGCTTCTGCAATGTCAATACTTATTTTTTGTTAATTTAGTGGAATGCCTTGCGCAGAAAAATTGTGTGTGCCGCGAAATAATTATTAAAAAATTGTTTCAAGTTTATTCCTTCCTTGAGGGTAATACACGAAGGCGCAGATGCACCATGATGAATAAAGAGTAATAATTAAAGAACTACATACAAAGTAGATAACTCGCGATGGAAACAATAAGCAGCGGGAAACCTTATTTGACAAGGGTGGAAATTTGTGTCAGTTGGTGATCTATAATATTTAAAAAGCGCAGCGAGACACGAACAAGGAAGATAGACAGAGACGCAGCGATAAAATTTATTTGACGCTTCGGTCGGAGTAAAGTAGCGTTAAAGTGGGTATTTTCTGCGGTTTATACAATTCTGATAACGCACTCCTCGTATTATTACAATGATAGAATTCCCCTCATTTACACTCCATCAAAAGTTTATTTAAGGACAAATTAATTTTTACACCATTTTCTCCTGAAAAAAGAATAACTACGGCTTGGCATAAAATGAATTCATGTTAACAAATTTTAACGAATGTTCCGGCACTTGTATGATTAGCCGCCTCGGTAACGACTAAGACATCGGATAAAAACAAACACATCACATCATGCAAATCTTGGAATCGGGTGGTGCTACATGCTCTGTTATCATAATGTTTGTGACATTGCAAATCCCGCCGACACATTGCCAGTGTTTAAAAGCTCCGCAAACAAACACTCCGTCAGCTCTGGCACCATTTGGCGTGACGCACAGGAAACTTGACGAGCGGATGAAACAAACAAGATATTTCAAACAGCCCCCCCCCCCCCCTCCCTCAACGAACGTCTGAATATTAACTAAAGTAAATTGTTTGGAGTAAGCTCTAGTGTACCCAAAAGCGAAGACTCAAAGCTTTCAGCACAACCATAATCGTAAAAACAGCAGAAGCATGCTCCAACAACTAAAAGGGGTCATGTAAGCGCAATACTGAAGCTTCAACGAAGCTCACAATTAATTTTACGAGTAAATGCCAAAATTACCCTTTTAGACGAGTTTGTGGCAACGGATTTTTACAACCCCATACCACCATAAGCATAACGGCCAAAGTAAAATTTACACTTTTAGCATCGAAGGTATAAGAAATAAAATGTCACATTGCGCCACTACTACATTTAGTCACGGTTTCCAAATTACTGGTTCGAGGCAATGTGGTAAAGCATGTATGCTATGATACCTCCGGCAATAATGAGAAATCCTTCTAACTCGATTGAGCTGTAGGTGACCTAGCAGATTGCCTTGCAAACATCTCTTTTATGCAGATTGTGGATTACCTTAGACCCCCCAAGTTCGTAGAAGGAAGCCTTTTTTCCTCTCCCTTCGAACAGCGTGAAGAGAAGGGTGAGAAAACCATAGTCTCGTACCCCTATTTCGACAGGTGGCAGTGCTTATTTTGAAAAATATGAATTTTTGAAACACCTAATTAAATCGCCAGTTTAATTAACTGTTTTGTGTCGAATGCATTGTGTTTTTGCGCGCATAGGATAACATCAAAAAATAGGTTTCGGAGGGTGGAAAAACATAACATCTCTCCAAAATAAAGCCACAATGGGCTTGAATGGCAACCCAGATATCTGATACAAAAAAGAAAAAAATTGTATGATTGCTGAAGCAATGTATCTTTCAACTGTGACAGCATATTGGAGTGGACTAACGGCTGCATGATACCTATTACCATCTAAGTAATATATATATATTCCTCGTCTGTCAAACGCTGTGCCTTCTTCCGCACTAATACACGCTCGTGTATGCAGCATTACAAGTAACGTGACTAAGATATAAACCCCAGAGTTTGCAGCGGATAGAGCACACTCACAAAGTTCACAGGACTCTGGCGGGGGTGGCGAGCCGACGCGGAGACTCGGACTCGATCCGGAGCGCCGACATTCCCAGGCCGACTGTTGCACGCCGCCGGAAAGGAAGCGTTTCAATGTAGGGGGATATCCTGTTTCCCTTTGTGAAGGCGAAAGCGAGGAAGCGAGAGCAAAGGCATAAGGCCGCCACGCGCACGCGACGACCGTCACTACGAAAACATTAAACAAAAAAAAAGAGAGTAAACAAAGTCAGCGTCGGTATAACAAACCTAAGCTTGTCGGCACAAACATGCGGTTGCCTCGATGGAGCCGTCGGTGCACGCCGGTACGTTTGGCCACGACCCTGGTTCGCCCGCAGTCACTGACAGAGTGAGAAGGGCAGGGACGAGTTTCAGTTGTCCCACCTCCAGCACGAGCTTCCGGTGTGTCGTGAGCTTCCATCGTGCAGGCGCAGTCAACCCACGTTGGAAGGCAACGAGCGCATCCTGACCTCCGAAGGAGACGCCGTCCTGCCGGTGACTGTTCGGAATGCAAGTTCGTCTGCTTCTTTTGCAGGTGTTGTGATGACGTCAGAAAGACGCCGAGCTGTGATTGGCCCTGATTGAAGGATAGTGGGTAGACCTCAAAGCAACGTTACTAGATTACCTCAGTTGTGGAACTCAAGCGGAAGGGGGTACCCCCCCTCACTCACTTCGATCCGCCAAGTGCAGAGCCGTATTCGCGACTCCAGCAAAACGGACGCCACCAAGCGGGAAAACCGGGAACCAGCCGGTCCAGGTCGCTCCGCGCCCCTCCGCGTCTCTTTCGCGGACACGTGTTGTCGGCGCGGGGGCGAACAATGTAATTTGACGAAGGTCCGAAAGTTTGCATGAGTGTTCATTAGTGTGGTGAAGCCTCAGTAGGTTCTTTCCTTCCATCACGTGTTTGAAAGCCCGTTTTCTCCACAACACACGGTCGCGTGCTTTCGATTTCCTGGATGGGGAGGAATCACGGAAAAACGTTTCGATTTCTTGTCTGTCTCGAATCACATTCAAAGTAACGACTACTTGGTAACTGATAAGGAGTTTCTTTATGAGGATGTAGAACAGTGGACTGAGGACGACAGACGAGGTGTTAGACTGGAGGGAACACCAACGTTGCAGTCAAGTGAATGGGAAGGTTCGACAGCTGCTTTTCTTGAGTTTGGTTGTGTTTGATTAGCTTCAAGTTTGTGCCACCCACGCCGGTCGGTGCGTTGGCTATTCATCTTGGCTGATTTTCGCCGAAAAAGCCTCTGAACCACACTGAAGGAGTTCGGCTGATTTCGCAATTACTTGATTCAGAAAAACCTGCTCGCTGCATATGATTAATGAGGGAAATTATCTGCTTTCAAAAGGCAGAGGACGCGTCTCGCAAAGTTAGGAGCTGTCACGGCATTGTGATCTATCGCTATTCTAATATTTATATTATACCCCCGTCGAAGCCATCAGCAATATATGTCTTCATTGCTCAGGTTTACCGGCCACGCAAAAAGCTCATTTTCTCCGTTCAGGATTCGAGGTCAAGTTAAATGCAGAGAGGTTCTGCGTGAATCTCCGAAGAAGACTCTCTTCAGTTCGCCCGCATTGGTCTCCGTGCTACCGGCTAGGACCATTCGGTTAAGTTTAAGTAGTATCTCTCTGTCCGTCAAATATAATTCAGCAGTTCATCTAATAGCTAGTCAACTAAGCTCATATTTCAACCCAAAGATTAAACTAATATCGCTTTAGTGGGACAGTTCGTAATATAATTCATAACCCGCTCGTCAAAATGACTTCTCGATTGCTACTAAAACCAGAATTGAAATACGAGTATCAGCTGAGTAGTGGGGCGCCAGCGGGTTAAAATGCTCCTCGGCTCAAGAAGCGCTCGCTCAGTTTTCGTAATTTTCCTGCAGCCTGTGTTGTTGACCGCACAAAACGTCGATTTCGCGGACAGATAAGTCGCATGGTCGAGGCATGCGAGTTAGCTGAAAATTGCTCTCGGTGGAACAATTCTGTAGTCATCGCCACTTTCCTTAGATGATCAAAACTGATTAAAGTCTATTACCGTCTCTCCGGAGCCCATAGTTTCGGTTTTGAACGAAATCTCCGAAACGGAAGTTTGACATGAAAAGAGCAAAAAACATCGGGAAAACAAAACTATGCGTTGCAAGTTTATCTGCTCCGGCTAGACTTAACTATCTCAGTTCAGATACCTATAAAATTTGGCATTAAACAAAATAAAATATGTTAAATTGAATGCGCCACCCGTTCAGGCAGCCCGGCCGAGCCGACGCGACCTGGACTAGAGCACTATATAGCTCCTACGGAGCAGAGTAGCGCAATCCTTTGAACCCCGTGTGTTGCCGACAACATGGCCGACAGAGCGGCTCGGCGCGAGTCACGTGGTACTCAGGGTTCCAGGAGGCGGCCCGCCCTATGGGAGAATACATGGAGATCGACATAACACGGCTGATTAAAAAACTAACGGCGAGTTCACATTTTTCAAAACTAGCCTGTCATGAAGTTAGTAAAGCGTTAAACACTTTATCAAAGTTTTAATAATATCGGATGCGTGTGCAAATTTTAAGAAGGCAATTTCCAAGGCAATGGCGTTTGAAGCAGACGATTTTTGCTCGCAGCGGAGATGGGCTTTTCGGGTTGGCCGGAGCGGGTCACGTGAATGGTATGACGTCGCCGCGTCGTCTGCTGCATGATGCCGCTCAGGCAATTTTTAAAAAAAAGTTACGTCCTTGTATGGCACAAAACTTATCGCATATTATTCTAAAATGTTTCATTATTATGTCAAAAATGATTTCCATTCCGCACATCCCCACAAAACTGAAGAAACAACGATTTTCTCCCGTTCCACATGCATTTCTGACCGCAGTTGGAACCTCCGGGCGTTCGCCGCTAGTCGCCGAGAGACGGCGTTCTAGATTGCGCTACTCTGCTCCGAAGGAGCTATATAGTGCTCTAACCTGGACGACCTGGACTCAGCCGCCATGTTTGTTTGGTGGTGGCGCCCCCTATAGGTCGCTGGAGTCGCGAATATGGGGAGAGTTTGGTCAGTCTATGATCTCGCCGCCGTAACGCTCTCCTCCCAAGTGAGCCAATCAGCACGCGGCGTACAGCGAGAGGCTTGAGCGCATGCGCGTGAACTCCCGGCTGCTCTCACCTGAGTGGGGAGGGCCGCCATCTTCAATCATTCTCCCGGCGGAATGCGTGGAATCGGCATCTAAATCTCGATTATTGCCTTTTATATCGCTGGCTCTGGCGAGCAAATGACATTCTGTTATTCGTCGGTGGGTTAAAAAGCTAATCAATGAAGATTTTTCGGCGTATGGCCGAAAACTTTTATTCAGGCGAAAAAGAAGTCGGCCCGTAGCAGACGACGCGTAGCCTCAGCAGTGCTCTTCTCCGGCCAGTCTCCGACAGCGTTGCTAAAAAATGGCGGTCGTCTCCTCTCTGCTCCCTTCTTTCTCTCTCGCTCCTTCGGCGCTCTCCTCCATTTACTTTTCTCCTCCCGCAGCCCGCTAAGCACCCGGATAGCGCTCCGTAATCCGCCACAAGACCTTGAAGGCTGCGAGTCAGTTACTCGAGCTGCCACCAGTTGGCGCGCCCTTCGCGCGCTTTCCGGGCCGCCATAGCCGACCTTCAGTTTCTCGCCGTTGCTCCGCGTTGTGTGCTGCACAGGCCACTACCGAAGCTTCGTTTTCGTGTTCATTTACGTTCCGCGTTGAAATCTTGCACTTTCTTTGGGTCTTTCCGCTATTTAGAACTTTCATTTAATCATTTGATATTTATATTTCGACATAGCTCTTGTATTTTCTTATTTATGAAATGGAATCGGACAGCGAATGGGTCAACGATAATCATGATTCTTCAGTGACCATGTAAGTCCATCCCATTCTTACGTTTTTGTCGCTAATAAAGGGCAGTCAACACTATTGCGACACATGTAAAGTGACTGACGCAGTAAGGCTATCGCAGTCGTGCTTCTCGCTGCATGTGCGCGCTCGTTTCCGTAAAGCCGACCCGCATGTAAGCGATTTAGCGTGCGACGAGACGAGCGACGGAGATTTTTTTTTTTTTACTTACAAATACTGTCGCCTGTTGCATCGCTCGTTTTTTTGGGGTTTTTAAGAAACGTCGCTCACCGTCTTGGTCGCTTGCTCCGTCACTTCCATGCGGTTTTCCTCGTCGCGCGACTGACTGAGCGACAGCAAAGCGGGTCGCCGTCGCATATCTGGTCGCTCGTCAAATCGCTTACATGTGGTTTATACTCAACTAATTTCCATGCACACAGCAATGAACCATTGGCGCCTCGATATTAAGTATAAACCGCGTGCAAGCGATTCGGCGAGCAACGGGACAAGCGACGGTGACCCCCTTCGCTGTCGCTCGGGCAGTCGCGCGACGAGGCAAACCGCATGGAAGCGACGGGAGCAAGCGACCAAGACGGTGAGCGACGTTTTCTAGAAACCCAAAAAACCGAGCGATGCGACAGGCGACAGTGAGAAATCTTCGTCGCTGACTCTCGTCGTTGTCGCCGTCGCTCGTCTCGTCGCACGCTAAATCGCTTACATGCGGGTCGGCTTTACGGAAACAAGCGCGCACATGCAGCGAAAAGCACGACTGGATAGCCTTACTGCGTCAGTTGAAATTTGCATATGTCGCAATGGTGTTGACTGCCTTTATTAGCGAGAAAAACGTTAGAATGGGATGAACTTACATGGGCTCTGAAGCCATAATCGTGTATCGTTGATCCGTTCGCTGTCCGATTCCATTTCATAAATAAGAAAATACAAGAGATATGTTGAAATATAGATATCAAATGATTAAATGAAAGCCCGAAATATCGAAAAGACCTAAAGAAAACACACGATTTCAACGCGGAACGTAAAAGAACGCGAAAACTAAAGCTCCGGTTGGGGCCGGTGCAGCACACAACGCGGAGGAACGGCGAGAAACTGAAGGGCGGCTATGGCGGCAGGGTCACGTGACGCCAAGATGGCGGCGCCCATGAAATGTTGCCTGGCAGCGCGCATGCGCAGCTGCGGCGTTTTCTTCGGGTATACCGTAGCGGAGGAGAAAAACGATCTACTACAACTCCCTAATTCCCTATTGATAACCGGCTATCGTGTTAAAGGGGTCATGACACGATGTTTCAACTTTTTCCTTCATAGCTATGCTCCTCAATCACAGATCGCGCATTGTACCACACAGTTCAAGACGGAAACAAGGGACTCGCCTCTTGCTCTTGACTCGCCTCTTGCAAGACGGAAACAAGGGCGGAGAATGAGCGTTCGGCGATGCTCTCATTTAGTTTGTAATGTACATGGTGTCAGAAAAGAAAATTTACACGCTAAAATATTTCGCAAAAATCAAAAACTTGACGTATCTTGTAGCAACTTTCTTTAAAAATGTCTTTAACTGGTCACATGGTTCTGCTGAAATTTCAAGTCGGAACTCCGAGTAAAAAGAAAATTATAACTGATTTTTTCAACGGCGGAGCGGCACCTGTCGGGGAGACACCGAACGACGGCCATATTTTTTTGCCTTATCCAGAGACATGCGCTACAGATTTACTGGACGCTGAATGAACGAAAAAACGCGTTTTTATCCGAGTTTTTGCTTGCGTGGGATACTTGCCAAAATAAAGTGGTTTGGGTTTGCAGTTAAGTTTCACTGTGCAAAAATTTCACGCCATAAATTCGAATAAATAAAACCGCCAATGTCTGCTCCAGAAATGACGCACCTTCGTCTCCAACGGTTTTTGTTTCGTGCATCGTCCGCTTTCGCAGTTTGATGTTCGTGCTCTTGCCTCAGTGCGTTAACTTCATTTGTTATCGCTGTTTTTTTTTTTTTTTTTTTTTTTTTGTTCAACGCTTTACCATGCGACAACTGAGCTCCAGGGAGAGGTTCCAGGTACGTTCTGTGGTACACAACAACTGGAAGCTTCAAGCACGTCCGTACAAAGTGTCGGGCCGCCTTCAACAGAAGACCACCCTCTCAGCCAACTATCATCAAGTGGGTGACAAGGTATGCCCAAGGCGGGAACATGACAAACAAGTCTCCGAACCTTGTTGAAACGTCGCCGAAACGAAGAGCAGCAAGCCGTTCTCGACGCTTTCGACGCGCAGCCCCACCTCTCGATCAGGCGTGCTGCGATCGTCAGCTCTACCTAAAGCCCGGTTCACACAGTTGCGTTTGACTGCGTTGCGGCAGCGAGACACCAGGACATCCCTGCTGCTTATATCACGTGCCAAGAAGATTCCTTGAATTGGATTCCACGCTTCATACGAAGCACAGATGTGCCGGTGACTCGCTTTCGGTTCTCGCCGCAACGCAGTCAAACACACTCAAACGCAAGTGTCTGAACCGGCCTTAAGCCGGTGCTTCGTGTGGCGGGTGCTTCGCCGGCGAATGCACCCGTTCAAAGTGCAGCTCCTGCACGAACTGAAGCCGGAGGACTATGCACGGCGAGTGCAGTTTTGTGAGGACGAGCTGGCGCGGATTCAGGCTAACCCCAGCCACCTGCAATTCCTCGTGTTTACAGACGAGTCAGTCTTTCATCTCGACGGCCGCGTCAACGAGCAGAACTGCAGGTTGTGGTCTGCCACGAACCCGCATTGGTCAACCGAACATGCAGTTCAGTCGCCAAAAGTCGTCGTGTGGTGCGGCATTTGGTGAGAGGGTGTCGTCGGCCCGTTCTTTTTCGATTCGACGGTGACCGGTGACACGTACCTCAAGATGCTGGAAGAACAGATTTTGTCGGAGCTGGAAACTGCACATATGCGACGCGAAGTTTGCATCTTCCAGCAGGATGGGGCCCCTCCCCACTATGCGAGCGATGTGAGAGCTTGGCTCAACAACATGTTTCCCGGGAGATGGGTGGGCCGCGGCTCTCCAACCATGGCTTGGGCTCGTCGGTCTCCAGACCTCACCCACTGCTATTTTTTATTTATTTTTTTTTTTTTTTGGGGGGGGGGGGGGGGGGTACGTGAATGCCCAAGTGTACGTTCGGCGACCGAGGACCATCCCAGATCTGAGAGAACACATCATCGACGCGTTCGAGACGATCAGTGACGACATGCGGGAGGCCGTCTTCCAGGACTACGAGAGGAGTCTTGAAAAATGCATCGAAGTTCGTGGCGGGCACGTCGAGCTGGGGGTCTAGCCGTTTTTGTTTTGTTTTTCTTCCGAGTGTACGTGCGTGTGAATGAGGCATTTGACCGCAACTACGGAGACCGCAGTTCATATTTCAACGGCTCTTTTCAGAGCCACCAAATCGCTGCCTTATCGGGCGCACTCCTGGCTGCCTCTCGTGTCTCTTTCAAACGTCAAACTGCGAAAGCAGACGATGCACGAAACAAGAACCGTCGGAGACGAAGGTAAGGTACGTAATTTCTGGAGCAGACAATAGGGAGTTTTAGAAGAGCGCACGCTAAAGCTTTGCGTACGCAAAGAATAGCGTCATCGCCACTGCGCATGCTCCGAACGCAAACCAGGTTTCGCGCTTTGCGTGCGCAATTTTAGCGTGCGCTATTTCTCGGAAATAGCGTGCGTACGCAAGGAGTCTTTGCGCTTCTCCAAGGAGGATTCGTGATGAGAAGTTGGCTTAAGCCGCTTAAGCCAAGACGAGCAGAGTTAAAAAAATGGCGGCTCCCAGGATTATGTCGGCGGCTACTTTGGCGGTGTCGTGAGTGCGACGTCGGCGGCATCCTCGCGACTGCGATTTTCAGTACGAAACGAAATTGTACTCGGTTTGGCCACGATCACCCACAGCTTGATGCTTGTGACGCGCGAACATTTCTCGGCGAAGGTACGATATGCGAAGGTCAGCACACGAGACCTCTCTTGCCGAGGCGACGCAAGCGGACACGACCGGTCAACCGCTCGCGTCGCATTCTCATGTTTAAACAAATCTAAAATGGTACTCTAAACCAAAAAACTTGTTTTTTCTAAAGTTACAGCATTTCGTTTGTGAAATAAAAATTGTGACTGTATCTTGGTGGCGTCGCAAGCGCGAGATGCTTGGGCTTTTGCGTCGCGACGGAGAAACGCTATTCTAAAACTCTCTCGCGTCGCGTGCGCTAATACAAGCGCTAAATTTAGCGCTAGCGTTCGCTAAAATTGCGTACGTTATTCTAAAACTCCCTAATAGGGAGTTTTAGAATATCGCACGCTAAAGCTTTGCGTACGGAAAGAATAGCGTCGTCGCCACTGCGCATGCTCCGAACGCAAACCAGGTTTTGCGCTTTGCGTGCGCAATTTTAGCGCGCGCTATTTCTCGAAAATAGCGTGCGTACGCAAAGAGTCTTTGCGCTTCTCCTAGGAGGATTCGTGATGAGAAGTTGGCTAAAGCCAAGACGAGCACAGTTAAAAAAAAGGGCGGCTTCCAGGATTATGTCGGCGGCTGCTTTGGCGGCGTCGTGAGTGCGACGTCGGCGGCATCCTCGCGACTGCAATTTTCAATACAGGACGACATTGTACTCGGTTTGGCAGTGATCACCGGCAACTTGATACTTGCGACGCGCGAACATTTCACGGCGAAGGAACGATGTGCGAAGGTCAGTACACGAGACCTCTCTTCCCAAGGCGACGCAAGCGGACACGACCCGTCAACCGCTCGCGTCGTGTTCTCATGTTTAAACAAATTAAAATGCTACTCTGGACCAAAAAACTCGTTTTCTTTTGAAGTTACATCATTTCGTGTATGAAATAAAAATGTGTCTGTATCTTGGTGGCGTCGCAAGCGCGAGATGCTTGGGCTTTTGCGTCGCGGCGGAGAAACGCTATTCTAAAACTCCCCTGCGTCGCGTGCGCTAATACAAGCGCTAAATTTAGCGCTAACGTGCGCTAAAATTGCGTACGTTATTCTAAAACTCCCTAATAGGGAGTTTTAGAATAACGTGCGCTATTTTAGCGCACGCTAGCGCTAAATTTAGCGCTTGTATTAGCGCCCGCGACGCAAGAGAATAGGGAGTTTTCGTAGACGGCGCTACCCCCTCCGCTAAGCGTTCCGCAACGAAGAAGTCGCTACTGCGCCTGCGCGCCGATAGCCTTGACTGTGGAGTTCCCGCTATCGTAGCGGATTGCGGAGGGCCTTGCGGGACGGCGAAAACGATCTACGAAAACTCCCTAGTTTTAGAATAGCGTTTCTCCGTCACGACGCAAAAGCCAACCATCTCGCGCTTGTGACGCCACCAAGATACAGTCATAATTTTTATTTCACACACGAAATGCTGTAACTTTAGAAAGAAACAAGTTTTTTTGGTCCAGAGTACCAGTTTAGATTTGTTTAAACACGACAAAGCGACGCGAGCGATTGACCGGTCGTGCCCGCTTGCGTCGCCTCGGCAAGAGAGGTCTCGGTACTGACCTTCGCACATCGTACCTTCGCCGAGAAGTGTTCGCGCGTCGCAAGCATCATGTTGCCGGAGATCGTTGCCAAACCGAGTACAGTTTCGTCTCGTATCGAAAATCGCAGTCGCAAGGATGCCGCCGAACTCGCACTCACGACGCCGCCACAGCAGCCGCCGACATAATCTTGGAAGCCGCCATTTTTTCTTAACTCCGCTCGTCTTGGCTTTAGCCAACTTCTCATCATGAATCCTCCTTGGAGAAGCGCTATTTCCCAGAAATAGCGCACGCTAAAATTGCGCACGCAAAGCGCAAAACCTGGTTTGCGTTCGGAGCATGCGCAGTGGCGACGACGCTATTCTTTGCGTGCGCAAAGCTTTAGCGTGCGCTATTCTAAAACTCCCTAATAGGGAGTTTTAGAATAACGCACGCTAAAGCTTTGCGTACGCAAAGAATAGCGTCGTAGCCACTGCGCATGCTCCGAACGCAAACCACGTTTTGCGCTTTGCGTGCGCAATTTTAGCGTGCGCTATTTCTCGGAAATAGCGTGCGTACGCAAAGAGTCTTTGCGCTTCTCCAAGCAGGATTCGTGATGAGAAGTTGGCTAAAGCCAAGACGAGCACAGTTTAAAAAAAATGGCGGCTTCCAGGATTATGTCGGCCAAGGAGGTTAGAAGTACTAGGAGGGGGCACGTTGCAATATTGGTGAAGCCTAGTCATAAAAAGTTTAAACGATTTTGTGCCCAGCGTGACCGCAGATCTCTCTGTCGATTGGTGCGCGTGACATGTCACGTGTGAGATGGATGGTTGATGGTAGCAGAGCTCCTTGCAGGCTTGCGCGCGCTCCGTCCGGTAGGTTTTATCAGATCGAAGGCTACACTGTGGTGTATTCTAGTACTAGCTAGTACCCCATAGCAAGACGAAGGCTAGCTACGGTCACGTGAAGTGGTCACGTTGGCATGGTAAGTGAGGAGAGTAAGGAGGAAAATGAGAAAGAGGCGAGGCGTCAAGGGAGCATGGCTTGTGGAGGCTACGCGGCCGACGTCATGCCTTCTATCCTCCTTGATGTCGGCGGCTGCTTTGGCGGTGTCGTGAGTAGGGGTGTCGCGAACTTTTGTCGAACCAGATTTTTAGGTCGAACTTTCGGGGTTCGACTGGGTCGACCGGTTCGACGAACCTTCGAACTTTTCAACAAATTCGACCGGTTCGACTTTGTGGACAATGTGGCCAGACCTTGATACAAGCATGTCTAGGTTTGGAGAATGTTTTTTTAAGAAAAGGGTTATTTTATTTTATAAATGGTTGCAATTAAAAGAAACTAATTCTAATCACTGAAGAGGTTAATAAATTAATTTTTTTTGTACTGTATTAAGTGAAATAACCAATCAGCGCTGCCCTTAATTTATTTCTTAGCCATTACCATCCAATCCAAAGCCAACTGGCCAGCCTGTCGCGCATGCGCACACGAGTCGAACCTCAATACAAGGTTTGTCGAATTTTCCACTAAAGGTTCGAAAAAGTCGAACCTGGTCGAACTCGAACCTCGGCCGGTTCGCGACACCCCTAGTCGTGAGTGCGACGTCGGCGGCATCCTCGCGACTGCAATTTTCAATACGGGACGACATTGCACTCGGTTCGGCAACGATCACCGGTAACTTGATGCTTGTGATGCGCGAACATTTCTCGGGGAAAGTCCGATGTGCGAAGGTCAGTACACGAGACCTCTCTTGCCGAGGCGACGCAAGCGGACACGACCGGTCAACCGCTCGCGTCGCACTCTCATGTTTAAACAAATCCATAATGGTACTCTGGACCAAAAGCACTTGTTTTTTTCTAAAGTTACAGCATTTCGTGTGTAAAATAAAAATTGTGACTGTATCACTGGTGGCGTCGCAAGCGCGAGATGCTTGGGCTTCTGCGTCGCGACGGAGAAACGCTATTCTAAAACTCTCTTGCGTCGCGCGCGCTAATACAAGCGCTAAATTTAGCGCTAGCGTGCGCTAAAATTGCGTACGTTATTCTAAAACTCCCCATGGCGGTTTTATTTATTCGTATTTATGGCGTGACACTTTCTGCACAGTGAAACTAAGTAAGAGGCTGTGGTGGAGTGAAACTTAGTGAAACTTAACTGAAAACCCAAACAACTTTATTTTGGCAAGTATCCCACGCAATCAAAAACTCGGATAAAAACGCGCTTTTTCGTTCATTCAGCGTACCGTTACTGTATGGTGCCTGGATCGCGTCTTTGGTGTGTTTAGCGTGCTATACACTCCGTGCGACGCGACCGGCGCGCCGCCGCGCGGCCGTTACCGAAGGTAGGCAGTGAGAGCCCCACCGAAACGAACCCGCGCCGCGTAGGTTGGTACGCATTGAAGTCGGAGCGTTGCGGTTACGCTGCGTTCACAGCATGAAGTGCTTGCTGCCTGTGCTGCGTTATTAAGTGCTTCAATAGTTATGCGTCGTATCTCGTGGGGACGAAGTTTCACAGTTTTTCACCTCGACGACGTTTTGTGGGACAGCGACCGCGATGGACCCATGCCGTACGACGCGAGAAATTTGGTCTCCCGATCATGTCTGCCACTATGTCGGTACTGCTGACTTATTCTACACTGCCGCTTTGCGCTCTGCGTTTGTCTTCGCACCAGTAACGCCAACATATCTCAGCTCGAACTGAAATGCCATTCCACACTCGTGGGTATGAGATGCGAATTTCGTTGAAGGAATGCCCTCGAAAGAAGTTTTGTCCCCATCGTACGTGTCGATGATTTTTCCGGACCAGTATGGCACGCAGTCTGTACTTCATGAAGAAAGATTCAAACGGTACAAAAAGTGACAAATATGAATCTAAGGAAAACTACAATGAAACTTGAAATCTCTGGACAATCGATGTTTGACAATGAAAGTTTATGTGGTGTGCTTTCTTTTCTAATCAGCCTCCTTTTGGATGTGGAAACGCTGACAACCCGAGTCTTGAAGACAACAATTTTTTTTTTCGGCTTTAGAGCCACTTATCGCAAAGTTGTTCAAACTGGAAGTACCGTCCCACTGGTCCCTTCCTACCTGTAAAGTGTGCACCTTCCGGCCATGATGAGTGGTATTCTCTTGGCAGCATTTGACGGTCAAAAATGGTTCCCATTTAGTTACGCCGGCCAAAAATATTTCCACCTGGTTAAACTATGCCATCTCTTTTAGGTATAATAATTGTTTTGTCAAGTTACGGTTGTCCAAGTACCCGTGTGCCGAAAATCAGCACCTCGCACAACCAGATTACTACATAACAGCTCACCGCAAAAGCCTTTGACGGCCAAACCGTGTGTTGGCCGGCAACTTAGTTTTCTCGGTTTGGAAGCCACCTTCCGTAAAGTTGTTTCAAGTGGAAGTACAGTGCACTAGTCCCTTCCTACCTGTAAAGTCTCCATCTCCCTCGACAAGTGGTATTCTCTTGACAGCCTTTTCACAGTAAAAACCGTTTCCCATTCAGTTACGCCGCCCAAACCAAATTTCCACCTGGTTTCCCTATGCCACCTATTTTTGCTATTATAACTGTTGTGTCAAGTTACGGTCATGTCCAAGAACCTGCGTGTCTAAATCTGCACTTCGCACAGCCCGGTTATAACACAACATTTTTTGTGTCCATTATGGGATATTCCTGACGGCTTTATTACTTTATTCGTTCGAACCATAACTTTCACACTTGCTGTCTTAATAAAACTTGGCCCACTTAGTGCACGAATTTAGTGAACATCTCACTCGCCTCCAAATATCATCGACCCACCAACTTTACAGCGACGAGCGAAACAAATTTCCCACTGAGAGCGATTACGGTGGCGGCCATCTTGCTTTTCGGAAAATTGCCCAAACCCCTTTTTCGACCGCAACTAGAGAAATTTTCCCTATTGACGATTTAAACTTAATATATAAGAAGAGGAGAATAGCTAAATGCCCTTCTTAAATCTGCCCCAGCACTCATGCAACGTCATCCTCAACTTATTGGCTTAAAAAGCAAAAGTTCCGCCCGTGCGCGCTTCCGCCGCCACAGCTTCGCACGCGAAAAGGCGCCGCAGGCTGCTGAGCGCGCCTCGCTGTCGAACGCCAGCTCCTCCGCTAGCGGCGCTACGCGCGTTTTTCAAAGCGCCCCCTATAGTTCCCGCACGGAGTGTATACCGCCCACATAGAGTTATTATAGTGTACGCTAGAGGTTCAAGTGGCGCTAGTGTGCTGACGCAAATTGAAGCAGACAGCAACCAGTCGAAAACTGACTTCCGGTAATGCATTCCTATGGGGAAAAAATGAGTGCATTTTCTCCCTACGCTCGATCATAAGAGCAAATATCCCAAATAATTCGTACGTACTAGGTAGTTTGGAACATTTCTCAGTCAGGCCGACGAAAGAATTGGTCAGTTACGGCGTTTTTCTCTCGAATTCATCGCACTAAAAACGGTGCTAAAACGGCTTCGTACGTGTATTTATGTGCACTGTCGGACACTGTTAGCGCGAACACGACGTCGGCGATTTCCAGCATGAGGGATATACATACCAAACGAACGAAGGACATCTGGAAAATCAAGAGCGGCGGCAAGAACTACGCAGCAACACCGGATCAGTAACTCGCAGTGCATGTACGATCAAAATAAGTTGAAGGCCACGCAATCTATTCCGATATTAAATAAGTAAGTACCGCTTTATTCTTTCTGTCCTGAGCGAAGCTGTGTGTTCTACGTTCACAATAACACCCGCGCGCTAGACATCTTTGAGAACAAGTGCGCGATAAAAGCTGCCCGGTAAAGAAAACTAGAGAAAACAATACGAAGAGACACCTTTCATATCCCACGGACTTTATTCTCTTCGTTGAAGGTTTTTATCCGCTCATGCACGACGGGATCATTTTCATATGGTGACAGGACTGGCATATTATCAATATATAAGCGTCACCGGAATGCTGGCGCGCCTTGAACAACACTCAATATTCGTTTCAATTGTAATTTTGCTTTGAATCGTCGCTTGTTTTTACACACCTGCTGCCGAACACACGTTTGGGACTGAAATGCAGCGAAGTTAAACATCGCTCACTGATGAAGAAAAATGCGCTAACTAAAGCAATTACACTTTTGCAGTGTTAATCAAGGTACATACTATTCGGTACGACCCAAATAACCAAAATGTTCCGTGTTATTTTCCGGTGAAGAGACAAACTGCACGCGCATTTTCCCATAGGAATGCACGGGAGCACTGCAAAAGAAGACTGGTTGCTGTCTGCTTCAATTTGCGTCACGGAAGTCGTGTAGACACTAGCGCCAGTTGAACCTCTAGCGTACATTATAATAACTCTATGACCGCCCATACATCAAAAGTGGTCCCCAAGTGGCAACAAATGACGTCACCGAAGCCGCAGTGTCATGTTGTAAAGCCCCTTGATAAAGGCGTTTTTTACAAGTACCGCCAACCATTGTTGTGGAAATGCGCGAGACACGTGCCACGAGCGGGTGCTCCGCCGCCATTCGCTTCCTAGGGCCGCTCATTTCAGTGCTGCGCCGCCATTTGCTTCAAAGGGCCGCTCGAGACACGGGCCACGTGCGCTCGCGCATTTGACGCTACTTGCAAGACAAACAGAAACATATCGAGGGGCTTTATCATGTTGTTGCCTGTCGCGATCCTGGCGGTTGGCCGTAGAAATGCTGGCGAAAAGCACGAGCGAACGCGAGCGTCGCTCTCGTCACGGCGTCCCAGGAGTCCCAACTTCCGGCTGCTGTATCTTCCGTGGACACTGGAAAGCGGCGTTCAGCAGAACAGGCGTCTGCCACATACACCTCAGCTATTGGGACGCCGCCAGGATCGCGACCGGCGACAGCATGACACTTCTATGACGTCATCAGGCGGAAATCGAGGGACCACTTTTTTGGCTGCGGTAAACACACCAGTCGGAGACGCGTTCCAGGCACCTGGAACGCGCCTCCAACTGAACGTAAAGGACACATGCAAAAGAAAAAAAAATTTTTTTAGACAGCTTAGATGGAAAAAGTATGTCATAAAACGATGTTACAACGAAGAAAAAAAATTTAGAGCTATATTTACGGTGCTGTACGAATTTGTAGTTGGCGCTCGCGGGAGCCGCCGCTGGTCACGTGGTAGGCCCGCGCGCCGCCGCGCTGCGTCGCCGCGCGTTGAAGGAACGCCGCTTCAACGCGTTTCTCCACGCCGCCGTCGCCCAAGTTCGTCTGCTTCGGGGCGCCGCCGCCGTCGTCTGACCGGCGCACAGGTTATCACGTCTGCTTGCGCTTTTTCAGGAGTTTCCTTTGGGCTCTAAAAGTTACTTATTTATCTTAGTTTTTTGTTATACTTCAAACAAAGATGAATAAGTTACTTTTAGAGGCCATAGGAAGCTTCCGAAAGAGCGCAAGCACCACGTGACAAATATGGGCCCGTCAAGGGCCACTTTTCCGCGGCGCCCGGCGGCGCCAACTACAAATTCGTATAGCGCCGTAAATATAACTCTAAAAATTTTGTTTCGTGGTTGTAAAATTGTTTTATGATATCCTTTTTCTATCTAGGCTGTTAAAAAAAAAAATGTTTTTTCCTTTTCATGTGTCCTTTACGTCCAGTCTCTGCTCTCCGTCCAGTTAAAGGGGCCCTCCGGAGCGTTCTGCGATGGTCTATTTATGGCGGTAACTTAATCTACAGGCCCTAAGGACCCTAAAAATCATAAAATTACGGTCATGCGCGGCGGATTTCCCTATTAAAGTTGCTATCAAAGTCCCCGGCACGCTCCCCTTCCTGAGATGACCCCGGAAAACGGGAGGGGCATCTCTTTACGCGTCAGCCAATAGCAAGCGAAGGATTCCGGCGTCACTGCGCGTCACCAACGCGGCCCACCGCCGACCCGCGGAGGAATCTTTCGAACACGCGCGGACCGTCGTCAAGGGACCCGGACTTTGTGTTCGGCAGTCGTCGTTCGTCGCACCGCACCGTTGCGCTGCTACTGCAATACGCAGTCGCATCCCACAGATGACAAGGAAAAGTTTGACTCGTTTACGTGGAAGGATCGCAAAGCTGGCTTCGGAGTCGGGATACACGGGAAGAAGGAACATGCGTCCCGCAAACGTACGCCCGCAGACGCTCCGGGAAGCAGACGAGCCGACGCGCCGACGCATCACCCCCTAGCAACAAGCTTGCGGGGAGAAAACATAGTTCGCTGGTTTTGGAGCGATAATTGCGGACTATGTTTCCTGCACCACAATCAGTTTACGTTTTTCTCAAACTCTAATTTACAACGAGCTTAAAAAGTTTTGCAATAATAACGTTCGCATTCACCGCGAGATGCAGCATTTCCATTGGTCAAGTTTTAGCGATGGGCAGGGAATGGGGGATTGTCTTCCAAGAGAAAATAGTCCCGATATATTTCTTCTGCCATCTGCTTAATAAACGGTTTTGTAATCTAAAACTTTTTATACATATTAACTTGCACTTACTATGCAATATAACAACATAAACAGACGATCCGCTGAAAGCTCCGGAGGGCCCCTTTAAGGCCCCTGTATACTGAAAGGTAGTGCAAACCATTGTCTGAAATGGGGAAGAGAAATTTCTCCTCGCGATGCCCTTTCCCTCTCAAAAGTTATCTTTCCCTTCGCGTCAATTGGATCTGGCGCGACACGTGACCGTTGTCTTCCCATGATCCCGCGCGATTCGGTCGTCTGCTCGAAATCAACGCCATCACTGAGCCAGGCGATGCGGCGGCTCTGTTGTTCGCGGCCCGGCCGTAGGTTTTTTATATTTCACCAGAACCTCGGTGGCAACGGGATGCCATCATGCTGCGCTGTATATATCACAAACAGCATTGCGAAAGGAAAGATGATTTTTTGCCGTTTCGACGGGAAAGGAAAATCTTCAACGGCGAAGACAATGACTCCACCGAATCGGTCGGAAAAGTTTCGAGTGCCTCCGAGGGAGACTTTGCGAGGTAAGTTACTGTCAGACTGAGTCGTATTACCTGTCTCTTTCGGTCTCGCCGATGAAGATCGCCTAGTACGGTTATGAGATGAGAAAGACACGGAACTATATTACCGTCACGAAGAACTTATACACGTCTTTTCGCGCGTATTTGAGCATAGAAACGGACTCACTCACTCTTAGCTCGCTTGCATTGAGTCGGCCGAGTTTAAACGATGCGCGAGAGACTAGGGTGCCACTAAGATAAAGACGGTTGTAGTGTTACCGCGTGCATCTTGCGTCAGTGAAAGGAGAGTCACCAACGATCGAGCACCTCGCGATTTTGTTTGTGCAACATATTCCCGCGATCGGTGCTTCACAAATGGCAACTAAAAATATGCGATGCTGCATTTATTTTTCAGGATCACTTCACGAACGATCAGTTTGTGCCAGTGATCTTGGCAAAGACTGGCTTCAAGAAACTCAAGCCATACGCAGATCCTTCTATTTTTTCACACCCATCTCTTCCGAATGTGCAATATTTTGCCTCGTAGCAATAAGTATTTTCTTGTCTTCATCTTTGTATGTGATTGGTGTTTTGTGATGAATAAAACATCAGTTATTGACAGTAAAAAAAAAAATTCTTTTGTCTTTAAAAGGCTTTGCTGAAGGATCTCTCTGTCTTCGTTTTGTAACTCACGCAGTAAGGTACGCCCGCGGGCGTGCGGCAAAGCTTATGCGCTTTGAGAGTGAACTCAAGGCTGTACCTTGTACGTGAACACGTCAAAACACTAATATATGTGATAAATGAGAAACGTGCTGGCAAGGCATCCGAGCACACGCAGTTTTTCATTTTAACGAAGCGGATACAAGTGAGTGTATTTGATTATTTGACGGGTAGTTCTATGCACGAGACGCGTAAACAGCAGACGTCGCATATTCCTCCGCGCGCATGTTCACAGTTGCAGGTAGTATTCGACGCTTATAAAATGTGTATGAAGTAAACCAAGCTGCTGGATTGACAAAACGATAGGTGATGAAAAAAATTACCGAAAAGTCCAGCTTTACACGCGTAGTGGTGTTATTTATTTCCAAACTGCAGCAATGCCGATTCTCCAAATGCACTTCGTACAAGATACTAAAACGTTTTAGTAGAGCGTACGCTAAGAATTGCGAGCCTTGCGGAGGCGTTCCCAATTGAAGCTCAAAGCGAAGGCACGAGCTCCCGCTAGCAACGCAGTTCTTGCCCACGAAATTCTATTTAGACGCAAGGAGAGGTGCATTCTATCGTGTGCCTGCTCTCAGCTTTTGCTGCAATAAACGGGTAAACGAAATATATTTTCGCAGTGCATGCCGATGTTCCAAAAAAACTCAACGGCTTTTTTTTTTTTAATTGTTTGCGCTTAGCGGAATAGGAGAGAGCTTGTCTTCACGTCCGAGCGATTCCAACTCTGCTCGTGCATTATATTTGCCGATAGAGACGTCTTCCCATACTTTGTAACTCCAATGAAGGTGAACAAACACTAGTTTCCTCATATTAGGAAACAAGACTCTCTTTATATTAAAAAAAAAAATGAAAAAAGCCGTATTTCATAAAGTGAACGGCCCGGCACCCCGTTGTGCCCGGCACACAAGCGCGGGCCTTGCGGGCCCCGCTCAGACAAGGGGGGGGGGGGGGGGGGGGGGGGGGGGCGTGGGGCGGACAAAGGGCGAGGAGGATTGCCGTCGATGGAAAGGAGGAAAACGAGGGGAGAGGAGGAATTGCGCTACCTTACGTCCAGTCAGACGTCCAGTTAGAGCTCGAACTCTACGTCCAGTTAAAGGCCGCTGTACAAACGGGACGTTCTGCAGGGAAGAACCTTCTCTCCCGAAGCTGGAGACGGGGAGGGAAAAGGCCAGCGTTGGGTGGAAAGGGTGTCTAGAGAATGGGATTAGCCTCGGGGCGAGGCCATCCTCTCGAGAGGGAGTGCGGACGGAACATAGCTGCCGTTGGGGTTCCGGCTACCAGGTGGAAGATAAGCTTGTCAAACGGCGACCTCGGATGCGAGGACGGGCACGTCAGAGAATTTGAAAATAGCTGCTTGATTAGCTGGACGACCCAGTGCGGTCTACTGGCTCTAGAAGGTGACTCGGATGAAGAAAACTCGTTTTGCTCCAAAATTCTAAAAGCACTCTGGAACGTGAACTCTTGCCACAAATAAAAATAACACATACATGAAAAACTACGAAGGCACCTAAGCTTTCTCCTATGATGTGAAAATGCGCGAGCATTACAGGCAGAGTTATGTTGGCGCAACTTGCAATAAAGAAAGAAAAAAAAAAGTTATGTCGGCGCAACTAGGCGCAGCGAATAGCGCGCTAGTTTCACGATCAAGAGGGCCTAGCTTCGAAACCGGGCAGGGGATGATTTTTTCTCGTGTTCGTTTTTTATTTCGTTTATTTTTTTTTTGTTCGGTCACGTGACAATAAAAATCACATGAACAGAATTTTTTTTTGGCCACGTCGCCAGAGATTTTTTTTTATTATTATTACTTCTTTTCTTCTGTCTTTTTTTTTTCCCTTTTTTTCGGTTTACGCTCCTTTTTGCAAAACTCTTTGCACCTATTTCGCGTTACATTAGCGTTAGCCAACTCATTTTATTTATGGCAGGGAATTCTGTCGTACGTATCTTATGTTACTATTACCAACCCTGGCTTACAATACGCATAGAGAATTTCGTCCGGCAACCAGTTTGGGAATGACGAGGCCAAATTTGTGTTATAATTTTTTTGAGGTATAAGCATAATTTCGGCCTCGCTATCCGTCGGTCTCTATGATTGGCTCTTCAAGTATGTTTTGGGAAGGCAGACGACTGGCATTTTTAGTGTGCACGTGTGTCGACCAGAGTGAACATTGCTGAAGCGCCTCCAGTGTGATTTTGGCCGTAAATAACTGGAGGCCCCGGGCAAACCCACCCAATGTAGAAAAGTATCTACCTTTCTCGTTTCATAGAGAGCTATGAAAGGGACGAATCCCAGCCGAGTCAAACTAGAGGCTTGCAAACGCAATCGTGTTGACAAAAGCTCCAAGGAGTTTGTATGACTCTCTCTGGCAGTGTGCAGAGGGTAAAGGCACGGAGGTAATATATGCTTTCGCCTAGTCACCTCGCAAACGGTTGGGTATTGGCTGCAGAGATCCATTTCGCTTTGTTTTATTACCGGGATTATATCTTGATTTCTGTGTTCCTAATTTCACAGACAGAACGAAATCGCTTTTCTCGTGTGGCGTCACGGCGGCGAGACAGAAATCAATCAGTGTACCGGAATTCGACGCTTGTGCTCGTTCTATAGCGCTTCTAAAAACCGTGTGATCACGGCTGTCCAATTAACGTCAACAATGCATAAACTGCAGTTACTTGTACTCGTATTGCATCGTGAGGGAACGACTATGACTGGGTAAACAGGAATAGGGAGAATGGGTGCGTGTGATTTGTTGAAGTTAAAATTGAAGTTAAATTTGTTGAAGTTAATTTGTTGAACCAGCTATATGAGTTTTCAGACGGTATATCCCTTCCAAGTATGCGATTCGTGTTCTGCCAGTGGTGCCTCAGCTAAATTAAAAAAAACAAAATCCACGTTGAAAAAAAAAAAATGTTTACGGTGACTCGAGCCGCTCCCGCGCCGAATCATGTTTCACGTAAGCGTAATCTTGGGGTCGATGCACGACGAGTTGTCTTCAATCATAAAAATAGTTTGATTACGATTATTGGCAGCGCTAAGAATTTGAAAGCCAAGCAGTGAAGACAACGGTGTTCTTATAAATATTATATACATTTTATTGTACACTGTTTGACTACGCTGCCGTTGTTATGTCCTTCAATTATTGGCTAGCTTGTGGCGGACAGGGAAGTCTTGCAGGACCATATGATAGGACCTATACACTAAACCTGCCGCACTTCAAAAAATGTTAGTCCAATGCATACAAGCTTGTTCAAGGCGGACGGAGCGTTGCGCATCCGGCAAAGCGCATACGGTCGCTGCCCGCGGCGTTTTTTTTTTTTTTTTTTTTTTTCGGGCAGCGAAATAATTTTTAGTCAAGCAGTAGGCCCCCTCTTCGGCGGGCTAAGCCGGATTAACGGAAGCGTCTCCTAATCCATTCTCCATGTTGTCCCCTCGGGGGAGGGCGGTAAACAGGTGGGGGAGGGCGGTGAAGGAACGAAAGGAGGGCAGGAGAGGAGGAAACGCAGAAAAAGTGGAAAGCGCGAACTGTACGGCGGCCTTTAACGTCCCTGGATATTTTTTCGTTTTTAAAACATCGAGGGACTTTACGTCCAGTGAATACGTAGCGCCATCTCTGGATAAAGCAAAGAAACATGGCCGTCGTTCGGTGTCTCCCCGACAGCTGCCGCTCCGCCGTTAAAAAAAAAAAAATCAGCTCGGAGCAGAGGTCGGCATTTTAGGTCGCCCTCACTCACCCTCACCCTCACAGCTACACTCACCTTCAGCCCCTCACTCACGCTCACAGTCACACTCACCTTCAGCCTTTCACTCACCCTCACTGAACTCGCGGCCCTCACGCACTCACCGCCCTCACGCCCCTCACGGCCCTCACGAGGAGGTGTTGCCTCACGCCCCTCACCGCCCTCACGGCCCTCACGCCCCTCACGAAACTCATGACCCTCACGAAACTCACGGCCCTCACGCACTCATAGCCCTCACGCCACTCACCGCTCTCACGGCCCTCACCGCCCTCACGGCCCTCACGCCACTCACCGCCCTCACGCCGCTCACCGCCCTCACGGCCCTCACACCCCTCACGCCCCTGACGCACTGATGGCCCTCACGCCACTCAGGCCAGCTTCAGATGGGGCAATTTCGCCCAGAAACTTTACGTCGCAACACCAGCAACACGGGCCGCCCGCGAACACACGCAGCAACCAATTGCTGCAATTTGCCATTGTCATCATAAAAATTTATTTTTCTTGCACTATTTAGACACAATTACGCGTTAAAAACGTGTTTTTATGCATTTAAATCTCGTTAAGAATACTGATGCACCTTTCTGAAACAGTTTACTTCCAAAAAACGATAGATTTCAAACCAGAACCAAGTCTTTCGGTGTCATCATCACCGGCACGAGGTATCACGTGAAAAATTTGCGTCCCTGATTGGATGCAGCCTCTTCAAACGTATTCGAATTGCTCCGAGTTGCTTGCTTATTTCGAGTCGGACCCGATCTCAGCAATTCGTGTCGGTTTAGGGAAAGCTAGAGAACAACCGGTCATTAACACCAAAATTGCTGAGAGAGATGCTCGATCTGAAGGGGGCCTCACGCACTCACCGCCCTCACGCACTCATGGCCCTCACACCACCTCCTGCACTCATCGCCCTCACGGCTCTCATGCCACTCACTGCCCTCACGCACTCATGACCCTCACACCCCTCACGCACTCACCGCCCTCACACCACTCACGCGCTCATGGCCCTCACGCCACTCACCGCCCTCACGCCCCTCACGCACTCATGGCCCCCATACCCCTTACCGCCCTCACCACCCTCATGGCCCTCACGGCCCTCACGGCCCTCACACCCTTCACCGACCCTCACTCACCCTCACCTCACCTGTGAGGATGAGGGTGAGTGGGGTGAGTGAGGGCCCCCATGAGTGAGGTTTGCCGAGGTATGGCTCGGAGTTCCAACTTGAAATTTTAGCACAACAATGTGACCAGTCAAAGACATTTTCGAGGAAAGTTGCTATAAGATCCGTCAAGTTTTTGATTTTTGCTATCCGTTTTAGCGTTTTAGCGTGTAAATTTTACTTTTAGCGAGTTCGTTTCACGGCACTCGTGCCCACGCGTGCCCACTCGCAGCGTGGAAGGGGTTCGTTTCGGCTGGCACTCCACGAGTGGTTGCACTCTCCGAGTACGTTTCAGCGCTGAAAACCCCACGCGTGCATGCACTCGCTGCACCGAGAAAATCGGGAGTGCGCCAAAATGCAATCCCGTCATGCCTCGCTCCGGTCGAGCCGGCGAGGAGCGGGAGCAGACGACAAGGGTTCGTCTGCTACGATGTGTCGCGGAACCGAACGGGAAAAAAAGTAGATTTTCTGATAGAAATCGCGTACCGCGGGCAACGAAATGAAACGCGAGCTTGAATTGGTGAGCGTCTGCTATTTCACGAAGGAAGTAAATGGCAACCCGTGATTTGTTTGCAGGTTTTAAATCGCTCTGTTGCCGTACAAACGCTGAAATATACCAGTGTGTAAAGAAATGCTTAGAACAAACGCAACAGCGTCCCCCGAGATGTCTATCACCATCCGTGTGCGGGTGAAAAATTCAACATTTGTCGAAAAAACTCCCCCAGCAGAAACCTCTGACTGCCCAATAAGCATCAGAGAAAGCTAAAGATGGAGACTTTACCCGAGGATTGGGCAACATCATCATGTTTAACATTTACTTACGTCAGCTAACTTGCCCCGTCGTATTTTGTTCGAGAAAGCTCTCGTTCTCGACGCCCACGCCAAGGCTAATATCTAATCCACCTATAATGACGATCCAAATCGAAAGTCCCAGTTTTGCTGGATATTCCAACAGGCTAGTTTTAAGCCGTACCCTTTCAGTGGTTCACGCATAATACCATGCTGAAACGGATCAAGCTTCTGCTCGGGCAGCATCATCAGTTTTCTTCAGTGTAAACGGTTATAAGAATTGAAAGATCGCAACCAGCTGCTTTGTAGACAGCTGGTTGCGGAAATTTACGCCGTCTGTAATTATCTCTACGGCAGCCTAGCTGCTTGAAGTCATCGCAACTATAAACTACAGGTTGCAGCGACCAGCGTTTGTAGATAAACGTTGGTAGCCGACCGCATTCTCGCATTCCCACGCATCATTCCGAACAGAAAGGCGCTAGTTTCGGTTTGAAGTCGGTACCTTTTCTACAACATAGATGGCGGCAGCATCAGTCTTCTGCATTCGGTGCATTTGGCGAGTTCGTTTGAGTCCAGTTTTCCGTGCAACACTCTGTGAGTGCGATGCATTCTGGGAGAGAACTCGAACGGTGCCGGTGCGTGTGAAACGAACTCGCTATTTGTGACATCCTGTACTACAGAGCCCAAAAAAAATCTGTCAAGCATTTAACAAACTATGTGCTTTTAAATTAATCTTCAAACTCGGGGCCTTCCAACCGCCTCGGTAGCGCAGTAGGCAGCGCGTCAGTCTCATAATCTGAAGGTCGTGAGTTCGATCCTCACCCGGGGCAGGCGGTGTCACATTTTTGCAGTTTGTTGTCAAAAAATGACCGAGTAAAAGAAAATCAATATCTGCACTAATTGCGCGGCCAACGACATCCTTATTTTTTTTCTTTCTCTTTCTAAACTTTAACCCGGCAGCAGAAAATATTTCCGCACAGATGCCAGTCTCGCAACGCAAGTCAGTGTGGTTCAATCCCTACCCTTGCCCGTTTGCGTAGATCTGGATCAGCATCGTACCGGCGTGCGGTCGTGTATCACTATTGCGTGATGCGCGTTAAAAGGCTAGCGGTTGTACTGGTTGTTGAGGCGAACTAATTTCCGGCTGTATAAACATAAGCACACCAATTTTAACCATGTTGAATTAACCTGAGACTGGGGTAGAGAAGAAACATCAAAACGTAGAAGAGACAGAAAATAGACAGGACATCAAAACGTAGAAGAGACAGAAGATAGACAGGAGGCGTCCTGTGTATTTTCTGTCTCTTCTACGTTTTGATGTTTCTTCTCTACCCCAGTCTCAGGTTAATTCAACATGGTTAATATTCACCAGCTCGCCTGCACCCTAACGATTTTTTCTACAGCAATTTTGTTTCATTTCAAATCATTGTGGCGTACGAGGAGGTAGAGAAAATGGTCAGCCAGAAGCTTAGAGTTATGGCCAGAAGTGCTAAACTATGACGCACTCAAACAACACTAAAGCAGGAAAGGAAGGTTTCATCATAGGGTTTCATTCAGAGCCGTGTATAGGTTTCATACAAGTGCGACCCCTCATTTATGGTCAGCGTGGTGTTGGGCCACTTTGCTCTTTCGGACTGCCCTGGGGCTGAGCGGCTGAACGACTTAACTGACGATAAAAACTGACCGATTATCTTGCTGACCAAATTGTTGTTGTTCATTTTGGGACGAAGGACGGGATTGTGGGCAAAATCGAGCACACAAAATATTATTACACTCGTTCCTAACACACCTAGCAGGTGGCACAACTAACCACCCCAACACCGAACTTAAAAGCATCTGTCTATGGGACACACATTGTTATCAGTGTTGCCAATTTAGCGGTTTTCCCGCTAAGCTTAGCGGTTTTGGTTTTGTTTGGCGGGATAAATTATTGTTTTGCGGGCGGCGGGATTTTTAGCCGGTTTTATGTAACCTTGGCGGTTTTTTAGCGATATAGAAGTTATATCGATTTACTGTCAACTATGCACCTTTAATATCCATAATGATAAGGATAATAAGCAAGGAGGTTAGAAGTACTAGGAGGGGGCACGTTGCAATATTGGTGAAGCCTAGTCATAAAAAGTTTAAACGATTTTGTGCCCAGCGTGACCGCAGATCTGCCTGGCGATTGGTGCGCGTGACATGTCACGTGCGAGATGGATGGTTGATTGTAGGAGGATCCTTGCAGGCTTGCGCGCGCTCCGTCCGGTAGGTTTTATGAGATCGAAGGCTAGGTTGTGGTGTATTCTAGTACACCATAGCTAGACGAAGGCTAGCTACGGTCACGTGGTGTGGTGAGAGTAAGGAGGAAAATGCGAAAGAGGCGAGGTGTCAAGGGAGCATGGCTTGCGGAGGCTACGCGGCTGACGTCATGCCCTCTCCTACCCTTCTATTCTCCATGATAATAAGCCACAGTCGTCTTCGCTTACTCTCAGTAATGTTCTGGTTTGTGAGAGTAACGCCTGTGACGTCATCAAAACATTAAGTCGAGTACGCTCAAAAGTTTAGAAACGACTAGAGGTTCCTGGTGATAGCAGACGAGCCAGGTGTCGCTATTTCGAAACAGAACTATCTGCGAAGAGTGTGGATTTGGTCGCGCACGCTGCAACGAAGAAGCATGTTTCGGCCGCTGCACCTTTCTCCTCTGGTAGCAGACGACTCTACGAGTTGAATGGGTCTTACCGCTCATTCACACTGGAAGCGGATCCGCGTTCGCAAAGCGGTTGCGAGCGCGGTTATATAAAGATCGAGTACAATTGCACGCGCACTCGATGACATCAAGTACGCGTGCAATTGCACTGGATCTTTATACAACCGCGTCCGCAACCGCTTTGCGAACGCGGATCCGCTTCCAGTGGGAATGAACTCCGTGCGACGCGACTGGCGCGCCGCCGCGCGGCCATTACCGAAGGTAGGCATTGAGAACCCCAGAGAAAACGAAACCGAAACCACGCCACGTACGTTGGTACGCATTGAAGTCGAAGCGGTGCTGTTGCGCTGGGTTCACAGCATGAAGTGCTGCCGGTGCTGCGTCGTTAAGTACTTCAATAGTTATGCGTCGTATCTCGTGGGGACGTTTCACAGTTTTTCACCTCGCTGATGTTTTGTGGGACAGCGACAACGATGGACCCGTGCCGTACTACGCGAGAAATTCAGTCTTCCGATCATATCTGCCACTGTGTCGGCACGGCTGACATATTCTACACTGCCGCTTTACGCTCTGCGTTTGTTTTCGTACCAGTGACGTCTATATGTGTTAGCGCCGATGGGACGAACTGAAATGCCATCCCAGACTCGCGGGTATGCAGTGCCAATTTCGTTGGAGGAATGCCCTCCAAAGGAGTTTCGTGCCCATCGTACGTGTCGATGATATTTCTGGACAAGTATGGCACGCAATCTGTACTTCATGTAGAAAGATTCGAACGGTAAAAAAAAAAAAAAAAAGTGACAAATATGATTCTAAGGAAAACTACAATGAAACTCGGAATCACTGGAGAATCGACGATTGAGTATGGAAGTTTATGTGGTGTGCTTTCTTTTTTGATCAGCCTCCTTTTGAATGTGGAAACACTGACACCCCGAGTTCTGTAGACAACGATTTTTTTCTCGGCTTTAGAGCCACCTATCACAAAGTTGTTCGAACTGGAAGTATCGCCCACTTGTCCCTTTCTATACCTGTAAAGTGTGCACCTCCCACGATGAGTGGTATTATCTTGACAGCCTTTGACGGTCAAAACTGGTTCCCATTTAGTTACGCCGCCCAAACTAAATTTCCACTTGGTTTCACTATCCCACCTCTTTTTGGTATAATAAGTGTTGTGTCAAGTTACGGTCATGACAAAGTACCTGTGTGCTCAAAGTCAGCACCTCGCGCAACAGGTTATTACACAACAGCTGACCGCAAAAGCCTTTGGCGGCTAAACCGTGTGTTGGCCGACAACTTTGTTTTCTCGGCTTTAGAACCACCTTTCATAAAGTTGTTTCAATCGGAAGTACAGTCCACCAGTCCCTTCCTACCTGTAAAGTCTCCGCCTCACACGACGAGTGGTAGGCTCTTGACAGCCCTTTCATGGTCAAAACCGGTTACCACTGGGTTACACCGCCCAAACCAAATTTCCACCTGGTTTCCCTATGCCACCTATTTTTGGTATAATAAGTGCCGTATCATGTTACTGTCAAGTCCAAGCACCTGTGTGCCCAAATCTGAACTTCGCACAGCCCGGTTATAACACAACATTTTGGGTCCAATATTGTACGGGATGTACAGCTTTATTTCTTTATTCGTTAGAAACATAACTTCCACACGTGCTGTCTTACTGAAACTTGGCACACTTAGTGCACAAACTTAGTGAACATCTCACTCGCCTCCAAATATCATCGTTTCAGCAGTTCCGTTTACAGCGACGAGCCAAACAAATTTCCCACTCAGAGCAATTATGGTGGCGGCCGTCTTGCTTTTCGTAAAATTGCTCTAACCCCTTTTTCGGCCGCAACTAGAGAAATCACCCCTAATAACGACTCAAACTCCATATATAAGAAGTGGAGAACAGCTAGATGCCCTTCTTAGGTCTGCCCCAGCACTCATGCAACGTCACCCTCAACGTATCGGCTCAAAAAGCAAAAGTTTCGTCCGTGCGCGCTTCCGCCGCCACAGCTTCGCATGCGAAAAGGCGCCGCAGGCTGCTGAACGCGCCTCACTGTCGAACGCCAGCTCCTCCGCTAGCGGCGCTACGCGCGTTTTTCAAAGCGCCCCCTATAGTTCCCGCACGGAGTGTTCCCTTGCCATGTTCGTATGGTGACCTGGGTAGAGATCAGTGACCTGGGTGAACTGTGGCGTGGCGCGACAGATTTCTAGTCAAAACAAAAGGAAAGCTTCCTTTCAGATGGCATTGATATGATCTTTACTGTTATTATAACTCTGTCAAGAATTAAAGCAAAAAGGAAAAAAAGTATAAAAAATCGTTTTACGCTGTGTTTTGAATTTAGCGGTTTTTTAGCGGTTTTCGGGATTCCGACTGCGGGTTTTCAATTGTTGAGTTGGCAACACTGATTGTTATAGTTGCGTAAGCAAGAGCAACTCGCTTTGAACGATCGCTACTCATTGCAGGGCGTCAAGTTTTGCTGCGTTCATTTAGTGTCCGAAATGGACCCAGAACACAAGAGAAAGCTGAAGGACCCTGACATAATCGCTCGTCTTGTGCCCATAATCGACTTCAATGTCCTCGCTCCGCGGTTAGTGAACAAAAGGGTTCTTACAATCCCCATGGTCGAAGACATACTGGTAAGAAGTTTAGGATTTCTCTTTTAACCGCCGGTGACTCGACGTGCCAAGACACGAAATAATCATCATGTTTTGCGGGATAGATCCTTGTCTTGATCGTAGTCTCTATGCGCTCTAGTGTCACTCTCGCAGCATTCCAATTGCAGTTGTCTCGGATGACATCTGGGTCAAGCTATTGCGTCGACAAGCCTTTACGTTGTTGATGTCGCCCCTGTTGGTCAACGAAGTTTGCTAATTTCCTCCCATTTCTACAAATTTCCTGTCAGATTTTACTTGGAGGCTCCCCACATACTGTCGTGCAAAGCCTGAAAGCAAGAGCAAAACACGCAGCCAAATGGCTACGTGCACAGACAGGCAGGACAAAAACAAAGACGTTGGAAACGATTTTCAGAGCCGGCATGCATTGGTTCCAGAAGTGTAGGCGTGCACAGTCACTTCTGCTGAACTTCAGGTGCGCAGATAGTAATAATAATTATCGGAGTGTCTAGACTTCCTTCCTGACAGAACAATACCAGACGCAGCAGAGTTCTGTTCGGAGAGAACGATAGCAGGCAGTGGCACAGTAGAGTTCCGTCCAGGCGGAACAAGAGCAAGCCCCCTGTGGAGTCTCGTTGGTTCCGTCTTGAGGGCCCAGCAGAGAGAGAGCGAGAAAGAGAAGGAGGGGGGGAGGCTAGACTGCTGTAAAAACAAACAGCTGGAATTGCGCTCTAGCTTTTGGCAGCTTCAAGAGTTAATTACGCATTTAAAAAAAAAAAACAATGTATATAAGACAAATTGTGAAGACTGATTGCCAAAGCTGTGGCATAGCTCCGTGGTAACTTGGCCCCTTCATTCGCAGCAGACCCAGGATCAAACCCGAAGGGTGATAGGCATACTTTTTTTTGTTTGTTAAATATATGGCGATATTTACAACATGTTTTTTTTTTTCTTAGAACTATCACTGTAAAGAGCATATACATTGTCTACGAAACGTCGCAGGACGATGGAGAGAACTCTACTGCTGACTATCGTTCCGTCTGTACGGAACCCTATCCACAGCCAATAATTATAATAACCTTTATTTGCTCAGGAGAGCAGCACCACCTCAGAAAGGTGGTGCCGCTCTCCTGAGCCCATACTTTGGAGGCCCGCGGTGTCGTGTCCAGCAATGGTGATAATCTGATGACAGATAAACTAGTGACTACTATAGTTCACGCAAGGTGTACCAGAGTCAAGTGCCCATTCATAGTCAGTAAATTTTTCAGTCTCGCTGAATAAGGCATAATTGTCTGCTGCCAGAAACGAGCTTAGAGGACGGTTTCAAAGAATTTCTAGGGTATAATACTTGCCCCAGATTAACTTTACTCGATTCTAGAGAAAGGCCTGAAAAGCAAAACAAAAACAAACTGCATTAGTTCTTTCTTTACGCACAAGTTTCCTTCCCAGGCGATTTGTTGGAGACCTGCTGGTCTCTTTCATTCAGGATGCACAAAAGTGGCTTTTGGTCCTGCTTTTCTTTTTCTTTAAGACATTGCCTCGCTCCAATCTTAGAAAACCCAGAGGTTGTTGGTGTGCATCTTCTGCTTCGGCGATACAAGAGTGCTTAGTGTGAAACTTCCAAAGGCAAGAAACACAGTCTTCAGGTGTCTGGTTCCTCCCAAGAGCCTGTAGTAAAGATGTTCTTTTTTCGAGATTGCACCGGGACCCGACGACGGAGGCAGCTGATGGTCGCTGACGGAAGAGTGAACGACAGGACTCTGCGGATAGGGGGAAGAAAAAAAACACGTCTATTTACAAGCGAAGCTCATTTTCGAATGTCTCCTAAAAGGTTACACCACGTGCTGTCCTCGTCTTCTTCTCTTCTCGAAAACGTCCCCTGCCCCAGCTCGCACGAGCGTCGCCAGTTCACCCACACACCGGGGCACACGTGCAAACGTAAACACGCCAAGAAAAAAACCTGTTCCCGCGTCCTTTCACGGTGATGGCGGGCCGATTCTCACACTTCCCGACTAAGTATATTTTTTAGACCCAAAATGTCAAAAATAATATATAACAACTAAACTCAAATGCGTACGCATATCAGACACACCTTACACAGAGTTTGTGACTCAACCCGTCAGAATCCAAACAATCAAAAAAAAATTTACACCAAAATGCAAATCACACGCCAGTAAAGTGATTCTTACTGTGCCCGCCAAGGCTCCAAAGCAGTGACAAATCTCGCGCCTAGACTAGCGCAGCATCTAGCCTCCTAGCCTAGGCCTCTTTGTCGACAGGTTATTCAAGCCACCCAGATTTCGGCGGGGCTTGAATCGGACGGTGTGTAGCTGGTACCGGAATTTCTCCGCTCAAGAGCGACGACAGTTTATACTCTGTCTTGAGTTACGAATCAGAAAGGGGCCTCGCAGGCGGTCGCCGTTGTCGACGTCTTCTGCACTCCCAGCTCTCTCATACGTGGCCGGCTGGCAGGTGGTCGAGTCTTCATGGGCGCCCCTAGCTATATTCTGGGACATATTCATCTCAAAGACGGTGTCCTCGTCGCTGTCCCCGCTTTCCCTGACATCTTCACCGGCCGGCTGTGACGTTAGCCACCCTAACAAGATGTCCGACTTCTTGTCGACACCCACTTCCCTGCCGGGGTCACTATCAGCTTGCCAGAACGTCTGCCGCCAAAGCAAGATATTCGGTTCTTTCTCGTCGACGACGTTCACGTTCTCGTCGTGATCATCCTCCGCTCGAAGAAACGCCTGCCGCCCAGGCAATAAGCTCGGTCCTCCGTCGTCATCCACGTTCTCGCCATCGTCGTCCTCGGGTCGCCGAAACGCCGTCCGCCGAGGCGATAAGCTCTGTCCTTCGCCGTCGTCCACGTTCTCGCCGTCGTCGTCCTCGGCTTGCCGGAACGCCCACCTCCCAGGAGATACTCTACGTTCTTCCGTGCAACCGACGCCCATGTTCTCAACTTGGTCGTCATTGGCTTGCCAGAACTTGTGCAACCCAGGTAAGATGTCGGGACCGGCCTCGACGTTGTCGAAGTTCACACATGGGTCGTCCTCAGATTGTCGGGACGCCTGCCGCCCAGGCCAAGTGCACGGCCTTTCGTCGTCGACGTTCACCTGCTCGTCGTGGTCATCCTCGGCTCGCTGGGACGTCCTCCAGGCACGCGAGACGTTCAGCTCATTTCTGCCGTCAACGTCCGCCTGCACAGACACGCAGCCGCGATTGTTCTTCGACGACCGCCCCGTGTCGTCGGCCTGTAACAGAATCTGAGGCGCCTCGCGGATCGATGGGTCCCACCTCTTCTGACCTTGGTGGTCCAAGTTGTTACCACCGGTCTTGCCCACCACGGTCGTCACCTTGTCGGGCTCACGGCTGCAATCTTCCTCCACTTTGACTTTCTTGGCGTCTACTTTTTGCTTTTGAAACAGAAGTTCTTCGTCTGGTGTCTTCGTCCGGGGACATTCGCGGGAAAGGTGCCCCAATTCCTTGCATTTAAAACACTTCACCCGATAATATTCAGGTATAATGCCCTGCCTTGGGTTCTCGTGTTTTTCCTTGAGAGAAGCGGTGGTTTCAATAGAGGGCCTCGAGACCTCAGCTCGCGACACTCCGAGCTCTAACAAGACCCGTACTTTGACCGCACCATACCCACTTCTCTCACCCGTGTTCACCCTATTCACTAGTGCACGCATGCTTGTGAAATAAGGTCGTACAAGATATCCTCTGAGCCGCTCAGGGACTTCATATGTCTCGAAGACGTTTTCTACGCCATCAAACCAGCTCGGCACTAATATGTCGGACGACGGCATGGGAGTCAGCACTCCCTTCATCAATCTCGAGAAGCGAAAAACTTCATCTCGGAGGTTGAACTCCATGCCGCCTCCACTGGCTCGCCTTCGGTTTTCTGAGCGTAGATGTTCTAGTTCCAGCTCGAGGCGTAACAGCCGTTCTTTCTCCCTCACTAGTTCTATCTCCTTTTCAATTAAGTTGTCTGATCGGAATCCTCCGTTCCCCTCCCCTTGTGTCTGCGAGTTTGCCCCTAATCCACTCGAAGGTGACGATTCACCTGGCCCGTCAACATTCCTATTCTGACCCCTATTCTGCTCGGGCGTTAGAACCGGCATTCGCCGCTCTGCACTGTCTGTATCCATGGCTGGCACACGTCGAAGAATCACCTTACCGTAAGGTCAACGACTGCCGCTGGATCACAGACGGAGGCCGCTGCTCAGAATAGTCAGGCACGAAAATGATGTCCGAGCTGTAGACTCGGGCGTTCCTCGCTGGAGTGGGACGGCATCTGGTCCGAGGTAGCTCTGTCACCACGAAGTAGCTCGGCGGTCCAGTCTTCTCTTTAGAAGGCTCCACCAGTGCCGCGTCAAGTCGCTGTCCGCCGATTCCGTTGTGAAGATCACGCCGCCGGGGTCCGCTGACGCAATCCTGTCGACTGCGCCAGTTAAGATGTTCTTTTTTCGAGATTGCGCCGGGACCCGACGACGGAGGCAGCTGATGGTCGCTGACGGAAGAGTGAACGACAGGACTCCGCGGATAGGGGGAAGAAAAAAAACACGTCTATTTACAAGCGAAGCTCATTTTCGAATGTCTCCTAAAAGGTTACACCACGTGCTGTCCTCGTCTTCTTCTCTTCTCGAAAACGTCCCCTGCCCCAGCTCGCACGAGCGTCGCCAGTTCACCCACACACCGGGGCACACGTGCAAACGCAAACACGCCAAGAAAAAAACCTGTTCCCGCGTCCTTTCACGGTGATGGCGGGCCGATTCTCACACCTGTCACGACGGATGTCTCCCCGACGTGCTGAACTTGCTTAATGCTGCCTCAAAAGGTTGTCCATTTCAATCGGCTTATAGGCTTTTGGTACGGACCAAGCATCTCACTACGCTCTGCTAATCCTTTCCAATTTTTTGTTTTTTTTTGTTTCTCCCATATGAGGTCTTTCCTTGAGGGCATTTTTTCTAGCCAGGTTGGCCACCCACAAATTTCTGGAATCCTTGAAGCATGCACATAGATCCAGTCAAAGTTCTGAAAAGACACACTCAAAAGCCTCCTTAAAGGCCGCCGTACAGTTCGCGCTTTCCGCTTTTTTTACGTTTCCTCCTCTCCTGCCCTCCTTTCCTTCCTTCACCGCCCTCCCCCACCTGTTTACCGCCCTCCCCCGAGGGGACAACACGGAGAATGGATTAGGAGATGCCTCCGGTTAATCCGGCCTAACCCACCGAAGAGGGGGCCTGCTGCTTGACCAAAAATTATTTCGCTGCTCAAGAAAAAAAAAGAAAAAAGAAAAAGAAAAACGCCGCGGGCAGCGACTGAATGCGCTTTGCCGGTTGCGCAACGCTCCGTCCGCCTTGAACAACCTTGTATGCATTGGACTAACATTTTTCGAAGCGCGGCAGGTTTAGTGTAAGTCCTGTCATATGGTCCTGCAAGACTTCCCTGTCCGCCACAAGCTAGCCAATAATTCAAGAACATAACGACGGCAGCGTATTCAAACAGTGTAAAATAAAATGTATATAATATTTATAAGAACACCGTTGTCTTCACTGCTTGGCTTTCAAATTTTTAGCGTTGCCAATAATCGCATTCAAACTATTTTTATGATTGAAGACCCCTCGTCGTGCATCGACCCCAAGATTATGCTTACGTGAAACGTGATTCGGCGCGGGAGCAACTGAAGTCACTGTAAACTTTTTTTTTTTTTTTTTAACGTGGATTTTGCTTTTTAATTTAGCTGAGGTACCACTGGCAGAACACGAATCGCATACTTGGAAGGTATATACCGTCTGAAAGCTCATATAGCTGGTTGAGTGAATGCAATACTATCGCATTCGTTGAAGCTTGATTTGTTGATTCGAACTTCAACAAATCACACGCACCCATTCTTCCTATTCTTGTTTACCCAGTCATAGTCGTTCCCTTACGATGCAATACGAGTACAGGCAACTACAGTTTATGCATTGTTGACGTTGCACAGCCGTGAGCGCACGGTTTTTAGAAGCGCTATAAAACGAGCACAAGCGTCGAATTCCGGTAGACTGATTGATTTCTGTCTCACCGCCGTGACGCCACACGAGAAAAGCGATTTCGTTCTGTCTGTGAAATTAGGAACACAGAAATCAAGCTATAATCCCGGTGATAAAACAAAGCGAAATGGATCTCTGCAGCCAATACCCAACCGTTTGCGAGGTGACTAGGTGAAAGCATATATTACCTCCGTGCCTTTATCCTCTGCACACCGCCAGAGAGAGTCATACAAACTCCTTGGAGCTATTGTCAACACGATTGCGTTTGCAAGCCGGTAGTTTGACTCGGCTGGGATTCGTCCCTTTCATAGCTCTCTATGAAACCAGAAAGGTAGATACTTTTCTACATTGAGTGGGTTTGCCCGGGGCGTCCAGTTATTTACGGCCAAAATCACACTGGAGGCGCTTCACGAATGTTCACTCTGGTCGACACACGTGCACTCTAAAAGTACCAGTCGTCTGCCTTCCCAAAAGATACTTGAAAAGCCAATCATAGAGACCAAGGGATAACGAGGCCGAAATTATGCTTAGACCTCAAATAAATTATATCACAAATTTGGCCTCGTCATTCCCAAACTGGTTGCCGGACGAAATTCTCTATGCGTATTGCAAGCCAGGGTTGGTAATAGTAACATAAGGTACGTACGGCAGAATTCCCTGCCATAAATAAAATGATTTGGCTGACGCCAAAGTAACACGAAATAGGTGCAAAGAGTTTTGCAAAAGGGAGCGTAAACCAAAAAAAAAGGGGAAAAAAAGACAGAAGAAAAGGAGAAATAAGAAAAAAAAATCTCTGGTGACGTGGCCAAAAAAAATTTTGTTCATGTGATCTTTATTGTCACGTGACCGAACAAAAAAAATAAACGAAATAGAAAAAGAACACGAGAAAAAAACCATCCCCTGCCCGATTTCGAAGCTAGGCCCTCTTGATCGTGAAACTAGCGCGCTATTCGTTGCGCTTAGTTGCGCCAACATAACTTTTCTTTTTTCTTTCTTTATTGCAAGTTGCGCCAACATAACTCTGCCTGTAATGCTCACGCATTCTCACATCATAGGAGAAAGCTTAGGTGCCTTCGTAGTTTTTCATGTATGTGTTATTTTTATTTGTGGCAACAGTTCACGTTCCAGAATGCTTTTAGAGTTTTGGAGCAAAACGAGTTTTCTTCATCCGAGTCACCTTCTGGAGCCAGTTGACCGCACTGGGTCCTCCGGCTAATCAAGCAGCTATTTTCAAATTCTCTGACGTGCCCGTCCTCGCATCCGAGGTCGCCGTTTGACAAGCTTATCTTCCACCTGGTAGCCGGAACCCCCACGGCAACTTTGTTCCGTCCCTACTCACTCTCGAGAGGATGGCTCGCCCCGAGGCTAATCCCATTCTCTAGACGCCCTTTCCACCCAACGCTGGCCCTTTCCCTCCCCGTCTCCAGCTTCGGGAGAGAAGGTTCTTCCCTGCAGAATGTCCCGTTTGTACAGCGGCCTTTAATGCATCTTTAACAATGTGGTCATATCAGAAAAGATTGTCAAGACATATTTTTGTGTCCAAACCCTGGACTTCAGTGGCGTTGCCTCCTCCAACCAGACTAGTTCCACAGGGTTACAAGGTCACCCATGTCCGGATGACGTTACCTTTCTACTCATTTTGAAAAGAGACACCTACTAAATTCCAGGATTGGTCTCGAATTCTCGAAGGCTTTTGACTGCGTTTCTCATCACAGGCTTCTACTAAAACTTGCACAGCTCAACATTCATTCTAATGTCCTCTCATGGATAAAAGACTTTCTCTCAAATAGACTTCAGTTCACTTCCCTTAACAACTCTAACTCCTCTTTTGCCCAAGTGACATCTGGAGTTCCCCAGGGTAGCGTGCTGGGTCCATTACTTTTTCTCATATACATTAATGACCTACCCACTTGCGTTTCATCTCATGTCCGCCTTTTTGCTGAGGACTGTGTCATCTATTGTAACATCTCTCCTAACACCGATCGCCAAGCTCTCCATTCAGACCTGGACCAGTTAACCACGTGGTGTTCTTCGGGGCTAATGACCGTCGACCACAACAAAACAAAACATATGTCGTTTACCAAATGCTCCTCTCAGACTCCAACTTCTTACCTTCTGAATAACAATACTGTTGAACTCACTTCTACCTATAAGTACCTTGGTGTCCACTTTCAGTCTGATTTGTCCTGGCACTACCACATTGATGTCACCCTTGCTTCTGCTAACCGTTCCCTTGGATTCATAAAGCACAATCTTAAACAAGCACCCGCTCACTTACGTAAACTTGCTTATATCACTCTAATCCGCCCCAAAATTAAATATGCTTCTGCCATATCAGATCCTGATCAAGCCTACATTATAAGTAACATTGAGTCGCTGCAAAACCGTGCTGGGCGTTTCATTTTCTCTGACTACTCTCCATTTTCCAGTGTCACCGCATTAAAAAATCAAGCTGAGTTGCATAACCTATCACGCCGCCGTAAACATGCCCGTTTGTGATTATTTCACAAGCTCTATCACCATGCTTCACGACAATCTTTTTAAAACACCACCCATTATTTTTCCACGTCGCGATCATTCATTCAAAGTAGCGCGCACCACATGCCACTCATCTAGTTGCGCACAATCATTCATACCACGGACCATAATCGACTGGAACAACCTACCGGCTCGCATTGCAACTGAACTAGATATGTCTAACTTTCAAGAGCCTGTGCGTAGTTATACTAATACTATAATGTTCTTTTTTATTCCTTGTTTTTATATTGTCTTTTGTATAATTTGTGTATACCTGTGTACTATATATTTTCTTGCCCCCCCCCCCCCTCTCCCCCGCCATGTAATACCCTCATACAGAGGGCCTTTAGGGGTATTTTGAATAAATAAATAAATAAATCTTTCCTTCGTTGACCGTGCATGCTTTGCACTGGAGTGTTTGTCAGCCATGGATGGACACATTCAGGACAAGTGTTTATTGTTTTCAGCCCACCATTGGCATGTCGAATCACTGCTAGACCAAATATATGCCGCCCTTTGTTACCTTAGAAAAAATCGTAAGGGTACAGGCGAGCTGGTCAATATTAACCTGTTGAATTAACCTGAGACTGGGGTAGAGAAGAAGCATCAAAACGTAGAACGGACGGAAAATTTTTGAGACGTCGTCCTGTCTATTTTCTGTCCCTTCTACGTTTTGATGCTTCTTCTCTACCCCAGTCTCAGGTTAATTCAACATGGTTTATTACCTTCCAGTTTTCCCTGCGCACTTACTTCTAGGTCCTAACTAAATGACCAGTTGTTGCCCTGGTATCTAGCTGGCTCAGGATAGGTTAGGTTATAATAGGTTAGGCTAGGTTTGTTTAGGTTAGGTTGAGTTGCAATAGGTTTGGTTATGTTAGGTTTGGTTAAGCTAGACTAGACTAGGCTAGGCTAGGTTATGTTAGGTGTGGGATTTGCTATTGGCTACTAGCAGAGGTATTGATAGAATAACTAAAGGGTTATCTTAACAGCGGCGGCAACCTCAAGGGAGACGTCAAACCTAGTAGCGCAGTTTCCACATCTCCGTGGCAATATAGACAACGTTTAGGGCTACATTACCATGGGTCAGTTCGATAGACACCTCCGTCGGTGCCAGTGATTGACTACCGTGTCTCACACTCTCGAATATAGTGGAAGAGAAAACACACGTACCAGAGGAAGGACAGAATCCAAGAGCATTTATTAGAACACTCTTCAAAAAGAACTACAATGTCCCCATCCAAAATGCCCCCTCACCCCCCCCCCCCCCCCCCCCCCCCCCCGCGCCGGCAAGGTAAGAAAAGGTCCCTACCTGCCGGACGCGGGTAGGGAGGGCCAAGATCAAGGAAGGATCGGAGAAGCCGCTGATACACATTTTATTTCTTTCGCGGTCACCGGACGAGTCCCTTTCCCGAAAGCGGGGAAACAAGAGGTGAAACCTCCTTGCCTGTCAGCAGTCATCCGCATCCGAGAGGGGGAATGGCAAGAGGTCCCCTCTGAGAGAGTAAGAGGAGGATACTCCAAGACAGGACCCAGGGGACCCTCCGCTTCACAAACGGGTCGGAGCTACGGCGAAGGAGGCCGAGCGTTCCGATCCGCGGCCGTTATCACAGCCATTGGGGTAGAGAGACCACAGGAATCTCCACATAGGTTAGGCTAAATTAGGTTAGGCTAGGCATGAAGCTCAGCTGGCTTGGCTTGCAGCAATGTGACAATCATTTTGTCCCTCACACTCGTCATTTGTCCAGTCTGGCTCGCATTATCTCCACATTCTGACGCCATGCAGGAAAACTCGGAGGACGAGCGGACGTTCCGGCTCCTGCAGAGACTGCCGAAGCGAGGCCCCCTTGCTTACGAGCGAACTCTGGAGGCACTCAAAGAAACCGGCATGATGAAAGCCTTTGAGGTTCTGACTGGGCAGGCTCCACAGCGCAGAGAAGGGCCTCTGCAAAGCCACGGCGAGGCCATTCTCGGTGCTGCTGTTCGCAACGGTACAGTCTTTTCTCGCATGTTAAATAGACTACTTTCATAAATCCCTTCATGCAACATGGCGCATGTTGCACTCTGGGAGCTAGTTGGCCAGGGAGGAGAGTGACATGGTTTCGTTTTCGATCGACACGTCGACAGGAGATTATACGCAGAGCGTGGACCATAAACGGCCGTTATCTCATGTTTTCTCGTCCCGAGAGCGTCATTTGTGATCTCTAAACTAACCTAAATGGCCAGACCTCAAAACTTTAGCACAAGCCCGAAAGGTATGGCTTGTCTTAACGCATGCTTGTTGTATTTTTGTACTTCAGCCTTTCTGTTAGCGTTTGGAGGTATGGTGGACGAGCCAGTGCTAGGAATCTCGACGCTGCGAAGCTCGGGGATCTTGCTCGTGTACGAATCAACAAGCTGTAGCAAGCAATAAGTATGCATACATCGAGCTTGCCCCTTTACATTAGTGTTGTTGATCAGGAAGTTCGTTTGTTTTGTGCGTCCATAGACAAAATATAACTTTTTGCCAATTACTGTTTTTTTTAATACGCCTGAGTATGCGAGGTACAACTCGAAAACTCCATTGAAAAGCTCCACTTGAACACACTTCTCGTCTCTTATCTGTACTGCCCCGCAGCACTGCACGAAGTAAAGTCCCCACCCGTTTGCATTCCACGAATATTCAACATCGCCTATGCGCATATAGTTATACTGCCAATCATATAGGCACATTCGCACATGCAAACCGTTTTAAGAAAACAAAAGTCGAGCACTTGTGGGAAGAATGTCACACCGATTGCCGGAAGTGCGCCAAACGGGCATGAATCCCTATGCGATGCGCGAATGAAATTATTCAAAGCGCATTTGACGGTTGCTAATGGCCACCCTAGCAAAAATTCCCATAGAGAATTCCCATAGCCTATCGGTTTATTGACACCTATGGGCGTATGGGCCTATAGGCGTATGGGCCTATAGGCGTATGGGCCTATAGGCGTATGGGCCTATAGGCGTATGGGCCTATAGGCGTATGGGCCTATAGGCGTATGGGCCTATAGGCGTTTGGGCCTATAGGCGTTTGGGCCTATTGGTGTATGGGCCTATTGGTGTATGGGCCTATTTGTGCATTGGCATATAGGCCATCTGCATGAGCACACAGGGTATGGTGGTGCCTTTATACATTTTATTATGCAAAAAAGGGTCTTGAGGTACACTTGCTCCTGTTATGAAGGCATCTTGACGCTGAACACTGTCACAAACTGAGTCTTGAAGGTGCCAGAGCGTAATGGCATACTTCTTGCTTGAAATCCTGAAATGAGCAGCAGAACAAACAAAAAGAGTTAATCGGCGGCGTGGCAAAGGTGGAGGATGATGTCACCACAGAAAGTGATTAAGGCTAAAGCCATTCGATAGATGACTCGAGCATTTTTAAATTTCAGACCGAAGAAAATAAAATTAAGAGGCTGGATTTCCAATTTATAGTGGGACCACTTCAGTCCTCTGCTAGACCAGTAAGACATATTCTAAAGAAACGCATTGAAGGTAGCATTAAGGAATTTAGTAAGTGTGCTCTGTTGACATAAGCTACACTTTCTCGGACCACACCCGGAATGAGGGTCAACTTTTCTCTATGCGACGCGCAGTTCCAAACATAAGAACAGGTAAACAAGCACAACTAGTTAAAAAAATAGCTTAACAAGCAAAAGTGAGCCGAGAAAATAGGGAGCTTTAGAATAACGGGCGCTAATTTATCTCGCGTTACGGACGGCAAAAGCGTTTCTCTGCCGGGGACCGAAAACGCAAGCATCTCACACTTAAAGCGCCACCAAGATGTTGCGATAGCTTTTATTTTGAAGTTAGAATGTTATATCTTTAAAATTAAACAAGCTTATCGTCTGGAATAACATTTTTATAGTTGTGTTATACTCAATGCAGCATGTTTCTGTCACTGTCAAGCAGCTCTGTTGTACTTCCGAGGCCACGACGATCCATAACCCCGGCATATTTACACTTCTGCCGCGATCGCAAGTGCACGCGCTTTGATAGCTTTGAGCTCTGAATCCAACGGTATGTGACATTTTCTGTACGCTATGACTATACCAACCGCGGTCGCCAAGTGCGACTCACGCAGTCCCAAGCGGGCGGCGGGCGTCGAAGACGCGATCAACGGAATGTCGTGGGCGCCGCTATTTTCGGTATCCGCGCTATTTCCGAGAAATAACGGGCCCCAAAGACCAAGCCCCAATGCTCGTTTTGGGTCTGCGCATACGCACTAACGACGACGTTATTTATTCGAGGTTGCGGACGTCGGTGTTGATGTCGCTGGCCTGTAATAAGGCGGAGCCTCCTGAGGGGGCGGTTCACCGAATGATACTTTAGCGAATAGTTGGGCGCCGCGAAGCGGCGTTTACGTGTGGGCCAATACACACACACATGTGGGTTCACATTTTTTGTAATGAGCCGCCTCAGACTGTCGCCGCGAAGCGCCGTAAAGCGCAGCGCAGCGGGTGGGTTAACGCGCGCCCCCGTTATTGCCCCGGAGGCTCCGCCTTATTACAGGCCAGCGACATCAATACCGCGGACGTCGTTCTGAAACTCCCTAATGTTCAAACTTCCACGCGTCTACAATGCAAACAAAGACCAAAAGCATGCTTACCAAGTGTGTTGAGGTGCTCGCTAGACTGTCGCGTCGTGGGTCTTCCAAGCTCTTCTTGACCATAATCAACATAAGAGGAGACTTCACAGATAGGTAATAAACTTGAATAAATGAGCACATTTCCATGTCTAAAAGCATTTTCGTCCCCTGACAGAAACACACCCGACGCACGACATAACAATGTCGGGGGGAAAAAAAAAAGTGTGGTGTCGCTAGCGATGGGGTGCTGTAACTAGCACGAGCTCGATGGGAATAGATAACTGGGCAATTTGGTGAGAATTCATGTTGAGAGACAGCGCGACCGGGACGAGGACAAAGAGACGAAGAGAACACAGGACAGGCGCTGTCCTGTGTTCTCTTCGTCTTTTTGTCCTTGTCCCAGCCGTGCTGTTTTTCAACAATATGAGCTCCTTACAAAATCGAAACCGAAACTGTCCGAATCGCGATGGAGGGTGCCACAAAAATGTCTTTACAAACTTAGGAATAAAAGAGGGTGAGTACAACTATTGTTATAAGCACATGAAATAAATGTGTAAATTATGACAAGTACCGACTTGCCATTTGTTTTGGGTGAAATGGAGTAGGAAATAGATTTCTTTGTTTCAACCCATCAAGATATTTTCTTTATTTTTCGTGGAGATTACTTTTATTTACACTTTCCTTACAGTATTTTATTAGTAAATTATTTTGACGCACCAGGGTCCCAAGTTTTATTTAGAATATTGCCCTAAAATTTATTCAGAAAAGAAAGCATTTCATTGTGCTATTTTCCTCTAAATTGTGCATGACTGTGTGTGAGTCTCTTATTCTAGCATTATTTCAAGCTACAAAACTATATGAATTTTTATAACTCATTGATTTACAATGATGGTGTGTTATGTAACCTGGGCTTAAACCATTTTTGCCATTCGAAAATATTGAGGAAAAAAAAAGCGTAACATTGTCGCATAATTAACTTGACTGATGTAGTTGTATGCATACTGTTCTAAAGTGGACACATTTTTTTGCATTTGGAATAGATATTTGCACCACACAGCTCAGGTTACATAACACATGCATCAAATGGGCTGGTGTATTTCTGACACGGACTATTCTGAGAGACATATGTCTAATTTATTCCTATTGCTCAAATATAGACATGCATAATTGGTACATTCCTATTGAATGATTCGAGGTTTCCACTAGTCAAGGAAGCATTCCTATTTGGCCAACAAAACTTTTGGTTTAACTGATGAAGATTCCTAACCGTCCGATAAAGTCCTTATGGGACCGGTCTAAGTTTCTATGGGACCAATAGGAATGCCTATTGGACCGATCGAAATTTCTATAGGCCCAATAGGCATTCCTATGGGACCGGTACACACTCCTATGGGACCGATACACACTCTTATGGGACCGCTACACACTCCTATGGGATTGATACACACTCCTATGGGACCGATACACACTCCTATGGGACCGATACACACTGTTATGGGACTGATACACACTCCTATGGGACCAATAAAACTTCCTACGGGACCGATACGCACTCCTATGGGACCGATACGCACTCCTATGGGACCGATACACATTTCCTATGGGACCAATTGAACTTCCTATGGGACCGATACAGATTTTTATGGGACCGATACAGATTTCTATGGGACCAATAGAAATTCCTATCGGACCGATAGAAATCTCTATTGGTCCGATACAAATCTCTATCGGAATTTTTGCTAGGGCATAATATTTGTTATGTGGTTGCATTCTTCCTGACTGAGTATGCCGAGATAATTTTAGACATACCGTTCAGGCACATATCTTGGGCGTCAGTAAAAGCTCGCCCACAAAGGCGTAGCGAAGAGGAGGGGACGCTTGTTAAGGGCCTCTGTCGTAGCTAGCCAGTCTCAGCGTTTGCAGAAACTTGATCTATCAGCATAAAATTTGAGTGTGAGATATCTGATGTCACGAGGAAGACATCATAGTAACCTTTGTGCAGTAGTAAAGTCAAATTTATAGCGTTGCCTTAAAAGTTCATGCGCGAACGCTGGGCTCAACTTTGATAATCCTGTGAGGATGCGGCTTGCTTTTCGCTCAATGAAGTAACAAGCAGCGGACGTTTGGCAAATAAAAAACTTGTAGGGCTCAAGTTGACCAAATTTCAGTTGTAGTTTACAGGTACTAGATGGGATTACTGACATTGAGCTCAAAGATGCACTCATGGAGTGAGGTGACTAAGCCATGTCTTACTACGTTTTCATACGCACGCACAATATCCGGTGTTTCGGGAACCAAGGAAAGTACCCCGGTCTTCGCTTTGTATCGCTCGAGAATGAGTGTAGTGTGCATTTGTAAAAAGTCAGATAATCGAAAACCCAAGCAGCACGTTCGGTTGCGGCTTGATAGCATGATATGAAGCTGCTCAGTCGAAACCGATACTGAGTGGCCAACTAGTTCCCAGAGTGCACTGTGTGGTATTTCGCCGCGTTGGGGCGCGTCGGTTTCGTAAGAAGTCTATTGGGGATGAGCACACGGGGCTGACGATTTGTGAGAAACGCTGTCAGTCCGGTTGTTTTCTAGTTTTGCTGCGGAGTGACAATGGTAGCGAGTCTTTTATCTGTTAACATTATAAAGACTGTGGAAAAGTCTGAGCTTTGATGTTTCTACTAAAAGGTATGGAATCATGTTCCATCCTTGGGCTAAGGCATAGACGTAGATTTCGGGGGGGCATCGGGGCTCGTGCCCCCCCTGGTGAGATCTATGAAGGGGGGGGGGGGGACAGAGCCCCCCTTGGGTCCGGGCCATGATCCTTACCGAGACGCCGTTAACGTGCCATGTAACGAGCTTCTAGTAGCGGCATGTAAACAAAATAACGCCCACGTTGCCTTTATTGACAAAATACATAGGAAATGGAATCCCAGCGTGCTTTCGTTAGCTTCAATCTCCAGTTCTGACGAAAAGGAAACGTGCAGACCCCCTCCCCCCCCCTGGAGAACTCGGCCTGCCCCCCCCCCTTGCAAAAGGTACACCTTAGCCGCTGGGCTAAGGTGTATCTTTTTTGTGCTAAATTTACCCTTGGTCTGCGAAGGCGATGGAGTGCAAAGAACATCAGTAACTGCGAGAAAGACGTGAGTAGAGAGTGGAGACACGGGTGTATTGTGGAGGGATGAAGCGATTGAAATGGCTGAGCAGCTACCATGTGTTTTAAAAGAAGTAGCAACCTTGCTTGTTGTAGGAGTTGTCGTGTTTCCGTTTCCGGTCCCTGCTATCAGCGCTCCTGCGCTGATAGCAGGGACCGGAAACGCTGCCGCGCCGCGAAGAAGCAACGAATAGTTGCTTCTTCGCGGCACTTGGCGGCGCGGCAGTTTATTCGGTTATTAACGTTAGGGAGTGATTTTAAGTAGTATTTAACGAAAGTAGAAGAAATGAAAGCCGTTTACAGCTCCCTGTAACGCCGAATCAGAGCACAGCTCGTGAGGAGGTGGAGGGAAGGGTACTGAGGGTCACCTGTCCTCGGGGGGGGGGGGGGGGGTCACATTTACCTTGAGGGTGGGTGTCACGTGACCTCGGGGGAAGGGGGGGGGGGGGGGGGGGTCACGTGACCTTGGTGGTCACGTGACCCCCAGAAAAAGTTTTCCGCTAGATTTAGCGGGGAAACTTTTCCGCTGGATTTAGCGGGGAATTTTTTCCTCTAGATTTAGCGGGGAAATTTTTCCGCTACATTTAGCGGGGAATTTTTTCCGCTAGATTTAGTGGGGAATTTTTTCCGCTAGACTTAGTGGGGAGATTTTTCTGCTAGATTTAGTGGGGAAATATACCCATAATGCACCGCGCGGTTCTGCTGATGGCGACGCCGCTCAAGCCGGAAACGGGCGCCTAAGAGGTGCGCTCTAATATTTATAGGTGGCTTTATTTTGGCAGCTATGTGGGTGGAAGGTACATGCTTGTAGATTCAATGGTAGATTCTATATTGTATATAAGAGCTTCATTAGAGCATAAATTCTGTGTCGCTTGTACAAAACACAAACATAAAGTCAAAGGCTATGCACCCTGTACTATCAAAGTCTCTGACGCACTGCCTCGTGTTGCGTAAGAATTCCTTGCCAGGCCCGTGTCACAGCCTAGCCTACCACTGCTGTTCAATGCAAGATGAAATGAAGTATAGCGGCCCGACTCCACAGTATAGTTTGTACAGAGCACGCTTTTCTGGCCAGTTGACGACGTTCAGGCGTGAAGGAGGTCGCGTAATGAGGAGTGTCCGAGAGCGGTGTTTTCTGTTTGTTGGCTGCGGATGGACGAGGCTTTTAGGCCCGTCCTGCTTGACCCCAGCTGAGCCGCACGTGGTGTTCGTCTTGCAGGCAACGGTACTGCCGGCGAACACGGGGATGCCGAGCTGAAGGTGCGCCGGGCAGAGGAGTGGAAGGACGGCGACGACGTGAGCTCCCCTTTCTGCGTTTTTCTCTTCTTCCCTCGTTCGGTGGCGAATGTTCCTACGTTTCATCAGGTGAATCCGTCGAGCAAGGAGCGGGTCGTTGAGGAGTGTGCGTCGCGTTGCACCAGCGTTCTGGGACGCGCAGAATGATCTGACCGAGCAAAGCCTCGGAGCCTAGAACGACAGAATTTAAAGGGACAACGGAACACTTTTTGTTCATTCAGTGCAGAAAATGTTTGAGGAAAAACGAAAGGCGATCTTCCCCTTGGAGCCAGAGCAAGCGGCCGTGTGACCGGTAGCCGATTATATGCCACCAATGTTTATCGTAGCCATGAGCTTGGGTTGGCAAGGCACGGTGCACGTGCCTTGTTCTACACATTGTTAAAGTTTGGCTATTCCCGTCGTCGCAGCAATTGGGCACGAGCTACTACCCGAATGCATGTCCAGGTATCGATTCTTGCGACCGCAGATTGAATGCTCACGCAGTGCTCATGTTCATGGGCGTACCAACCGGGGGGGCAAGGGGGGCGCAGCTGGCGCTTGCCCCCCCAGTTGTCAAAGTGGGGGGCAAGGCATGTGTTTTGCCCCCCTAAAACAGCCGCCACTGGGGACGGCAAACACTGGCACTGCCCCCCGGCCGGGGGGGGGGGGGTTCTGGTTTGCCCCTCCACTCAAAAGCAAGTTGGTACGCCACTGCTCATGTTCACTATATAAGCAGCCTTTAAATATCCTCACTGTGGGGATCACAAACCTTGATGACAAAATCCTGGGGATTGGTTTGTTGACGTCAACGATGTGTGCTCGCTACAACTTCATCATCAAGTTTTGCGAATGAGAGGAAAGAAAATGTCCGTCTTTATCCTTAAAATTACGCAGCAACAATGAAGCTTCATGGGTCGATGGCATCGCGTGCAAGTATACTTGGGTCGCACTAGTGCCAGTAGTAAGCTTGTGTAAAGTGAGGAACATTCCTACCCAATGTGTTTGCACAACCCCTTTAAAAAAAATGAGAAAAGAAATAAAATAACCCGTGCTACTTTTTAGGGGTGAAAAAATGTTGTGTAGCATGGGACAAGCTTCGTTTTAATAGGAACATTCTCTGGAAATCTTTACTTACAAAAGCCATATCTGTTCTCATGTGCCACGTGGCGTGGCGGGACGTGGCGTGCCATGGCGTGGCGTGATGTGGCCTGTGTCACAAGGCGTGGTGTGGTTAACTTCTTTTTACCCGCAGAATGTTTCGGCCGAGTCTCTTGTGTCGCACTTGAGGCTTTGGATTTTTCTCCCCTTGTAACACTTAAACAGATTCTAATTTGCATCTGGACAACCTGTATTTGTACTTCAAGTTTTTTATTTGTTTTCTCGTTTGTTTTTTTGTTTGCTTTTAGCTTTGTGTACTTTGTGTACCTCTGGTTGGAATCTGAAACTGCCGGAATGTTGCAGGAGTGAATTCATCAGAATGAAAACACAATGAGCAAAACAATAGACAAATAAGGGACAATGCTTTTTGGTTTTCTTTCTAAAATGTCCTCACTTTCATCGGTGTCCTAGGTCCAATTAGAGAGGCACGCCAACCGCCTGTGGCGCGACGTGCTTGATTCTAGAGAAATGTCGACGTCAAAATGCTGCTCTTGTCCTCCGCAGGTATACAGGATGATGCGGAGACCACGCGGAACGTGCGTCATCATCAACAACCGCGACTTCCACAACAATGTCCTGGCCCAACGGAGAGGGTCGGAACTAGACGTGCAGCGCATGCGCATGCTGTTCCAGGAGCTCGACTTCGTCTGTATCATTCGCCTCAACCAGACAAAAGAGGTAGGCATTTATTTTATACACGAGCACTGTTTGCACGAACACGAGCAGGACGCCCGAAGATCGGGAGAATGCGGGAAAGCGAAACTGTCGAAACAATATAGTAAGTTGGTGGCCTAGTTGGTTGAACATCATAAAAATATTTGCACGAAAGACGAAGCACATGGAAAGACAGGACAGGACGAGCGCTACTTTCAACTGACGTTTGAATGAAAAGATAAAGGAAGAAAAGGACAGCGATAAAGTTCACGCACAGGGCCCCAATTAACGGTACCCTCCAATTTTTAGGTCTTCGGCTCACCTTCAATAGTAACCATTTATGCTGGATGTGCCTATCGAGATCACAAAAGGGACTTCTGCAGTACGATTCGGCTCACACAAAACTTCTAAAAAGAGGAATGGTTTCCAGTTGTTTTAGCGCGGCACTGAACGAGTCCTGTTTTCATTCAGCAGCGGAGAGCTTTGATGTGCAAGCATTACAGCTGAAAGATTCTGGCTTCTCTAGTTCTATCCTATCAGGTGTGGCTGAATGCATGATCAAATCTAACCGGCCAAGAGAGTGTAGAGGGAAGCAACACCGACTTGCGGTCGTCCCATACATGCATCGCATCTCCAGCAGCTTCAAGAGAGTCGCATCCAAGTACGATGTCTGGGTGGTGTTATCTGCTCCAGAGGAGCCGCTAAAATGACTCTGCCCCAAAATGAACTCGCAGCGTGACAAGATGGACAAATGCAGCGTGAGACATACCCAAAGTATAGATAAACTGTGACTGTGGAGTTGTGCACAAGATACTTTCTCATCTGGAAAAGTTTACGTGGGCCAGACTGGGCGATGCATCAACATCAGGCTTGTGGAGCATGAACTTTCTTTGAAATCCTCGCCGTCAGGTTACCTAGCCTTACATGTGAGGGACTGCGGGTGCGACTAGTGCCACTAAATAAGCTACGCTTCAGAGTAACGACGCTTGGCCATATTGTGTCTTAATATCATGGTTGCCAGTTATCTGAAGCTTTATCTGAAATCACAGGAAACGCTTTTCTGCCTTCCACAAATGTTTAAACACTTCACGAAAGAGCAAAGCAATATTACATGACCTTCCTAACACTGAATCTTATGCCGAGGAAGTCGCACTTTTGAATCATGACGGTCGGCAGTTGTGTCTGCTCTGCATACGAGCCAAAATGGCGGCGCCCACAACGATGTCAGGGAACAGAGTGCCGATACTCTAAGCGCAGCTCATTTAGTGGCTCTAGGTGTGACCAGTTGTTCGCTAGCGCAGGAATTCTGAGGCGGTTCCACAAGAAAAAGACTAGAGAAATCTATGAAGGTCAGTCCATAGCAGCAAGAAGCGAATCATACATAAGCGTGTCGTCAGTGAACTTGTCACCAAGGAACTATGATACCTCCTTATTTCCTAAAATATTTTCTTTCTAGACCTTTTGTTTTTATATTTTGAAATAAATTTCCTTTATAATTTTTTAATTTGTTTATTATCAAGTTTTTCATTATCTCACTCCTCCTTCTAAATCCTTGCCTTTCTTCATTTTTTTTTTTTTTATAATTTGAATATAAATTTATCTTGGTCCTTTTCTTTTTTTATCTTTTTATCAGAACGTCTCTTGAAAGTAGCGCTTGTCCTGTGCTGTCCTCCCTTCTAAACGAAAAAACAGCGCCGAAGAAAACATGGGGACACAGACGGAGGGAAAGGGGACAAAGCAGTAGGAATCGCAAAAAACCGCTAAAAAGTGCTACAGTTGAGACGCATGGCAAAATGGCTTTTTCACACAATTTTCTGCCATAACTAGCCTAAAAACGTAATAATAGTAAAAAAAAAAAGAAAGATTTTTGTTTTGACTTTGAACGCTTTCATGCACAGAACAATGTTGTGACAACACACCTGTAACCAGGTGTGTTGTCACACCTGCTGACATACACTTCCATCGCTTCGATTTCTTGTGAAACATTCGGTGGCAGTTCAAAGTTTCAGCGACCAAATTCACATGGTGTGCGGAAAGTTCTGTTTTGCAATAGTGGTGCCCGACTTATCTGACCTCACTTGGAACTACACGTAACTAGCCTCAAAGGTTAGGTCCTACAGCCCCCTTTCTTCCTGAAGTTTGGTACAAACTTCAACTTGGTCCATTTCATCTGGCAGGTTTGGGAAATGCATTCATACTCTCACGCACAAATCAGTTCCACTCATGTGGAAGCCAGGGCCGTACCCAGAAAAAAATTTCGGGGGGGGGGGGGAATTTCGGGGACAATGGCGGCCATTTTGAAAATGTCTATTGTCTTATTTTCGCCTATGAATCATGTGCATCGGTGGCATATAATGGAGAGTTATAGCAAACCGGAGAACCGGTCCCGGTTTGGTACCCGGTAGCCGACCGACGCTACTGCGCGTGCGCAGAGGTGGAGATTAAAATCGGCTGGCTGCAAGTGCACCGACCAGGGCCGTACACAGAAAAAAATTTCGGGGGGGGTCAGAACCCCCTAACCCCCCCCCTGGTTACGGCCCTGTGTGGAACTGATTTGCTTGCTGCCAGAAATATTTCAGTAGCATCACAAGTGTTACTCTCATTGAACACTATGTTGCCGAAAGTATGCAATGATGACGATTGTTTGACTTCTAACTTACTACTGAACTTAAGCTAATTATGATTAATAAGTAGAAATTGTGAAGCACCTTACACCTTCAGAAAGAATACTAGCATGACCTGAAAACTGACCAAAAACCTGCCACCTTCAAGATGGTAATTTCTTTTGCTAGACAGCAATGAAAACTGCTAAATTTAGTGAAATAAAAACAATGAATTGGCAACACTCCTGTCAAGGACTAGCCTGAGTTATTGAAGTATCTCTGAGGTATAGAAGGAAAGCCCGATTTAATTTGTTGAAGTCCAAGCGATGGTGCAGGCAAGCCGATTTGATTGACATTTTAACCCTGGAACATGGGGAAGGAAATACAGCTAAGTTTTTATTTCACAAATCACATCCTCAACTTTTTGACGGTCGTTTGCACATTTGAAAGTACCTACCTAAACTCAAAACCGCATGCACTGCAAGAGAAATCCTATCCTTACTGAATGCAAAACAGTTTTCATTCTTAGCTTAGCAGACTTGGAGCAGCATGGTACCCACTGCAACTTCTTGGAGGTGTTTCCGAAAGCTTATTGAAAAAGATCCGAAAAGACAACAGCACAGTGTGCGACGGGGCTCCCAGGAAGGTGGGTAGGCCCGTCGTCTTGCCTTACATTCACAAGATGTCCCACTACCTGAAGAAGGTGGCCCATCACTTTTACATAATGGTAGTCTTTTCAGCGTCAAACGGGCTTTCTTCACTGTGTAAAAGGATAAGCAGATTGGCAGAGGAATCGTCTGTGCCGCAAGATACCTGCAGAAAGTGACATGTCATTAAGTTCTGCAAGTGCACCTCTAGCGTCACGTACGGAATTCCCCTGTCATGTGGTAAGGTGTACGTTGGTCAGACGGGGAGGTTCATTAATGATGGGGACAGATAGCATACGTTGGCGATCAGGCATTCCCTGTCTGGCCACCTGGCGGTCCACTGTGACCGTTGCGAGTGTGTGCCCAGCTCTGAGAAGTGCAGCCCCATTTTCGGTAAGACCCGTGTCGTGGGTCGTTGCAAAACAAAAACGGCCAGAGAAATTCACGAAGCCTTTCTGATAAAGCTTCACCATGACAGCTCTTGCGTAAGCGCACCCTCTTTGTCATTGTTCGACAAAGAATTCCGCTATCTTAAGAGCCAATGACACTGGTATCTGAGGGTGTGTGTTTTAAACCATATCTTTGTGTTCTGCCAAGTGTGCCATTTTTTTTTAATACTATTTTTAAATATATATTTTCCAAAAAAAACATTCAGTTTAAATTTTTGCCGCGTCCCGTCCAACTCTCCTTTTGTTTTCGTCCGAGTTTTTTGGCGTATTACTACATGATGAGCAATTAACTAGTCCAACTAGCCATCGTTATCCCTTTTTAATTCGTTGGCATTAGTGCCCTGGTATATGCGCTGGTGTTGGACTGGTTTGGACTAACAAAAGTTTGCAACGTCTCCACGGGATGGCGCCACAGCCCCACTGGCTGTGGAAACAAGCTGGCTAGGAAAGACCTTCTTCAAGTCCTGACAGATGGCACATGACTACTTGTAGTACTGTTGTTACTCATGGCACAACTCGCTGAGATACTTTCTTAAACTGATGTCACAGTTACTACTAAGGTGCTTAAAGATACAAAATTTTGATTGTTTGTGCTTCAAAATGCAATTTTTCTGCTCCTAAGTTGCTTTAAAAGGCAGGTTTTTTTGCTCCTAAGCTGCTCAAGAATGCAGATCTTTCTCCTCCAGAAATTGCTCCAAAACCAGTATGGTTTGTCCAAGCCCTGCACAGACACTACTTACTCTGTGAATTGTGCGCTCTTCTTTCCTTATTTGATTAGTACAAATGGTGGCTTTATTGCCTGTACAGTCAGCACGGAATGAAACCCGAACGCCGGAACGCGTGGCCATCAACACAGGCTGCTCCACCTGGAGGGCCCCTGAGAACTAATGAAAATGTGCCCCGGGTGCAAGAGTGCGGGTCCTACTAAAATGTGCTCGAACCTCGCACGGCGCGTCTGGGACTTCCGCGTTTCGCCGGTGGCGCACTGTAAGCGCCGTGACTCGGGGCGCTTTTGTGTCACTGCACTGTCGCCCGGTCGACACCGGGCGGCCGCTTAACTTGGCTATAGCTCTTTGCGATAGGCCCTGCTCAGACAGGGTGATGCATTTATTCCGCTGTGGAATTGATACTCCTGGCATACCGGTGGTTACCACAGACAGCGTTAGCTAGCAATTCCTCGCTTTTTATAAGCATCGACTGATAACCTCGCACGGAAACATGCGCATTGCTTATAAAAACCGAGGCATCCACGTCGATCTGTTGCAGCATTTTGTTTTTTCATAGAGAATATGGTTGTGCTAATAAACAAATTTTATTTTGCGTCTATGACGTTTCACTATTTCCCAGAAACCACGTATGCTATGTTGTTCATCGGAGCCTCTGCGTGGCTCCAATGACACGTCATCAAGCACTACGGGCCTTTTGTGCACGACATGTTTCAACTTTCATTTCGCCCTTGCGATACACAAGGCAATAATTAATGACAGCGCTGAAGAGATATCGCTGGGCATCCGATATACAAAGTGATAAATAACGGGTGCGCTGGACAGATTGGACCAGAATCTGCACAGAATGACGTATTGTTCAACGCTCAAGTTACTACAATTAAGAAAAATCTTTGCTGAGTGCGCGAGTTAACAGACCTGCATTATGGCATTCGCACCGAGAAATGCGACCCTGAAGAACAATAGAGGATAATGAACGAGTTCTGGGAATGGACGTATGGATGTGCTCATATACTCTATACTGAATATTTGTAGTACAGTCGAGCCCGGTTACAACGAACCCTTCTACAATACAAAGCGCGTTCGCTATAACAGAAGTTCGTTATAATTGGACTTCCCTTTAAAATTGATGATAAATAAGTAAGCATGGCACAGATTCAAAGTGCGACAGCCGTGATCGATGCGTGTGGCATTTATTCAAGGAAGTCCGTAATTGCGATCTGTTTTAATAGCGCAGACCCTATGATAGCGCTCTCCAGTTCGCTCAGCTGATCAGTGTGGACATCGCTCAGTCTCTGTACATAGACCAGCTGCTTCAAAGAAGCTATGTGCCTCAAAGCCGTCGTCTTCATTGTCACCCTCGTCGTTGGACACCGCGATGTCGTGGACAGTCGGCTGCACCTCCTGCACGATGGCTTCGTCGGATGCGCTCTCCAAGACGACCACGTCTTCGTCAGCGTCAACGAAGTCGTTCGGGGTCTGCCTCTCCTCTCTCAGACTGGGAACAACAAAGGCCCCCCCCCCAAAAAAAAAAAGACATTAGACCACATGGACTTTGCACGCAACTCCAATGTTTCTTTTCCCTCCGAGAGAATGGGCCAATAAGATTTAACGGAGCCCAGAGCACTCGCAGACCGATAGCCTTGGGTGCCTTGCTTCCCTGTTTTTTTCTTCTTCCTTTTACCCCTACCCCTACCCTACCTTCCCCTTCCCCAAGATGAGATCTTGGCGCTGCCGGCAGTCCTTCCATGTTTTGCTCCTTTTCTCTCCTGCCGTATTTTGGGGGCAGCCAGCGCTTTGTTTCGTTCGTTCTATCCAAGAATCGCGCGCAGAAGCGGCCGTTAAAAGTGGACCGTCTTCTGTAGGATCCTTGTAAAGTGTGTCCGGGGATTCGAAATTGTTCGTAATAACCGAGTGTTCGTTCTAAGTGGGGCCTTTATAAGAGGGCTCGACTGTAGCAACCTTCAGTTGGGTGTCAGCACTCGTCATGTGCCCCAACTTGTTCATCTGGCTCGTTATGTCGCGCTGTTTTGCTATAAGTACTGCTAATTATAAAATTACGAAACATATAAAAAACACTAAAAACTGCACACACCAGGAGAAGAAGACACATTGGCGTGCTCCACTAGCGCGCATGCGCAAGTAGTTTCCTTCTGCTCCTAAAATCGACCTTCTCGTGCCGCGCGCAAGCCGCAGGTGTCGACCGGGCGACAGTACGGTGACACAAAAGAACCCCGAGTGACGGCGCTTACAGCGCTCCATTGGCGAAACGCGGAAGTCCCAGACGTGTCGCGTGAGGGTCGACCACATCTTAGTAGGACCTGCACCCTCGCACCCCGGCATATTTTCATTAGTTCTGAGGGGCCCTCCAGGTGGAGCAGCCCGTGTTGATGGCAACGCGTCCCCCCTACAAATGGTAACAGCTCATTCGACACCTGTTGAGATTTCTGTGGGTGTGTGCATGCCTGCGTGAAATATCTTCACAAGGTAGAGCAGACCCAGCATGAAGCCTGGTGCACACATTCTTCAGTGCCATGTTTGTGACTGAGCAGACGTGGTAGTCTCCTAAAAGGTAGCCATCGATTACACTGGGGAAATCAGGAAGGTTGACTGCCCTCAAACTACTAGTCTCTTGTCAGTCGTAACTGGCTTTGTTTGCCACTAATATAGCCTTTTGCAGGTTTTGAATAGCAGGACCAGAGCCTCCTACTCTTTCCTTTTTAGCAGAGAAATCGCTGGAGTGTAGGAGATCGCGAATTGTGGTGAGCAGAGAACTTTGTGGGAGGAACTTGTCCTACTTTTTTTTAACATGCAGCAGACTATAGATGCTATAATTTATAAGATTGTACTAGTTCTACCGAGGTCTGTGTTTCGGTAATGGGATGTGCAGACTTTTCTGCGAAACCACAATTCCCATGGGTTGGCTCTACAGGAAATGACATCGCTGCTGTCTCACGTGGCGAGCCAGCAGCGCCGTAACGTGGACTGCCTGGTGGTGATCCTCATGTCGCACGGCAGCGCCGCGGACATCATCTACGACGTGAATGCAGACTGCGTGAATACTGAAGAGCTGATAGCCCTGTTCAACAACGACAACTGTCCGGCCCTTCAGGACAAGCCCAAGCTCTTCTTCATCCAGGCCTGCAGAGGAGGTGACGTTTCTGGATATCTCCCTTCTCGGTTTTTCTCGCAGGTCTGTTGCATGACGAAATCTCTCCAGGCTCGGGTACCCGTTCGCTTTTCCGTAGTACCTGGCTCTGGAAAGTGCGTAAATGAAAGTGTTCATAAATATCCCAACTCTGGATAGTACCTGAAACAAAAGAGTGTTTTGGAAAAGTAGGCATCTGTGAATAACGTTTTTTAGTTCGAAGAAAATTCGAAGTGAATATCAATTTGCTTCAAATATTTTCGAAGCAAATAATTCAAATAGTCACGGGAAAAATTATCAGAAAAAGTTTTGCCATAGTCATTTCACTGACTATTGTAATGTTCCGAACGAATGCCCACCGTAAAGTTCCAAAAGAATGCCCACCGATAATGAAGAGATAAAGGGTGAAAAACATGGGGTGGGCTGCCTTTGGGGATGCCACAGCAAAACTTTATCAAACATTTTTGATAAACACCCTGGCACCAGCCACAAACCTCTTGATGCGGGATCTGATATCGGGGACAGGGCAGATTCGCGTTTCACAATGGGATGAACAGGAGCGAATTTGCTACGGATTCCTGTGTCATGCGAAAGGATACCGCAGGTTGCGGGCACAGCAGATTCACGTTTCGCGGTGCAAGAGACCCGCGAAAACCTACCAAGAACTCGTATCTCACGGCAACGAATACCGCGAATCGCGGACGCAGCAGATTCAAGTTTTATGGTGCAATAGAAATGCGGGAACCCACTCCAAAATTGCCTGTCACGGGATCCGAAACAGTGCACACAGAGTGTGGACAAAAACGCAGGAATCCGCTACAAACTTTATGTGACGAGAACAAATACCGCGGATTACGGAACAGCAGATTCGCATTTCACAGTGCAACATGCATGCGGGAAGAACTCGCGTGTTATGGGAGCCAACATTGCATGTGCAGGTCGGCTAAAAACATGCGTGAAACCGCTATGAACTCTCTTGTCAGACGTGCTGGTACAGCGAATTGCACGGTTCATGCAATTCCTGTCAGACATCGCATGACCAGTGATGTGATTGCTGCGCCAATTGCGCCAAACTGCGCCAAGGGGCAAACCCTGCTACATCCTGCTACATTTTGCCAAAATATGGGTAATCTGCTCCAAGCCTGCGCCAAAAGACCAATTTTGTTTGTGTTTCAAATCGAAACTAAACTGAGTACCGTAATTGAGCATGCGTGAGCTAGGTGGCGCAAGCGGCAGCCCGACAAAAAGTACCCTGTATCAATCGTCCATCCGGTCTTGCATAGTTTTTCCCGCCGTCTCTCGTTTCACGCTCTCGTCGTGTCTCATGTGTCTCGTCTCGCGTCTTCTCAAAAAAAAGAAAAAAAGGAAAAAAAAAATCAACGATACAAGCGGGCGTGTGTGGACGCTTCAGTCGTTGCACAGACTGCTCCAAGTACTTTTTGACTCTGGCTCGCGATGTCTTGAATCAATGCCCTCAGGTTCTTATTTTTCTGTGTGTTTAGCTTGTACCTCGCCTGCCGGCCTGGCAAGCACGTGCCGCTGGACTGTTTTTTGTCGTATGCTGGACAATTACACTTTTCATACAATTTTGGGAACCAGTTGGCGACGGAGCAGAGTGGCATGGTGTCTGTTTCGATCGAACGGCCATCTCCACTCTTGCGACGAAGCACGTGCAATTGCAAGCCTGCCGAAGTTGCCCTCATGTGCATGCGAACATGACTGCACGACAGTGGCACCAGCCGGGAAGCTTGCAACCCATTGTTTTATGTTTGCTTACTTTTGACGAAAATCTGGCACGTCGGGAACCAGTAAAACGGTGGCAAGCGGTTTTTCGGAGTTGCTCGGCAACGCCCACAGCACTGTACACTTGTGGGATGTCTCAATGTCTCTTTGGAGACATTAAAAGTGGACATTCATTACTAGCCGAAGGCAAAGCGAGGCTTGCAGCAGCCTTGCAGAAATTTTCGAAAAGCAAAAAGAAAAGCACCCGCTAGTCTGAATGCACCTTTGTCTTGTACTGCACTATAGTTACGTGTTTCATCAGTCGGAGACTGTTTCCATTTATCATATTATATATAACTACGGTAGTCAACCTAATGCTGTGATATTTACTATATACTAAGCTGGTTATTTTCAAATAAATTTCATTAAGTGCAGTTTGGTTCTTATTTACCTATAACGGGTACATATACATGTAGAATTTAACTGAAGCATTGCAAAATGTGTTATGCCTTTGGCATTTCAGTTATATGTTAAGAGACTCCCAGGTGGTCTAACTTGACCGTAATTTGTTTATTGCGGCGACCGAAGTGCCCTTCGTTCGTCCAGCACCTAAAACGAATATGTTAATTTTCCTAAGAATATCTGCTTTAAAAGCCTCTTTTGCTGCTCCGAAGCACTGTTTTGGCCGCTCCCAAAGCCACTTCTGCTGCTCCAAAACACTCTTTTGCCTGCTCCAAAGGCCACTTTTCCTGCTCCAAAACACCGTTTTGGCTGCTCCAAAAGGTGCTCCAAAACGGCTTACGCCAATCACATCACTGCATGACGTCCGACGGGAATCGGGGTGTGTGCGATGTTTCGGAATTTTAACGTCGCAGATTTTTAGCCAGAAAAACGGGATGGGCGATCTCTTGAGGGCAGGCATTCTCTCGGAACTTTACGGTATTTCTTCTTTTAGCAACTCCAGTACAAATCAAAACTAAAGGAGAATTCCACTGGTCGTTTTTGAGCATGCCGGGATAGACTTTACTGGAGTGCGCCTGTTTCACTGGGCGATCAGGATCAAGACGTACGTGTTCCACTCATTGTTTTGGATCAGCTCCCCCGCCAGATCTCGATCCGGTGCCACTGGGCAGTCGCTAAGAGGTTCGGTCAATCCTCACTGTCCCTCATCTCTCCCTCTTTGTGAATGTGCTTGGGAGGTGGACGATTCGCGGACGTGTCGTTACGCGATCAATCTGTTTGCAAATCGGTCCGTCGCATGAATCGGGCGATGCCATCTCAGCTATGTCGGCGGCTTTTTTAGCGTAAGAACCGGGAAAGCAAACGCGCGAAGCAAGGAATCAACGCACGTGTTCCTATGGGCGCCCGGTGGGACTGGCGCTTCTGAACATAAAAGCCGTGAAAATGCAAAAGCCGAGAATGTATCAACAATGTTTTACTGTAGTTTCATCTTGAAAGGAAAACCAAAACCCACTTTGACTACGCACCCCCCTCCCCCCCCCCTCGCCAACAAACCTGAGGACACTCGTTCAAAGAACAAAGGGAAAGACAGAACAAAATTAGGTGTTAAGGCTTCTACAAGGGTCGCAGGGATGTGATTGCTGCGCCAATTGCGCCAAACTGCACCAAGGGGCTAACCCTGCTACATCCTGCTTCATTTTGCCAGAATATGGGTTATCTGTGCCAAACCTGCGCCAAAAAAGCAATTTCGGTTGCTTTTCAATACCGAAACCAAACTGACTACCATAATTGAGCATGCGTGGGTTATGTGGCGCAAGCGGCCGCCCAACACAAAGTACCCTGCATCAATTGTCCATCCGGTCTTGCATGGTTTTCCCGCCGTCTTGCATTCTCGTCGTGTCGTGGGTCTCGTCTCGTGTCTTTTCTTAAATTTTACAACGATAGACGAGGGTGTGTACGGATGCTCCGACGCTAGCGTGCCAGGCACCAGCCATGCCGTCATGCTGTGAAACGAAACCACATTTTTGCGCGGCAGGAGTTACTTCGTGAGCTGAAACACTCGCTACTTCGTGAGCTGAAACACTCGCTACTTCGTGAGCTGAAGCACTCGCTGCTCAAAGCAACGGCCGTGGGACGGCTGCCGTAGGGTTTTTAACGAATACTTTTCATCAGTGTTTACTAAAGAGTGCTTGGACTCCGTCCCCACTTTCCCTGAAAAGCTTTACGAGCACATGCATCCTATTATTGTTAACTCCGCCGGTATTAAAAAATTGATTGATAAACTAAAACTTACTTCGTCCGCTGGAACCGACATCAACTCTAATATTTTAAAAAAATCACCTGTGTTATTTCTGGTGAGTATTTGAAACTCATCTTTAATTAATCCTTAACTCAAAGCTGCCTTCCATCTGACTGGAAGGTGGGAAGGGTTGTCCCAGTATTTAAATAGGGCAGCCACTCTTCCGCATCTAATTATCACCCTATTTCTTTGACTTCCATTTCATGCAAACTACTTGAGCATATCCTGTACTTCAATATCATGAGGCACCTATCATCACAGCCTTTATTCTTTAAACAGCAGCACGGTTTTCAAAGGGGACTTTGCTGCGAAACACAGCTCTGCGACTTCATCCATGATTTGCACACTAACCTTGAATGTCGTGTCCAGACTGACACAGTTTTTGTTGATTTTTCTAAAGCGTTCAACCGTGTCCCCCATCAACCCTTCTTTCTAAGTTGTCATCTCTTTGCCTCGACCAGTTAACGTTTGCATGGATCCGTGACTTTCTTTTTTCCCATGTACAGCTCACGTCCATTAATGATCATGAATCTTCCTTAATAAATGTATCTTCTGGTGCTCCCCAGGGGTCCGTCCTTGGCCCCTTACTTTTCTTAATATTTATTAATGACATTCCCATTGGGATTTCTTCAAAAATATGCCTTTTCACCGATGACTGCATCATCTATAACAAAGTAACTTGTGTGCAAAATAATAACCACCTTCAGGAAGATCTAGATAAAATTAACAATTGGTGCAAAGAGTGGATGATGTCATTAAACGAGTCTAAATGCAAACTAATTTACTTCACCAGGAAAAAAACGACCCTGTCATTCAATTACTACTTCTTCGAGTCCGATCTCATTGAGACCGCTGCTGTGTATAAATACCTTGGTGTAAGACTAACATCTTACTTTTCCTGGAATAACTACATCGAAGCCATTACTGCCAATTCATCTAGAACTCTTGGACTAATCAGACGTAACTTAAAAAGCGCTCCACCCTTTGTCCGTAAGCTGGCCTTTGACACATATGTCAGACCAAAATTAGAATATGGCTCAACCATCTGGAATCCCCATCAACTATACCTCATCAATACTCTAGAGGCAGTTCAGAACAGAGCTGCTCGCTTCATTTCATCCACTTATGACTTTTCTTTCAGTGTCTCAGTGCTAAAACTCAACTAACCATATCCTCTTTGCAGCTTCGCAGGAAAGTCTCTCAGCTGTGCCTTATTCATAAAATCTACTACCTCATTCCCGACCTCAAAACCGCTTTGTTATTACCCCCCGACCTAACATCTTCTCGCCTCAACGTCTGCACGATCAAACACATTTCTGGCTCTACTAACGCTTTCAATCAGTCATTTATTCCTCAAGCCATCAGTAAATGGAACAGTCTCCCATCCTCCATTGTCACCATCTTGGACCCTGCTGATTTCTCTTCTGCAATAAAACTACACCTTTCTTGTCATTAGCTTCAATTTTGTATAATTTCTTCGAGTTCCCCGATTGTATCATGCTTGTGCTTTGGCTTTTATTTAGTTCAAATTCTGATTACGCCGCCCTTATGTAATGCCCTTAACGGGCCCTTAAAGGGAAGCTACGGAGCTTCTTGGAAAAAATGAGTTAGAAGTGAATTCTAGTGTATTTTTACCCCGTGAACCCGAATACCCAAACCATTTGCTGCGTAAGTATTGTTAAATGCGAGAAAAACGCGAAAGACAGTCGCTGTCCATGACGTCATCGACGGCTCTTTTGGCTGCCCAAGGCTAGGGGGGCGGGGCTTCAGCCCTATTTTGAAATTGCACTTGCGGCTCTCCGGCGCGTTGCATTGAAATATAATTTTGATATCTGTTATTCTAAAGGCCAAATGAACGCAATTCAAGCGTTTTTTCTCAAATGTAGAAGTGCCCCATCTTCCCTTTAAGGTGATATAAATAAATGAATGAATGAAAACTATATTTGTTCTCTGCCTTCCAGTCACTGTGGTCGCGCAACGTCGGGTCTCCTCGTCCCCACATCGCTGCAGTTATGGTGCTTTCTAAAATGAAACTAAGTACTGCCGCATGTTCATCAACATTCCTTTCCTTGTTTTAACCATACGCTACTAAAAAAATTCCCTCTCTAACTCAAAGAGAGTTGTGTTGAAGTATTGATTACTTAGGTTTCTCTCAATGGGCTTTCTTTTGAGAGGCACCCCAGTTTGGGAAAAATCTGCCGTGAAAGAAAGTTGGTGAAGAGAAGTGAGCTAAAGCAAAGAAGGCAATATTTGCACTCTGAACCCCCACAGCGCGCTTGTTTGTCTCAAGTTCAGTCGTTGCACAAAGCGCTCCAAGAACATTTTGACCGTGGCTCGCGATGTCTTGCATCGATGCGCTCAGGTTCTTTTTTTGTGTGTGTGTTTAGCTTGTACTATCTTGTTTGCCGGCCTGGAAAGCACGTGCCGCTGGACTGTTTTTTGTCATGTGCTCTACAGTTGCATTTTGCATACAATTTTGGGAATCAGCTGGCGACGGAGCGGAGTGGCATGGTTTCGGTTTCGATCGAACAGCCGTTGTCTCCGCTCGCGTGACGAAGCGCGTGCAATTGTGGGCCTACCGAAGTTGCCCTCACATGCTTGCAAACATTTATTGCATGACAGAGGCACCAGCCGGCACTAGCCGGGATGCTTGCAATCCATTGTATTATGTTTGCTTTCTTTTGACGAAAATCTGGCACGTTAGAAACCAGTAAAACGGTGGCAAGCGGTTTTTCAGGAATCGCTCGGCAATGCCTACGGCACTGTACACTTGTGAGATGTGTCAGTGCTAAACACAAGCAGGGAGTTCTGTGGTCACATCAGAACACAACACAACACAAAGTGCCCTCTGTTTGTACAGCACTTAAAACATATATTTCTATTTTTCTAAGAATATCTGCTCCAAAAGCCACTTTTGCTGGTCCAAAACAATGTCTTGGCTGCTCCAAAAGCCACTTTTGCTGCTCCAAAACACCGTCTGGCTGCTCCGAAAGGTGCTCCGAAACGGCTTTGGCCAATCACATCACTGGGGTCGGTAAGAGCAACAGACACATTGCTGAAACAATCATGGTTCCTGGAAATCATCGACGACTCCTTAAAGGGGGACACTGACTCGAGATTTAACTTTTGAACTGCTCAAGTGCTTGGAAGGAAATTCGCAGGGGAGATTAAACATCAGATGTATTGTGCAAACGTTCAGCTCTCTAGGATAATTTTACATGCCTGCATAAGATGTTCACCATTTGTTAAGAAATCTATGGTATGCAAATGAAGCTATTAAGCACCATTTTGACTGCTTCAGTATAAAGTGGTGGATGTAGGACTTCAGGCTATCTAGTTTTTATGACTCGTATGTAAATATTTCAGGAGGAGCTATTACCCCAAAATATAAGATGCATATCTTTCCTATCTCAATTTTTGAAAACAGTTTTTTCCTCAATGAGGAAACTTAAAATACAGTAAAGTAGATAGCCCGATTCCCCAATTAATTTCAATTCAGAAACATCTTGATTGGGTTATCATACTCTTCTTTTTAAACAAAGGATCCCTTCGTATGAAATTTGCAGCAAAAAGTGGAACTGAGAAAAATGCATTCAAACATTGAACTCCTTTACTCTGTTACTGCCTTACGGTGTGTTGAAAATATTTTATATCAATGCAACTATTTGGCATATGGTTATCAAATTTAGTGTAAGGGTGTGCAATTAGTTTCTAAAACCGAAAAACTAAAATTTGAAAAATGCATTTTTTCAGGAAAATATGAAATTTAGGCCCATGTCCCCCCTTAACGAGACGTTTATATAGTCAGTTACAGGTTAAGAAGGTAGCGGCAAATGCCCCTCAAAGGGAATCGGATATCCCTCCGCCACCTCCGCATCCAATAGCGTCCCACCGTTTCCGTGACGTCGCGGCCAGCGCGCGAGGGGGGTCTTGCCTTTCTGTACATATTTGCTTTACCTTTTGACTTTGACTTAGCATTGTGGAAGGCACGAGAGGGAGATTAGAGTTCTCCCCCACCGACGGAAACAAATACGACTTTCGGGGATTAGCTTCCCCCCCCGATGGATACAAAGGCTGCTTTTAGGGGCTCGGTTCCCTCTCCGATGAATACAAAGGTCGCTTTCTTAAGAAGTGGGATCGGAGACAAGTGGGAATCCATAGAAGCGGAACAAGGAGCGTTTCCAGTGAACTCTTCTTTCGACTGCGGAGAGATTTGAAACGGGCGCATCACACTTGTGGGAGGAGCTTCTCCTACCTTCTTGACTTGTAACCGACTATAGACGTCCTGAGAATCTCAGTGTCTTGCAACACTGGGACAAATGTTTGGCCAATTTGGAAGCCTCATTGCTAGTCTTGACAGCTCTCTTGTGTTCACACAGCCTGTCATTTATGCATCTGGCAGTCTGGCCAACATAGACAAACCACACTTTACGGGAATTTTGTAAATTGCTCCAAGATTACAACTCGCAGAAGAATGATTTTTACTACAGCCACTTCTTTCCGCCAAGAAAAGAATCTAGACAATAATCGGGTTTAAAAACTATGGAACAACCATGGATTCTTTTTTGGGTTGTGGACTTGTTGTCATTTGAATAGTGCCTTCAGAAGCCGTAGAGGCTAAAACTATATACTTTGCCTCGTGTTTGGAAATGACTTATGGTGCAACATAGATAGCATGCATGCTGCTTCAGCAAAGCCACTAGACAGATTTCCGAAGTTTCTCATAACCGACTTTAGAAAAGAATTTGTTGGCTTACAAGAGGCGCCCTTACTCGAAAATATGATGGTCTTTCTAAATCCAACGAAGGCGAATAATTGGGGTTTTCTGAAAGAGCTCTGTGAATGGCGTGGCAGAAATAATGTTTGTATTTAACGAGATGTGCCTCGGACGTCGAGCCTGACTTGCACATGCCCGGATTCTCGGCGCAGACGACACTTTTGAAACCCCAATATCGTCGGTGCCTTGTCATTCGCCGGTTGAGGGTATCCCTCAGTCCCCGTGGCCGAGTTCATAACGCTTTCTGGTCGACCAATCCCAAACGAGAGTTCCTCACACCCCCGTTTCAACGTCCCCTTTCCCCAGATAAGCACGACGGCGGCACCAGTTGCGTGATGGACACGGCCGATGCCGCCAGCCTTTCTGCAGACATGGCGTCCGTCAAACTCTGCGCCTCAAGGAGGAACGAGCGAGCGCCCACCGTGTCGGACATGTTTGTGGCATACCCGACCATCAAGGGCCACGTGTCACTCAAGAACGAGGTGTCGGGCTCGTGGTTCTTGTCCACGGTGTTCCTCGTCTTCTCCGAGCACGCCTGGAACGCGCACCTGGACAAGATGATGCGGCGGGTGGCAGATGAGGTGCACAAGCGGGTGTCGCACGACGGCGGCCGCCAGACCATCAACATTGACGTGCGAGGCTGGCGCAAGAAGCTCTACTTCAACCCCGGCCTGGCACTCGAGCAGATGGCCTCTTGACCCCCTGCTGGGCCGCGGGTGGGTTCGTGCGCGTGGGCAGCGTTCTGCGGCAGTGCGATGGAAGGTCCTGTTCACGTGGGAGCGTTTGTGTATGTTTTCTTGCATTGCGTTACGACTCTGGGACATTCCTGCTTCGTATGCCACGTGCAAAGCTACCTTCTGAACTGGCTGACACGCTTCATATGAGGCACCAATGTCTTGGTGACTGTACAGTGTGAACAAGTCTGAAGCATTGAAAGGCTTATACCCTGTTCATCCCAAAGCTGACAGTGCAATGGACGCTTGTTGGACCAGTCATACGTACATGATTTCACCGTGTGATCACGCTCCACCCATAAGCCGCACGCGGAGAGAGCAAGTGAGGTGACGAAAGGGAAGCAGTGAATTGGTGCGGCAAGCACGTAGCTTCCACTACACTGTCAGCTTAGGGATGTACGAAGCACTCTCACATCTTAGGGGCTGGTCAGTGCTGTGTCCGTGTGCCTTTTCCTTCTTCACTGCCGACTGAAGTTGCCACGCAGCATAGCCCGTCTGCAGTTGTGCGGGTCCTTTTTGGAAGAAGTGTGGATGAGCCATTTCTAGCCTAAACCTTACAGTGCCCAGGGAGGCACTGAAGGAGTGCCAACTATTCAAGTACTTACCCGAAGGCGCTCGTAGCGTTTGAAAAAATTATTTTATATTTCTTAAGTATTTAAACATTTTCTTAATAGGGCTGGGTGTTGATTCGAAGGCATAATATGATTGTCACATTCTTTAGTTGCTTTGTTTGATTATTAAATTGGACTAGTATGTAGAACTCGAAATGATTCTCTTTTGTTTGATACTATATATGCCATAAGTGACGTAATGCATGGTCCCATTTTACACCTGATGTGCCACCCACAGAAACACTAAACTTAAAAAAAAACATTAAAAATTAAATACTTCTTATATTTCGACAGCAGCATAAAATAAGAGGTAGTTCGAATCAAATAGTGCTGTGTCATTTCGCTTTAACATTGTTAAGAAAACTGGATTGTTAAAGGACACATGCAAAGGAAAAAAAACATTTTTTTAAACAGCTTAGATGGATAAAGGATGTTATAAAACAATATTACAACGAAGAAAAAAATTTTAGAGCTATATTTACGGCGCTATACGAATTTGTAGTTGGCGCCCGCCGGCGCCGTGGAAAAGTGGCCCTTATTTATCACGTGGTGCTTGCATTCTTTCGGAAGCTTCGTATGGCGTCTAAAAGTAACTTATTCATCTTTGTTTGAAGTATAACAAAAGTGAAAGCCGTTTACAACTCCCTGTAACACCGAATTAGAGCGCAGCTCTTGAGGAGGAGGAGGGAAGGGTACTGGGGGGGGGGGGGTGAAGTGGCCTGGGGGTCACGTGACGATGCCGATGATGTCATCAGTGACGATGAGGACTCCGATGACGTCATCAGCGATGATGACGATGCGGATGTCAGTGACGTGACTGATGACGTCATCCGTGATGATGACGATGTGGATGCCGGTGACGTCATCAGTGACGATGCGGATGCCGGTGAGGTCATCATTGACGTCACTGATGACGTCATCAGTGATGATGACGATGCGGATGCCGGTGACGTCATCAGTGACGATGACGTCATCGGGGAGGTCACGTGACCTCGGCGGGGGGTCACGCGACCCTGGGGGTGGTCACGTGACCTCGGGGGGGGGGGGGGGGGTGTCACGTGACTTCAAGGGTCACGTGACTTCGGGGGTCACGTGACCCTGGGGGAGGGGTCACGTGACCTTGGGGTCATGTGACCTTGGGATGACCTTGGGGTCGCGTGACCTTGGTCACGCCGACGGCGACGCCGACCAAGCCGGGAACGGGCCCCTAAGAGCTGCGCTCTAAAAAACCAATTAATAGGTAACTTTTAGAGCCCAAAGGAAACTCCTGAAAAAGCGCAAGCAGACGTGATAGACCTGTGCGCCGGTCAGACGACGGCGACGGCGCCCCGAAGCAGACGAACTTGTGCGGTGACGGCGGCGTGGAGAAACGCGTTGAAGCGGCGTTCGCACGACGCTCGGCGTGCGGCGGCAGCGTGACTTTGCGGGAGCAACGACGCAGCGCGGCAACGCGCGGGCCTACCACGTGACCAGCGGCGGCTCCCGCGGCGCCAACTGCAAATTCGTATTGCGCCGAAAATATAGCTCTAAAATTTTTTTTTCTTCGTTGTAAAATCGTTTTGCGACATCTTTTTTCCATCTAAGCTGTTAAAAAAAAATGTTTTTTTCCTTTGCATGTGTCCTTTAAGAAAACTGATTGCCATGGCTTTCCTCTCCTTTGTGAAGGCCCGTTTACACTCTTGCAACCTCTTAGAACAAGGTGCCTTGAAACTTCTTACAACCAGAGGACACACTGGCGCCATCCATTGGGTAGCAGTGTAAACTTGGCGGTCCGGCATATTTTCTATTTCTCTCGCGCATTATCCTTTCCTTCTTGGCTCGAAAAACTTTAGTCAACGTCATAAATGAGCCTTTCTTATATAGGTATTTCGCATATTTAACCTCGGAAATCCCGCAAAACCTTCGCTCTTGTGAAATGCAGTTCCAGGGTCACTGCATAGATGGCGCTAGAATGCCAGTGTGTTCCCTCGTTCTAAGAAATTTCAAGAAGTTTTAACAGATCTCGTCTCTCTCGGTCGTACTCTGTTGCGAGACTGTGAACGGGCCTTTAAGGTTACGAATGATGCAGTGCTATTTAATGCAAATTAATTTTTGCACACCCCTGCATAAAATGCTATAATCTTTATTTTTTATCTGTTGGCAAAGAGCATTTGGCCTAAAGAGTTGTACATTTTAAGTAAATTAAAACATGAGAAAGCAAAACAAGTTATGCACATAAATTTTGTCCAGTTTTTGTTGGAAAGTAATTGCATCACTAAAAAACATCTACAGATTTTTCTAGCTTGTTGAATTTAAGTTTCATTCTTTTTTGTGGCGACATTGTATATGTTAATTGGCTGAAATTGACTGAACTGCAGGGCGATTTTTTGTGAAAGATAGTAGTGCCGCACCCTCAAATGAATAAATGTGCAATAAATAGTAAGCAATAATAAAGCAGGAATTTTTGCTCTCTCATTTCTCACCTGACTTCTCTAAACCAATTAGCTGGTTAAAAAAAAAATCTCGATGGTTATTAAAACATTAGTTGCTTATATTAAAATTTTATTGTGTCAATTGCCCAGCCCTATTAATAAAGAAAAGGCACAGTTACACTCGAAATCTTGCTGCACAGATATGAGGAAGTTAGATGATCAGAGACTTTACGTAACTCTTTTAAAGAGACCATGAAGACGATTTTGAACTCTTTTTTTTAGAAAAGGGTGTCTTCCGGCTCTCTAAGGACCTGGAAATGTTCTCAATCTTTTTATACAGTTCTATGAAGCTTATTGTTTCGTATAAAATAAATCAACAAAACCAAAACTGACATTTGGCTTTCCCACCGCTCAGCCTCTCTCAAACTGGAGGTGAGGTCACCAGTGAAGCGTTGGTTTCAGTAGAATTTAGTGGTCACAGGCGTTGATGGCGTATCGGCACAAAGCCGTATATTGGGAGAGTTTGGCCAGTCTATGATCTCACCGCCATAAGGCCCTCCTCTCCTTCCTCACTCGCTCCTTTGGCACTCTCTCACCCCTTTCCTTCACTTTTCTCCTCTCCAGAGCCTTCGTCGCCACGCCTACTGGCCAGACTCTCCCAATATATGACTCTGTATCGGCACTTAGTGGATTCAACTACAGGGGGTGCTTCTCTAGCTATCATCATCATCGTTTGTGACATCACGTTTTTTATGTTTTTTTGGTGAAGTAATAATTGTCAGAGGACATTTTACCTAAGCTTGAAACCGTGACACGCGTAGTCATGCTAACGAACACTTTCGGCACTGAAGTGTCAAAGTGCTAGGATGGGGGTGTGATAGCTGTTCTCTATCCCAGTACAAAAAGCTGGATGATGAAAATAGAATATCCAGTGCTTTACCCCACTACAACATCTACTACGGCAGATAGGGCACGTTTTTTTAAATTATGATTCGGTCAAAATGAAACCGAGAAAGGAATGTCTCGTGTAATTGAAAATAGGAAAGCGAAATTCGAGAACCTTTTGCGTACGTAGTAAACACTTCAGTGAAAGTGACACCGTGTATCCTGTTGGTTCCAATGTGTTGTGTAAGTGCTGGTCTTTTATTAGTTCGATTGATTTCTTTTTGAATTTTATAAACCAGTAAACAAACATTTCCTCAAAATAACTGGCAGAAAGAAGGGGTAGCTGGCTTCGGGAGTCGTTTCAATAAAATCCTCTCTTACTCACCCGGTTGACGCGACACATGCGAGACCCCCTCACGATTGGTTTATTCTTAGATCTAGTAAGTCGGTGACAGTGTCTCAAAAAATGAGGTATACACCTGCTATGAACTACTAGCGCGTGTATGTTGATTTTCGCAGACCCAAACGTGCATAATGCTTGATGCACTTGGCAGCGAGCAATCTTGAATTTGTAAAGAATCCTTAGTGAAAATTGAATGGAACAAATTAATCCATTACCCGAATTTGCTGTGCCATGTCCGACAATTTAAGAGTTTATGAAAGTTTCCGCTTTTCTTTCGAGCTAATGTTGCAATGTGACAAACATCTTTGCCACATATTCGATATGTGGGAGAAGCTAAGCGTCAGTTTCTGATGAGCATTTGCTCGTCAGTAACTGCGCAGTCGCACTTGGATAGAAGTGTCGTTATCGGCAGGCTCAACGGAGCTAAAAAGTGTGCGGCGATGTGCAACACCAGTGTGTGTGTGTGTGCACAGCTAAGGCAGCATGTCATTTACTCTGGCGAATGCAAAACTTTTTCCTACAGCAGCCTCCACAGATAAAAAAAAACAAAAAACAATCGGAGAGGCTTTGAATAGCTTTAATGCACGCCACGAAGCTGTAATGTGGAGCTCCAGGCTTGTTTCTGAGCATTTTAAAGTTTATTAATATAAAAAGCAACTTCGAGGCACTGACTTCATTAGAAAGATAACTCACAAAAACGTCGGGCAGGTTTCTTCGATAAATAAACCATTTTTAATCGGCATAGATGCAAACTAACGTAGACATAGTGCGTCGTCTGCTTGCATCTTACCAGCCCTGCCACAGCAGGGCGCCTGCGAGGTAGTGCCACTAGAGTTCCTGTATATGCTACCTACAATAGCAGAGTTGCGCATTCAGCCTCGGCGAGTGGCCGTAGCGCCGGCTTTCCCGCACGCCCTGGATGCTTTGCTCCTCACATGACTAAATTTGGCGAATAGCGGCGCCGCGCTCGCCGCCGCGCGAGGAAAACAGGAGAGGAGGAAAAGGAGGCGGAAAGCAGGGAAACATACGCCGGGGCAAGAGAAACGTCGGCGGAGCGACCGTAAAGGTGACTTTCTTGCACGCCACCGGATGCTTTGCTCCTCACGTGATGGATCTCGGCGAATAGCGGCGTGGCGGCGCGGGGAAAGCAGTCACCAAAACATCACGGACGGAGGCTGGTCCTGCTGGGGTCGAGTGGCAACACTTTTTATTGCAGTAATTCATCCGAACAAAAGCAGAAATAATTTCTGGTGTTATTATACTATAGACCTTTTCCGCTTACTCTCGCCCCCGACCGCCAAGCAGGCAGATCCGGTATGGGCGACGAAAAAATATTAAAACGTTGCAACCTGCAAGTAGTAAAAAAATAGAGGGGAGAGAAAACGAGAATGGGTGACGGTTACGCTTTTCTCTTAAATGCATTCTATTGGCGTGGCGACGGCAAAACAATGTTTTCGCCCATACTGGAAGTGACGCCAATTCAAGATGGCGGCGCACTTGCAGAAAAGGTCTATATATAAAAGAGTAAAAAAAGAAGGAAATTCTTTTAGCTACTCACAATTGGAAGTGAGAAGAGCAAACTCTTTTTACTTGTGCCAATCGTCTGACGAGCCTCAATCGATGTGACGGTCCTCGTAACTCAAAAGCTAGATTTGTTTGCAGTCTCAAGCGTCGCTGCCATCGGTCCTTGTGTGATTATTGCGGAACCTGCTAAATTACCGTATTTAGTCGGATGTAACGCAACCACAATTGTAGCCCAAAAAATGACTTTTCAGAGTGCCAAAAAAAAAAAAAAAAAAAAAACGAATACGATTTTAACGTGAGCAAAGTGAGGGAAAAAAGTACCTTTATTTGTTTTGCTGCTCAACTACGAACTCCGCCACTTTTTTTTCGAATTCTGCGTGACAGCCACAACAAGGTCCGCGAAAGCCTTTTCGGCCGGGCTCACACTTGAAGAGCGCTTCACGCTGGAGCCTCCACCCACGGATAGTGGATTCTGTCACATCTAGCCGTCGAGCCGCGGCAGTTTGCGATTTCCTCAGCCGTCTGGATTGCACTTCTTTTAAGGCGGGCATCGTACTGAGCTCGTCGCGTTGCCATTTTCTCGAGTTCAAAGTCGTGGAAGCACAAAGTAGCAGCCCGCGAAACAGAGGCCAGATTCACGAAGAGCTTCTTAGTTTACGACAACTTAGCTAAGAAGTTCGTAAGTTAAGAAGATCGTAAGAAGAGGAGAAATCGGTATTCACGAACGCGTTCTTAAGTGAGAGGAGGAAAGCGACGTTGTCGTACGGAGAAACTAAAACTTACCGGTGCTGTTGCTATGGCGACGGCGTCTCCGGCAGCACGAACAACCAATCGGAGAGCTCGGCATTTATTCGGAGACGTTCGGAGCCGTTCGGAGAACGTGGATTTTTCATAACACGGGCGGCCTTTCTGCCACCGCTGGTCTGGGGTTCGTATCCGTGCGGTGATATGTCGACGCTAACACGATTTAAACTCGCCCGAATGCCGAGGCCGGGATGCGTAACCACCCCCATTGACTGCTACGAACTCGATCGCTACCAAGTCAACACAACTGTCATAGTTGGTAAAAGTCGGCCCGCAGTCGTTTACAAAGCGACGTAGATGGGAACGAATTGCCGCGGCGTTTTTTGCGGCCACGGAGATGCAGGAGCGAGCCGGCGTTAAAAAAGATACGTTTGAACTACGACAGTGTAAGCAAGAGCCACGTAAATGCTTGTTTACACTACGGAGCGGACGCGCGCGTTTGATCGAAGTGCTGGATTTGCGCTGTTGGACCGTGGATTGATAAGCGCTCCGGGACCGATCCTTTATAATTGCAACTCGATGCTGACGTGACACCCGGCGAAGAAAGGTTGGACTAGGGTGCCTTTATGTCATTGAGGCACCCTAGGTTGGAACGGCATTGCGACCCACGAACTGTTACAGCGATCGACAGTGAGGTGCAGTCATGTCAGAATAAAATGGAATATTAATAACAAAGTGTACATACCATGTTGCGAAGGTAATCCATACGGCGTTTATTTGAGCTTGATATCACAGAAAACAGAGACAGAATCGATGAGAGCCCCTTTTCGACGACAGCGTTCGTCACCGTTGCCTCGGAAAACAAGGAGATGACAAGAGGAAGAGATTGACCTCTTAATCTAGAATTGAGGTCAGCGATCAAACTATAATACGGGAAGGGTTCACAAGGGTCGCGCGGGCATATTCCATTCAGCACGCCAGCCGGTCGTGGGCAGACGGTCTTCGCCAAGGACCGTCAGATCATCGCTGCGCCGAGTCGGAGTGCCTGCTAGGCCTATCTGCCGATCGGTCGGAGTGCGTACTCGTGTCCCTTGGAGTTTTTCCCGGGTGTCTGTGGATCCAGCGTTCTTGTTCGTTCGTCGTGGTCTGTTTCAAGAACTTTTTAGTTGTTTCTTGGTGCTTGAAGTCGGGACGCGTGAGAAGCGCACGTAGAAAAATAAACATCCGTTGGTTGTCGCGACCAACTGAGCGACGCTGTCGGCCATGCTGATTTGATCGTAAGAAGTGCGTAAGACAGCTTCGGAGCTGTCGTAGGATTTCGTCGTAACCTGCGCAAAACTTACGAAAATTTCGTTTCGTGAATACGGATTTGTTCTTAAGTTTTGTCTTACGCACATTTTTGGCGTAAGATCGTTTCGTGAATCTGGCCTCAGAAGCACACGGGCGCAATGAGTCGCAAACAAGAATAGGATTGGACTGGTTGTTGCCAGCACAAGACTGAAAGATCGCGAGATTTGTCGTAGCCATTTTAAAGAGCCTGTGCCGCGACACCGCCAAGGCAATTTTTGAGGCGTTTTGATTATAATAACGCGAACCCCCTAAATTGGGTGAAGGAAGATTTGAAAAAAAAAAAAAAAAACTCGCCGTACATTTGAGTAAATACGGTAATTTGTGCGACGTGCGAGTGCCATATCAGGCTAGGACTTCGTCAACATTGCCTGGAAGGCACCTGACATCTACCTCAAGGTGAACGTCGAAATGGTCTTCATGGTCCCTTTAAAGAGGCCACCTTGCTCAAAGTTACGATGTTTCTGGTGCGTGCTTGCCACAAGTGGTGTGCCATTTTACACCATCATGTAACGAGTTTATTTTATAAAGTTCATTACCACACGGATGACTTGTCTTTCTTTGCTGATATGGATTTTGGGAGGGGGAGCCGGGGGGGGGGGGGGATATCGAGCAAATCCGTATCTGGTGGTAGTGTGCCCTCATGCACACCCATATACTTGATCTCTTACCAATTTGCAGCAAAGGGGAACCATAACCTCCTCTTTCCCCGTCTTCATTTTCTTTAATTTCCTGCCCAAGTTGCGTGAGAAGATTCTGTAAAAAAGCGAGAGTGAAGAGAAAATTAATGTTTACAATACGGAAATGTGTTTTGTGAGTGGGATTTTGACGAGGACTCCGAGGCTGGATGCATGAACGGGTAGCCTTGGTAAGTTCTCCCACTGCATGCACAATCGCACGACTTTTATTAATTTCTACTGCCATTTGTAAAACAATTTAAAGCCCTCAAAATGTAGTTTGTCTGCAGCTTATCGTAATTTTCACAACAGGCAGCCTCACTGGAGTTTTTTTTTATTATCTGCCTGTCCTGCTTCACAGTTCTTGTGCACGACTGGATTTCTTGAAAAGCAAACAAGGACCTGGAAAGAGAAGAAACCCACACGTCGCAGTTAATCAGAATCAAGCTTGTGCTAAAGTGTTGTCATGCTGGTGAGGCTATACAGGGTATTTTTCATTTAGGCTTTACAAGCTGTTTAAAAAAAGAAATAAGGTACAAAAAATGCGGTATGTGCAGGTGAGTTATACGTAGGGGTTCCGTGTTTTCGGATAAATCCGATGAACTCCGAAAAACACTCGTTGGTAAAGTTTTCGACAATTCGGATTTATCCGAAAAACTTGGAATTTCAACGTGTCAATTGCAGAATCAAAAGACAGTATTTTACAAATAAAGTTCTCAAGAGCACAGAGCTAATAGTTACGAAAAAGAACAACTTCATTTTTTTTTTTCATTTTTTATCTTGGTTTATTGAAAAAAAAAAAAGTTTTTTGTTAATCTCGTCAAGGTTCGTTCAGTACGATATAGGCCACTACCTGTCACTGTCTCGGATTCCTGTTTGGACCATACTATTTCTGCTTCTTAGCAGGGTTGTAAAAGTTACTTCAAAACTGTACCTAAGATACAGTTACACTTATACGAAAAGGTACCTAGGTACGTACATAGGTATTCGCTTAAAAATGTACCTAGGTACAGATACTTAAAAAATGCTTTATTTTCCCCAAATTTGTCAGAATAGAATGGAAGTGAAGCTCTTTATGCTAAGAATACACACAAAAACGAGTTCGATAAATGTGCTTTATTGGTGTCAATGCGTTGTCCACATCGGTGTTGAGTCCTCACGTCCCTTATCCCCACGCTCCGATTGGTTCACCAAGGCCACAGCTTCCACCGTTTACCATGTCACGCCGGAACAGCCGAAACTAGCTTGTTGAGTTCTTGCCCTCAGACCAGGTGCTGTTGTCGACGGGCCCAGAAGTCGTCGGCCGTATGAAGAAACGCATGAGTCGAGTGCATATCCACCTAACCTTCGCGACGACGAGCAAAAAGCTTCAAGCTTCCTCGTTGTTGTTTTTTCTTTTTCTTTTTTTGCTAGTAAGAAGAAAAACACGCCTTTCTTTTTTTTTTCTTTCTTTCGGAACTTTTTCCGTTTTGATAACTGCAAAATTTGAGTCCGATTTATTGAGTGGAAACTGTATTATATACGGGGGGCGATGTTACATTGTTGAGGATTGTAATTATAATTAATTTTCAATTATAATTTATATTGTACTTATGACAGAAGATGCATGACAAGGTACAGGCAACAGAAACTGCGCACATCATTCAAGTTATCTCCTCCCTTGTATAGTTGTTAGAGGAGCTTCAAACACGCAGTGAAGTCAATTTCGGTTTGAGATGAAGGACGCAGGTTGCTATTTTTTCTAAACGGTGTTCGGAAGCGATTCGATAAATTGGTGTCGCTAGAACGGCATCGCTAATCCACCGTTCGCTCAAATGAACACCGCCATTCGCTAAAGTGTCGTTCGATGAAACATGGGCGGGGCTTTGTTCGCTAAAACTTTGTTCGATCAAGTCAGTGCCTCCTAGGTCGTAAGTTAATCACGGTACATGGTAGTGTGTTAATAGTACTTCAAGATTTATAGTTTCTACCATTTTGATGAAGTGAATAGAAAAGTACGTGTAAAAAGTAACTTTACTTAGTTACAATTGTTACTGGAAAATGTACCTAAGATACAGATACCGAGCAATGAAAGTACCCAAGTTTGTACCTGAGGTACAATAAAAGTACCTAGATACCGATTTCCAGTTACTTGTACCTAGGTACTTTACAACCCTGCTTCTTAGGAGGAGGAGGGTTTGTACTTTTATGATGGTGAAATATGCGAATCTGTGGACTTCATACAAAGGGGAGGGCAGCTGGTTTTATGCATCCAGGAGTTTGGCCATTTGAAAGTACTGACGTTTATTGAAGTAATATACTTGTTTTCAAGATTTGCCGCGGCCAGTGTTGTAAAGTACCTAGCTACAAGTAACTGGAAATCGGTATCTAGGTACTTTTGTTGTACGTGAGATACAAACACTGTAAAAAAAAAAAAAAGCCCGTGCGTCTACTTTCCCGCACAGCACTCGGAGAGCCAATCACCGGCACTTACAGAGGCAGCTCAGCGAATGATGCCGTTAAACCATATGTTCAGACCAAAGAACGCAGTCTGAGTTGTGACATTAAGCAATGCAAAACGTCGCTCTTGCATTCCTTAGTATCCCATCTCAGGCTTCGTTTTTTGGTGGTAGGCATATGTTTCGGCGGCGTCATTCGCTGAGCTGCCTCCATAAGTTACGGTGATTGGCTGTCCGAGTGTTGTGCGGGAAAGTCGACGCACGGGCTTTTTTTTACAGTGTAGGTTCTTTGATTTCTCGGTATCTGTATCTGTATTTTAGGTACATTTTCCAATAACTGTAACTAAGGGGAGTTACTTTTTACAGGTACTTTTCTCTTACTTTGTCAAAATGGTAGAATGATCGAAAGACGTTTTAGCGAACGAAGCCCCGCCCAAGATGTTTCATCGAACGACACTTTAGCGAATGGCAGTGTTCATTTGAGTGAATGGTGGATTAGTGATGCCATTCTAGCGACACCAATTTATCGAATCGCTTCAGAACTACGTTTAGGGCAGGGACGACGCCAAGGGGAGGCGAGTCGTGGAGGGCGCCTTCCCTAAAATTTGACCTTCCACCCCAATATAAACGAGCATTGGATAAACAGGAGTACCAGTTTAGACCCTCTTTATACCGGACGCTTCAACTTTTTTTTATTACCGCCGCGAGTAGCAGATAAGCGGCATACAGTGGGCGTGGGAGGCATGTCCCTTGGTAGCATCCGCAAAAAAGAAAAGTATCTTCCAATGCCGCTAGACAAGTCAAGGCCGGGTGATAAGTTCGGATAGTCTCCTAGAAGAGTTTGGAGCAAGAGGAAAGCCACGGCCATATGGATGCCGACTGTCTCCTCTGGAGTCCCCTTCCAATTGGCAAGGAGAATAATCGGTGAGCTGGTTTTGGGAGCTTCCCTAAAGTGGCACGTGTTCCCCGCGCTTCATTACATATATGTGATGGCTAGCAGTAATAATCTTGGTCTAGGCAGCTTAGACAGTTTTTTCTGCCCAGGCGAAAATTAATCTACTTCCAGCTGGATTATGAAACTGGAAATGAGGCAGTGCAGCTGGATTCCAGCTGGATTCCAGCTGGACTGCCTCATTTTCAGTTCCATAATCCAGCTGGAAGTGGACTGATTTTCGCCTGGGTGACCGGTAATCACAGCACCGATGACTTTCAGCCCGCCACCAAAAAGCCTCTAAGTCTGCTCTCATCGGGCTTTTTATTGTCATCTGTCTGTTGTCAAACCACCCGACTATCGGAGCCTGCCTTCAATAATGCGATATAGAATCTTCAACCGTCATGCCCGCTGGGAGCGACCACGTCTCTACTCAGCCATTGTCCCCCATTCAATTATCATCGCTTTCCTGGTAAGAATGTCTCGAAAGCCCATGCCTCCCCCAAAAATCTGTGTGCCTCTCCACTGCCTCCCAACTATTGAAAGCCTGGCGCCGTCCCTGGTTTAGGGAAAATAGCGACCTGCTTCCTTCATCTCCAAACCGAAACCGAAAAAGATAACGTGTCCTGGAATGCTCGTGTGAATGCGGTTTTCCTTATTTCTCGCATTGACACTAATGAAGCACATTTATCGAACTCGTTTTTGTGTGTATCCTTAGTATAAAAAGCTTTACTTCTCATATATATTCTGACAAATTTGGGGAAAATAAATAAAGTATCTTTCAAGTAACTGTACCTGTACCTAGGTACATTTTTAAGCGAGTATCTAGGCACGTTTAGGCACCTTTTCGTATGAGTGACTGTAATCGTAACTTTTACAACACTCGCCGTGGGACATTTAGTACTGCTGGTTGTAAGGAGCCTATGCCAAACATACCTCGACAAACCTCACTCATGAGGGCCCTCACTCACCCTCATCTTCACAGGTGAGGTGAGGGTGAGTGAGTTTCTGAACCAGGAAAATTCATGAGTGTGAGGGTGAGTGAGGGCCGTGAGGGCTGTGAGGGCCGTGAGCGCGGTGAGGGCCGTGAGGGGGGTGAGGGCCGTGAGAGCCGTGAGGGCGGTGAGGGCCGTGAGGGCGGTGAGGGCCGTGAGGGCTGTGAGGGCCGTGAGGGCGGTGAGGGCCATGAGGGCGGTGAGGGCGGTAAGGGGTATGAGGGCCATGAGTGCGTGAGGGGCGTGAGGGCGGTGAGTGGCGTGAGGGCCATGAGTGCGTGAGTGGTGTGAGGGCGGTGAGTGCGTGAGGTGTGTGAGGGCCATGAGTGCGTGAGGGCAGTTAGTGGCATGAGAGGCTTGAGGGCCGTGAGGGCGGTGAGCGCATGAGGTGTGTGAGGGCCATGAGTGCGTGAGTGCGGTGAGTGCGTGAGGCCCCCTTCAAATCTTTCTCAGCAATTTTGGTGTTAATGGCGGGTTGTTCTCTAGTTTTCCCTAGATCGACACGAATTGCTGAGATCGGGTGCGGCTCGGAATAAGCAAGCAACTCGGAGCAATTCGAATGCGTTTGAAGCAGCTGCATCCGATCAGGGACGCAAAATTTTCACGAGATACTTCGTGCCGGTGATGATGACACCGAAAGACTTGGTTCTGGTTTGAAATCGATCGTTTTTTTGTGGAAATAAACTGTTTCAGAAAGGAGCATTAGTATCCTTAACGAGATTTAAATGCATAAAAACACGTTTATAACGCGTAATTGTGTCTAAATAGTGCAAGAAAAATAAAATTTTATGATGACGATGGCAAATTGCAGCAATTGGTTGCTGCGTGTAATCGCGGGCGGCCCGTGTTGCTGGTGTTGCGACGTAAGGTTTCTGGGCGAATCTGCCCCATTTGAAGCTGGCCTGAGTGGCGTGAGGGCCATCAGTGCGGTGAGGGGCGTGAGGGCGGTGAGTGGCGTGAGGCGGTGAGTGGCGTGAGGGCGGTGAGTGGCGTGAAGGCGGTGAGGGCCGTGAGGGCGGTGAGTGGCGTGAGGGCTATGAGTGCGTGAGGGCCGTGGGGCGGTGAGGGCCGTGAGGGCCGTGACGCCGGTGAGGGCGGTGAGGGCCGTGATGGCGGTGAGTGGCGTGAGGGCGGTGAGTGGCGTGAGGGCCATGAGTGAGTGAGGGGCATGAGGGCGTGAGGGCCGTGAGGGGCGTGAGGGCCGTGAGGGCGGTGAGTGCGTGAGGTTCAGTGAGGGTGAGTGAAGGGCTGAAGATGAGTGTGACTGTGAGGGTGAGGGTGAGTGAGGGGCTGAAGGTGAGTGTAGCTGTGAGGGTGAGGGTGAGTGAGGGGCTTAGGTGAGTGTGGCTGTGAGGGTGAGGGTGAGTGAGGGCGACCTAAAATGCCGACCTCTGACATACCTCGGCAAACCTCACTCATGAGGGCCCTCACTCACCCTCACTCACCCTCATCTTCACAGGTGAGGTGAGGGTGAGTGAGTTTCTGAACCAGGAAAATTCGTGAGGGTGAGTGAGGGCCGTGAGGGCTGTGAGGGTGGTGAGAGCCGTGAGGGTGGTGAGGGCCGTGAGGGCCGTGAGGGCGGTGAGGGCCGTGAGGGCCGTGAGGGCCGTGAGGGCGGTGAGGGCCATGAGGGCCATGAGGGCGGTGAGGGGTATGAGGGCCATGAGCGCGTGAGGGGCGTGAGGGCGGTGAGTGGCGTGAGGGTCAAGATTGCGTGAGTGGTGTGAGGGTGGTGAGTGAATGAGGGCCGTGAGGGCGGTGAGTGCATGAGGTGTGTGAGGGCCATGAGTGCGTGAGGGCGGTGAGTGCGTGAGGCGCCTTCAGATCGAGCATCTTTCTCAGCAATTTTGGTGTCAATGGCGGGTTGTTCTCTAGCTTTTCCTAGATCGACACGAATTGCTGAAATCGGGTCCGGCTCGAAATAAACAAGCAACTCGGAGCAATTCGAATACATTTGCAGCGGCTACATCCAATCAGGGACGCAAAATTTTCACGTGATACCTCGTGCCGGTGATGATGACACCGAAAGACTTGGTTCTGGTTTGAAATCTATCGCTTTTTGTTGGAAATAAACTGTTCCAGAAAGGTGCATTAGTATTCTTAAGGAGATTTAAATGCATAAAAACACGTTTACAACGCGTAATTGTGTATAAATAGTGCAAGAAAAATAAAATTTTATGATGACGATGGCAAATTGCAGCAATTGGTTGCTGCGTGTGATCGCGGGCGGCCCGTGTTGCTGGTGTTGCGAGGTAAAGTTTCTGGGCGAAATTGCCCCATCTGAAGCTGGCCTAAGTGGCGTGAGGGCCATGAGTGCGTGAGGGGTGTGAGGGCCGCAAGGGCGGTGAGTGTCGTGAGGGCGGTGAGTGGCGTGAGGGCGGTGAGTGGCGTGAGGGCCGTGAGGGCGCTGAGGGCCGTGAGGGCGGCGAGGGCCGTGAGGGCGGCGAGGGCCGTGAGGGCGGCGAGGGCGGTGAGTGGCGTGAGGGCTATGAGTGCGTGAGGGCCGTGAGGGCGGTGAGGGCCGTGAGGGCGGTGAGTGGCGTGAGGGCGGTGAGTGGCGTGAGGGCCGTGAGGGCGGTGAGGGCCGTGAGGGCGGTGAGTGCGTGAGGGCCGTGAGGTTCAGTGAGGGTGAGTGAAGGGCTGAAGATGAGTGTGACTGAGGGTGAGGATGAGTGAGGGGCTGAAGGTAAGTGTAGCTGTGAGGGTGAGGGTGAGTGAGGGGCTTAGGTGAGTGTGGCTGTGAGGGTGAGGGTGAGTGAGGGCGACCTAAAATGCCGACCTCTGACTACAGGGCGCTGCAAAGAGTGCCCTCTGCCGTTCAAAGGGACCCGACGCGAACGTAGGCAACGAGGTTCTCGCAGGCGCGGTACGGCGGTCGCAGCAGACGACGGAGCAGCGACTCCCACTGTTCCCACAGTGGCTCACGCGCGTCTCTTGAGGGCGCGCGCTACTTTCCAGAAAAGTCAATATTGTTGAATGGGCCTATAAGGCTGATACTTTCGATGTCATCACCTCTAATAGGAATCTACTCACCCTGAAAGTCTGAATCAATTTGAGTGAAGGGTTCGAAAGTTGACCCTTCTAGGCCGAATCCCCCCCCCCCCCCTTTTTTTTAAGAAAATGGAAGACAAATCAGTCGTTAATTGTTTAGACGGCAGGAGTTTAGTCTGCCAGGGTATGGCGAGATTTTTACCCACTGTAGATGAGATATTTAGCCAGTGCAGCACGACTGCTAGCTTAGAGTCTTCGCACGTGCATCACACCGAAGTGACACACGACCGCACGCCGGTACGATGCTCATTCAGATGGAAACGGGCTGGGGTGGGGATTGAACCCAGGGTCCCTAATGCTTTTAGCGAACAACACAAATTAGTCGTTAGTTGTTTATACAACAGGAACTTAGTCTACCAGAACATGGCGACATTGCTACCCACTGAAGATAAGCAATTTCGCCAGTGCAGTACGACTGCTAGTCTGGGGTCTTTAACGTGTACCACGGAGTAGTGATACACGACCGCACGCCGGTTCGATGCTGACCCAGATCGAAATGGGCAAAGGTAAGAATTGAAGATGATTTTTTTTTTTTTTTTAATTTTAACACTAAGATGGCTGAGGCGCCATTCCTCTCGACAGCCGAACGACGAAGGAGAGAAAGACATTTTGCGCTTCAAGCCCGGTGCGCTGTGCCGGGAGACCGCGAAGCTTGTGACCGATGTTCGAGTGCTGAGTTCAGGATCTTGAGCAGCGGGCACACAAAGGAGCGGCAAGGTGAGCATTCTTGCGCACTGACGGCTTTCGGGTTCCGAATACTTTTTTCTTAATGCGTCATTTGTAATACGGGCTCTTTTTTCGAGTGCCTCTTTTGGGAAGCTCTGGGGGGCTATGTTGCGCTTTTTGCACTCCCAGGAGACTAGGGAGAGGGAAGTGACGTCAACAACGCAGCAAATGCAGATTGGATGTTGATTTTGTTTTCTTCTGTCAACATCCAATCTGCATTTGCTCTAGTCGTTGACGTCACTTCCCTCTTCCAAGTCTCCTGGGAGTGCAAAACGCGCAACATAGCACCCCTGGTCATACTGGTCCACGCCGATCCTACAAGAAAGGCGTTCTAGCGGCAAGACTATACGAGTTCAGTCATTGCCACTTGATCGTCGTTATTAAATCTTAAGCTTGCCGATTCGAGGTTGACAAAAGCCCTGACATCATCCATTCAGATAGGTCACATTTGTTAAACTGTGGGCAATAAGTATATAGACCAACACGCCGCTGCGGGGGTTCTGCTATTGGCAGGGCTCATACGTAGATGCTTCACGCAAATCTGGTCCCTGCGCACGCACAGAGCACACACCTCGTCCGGGAACTGCTTGCTTGCCCACACCTCGTGTGGGAAAACGCTGTCCTGTTTGTAAACAGCGCGTTGGCCTATAGGGAGTATTCTCTAGCGACCAGAGCTCACTCTACGGCTGCTGAGTGCATGCTGACGGTGAGTCAGCATGCACTCAGCTGACTACACAACACCGAGAAATATGTTGTGTCGAAAACTTATTCAAACAGCACTGCCTTTAGTAGGGGAGCTGGAAGCAGCGTGGAAAAAGTCGAGTCGTTTCAAGCCATCCAGGGTCAGTCTTTTAGAACTAGATAGCTTGTTTTCTTATAGTTACGTCTAAAAGCGTCCGCGATGAAGTATGTATAAAAAAGATATAAAATTAAATATATTTATTAAATCAATGTCTCTTTGACGAAGAGCCTGCCAGGCTTGAGACGTTTCTTATCTGAACTTCATAAGGCGCTGCCTTTGTCGCTTCTACTAAGGACAGTATTGTTTGAATAGATTACTCGCGAGTGCTTGTTTTCTCAGCCTAGGTAGGGCATAGACTGATAGGGTAAGAAAAGTATCCCTAATCTAGTATCACAAGAAGAAACACTAAAAAGAAATGTTTACAATGTTTGACAAGATTAATACAAGTAGTACCAAAGGAAATATGTTTTTTAGTCATGTCCAGTCATGACAATAGAACTCGCGAACCTGAGAATCATTTACATTTTGTCTGTGTGTTCGTGTGCGTATGAGCGTGTTTATGTGTGCATGCGTGTGTGAGTGCGTGTGCGTACACGTGCGTGTATGTGTGTGTGTGTGTATATTGCGTGTACATTCTTTCCTTCCTCATTTTTTTTCTCTTATTTTAATGCCTTGGTTGGCGGGCTGGCAGGCGCAGCTGCGTAGTGTTTTAACTTTCCTGCCTAACCTGGCACATCATCCAGGGTAATTTTCTTTTTGTGCGAATAAATATTATTATTATTATTATTCTACACCGTCAAAATTTCCGCTCTTATCAGCCTATAAATTTGAGCTTGTTCTGAGCATGCACAGCGGACAGCGTATTCATACAAGGTGTCTAGTGAATACCCCTCAAGGGGCTCATGAAACGATATTGGGTTGGAATGTTCATAACTTTGCAGAGTATACTGGTCCTAGTCTGGCCTAATTGTACCCGCTCAGTTCGCCACTGATTCAGAAGCTTCTTTGTCGCGGTGAAATTGCGAAGATAAAAGGGGAATATTTTTTTCGGTCTCGCCTTCGCAAAGCTAGATGACGTAATTGTGGGATCGAAACCATGCGCCCGACGACAGTCGAGCGCGGCTCATAGATTGGACACGAGAACTGCGTGAGCACTGGACATCGGCTCGTAACGATCAATGCCTCGGCGGACACTCGGGTAGTGGCTCGTGTGCAACCACTGAAGTGATGAAAATAGCCGAACTCTAACAATGCCTGGAGCTCAGCACGCTTTTTCTACTTTGCCAAACCCAGCACGTGGCTATGATTAACGTTGGCGGAATAGGATAGGCACCAGGCTACGTGGCCGCCGGTTCTGGCCCCCAGTTGAGGAGATGAACGATGCTCGTATTTCTCGAATTGTTTTTTTGGCGATTGCTATTACCTAGAGAGGAAAACGAAGGCAAGTTTATTCGGTTATTAACGTTAGGGAGTGATTCTAAGTAGTATTTAACGAAAGTAGAAAAAATGAAAGCCGTTTACAACTCCCTGTAACGCCGAATTAGAGCGCAGCTCTTGAGGAGGAGGAGGGAAGGGTACTGAGGGTCACGTGTTCTCGGGGGGGGGGGGGGGGGGTGACTTGACCTCGCGGTTACGCCGGCGGCGACGGCGACGCCGACGCCGCTCAAACCGGGAGCGGGCGCCTAAGAGCTGCGCTCTAAAACGGCATCTGGCCGCCACCTCTCGTGACAGCAAGCAGGTGAGTGCCAGTTCGTCTGCTCTTTCCGCATCTTGTGCGTTTGTTTGCCCCCGACCTAAGCCAAGGACTGCGCGCGCTTGGCTGTCTCGTCATCGCACCTTCCCTTCCCTATGCGGGCCTTGCGTGGCCGGTTCCATTTTGATCGTTCGTGCGTATGACTCGTGAGTAGGGAGTTTTCGTAGATCGTTTTCGCCGTCCCGCAACGCTTTCTGCAACCCGCTACGATATCCGGAACTCTACAGCCAAGGCCACCGGCGCGCAGGCGCAGTAGCGGCTTCTTCGTTGCGGAACGCTTAGCGGAGGGGGAAACGCTGTCTACGAAAACTCCCCATTTGCTCGCACGTTGGGCTGTGGAAATCGCACGTTGGGCTGTGGATTTGAAAACTTCCGTCGAAGTGAACGTATTGCGTGCTGCACGTGCTTGCAAGCACGGGGCACTAGGTAGCACTTTGCCCGCAGTCGAGCATTGCATGGTGCGCTGAGGGGTGCGCTTCTTCAGTGGATTATTGTCTCCCTTGCAGATGGGGGAGAAGGAGATGTCAGTGTCGATTCAGAGCGCCTGGTAAGTACTTTTGAATCCATCTCTTTTTTTTTTCTTTAATAAATGAATGACAATGAAGGAATGAATGAATTAGTTAAAGACAGATGAATTGATCTCGTGCGTTCTATTACAGAATCGGTCACTTCGGGCACTGCAGTAAAATTGCGCAAAATTATTCATGGTGTGATGAGCAAGGGTCCCTTTTAGTTGAAGTCTCCTTTTGATGAGAAACCGGGGTCCGAAGGGGAAGAGGAGGTGGGAAAGAAGGAAGTGCAGAAAATTCCGATACACCTGGACCAGAAGAAAAGCGCATGAGAAGATTAGCGGCATGCGAGGACGCCGCTTGTTGTTTCTAAATGTCTAAATATGCCCATTTACTTAGTCGATTTGTATTCTTTCTGCGCAATAGAAGTGAGTTTTCGTAAACTTGAACACGATTGAAGGAAAGAAAGAACTAAGGATAGGTTTTGACTGATTTATGAAAGTGCGTTGAAACAGCGAAAACATGAGCTTTTTAATTTCATGCCTGTGGAACATCCACTCCTTACGTTTTAGATTTATTGCCGTTTTGCTAATTCAAGGATGTTTTAGTAGCAAACTAAACGAATTATTTTGCTGGCATTGCGTCTTCTAAATATTTCAAGCAGTTATTTCAATACAATTACTATTTCTTTGCCAATCTGTCCTGCGTATTTGTTGGTGACGAAACGAAGCATATCAACAAATATTGGACACAACGCCGATATTTTTCTATTTCTTTTTTACAATTTACGAGAATGGGCACCTTGGATTTGCACGCGCAGAGAGTAAAATAAACAGGAATAGAACCTTTTTTTTCCTTTAGGGTCAAGTGGCGGTTTCTGCCGACTGTTTTGTAGGGGAAATTGAAAAGTTTTCACAATATGATTGTTGTGGTTCTTGCTCCAAGGGAGGATCTCGTGGTCGAGAATCCCAACCGCAGGAAACTTGAAGGATGCCTGCTGGGGACGATCATGCTTGTGGTCATTTGCATCATAGCGCTCATCCTTTTCGTGTTCGTCACCCTGCAACCTGCAGGTAAGCGAGTCATTTTTTTTTAAATGCGTCATAATTTTCGGGAAAAGATATATTATATACGATGCGGCGTGTAGGTTGAATTTAGTACAATGTATTTGATAAACCTGGTCAACAAAGGGTATTCACGATCAATACGTGGCATTAACTGACCGCGTCACAGCTATGCGCGTTGCAACATACCCTTCTCAAATATCGGGTCCGACTAATAGCCATCAAAAAAAAAAAAAAAAACTAAAAATAATGCTTATTTTAATGACACTGATGGGACAACAAAAATACCTAGATTGATTCCCTTTGAAGGGGGTGACCCTTTATAATATATTTACAACATTTACAACTGTACTATAGCTTCTTTGCCCTCTGAATATGCATGGTGTGGTAGTTGTGATGGTGTCAGCTTGTGGATGTGCGAGCCGTTAACCGATGCCGCCGATCGTTCTCTTTTTGTGTGACGTTGTCGTCTTCTTCGTGCACGCTGTCTCTCTGGTCGCTACACCTTCAACCACGCAAATTGAAGATCGCGTACATGTACTCATTTTTTTAAAAATCAGTTATTCGCCTTCTACCCTGTGCTCTTGTAGAAGTATGATTTCGCTAGTGTGAAATGGTGAGTAAAACAGTAGTCACAATGCTCGTACATAATTAAAAAAGAACACGGTCTTCGCTCTGGCATTATGATCCTATACAAAAATGTCCTATGGTCGGCTATAGAAAATTCTTTGTATGGTCGGCTTTAGCTCTTCGGCCCAATTAGCTAAAGAATTGTTTATCGCTGTCTTTAGCATTTTTTATGGTCGTCTTATAGGTTTCTTTAGCTTTGTCTATGGCCCTATCACTGTCCAGCCACAGCGCCTTTAGCTTTTCTCCATAGCTGGCTCTCTATTAGCGGCGAGATGTTTTGGTGGCGCCCTCCTATGGTTCCCCCTTGTGACGTCATTACCTTGCAAACAACAAGTTCGATGGTGTTTGTTATTAGCATGGTGGAAGCTTGAAATCAATGCGCTCTCAAAGGAACACTGCCAACACCGTCAAAACCAAAATTCTTTCATTCCTCTTATTTCCGTCGATGATAAATCCCCTTTCCGACGTCATAGTCAGCGTTCGGCCAATCGTGGAAGGCCGACCACAACGACGCTTTCGGTCGCGCACGTCGCAAATTAGCGGCGAGATGTTTCGGTGGCGCCCTCGTTCAGTTACCCTTCGTGACGTCATTATTTTGTGAGCAACAAGTTTGATGGTGTTGGTAATGGGCATGGTGGGAGCCTGAAATCATAGCGCTCTCAAAGCAACACTGCCAACACCGTCGAAATTGAACTTCTTACCCAGGTAGCACGCCAGAGGAATGCCCAACTTGGGCAAAGGTCTGGCAAACATAAGGGCCCAACTTTGGCGCAGTTAGGTTTTTGCACCATGGCATTCATCAGTGCCAAAGTACGGTGCCTAACTATAGCCTTAGTTGGGCGATCCTATGGCATGCCAAAGTTTGGCTCTTCTCCGGTACGCCAGAGGAGTGCCAAAGTTGGAGCCATATTTGAGCCATAACTGCCATAGTAAATCCTAATCTGGGAATTCGGGGCGTGCCAAGGTTTGGCATTTCTCTGGTCTGCCAGAGGAGCGCCAAAGTTGGTGCCATACTTCAGCCATAACTGCCAGAGCAACGCCTAATTTCGGTATTTGGGACGTGCCAAGGTTTGGCGTTTCTCTGGTCCGCCAGAGGAGCGCCAAAGTTGGTGCCATACTTCAGCCATAACTGCCAGAGCAACGCCTAATTTCGGTATTTGGGACGTGCCAAAGTTTGGCTTTTCTCGGGTCCGCCACAGGATTGCCGAAGTAGTGCAATACTAGAGCTATACCTGCCAGAGCGATGCCCAATTTGGGTATTTCGGACATGCCAAAGTGTGGCGTTGCTCTGGTCCGCCAGAGGAGCGCTAAAGTTGGTGCCAGATTTGAGCCATAACTGCCATAGTAAAACCTAAACTGGGAATTCGGGGCATGCCAAGGTTTGGCGTTTCTCTGGTCCGCCAGAGGAGCGCCAAAGTTGGTGCCATACCTCAGCCATAACTGCCAGAGCAACGCCTAATTTCGGTATTTGGGACGTGCCAAGGTTTGGCGTTTCTCTGGTCTGCCAGAGGAGCGCCAAAGTTGGTGCCATACTTCAGCCATAGCTGCCAGAGCAACGCCTCATTTCGGTATTTGGGACGTGCTAAGGTTTGGCGTTTCTCTGGTCCGCCAGAGGAGCGCCAAAGTTGATGCAATAATTCAGCCATAACTGCCAGAGCAACGCCTAATTTGGGTATTTCGGACACGCCAAAATTTGGCGTTTCTCTGATACGCCACAGGAGTGCCGAAGTGTGCCATACTTGAGCCATAACTACCAAAGCAACGCCTAATTTCGGTATTTCAGCCTCGCCGAGTTTGGCTTTTCTCTGGTCCGACACAGTTGTGCAAAAGTAAGTGCCAGACTTGAGCCATAACTGCCGCAGTAAATCTTAATTTGTCGATTCGGGGCATGCCGAAGTTTGGCTCTTTCCTGGCTACCCACTGAAGTGCCAAGTAAGTGCCTGGCAAAGAAAGCCGAGAGGCCAGCCCAAGTTTCGAATATCTCTGGTGTGTCACAGAAGTGCTCTTTTACGCGTCCCAGAAGAGAAATAAAATAAATAAGCGTTGGAAGCACGATAGTAAGATGTCATCACCTCCGTTCCCAAGCAGCACGGCAATACTTTGCAGTATCGTGCCAGTGCCGGCCGAAAGTCGGTTCCAATATCGCTCAACTGTCCAGTTTTGCACCACCGTTTGATACCCGGCAGGTATTGCCGTACAGCTGTTTCGCCCCGGCCTAGCGTTCACGTAATATTGTGCGAAAACTCTACGATGCGTCTGCTTCGTATTGGCCGAACGTCGTGCAAGTATGTGTACGTTGCATGTCATTTGTTGCATATCCAATCACTTATACGGACAAACAAATTTTTTCGATCGCTCCCAGAAGTTTATTAAACAACTATCATTACACACAGTGTATTCTCAACATATTTACAAGGTCACACTTCTCTGTAAAACGAAGAGCAAATTATAAAATACAATTAACACTGTCCTCATGCCAAGCAAAACTCATCACACGTAAAACCGCGGAGAATGAAAGGAAAGCAGGACGACTATCAGAATCATGCTTGCAGTGCACTTACTAATAAAAGAGCGATATCATGTAATCCTTGATAGATGCATAATCCAACTCAGGCACCCCACAAACACATTCGAGGAAGAAGGTTGTGCACATTCAACTGACGTCTCGTCGTCGGCGAAGAGCAGTTTTTGTCGAAGCGTGTCCAACAAACACATCACAAGTATTCCACGAACTCCGGTGCAAAAAATGACTGTTACCGAAAAATTGGCATGGACGTATTCCGACCGTTTACGACGAAAAAACACGGCCGCGTCTGCAACACACGAAAGCAACAGAACACTGAAGAGCCCAGTTCGAAAACCGGACCTACGTGGCCTGCTTATTTCTATAACTAGGCAAACGGCGAAAACGACAGCCCCAGAGATCCCATCAGCGTGAAAGAGAAAGTCACGTGACAAATTTTCGTCCAAACGTTTTTGTCCTACGCGTCCTATGTAGAGAGGTCACGCTGAGTCACGCGTTTCGCTTCATCCTTTTGATTTGCTTAAAGCGGCTGTCGAGCTCGCTGACAGCCACACGAAGACGCAAAACCAGGTGGGGAGGATTTGCAAAAGGCGAGGTCGAAGGGGCATCAACAACGCATAAAAGGAAAGGCCGCTTCTGCCGGTGACCTTGTCGCCTTGCCTAGCCTGTCAGCGTTCGGCTTCAAGTCCGAACTCGTCGACCCGCATGGACGTCAGGACACCAATTTGACATTGACAAGGCATCGACCTTGGAGGGGGATAAAAGGTGGGAACCGAGGAAGCTGCTGGAATCTTGGTTCATCCAGAACGACAAACGCGGAAGTGATTCATCGCTGGTAAACAAGAACCGTGGCCCCCTGCCGGACGTGTACACAAACTTTATGCCTAAATAGCCGAACTTTTTTGTGCGACTCTCACTCGCTCTGTGCTCTACTGAAGATGCCTCCCGCATTGGAGGCGCAACGTTTAATTAAACTGTTATTTTGTTATGTCAAGCCGTTTTTGTTATTACATAAATTAGGAGCGCAACCGGGACATTTTCTCCCGTGAATGACGATCGGGTGCTTGGACTCCGAAGCAGCTCTTTCGGCGTCCATTTGATTTTCTCGGAGTCGGTCGTTGAGGCATCGCCCCGTTTGCCCGATGTACCTGGTCCCGCAGGACAGGGGGATCGCGTACACTTCCTTCGCTTCCTCTCCTTCCGCCAAGATTTCTCTTTGCGGTACTCCCACGGAGCGGGCGGGTTTCGTGGTTGAAGCCGAAAATAAAGTTCGCTCTTTCCACTTTTTTTGCGTTTCCTCCTCTCCTGCCCTCCTTTCCTCCCTTCACCGCCCTCCCCCGAGGGGCCAACGCGGAGAATGGATTAGGAGACGCCTCCGTTAATCCGGCATAACCCGCCATAGAGGGGGCGTGCTGCTTGACAAAAGATTATCTCGCTGCACAAAAAAATAATAATAAATAAATAAATAAATAAAAAAGATAAAAAATAAAAAAACGTCGCGGGCAGCGATTTAATGCGCTTTGCCGGATGCGTAACGCTTCGCCCGCCTTGAACAAGCTGGTATGCATTGGACTAACATCTTTCGAAGCGCGGCAGGTTTAGTGTAGGTCCTATCATAATGGTCCTGCAAGACTTCCCTGTCCGCCACAAGCTAGCCAATAATTCAAGGACATAACGACGGCAGCGTATTCAAACAGTGTAAAATAAAATGTATATAATATTTATAAGAACACCATCGTCTTCACTGCTTGGCTTTCAAATTTTTAGCGCCGCAAATAATCGTAATCAAAATATTTTTTATAATTGAAGACCCCTCGCCGTGCATCGAACCCAAAATTACGCTTACGTGAAACATGATTCGGCGCGGGAGCAACTCGAGTCACCGTAATTTTTTTTTTTTTTTAACGTGGCTTTTGCTTTTTAATCTAACTGAGGCATCACTGGCAGAACACGAATCGCATACTTGGAAGGATCTGAAAACTCATATAGCTGGTTGAGTGAATGCAATACTATCGCATTCGTTGAAGCTTGATTTGTTGATTCGAACTTCAACAAATCACACGCACCCATTCTCCCTATTCCTGTTTACCCAGTCATAGTCGTTCCCTCACGATGCAATACGAGTACAAGAAACGGCAGTTTATGCAATGTTCACGATACACAGCCGTGATCGCGCGGTTTTTAGAAGCGCTATAGAACGAGCACAAGCGTCGAATTTCGGTACTCTGATTGATTTTTGTCTTCCCGCCGTGACACCACACGAGAAAAGCGATTTCGTTCCGTCTGTGAAACTAGGAACAAAGAAATCAAGATATAATCCCGTAATAAAACAACGCGAATTGGATCTCTGCCGCCAATACCCAACCGTTCGCGAGGTGACTGGGCAAAAGCATATATTACCTCCGTGCCTTTACCCTCTGCGCACCGCCAGAGAGAGTCATACAAACTCCTTTGCGCTATTATCAACACGATTGCGTTTGCAAGCCTGTAGTTTGACTCGGCTGGGATTCGTCCCTTCTGATTTTCATAGCTCTCTATGAAACCAGAAAGGTAGATACTTTTCTCCATTGGGTTGGTTTGCCCGGGGCCTCCAGTTATTTACGGCCAAAATCACACTAGAGGCGCTTCAGCAATGTTCACTCTGGTCGACACACGTGCTCCTTAAAAATGCCTGTCGTTAACTCTTTCCCAAAAGATACTTGAAGAGCCAATCTGAGAGACCGACGGATAACGAGGCCTTAGACCTCAAAGAAATTATAACACAAATTTGGCGTCGTCATTCCCAAACTGGCTGCCGGACGAAATCCAGGGTTGGTAATAGTAATATAAGATACGTACGGCAGAATTCCCTGCCATAAATAAAACGATTTGGCTAACGCCAATGTAACGCGAAATAGGTGCAAAGAGTTTTGCGATAGGAAGCGTAAACCGAAAAAAAGAAAAAAAAAAGAAAGAAAGAAAGAAAGACTGAAGAAAAGGAGAAATTAGAAAAAAAACCTCTGGTGACTTGGCCAAAAAAAATTCTGTTCATGTGATTTTTCTTGTCACGTGACCAAACAAAAAAAAATAAATAAATAACACGAGAAAAAAAACCATCCCCTGCCCGGTTTCGAAGCTAGGCCCTCTTGATCGTGAAACTTGCGCGCTATCCGTTGCGCCAACACAACTTTTTTTTTCTTTCTTTATTGCAAGTTGCGCCAACATAACTCTGCCTGTAATGCTCATGCATTCCCACATCATAGGGGAAAGCTTAGGTGCCTTCGCAGTTTTTCATGCATGTGTTATTTTTATTTGTGGCGAGAGTTCACGTCCAGAATGCTTTTAGAGTTTTCGACCAAAACGAGTTTTCTTCTTCCGAGTCACCTTCTAGAACCAGTAGACCGCACTGGGTCGTCCGGCTAATCAAGCAGCTATTTTCAAATTTTCTGGCGAGCCCGTCCTCGGATCCGAGGTCGCCGTTTGACAAGCTTAACTTTCTTCCACCTTTTAGCCGGAACCCCACGGCAGCTTTGTTCAGTCCCCACTCCCTCTCGAGAGGATGGCTCGCCCCGAGGCTAATCCCATTCTCTTAAACCTCTTTTCATCCAACGCTTGACCTTTCCCTCCCCGTCCACTGGCTTCGGGAGAGAAGGTTCTTCTCTGCAGAACGTCCCGTTTGTACAGCGGCCTTTAAAGTTCAAAGATTGTCCTGTCTTTATCGTCCCTTTTGTGTCTCCACTTTTTAATGTTTAAAAAGTATCAACACGCTAAAATATTACAATTTCCGGGATTTCATTTTCATCCCCCAAGTGTGATGCGGGAACCGCGCCATAGAGCCACGGTCGTTTCCGCACTTTGTTATCGCTAGGATTTGACAGTGCTCAATCACAATGCAAGACACGCACAGAGCCACGCTCGATTTTGCAATGCGCCGCCTAAAGGGGTGTCCAAACAGGACACGACTCCGACAAATCGTGAAAATTGAAGCGGGCTTGAAGCGGGCGCGTCCGCTTCAATTTTCACGATTTGTAGGAGTCGTGCGTTTTGTAGTGTCCTGTTTGGACACCCCTTAATAATGATATATCTTGTTGAGACGTGCGCACATCCGTCTTGCGCAGTGTTAGCTCAACGGCAGCACTTTCTGTAAAGGCGGATTCACACCGGGGATAGCAGTCGCGCGATCCAACTAAATCGCATCGCAAAAAAAAAAAAAAAGAGAGAAAAAGTAATTAGTTGGTTAATTTGGCGTGCGCGATGAGCGAGTCCAATGCCTTCGTTGGCGAGTCGCGTCTCAAAAACTCTCGCTCCGAACGCCGTTGGTTGGCTCGGCCTCTCCGCGACTAGAGTGCATCGCAAAACGTCGGGTCACCAAGCGACTGCTCAAAACCCGTCACTTTTTGCCCGCGATGGTCGCTTTTGCGATGAAAGTTATGGCGCGACTAGATCGCGTCGCCGGTGTGAACGCGCCATAATGTCGAACCAGTCTCACGGCGCGTCCCGATATTGGCTTGTGTACCTACGCGCGAGTAAAACATCTGGCACAATTTGCGTTTGCAAAGCCTGCTCCAGCCGCGTCAAAACATTCAGCCAACCTTTGGACTGCAGAAATCAAGAGACAACCAAAATAAGATAAAGTTGCCAGCCGAATAAAACTTGATTTCTATTTAATTAAGATGAAGACCACCCGCGTACATCAAATACCTCATCAGCCGAACTCCAAGGCAGTAAGCCTAGTTCCGGCACTTGTTTGGCACCTTTGGCCCGTCGCTGCCAGATCAGAGCCAAACTATCGGGAAGCGAAGCCTAACTTGGGCACTCGCTTGGCGACTTGGGCCCAAAGATGCCAGATCTCAACCGAACTACGAGGTAGTAAGCCTAACTCTGGCACATTTGTGGCGATTTTGGCCCGAATGTGCTAGGTGACAGCCGAACTGTCAAAAAGTGACGCCTAACTTTGGCATTAGTTTGGCGATTTTGGCCCGAAAATGCCAAAGCTCTGCCGAACTACAAGGTAGTAAGCCTAACTCTGGCACATCTGTGGCGATTTTGGCCCGAATGTGCCTGGTGACAGCCGAACTATCAAAAAGTGAAGCCTAACTTTGGCATTAGTTTGGCGATTTTGGCCCAAAAATGCCAAAGATCTGCCGAACTAACGGGCAGTAAGCCTAAATCTGGCATTTGTTAGGCGATTTAGGCCCGAAGATGCCAGATAATAACCGAACTACCCGGCAGCGAAGCCTAAGTTTGGCACTTGTTTGGCGAATTAGGGCCAAGATACCCAGACTGTTGCCAAGGGAGGTCAGGTTTGGCACTGCTTTGGCTTCTTCGGGCTTTTTAATGCCCTAAACTGCCAGACGCAAGCCAAGTTTTGGTCCAGAACTCGGTGCTGCCTGGGTATATTCCTCCTACTTCCGTCGATGAGAATTCCTTTGGTGACGTCATAGGCAGCATTTGGCCAATTGTGGTGGGCCGACCACAGCGACGCTTTCGATCGCTCACGTCGCCAATAGCGGCATGCTATAGATGCCTATGGCTTTTCCTGTGGTGTTTTTAAACGTTTATATGGTCTGCTAAAGAAGGCTGCATGGGTTTTCCTATGGCTCTCTTTAGCCAGCACATCTAAAACAAACATTTATTTTCAAGTTCTCCCGACTTTTGAACGCTACATGGTAGATACACATACATCACTGAACACACAAAATACACAGAACACAAGCAGAGCACCACACAACATCAACGACGCAGCCGACACTGGACCCCCACCCCTCTCCACGTACGCCAAGTTCTACCTCTATATATGGCAGTTTTATTTTCGAATCCGACTTGGCCGGTGACTGCCGTCATTTGTCGCATAAACACGGAGAGATGGAGCAAATATTGCTCGTACTTAATACATTATTTGAATTGCCGATTGGAATAGCCCCCATCTCTTAATTCAATACACTGAAAAAAGCAAATGTAGGTCATTAACCTAATTAACTAAATTTTAATAATTATATTTTTAATAAGTTTGGTGAATCACGTTGACAATGCAGTGATGATATGCAGTACACTGGTGCTGAAGATTGCAATCAAGCTATTGCTTGATTGCAGTGCTCGGCGCCAGTCTAATCTATTTTCACTTTTGGGGGGTAATAATTCATATTTAATTGTTGCACAAATATTTCAATAGATTTTAAAACAAACAATATTGCTGGTTTTCACGACTCGTTGCAACACCAGAGAACATATCTTGGGTCATGCTTTGGCACCGGTATCACAGAAATTCAATATTGCTTTAATTTTCTAACCTGGAGCGTTTTTACTAAAAAGTAAGTGCCGGTAGTGATTTTCTATACGCGTGGAAAGAAAATTTATTGGTTCATAGTCTTTAGACTCGGGGCTTTAAATTTTTTTATAGACGGGTAAAGACAATTTATTGGTTTCCGGTCCTTGGGCTCGGAGTCATAAAATTTTCTATAGGCGGGTAAAGAAAATTTATTGGTTCGCTGTCTTTAGACGCGGGGCGATATAATTTTCTAATGGCGGCTAAAAAATTTTTATTGGTTCCCAGTCTTTAGACTCGAGGCCATAGATATTTATATAGCTGGCTGTAGCTGTCGTTATGGATTTCTACGGCCGACCATAAAGGATCATAGGGGGTGATAGCCTGCCATATAATTTTCCATAGACGACCATAGACCATTTTTGTATGTGAATTACCTGCAAGCATGCCTCAAGCAACTTTGAATCATATACGTATGCTTCGAACGTGTCCATGTCCGCAGGTAGTTTTTGTGTGAACAATCTTACCGTCATACGAGGAAAACACGCGGCTCAGACGGTGTCATCAGACTTTCTTTTGTATAATGCATGAGGAGTGCGACCTCGGTTCAAGACTGGGCACTTGGCAGGGTGGATAGATGGGTATTTGGAACAGACCTATCGATGGCACACTGACAAAGGGCTGTTTGTAGGTTTGTTTACTTCAAATGTGACACCGGGGAAGCCGTGCCCATGCGTTGTCAGACTCACATTAGAAGATGATGGACCGCCGGCATTTCTGGGATTGATTGATCGATTGATAACCTCGTATTTATCTTGATTTGGCGTCGCCCACCAATAAACGTGTACCCTGCGGTGGGAGGGAGCGTTTCGGGCGTATGCATATGTTTTGCATGGACGCCGTTATTGAAGTGGGCGAAATGAGGTTTGAGTGCGAGTGGTAGACGTGGCATATTCATTTCATTTATTGTACCCGCGAAGACCCCCTTTTTAAGGGTCATCGCACGCGACAGGCTCATGGTTTGATAGACCAGTACGGGTGTGTGAAACTACTACTTGATGCGGGTTTGTAAAGCTACTCCTCAATTCCTGTTTGAAGAAGGTTTGTTAGTGCTATAGTGAACAGAATAATTTCTTCGACATTGTTCTCGTTTTCACTTTAAAACGGGAATTCTGAAGTGCCGTAAAAATTACTCTCTAAAACGCGTGTGTGGATTAGTTTAATTCGGAACGTTGTATATATTGTAATCTGTGACTGTGGTTCTCTCGTGGGTAATGTTGCTCGAGCAGCTCTTACGACAGTGTCTTGCGTTTTTACGTATCATGGCTTCTACCGCTTTACGTTCTACAGTAAGCTCGAAATTCCCGTTTGTTTTTGTTACTGATGTTGAATGTTCGTCGCTATAGACGCTTTCAACAGGCGCCAGACAAGGGCCGCCATTGCTGGCCTTCTCTTGTCTTACCGTCATAGAGCCCTGCGCGGAAAACAGTTGGATCATCCGCATACGCGATCCGCATTCTCAGCCTTCGTATCCGCATCCGCACAGCAGCCGGAAACTTGTTATCCTCATCCGAACTGCATCCGCAAAATTTGAAAACGCATCTCACCTTCTATCCGCGTATTAATTTTACATAATAAAATCAAAAATAAATACAAATTAAAAAAAAAAAACATCTGGATGGTATTTTTAAGATGTCTGCTCAACTTTGTACAACGAACTCTTTGTGTCGGAATACGTGGAAAGTAATTCTATCGTATTCTGTTTTATTGTATTTATAAAATAAGCGATCATATTTCCAGAGACACTTCACATCATTGGAAAGATGATCGCCGTTATGAGATCGTCTTGAGAGTCCGTGATACGGACACTCTGTCCCGAAGATGCGCTGAAAAAGAAGAAAAATTTAATATTTAATTTTATTTTTTGTTTTGTAAAACCTGCTTTAATGACGGTCTAATAATTGTGTCATTTTATTTAGGTTAAGCTACAAAAAAAAAAAAAGAGCGAGGGAAAGGGTTTTGTTTTTGTTTAAAATACGAATCCTCAACTGCACGCTCGGAACCGTATACTTAAAAACAAATCGGTGTCTACTGTCTAAAAAAAAGAAAAAAAAAAGAAAGAAAAGAAAATGCGCGCACACGCTTTTTTTTTTTTGTCGGGGTAGCTGTTAGAAGAAGCAGAATATCGTCAACATGGACGGGTTCAGGCTGGTTCGCCTTTCTTAAATTAATACTCGTTAGAGAAGTCTCCCTCCGTTGGTGCACTCGATGCTGGGAATGGCATGTGCGAACCGCGCTACAAGAATGAGGTGCGGAAACTCGTGCTGGCGCAAGTTCCATCACTCCAGAGGATGGAATTAAGTCTCCTCAATACATATTTACAGGGGAAGAAGGCACTTGCAGGCTTCTTCTACTTTCTTGTGGCTTGTACGTTTTGGAGTGTTTTGTTTGTTTGTTTTTGTTTTTTCGCTTAAAAATCGTTCTATTTTTTTTTTTTTTTTTGCCAAACAGAAACACGTTTTTCCGGGTCAACGGATGCTTCTGCATTCTTTACTTTTTCTAGGGACAGCATTTTTAGCCGAGATAGAACGTTTTAACGCGATCTTCGGAGGGAATCAAATCTTTCTTGGCGTAAATAACAATCTTCTCCCCGATTGGCAGCTTTTATCTCAGGGAGTAGTTTGCTCCCGCAATACATTCCATGATGCACTTCATAGTATCACTCCCTTATTCTCTCTTTGTGCGGTCGCACACGGTTCTGGGCCGCCTCGGCAAAAATGTAGATCCGGACCCGTGAATATCCGCAGCCAATTTACAATCCGCCAAATCTGATTCATATTTATCCGCATTCGTCAGTTTACGCCGCATATCCGCGGATATGCAGGGCTCTACTTGAAGTCACCGAGATGCCGTGCCAGTGAGACTGTCGTTAGAACGCCTCCACAAAGGCCATTACTGGGGAGAGGGACAGAGTAGAATATAATATGGTAATGAACCGTCCTGCTGTGCTAATGACGAAATGAAATAAAAGGAATAAAATGAAATGAAAACTGAAGGTCGGTTAAGCAAGCAAGCACAGCTGCTTGCTTAACAGCGCCTATAAAGTAACCAAATGAAAGGGCTTATCTGAATTTGTAGCGATTTAAAGTCCACAATAAACAATTTTTTGACTTCTTGATGCCTCGTATAAATCCACAAAATCATCTCGTGCATCTTGTATTTAATTAAAAGCCACCGTGGTTTAGAACTGCTATTTCAAAGTAATATTCATTGCGGGAAAAGTAACAGAAAAAATATTTCTGCGCCGATTATCTCGACTTTGAAAGGCATCACATGAAAGTTTCATTTACGTCTAAAACGATGTCAGAATAATTGAATGCTGTGATTGCGTGATTCGAAGCCCAGTATGTTCTTAATTTCAGATAACATCATCAAGGCAAGACGCCGAGTGGCCGTGAATTACTGCGGCAATGCCTCGTGTACCGCCTACGGTAAGAACTGCAGGAATCTCGTTCTAGTCACAAGAGAGACAAAGGTTACTATTTCAAGCAGAGCTTCGGTTTATCAAAACGTTTTACGCTACAAAACACCCGTCGAACAGTTTGTTTTTTACATCGCACTGATAGTTTAGGAGTAGACCGGCAAGGAGTACGGATTTTTAGGAATACGGCAAGACGATATCGGGTCATGCGTTGTTAATACAGCTAGACTCTTTTGTACAGTACTATGTTTTTTTTCAAGATTTCCGCTGCAAGGTGCGTGGCTACGAGTAATTTAATGAATTTGTTACTTTTTTATGCCTTAATTAGTTAATTAAATATTAATTATTAATTATTCATTCATCCCGAAATCACTATGCGCCAGAGACACGGACGTCGAGACGGACCGACACTGTCGTACGACGTGTCAAAACGGAATCATTTGACATGATGACTGTGCGTCGGCAAACTCGGACTTTCTGAAGCGTCGTACGACTCGACGGACGTTTTCCCGTGCGCGTGCCTCACCCATTACGAAGAAGGGAAGGAGAAAAAAATATACCCTAAAAAAATAAATTACTTAATGGAGTAGAAAATAGCGAACAGATTGGGAAGAGACGAGTCATAATTCAACGTAAACATAAACATGCTTGCGAAATTCGTATAGTACATGGGCTAGGGTCAGTCGGCGATGGCAGCGGTCACAGAAGTACAGCTTAGTTAAAATTGCGTGGGTCTGGTTAGACGCGTGGGGTGAGTTCCAGTTGTTGGCGGTAACGCGTTATTTTTTGGGTAACGAGTAACGCACTCATTACATTTTCAAAGCAGTAGCGGGTAACATACCTACTTTACTTATTTCTAGTAACGAGTATCGTAGTTGCGTTGCTCGTTACATATTCTTCATAAGACTTAAAAAAAGTACACTCATTTTGTTTCACGTTTTTAGGCGGGAAGCGACGTGAATTTTTTTGCGTTGTTTTTTGTGAGTATTTACTGTTTAAGTAAAACCCTAAACAAATATAACGTAATTATGGTCAGGTTGTGCATGTACAGGGTGTCACAACAAAAAAAAATTTACAGGTTTTTTTTTTTTACTGCACAAATAAGGTAGGCATCGCCGAACACTCATTCTCCGCCCAAAGGTAGTGCTAGAGGGAACAACCAGATGCCAAAGTTTCAGCCCAGACGGACACCTTATTCATAAGTTATAAGTGCTTTTCTGAAAATGTCAATGGAAAAATGGAGCCCATTTTTGCCCGTTTTCCATTTTCTGGTGCCATGTATTCGAAAACTCCGTCAGCCGCCATTTTCTCATTGAAATTTTTAGAAAATCACTTATAACTGTTGGATAAGGTATCGGATCGGGCTGAAACTTTGGCATCTGGTTGTGACCTCTAGCGCTACCTTTGGGCGGAGAATGGGCTTTCGGCAATGACTAGTTTATTTTTGCAATAAAAAAAAAAAAAACTCTGTAAATTTTTTTTTGTGACACCCTGTACATAATGTTTCTTGAAATATGGCGCTTAGGCATATCAGCAGTGTCAAAACAGTAAAACGCATTACTTTATATATAAAAAAAAAGAATAACGCGAACAGTAATGTGCCTTACATTTGATCGATAACCTGTATTTTGTTTGAGATAACGTGGGACGAAAAAGGCCCGTTCACATTAGGGAATTGTAGTAGATCGTTTTTCTCCTCCGCTACGGTATCCCCGAAGAAAACGACGCAGCTGCGCAGGCGCGCCGCCAGCCTTGTCTGCATAGTTCAAGGTCTTGTGGCGGATTGCGGAGCGCTATCCGGGTGCTTAGCGGGCTGCGGAAACGGTCTACTACAATTCCCTACTCTTGCGACCGAGTAAGACCGGGAGAGACCAGACCGGTTTTTAAGCCTCTTGCGACTTCTTAGGACCGGGTGCGCTGCAGCGGAGCTGGTCCTAAGAGATCGCAAGAGGCTTAAAAACCGGTCTGGTCTCTCCCGGTCTTACTCGGTCGCAAGAGTGTGAACGGCGCTTTACGCGTGCGTTTTATTTTAACGAGTAACGCATTTCCTAACGTTTGTTTTTTCGGTAACGCCTACATCATTGGGTGACGCACGAGGCGACGGAATGGAGGCAGAAGCCCTTTATGATCCTTGCTTTGCAGTGTCTCGGTTGCTCGGCTGGTTGAACTGGACGAGCCTCCCGTGCAAGGGGGTCTCGGACTGGGCCTGCGGCGGGAGGTCGCACGAGTCGTCGGACCCGTACGTGCACACCACGGCTGCAGAAGCGGCGTCCGACTACGCTGCCGAACGCTTCATCGAGTTGCTGGACAGTGAGTAGACGCTCTCCCAGATGTCACGCATGCAGGTAGAAGAAACGGAGCGAGAGCAGAGCTGAGCAGAGTGCAAAGAAAGGCCAGAGAGGCGAGCTCTGACTGGAAAAAAAGTAGTGAATAGACGCAAGACTGGTTGTCGCCTCTGTCCCGAGAGCTCGAGGAACGCAGGGTGCGTTCCTCGAACTCTCGGTGACTTTTTAGAGTCATTTTGGAGAGACGCTCGGATGATTGGATTTTTTTTTTTCGCCTCCTTTGTCCGACGTCACCTCAATGGTCATTGGCCAGTCTGCATCACGTGACGCTTTGGACAGCCAGTTCGCTTGTCTAAAGTTAGCTTTCACTTCGCCTTCTTAGGAGAGAGAGAGAGACTTGCATTTGAGGGCTGCGGTACAGTTCGGTTCCCAACGCTTATCTAACATTGGGTAATAATTGCCGTTTGTTTGAATGTAGGATCAAGAGGCCTAATGACCGAAGCACCGGACGGAAATCATTCTAGTTTCACGCTCAACGAAGGAACGGCTAAACGACTGATTGAGTTCATGACTTACTGCTTAAAAGGTAAGGTGTTTCAGGCACAAAAAAAAAAAGAAACTTACAATCTGCAGCGGATTGGAAAAAAGAAAAAAAAAACGCGAATAAGTATACATTTGAAGGTTAGCGCTCATTCTTAAATGTGTTCGCACACACCGAGGATATTTGAATATTATAAATATATAAAAATTGTTATGGTCGATTAGCATCACCCTCAGCCCCTCGCGACGCGCGCAATTTGGCATCGTTCAGATTTTGTTAGTTAAAACGACCTTGCGACCGATAATTGTCATTGTCCATTTCAAATTATTTGGTGAACCTTTCGAGGTTTTATTGGTTGTATTTGAACCATTCTGGAGTTGCGTAGTCGAAGACGACCGTTGTCGATGACTGCGTATAAAAGATTGCCGAGCTCGAACGATTTGCCAAGCCGCTACCGTCACCTGCTGCACACCGAGTCCTCTGCTAGGCTAAATAACAATAATGTAGGAGACTCTCTCTTTGCCTATGAGCGGATAAGGCTCTCCACCAAAGGAAACCGTCAGCCAAAGCACAGAAACGCCGTATTTTACCTGGCCTGCGTTGCCATCATTTTGTTCACCAACCATAAGGACACAATTGCCATCTGGCAAGAATTTAAGACTGACCCGCTAGAAATATTTGGCAAGCGATTTCACGCGTGCGTACAAGCTGGCGTAAAGACGGCAGTTATCCAGCGAGACGTATGCGGATGAAATAATGAAGATGTACTGGCGTTTTGCCGCTACCCAGATAAGGACATGGCTCAGGTTTACCGAGTCAGGCATGTGATAAAGGAAATCTCGAAAAAGCCATGAGGCGTCCTTCTGGTTTACAATCCTGCCACAGTCAAATGCCTCACGGTCCACTGCCAGAATTCGAATGAGACGTGGGACTACCGAACTGGTATACTTGGACTCGCTGGCACCTCTTCAGCCCCACTAACCTCAATATTTGTTGCCGGCCTGAGCAACAGGCCTGAGCAACATGATTCAGCAGACCGTCAGAGAAGAACTCTCTCGTTGCTTGCGGCATTTTGCAGTCCTAACCAGCGTCAGTAACGTCGCGGGCTCACGTCCAATCGTCCAGCAAGAAGTCGGCACAGCGATGGGACCTCCGCGCCTTTAATATTCCACCCGCCAATACCCTGAGGTCTTAAGAATTTTTTTTTTTTTACTAGCACTCCCTAGTACCTTTGAATCCTTTACATTGGTTTCCCCTCCTCGTATGCCACCTTCCCACGCGATTATTTATGGCATATAGGTGCACGGACGCCGCACATGGCAACAGAATGCTGCACGAATGCCGGCTTCAGCCATGTACTGCTAATGTTGAATTGTCGATCAAGTGACTGTCGGAAGAAGCGGTAAGTTTCTGAATCCAGGTACCAAGTCCGCCGGAAACGCTGGAGCCCGCACATCTGCACTGGAAGGAACTGTATAGAGATCGGGATAAGTCTCGTTACCGAGAAGACCTCTATCAGGTCCATAAAATTACAGGCACAGTTTCACTTCTCCCTACCCACGATCGTCGCCGCCGCCGTGGCTCAATTGTCAACCAAATGCGAATCTAAAAGACGCTGTTCTCGAAAGAGTAACTACGGAGTTCAGCCGCATTCGTTAGCCTAATTTTAATGGAACTTATTTAAGTCAAGTTATCTTTACAAAATAACCAGTTTATGCCGTGGTCCACTCCGGAGCGGATGCATCAGCCGTGTGAGATCGCATCTGTATCCGCCCATGCAGCTAGAGGACCATTTGTTTTGGTGCTCGTTGCGCAGTGCCTCCACAAGAGTCACGCAGCTCTATTGATTCTTTTTAATTTCTCCCGTTTTTCTAGTGAGACTGAAATGAAATTTCAGTGTCACTAGACACCCTATTTGATCTTTCCATGCGTCGCAAAATGTCTAGGATTTGTCTCCTTCATGAAGTACAGTATTCCCCATTTGCGAGACAGTCTCTCTTTAGCCAATACACCTCCGTTTCTTCAAGACTGGACAAATCCCTGCAAGCCTTCCCGACCCAAGACCAAATTCACAGCCTATCGACATCCACTTCTACCCGAACCGATCATAGACTGGACCTTCTCGATGACATCGTTACCATCACTGACAACAGCAAATTTCTCCTCGCACTAAACTACTCTCCTCTCTTATGTCATAAGGGACCCTGAGGGTATTTGTAAGTAAATAAAGAAACAAATAAAGTAATCGCTCCGCACAGTGCGATGCGTAGCAATTACGTCGAGATGTGACTGCGTGTTGCCATAGAAACTAAGCGACGCGAAGCCCGGTTGCCAGGGTAGCTCGCAGTCGTATCTCGACGTAAACCTCCGCATTAACCTAGTCTAACGTAAGCAAACAGATATCTGGGTAACCCTTCAGTCTTTTTTTTTGTTCTTGTCGCAAACATAGTATTCTTTGGTAATAATTTAATAGCTGTGGGCGACAAAGAAAGAAAAGAAAAGACTCAGAGTGAATCTATTTTTTTTGCATTATTTGTGAAGCGAATATTTACTTGAACAGAAGACTAAAATAAGAGTTACTAGTCATCTTATTGGCTTGCAAGATAAATAAATTACGAATCCAATTTCCCTAGGTTTCTTACCACGTGTTCAGGAAAACATTGTTTTTATAAGAATATTGTTTCTATTTTACCTTAGGCTACAACTCGACCAAGACTTTTCTTGCCGACTTGAAGTCAATCATCATGGGTCCTACCCAGAACGTTAGGGGAAACATACAAGACGCACAAGCTACGTTTTTCACAAACGAGTACCTCGTACAGTTGGCGACTTTGATGAATTTCTTTCCCTACGGAAAAATGTTTTTTGCGACAGCGAGCAGCTTCCCCGGAAGGAACTACCCTAGCGACTTCGTAATCGTAAGTGAACAAGCCTTATATCAAGTATTCCGCATTTCGGAGTTTAAGTTTCGTCAAATGTGAAGAATGATATTCAGATTTTTTTTTTTCTGCCAGGAGTTTTGAGCTTGTCGGAGTTTATATTTATTAGATTTTCAAGTTCCCGAAATCCGGAGTTCATTTTTTGTAAATCTTTTTTTCTATTTTTGAAACGTATTCTGGTGTAAACATGTGCTGATTCAAAATAAATCGTTTGAATCAAAAAATATTTCGTCAGATGAACTTGGCGTTGGCGCAGGAACATAGCCAGGATTTTGTTTCAGGGGGGGTTCACTCATGACAAAATGCTGTATGAGAAGAAGGGGGGAGAGGAGGACCCATGCAAAATGGAAGATTTCAGGGGGGGGGGGGGGGCGGGCCACATGGGTCTCCCCCTTGGCTACGTTCCTGCGTTGGCGCCCTTGGCATCGAGAATACTAATCTGTACCAGGTCAAAATTTAGAAACAAGTACCTTGAAATCATTAAAATTTTGGAGGTGATCACTGTGAAGCTCGCTTTCATCCCATGCTATAACGTCTCCTTACCCCGGTGCTGCCAATGATAATGATGAACGCTATCATGACCTAGTAATCATGTCGTTAACAACGGTTGAAAGTTGGACTAGTTGGTGATTCATAATATTTAAAAGTGCGGTCTAAGTACCTAAGAGCCTGAGGCGTACAAACTACTAGGTTCTTATATTTCACGCTTAACTTGAAACAGGAGCATGTGTGCTGGATTTATGAGACAAGAGTAAACAAGCCAATCCTGCTATTCGCATCGCACACTCCAAACTGGTGAAGAGGGGGATCCTAAACCTCTTATTTGCCAACGCTCTTAAAGAATCTTGCGCACACATGATTGGCAAAAGTTTCAATGATCAGGCTTTAAGGCTTAACATAGGGGGATATCCGACCACCCTTTTTTCTACAGTGGCAAATAGCACCCTCAAGAATTAAAAAAAAAAAAAAAAAAAACAGTGAGAGAAAAGAACCACAGAGGAAGCAAAATTCCAGAACACATAATCTATTCCCATCTCGTTAATTTTCTAAATTAACGTGCCTTTTTGTAACCTGCTCAACACGTCTTCAGAAAACTATTTTCATGCGAGTCTAAACTATTAACACTTACCTATAATCTCCATGCCTCATTAGATCGCTCATCTCAGGGTGACTGCATATTCTAAGATTTTGCTAAAGCGCTTGATAAGGTTTCACATGGGCTGTTTTATATCAAGGGTGTATTACTTGCAAGTGAGATTTTTTCATGTCCGTCGACAGAAAACCCACGTTCGCGCCTTATCACCGTTCACGCACGTTTTATTTCTTATAATCTGGTTTTGACTCTTGTTTCAATAACAAAACCACAAAACAAGTCAAAACCACCTGATAAATGATAAGCTCTGAGCGCTCGCCGCATGCGTCTCTCGGTAAAGATTGCGGTTGCATAAGGTGCCGCGGCAACGGCAGAGTACGAAGTCTTTCATGTATAAAAATTGACCGCATCTCCACGTGGTGAATGATGTTCATTGGGGTGCTTGTCTGCGTAGACGCTGAGCCGCAACATGCCGAGCCTTTTGTTCGTTTTCATTCATGTCAGAAAGAGAACGTGTGGTATGGAACGTGGTTATATACGCATTTGAGCATTTGACCGCAGCGCCCTCTCGTCTATAAACGTTGAGCCAATGCATGCAAAGTTTAGCGCGATTATATACGCATTTGACCGCAGCGCCCTCTCCTTTATAGACGTTGAGCGGCTACATGCAACGTTTCATCCATGACAGAAACCCCAGCTCTTGAGTTACTACCACATCTCAGAGCCCCCTACTCGTCCCGTAGTCGTGGCCGAGTGGTTAAGGCGATGGAGTAGAAATCCATTGGGGTCTCCCCGCACAGGTTCGAGCCCTGTAGACTGCGCAAGCGTTTTTTTTTCTATCATTTTTTTGCCCTACACGAGCACGTGAGCACGTGAGCTCACGAGCACGAGCACCAGCACCAGCACCAGCACCAGCAAGATCGATGTGAGCACGGACGCCGGACGGACAAGGCTAGACCCTAAGGAGCTTCACCCCTAAAAAGTTCTGGTTTTGGGCATTTACTTTTCTTTCGTCCATCATTTGGTATATACCCTTTTGCTTTTTAGAAACATGAACTGCCGCTTGCGCCCCAAGCGACTTCCGGTCCGTCTTTGCACGCCTGTTGAGCTTGCTTATGTCACCAGTGCTAGAAAGCAGAAATGCTACACGGACAACGAAGTTGAAGTTTTAACGAGGGTCTTCGTCTATACAGCATTACATCTTGGAAGAGGCAAGTTGGTTTACAAGAATACTCGAAACATTTTAACAGATCTCGCTCTTCTTCGTTCTTTTGGCGTTCACCTGGAGAATTGGTGGTTAAACGCTTCATCCAAATTTTAAGCAGGGGTGTTAAGGTGGCCTTTGTTCCTTCTTTTTATAAACCGGAAGTTCTCTGGCACGTCAAGGACTGGACTACCACCTGGTGACGTTTGCCATAACAATCGTTGCAGGTGGTACCACAGCTTCGCTATCTAACCACCTTCACAGCGTGGATTGGAGACTTTTTATATAAACTCAGTACCCTCAACATTCATCCTCATAGATTCGCTTGGATTACTTCCTTTCTAACTAACCGCTCACAATTTTTTTCTGTTGATGGAAATGACTCGCATTCCTCGCACATGACTTTTGGTATCCCCCAAGGTTCAGTCCTAGGCCCCCTTTTGTTCTTAATTTTTATTAATGACCTTCCAGCCCACGCCTCATCCTGCATTGGTCTGTTCGCCGACGACTGTGTAATATACTCTGGAATAGCTAATGGTTCTGTTGTCCAGTAATTTCAGTCTGACCTTAACAATGTTTCTTCTTGGTGTGATAGATGGCAAATGAAACTTAACATTAACAAGTGGTACTCCATGAGAGTTTCACGTCAAAATAACACTTGTCCTTCTTAACACATAGAAAGCGTTGTATTAGATTTGTATCTTCATATAAATACATTGGCGTACACATTACTCATAGCCTAACGTGGAACACTCATATTGAATATGTAACTAATACTGCTAACCGCATGCTCGGCTTGCTCAAAAGAAAGTTCTCTCTTGTACCGCTGTCCTTAAATCTGCTCCCTTATAAATCCTCAGCTCGCAATTAGCTTCAATGTGCAGCCACTATTTGGTATCTTGCTAAAACTCTCGCATTATCACAAGAAGCCGTCCAAAACCGTTCCGTTCGTTTCATACTACATAACTTTCATCGCACATCAAGCGTGACAGCAATGAAAATAACCTGAGGGCTAGCTGACCTCTCCCTCCTCAGAAAAATATCCCTGCTTTGCTTATTTCGTAAGACCTACCATCATAACCCTTCACTACGTCAGCATCTATTAACACAACCATCTTATTTATGATCACGTGTCGATCATCAAAATCCAGTGGTCATTGTCATTCATCAAGTTTTAATCAGCCTTTTACACCCATGATATCTGGATTGGAATCGCCTTCCCCCACCTATTGCCGACATAATCGAAGGCGCCGAATTTAAAGATGCCACTTCTTAGTTTGTTTTGTGTTCAGATTAACACTTTTTTGTTACGTTCACCTGCTTCTAAATAGTTTTGTGTATGTATTCAAATGCTTTGTTTCTTTTATATTCACCTGCCTATTTTTCTCTGTCATTTAGGTGTGTTTTGTCCATTCCCCTCTGTAATGCCTTCGGGCCCCAAGGGAGGAAAATTAAGAAATAAACGAAAACCATATCTGCATAAAGTATCCCACAATCTTAAGAGAGTGAGATTGCACGCGGGAGTTAACGTGGTTTTCTCAGCTCCAGAAAACTTGGCTAGTCTTTATAAGAAAGTTAGTTCTAATTCGGATAGGATAAAGGCAAGCAGCTGCACGAAGAAGCATAAAACTTGCTTTGTGTAGTGCGTGGAAGAGGTCGTGTACTCCGTCCCATTGTGGTGTGGCCGTTAGTATGTAGGGCAGACAGGCCGCTGCCTGAACGAGCGATTGAGGGAGCATCGATACAACGTAGATACGGTCATATCAGGACACCTTGGTGTGCACTGCAGGGATTGTGGTTGTGCCCCCATCTTCTCTGACTGTAACGTACTAAAGTAGAAGCCGGGACAAGATTACGCGGGAGATACTTGAGGCCGAAGAAAATGGTAGATTGGTATTGCAGTGTGGATCAGCACTCCCTCTGTGTCATAAGAACTGCGGTTTCTCGACCGAGGGAGAGCAGCTTGTGTCGTTGTCGATGAGTGATAGAACAACGTTTTAGCCTTTTAACGGTACCTGTGTTTCTTCATCGGCTTGTTTTTTTGTTGACACCGGTTATATATACTACGTGACTACGGAAATAAAGTTCAGTTGTTAGTGCTGCCTGAGCCGTATAGAGTTTGGCCATTCATTGGAAAGTATAGGAGACAAATGAGGAGGCGCTATTGGCCGATAGCGGGCTGGGCGTATTCCAGGGCGTCTTCACACATTCGAATGTGGCCGACTACAGAGCCGGAAATAATACCCTGGCGGTAGTCACAAGAAACAAAATTAGTAACTGCGTCGGAGTAACTAGCTCTGTGACTGAAAATATGGCACACGTGATGTTTCAATCATGGTCATCCAAGATCATGGTGGAAGAGCGCAACTAGCGGAACGATGGGCATAATCCGTACGCCAGGCGCCGAAGGCCGTGAATTTGCCGTCCGAGCGGTCACATTCTGGCCGAGCAAAGCAGAGTTTGAACGGCACATTCGTTTCTTACATCTTTCTGCATGGTCATAATCGAAGCATCACGTGCACCTTATTTTCAACCAGGAAGGGTTACTACATGTAACTCTTACGCGCTTATTAAACCCATATACCTAAGATTAAAACTGTTTCTCGCTACTACCGCTAGGGGATTCTTTTCGGCTTCTAGTTGGCCAAGAGACCATGTCAAGCCCTCTTTCTGCGTCTGGTGTACGCCCTGGCTCTGCCCGCGCCTCCCATTGACCAAACTCTCTCTAAACACGGCTCTGGCGCTGTGTCTCTGTCTGTCTTCGTCGTCTGTGGGTCGTCGCGCTTTTTAAATAATATAATCATACATCTTCAGGGACAAAGTCACTGAGACCGCATGACCATTGGAGGATGCTACCGCACGGCTTTCTCATTGGTTGACCTGAATAACAGATGACCAATCAATGGTGTCCCGAGAGGACTGAGGCACAGTATGCGCAAGGAAGTTTCTGTATTAAGGAAATCGTTATACGCTCGATGATCATGGAAAAGACGGACAGAAAAGCAGCCAGAAAAGGCGACACGGCGGGAGCACCATCCGCTAAATTTAGCGAGCTACGTCCTGCCGAATATGGCGAACGATGATCACGTGATGTGACGACGGGACCATGTCAACAAACTTAGGAATTATCACATATTCTAAGTGCAATAATTTCGTAGGGGATGACCAAAACAAACTGAGGTTGTTTTTTGTTATATTTAAAGTGAAGCTATTGTTAAGTACAATAACGTTTAACAATTTATTTCAATGTCCTGGTATTCTTTTTTCCTATACGAACAGGTCCATCCGATGAACTTTTTGGGTACCGTGGATGACTTCAAGAACCCGAAATTCAGGATAGCCTACGAAAATGCCTTCACGAACTTGGCAGAAGCCTTTGAGTTAAGCCTGACTGCCAGTGGCAACGCCGTGTTCCAGTTTGAAAAATCGTTGGTGGAGGCGAAGGTATGGCAATTTTGTTTTATTCTGCTTTGTTTTAAGAAAAAAAAAAAAACCTATCATGGAAATTCTTGTTTCGATGTATGTTTTTTGGCTCCTATAGATTGGGCTTCTTTTTATTACAAAGTTCACAAGGACAAAGCATTTTGCCATTTATGGTAGTTTCAGAGGCAAGAGTGGGTGACAGTAAAGTTCTTACGAAAAATTTGCCGTCGTGCAAATGAAGGTGACGGACGCAAGAGGTTTTTTTTTATGGGCTCAAACAATCTTCGGAAGAAAAACTATTTTTTTCTTAACATTGAATACTCTCTTCGGAAGCGCGCTGTTCTTCTAGACGTTGTTTAAAAGGAAACAGCAACAATCAAACAAACAAATAAAAAGCAATGGTCTTTTGAAGAAATATATGACACACTGTCGAGCCTATAGCACTTGCCATCGCCATCGCGCGCCCCCTTTGTGAACCACGAAAATCGGAAAGCGACCGTAACAAAACCATATTTTATAATAATAAAAAGATGGAAGCGTACTGAGGGATAGGTGACTCCTTGAGGTCACGTGACCTCAAGGGGGTCACGTGACCTCAGGGGCTCACGTGACCTTTGGGGGTTACGTGACCTTTGGGGGTCACGTGACCTCGGGGGTCACGTGACCTGAAGGGTCACATTGTGGGGGTCAGGAAAGACGTCCGTCGAATCAAATCAACAAACTTATCTTTATCACCACACAAAAACTGAAAAGAACATAAAAAGGGGCTCCGCTGAGACCGCCCTGCTACATCGTCGAACGCTGCCAGGCTCGTGCTGTTCTCTTCGAACCCGGAGCTCGGTGCCGGCGGTGCTGCTCGTGCCGCGCGCTTGAAACGTCATTAGCTGCTGACGTTGCGTGAGTCACTGCTGTAAGTCTCGCGCTTTGGCGCCACCGCTGTAAGTCTCGCGCTTTGTCGCCACCGCTCTAAGTCTCGCGCTTTGGCGCTACAAGGGCTCCCCCCTAGAGGAGTCGCTAGGGCGATGTTGTGCCCAAGAGACGGAGCGATGATGCTGATGCTCGGTGGCTTGTAAGGATGGTGCCGACGGCTGGCATGAAGGCGGCCAATGTAGAGGGTGTAGGCTGGATGCGGACGATAGTTCAATGTGAGCAGGCTTCAGGCGGTCGACGCAGATGGTGTCATGCCGCCCGTTCAAATCCAGAACGAAATATTTGTCGCGCCTTTCGAGGACCTTGAAAGGGCCATCGTAAGGTTGTTGCAGAGGCTTCCGGACTGCATCTCGACGCAAGAAAACGTGTGTGGCCGAGGTTAACTCGTCGCATACGTACGTCGGATGACGGTCGTGCTGCCTTGTTGGTGTGGCACGCAGGTTCCGCATAACTTCTCGAAGCTGGGTGGCATAGCTGAAAGGATCGGGCACGGTAGAAGTAGGAGACGTCACGAACATTTCTCCTGGGAGGCGAAGTGACTGCCCGTAGACTAGATCTGCGGCAGTGCATCCCAAGTCTGGCTTGAGTGTTGTGCGGAGGCCTAGAAGCACGATGGGAAGAAGTGTGCTCCAGTTGTTCGGGTCGTTGTGTGCTCTTAGTGCGGCCTTTAGGGTACGATGAAATCTTTCCACAAGGCCGTTAGCAGCGGGATGGTACGCTGTTGTTCGAATTCGGGAGGACCCAATAAGAGTCATGATCTCGTTAAACAAACGAGATTCGAATTGGGCGCCTCTGTCGGTGGAAATAGATGACGGAACTCCAAATCGTGAAATCCAACCACTGACGATTGTCTTCGCAATGGTTTCCGCGCGGATGTCTGCGATAGGGAAAACTTCTGGCCAGCGGGTGAATCTGTCTATGCAAGTGAGCATGTAGATGGCTCCGTCGGATGGTGGCAAAGGACCGACAATGTCCATGTGGATGTTGTCGAAGCGAGCGGTGGGTGTCTGTACTGTGGCGAAAGGTGCAAAGGTATGTCGATGAACCTTAGACAGCTGACAATGCAGACAAGTGCGAGCCCATTCACGCACATCTTTCTTCATCCCTTGCCAAAAGAAGCGTTGGGCGATGAGATGTTGGGTCGCCCGAATGCCGGGATGAGAAAGGTTGTGCAGTGAGTTGAATATGGATCGCCGAAACGTTGGAGGTACCACCGGTCGGGGTGATCCCGTGGACATGTCACAAATTATTGTTGTGTCGCAGCCTGGCAGCAATACGTCACGCAGGTCAAGGTTGCTAGATGCGGATCGTAGCTTCGGGATATCTTGGTCGCCTTGCTGTGCTGCTGCTAGAGCGGCGAAATCCACAGCGGTGGGAATGGCGTTGCAGCAAGGTATCCGTGACAACGCATCAGCAGCCGAGTTGTCTGTGCCTTTGATGTGGCGGATGTCACTTGTGAACTCCGCAATATATGACAGGTGCCGACTCTCTCGAGGAGAGAGGCGGTTGCTGGTTGTTTGAAGTGCGTAAGTTATCGGCTTATGGTCGGTGAGGATGTGAAATTGCCGACCCTCTAAATAATGCCGAAAATGTTTGATGGTGAGGTATATGCCTAGTAGTTCTCGTCCAAAAGTGCTGTACCGGGACTCGGCTGGCGCCAACTTCTTGGAAAAGAACCCAAGGGGCTGCCAGTTTCCGTCAGCGAACTGCTGCAGTACTCCTCCTACAGCTACGTCCGAGGCATCCGTCATGATCGAGAGAGGTGCACCAGCGAGCGGGTGCGCCAACATTGCGGCTTCTGCGAGCGATGACTTGATAGTTAGGAATGCCTCCGCTGCCTCTGGAGACCATGGTAGAGGTGTAATGTCCCGCTGAGTTCCCTTTAGGAGATCAGTGAGGGGTCGGAGGACAGTGGCGCAATGCGGCAGAAAACGGCGATAGAAATTCACGAGGCCAAGGAACTCGCGAAGCTTCCTGCGTGATGTAGGCGTTGGGAAGTTCTTGACTGCGTCGACTTTGGATGGAAGAGGGCGAACACCCTTGGAGTCGACCCTGTGGCCAAGAAAATCCAGTTGTGAAACGCCGAACTCGCACTTGGCCTTGTTGATGATGAGCCCGTATTCCGCCATGCGCTGGAAAAGGATCTCCAGGTGTTCGAGATGTTGTTCGGCGTTAGCGCTGGACACCAGGATGTCGTCGACATAGGCAAAACAAAAGCTAAGCCCACGGGTGACGCTGTCGACGAACCGTTGAAATGTCTGTGCCGCGTTACGAAGGCCGAAAGGCATCCTCACATACTCGAAAAGTCCAAAAGGTGTTATGATGGCCGTTTTCGGTATGTCACTTGGTTCCACGGGGATCTGGTGGTACGCTTTGACCAGGTCAATTTTCGAAAAGATGGTAGCTCCCCCCAGGGACGCTGAGAAATCCGTGATGTAGGGTAGGGGATAGCGGTCTGGAACGGTGGTGTTGTTCAGAGCGCGGTAGTCTCCGCAGGGCCGCCAATCACCTGGGGGTTTCTTTTGCACCATATGGAGGGGTGATGCCCATGGGCTGGACGATGGTCTGATGATGCCGAGTTCAAGCATGTGCTCGAACTCGGCTTTCGCTATCTTCAACCGTTCGTCCACAAGGCGTCGTGGACGAGCATGAGTGGGAGGTCCGGATGTTACGATGTGATGTGTCACGTCATGCTTTACTGGTTGCAGAAAGTTGGCGGGACGCGTAAGCGACGGGAACCGTTGGAGTAGGTCTTCAAACTTTGTAGTGATTGGAATGCAACGTTCTGGGAGTGGTGAGATGGATGCTATGCCTTGGACAGCTAGGTGAGTGGTGGCATCTACAAGGCGTAACCGTTGCATGTCCACTAGCAGGTTATAGTTGTGGAGAAAATCTGCTCCAAGGATCGGGTCTGTCACGTCAGCAACCAGGAAAATCCATCTTAGCGGTCTTCTTAACCCGATGTTGAGGGTCAGAGCTGGTTCACCATACGTCGCGATAGCGGACTTGTTGGCGGCCTGCAAGGTGACGTTAGCGCGTTGCGGCTTGGTTGACATGGCCGTCACGGGTAGGACGCTTACTGCGGCGCCGGTGTCGACTAAGAACCGAAGACCAGTATTCTTGTCTAGTATAAAAAACAGACGGCTGGTTTCGGAACCGGCACCACTCGCCGCCTCTAGTGGTGGGTCTGGGCGTTTTCCGAGGCCGTGCATGGTGAAACACATTTCTTGGCTTGCGCGCCGAAAGTGCGATGGTACCAGCACGTACCTCTTGGGGGCGAGGGATGTCGGGGCCTACGCTGTCGGGAAGATGACCTTGGTCGATGGCCTGCTGGAATGCGATCGGTGAGAGCGGCGATCTGTGCAGAGAGTCGTCCAATCTCCTTGTGGAACTCCTCTCGAAGGTTGTCGACGTCACATGGAGGTGTCACCACTTCGGCCGAAGGAGTCGCGGGAAGCGATGGTCCGGACTGGTTTTGGACGTGTGCGATGGTGGGCACTGCGACTTCCATGACAGAGTCCGCGAGCTTTGCCAGATCCTCAAGGTTGAGTCCAGCGGCAGCGGCGAGAACCATGCGCACACCTGTCGGGAGCCGTTGCAGAAAAAGTTCTCGCAGCAGCGCTACATCGAATGTCGGCGCCTTCTCACCCAACAGTTGTTGAAGGCGACGCAGTAGTTGTGTTGGCTTGCGGTCGCCCAGCTCCTCTGAAGTAAGGAGCTGTTGCAGTCGGCGCTGTTCCGACGACGTGGTCCTCCGTATGAGCTCCGCCTTGAGGGTGTCGTAGGGGGAGTCTGCCGGCGGTGTCAGGACCAGATCCCGAATTTCCGCCGCGATGTTCGGCGGAAGCGCTGCGATGATGTGGTGGAACCTCTGGACTTGTGATGTTATCCGGGCCGTGGCGAACTGGCTCTCCACCTGGGCGAACCAGATCTGAGGGTCCGCTGGCCAGAACTGAGGCAGTCGAAGGTGTAAAGCTGAAAGTCCGCCAGTGGAAGGTTCACCAGACTGCGCCATGACGACTGGAAGCGGTTGATGAGCTTGGCGCAGCAGGGAAGGGGCTCCAGAGGTGCGGCGTTCCTCGGGTCACCAATTTGTGGGGGTCAGGAAAGACGTCCGTCGAATCAAATCAACAAACTTATCTTTATCACCACACAAAAACTGAAAAGAACATAAAAAGGGGCTCCGCTGAGACCGCCCTGCTACATCGTCGAACGCTGCCAGGCTCGTGCTGTTCTCTTCGAACCCGGAGCTCGGTGCCGGCGGTGCTGCTCGTGCCGCGCGCTTGAAACGTCATTAGCTGCTGACGTTGCGTGAGTCACTGCTGTAAGTCTCGCGCTTTGGCGCCACCGCTGTAAGTCTCGCGCTTTGTCGCCACCGCTCTAAGTCTCGCGCTTTGGCGCTACAACATGACCTTAGGGGGTCACGTGATCCCCAGAAGTCACGTGACTTCAGGGGGTCACGTGACCTTAGGGGGTCACGTGACCTCAAGGCGGTCACGTGACTTCTGGGGGTCACGTGACCTCAAGGGGGTCACGTGACTTCAGGGGGTCACGTGACTTCTGGGGGTCACGTGACCTCGGGGGTCACGTGACCTGGGGGGTCACGTGACCTCGCGGTTACGCCGACGGCGACGCCGCTCAAGCCGGAAACGGGCCCCTAAGAGCTGCGCTCTAAAATACTTATCTTGTCAGTCTCGTAAACAAGAAAGAACGTCGGCCTATTTTCAATTGCGCCAGTTCGAGCGAGGTTTTCTTAACTTGAAGAATGCTTTGGAGGTGAAAGTGCCGTAAAGCAGATTTTCGGTCAATACATCCCCGCGTGGTCTAAGCGTTCTCTCAGTCTCATATCCGGGTCGCGCTAGAGGCATACCTTCACCAAAGGCCTAAAAAAAAAAAAGAAAACACGCCGGTTGTGTAGAATAAACCGCGAGGCAATAAGCGTGGAGATAATCAGCATGCACCGCGTTTCTGAATCGGTCAAAGACCATAGATATGGTGCCTGGAACGCGTCTACGACCGGTTACAAAAACTGGATTCTCCATTTCCGTTTGATGACGTCAAAAAAGTGTTGCGTTGACGCCGGCCGCGACCCCTGGCGGTGTCACAGCAGCGGTGGGGGTGGTTGCGGCAGCCGCCTGTTCGGCTGCGGATCGCTCTCCAGCTGGACAGATCACGGAAGCTTCGGCAGAGAAGAGCTGGGACGCCGCGACGACAGCGACACTGGCGTTTGCTCGGGCTTTGTACCGACACTTCTACGACCAACCACCAGGATCGCAACATCCTACAGAATAACATAGAGAGGCTCTTTGCTAAGCGTGCCCCTCTCCCCCCCTCCCTTTCCCCTCCAGTGTCCATGAGACGAAAAGGGTTTTAGAATTTAAATAAAGCTCACAGTCTCGGCAGCCTTGTACTGCCCCGTGTATATACATCTGGACTGATTTACGGCTCCATGATCTCGCTAGTGACCGTTTCTTTTATTGTTCTAGGAAACCATTTGAACCGTATATGCATAACGGGCGTCAGGGGCAGTGGCCTGCTAGCGAACCATGCATTCATTTTTGCTTAGCGTTCGAAGAAACCTTCCGCTGCCTGTTTTTATTTGTTGTAGTCGACGATTATACTCGTCTGCTTTGAAAAGGAATGTTCCCTCACTATCGTGTCTTGTTAAAAAATACCCCCCCCCCCTTTTCTTTTAGTGGCCCTCTGGGCTTTTGTAGTTTGGTCTGCGGCTCTAACCCCGTGTCACTCTGGCCACCCCTAAGCTAGATTGAAGAGATAGTCCCTTTCAAACCATGGCTAGCGTTTTCAATTTTATGGCGGACGTCTTTGGCGGAGATTGATTACAACTGAGCATGCGCTGCATTGTCGCGTGGCAAGGAGGAAAAGAGGCGATTTGAAGATCGGTGGAAATTACCCAGGGAAAATTGAATGATGCTCAACTAACTAGCATAGATGGGGACAGGCGGGACAAAGGAAAATTTGGAATGAATGAATGAATAAAGACTTTTTTTGGCCCAAAGGAAGATGGATTCCGAAGTCTGTTGAGTCCGGGCTCCCCTTTGTGCCTGTGTTGCTCAGTTGGTGTTGGGAAGTGGTCACCCAGGGTCCTGAAGGATCCAGGCCCTGGGTTGCACTTCTCTTTCCGTGAGTTGTACGATGGTCAGTTGGGTGTCCTTGCTGAGGCTTACAACCGCGGCCTCCCATTCGTTACTTGTCTTAAATAACGCACGAGGACACAGCGCACCCGTGACAAACACTCAACGTTCACAGTCACACCAAAAGAAAGGGACACTTACACAGCGCTGACTTCAACTCTTTGTATATTCCCGCCTTTTCTCTTCTTTCACGTCTAATGCATAACCTAGGCCTCATCTTTTTCTTTCTTTGCTAACGGTTAACTGTAAAGGTTTTAAGCCAGAAATTGAAAATTAAAAATTAAATGGAAAAATTAAATGAAAAATTAAAATTGAAATTACTGTAGATCAATGATGCAAAGCTAAGTAATCCAGCTCTTTTTGTGACAGCGCTATAGATGGATTACTAATACACCTGCCGTTTTGTTTGGCAATGTTCTCCGCTTCTATTATTTCCCTTGTGAGTTGGTCTCGACTCCTTGCCAACACCTTAAATACCTTAGATACGATATATGGGCACTTCCATAAGGTATGTTGCATGTCTGCCTGATCCCCGCACCTCCGGCAGCTGAATTGGTAAAGGTCGTGGTGTATCTTACTTAGTATGTGTGGGTTCGGTAGTGCATTGGTCTGCACCTGTCTAATTATTACTGCCTGATGCCTTGTGAGTGTCTTCTGTGGTTCCGGATATCTGGCCCTATCCGAGCGGTAGTGACTTAAGATGTCCCTGTAGCCTGTTAGTGGGGTCGGGGATTGAGGGGCCTGTGTGATGTCTGCCTGAGCGGTTAGTTCGCGGGCGAGACTGTCGGCGCGCTCGTTTCCCTCTAGACCCGCATGGGCTGGTGTCCATCGGATCGCGATTTTCCCTTTAGTGGGGCTAGACGTTAGTAGTCTAAGGGCGGTGTTTGCAATTGTACCCTGTTCCAATCGTCTTATGGCGTCCTGGGAGTCCGATATAATTGCCCCGTCCCTCCCGCTGCGTCCTATCTCATTTATGGCGAGCGCGATGGCGCACTCCTCGGCTTCTCTCGTGTTTGGGGTTCTCACCGAGGCGGTGATTGTCGCTCCTTCGTTTGGTTCTATGGCCACTATCACGTGTGTCCTCTCTTGTGGGTACGTTGAGGCGTCCACATACCACACGTTGGGTTTGTTGCCCCACGCCTGTTGCAGCGCCCTGACTCTGTGAGTTCGGCGCCCCTCGCTTCCTCCGCCCATGTGGCGTGGTAGCGGGATAAAGTCTAGCAGGTTCCTGAAGCTCTCCGGTACTCTTGCCTCGTGTCCTGAACTTTCGCAGTGGTACCCGATCCTCTTAAGGGTTTCCACCCCTGCACGCGTCTGGGTGAGTCTTGATTCCTGGGCTGTGCGTGTGGCTTCTGCTAGCTCTCGGATTGTGTTGTGCAGTCCCATTTCTAGCAGCCGCTGATTGGGCGCTGACTTGGGTAGCCCCACCGCTTGTTTAAAGAGGGATCTGAGGTGTGCATTCAGGCGTTCCTCTTCCTTTGCCAGGAGTTCAAGGTATGGAGTTGTGTATACCAATCTAGAGACTATGAAGGCTCGTATCAGCCTGCAGAGATGTCTTTCCGAGAGGCCCTTGTGCCTTGAGGCCACCTTTGTCAGCAGTCTGGCTACTTGCTCCGCCTGTTTTCCAAATTTGCGGACGAACTCCGTGTTGTGTCCGTCCCTTTGAATGAGCAGCCCGAGCACTTTTATCGTGTGTACCTCTGGGATGGTTTCCCCCGATTTAGTGGTGAGCGTGATTCTTTGAGGGCCCTTCGGTTGGTGACCCCTGTTAAACATAACAGCATCTCGCGACTGGAAGAAAAGACCTGCGAGGAAAAGGAGGATCTCGTGCCATCAAAGGCCCGGGCACGCACAATTTTTTTTATCCTTCTTGATGGCTTTACGTCGGTTCGTTTCCAGAAGAGGACTGCCAAACATACTTTATTCAGACAACGCTTTGGCGTTTAAGACAATTGCAAGAGATACATCAGCTGTCTGGAAACTGCTCCGACATCAGGATGTACAAGACTATGTCGCCCACCATCACATCACCTGGAAATTTAGCGCCGAAAGAGCCGCATGGTGGGGAGGTTTCTGGGAGAGAATGATACGGACAGTGAAGACCTCCCTCAGGAAGGTTCTAGCACGAAGCTATCTTAATTTTGAAGAGTTGTCGACGGTGTTACAGGAAGTAGAAGCCGCCGTGAACTCGCGTCCTTTAACATTTCTTTACTCAGATCAACGGGAACCAACAATTTTAACACCTGCACATTTCCTAGTAGGAAAACGCCTTCTGTCGTTGCCGACAATGAAGCAAATGAGCTCCAACCCGCAGACATCGCGTGAACTAAGACGGCGATGGAGCTATCGAGAAATAATTTCACAGCAGTTTTGGAAGAGGTGGATGAAGGAGTATCTTTTGCAACTTCGCTCTGCCCACCACACTCCGCCCAAGAACACAACGCCTATTGCTGCCGGGGACGTGGTAATTATTCACGATGCTAGACGACCAAGAGCAACGTGGAAGGTGGGACGAATAACAGAAGTGCACCCTGGACGAGACAATATCATTCGCTCGTGTGAAGTGCGACTGCCGGACGGACGAACTTTTAGGAGACCAGTCCAACTTCTTTACCCACTGGAGGTCTGCAACAAGTCCGCGGTGGGAGCCTGTTAAACATAACAGCATCTCGCGACTGGAAGAAAAGACCTGCGAGGAAAAAGAGGATCTCGTGCCATCAAAGGCCCGGGCACGCACAATTTTTTTTTTCCCTGAACTGATCGTGCAACCGCTATGACGAGCTGCTCAGATTAAATCGCTTGTGAAACCAGAGGCTGCTGGAGGAAGTTTTTACAACCCTCGCGTGGCTCCGGCTCAAAGTCTGAACCCTGTCCCCCTGTGGGTCCGGTCCTGAGGTAAGGCCGACAAGGTTTGACGAGAGGAAAATTGGCGACTCCCCCGCCGGGTGGGAAGAGACGGGGGAGGGGGGGGGGAGAGGGGGCGGGTGATGTTCTTTTAGTCTTTCCCGATCCCCCAAGGGTCCTCGTGGTGATATCCCACACTGCCTGGAGCTAGTTAGGGGGGGGGGGGGATTGGCTTAGAAGGGCGGGAGGAATCGTATGTCTTTTTAGACTTATAGGCTAGGTGGCGCAAGCTACCGCCCGTTACAAAGGGTATAGCCATTAACATCCCTTCATCCATCCAGGCAGAAACGTTCGAAAACGACCAACGCGTTCGTCACCTTCTCGCCGCTCGTGTTTGAAACGCGTCCCATAAACCACGTGACCACTATTGAGCAGTTGGAAGCTCACTGTAATACATGCTCTCTAGCATAATACTCCCGATTTCCTGACGTCATTTGTTCCCACGTGGGGACGACTTTTGATGATATGAGGGAGATAGGACGCCGAACACGCCAGTCGCAGACGCGTTTCAGGCACCGTACACTGTGGATACCACGTCCGCAGCTCTCTCTCTTCCACGTCACATTAGGGAGGTCAGCGCGGGGCACTGATTGGACACGAGCTCTACGTCAGCGTTCGGCTGCGACTCGGGTCCAATCACCAAGGACGCGAGTCCAAGCCGAACGCCGGCGCAGCAGTCCCGTCCAATCGGCTCTTCGCGTTTGCCTCCGGTAGGTGACATTTACCAGCAGTACGCCCTTGATAGCTATACACTTCGTTTTATGATAACTTGGCGAACTGTGGAGGCTACGGCTCCCGCGAGCCAGAAAGAGCGTTGGAGCGAGGCAGATCACACCAGGGGCCCTATGGTAAACGGCGGGACCAAAAGATCGGGAGAACGCCGTCTGTTGCGATCGGTCAGCGGCGCGGTGCTGACCAGTCGCAGCAGACAGCGTTCTCCCGATCCCTTGGTCCCGCCGCGTAGCATAGGGCCCTAGGTCACGGGAGCGAGTGTGTCACTGGGTCAAGGAACCGGCCGTCGTCTGCTGGCCAAGAGTCGTCTGTTGCGAAACCGACCAACTTCGGATGAACGCCCACCACCGTTACATTGCCGTCCACTAGAGTAACAAGCTCTTCGGGAACAGTTCCTGAGATAATCATACATTCAAAATACCCGCGAATGTAAGGTGGGTGCTAATGCCAGGGCGATGTTTTGAGCGGAAGCGGTCGATTACGCGGATGCGATCGCCAACGGCCACGGCGCTACAAGGAGAAAAAGTCGGGAGTTGATACGGTTGTGGCATCTTTTTTGGTTTAAATGTAAATTGAACTCATAAATTCGTCAATATTTATTCCTTACTTTTGATATTTCCTCGATAAAGATGTAATCGCGCGAGTTTAATTGCCGTTAAAAGAAAAAGAAACCTGGAACTTCATTTTATTGCGGACGTCCCTGCTGCTGGGCGGTAACGAGGCTTGCGTGGCCTCAACCATGGGATGCTTGGATGTGACTTGCTCAGACGCTCTTACTGGGTTGCGGGGACCGCAGCCTTCACACTTCGCCAGCTTATTGAGAAACGTAGTATAGACCCTTGCAAAAATCGTCTTGCGCTGCCATCTTTGTCTGTTGGGCTGCGGAACGGCTTCTGAACATGCGCTGTTGCTCTATTGCGCGGTGGATCAGACGCTGCGCATGCGTTCACAGGTGACTCAGAATTTTGTGACCCAGTGATAAGCGCTGCAAAGATCTATAGACTTTTTTCTCAGGAAAGCCGCCATCTAGAACTGTCGTCACTTCCAGCATGGGCGAAAACATTGTTTTGCCGTCGCCACGGCAGTAGAAGACACTTAGCCTACAAGCGTCACCGTCACACATTATCGTTTTGCCTCGCCCTTATTTTTTTACTAGTTACAGGTTGAAACGTTTTAGCATTTTTGCGTCGCCCATACCGGATATGCCTATCAGGTGGCTGGGGCCGAGAGTACAGGAGAAAAGGTCTATGGACTTTTGCAAGCATGGCGGCCCGACTGGATTGTCATGCGTGCAAGCACGCGAAGCATGTGCGTGAGGTAGCTTTGGCAAGCTTTCCATTGCACGAGCTTTCTCACACGAGCAGGAACATCAAATACTTTACTAGGGGGAATACATTCCTCTCCTATCAAATACAATAGCTTCGGCGCGGACAGGTTTTCTGGGCTTGGCGGGAGCCATCTATCGTCGTGGAGGTCTCGGCTACCGGGCGGTAAATATACTTCGTTTCACCTTATGTGCGAGCGAAGGCAAAGCTGGAAGCGCGAGCACGAAAGCTTCGCGCGTTCAGGCTTTGCTCGAGCGCGCGAGCTGGGCAGAAACGCAAAAAGCGCTGCTCTCGCGCTTTTAGCTTTGCCTTCGCTCGCAGATAAGGTGAACCGAAGTATAGCTCAGTGCTGCGCCAAATACTTTGCTGCGCTGTGCCGCCGTAATCTTCCCAAGGGTTGCACGTTGCACGTGCCTCGTGCATCGACGCACCTCGCGGAGACGACACCGCCGCGGCCGCCGCGAACATCCACGTGCACATGCGCGTGGACTGACGCGGACCTCCACACCGTCAGCGGCGCTGTAGGCGTTCTGTCTAATGCAAATGAGCAGAGTGGAATGTATTCCACCTACTAAAGTATTTGAGGAACATGTTCGTCGTTAGCTTCTCGCGCACGCTCCTTCACCTCTCTCCATTTATAAAAAAATTGCTACAAAAACCACTATTGTTGGTTGTCTATGAATTGCGTTAGCATTTGTCTAGGACAACCTCAAGGACGACGTCCTAGTGGACGACGCCAAAGAGAACGTCTAGGACGACCTCTAGAGCTCTATCTAGGATGACCTCAAGGACGACGTCTAAGACGACGTCAAGGACGACATCCTAAAGGACGACATCCAAGACGATGTCATCTTGACCTTTGATGTCGTCCTCTAGGATGTCGCCTTTTATGTCGTCCTCTAGGACGTCGTCTTGACGTCCTAGAGGACGACATCAAAGACAGGGTCTAGGACGAACTCCAGGGTGATCTCTAGGATGACTTCAAGGACGACGTCTAGGACAACCTCTAGGGCGATTTTAAGGACGGTCTCTATGTCAACCTCAAGGATGACGTCGAGAATGGCGTCCTAGAGGACGACGTCTAGGACGATCTTTAGGGCGATTTCAAGGACGACCACTAGACGACGACGTCCTAGAGGACATCAAAGACGCCGTCTAAGACGACCTCAATATTACCTCTGGGACGACGTCGAGGTCATCAGGTCTTTAGAAAGGGGTATGAATGTGAAGGGGTGTGAAAATGTGAGCTGAAATGGTATAATGCTTATCCCTACTGCGCATTAGCAGATCAGGAAGTCCACGAAATCCGGGGGGGGGGGGGGGGGGGGGAGGGGAGGTAGCTAAAGAATGCCGTCGCATTAAAGCAAAAACGACGAGCAGCAATAGATATTGGCTTCACAATCGTGGCAGACAAAAGTGTGGTCACGAGCGCGGGGCTCCACACATCATTCACTCACTTTGTATAGCGCAAATTGCGGGAACCGTGCGAACATCTCTTCGGCAATCTTTTCCCATTTTGACGCCTTGAGGTTGGCTTTTGAATAGAGTTCGCGGCTTACGTCCCACAGCGCAGGGGACTCCTCAACAAGAAAAACATCAATAAAAAAAACGTGGCGTTGTCATTTAACTTTGCCATTCCACCACCGCACTACTACAACAGTAATGTCGCAGGCGATTCCAAAAAGCGCATGAAGAACACTCTGGCCCCCGTGGCCAGACGGGGCAAAAGGTTATCGCTAAAAGCAGCTAAATGCGAACTACTACGCCACCCACCTTCGAAGCTTTCGTGCTGACAGAACAAAGCCTCCGCGCCTCTGCCACGGGGAAGGACGGCGCCGCGAGGCTTCAAAGAGGGATGACATATCTCGCGTGATGCGCGCTCTGCGGAGGAAAGTGACGGATTTCTCCTTCGTTTGGATACCCCGTTACAAATAAGTCCGCATCTGCCCACACGAGGTGTGGGCAGATGCGCTTGCGCAGAAACCAGACTCGCGCGGGGTGAAGAGTCTGCGCATGCGCACTGCCGACAGCAGCGCCACCGCAGCGGCGTGATGTCAGAAAGTTCAGTTGAGGTATAGACGATTGCAAGCAGGGTGACTGGCCGCCAACATGTTTGTGCTCATGTAGGCAAGCCTGTGCAACTGTAAGCTTGACAAGGTTTCGTTCGCGTGAGCGCTGCGCGTGCTTGCACCCATGGTGCTGCAGTCGGGGCGCCATACCTGCGTTAGACCGATATCACCAGCCAGTTTCGTTGGTCCAGTGCTGCCGGCAGGCATCGTGCAAACTGTAGTCTTTCTGCACGTTCGACAACCCCGCTGCGAGCTGCGCGAGTAGAGCACGAGATTGCACGAGTTGTCTCGTGCACCGGCACCTGCCTTCTGTTACAGTGTACTTCTGTTGACTACAGCTATGGCGGCGGTGCGCATGCGAGGAACGCTTAGTGACCTTGGTCTATTGTCTATAAGGAGTATACACTGGCAGCCATAACTGTGTGCTCCACTGCTGAGCGCGTGCTGACGCCGGGCGTCCACGGTTCTTTTGCAACGTACATTCCGCACCATCGAGACTGCCGGTCTTAGCAGCCGACGAATGTGAGGTCGTTTCGAGCACGCGCTCTGATATGGCGTCGAGTGAATAGAAGGTTGTAGCTCTCAACTTCTACGCAGCGCTCCAGGCGATCAAAATGAAATATTTGTGGATCGCGTTTAGAAGATCCGTCATTATGCTGTTCCATTACAGTTTTAGCCGAGGCTATTGGAGCTCCGAGATTTTAGTTTCCCTGCCAAGCGCGCGCGCTCCTGTAGGTTATAGGAAATCGCGTACCGCCGCCGATACGCCAGATCCCACGTGGTCCGTCAAACAACCCGAGTCCAGCCTGGTTCTTTCACAGCAGCGGGATTCTGCTCCCTTTTATTGATCCATTAAACACAACGCTCAAAACACTCAAACTAGACTGCAAAGACACGCGACATTACACACATATTCACACACGCACGTTAAGCCAACGCTAAACACCTCGCGTGCTGTGATTACTTGAGATCCGGTCGCACACACTTGCCTGTTCTCGGTACCGTCCGGAGTCCTAAGAGAATTTTGGCCCCCGGTCCCCCCTCTATATTTCAATCGATTGGCGAGGAGGTTTCTCCCACACTTGTGCCTATCTCAAATACTCTACTCAAGATACTGCATTCCAAATACTTTTTGAGGTATCTTGGTATCTTGCAAATACTTTTGATCGAGAGTATTTGATGCTCTATTTTAATTACATTTCTGAGTATCTTGTACTCATTATCTGAGATACATTTTTGACATTCCGCCATTTTCCGACTTTTTCGGTACAAAAGGCGTGGGCATGGCACGAAGAAACGTGAACATTCTTTCGAGCAACCAAAACCCCTTTGCTAGCTCCAATTAGCTACGGTGAATTTAATTGAGCTCGTGAAAACATCGCTTTTTTTGCCTAACGTGACTCATATTTCAGCCCAAAGTTCGTACAATGAAGGTTTTCTCCTCGCCTTCCCAAAGGCGCCTTTTGTTTCCTAGAGTTTCCCCCGAAAAATCCTCAAACAAAAGGGGTGGTTTTACGGAAGTAAGGATTGCCACACTGAGGCGCGACGCAGGCCGGGAAACGACCTACGACAACAATGAAGGCTTGAGTGTCAAGAAAATAATCAGAAAAAAAATAATAAGTGGACAAAAAAATGTTTTGCTGTTTGTATATTTGACCCGCAAAAAGTGACGGCTTTCTGTTGTTTATTTTCGTTTTGTGGTCACTCCGTCACTTCTTGCAGTCGGGAACACTGTCTGTAGGCGAACAATGATAAGCATAGAACAGGACAGCAAACAGACAGCGAGCAAAATTACCTCTCAAAATGCCAACAAGGCGTCCCCAATCGTTGAGTGCTTTTCTGAACAAGACCTACCTGAAGAAGGTGCGGCCACTGCAGTGGCTATTATGTGGGTTTTCCTTGTTATCCATTCACTAATATCCGCATCCCAAGTTCGTTTATAGTGAACTCCCCATAAAGGAAATATGGATTGTAGTTAAACGATCCGTCTAAGGTGCGCCACAGGACGTGATATTGCCGCGCGCGCAACTGGCGAAGGAGGTAGCGCGCGTGGCGTAACGGTTATCCTGCCTGCCTCCCACGCGAAAAGTCAGGGTTCGATTCCTGGGAGTAGCGCATCTTTTGTTATTCCTGCAACTTAGTTTTCTGGTAGATTCGAGAATCCTGTTGGGCGTGCTCGTGGTCCGAATGTTCTACGCGTCGAACATTCTACGCCGATTATTCCAGAAGCTCACGCATATACATAAGGGGCTCCTCGTGGCGAGCGGAGGCAGTTTTCGCCCCAGCGTTCGACTCTGCTGCTACGCCGACTTCGACGCCCGCGACGCTCTGTTATTATCTTTTGTACCCTATTATTTTTGGCACAAGTTCGCCACATTAAACGTTTATTTCTTTCTCTTTATTTATTGTTTTTTGGTCACCACCCGTGACATTTTGGTGGAGGTGCGGGGTACGCATGTCCGTTCAGCGCACCCCTACGAGAGCCCGCAGTGCAAGTCCGACCCCAAGCCCCCGAGGACCCAACGAAGAGAGGACTGAGACCCGATCAAGTCGCCGCAACCTCGGCCTACGCCCGGAATTTGGACTGCCGGACAGGACAAAGAAGCTATCGAAGCCGACGATGAACACCACGTCGCAGCCAGACAGAACGCCACCGACGTCCATTGTCTACGTGCAGGCCCCACCAAGGACGCCACCGAATTTCAGTGGCAATCTTCATGAAGATGTAGACGACTGGTTGGGCCAGTACTGGTCCAAGCGCAAGATGGCATCGAGCGAGTCATCGCCTACGTAAGTCGGACACTGTCCAAGGCGGAGAAAGATTACTCTACGACTGAGAAAGAATGCCTTGCGGTCGTCTGGGCAATCACGAAGTTTCGTCCGTACTTGTACGGGAGCCCGTTCCGCGTAATGACAGACCACCACTCGCTTTGCTGGCTTGCGAACCTCAAGGACCCGTCAGAACGCCCCGCTCGATGGAGTCTCCGACTACAAGAGTTCAACATGACTGTGGTCTACATGTCACGCCGCAAGCACAGCGACGCCGACTGCCTGTCTCGAGCGCCCGTCGAAGTACCTGTGGCCTCTGGTAATCCCGACCGACCTTCGAGTGGAGGTCTTTCAAGCTCGTCACGACGACGCCACGTCCGGGCACCTTGGGTACAGCCGGACACTGGCCCGTATTCGTAAAAAGTATTACTGGCCCAAGCTCCCCAAAACCCCTCCACCTCTACACCTGATCTTGCCATGAGTGCCAGCGACGCAAGAAACCGCCGACGAAGCCGGCAGGTCTCCTGCAGCCCATTGCTCCACCAACTGCACCGTTCCAGCAGATCAGAATGGATCTACTTGGTCCTTTTCTGCCGTCGACACTAGGAAACCGTTGGGTAATCGTCGCTACAGATTATCTCACGCGGTACGCGGAAACGAAAGCCCTTTCTTCAGGGACGGCTGTGGAAGTCGCCAAGTTTTTCATCGAGTCCATCGTCCTCCGACACGGCTCTCCCGAAGTTCTGATTACAGATCGCGGATCATCGTTTATGGCACAGATGACCCAAGAAATCCTTCGTCTCAGCCACACCAGCCACCGGCGCACCCGCAGACCAACGGGCTGACGGAAAGACTCAACAAAACCATCGCCGACATGATCTCCATGTACGTCGACGTGGAGCACAAGACATGGGACGAGGTGTTGCCGTACGTTACATTTGCTTACAACACGGCCGTGCAAAAGGCCACCGGGGTGACACCCCACGCGGGTACAAAAGGTGCTCCGAGTCACGGCCCGGAGCCACTCTCGCCCCAGCGCTCGATCCTACTGTTTCGCCGACATCGACGCCTGCGACGCTAGCCTTTCTCTCTTTTGTTTTGGGTACAAATTCGCTCATTAGACGTTGAGTTTCTTCAGTTATTCGCCGCCTCATCATTTGTCATTCGTGACAATATCCTGCTCCTCATAGATGGACGGCCTAAAATAGCCCTACGATACTTTATTTTCCCCGTTTTGTGTTGCGTGTTAATAAACCATTCGGGTAAACCAGGTTTGCGCAACCGTAAAATTGTCGTTGTGTCTTACGTCGATAAAAATTACGCAATGCGGAAGTATCTTCAAAAGTAATTGAAATACATTTCTAAGTATTTCTACTCTACTCAAGATACTTTAAGTGAAAGTAACTTGAGTAGCATTTTAAATACTTTATGGAGCAGGTATTTATTAACTTAACTTAAATACTTTTATCGAGTATTTTGTCCATCACTGGTCTCCTCGTCCGCCCCGGGGCGCCTGCAGCGCCGTCCAGTGACTAGGAGAGAAAGCGGCACGTCGGGAGCCGAATTCAAGATCCCAATCGACCCCGCGGCGACACGACCATGTGATCGTATCCGAGGCGAGGCAACTGCATAGCCGCCTCGCGGCAACTATGCCAGAGTGGTTCGATGGGCGCCCTCGTGTGTGCATGGTGCGCCATAAGATCGAAGGGAAAACGTTTTTGCGAGTAGCTTCGGCTTCGCTATCACGTAACGTGAAACATACGCGCTCAATGAGGGAATGAAAGAAAGCAATACAAATAATAAAGCGGAAAGGTATGTTTGATGGGACGCTAAGGCCTCGAACTGCATGATTATTATTTGTATTTAAGTTTTTACTGCAGAGCTGTTAAGGGCCAGTATCCCCAGGATCGTGTCCCCCGCAAAGAAATGAAGATTCCAAACTCTGGACACCTACCGCCATCTATGAGCGACGGTGGCAAGCCACGTATCTGGCTGCCGCCGTCGCTCATAGATGGCGGCAGCCTTTTCACTATGGCCTGCCGACTTACGGCCGGCCATTACTTTCCATTGTACGGCTCCGCTGGTCTTCCTTCTTCACCAGAGTGGAAGGCTGAAAGTTTTTTTAGATGTTTTGTTATCGGGCATCTACAGATAGAGACCGATGCTTGATTCAAACGTAGCAAGTGCATAATCGAACGTTACTGTGCCGTCTTTAAGGTCATATCGCGTGGATCATACAGCCACCATAACATGGTCGCGTCTTCTAGATGTGCCTGCCGGACAGCAACGGGGCTATACTCCGTTTACTTTACCTGCGAGCGTAGCAGAAGAGAGCGAGCTCTGGGCTTTCAGTGTCCATTCCAAGCACGCGTGCTCGCGCTGTTCAAGCATGGTTCAAGGCGACATGCTCGTGTTTATAACTTCGTCTTCGCTCGCACATGGCATGAAACACACTTAGTCTTTGAGGGTGGCTTAATTAAGGGGCCATTAAAATGATATCCAAGATCGCCTACTGCAGTGTGCCTTCATGTGCGCTTTGCTAAGGGTGATGACATATCGTCATTTTGTTCCGAACGCCTATCTTTCCTTTTTGTTCCAGAGCACGTGAAAGAACGTCTGCCTGGATGCGCTCTTGGAGTTAACTGTGCAACCACGGCGGCATTTTGTATTTGCAATTCCTTTGTATTTTTTCCGTGTGCGCGTGCTGTCGGCATCGGGTACTATACTAAGGATGTCATCACCCTAAACAGAAGGACATTGAGGCACCTTGGTCTATTCATGGTCATAACTCAAAGTAAGAGCTCTAAGCATTCTAAGAAACCCAAGGTTAGATTGGTATGCGTTTGGAATTTCTTATATTAAAAGCTAGATTGGCGATTGCGACCCGCCCGTTTTTCTGTGATTCGGCGCAGAAACCAAAAAGCGCCATCGGAAGTGCGAGAACCAATCGCGAGTGATCGATTCCCGTGCGCCAATCTCACACATTCGAAAGTTAGTGCACCGTTATTGGGCGCCCTCTCCGCGCGAGAAGCGATCTTTCGCGATTGGTTGTCGCCCGTCCGATGGCGCCCTCTGGTTCAGTGTTGCCGAATCGTGAGAAAGTTGCAACCTTGTATAGAAAGCCTCACGCCAAGGGGTAGAGATAAACTTAATTTGAACGCGCGTCAAATAAGAATTTCTTAAAATAATTTTTTTTTCTTATCTTACGTGTGTTCGAGTTTAGTTCCCCGTTGTCCTCTGGAGTTATGTTTGCCAGAAAGTTCCCACGATTCGGCAGCACTGCTCTGGTTTCTGCGCCGAATCCCAGAAAAAAACAAGCTCATCGCGATCTTTGATCCCGATATTAACGGGAAAGTCGGACGCGTATCAGTCTGATCTTGGGACATTTTAAAAGACTTAGAAGCTGTAGATCGAGTTATGGCCATACATAAACGACCTCAGAAACCACTTTAGTGCCACTTTAACGCCGTATTCACATTGTTGGTAGAACCGCATTGGCAAGGAGCTCTCGAACGTGGTTCATTAAAGAAGCGATGAAATAATTTTTGTACTCTTAATAAAATCAGCTTAGAATTATTCCTCGACATTTATGACATATGAAGCCCGAGTTTCATTTTTTTTTCTCTACGCAACGACAGTCGCAGAAAAAATTTAGAGAAAAACGAACACCGTTTACCCCCTCGACTCGTAGCCAGAAAAATGCGGCCACGTGATCTGGAGCCGATTATATATTCCGGCAAAGTTTTTGCCATAGCCACGCGTTGGGTTTGGCTAAAGTCACTGGATCCTGGGAGAGTAGCTCCAGGCTCCCCGTACGGTCGCCATCTTGATCCGCGAAATGAGCAATTTCTTTCTGACCTGTCTGTTCTTGGTAAGCCGATCTAAGTACGCAGATGACGGGTAGCTCTATGTAGACTTTTCTCGTATACCAAGATTTCGCTATCCACACACCGGCGAAGCAAGCGTACATCTTCGTACCAACACCACATGCTGTGTCGGTGCTTGGAGGCACTGAAAAATTAGTGTGCTGTTTTAAAATACGCAAGAAGAACAATACAATTGTAAGAGATCCCTGGAGATGGGCATGATAGATAAGTTGATTGCATACACAGTGCCAAAGACGCTTATATTGGCGAGGAACGCTTCCAGTACGATGATGCCCCATGGTGATCTTGGTGCGACTGGTTTAGAACGACCTTCTCGAAGCTTCGAAGATTTGAATGGACCGAAATGGCGACTTCCATGCCAACGTAGACACGTCTGGCGAGGTTTTGGTCGTCTGTATATGCTAGTATTTGTTTGTGTCTGGCTAGCAGGTAGGGAAGAAAATAGCGCTACTTTCCTAGGATTCAGTGACTTTAGGTGTGGCGGAGCACAGGGTTGGGCAGAAATACTCAAAAATGTATTTGGAAATACAAATACTGGGATACATAAAAAAAAGTAGCCAAAATACTGATACTAAAATACATCTGTAAAAATGTATCGCGATACGTATCGGAAATACATTTGAAATAGAGGCAAAAAGTATTTGGAAATACAAATACAGGAATACATTTTAGGGAGGGCAGAAATACAAATACAGAAATACTGATACTGCAATACATTTTTCACATTTTTAGAGACGCCAACTGAGATGAAGCTTGAAGTTTGAAGTGGAAGTTTTTGATCCCAAAATTACTTTCCCGTAGGCTTGGCACTTTGCCTTGAAGGTAGTGGTCTCGGACGACGAAAAGTCGTCAATGGGCTCAAAAAAAAAAAAAAAAAAGCGTTCCATCAAGGACTGATTTCGGTCCCTTCCCTGAGATCCGGTCTTTCTGACGAGGGATGCGAAAAGACTTCGACCTCTAAATAAAATCTATGACACCCTAAATCCCACCAAACGCCACCACGCCCCTCTCCAAGGGAGACGTCCCTGCCAACAATGATCACATGAAGTCACGGTGGAATAAACTGGTATATTTTATCCGTAGGTGTGGCCTAGAGCATTAATCTTTACCACGCTGCTGTATGAAAGTACAATAGGTACTTTCCTTGTAGGTTATTTCGTTGAAGATCGTGCAGGCAGTGTCATTTGGAATTTTCTAGAATAGTGGACCACCTGAAGCATCCTGGAACACGTGCCTTACCTTCTGTTGCGGTTGAAAAAAGATACGATAGCATTCCTGCTGTGAAAGTCCTTCCTGCAGACCCTCCGCCACCGACACATGGATTGCAGTCATCAAGTTTCGCATAGCATCTCCCAAACAGAGACCTCGTGGACTGCGACCTGATATTGCCGGCACAGGTGCGAGCTCTCCGAGAAACGGCGCGCTCGAGACGAGTCGCAGGTGTACGAAGTCTGGGTCGGCACAGCGAGTCCACGTCTGGCCTCCTTCCTGGGTTTCGGATCCCCAGAGCAGGGGGTCGCGTTCATGTCGGCTGATGACGTACGCTTGAGTCGTGCAATATTACGGGCGCAGCCGCAGACGCATTCGAATATGTGTTGAACTTCACTGGGTGAGTCATCCTACTATTTCAAGTCAACGACCTCCAGGCTCGTGCTGCAACAGACTGCGTGTGACTCAGCCTTGCCGGTTGTGCGTACTGTGTACGCTAAGTCAAGAGAGACATTTATAAGCGGACATTGGATGCCAGCAAACAATAACTCGAGAAATGCCTAGCTAAGGACCTGCGGCAGAAGAGGCTCTGACTCCACTCCTGGCACGCCGCCTGGTTCGAGTCCCCGACTACGCAACACTTCTCAGAAGAGACAGGAGGACGTATAGAAAAATAGTCTGGAGAATTGGAAGGAACCTTGGTCAGCATAGCAACAATTCCCCAGCATCTCCTTAACCCTGATGCCCTGAGAAGTAAAAACAAATAAAAAAGTATGCGTTCGGACTTGTTTTTTTTTTTTCGGGGGGGGGGGGGGGGGGGAGTATTTCTAAAGAAATTTAACGAGATACATTTCATCCTGATTGTATCGCGATTCAAAAAAACATTCCAATATGCATCTCGGTAGAGAAATACTGCAGATGCTGGTGAAAACAGTGTATCGCGATACAGAAATACAGATACGAAATGTATTTCTGAAATACTATCGCGATACATTTGTATCGCGATACTGCCCCTCCCTGCCAGAGCACAGGGCGCGTGCTGAGTTCTAACCATTGTTAAGGTTCTGCTATTTCCGTCATTCCAGCGATTGGGCACGAGCCAATGCCCGATTGCATGCCGAGACCTCGACTGCCACGAGTCAGAATCAAATACCCACGCAGTCCTCGTGTCAACTGCATGAGCAGCATTAAAACATCGCCACAGCGGGGATTTTCCAAACTTGTTGACGCACTCCTGGGGATCGCATTGTTAGCATTGTCCCCACAGCTCCGTCATCAAGTTTTTCGAAGGAGAGACTGAAAAAAAAGGTCCCCTTTCATCCTTGATTCCACCCCGACGAAGACGCTTCTTGGCTAGTGGCGTTGCGTTCGAGTATTCTCAGGTCTCACTAGTGACAGTAGGCTGGCGTAAAATGAGAAACGTTTCTACCCAATACCGTTGTAAAGCCCCTTTAAAGATGCCATACAATTTCACTCGCGTTTGATGATGAAAACGAGCGGATCCGCTTCGCGGTTGCGATTCGAATGCCAGTGTGAATGTGCCTTTAGTGATTACCTGAAATGTTGCAGGCAAAGGTGCACGATCCGTTTATAAGCGAAATTCGTGGAGGACCGGTGGAACTCATTAAAATGGCGAAAGGAGACACCGTGGTAAGTTTTTGGCCCGTTACGTTTCAGTTGTTTACACGTTCGCCAAGCTTGTTTCCTTAGTTCTAATGTGATTAACGAGCGAATACTTCTGAGAAGCCTCGTGGAATGCTTTCGAATCGTGGTGATCGCAATTATATGAACGTGTATACCGCTTTTGCCAGACAAAACGTTGAGGGTTATTTTCGCGACGCAGTTGGGAACCTCGTTTTGTAGAACGCTGAAATATGTTTTGTGCCCCAGGCAGCACACGCAAGTTGTAACCCAATTGGCTTCGTTAATTAAAAATGAGAGGGGATTTCTTGAGAATTTAGATGAGGGATATCGCCGACCTCCACATCGGCTGCTTGACGCCGTGACTCGTAAGGGCGCTTGCTCCCACTTACACGTGACGATGGTGATGACGCTGTCAAAACCCAAAGTGCAAATATCTTCCAATTCAAGTTCGATTTAAAATTCTCTTTCTTGGCTCGGCGAATTACTTATATAGCCACCGACAGACTAAGTAGCTCGGTGCATGACGAGTCCCCCAGCATAATTATTATCGCTCCAGAGCCAATCAGATTAGAGTATTGGCCGATACGAATGTATCGGCTAATCTGCTACGGGATTAGCCGGTACGATTAATGAATCACGAAACAGGAAGCTTGAATAAGCAACGCGCTGAGTTTATTGAGCTGTCAGTGAAACACCCCTTTGTGCTTACAAAATAAATGCGACGTCCAGGAAAAAACAAAACAAAAAACAAATCACGATTTACGAGGCATTTTTTATAGAGAACCAATCCCAGGTACACGATTAATTGCTTGCATCATTCGCCCATCTTTCTGTCCTTAGTTTAAGATGGTCGACTACTTAAAAGCCGTGCTGGGTCTAACATCCGCACCCTCGAATCTCGTGTTTGTGGATCCACGTGACAGGGAGGTGCACACTGTGCTGACCAAAACCACGTAAGTGACCTCCGCAGTCATTCTACACCGCGATGACGCTTTGCGCGTTGTGATCCACTTAAGACACCAATCAGTGACTTTTATCTAATCAGTTCAGTCTACGAGAATGGAAATTCATGAAACGGATCAGCGAACACCGTCCAGGGAAGGGCCTACGCGTTGGGCTTTTTTACGGAGCCCGTAGTGGAGCAATCACTGTACCTTACGGAGCGCATTCAGCGAATAAATAAATTCGGAGGTAACTTAATTTTAATAAAAAAAGAATTATGACAAATTGCTTGTCCATTATTTCGTATACGTGAAAGGTTCTAGCATTAGAGCTTCCAGACGCCAGACGCCTACTTTCACGGCGTTCTTCACCAGTTAGTTTAACGTGGACCATGTGTACCCTTGATAGCTGTTCCTAGAATTAAGCGACACTACCGCTATTCGTGCTGATAAATCTGGCGATCTTCAAGAGCCTTCCATACTCCCGAGCTCCTCTTTCTCAGTGTGCACGAGTAATTGAGCTCGCCCTTACCTACGTCACTGCTTTTTGCCTACCCCTCCGGTCACATGACCTTACCGTTAACCAGCTAGCGTCGAGCATTTCCCTTCTCTGCCACCCGTCAACCAATCAATGTCGATCCTCGCGGCCACGCTTTTATGACGGCTTCTCTTTTATTTGGGGGTTCACTAAATGCCAAACACCTAACCCCCCCCCCCCCCAAAAAAAAAAAAAAAGAAAAGAAAAGAAAAAAAAGTTTTACGTAAAAAGAATATTCTTAGCAGGGACATCGAACTGTCATGACGTCATTATCCTCATGGAAACTACCGCTTCGAGCCAAACCAAATGTTCGCTGAATGATCAGCTTTCGCTTGAGACAAACCGAACATGCCCATTGATTTTTCACCGCGTGTTTGGTTTGTGTTAAAGGGAACACGTCGGATATTTTGATATGACTGATTTGTTCCAATCACCCACATTTAACATAGGGCTAAATGTATTTTAATGCATTTTTGTCGTATGAATGCTACTAAGCAATATTGAACACGTAAAAATTATTCACATTATGCGACCGCGTGCCTTATGTGCTGTTGGTGAATTGTAGAAACCGCGGCATGATTCTTTATCATTGTATCCAATCAATACTTAGAATTCTTCCTTTAACGTCAATAAGCCACGGAAACAGAATCAGTTTGCATTGATACGGGTTGGGTTTACCGAACAAAATCGTTTACGAGGGTCAGATTTTATTGTTTTTTTCTGAATTTTCCAGTGTTTCCCACCCGACTGAATGGGTCCGCCACTGAACAAAGCGAACAAGAAAAAAAAATCTTTTTGGCGCCGAATAAATAATCCATTCATAGTCGCGCCTGTGAGAGCTTGCTGTAGTCCCCAAAAGTGGCCTTCCTGCAATCCCCCCCCCCCCCCCCCCCACGCTTTCTCAGCGAGGGTAAAGAGGTTTCAAACAACATGAAAGAAGCCAAAATGATACCTTTCAGCCACTAGCCACTTTGGTCATGACGCGTCACGGGGGGGAACCTGAGGTCGACCTGACAAAATAGGGCGACACCAGACCCCCTCCGTTTCGGGCGCGCGTGGCACCACGTTTTACTGCGAGTGCACGTTTTTATTGCGCGTGCAATTAACATCTCTGTTTCAGGACGAAAGAGGTGGCCAACTACGCGACCTTCAAGTTGTTCATGCACCTGCTGCCCCTGATACCCGACGAGGAGAACCTCAAGAAGTTCAGGGAGTTCGGAAGCCGCGCCTACTTCCGACGCCTCGAGCCGCCCAACAGACTCACGCACTGCGTCAAAATGGCCGACGATATCATGCCTTACGACGTACTTACGGTCATTGCACAGGAGGATAAGCTTCGAACCACCACTGTTATGACCATCGTAAGTATTTGTCCCCAACACCCCCTTAACTTGCTTTCTTTCTATTGTATGCTTTAAAACTTTTCATAACTCTCGTTTAATCCATGCCCTTGAGGTTGTCAAAAACTGGTCAGCTCGTTTCATTCTCGGTAGTTATCGCAACCGCAAACGTAACATCCATGAAAGCCGAATGATCTCTGCCCAACCCCTCTTTTCACCGTAAAACTGCTCACTTAGGTATTTTTAACGAGATATGTCGTACTTACGCGTAATTAACCAACGACTTTTCACTCCACCACTTGATATTTCAACGCGCACTGACCTTCTGTTCAAAGTGGGCGTCCCTAATTGTAAGCATTCAATCCTCCCCAAACCTTTTTTTTTTTTAATTTGAATTGGAACAGTTTTTTGACATTCATTGTATCAATTGTTATTGATTAATTCTTTAAAAACGCTTTTAACATCCTTCCCTATTTTGGGCCTTCATGAAATAAACATAACAATTATTGTCCTTTGTTTTTATTTTTTATTTTTATCTATGTTATTCCCACAGCTCTCTTAAAATGGCATTGACCCTTGCGATACGTAAATGCTTGTAACTGAATGAATAGATCTCGAGCAGTCCTTACCCGCTTTGACTGATAGCCGAGGGACCTCTCTCGGTCTCGGCATCGATGCGATAACGCCGCCGAGGAGCCTACAGACTTCGTGTACAGTAATGCTCGATCTAGGGAGTATTCGGCTCGTAGTCACGCATTGATGGGTGTCTTAGATCTGCTGAAATAGTGCTTCATTTAACTGGGGAAACACTTTTACTTAGGCGGTCGAGAAGAGTATGTGAGCTCGGGGAACCCTTTTAGGGGTACTGCGGGAGACATGAGTATTTCTTGAAACCGAACTTAAGAATCCAAGCTTTCGACATTCTTTCTCAAATTGAAGGTGTTTCTCTTACCGCTGCGGTGTAAAATGTTCATTTGGTTTTCTTTGCTAAGCGGTAAAATTGGTGCATGTTAATGATCCTACTAAGTAAAAAAAAAAAAAAACTACAACATAAAAGTCTGGATATCGTGATCGTGTTATATCATGCAGGGTTTACAGGCATGCAGGGGCTTCTGTAGGGGATGAACAGGGCCTGAGCGTTTTACGATGCTTTGCTTTACAGCGACATCTGGTAGTGGAAACCTACCCGGGAAACTGCTGGGTCGTCCGCCGCGAAAACTCCCAGTGACTTCATTAGGGAGTTTTAGAAGAACGTACTAAATTCCAGAGCACGCTAGCGCTACATTTAGCGCTTGCGTTAGCGCGCGCGACGGGAGAGGGTTTTAGAATAGCGCTTCTTCGCCGCTACGCAAAAGTTCAAGCATGTGTGTGAGGGTAAAAGCACTGAAAACAGCCGACGAGTAAAAGGAACGAACAACACTTTTACTCGTCCGTTGTTTTTAGCGCTTTTACCCTCACAAACATGGATCACCAACTTGCCCAAATGCATACCCTTCTAAAGTCCAAGCATCTCGCGCTTACAACGCCACCAAGATAGTCACAATTTTTATTTCACGCACGGAATGCTATAACTTGAGAAAAAGGCAAGTTCTTTTTTTGTTCCAGAGTAACATTTTAGATTTGTTTTAACACGAGAATGCGACGCGAGCGGTCGACCGGTCGTGTCCACCTGCGTTGCCTCGGCAAGGGAGGTCTCGTGTACTCACCTTCGCACACCTTACGTTCGCCTAGAAATGTTCGCGCGTCGCAAGCATCAAGTTCCCGGTGATCGTTGCCCACCTTACTGGGTTTCCCAAACCGAGTGCAATGTCCTTCCACACCGAAAATCGCAGTCGCGAGGATGCTGCCGACGTCACGCTCACAACGCAGCCAATGCGGCCGCAGCCATGGTCCTGGGAGCCGCCATTTTTTAACTCTTCTCGTCTTGACTTTAGCCAAATTCTGATTACGAATCCATGTTGTAGGAGCCCAAATACTCTTTGCGTATGCACGCAATTTCTGGAAAAGTAGCGTACGCAAAGCGCACAACGTGGTTAGTGTTCGGCGCATGCGCAGTGGCGACGACACTATTCTTTGCGTACGCAAAGCATGCGCTACTCTAAAACTTCCTATTAACTACGTCCATCAATCACGTGATCGCTCCCAGCCGCCACACCTGGGACTCTGGGCTACGCCTCTCACCGCCGCCGCTGTAGTCGGCACCCCATTAGAGAGTTTTCCGAGACCGCGCTGCCCCGCTGCCCCCTCCGCTAAGCGTTCCGCAACGAAGAAGTTGTTACTGCGCCTGCGCGCCGATAGCCTTAACTGTGGAGTTCCCACTATCGTAGCGGGTTGCGGAGGGTCATGCGGGACGGCGAAAACGATCTACGAAAACTCCCTATTGTTCCGACGCTTGCGTACGTCGAGATCGGAGACTGGAAGCTTCTTTCCTCCTCCGGCTCTCGCTCTTCAAGTTGGGGGAGAAACAAAAAGACGTGTGCGCGCTTGGCGGGTAAACATGCACGCGAGGTGCGCCTAGAAGAGGCAAACTTGCGCACCGCAAAAGGGTTGACCTCTCGTATCGGGTCGGAAGGACGCGACTTTCAGTTTACGGCGCGCTGCTGTCGCTGTGGCACTCTTGCGAACCTGGGTTCCTTAAAACTTCTTAAACCCGAGAACACACTGGCTCCATCTATTGGGAAGCAGTGTAAACTCGGCGGTCCGGCGCATATCTTTTTTTTATTTCTCGCGCATTATCCTTTCTTTCTTGGCTCGAGAAACTTTTGTCAATGTTATAAACGAGTCTTTCTATGGGTATTACGCACATTTGACCTCGGAAATCCCGCAAAACCTTCGCTCTTGTGAAATGTAGTTCCAGGATCACCGCATAGATGGCGCCACAATGCCAGTGTGTTCCTTCATTCTAAAAACATTTAAGAAGTTTTAAGAGATCTCGTCTCTCTCAGTCGTACTCGGTCGCAAGAGTGTGAACGGGCCTTTACGCAAAAGCGTAAATGCACTCAAAGTTTTTTCGTTTTTTTACAGCGAAGCTCCTTTTGGCTAGGTTCCGTGGATTTTTCATGTGCTCCAACAAAAACTTGGGTCCCGAATTCGATGCAAAATCGCTTTATTCTATGCAAGATCTTATACGTCTCATTACTTGGAAAAGCATTTTCGGTTGATTAGTTATTAACAGGCACCGTTTTCCAGGTCAGTAGTCTCTCAGGTGGATAATAAAGGTTTCTCAATAATCTGCCGCTGCGCTACCCGCGTCGGCCATGTCTACGCTCGCACCGCCCTCTCTCTGTCGTTGTTTCAAGCGCTTGCGTGCATAGCTTCCTTTCCTACCGCTCTCCCGATCAAGACAATAAAAGTGTTCGTACTTTTGTTCAAAATGCTGCATCCCGTCTGTGTCGCTGGTCATCCTCCTTCGCAGAGTGGAATGGCTCATGATTTTTCTTTTAATGCGTTAGCATTAGTGCTCTCATACATGCGCTGACCATGTGGTTGAAACGTTTGAAGAACTTGCGACGTCGCCACAGGATGGCGCCCCAGCCCTAGCAATCGAAGATCGCCGGCGGTCTACAGCTGGAAGATGGCTCATCACAGAATATTAACCCTCCTTGGGCCACCCGTACAGCAGCTGGCCCAAGTGCACCCTATAGCCTCGCTGTCATCCACTGCACCTCGGTTGCTAGGTGGTACACGTCACGAGGCCGGCGTGCGGGTGCGCGCTGTGGACGTCCCGAAAGCACCCGCCATCGTCTTTGGAAACCTGCGGATGCCACACACGGGCTGCGGTTCCGTTCGTCTGCGTGCCACGCCGTTCTTGACGCGCAGTCGTCTCATAATGTCGCCTGGCCGTATAAGCGCACGGTGTCGTCGCCCCTGTATGCGCAACAACGAAATGGCTCTGTCGTTTTCCGCGCATCGCTCGGACCTCCTTCATGCACGCACTAAGTGACCTGATCTGCCCGCACCAGGGAGACAAAGGTTTTTGGGAATGTTCACCCCGCGGAAAAGTGCTGAGTCACCATGCTTCGTTATATGGAATAACCTAGGGAGCCTTCATGTGCGCTTTGCTAGGGTGATGCCATTCCTTGTAATACCACTCGCCGACAGACCAGCAGCCATCTTGGTTCTCGGCGATGACCCGTTGGGCTTATAACCCTCCCGGAAACAAGCACCTTATCTCACAAGTTCGGAGCAGCGTTGTGGACCCCACGGAGGGAGGATTAGCGTTTTCCCCCTCGGATGGGAGGACTGATGGACACAAAGGCAACTTTTTGGCGCACGGGGAAACAATGAAAGGCACAAAATGGCGGCGGGAGACGGTCTGGGAAGTAAAAACAGGCAGTTGGCATCACCCTACGCGAAGCGCACATGGAGGCACCCTAGAATAACCGCTAGGCGAAATTCAAACGCCTTTCTTTGAGAATAAGCGTAGTGGCAGCAACGGTTTTAACCCTATTTTTTTTTTTAAGGTGAAGAGCGCCACGGTTATCTTCTCTTGGCGGAAGTGACTTTGTTAAGTCACCGGATGTTTCGGAGAAAGAATAGGCGGTTTTGACCCGACGTCTTTTATTCTGCTCAGATGAACGACACACTCGGAAAGTTGTTCGCAGACTTCGCTGCTCCAGGGGCGGCAGCGGGGAGTGGTTCGAAGAAGAACTGGAAGTCTTCGATTATGTCGGACGCCGTACTGGGCAAAGGTTCCGTGTTCGGGACCAAGAACATCAGGGTTACCGGCAACACTCTGGAATTCGTGAGTAGCCATAAACAAACAAACAGCAGCAGCAACAACAACAACAACAACAACAATTTGCAGCTTTTTTTATCTTCAAATAATGCAAATGAATAAAAGTCAAATCTATGACGTTTATTTTTTGGACAACACTGAAAAACTCGATCTCGGAAAAAAAAAGAACAGAAGGATCGCAGTGATGGCGAAGCTCGCAACACGAATACAAATAAAAAAATTGATGTGCGCAGGATAACGAGCGCTGGACTTTTTTCCAGTAAATGTCTGCTCATGCGTAAACCCTCTTCCCGGGGCTTAAAATGCAACGAAGACCGATACAACGGCACGATGCCAATGTATTCTTACCGGCAAAGGCATGTCGAGCTACCCTTCACTCGTAGTTCGCACAAAACTCTCCAGATGGCGCTCGTTTCTGGAAAAAAGTCAATTGAAACGTCATGCGTAGTGTTCCTGCGCACATCGGATTTTTTTTTTTTTGTTATTTGCTAATCGGGTGCCGATGTTTTTTTGTTCTCCGGGATCCTGGGATTGCTCGCAGTAGTGCGGGAAAGTGAGGTCGCAGATTTTTTTCCGAGAGTAGGCGTGGAACGCTTCAGTTAAGGAGCGATCTTTTAAATTTGTTTAGCAGACATTAGAAGGGCGCAGAGTGAAGAAGAACATAGCGTGTATTAGTTGCGATCACTCTTCTTGACAACAACGCCATGCACTATGGAGCGTATTGGCACGAGGGAGATGCAGTTGAGTGCGCATATGCCTCAGCTCGTGCACGTAACAAGTCGCCCAGTTGGCGGAGAGAGATTCTCGCCTTCACGCTTTGTACGAGCGCAGCCAACGATCCGATAGAACCAATCAAACAACGCCAAAAGTGTATGCGGAGAGCAAGTCGTCTGCTTCTGGCGCAGGACTGGCGGTGACGTCAGAACGACGCCGAGCTCTGATTGGCTTTGATCGAAAGAGTAGGGGGTGGACCCCAATGTTAGATGCCTTGAAGTCTACCCATTCTTTTCTTTTTCAATCAACCAATAAGAGCTCGTCAATCCGACATCATCGCAAGCCCTGTGAAAGAAGCAGAGAAACTTGCGCTCCGCCTTCTCACGGCGCTGGTCCTCTGTGCGCAACGTTACTAAAACACTCAGTTGGGAAACTCCCATAGAGACAGCTTTGAAAAAGTGGCCCCAATCTGTCTCCGAGCACCGAGCTAATGACGAACACAACGCCACCATTTCTCCCGCAGCGGCCAATCGAGGAAGTGCACGTGACTTCTATTTTGGCTGAAGAACAGATACAGCGGTAGAGGTACAGGGGTGCCACCCCCATCTCCCCGGCGGACGCGCCGCGATCAACTACTGACGTTAAAATGCACCTAGGTCAGGACGTGCTACCCGAAAGGCCCGCTGAGGCATGGTTGTATGAAAACAATATTAATTGTTCCGCAAAACCTTGCGAACTAAATATTTTAAAAACATAACGCGCCCCTCTTTTGGTACTAAACTCCAATAAATTTCATACAAAAAGAGTCTTTTTCGTTTGTTTTTACGCAAAAACAGGCTTTCAAAAAGCTCAAGGGGACCACAGTACAGACAAACGATGAAGAGTGGCGCTGTTGTCGCATTTAGCTCAGAGCCGTGTATTGGGAGAGTTTGGCCAATAGGCGGAGCAAAGGCCGCCGCCAGCGCCGAATATTCCCCCCGGGCTTTGAGTGTAAACTAAATTTGTGACACAGCGTCGACCAATCAGGAGACCGCGACGTCACAATATTGCAAACGACATTCAAAGCGTGAAATAGAGGCGTTCAATCTCGGCCTCTCTGCTCCATCTCACAAATGTCGGCAGTGAAGACAAAAGTACAGGCGCGTGAACCTAGCTCAGCAAAACGCTTTTGTTTGTACGAGAACTCGTGCATAGGAGCCACTTTCCAAAGCCACGCGCTCGTGCCCATACCTTTCTCTGCACTGCTGATGTTGGCTTGTTAGAACAGCGTCCTGTGACTGGCGGAAAGAAAACAGTGCAAAGGGTGGGGCGCGCGAGCGTCTCGAGACGCGGAGTCCCGCTCGGCTCGTGCGCTGGCTTTGGCAGTGCTTTCTTTCACCGTCTCAGCTGAGACGCTGTTTCTAGCAAGTTGGCCCTGGTTTGGAGCGCACGTTCGTTTATTCTACACTTGAATATTGGCGTGACAAACACCTCGCACGCACAAAGTTTTCACTCACTGAGAGTCACACCTTATAACTCTAGCGACGCTAAAACGGCTTGAATTAGTCGTGTCACAAATTTAGAGCTCACGACCACCGCTAGGGGCTGTTTCGCGGCCTGTGGTTGGCCCCGAGACGCTCGCCTATTCAAACCAATGTATGGCCAAACTCTCTCGATAAACGGCTCTGATTTAGCTCGGTCTCGGTGGACGCCAGCGGCCCAGGTTTCGACGGCGAGTTTCCCAACTGAGTGTTTTAGTAACGTTGTCTGTGCGTCTGCTATACACGGTTTAAGCAATCGCGCGCAAGGTGAACGTTGCGTAGTTCTGTGGTTTTTTTGTTTTTGGGCATGTTTGGTTTGGCCGGTGATAAGAAATTTTTGAAGACGACGGGCATCCTGACGACGCACTTTTGACGCTGCTTGGTTGACTCTAGAGGATTGGGGCTTCGGCCGGAGATCGAACTTTGTGTGAAACAGAGCAGAGACTAGGAGGAGACTTCTTGTTCCATGGCTGGCGGTCGGGGTATAAGAGGCAAACGATTTAGGGTCCAGAGTTTCCCGTTTGAAAAGTGATTTTAAGCAATTTACAACGAGGGATATAGCCTGTTTTCGGCTCTATCCGTTTCTGTGCATTCGCCGGCCACGCTGGCCGCTATTTTCTTATTACTAAATCTCCCGAAAATCGCTTACAACTTCTGATTCAAACCAAGTTAAGTTATGAAACGTTACGATATCGTCACCAACCTTTGTCGCCAAGTTCAAGTGGGGTTCAAAGCGCTTAAAAACGCGCAGCGTTTTCTTTTTTTTTTTTTTTTTTTTTTTTTTTTACGATGAGACAGGGGGTTTTACTTCTTTTGTTTTACTGCGCTCGCAATTGGATGTCGTGTAACTGTAATATGCATTTTGTTTCAATTTAGGTCCAAAACGGTCTCCAGAGCATAAGGTGGTTCTACCCCACAAACATGGATGCCATCATTAAAAACCTGGTAGGATGATTGTGATTAAGTGTACATAGCTGTCATTTTTACGCGACGAAAACATTTGACTCAATTATTGCCAAAAAAAATGTTACAATGTTTTCAGTGTTTTCGTTTTGTTTGCCTCTCCGCGCTTGCGAGAAGTATGCTGTGTAGACAAATTATTCAAATAACACTGCCTTTAGTAGGGGAGCTGGAAGCAGCGTAGAAAAAGTTAAGAGACGTTTCAAGCCACCCAGGCTCTTCGTCAGTCTTTTAGAACTAGGTAGCTTGTTTTCTTATAGTGACTTCTAAAAGCGTTCGCGATGAAGTTTGTATAAAAAAGATATAAAATTGAATATATTTATTAAATCAATGTCTCTTTGACGAAGAGCCTGCCAGGCTTGAAACGTCTGTTATCTGAACTTCATAAGGCGCTGCCTTTGTCGCCTCTACTAAAGGGAGTATTGTTTGAATAGATTACTTGCGAGTGCTGTACTCGCTTTCTCAGCCTAGGTAGGGCATAGACTCATATGGTAAGAAAAATATCTCTAGTCTAGTATCACAAGAAGAAACACTAAAAAGAAATGTTTACAACATTTGACAAGATTAATACAAGTAGTACCAAAGCAGATATATTTTTTTATTTTGAACTATGCCAGGTTTTTAAAGTGAATAAATTAAGTTTATGTGTAAAAACTTTGATAGCACTGTTTCCGAGATGATTAAACTAGTGGTTAGTACACTAGCAGTTGTGCGAGTATTATGATGTTGCAATGAAGTGTCGCACGTAATAATTAGCTTATAAGATTCGGTTCACATATACGTAAGCTTGAAAAAGGTTGCAAAATGCGCTTCATGACTGCACCTGAGCCACAGTTAAAGTATGTACTTAAAAATTTCCGTAGCCATAGACACATTGCTTCAAACACATCTGTCTTTCACTTCAAACTTTTTTTTTTTTTTAGAAATGACGATTTTTTTAGTTATAAAATGATTGGGCAAGTTATGTTCTAGCAAGTTTTAGACGGGAAGAATTACAAAAGCCGCTGAGATACGCCCCGTAGTTTCCTGGTTTGAGGAATAGAATCAGCCAGCTGAACACACACTCAATGACAACATCACACATCTGGAAACAATTGTATTTATGAATAACTGAGCCCTGTCTTTTTTTTTTTTTTGTGTGTCCGTTCTGCTGATTTTAAGACTCTTCACAGGGGTACGTTTGGTTTTAGATGTATCGGATCACGACCATTTCGATTTTCTTTTTCTCCACCTGACTTGGGGTGAAAGATTTATCTTCGCCGTTGGAATCTGGTGTTCTAGTATGACCTCAACATTTAGAACCGACTCGTTTGTTTCGAAGGTATGCTGAAGATTTCGGGAAAATACCCGCATAAAACGAACTAACCGTTGCACATGTTAACGACTACTTTAGGTCCAGAAAAAAGCTCCTAGGTTTGTAAAGCACAACAAAGTCACTGAAGGCTGAAGAAACTCAGTCCCGAACATAGGAGCGCATGAAGAAACATGTCACAAAGCCAAGGCAATGACAGCTTAAGTAGCTACCTGATTAACATCTTTTATCTATACTACGGTTCGGTACCTGAAGCACGTGTCCGACGGGTGCGTTTGCCGTCTGCTAGAAAGTTGTCTCTCCAATGCTGCCTGATGACGTCGTGTCATGTCGTCTGCGATGCTGGCAGTGTCGCAGCAGCGGGGGTGAATGTGGCAGACGCTTGTTCTGCTGCAAGATTGCCCTCCAAATTGACAGACCACGGACGCCTCAAGGCCTGTCCAAGCAGGATACTACAAAACTCAAGACTCCGGCAAATCGTGCCGTGCTCCGCTTCCGGCCGTCGGGGGGAAACTTCCCTCCGTCAAAGCTCCCGGGGGGAAACTTCCCCCCGTCAAATCTCCCCCTTGCTTTCTCCACGGCGGCCTTGCTCTGCTCATCACGTGGGTCCGGAGAGCCACTCACACGCTCTGTTGGCTGTCGGTCAATCGCTCAAGTCCTCCGCTCACCATACGGAACCGCGTCGGACGCCATCACGACGAAAGTGAATCTCGACAAAGAAAGCAGATCCGAGGCGGGCGAAACGCACCCTTCGACGCAGGAATGTCCCAAATCCACCCGAAGCCGAACCTCCTTGGCCTTCAAGCCGAGGCGACGGCGGTACGCGAGTGCGTTGGCGAGGTGAGCCAGACGCAGGAGGCAAAGAGAGAAGTCGTGATCATGAAAATTTTCACGACTCCTGCAAAAATTTTTACGACTCCGACAAATCGTAAAAATAGAAGCGTCCGCTTCAATTTTCACAATTTGTCGGAGTCGTGCGTTTTGTAGTGTCCTGTCTGACACCCCTTCAGCAGTTGGGAGTCGAGACGCTGCGACAATAACGACACTCGCGTTCGCTCGTGCACTCTGCCGTAACCTCCAGCACCGACCGCCAGGATCGCGACATCCGACAACATGACGCACTGGTTATTGTGACGTCACTTTTCGCTACTTCGGGAACACTTTTTTATGTGTGTGTGCGTAATAGAACGCTATCTATACACACCAGTCGAGGACGTGTTCCAGACAACCGTACTCGTACCCAGGCACTTTGCAACCCGGATTGTAACGTATGGTCGCCGAACAGTGCCTTTTCTTTTTCAGGCGGTCGTTCCATTCGCTGCTGAGGCAAGCCTGATGGGATCAATCAAGCAGGCCGCAAATGCTCTTATGAATAACCGACATCAGAGTAAACGCGTGCAAGTTTATCTTCCTTTATCTTCTCGCGGGCAAAAATAGAACTTTTGTATTACGCAAAAACGTATTTAAAATGAAGCAAAAACAGCTTGTTTTTTTCCCCCGGAGTTTATGTGCTTTTAAGAAATCTTGGGGCCTTTTACCCAACAATATGGATTGGGTTGTGTACACATTCTTTTTTTAAACACGAAAAACCGACAACAACAACAACAGCACAACGGATTGAACAAGTTACATGGGATTAGAGGTTAAAATCTGGAGGGAAAAGTTGTGTATACCATATAAAAATGTGGAGAATAAAAAAATAATGTGTTGCGTTAAAAAAAAAAAAATAATTTCTCTTAGGTGGAGCGAGGAAGGAAGCCTGTCCGCCAAGCCATTCTACGATCCCATTGCGGATATCATCTGTGAGTTGGAGTCCTGCACTTAGCTTATATTGCTGCGGCACATTCCATGCCTTATTTTAGGTAGTACTTAAAAAACAAAACAAAAAAACTTTGAATCTTTAAACGAGCAAATAAATAACCACGGTTCTAATAATCGTGCGAAGATGCAAAAGCAAAATACTTGCGCAGCATTAAACAGCTTGCAGGTACTGAAAAGATGCGAAAACGGTTTTAATCATTCGGTAATTCAAAAATGAAAAGGACAACAACAGACAGGGCAGACACACGCAGGGTGAACATCAGTGAAGGGAGTAGTGTTGTATCCTCGAATATTTCTATCTCAAATTGTGTTTTCACGACAGAAATGGGGATTGTTTCTGTATTATTAGTTCACACATTGCGGACGTAACGCAATAACTAATCATAAATAGAAATAAAAAAAATGAAGAAAACTTTCAAACGGCGCTTCAGAGCTATTGGAGTACATGTTTACTCAAGCGTTATGGGGAGTAGAGAGGTAATTATATTTATTTTTGCTTCCAGATGTTCCGTTCGGATTTTCGATGATTCCGTTCTTCCACAAGGACAACGACGACTTGCTGTAAGACGTAAATTTGCTTCTGGTCACGAGGTGCCGAATTCGGTGGAACGCGGAGTTTACAGAGCGTCCCTAATAACCACGCGCATGGGATAGAGGAGATATGCCTTTTTCTCCAAGCTTTTACGAGGGCGAAACTTCGCAACACACTCGAGTGCAAAAACGAAACTCGTTGTGCGGGAAAAAAACAAACAAACAAAAAAACTAGAAACAAATACCAACTACGGTCACTGACAGTTTAAGAATAGCAGGGTATGGCGTCTAATTATCTCATTAAGCGTCTCATTATCGTCTCGCAGCCAATGAGTTTGCAGCTTAGCTGAGTAGAACGCCAAAGAACCAATCACAAATCAAGGAGAATGAAGATCCTAAGCCATACACTTGGGAGAGCCAATCGCGGCCATCTACGCAGAGTGCTTGGCCAATCACGAGGCTGAAAATATATGTTTAGCACTACACAAACACTCTGCGTTGTGGCACAGTGGGCACGGTGAAATGTGATTCTCGGTGCGTAGATTTTTTTCGTAGATGTACGCATGTATCATCCGCATCCGGACCGCATCCGCAAAATTCGGAACCGCATCAGACCCTCAATCCGCGCATTCATTGTAATAATGAAATCAAGCAGGAATAATAAAAAAAAAAGCATCTGGATGATATCTTATAAGCCATCAGTTTACCTTTGCACCAATAACTCTTTCTGTCAGAATACGGTGAAAGTCATTTTATCGTGCTCCGTCCTATCTTGTTTGTAAATTAAGCTGTCATCCTTCCAGAGACATTTCGCATCGCTGGAAAGATGATTGCAGTCATGAGATCGTCTTTGGAGTCCGCGAAGCTGACACTTTGTACAGAAGATGCGCTCGAAAGGAAAAACGTTTTTAAAGGGGTTCTCCAGCGATTTTTTTTTATGGCCACCGATTTACCTCAACATTGGCTCAACACACCGATAGATATGGCTGTACCAGTCCCCCAAGTATTGTGTGGAAAGAAAACATTTTCGCGAAGTTATTGCATTTTCTAATTTCATACCCCACCATGTTTCTCAAACCGAGAGTTGGCAACACGTAAGTGTGACGACAGATACCGTAAAAATTGGGCAGTAAACCGCCTTCCCTAATGGTTACAAGACGTTTGAAGGTGGGAAAAGAATGCTTGGAAGCTCATTCACCGAGAAGCACGAAAAAACGCTCGACATATATACTTGCTTTAAGACCTTCTGCGCGACCTGAAAATCTATGCAATTTGTGACGTCACACCACTGGAGAACGCGCGGAAATTTGAACGCTGGTTTCGGCATCATCTTCGTTTACGGTTTTCTCCATAGCTGTTTTGATTTTCGAGACAACAAGTGGCATAATGTAAAGACTAAAGTCCGGGTATTCAGAAAATGCAAATTGTTTGGGTAGCACTGAAAAAGGGCAAGACTACCCATGAATATTTATTTTCCTTTTTGCTTTTAAAACCCTCTTCGAACATACGCATATTTTATAAGCATGAACATTAAAAAAAGGACATACTAATAACTTTGTGTCATTTTATTTAGGCTAAACAATTACAAAGTGGGCGAAGAAAGGCGCTTACTTACCGCAGCAAAGTACTCGTGTAGATTTAATAAGGAGCGAAAACACCACTCGGAATAGATCACAATGTTCTATAATGGCAACACCTCCTATCGGATTCAGACTCAAACACGAACCCTCAACTGCCTGCTAAAACCTTATACTTAAACAAAACATAAAAAGAAAAACAGCGCCAATTGCCAAAAAGAAAGAGAGCGCACACACATGCAACATTTCACTTGTCGAGGTTGCTGTGTAGAAGAAACAGAATATCGTAAACATGGATTGATTCAGAATGGTTCGCCTCTCTTCAATTAATACCTGCTAGTGAGAAGCCTCTCTCCTTTGGTGCACTCGATGCTGGGGATGGCATGCACGAACCGGGCTGCAAGAATGAGGTGCTGCAACTCGCGCGCTGGCGCAAGTTCCAGCACTCCAGAGGCTCGAATTCAGTCTCCTCTGTCTAATTGTATAGGCAAAAAAGCCACCTCTAGTCTCTTTATACTTTTTTTTTGTGGCTTGTACGTTTTAGGTTTTCTTTGCCCAAAGAACGTTTTCCGTTCCTTCCCTGCAAAACAAGAACACTCTTTCCCGGGACGAATGATGCTCCTGATTTCTTTACTCTTTCTATAAACATACCTTTCTGCGAAGTACAACGTTTTAAAGCGATCTTTTGTGAGAATCAGATATTTCTTGACGTAAAGAGCAATTTTTTTTTCCAGATTGGCGCCCTTTATCTAAGAAAGTTGCTTGCTCCCGTAATACAGTCGATGATGGACTTCATAGTGTAGCTCACTTATTCTCTCTCTGTGCAGTCGCACACGTTTATGGGCCTTCTAAGCAAAATTATAGGTTCAGACCCGGGGATATCCGCATCCGATCCGTAATCCGCCAAACCTGACTCATTTTTATCCGCATCCGCCGGTTTACTGCGGATATTCGAGGATAATCCGCAAATATGCAGGGCTCTAGCAGTATGGTCGTTGAGGAATTCTTATATAACGGCGAGAACACAGATATCTCTACAACGTCAGAGAGACACAGACGTCTCTACATGTGCAAATCGGTACCGTTACTTAGTGAAATCGTAAGACATAAATAATTTGCATGATAATCCCCGATTCTCCCATGTTTTCGCAGCTCCCATTCTACACCATCGTTTACAACGGTGCTCATCAAAGCTTGTCTGGAGAGATACGTGACCCACGGTGAGTTATCTATTTTCGTGCTTTCAACTCCGCAAAACAAGTTGTTATAACTTGCGGTTTCACCATGAATAGAGAGTTTTCGTAGATCGTTTTCGCCGTCTCGTAAAGCTGTGCGCAATTCTCTACGTTACCCGGAACTCTACAGTCGTAGGCCATCGGCGCGCATGCGCAGTGGGGCTTCTTCGTTGCTGGGGGGCTTAGCGGAGGGGGAAACAGGTTCTACAAAAACTGCCAATGCTACCACTGAAAAAGAAAGGAACGTAACGACTTTTAGCCTAGAAGGTTAGAAAAAAAAATTTCAAAATAACGTCCCGCCCTGTAAAGATGACTGCCCTCAAACTGAAAGGTTCGTGGGCATTCGTTGGTCATTTGATACCAACTTTCTTTGGTCAAGTTTTACTTACAATGGTCACTGAAAGTCCAAGGAACGCGTGGCGCGGTTTGTTAAGTTCAGGCTTTTGGCCTCGTGATCGGTTCCTCGACCTTCTGATTAGGAAAGACCGCAATGCCATGGGCTGCGGAGCTGTAATAATAAGATGATCGGGACTCTCCACGCCCTGATGGAACGTTTGCCTACACCCAGTTAACAGAAAGTCATTCATAAGCGCATCTGCTCACACGCGTGCGGTGAAAATGTCACTTACGCGGGAAGCTGTTCTTCGAAAGTAAGTTTGTTATCCGGTTTTTCAGCAGCGCCCCTCGTGTGGCGTCAAGGACATGAGTTAATCTATTATACGCCTGGAAGCAGCGCCGGAACTATTGTAATCACCTTCACTTAAAAAAGAAAAAAGAAAAAAACATTCAAGCATTACAAAAAAAAAAACAGTTTTGTTCGCCAGGATTGTTCCTTAATTAGGGTAAACCCTGCGAGAACATACTGATTGCTTTCTGAGAAGCTGCCGATGCACAAAACAAATTTTCACAACCCTGCGTCTGCAAAAAAAAAAAAAAAAGAAGTTAGTTTTTTGCTGTTATCCAAGGCAAATTGTTCATTGAGATTGGAGGGACGCTGAGCCTCGAGACAAGCCGATTCTCATGGTAAAAGTTCTGTTTAAGGACTCGAAAATTGGGTGGTAATCTTCAACAATCCCCTGAGACGGGGTTGCTGGGAAGTGCGCGGACAGGGAGTTTTTTGTATGCGTGCGCTTTCTGATTGATTACGTAGGACCTAGTCCAAATACGCTTTACTTTACGCACGCGTCAAACGGTGTGTATGGCTGGTTTGAACCCCCAGAAGTTTGGTAGGCATTGATGGAGATCAGTTTCCGCGCGATTCGCTAAAAATAATTTGGTTTTGACCTTTCTATTTTTTTTTTTCAAGAGGGCCCCAAAAGGAACTTTTCGGAAACTTCAAAGGTTTTTCTAAAGAGGCGAAGTATTTTTAGAACTCTAAAGAAAGGTTTTTAGTTAAAATGGTCCATTTTGAGGCTTTCAATGGATTCCTTTTCAAGCACCTCTGAAAAATGAACACGATAGGAGCATCCTGGTCATCCTCCGAGACTTCTTGAAAATAAACTTTAAAAGTGGGACTTGTAAATAACTTCCCAAAGCTCCTTTCAACTCACATTAAGGAAATCAGCTTCTTCAAGGTAGCAAATCAGCTACGCCTTTGGTGGAAACGTACGGCAGCCACTTGGAGGCTTCCGGGCGATTAGGCTCCTGTTTTTGTTTGGTTTTAGCACCCTCGCAAAATACTTATTAAAAGCTCTACTTCTCGTAGCAAGTCCCCTTGGAAAAGCGACAACTTTTTTTGAAGAAGCGAAGAAGCCTTTAGCGAAACGTCTTTCTACTAAGAGAGCCTCTAGAAGTTTCCTGTGAAAAAGATTAAAAGGCGTGCACTGAATCAGGAAGAAAAAAAGGCACGCACGACGCGGTCAAGCGCCACCTTCCAACTAATTTAATGTAACACCAAACATCGTAAAGCTGTCGATCACCGTCACCTATATACATTCCCAAGCAACATGATAAAGGTTCAGATCACTCATTACACGCATTCATCAAGAAACACGACTGCTTTGTTCAGCATATAAAGGGATGGCATGCTTACGCATTTGTCAGCCGCTTTTTTGAAGCGGAAAGCATCGATTGTTTCCCTTTCCATCTTCTTATTTTCCCTCTTAAGAAACCTTGTGCGCTCTAACATCGGTTTTGAGGTGCTCCGCAAGATGCCCACCCGAATTATTGCGTACGGCAAGCTTGTGTTCCCGCGCTTTTCCATTAAAACATTGGCCGGTCTGAACGATGTAAACTTGGCCGCCACGTTTCTTCCCACCGGCATCGACCACCTTCCTTATATGTCTGTAGGTCATTTGAAAGAGTTTCATTTTGTTTGCGCTTGTTTTCGATGATTTCATTTGGCGTCGCACGACAAAAGAAAGTAGGCAAATTATGAACCGCATCGTTTTTGTCTGTGTTGGACAGCGTATAAGGACAAGACCTACAGGACAGCACCTCCTCCACCTATGTTGGTACCGGGTTTTGTGATTGCGGCGGCTGAAACTGTGAACGAAATCAGAAAGAGGGTCAAGTGCTTCCAAAAGCTACCGGTAAGTCAATCGCGGCCCGGTGCCTCCACGAGAGTACAATCCTGCTAGATCTGAACGCGAGCTATAGTCATCAGAGGACGGAATAGCATACTGCGTCTATGAATCGCTAACGTCACCTTTATTAATTTGCTTATGGCACTCACCAAGACGCTAAGTGCCTAGCTACACGCTGTTATGTAGGATGTATCGTCTACGTGCTCAAACTCATAGCGCCGCTTGCTTGTTTCGGCTCAGATTTCATGGACGTCTGCTCGCTAGCAGGTCTCGATTTTGAATTTTCTGCTCAACTTGTGCCTGTCTGATATAAGGACCAGGGTACTTACCATCCAAATATTCAGTGGACGGGAAGTGCACAGACATGTAGCCGCCATCAAAATAAAATAATAATAATAATAATCAAGAATCAAGAATCAAGAAGAATCAAGAATAATTTTTATTAGGTGTCCAGGAACGACCATGCGGTCTTGGTGCTGGCACACCGAAACTTACACACTACAAAAAAGTAGGAAAAAAACATAAAAAACTCAAAACATTGAGTAAAAGATATGATACATATAACGCATGCTGACACAAAGATACGATATACACAACAAGGAAAGAACGGAACACAGGGTCCGAACGCAGAGTAGGAAGACTACCACAACAACGAATATACCTTCTTAAAATAACATATAATAACATCACAATCACCGACAGGTTCAGAGAGACCGATACAAGAATCTGAGAGATCTGACAAATTCAGTCACACAAAAAATATCAAGATCACTTCCAATGCCATTATATGCCCGACACATACGAAACATCGGGTCCAAGATATTTAACGTTCGAGGAGAGTAAAAAGATGTTGTCAAACGGGTCGCTGTCCGAGGAACTCGCAAAGATATCTGTGAGAGCAGTTCTGAACAGTCGGCCATACCATGAAGGACTTTGAAAAGGAGAACCAGATCTGCCTTTTCTCGACGGTGATATAAGCTGTTCATTTGTAGGACGTCCAATACATTGTTACCCTTTGATAGAGATGTTTCATCTCGCAGATATCGATATCGATAAATAGATAAAAATTTGTTTTGCACTCGCTCAAGCCTTAGGAGGGTAGTTTTACAACTGCCATTCCATACAGGAGATGCATATTCGAGTTGAGACCTTGTCAAAGAGCGGTACAGGGTTACAAACGTTGTGGGGTTTTTAAATACTCTAGTCGTTCGACAAACGATACCGAGCGCGCGCAAGGCGCAGGTACTTATACGAGCCACATGGCTATCAAATCTCAAGGAGGAGTCAAAAAGCACTCCCAAGTCCCGCACTTCACTAGAACGGCACAATACGTCTGAGGGAACACTGTAAGGTAAACACGTCGTTTGCGTTTTGCGACTATAGGACATGACCTTGGTTTTCGAGCTGTTTAGTAGGAGACCGTTCAGTGAACACCATTTGCTAAATGAGTTTATGTCCTCTTGTAGAAACTTGCAATCTGAGATAGTTCTAATCTCCTTAAATATCTTAATATCATCAGCATATTGCAAAAAAACGAGTTTACAATCTGCTTACACACATCGTTCACAAAAATAGAAAAAAGAAGCGGGCCCAGAACTGATCCCTGAGGTACCCCAGACGTGGCCGTGTACGTAAAAGAATACGCGCCGTTCGCACGAGCAACACATGTTCTATTAGACAAATAATTCTGAAACCAGTTGTGTAGCTTTCCAAAGACACCAATACCACAAAGTTTTGATAAAAGAATGTAATGGTCAACCACATCAAACGCCTTACTCAGATCAAAGTAGACCACGTCGAGCTGGCCTCTTTGGCACACAACTTTGGATGCAATGGACATAAATGAAATCAAATTTGTTGTTGTCGAGCGTCCTGCTACAAATCCGTGTTGGTTGGAACTTAATACATTTTTTAAACGAAAGGACAATGTTTTGTGGACCACCATTTCGAAAAGCTTCGAAAATGTACACAGCAGAGACACTGGCCTGTAGTTTGATGCAGTGGTACGACTTCCAGACTTGTAGACTGGGACTACGACTGACTTCCTCCACATATCAGGGAACACTCCTGCTCTTAAGGAGTTGTTGAAAATATCATAAAGGATGGGTGTAAAAATTTCGTGAAATGCTTTTACAAGTGTTGCTGGAATACCATCGTGACCTGTGGACATGGTAGGCCTCAGTTTTTTTATGCATTCCTGAATCATTCCCTCATCCACAGGCAGGGAGGAAATGGATTCGTTCACGCTAGGGGATGGCGGCTGTTGGTACCCACTCCTATTGTGTTTATATACAGAACTGAAATGACGCGCGAATATATCGCATACACTGGACGTGGTCACATTCTCCTCATTAAGTATAATATCAGGATGTATCAATTTTCCTCCTCGAGAACGAACATGTCGGTAGAGTTTTCTTGGGTTTCTCCTCAATTCGGACTCCACTGACTCCACATATATCTTATGATCAATCCTGTGATGTTGCTTACATAGGCGTCTATAATGAACGAACTCAGCCTCCCACCTGAGACTGCCAGTCTTTTTAAATTTGCGATGAGAGAAGCTTTTTTTCTTCAGCAACTTTTTTAAATACGGAGAAAACCACGAGGGCAATTTTGAATTGGTATGCTTCTTTAGAGGAATGTAATGATCCATTCCCTCCTGCACCGCCGTGGTGAATTGAAGGACCTGATAATTGACGTCAGATGATTGCAGGATAGGGGACCAGTCGAACGTAGAAAAGTGGTTATATAATCCCACATAGTCACCAGCAGCGAAGTTATGCAGTTTGTCTAGGTAAGTGAGACTAGCAGCCGGTATACGGCTGACAGGTACATTCAAGGTTATAGCCACCTCAAGTGCAGGGTGATATTTGTCTGTCGGTACTAAAGGAAATTCACTCTTAGTTAAGAAACGTTATCAATGTTTGAGAAACAAAGGTCAAGCATAGCGCCTTTACTATTTTTAACCCTGCTGAACTGATTCAGGGCCATGAAAGAGGCAAAGTCAACAAGATGACCGGCCTTCTTTGCACCGTAATAATTACTCGAAACAGCACTGTGAGTTTCCCAGCAGACACCTGGTACATTAAAATCGCCAATTACTAATAGTTTGCATTCACCCAGTTTGTCTGCTATATCCTCAATTCCAAGGAGACAATCATTAAACTCCTCGGGTTCAATGTAGGGAGGAAAATAAAAAGTACCTATCAGAACGCGTTCTCGATTATCACACTCCAGCTCTACCCACACAGATTCCGAATAAGTCTCTAAATCGGCGCGCCTGGTGCACCTCAAAGACCCATCGATTGCCATCAAGACACCGCCTCCCGTTTTCTTTCCGCGAGATAAATCACGATCACTGCGATGCACAAGGAAATCCGACGAAAAATACCCCCAAGACAGTATTTCTGGGCATAACCAGGTTTCTGTTATACAAAATATTGAAAAGTCAGTACATATAGCATTAGAAAAGAAGTCACTGGCCTTAGTACGAAGGCCGCGAACGTTTTGATAATAAATGTGCGTGCTAGTCATTTCCAGGCAAGATGGTTGGGGATCACTCTATACGTTCATTCTCATCATGCACGCGGCTTCCCGTCAGCCGACCCTGAAATTCCCTGAAGAGGCAGCCCTCCGGCCAGATGTTCGGGTCAAACAATGCCTCAATGTCGTCGTCCACAGCAGCGACGTGGAATGAAGAGTACCCACCATAGCGTGTCTTCAGCTTTGTGCATCGAAGCTCCTTTGGGCCAAGGAATTGTCCGAGAAGTTCTCTGACGTCCGCCGAAGAACAGTTGGCGTCCAGACGTGTCATAATAATAATAATAATAATAATAATAATAATAATAATAATATTTATTCATGAGAGAAGAATTACCAAGTTATTAATGATAATAATAATAATAATAATAATATTATTATTAATAATAGGTCATTTTGTCAGTTTTTTTATTGTTCCGTGTCTCCGGTTTCTATAGAAATAATAGAGAGTTTAAGTATATTGTTTTGGTACCCCCGCTACGTTATACGCTACAACGTTGACACTACTGCGCATGTGCGATGAAAGCAGAAAAAAAGCTAGTGGAGGCGCTGTTTTACAAATTGTCCGACATTACGTAGAGCAACAGACTACCGTCGAGTCACCTCCGACCGTACATCTGTCCAGATACTCCCCATTGCATTTACATTATCACTGCGGTCAGGATGACCACGAAAAAAAGAAGGGGAAGGGGCAGTAATGCTACTGTGAAGGGGACGAAGAGCGCGCATAGCAAATAGCCGGGGCGCGCAACAGCGCGAGCTCGGTCGGCGAACCTTTTTGGAATTAAACCCACCTTCGCAGTTTCGATGCTCCTTTTCTGAAAAACATCGTAACATATTTATTTATCCGAAATACGTTTTCCGGAATTACATAGGGAAGAAAGGGAAGCACGAAATGGAAAAGAACATTATGGTCAAGTGAAGAAAAAAACAAAAAAAAATCATATTGTTGGCATAACACGAACTATAAACCAAGAAACAAAAGGTAGAGAAAAAAACTCTTTCGGGACGTACAATAGAAAATACAGCTGTAACATATTATTTAGAACACTAATAAACATCTCACCATGTCCATTCGGAAATACCTTTCCATTCTTGCTATTTCCATTCGGAAATCCAATTCTTGCCATTTGCATTGCTTCCAATTCTTGCCGTTTCCATTCGGAAATGGCAAGAACGTAACATTCGTAACTCGATCAGACGAGAATGTTATCAAATTTGCAAGAACGCTAACCAGAAAAAATAAATAAAAGAATATTCCACTCCCTGGAATCGAACCCGGATCCTCCGCGCGACAGCCAAGCAGGGTAACCACTCGGCCACGTACGCTTTTGTTTTTTCGTTATTGACTCGGCCACGTACGCGCTCCCTCAGTGACGTGCGTGGCAATATGACGATTTGATCAATAAATATAAATACAGCTTTCATTTTTTATTCTCAAATATTAATTTTGTAATACTAACATAAAAAAGAACAACTACCGTGCACCGTTTATAACCGGTTACCGTTACGTATATTTTCCAGTTCAGTTCCAAAATGGCGGCGAAAATTTCGGTTTGGTGCAGTTCCGGTTTGGCTAAAAATAACGGTTCGGTTCTGGTTTTCGTTTCGGTTCGGTTCCAGTTTGGCACTGGTTTATACTACGACCGCTGGAAACGAAATGATCTAATATATCATATGGGGAGAGTATACCCACCTAAACACATCCTCAAGCTGCAGGCACAAATGCAGCCAGTTGAAAATGCGTTAAAAAAGTAGAACAGGCTCGCTAAGTATTGTCTTATCTTTCTTTGTTAGAATCTGTGCGGAAATAGTGCGACGTTTAATCTTTTTTCAGAACGTTCGTGATAAGGCTTTGTCAATGTTCCTGACAAGATCTGCGATGTATCTCACCTACAAAGTGAGTACGACGCGCACAAGATATTCTTGGTTTTTAGCAGCGAAACTTCAAAGAGTGCAGCAAAACTTCAAAAAACTCACCCAATTAAAAGAAATAAAAAAACGGAGACGACGGACAAAAAAAGTTACAAACACTAAACGTGTCTCGTGTCCGTTTTTTTCTTCTTCAAATATGTGTCACATCAACCATCTCGACTGCTTACTTACTCAATCTTCAAGAAGATTCCAACGTTAAAGGCTCGGCATCTTTAGTGTTTTCATTAAATACATCCTGAGCAGCAGGGCGTCGAAATGTGCCTACTGAGAGGTTTAACCTTGGCAAATGAAGATTGTGTAGTCCTCCTCCTGCTCTCACTCCCGGTGACTGTATCGCTTCTGAGATTTCAGTCACTCTGAGCGAGAGCCCCCAGCGGAACTGTCTGTACCAGGCAAAGCTATGTGGCGGAACTATATGCGGAGATCAAGTCAGTCTGCTTCTTGCACAGGAGTTGTGGTGACGTCAGAATGACGCCGATCTCCGATTGGCTTTGATTGAAAGGGTAGTGGGTAGACCTCGAGGTAGCTAGCATTGAGGTCTACCCACTATCCCTCCATCGGGGCCAGTCAGAGCTCGACATTCTGGCGTCAACACAACCCCTGCAAAAGAAGCAGACGAACTTGCGCCCCGCATAGTTTGTATGCAGCCCGTGCGGTTGTAATGCACTGGCTAAATTGATCGTCTGCAGCAGGGAGACAAGGCGCCTGTTGAGGCAGACTACGTTCTAGGCTGTAAAAGCATACACAAAACCCTCTTTTTTTTGTTCTATGTGCCAGCCACACGGAAGCTGCGTGCACGAGCATGTTGCCCTGAACGATGCTTGCGCTGCACGTTCACGCTAGCTGGGCAAAAACGCTGAAAGCGTCGAGATCGCTCTTGCAGCTGCTGCTACGCTCGCACAAAATAAAACGAAGTATAGGGAGTACTGACTGGTGAACATAGCTGTGTGCGCGGCTGCTGAGCGACTGTTGACGGCTAGCTTCCGCAGTTCTTCTGCAATGTGCATTCTGCACCATCAGGATGGCCGATCTTAGCAGGCTATTAATGTGAGCGCGTTTCGAGCATGCGCTCTAAACATCGCCCTCAATTATGGCGTTCAGTGAATACACACTCTAAGCTAGGACGCATGATTACCAACCCTTCGGGACTTTCGTTTGTCGCTCTGTTTGTGTCGCCCTCACAGTCTCAAGCTCGAGAGTTTGGGAGCCCACGAACGCACTTGAGACATCGTCACACGAGTACAGGAATCTAAGACAAAGAAGGGGACAGAATAGGTGACAAGCACTGAAATTGTTCGAGTCCTTATGTTCCTTCGTCCCCTTTCTGCCTGCTCCTGTGTGTCAGGTTATTGCAATCACAAGAAGCCACCAACTATATCTTGTTTTCTAAGGATTGCAACACTTTCGGCCGTGCATTTTCATTTCTCCCCGCAGGTATGGCGGCATGGTAAAAACCATGCCACGTTCGACCTGTCGTACCAGATGCGATTGGCCGGACTGCCGTTCTTCAGCGAGGAGGCCATCTTCTATGCCTCTGCGGCGCAGGTCATTAACCCAGCAGACTTGACCATCCGCGCGCAGTACACTTCCTACGTCGCGTGTTCTTTGAAAAATTTAGCAAGCTTCTCGCGAGAACTTTACCTAAATGTCCAAGAATACGCTTAGACTACAGCAGTTTTTCTCTCCATGCTTTCTCATGTCTTGTGATATGTGACTAGAACTACACTCTGAAAAAAAAAAGACTCTAAGTCCGCTTCCCTGTTGAACATGAGACGACGAATCACAAGAATATGACACAACTCAAATAACAATTAGACAAAAAAAAAAAAAAAAAAGAAACCGAGATGTGCGCAGAGACAGGGGACATCGCATTTTTTAGATCTAATCGTATTATACGCTTCGTCATTCGCTGAGGGTCCTTTTATTTCTTCACTGGGATTGAGTGTCTATGTGTTGTGTAGTACGTGTTGTGTAGAAAAGTAAACTTACGGACTAATTTTTAGAGTGTAATTCCTGGGTTTCGCGTTATGTACGAAACGACCTTTAGTACGAATAACAATGACGAAGAATATTATCTTAATTGTAATCTTTTAATTGAATAATCAACTTAGTGTTGATTGATTGATTTGGGGTTTATGGCACAAAATCTACTAAGGTCATGGCAATTTAGTATTCTCAGGCTCTATACATAGATAACGGCTTTCTTATCGAATTCGCTTACCATGCCTTTCTCGACAGAAAAGAAACGCGATCGGGGCAGTATTGTGCTGCCTTGATTACAGCGGGGTAGACTTTCCATTTTCCCGGGAAAGGGGGGGGGGGGGGGGGGGGGTGCTGCGCGTTACTTTTTCGCCAGAACTGGAGATTGAAGCTAACGAAAACACGCTGGAATTCCATTTCCCATGTATTTTGTCAATAAAGGTAACGTGCGCGTTATTTTGTTTACATGACGCTACTAGGAGCTCGTTACATGGCACGTAAACAGCGTCTCGGTAAGGGTCATGGCCCGGGCCCAGGGGGGGGGGGGGGGGGGGGGGGCTCTGTTCCCCTCCCCAGATTTCACTAGGGGGGCCACGAGCACCGTTGCCCCCCCCCCCCCCCCCCCCCCCCCCCCCCCCCCCCCCATAGTCTACGCCTATGCTTGAATATATCTTCTTATCTCCTATTGTCTTTGCCGTGTTTGGCGCCTGAAAGGTGGAGTTGTAATACAATTAAAGAATATGATAATAAAAAAACGCCATTTTTGGTTGATGGGTTACGGCAGTGGTTGCGCCATTTTCGGTTGATGGGTTACGGCAGTGGTTGTCAACCATTGATGTTTCGCGGATCCTTTGTTGATCGGCGGAGATGATGGAGGACCCCTTTCGCGGTGAGTGGAAGGGAAAGATATAGGTCAACTAGGATAGCGATTTAACAAATGAATATAACGAAGGGCTAGTGTGAAGTAGACTTCTCTTTTTAACATACACACGAGAAAACTCACCCGGAAATTAGGGACATTTCTTCTCAATCTGGGAAAAGACAATATTTATTGCTGGGCTTGACTGATGAGGCAGATCTTCGCGGATCCCTAGAATGCCCTCGCGGACCCCAAAGAATCCGCGGACCCCTATTTGAGAACCAGTGGGTTACGGAAACGATCGTTGAATTTATTGTTTTGTCCACATCCACGCTAATTGTGGGGCGTGAATAACCTGACTATGTTTTGCTTTTTACAGGCCATATGTGAAGCGGCAAATCCAGAAGCCGCACCAAAGTATCTCATCGATCACTCCAAGGCCGTGTGAGTGATGAACGTCCTTCTATAAAGGAGCTTGGCATGCGTCTCATACATAACGAAAAAAGTATAATCTTTGTCCCCGCAGAAACCCTCGGTACTCGGTAGTAGATTAATCTGACATATTTCAGCAGAAACAAGAAAATAATTTATTATTTATACTCACATCCGTTGACCCGAGGACTTAGTTCACGCGAATACATCTTGCGGATATACTGAAGATATCAACGCTGGGTGTGGTGAGAGGTTCGGGGAATGTCCTAAAGTGTTTTGAGAGAATACTCGCGAGATGCATCTATCCAGACCCAGTGCCCGTCCGGAAGACAAGCAATAAAAAAAAAAAAGAAGTTATGGCCGCGGTGTTTCTTCATTCAGTGTTCACTTGAGACGGTGACGCAAAACACACATGAAGCAGCGGAAAGACTATCAGTATTAAAATTCTATTTTCGATTTTCGTTGTGCATTTACCTCACTGCTATTAGAGAACAAAAGAAGGGCAAAGCTTTCTTTCACCCAGTTGTGTACACGTTCCTCAGAAACGGGAACGACAGCTCGTTTCTCGTTCCTTCCCAATTTTTCTTCGATGGTTCAAAAGGAACGCGTTCTCGTTATCATCATCATCATAAAGCCTTCATGTTTTTGTAAGATTGGAGCAAATCGTTACTTTATGTCACATTTGGGTGCTTTATGAAATATTGTGCCGGATAATCTGTAAATGAAACAGAACAAGCGAGTGAAAATATCCACATCGAACTTCGTGTCGTGTCGCTGGGATTCCATTTGTTCTTTCGTTTTTGACTATCTCTCGGACACTTCCCCGTCCCTCGAAGTCGGAGGCTGAAATAATCGCCATTAAAAAGCCTTAGTGCCTACCTAGTAATGCAAAAAGCAACGCCAGTCCTTCTGCCGTTTCTTAGAAAACCTCACGAGCTCCCCTTTCAAATGCCACAACGTGGAACGGCGGCGTTTGTCCGTCCCCCTCTCCCACCAAAAAAAGAACGCGTTCCAAGGAAGCCGTTCGTTGGAACCCGTTCCGTACGACGCAACTTTCACCTTAGATCTGAGCGCCGTGAAGCCTATCCGGGCAGAAAGTGAGGGAGAGGAGGAAAGAGACGCCGAAGAGCCGAGCTCTGCATGAAATGATCGGTGGGTAGACGAAAGGCAGTTTCCTTTCTTTCTACTCCCTGTTCGGACGCGTTCTAACGCCGAAAGCCGGACGTCAGCGTTCGTCGTTCGAACGCTATCGAACAGCGTGTACTGAAGACGCAGGCGACCGTACCCACTAATCCTTCCAGCCAGAGCTTGACTCTCTGGCGTCCCTGCGCGCTCTCGTCTTTTCCCCCTCTCTCTCATTTTCTACCCCTATAGTCGCCGGTAGCTTTAGAAGGGTAAGGCGTGGCGAAAATCTCAATATGGCTGCGCAGCCAATGGGGTTGCGGTGTTAGCCGATAAGAATGCCGAACAACCAATCACGAATCAACAAGCGCGAAGGTAATAGAGGGTTCTAGGAGATCGTTCCGATACCGTTCAATTTCCCCGATAACGGTACCCGATAACGATACGATGCACGCGCAAAGGCGGTGGAGGAGTACCGGAAAGCATTATCGGAGTTATCGGAAAGCTTTGCTAAGGAGTTTTGGGAAGCCGTTTTTGCACATCCGAAACGGTAAGGTTGGCCCTCCGGTACGATCTGCGCATGCGCAGTTTGTACCAAAGGGTGCATCGTACCGTTTTGGATGTGCAAAAACGGTTTCGTAAACTACTCTACGAAAACTCTCTAATAACGGACGGCCGGCGTTTCTCGTTGGCCTCGCTTTAAGGTGAAACGATGCAGAGAGTAATGTTAAACCCTTTTTGTAGTCGATTTCGTGCTGCAAAAGCTAGGGACTTTTAGCAAACCGTTACCGTGTTCCGAGTACCGCACTACCGAAGCCTTTGAAGCATGCTTTTGAGCGCGCGCCCCGCGGTCACGGTATCACCGGGGCACGGGCGTAAAAGCATGCTTCAAAGACTCCGGTAGTGCGGCACTTGGAACACGGTAACGGTTCGCTAAAAGTATCTTATATCCCATTGCTACAACTTGTTTTCCGTTTTTTTTTTCTTATTTCATTTATTTCAGCGTGGATATGGCTCTTCACGGCGACCACTTCGGCATGACGATGCACTGCCACAAGAAACGGCCGGCGTTCTCCGCGCCCAGTTGCAAGCACATGTTCCGGGAGCTGGAGCTGTCCGGGGAAAACCTCAATTCCGACCGAGGGCCCCGATTTTCGTAAAGCGCAAGAATAAACGGTGTTTTATTTTTCTCGTTGCCTCCGCGCGTAATTAGCCGCTGCAACAAACGTAGCTTAGTTTTACTGAAATAGGCTCATTTCAAAATTCAGTGCCATCTGGTGGTCCTAAAAGCAGCTTCACTCTCGACAGACTGATGGCGGTCATACAAACTCTGTTTCGTCGGGCACCGTCACTTCCGCACGTCAAAGGCAGATGAGAATTGGTTCCTCGATCCCCTCATAATTATTTCTTGATTTGTTTCAGTTTGGATGATGTGAACATAAGAACTGGCAAGTAAAAGCGGCGACCAATAAATCCTTCAGTTAAATATTCGCCGTCAAAAGACTAGAAACAAACTTGTAACAGGAGGTTGGTTGTACAATACTGTGAAGTAAACGCTTACTGTATTTGTATCTAATTAGTGCGTCGTGTTGTACCGACATCTTTAACGTATATGATTAATGTATCTTCCTTTTGTAGAATCTTCAACTTCTTCCTTCACCTGCCTCAAGAAGGCTGCCATTAGTTTGGCAGAAATTTTATCCAGTGAGATGACGATAGTAGTCAAGGTTGCCAGGCCAAATTTCGAAACGGGTGCAAGCAAACTAATAAAAAAAGACTTGAAGACGGCAGCAAAAATGGGACATGATGGTGTTGGTGTTGCCATCTTTTGTTACCTCATATTCGGGGTTTTCCAGTTCCGGAAGTTCAGCTTGCTACTTGTAATAAACACCAAGTGATTAAGTTGCTGGTGATCAGTAGCTCTTCCCTTTAAATCGGGCGGTACCATGGTGTCTGGGACTTAACTTGTGGGATTTACGGGGCCCCTTTTTTGAATTCTTAGCCACCAATTCTCTAGTCACCTTTTAGTGCGTTCTACCGCTCCATTGCTGAACACTACGTTGGTCTCCGGCGTAGCGTCAGCGCCATTGACGTTGCTCCTGCAAGTATAGATAACACAGGCTCTGAGACTCGAAGCCCAGCCCCCACCAGTGATCGCTCCAGGATTGTCTGCCTGCACCAGGGTGTAAGATAGACAGGTGGGGAAACGGCCCATAGTAACCTACTGCAGCGCCGTGACCGGATTGTGTACTCGTCTGCTCGCGGGTGGCTTGCGGGTACGCCCGATTTGCGACAGATGGCGCTGCGGCGAGAAGAAAAAAATTGGAATCGAATTTGCATGGAACTCTATGGGAGAGTGCGCAAAATAAACTGAGAGCACGACAGTCCTCTACTGAAAATCCATGAGGAACCTTCTCCGTCAGTTTAACCGGCCGCCAGCGTTCGCCCACCCGGAGTGAGAGTTCGCGGTGCTCCACATAGATGGCGCCACAAAAAAAGAGAAAACCGAGGGGGACACAATCCGGTCGCTCATTTGGCTCTCGTTTCACCACCTGTCTATCTTACACCCTGGCCTGCACTCCGTTGATGGTGCCGCTTGCAGTCCGGCGCACAACTGTACGACATCTTCGAGCGTTTCATCTGCTTCACCACTTACCTGACACACTGGTGATATGGTGTGGTCGCAGCGCTGACGGCACTGCTGCATTCGTAGCGCTCCTGGAGGCGCCTCGGAGAGCAGGCGCCTGCCCAGGCGGCTGTTACAGGGTGTTTTCACCGACGTCATTTCGTCCACCATTTTGTTTTTACGAGCAGTCTGGCGCGTGGAGAAGGCAAGCACTCCGAAAATTTACATCACACCCTCAAATTGGCGGTGCAGAAAAGCTTTTACGTTCTATCATACATCTAACAACAAAATGGCGAATTGACGTCATGTGAAAACACCGTATAAAGCGCAGATTCCGAAGAAATTTCCTTCTTATATTGATGGTAAACATGCAACGTCGATTTTGATTGCGCCCTTTCTGCCCAATCTTCTTCTCTCACCCTCGTCCGCATCTCGCGCTCCCACTTATCTGGTGTGGTGGACCTGGGGGTCACTAGAGGCTGCAAAGAAGCCTTACTTCTCCATTCGGTACAGTAGTCGTCTCCAGAAAGTCTGCATCCCTGTCATAGGTGGCGCCATCTTATGGGGAAGTTTCGAAGCTCTGACACGGCCCGTGGTCGCAATCTTTAGACCGGATCACGAGCTCGAATGTCCAAACTCCATTCCGAACTGTGACGCAGCAATCGTGTCCAACCGCTTAGTGGCATGGCTTTCCGAAAGTCATGCCACCAGCAATGGCTGGTGGACCCTGCTGAGTTGGTGGCCGCCACGTAGGGGGCCCCGGAGTAGGGGCTCCAACTGGGTGCACTAGAACCCATACCTGTAATTAACTTTATTTAATCATTAATTTTCGAAAATAAGTTTTTTTTTTTTCTATTAGCGGCGCAGATTAGCAGTCGACTGAGGCGCCTCCTATTCACTGCCCGGGCGCTATATGTGATTCTTTGGGGTTAGGGTGATCAAAGTCCATAGAGTTATTACAATAAATGCTAGAGGCTCAGCTGGCGCTAGTGTCTACGGGACTTCCGGTTGCAAATTGTAGCACATAGCAGCCAGTCTACTTTTCGTCTTCCTGTGTGATTGCTATGGAAAAACGTACATGATATTTTTCTCTTCGCAGGGAATAATAAAAATCAGTGTTGTTCTTTTACTCGTAACGGGCACTATGTAGCTGTATTCACATTATAAAAGTGTAATGTATTTAAGTAAGGTTTTTTTTTATTACTCAGCGATGTTAGTGTTAGCAAATATTGGGGCCCAGGTTTAGGTTGTACCGCATGATATATCAATACAAGCTATCAATTCAAGCAAAAAGAAGAATTAAAAAGTGCGGAGAGTTTATTCAAGTTGTAATAGCATTCAGATGACGGAAATTCATGCACAGTCTGTTCCTGATCCAGTACGTGTTCTTCGTTTTATAACTCCATGCTTCGTTCTTGTCGTCTCTTTTGATTGTTTGATTTGGCATATATTAGCATCTTTTTGGTGTTTGGTCAAGTTGATTCACTCTGTGTGCTTCATAGCATTAACTCTGCGGAAATACGTACCCTATATAATAGCAGTCTGCAACGTCAACATGTATTATACACGCCTATTGGGCTATTTTAGCGGAGTGTTCGACGCCATAAATTCTAAATTCGATTGTAAAACGTTCCAAACTTTTTATTCTGTCACAGCACGAAGCAGTATTTGCTCTTATAATCTACCGCAAAGAGAAAACGCATTTCTGTTTCCAATAGAAATGCGTTACCGGAATTCAAATCTAGACTGGTTGCTGTCTGCTTTAAAATGCAACAGCACACTAGCTCCACCTTATCCTGTAGCGTTTATTGTAATAACTCCATGTTAAAGTCCCTCGATAAATTTCACGCTTAAAATACCGAAATGGAAACACGCCAGACACGTGCCGGGAGCGGGTGCTCCGTCGTCATTTGCTTCCAAGGGCCGAACGAGATAGGAGCCTTGTGCACTGGCGCATTTTGCGCTGTTTGCAAGAACTCAAACACATCGAGGGGCTTTAGGGGTGATAGGGGGTCGATGGTCAAGTGGGATCCGCACATTAGCTCAAAGCATGTGGAGCATCCCTACCTGTGTCGATTTGGATGAGTGCCGTACCAGGGTGAAGTCGTGTCCTGCGTGAGGCAGGTTAAAGACTCGAGTCTAGCAGTGGTACTGTACGGGACATATTTTTCATGTACGGGATAAACCAGTGTCTCCGCACCTGAAATGGGAGACCGACCGTACGCTGTAATAATGTACACGTAAAATATAGTTACTTTCTTTTTTGTGAGCGGCAGTCCTGGCCCCTTCATGTCTCTGGTCATGTGGGCAAACGAAGTGCGTTTACAAGCTCACCAAGGTAAGTTTCACGCGTATGTGGCAGGTCACTGACAGTTCAAGAAATGGAGGGCGGGGTGAGTCCTTATTGAGATCACTCTGCAGCCAATAAGGCTGCGACCTTAGCCGGAAACTGCGCTGAAAAACAAAAGGCGCAGCGAAAAGCGGGGCGGGGAGAGGAAAAGGCCATGGCTAGATGTATTAAAAGGCCCCTAAAAAGATTTTTTTTTTACAATCTGAAGGGGATACTCGTGCTAAAAAATAAATTTTACACAAAACAAAACAACGTTTAGAGCAATATTGACGGCGCGAGACGCGATTTAGTCGGCAGTCACCTTCTTTCCAAGCTATTTTCTGTCTCGGCATTTCGAGCGCGTGGAGAAGAGGGGGAGCGGTTTTGCATTCACGACCGAGATGGTCATTCCGGAATGACCCGTGACGTCATGGACTTCTCTCGCAGAATTTCGATTATATCTCTCGCCGTCAATATTGCGCTAACGAATATTCACGTATTTCTTGACACGCGTGTCCCAACCAGACTGCATAATTTTTTTTTCTTTTAAGTTTTGTTTTTAAATATTTCAGTGATTGCAGCGTATGAAAGTCACCAACCATGGACCCTTCGTGGAAGTCTGCCTTCTTCCGACGGGTCAGGGGACTTTGAACCCTCAAAAGCGTTTTTGTTCGAAGGGTAGTATTTTCAGCTTGACATAATTAATTCAGAAACTGAGGAAAAACACAGCTTTATTTCAGGAAATGGGGAGTCGATTAAGAATAAGAACCTCCAGAGATGGAGCGACTTCAAGATGGAATTTCCGAACGTTAAAATTAAACCGCTATTAATTTGCCGCCAGCAACCATCAAGAAGAAAAAATAGAATCCGCCTTTTTCATTAAGTAAGCGCATAGAAGGTCCTAATTCACACACTGTTTACAACTGCTGGTACAATCGTTGGATATGAAAGTATTAAGAAAAAAACAACAACTATACTGCTATGCAGCTTAAGAACCGTAGTAAAAAAAGTGCGGCTCCTCATGGAACCTTACCGATATCTCACTTTATGTGTCAAATTAATATATCAGTAGCGCGCATCTTAGAACAATTTTTTTGTTATCTGATCAGGACGCACATCTTTCAAACGCCGAAAGCATCGTTTTTTGCTTTCCTCATCCAAATCCTCTAATAACTATACTTTGTGCTCTGCATAAATAATGCGCGTAACTTTAGCTTTTTTTTTTTATGTGACGACGAGTATAGTGTTAACTTTAGGGTGTCAACAATCATCACCTTTTGCGTTATTGTTCAATTTCATTTATCCTTTACCTGTTCGGCATTGGGATTAACGTCTCGCGTACATTGAATATCAAACCGCTTTCCCTGAGTTTCTAGCGCAAAACAAACCCATAAGATTCTGGGTAACACTCAACGTGTAATGTTTGTCCGTAGCGCTAGAGAACCCTGTGTATGCGCATAAATAATAATAATATACGTGCAGCTTCTCCCGATACCACAATCCCGGCATAAAGTGAAGCAATGCGTGAGTGAAAACTAAATTGGAAACTCGCGAGTTAAGCGACATTTAATATCTATTTTCCATGCACTGCCTTGGATGCCTTAATGATGTGTGACGCTGGTCTTCTACAAAGTATAAAAATAAGCGAGAAAAAAAGAACTACAAAGAATTAGCACAAAGAGCGAGCACTCCCAAAGAATAGGTACACAAAAATAAAACAGCAAAGAAGAACACCTGCCGAAAAAACCGACCGAAAAGTCGCACCTTTAACGCAATCATCTTTTTGATTCACTTACAGTAAATATCTTCTCGATTTGGAAACAGCGTGGATCGATAATTTCGCGTGTTAAGGTTGTTGACCTACTTTTGGTTCGTTTTTTCGCACATGTGTTTCATTCTTTCGGGGTTGCTTTCGAGTCTCGTGTGAACGGTAATAGCTAGATTTGAAGCGTTTTATTTTCGGTAGACCCACTTTCCGGTACGCTCCTCGGTAAACATAATTAGCTTTCTATTAATTTTTTTGTTTTTTCCGAGCAAGGGATGTTTTAGTAGAACAGCTTCGGGTATACTCGTTTGAAGCTGGGCAGACCGCAACCTAAATGGCAATCCTTTTTTGTCGAAGACAAGAGGAGGATGAGTTGGACACTCGGCGCGCAAGTCGGCAAGATTTCTGAACGCCGCGATTGGCCAGCGTCGCGCCTGATTTTTTCAGCTAGTGTTCAACGTACGAGTCCCGATGCCCACACGTGACACCAGAAGGTATTTGAAAGTTTAAAACCTTTGCCGAAGCCGAGACAACTGCGAAACCACACCGTATAATTCGAACGCTGACAGAGACCATAGCAGACAGTATCACACAATGAATTGCTTTGTCTCGGACAAATGAACAACTTCCATGCCTCTCTCCCTCTCTCTCCCTTTTCTCTCTCTCTCTCCGTCTCTTTTGTATGCCATAAAATCACAACACGGAGTTACCAAACATTGCTGCCGCATGGCCGTTCGAGTCTCGAGTTTGCCTTCAAAGCGGCATAGAGCGATTCTGGGACTACGGCGCAATTTATATCATTATGTCAATTAGTTCGTCGCTCATAAAATGCAGAACCGAAAACATTTTTTTCCTTGCGCAAGCTAGACTTTTATATAAAAAAAAACAACAAATCTATTTTATTGCGCGATACCTCTCAATTTTGCCATGTCTGCCGAGTCACGTGCGTCGGAAGTGACGTACTCCAGAGCGCTCTCGGTGACGTCTTGAGCACCGTGACGAGCTACTTTTTATGAAAAGACTTTTTCTCACCACTGGTTGCCCTTTGTTTTCCGAGCTTCCTTCACTCTTGGGCAAGCAGTGTAGCAAGCGAGCGAGCTCGGCTTGCAGCGACGGAAAAGGTAGCGCAGGAGTTTTACAACGCAGACTTCTATTTGACAGGGCCATGGCATGTTTTATCCAATAAAACCTATTCGGGGATACACAGTTTCCAACGCATTTAGTCATATGTCCGAACGATTTAACTTATCAAACGTATCTTTAAATGTAATATTACAATCAATTGCACAATTTGCTAACGTCCTGCGATTTACTGTGGCACGCGTCAAAGAATCACATGCTGTGGTTTTTCTTGGGTATAGTCAGGTTTCACTTTGCTAGCGTAAAGAAACTTCTGTACTCCGGTAAAATCCGACGCGTTTCTTCTCACTTATGCCAGGGGAATCAATCTAAAATCAACAAATGAAAAGTTTTCTAAACCTTAAATTCGCAAGTCGACAGAGCTGTCGACTTGCGAATGCTGAATTAAGTTTTAGCCCCTCGGACATCAAAGAAGACGAAACTTGGAGTCTTGTATTTTTCTTTCTTTTCTTTTTGTAGGAATCTTGGACTCTTGTATTTGTTTTCCTCTGCTTTGTGTAGGGTCTTTTCAGGGGAAAACTTCATGTAGCCGATTCCGGTGCGATGAGGTTCTTTTGTCCAAGGATAGCGAATGTCCAGTTTCAACCTGAAAAAAAAAGAAGAAATATTTGTACTTCGACGAATGTTCTTTTCTAGCAAAAAAATAAAAAAAGCGAAAACTTTGTTTTGGGCACATTAAGAAAGTGAACGGATTTTAATTTTAATGTCCCCTTGCACATCACAGCGAATACCACGTGCAGTCACTGAATCCTTTGCATTATACCCCGGCCACATGGCAAAATTTATGTAATTTCGATCGAATTATATTACGAGGTTGACAAATCAGTTTGCAAGGCTCGTATAATCCCTGAAGACCGCGAGCTAATTAATTTTCGCATTATTTAATGAAAATATATTAACTTTTCCGTGTGGCAGGGGTACCAAACTTACTATTTAGTATTCACAGTCAACTACGTCATTTTACCATTCCTTCCCCTTTTCGGGATGAGAACAGAGTCGCAAGTGCCCTTGATTGGCGACCTTGTGAACACATTCCTGTACTAGTTAATAGGATTAATATGGCATCGTGTTTAAATGATTGAAATGCACCGAACAAGTGTAATTCTATAGATTTAGAGAACTTCCGCTTTTATAACCAGTCGTCACCTTACACGATGACATGCCTATGTCTATTATAGAAGGTTGCTCTTCTTTACTCGCACCTGTTTCGATGCAGATTTTTAACTTGGCACAAGGGCATTTTCTCGAGCTTTGGAAAATCTCTGTAGTCTGTAGTTGCTCCCATTTTTAAAAACGGTGATTCGACATTGGTTCGTAATTACCGTCCTGTGTCATTGTTATGTAGTTTTGCAAAAGGTAATACACAAGCGTGTTTACTTTGACCTTAGCCCAATGATATCTGCATCTCAACACGTTTTGTTTCTAAGGGAAGTCAGTTGAGTCAAATGTATGCTCGTTTTAAAGTTACTCTGCACCAGTGGTGTCAAGGAGACGCGATCTTTATTGACATGTCGAAAGCGTTCCAATACGTATGTCATAATTTACTGCTACAGAAGCTCGGCTTGCATGGCTCTCGAATCGGTCGTCGTAACTCTGCGCATTTCTGATAGCTATTCCGACGAGCTCATATCGTTTTCTGGTGTACTCCAGGTATTCATCCTGAGACCAATTTTGTTTCTTTCGTTTGTAAATAATCTTCCTTCCTGTTTTACCGATGCAAGTATTCTTTTGTTTGCTGATAATTTTAATTGTTTTATAAATGTGAAGTCATTATCTGATTGCTCCCTTCTGCAAGCTGACATAAAACGTGTTTCTGAATTGTGTGCCAAAAACCGCTTGCTAATTTAACCCCCGAAAGACTAAATAAAGTGTGTTATCTAAAAAGCGAGACGTGCTTTATTTTTATACAGTATATAAAATCCAGGAGGGGCCCCGATCCATCGGGTTCCTTTTAACAAGGACCTCGGTTTATCCATTAATGGAAGTTGTGGAACGAACACAGAATTAGAAATATTTGATGAACAATTTCGTGAAACATTTCGCTGGCGCACAGTAGAACAAAATTGGATCCAATTTAAAAACAATTTATCCTTTTTAGACTGGGAACATGTACCCCTGGTTAATATTAGAACCGACGGACACAACCCATGAATAGGCCACAAAAAGAAGAGGTTATTTAAGAGAGTTAAGCTATCGCCCGCCATTAAGGAGGCACGGTATAAATATGAAGAATGTGAAAAATTATACAGACAAGAAACTGCGAAAGCTAAATCGAAATTTTATGAAAAAGACCTATTAAAAGTATTGTCCGATAATCCCAAACAGTTCTGGAATATGATCGATCCTAAACCTCTCACCCCTGTCATTTTCACTAACATCGAAGGACTGGCTTTAACTGACAAGCAGTGTGCTGATTTCTTAAATAAATAGTTTTGCTCTGTATTTACCAAAGAAAACCCTAATACTGTCCCGGAGCTTCATATTCCTAATCACCCACAAATGGAAGTGATTACTATCAACCCGTTCGGTGTTTCAAAAACCATCGAAAATCAGAAGCTTTCCTCAAGTACAGGGGATGACCTCATCAATGCCAAGATTCTATTCAACACTGAACACATATCATCTCTCTTCCTGTCTGACATTGTCCGTGAATCCCTTGCTTCTGGCTACATTCATCTTGATTGGAAAATCTCCCGTGTCATCCCTACACATAAATCCGGAGACCGAAATTCACCTGTTAATTATCGTCCCATATCGCTCATTAGTATCCCATCCAAAATTTTTGAACACATTATATTTTCAAATGTCATAAAATATACTGAGTCCAATAACCTTCTGAACGTTAATCAACATGGATTTAGGAAAGGCCTATGATGTGAAACGCAACTCCTAGAATTCGTACATAACATTGACTCTAACCTTGAAGATAAAGAAAAAAAAAAAAAGAAGTCGATGCCATCTTCCTTGACTTTGCAAAAGCCTTCGATAAGATACCTCATAATCGTCTTTTAACAAAACTTCGAATTTTAAAATTTATCCCCTTATCATCGCCTGGATATCAGAATTTCTTCCTGGTCTCTCCCAATATTGCCGCGCGCCAAGTAGGCAGCGCGGCCGTAGCCTAACGGTTATCGCGCTTGCCTCCCACGCGGAAGGCCAGGGTTCGATTCCTGGCCGCGGCTACGCATTTTTGTTTACACTGTAGTGTGATGTTCTGGTGAATTCGAGAACCGTCTAGCTGATTCGAGGTTAGAATGTTCTACGCGTCGAACCTTCTACATCGAATGCTCCAGAAGCCAAAGCGTGTACAAAAGCGGCTCCGCCTGGCAAGCAGGATTCAGTTTCGCCCCAGCGTTCGACTCTGCTGACACGCCGACTTCGACGCCCGCGACGCTCTGTTTCCTTCTTTATTTTTGGCACAAGTTCGCCACATTAAACGTTTATTTATTTCTGTTTATTTCTTGTTTATTGGTCACCACCCGTGACACTCTGGTGGAGGTGAGGGGTACCACATGTCCGTGCAGCGCTGCCCTCCAAGTTCCCGCAGTACAAGTCCAAACCCAAGCTCCGGAGGACCCGACGAAGACCAGATCGAGACCCGATCAAGTCGCCGCATCCGAGGTCTACCCCCGGAACACGGACCTCTGCCACCCACGACCAAGCCGAAGACGACGATGGCCAACCAGGCGCAGACCCCGGCCGCTTCTGCCGTTGTGTACCTGCCGACCGCACCCAGGACTCCAACGCCTTTCCACGGAGACGTCCACGAGGACGTTGAAGGCTGGCTGCAACACTATGAACGTGTAGCCCGCCACAACGGATGGACGACTGAACAATGCCTCCACAATCTCTACTTCGCGCTTAAAGGAACTGCGAGGCATTGGTTTGAAAACCACGAAGCGTCCTTCACTACGTGGGAGTCCTGCGCCGCGGAGTTGAAACGAACGTTCCTCAACCACCACCGTCGGCAGCGAGCGGAGGACCTTCTCCAAACAAGGGTGCAGGGCCCCAACGAAAGCGTGACCAGCTTCGTAGAGGATGTCATGCGCCTATGTGCCCGAGCCGATCCGGAGGCAGCCGATGAGAAGAAGCTTCGCGTCCTCATGCGTGGCGTGAAGGCTGAAATTTTTGGGGGCCTTGTCCGCCATCCCCCGACAACCGTCGACGGTTTTGTGACTGAAGCCACTAACATCGAGCGAGCGCTCTCAGCCCGAGCAAGCCATTACCATCGACTCGCCGGCGTGCCTGCTCCTCGAACCGCCGCATCTTTCCGACTAGACCTGAACGCCACCGGTGTCGACGGCCTTCGGGAAATCGTCCGCGACATCGTCCGGGAGGAGCTCCGGAAGCTGTTGCCTGCTGCCAACCAACCGGCTGAGCTGTCAATAGCCGAAGTGGTGCGCGAAGAAGTCCAGCGGGCAATTCAACCGGAGGCTCCTGCCTGCGTAGCACCACCCGAAGAGCCCGCCCTGACTTACGCCGCAGTGGCCCGACGGCCACCGCCTCCTCCTCCAGCCTATGTTGCGGCGCCCCGACGTCGTTCTCCTGCGCCGCAGCACGACCACCGCCGCGACGACCAGGTGCAGTACGCCGCCCAAGAGCCCCGCGCACCCCGGAAGACCGACGTGTGGCGAACGCCCGACCGACGCCCACTGTGTTTCCACTGCGGAGAAGCAAACCACACCTACCGCCAATGCCCATACCGACGACCCGGGCTGTGGGGGTTCCACCCAAACGACCCGCGCCCCCGGTATGGTGAACGCCCTCGGGAGATCGACGAGTACCTGCGACGACCCCAGTCACCCGAGCCTGCGTCCCGCCGAGAGTTCCGGTCACCGTCACCGCGACGTCCAGCTTCGCCAATGCACCGACCCCGACGTGAAAGCCTGTCACCCCTCGCTCCTCGCCGGGGAAACTAGGCGCGGCGACCCCTGGAGGTGGAGTTGCCAAAGACGACCGACGCCAAGATCCTCCACAAACGTCGGAGGGCCTCCACTCGAAGGCTTCCAGAGATCGAAACGACGCTCCTGCAACGGTGTCCAATAACCTAAACGTCGTCATCGACGGCCACGACGCATCAGCGCTCGTGGACACCGGAGTAGACTACTCAGTCTTGAATGGGAGGCTCTCCCGCCGCCTTCGAAAAGTCACCACGCCGTGGGATGGACCACAAATACGAACCGCCGGAGGGCACCTCATCACACCAGTCGGGAGATGCACTGCTCGCGTCGAGATCCACGGTGAGACGTGCCCTGTGAAGTTCGTCGTTCTGCAAGACTGTTGAAGGGACGTTATCCTCGGAATGGACTTTCTCTGCGAGTATTGCGCCGTCATCGACCTCGGGGCAAACCAGCTGACGCTGCGAAAGCCTGTTTTACCGCCGGTGGAGACCAACACGACGTCAACCGCGATCCGAGTTATCGCCGACCATGTGAACTTACCGCCGCGGTCGAGTGTTTTCGTCACCGTCATAACCGACGCAGCCATGCACGGTGAAGCTCTTCTAGAAGGCAGCGTCCAACTGCTCCTTGAGAAAGGAATTGGCGTCGGACGAGGCGTAACGGATCTCCAAGAAGGACGTACAACTGTTTTTGTGACAAACTTCCGAGAGGAGCCGCAGCCCCTAACGAAGGGTACCACAGTGGGCCACATTGAGGAGCTTCAGGCGCCAGTCTTGGTCACCGCAATTTCCGTAGAAACCTCGTCGTCACAGCAGAACAGCGCGCCGCCGCCGCCGATCGACATTGACCCCGAGCTCCCAGCTCCTAAGCGCCAGCAGCTGGTTGATCTCCTCGCTGAATACCGTGACTGTTTTGCCACGTCGTCGAAAGTTCGCCAAACACCAATGGCGAAACATCCCGTTATTACCGACGACGACGCGCTCCCTGTCCACCAGTCGCCGTATCGAATCTCCTCAAAGGAAAGGAAGGTGATTCAGGATCAAGTCCAAGAAATGCTCGACGACGACATCATTTAACCCTCAAGAAGTCCATGGGCGTCCCCAGTCGTCCTTGTAAAGAAGAAGGACGGAACCCTGCGGTTCTGCGTGGACTATCGTCGACTGAACGCTGTGACGAAGAAGGACGTCTATCCGCTCCCCCGCATCGACGATACATTAGACCGACTGCGCCACTCCCGATATTTTTCATCGATGAATCCGAAGAGTGGCTACAGGCAGATTGAAGTCGACGAACGCGACCGGGAGAAAACTGCCTTCGTCACTCCCGACGACTGTACGAATTCAAAGTGATGCCGTTCGGGCTTTGTACTGCGCCAGCCACCTTCCAGCGTGCCATGGACACCGTGCTGGCAGCTCTGAAATGGTAGAGCTGCCTCGTCTACCTCGACGACGTCGTGGTATTTTCAGGAGATTTCGACGAGCACCTGAAACGACTTCGAGCCGTATTTCAAGCCATCAAGACCGCCGGCCTGTCACTCAAGCCAACAAAGTGTCGATTCGCCTATGGTGAACTTAAGTTCCTTGGCCACGTCGTGAGCAACAAAGGTGTTCTTCCTGACCCTGAGAACACCCGCGCCGTGGCTGCATTTACGCCGCCGTCTGACAAGAAGGCCGTGAGAAGATTCCTCGGACTTTGTGCCTACTACAGACGATTTGTGCGGGACTTCGCCAAGCTGTCCGCACCGCTGACACACCTCACGAAGGACGCCGTAAAGTTCGAATGGACAGACGAACACCAGCGGTCATTCGATGAGCTGAAACGAAGACTCCAGACGCCCCCGATTCTTGGCCACTTCGACCAGTTCGCTGATACAGAGATCCACACGGACGCCAGTAACACCGGACTTGGCGCGGTGCTTGTTCAAAGGCAGGACGGGACAGAGCGAGTCATCGCATACGCGAGTCGGACGCTGTCTAAGGCGGAGAGGAACTACTCTACAACTGAAAAGGAGTGCCCTGCTGTCGTGTGGGCGATAACAAAGTTTCGCCCATATCTGTATGGAAGTCCTTTTCGCGTGGTCACGGACCACCACTCGCTCTGCTGGCTCGCGAATCTGAAAGACCCCTCCGGACGCCTCGCCCGGTGGAGCCTACGACTGCAGGAGTTCGACACGACTGTTGTGTACAAGTCCGGCCGGAAGCACCATGACGCCGACTGCCTGTCAAGAGGTCCTGTCGAGGCCGGTCCTGCCCGTATCGAAGACGACGACGATGAGTGTTTCCTCGGCGCTTTGGACGTCAGCGACATGGCAGCACTCCAACGAGACGACCGTGAACTGCGAGCGCTCATCGAGCACTTAGAGGGACAAGCGAGTTCGGTTCCCCGTGCTTTCTTAAGAATCCTGCATACATTCTCCATGCGGCGAGGGGTGCTGTACAAGGAGAACTTCGTCAACAACAACACAGCATGGCTGTTGGTCGTTCCTGCCAACCTTCCAGACGAAATATTCCAAGGATGCCATGACGACCCAACGGCTGGACACCTTGGCTACAGCAGGACGCTCGCCAGGATTCGAGAAAAGTACTACTGGCCGGGGCTACCGAAGACCGTTCACCTATACATTCGATCATGCCACGAGTGTTAGCGACGCAAGAAACCGCCAACGAAGCCGTCAGGACTTCTGCATCCGATTTCTCCCCCGTCTATGCCGTTCCAGCAGATCGGAATGGATTTGCCCTTTCCCATCGTCAACGTCGGGAAACCGCTGGATTATCGTCGCCACCGATTATCTCACACGGTACGCCGAGACGAAAGCCCTTCAAGCAGGCACGGCTGTTGAAGTCGCCAAGTTTTTCATTGAGTCCATTGTCCTCCGGCACGGCGCCCCTGAAGTCCTCATCACAGACCGTGGATCTTCGTTCATGGCCCAGCTGACGCAAGAGATCCTTCGTCTCAGTGGCACCGGCCATCGTCGAACCACTGCATACCACCCGCAGACCAACGGGCTGACCGAGCGACTCAAGAAGACAATCGCCGATATGATTTCTATGTACATCGACGTAGAGCACAAGACGTGGGACGAGGTGTTGCCCTACGTCACGTTCGCCTACAATACGGCGGTTCAGGAGACCACTGGATTCACCCCTTTCCAGCTGGTACATGGTCGGAAGGTAACGACCATGCTGGACGCAATGCTGCCCTATGAGCCATCTGACAATGAGAGCGACGACGCCCAGGCGGTTACTCAACGCGCCGAAGAAGCCCGCCAGCTCGCCCGACTCATGATTCAAGACCAGCGACGCGTCGACGCGGGCCGCTACAACCTTCGTCGCAGGGACGTTCACTTCCAGCCCGGAGACAGCGTGTGGGTGTGGACGCCCATCCGTCGCCGCGGCCTCAGTGAGAAACTGCTGAAACTGTACTTTGGACCCTACAAGGTACTTCGTCGCCTCGGCGAGCTGAACTACGAGGTGATGCCCGACGGAACAAGAACATCATCACGCCGCCCACCACGACCTGAAGTCGTCCAGGTCGTGCGCCTAAAGCCGCACTACGCTCGATAGGACTGTGGATTTTATGTGTTTCAAATGACTCTTTAGTTTGCCGTTTTTTTATGTGCTTTGTTTTGTTTTGTGTTGCATCGGGGCGATGCATTTCTTAAGGGGGGAGTAATGCCGCGCGCCAAGTAGGCAGCGCGGCCGTAGCCTAACGGTTATCGCGCTTGCCTCCCTCGCGGAAGGCCAGGGTTCGATTCCTGGCCGCGGCTACGCATTTTTGTCTACACTGTAGTGTGATGTTCTGGTGAATTCGAGAACCGTCTAGCTGATTCGAGGTTAGAATGTTCTACGCGTCGAACCTTCTACATCGAATGCTCCAGAAGCCAACGCGTGTACAAAAGCGGCTCCGCCTGGCAAGCAGGATTCAGTTTCGCCCCAGCGTTCGACTCTGCTGACACGCCGACTTCAACGCCCGCAACGCTGTTTCCTTCTTTATTTTTGGCACAAGTTCGCCACATTCAACGTTTATTTATTTCTGTTTATTTCTTGTTTATTGGTCACCACCCATGACAATATGCCGTCGCAAATAACTAAGAGTCATCTCGATCTAATGTAACATCGGGCGTCCCTCAAGGTAGCCTCGTATGGAAATCGTATATATGGGGATACCTGGCCATATCAAATATTATATGATGATATACGCCCCATATACAGCCTTATCTGGCGTATATACAGCCTTATCTGGCGTATATACAGCCTTATTTGGCGTATATACAGCCTTATTTGGCGAGTACAAAGTCTTACCTGGAATATATACAGCCTAATCTGGCGTATATGGCGCCTTATATGGCATATATACAGCCTTATCTGAGGTATATACTGCTTTCGTTATCTGGCACATGTATAGCTTTATCTGGCGGAAGGCTTTCAAATTATAAAATGTTAAAAAAACAAGCAAACAAAAGGTCTTTGTTAGCAAACTGTGAATGACTCATTGTTCGCGAGCTAAATGTCAGCACACATAATCCCAAACTTCAGCTTTGGCCAGCTTAAGTTTGGGATTATTTGTGCTAATTTTCACGAGGATTTCAGGGTAGCTTAATTATTTCGAAGTGTTAACATTACGTCCGAACAGACCATTTGCTAAATCCCCCAAGCGCCTCGGCCCGCACTCGAGGAATCAGGGGAACGATGTTCCTTTAGCTCCCCAGTGATCGAAAATTTCGACCGATTCTATGGTTACACAGTTTTGAGTGTAATTGGGAGTCACCCTGAACAAGTGTCGTATAGAACCCAAGGACCTGTCATATGACTTTTAGAATATCTCGTCAATGTCAGTACTGTGCATTCCGTCCAACCTTCAACCTGGATGAGCTGCAGACATATCTCTTACATTATCATCATTTTCGTACAGCTTCAAAGACGCTGCAATTAAGTTAGAAACGCTAAAAATGCTACAAACAGCTCCGATGACTCCGAGCTAAATCCAGGTTTTGGTTGTTGTGATTTCTCGGCTTTTAAGTAATTCCTGCTAAAACAACAATCACGAGAATGATAATATTGAAAGAAATTTCTGCGGCTCAGCCAGGTTGAAAAGTGGATCGCATGCACAGTATCATAAACGCTGCCATTGATGAGAAATTTTAAAGGTAATATGACAGGTCCTTGGGCTTTATGGGACGATTGTTCAGGGTGACTCCAAATCGCACTCCAAACTGTATAACCATAAAATTGGTCAAAATTGCCAATCACTAGGGAGCTGAAGGATCACCGTTCCCATGATTCCTCGAGTGCGGGCCGGTGCACTTGGGAGGATTGTAGACAATAAAATGAAATAAGGTGCTGATTTCAGGCTTGTGTCCTTCTTTTGATATGCCTGGACAGATCTGGAATTTCCATATTTAGCCAGGTCTGAGATTTCCATACCTGGCCGTGGATATCAGACTATATTTGGCAGATATACCATATCAAGTTATATGAGGCGAATTTTCGATATGGGTGCCATATCTGAAATCTTCAGATCTGGCCAGATATAATTCTTTTGTAAGGGGCGTACTGGGACCACTCCTTTTTCTAATCTACATTAATAATCTCCCTCCCTGTGTCTGTTCCACTATCCGCCTTTTTGCCGATGACTGCGTAATTTATCGCACAATCACGAATACTGACGATCATTCATCCCTGCAAACCGAATTATCATACATTGCTCATTTATGTGACAAGTGGCAGATGTCCCTGAACTGAGATGAATGCAAAGTGCTAACCTTTTCTCGTATTTTATTCTATCCTCTTACACCTACAATATTAACGACACAGTATTCAGTAGTGCTTTATCCTACAAAGATATTGGTCTTCATATAACAAGCGATTTAACATGGGTCACTCATATTTATCACATAATCACTAAGGCGAATAGCGCACTGGGTTTTCTACGAAGGAGCTTAAGACTCGCCCCCCTTTAAAGTGAAAGAGATCGCGTACCTAAATTTAGTCCACTCAAGGCTAGAGTACGCTGCATCCGTATAATCCCCATGGCAAAACTACCTCAGACGAGAACTAGAAAGTGTGGAAAATAGAGGTCTGAGATTTATTTTTTCTGGTTATTCTTTTTACACTAGTGTTTCTGGTTTGCGAGAGCGAGCGAATCTTCCTGAGCTCGCTTTAAGGTGGAAGATATCTCGATTGACTCAGCTTTACAAGCTCTAACACCTCAGCCCTACGGTTAGAAAAAGTTTACTCCCACGTCCCATTTCGTTTTTCCCACGACTAGACAACAGCTGTAAAATAGAGCCCATATTTGCCTCCACCGCCTCCTACACCAATTCGTTTCTCCTTTTGACAATATTAGAATGGAATGCTTTACCTGATAACATAGTTACAACTGACAAGGGGGACGTATTTAAAAAAGCTACTAGGTGAACACTTAGATCCCTGTGTAAACGATGCTGAGTCTTAGCATGTTAATAACCTGTATTTAATTTTTTTTTTATTTTTTAGCATTTATTTGTCTTTTTGTTATCGCTGCTCACGGGTTTGTATTACGGTATGTTAATATATTGAAATATCTAGTTTTCCATTCCTTGTGTCGCTGCTCACGAGTTTGTGTTACTGTTTCTATATTGAACTTTTTGTTTCCCATCCCTTGTGTAATGCCCTGTAATGGGGCCTTTAAGGTATTATGAAATAAATAAATAAAATAAATGGAAGTTGTCGTTTGCCGTTTTTCTCCGTCCCTTGTCCCTTTCTCATATTCAGATCCCTTAAAGGGGCACTGAAGTCCTTTTTGAGAATGGTCGTTTTCGATCTTATATTGTTTAAAAGGTATTAATTCGCGCATATACCAAGTACTATATAACAAAACCGCCTATTCATCTCAGGGCAATAGAAAAACATGGGGACTCTTTTTTCTCGCGGACTACATTGTGTGGACCAATCAAAGACCTACAATACGCCCGGATTCCGAATAATTATAACTCGTTTTGAAGAGAGTTCGGTAGGAAAACATCCGGATAACCACTTTACTCGGAAGAAACTTATTCCCAAAATGGACGTGTCGCGATCTTTGAACACGCTTTTAACCAGGAAATAAGCTACGCACGATTCTAATTTCGGGATTTTTGAGATACTTAGAGCGTCTAGATTGAGTTGTCACCACAAAAGGACGATCTCAGAATCAGCTTCAGTGCCCCTTTAACAACACGCTCGTTCTTTACGTATCCATCTATAGTTTACTGTCCTTCAATACCCAGGTGCCTTTAATCGTTAGCGCAGCACTTAGTGTGCAGGGAATGATTTCACGATTGTGTCGGCAGTTTTCTACGCCAACTTACATGCTACACTTGTTTAAGACATTAGTGAGGTCAAGATTAGAATTTCACTTTATCATTTGGATTTTCTTAACTTTATCACCAGCTGTTGCAATTAAAAATATACAAAATCGAAGGACTAGAATTGTGTACGACCGTTATATTGGAAGACAATATTTTTACCACCATGAAACCTTATACTTGTTCAATTTTCGTCGCACAAGCTTGCGGTGTGGAGACAATACAGACAATTTATATTCATTGACGAAGTTGTACACGGTTGAAGTGAATTCAATTGATTTAGTGCGTTTTTTAGACTTTCATGTCCCTTCAAGGGCCTGCAGGAATGTGCCAACTTTCTACCCATCTTATATATGTCTTCTGTGTCTCCTTCATCGAGAATTAAGGCCCATTTTGATATTTTTCTTTGTTAATTCTTACCAGTTTATGCTTCATGTGCGTATGTGGATGTTTTCGAACTACCCATTGTAAGGCCGGTTTCGTGTAGCTTTTTCACTTTCTTTTTCTATTGTTTATATTCTTATTGTAACATCTATTTTAATGTTTGATGTAGTGCGGTGTTTTAGTTTGCTTTGTGTGCACCACATTATGGACACTAATGTTGTTTGTGGGAACGTAAAAATAAAGATTTATCAATATTTTAATATTAATGTTATTATTAACAACATTATTAATGATATTACCATTATTATTATTGTTTTATTAAAAGACAAAACAAGAAGGAGCAATCTCAATGGCAAGGAGTAGAGTCTACCAATTGCCACCGAGATTACATTATATTACTAGGGCAAAAGAAAGAACAACCCCTTTGCAGGTTATCCTTAATAATGAAAGACCAACAAGGACTACACTCACTGACAGCTTAAGAAACCCAGACGTGCGTGGTTCGAATGCCTAATTCTATTATCCCTGGCAGCCAATGAGATTCCGATTTTTGCCGATAGGGCGCCGAAAGACGAGGCATTACGCGAGGAGAGCGAACAGAAAAAGCAACACCCTATTTAGGCTATCGGTAACTATATTTACCGAAAGTTGAGGAAACGTCGGGCGGGATATGTGCAGAGCGAAAGTTCGTCTGCTCCTTGCACACGGGTTGCGATGGTGTCAGAACGTCAAACTTTTATTGGCTAATAGAAACGAAATAGCGGGTAGAACTCTAGGCATCTAGCATTGAGGTCTACTCACTATACTTCCAGTCGAAACCGATCAGAACTCGGCGTCGTTCTGACGTCGACGCAATCCCTGCAAAAGAAGCAGACGGGTATTCCAAAAAGACCTTCCGCTGTAAAACGAACCGGAAAAATCGGCGCCTGCAGTAGAGGGCTCACCCGTTTACAGAATGTGCAGAGCAGGGCAATTTTAACGTATTCAAGACGTATTTTTGTTTCTACAAAAAAGAAAAAGAAAGCAAATAAACCTTCGAAAGTTAATGTTGACCGCGTTTGCGGACGACCAAGTTAGCGACGCTGTTTGATTGTGGCGCCATCTACCGATAGACGCAGCGAGCAGACGGCGCTTTCCGTTGTCTGATCGCTGCGTCTATCAGGAGAGGGCGCCACATGTCGCCGACTCGGTCGTCTATCAAAGCGGCCGACCTAGACTTCGGCAAGTTTTTTTTCTCTAATCTATTCCAGGTACAGTACCACGCGTTCAAATATCACGCGACAAAAATGACCTTCTCAGTGCACTTCGGTGAAGTTTTGTCCTTTTTGCGCGCAGGCGCCGATATTTCCGGCTTGTTTTACAGGCTAATATCCGATTGGGACACCTTATAGTATGATCGCGCTTCTACAGAGAACTTCGAGTGCATCGCAGGACGGCGTAGATGCAGCAGCTTTGAGAGTGTGGACAAATGGTTTCATTCTAGAGCCAGCATCATTGATGTAGGCGTTACAGGAGAAAAAAAGTAACAAAATAGGTTACTCGTTAGCTATAAATAAAATAAAAGCGTTACCGAACTACGTTACCTCAAAATACAACGAATGCGTCACAATTATCGGTAAAAAGTACCGCACGTTATTCTTGCTGTAGTTATTATTTACAAGTTAAAACGCTGTAGCGTTTTAACGTTACATAAGCGCAATATTTAAAGAAACCTTATGTACATACAGAAACAAATCATATTTATTGTATCTTTTTTCAACGGAAACTCTTGGAAACCCACAAGGAAAAACGCGAAAAACGCATACCGTAAAATTCCGAGAGATGCCCCACTCCCGAAAGATAGCCCACCCCTATTTTTGACTTGATTTTCTAATTTTTTTTTTAAACACCGAAAGATACTTCCAGATTCCTAATAATAGTAGTACTGGGGTCAATGATGACCTCGGCGTAAATGCGTATAGTTAGCTATGGCGGAATATAAGCGGACGTTGCTAGCTGGGAAGTACAGTTATCTTGCTTCGTTGCCCCTCGCCACCATAACAAGCTTGAAGGGAACATGACCTAAAAATAGTAATGTTTTAAAATTTTCTTCATTGTACACCGAAAGTTAGGCCACTCCATATTTTCACCTGATTTGCTCTTGATGTTAGGTGGGTTATCTCTCGGGATTTTACGGTAATATCAAATGATTTGGCGGCTAAGAACACGAAAAAGGTATTTCTTTTAATGATGGGGAAGAAGATGTAACGTAACGAGCCTACCCGTTACTCGAAATAAGTAACATAAGTAAGTTATTTGTTTCTGTATTGAAAACGTAACGAGCACGTTACTGAGTTACCAAAAAAAAAAGAAAGGTACCCGTTAGCGGTAGCACGGTTTCTTGCAACGCGTTACCACCATCACTGACCAGCAGCCACGTCAACGAACGGTATACTGACCGGCGAGTTGACGTTCTACTTTCTCCGGAAGCAGGAGACAGCGTTGAAGTAGCACTTCCAGTACATCTTTCCCTCTCCCCTGCGCTGCAGCTCCATCTGCGAGCTGAAGCCTCCGTCGGCGTCGTTCTTGTAGGCCTTGAACAAGGGCTGCATCAGCTTGCTCAGCAGCATGGTGGACCGCTTGGCTGACGCCGTCTGCATCGGCACAACAGAGAGCAGGTCTCGTGAGCTCGCTGCAGAGGTCCGCCGTCACGATACATGCGGAGAACTGATTACAAATCTATTCAAATACAACATATCTCTCTCTCTTTCTCTCTATCTCTATCTTTCTTTATACTGAATGTCTCCGAAGAAAAGTGTATTTTTCATCGAACCATGAAACTAACTGTCGCAGAAGTCTCGGCCGAAATGTAGCACTAGGGGTCCGGACCAGAGCCTAATGGTGCAGAGCTTGCCGTCTTCTGATTCCAGAGTTATAAACGATTTTCCCTGGAAATGTTTAATGAGGAGAGCAAGTCGTCTGGTTCTTGCGCAGGAGTGGCAGTGACGTCACAAGGACGCCGAGTTCTTATTGGCGGATTAAAAAAAATAGTGGGTGGACCTCGAGGCATCTACAGCATTCGGGTCTACCCACTATGTTTTTCAATCAGCCAATCAGAGAACTCGGCGTCATTCTGACGTCGCCACAATTCCCGAGCAAGAAGCAGACGACTTGGTCTCCGCATAAGAAAATGGTGGCCGACGAAGCCCATTATACATGGAGATGATTGGCACCAACTACCAGAAAAAGAAATAAATTTCTTATTAAAAAGTTTAAAAAAAAATCGTGTGTAACTATAATGAACCAAGTAACGGCATGATTTCTTACCCTTCGGCATGTGGTCCGGCCGGACCACGATACCTTTCGGTAACGATTAAGTGTTTGACCTTGCGTAGTTTATTTTCGCGGCTAAAAATAATGCGGTACTCTTTTTTTTTTTTCACATAGTCGAAATACATGTCTTATTTCATACATACTCGCTATGTATGGCGTGTTGCGACACTAGAAACCAAACTTGTTGCGCTTTATTTTTTTTTGTTGACGGAGTAAGTAGTATTTTATTTCACGGACCACGATGCCGTCATTACCTAACCGGATATGGCGACGACACAATGGCGTAATTGCACCAAGTTGTAGCAGACTACATATTGCAGATGCGAATCTTCCACAACCCCACCGCTTGGAGTGACGTCAGACGCTTTAGTCTGACAAATGACGTTTCCTGGGACGAACACTACCCACGTCCGCTGGGTGCAAACTCGTTTTCTCTGATATATGTCTGTCTAAGAGACGCCCGTGCAACGTAACACCGGCACCATAATTATCATAATAATTGTACTACGTATCACTATAACCACTACTGCAATCACCGACATCATCATCCTGGTCGTCGTCATCACTGACATCATAATCGTCGTCACTCCCCTTTCCAAATTTTAACAATAGCGATAGGTGCGGGGCACACCATACACTCGTGCCTTTTGGGGAAACACAGTAGTCTCATGTGAGACGACCTTAATTAATTAACGAGCAGTAGTTCTTCAAACGGCGGCACGCATCGCTTCTCCGCGCTCCTCTTGGTGTTCTGAGGCGAATGAACTCGAAAACAACACAGCTTGCTCCGCCCCCCCCCCCCCCCCCCCCCCGCTCCCCCCGAAAACGAAACCGAATTACCCGTTCATTACAGAGTGCAGTTCACTTCAAAGGCGCCTCGCGGACGCATCTGAGTCTTGTCTAGCGAAGAACATTCCGTGAGGTGACTTGAGATTTGGGTCAAAGCGTGCGCACCTGCCTTGTTCTCAGGTAACACCTGTTGGGTTAGTGAAATTGTTATGGTTGCCAAAATTCTTCGCGACTCAGCACTGCGATGGGGTTATTGCAGAAAAGTGGCACGAGGCAGTTTTTAAAAGTCGCGTCACGAGGGTCTTGCATCTTAGGTCCAAAATTAAGGAATGGTTGAAGGGCCCTCTGGTGCGAAAGTACCCTGCAGCCACATGAGGGTTGTAGCCAGGAGTTTTCTTTCGAGGGGGGCTGAGGTGGCTGGGATGTTTACGACTTGGAGTGCGGAGAAAGCTGAAGCCCCATAAGCCGCCCCCCCCCTCCCGGCTACGGCACTGCAGTAGCCAGCAGTAGACGGCAAGGAGCACGAGATTATTACCGAACTCCGACAACGCTTCGGCGCCTGGTGCAGCTCGAGCACGCACGCGCAGTCAAAGCACGTGGGCAGCCATGCAGCGCGTGCTGGGGGTTGAGCGTTCGAAAGACACGCCCTGCCGCTCTCACTCTGTCAGTCAGTATAGCGGGAAAACATAGAAAGTGCGTAGGCCGAAAGAGCTCTGAGGTTACCGGAGTAAAGGTCAGCGGGACGGCCGCACTATGTGACTGTTTAAAGGGCAATGAAGTCGAAATTAACGTTAGTTAAATGAGTTGAAATGCAATTACCTGACGCGTACAGTTAATATCTTTTTGCAGATATATTTATAACCTGCATGGGGAAGCCTCACCTTCGGTTTACCGCAGAGAAATGTCATCACTACGCCACTCAGTACGAAGGCGTACCAGCATTCTGACGTCACATAAAGGGGAGGGGCGTCCGTAAGCGCCCTTTATCGGAAGAGACCTATCTCACCAGGAGTTGCGCGACGCCACCGCTGCCGTGGTGCATTCTGGTACCGGTAATTCTCCCCAGCTTTCCGGCCGCGTCAATGCGTTTGGCCGGCGTTTGTAAATTTTCTGGGTAGCACGAGACTTTTCATCGGATGCTTACTCGCTGCTTTCAGTAGGTAACTTCACCTGTTCTGTGCCTGGGTGCTACAATAACAGCACCAGACAAACAGGCGACGAATTTTATGTCTTCCCCAACGAAAGCAGCCCCCGAAAAGAGTGGCTAAGAAAGGCAAAGAAAGCCGCACACAGCGGCAGGAAAAAGAGCCTTTCTAGATGTGTTTTGCGATTTGCTTCATAATTTATATGTGGTACATTGCAAGTTAGCTAAGGAGTGTAAGATTGCAGGGCTTGATACATAGTAGGGCTTGCTGAATTGCTCTGTGCGTTGGAATTTCCCTGCGCACTCGCTCCGTAGCTGTCTATCCGTTGATCTATTTAAATCGGGGCCTTCGCACTGCTTAGCGGCGGCCATATCTAATACACCTTTTGCCCAATGTATTTTGGTGGTTATCACTGTTATTGCGACGACACGTTTCAAGCAGAACTGTGCTTCAAAAGGTCAGGGCAGTCACTAAAGAAAGAGCAGGAATTCCTGATATGCATCACTTGAAATAAATCGACTTTCTCGAAACGTTCCCACGTGCCACTTGTTTTTTCCATTATCTGGTAGCGTCGGCTGAGTCTGGACGTAAGCTTAAGCAAATAATAGTACGTACAGTTCATTACGAAAAAAACAAAAACAAAACAAAAACACGAAAAAACCATTGCTTTAGTGAAACGCAGTTTTAGGGCCACATCATGTATAGCAGCAACGTGCCAGCGTGTTCTAGCTCGCCGTAAGAGATGACAAGAATTCGGTGGCAAGCGACATGAAGCTCTTAAGATTTGAGCAGCGCCCCTGGCTGGAAAATTGTGATATTTTGACGTTGCGTTTTCGTTGTGCGTCGCGTTGCATCCTCTGAAACGCTGCGTTAGAGCATCGTTATTAGACCGTTTTAGTATAGCGTTGCTGAATCTTACGTACGCAATACGCAATAGTATAGCGTACGCTAAAAATGACCTGCTGGGACCGAATTTAGTTGTGCGTTACGTTTTTGAGTGAACACCGCGCATGATCTTGGTCAAATTTGCTAGATCCGTAGAATTCCGCGTGCTTATAGCGCAACCATGCTGCTGGAAAGAAATATTGAAAAAGAAAGAGTATTTCAGATTAAACCAAGCCACAGCTGCCTCGTCAAGCGCGCTTTTCTGCGGGGTACTGAGGCTACGAGTACGAGTGCGTAGCCAAATTCGATCACGGAGCCTCCGTCAGTCGTCCCGTGGAAACGGCACCTTTTATCAATGCTATCGCGGAATGAAACTCACGACCCTGATGTCCAGTGCATAGCGAGAACTTCGGCGATTTCTTTTAGAGTCGTTCGTCCGTCGGCGATGAACTGTGGGAATAGGCTTAGCGTTGAGCAGGTCGCAGCGTCGACGCACATTGCGAGCGGCGAACATTTTCACTGTGCACTCCTTCAGCTGCAGGGCGATCTGATTCGACCGCGGTAGGTCCCAGAAAGAATCGCCGAGCTGAACACCACGCAATTTCATGTAACACAGAACTTTGAAAACACCACATCGCCCTTGCTGCGCCAGTCGAGGCAACCGCCATCTTGAAACTGGCGCTCTCGTTGGGTCCGAGACATCCGAGATCTCTCGAGAGCGTCCCGCAAGGCCCGCTAGCCAGCAACGCGAAATCCCCAGCGTTGCGTGCGTACGCAATATGCTAGCCCTTCTATTGCGTTCTGCGCATGCGCACTCACAACCCGAAATGTCCTTGCGTACGCAAAGCTATAGCGTACGGACCACTAAAACTGTCTAGTGACGCTGAAAGACGCTCCGTGGGTCGTGCACGATGGGACGCTGGGGCGCCGCTTATACGTCAGCATTAAATGATCGCGTCTCGCGGACGCTAGCAGAGGTACTCCTTCTATAGTCGCCTCTCCTGGACGCTACAGCGCCCCCTGGCCGAAAACGACTGGCACAGTAAGCATAAGTATGTGATTCAGCGTTTATGTGCAAGTGTCTGAGCCAGCATTTAAAGGGACGCTGAACCGAAAGTTCAATTTCGTAAAATAAGGCCGCAGAAGCGTTGAACGGGTCGCTACGAACTCTAAGACTTCACTCATACATCGATATCTCAAACCATAGCCTCCTATATACTGACAAAGCCTCCTTTACAGAAAATGTATAACTGACCAGATCTGAAGATTTCAGTATGACACATATAAAAATTGGCCACATGTACACCTTTCAAAAAAACGCTCCTAGGCCGTCGCCATGTTGCTGATGCTGACGCGGCTGGTGCGACTCTCGCGCCCTCTATCAGCTAGAAATTTTCTGCCACTCTCTTGGGCTGTAAAGGCCCGCTCAGCGCGGTTCTCTACCCACTTTTTTTTCGGTTTTGTATTCGACGTTTTTTTGCCTCTCTTGAAAGTTTCCATTTAATTTTTTTATGCGTGCTGCGTACCCTTTCTTTGTTATCTTCCATTGTGAGAAATAGGGCTGGTAAGTGCCTGCCTTTCAAGTTTTTCTGCTATACACGTTTGCAAGTCCGGTCTCAGGGCGCCGCCATCTTGCCCAGTGGGGTGCTCTTGGGCGCGGTTATAATCCGAATTATGACGCCTTAGCAAGGCTTCATAATCGGATTAGGACGCGTCCAAGCGCACCCCAGCGAGCAAGATGGCAGCGCCCTGAAACCGGACTTGCAAACGTGTATACATTCACGGGAAACGATGGAGGTGAAGGACGTCAAACGACCCTCGACACGATTTTGCGAACATTGTTCTCCTCCCTCTTACAGATAATCCGCGTAGAATCCTCAGTCCTCTCCAAAAATAGTTGCCCGGGTTAAGGTGGGAAACGGGTCAGTCGCGTTCGTTCATTTGCCTTGGTGTGGTTGTGAAAAAGGACGCTCTCCCCAAAACGTGCCCCAAAACGAAGTCATCTCGGATTCCGTCCGATCGTCAAGATGGGACTGTCGTCGACTGTGACTGTGTTATTTGAGATCTTTCTAAAATAATTTTTTTTTTCGGATAACGCTGCATCGTGTGGTACCCACGATATATTGTTCAAATGTCAACACTTCCTCAATTGTATGTCCGTGTTCTGTCCATCGGTCCCGTATGAAAATCTTTTATCTGGGCCATATCTGGTCATATTAAACATTATATGACTATATACGGCCTATATACAGCCTTATCTGGTGTATGTACAGACTTATCTGGCGTATATACAGCCTGATACGGCGTATATACATACTTATCTGGCATATATACATACTTATCTGGTGGCCGGTTTTCAATATATTAAGAAGTTAAAAAAAGTTTTAAAAATTTCTTTGTCAGCAATCTATGAATGACCAATTGTTCGCGAGCTAAATATTAGCACACATAATCCAAAACATCAGCTTTGACAAGCTTAAGTTTGTGATTATTTCTGCTAGTTTTCACGAGGATTTCAGTATAGCTTAATTATTTCAAAGTGTTAACATTACGCCCGAATAGACAATTTGCTAAATCCCCCAAGCTTCTCGGCCCGTAGTCGAGGAATGATGGAGACGGTGTTTCTTCAGCTGCCCAATGATCGGAAATTTCGATCAATTCTATGGTTACACAGATTTGAATGGAATTCGGAGTCACCCTGAACAAGTGTCGTACAAAACCGAAGTACCTGTCATACCACTTTTAAAATGTCCCACCAATGTCAGTACTGTGCATTCCGTCCAACCTTCGACCTGGACGAGCTGCAGACATATCTTCTACATTATTTTTAATCTCGTACAGCTTCAAAGATGCTGGTATTAAGTTAGAAACGCTAAAAATGTCATAAACAGCTCGCTGAATCCCAGCTAAATCCCGGTTTTGGTTGTTGTGATTTCTCGGCTTTTAAGTAATTCCTGCTACAACAACAATCACGAGAATGATAATATGGTAAGAGATTTCGGCGGCTCAGCCTGGTTGAAGGTTGGACGGACTGCATAGTATCATAAACGCTGCCATTGACGAGAAAAGTTAAAAGTGATATGACAGGTACTTGAGCCCTATGGGACGCTTGTTCAGGGTGACTACGAACTACACTCGAAACTGTGTAACCATGGGATCGGTCGGAACTAGCCATCACTAGGGAGTTGAGAGATCCCCGTTTCCTTAATTCCTCGAGTGCGGGTCGGGTCTTGCCTTGTAGGGTCCACGACAAGGCAGGTCTTTTCCTTGACAAGGAGCTGCCCAGCGTCGAGCAGCTTCTTCGCCTCGTCCGAGCGCATATCCAGGAGCCAGACATCAGACATCTGATATGCACCGATTCCGGCGACCGACACACTAACGTCTTTCAACGGCTTCCCGAAATCTTCAATCCTGTATGGTCGTCCGGCGATGTCGCAGTGTAGTATAACTGCACGCTTCATCGCCTCACCGGTTGGCAGCGGGGGCAGAACAATCCTATATTCCTTCGGTACGGTAGTTGCCGAGTCACCGCGGCCTGGAACGGCCGCTATCGCTGCTCGCACGGAGCTCATTCTGCGTCCGCTCCTATCGGCAGCCAGAAACAGAATGCCACTAATCAACTGACGGAACTCTCCGGTGCGTAGTAATGCAGCCGGTCGACTGTATGTCCGAAAGTTTACTGGCTGCCAATTTCCTTCCAGTACATGCACTCCCGGCTTGAAGTCGGGCAGCACCACGCATAGGCCACATTCGCACCTAGTAAGGAAACCATACGCGTACGTATTCAACCGATGTACGCACTACGTGCTTGACGTTTGAGCGAGCGATGTCTTCAGCCACGAGAAGGGACGACGGCTCGGCGACGTCCTCGCGCTATTGGCTTGCTAGTCGGGCGTGTCGTACGGGATGAATATCAATTCTTTTGATCGGTCCAAAATTTCTTTCGAAGGAAGACAGAATTCGCCGGTGCCGTGTACGACACTTCTCAAGTAGAGCTCCCACGCCCGTCGTCCGCTGCCACCCGCGAGTTCCACGAAACGCGAAACGACGCCACGTTGAGAATTATGCAGTGAACGGACAGAATGCTTCCAATTGTCTGTGCAACCTTTTTTTTTTTTTTTTCAATCAACGTAGTTGCAGCTTTTTGGAAGTAAAAAAAAAAAAAATGGGTTTCATATTTTTCTCCATATTTAGTATTGACTGTGTGCCTTCAATGACCTACGACTTTGATTAAATTTGGTGGTCGCGTCGAAACCTTAGAAAACAGCCCGTGACTACGGAAAAGAGAGTAAGAGCGACTCAAACCGGCCAGTTCTCGATCGGCGGTTTTAGGGCGGAAAGAAACCGAATTTCGAGCCACAAATCCTGTTCTGGGTAGTTGGGCTCTTATATGGCACGTACAACTACACTGTTAGCAAGTCCCGTGTATTTGGCGAATATTTGGGGTGAAAAACACGCTATTTACACAAATTACCATAAATTTACACGATGAGTAACGGGTAATTCGTTCAGAAATCATGCGAGGTTGTAAAAAACGTGTTTTGGTTCGGTCATACACGCATAACCGTGTAGCCGACCTCGATAACACGCATCGCCCCCGGCGACAACCGCGGCATTGCCGGCTATCGAAGCACCGAAATGCTTGGGGACACATTTAGAAAGGACCGCCGAGACAAATGCCGGGGAAAGAAACATGTCTCGGAGACAGATATGCACCAAAAGCAATTGCGCCATGTCGCAGGACGTTGGCGAAACCCGCGCTTACTAGGGGTGTCGCGAACTTATGTCGAACCAGATTTTTAGGTCGAACTTTCGGAGTTCGACTGGGTCGAACCGGTTCGACGAACCTTCGACCTTTTCACCAGATTCGACCGGTTCGACTTTGTGGACACTGTGGCCAGACCTTGATACAAGCATGTCTAGGGTCGGAGAACTTTTTTTTTGTATGCAATGGGTTATTTTATTTTATGAACAGTTGCAATTAAAAGAAATCAATTCTTATCACTGAAGAAGTTTAAAACTTAATTTTTTGTACTGAATTAACTGAAAGAACCAATCAGCGCTGCCCTTGATTCATCACTTAGCCATCACCATCCAATCCGAAGCCAACTGGTCAGCCTGTCGCGCATGCGCACACGAGTCGAACCTCAATGCAAGGTTCGCCGAACGTTTTACTAAAAGTTCGAAAAAGTCGAACCTGGCCGAACTCGAACCGCGGCCGGTTCGCGACACCCCTAGCGCTTACCGTGCTCGCCGCCATCTTCTAGTTGATGGCAATGCGGGTTTCCTCATGTCGCCCATGTTTGTATTTAGTTTAGGGGTCCTGATAACAATTTCTTAGACACCACAAATAAAGTCATGGGTCTAATTATTCGTTCCAAACAGTTAAAATGGATATAAAAAGCGTGTCCTCGATGTGAACACGTGACATTGCAGTTGGTTTCATTTTTGCTTCAACCTTCAACTGCAAGCGATCTGGCCACGGCGCAAGCGCAACGCCGATGTACGCTGGAAGCAAGCGCCGGTTGGCTTTCGTTGTTTTTGTTTGACCGGAGAAAATCTGGCAAGTACGCATGGCGCCGCTACTGTTTTGGTTTGACGGGACGCGAGAAGCTTCGCATAGAGCTTCGGAGTTTGCGAGCACATTGTGAAGACGTGACCGGAGAAGTGCCCCTGTGATGTTCCTGGAAGACGGAAAGTAGCATTCGTAATCGTCGTGTGTGCTTTGAAAGCGAAGGGAGTCACAGGGTCCACGAGTTCGCAACCACAAGCCAAGGTTCACGACAGCGCGGCGTTGACTTCTGCGATCTCGTTCTGTTTGGTACAACCCGGCGACGCGAAAAAGAGCTGAAATATTTGTCGTGTGTGGTGCGGTGCTTTGTATTCCGGGTCTGTTTGAACCACGCTTTTAACACGGAGCGCAAATTGTTTGTTGCGTGGTGGAGGTTCAACGGGTACAGTCCCGTCGTCGTCAGCTGATCCGGTCCAGCTGGTCCGGGAGGACGCAGCGAGCGTTTTTAAAAGTAAATCTTCCTTCGTTCCGTTCCAAACAGTGGGAGTATCCCGACACATACCGTGAGTAAGAAGCAGCGTGCGTTTTCAACAAAATTACGTTGTTTTAATTGAATAATGGGCTCCGGATTGTTGTCTTAAATCTGCCGTTTTTTATGCTTCGTGTTGGACTGCGTTAGCATAGCGACGCACACCGCTCGAGTAGATGATTCGGTCCTGCAACGAGTTTGTTGCGCCAATCATACGGCGTGAATAAATTAGGGCAAGGTTTCCTACCTGCCCACAGATGCATGTACTGAGACCATTTTTTATGTTGTGAACGTAGTGCTCTTTATTTTGGAAGACGCGTTGGTGCATTTATTATGGTACAATCACTTGAGAGTTGAGAAATTGGAGAGCGAGCAAGCTTTCTCAACTTTGTCTCTTTCTCTCTGGCACTGCCCTGTTTCAGTTTCAGTAGGCATATCTACTAGCAGGTACAAACTGCTCTAAAGCAGGTAAAAAACGGGAAGCTTAGGACGGTGCGGAGTCCGTGTTTCGCGCTTTTCGCAAGGTGACAGGGTAAATGCTTTTGTGAGATATGCGGAATATGCAAGAGATTTTGTTATGCCCGTCGTTTGCATCTCTCCAGCAAAACGAATAAGATGATCTACTACAAAGGCGCAATCACAAGCCAAGATTTAAGATAGCAGTCGTTTGCTTCGGTGATCCGTGTAGCTGTATTTTACCCTGCTCTCTGCAACACCGTGTCATGACGAAGAGCTGGAATGGTCACGGTTCGTGCTGGCCTCCCGGTTGACAGAAACCCGCGTCGCCCGCATCGGCACCGAGTGCGCTTGGGCTGTTGATGCTCAAGCCTTTCATCCGCGGCTTGTCGCCAGCTCATCCTGCTGCTCAACGGTGAGGAAGCGGCGAGAGTAACCTCGGAAGTGAATGTAAATCCTCATTCATTCAGTTATCCGGTGTCAAAGTGTGGAAGATGTCCAACGTGTACTGAGGGCGGGAACTACGAGCGTTTTGCCTTGCTTTTATAACCGAAACCAGACCAACGAGATAACTGCCTTACGTACTCTAAAATGACGGAAGCAATAAGTTTCAACAGGTCGAGTACGTCACCGGGGATGTAGGCGAGACGGTGCACACTGTTTAAACGCGTGCAGTATCCACGAGTGGTACCAGGAAAGCGACGTCAACAGAGAAGGAGCTCGCGATTCAGCATAATGCACTGCTACGGGCCCGTGTATCTTCAAAGTTCGGGGTGGTGGCAGTATAAAAAAAAGACTCATCAGCGCCCCACACCAGTGTTCACGAATAACACCGGTCACAAACTCCCAAGCCCCACCGCTCTTACCGACACGTCATACGACAACAAACTGCATCAGAACGCCCCAAAAGTGAAGGCGTCTGCTCCCGTACTGCAACTGCTACAACTAGCGGAAGTGAAGTGTTGGGCGGATGTCCGGATGTCCTTCACAAAAATATATAAGAAATGCTTTGCGCAAGTATCATTTTCATTTATTATTGTATACGTAATGACAAAATCCCAATAATTTGTTTTCCTATCTGATTCAAGCTAGTCGGACTGCTCATAACACTGGTCAAGCAAGAAAATAACAAAAATTTGAACTTTTTCATTACCGGTTTAAGATTTCTTGTTAACATATCATTATTTATTGCAACGGACTAACATTATAGATTTTGCCTCCATACTTTTTAAATGCAAACAGTTCTAACACACGGCTGTCCATTGCGCTGTGTTTTGTGTATTCTTCTATATATCTGTAATGGTCAGCGACCAAAGAGCTCACCCGCACATGTCAAGCTTATATGCGCTGCGGGGAGAAATGGATATCGAGTATGAAGTGTCGGGCGTAGTGTCGGTTGTTGTGTTTGTGTGCATGTCGGTGCTGTGTTGCCTGCGTTGTATGTAGGGTTGCCGTGTAGTCGTGGTCGTTCGCAGTGTTAGGTTGTCCAGCTCGCTTGCACCTTTGCAATTAATTGCATTTTAATTAATAGACTCATCTCTTTTTTAAAGACAGGCTGCTAGAAATCTCGATAGGTGGCGCAAGTTACCGCCCGATTCTAAATAGTTTCCTCAAGTTATTTATCCATATGAGTTCGAAATTCGTTTTTTTTTTTGTTTTGTTTAGCGGTTTGTTGAAGCTACCGACGCTGCCGACCGCCGACAACGCACGTACGTACCTTTGCAAGTAGCTACGTCCGCCGCTTGGAGACTTTACTGTGTATAAAAGACATCGAACGAGAACTAACGCGCCCCGTGTGCTTTCAATTCGGCTGAAAGGCGCGTGGCTCGCTGGGCTCGTCTCTCGCCTGTTCTCGGCCGCTGGCCACCATGTTTCATAAGGAACACGCTCGAAGCGGTTTTGCGGAAGGCAGACACGGTGTAGCGTGTTAAGTTTACACAGCACCTCATGTGTAGACGAAAAACACAGATGGCCTCGTGTAAAACGAACACGTTTCGACGTGTCCGCTATGGGACAACGGTTTACACGTCTGGGCGTGTTATTTTTGCTGACAGTGTAATAACCTCGGCGAGCATAAATACCCTGTCAGTGTCCCTTTAAGGAAAAGAAGGGCGCGATCAAGCGAGGATTCTGACGTCACTATCCTCCCGGAACAGTTGAGAATGAGGGGAAGCGGCCTCGCTTTTCTCCTCCTCGCTTCGGTTCACCTGCTCGAGGGGACGACGCGAGGAGGAAAGGGAATGAGAATCGTTACCTGAAATGTCTCGTCGGCCTCGTCGGCCGTGTTGAATCGCGCATTTATTTTGCAAAAGTACGGCCATCCGTTAGAGGTATCGCTGCATGAGTTATGTTTCTGGGGTTTTGCAGCTTCCCGCCGATTGCTCCAGCCTTGTTTCGTGAGTTCGAAATTTCGCTTCAGTATCCCTTCACTGTACAAATCATCATCTGTAACGACGTTTGACTCTCCATTGCAATCGCTGTGTATAGTGAATGATAAACTATCTGGTATTTCCTGAGATACTCTTTGGAAACCATTCTGGAACTCACTCAGAATCTGTGTACACAACACACCATTTACAAACAAGTAGGCGTTTGCCCACACTGCGCGTGAGTAGGAGCGAGATTTTCGCGAGAAGAAGCGTCTGCGCACGCGCAGTACCGATGGCAGCGCCACCGCAGTGTCGTGACGACAGGGAGTTGAGTTTGTGAACACTTTCTGACCATGCCGCATTTTTTTTTAATAATCTGCGTTGCAGGCATAAGTAAATATAAAATTAGTTTTATTGAACGGAACAATTTGATTTGTGGGAGACAACGAGCCACGCTGAACGTGGATGGACGGCCCCGTGAGCGGCGAGGAAGAAGAAGGAGGGACGCTCGTGGAAGGTGCGCGGGAACAGAGTTCGAGGGGCCGTGACGAACGAAAGAGGCGGTGCTGAACGAGCCCAGGCAAGACCCGGACCCCAGGGCAACCGTGGCCTTCCACAGCATCGACGGCACAATTTGAGTATTTATAAAGTGTTTCTATGACAGCGCTCTTTGTGTGACTTCCTCGGAGCGAGTAGAACTAGGCCTGATCGGGAATTGACAGGCGACCCACATAATTGGCGCTTCCAACGTGGGGCCCGATCAGTCTGCCGTTGTTTTTTTTCGCTCCCGGGGAGTCCCACGAATCGCGATTTCTAAGTTTAGGTTTGTTTTGTTTCCCCATTTGAATTTTTTTGTTACTCCGCTGGACATCAGTGTTTAACGTTCTGCCGCCATGTCCAGGTTACGGAATAAGGCCGCCCATCCCGAGGCCTCGACCCAGTCAGTGGCGGATATTGACTCAGACGTGGGAGAAGGCACGAGTGGGGAAGCGAGCGTTGCGGCAGCGCTAGAACCCCCAATTCCGGCGGTGAACACGGGAGACGTCAGCGAACTAATGCACGCCATGACGGCGATGTTCGCGACGTTTTCTAGACAGATGGGTTTGGCCCCAGGGGTGGTGAATCCCGCGCCTACGCCCGTGCCTCGCCCGCGGTTGAGCGTGCCGACGCCGACCTATTCGGGCTACTCCGACGCAGCATCGGTTCACGATTTCTTGCAGGACCTAGACGCGTACATTGCCGCGTTGGGCGCGTCGGATGAAACGGCCCTGATACAGATCGTCCCAATCGCGTTGACGGATGACGCAGCGCGTTGGAGGCGAATGCAGAGGCCGTTCCTTTCGATGGCAGATTTCCGGACACGATTCAGAGAGGAATTTCTGCCTCCCGACTATGAGATGCGGATCAGAGATGAGCTAGCCAGCCGTACTCAGCATCCGGACGAGAGCCTCGTAGAATACGTCCGCGCTCTCCAGGAGCTCTACTCCAGAGCCGACCCTACGGCGTCAGACGCGGAGAAGGTAGCTAGGGCGATCCGCCAGTGTCACCCTAGATTTAAACCCTACTTGCGCGGACGTGATTTCGCTGATCTGGAAGCACTTGCCAGAGAGGCGCGCATCGTTCAGGCGAGCTTGCTCGCCGAGTTGACGTATCGCCCCCCTCCACGCGCAGAGGAATCTCTGGAGCCGGGTTGCGCCTGGACAGGACGAGGCGCGGGAGCTTGCGACGACTCACGTACGCCGTACGTGGCCGTTACAGGACATAGGAGTGGCGCAACTGCTGTGCCCCGCGCCTTAGATCCCTTCGCTTTTGAACAGAGGCGCAGAGCAGCTAACGCGGGCTCTTCCAGGGCGCATCCCCGTAGGGGAGGCGGCGCAGCCGACCACCGCGGAGTCGCGAATCATTACGAGGGTCGCGGGAACTACAATGACCCCCGGCGCGACACTGCTTCGCGTGATGGTAGCGGCCGACGCTCAGCACACAATGGCAGGAGACAGGTCAGGTGCTATAAATGCAATCAGCTTGGGCATATCAAGCGTCAGTGCACATGGACGGCAGCTCCCCCCCATGGGTCTCAGGGAAACGGGAGAGGCCGGCGCCACTAATTGGACTTCCCGACTCGCGGTTGCCGGCCGCTGCCGAGGCCCCTCATCAGTCTGCCAACGGGGCTGGAGTTGCGGTCAGCGACAGGTCGGTGTTTGCCCCGTCGGCATGTCGAACTCAGGATTTGACATCTGAGAAGGGGCCGTACGTGCGCGTCGAGATCGGTGGTAACAGTTACTACGCACTAATTGACACCGGTTCGACTCTTTCCCTGATCGGCGACAGAGTCTACGAAGACTGTCGCCGACGAGCACTTCACGTGCGGGAAGTTTCCACCACGCTGCGTTTAGCAGCAGGATCGGCTAGGGCACAAAGCGCTATACGCCTTCACCTTAGCCTCGACGGCAGTCGAAGGAGGCAGCGTTTTCTGTATCTGCCAGGTATGCAAATCCCTGTGATCTTAGGACAGGACTTCGTCTGCCGGGAGGGGATTATCATAGACTTGAAGAATAACGGGTACCACTATAATCCGTTGACTCCCCTTATCCCCTTTGCCGTCCCACCGAGTTTCGGTCAGGACACAGAAAGCTCACTCGTCGGATCACGAGAGGAGCAAACATTAGCTGCGCGAGTCGTATCGGGAAACGTTGAAGCGATTGTCGCTTCTTACAACGGGCCGGTAGAACAACGGCGTAGGTTAGCAGACGCCTTGCATCGACACGCAGCTATGTTTACCGAGAGGCCAGGACTTACAAACATTTTACAACACAGAATCGACACAGGAGATGCTAGACCATGGGGTTGTAATCCCAGACCGCTGAGTGCGCACAAGCGAGCTCTCCTAGATAAGGCTCTCGATGAGATGATAGACACAGGGGCCGTGAGGCCGTCACAGAGCCCCTGGGCTTTTCCGGTAGTCTTAGCGCCAAAAAAAGACGGTACCGCTCGTCTCTGCGTTGACTACCGCCGACTTAACGAGATGACACGAAGGGATTCATATCCCTTCCCATCTATTGAGTCCATCATGTACTCGTTGGGTAGCGCGAGGGTTTTCACTACCTTGGATTGTAGCAGAGGTTTTTTGCAGATCCAGGTAGCACCACACGATGTCCAGAAGACGGCGTTCACCTGTCACAGGGGTCTGTTTGAGTTTATCCGCCTTCCGTTTGGATTGTCTAACTCGCCATCGAGTTTCCAACGGCTTATGGACATCGTGCTGGGGGACGCGAAGTTCAACTTTGCCATGGCATACATGGATGATGTCGTCGTATTTTCAAGGTCATTCGAGGAGCACCTAACACACCTTGAGATTATCTTAAGCAGAATGAGCAAAGCGGGATTAACGATTAATCCAAAGAAGGTCCAGCTCGCAGCCTCAAGGGTCAACCTCTTGGGTTTCGTCGTAGATGACGGTACCTTGAGGCCGAACGAGGATAAGTTGAGGGCCATTCTTGATTACCCACCACCGCGCGACGCGAAGAGCCTTCAAAGGTTCCTTGGAATGGTCGGTTTTTATCGGCAGTTCATTCCAGGGTGCGCTGGACTCACACGGCCACTGAACCTGCTGCTCCACAAAGGTTCAAGATGGGCCTGGGGCGGAGAACAAGAGGTAGCTTTCTCTTCCCTCACGAAGGCGATAGCAGCCACGGCCAGCCTGTGCCTGCCAGAACTTAACCGTCCGTTCGTGGTACAGACCGACGCGAGCGACTACGGGGTCGGTGCGGTGTTATTGCAAGAACATGACGGACAGCTGCGCCCGGTGGCATTCGCCAGCCGAACCCTTACACCGCCAGAACGCAATTACAGCGTGACGGAGAAGGAGGGGCTGGCCGTCATGTTTGTTCTAAAGAAATTCGACCTGTATTTAGACGGGACCACCTTCGTCATTCAGACAGACCACGCCGCTCTCACCTGGATTCAAAGGTTAAAAGAGCCGGCGGGGAGGTTAGCTCGGTGGGCACTCACTTTGCAGCGATACTCCTATACTGTCGAGTACCGAAAGGGCTCCACCAACAAGGTTGCAGACGCACTTTCTCGGGCGCCCCATGATAGTGGTTGGAAGGAGGAGACGCAACCAGGGGATTGCGAGAGACAAGCTTCCCGCGCGGCCGCTCATAAGCGAGACAGCGGGAAGGGATCGATGCAACAGGAGCTCGTCGCAGTGTTAGGAGGCCGCACGAGGGAACAGAGGATCGTGGCTTGGGGTGAAGTGGTGAGCAAGGAAGAGCTTGTCGAGGCCCAAAAGGCAGATGGTTTTTGTCAGCGGGTGTTGGGGAAAATTGCGGAAATAGCAAGCAACACCGGGAACGCTGGCGGTCAATTTAACGAACATATTGATTCATACTTGCTGGGTCAAGACGGCTTATTGCTCCGCTACATTCCAACAATCGACGACGAGGAGGGGAACGACTCTCCGTTCAGGGTGGTGATTCCTAGGAGGCTACGGAGGCGGTTTATCGGATACTTCCACGACTCGGCTTTGGCTGGTCATGGCAGCGGCAGCAAGACTTTTCAAAAGTTATGTCGCGTCGCGACCTGGCCGGGGATGAGACAGGACACACTCCGATACGCCCGTAGCTGCCCAGCCTGCCAGAAAGCGAAGCCGCGAGGGGGAAAGCCCCCAGGCCTGATGCAGCCTGTAGTGAGTCACTACCCGTGGGAGATGGTTGCTTGCGACATCATCGGCCCACTTCCAAAAAGTCCCCGTGGGAACCAGTATTTATTGGTAATAACCGATCATTTCTCAAAATGGGTGGAGTTACACCCGCTGAGGAAGCTGGTCTCGGAGCGCATCTGGGAGAAGTTGTTGGAAACTTTCATGCGCTTCGGTACACCCACGTGTCTCATCAGCGATAATGCTAGCTATTTTACCAGCAGAGTGTTCACTGACTCCTGCTTGGCGCTAAACATAAAGCACAAAAGGACGACACCATACCATCCTCAGGCTAATATCACTGAGAGAGTGAACCGAAACTTGAAGAGCATGCTGATCACACTAACGGAGAGACACAGGGACTGGGACGAACACATTGTCGAGATGGGTTTTGCAATCCGGACGACCGTGAACAGATCTACTGGGTTAACGCCTGCGCTTCTAAACTTGGGTAAGGAGCTATCGTCTCCGCTGGAGAACGGGTTACGAAATAACCAAGGTTCGACAGAACGCCCACTCTCTAAATACGCGGCGGAGTTGAAAGTTCGCCTTTCGAATGCGTTGCACGACGCCAGAGAGAACCTCGTTGCAGCAAGGATCGAACAGGCGACCCAGTACGATAAGACTCATCGTCACCTGGAGTACAAGGTGGGTGACTTGGTCCTCAGGAGAACCCATCCTTTGAGCAACGCAGCGAGCGGATTCGCAGCCTCACTTGCTCCGAAGTGGGAAGGGCCCTACGTGGTAAAGGCACGACTGTCACGTCTTACCTACAGGCTCGCTCAGGAAAATGCGAGCGAGGAGTCTGGCCCGGTCCACATCACAGACCTAAAAAAGTACCATCTTCGTGATCGGGATGACGATGAACGAGAACAAAACGAGGAATCCTCCGTTCCGCGTGACTCTCGCGCGCGACTGGCAACGCTGCCTAAGCGCGGTAGCCGAACAATGCGCGAACCCGTCGGTGAGAGATCCGATAGGTGCTCTGCGCGGCGCTATAATCTGCGGCCTAGAACTTGATCTAATCTTTGCAAGATGTTAATAGAGCTTGTTCTGTCCAGAAATGCCCCCCGGAGGAACCAGAATGGGCGGCGCCATCCAGGAAGGCGACCTTCCACTTCCCGGGATACCGGCGGAGCCAGCCGGCCCAACTCCCAGGGTGGTCAACCCTTCCGGCAGAAGACCAGTCAGCTCAACGCACCGGGTGGCCAACCCGTTCGGCAAGAGAATGGCCAGACAAGCCGACAGGGTGGTCAACCCGGTTGGAGGGGGAACGGCCAGACCAACCAACAGGGTGGTCAACCCGGTTAGCAACGAGCAAGACGAACCAACCGTCAGGGTGGTCAACCTGGTTGGCAGAGACGGGGTGAGCAATCCCGACGTCGACCACGTCAACGAAGGCAGGGCGGCGGAGACGCGGAGGACCGGAGAGTCCCAGGGACACGCTGAAGGACGAGGTGCTGAAGATTATGCCGGTGCAGAAGCAGACCCGTGCCGGCCAGCGCACCCGCTTCAAGGCCTTTGTGGCCATTGGGGACTTCAACGGCCAGTGCTCCAAGAGCTCCAAAGAGGTGCCAGTCCTGCCAAGTGCTCGAAAGCGGTGGCCACGGCCATCCTTCAAGCCATCATTCTGGCCTAGCTGTGCGTCATCCCCGTCCGTAACGGCTATTGGGGAAACAAGAGTGGAAAGCGCCACACCGTACCCTGCAAGTGCCCAAGAAGCTGCTGCACATGGCGGGCATCGAGGTCTGCTACACCTCGGCCCGCGTCTCGACGGCCACGCTGGGCAACTTTGCCGAGACCACCTACCTGGCCATCCAGCAGACGTACAGCTACCTGACCCCGGACCTGTTGCGGGAGCGAGAGCTCATCAAGTTCCCCCACCAGGAGTTCATCTTGGAGTCCAGTGACTCGGTCCAGGGACTCCGGATACTCCGGACCCCCCCGGAGTTTGAGGCTTGAGGGGAGGGGAGTGTGGGAGACAACGAGCCACGCTGAACGTGGATGGACGGCCCCGTGAGCGGCGAGGAAGAAGAAGGAGGGACGCTCGTGGAAGGTGCGCGGGAACAGAGTTCGAGGGGCCGTGACGAACGAAAGAGGCGGTGCTGAACGAGCCCAGGCAAGACCCGGACCCCAGGGCAACCGTGGCCTTCCACAGCATCGACGGCACAATTTGAGTATTTATAAAGTGTTTCTATGACAGCGCTCTTTGTGTGACTTCCTCGGAGCGAGTAGAACTAGGCCTGATCGGGAATTGACAGGCGACCCACAGATTCTACTCTTGTGTCTCTTGCTTTCATTCGCAACTCCAAGCGAAGCGATGCGACTGAGCAGAAAAAATGCGAAGGAACGAAGCAAGGCGCTACCGCTAACTGAAGTGTGCCTCGTTTAGTAGCTCGGCCTGCCGGCCGAAAAGTGAAAGAGAGGAAAGGGGATTAAATTCGCGACATTGGAATGACAAATGCGGAACAAGATGAAAAACGTTTTACAGGACATGCATTCGTAATGACTTTCGAAAGTACTAGAAAGAGGGAGGATTAATATTTTTATATTTATTTTTCATTTGAGGCAGGAAATTTGATATTCTAAAGTCCATCTTTCTAACGGGGTCAATATGAAAATAAAGAAAAGGCAAGAATCTTTCCGCCGGCAAACCTTTAAGCAATGAAATTGTTATACATGCTCCTGTTTCTTAAAAAAAAAAAAGAAAAAAAAAGGAAAGAACAAGCAGAGCAGTTATTCGGTCCATTTTTCAACTCCACATTTTGCGTAAAAGTACAGCTTGGAAATAATGCTTTTCTTTCGTACTTTCCACAAAAGAAACATGCAGCTGCGTGATATTTTATATTTTCCACCCCAAGACATACTACAATGATGATAAGGCGATTAATGAAAAGGTGCAGGCAGCAGGTGAGCTGTACAAGAAAGGCCTTTTTTGTCCAGCTCGCCTGCACCTTTGCATTAACTGCGTTATCATCATAACCTTAAAAATGCAGGCCACCCTTTTTGGTGTTAGACTGGTGGCGGCTAATAAAACCCGTTTGTTCTATTGACGTCTAATACCCGTGCCAGACGGGCAACTCGAATGCCATTTACAACGAATGACATTTGTGTGATCGGCGAATCAGCTCGCAATCTGTCGCGCTTGGAATCCGCCACGCCCGGAGTGTCGCGCGCCGATTGGCGGTCCGCTCAAATGTCATTCGTTGTAAATGGCATTCGAGTTGCCCGTCTGGCACGGGTATAACTCCTGGCACGGCCGAGCTGAAGCGCGCGCTCTCTTCTCTTCTTACGGCCTTTGCAATCGCCCGGGAGTCAATGGCATTTTTTCTCCATATGTAATTCACTTGCTTGCCGCCAGGGGCGCAACCACATCACCCCACTTCACCCCACTCGGAGAGTCCCTTCAAGCTGCTTTGCGCTGGTGTTCGAGCTTCGTAGGTTGTTGTTTTGGAAACGGTTCCTCCAGTATACTTCTGATAGACCATGCAAAGACGGTGACGGACAAAAACGAAAAATCAGCTGGGTATTTGCACAAGCCCTCGAGGAAGCATTTTAGGCTGTAATATGCACTGTGCGAAAATTGTACAGACTACTACACCCTCGTCTAGAGCAGCTAACCGACTTCGTGTGCGGCCTATAAAATGATGATGCAGACCACGGCAATAGATAGATTGGGCCTGCTTACATTTCACGAGAGTGTACGAATTATTTATCATTTACAGTTCCTCCACGTAGAAGGAGTCCATCTCCTCCTGTTCTTGAGTTGCAACAGAAGTCCTGGAGGTAAAGACGAGTATAGTTTTTCCGCAATCTCATTGGCTGTCTCTACTTACTACTTTTTACTCCCGAATCTCTTTTTGAGATTTGTGTCAAATATTCACCGTTTTGGACTCATCAGAAGCGCATAAAATAGTGGCTGACGGTCTAAACGTAATGATCAGGTGTCAAAGGCTATAAAAATCTCGGCCGCAAGTTGCGACAGCGCTGAGATACACTGTCAGACGCGCTCTGCGCAAACGGCCGAGGGTAGCACCGGGGTGAGGCGACAGCGCCCCCCGCAAATTGCGGCGGGAGGCGGCGATTGCCCCAATTGCAAAGGCCGTAAGAAGAGAAAGAGAGCGCGCGCTTCCAGTCCGGCGGTGCTGCTGGTTAGCTCAGTTGGCAGAGCGCTCCACTGGAAATGGAGGCGTCTCTGGTTTGATACCAGTACCAGGTGTTTGGAGATTTGTGTTTGTCCTTTGTCCCCCTTGTTCCCCTTCTCCAAAGATTATTATCCTCGACATACTACAATATGTTTTGAATTGAAAACACAGCCATAGTTTTAGTAACAAGTGCGCGGGGCAAGTGCACTCCGGCGGAGATTGTGGACTGAAACAGCCCTCCATGTTTCTTCGGCTTTCTTGTAGTGTTTGAAGAACCTTTGGCTCAAACTTACTTAAAACGCGAAGCTTAGGTGTCAATCTTCTTTGAACGATTTGACAATTTGAAGGTTTAGGGAGCTTGTGGGAACTGTGGGCGCAGAAAATATTGAGACCGTGTGTTTAAGCTAATATTGCGCGGAGATATACATCTGCGTTCTGTGTCCCCTCAATCTTGGCATTACGCAATATGCATTAGGTAAGAAACGAAATCCGAACAGTCGTTACGAGTTCGTGTTGATGAGTCTTTTGGCGCGCTTAATTCAGTTTATCGCGTCTGGGGTCCGATCTTGGTCAAGGCGAGAGTGCGAGCGTTCTCGTCTGCGGATTGGACGTAGCTCCACAGACTGCGCGCTATCAGTCAAATCTTTTGAAGGGTTCATGAGTTCACAATCGGGCGATAATTTGCGGAGAACGTCTCACCATACAAATAGCGAGAGAGGTTTCGTGGCCTTTCATGCGACTCCTTCATCCACCGGTTGATGCCAGCTTCTGCAGGGCAGCGAAACAACTTATAATAAAAAAATAAAAAAAAGGAGGAAATGGTTTTAACGTGAAATAGCAGACGATCACAATTTCAGCCTGTGCCTGATTTCATTCGGCGCGGCACTCGGTTTGTAGCATACGATCAACTTTTTTTTCTTGTCTGATAGCAGATGACCCTCGATGCTTTATTATTTTAGTTTCATCTGCGAACGACGGTTCGTAGCAGACAAACAACGCTCTTCGCTCGCGTCAGTAGACGAACCACGTGCGAAAGCCATCTTAGCTTGCTCAGCGTGGAGGAAAGTACAAGGTGTCCCTCTAAAGCAGTTACATTTTCTTTGTCACTGCGAAAATAAAATACACAACGCTTAACGCTCATTCTTCGCCCACATATTGCACTAGCGGTCCAAATCAGGTTCCAATGTTTCAAAACGAACCGTTATCTTATTCAAAGGTTTAACTTGTACGCAATTTTCTTAAATTTTCAATGGGAAAATGCCGGCCGACAGAGCCTTCGAATACAAGGAGGTGAATTGCGCAAGTACCGAAAACGGGCCCCATTTTCCACTCGAAGCTTTCAGAAATCACTTATAGCTTTTGAAGCAGACAACGGTTAGTTTTTAAACTTTGACAGCTGGTTCGAACTGCCAGCGCTACATTTGGGCGCAGAATGAGCGTTAAACGATGCGTATTTTACGCAAAAAAAAAAAAAAATCTTTTTTTTTTTTTTGATGGGGGGGGGGGGGGGGGGGGGGGCGCACGTTGTTTACAAATACTTTTCTAAGGAAATACAGGACACCCCCGACAATACATTAAAAAAGTCGAGAACGGAGATTTCTGGAAACAAGAAAGGGGGGGGGGGGGGGGGCAGCGGAACTGTCTTCCCATTCGCGACCCCGTCAACCGCACCTTGTTCCGAGGAGATCGCGTTCACGCGCTCTGCTCTGGCGGCTAAAGAAGTGGGGTGGGGGAGAGAGGCATCGCCAAATAAACCACTCCACCAGGGGAGGATTTGGCGCGGCCGTTGTCCTGTCTCATGGAAATGAGGATAGTGTACTGTGTTCCCCAGCAAAGTATTTGCTGTTGATCTCGCCCTTGCTTTCGCGGTGATCAAAATCGGATCGCTCTTCAAACTTGCGTAAAATCTCATTTTCAGTAGTAATACACGGAAGTTGAGGTGAAAAGTAGGTCCTCAGAGTCCTTGCCAACTCTCGTATTAATTACGTAAACTAAAATAAAGCTTCAAACAGCAAAAAAAAAAAAAAAAAAAAAAAAAATCAGAAGATTGTATAACAAAATCAAGGCATGGCGGGGGGTCGGAGTGAAATGGAAATACTGTGTAGGTCGCCGCGGGTTGTCTGGAGGGCGGGCTAAAGCGCTAACCGATCAGTGTTCCAGTGGCAGTATGGAAGTCACCCAGGGGAAGTTGTTTGAGGAGGGAGCCTGCATGAGGCTGTGTCCAAACAAAAGATCTCTAATCGAAAAGGAACGCGACGGGGTGGCAGGGGAAAGCTCCACAACACGTAATTTCTGGACGGGACGTGCTCGGTTGGGAGTCCGCTTGTTTTAGGATATGACGTATTTCCGGAGTTTTCCCCCTTTTTTTTTTTTGTAGTACGAAACCTTTTCACTGGCTGCCCCATGTTTGTGAAAGTCGTTGGACCGCTATCGCCGAGCTTCGAGCTTATCGCACGAACAATTTTTTTTATTTGTTTCTTTTTGAGAAAGGAAAGGACTTAGACACAAGAGAGAGAAAGAGAGGAAAATTTTATTTACTTGGAGAAAGAAAGAGAGAGAGAGGTCTTGGCGTAACTATACACAATATGTCGGTGCACGATGCGAGTGCCTAATTTTACGCGTGTGGCACTTTAGTAGAAATTCTAAAATCAAAACTAGAGCTTAATTTATCTTTTTGAAGCGCTATCAAGGACACTAGTTTGAAAGTGTCACACACTAAAGGGAAGCTGAAGCGGTTTTAAACATGAGAAAAAACACCTGAACCTAGTTAACGGGACCTCAGCCATCACGAATATCGTATTCGTTTGGTCATTTTCTGCGCGGATTAACCGGAAAAGCGCCTCCAAAGCAGTGTTGCGGAATGGGCACCCCCATTCCATTCCAATTCCATTGAGGGGAATTAGAGTTTTCGATAATTCCATTCCTTTCAACTCCTAGGAATGGGGACACTGGGCCCATTCCCACTCCTGGAATGGCTGAGTCGCTCCATTCCATTCTTCCCATTCCTAAACGTTAAAAGTGTCACTTGACAGCTGCATTACGTTGCAGGGTTGGGCAGAAATATTCAGAAATGTATTTGGAAATCCAAATACAGGGATAGATGAAAATTGTTGCTAAGACACTGAGACTCAAGTCTCAAATATATCTATAAAAATGTATCGTGATACGTATCGGGAATACATTTTAAAAAGAGGCAAAAAGTCTTTGGAAATACAAATTCAAGAATACATTTTAGGGAGGGCAGAAATATAAATACTGATAATGCAAGACATTTTTCAAATTTCTTTGAGACGCCAACTGAGATGAGGCTTTAAGTTTGAAGTGGAAGTTTCTTTTTTTTTTTTTTGGTCCCGAAATTACTTTTCCGCAGGCTTGGCACTTTGCCTTGAAGGTAGTGGTTCCAGACGAAGAGTCCTAAATGGGTTTAAAAAACGTTCCATCAAGGATTGACCGCGGTCCCTTCCCTGGCATCCTACCTGACTGACCAGTGATGCGAAAAGACTTCGACCTCTAAAATCAATTCCATCAAAAAGTCACCACTTCCCTGTCCAATAAGGGCGCCCCTGTCAGCACTGCATGACGTCACGGTGGGATGAACCAGTATTCTTGAATCTGTAGGTGTTGCCTTGAACATGAAACTTTACCCACGCTGCTCTATGAAAGGACAGTACATACTTTCGTTGTAGCTGACCTCGTTGAAGACCATGCAGGCAGCTGCATTTGGAATTTTCGAGAAAAGTGGACCACCTGAAGCATCCTGAAGCACATGTATTATCTTCTGTTACGGTTGAAAAATCGATACGGTGGCATCCCTGTTGTGACGGTCCTTCCTGCCAACTCTCCGCCTCCAACGCACGAATGGCAGTCTTCAAGTTTTGCCTAGCATCATTCAAACAGGGACCTCGTGGATTGCGACCTGAGATGGCCGGCACAGGTGCGAGCTCTTCGAGAAACAGCGCGCTCGAGACGAGTCGAAAGTGTACGAAGTCTGGGTCCGCACAGCGAAGCCACGTCTGGCCTCCTTCCTGGGTATCGGATCACCAGAGCAGCAGGTCACGTTCACGTCGGCTGATGACGTACAAGCCGTGCAATATTACAGGCGCAGACGCATCCGGATATCTGTTGAACTTCACTGGTGAAAGGCACCACCACCGCCCCCCCCCCCCTTTCCCTCCTCTGTTCGTTGCTTTTACGCTTGTTTTTTGTATTGCATTTTTTTCTTTTGCCATAAGTCTGTTAGGGCCTTACGCGGGTTCGCAGTTTCCCGCTCATTTTATTTCTGAACAACCGACTCCCTGACTGGCTCGGTATAGCTGAACGCAAAAAATAAATAAATAAAATATAAAGAACCTGGCCCATTCCATTCCCATTCGATTCCGGGCAAAAGGCATCTAATTCCATTCCCATTCCATTCCCCTGAACGTTGCCGCCATTCCATTCCCATTCCATTCCGGGGTCGCGAAAATGCGGAATGATTCCGGAATCATTCCAACTCCGGAGTGGCAACTCCGCAACACTGCAAGTAGCGCCGAAGCCACGCCTCTCCGAAGCAGAGGGTAAGGGGAGAGAGGAGGAAGTCCGACAGCCGGCGTCACAAAAGGACCGGATGGGGACTCCGCCGCGGCTGGCCGCGCTTTCCTCGTAGGCTGCTCTAGTGGCTTTTCGAGCAGTCGTCGTTCTGCCGCTGCATAGCACTTGCTTTTATCCGTTGACAGGTCATGCTATTGACTCAATCGCCTGACGTAATGACTGTTCTCTGGTTTGTTCACGTGTTTGCAGAATTCTTCTGGCACCGAACCAACTGGCTCGTGCTGTTGCACGATGCCGTACTCATGTGTAGCCGCCAGCTTTCACGAACAGCGCTCGTCGCAGAGTCTTCCCGCTTAACGTCTTTTCCATTTCGCCACCGAGATTTTAGAGGGGTGGGTGGGTTTGATCAAGTACACCGTTTTTTGTTCGAGACCTGTTTCGGACGGCGCACATGAAAATTATGTACCTATGGGTTTGGGTCTGAAGAAGGCTCGCCTGAACCCGACGCTCTGCCGACCATCTTTGAAGGTAAGAAGGCAATTCAGCGCATTAAATGTCATAAGCAAAGGGGAAACGCAACTAGTTAGGAATCGTAGGTCGACTCTTCTAGAAAGAAAGCTATTACGTTATCAAAATTGTGCAGTGTGCTAGAAAAGCCGCGATCATTTAGCCGAATAGCGGGTTTCCACTCGCTCTCTTGTGTTAACCGCCTTATATTAGTGTTTTAGTGTTGGTTTCTTATATTGTTGAAGTGACCATAATTTCCGCATAACCTCGTATATCTCCATGCTCGATCGTCGTGCTTAGCGGTGTCCCGGTGAACCGTAGTTCTCATTGCGAAGCCCTACTAGGAACTTTTAGCAAACCGTTGCCGTGTTCCGCATACCGTGCTACTGGAGCCTTTGAAGCATGCTTTTAAGCGCGCCCGGGTAATACAGTGACCACGGGGCGCGTGCTTAAAAACATGATTTAAAGGCCCCGGAAACCGGTACGCGGAACACGGTAAAGGTTCGCTAAAAATCCCTATTATTAGCCAGCTTCGGCGAGTAGTTCGCAGGTGGTTGACGCATTGGTAAACCCGCTCGTCCAGCCCTTGCATCCGCAGCTGTCGCAGGAGCAGAAAGGGGAACATTTTTTCTTCATCCTTTTACTTATAGCCCACATAAAAATTTGTCCTGTCTTTGCGCGCTACGTACAGTGCCAGTCTCCGCATCATTCGACCTTCCAGCAAGTGTAGCGAAAATTTTGGCTATGCTGTCCAATCATGCTGTGAGGAGAAGGCTGGTCCTCGAGTTACCTGCAACGGCACACATTGAAGGTGACATCGCCCGTGTCGTAAACGAACACTTGGCATGCCTCTTCTTCTCGTGTAAACCAAAGACCAATAGCCATTTTCCCCAAGTCTTACAAACCGCCTGGATTCATGAGGACGCCCGTACCCCTCAGACGAACTAATTAATCTGCTCAACGTTCTGAAACGTTTTGCGGCAGATATGTTATCATGCAACGTGAGGAACTGGCGACCCCTCGAGACACTTCCCAGGTTAACAGAGCCAGCAGTCTGCGACTCTCCTCTGCTAGTCTGCCCAAACGACGAGGCTCATAGCCGTGACTTTGTTCGTCTTATTTGCACAAAGTTCTTTAAGTGATTTCTAAGAAACTATACTTTCAGTAAAATAGAAACAAAATCAAGCGTACACGTTTTTTGTGCGAAGCCTCTTTCTCGCAAGTTTCAAAAATTGAGCTAGAGACCTTCCACGGTGTGGTCTCTCTTAAGCGACGAGACACAATTAATGTACGCTTCGTCTTGTCATACGCATTCGCAGCTAAGATAATTGTGTCGTAGACATTCGTCCTTCACCTCCGCCGTATATAACAAATAGACTCCGGAGACTGGCGTGAGGTCACTATCTTGCCCATTGTCTCCACGAACGCCATTCAACGCAGTGGAACTATTGCCTTTCAACTATATGAGTTCGATCTATTATGCTAGTTTGTTGTGTATTCTACGAACCTGCCGTCAACTGCTTTCTCGTTATTTTGAACATAAACAGTTTTCATTAACAAACCTCCTCATTCAAAAGTAACGTGACACGTCTAGGCTCGGGTTATTTTTAACGAACGTTATGATTCACCTAAAACCGATTGGCTACCCGACGATTTCCTTTATGATTAATCTGTACAGAGCGATAATCTCGGACGAGTCGTAAACCAACAGTAAATCAGCAAGAGTTTCCCGTACAAAAGACAACTTTCCCCCAGGAAGGCTTGGAAGTCTTGGGTGACAAAGGAGATAATCAAAATAATAAGTAAAAAAGACTCTCTACAACAAATTCATTAAATCCAGAAAACCAGGTGTGCTGGCGTTATTTAAAAAGCAGCGAAATGCTGTGACGAGTGCTTTACGTAAAGCAAGCGTACGTATTTTTATGCTGCGTTTGAAATTGAGTGACGAATATATATTATATGGAAGAAGCTTAACTCTTTTCTGCGGCGTGGCCCTTTTGAATGTACAGCCATGAAGCGTAACATCGAGGGGGAGACGAGAGGTGGTTTGGCGTTGGCTGAAATATTTAATGACTATTTCTTAAACATTGTAAAGAATGGTAACGATGCCGATGAATTTCCATTTGTGAAAGGTGTCTCTGATACTTTTTCTTGCCCCCACCGACGCGGGGGAAGTGGCATCAGTTTTTATGAACCTTGGAAATAGCAAAGGTACTGACATAGATGGTGTTCAAATCAAACCTCTGAAACATGTAATTAAATCAATTGCTACTCTTTTAACGCATATTTTTAATTTGGCACTTCAAAATGGCCATTTTCCTAAAAAAAATGCAAGTAGCAAAGGTTGCGGTTATTTTCAAGTCTGGGGATATAAACCACCTTGGAAATTATAGGCCTGTTTCTGTGCTCCTAGTGTTTTCAAAGGCGGCTAGAGAAAATAATACACGCCAGATTATACACCTTCTGCGAAAAACACTCTTTCCTAACATCTTGCCAGTTTGGTTTTAGGAAGGGGCATTCGACGGAACTCGCGCTATTAAAACAGAAGGAACTTATTTTATGCAACATCAAAAGAAAATTGATTACCTTGGGGGTCTTCATTGATTTTTCAAAGGCTTTAGACTGTCTAGATCATAAAACTCTGTTTCAAAAATTAAATGAATACGGGGCGCGAGAAGTAGGCTCAAAGTTTATCGAGAGTTTTTTTTCTTTTTTTAAGTATCGGCATGAGTGTGTCGTGATCGATAGTCAGCGCTCTAGCTTAAAGAAACTGACGTCAGGGGTGCCGCAGGGGAGAATCCTTGAACCCCTTCTGTTTTAGTTATACATTAATGATATAGTAAATATACACGAAAATGCAGATTTTATAATTTACGCAGACGACAGCAGTTTATTCTTTTCGGGGAAAGTTGTCCACCAGGTTTTATGTGCGCCAAATAGCGTTTTGCAGAAGATAAGTGACTGGACAATTTCAAACTCTTTAGTAATTAATGCAGATAAGACTAAAGCAATACTTTTTCGATCCAAAAATACAATGTTTTCATCTACTCAAGGGCTTTCTCTCCATGGACGAAATATTGACTTTGTATAAAATGTGAAGGTTCTTGGTGTGATATTTAATGATTACATGAGCTGGGACGCCGAAGTACAATGCATTGCTGGTAGTCTTTCAAGAGTTTTGGGCATTACTTATAAACCTTGTCATATATTACCCCCTTCAGTCTTAATTCCTCTTTATAACTCTCTCTTTTACTCTGGCTATGATTACTGCTTCCGTGTTTGGGGTAGCACAACGGTTACAAATATGCATCACTTGCATGTTCTCCAGAAGAGAATAATTAAAATGATGCGCAATGCGGAGTTCAACGCTCACACATTACAAGTTTTCAAAAACCTTCATATTGTTCCCATTACAGAGCATTATAATTATAAACTTCTTCTAAGATATCAAACGTCTGTAAGGCAAAATCAACTTGTTTTTCTATCAATCCCCAATATGAAGCGGAGAGTGCCTGCATATGCAAGCCGTTGTGTTGACACATGGTCAACGCCTCGCTCGAGAACAGGCTACGGCCTCCAGGTGGTGCAGTACTCGTTGCCTAATGTTATAAACAAAACGCATAGACTGGGTACGGATTTGATGAGTTTGAGCAGAAAGGATATTCGTTCATTGTTTCTCTGGTGTTATTTGTGACTATTCTTGATGGGAATACAGGTTTTACTTGAGCTAGTTAGTATATAATTGAAAAGGGTCAGCTGTAATTGTTCAGCTGACCCTATTCAAACTTGATGGAACCTCCAACCTGCAAAAAATGTTCGTAATGTACGTCAGATTTTTTTTTTAATGTTGTGTGTTTTGATCTTATGTAAACCTTGTTCTACCGGTCACTAGTAGGTAAAATAGTTTCTCTCGTTGCTGGTGGGAAGGAGAAACTCTGTCAAGCGACAACAGTATGCTTTTTTTTCTTCCTCCCCCTCTCCCCTGGAGAGAAACAATAAACTTGAAGTTGAAGTTAAAGATTAACGCGAGCGTCTGTCAAGGGCTACTCGCTTCCCCGGCACGATAGCCCATTCCCTGGTGTGCATGCACCATGCGAAGAGAAAGGTTGTCTTCCCCGCAGACGCTGGAGCTGCTTAGTGCCGCCACCAGCCGGGAGCCAGGCGAACGTTTTACCGGCTGCCCTCGTATTGCGCGCGCTCTGCGTTGTCAGACATTGTGCAACATATATAGAAGGTTCTGGTGGGACACAAGTGCTGTATGAGTCGTTTCAGTGAAATAGGAGAGCACACGATCGTCGGTATAATTCAATTTATATTAAATAGCGAAATGCGTACATAGAACTAGATATTTACACATGTACAGTAGGACATGTTTTTGAAGTCTCACGTCCCTCGTCATGCTGATGACATCAAGCGCTGAGCCTGGTGATCTTCGTCACAAGTGTCTGTTGAGACTGGATGATGCTGTCTTGACGGAGGTAGTCGCCTAGTACCTGGGGTCGCTGCCGAGGTATATTTGAGCCTAATTTTAAGTCTAACTTTATACTGTCGATTTCTATGTCTAATTTTAGAATCTCAATGCAAAAAGATTGCGTCGCAAGTACACATACATACATACATGGTGTCTAAAAATTGTATTACAAGGTTTTTTCCTCCGCAAAAATGAAGTACGCATCGCTGAATGCTCATTTTCCTCCCAAATGCAACACTAGAGGTCCAAACCAGAGGCCAATCGTTCAGCACTAACCGTTACCTTATTCAAAAGTTATGTGATTCGCTGAAAATTTCAATCGGATAATGGTGGCCGAGGGAGCTTTCGAATACATGGAGTTCTACGCGCCAGAAACCGAAAACAGGCGCAAAAATAAGCCCCATTTTCCCACTTGAATTTTCAGAAAATCACTTATAATTTGTTTATAAGATATCGGTGCGTGCTGAAACTTTAGTGTTTCTTTGAATACCAGCTGAATCTAGAGAAAAAAGCGAAGGAGAGGAGAAAACAACGACACACACTGCTGGACTATGAACCTTTTAATGTGTGTGTCCTTGTTTTTCCTTAGTGTGTGTCTCTTTGTTTTCTCTTTTCCTTCGCTTTTCCTCTACGTTCAGCTGGTATTCGAAGAAACATGTCAAACGAACCAGCTCAGCTCCAGGCCGTCAGAACTGAAAATTAGCATCTGATTCGAACATCTAGCGCTACATTTGAGCGTAGAATACGCGCTCGGCGATGCGTAGTTTAGTTTCGTGGCTAAAAATGTCCTGTACATTTTTTGGGAGGACGCCATACGAGCTCTGTTGGAGGTGGTCCAGATTATGACCAGATCCCAGCCACTGAGTGTCAAGGGTCTTCGCCTTGATATCTTGAGATCACTGCAGAGGGCTGCAAGCCCGAGTCACGGTTGAATCCGCTTGCATCTGCGGTTCCTGGCTAGTACACTCTATAGACATTTTCAATGTTTAAAAAATCACAGACCAGCGTACGATCTTCACAGCCCAGCACATGCGTGGTCGTCGCTTTGAAAAGCGAGCAAAGCACGCGCCATACGCATGAACACTCAAAATGGCACCAGCCACACGCTCTTTTTTGGAAGGGTCTATCCCTGCTGAGGTATGCAGCCTTTTCAGGACTCCGCTGAATATGTGTGCACCTGCGGTCTGCGGCCGAGATTTGCTGCTTCTTCGGGACACCGCCGAACCCATCCGGTGCTCGAGCCCCGAAATCTTCGAGCCTCCTTTTTCTTCCTCTTCTCTTTTTTCCACATAACATGACACCCTTTCACTTTCTCTGCTTCTCTCCTCGACCCCGTAACGTGCCAGTGAGACCATCGGCGCCTGCAAATCGACGAAGTTCTCTGCCTTATCTGAAATCGCAGGAGACGCTTTGCCGTCATCCACAAATGTTTAAACAGTTTACGACAGAGAAAAGACATATTACATGAGTTTCCTAATGCCGAATATAATGGTGAAGAAGTCGCACTTTTGAATCATGACAATCGGCAGTTCCTTCTGTTTTGTACTAAGCACCAAGATGGCGGCGCATGCAACAATCTCGGGGAACATAATGCCGGTACTCTAAGCGCAGCTCATCTCGTGGCTTTATGCTTGGGTATCCTTGCTGTACTAGGCCTTTCCTGCATGGCGTCAAGGCCACCTTCGATAAACGCGCGCATGCTGCGTTCGTTTTCGGCAACACGACACTGGCCCAGTACAGCAAGCCCAGTATAGCGTAGTGCCACTAAATAAGCTACGTTTCAGAGTAACGACACTTGGTCATATTGTGGCTTAAAATCATGGTTGACAATTATCTGAAGCTCTATTTGAAATCACAGGAAACACTTTTCCGTCCTCTACAAATGGTTAAAACAGTTCGCGACAAAGCAAAGCAATATTACTTGAGCTTCTTGACACCGAATCTAATGCTGACGAAGTCGCACTTTTGAATCATGACAATCGGCAGTTGCGTCTGCTCTGCACAAGCACCAAAAAGGCGGCGCCCACAACAATGTCTGGGAACGCAGTGCCGGTACTCTAAGGGCAGCACATTTAGGGGCTCTAGTACAGTCGACGCTATAGACGCTTTGCAGCAGCTGTGCATGGGCGCCGCCATAACTGACCTTCAGTTTTTGTTTCCTCTTATTTCGTTTATTTCACTTTATCATTACCATAGCAGGCCAGATTATTGCCACACTAGATTCAACTGGGTCCTTTTCTGAAGCAGCGGCCTTTGTAGAGGATCGTCAACTACCGTTTCAGTTGCTCGGCATCTCGGTAAGACAAGAGAAGGTCAGCAATGGCGGCTCTAATTTGGCGCGTGTGTAAAGCGTCTATAAAAGCGTGAGAAGCGCAGGTCACTGTCGGTGCGTATGTTGGTGCGCTTTCGACGCTGTTCGATTTGTCCCACGAGCTCGTCGCAGCGGTTGCGTCTGTACTTGAGGTGAAACCAAGCGGAGTTACCGCCCTAGCAGTTCCACGAGAGTCATTTTCCTACCGGTGACCCGTTATATCAATATTATTTCGGGGACGCGCGAGCACATAGTGATATCCGGCACTGAAGCACGGGCGTGCGAAGGGCAAACAGAGACACGCGCTCAGACGCGTGTTTCGATAAATTGTGCTTTCTGGCATGCGTCCCAGAGTCTCTGACCTCGCTACAGGGTGCGACGTGACAAGAGTACTCCGTCATCTCTTTCGAAGTAAAGCATTTTTTTTTTAATCCTTAAGCACTTAGACAGAATCACACTCCTCTGATTGGACCAGCAGACTGTTAAGTAAAGGAGAGAAAGTATTACGTCATTTATTAAATCGTCATAAAATAAGACCCGGTGCCTGCCTGCTGCCGACATTGTCACTCGTCCGTTACGCCCCACAGCCGAAGTATATATACTGACATATTATAGCGCGGCTATCACGAATATATCGGCGATTTTGGCGATCGAAAAACCATTCGCCCCATTTTCTTTTTATGTCAAAGTAGGCGCTTGCTTCAGCCTTCGGGTATTTTCCCAGGAGACTGTTTAAAGCTGCGGTCCCACTTCTTACACGTCGTATAAAGACGGTCTGCAAACAGGTTCGAACGCGAGCCGTCGTGAGATTCGTGCTTCGAACGCCGCATTGCAATAAGTTCAAGGATTGGCACGTGGCAGTCGAACCAAAGATGTTGTGTTTACTCCTGTTTGCAGACTGTCTTTTGTATGATGGTATTCGAGCAGTGTGACACCGGATTTAGGGAACCCTCGCGCACCCGAAATATAAAAGGAACAGTTCCGTGAGATGTGCAAAAAACAGGTATTTGAGAACCCAAGGCCGGAAGCCGGTTGGCCACATATTTCGTCGCAGGAGCCGAGCGACGAGGACCACGACTCGAGTCGAGCGAATGAAAGGGAATTACGGTGGGCGTCGCATACTCACGAGGAACGTAGTTGGAGGTAAAAGTGTATGAAGATAAAGGACGAAAACTGGAGATATATAAAACACGAGATGGATAAAACACGAGCACGCATGACCAGGCTCTCAAGGCCCAAGCGAGCACATACAAACACGCACACACGCACCACTGGCTGAAACAGAGCTACTTTCATTTCCAAGGCTGCATCGCCATGAAACGTTGTGAGAGCAGTGTCTGACAGGGTCGCAGAGCTCAGAAGTGCACTACGCTGGGGCGTGGATCCAAAAGGAAATGTAATTTCGGCCGTTTCCGGTACTGTCAGTGGCGTCACAAAGAGGGGGGGGGGGGACGAGATCATGGCGGCACAACGCAGCACTGAGCTAGATCTCAGACGCCATGTTCTTCCGAGAGGTGCAGCGCGGCACGTGTCTCGAGCATTTCCACAACAATGAATGGCACCACTTTTCCCAGGATAGAGGGGCTTTAGGTGTCGAAGCGGGCCAGTGCCCCCTTGTGCCGCTGTTGACGCCACTGAGTACCATGATGCGTTTACGACTTGTTCCAGAAGTCCAGTGGAAGTTTTCGTAGCGCCCCCAATAAAGAAACAGTGAAGCGGATGTTTGAAGCGTCTCTCTTCGCATTTATTACGTCTGGGGCTGACGATGATGCGCATTGTACGACTTTGCGGAAGAAATGTCAAGTAAAAGCGCCTAATTCATCGCGGACAAATAGGCCGATCTCACCGGCCAGTTTGGCTACGTCACCGCTGCAGCGATGCATCCGGGGGAACTTTTTTTGTTTTCGCACGTGCAATCACCTTGCTGGAGCCCTGCGCGTGCAGAACATCAGACGGAAGGAGGCTGCCTTCTGCACTGCTGCCTGGTTCCTGCGAACGAAGTCGTCACGGCGTCTTGAATCCGCCGAACGCTTCGTCAGATCGATCTATTCGAAGGGTGTTGCCAGCAAAGAGATACCCTCTAGTATAGGCAGTCCGTCTTTCTACATCCCCGATCGTTGGGTTATAACGAGGGTTCCGTGTTAGCGGAGTTTACGCGTTTTCCTTTTTTTTTTTTTTCAAATTCGGGGTGTGTTTTTTTTCTGGGGAGGTATTTTCGTTTTTTTTAGTAAATTGGTTGTAACTTAACCAATTCACACACAAAAGAACACTGAATCCATAGAAAAAAATTACCCCACAAAAAACAAAACCCCGAAAAAATACACACACAGAAAAAACAGAGAACCCTAGTTATAACTGAAACATAACTGGAATAAATAAAATATCAATGCGGTAGACCAGAATGCGTCCGATTTCGTTGCGCCACTAGAGAACGCTTCTTGTTGAATTTGCTGACGGCGGCCGAGCGTCAAAACCATTTAGCGTAAACGTCTCGCTTCACTTAGAAGGGAATACTCGCCGGGAAAACACGTCGCGCCTTAGACTCCAACGGTAAGCCCAAACCGAAAAAAAAAAGAAGCTCGGCAGTAAACGAGAGTGGACTCCTTTGCATGCGAAGCGGTGACTTTTACAGGGCTCGTAAAGCGGTTTACAGTCTCAGCTTTTGTCTTCTCGAAACAGACTTCCTTGGCTTCCCTGCGGTACACCGTTTCACGCAGAAGGATCGCCGCAGAGAAACCGCCAAACGCAGCTGGAGTATAGTGCAACCGCCCGCACTTTATGGACTCCCGGAGCCGAACTGAGGGGGGTGGGCGAGACTGGCGAGGTCAGCCTCGGCATGCCCATTGTGCCGTGTTGTCGAGCGAACTTTGAGCGCGTCTCGCGGACTTGACAAAGCATTAACGGCTTACTGGCGTTTTCTGGAACCGTGGGCGTTTTACGTCTCGCGAGGCACGCGAAATGACCCGGTCTCTGTTTACGACGCTGCGGCGTCTGCCATTAGGGCTCATTGCGGCCAGCGCCGAGCGCGCCACGACCTTTTGGCGAGACGGAAACCGGCCAAAGGTGAAAAAGGGCTGGGCGTCGATTAAAAGTTTTAACCCGATTAATCGCCACCCTTTAATCGATTAATTAATCGATTAATCGGTCTCGTTTATTTCATTGCAAAATATAAAAAAAAAGCCTTTTTTTTTTGCTGAATCTGTGATAAACGATGCAATGTACAACTTAGATTATGAATTAATCTCGATATGTAGTTAAGAAGAGTATCAGAGACCTTTCGCTAAATATTACTTTTGCCGCGTGAGGCAAAGATGTTCGTTGATGTTCTCTAGAAAGAGCGGCTTCCGTTCATTGTTCACAATAATCTCTACTGCGCTAAACAGACACTCGAACTACGTTGAAATGGCCGGGGACATGCGTAACCTCTGTACTATAATCGGATGCTATAAAAATATCGCCCCTGTACCGTTTACCTTGTTCTAAAATTTGACCTAAAGGTCACCCTTCGTACAGGCGTATTCGTCCACGTCTGCGTTATGGAAGTGTTTAATTTTGAGTTTTTTTTTGTTCGTCTAAATTTTACCGATTAACCAGTTAAAAAATTTAATCGCGATTAAAGCATTAATCGATTAATCGCTAGGTTAATCGATCATTTGCCCAGCCCTAGAAAAGACAGGTCGCGTTTTTGACGAGGGAACGTGTGGAACGCGGCCGGGTCCGACTGTGCAGTGCTGCGCGCACATGGCGTCGTTGCCTTTTCCTTTCGTCTTTTTTCCCCTTGACAGATGTTGCGGAAGAGATGTACTCAGTTTGTATGGAAGACGTGAGACATTATTTTTGTCTTGATGCGTCGTAAATGTGGACGCGCCACGTACAAAACAACACTGACGCCATCTTTTGAACCCCACATATACGTTTAGACTTTTTTGGTTTTCGTCGCAAGACGAAGAAGAGCCGCCCCGCATGAAACGAAACATACCAAAACTGTCTCCCTTTTGTCCTCGTCTTAAGCGCCATCATGACGTCAAATTCCCAGTACCAACTAGCCCAACAATCTGCATTGTGCATAAACCTTTTCCAAGAAAAGCTCTCCGCATGCGCAGCGCTCTCCCCAAAGAGCGGAGAAAGCTAGAATTAGGGTCGGTGGGCGGAAGCGGATGTGGGGATGGCTCCGTGGTGAGATGCGCTCCCTCTCCTGCCTCTACTGCGTCTCATGTGTGGCCATATTTCTTCAAATAACTGAATACTATTTTGCGGAATGCATTCTTCTGAGAAACAGACGATCGACATTCTAGATACTACTCTCCGTTTTACTTTACGCAAGACCGCAGCGGACGCTACGATCCATCCCAGCCAATCCAGCGCTGAGAATGCGTCACGTGACTAGGCGTCTCTTACCGTCGCTGTGCCCTTCTCAAAGGTCACGTGACACTCACACGGTATTGGATTGGCTCTGATGGCTCCTCGCGTCAGCTGCGCTCCATTATAAAAGTGAAACGGAGTATGAAAAAGTTTAGGAAACCCGCTTGCAACCCCGATACAATCGGACCAGGTCTCCGTATGAAAGTCTGTCCTCGCTTACGCCACTTCAGCGCGGAATCGCCATTCTGCTCGGAGAGAAGGTGTATAAAAAGGATGGTAATTAGAGTGGAATGATTCGCGAGAATCATTTCGCCCTAATCTCACCTAATTACAAAGTAGGGCGAAGCGAGGACAGACTGCCAGCACGTGGTTTGGGCTTTGTCCCCGCGGAGCGAGCCGATGGGCACGAGCCGTCGCACCGTAGACCTTGCTGAAAATAGGGAGTTTTAGGGAACCGTTTTTGCGCATCCGATACGGTACGGTGGGCCCTCCGGTTCGAAATGCGCATGCGCTACACCAGAAGACATGCACAGTTCGTACAGGAGGGCCCATCGTACCGTATCGGATGTGCGAAAAGGGTTCCCTGAAACTCCCTAAAGGGGTGTCCAAACAGGACACTACAAAACGCACGACTCCGACAAATCGTGAAAATCGAAGCGGGAGCGTCCGCTTCAATTTTCACGATTTGTCGGAGTCGTGCGTTTTGTAGTGTCCTGTCTGGACACCCCTTAATATGTGCTGCTCCCACCGTCTGCATGCTTGACGCATTGCGACGTTCCGATGTAGTACGGAACCTGAGATTATCAAGGGATCGAAGACGAACTTGACGTTGCAAAACAGTGCACGTGACGACCTCCTGTTGCGCGCGCATTATGTTTGGAGCATTCCGAGCTCTTAATTATTAGAGAGAGAGAGTGAGAGAGAGTGAATCGAGCCATTTGAGTCAGCACGAGCGTACATCCTAATAGTTCCACTGTTATGTATTAATCAACACTGCGCCACTTCCGAAACCGTTCTCGTCACCTGCGGCCAGTCCCGCGTACGCACGCTCTTCACTGACGCTTCTTCCTCTTTACTCTCGTTCCCCCGCGCATCCGCGGGACGGGCCCGTTCGGTGCCGCGCTATCCCTCACAATCCTCCCCCCTTAGAAAGTGAAGTCCGGTCGGTCTTCGCAGAACTTCAACAGCTGGTCCACATGTGCCAGTCCCGCCAGTCTTCCAGTTCTTTGGTCCCTCAGGCGATAGTCATTGGCCCCCACTTGCCGCGCTATCCCTCACAATCCTCCCCCCTTAGAAAGTGAAGTCCGGTCGGTCTTCGCAGAACTTCAACAGCTGGTCCACATGTGCCAGTCCTGCCAGTCTTCCAGTTCTTTGGTCCCTCAGACGATAGTCATTCGCCCCCACTTTCCCCACCACCACGAAAGGTCCCGAGCGTCTTGGAGCCAGTTTTGCTGCCACTCCTTTGCTGGCATCACTGAGGGTGTGCAGGTCGCGTAGTACTGTGTCACCTATTTGGAACTCTGACTGCTGTCGGGTTTGATTGTAGTAACGCCGCTGTTGCTCTCGCGCTTTTCTTTGGCTCTCCAGAGCAAACTCATACGGATCCTGCAGTCTAGACGTCAAATCTGCCACGAAGCCCGGCGTACAACTGATTGGTAAAGGGAGTTGGCCGGGGTTTTGTTTCCAAGGGCAGCGGAGCTGGCGCCCATAACACAAAAGGGCAGGTGAGTACCCTGTGGTGACGCTCTCACAGGTTCGCATTGCAAAGGCGACCTCTGGGATCCCAGTCACGGTGCGCACTGCAATATGCCATCAGGCACTGCTTTACTGTCGCATTATGCCGCTCAACCAGCTGTCCTGCTGGGCGGTATGGCACCGTATGGCGGTCTCTGATGCCAAGATGTTTCATTACCGCTTTCCACAGGTTTGACACAAAGACACGCCCATTCTCGCTAGAGATACTCTTGGGGAAGCCATGTCGACAAAACACTTCCAGCATTCTTTCTAATATGGCCTTGCATGGTCGGAGCTCGAAGTGGGAATAGCTCCACAAACTTGGTAAATTTGTCGATGATCACCAGCAGGTGTTTGTGTTGGCGCTTGAGGTGGGCAATGGTTCGATGAGGTCCACACTCAGCTCTGCCATGGGTTCCTCTGCCCAAGTACTGTCCATCAGTCCGCCTGGCTTCTGGCGGCAAGGCTTCAGTGTCTGGCATGAATGGCAAGACCTTACATACCGAGACACATCGGATCTCATGCCTAGCCAAAAATACCTTTCGCACACTCGCCTCAGTGTCTTGAAATGACCTAGGTGGCCGCTTAGAGGGTGATCATGGGACAATTGGAGCACTGTTTGGCATAGTTGTTTGGGCATCTAAAGGAGTCTTCTTTCGCCTGAAATCTTCAGCAGCAGTCCATCATGGTCCAGTTCGCTGTCCTCAGCCATGTTCCGAATCGGGCATGCTTCTGCAAAGTCAGTCGGTAGGGTGCCGTCCTTGAGATAGCTAATCAGCTTGATGATCCCAAGGTCCTTTCGCTATTCGTCAGCAAGCTCGGATGCACTGAGGAGGGGTGAGATGTCGGTCTCCTGGACCATCGCATTCTCCTCGAACCGGACCCTGTATTCTGTTTCCACGGTGTCAATGGGGAACCATTCGTTGTCAGTCTCTCTTGTCTTCGAGCCTAATGGAGCTGGGACGGGGAAACGGCTCAGCGCGTCCGCTGGGATGTTGGCTTTTCCCCGTCGATGCCTGATGAGGCAATCAAATCCCTGCAGGCGCAGTACCCATCGACGCACCCTGCTTGAAGTCTGGTCCGTGGTGAACATCCACCTAAGAGAGGCGTGGTCAGTGTGGATCTCAAACTTGGTGTGCTCCAAATATGGGCGGAACTTGTCAACGGCCCACACTACCGCCAAGCACTCCCACTCCTGCACCGTGTAGTGCCTCTCCGCTTCCTTCAGGGCTCTGCTGATGAACGACACTGACCTCAACCTCCCTCCAGCCTCCTGTAAGAGAACTGCCGCAATGCCCCTCTCACTGGCATCGGTTTCCACCACGAATGGCCGGTTGAGATCTGGGAGTGCAACCACCACGTCATCAGCCAGCATAGACTTGACCTGACGAAATGCCTCCTCTTGAGGGTTCCTCCAACACTACGAGACCTTCTTCTGCAGGAGGGATGTCAGTGGCTGAGCCACCTCGGAGAACTTCGGCAGGAAGGTGCGGTAGTACCCCGCCAATCCTAGGAAGGCCTGAAGATCCTTGACTGTTCGTGGGGTTGGAAAGTCCCTGACGGCCGCAACCTTATCAGGATCAGGTCGGCACTCTCCCGGCAAGATGATGTGCCCCAGGAACTTTAGAGATCGCCTGCACGTTTGTGTCTTCTTAGGGTCGATGGTCAATCCAGCATGGGCGATCCTGCCCAAGACCTCTTCAATATGCCTCAGATGCTCTTCGAACGAACTTGAGTATACTAGCACATCGTCCAAAAAGGCCATACAAAACTTGTGCTTTATCCCCGCCAGTACTTTGTCCATGAGGTTTTGGAATGTAGCTGGTCCACCAGCCACACCAAAGGGCATCCTCTTAAATTCAAACGTACCTTGGTGGCATATCAAAGCAGTCTTGGGGACATCCTCGGGGCGAACAGGGATCTGGAGGAAGCCCTGCGACAAATCAAAGCTTGTGAACCATTGGGCTCCGCCCAGCTGTGCAAGTACCCAGTCTTTCCTGGGCATCGGGTACACCGGAACCTTGGTTTTGGCATTCAGTGGACGGTAGTCCACTGCCAGCCGGTACCCTCCAGACTTCTTTGCGACCAGGACTGGGGCACAGGACCACTGACTGGAGCTTCGTTGGATCAAGTCCTGGTGCAGCAAATCTTCCAGGCAGGCATCCATAATCTGCCTTTTGTGGGAGTTGACTGGACGAAGCCTACAGCGCGTTGGCAGGGAATTCCCCGTGTTGATACTGTGCTCCATCAGTCCGGTACAACCAGTGCGAGCGTCAAAAATCTTGTCAAATCTTCGTATTAGGGCCGAAACTTCCGGATGTTCAGTGCCATGTTGCTGCACCGCGTCCTTCTCTGAGGGCTTCTGGGCGTCTTGATTCTGGTCGGGTTCCTGGTGTGCGACTTGATGAGGCTCTGCAAACAACTCCTGCAGACTGTACACCTCCTCACCCAGCCGGGGATGAACTGGCGCCCTCGAGCCAACGTCCCGGGCAAAGGGGATTAGGGCCTGTGGTTCACTGCCCAGAGTCCAAGAGTTCAGAGACACATGAACCGAGATGTTAGTGGCATTCAGAAAATCCCTACCAAGTACAATGTCTCGACAGAGGCCTGGCATATGCAGGAATCGCTGCCTCCTGGATCCTCCAGGCCAGTGTATTCTGCACCTAGTTGAATGCGTAATCTGGGACCAGCCCGCTGCAAGACGTAGGCCTCGTCGTTCCTTCTTGATGCCCACACCAGTGGCTGTGGTTGCCTCCATTGCTTTATCTCCCATTAAGCTGACGCTCGACCCCGTGTCCAAAAGCGCCTTGAATGTGAACTTCCCAATACGAAGCTCTAACAATGGCTCCTTACCGCCGGCTGTTGCAGCTACCTGCACTGTGGTGTCGTAGAGGCCCGCCGGAGTGGCCCCTACTGCCAAGAGTTTCCCTGGCACCTCGCTTGCATGTGGCCAAGCTGGCCACACTTGAAACAGCGCGGTGAGCCCTGGCGCCTAGCTGTGGGACATTGTCGTTGCACATGTCCTATGCCACCACAACGATGGGACTGGATCTGTGGAGGCTGGTTGGTCGCTGGGTACTGGTGAAGACTGCTGTGCAGGCCAGTCTGGTGGATCATTCTCACTGCTCCGACTGCACTCAGCTGGTCTTGATAGTATGATGGCTGGAGGGATGCCGGATGCAGGGGCCAGGCCTGGCTAGCAACTGGTGGTGGCACTGGTGCCGCTGCCACCGCAGCACTTTGAGCTGGTGCATGAGTCGTTGCACTCTTGCTGTAGAAGGCCAGGTCCCGGGCAACTTGGTTGGTCGGCTGTGGCGGAGGAGCATACTGCACCCGCCGCCATACTCTTTCCATTAACCCATCCGCTGCCTGCGCAAGCTCTTTCAGGCTCGCAAAGGTCTTACCTGCACAGAAGTCTTGGAACTGAGGGTGCATTTGCTCCAACACCCGCTCGACTTTTTCGGCCTCAGTCACATCGTCGCCGATCCTGTCATAGTACGAGGCTATAACATAAATGAACTGTATCAGGTTCTCCTCCGGGTGTTGAGTTCGGAGCCTCAGTTCTTGTTTTAGGCGTTTCTTTTCGTCGACGGGTGCGAACTCCTTTCGGAAAGCGGTAGCAAACGTTGACCAGTCGGCGAAGTCCTCTGTGAACCGAAACCACAGTTTCGCGCTTCCCTGGAGGGCTGCAGGTACGACCCGGCTGAGCCGGTCCTCGAGTTTCACGCCGTAAACGAGGCAAAAGTTCTCCAGGTGGTCCAGGAACTCATCTGGCGACTGCAAATCTCCGAAACCGATGAATTTCGGTGGCTGAACGGGGACCAGTCGTGGGCGCGTCGAGTCTTGGTCATCCGTTGTGCTGGCCTCAGTGACAGCCGCCGCGACGAAGGGCGCCGCTCCCTCTTCCGTGGCTCGTATCGGAGTAGCAAACAGAAGCTCACGAACGTAGGCCGCGATCTTCTCCCGCTGTAGCGGTGTCCCGTCTGTTTGTTGCAGCAGTGTCTGAAGAAGCTCCGGTGGCACGAACACTGGCGGTTGGTTCACTTTAAGCAACGGACGAGCCCCCACTTGTTATGTATTAATCAACACTACGCCACTTCCGAAACCGTTCTCGTCACCTGCGGCCAGTCTCGCGTACGCTCGCTCTTCACTGCCGGTTCTTCCTCTTTACTCTCGTTCCCCCGCGCATCCGCGGGACGGGCCCGTTCGGTGCCGCGCTATCCCTCACACCACAATTCCTCTCGCCGCGACGTCTCATGGGATTTTCCGGAAAGGTCTATACATCCAAAGGACTCTGCCGTGTGCATCCATCTACCCACTCATCCAATCCCACCGAGCAGTTTCCGCGCCCGCCGCTTGGCTCCGTGTTTTTGCGGTCTATTCGGGCACGTTCGCTGCCCAGGTTGCACCGGACGCTGGACCTAAAGCTTTATGATGCGATCACATGGCGAAAATATTGTCGTGTTGTCAAAGGCGACGGTGAAAAGAGAATAACTGAAGCGGTTGAATTTGTAAATTGAAGAATAATATATTTACAGAATCGGCGGGCCGTCCTGCTGGCTCCTTTCAGAAACAGCGGTAGTGCGAGAGCAGGAGAGACGGGGCGCGAGGTGCAAGCCGGGAGGCGCGAGCCTCGCGTGGAACTAAAATCTGGATAACAGTACGCAGGCACGCTTGAGCAACCAAAATACCCCTGCAAGGATATTCCTTCTTAAAAAAAAAAAAAAAAAAAAAAAATCTGGGGCGGTTTTGTATTTGACGGAAAACACCTTAATCGTCTTCATTTTGCCTCCAGGATCGCGAATATTTAGATTAGTTTCCAGTTTCGTGAACGGAGGGTGGATAAATTAATTTTTGAAGTGCCGCCGAAGCCCCTTCTTCACGGAGCGTGTCGTCATAGCAGGAGTTTTTGGAATCTCCGCTCTCGCACATCTTCAACGCCTGTCAAAGCTATGCACGCGCGCTCTTGCTAGTTTCCAAAAGGTCAAAAAGAGACGTCACGACACGTGTCAGCGCAGAAAAGTATACCTGGCAAGCTTGCAATCGCACGCGCTGCCTACAGGCATGCGCACGAGCAAGCAATCTGCGCAGATGTATTTTTTTTTTTTTAATTTCCTGCGATCTTTTTAGGCCCCGTCATTATATTGCAAGGGATTTTCTGGCTTGAGTTGTTGTGCCTATCAAATCTATAGACTTTCTAAGTATAGTCTTGGAGCTCAGCGCCGCGACGCAGTTCTCAACGAAGCTTGGGAGTTTCGGTATCATGTAAGCATTGAATGGCTTTTTATTGTGGATTTACGAAACGCACTTTCACTTCCGGCATATGCACTGAGCGGCCATGCCGGGCAATGGTACTGCTCAGGGTCGGGCAGTATCGCGATTCAAATGTATCGTAATAGCATTTCAGAAGTTTCATTATGTATTTTTATTTCTGTATCGCGATACAATGTTTTAACTTTATTTGGTATTTTGACATTGAAAAAGATTTTCGGGTGTATTCTTGGTAGCGCGATACTGTTAAGGCCGATGTATTTGGTGACAATTTTGAAAGAATTGTTGACCTCCACACAGGGTTAAGACCAAGATTCGTCAGAGACGTTTTTTTTTTTTTGTCTCTGATTGCACATGACTCTTTTCTTTATTGTGGAAAAGTTAAAAAAGCTTTCCTACACTTTAGGTGGTTGATTATTCCAGTCGATTTCAAAAGTTGGAAACTCTGTCGGCGCGCCCAACTAACAGATAAAAGGATGGGGTTCCTTGAACTACATTATACTGTGGCGTTATAAAGTCACTGCTGAAAGAAGTTTTTCTGATTGAACGTAATCATAGTGACTTTTCGAGGTTATTTGGGAGGACACAAAAATGATTGAGATGCCCCTTTGATTTTGTCTCGGAAATATAAGAGATGCCGAAATAAAACCGCAGTCGAACCACGGTGAAAAGATTGCTTGCTTCCCTTGCTACTTCCCAATACACAAGATGTTAATTCTGGGGTAAATTTGATTCGAGCTTAATCGTGGCTCTAACATGCAGTAAAACTCACTTGCTCGTTTAAAAACAAAATCTCCTATTCTAGGGCCTACTTCCTTTTGTTATTCGTGTGGTCTAAGGGGTAAATTTATTTCAGTGCCTGTACTTTAGCCCAACCAAGATGTATTCCTGCATTTGTATTTACAAATACTTTTTTATTCTTCAAATGTATTTTAGATACGTATCGCGATACATTTTTAGAAATGTATTTCAGTATCAGTATTTTAGCTGTTTTGCCATGTGTCCCAGTATTTGTATTTTCAAATACTTGTAAGAGTATTTCTGCCTAACCCTGCTTCTGCCATAGTCCCACTTTCTCTGCGTGTAAGCGAGACTTCATTAGCGTAGTGCTTGGAATATGCAAAAGACGGTCAGTGAGAACTCAAGCACGATTGCGGACATATTCGTATTAAATAAACCCTTGCCTACTTCCTCATTTTTTTTCCTTCAGTTTCTCCCAGGCGTCATCTGTTGAGGCCATTTCGGCCGCCGACGAGCCGTCAGTCGAGGTGCACTCGAGCGCTTGCTCGTGTTCATCTCTACTGAAGACCGGTATTTTCAAGCGTTGGCTTCCAATCGTTTTTTTTTTTTTAAGTTGTCAAATGCTCCGACAGGGGCACTCGTAAGGAGCAAGCTGGAAAACACTGCCTTCCCGTATAGAAACTTCACAGACCTAATCATCCCAGCAAAAAGCGTAAAACATTAATGCCACAAATAAAAAAAGAAAACGCGCTTTCCTATTTTGAAGTTGTCAGAGTTTATGTACTAATTGGGTTTATTACGTCTCGAAAGGTTAGCTGAAAGTTTTATGTCAAGCTTCTGTGTGCGTTAGAGGAAGGTCAAGCGTTTTAAAAATTGACTCCAGCGGTACCGAACTACAAGTTACTCCAAGTCCAATACAAGGCTCAATAAAATGGGTATATACAATTAAAAATAAAAGGAAGCGTAGTTACTTTGGATAGTTACTGCTGTCATTCTTTTGCTCAATTGTTTTTTGGCTCTTCAATTTTTTAATATTTTGGTTATTGACTTAATTTTCTTTAGGGTCTGGTACGTTTACGTAGAACTGCGACGATTGGGAAAGGGTTTGTGGCAACACGTGAATGGAAAATGTCGAAATCTGACGGAAGCCAAAGGTGCAAAAACTAAAAAAAAGAAGAAACCGTGAATGTGTTGAAAACGATGAAAAGGTTCGCCCACTAGTCATTTTTTTACCTTGGCTCAGCGCCTTGTAATAAATGGCCATTCTTTCTACTGCGTCCGCCTCCCACAAATATATTTTCAAAATATTTTGACGCTAAAACATATTGAGGATGGCTGACATCTCCATATCGACTACGGACACCTTGCAAATAATAGCATCACTCAGTACTGACACTTATGATGCTATGTTGCAACAAAATCTTCTGCGAGCCTTTTAAAAAGAAGTGGCACTCCACTACCATAAACAGGTTGCCTTGGACAAAGCATCTCAAGGAAGCAGCAACTCGTCAGAACGTCTGAGAACATACGTCATCAAGCACAGGCATGCGTTGAAATTGCTGCTAATGCTTCTCAACATAAATGACGAGTTTCGTCAGCAATCCTCAAAAGTTCTTGGCCGACGGAAGATATTGGAGCGGCGAATGTCTCAGAAAAGGTGCAAGGTGATGTGAGCATGCCGGAAGGTTTTCAAGACAATAACAATAAAGGCCCGTTCACACACTTGTGACTTCTCAGAACCGAGTTCCCTGAAACCTGTTGAAAACTCTTACGACGGGAGGACACACTGGCACAGGCTATCGGGAAGCAGTGAAACACTTGGTGGTCCCGTATATTTTATATTTCTTTCCCGCATTATTCTTTCTTTCTTGGATCGAAAAACGTTTGTCAATGTTATAAACGAACATTTCTCATAAGTAGTATGCACATTTGACTTCGCAAATACCGCCAAAAGTTCGCTTTAGTGAAATGTAGTTCCAGGGTCACCGCGTACATGGAGCCAGTCTGTCAATGTGTTCAGAGCCATATTGTGTGTTCTCTCGTCGCAAGAAATTTTAATAGGTTTTAAAACGCTCGGTTCTAGGGAGTCGCAAGTGTGTGAACGGGCCTTAACAATCGAAGGTAGATATTAAGTTCGACTACTTGGAACAAAGAGGTGTCTCTTCAGGACAACAAACGAGTGGTCAAGAACCGGTTATATCGGTTACTCAAAAAGCCGAGTAGAGACCAGATACTCATGAACTCTCACGATGAAACCATCAGACAGGATACAATTAACGGCACGCCTGAAAAGGTGTCTCACAACAAGCAGGATACAATATCTCAGTTTGTGTACTACATGTCTCATAGAGCAGTAGTCCGCGAATGCAGCACAACGACCAAGGTAAGAATTGTGAAGGCGAAAGTCTTACTTGTCCCACTGAGCGAAAACGAGTTGAAAAAGCCGATAAAAACGCGATGGCGCAGCACGCGCCACTGAATGAGCGACCCAACCTGTCTCATTACCTTGGCGTCGTCCTTGCGGTCGTCCTAGAAGTCGTCATAGGACGACCTCACGTGCCACATTACGTGAAAACAAGCGGCGTCGGCGGCGCTGTTGTTGTGCCCGAAATATGGTCATACAAATACGTCATCAAGCGTCATCAGCGTGATGTCATCAGGCATCATCATACGTCATCAGCGTTAGGTCACCGCTGAAGCGACGTGTGCAAAAGGCTGCTCTTCAGGCTTCATCTCTGCTCGTTGTGTGCCTTGTGCGACGGACCGTGAGGCGACCGCGTGTACATCTACGGCCTCGACATCGGCAGCTGTGCCTACATCTACGGCGGCTTCCGCAGGCAAACGTGTCCGTCCACGCAAATACGCCACAATCACCTTAAGTGTCCTCCTCTAGGCGTCGTTCTCGACGTCCTCCTTGAGATCGTCCTGTAGGTCGTCCTAGAAGTTGTCCTAAACGTCGCGCTTGACGTCGCTCTTGGGGTCGTCCTGTAAGTCGTCCTAGACGTTGCTCATGACGTCGCCCTACATGTCGTTCTAGACGTCGTCCTTTAGGCGTCCTTCTCGACGTTGTTCTCGACTTCGTCCTAGTCGTCGTTCTCTTGGCGGAGTTCTCGACGTTGTCCTAGACTTCGTGTCCAAGGTCGTCCTAGAAGCCATCCTAGACGTTGTCCTCGACGTCGCCCTAGACGTCGTCCTTGACTGGTTTTCGCCTTCCTACACGTAAGCAGTCTTAAGTGCACTCGTGTAATTTTTCGATGCGTCTGGCCACGAGTGTGGAGCTCAATCGTTAAATTTAAATTTAGAAGTTGGTCCGAACCTGATTCCGGATCTTCTTAGTCTGTGGCTGAAGTTTCGCAGTTACCGCATAGTGCTGGTGGCGGACATTGAGAAATCATTCTTTCAGATCCTCATTAGCGAACGTGATAGAGATGCACTAAGATTCTTCTGGTACAACAGTACTCCGACAGCCGGCCAACCATTGCCAAGTCCGTATCTGCTGGCCACTACGTTATGACACCACGTTTCGGAATTAAAAGTGACTCTTCCCGAAACATCAAAAATGCCACAATCACCCATCTACGTTGATGATTGATTGACAGGTGCAAACACCAAAAGGGATTAAAAGTATAGCAGTGATCTAAGGGCATATTCCAAAGGGCGTTACTGAACATTCGGAAGCGGTCCTCTAATAATCTAGATATCAACGCACCCTTTCGAAGAACTGACCGCTATCCAAGAATATTTGACAACTCCACAAACTCGCTCAAGGTGTTAGAACTGTCACAAAGTTGATGAGAATATACCTTCTTGTGTTCAACAAGTGATAGCCTTGAGCAGTGACAGGCAACAATAAACACAAAAAGAGCTGTATTACAAACAACTGGAAAGTTGTACGACCCAACTGGATTTTTGGCGCCATTTGTTATTCGTACAAAATTATTGTTCCAGGGAATTTGGAGAAAAAAGTTAGACTGGGACGAGAAGTCGCATAAAGAAATGCAGACCACTTGGGACTTGGGGTGCAGAGATTTGGCATTGTTAAGAAAAGATAGGGGTACCAAGATTTTATAGTCACGGATCATCAGGTACAGGGAGAAGATACCTGTTTCACGTATTCCTCGACGCGAGCTCAGTAGCTAGCGGCGCCGCTGCATGCATTTGTGTAGAGGACAAAGGGCACAACTGCGTATCAAAATAGTTGGTTGCAAAAAGCCGGGTAGGGCCTATAAAGAAGGCCACTCTACCTAGATTGCAACTTAAAGGCAACAGTGGTGGCTACAAATGCTTATGCTTCAATTACAGAGCACTTTCATGAGGTTATTGATTCTGTACGTTTGTGGACGGATTAACGAAAAAAAGAGAAAAACGAAATCAAAGAAGAAAAAAGACAGAAAAAATAACACAATCAAAAGAAATCAGTTAAAAGCCTCGTTGTCGCCTCAACCAAGACTCAAGACCAAAAGGCACAAAACCAAATGGACAATCTTTTAAACTACGACATTATTACCCTGATTTTATACTCGATAAAGGCCCACTGACAAAACACAAGCCCGTATCAAAATCAAAATTTTATTTTTTGTCATATTAGACGCAATTTATTTATTTTAATTGGTTTAAACCTGTTACACCGTTTGGTGGTGCAAGTAGAGAGACATATTTTATTTTTACTCATTCTAGCTCTCACTTAGAAAATGAAACTGTTGGATTCAGTGAAATACCGCCCGGTGGACACCATTTATAAGAAATCGCGCTGAGAAGGGCCACGATAAGACAAGCTCCCTTTCTTGATCGTACTGTCCTGGAAAGAAGAATCCTGCAGATTTACTGACTGGAGGAATATCTGCCAAATAACTGAACAAAAATAAACCATGATGTAATACCGAAATTGATTGCTTCAAAATCAACCTGCCTGGCCCCAACATAACGTAAGAAACAACTTAAAATTGAATGGACTAAAAGAGAGTTGAATTTGGGGCTTTAAAAACAACCGCACGACCTTGGATATCAGTGACTGAGCCTGAAGATTACAGCTCACCTGTGCGTTTATACCGAGTTACAGCCTGGCGTCTGCGTTACGTGAATAATGTAAGGGGGATCCAGATTAGAACGGGAGTGTTGACCTCCGAAGAATTGCTGGAGGAAGAGAAATACTAGATTAAGACGGTACAACGGAACGCTTTCAATACAAAGATTTCACAGCTGAGCGATCAAAAAAGCTTACCTCGGACATCTACCATAAAATATTTTTATCGGTTTCTTGTTCAAGATGTAATGTTACGACTTGGAGGACTACTACAGAACAGCGACGTACTATATTGCCAATGCCATCCCCTGATTCTTTCTTCGCAACTCTTCTTTTGAGGCAAGCACATCTCAAGTTGCTGCATGCCAGAGTTAGAGATACATTGACAAAAGTTCGAAAAACATACCGGGTAACAGGAGCGCGTCTGCTAATTAAGGCAATAATCGGACGTGGCACGCACTGCCAGCGGCATCAAAGAAGTGTAGCGACGGAAGTTACGGTCCCTCTTCCAGTGGATCGAATCTCTCAACCAGGGGCACTTGAAGTCATGAAAATAGATATCGCGGGATCGCTATTAGTGAGAGGACGCAGTTCCAGAACTAAGGCTTACATCACACTCTTCACGTGTGCAGTAACAAGATCTCTTCACTTGGAGCTAGTATCGGACATGACTACTCAGCGTTTTCTGCAAGCCTTCCGTCGTTTCGTGTCCAGACGCGGTATCAGCCGTTCTGTATATTCGGACCATGTACTTTCCGCCAAGAGGAGTGCAAAGGAACTGCGTGAATGCTGGACAGTTATAAAAGACGAAAAAGTACAAAACTATTTTGCGAATTCCACGATTCAACGGAAATTTATCCTTGAGCGCTCGCCCTGCTGGGAAATGTTTTTATGAGAGACTGGCGAGGTCTGTCAAGTATCCCTACGCAAGACAGTGGGTGGAAGTTGTACAAATTTGAAAGCCTGGAAACTATGTTGACAGAGTTCGAGACTGTGATAAACTCGAGATGACTGACTTATGTATATCACGAGCCACGTGAGGCGAAAGACTTAGCGCCCGCGTACTTTTTTTTCAAAATGGGAGGCGACTAGGCAAGTAGACACTTCCAGTAACGAGATACCAAAGTTCATCGGCGCTTTCTTTGTGGTCATACTGGCAGAAAATGCAACTACAGTTGGAGGAATTCTGGAAGAGATGGGTGAAAGTGTACCTCCTGGAACTAACAAATGCGAGTAAAACTGCAATCTCGCCGTCCTCAGTGGCAACATTTTGGCGATGTGGTGTGCTCATCTTTGACAAGGCTCAACCACGACTTCTGCGTGAAAATGGGAAAGGGCGAAGAAATTTTTCCTGGCCCTGACGGCAAGGTACGAGCTTGCTTCGAACTCCCAAACAACGCTCGAGCGGCCAATTCAACTGTGATGCCCCTTGGAACTCAATAATTAAACTAACTTCGTGCCGGGCAAATAAATGTATGCAAACGTAAAAAAGAAAGTGAGTGTAATGAAAACAGTGAAAGGAATCCCCGACTAACCATTTTTTCTTCTACCTTTGCTCAACACGCCGTAATAATTGTCCCTTCTTTCTACTCCGTCCTCCTCCCACAAATATTATTTCACAACAATAGTCACTGACAGCTTCAGAAGCGCAGGGCGCGGTTTATGACGTTCCCGTTTCTCGCTGCATGATTGGTTCTCGGGCATTCTTATCGGCAAGTGCTGCGACCTCATTGGTTGCGGAGCGATAATGAGATGCTCGGCACTCAGCGTACCCTGCGTTTCTCGAACTCTCGGTGACTGTGCGGGCAGAAACTGAGGGAGAGGAGGACATGCCGGGCTCTGGTTGGAACGACTAGAGGGTAGACGGGAAGCTAGATGCCTCTGTCTCCACTGCAGCGCCGTAGGAAATCGGGTTCGGACGAGAAAGCCAAACTCCAGACTCCGGGGTTCCGCGTTCAAACACGTTCGCCGAGTGGAGTAGAGGCAGAGGCAGCTGGCTTTAGGTCTACCCACTAATCATTCCGGCCAGAGCTCGGCGTTCTCACGTCCCCTCACGCTCACTCGTCTCCTCCTCTTCCTCAGCTTCCGCCCGCATAGCAATCCAATTTGATGCGAACTCCTTGGGAGCTTTTAGAGCGCAGCTCTTAGGCGCCTGTCTCCGCGTTGAGCGGCGTCGGAGTCGGCGTAACCGCGCGCGTTGCATTATGAGACGTCACAGTTTCCCTCTCTAAATTTAAAGGGGAAACTGAACTGGTGTTGAGGTAAGGGGCGACAGTTTTAGCGCTAAATTTAGCGGAGAAAATGAATTTGTTCATAGGTGACTCGATACGAAGTCAAGTGACGTCATTTTCCCCTTTAAATTTATCGGCAAAATTGAATTGGTGTTGAGGTCACGTGGCGTCAATTTCTCACCTAAGTTTAGCGGGGAAGCTGTGGGAGGAGGGGAGGGTAGGGAGGAGGAAGAGAGAGTACACAAGAGGAGGAGGGCAGGGTACGGAAAAGGAGGGGAGGGTGTGGAAAAGGAGGAGGGGAGGGTGCGGAGGAGGAGGAGGAAATACGGAAGAGGAGGAGGAGGAGGAAGATGACACGAAAGAGACGGAGGGTGCAGAACCAGTAGCGAGGAAAGTGATTTATATTTGTAAAAAATATATTTTTTTTTCTCAAAATGTTTTGCACGGTATATCGCACAATAAAAATACCTCAAAAGCTGCGCTCCCATTTCGCATTAGAGAGATTTGTAAACTTGTTTCATTTTTTATTTGACATCTAACCATCATGAAATAAAAAATCAGAATGCAAGGTTTTTTTTTTTTAAGCTTTACAAATTTGTTTAGAAAAAGCTACACTTATGCGGTTTGTTCAGGTGAGTTATACGGCCTGGGGGGCATAGTATATGGGGCTAATCATATCGATGAGTTGGCTAATTAAGTAAAAATTGTTAATTAACTGCTTAATTAGCGGAAACAGACATATGGTTCCAATTAGAAACTTGCTGTGCGTAGTCCAATACCCCTAAATCAGTAATTATAACAAAGACTTTAAGCGCGTGGGAAGCGGAGTAGTGCGCTTAAATTACCACTGGTAAAGAAGGTACAAAGCTGTGGCTCTCATAAGAGACGGGAAAATCGCGCGGGCGCTCTATCACAACTGCTAGCCTCGTACCTGCTCCACGAGTGGTGAGTTTAGTGCACTACTATGCTTCTCACGCGCTCAAAGTCTTCTGAAAATTACTGATTTAGTGGTTTTCGATAACGCTCAGCAAGTTTCTAATTGGAACCTTATGTCTATTTTAATTAATAAAATGTTAATTAACAAACTTGACTAAATGAGCTAACTGATCATTACAACTAGCTCCCTATTCTATGTCCCCCTGGCAGTAAAACTCACCTGCACAAACCGCATAAGTTTAGCTTTCATAACTTTCTTTAAAAACGAACCTTTAAATCTTAAAAAAAGACCAACACACAAACACACACACACACACACACACACACGCACACACACACACACACGCACACACACACACACACGCACACACACATACACACACAGTATGTATATATAAAGATCTTTTCTGTTTACATGCGAATGTTCTCATCGCCGCAATTCGAGCTGTACAGAGAGGTCAAGACATACGAGAATATTTAAAATTGTGGGTATATTGATACAGCTTGAGGTTAGTCTGCCTCAACGGGCGACTTTTGTCTTAGCTGTAGATGAGAAATTTGGCCAGTGCAGTTACCAGTACAACCGATAGCCTGGGGTCTTCAACGTGCACCACGCAGTCGTGATCCACGACCGCACGCCAGTACAATGCTCATCCAGATCGAAACGGGCAGGGATGGGGATTGAACCCAGGATCCTTGGGTTCTCCAGCGCGAGCTTCCGCTCCACATCAATGATTGCATAATTCTAAAAAACGATCTAGAAGAATTAACAAGCTGGTGTGAATCTTGGCTCATGACGATTAATCTGGATAAATCTAAAATTATGTCGTTCTCCAGATAAAAAAATAGTCACTCACACTTACTCTATTTCATCTTGTGAACTAGAACATGTAGCCACATTTAAATATGTAGGAGTGTTCGTTTCTGCAGACTTATCATGGAAGTGCCACGTCGACTATATCTGCTCTAAAGCAAATAGAACATTAGGATTTTTAAGACGACATCTTTATCTCGCAGACCGATATCTCAAACGTTTAGCATACACTACGTTAGTTCGGACGAAACTGGAATACGCGTCCATCATATGGAATCCTCATCAATTGTATCTCATTAACCAACTCGAAGCTGTCCACAATCCACAATCGCGCCACTCGTATTATTACTCGCGATTATTCTCGAAAAAGCATTTCCTGTCTAAAACAGTCCATATCTCTCCATACACTCGACACTCGTAGAAAAAACGAACGGCTTTCTTTTATGCACAGACTATACTACAACCCATGGTCCCCAAAAACATTAATTTTCCCGGCTCATCATATTTCCTCTCGCCTAGATCATCCATGTAAAGTCGAACCCATTTTCTCTAGAACTAACGCCTACAAATACTCACCTCTCCCTCTATGCATTTCTGAATGGAATAGCATGCCCTCAAGCCTGATGACGATACGTGACCTTAACCATTTTACGCAGGAGCTTGTTAAGTTGTTTGAGTAATCTCTGTATAATGATGCTTTCTCACTGTTCTCATTCAATGCTTTCCCCAATTTTTGTGAATTCTTGTGAATTTGATGTACCCCCCTGTAATGCCTCACATAGAGACCCTTAAGGTAATAAAATGAACTGAAATGAAATAAAAAAAAAAAAAAATGTGCTCCGAGCTGGTTACGCGAATGTTTATATATAGTGCGCAAAGCGCTTACAAATGCGATCTCGAGTTAAATCCGGCTACTTTGTTATGGCCTGTAGTTTAACGTTTTGCAATGCTATATGGCGAAGAAATGATCTTTATATGTGAGAGGAGAAAAAGTTACAGTAGGTTTCCCTGCAAACGAGTTGCGAAATGCAGGGAGTCATGTAACAAATTCGGTCACTCGCTTTTGTTTTTTATTGTGATGAGCGTTATGGAAGTTTGTGCTCCTTGACGAGAGATAAGGCAAATTAAACATTACAGGAGTCTCAATGGAGTGATGGGAAAGCATTGTGAAGCTGGCTAGGAGATCCTCTACATATTTAAAGCCTTATCGAGGTGAATATGTCTGTAGAGCTCATATTTGAACAACCTTTCTTTAATATAAACGAAGGTTATGAAAACTCTATTTTATCAAGCAGCGACAACTATGCTACATTTTAGGGACAACTATGCTGCATTTTATGGTCTTTGAGTATTTATATATTAGCTAAATTGTATTATAATGTTTCGTAATACTGATTTGATTGAATTTAGACTAGAAAAACAAAGTGTCACACTAATGTGAAATTAGGAAAAAAAGAAAAATTACTGACATACCGTATTGAACTGGATAACAACCATTATGTAGAAGTGCAGGTTTTGCTTGCTAAAATAATAAAAAAAAGAACAATAATGAACGTAAGTAGTAGCTTTTTTTTTCAATAGACATAGTTCGCACTGTGTGACCTGATCACTTATGTTCCGATTCTTGTGGCTCAACATGCAGAGATCGTAAATCTCATAGACGTGCTCTATCTACCAAAACACATTTTGGACAGATGTTTGGGATACTATATTTTTTTCCAGGAATGTGTTCTAAGATTTATATCTCTGCAAAGCGTTTTCCCCCGGGAGGGTCGAGGCATTTGTTACATGTTGGTTGCCTAGATAGCTTATTTGTCCTGACTTCTTTTTTCGTTTCTTGGTGAACACGAAAAAGCATTTGTCGACGAATGACTTCTTGAAACGTTTCGTTTTGTGGGGGAATGACCTCAGAACTAACCTTTACTCTAAATACTGTATGAGCTACAAGAAAGAGATTCGGCGCTTGGAGAACGAGGACCAAAGCCAATGCACTCAAAATGATAAAAAAAAGAGAAAAAAAACACACACACACATTTATATATTTATATATTTAGATGCTTGGTTCTTTGAGACACGCTCTTGCTCACTCAGACATACCAGGGGGAAACTAGCATCGCTCTCCATCCGGAGTAGGAGAATATAAATGAAATTTGGACGGTCTCGGGTCTTTTTTGAAGAGAAAATTAAGAAAAGAAACAAAAATGTTTCAATGAACATCGTTACGGCAATATTTTTTAAAATTACTTTGATTGTGAATCCCAGCTCTGAGAGGAAATGCGTGCATCGATATTTAAATACTGGGTTTATAAGTTACCTAAAAGACATCAGACATAAAGGGACGAGAGTTTCTCTCGTGGAAATCGCACATTCGGCTGTGTATTTGTAGACATTGATCCGCAAAAGCAAAAAATAAGACACCTTGAATTAATTGATGAAGTGAGCTGAACCCTTTTTGACGATTGTCGGTTGTTTGCGCGACCTAATCAGAGGTTAAGAAACGTATGTGTGCATGTATTTATTTATGCGGCGCTCGCTCTTTGCAACGAGCGTCTGCAAAACAGAAACGCCCCCCCCCCCCCCCCCCCCGCCCCTCCAAAAAAAAAAAAAAAAAGGAAGAGAATTTGGAGTATTGTTGCTGCTGGAGTCGCCGCACTGGCGTTCCTTGTAGTTAATGGGCTGAAACAGCTCGTCAGATCTCCCGAGACTCGTGCCGTTGAGAACTTCATGAAGTCTCTCCTGAAGCTTGTCTGCCCGTCTTCTTTCCGTCTGGAACTGCGTCTTCAACTCCTTCACCGTAGACAATCCTCTATTGTCCTGCATCTTGCATTCCTCGATGTTGTCCTGTGCTCTTGCTGCAGCTTCTTTGCTTTCTCTCGAAATTGCACTTCTGGTTGTTTGACATCTCCAGCTGAATGGTGAGATCCTTTACGGCATCGTCCAGCTGCGGCTTGAGCTTGGTGTAGCCGTCCGAACGTTGCCTTGCTTTGCACTGCTTCAGGGCATCTTTGGACTCCTCGATGGCTTTCTGTAGCATGTACACGCGTTCCCGCGCCTCAGCCTTGAGCTGAAGCACCTTATCCTTCATAGAAGGCAGCAGACACTTGTACAGAGTCAGCGCCGCTCCGTTCTCTATCACCTTCGCCGCACGCTCCTGCTCAACAAGAAGTGCTTCGTTCGACAAGTGTAGCTTCTCCTCAAACTCCTGCCACATTTTCTCCGAGGCCTACCTCTGTTTCTCCTCTTCCTCCAGCAAAGTATGCCCCCATCTCATCTACCAACGCCTTCCTCTTCTTCGCCACCTTGTTTGCCTCTGAAGCAGCAATGGCGGTACTTCGGGAAGCATCTTCTAAACCATGAATGGTGTTGTGCATTGAAGTTATTTCGCCTGCCATTTGCTCGTTCACCCTAAGCAGAGCCTCCCGCTCCTTGTCGGAGTAGTCGATCTGTTGGCACGAGTCTCGCAACAGCGTCTCCAGCAATGCCTTTTCGGCGAGGGTTACAGGTGGATCGCCCACCAAGCCTCGAGCCTCCGCTTCGCGCACGCCACAAAATTGGTTTCTTCTGTAAATCCAAGAGCTTTCTCAATGCCAGTATCGACACCTGCTACAGGTTCCAGTGCTGGACACTCGAGAAGCAAATGTTGTAAAGTTTCGCCCGCATCACCACATGCACTGCACAGCACGTCCGTTACGTTGGTGTCATATCTTCTTCTGTATAGACGGGTACGCAAGGCACCACCGCGGGCCTTGGCGAGGAGTCGACTTCCCAACGTATTTCCACACCAGTGGGTAAAAGCGATGTCGGTCTTGTAAGACGCGTAGAGGTGCATAGTTAAATGTTCTTGCATGTATGCCCTCCAGCGTCTGCCTCGGCAGTCTTTATCTGCACTCTAACCTTGGCTACCCAGCCTTTCTTTGTAGATGGCTCGCCGGTCATTGAGAAGGCACCATACTTTGTTCCAAGTCGAATGACTCGGCGCCTCCACGTTGCGTGTACGTTTTTTAGGTGTAGGTATAAGAAAATTCTTTCCCAGCACGTAAAGGCGACACCTAGCGGCCGGCGTATTAACTACGCTCGGTGGGGTCGGATGAGTTAATGTATGAATACGTACAGGCACATTTTTTTTAATAGGGTGGTGGTTCGCGCCACCATGGTCCAACTAATTTCGTGGAGTTCGTTCTCATTTCACCCTAATTTGTAATTCAATAAAGCTAAGGTAAAATGATCCTCCCGAATCATCTAATTGAAATTTTCAGACTTTTTTAATGCTTTTTCTGGCAGCAGAATGGGAACTTTGCGATTATAGCGACGCAAGAGAGAACGAGCTATCGATACGGCGTTTGGCAGTGATAATGGATACTGGGTACTGGAGTTTCAAAATGGGTTTCCTAACATGCTCTATTCTATAATGTACAATATAAATGATTGGCATCATTTCATCGCTAAATGTACTGGGTCTTGAGGTCACGGGACGTTAATTTTCCCGCTAAATCTAGCGGGGAAGCTGAATTGGTGTATAGGTGACGTGACATCGAATCATGTGACGTTATTTTCCCGCTAAATTTAGCGAGGAAATCGAATTGGTGCTGAGATTACGGGACGTTAATTATCCCGCAAAATCTAGCGGGGAAACTGAATTTATGCATAAGTCACGTGACGCCAGGTCATGTGACGTCCTTTTCCCCGGTAAATTTAGCGGGGAAAATAAACGGCCAGAGACATTCGTCAAAGTGGCCTGAAAATCGTAAGAAAGCTAATCGGACAGAAAAAAAAAAAGAAGACGTTTACGATTCCCTGTAATGCCGAATTAGAGCGCAGTTCTTAAGGAGGAGAGCTAAGGGAGGGCACGGAAAAGAGGGTGTTCCCCTCCTCCTCTCCTCTTCTTCTGCTCCCGTACCATTTAGCTGGAAATTTTCGCTAAATGTATCACTAAATCTAGCGGGAAAATTTTTCCTCTAAATTTAATGGGGAATTTTTTCAGCTAACTTTTTCCCGCTAAATTTAGCAGAGAAAGTTTTTTCGCTAAATTTAGCGGGGAATTTTTTCCGCTAATTTTAGCGGTTAAAATTTTCTGCGAAGCAACGGAAAACTTTTCCGCTAAATTTAGCGCAAAAATTTCCCCACTAAATGTAGTGAAGACATTTCTTAGCTAAATTCAGCGAAAAAATGTTTCGTTAAATTTAGCGGCCAGTTTTCCCCGCTAAATTTAGGGCAAAAATATTCTTGCTAAATTTAGTGCAAAACGTTTCCTGCTAAATTTAGAGCGAAAATCTCCCCCATAAATTTCGTGGAAAATTGTTCCACTTTTTCGGTTAAATTTAGCGGAATAGTGTTTCCGAAAATTTTAGCGCGAAACTTTCAGCGCTAAATTTAGCGGGAAAGTTTTTGCGCTAAATTTAGTGGAGAAAGTTTTCGCTAAACTTAGCGGAAACATTTTTCCACTAAATTTAGCCGGAAATTTTTTCCGATAAATTTATCAGGGAAATTTTTCCTCTAAATTTAGCGAGTAAACTTCCGCGCTAAATATAGCGGTGAAATGTTTCTGCTAAATTTAGCGGGGAAGCGGATGAGGGTGTTCCCCTCATCCGCTTCCAAACAACGCGAAAAGTGCTACGCCACGGCTTCCGCAGTCGTTCCGTGCGGGTTTAACTCAAGACTAAACCAATCAAGCCCAGAGAATGCTTTTCGACCTTGCGAGTACACTCTGCGCGTATCGGTTTGAGTGTTTTCTAAACATTCAACGCCTTCCGACCAATAGCAAAACTAAGTATAGCATCTTATGAACAAAGACGACAGAAAAAATAACACACTTAACACAAAGGGACGACGGACACCGCTTCTTTCAACTCGCAACAACACAGATACAGTGAATCTCCTAGCGGAGTATTTTTGAACCCATCCTTGCCCAGAAGAAAGAAAAAGAAATTGAAAAAGAGAAAGAAAGTGACATAGTAAGCACAGGATAAACGGGGACTGAACACTTTTTCTGTCCCCGTTTATCCTGTATTTATGTTATCACTTTCTCTTTCTTTTTCTATTTCTATTTCTTTTTCTTTCTTCTCGGCAGGCGTGGTATCTAGGAGATTCATTGTATCTGTGTTGCTGCGAGTTGAAAGAAGTGGTGTCCGTCGGTCCTTTTGTTTTAAGTGTGTTATTCTTTCTGCCGTCTTTGTCCAATAACCAACACGCTCCCAAGTTTATATAGATACTACGAAGTCCGCGATATGACATTAAGGATGACATTCCATGCCCTTACACCACGCTCATGACCATATGGCAGGCTTCATTGTTAGGTCTAATAATTCCAGGCCCCATCGTAGGCCGTGCTCTTTTTTGTAATTCGCAGTGATTGGCTCTTTTAATGCCCTGTGGGAAAGTAGGGTGATGAATAACTGTTGCCTTCTAGTCTAAAGTTTTTATTCAGTGATGCACTTGGAAGGGTGTTATAATCAAATGAAAGTTTAATATCTCCTCTTTTCCAGGAGCCCTTAACTCCTGTTAATCGCTTCTCTTTCGCAGGAGTTCCAGTTCCAGGAAGGTTTGCCTCAATCACCTTACGGCTCGGGCACCGGAGTTCTGGCAATTTTCGATAATAAAGGAACATCTTAAAGGTACACGGTTTTCGCCCGACGACGAGGTTAGCAATGCAGTGTGCCGCTGATGTTGTCAAAGACTAGTGCACCGGTAGCTGAAGTGCATAGTTGGCGATGGGAACAATGTTGAAAGGTTGCGTGCTGCTGGAAAAAAGGAGACTCCAAACTTTCATTCTAGTGTGAAATCTTCTCCTTCCATCACATAGTAAAACAGTTACAACCTAGAAAACAAAGCTTACATAAATGCGGAAGAATGCGATGAGCGTGCGTATGCGATTCAGCTGTGAAGGTTTGCCAGGCACTTTACGTAAAAACCCAATATAACTCCTTACTTTTCGTTTCGGACGCTCTCGATCATTTCTTCTACTTACGACATCCTGCTATCTTTGTTCTTGCATATTGAAGTAACGAAAATAATTACGTATCGGTTTCTGAAATTGAGCACCGTGAAATTGTTTGAACGGTTTGGTATGTTGCAGATTGTAAAATAAGCTTTTGAATTTTGAGTTATTGTTAGATTTTTTAGCTCCCTATTAAATATGTGGGCACAAACAACGTTCGGGATAAATAGCTTTCTATTTTGGTCAGGCAGCTCATTCCGCGGCGCTCGAAGACAATAAATAGCTGTTTCTAAGAAAATTATACGTTCATGCCTTATGGGGCTATATGTTAGATCAATTGTCCTTTAGCCATATGCCATCTGAACGATTGGCGAATGAGCTTGCGAAACTGAATCTGAGCGTTGTTCCTGGCGCGCGCTGGTTGAAAAATTCAACGGCTGCCTTTATTTATTTTAATTTAATTTTATTTTATTTTATTACATCAATGGCCGTTTGAGGGAGGTATTGCATAAGGTCGTTGTAAAATTATTTTCTATAAGTAAGCAACAACAAAATAACACTGCAAGAAGGAACAAGAAGAAGTAAAGGTCAGTAGTTATAATTGTATAAACATTATTCAAACGCTTTAGAAATCTCAAGCGAAAAACATTTCAATCTCTACTAATCGCCAAGCTTGGGGATATGCTATTTCAATCTGATATGCATAATGGGAGTGGTGAGCCTTTGAATAAGTCCGTTTTGCAAAATATGGGTTCAACTTTGCAGGGGTAATAGGGACGAGAGGAAATACGGTGGGCCGGAGAAATAAAGGTTCGGGGTGACCCAAAGGCCGTATAGTAATCTGTGCATGAAAGAAAGTTTCTCTATATTTCTTCGAGTGTCGAGAGTTTGCACGCACATGGATTGTTTTAAAGAAGATATGTTACTTACAGAGAAGTAACGAGTGAAAAAACGAGCAGCACGATTTTGGACAGCTTCCAGTTTGTTATAAAATAGCTTTGGTGAGGGTTCCATATCACTGATGCATACTCCAGCTTAGTTCTTGCTAGTGTAATGTAAGCTAAACTTCTAACAAAGAATTTCACTAGAAAATAAAGCCTTCTTTAAAATGCTGGTGCTTTGTTAGCTTTAGAACAGATGTAGTTGACGTGCTAGAGGTTCACCCTTAAATATTCAAATTCGTTCACCCGCTAAATGTCCCTAGATAAAATGAAATATGAAAAATCAAATTTGTTTTGTTTGTTTGAGAAGGGAAATATTTCATATTTATCCGGGTTGATGTTCATGCGCCATGAATGACACCAAGTTGTTAAGGCTTCTAGATCTTGTTGCGAGGTTATGCAGTGATGAATGGAATTATTATTTCGATAAAGCAAAGGATCGCTAGCACACAGTCGGACGGTAGAGGATAAAAAACAAAACAATATCAGCTATATATATATTATGAAAATTATCGGACAAGAACAGAACACCGAGGGACGCCAGAGATGACATTCAGGGGAGGGGAAGTGGCATTATCGACGATCACAGATTGAGAGCGATGTGAAAGGAAACCTTGAATCCAGAAGACAAGGTTACTGTTGACGCTTATGAATGTGAGTTTGGATATTAATCTGTTATTAGAGACCCTGTCAAAGGCGTTTTGAAAACGCTGTAATGATCGCGTCTGTTTGTTTGGAAGAATGCATATTAGTCTGTGGATCATTGGTAAGTTCAAATAGTTATTAATACAATAAAGGTTCTAAGGAAGTCCTGGCTGATTAGTGAACAAGTTGTTGCTATCAAGATGTGAGATTATGTTGTCGAAGACAATATGCTTTAAAAGTTTACCCCGCAGGGGACACCCGTGAAATCAGGTGTTTGGTGAGTGGCGTCACCACGGACCCCGAGCCATGCGGGTCCGCCCGCCCCTGTCTGGCTGTGCGTGGCTTTCCCGTGAAAAGGGCTTCCTGGTGGTTCAGTCGAGCCCGGAGTGGGTTTGGACCCTTCGGGGCCCCCCGGGCGAGGCAACACACCACTTCGGCCCTCGCTTCCCGTAGACGGGTGTCCTGGCATGGCCCGAACAGGATGATTCAGTCATACAACACTTGTACTCTCTCCTTCTTTCTCTCACCCTTGTCTTCTCTTTCTTTCCACTCTTCTCATCTCTCTTCTTTCCTTTTTCAACTCCTTTGGTGGCAAGAGCTAACCTTGGGTGGCGACAGAACTCGGTTATAGCGTCCACACTCGGTTATAGCGTCCTAGTAGCACTGGTATGGTAACATACTCAGACAAGCCAGACCTGTTATGAGATGTTACCTATCCCCTCGTTGGACTCGGTGATGGGTGGGGCGCTACAGATGCCGAAGATCCTGCCCTTCATATGGCGCCCCTCCTCTATAAACCCGGTTCAAGGCAGGCTTCCAAGAGGCCTGGCCCTGAGCCCCAAGTCATTGGAAAAGCCCCTGAAATGGGAAAACTTACAAAGGTTTTTGTTATTCACTCGAAGCTAGAAGACATACCAGTGTCTAAGTTGTTCCCCTTTGTGGTAGCCAAGGTGCTAGAAAACTTCATTGGGTTTTCATAGAAAGTAAAAAAGCTCCACTCCGGCGACCTTCTCGTTGTAGTTAACTCGAAAGTTCAAAGTGAGGCACTCTCCAAGATGACCAGCATAGTCGACGTCGAAGTGTCCACTAGTCCTCACCGGACGCTCAACACGCTCCGTGGAGTCCTCTCTGAAGACGACTTCCTCGATGCTAGAGTGGAAGAAATTCTGGAAGGACTGAAAGATACCGGAGTTGTCCCCGTTAAACGTATTATGTTCCGGAAGGATGGCGAAGAAACCCCATCAAAGCACGTGATTTTGACCTTTGAGAGACACACCCTCCCTGAAACTGTGAAGGCGGGCTATCTTCAGTGTCGCATCCGTCCCTATGTCCCCAACCCGCAACGGTGCTTCTGTTGCCAGCGCTTTGGGCATGGGTCACGCAGTTGCCAAGTGAAAGAAACTTGTGCGAAATGTGGAAGCCAGGAACATGTTGCTGACATCTGCGAGGCAGCGACCCGCTGTAGTAACTGCAGTGGGCCCCACCCAGCTTGCTCCTGCACCTGTCCCCTTTGGCGTCAAGCAAAAAAAAATTTTTCCTAAAGGCAAAGGAGAATATCTCCTACTTGGAAGCAAAGAAGAAGCTGTCCTTCCTCTCAAAGGGAGGTTACGCTGAGCTGGTGCGCAGGGGCCCTGCACCACGCTTGGACACTAGGGCCACCCAGGTCTCTCCTCAGATTTTGGCGGCTGACCTAAGGGCCCCATGCCCTCCACAGGAGGAGCACGCTGCTCCCTTGGGCAAGGACGGGCCGGCAATAGCCGTGCCCGCCTTCCCCTTTAAGACTGTGGAGCAGGGTCAGCTGGCTCCCTTTTCTCGCGGGAAGGGCGCCTTAGCCGCTTCCTCTGCTCAGGACAGGCCAGCACCGGCTGCACCTGTCAACACTGGCCGCTCTCCTAAGGAGGAGAAGAAGCGAGGCCCTCGGCCTCAGTGTCTGGAGAGGCAGCCAGCAACCAAGGAGCTGCGTGGGTCGCATGCAGCTTCCCAGTCGGGAAAAGAGGTGGAACAGATGGAGGGGGTAGAACCCCTCCCCAGTACATTAACCACCCTTCCGCCTAGTTCAGGTCGTAGCGGCAGATTGGGGCACCGTGGCACAGACCCTCCGGGGCCAGCAGGCAAGTCTGCCTGCGGGGTTCAGGAGTACACTGGCACTGCCTTGTCTGCCCCCTCATTGACTCCGGGTTCTGACCATGACGAGATGGAGTGGCAAACTACGAAGAAACAAAAATTATAAAAAAACTAGTAACTCCTTTAAAATGAAGCTACTGACTCACTTTTCCATGTTCTCAGGTTTTTGTCCCTAAAATGTCTTCAATACTCATACAATGGAACTGTAATGGCCTTCTAAGAGACCTGAACGATGTAGAGCATTTTCTGGAGGAGTACAAGCCACGAGCGCTGTGCTTGCAAGAGACTCATTTGAGTCCCAGCCGTACCAATTTCCTCAGACGTTACCAGGTTCGGAAGGATCGTCTGAGCTCTCTCAGTTCCTCTGAGGGAGTTGAGGTGGTTCTCCCGAGAGAAGTTCCCTGCACAAAAGCTCCACTGTCCACACCACTTGAAGCAGTGGCTGTTCGGTCCATGCACCATAAGGCTCTTACAGTATGCTCTTTCTATTTGCCACCTTTTTTTACTTTGAAATTTTTAGATTTTAACTCGCTGTTAGAGCAGCTTCCTGAGCTTTTCCTTATGCTGTGCAATTTTAATTGTCACAACCCTTTACGGGAGAGCAGACGTCAGGATGTCAGAGGAAAAACAGTTGAGTCAGTCTGAACCACACGAAGTCTTTGTCTTTTCAATACGGGCCAGCCAACCTATTTTAGTCCATCATCTTTCTCATCAACATCCATCAACCTTTCAATTGGTTCTTCTGCTTTACTTCCAGATTTTTCCTGGAGTGTGGATTCCAATCCATGTGGAAATGATCATTTTCCTACTTTGTCAACCTGCACTGTAGCGCCTTCTTTAATTCATAGATCGAAGCTTGACAAGGCTGATTGGGGCTTTCTCAAGCAAGCATCGTTTTTGGCATATTCTCGTCTGGATAGGCTCACAATTGACGAACTCAATCATCTTTTAACCAAGCCCATCACAGTAGCAGCGAAGTTGTCCATCCCGCAGACATCTCAATTTCTCCTTAGGAGGCCAAAGCGTTGGTAAAATTCGGAATGTGAAGAGACACGCAAAAAACAAAATCAGGCTTGGGATATTTTGAGACGATACCCCACTAGAGACAACCTCATATCCTTTCGGAAAATGAAGGCCTGTGCAGGCTACGTCCGAAGAAAAGCCAAGCGGGAAAGTTGGCATGGCTATGTTTCTACAATAAATAGCAGTACCTCACTTAAGGAGGTCTGGGATCGAACACACAAGATCAGTGGTTCCTATCATGCATTTGAAATCCCCCTGCTTTCTAGGAATGGAACATGTCTGGACACACTCGAGGAACAAGCTGATATTTTTGGAGAACATTTTGAGCATGTATCCGGTTCACATTATTATTTATCGACTTTTCTTCAACACAAACTGAAGGCCGAGAGCAATGCCTTGAAAACCTCATGGGGTGAACAGGGGAGATATAATGCTACGTTAGCTTGCACGAGCTCCTCGCTGTTCTTCATAACACAAAGCCCTCAGCTCCTGGACCAGATGGTTTACATTATTCAATGCTACAGCATCTCCATCCTTCTACACTCGATGTGATTTTTATATATTTATGGCCGCATATGGCAGAGGGGCTGTTTTCTTTCATCTTCGATGGTAGCACATGTCCTACCACTTTTGAAAGCTGGTAAGGATGCTTCTTGTGTTTCCAGTAATAGGCCCATTGCTCTTACCAGCGGTGTCCGTAAGACACTGGAGCGAATAATTAATCGTAGACTTATGTACTATCTGAAGAATGGTAAGCTGCTCGACAAATTCCAGTGAGGCTATCGTTCATCAAGGTCTACAGTCGACTACTTAGTCCGTCTCGAAACTGTTGTGCCTGAGGCCTTTGCACACGGGCCAGCACTGCCTCTTTGTGTTCTTCGATCTCGAGAAAGCGTACGACGCGGCTTGGCGCTATGGCGTTTTGAGGGACCTGTTTGATCTCGGAGTACGTGGTCGCATACTTCAAGCGATTAAGAGCTATATACAGGAGGCGCACCTTTCGAGCCCAGTTGAGAAACACACTGTCCCGTGAATTTCTGCAGGAAAATGAAGTGCCGCAGGGTGGGGTGCTAAGTGTCACCTTGTTTATAGTTAAAATAAACTCCATTGCATCTGTAATCCCTCCGTCGGTTCAGTATTCGCTTTACGTCGATGATCTACAAATTTCAGCTTCCTCCTGTAACCTCTCAGTCTGTGAACGCAGGGCTCAGCTAGGAATTAACAAGCTTACTAAGGGGGCTGACAGTAATGGGTTTAAGTTCTCTCCTGAAAAGACTGCATGTATTTGCTTCACCCGAAAACGTGGAATCCTTCTTGAACCGTCCCTAAAAATCTACAATATTAATGTTAGTGTCGAACCACAGCACAAATTTTCGGGTCTCACGTTTGATAGTAAATTTAATTTTAATGCTCATGTAAAAATCCTGAAACTGAAAACTCGCAGGTCTCTCAATATCCCTAAAGTTCTCTCGCACCGGTCTTGGGGCTCAGATCGATTGTGCTTCCTGCGGATCTATCGCTCTTTGGTACGCTCCCGACTAGACTATGGCTGCTTTGTTTATGGGTCTGCCAGACAGTCTCTGCTCAAGATGCTGGATCCCATTCAACATCTTGAGCTACGTTTGGCTACAGGTGTATTTCGTACATCCCTTTATGCCCAGTTTATATGCAGACGCTAATGAGTGTAGCCTCGAAAGACGTAGATTCGCATTGGGCATGATGTACTCTCTTCGCACCCGATCTGTCCTCCAGCACCCCACTCGAGGAGTTGTTAAAAAACACGCTCAGAACGACTTTTTCTTGCAAACCCTAGCGTGATCCCTCCTTTCCGCATGCGAGTGAAGACCTTTGCTGAGTCTGTCGGATAATATGTGGCATTCCAGGTAGTCGAATTTCCTGGCTTCATGCCACCTTGGGAACACACTGACATACACCTCAACCTGTCTCTTGCACAGTGTAACAAGAAAAGCACTCAAATTGCTGTGTTTCTGCAAGAAGTTTGAGCTCGTTCAATTGTATGAAGATCATACAAAGTTCTATACAGATAGAACAAAAACTGAGACCTTTGTTTGGCTGCTGTGTCATTGGCTCTTCAGTGCAAGTTGTAAGGCGGATAAATACTGCCACTACCATTCTGACAGCGGAGCTTTATGGCCTCCTGATGGCTACGGAACACATAGCTCGCCACAGGATACCCCAGGCAGTGGTTTTCACGGACTCTCTTAGTGCACTGCAAGCCATCTCTTCACTGCTACCTAGAAGAAGCTCCCTTGTTGTTAAAGTCCAGAACAAAATTGTTGTGGCATCTAAAGAGCATTGCACCATTGTCTTTTGTTGGATTCCCAGCCACGTTGGTATCCCAGGCAATAAGGCGGCCGACCCTGCTGCCCGCACAAGCGTCAGCAGAGAGGTACACATAGAAGGGATCCCTAACATGGACTATCGCCCTTCTGTAAGGTCTCTCAATAGAGCACAATGCCAAGCCGAGTGGAATGAAGAAATATACAACAAGCCAACCCTAAGTGAATCAGCGAGCAGTTTTATGAAGTAATACTGTGTCGTTTGCTTATTGGCCACACGCATTTGACTCATGGTTACCTCCTCCGTGGGGAGGATGCTCCTTTGTATGAACAATGTGATGAACCTCTAAGCGTTCTCCATTTTCTAATCGAGTGCCCTTTCTATGAACGTGAAAGCCAATCTCATTTTGCACAGTTGTACAGAAAGCACATTCCCTTAACCCGATGTTGTTATTGAGTGAGGAACCATTCTTGACTCACAGCAGGTTTTTGAGTTTTTGGATGCTAATAGTCTTCTACGTAAATTGTGAACTTCAAAGCTTCACCCTTATGCCCATTATTCTTTGTGACATAATCCGGTTTCATGTCTAATTCCTTTATTTCTAACCCTGACCACTAGAGGCCTTTCTTCTTGCTTACTCTCAAAGTACTAGTTTCCTTCTTTGGCGCTCTTTGGCCTCAGCAGCCCTTGCGCCATAAAAACCCAGTCCAAACCCAAAATCCGCAAAAGTTTACATAAAACACTCTTCAATAATATGAGCTTGTCATTAGTTAGTTCGATCCCTTGATTTTTAGGCGTGCCCGTCTTTCAGGGGCATCAAAAAAGGAGGAAACAGTTAAGAAACCTAAGTGGGTAGCAGAAGGAAACCAGAACAAAGAGGCGAATAAAGGTGCCCAAAGCTTTCAGAAACGATTTCATGCAACATCCGTGTGGGCTGCTACTGAAAATTACGATGCCTGTTACCGGAAGCATCTTAGGCTGACAACTTTAAAGCGACGTGGAAACATGCGACTGCAGCAACACGTTCCCATAAATATAGGTATGTTATGTGCCGCTAACATAATGTGAGCATATATATTATGGGCGGGAGGAGTGAACAATTCATGAAGGTTCAATGAAATACGCGTGCGTGTGTCAAAAACACAAAATCTCGGCACAGGTATGGAAGAAGTCTTGTTTTGCTTTTCCCGGAGTTAGTCCACGCTGGTTGAGAATACGTTCAAGGCTGCTCGACACTGTCGAAGGAAACTCATCAACTAAACAAGAGAGAAAAAACTGTGTTTCGGAATTTATTTTGTCAATCGCGTATTCGGCCAACTGCGGCAGGAGGAAAGGTATCGCCTTGTTTGTCGGAGCACCTGCGAGATACAATAACCACAACCACACGCCTCGACGTTAGGCAGGGGCAGACCATAAATACACCAGGTATATAGCGCGAGAGAAGAGAAACCAATTTATCGACGTCCAAGATTGGATCTCCGGTATCGAATTCGAGGGTTCGTGTGTTGACTGGAACCCACGCGTCGGGCGAAGGTGGACGACGAGAAGTATTGTAAGCTATAGGCAAGCTCTGCGCCGTCTTCATTCTGTCTTGGGGCGTCCTTTCCCCTATGCCTAGTGATCTAGCCTGCTATTCGCTCCTTGCTTTTTGTTGTCCGAGGGTTGGGGGTGAGGGTGTGTGTGTGTGTGTGTGTGTCGGGGGGAGGGGGGTGTACGCCGTTTTTGTGCGGCAGTCTTGTTGACTTCTAGACGCACTTATGGAATCCGTCTGCCTCCGGAGAAGAAGCCAGCGATGATCTTTGGAGGCGCGAAGCGTAATGCAATATACATGTTGCTTGTTTCAAAGCATGCGTAACCTCGCTTATGTTTTAAAGGTAGCAGTCGTAAGGCAGCGTTTGGTGCCTTGAGCTTGTAAACAAAAGGTGTTCTAAATATGTTTTGTTTACAAATGTCTATTAAGTTTCACATAATACTTGTTAATTCCTCCTAAAATATTTTGTTACTTTTTTATGCACACCAAGCTGAAAAATGTAGGGGACAGAGACCTGTGAAGCCGCATTATTGCAGCTTTTAGAATAGTAGTTTTATGGCGCCAACCAAGCCCAGGAGCCGCGTAAGCACGAAGTGTGTAGGTCTGTCACTACGTAACTACTAAGCGATCTTGAAAACAAAATCGGCAACCGGTGCCAGGAATGAAACCCCTGTCACCGGCGTGGAAGCCGAATGCGCTGATGACTGAGCTACGAACCTAGCGCGCAGAAACGAGAGGAGCAGAAGCAGGTGGTGTGAAAAAGCGCGTGCGAAGCGGAGAGGGGTGGGAAAAGGGGAATGAATATAGGAGAGGAAATTTCGGATAGGAAGAGCGCGCGAAACGAGGAATAATGAAATGGGCAGAAAAGCGCGCTTCCAATCTCTTGGTGACCCAGAAAATTCAGCGCAATGGCTTTGCTTCCAAGTGGTGCTAGTGCTAAAAAGAAGCGCGCGCAAAGTAAAAAAGGAAAAAAAAAAGAATGGTACGATGTAATTTGCTTCTTGAGAAAACACTGCCCTAGCCACCACCTGAATTAAGGGCACCGTGCACCCAGCCCAGGCACAGAAACACTAAGGGTCATCATGCCAAAGGCACCACCCAAACGAAGAGCACCACCCGCCCTGTTAGCAGTACATGTGCGCTACCAAAAGTGCGCGACAAATGCGTGGTCGAAGTTCGCGATTGGTCAAGTCATAGCTGCCTGTATATTGATAATGCCTGTCCAATGCCCTTTTCCCGGCGAGTAAAATCCTGTTAATCACAGCGAGAGAAAGCCTGATCATGACGCCACGAACGGAAACCATAAAAGGGCGCCAGCGCAACATCTCGACGCTAATAAAGCTACCGCATTTAAACGCGTAGAACAAAACCTAACATGCAGGAAATGTTGTTCCCTGTCGTCCCCCCCTTCTGTACTCTGGATGTAAAAATAAACATTCAATTCAATCGAAAGAATGCGAGGTGTTCAGCGACGGCTGCTTGAAGCCCACTTGAATGGATCCGGTATTGTCACTGACAGCTTAAGAATCGCAGGGCGTGGCTGGTCCGGCGCATCTCATTATCGCTCCACAGCCAATGAGATTGCAGTATTAGCTGATCAGAACGCCCAACATCCAATCACGAAGCAAGATGCGTAAACATTTCGCCGTGCCTTTCTTACGCGCTGAGTGACTATGCGAACACAAAAAGATGATACGCGGGTCTGATATCAAATTAACGCTAAGTGCTGATGCAACGTGCCAGTTGGAAGCAGCTTGTAGGGCTATACGAGCGCGTGCCCATAGCCTTGGCTGTATTTGGTATAGTTTTTTGGGCATTCTGCCTATACCTGCTTTGTGTCCAACAAAGAATGGTTAGATGACCCGTAGGCAAGAAATAATTAGATCCAAACCACCTAAGTTGGTACCCGGTGTTGCTGTGGCGGAGAAGGGAATCATGCTCAGAACGATACGATGGAACATTCGACTGGTCGCTTTCTAGAGTGTTGGAGCGTTCAGAAAAGCCGAGGTGCCATTATCATTGGGTGACGTATACAGGGAGAGGCCCTATGGACCGGCACATTTGGCACGCCTTGCGAAGCTCGAATTCCAAGTGTATATACATACCTAAAATTTGGCACGCGAACGTCATTTCGCGCAAAAAGCATTACGACTATTTTTTCGAGAGCTCTAGTCGGAGGTGATGAAATATCGAAATAAAACAAAAACTGAAGCCGTGCATTTCTTATGCCCCGTACCAGCTTGTTCATCGTCTACCCACTGGTTTGCTAGCTGACTCCCAGGTCGTTTGTTAAACGAATAAACGCTGAGAACGCCATACTAGAGGCTGGCCACGGGCAGGATAATCGCGATAAGTCATATTTCACCAAACTATTTGACCGATGACCATCTGGTAGCGATTAAGCTCGCAAACGAGTTTGCAGACATCGATCATTCGGCATAGAAAAAGACAATACATGGCCGACGTTTTTGCTATATGTTTTATATTTCATCACCTCTAGGTGACGAAATGCAGATAGAGATCATTCTTTGTTGCGAAACGACGTTTGCGTGCCGAGTATCGGGTAAGTTTAGCACTAGAATTTTGCAAAGCGTGCCGAATGTGCTGGTCTCCAGGGTCGCTCCCTATACTATAGAAACAGAATGAAACGGGAATGCCGGGAAGCGTGGCTTTCGCTACGTGCTGCGCCACCTGGGGGATAATTAAAGTGCGGAGGGAAGAGGGGCTGCGGGGGTGTGCATGATCGAGTAAGCGCACTCTATCTCAGCCCCCTCTTTATCCTTCAGTTTGATTGGCCTCCAGATAGCGCAGTTTGTATCGAAGGCCACATGTTCTGATGTTCGCGTTTCGTTTTCTTCCGGTAGTACAGGGAGTTTTCGAGAAAAGAGCACCGTGCTTTTGATCCCAGAAAAATAAACTATACACCGCAGAAAGCCCCAAACTCATTCAGAACGTGCCGCTAGTGGTTGGCATGGAACGCGAAAGTTTCATAGTATAACGTTACCTGACTCAAAAAATAATTGAGAAGAACGAAATTTCTTTATGTGCCGACGTCCAGCTAATCCTAATATCGTCAAAACATGAATTTACAATGTGGACGCTTGTGGAATTCATAACAGTAAAAAAATTATTGTCAGTAAAAACGTTGTTCTTTAAGATATTCGACAGGCTCCCACAACGTAAATTTTTGGTTTGATAGATATTGTGCTAAGGTGGACGTCGGTTCATAGATATATTTTAATTTTTTTTAAATTATCTTTCGACCCAGATGGCGTCATATTCTCAATCTTTCGCTTTCTATTCCAAAAGCTTGCGTGATATTCTCACTGAGGTTAAGCTTTTTGTGCAATGTATAATTTATTTACCCGGGCCTTAATACACGGTCCTTTTTTCTCTGAAACTCCCTGTATACATCGTAAAGGTCATGGTAAACAGTCGCGTATTGTACTGGCTGAATTGCGGGCCCATCTACTGAGTAGATGCCGGATGTTATTTCAATGCAGACTGACTTTCCGGAGTCTAAACGTGCACACAACGCATTAAAAAAAGTTAGAAAGATCCAGAGAAAGTTTTGGACCGGTAGCCACAAAGCCCCTCGGTTTCCAGAGAGCAGATTAAAAACTGCGCCCCGGGGGCCATTGAAACGTGACGAGCGTTGAGGCACGTAATAAACCGTATGCCGTTCATCCTCCCGTTGTTCCAATTGCCGTTGATCTATTGGGAGATCAAAGCGCTTGCCTTTGAACTTTGGGATTCAATAAAACAAATTACCAAAGAGCATATTGATTTCACAGCATTGTGGAGCTTTCTGACTTCCCTGCTAAAAGTTTGAACGAAAAGGCTATGAAATTGGCATCTTTTTGCTTATTTTTTTTATGGCTTTAGAAAGTAGCATACCCAACTACGTGTGAGTGCTTAAATCGGAATATGAGTTCTAAACTGACCAATCAGTTGAGAGAAAGTCGAGCATTTCGATCGCTAGTAATAAGTCTCTACAGTTACTCCTTCGATTTCCTGCTCGACATTGTACCTGTCTTTTTTTACACCGACCTCTTCAAAAGTACAGAAGGATGTTTGGAAAGGTCATAAAAAAAAAAGAAAATTGGCAGACGCTGCAAGGTGGCAGTTCAAACGTAACCCCTGGGAAATATTCAAAACAGGAACCGACTTCCCTTTTAGAAATCCAGCAAGACGTCGCATGCATGTGCTATGGTTACTTATTCACTAAGGACTTATTCAGCAAGGGTACAATTTCCGTGCCGAACTTTTGGCATTACAATAAAAAGAAAAGTGGAACGAGAGACATTACCGGACAAACAAAGTGAGCGCGCATGATTAATATGTTTATTATAACTTTATTCCCATCTTTAATTTCAAATGTTTCTGCAACTGGCTCGGGGAATAATTCTTTATAAACAAATAAAGAAATATGAGACAGAAGATTAACAGCACTTAGTTTCAGCGTTGTCTAGGTGGTCAGAACTGAAATAAGGCTGAGTGGGTGAAAAACGATACTGGGCGTTTGATTTTTTTTGTTTTTGTTTTTGTTTTAGCATTCTCGGCCAAATTTTGTTTCTTGGTGAGAAAGACTAACTTTCCTTTTGTAGTTTAGTTGCATTCAGTTACGTTGTGAGACGTGTATGTTCATGGTTTGCATATATAAACTGGTTTCTGTTGGTGTTCCCACTAATCTGAGCATGTTTTTGTAATTAGAGATGATTAGAAATGTGCGAGTCACTTTTCCTTCCGGCTTTCCTCCCAGATGTTTATGTGTCTTTACCTCGCGTATATATGTAAAATAAATTAACGTGGACGCGATAAAAAAAAAAAAAAAACTTCTGTCTACAGAATTTGTTATATGCGACGAATGTGCGATAGTACTTGATGATGTTTTTGATGAGGGGTACGTGGTATGGGAATGACATGAATGTGACACGTGGCAAAGGAATGGTATAAAGGACTTCTTTTCTTCTTCCGCCATGCACCTCTCGGCTTTTGTTGATGGCATTGTTCATTCGTTTCTGGAATGCCGTCACGCATACCATGTCAAATCAATAAAGTTTTTAACAAAACAGTGGTGTAGGCTTTGACAGTACCATTGTCAAAACAGTGCTGGAAGATTTTGCTCAACACTCCGGGGGACTGAGGTTTAATCACAAACTCCAGGAAGAGATGATCCTACAGTATTTAGAACTGAAAATAAAGTTCACGTATGTTGGTCGCTACGCTCCTCGTACAAAGAAGAGACTTTCGTCCTTTGATTCCTCACAATCCAAGATTGTGAAAAAACAAACAGTACAAAAACATGGCGTCGTCGTGCCTATGGGCTGCCCTAAACAAGTCCTGCCACCATTTCATGACGGAGAGCTTTGAACAGCAAGTGGAGCGAATTGCAGTGGCGGGCCTTCCTTCGTCCGTCTTGCTGGCGGTGGCGGAAACTTTCCTAAAAAAGATTAAGGGAAGCCCTCACCAGAGAAAAGAGAGACCAAGGTAGCAGCACGGTTTAAGGCACCCATCGTGCTCTCGGCACTTCGAAAGTTGGCACAGCTTTGCCCTAGAATCGCCAATGAGGAAGAGTAGGAACCATTGCGCTGAGAAACACAAAACAAAGTGTATGGAATCTGCGATATGTGTGATGCATACGATTCCGCTGAGTTGTGGGAGGGTCTACACTGAACAGACGGGCTCGTGCATGAATGATAGAGCACGGGAGTTTGATTGGTCTCTTCGATATGGAGCGAAGGGTCATCTACTCTTTCGCTGCTGCACTTGATTGTATCATCCTCGTTTCGACAACATTGTGATCACTGTGAGAAGACCTGATAAGTCAGCCTTTGGAAACACTATAGGCGGATGAAATATATAAGCAGGGGAAAAACAACTGCGTAAGCCAAACTTCTGTTCAGTCGCACAAAGAGAGATAGCCTGCTTTCTTGGACACCTGTCGGCACTATTGTGATCTGGTGGTTTACTTCGTTCGGTGCTTCTCAGTAAATATTCAGTTGTCAGTTCAGGGATCGTCCTGTGTACTCCTTTTCTCCTGTGTTCGCTGTTTTATGATCTGTTTTATATAATTGCTTAGACATGAGCGAACTCGCTCACATCGCCGCTCTGATGCTGTCTGACCATGAAATGCCTCACCGTCTACGGCTAACCTACCCCCCCCTCCCCCCCCCTTCCCCACTCCGGGCGACGCTCCGCTCTTGGTGACACGCACCGTGAGGTCAGACCATATGACAAAGAGTAAACCATGGTAGAGCATCAAAGCACAGTGTAAGCGAAGGATAAGCACTTTGTTGTTCACACTCTCTTTCTCCCTCGAAACTCGTGCAGGACCGAGACTGTGTGTCAGCATTTGGTGGCAGTTCTCGGTGATACGAGGCATTTTTTAAGAACTTCTTGATGCCCCGTGTTGACGAGGCTGCTTTCTATTTCACCAATGCGCACTAACTCATTCTTTCTGAAGAGGCGCGCGTGTCCAGTGGAGTTGTGGGCATTACGCATGCAAACGAACCCCTTTCTCGAGTGCGAAGCATGGGATCATGCGCCGTAACGTAGCCAGACCCGCCGCCTTCACGCGAAGTATTCCGTATAAAGAATATGTTATACGTGGTGCGGTTTTACATGCCCTTGTGACTGATGATGGAAAGAAAGCAAAGGATCTCCCACATCTGCAAGAAAAAAAAAAACCGTTGTGCACTTAATTGCCTCGGGGTTAGTGTCCCTTGGCATAAACAGGGAGACCACACAAACAGCATTTCCGAAAAAAAAAATATTTTGACCCATTTAAATTTTGTTTCGGAACTTCCAGAATGCCCACACCGCAAGGAGAAGGAGTCATTCGATAACAAGGCCGCCTTGCTAGAAACAGCATGTCAGCCGATACTCGAGAAAAAAAGTACTGCCAAAGCCAGTCCACGAGGTGAGGAGGACTCAAACCGCATCTCAAGACGCTGGTGCGCCCCAGCCTTTGCAGTGCTTTCTCTCACCCAGTCTCAGCTGAGACGCTGTATTAGCAAGCCGGCCCAGACACCTTCTGTGAGACAGCGCCCACTTCAGAGATGAGAGAAGTGAAGCAAATACATTATTAGCCGAAGGGCCCAAGAATATCGAAGACTGGATAATGCCGACGGGATATGAAATCGCACGTCTGGTCATGCTGAATGAATTCTTTTTGGAGAAGACCGACATAAGGAGAAGCCCTGTAACTACACCCTTTCCATTAAAAAGCCCCGCCATAGAGCCCCCTCTCCCACTAATCTGTGTTGGTTTCAATAAATGTTTTTTTCATGCAACCCTTTGTTTGTTTTTAAGGCCGCATCCAACAGGCATGTTCTGGATACGCCTGTGAGAACGGTTCACAACTTTCTTTATGATAACGCCCTCTCCTTTACAGCACGCCCTCCCTTTCCACCGTAGAGTCATTCTGATATATGCTAGAGCTTCAACCGACGCTATAGTGTGCTTTCGCAAATCGAAGCAGGCAGCAACCAGTCAAAAATCGACTACGGGTAATGCATTTATTTCTATGGGAAAAAGTGAGTGCTTTTTCTTCCTGCGCTTGATTATGAGAGCAAGTATTACGAATAATTCGTACGTACTAGGCAGCTTGGAACGATTCTCAGTCAGGCCGACAAAATAATTAGTCAGTTACGGCGCTTTTCTATTCAAATTCATGCCAGCCACACTCTAAAAAAAGAACTTGCGTCTACTTTCCCGCACAACACTCGGAGAGCCGATCACCGGAACTTGCGGAGGTAGCTCAGCGAATGACGATGTTTAGACACATGTTTAGACCAAAAAACGCAGTCTGAGTTGCTACGTTATGCTTGCATTGCCCAATGTCACAACTTAGGCTGTGTTTTAGGTCAAACATATGTTTCAGCATCGTCATTCGCTGTGCTGCCTCTGTAAGTTGCGGTGATTGACTGTCGGAGTGTTGTGCGGGAAAGTAGACATACGGGAAGTTTTTAGAGTGCATTAAAAACGGTGCTTAAACGGCTTCGTACATGTATTTAATTGCACTGTCGGACACTGTTAGCGCGAACACGACGTTGGTGGTTTTGAGCATGGGGGATCAGATCTTTGAGAACAAGCGCCTGATAAAAGCTGCTTGGAATAGAAACTAATAAAAAACAAAACACCTTTCGTAGCCCATGTACTTTATTTTTTTTATGTTTTTAACCATTCGTAAAGATGCACGACGGGGTCATTTTTATATATTGACGGGAGTGGCATATTAGCAATATATAAGCTTCACAGGAATTCTGGCGAACCTTGAACACACTCAACGTTCCTTTCGATTGCTATTTTGCTTGGAACCGTTAACACAGGTTTGAGCCTGAAATATAGCGAGGTTAAACATCGTCGATTGTGAATAAAATGCTGTAACTATTGCAATTACACTTTTACAATGTCAATAAAGGTACATACTATTCAGTACGACCCAAATAACAAAAGCGTTCCATGTTAACTTCTGGCGAAAAAAAAAAATGCACGCGCGATTTTTCACAGGAATGCACAGGAGCACCGCAAATGTAGACTGCGTGCTTTCTGCTTTAATTAGCCTCCCGGAAGTCGCATACACTCTAAGAAATGCCTGCACGTCTACCTACCCGCAAAACACTGAAAGAGCCAATCTCTGCGATCCATGAAATCAGTTCAGCGAATGATGAGGCGGAACATCTGTTTAGGACCTCAGAATTAAGTCTGCGCTGTGGCATTACGCAATGCAAGCATGCTGCTCTGCATTGCGCAATACCACAGCGCAGACTTCATTTTTAGGTCTAAACGGATATTCCGCCTCATCATTCGCTGAGCCGATTTCGTAGAGATTGGTAATCGCAGAGAATGGCTATTTGAATGTTTTGCGGGGAAGTAGACGCGCAGGTATTTCTTAGAGTGTAGACACTTGCGCCACTAGTACCTCTAGAGTATGTTACTAACTGTATGCTTTCCACCACCCAAAGGCTTTGCACCCTAAGAAACCCTATGCATTCATTTGTCCGCAAAACACTTGGTAGAGCCAAGCGCCTAAACGTAAGGCCAATTATGCATAAGAACATGATGCGCCATAACCCTGAGCCTGACATTGCATGTTCTTACGTTATGCTTCGTGCCAAAGGGCACAAAATGTCTATTTAGGATTACACATTTTAAGCCTCCTCATCCGCCGAGCTCCCTTTTTAGACTGCGGTAATTGACTCTTCGAGGTGATTTGCTGAAAAGGAGATGCATCAGGTTTCTTTGAGTTTAGGAGGTTCATACCGAAAACCAGTTAAAAGAGCGCGAAGGCGACAAGGAGAGAAAAGGGCACACGGAGGGCAGGTCCTTGCGCCTTATTGGCCCTATCCTGTTCAAAGTGTTTTACGAGTTATTTTTTTTCCACACGCCAACAATTACATTTTTTATATACCTCTCGTCGTCAACGCTTGGAAGCTAAAGATAAGCTCGATGAAAAAAAAAACTCGACAAACATGCGACAATTGAGAAAACCTAACACATCAAGCGCACATTTCTGGAAAAGGTTAATCGAACTTAAAAGAAACAAAATTCGATTCGCCGGTAAAACCTCCCAGCAAAAGAGCTCGATTGAACTTACATAGCTAGATCAATGGGTTCTATCCCACTCCATACACACGCAGGGCTCTAAATGTAACTACTATAATGTTCGATCAGCAATTTGTTTATTATTTTTGGACAGACCAAAGTGCTCCGAAAAGTGCAGCGAAAGCTCTCGCATTTCCAAACATGCAAGCGCGTCATTCAATTTACCGTCCTTGTCGGCGTGCCCGATCGAATGAGCCGGCAGATGTGAAAACAACGTACATCTCTCGTACCCCGTAAATATTGCTCTAGCACGCCGCGTTCCTGAGAGCGAATAGCTGCTAATAGTTGGGACGTTGAATTGACCCTACTCTATTGCTTTGCGTTGCAAACGGGAGCTCGTGCCGCCACCAACACTGTGTTGATACTACGGAGGGTTAAAGCAGGCGGTCCCTACGCCTTGGGCCACACATGGAACTTGATGGACCCAAAGCGTTGGAAACCCCGTAATGTAAACATCTCTATAGTGAGTTTCGCTTCCCCCGGGAGCTTGTATCGTCAACGAACGGCAATGCGCCCCGGAGCACGGTAGCCTTTTATGTTCACGTTTATTAGCTAGAAAAGAAGATTTCTTCCAATTAGTTACGAGTTAGGGAGAGTTTATTAACTATCGAATGCATTTGGGTGAACGAGGTGCCTCTTTCAGCGATTATATGCCAAAGGGCTGAAACCGACTGCAGCTATTTCCCCGGTTGTACTACAGCGAATCAAAACGCCATCTAATTTAAAGGTGAATGCAAGCCACTTCTTGCCCCGGTTTTATTCAACGCGCATAAAACTAATTGTCAGTGAAGACCGCGCTGCTTAGAACGCGGTAAGTCGTCTGGAAATGTAAGAGGACAACCAAACCGTAAAACCTCGCCAAAGAAAAAAAAAAATTAAGACTCCGAAGTTTTTGAGCAGACAACAATAATAACAATAATATTAATAAATGAGACACGTTTACAAATCTCTGTAATGCGAAACTAGAGCGCAGCTCTTGAGGAGGAGGAGGGAAGGGTAGGGAGGAGAGAGTATACCCCTTCTCCTCCTCCGTACCCTCCTCCTGTGCCCCTCATCCTCCTTCCCTCCTCCTCCTCTCCTCCTGCCGCTGAATTTGTTCGTGGCTGACGTATGGTGCCTGGATCGCGTCTTCGACTGGTGTGTTTAGCGTCCTATCCCGCCCATACATCAAAAGTGGTCCCGATGTGGCAACAAATGACGCGAGTGTCATGCTGTTGCCTGTCGCGATCCTGGCGGTTGGCCGCGGAAATGCTGGCAAAAAGCACAAGCGAACGCGAGTGTCGCTGTCGTCGCGGCGTCCCGTTAGGTGTCCCAACTTCCGGCTGCACCAGCTTCCGTGAACTGTCACAGTGGAAAGCGACCTGCAGCAGAACAGGCATCTGCTACATACACCATAACTGTTAGGACGCCACCAGGGTCGCGACCGGCGACAACATGACACTTCTATGACGTTATCAGGCGGAAATCGAGGGACCACTTTTTTGGCCGCGGTAAACACACCAGTCAAAGACGCGATCCAGGCACCATAGCTGACGTAACACGAACTCGTGACGTCATTTTCCCCGCTAAATATAACGGGGAAACTAAATTGGTGTTGAAGCCTCCTAATGTCAATTTTCCAGCTAAATTTAGTGGGGAAACTTAACCGGCTAAATTTCGCGGAAACATTTCCCCGCAAAATTTAGTGGGACAATTTCCCCTCTAACATTAGTGGGAGAATTTCCCCCTAAATTTAGCGGAAATATTTCCCCGCTAACTTCAGCGGGGAAACGTGCCATAATGCAACGCGCGCGGTTGCGCCTGCGAAGACGACGACGCCATTCAACCCGGAAATAGGCGCCTATGAGCTGCGCTCTAAAACGTTGTGTTTCTTTCGTTAGATCGAATCCCGGACAAAGTGCTCCCCGGACAAAAGCTCACCGGACAGAAGCTCACCGAACAAAAGCTGACCCCTTTTCTTTTACAGACACGGACAAAAGCTCACCAGGAAAAAATTTCATGTTGGTCTTAACACGAGTGCGGAGAACTTAGGTGCATGCGTGCGACACTAAATTGTAACGATAAATTAAGTCTGACAGGCGCATGGTTTGTTGACTAGAGTAGAAACAAGTTTATTTATCGATTGGTTAGAAGCGAATGCATTCCCCTTCTAGTTCCAGCAGTCTGGGTATATTTCGGTGTACCTGGAATCCCTCAAATCTATTTCTGAGACAATTCTGCAGGCGCAGCGTGGTTTTTCGCATCCGCTTCACTGGGGGTTCACCTCTCCAGGCTTATGTCAATGCCGTAGCAACGAGCGCCTAATTTTGCTGTAGGTAGGGTGACCACCCGTCCCGCGACTCGCGGGACTGTCCCGCATTGAGGGCTCCTGTCCCGCGTCCCGCGAGAAATTCTGAACTCTTCAGAATGTACCGCATTTCATAGTGTCGCAAAATTCACTCTGCAACTCGTGGTGCTGCCGAACAACACGGCACGGGGAAAGCGAAGGTCGATGGTAATCGTGTGAACCGCAATGGTACGCCATTTTCTATCCAAGCATGGCGGGAAGCGACCGTCGTTCTTGCAGGAGTGCCTGACGCGCATACGCCGTTGTGCCTCTCTCCATTGGGGGCAAAATATTGTAAAAAACAATGCTCGCCAAAATTTTAAATATAAAATATTGTAATTATTTTCAAATCACTCTGTAAATGCGAAAGGGTTGCTGCCGATCTTTTTTTAACAAAAACAGTAACTGTCTTCATTAAAACAAAGTCCGCCAGGTGACGCAAGAAGCCTCAACTCATAAAGGTCAAAAAATAACATAATGTTTTAAAAAATTTGTTGAGCACCATGTTGCTAGAAGTACGTTGAGAGGAAACAATAAGCCGTAAAAGATTTACTGTTTCCTATTTCATCTGATGCATAGAGTTTTGCTACAGTCGATTTTTATGTTCAAATTTCAGCACGCTTCATAACATATTTTGCATAAAAATTATATCACTGGGAGTGAAAACTATTTGAGCTTAATTGCTCCAACACAATTAACAGGTGTATAAACAAAAGAAGATATTAAATGTGTTAACAGAGTCTCGGCTTGTAGTGTGCGTGTTAATAAATTTCCGCTACCCCCCGCTCTCTTTCTCACCCCCCCCCCCCCCCCCCCTTGTGTCCCGCATTTCGTTAACAGGAACGTGGTCACCCTAGCTGTAGGCATTCAATCAGCCTGCAGACGCTTGGATGGGCGTGGCTGACAGGTTTCTGGAACCCGGTATTCCATCCTTCGCAGCTGTTGTTCGTCCGGTCTTTGTCTTGAAGAGTGCCGTCGTACATATTCCACCGTTCCGGTGGAAACTCCGGTCGTTGTCGGCGCACAGACAGGCGAAGGGAAGAATTCGCTCTGGTTGCCGCCACAGAACGAACAGAAGCATAACGGAAGGGGCCGTTAACATAGGTGCAATTAAAGTGGTCTAGAAGGTCGTCCATGCCACCGGTAGACTTGTCCTTGATGTAGGTTAGTCCTTCGGGCACAAGCTGTGGTGGACGGAACGCCAGCCTATCCAAAATCCCGCACAGCTTTCTGAATTGGTCATCTGTCTTGTACCTGTCGAAAAGGCCCAACTCCCATTCCTTCGTAATATTTTTAAAAATTCCCCACACAATGGTGTGTATATTACAGTTTTGCTTCGGTTTCTTTTTCACAACACCCTGAGATAATCCTTTATTTCAAATGCATTTACGACGCACTATGACAGAAAGAATTTAATTTTCTTAGCCATTCCCTTCAAGTATTACACTGCCTAAGGAAACCTCATGCATTAGTAATGAAGAGACATTATGCCTAACCTTTACGTGCGCGTTTAGCTTAACATTAGCACAATGAAAAGGCCAGTTCACCTAAAGGTGACTTCGCTTCTTCGGCCCCTCTTCGAGTTCAAAAACTTCGGTTCACGAAGTTTGTTGGGCGTGTCACAACAACAAGGGTGCTCCGGCATACCTTGAGTCAAGCAAGCTTGATCTTATCAGCTCCACTCAGTTTTGGTGACCTAAATTTTGGTCCCAAAATCGTTGCTTCTCTGAATGTTACGGCTTATCTGTCGACACCTTTGCATGAGATGAAATACCAGTTCTCATAAAAATGCTACAATGTCCACAGCGTCTGCACTTTATCCTATCTCGTGTTTCACCCGGGTAGCACAAAAAAAAAAAAAAAGGGTAAGCTTTTGTTTGGGTCTGTGAAAAAACGGGTGAGCTTATTTTTTTTGGTGAGCTTCTGTCCGGTGAGATTTTTTTCCGGTTACCGTTAGATCAGCCTGTGGGTTTACTTTCCCGCACCACGCGCGGAACGCCGGCCACCGCGAGACACCGAAGATGATCAGCGCGTCAGGGTGCTACCAGAACGCCTTAAAGGGATGCTGAACCGAAATTTGGATTTCACAAAATAAGATAGCAGGAGTGTTCAACCAGGCACCACAAACCCCAAAACACCACTCATAAAGCGATATCTCGAACGGATGGCCGTAGTTTTGTAAAATAAGGATGCGATTGAGTGAGAATCGTGACGTCGCGTTTCCTACAGAATTGTTGAGGAGGAGGGAAAACGGCCTTGCTTCCTTCCCTCTTCGCGTCCTCGAGGAGTCAAAGCGAAAAGAGAAGGAAACGAGAATCGCGACGTCACGGGCCTTTTCGGCCTTCTTCAAGAGCGCTCTTCTTTCGCAGAAATACGACCATTCGTTGGAGATATCGCTTCACGAGTGATGCTCTCGGGTTTGTAGCGTCCCGCCTAGCGCTTCTGCGTTGTTTTCTGAAATTGAAATTTCGGTTCAGCATCCCTTTAAAAGCACAAAATCTGCACCCTGGACAGAGTTGATGAACACGGCGTTTCAGATACTTGGCGGTTTGTGCCAACCAAAATCTTTTGGTCCGTAGATTGTAGCGACTAGGTTTCGTTGAGTGCTCTAAAGAAAAAGTAAAATCGCGATACTTTTTTTTTTTTTTTTAAGTGTGTGACCATGGTCATTGAGAGTATTAGAAACGCACGGCGTTGCTTCCAACTAATGTTCAGTGTTTTCGGTGTATTTCTTTTTCAAATTTGGGGGTGTTTTTGGGGTTTATTTTTCTTCGAAAATTCGGTGTCTTTGAGTAAATTGGTGAAGTTATGACCAATTTACACTAAAACCACCGAGTCTGCGGGGGAACAAATAAAGCCTAAAACAAGAAACACCCCCGACCTCGAAAAAAAAAAAAAATAAACACCGAAAAACGCGGAAGTTTACTCATAACCAGGATTCCGTGCTTTATTGTGAGTTTATTTTGCGTCAAATACGAAGGGTGTTTTCTGATTTAATTTATTCCCGTACATTTTCTTTATGGGAGTTTAGTTTTGTTCGATTCCTTTTTCTCAAAAATTAGAACCTTACTTTTGCCGTGTTTTCTGTTAAAAAAAAAATAATATCCGGGTGTAAACGTGTGCTAGAAAAAAATATGAAAGCCGTCTACAACTCCCTGTAATGCCGGATTAGAGCGCAGCTCTTGAGGAGGAGGAGGGGAAGGGTACCGAGGGGAAGGTATATCCCTCCTCCCTCCTCCTCATCCTGCCTGCTACTCCCCCTCCCTCTTCCCTTCTTCCCTTCCTCCCCTCCTCCTCCTTCACCCCCATGGCCCCCGTGAGGTCATGTGACCCCCGTGAGGCCACGACGGTCACGTGACCTCACGGTTACGCCGATGCCGACGGCGACGGCGAAGCCGCTCAAGCCGGAAACGGGCGCCTAAAAGCTGCGCCCTAAAAAAAAAGAAGAAAAGAAAACGCGTTTTAAGCAATTAATGTTTTTTCTGCTAAATTTCGCGTTGGTGCCGTTGCCATTGTCGATACAAATTTGCCTCACGACAGAAGTTGCAAACGAGTTTTGGTTTGATAAACGTCGATACCTTAAAATCATTCCCCCTTTCCTGTGGAAGACAATACGTTGGACAAACTGGGCGATGTCTAAATGACCGCCTTCGAGAACACTTCAACAACATTGTAAACGCCAACTCTGGCCACTTGGGGATACACTGTTGGGATTGTGGGTGTGTCGCGCACTTCAACAACAGCACCGTGTTGGGCAAAAGTGTAAACCAATTAACGAGGGAAATCATTGAAGCCGAGAACATCATACGACTAGAGGGCAAATGTGTTAGTACGCCGTCGATAACATTATCACGAAAAGAGATTAATTATTTAGCCGCAAATTAGCCTAAGCGTTAGACAGGAATTTTTTACTCTTATGTCGTCTTTTTCTATTTGCAAATTGTCTAAAATTTGAAGAAGTAGAAGCCGAAGTAAAACACGAAATACAAAGTTGTTAGTGAGCGCTGTGTGAGAGGAGTGTTCTTTGGGTGTGTGGGATGCTTGAATGACAGTTTTTCGAGTGCGCTAAACGTCAACGAACATCCCGAAAGTAGTCGCGAGGTTCATAGCTTTCACTGCTCACAGCTTTCACAGCACAAATAGTACGTCCAATACTGACACCAGGAACACTGGCTTTTGTCGTGACCACAAAAGTACAAGAACTTGTTGTACCCAATGAACCTGGACGAGATAAGCGGTAGATTGTTTTGGTCAATGATGCAAGCTTTGAAGAAAACGGGTTCCATTTTCTGATGACCATTGACCCCACGCGCTGAACAAGCTCAGCTAGAAATACCGTCTTTTTCTTTTTGACATTGGTACTATGAAATTTGGAGTTTAGGAGTTTATCGGATAAATCGGAATCGACAAAAATTTTACCGGCAGATGTTTCGTTGGTGTTTCTTAGGGTTTACCTGATGTCAAGAAACCCAACTTAAAACGTTCACGCCTCTTGCTTTCTGATTCGTTCTTTCATGTACTTACCGACTAATGCCACTACGTTATTGGCTCCGGAAAGATAATTAGATGCTCGCTACACCCTGCATTCCTAGAGCTGTCAGTGGCTAAAGCTAAAAACCAGGCTTGTATATCTGAGACAAAAAAAAGAAAAAAGAAAAGAAAGCGACCTTTACTTTTAAAGTTCAAGGACGCATGAAACGCTTTATAGGAATGAATTTTCAATTTCCTTGCTAAATTTAGCGGGTAAAATACATCGGTGTGTAGTTCACTTGACGTAAATGTTCGTGACATACATTTCCCCGCCAAATTTAGCGGGGGAATTGAATTGCTCGGTACGTCCCGTGATGTCAAGTCTTGTGACATCGAGTTTCCCGCTAAAATTAGCGAGAAAACTGAATTCGTGCATAGGTCACCCAATCCATTTCCTCCGCTAAATTTAGCGGGAAATGCAAGGACGTACAGACGGACTGACAGACGAACAAAGTTTTGGAATCGGGGTGTAGCGTTAAAGAGCATCTTATGCTTTAAAATATACGATTGGCGATTGCTCGATAATATGAGCACCGAAGAAAGGCCCTCGGATGTGACAGTTACCTTTGTTACCAACTTACCACCCACATTCAAGTAAGAGCTTATAAGCAACAGGAGAATGCACGATTGAAAGGAAGTCTAATAAAAGACGCTAATCATTATGCAAGTTTCTTCCAATTTTTCAACTGTTTCTTCGAAATCGGATAACAAAGAGTTGATATTTCATACGCATAGAATCCTTACGACAGGAGGCTTAGCTCTTCAAACGTCACAAAAACAACTTTAAAAAAATCCGAGGACACTTTACCACTAATGAGTTGTGAATGCGAGAGCATGAATGTCGTTCTTCCGCTCCCATAGTTTGTCTGCGGTCTACTGGCTTGGACGGCCACGTTTCGCTACTGCCGAAGTTGCGGCCGCCGACGATAGAGATGTCTCAGGCGGCGCCATGTTCCTCGGCGCCGAGAGGAGCAGGGCCGACTTGCTAAAACCAACGTCTGATCTGAGACTGGGGTAAAGAAAGCACTGCCAAAGCCAGCGCACGAGCTGAGGCGGACTCATGCAGCGTCTCAAGACGCTCGCGCTCCCCAGCCCTTGCAGTGCTTTCTTTCACACAGTCTCAGCTGAGAAGCTGTTCTAGCAATCCGGCCCAGAATCGCCCCCCCCCCCCCCCCCAACTTCCCTCTCCTAGAACGCCTGACATGAGAGCGGCGGCCCAGCGCGCGCTCTGTTGAAGCGGCCGTCAATGGCTATCTATAGAAGCCGTTTTGCTCAGCCTATGGGAGAATGGGCATTTCTTTCGCGCCTTTTTTTGCGGTTTCAGAGGCCACCGGTTCCGCTCTATGGGATAGTGAATGCTTTCGTATTAAAATGAAGGACGTTTACAAATCTTTGTATTGCGAGATTAGAGCGCAGCTCTTGAGGAGGGGGGGGGGGGGGGGGGGGGGTATGCCCCTCCTCCGTACCCTTTACTCCTCCCCTCCTTCTCCTCCTCTCCCTCCTCCTGCAATTCAGTTTTCGTGCTAAACTAAGCGGGGAAAATGACGTTACATGAATTGGTGTGACGTCTCCTATGAACAAATTCAGTTTGTCCGCCAGATGTTGAGGTAACGTCGATTTTCCCGCTAAGTCTTACGGAGAAACTGAATTTGACCGATGAATCTAGCGGAGAAACTGAATTTTCCCGCTAATTTTATCGGGGAATTGAATTGGTGTTGAGGTCATGTGTAGTCAATTTTCCCTCTACATTGACGCGGTTACGACGACACTGCAAAACACGGAAATGGGAGCTAAAGAGCTACGCTCTTAAGAAAAAAAAAGAAAAAAAAACGAGTTTATTTTGAAACATACAGCGAAAAAGACAGGAGACAAACAACCGCTGACGTTTTAAATAATCATGCCTTACCAACACTGTATAAAAATTCAAAAGCGCAAACACCAAGGAAAAGAGGAGGGGACAGGACAGAGCGCTTTTGAATTTTTATACAATGAGAAAGAGTCCCCTCCTCTTTTCCTTGGTGTTTGCGCTTTTGAATTTTTATACAATGTGTAGCCAACTAGCCCAACAGTTAATATTGATTCAATAACTTACCAACACACCCAAGCTTTTATTCTGAGTTTATTTTCCGTTTTTATTTACTGAGACACTGATCAAAGCGCGTAGCAAACAAAGTCATAATTTGTTTGGCGCATGGATCTTAGCAGCAAGTCAGATTTTTTCAGCAGAGTTGTTAATGCGCGCGATTATTTGCAATCACCTTCCACACTTTCTATTTTTTTTAAGGGGGAGGGGAGAGTGAGTGAATTGTAACATATTTTGTGCCATTTCTAAAGCACGAAATAATAATGTGCTCCAGGCGCACGGTGATCAAGGGGAATAAATAGGAGCGGCAAAAATTATGCGAGAACCACTCGGGGTCAAGAGGGTGTAAATAATAAAATAAAATAAAGTAAATGAAGCCCTCGTATCGATTTCCTCAACGGCACCCCGCTGTTACGCCGACAAAAAGAGGTACTTCTTTTCCGTCAGGAATTACTCGTGCGACGCGCATATTTTATCCAGGACATTAAGTGATCCCTTATCATCCATCATGATTGTCAAGCAGTGGTCCATTATATTTATGCAAATGAGTTAACAGCCCACTTCTTCGGGGATCTCTTTTAAAGGTCGAAAGTTTCGTATGACAAACCGAAATATCACGGAACGTTGTTTTTTTCCTTTGTCTCTATCTATGAAGAGTCTGAATATTAAGAAGATTTAATTGCCCGCAAATCAATTATCCTATTTTGCATGTTCCTAAATGACGTTTATCGTGAGGCGTAGACAAAAAAGAAATTGGAAATTCATTAACGGATCAGTTTAATGAGCAAACCAGCCATCGTCGAAGCTAATGAGACCTCGTAGCAAGTCGTTTAGAGTGTGAAGGAAAATAATTCCGAGAGATCAGGCGCCATTAGAGAACATGACTAAAGTTATACGTTCTGAAGCGTGTCCCCCCAAAAAATTACGAGGGATTTTTCTCCGCGAAAACAAACGACGCATCGACGGACCCAAATGTATAAGAATGCGGTGCGAATAAGATGTCAGTGTTTCAGAACGAAGCGCTATCTTATTCGAAAGGCAGAAGTGATTTTCTGAAATGTTCAATGGGAAATCGGTGTCCGACGGAGCCTTCCAATGGATAAAGCCGAACGGCGCCAGTCGCCGAGAGTTGACCCGATTTTCCCATAAAAAGTTTCAGAAAATCACCTATACATTGAAATATGATAACACTCGGTTCTGGAAGTCGGGCACCTGCTTCGGACCGCTAGGGCTACATTCGTTTAAAAAAAGAGCATCCAACAATGGTAGCTTTTTAAACAAAAAATAAATAAAATTGTAACGTTTTTTTGCCGACACCCTATGTATATTAACGAGTTCACTAAAGCTATCTCGGGCTGTGGGCAATTTATATCGTCATCGTTATATTTTGCCACAGAAAGTAAAAATAATATTATGTAAAATTCTATTCTCGAATAAAGAAAAAAAAAAAGATTTATTCCACTCCCTTTAAGTTACTGCCGCTTAGTTTGGGGATCACCTACTTTTACGAATCTAAAAAAGTTACACGTGTTGCAAAAGGAAGCACGTAGAGCTATGGCCGATGTCCCGTTCGACTTTCATGCGGCTACCTTTTTCATGAAATTTCCTACCATGAATCTCCACACATTATATGATTACCGGTTTACCGCTAGCCTAAAAGTAGACCAAGTTAAAAGTACGATTTTTTTTTTTTTATAAATCTTTTACAAGAGTGGAAACACATTCATAATTACTCTACCCGCGGGGCTGAATGTTGGGTGGTTGGTCACACCGAGAAGAAACTACGGCAGATAAACGTTGAAATACGCTGTTCCTAAATTATTTAATCTGTATTTAGCTAAGGTATTTACTGGGATCATTTATCACTAAGTGAAGTCAGGCCACCTTTTTTTCCGCTGATGATTAGTGTATATGTTACTCTCCTTACTAGTGTTCGTGCTTAGTTTTTATTACTATGAGCTTATTTTTTCGCCTATTATGCCCAATATGTCAACAGCGTAATAATTTAAGTCTTGTGCTTATAATGTTTTAAAAGCGATATTTTGTTGTACATTTGTGTGTCTCTTTTGATTACGGCACTATTCTCTCACTTTGTTGCTGCTTCTGTAGGCGGTCAGGAACCCGTCAAGCTGTACCTCATAGTTTTTTTTTCCTGACCGCCACCATCATCTCATGGTGGCAATGAACATTGATATTATAATTATATCAAACTATACCTGAATATAAACAACAGTGACGATAAATATATAAAAATGCCGACGACATTATTAACAGATTTACAGACAAGCTAGGAAAACAATAGAGGCTATACTAGGGTTCCGTCTTTTCGGTAAAAGCCGATAAAGTCCGAAAATAAATCCCGTAAAACACCAATTCGTAGTCCGACACCAAAGATCGACAAAGAAAAACACCGAACCCGTGGAAAACAAAACAAAAAAACAACGGACTCCCCCCCAAAAAAGAAAACAACAACAACAAAATAAAACGAATTAGTAGAAATATAAACCCGGAAAACACGGAATCGTAGCAATGCCGGTAGAAGCAAAAATAGAGAGAGCGAGAGAAGAAGACGAGAGCGCGAGGGGACATGGGAACATTGAGCTTTGGCTGGAATGATTAGGGGCAGACGCAAAGCTAACTGCTTTTGCCTCTAGTCAGTCTTTGAGTGCGCTCGGCTGCGGAACGCCGACGTCCAGCGTTCGAACGCATCCGACGTATCCGACACATCTGAACGCATTCGAAGAGTGAGCAGAGGTAGGTGCAGCTAGCTTTGCATGCATGCAGACTTGTACACGTTACTGAAAAATAGTAAGGAATTACAGTTACAATTACTCAAGGTTAAATTGTAATTTTTTACAATTACAATTACCCTCTCATAAAAGTACGTGACCGTTACCTCCAAAAGTAATCCGTTATTTTCGTGGCGTTACTTTAAACAATATTTTCCTAAATTAAGAAACAAAGGGAAGAAGGTTGTTAAGTTTTTATTGTTATCACCTGTTCCATTCATTGGCCTTGAGTATTTTGAGTAGCAGCTGACTCTCGAAGCTCTCGTCAGACATATTGCGTTATTTCTTACTGAAGATGTCGAGCTGCTACGCTGATCACCCTTTCAACTGAGGCACTCGATGGGAGTGCCATATTGTGCCTCACGAACATTTAATGCTCTGCATTGAGCTTTTTCAGCGAAGCAATAGAAGTACTATTTAGCTCAAAGATAGAGAAAAGTTTCATCGTTGCAGCCGTTGCCTGATATTCGAGTTTTAGTAGAGTTGGTAACATTAAGGTGATAATAAAATAACAAATACGGCTTGACTCGATATTCTTCTTTCTTGGTTCTGAACAGCTCGAGACTCAGTTGAGTCGTTGGTGAATAAAAGTTTCCAATATATAAATATAAGTAATGGAAAAAAAAATCACCAGGACACTCCTAACAACAATTAATTAGAACGTTGGTTTTAATTCATTAATTAATTAACAAGGAAATCTAGACGCATGTTTGCTGTGTTTACCTTTCTTGGTGCCGTTCAAAAACGCACGGGCCACGGACCGACTGCAGTTTACTCCGGTGTTCTCCAGATAGACGTCCGCTGATGCCACGGGCAGTGAAGGGTCGAGTATTATGTAAGCCACACCATGGTTCCACTCACGAGGTTCACTCTCCCCTCAAACCCAGAATATCGAGTCTACGTCAGCCACCATTATGTTTTATTTGTAAAAATATCTGCTTGAGATAAGATGCGTCCTGCTGGGGTAAAGACAGGCAGAAGAAAAAAGAAGACTATTACTATTTTCGAAGTGCTCGCAAAAAGCTGACTCACAAAAAGGTTCACTGAGATGCAGATAACCTGGCTGGAATTCACAAATAAAGTGGGCCAACCCTAGAAGTTGGACTACAAAGAAACACCTTTCCAAAAAACACTCGACCCCAGGGGCAACAAACTGTTTTCGAGCCCAGTCACTGAGTTTGAGGCTAGACTCTCACCGGCGTCCCTCCTAACCCTAACCGAGTGGACTGTGATTCCAACAAGCGCAGCCTGCGTAAGCGCAGTTTTAAACGTTGCTGGCGGCTAAATTCTCGTATTTTCCTGCTATATTTTGTGTTTCATGGTACATGTATGTTCCCGAGGACATTAAGAAAGCATTGTGCCACATTTAAAAAAAAAAAAAAAAAAAAAAGCTGTAAACTATTTTTGTTGGGTACGCGCGCGACAGAACAAATGCGACTGGAATGTATAGTTCTAGTTACTTGTTTTTTTTTTTTCTTACGAAAAGTATTGACGGCGCCGCGGGATTCGCCGCATGTAAAACGACAAAACGCTTCGCTGTCAAAAATAAATTGCAACAGAAGAGGGCCGAAAGACACGTAATTTTCACGCTCACAGATAACGTGTTTACCGATCGACAGGACACGGACAAACAATTGAGGAAGTGTTAACATCCGAACAATATATCGTACGTACCACACGATGCAGCGTTATCCGAAAAGAATTTATTTGAGAAAGATCTCAAATAACACAGTCACAGTCGACGACAGTCACATCTTGACGATCGGACGGAATCCGAGGTGACTTCGTTTTGGGGCACGTTTTGGGGAGAGCTTCCTTTTTTTCACAACCGCACCAAGGCAAAGAAACAAACGCGACTGACCCATTTCTCACCCCAACCCGGGCAACTATTTTTGGAGATGACTGAGGATTCTACGCGGATTATCTCTGGGAGGGGGGAAAACAATGTTCGCAAAATCGCGTCGAGGGTCGTTCGACGTCCTTCACCTCCTTCGTTTCCCGTGAAAGTCGAGCAGAAAAGCTTGAATGGCAGGCACTTACCAGCCTTATTTTTCACAATGGAAGATAACACAAGAAGGGTATGCAGCACGCATAAAAAAAAATTAAGTGGAAACTTTCAAGAGGGGCGAGAAAACGTCGAATGCAAAACCGCAAAAACGTAGGTAGAGAACCGCGCTGAGCGGGTCTTCACAGCAGTGTTGCCAACCCCTGATGTCGACTTATCCCTAGGTTGATGCCCGAAAAATCCCCAGATTAGACGAAAAATCCCTAGCTTTCGACGGGAGGCTTAAAATAACACAATCATAATGTCACAAGCTATGCGCAAGTAAAGCTGCCTGCTACTAAGAAAATATATATATATATATAACCGTTCACCACGACGCTACATAGTACCGTCACAAAAAGCTAGACCCGCTTACTGTCTTCGCGTCCGGAATTGCTTCGAAAAGTGGAAACGTTTCTTACGTCCAACAAAAGGATCACCAAAATAAATACAAAGGAAACTGCTCGCGTCGCATTGAGCGAGACCACGCACTGCCCATCCCTGCCGGATACGAGGCGCGTACGTCACAGAGTTTGTAAAATGAAAAGAAGGGAGTCGGGATAAACCGGCAATAACTCCAAATAATGTAAAATTTACATTAAAAAAATGCGGTCACTTGAAATTCGTTTCTGAACCTACATCCGGGGATCAGATGACCGAGCCTCTCAACACTAGCCTGCTCCTGCGCTGTGTGTGTGTAAGCGTTGTAAGGTAGAAGGGGGGGGGGGGGGGGGGGGGGAGAGAGGGCCTGTGCCACTTCCCCCCCCCCTCTCACCCCCAACTTTTCTCCCCCAAACCCCAACCCCCCCGAGAGCCAGTGAAAAAAGCGCCCAGTCAACAGGTGGTGTTGGCCCAGTGCGCATACACTATTGGCCCTCCCTTTCCCCCCAACCTCTCTCACAACGTTTCTCTCTGTCTGTGCCGCTTCGTCGCTCCGGTTGGCTCAAAAGGGTGGTTTGCTGTTCGCCAAATTATATTAAATAAAACAAAATGCACACATATAAAAAAACTATAAAAAAAAAAAAAAAAAACTTAAAAATCCCTAGATTTTGCAAAACGTCTTCAAATCCCTAAGTGAGAGCGAAAACCCCTAGATCTAGTGGTAAATCCCTAGGGTTGGCATCACTGCTTCACAGTCCCAGAGAGTGGCAGAAAATTTCTAGCTGATAGAGGGCGCGAGAGTCGCACCAGCCGCATCAGCATCAGCAACATGGCGGCGGCCTAGGAGCGTTTTTTGGAAAGGTGTATATAGCTTTTAAAACAGGGTCAAATAGAGTGAAAGAGGACGAAAAAATGCATCCTGTTTTCGAAGAGAAGATAAGTGAAGATGTGTGTGTGTGCAGCAACGAACGAGGATGCTTGTGGCAATAAACCCTTCACGTATTATCACATCTCTTTTAGTGGATTTTAGGGTAGACGGAGCGTTGTCTCGTGTTGTGACAATATGGAAATGGTCGTAGTCACTATAACCGAGAAGGACATTGTTAATTCTTTTCTGTGCACTTACCGCCTCGAGCTTCTCGAAGAGGCACACAATCACTTGGTGTTCTCCTCTCCTCGTCTTCGATTACAAAAAAAAAACAAAGGAACAAAAAAAAAAAAAAAAAAAAAAAAACGGACATAACTTGCCCTTCCTCGCCTTTTTTTTATTTTTTTGTAGAAATGCTTATTTGAATTTTGCGACATTGGTGTTAGGGCCTAAAGAAATAGATTCAGGGGCTTGGTGTTGCAAAAAAGGCTTTGGGGGAACCGAAGAGTGCCAAGTCTCCCTTTGCGCTGGTCGATTCGCGTGAAAGTGTCACTGCGCTCGACTTTACCAAACCTTTACCTCAACCATTTCTTAAGGGGGGGGGGGGGGGGGGGGTCCTGAAAACAAAATGTAACGGATTACAAGGAATCCGTTGCGTGAAATATGTAAGGGAATTACTTTAAAATTACTCTAGAAAATGTGTAATTATTCCGTTACTAAATTACCGATAAAAGTAATGGATTACAAGTAATTTCGTTACTTGTAACGGATTACGTACAAGTCTGCATGCATGTACCCACCAGTGTTGCGGAATGGGCAACCCCATTCCGGGGAATTAGAGTTTTCGATAATTCAATTCCCTTCAACTCCTAGGAATGGGGACACTGGGCCCATTCCCACTCCTGGAATGGCTGAATCGTTCCATTCCATTCTTCTAATTCCTAAACGTAAAATTTTGGACTTGACAGCTACATTTCGCTGTGTTTCAGGCACAAGCAGCATAAAGCTGACATTGTGAAACGCATAGACAATTGCAAAAAACAACAACAAAAAAAAAAAGCTAAATGCGTTAAAAAAGCACTAATTTTACTAAGCTCACGGTGCTGGATTGCCTGAAGCGAGGAGTTCACAGCGGTCAATCGCAGGTGAAACAAAGTATGCAGAGACTAAAGTCAAAGGAAATGAGCGGGCATCCGCTAGCTTCTTTGTAACCCCAACCCACTTGAATGTAAGACATATAACACAAAAAACAAGCATTGGAACAAACACCAAGTAAAAGGTAGACTTATACGTAAAAATTCAGTATAAAAAAACAAGCGTCGGAGCAAAGCGCAAGAGGAAAAGTGAGAAGTGAATCTCGCTTTTTTCGCACTTCAAAGGAGCGCGCGCGAATAAACGTGGAAGGCAGCAAGGTTGGCCACCTGCTAAACATCGCTCCTCGAACTACAAGAAAACATTAGGGAGTTTTAGAATAACGTACGCAATTTTAGCGCACGCTAGCGCTAAATTTAGCGCTTGTGTTAGCGCACGCGACGCAAGAGAGTTTTAGAATAGCGTTTGTCCGTCGCGACGCAAAAGCCCAAGCAGCTCGCGCTTGCGACGCCACCAAGATACATTCACAATATTTATTTCACACACGGAATGCTGTAACTTTAGAAAAAAAAAAAAAAAAACTAGGTTTTTTGGTTCAAAGTACTATTTTAGAATGCGACGCGAGCTGTTGACCGGTCGTGTCCGCTTGCGTCGCCTCGGCTAGAGAGGTCTCGTGTACCGACCTTCGCACATCGTACCTTCGCCGAGAAATGTTCTGGCGTCGCAAGTATCAAGTTGCCGGTATCGTTGCCAAACCGAGAACAATGTCGTCCCGTATTTAAAATCGCATTCGCGAGGATGCCGCCGACGTGGCACTCACGACGCCGCCAAAGCAGCCGCCGACATAACCCTGGAAGCCACCATTTTTTTAGCTCTGCTCGTCTTGGCTTCAGCCAACTTCTCATCACGAATCCTCCCTGAAGAAGCGCAAAGACTCTTTGCGTACGCACGCTATTTCCGAGAAATAGCGCACGCTAAAATTGCGCACGCAAAGCGCAAAACCTGGTTTGCGTTCGGAGCATGCGCAGTGGCGACGACGCTATTCTTTGCGTACGCAAAACTTTAGCGTACGCTATTCTAAAACTCTCTAATAAATGATCATCTTTCTGCGGCGGCGTGCGAGCCAACGAGTTATCAGAGCTCTGCGAGTTATGAGTCGCCCCCAGCTCCCAGATCTCAGTCTGTGCGCGCGCGAGCATTCTCCATGCCGTCGCAAAAAAAAAAAAAAAAAAAAAAAGTAATACAAGAAGCACGATGAGGAGCCGCGCATGGCGGCTTTTTTCTTTGCCGCTTCCTTCGCTTGGTGCTTGGTTTCTTGTTTCGCTCACGTTTAACACCAGTAAAGCCCGCCGTCTGCGCGTCCGTGAAAGGTGCCACCGCCACCCCCCTCCCCCCTTTGGTCTTTGCTGTGACGCTTGTTTTTTTGTATTTCAAGCAGTTTCCCGCACATTTTTTTTCCGAGCAACTGACTCGCTTACTGGCTCCGTTTAGCTGAACGTAACCCCCCCCCCCCCCCCCCCCCCCCCCCTTCCTCAGAAAAAGAAAATAATAACAAAGAACCGGGCCCATTCCATTCCCATTCCATTCCGGGATCGCGAAAATGCGGAATGATTCCGGAATCTTTCCGATTCCGGAGTGGCAACTCCGCAACACTGGTACCCCCCCGATTATTCCAGTCAGAGCTCGACACTCCCCGCGCCCTCTAATCTCCCTCTCTCCCTCAGCCTTTGCCGTATAGACACGGCCAGCATAGGGAGCCCTGGGCGCGACTTATGTTGTTCACGCTCCTCGTTTCCTGATTGGTTGTTTGGCGTTCTTATCGGAATGCAAGAATAATCATTGGCTTCGAGATAATATTAAAACGCTCGGACGTTTTAATTCCCAGGTTGTTTTTTTTTGTGTCCAGCTCTCGTTGATTAGAGTTCATTCAATGTTCGAATGTTCGGCTGGGAGCCCGCCTATTATTAGAAAACACACACACACTAAGATTACCTTCGCTCGAAATCCTACAGCACGTTTTGTGAAAGCAATTCGTATACCCGTAATTTGGGTGCCAATTATTCTGGTAGAAATATCCCAATCTTTGCCACGTGGTTCTGACCGAAGGGACTTTGCGATGAATGAGAGTGAGTTATTCAAAATCTGGGGCACGCTTTGTAATTGCGCTCATTATTACAAGAGGCGGAAGCTTGCGCGGATCTAGCTTGGTTCTGGAAAAAATGGATTACAGCGACTTACATTTAAATACGCGTGTCTCTACATTTACAGGAGGGAAGCTAAATTAAGTGCAACGAAAATACGAATACGTTGGGAACAGCGTAGTAGGAGCAATCATTATTGGTGTTGTTGTAACTCGGGGTCAAGGAGAAAAAAAAAGGACGGGGGAAAGGGAGGTTTGAGTAAAGCTAAGGACAAACATAAGGATTCAGAAAGAGCGTTTACAGAGACCGCAAATCAGAAGCAGAATTTTGCACCAAATTAAGATTGTTTTGCAAGTCAATAAATCCTCTGCCGTTTTTCGACCCTCCCATCTGACACTGCATATACCAGGGGCGGATGCAGGAATTTCCCGAGGGGGGGTCAGGTGTTGGTCAGCGCACTATATGTTTAGGAACCCCTCCCCCTTTCCTTCCTTTTACGTCCTAAAATTTACACAAGCAGAAATCAAGAGGGGGGGTCAGGACATCCGGACCCCCCCTCTAAACCCGCCCCTGGCATGTACAATAGCTCAGGCTTTTGTGCGTCACCTGGCCTGACCTTTTCAAAGCGTTCATCGGAAGTACGCCGGGGGTCGGCCGAGTCAACGTACCGTAAATACCTGGAGTTTTGTTCCGGGAGTGCCGAAAGTCGGGATAGATTTCTGTTGGAAGAGGAAGGGGTGGTGTCTTGTGAGGGGGATTTGATTTTTATAAAAATACAGAGGAGTAAGTAGAAAAGCGGAATTTGGAATAGTTTTGATTTGACAATTTACAATTGTCAAACCAATTACCATGGTCAATTTCGCTATGAAGGGTACCCTGAAACTGAGTTAAAACTTCATTGTTTAGTTAACTTAAAAAAAATGGAGAGAAAAACAGTGTGAATCAGAAATTAGGACCGAGATGGCAGTAAACCTCTCGTCCTTCTTTTTTTTTTAAATCTTTTTCGTCTTTAAAATCGCTCATTTACATATATTCGGTCTAAAGTAAGCTTCCCCATTCTTCTGCTATCTGGGAAGACAGTATAGCCTGACGAGCGTGTTGCTGGAGTTGAGGAACACCGAAAAACTTTCAGCCTTTTAATTCTGGTGAAGAAGGAAGACCAGCGGAGCTGTACTATGAAAGTAATGGCCGGCCGCAAGTCGGCAAGCCAAAGTGGAAAGGCTGCCGCCATCTATGAGCTACGGCGGCAACCAGATACGTGGCTTGCCGCCGTCGCTCATAGAATGCGGTGGGTGTCTAGAATTCGGCGTCTTCATTTTTTTTTTTTTTGGAGGGGACACGATTTTGGGAAAACTAGCCCTTAACAGCTCCGCTGTAAAACAAGACACACGTAGGACGATGATGACGTACAATTTCTTTCATGCATAGTTGGGATGAGGGACGATGCGCACTTCATTTCATGATAGAAAGTGTACGTTGTCCCTTGTGCCACCTGTCTCTTATTATTTCGGTGTTCCTCATCTGTGAAGGGTTGAATGTATTCAGTGTTGTAGATATTACCGAAAAGATGAAAATGAATTGAAATACGTTACTCGTTTCTTGCAAGTAAAAGGAATGCATTACCGTTACCGTTTAAATCAAACGCACGTTACTTTCGCGTTACATATTTTCAATGAATTAAAACGCTTCACTGTTTTGACGTTGAAGGTATGCATAAGCGGCATACTTGAAGAAACAGCTTTTAAGGTATGTGGGAAGAGTTTAAGAATTCATATGACTTGGCGCCTAGAAACACGAAAATGAATGAAATATACTTTTAATGAAGTATTAGGAAGAAGATCTAACGAGCGACGTATATACGTTATCGGTTGCTCGAAATACGTAACGGAAAGACGTTATCCGTTACTGTTTAAAAAATAGTAAGTACGTTACTGGAACAATTAACGGGTTGCCGGAACCGTCGTAACTGGTAATGCGATACCGCCAACACGGGTTTTATTGCGCCACGATAGTGACGCAGCGTAAGTTTACCTTTCCCCTCATATGGTCCACCATAATCTAATGCGCTTGAAAAAAGACTCTTGAGAATTCAACACAGGAGATCGCATAAATTGAAAAGTTCGTCCTTCTGACTAAGTGCACGTGCTCAACGAGGACTTATGATTGGCGTCCCAAACGCTTTGTGACGAATGGAACAGGTCCATTCGTCACAGTCAGCTCGTCGTAGGTGAACTGGTCAAAGAGGGTTTCCCGTTCAAGGTGATCCGTAGTAGGGAGAGTGGCCCTATTGACCTTCTTGTCATAGGAAAAATAGTGAAATGCATTCAATTCATTCGGCACATTTCTTACTTAGTATATCTTTGTCCGCTAAAAATCCACCATACAACGAGGGAGTATTTTCTTTCGCTGTGACCCCTCCTTTCAATTGTACGCGCTCTTTAGAGCTCTTTTTAGAGGGCAGAGTTTTACAAGGGGGACGCTAAGGTTAAAGAAAAAAGAAATATTTATGTTAAACCGATTAAGGCGAGCGTGTTGAAATGTCGATACTTAAAATTGAAAGAATAAAAACACGAAGGGTGAGGACGAGAAGACCACAACTATCTTACATTTAGCAATGACGTCTGATTATTTAAAACAGAAATTCGCGCTGTGCCCGAGATCACCCTGATAAGGAAATGGTGAAAAGGTAGAGGTGGTGAACGCAGGGGCAAGGGCGGAGGATCCATGGCTGTCCAATTTCTACGGGTAGCTGCACATTCTTTCCAGTTACGGCCTGAGAAATTTCACGTCACGTCTTGATTGAGTTAAGAATGCGAATCAGACATTATTTTTTGCGTTCTCGATGAGGAATGACTCGATCATTTCGCGTTCATAGCGGTCATGGTGTTCCCCCTGTATCTTCTTACCGGCGAAGTCAGGTGCGCACCCAAAGTATACTTTCGAGTGAACTTTTGTGTTTTTATTCTTTCAATATTAAGAATGCTTTCGTCTTCCTTTTTGTTTACCTGTTCAAATCCGGGAAACCGAAATGTGCACTTGGTATAACGCTGGCTTGAAGTATATATACATATAGGATCAAATGTGTAAACTGCCAGAAAACACCGGCAGACAGTACACCGGCAGGCAGTAGGCAGCAGCATTGAAAACCTAGCATGGAGAAACCATGCTGCTGTACAAAGTTTTGATTGATGTTTTTATCGTTGTCGTAACGCTCAAAATTCCTACTGCTTTTTGCGTATTACATGCACCACGTCTCCGGAAGGGTTTCGATCAAATTGTTTTACTCATCAGGCATGCAGACCCTATTACCTTGAGCAGAGAGCACGAAGTCCAATACCGCCTATTCGCTTTTCTACTTGTTATAATTTGTAAAAAGTCGAAAAATTAAAGGACCTTGGCAACGATATTCAATTGGAATGTTTTTCGCTCTACACGAGCTTACTGGCACACCTAGGACTCAAGGATACTCACACGCAACGCCATTGGCCAAAAAACTCCTTTGTTGCGGTGTAATTTCAAGGACAAAATCGATCATTTTCATTCAATCTCTCCTTTGCAAAATTTGATGACGTAACTCGGGGATCGCAGTACACCCAAGTGACGATATTTGAATGCGGTTCATAGATTGGACCCGAGCATTGCGTGGGCACTCGACTTGGGCTCGTGACAATTGCTAGCTCGAGAAGCATTCGGGTTGTGACCCGTGTCCAATTGCTGCAACGACGACAACAGCCGAGCAATAACAATGTCTGGAACTCAGCGCGTGTCCTGCGCTTTGCCAACCCCAGCGCGTGGCTATGATCAACACTGGCGGCATATAATCGGCTCCAGATCACGTGGCCGCTTGTTCTGGCTGCGAGTTGAGGGGGTGAACGCTGCTCGTTTTTCTTTAATTTTTTTCTGGGACTTCTATTGCGTGGGGTAAAAAACGAACGCGTGTTTCATAGGTCATTAGCGTTAGGGATCCGTTTTAAGCGGTATTTGCGCAAAGTACGAAAATTGTTGCATAGCTCCTTTAAGGTGACCTATTATAGAATTATGCAATTGAAGCCTTGGAGGCGCATCCCGCGACAAGATAATTGTAACGAAATTGACACAAGTCCAAGTCTCCGCCGTTAAGAACTCTCCGGCTTTACAAGTTCCACGCCGTTACGAGTTCCCCGTGCACGAGATGGCCTATGACGAAACGTCCGCTGTGACCAGTTCCTCTATGACAAGTTGGCTCGTGACGAGTTTTCATAGACCCGTTTGCAGGAGCTTTTGGAATTGTGGGAACCAAAGCATTTTGATTTGTTAGAGTTGTTAGATTGTACGATGAATATGGAGAGGTATCTATATATTCTTGCTTGTTTTGGTAGCACAACGTTTTGAAATATTTTGCTAACTACGCAGGACAAAAAAAAATACTTTGAAATTGTAAGGAAAAAGGGTTTGAGGTTATTGGAACCTAGGAATGAATTCTCCTATACGTAGAAAACATAAAACGAAATATGCGTGAGAGGGTTCAAGGTTGTAATATTTTTATGCTATCTAAACGTTCAAACAACCTCTTTTGTCTACTTCGTAAACTGTAGGCAATTTCGCGTTTCGTCAAGAAAATTAAACATAAACTAAAAAGTGTCGCTCTAAGCCGAGAAATGGCATTTTAAAGCTCTTTCGATACTATTTTTAGATATAGAAATTTTGTAAGCACGCGGCGAGCCGATTACTAAATTCAAAAGCGTACAACGGAGAGAGTTTTGGAAACATGTTTTGAAACCTGAGTCACCAGTAGGAATTTGAGCTCTCGTGTCCGCAAAAACAAGGCGGCTGCTCAAAATATGGACTAAGTAATCGGAGGGAAAGGGTCTAAGTTTGTTGCCGGTTGCACGATGAAAAACGGTAGACACGATTTGTGCAAAAATGCACTACGTAGTTAGTGTTACACGTGCCACCCCGTTGCGGAACAGTGCATGATTACTGAATACGTCGAAGCTAAATGATGCAATCCTATTAAATGATGTCTGCTTACGTGACATTAGAAAGACCTTACAAATAAAATAAACGTAAAGGGCAGTAAAAAATTTAGTAATGTGTGAAGGAACATGGCAATTGAAACAGCTCAAAATAGTTCACAGTCAAACGCATCATTGACAACGCTGTGCGAAAAATAAATGAATAATCACGCTCTACTCTCCTATTCGACAAACGGAGAGTCGAGCGTGATGGCGTTGCACCAGCGTGCATCTGTACAATCTCTACAACTCGACGAACGACACTAAGGTTATCTCACTGCTCAAACCAGATCGTTCTCTGATACTGCTGAGACGCATATATCTACATTTTTGTGCGACACCAAGTTCGCGCTGGCTATTCAGAAATGCACACAAGAGCTTTGGCGCCGAAGGAGCGCCACTAGACTTTCTGACCTACTACTTACACACGAAACATGCTTTTGTAATACTATACATTAAAATATAGCAGCATTTAAACGCGATGTCATTTTGTGGTTGATTTTAGTTTCCTACAATATATTCACGTGTCATTTGGTGACAGCGTACTGGTTTTGAGTTGACACCGTACCACAACAAGGAAAATGTTAACAGCGCCTATTCTAGTAGCCCTTGAGTCTTCTTCGCTTTTTGTGTTTTTGAGTGTGTTTGTCTGTACCCTGCAAAAAGGAAGTGGTCTTGGTGTTACTTTTGGTATACGGTTTTAACTAGGTAAGGCAAACTTCTGTGTGTATTAATGACCATTTAAGGGAGCACAGAAGAAACGTAAATGATAATACTGCAAATTCGGATATAACTAAACACGTGGATGAATGCAATTTAATGTAGTGCACGACGGTCAGGAACAGAAATAGTACACGAAGAGGTAGATAACATGAAGAGGGTTGTAAGAGAGACAATCCGGATAAGAACAGGAAACTGTATCAGTCAGGCCTCTTTGCATTTTGGTAGTACTTCAAAGAAATGTTTGCAAATGTAGTTGCGACATGCTTTGGTTGTCCAGTATTCGTGTTTTCTTCATCCCCCTGATTGTCTTTCTTGTATACTAGAGGTCGGGCAGCTAGGTTTGGGTCTAACATGTACCGTTATGCCTCCGTTATCAATTACTGTTTTCTTTTTTTTTTTGGGGTGGGGGGGATGACTTGTTTTTGTCTACCTTCTTCATACGTTGTTCTAGAAAGAAGAAAAACGTTCTGTTTATTCAATATTTTATTAAAAAAAGAGTGTAAACCGTTTACAACTCCCTGTAACACCGAATTAGAGCGCAGCTCTTGAGGAGGAGGAAGGAAGGGTACGGGCGGGGGGGGGGGTGAAGTGACCTGGGGGGGTCACGTGACGATGCCGATGATGTAATCAGTGACGTCACTGATGACGTCATCAGTGACGATAACGATGCGGACTCCGATGACGTCATTAGCGATGATGACGATGCGAATGTCGGTGACGTCATCAGTGACGTCACTGATGACATCATCCGTGATGATGACGATGACGATGCGGATGCCGGTGAGGTCATCAGTGACGTCACTGATGACGTCATCAGTGATGATGACGATACGGATGCCGGTGACGTCATCAGGGACGATGACGTCATCGGGGAGGTCACGTGACCTCGGGGGGGGTCACGTGACTTTGGGTGTCACGTGACCTTTGAGGGTCACGTGACCTTGGAATGACCATGGGGGGTCGCGTGACCTTGGGGTGACCTTGGTTATGCCGACGCCGACGCCGCTCAAGCCGGGAACGGGCCCCTAAGAGCTGCGCTCTAATATTACTGTGTAGAGTGTCTTAGGATAGGAGGTCAGAAGTCTTTTTTCTAAAGCGACCAAAAGTATCACATCACTGTGTGTGTGTGCGTCGCAGTTCAGAATTATTGTATAATATTTGTTATCTCTAGCCGTGTAGAAGGCTTTTTGGTCTAAACCAAAACGTGGTTGTGCTTTGTAGGTGGCCTCACTTTGTTTTGTGATGTGGGGGGGGGGGGGGGGGGGGGGGGCTTGTGCGCGTGACATTGAAGTACAGGATGTTCGGTGGTTTTGTGGAGTTGTAGTCCTGTATATAAAGACGCTGGTTGAAAAAAAATATTAGCTGAGTTAGAGATGCTGTCATTCACTGGTACCTTTTCGATCACTCTAATAAAATGTCCTCCTTCTGCCCCAGTATCGGGTTAAAACCATTATGGCAAACTTCGACCAGCTGGCCTGCGCACTGACCGTAATTTTGCTGAAAATTACTTGCAGTGAAATTGTGGCCATATGTTTTGTTCTGATACTGCATTACTATGGAATATATAGGCAAAATGATTCGCAAAATGAAGCAAATAAATACTTTAAAATGTACGTTTTCAAATTCTGTAACGCGCAATTCAAGTGCACGTAATGTAAAAGGAGGAGATGTAAGTTGGGGTGGGATTTTCATCGCTTGTACTATCTGCTTTTCTAGTGATTTTTGTCTCATGTGCGCTGTTTATCACCATTCTCAATGCATAGCAATTCGTCCAACTGCATCCGGCACGTCAAAGTGCCTTTCACATGCATTCTAAAACGTCTTTAAGTTAGCTTTCCCGAAGAACATTGAGGCAGCCGATCCAGGGAAACACTACAAGGAGATTTCAAACAAATGCCAAAGCTTTTTTTTTTATGCAGACACAATGGGCGTGACATATTTCACTTGCTCGTTGTAGCTTCATATATCGCATTTTTTAAAATCTTATTGTACTCTGAATTTCGTCATACCCAAATAGCCCTTCATTGTTTGCCGTGCTTGGTCGTCTATCTGCTATGAAGGCAAGAAAACTCAAGAGACGTTTGTTTAGAACGTATAAGCCCTTATAGCCGAACGTGCTGGAAAGAGTACTTGAGAAAAAACACAAAAAAACACTAGCCACAACCAAGAAAAAAGTTTGATCACGAACCTCTCAGCAAATAGACTTTTCTGAAGGTTTCAAGGAACCTTTGAATGAACCCGGATGTCCTTTCCAGTCCTACCAAATATAGCGTGACTCGAGGGCATAAAAAACAAATAGAGCGCTGTTATTTCCGGAAAGAAGATAGGAAGGTCTGAGTTTTAATGAGTCTCTTGCCCTCGACCTGTCGGAAGTGTTTGCCAGGAGACAATTCAATGTCTGAGCCGACATCGATTGGCCGAAACGTGATCGCAAACGTCTTACTGCGGCTCTAATGCATCTACTCTGTCAATGTTCGTAGCTGCTGGCGTTTAGTACTGTAGGACTTGGAAGTGTACAGTCATTGGGTGTGAGAAATCTCTTTCTCTTTATCACACCTTACACATATACAGTTACGTGGCACTCTAAGTTGTACCATATGTGGGTTTTCATTTGGTCGGGGTGCTGTCGCTCCGGAAACGTCCTTCGCGAGCTCATTTGATATTGTTTCGAATCAATCAAATTGTTAGCACACGATGGGAAATAAGGAGTACGGAAGTTTCGCTGACTGTTTTTTTTTTCACCACCTTAACTGTGGAGAGTAAAAAAAAGAAAAAGAAAGATGGCCATATGAGCCTTTTTTTTTTTTGCTTTTCTTTTTTTTTTCAGCAAGCCTCGCCTCTGCAGATTTTTTAGTCTCAAGTTTAAGTTCTCTCTCTGGGAAATGGTAATAAATTTGATAAAGAAGCACTGGACAAAAAAATAAAAAAATAAGCAAGTTCCTCGATTTTTTATAAACTTGTACAATAAATGGTGGAATGTATATTTCAGTATCAACTTCAGCAAGACGAGGAGAAGCCCAAGGGTGGTTCACATTCTTGCCGGAAAATCCAGGCCCTCGCTTGGTCTCATGTTTAGGTTTAAAAAAAAAAAGAAAAAAGACAGAGCTACCTCGAAAGATACTCCAATCACTGCAAGCTATGGAAGGTTCGAGTGCCTACATCATGCTAGGTGTTACAGCGCACTTGTTTTTCTAAGCATGATCACATTTTCAGCCTCGTCATTCGCCGAAGCTATTCAAAGTTCTTTTTTTCTGGAAAGTAGACGCACCAGGTTCTTTAGAGCGCACATATTTGAGAAAGTGGTTTGGGTACCAATTACAACACGAGGTACATTTAGCGAGGCTATGCGGCGAGCAAGTCACCTGCTTCCGAGCAGGCGTCAGAGCGACGCCAAGCTCTCATTGGCTTCGATTGAAATTGGCTTCGATTGAAAGGATAGACGACAGACCTGAAGGCTAGAGGCCTCAACATCTACTGACTATTGTTTTCACTCAGCCAATAAGAGTTTTCCGTTCTGACATAATCGCAACACCTGTGCACCAAGCAGACAAAATCGCGCTCCGCGTTGGTAAAAAAAAAAAAAAAGAGATCAGCATAATTGCCCAAGGCCAGTAATCCGATCGTCCATGGAATAACTCAGATTCACTGGCAGCCCTAGAAACGCAGGGTGGGGCCAGTCCCGAGCCGCTTGTCATCGTTGTGCAGCCAATCAGAGTGCAGCATTAGCCGATTAAAAAGACGATGAACCAATCAGGAAGCAAAACGCTTTAACATAATTAGCCATGTCCTGCGCTTTCTAAGCTTTGCGCGACTATATAGATACACGAGAAAAAAAAAAAGAAGCGATTACCTATATGTATTCAAACACTTGTCCTTCGACTTTGTAATCGTTTCGTCGTAATCACTTTTGTTACTTTTACATTATAAATAATAATAATAATGAAAATAATATAATGATAATAATAATAAGAAGAATAATGATGCGTATGGCAGTGATTTAATTATATCGATGTGTATAACGGGATCATCAAAGCTGTAAAGACTTGTAGGACTAGTTCCTAAATCATTAATGTCAATAGAAACCTAGATCTAAATATCAAAAGGCCGAGAGCCCGAACACGAGACTAAAGGAAATATGTACAAGCAGGGGACCATACGGCACAGCGTACAGAGTTCCCCGTAAGTGAATAAAATAAAAAGAAAATTATATCGGCATATTAAAGGAACATTATATGCCCGAACAAAAAGCTTTTAACGTACGCTTCAAAGCTCTTCGAGATGTGACGTCAATTGGCGCAGAGGGAATGTTGTTAGACATGTGACGTACTTAATAAAGACGGATGGGTTCCCAAAATGCGTGTTGATGCACATCGCTGTAAGCGGTGTCGGATTGTTGGGGTTTTTAAACCGTGCTATCCCAGTAGTGTTCAATTATTACAGCTTGCCAAAATAGTGCTCGGAATATCGGTAAAGGCAGGTCATTAAAGAGATTATCAGATGGTTGGAAACTCAAATCATATGCCACGCTTCGCAAAATGACCCTAAGAGGTCACTTTGAAGTCTCAATGGTCCGTGCACTGCCCGGATACAGTTATGCCATACCGAAGTATGCTACACGCGAACGCACGGCCCAGTAGTGTTCTGGTTAAAATTGGTAGAAATATGTCCAACCAGTAGAGAGCACAGGAAGCAGCTCGTAACTTGTTGAAGATGTAGGAGTGGGGAAATTTTCACGATAGGTCACAATCAAAATGAAATCCAATTATTTTCTAATGTTCACGTAATTGATTGTGCGAGACACACGCACTGATGCATGCAATAAAACTGGCTTACCTAAGAGAATGGATTTTATTGAACTACGAAAGCAAATTACCCGTTTCACCTCTTACAGAAGCAAATCAACTGCGTCATGGTAAAGTATTGGGCTCGACAACAAAACAGTGTCATCGGCGTATTGCAACACCTTACAGAACTTTAAATATCAGAATTAATATTATTATAATTTTATTAATTTATTTTAAAAGATTAACATATTCACACCACAACTCAGGTCTGTTAAAGCCATCAAAGGTTTGTGTGACTGAACCAATGCTGCGATGGTCTCTTGAAAATAACTATGCCAAGTACTGAAGAGTCTTTGAGTCACTTCGAATGTAACGTGTGGCATAAAAAAAATAATTAGGCGGAAGGAGTACAGACGTGTGCACACACGTGCACACACGCAAATACACGCGAACCAGTCAATTGTCATGTAGTAAACGGTCTTGAGAGGTGTCATGCTCTCGGTGTGGTTAATCTTGGTGTAGGTAAGGTGGGTGCTGTTAATCGTGGCGACATCTTCAGAAAGTAAGAATTATAATTTTATCGCACATAAATTATGTAACAATATACGATAACAGTACGTAATCCTAATAATGATCATAGCGCGCCAGGCTCCGCGCGCACGGCCCGGCTTCCATAAAATATTTTTATCTCATTGAGTGAATACGTCTTTGTCATTTGCTGTCGGTTGCGCATCATCGTAACATTATTTTATTCAAACGAAACATCCACAATTGAAAATTGGGGCCACGTGCGTGACCAAAGTTAATATTGAATTAGACAATGTAGAACCACAATATATGCGTAAACTCTGAGGATGCTAGCTGATCGTCGGAGATTAGTGACTATTGCATACGAAACAAATAGAAGGTGGACATATTCCACAAACTCCTACGCAGCAGTGTGATTGCCCCAACGAGTCAATCGCAAGTATATATAAAAGGACGTAACGTCTCTTTGGGTTCCGTCTGCATTCGAAGATCCGGAAAGTAATCGCAGAAACAATTTGGACCCAATGAAGGAAAGTTATGACCGAGGCTGATTGCCCTCTGACAAAAGCTAATTAAAAAATAGAAACTATCGTATTTTTTTCGCGCACTCAATACGTACTGAGCGTTAACAGGACATGTATGACGCGCGAAGTGTACCACATTATTGATTTCCTGATACCTGTTTTTGCCAGTGGATGTCCATGTTGGTTGCCGCTAAACAGGACGTCTGATGGGCCGGCCTAAGCTACTGTAGCTTTCGTTTTATCATTGAAAGTTTACACTCCCCAAAAGAGCCAACTAATCATTTATTCAAAAACCCTCTTCCGGTACCCATTCAACGCTGCTCGTTATAAAAGTTGCTCGCAGATCGCGCTTCGCCGGGGTCATGGAAGCTTTGGAAATGAGGGCTTTTGCATAGGGGTTTGAATTATTCGCAGTCCTGAATAGGAGTAGAAGCTATGCGCCGGCTCGTGATGGGGGTATACTGTTTCATGTATTGGGGGTCAAGCATGGAAGGGAATAATTAGCGCGTAGAGTACATGCGCGTCTGGGAAAAACTCCGGAGCAACAGCAGCGAACGCCAGCTAAGTGAAACTCCAAAGGGCCCTTGAAACTCAAATCAACAGTTTTTGTAGTTTTGTGTGCGTGTTTACGAGGGGACCGAATATAGTACAAAAGATATATAATAATAGCAGCAACGACACATATCGCGGGTTATTTAATGGAAACTATTTATCCCTAAAGTCACGTCCCTTCGTTGAAACCGGGATTTCCTAATAAAAGCTTATTCTTTTAGTGTAATCCTCATATGCTATTGCTATCAAGCTGTTATCAGTCCTTTAGATCTACAGTGGGATATCTGATCTTAGTTTTCCTATCTCTGAGAAACAATCAGAAACAATTTCAAGGTGTGTCCAAAATTACTCGACTTTTGGATATATAAAATTTTTAAATTGATATAATAATGAAAACAATTGTAAGACATATATTATGTAAACGATTATAATCGTTTTATCGACTTCGAGATTGCGTACTCTATTGGTGTTGTTTTCGAAAAAAAACATTGCGTGGAATCATAAGCAAACATATGTACCCCCCCCCCCCCCTCCCTTACCCCAACGGCGTATTGCGACTTTCTATGACGAACCCCAATCTGGCCGGTCGTTGAACCACTGTACAGAGAGAAAGGGCTTTGGAATTAACCAGTCTGTGGACTTAAGTTTGATAGTTAAAAACAAAAAGTGCCACACCGCTGTCTTAAAATGCGGGCTTAATTGGCAAAGCTGGCAGCACGCCGAAGCTGAGTCTCGAAACGGTAGATATGCTATTACATAGGAGCTATAATTTCAGTAACTTCTTGATTGTTCATTTGAGAAGACACATGAGGAAGCTTTTTCATCAAGCGGCACACCTGATCAGGTGAACATTTCATTATCAAAAAGCTTAAAAAATAAAATATTAAAATACATTTCAGTTCATGCTGCTCATTTAAACACGACGCCAATATATCTTTACTACAACGTCACCTATCTCCTTTTTGAATTCCTTTAAAGATTGAAAGGATTTCAAGGGAACCCCCAATCTCCAAAATATGTCCGTCCGTCCGTCCGTTCTTCCATCCGCCCATACATCCGTCCGTCCGTCCGTCCATCTATCCATCCGTCCGTCCATCCGTCCGTCCGTCCGTCCGTCCGTCCGTCCGTCCGTCCGTCCGTCCGTCCGTCCGTCCGTCCATCTATCCATCCGTTCTTCCATCCGACCGTCCGTCCGTCCGTCCGTCCGTCCATCCGTCCGTCCATCCCTCCGTCCGTCCGCCCATCCATCCATCCGTCCATCTATTCATCCGTCCGCCCATCCGTCCGTCCGCCCGTCCGTCCGTCCCCGTCCGCCCGTCCGTCCGTCCGCCCGTCCGTCCGTCCGTCCGTCCGTCCGTCCGTCCGTCCGTCCGTCCATCTATCCATCCGTTCTTCCATCCGACCGTCCGTCCGTCCGTCCGTCCGTCCATCCGTCCGTCCATCCCTCCGTCCGTCCGCCCATCCATCCATCCGTCCATCTATTCATCCGTCCGCCCATCCGTCCGTCCGCCCGTCCGTCCGTCCGTCCGTCCGTCCGTCCGTCCGTCCGTCCATCTATCCATCCGTTCTTCCATCCGACCGTCCGTCCGTCCGTCCGTCCGTCCATCCGTCCGTCCATCCCTCCGTCCGTCCGCCCATCCATCCATCCGTCCATCTATTCATCCGTCCGCCCATCCGTCCGTCCGCCCGTCCGTCCGTCCGTCCGTCCGTCCGTCCGTCCGTCCGTCCGTCCGTCCGTCCGTCCGTCCATCTATCCATCCGTTCTTCCATCCGACCGTCCGTCCGTCCGTCCGTCCGTCCATCCGTCCGTCCATCCCTCCTTCCGTCCGCCCATCCATCCATCCGTCCATCTATTCATCCGTCCGCCCATCCGTCCGTCCGCCCGTCCGTCCGTCCGTCCGTCCGCCCGTCCGTCCGTCCGTCCGTCCGTCCGTCCGTCCGTCCGTCCATCTATCCATCCGTTCTTCCATCCGACCGTCCGTCCGTCCGTCCGTCCGTCCATCCGTCCGTCCATCCCTCCGTCCGTCCGCCCATCCATCCATCCGTCCATCTATTCATCCGTCCGCCCATCCGTCCGTCCGCCCGTCCGTCCGTCCGTCCGTCCGCCCGCCCGTCCGTCCGTCCGTCCGTCCGTCCGTCCGTCTGTCCATCTATCCATCCGTTCTTCCATCCGACCTTCCGTCCGTCCGTCCGTCCGTCCGTCCATCCATCCGTCCATCCCTCCGTCCGTCCGCCCATCCATCCATCCGTCCAACTATTCATCCGTCCGCCCATCTGTCCGTCCGCCCGTCCGTCCGTCCGTCCGTCCGTCCGTCCGTCCGTCCGTCCGTCAATCTATCCATCCGTTCTTCCATCCGACCGTCCGTCCGTCCGCCCATCCATCCATCCGTCCATCTATTCATCCGTCCGCCCATCCGTCCGCCCGTCCGTCCGTCCGTCCGTCCGCCCGTCCGTCCGTCCGTCCGTCCGTCCGTCCGTCCGTCCGTCCGTCCGTCCGTCCGTCCGTCCATCTATCCATCCGTTCTTCCATCCGACCGTCCGTCCGTCCGTCCGTCCGTCCATCCGTCCGTCCGTCCGTCCGTCCGTCCGTCTGTCCGTCCGTCCATCCATCCATCCGTTCTTCCATCCGACCGCCCGTCCGTCCGTCCGTCCGCCCGTCCGTCCGTCCGTCCGTCCGTTCTTCCATCCGACCGTCCGTCCATCCGTCCGTCCGTCCATCCGTCCGTCCATCCCTCCGTCCGTCCGCCCATCCATCCATCCGTCCATCTATTCATCCGTCCGCCCATCCGTCCGTCCGTCCGTCCGTCCGCCCGTCCGTCCGTCCGTCCGTCCGTCCGTCCGTCCGTCCGTCCGTCCATCTATCCATCCGTTCTTCCATCCGACCGTCCGTCCGTCCGTCCGTCCGTCCGTCCGTCCATCCGTCCGTCCGCCCGTCCGTCCGTCCGTCCGTCCGTCCGTCCGTCCGTCCGTCCGTCCGTCCGTCCGTCCATCTATCCATCCGTTCTTCCATCCGACCGTCCGTCCGTCCGTCCATCTATCCATCCGTTCTTCCATCCGACCGTCTGTCCGTCCGTCCGTCCGTCCATCCGTCCGTCCATCCCTCCGTCCGTCCGCCCATCCATCCATCCGTCCATCTATTCATCCGTCCGCCCATCCGTCCGTCCGCCCGTCCGTCCGTCCGTCCGTCCGCCCGTCCGTCCGTCCGTCCGTCCGTCCGTCCGTCCGTCCGTCCATCTATCCATCCGTCATTCCATCCGTCCGTCCGTCCGTCCGTCCATCCGTCCGTCCGTCCATCCCTCCGTCCGTCCGCCCATCCATCCATCCGTCCATCCGTCCATCCGTCCATCCGTCCATCCGTCCATCCATCCGTCCATCCGTCCGTCCGTCCGTCCGTCCGTCCATCTGTTCGTCCGTCCATCCATCCATCCGTCCATCCGTCCGTCCGTCTATCCGTCCATCCGTCCGTCCGTCTATCCGTCCATCCCTCCATCCGTTCGTCCGTCCACCCGTCCATTCGTCTGTGCATTTCCTGCTAAGTTTAGCGGGAAATCTGAAATGGGGTCTTGATGTCACGCGGCGTCACTTTGTTACGTGACCTGACGTCACGTGATCTGTGCACCAATCAAGTTCCCCCCAAAATCGGCGAGGGAATTGATGTTACGTGACCTGATGTCAGGTGACCTACACGCCTATTTCGTTTCTCCGCTAAATTATTCGGGAACATTGACGTCACGACACCTGACGTACCCTGGCCTAAAAACCAATTCACTTTTCCCGCTAAATTTAACGGAACGTTTCAACCTATTTACCAAACCACTTTCTCTAAATATAGTGAAAAAATTGATGTCGTGTGACCTGATGTCACGTGACCTATATACCATTTCAGTTTCCCGGCTAGATATGGCGGAAAATTGATGTCATATGACCTTCTGTCACGCGACCTATGCACCAAATCAGTCTCCCCGCTAAATTTGGCAGGGAAATTGATGTCAAGTAACCTAAACACCTTCGATTTCCCCCCTAAATTTAGCTGGGATATTTTCGTCCCGTAACCTGATTAGACGTGACACGTATATCAGTAGAACTTCCCACTAAATCTATCAGAAAAGAAGACGTCAGGTAACCTATATAGCAATATAGTTTCACCACTAAATTTAGCGGACAAATGCACGCCATGTGACCTATGAACCCAATTTCTCCGCTCAATGTAGCGGGGAAATTCATAAAAACTAAAGTTTTTCTTCACTTCCTGAAACGACGGTTTAATGTCCATTAAATGTTTCTTTAAACTATTGCACCTTAAATACTGCATTTAATGCATTATAGGACTCTGAAGATAAAGGTCGCTTCCAATTTGTATGCGAAAGCCTTAACAGTCCCATGGGATTCCGCAGGATTCCCATGTCTAGCATCGAAATACGGCATCTAAACTAGAAAATTCCCATCGGCTGAGCGAAACGGCGCCTAAATTCCCATTCCCAATAAAACACAAAGAAAAGCACAGTAACGCAGATGCATCGTCACGGAAGCCGTGGAGCCGGTGGGAGTGCTGCGCCTGCGCAGTGGGGGAGTGTGACGTCACCGCCAGATCGCTGTGTGAAAATGGAAGACGTGGCGCGCTGCTTGTAGGATTGAGCGGTGTGTAGGAATGCCTTTCGCGTTCCTGCACATGAAAAGTCTTAACTGTCTTCTTTGTATTTTTTTATTTATAGAACTTACAGTTCTGAAATCCCAGTACGAGGAATAAACATTCCTTGTAATTTTACCCATGGATGGTTAAGGTACAGTTGTGGCGCAACGAGCACATGGAACAAAGGATTGGCGCTCCATATGCGAAGATTCCTCACTCCTGCTGATTCTAACACGCGATTGTTTTGTATGCTTGTGTGCATTTGCGCAACTAGTGCCACGTGGTAAACACTGAATACCCCCAATGCTGCTAAAATTGCCGGTCCAAAACAAAAACAATAGAAAAGCAAAAAAAAAAAAAAAGGCGTGTTTTAAGGGTGAGTATAGTGCATCATCTCTTCGCAGGTTGAAGTAATTGGCTCTCAATTGCTCTGAGAAGAAGATGGAAGCACCGACATTATAACAAGTAATGTGTATAAGGGATGGGATTCCCCAGGAAAATGGGACGTAACGTCATAAAAACCGCCACATTTTTTTTTTGCCATGTTTAGGCCCCACTAAATATAGCGGACGGTGTTCAAGTGACGTCGTCAACGCGACGGTCGTCCCGTAACACCGCGACGTTGCACACTGACCTCGCGGTGTCGCGTGACGTCATAGAATATTGTGATGCCTCGTGACACAACCAATTGACATAGTGACGTCACGAAACACGACATGGCGACTTTTCGGTTGTGATGTCATTTGACGCCAAGTCACGTGGTACCGTGTCCACGCCACGCTAATTGGGCGCAGCTCGAAACACATTGCTCATGTCTCCCATGTGTGCCGAATGTATTGCGAGATACTTAATTTTGTAGGAAGTTTGTCGTAATTTTGTAGTCGAATAATGCTCACAGTGGTTTTCGAAACATGTGAAACCGAACCAATCTTATGTTTTATATGTTTGAACGAACACATTGTAGTCAAATAAAATCTTTCAGAATGACCCCCTCCCCCTTCCACTCCCCCCCCCCCCCCCCGCACACACACACACACATACACTCTCCCTTTAGCATGTAACGTGCGAGTGGCCGGCCTGACTCGGTTATTGACACAGGACAAACAAAAGGCGAACGAACAGCGCTGCCGTTCTTTGGAGCTATGTCCCTTTTCTTGCTCTCAAATACAAACGTAAGTACTATATAAATCATGGAATACAATTCATTTTTCCATTTCAGCGTACCAATGGAAGAGAAGTTCACTAGCGGGCCATATATCATGGCCCTTTGTTTGCTCGAAATTCCGATGAATAATGTCGTCGCTTGCTATTTTATATAGGCCGTCTATTTACAATGGTGTGGTCGTGTTTTTTGTTTTCTTATTTTATTAGAGACGTTTTTAAATTGTTCCTGCAGGATCGATGGAAGAGAGAGAGGCCTTATCCTCTTGATTCTAGAGCCATGACTCTTTAGCGCTGCACTGATGACATGAAAAGAGGCGACTACTGACGAGTTTGTTTCTTCAGAAAATTACCTATCTAATAAATTATTTGTTGATGTGCTCATTGTCCCTCAAGACGGGAGTTCATTGCTCCCTGAACTTAGATCTCCCGGCTTGTTGTCACGTATCTAGTCGATTTGTAAAGCTAATTGATATATATTATCGTGGTTGGAAAATAGAAGGGGGATGTAAAGCTTAAAAGAAACTTGTTATGTGTCGAACTTGTGCCAACAAATTAAAGAGGAAAGTAAAGTACCACGCATGTTTCCTCGGAAACGAAAGGGCGACTGACCTAAAGCGAGTTCGAAACAAACCCTACATCTTGAGAAAGTTGACACAGCAGGACAAAACACTACCTTGGGAATCGAAACATGGAATCAGAAACATGGAACAGCTCGAAATACATTTTGTTGAAGAACAAGAAATATTCGAATGCGAAAATGACACCAACTTCCGGCTTCTCTCCTTACCTACCCGGTAACATCAGCCGTGAATTTGAAAAACACATGTCACTGATATATTGCACCAGACAAGAGTTCAGCTGTAGGCGGTCTAGAAGCCGATAATCGACACTCGAAAGATTGCCTGGAAACGTACGGCAACAAGAACTTGAATGCACGTTTGAACTGCTTCGTCAAGCGAGCAAACCAAAAACCTGCCAAAGTCACTGGGAAAAGAAATGCGAAAGCAAAAAGAGGTCACACACTGCTGACCAGCGTGCGGATCTTATATACCGGGCAGCGTGAGCTAGACTATGTTATTTCTTTCCCCTGTTTTGCTTTAATAAATTGTTTCAGCTGTTTGGGGTGACGAAACGTGGCTCGCGAAGCTCGAGGACGTCACGGAACCTATACTTTTCCATTACGTCGTTTGCTTCCGTAGACTCCGAGTCCACTAGAGGCGCCATTGTCGCGTTCGCCGCCACTCCCATGGGTTTTCGGAGGCGTCTACAGTACTGGCGAAGCTATATCGTATTTGCTTTTACTACTTCATTCTGGGCTGGAAGCGAGTAAGGCTCAGATTCAGGATGTGGTTCAGGTTGAAGATTTACAGAGTATCTGCTCTGAATTAGAAAATATTTTGTTATTACGAAAAGGGAGTGACCGGAAGTTCTGTAGGTGAATACTATATTTTTCTCTTCATTTGTATAGAGTTGATATTGGCGGATATTATACTTCGTTTCAGCTAAAGTTTAGACGCAGAGGATACTACGAGGTAATGGGAAAAATCAAATAGTGTCAAAAGCGCAAGTCACTATTTTTTCTGTTTATGATAAGTTCAGCGATAATATAACACACACAGAAACATGACCAACACCATTATGGTGCGTTTTGGATGATGTCTGATTGGACCCATGAGCTTATAGCGTAAACTGCGTCTTGAGCTAAGGTGAATCAAAGTATAGGTGAGAGAGGAACCGTCACGATAATGGTCTAGTCGACTAAAACCTGTTACCCTAGTGAAAAATCCATTTTTATGAGAGATTTCGTGTGCCAAATAGACACATATGAATCATGCAAGATATTTAAGAACACATAAGAAATATATAGGTAACTTAAAAGAAACTTGTAACAAGTGTCTTATATGGTTCCTATATATTATTATACATCTTTTAAAGTTCTTGTATAGTTCATATGGGTCTTATATGGTTGTTATATGTTCTTATCTATCTTGCTTAGAAGCGTCACGTGGCCGTTTCAACCCTGTCGTCACTCCATTGGCAGCGCGTCCGCGTTGAACGCGACGACGACACACTGCCGAGGTAGTGACAACTTGCAAGAAGCGAGATGCCACTCTTCGACTCATTACTGCGGAAAGGGCTCATGGCGCTTTCTTGAAATTTCTTAGTCAGTAGATTAAGCAGCAACATCTTAGCGATGCACATATCACAGCCCTTTGAATTCTCGAAAAATATTAATTGTTTTTCAGTCCTCAAAATACAATTTCCTTCAGTACAGTAATTGCGACATGAGCAATTAAACCAATGCTTGTAAAGTTTACTAACACATTCCAATTATTAGTCTACTTCTATCTAAGATGGTTTTTTTAGCTACCCCAACTAACGATTATCTCTCAAACCCCGGACTTTACCCTTTTTGGTATGCTATTTAGTATTAAAAATTCAGAATAGGCATTGTGAAATTCTCAAATGAAAATATGCAGAAACCAACATTCCAGTATACCCGCCCTTTTCAATGCCGTGACGTCAGTGGCAGGCAGGCCTTTCAGTCGAGCAGACAGTCTAGAAAATAGACTATGCCAATGATTTGTCTTGCGCTGGCGCGCGACTACTGGGCGAGCTTCTAAATTCTGCAGTACAAAAAGATTAAATCCATGCCTTCCGCTGGCGTCACGTTTCGTTGTTACCAGTAGAAACTTTAAGATAAAAACAAAACAAAAAACAATCATGACCAAAGTTTGTAAATGCAATGACCTCGCGCTAAAAAAAAAATTATTTCGACCATATATTTGGGATGCAATTTCGGTGATATTTGTTCGTGTGTCTAGCAAAGTTTCAGTCTAATTGGGGTCAATGTGTTAACTCCGGAGTACCCCTTTAACTCTGATATACATGATGTATAGACGCAAATCATGTACTGGCCACCGCCACCATCATTAACAAAATATGTTTAAATTAATTTAAAATATGAAATGAAGAAGAACACGTCAGTAGAAAAAAGAACCTATTGAATTGAGTATCACCAATGCACGTTAAGTATCGTAGTCAATAATAACTTGTTGCTCGTGTCAGGTTTGATTGTTTGGTCCATTAAATAAATATACTCAACAACTGCACTTAACAGACACCCAATCTTTGTGTCGAGAGGTTTCTTCGCCTGGTTGAGATCGCAAAGTTCTCACAGGCCATTCACCAGCACCTGGAGATATTACATTCGGGGGATATAACAGTCCCCTCTTTTGGGGAGTTGGCTCCTGTTTTGGAGTGATAACGGTATGTCGTGAATCTCCCCAACGCAATTGCTCAGAAGAAAAAAAGAAAAGAAATGAAATAACGACGTGTCTGACATAATCTATAATGGGGCAGAAGCTACTCGAAAGATACATCAACTTTCGCGCGGCTTGCTGCTCGAGCTCGCCCAAACGTTACATTGCTGAGAGGGACATTTACCAGATGTGTTGCGCAATCGTTTACCTAGTCGAAAACCACATTATGATAGATTTTGTAACTTTTGTATTCCCAAAAAAGAACACAATCCTGCTGTGTGTACATTTGTGAAGAAAATAGGTGCAAGACAAGGCTTTTATTATCCAGGACACGTGTATTTTCACGATAAAACGGACAAGAAGAAGATACATCTGTCGGTTACAATCGGCAACAAACATGAGTATGCATAGTTTGTGCCGCACAATACGTGAACTGAATTACAGACGAGAAAGGTTTCCTCTGAGTGAATAAATAACCCTTCCCGAGATATATTTGTAAGGGATTCTATACGACTTTGTCGCTGGCGAATATTGGCCCAGCATCTTCTGATTTACAACATGGCTCTGTGCTCCAAACAAGCCGTAACTATGGTCGTTGGTACGAACAAATGCACAAAGGCTTAACTAAAAATTAGAATTCGTCTAATACAAAAATTTGGTTTTGTACGAATTGTGTTTTTTTTTAGATATCGAACCAGAAATACTTTTAAATCGCCGAAGTGACACGCAGTTATGATAAAAGCACGGAATAAAGTTTTACAACCTTGTCTGCTTTGCTAGCAGACGACACGATGGCTTCACGGGTCCAGGGGTTCTTTCTGATGGATCAAGCGACGGCGTTAAATTAAGTTCGAGACGAGTGACAAACTTTCTATCCTCGGGATCAACTTTCTGCGGAAATTTCGGAAGCAAAGAGTGCTTGTGCACTGCTTTGATCGACGCTCGAGGTGCTGCGCGAGCGCGCGAACGCCTAGAGGCTTCTACCTTAGTGCAGAAGGGCGAAACCACTGTGAAGACGAATCCCGCAATGATGATAAGTTTCGACGACGATGTAAAGTGCGCCAACGTCGGAAGTGCAGGCTTGCACGCGTTTCAAGAACTTATGACGGCACAGAAGTTGATTCAGTGCACATTTGTGTGATCAAACGAACTGTCCATAACAGACATAAATTTACCTGATGTTTTACCTAGTTCTTTCGCCCTTTTGGGCTTTTTCTCAAAACGGAAGAATCAACATGATTTTTCTCGGTATGAAGAGTACGATCTAGAACGAAATACACATTAATATTGCGAGCCTGCACACAAAATAACGGTTCTGAAACCGATCGTAATGGACTAAAATGATTGCTCCTTTATAACAATGCACGTTAACCTCAAATCAAAAAGAGAACCTGATGGCGCTTTGATATCATGTATTAAGGAATAGTGGGTGTTTTCTTTATAGTTTCCGATTTGCCTCAATATTTTCTAAACACGCCAACAACCATCGCTGAAATAGTAGAACAAATATGGGACTAAAATAATTTTTTTAGCCAAGTTCATGCATTTACAATTGTGGTCCTCACCGTGTTTTTAGAGTAAACATTTCTACTGGCAACAATGAAAAAAAAAAAAAAATGACGCCAGCGGAAGACAGGGGCTTACTCCTTGGGCTGTAGAATTTGTTCTCAGCCGATTATAATCATTTTCATGGTGACAAATAAATGCTTTGGAAGCTCGTTTGGGAACCCGCGCAGCAGCACGAAAGAAATTCCTTGTATAGTACATTTTTAGACTGCCCGCTGGACCTGCAAGCCTGCCTTTCACTGATGTCAGGGCACTGAAAAGCGCGGGTATATTTAAATGTGGCTTTTAGCATCATTTTCACTAGCCGATTTTACAATAACTATTCTAAATTTAACGGTACTATTTTGAATACCGCAAGCAGTAAAGGCCGGTGATTCCGAAAACATTGTTAATTGGAGTAGATAAAAAAAAAAAAAAAAGTTGCAGGAGTATTTTTTTTTAATTGGCTCTTTTTTCGTCACATTTATGCAAGATCTGCAAACGTGAGATGAGTTTTTTTTCTTTATTTGTTTCGCGGAAAGTTCCGCGTGGGGGGCAGAGATAAAGGCTTGGTGCCTGACAGGGCCTCTGCGCCCCCCCCCCCCCCCCCTCTTCCCCCCCCCCCCCCCCCGTACAGTTCAGCAGTGCAGTACAAAAACACAGTGGAAAATACATCAAAGAAACAAAATACGCCATTTACCAAACCGATCTGTTAGTAGAAAATAGACCTAAGCATTTGTGCAACAGTCTAAAATTATATAATCAAAATTAGAGTTTCATATACCATGAAAAATAAAAATAAAAATAAAATAAAAAGACACTGGTCACCGAAAAAGACCAGGAACAAAAACATGCTTCCGTTGTAGACTGCAAAAAATACAAGTATACAATACATCACATTAAAATTTGTCACAACAAAGTGGTATTAATAATAAAAAAAAACAATAAAAGGTTTTTCTCTCACACTTAAACATAAAGAAGCAAGGAATGGAAATATGCACAAAAATCAGACATGTTTCTAAAACTCGTGAAGTTTACGGCCATACGAGATACCATACGGTATCTCGTATGGCATGCAAATACTGTTCTTTTTTCTTCTATAAATCTAGCGAGTGTTTTTAGACACGCCATTTTTTTAATAATTATTAAATCAAAATCGTATCATTATGCAAATGATTCGAACCGTTGAAGACGACATGCCTCAGGTATTCCACATTCGTTCGTCGTCTGCTGCAGGTATCTTGAGACGTCTCGAGAACTGGGAATTGCCGTTGGAAATATTCCAGGAACAGCCGATTCTCAGCAGACCTATGTCGCGATAAAATGAGATTGGGGATTATTATATCTAATGATTTTTTAGACGTTTAGATCCTACGGCCAATTTTCTTTAACGATCGTTCCTTCCGAACGAAATTCTATCCCATTTGTTTGTCCATAGAAACGCCCCTAGCAGCGGTTTGTTAAGAGCCTTGTCGTCACAATGACGGGGTCCCTTGAGCCTGATTAAAGAATTGTTTAACTTGCCTTGTGTACAGATGGCGACACTGTATGCACGAAGAAGCGATCGCCGTTCTTTTTGTTTTCGTTATCGTGTGTGTTGTATGGTTGGAACTTCACCATTTCCGGTTGTCACTCCAGTGACGGAAGCAAAAAAAAAAAAATATATATATATGTATCGCAAACTGCGATGCAATTCTGTTGGTACGTAAAACGTTCTTGGTTTAGGTTTAGTAACCACGTAGCGCCAAGCTCCTGGTGTGGTCGCCATTTTGGCCCTTGAAAGTAATAATTTCTCCTTGACTTCTTCATTCTTGGGGAGCCGATCGAAATCCTCTGATGACGGGTAGCTTTACAGACACGGTTCTCGCATACCGAGATTTTGCTAACCACACACCGGTGAAACAAGCATACATCTTCGTACCACCACCACACGCGGTGTCGGTGTTTGAAAGCATTGAAAATAATATTCCTGTTTTGAAATACGCAAGAAGAACAATATAATTGTAAGAGATCCGTGGAAATAGGCATGATAGATAAGTTGATTGCATACACAGTGCCAAAGACGCTTATATTGGCGAGGAACGCCTTCAGTACAATGATGCTCCGTGGTGATCTTGGTTCGACTGGATTAGAACGACCCTCTCAAAGCTTCGAATATTTCAAGGGGCCAAAATGGCGATTGTCATGGCAACGGGAACCAATTAGCCAATCATCCTGCGAGGTTTTCGTCGTCTGTATGTTAGTATTTTTTTGTGTTCGGCTAGCAGGCAGGGAAGGCAATGGCGCTACTTCCCCAGGATCCAGTGACTTTAGTAACCTCCAGGCATTTCTTCTTCAGCAGCGCTTTCAGGCTTCTGCAGTCCTCTCCAACCCATTGACTACACCAACTCCTCTTTCATGCCAGTAACTCCACTCCACCCCATTGACTCCTTGACTCATTGACCCATTGACGTTCCCCGTCGGGTCGGCGTGTTTCCAGTGTGTACGGGGAACGACGGGTAGCGGGTAAACTGAATTTATCTGTAGGTCGTACGTGACGTCAATATTCCCGCTAAATCTAAGGGGAAAGCTAAATGTGCGTTTATGTCACGTGACATGTCACGTGACGTCAATGTTTTAGCTAAATTTAGCGAGGAAACTGAATTTGCGTTTAGGTCACATGATACAAAGTCGTGTGACCTCATTTTCTCCGCTAAATTTTGCGGGGAAATTGAATAGAGCGATCTCACCAGCCATTTTGACTACACCACCGCTGGCGCAATGTATCGACGGAACTTTAGTCCTTTTGCACGTGCGAGAACCTCGCTGGAGCTCTGCGCGTGTAGAGCACGAGACGGCACGAGCCCTCTCGTGCACTGGCGTTTGCCTCCTGTGAAGTAAAGGTAAGGCGGCGTCACGCAAGCGCCGAACGCTTGGTGAGATCGGTTTATTGGCGTCGAGGTCACGTGATGTCAATTTTCCCCAAAATCTATCGGGGAAGTTATATTTGCGCATAAGTCACGAGACCACGTCACGCGATGTAAATTTTCCAGCTAAATTTAGCGAGGAAATAGTTTTGTGTGAAGTTTACGTAACACGAAGCCGTGTGATGTCCCATTTCTGCTAAATTTAGCAAGAAAATTCGCGGCTACGCTTTTTGAGGCTTCACTTCACCTGTAAGCGTAGCCTATAAACGTTTCGCGTTAGAAACGCTCGTGCCAGGCAAACATTAAAGTGTTGGGAGCTGGGACGAAACGAACCAGCTCGGACAGCGTTTGGATTCGAACTGTTCTAATCGCTCGCGCTGCAGAGGCAGCTGAACCTCGTCGTCGTCGTTCATGGCGAAGCTGGCTTTGAGTGTCGCTACAAGGCTCCCCCCTGTGGAGCCGTGGGCCCTGGAAGGGTCCATGTGATGTGCTTGGTTCTTGTTGCAAGCGCCGAAGGTGCTGACGGGGAAGGGGCGGTTGCTGGGGATGTAGGAGATATGGCCTCTAGGTAGGACGGCTTGACACGGTCGGTCGTGACTACGTCACGACGGCCGTTTATGTCTAGTGTAAAGGTCTTGGCTTGCCGATCCAGCACTCTGAACGGGCCGTCGTAGGCCGGTTACAATGGTCGACGGACCTGGTCGCGACGTAAGAAAACGTGCGAGCACGTCTCGAGGTCTTGGCTAACGAAGACGTGTCGATGGCTCCGTTGAGCTGGTAAAACGGGACGGAGAAGAAAGGTTTGTCGAAGATCGTCAATGTAGCCACTGGGGTCTTCTCTTGACTCAGATGAGGGTGGAGAGAAGAACTCGCCGGGTAGGCGCAGTGGTGTGCCATAGACTAACTCGGCTGTAGAACAGCCAAGATCTGTCTTGAGCGCCGAGCGAAGGCCTTGGAGAACGAGGGGAAGGTGGTCGGCCCAACGTTCCCGCGGCTCGTAGGTGGCGAGAGCTGCCTTCAACTGGCGGTGCAGCCGTTCCACCATGCCGTTAGCCGAGGGATGATAGGAGGTGGTGTGAATGTGTCGGACACCCAGGACGGTGACGAAGGCAGCAAAATGGGAGGATTGAAATTGCCGTCCCCTGTCGGTGGTGACTACAGCAGGGCAGCCGAAACGGGACACCCAGCCGTCGATGAAGGCTGTAGCGACTGTCTTTGCTGTCATGTCAGGGACGGGGAATGCCTCGGGCCATCGGGTGAATCTGTCTACACAGGTCAGCAAATAGCGGGCTCCCCGTGATGATGGAAGGGGTCCCACTAAGTCTATGTGGACGTGTGCAAACCTCGAGTCCGGTGGTCGGAAGGGCGAGATGGGGGTGATTGTGTGTCGCGTGATCTTGACGCGTTGGCACTGCACGCACGTTCGTGCCCAGTAACGGACATCCGCGTTCATGCTTGTCCAGAAGAAACGAGCAGTTGTAAGTTTCTGTGAAGCGCGGATTCCGGGGTGGCTCTTGTTGTGCAGGTTGTTGAAAAGAGCGCGACGAAATGCTGGTGGTACGAATGGTCTGGACACACCAGTTGTCGTCTCGCAGATAACTGTTGTTGGAGAAAAGGGCAGAGGAACGTCAGCAAACTTCAGTGATCCAGGAGCGGCAGGCAAGCGTTGCAGCTCGGGATCGTTTGCTTGAGCGGCTGCCAGCTCCTCCCAGTTGACCGGATCTGCTGAAGAAATAGCACTGACGCGGGAGAGTGCGTCCGCAGCAGTGTTTTCATGGCCTTTGACATGGCGGATATCGACGGTAAACTCTGATATAAAGGAGAGGTGCCGGATGTCACGTGCTGTGTGGTCGCTGTGGTTTCGTTGGAATACGAACGTCAAGGGCTTATGATCTGTAAGAACATGGAAGTTCCGGCCCTCGAGGAAGTGGCGAAAGTGTTTGATGGAAAGGTACACTGCCAGAAGTTCGCGTGCGAAAGTACTGTACTTCTGTTCTGGGTTCTTGAGCTTGTGGGAGAAAAATCCGAGAGGCTGCCAGCCATTGACATTCTGCTGAAGAACCGCACCGCCCGCTACGCTTGATGCGTCGGTGGCGAGTCGTAGCTCTGCGTTTGGAACGGGGTGAATGAGCATTGCAGCGTCAGCGAGCGCCTTTTTCGCTGAAGAAAAAGCAGACGCTGCATCTTCGTTCCACTCAAGAGGCGCAGAGGGTTCTTTCTTGGTGGCGAGAAGATCCGTCAACGGCTTGATCAGTTCCGCACAACTCGGTAGGAAACGGCGATGAAAATTTAGGAGACCTAGAAATTCGCGCAGTTTCTTCAGAGATGTTGGCTGCGGAAAGTCTCGAATGGCCGTAACTTTTGCATCTAAGGGTTTGATGCCTTGAGGTGTTACCCGATGCCCCAGAAATTCGATGGTCGTCACGCCGAAGGTGCACTTGTTCTGGTTGATGACCAACCCGTAGTCATCGAGGCGGGTGAAAAGAGCGCGCAGGTGCTCCTCATGCTCGGTTTCTGACGTGCTGGCGACCAAGAGATCGTCGAGGTAAGCAAAGACGAAGTCTAGACCTCGGGTGATCTCGTTGATGGTACGTTGAAATGTTTGGGCGGCATTCCGCAAACCGAACGGCATCCTCACATACTCAAAGAGGCCAAATGGTGTGGTGATGGCGGTCTTTGGTATGTCGGCAGGCTCAACCGGAATCTGGTGGTATGCCTTCACCAAGTCGATCTTGGAGAATATCTGGCAACCAGCCAGATTCGTTGTGAAGTCCTGTATGTGGGGTAGCGGGTAGCGGTCAGGCTGGGTGTTGGCATTGAGGGCGTGGTAATCGCCACATGGTCTCCAGTCGCCTGGGTCTCTCTTGGGGACCATGTGCAGTGGGGAGGCCCAGTTGCTCGATGATGGACGAACAATGCCAAGTTCGAGCATATGCTCAAACTCACGACGAGCAATGGCCAGGCGTTCTCCAGACAGCCGTCGAGGACGAGCGAAAACAGGGGGCCCAGAGGTGACAATGTGGTGAGTAATGGTGTGCTTCACCGGTGACTCCCTTGTGTGTGGCCTCGTAAGGTTCGGAAAATTCGCGAGAATTTTCTCATAGGCCGTTGATGGTGAAAACGCTCTAAGTCCTGTTGCCGTGGTCGTAGAGAGCACGCCATTTACGGAGAGGCATGTCGTCAGGTCGATGAGGCGTCGTGAATGAATGTCGACGGCCAGTTTGTAGAAGTTGAGAAAGTCCGCTCCCAGGATAGCCTGCTTGATGTCGGCGACGATGAACTGCCACCGGAATGTGCGGCGCAGTCCAAGGTTGACTGTGAGGGACCGCTGACCGTAGGTGGCGATAGGTGAGTTGTTGGTCGCTTGGAGCGGGGAGGTCTTTTGATTGCGTTGTCGGTCCAAAAGAGAGGCCGGTAGAACGCTGACCTCGGCTCCTGTGTCGACAAGGAAGCGATGGCCAGCCACCTTGTCAACTACATAAAAGAGGCGGCTTTCCTGTCGACTGGTATCACTTGCCGCCGTCAGTGCCCGGTCCTCGTAGTCTCCCACCGAAGAGCAGGGTTGGCTGCACTTACGGGCATCGTTGCCGAAGGTACGGTGGTACCAACACACGCCCGAGCCCGAGCCAACTTGACTGCTGTTTGAGAAGGCGGAGCGCTCTACTGAGTTTGAGTGGGAGCGCAGGCTTCGGCGGGAGTGTGACCGTTGTTGACGACGTCGTGACAAGGGTGCGGGGGTGGCAAGCTGACGACTCATGGTTTCGACATGGTCCTCAAGACGCGACAGACTAGAGTCTTCTGATGTTGTTGCGGGCGTTCTATTGGCGACAGCGCTCATGCCAGCGGCCCGCGAGTAGTCGGCGACACGGTCGGCAAGCTCAGAGAGCTTGTCGAGCGACATGTCTTCCGCGGCCGGCAGAACCGGGACCATGGTCGATGGGAGCCGCTGTAAAAACAACTCACGCAGGAGGTGGTTGTTAGGGTCTTGGTTCTGGGTTCCCAGCAGCTGGCGCATGCGATGGAGAAGCTGGGATGGGCGTTTGTCACCGAGCTCCTCGGTGTTGAGGAGTTGTTGAAGTCTGCTGAGCTCCGACTCGGTTTTGCGGTCAAGGATGGCGGCCTTCAGTTGGTCGAAGGGGTTGACCGGATCCGGAGCGGCGAGAATGTCGGCTAGCTCCTCGGCGACGTCGGCTGGCAAGGAGGACACGATGTGGAGGTACTGCGTCTCCTGGCTGGTGATGTGCCGGAGACGGAACTGGGCCTCAACTTGCATGAGCCATACGATCGAATTTTTCGGCCAAAATGGTGGTAGCCGAAAATTCTGGACCGCTGCCAAGGTAGACTGGAGGGCGTCGCCGTCAGGAGCGTTGGACGCGCCGAAATGAGCCATGAAGCAGCAGACCTTGAAGGAGCGAGTTCGATTCCGGGTCACCAAATCTGTTGGGAGCTGGGACGAAAAGAACCAGCTCGGACAGCGTTTGAATTCGAACTGTTTTAATCGCTCGCGCTGCAGAGGCAGCTGAACCTCGTCGTCGTCGTTCATGGCGAAGCTGGCTTTGAGTGTCGCTACAAAAGCAACGCTAGCCTCCTCACTGGCTGGACGCGAGTGCGGGCCACGCATCTTGTTTATGTTTATTTATTGATGCCCAGCAAGAGAAAAACGGGCCTTTCCGGTGATGCATCGCGACACAGACAAAAAACAAACACAGACAAACATCAAACTTTCTATTATATAGGTAATACACACAGAAATACGAGCGTAATAAACAAACATATCTTACTATAGTTCTGGCATGTTAACATGTACAGTATATGGTACTGAACATGATAATAACCTTAGGAATCACTCTTTCCGTAGCCTGGGTGTCATTTCTAGAATTACGCGTGAGTTTCCTACGTAAACGTGAGTTTTAAAATTATGCTTTTCATTAATCCGGTCCAAGTGGGAGTTTTGCTCTGTTGTCTGGACTTGTATTAGTTTTACGAGTCAAGAGAGGACAGAAAATGCTCAGAAGCGTTTCTTCCAAATTTTTTATCATCGTTATATTGGCCATACTGTTTACTATTTTTATGCGTGACACTCTGAAAGATGCAGTTGCCCTTCTTTGAGTTCTAGACAACGTGGGCCAGAGGTAGTTTTCCTGTATACATGTATTCATGGAGAAATGTATTGTCCTAATCTTGAAATGTTAATCAAATCATCCCAACCACTCCCATGACCCGTATTCGACACTGGTATAATTCCTTCGGCGTAAAAGATATTGATGTTTTTAATTCAACATTTGTGACGTTTGTAACTATCCTGTGATGAATTTGTTGTGTGTCATTATCAAGGCGTCAAGCTGTTCAGGAGCAGAGGTAATAGACAAATGAATGAATGAATGAATGAATGAATGAATGAACAAATAAATAAATAAATGAATGAATGAATGAATGAATGAATGAATGAATTACTAAGTTTGTAAAATAGCTTATATGTATAAACATGTCAGTCGAAGGGCACAAAATTCCATTAAACAAAACCTCCATTCGGGTGACAGGTAAAATTTGGGAGTACCCACAAGCACAAGACAGTTTCATTGACCTCAAAGAACAAGAAGGGAAACTAAAGCTGACGGTAGACAATACAATTGAAGATGGCGTTTTACCGTCAAAAATTAATAAATAAACAAACAAATTACGAAGTTTGTTTTTGGAAAGTATGTTTTTACCATTTTATTCAGAAACCAGTAATAATCATAATGTTTTATTTCCGAGGAATAGGTCATAAATTAAACAAGTAACGCGTCTGTGCGCGCTTTCAATACGCTCGGCCTTGGAAGAATTAAGTGAATTCCGGGAAGTAGAAGCATATTCCTCTTTTAAGCGTATTAAGCAATTATACAGGACAAGCGCAGATAACAGTATTTTAAAGTCTCCAGTAATTGTTGATATAAAGCTGAGCATCCTCAATGATAAAGTCAACACAGCATTCACGTGAGCGTCGATCCGAAGTGCGGAGTTTTGTAACACTCCAAGTTTAAGTATGACAGATGTTCTCTTTATTTCGGACATGTTGAACATATACAGATATGCTTACACTCTATGTTTTCTACTACATGTGGAAAGGTTAGTTTTTTTCGGATTTAACTTAGACCACTGTTTGAGCACCTTATATTGACTGCGTCGGTATCAATATCCATTTCTATACGGGGACAGCGGGCTTTAATTTATTGAAATATTTTACCATGATCAGCATACTGAAACTATTGAGAAATCTGAACACAATCAAAGAGATCATTTGTAAATATGATGTGCAAAAAGGGGACCAAGGTTAGATCCCTGAGTGACTCCAAAAGTTGAAATGTCCCGACAAATAACTTCTAAACCATATGATGTAACCATCAGTTACACCATATTCGAACATCTCAACTAGAAGTAATTCATGATTGATCTTGTCAAGTGTTTTTGTCATGTCTAACTACACCACACCAAGCAGCCCTTGGTTTTTAAAGATTGGAGCAGAGCACTGCATACACTGTCAAAGTGTAGACTTTACAGAGTGGTCTTTTATAAAGCAATAAATTGCGCAAAATTAATTTTGTGCTGAAAGAAACAATACAAGCGCATGAAAACAATAAAATAAAAAAATCTTGGATATATTTTATTATAATAAAACAGGCGAATAGTTCTTTTTTTTTTAATAAAAAAGCGTATTCATATTTAAGATACGGCACAATAACTTTGCGTTTCCGAATATTAGGAAATTATAAGAATTTGAGAGACAAATATAAATATTATATTTGATGATTCGTTAAGATGCACTGGAGGAAGTTTTGAAAATAAAACTAGGTATGCCATCGAACCCACGGATCGCTGTGGCTCGAGTTTCTTTAGCGCGTCATATATTTCAGAGATGTCCACGTCCCATGTTTCTACTAAGTCGCCTACACTCTAATGAGTGCGAAATGTTTCAACATCCAATGTGTCCGATGTGTTCGGTTTGCCGCGCTGAGTAGATGCGATTTACTCCTGCGGGTCAGATCATGTGATCAAACCTAAACGCCAGCGTCGCGCTCTATTCCTGGCACGCGTTCAACGAGCGAGCTATTCAGGATTTTAACTTTCCCGCTGAGGACGGGCGTTATTCATTTTCTTTTTGTGTGTTCACCTTTTGGATAAGCTTAGTGATACGGAAGCCGCAGCGCAGCAGGATGTTTTTCATCTTCTCCATTTTGAGAATTCTCTTTCTTGGAGTCAGGGGGCCGGAGATACTGCGGCGCCGCGATCGCATCGAGCTCGACGCTTCATTACACACTGTTTACACTGCCTTTACCACGAATCTGGGGGGCACAATATATATATATATTTTTTTTACCCTCTCGATGATTTTGACTGAGGCTTTTGGTAGCTCGCCAGACCGGTATTCCTCCGAAACTTGGCCTGCGATAGGTGCCAAAAGTGAATTGGCTTTCCCGCAAGACGAAGATGGATGTGGCGAAGCTTGACTCTCATCTGGAGTTATTTGCAACGGCGTGTTTGAGAAAATTAGTTTTGCCGCCGTTTGTTGGGATACTTTAACGGTGATGGCAAGAACTGTTGAAGTAGGTTACACATGTTTATGGTCGCCACTGTAGACCCGCAGTTCTCAAGGTGCGAGTATTTTCGTTGAGGGTCGTGTTGCGTCCTTTCAAACGCTCTCTTAAGGCTGTGTTATACCTCGACGTTGAGCGCACCGAGCGCAGCGTAGCATAAAACGCTGGCGTTTCATTAACCGGCGAGCGCCGGCTAATGAAACGCCATCGAGTCAGCGACCGATTGGTGGCAGATTTGATGTCTGCGACCAACCGGCATTTCTGTGCGCGGCGCTACTGCGCGTTTGCTACGCTAACGACAGACTAAAGCAGAGCATAGCTTCCTGTATAGTCAAAAAGCCTGGCAGTTCGATGACGGAACCACGGAGTGCCCGGTCGCAGATTTGAAGCGCGAGGATCTGGTAGCACAGACTGTCAAAGAGACATTTCTCGGGGACCCTAGACGTCAGCGCACAGCTCTTGCAGCAGTGAGGACCCGAAAAAAATTGTTCGCTCGGTAGAAGTAGGTTTCGGCGTCTCGCCGCAGCTGGGCGCCAGTCACGTGGCTCTCCTCTCATCCATTGTCTCCCGCTCCACCTTTTCCATTTCGGCGGCCGCTTCTCGTGGCGGACTGTCAGGCTTTGTCAGTATATAGGAGGCTTTGAACAGAGGCTCGAATGATGGAACGCTAGGACACCGCTTCACGTCGGGACTAAAGCGCGAGACACATGCGCGAAAAATCCTTCCGATCCGACGTCCGATCTGGCAGTACGACTGCCTGATCCGAAAAATTTGGTCGCTTCAGACGTCGGATCGGCGATCCGACGGGCGTCCAACGCGCCAGATAGTTTCGCACGGCGGACGGATTGTCGGATGCGTCTAGCCAATGACAGCACAGCTAGCTCGAACGTCATGATGACGTACTGGGTTTGTTGGGACGTTGGTCGGGACGAACAAGAAAACGGGACGGGCGACGGGAAACCGGACGCATGGTTCCCGCTGACCCATTCGAGAAAGATGGCCCCGGCAAAGAATGCACGCGCTAACGAGAACGAGCTTCTTACTTCGCTCGTGTGAACTAAACCGTCAATCTGGGTTTAGAGATCTTTGAACGCGGACCTCCGCTGGAGTGCTCGGATCTCCTGGGCGGAGCCGAACGGAGCGTCGTGTCGCATGCAAGGTCGGAAGCGTGTGCCTCAAACTCTCGCGTGCGGCGATTCGGAGCGGCGTTCGGACTGTCGGATCGGACGTCGGATCGGACGATTCTGCCGTCCAAGTGTCTCGTGCTTAAATGCTCGCGTCTCGCGGCCGCCAGTGGCGGCGTTCCTCTTGTGCTCGCGTCTCGGGGACTCTACAGTGGCCCCTGGTTGACAGAATCGGGCCTAGAGTAACTGACAGGATGGGTACCGCTGGGTGTCTCTATCGCACGCCCGGCCCCCATCACGCGATTGTTACCTTCCGCCTTGCAGTACACGCGCGCGTACCGCCCGAGTTCCAGGAAACGCTGAAGCGTTATCGAGAATAGTAAGCTCAAACCCTCCGCTACTGTTCTCACCCTGTCGGCTGCCATACCTTTTTTCCGTATAAGACGCAAAAGATCACCGACGGTGTGTTGGCGCCACATCGCGCAATATATGCTGAAGCAACACGATGTTCTATTTTATATTCTACAGCGATAATTGTAATGGGCTCTCCCTACCTCCGGAAATGACGTCGATTGTAGTTGGCGACGTAGGGCGTCCGTCGACGACGTTGCAAAATCCGGGAAAAAGATCGCCCGCCGGAAGCGGGAATCAAACCTGCGTCCGCTGCGTGCGATGCGGAGACGTTACCACTAAGCTAAGCCACAGCTTTATTTATTATTTTTTTTACTCCCTGAGCTACGTTACAACGTTAATAACCATCTCCGTCCTTTGGGTTTTTAGAGTACTCGATGCCCACTGCACGTGCTTTCTGAAAACAGAAAAATAGCCGATAACCAAAGGCCGTCGCAGCACTGTCAGTGGCAAGAGCTCGTGGCCTGGAAAAGCGCGTCCACGCGCACCGGAAGAAAAAAAAAAGAAACAAAAGTGTTCTAAATTGTTCGGTACAAAATGGTGAGATGTCTATTTTCTTCCGAAGGATTTTGTTCACGCACGCAACGACTTGCCCGTGACGTGTTGGAACTACTGCTCTGACTCTACTGGGGATTAACGTGGGAGTTGCTCAATGTTCATTACCTGCATTCGTTAGAACGACAAATACGAATAAGCAACAATATACCACGAACACGCAGGGGTGTTGTCAGCTCAATATTTACGAGTGTCAATGTTGACTCCAAAAACTCAAACCACAGGGTGCACCTTGACAAGGCTACATAAACTTTCGCACGCTGATCGAATGACCGAGACACGTCAAACCCGTCCCTACTTGTCGGATGTATTCTTGTAGATGTGCGGTGGAGAGCCACGGTTGGAACTGCACATTAGAAATCCACGAAAAATACACCGAGATTCTGGCCTCCTCGAAGCTAGTGGCTGCTTCCGCACTTTACGATATCTGGAGCGTTTGGTTTCTCGCGATACGCTAATTGGTTGAACCAATCGCTGCAATCTACGAGGAAGCGCGGCGTGTGGCGGGGCTGATAATATGCTTAGACCTAAACAACGACAGCCTGCACTAGGACGGTGGTCAGGACTTTTCAGCGTACTTCGTGCCACAGCACGGATTGCTATTCAAGGTATAGAAACATTATCAGCGTCTTCATTTGCCGAGTTCCGTCGTTTATTGCAGTAATAGGCTCACCAAACTAGTGTTTTTGGGGCAAAAAAGACGCACCGAATGTCTTAGAGTGAAGTGTGACCGTCACTTAAAACTTGCATGAGGGTAATATTCTTCATTATGTAAACCTTCAGAAACGGTGGAAATAATATGACGGGGGGGTCGAGGCGTTATTTTATTTCCTCCGTATCTCTGGGTTCTAAATTCTATTGCTTCCTAACGAGCCCGTTTGCATACTTTCGCTTCTAGTCATATTCTTCGTTTCTTCTATCTCGAAACTCTGAACAATTCTCTAAACAAGTACGACGACGGAATCTGAGAGGCTAAAATGGCTATTCTATGTTTTCATATGTCGGGGTCTTGATTAAGAAAACGATTGAATGATATGAATTTAGCTACGTTCATGGAGTCTTGATTGGTTCATTGTTTTTGGATAAAAATAGCCACGATAAGAACAAAAACACAACATTAACACGTGTTATTCTTTTCTTGACGTAACACTGCGTAAATTATCAGATGCACATAGTCCTTTTTCCTCGTCTCACCCCTTGGGCCAGTCGTCGCTGATTCTAATTCCCAGCACCAAAATCGCTTGCTAGCTTGAAAAAAAAAAAAAAAAAAGTTGATTTAATTTTTTTTTTTACTGATGTAGGTTGCTTTGAAAAGCCAAATGCACCTCTCTGAAAGCACTACCAAAATGACATGTTGGAAGTAATCCTTTATAAGGTGACCTATACTGTTTTAGCCGAGGAAAATAAGGCACATTGTATGAAAAAGAAACTATGAAAAGCGCCAGATGAATGATTCAATGCAAATAAAAAGAGAATGCACTTTGAAAAGTCACGCACAACAAACACACTTTGGAGGAAAAACAAAAGAGAGACATAAAAAAAATAAAAGACCCCGAAAGGCACTCTATACTTTCTTCAATAATTGAACAACCTACAGTGGAGAGATTGAATCGCCACACAGTATAAGCACAAGCACACACACGAAACCCGTAAGTGCTTGATCAATGTCTCTTTTAGTTTTATGTCATCGCAAACCCAGAAATGCGAACAAACGTTAATGCACGAAACTCATAACGACGTTCGCGCTCGCCTAGACCGAAAGATACATAAACTGGCACTCTGCCGACTCGGAAACGGATTGCCACTGCGCAGCTAGATTTATAAGAGTAACGTCGCGCAGGCCTATTTCATGCCGCCAAACATAACGATCCACAAAAAACACCACCAACAACAGAAAAGTTCAGCACTCACTTTTTCTAAAAGGCTTACCACACATTGCAATGCAAGTCACGAACATTCGTTTTACTCTCCGAGACTGCAGAAACTAAGATGCGGGTTTTGCCGCCGGCTAAACGACGCTGTCCGAAAGAAGTGACTCTAAGAGCTTCCTTTCTGAGTTGTGCCTCCTTAAAGCCGGAGTTTGTAGCTGGCGCACGTTACACCATAAAGGAAAGAAACGGGAGCAGAACGAGGCTAATCTTATTTTCGTCAACGCCTTTTCTCAGAACCGCACAACCACGTCACTTCGGAGAATTCATATTTGCGCAAAACAACGATTCGTGGTAAAAAAATTTTTTTTTGTGGCTTCCGCTTTCTTTGCTTCTCAGCTGATATTGATCTCGGGGATGAAACGATATTGCGGCAAACTGCAAGCGTTGAGCTTGTGGCGACGCCAGGATCTTCTTAGGGTGGAAAATAATGCAAGAGCGCATCATCTGCTGTAGTGTTGGTGCGAGTTATTTGTTGCTGGCCCTGGTATAATCAACGGCTGCTAATATAAAACAACTTTGGTATAATTTTGTTTTTTTAAAGTTGTGTTTGCTGCAAGTTACTACGTTGAATTATAGACACTTTTTTCATTCCAGCTTGAACGCGGTCAAATCCATCCCACTGGCAAAGTTTCTTTTGTTCTTCTTTTTCAAGATTTTAAGTTTGTGAAATAGTGCGGTTCTAGGAAGAAACGTAAAAAAAAAACAGTCGGCGAAAAAGAAAGAAAAAGGACAGAGCAACAACAAAAAAAGTATACTGGTACTTAGACCAGATTATCATTATCATATGTTGAATAAACTAGAAACTGATACTTGGTCAAAATTTTATGAACTGCGTATTATTTAGTTGCGTACAAACAAAGTAGCCCTTACGGTAGACGGCCAGAAACGTACTTTCCTCTGCAAAAAAACAAACAGCTAAAAACAACAGAAAGTTGTTTGGGAACCCTCCTGATTTTTCTTTTTACCCTCCCTGTTTTCTGACGTTTAGTCGCGTCACGGTCCCATGCGGCTTACTGATTAAACGCTCTCACTTCTTCAACACCCTGCCCACCGTAATCAATCAGGCCGCGGCCAATGTTTGAATTCTCGGTAGTGGCCAATTGGTGCGACGACGGAAATCGCCGAATAATGCCCGGTTTACAGTTTGTGCGGCAAGCATTGCCAACCCAGTCACGTGAGTGTGATCAACATTTTTCGCACAAGTTGGCCGAAGGACACCTGACAGTTAATTTTGGCCATGAATCGTTCACGCATGTCCACCATACTTAAGGCTCCGGTCCCACGGCGGTCACCTTGAATGGCTACCAAAATGGTTAAAGAAAATACAAACTCGAAAGTAACTTTGCCTACACATTCCAGTGTTCTTGGGGATACTAGAGTAAGGTAAATGTGTGAGCAAAGCTAATTTGAGTATTTTCTTGCATTTTTATTTATACATTAAAATACTTATCGCCGCGGGAGCTTCAATTTTCTTGTTCGCTTTCCGTGACAGTTACAACCTGGAGATAAGAACGAACCCAAGCTTTTATATATTGCCGCGTGCATGACCGAGAAGCAACACCTGTCCCTACTTCGAGAAGATTCAAGTTTACTCTTACCACGAGTGTAAAAGATAAGGAGACCTACATGACCTTGCCGAGTCAGTCTCCCCCTAGCTCACTCCCGAACATTCTAGGTCGAATATTCGAGATATCAAGTGCCATATATAGGGAGCCGAGCGCGGCCTTGGCGACTCACTTGAGAATCTTCCGACGACGAGGCAAACTCTCTCCCAGTCTCGTTCAAGCTAGCTATTATGCCGGCGCCTCGACGATCCCTGTCACTGTTTCGACATCCATTATTTTTAATGCCAAAGCATTAACTGTTCCACGCAGCTCAGCCGGCGTTGTCTGTAATTGCGAAAAACGGCACCTAAATTCCGGGTGAGCAAACGAGCAATGAACTCCAATTGGCTGCGACGCGTTATAATTCCAAGGAACGCCACCCCACAGAGAAAGCCCTCTTCTGGCACTGCGGCCCGCGCGTCGGTAAAATGGAGAGGATGGCGCGGCTGGCTGGCCACTGCGGAGAACAGCGGAGCGCGCTGCTTGTTCGAATGCGCCGCTTGTGCGAATGCTTTTGCATTCCTAAACGTAAGCTGTATTAAGCGTCCTCCTGTAACTTATTGTTGCTTCTGGCACAAGTTCGCCGAATAAACCTTTATTTTCAGTTTTACGCTCGCTGAGCTGTTTGCATCGGCGCCAATATTGTGGAAATAAGTAATCACGTGTAAGCAGTATTTTACAAAACATAGAAAAATATTTCGCGACGTATTTAAGTATCAAACCTTCTAGAGCTATTGCCTGGAGTTGTTTCTCTTTCAAATACAGATCACTCCAGTTATTTTTGCTTACGGAACACAATTCTATTCTTCTTGCTCCGATTTTAGAAATGGCGCAGCAAGGGACACCCGATTTTCTATTGCTTTCGATCAATCACACCTAAGTTGCATCGACACTTGCGCAGGTTGAGAAAAAAATTACTACTGACACAAACATGTTGCGTTTTCCGTGTCAAACCAGTTTCGTGACGATCGCAATTAACAGAAGATTCCCCAATCGTCCTCGTCTACATCGATCACTTAGCATCCCCAATGAAGCAACGTAGTGCTGAGAAGCACACCACCCTTCCCATACAGTCCTCAGTCACTTTCCTATTTATTCGCATGGCGTTGTCTTGAATTTTCGCTTATCGGCAAAATTGCTGGCTCAAGAAAATGTAGATAGTTTTGTCGAAAAAGAAATGTTAGTATCGCTCAAGGGAGTTTCTTAATAATAAACCATACACCCGAAGTCGGCCGTGTGGGCTGTTGCTATGTTTTTTGTATTTATCTATATTTCCTTAAAGGAACACTGAAGTAAAATAATAAAAAGCTTTTAAGGGTCATAACTGGGACACGTACTTCGTTTTATCATTTTTCATGAAAAAAAGGTCCAGTATTTACGCCATTAGACGCAATTCATGTGTAGGTCACGGCCCGTTCTAGGCCCCGCCCACAGATCAGTGGCCTTCCCCATTACTACTAGATTGGCTTGGCTATTCGGCCGAACATGCTCAGAGACCTATCGTTTCCTTTTTCCGGACGTTCGTTGCGTCTAGTCTGAAAGTCTGACACCACCTGCTAGTCGTGCGAGCAGACGCGTGGCAGCCTCCGGCAGAGTTTGCTATTGCACCACCGTCTATCGTCGTCTACAATGCCCAGGCGCAAACAGGAAAGCTGCGCGTCGGCGTCCGTTTTCACTTTCGTCTGCCCCCCGTCTAAAAACCTTTCCAACGCTCTCAAGACCCTACCATAAAAGCGCCGCGAGCCACGGTCCAATACAAGCGTCTGTCATCGCCTGTCGATGTGCGCTAAAAGTAACGAGATGCCTCAAAAAGCACGTCGTTATTTCTACGTTTCGTTTTTGTTCTTGCTGTTATTTTATCGCATGGCATCCACGAGCAAGGTGGGTGAGCGTCATAACGCACAATTGAAACGCGACCTGAATATATTCGCATTGGCAGGCCAGGTGCACTGCAAAACTTCAGAACTACTTTCCGTTCAAAGCGAAATGACGGGAACAAACGTTGACAATTTCGAAGCGAGCCGAACGCCCGATTGCCTCCAGCCAAACCGCTCACAAATTCTTACGTGTGTAGGTGCCTTCTCGGTAGTGAAACCATGGTTGCAATCCTAGCGGTCGTCCAATTCACAATACAGCGGGGCCTTTTGCCGTGAACCGATATCTTTATTCAGCCTCAACACGCGCAAAGGAACATATCAAGTCAGATAAACCAACATAGTTGAAGTGGGACGTTAGGCCTAGGTCAATCCCGCTACGAGAGATAGACGAGCTCGACGAGCCGTGCCTGTTGATCACTCCGCAGACGCCGGCAGTCATCCTTCTTATCGTTTCAAACCGAAGCAGAGAGGAATCTCGGGGTATATATTTTTAGAAACAATAATGATTCCATCTAGATTATGTGCTTCTCAAACATAAAAAAATATTGCCGTTTAAAAAAGTATTATGGCACGGAGATACAATTTTACAACCAACATTTCACACCTCACTCATTTCCTCAACCAATTAGAGACGAGAAAAATTGCTTAGTGTTCTGAGTACCGGGCGGGGTACAGAGCAAAGCTACCCCCCTTCCCCGCCAAAAAAAAAAAAAGACATCTAACAACGTAAATATTGAAATTTTTTTTTAATATACAAAAAATTTAGTTCCAGTAGGCGCTTTAAAATTTTTACTTTCAGTATGCCTTTAAGGGTTTTCGTTTGAGGGCCTCTAGAACTCATAGACATAACAGAAGAAATGGGACGATCATCAGAAAGCGTATTCACAGATTCGAAAGCTGCACAAACAATTTTTCCAAAGTAGTCGACTTCATGAAACATAAATAAGTAATAAAAAAACAACGTAAAAGTAATAAACCCCCATTAAAAAAACAAAAAAACAACAAAAAACGTTTGTGTTTAAAGCTTGACGGTGGCCATCTTCAATTCGCTTGAATGAGCTTTTTTATTCTTTAATTTGTTGTTATTAAAACGAACATATATTTTCATGAACATGTTAAAACGAGATTAGCAGAAATGTACAACGTACATTCGAATCGCCGGTTTCGCTCTTAACAATTTTATGATTGCCATAGTTATCAAAATTAATATTTGTCTCGCGGTACACGGCTAGACAGACTGCCCTCGTGCAAGAAAGAGCGTAGAACATCGATTAAAAAATAAGAGTAAACCTGAAAGCAAAAATGTTAGCAAAAACGTTTTTATTGTAAAACGCACTGAAATAATGAAATAAGAAGCAAAAGTGTGCCGTTCCATACAAATGAGAGTAAATTGTCATAAATGGGCTCTGAGCGAAATCTTCACGACATCCATAAACGTGTGGTAGTTAATCAAGGGAAGAAAGTATGTACGGCAACAAAGGGCCAGCCAGAGCGGACGTCAGAGACTGCAAAATGTAACTAATTAAAATATTTAACTAAAAGGGAGGGACTAAATTTTTAATTATATAAAATAAACACCTGGTTCTAATTAGAAACCTACAGTGCATCATCGACTACCTATATATGAACTAATTTTAGACAAATATTTGGCATGTAACTAATTTTACGGCGTTCCAAAAAAAATAAAAAAAATTTTGAATTGGATGTGTTTTTATTTTTTTTAGCGACCCCCCTCTTTGTGGCCGAGCCGTGCTGTTACCACCTCGCCACCCCCGGAGGTTGGAAGGAAAGATGGGGGGTGGAGGGGGGCAGGGTTGGTACCGCAAAGATGCGCTCTGATAAAAAAAAACGAAACCTAGGAACACGTCCAAATTATGCGTTTTTTTCTCTCGGAACGCTGTAAACTGCTGTACGTGTACAGGTTGTCAAAAACAGAACTTACTTTTTTTTCACGGCGAAAATAGATTGCGCATCACGGTACGCTCCTTCTCCGCCGAATAATAGCCCTAGCGGTCCCAACCAGGAGCCAGTTTTAGAACTAACATTTATCTTATTAAAAAATTCCTAACCGATTTTCTGATATTTTAAATGGGAAAATGGCGGCCGGTAGACCTCTTATAATACATGGAGCTGAATGGCCGCCGGTTACTGAAAACGGACAGAAACGGGCCCCATTTTCTCTTCAAATTTTCAGGAAATCCCCTAAAACTTTTGGCTGAAATAACGGTTAATTCTGAAAATTTGGTGTCTGGCTTAAATCGCTAGGACAACATTCGGGTGAAGAATGAAGGAACGTGGTACATAGTTAACTTTTGAGATAAAGAAAAAAAAAATTTGTGTGTGTGGGGAAGGGGGGGGGGGGCATTTTGTATGTTTTTTCGTTAAATGAGTTGATTTAGTGGTTTTCAATTATGCTCCGAACGTTTATAATTGAAACCACATGTTTATTTTAACCAACGCGAAAGCTATATAGTAGACATTAGTCAATTATTTATCTGGTTAGTATGTTTTTGCAATACCTAACGCCCGTCATGTCTGGTAGTTTGTTCCCGTAAAGATGTTATTCTCTTTCAACCACCCTAATTTTTTTCAGTTCAGTTTGTTTAGTTCTTTTAAACAAGGGGAGGAAGGGAGGTAGAGAAAATCTGCCATTTCTGCTGTACGAGGCCTCTAACTCCCTTCACAGCACACTGCATAACAACGCATTTGAAATTGCAGATGCACAACCAACGGAATTCATAATAAACACTTCTACCAGATATAAAACGATTTAGAATAAAATACAAGTTAAATCAAAAATGACCTTTTTACGTTTTGTTCCTCATTCATTACCGATATCACTGAATCTCCACCAGGAGTGTATTAATATTTCTAATATTACATTTTCTAATTTTTTTAATATTTCTAACTTAAATATTTAATATTGTGAAAATTTTTACAAAACTCTTTGCTGAAACACCCGGTATATGCTTGCCAGAAGTCTTGATCACGTTTGTGTACTATAGCAGTGGTGAACTAAGCAGTAAAATTGCAATTTCATAGAAAAAAAGTTTCGGTAGTGCTACTCCCAACGCTCATGACCAAACTATACTAGTTTGCACACCGTCGCCTTCTTCGCCCATTTCTTAATGCTATAGAGCTTTCAAAAAGAAGGTAATTTGTAAAGATCTTTCTTTTCGTCTAAACACATTTAAAGGAAGAAGAAATCGTAAACTTAGTGCTATGTATTGAATCAAGAAGCAAGCATTCAGAAATGCTTTACTACAATAACGTAGCTCTTAACTTCCTTTTAGTTGCGAGGCAGATCGATAGGATTTGAGAGTAAAGCTTAAGAGCTACTCTATGTTCAACACACACTGAGAACAATTCTAGCCCCCAAAAGACTCCTCAAAACTTAAATGAAAGTTTGTTTCTGTTAGGAGGGTTCATTATTTCGACCAATCAGCTGAACAAGACTCATTTCACGGAAACTTTATAATCTAAACTCCGAGACATGGAGAAATAAAGTAGCTGACAATATTCCGGTCCCACAGCCGCTGCTGTCATTATACATTGTCAAACTGGAGCTGTTCCGTGATATCGCCATCCGGAACAATTACCAAGAAAACCAATTGCTCCGAACGAACCTCCGCCTTGCCATCTCCCACTGCGCCTCCGAGAATTCAACCAATTGCCGTGCCGGGGAAGGTGGACGCGGCTCTGGGGAGAACAATTTAAAATCAGGTAACGTGTTTCCGGGTGAAACAAAAAAAGAAGAAAAGAAAAGGAGAAAGAAATTGCAAATATTAGTGCGGTGCGTTGCAAATGTTTGTTTTATAATGGGGCTCTCACTCCTTCAGACGTGTTTGTTCAAATTTTCTGGGCGAGTCAATGCTTTAGAAATGTCAAGTTTTAACTTTATGATGTTTCAAATGTGGACAGTTCAGTTGCAGGGGACGGCTCATGGCACGTGTACGTATTCTGCTATCATTCAGTATTCTCAACTTTAGCTTAGAAGAAAAAAATAAAGATAAAGTCTGTTTTATAGGGATCCCCCAGTTAGTGGTTACGAACTCAGCTGGTGTGTCCTAAAGGTTTTGCCGCAAACATTTTCAAATATGTTTCGCTAGAAATATGTTAGAATGAAACAAAGTGTCTCGCACTGGAAGGAATAAAAACAAAATCATAATTTTGCTCAACGTAACACAAAAGAGACGTGAGTACTTGACTTTCAAAACGAAACCCATCAGGTGTTCTGTATGCTTTGAAGATAACTCTCTTTTTGGCAGTCTTTTACACCATACAAGTATTTTAAGGGGAGGGGGACGAACAGGGATGTTTGCTTGCTTATGTTAGTGCACGTTAAAAGGACGATTTCTTCACCTCGTAATTCTAAAGAAATGCACACGAGTTAATTACCATGCAGGCGGAGTAGTGAGAAAACAAATTTTTACAATACGATCACACGAATAGAAGGAACAAAAAAAAAAGGTGTCAAGCTCTGAAGATGCCAGTGCTTGGCTGCAATCAGGGATGGACAGTATTTACAATACATGTCATTAAAAAACTCGTTATAAACTCTTTCAGTGTTTCACATTTTGCATTTATTAACATATCTGGGAATCTGTTTGTGAATTGTATTTAAATACTACAAATTCAGTATTTTGAAAACTTATATAGCAAATACAGCGCAAATACAATTTTGGCCACTTTTCTTTGCAATCAAACGCAATTTTCGGTACTCTTTACCAAGGTAGACATGCTAGGGAAAGAGCATAAAACTTGCTGCACTTTGTGCACAATAGATATATAATAATAAAAAAGGAGAACAAGGAATAAATGGACGGGTGCAATCATTAACTTTTTGGTTGAGTAAATATATATTTTTTGAAGTCAGGTTAAAAATTGTTTGAAAATACATTTTGCTGCATCTGAAATGTGGAAATAAACTCGCCCTGAAGACACCGTTTTTCCCGATGTCGTATTCGCCTACCTTATAACAAAGAATCTTATTTATTAAATCACTGGATTCTTGAAAAATGTGGACTTCACTGTCTATTTGAGCATGATCTCTTTTTACCCGTCGTTAAACTGAGGTCTGAGATGTCAAACTATGGAAATAAAATGTATTTGTAAAAGTATTAGAAGATGGTCAGAGACCACGCGCTGTATTTTTATCTTGTACGTAAACGATTTTCTGAAAAGTGTGATTGGATATGTACATAAATATATTTTGTCTAAATATTTTGTAGTTTTATTTTGATACATTTTTTGCAAGTATTTTGCCCATTCATGCCTGCAGTGTACTTTATGTAAATTCGTTAGTTTATTCGCTACTCTTTCTTCGGGTTCAACATGCACCGTAAGCCTTGTTCTCAACATTGTCTTTTTGTATGCGGCTCAAAACGTATACATTGCAAAAAGATTTGCTGTCAGAATATGGTACAAACCAGGGTCATATACGTTTCTTTTTTGGATTTATACTGAAGTTCGGTTTCCTAGTTATCGTTTTTATCCACGGTCGGTTGTTTACGAACCGAGTACTTACGCAAATACCTTATTCCCAATGTGCCGCTGCAAAGACGCTCGCCCACGCGTTCCCATGACGATATTTTAGTAATATTATTCTTGACAAATATAAAACCTGTCTTTCATATGATGCACGATGTTTTCGACATGTTATGCTTATTTTACGCCTTCTGGGAACCATGTATTTTCATAGCTCCACAGTTCAAGTAAGGGCCACCAATGCCGTCGAGAAGGATAACTAAAGAACTGTGTTTGAGACTCCGTGTTTTGTTGTCCTTCGTCTTTTCGCCAGTCTAGGGAGTTTGTCTGAAATTATGTCAAACCTTCACCAGCTCGCTTGGGCTTTAAGTTTTCTTTCGTTAATTCTACAAGATGCAAGCTTCGTCCCCTTCAAAAATAAAGAAAAAAGAAAAATGAGCTTTTTTTAAGGCTCTGTGTGTTGTGTTGTCCTGCATTTCAAATTTGTCTTAAAAGAGATAGCAGGATAGGTAATGTATTCAACAGTCGAGGCTTTAAATGTCGCGTTTTTTTGTTTGTGTTCTTTTGTGCGGTTCCTGAGAAACAGGCTCGATTCGCTAAAAGCAGCGTTTTATTCGGAAGTATTCAATGAATGTACTCCGTAGAGCAATATGCACAGAAAAGGCGACACATTTTGCCGGGAGGTGTTCGCTCGTTGCAGAGAGCCGCAACAACGGCTTTTGCGAAGCACGGAAAGCTAACGTGACAGAGGATGATTAGTATATATGCACCATTCTCTGTTAAACACGCGTGCCTTAATGCTGTATTCGTTTCGTGAATTGTCTTCCTGTTATCAACGGTAAACGCAAATAACAAGTTGCTGTTTTTCGCCATGTTGCCTAGCGTAACCTCTATGGGTGCAAACGTTAAGCAGGCTTATGTACTTCTTTTTCTCACTCAAGTACTATGAACGCTAAACTTGTGGTGCCAAGAGTGTAATAAAGCTTTCTTGGCATATTTAAGTACAGTGCATTTATACGTACTTTACCTGCCACGAGGATTAGCTACAGTCCAAGAAGTACGGAGCATCTAAGTCCTAGCAAAACACTTGTAATCGCCATACGCTTTAAGAAAACCGATTGGCTAAGGTCAAAACTAAAACAATGTTCGCACAAAAAAAAGTTTTGTTGCGACATTGAACATTATACTCAGTAACAAAGCACATACTGCTCTTCTATTTATGAACATCTTTTCAGCCTCGTCATTCGCCGAGCTTCCTCCAAATATTGGATCTCCCAAGTGCTTTTCGGGGAAGTAGACGCTCCGGACATATTATAGTGTAGACTCAAAGGCGTCTCAAGAAGCGCCGGCTGTGTCTATAGTTCGGAGCATCTCATCATCGCTCCGCAGCTATTCAGATTGCCGTATTAGCTATGTGCCTCGAGATCTACCCACTGCTTTATCTTTCGATCAGCCAATAATTGCTCGGCGTTCTGGCATCATCGCAACATGAGTGCAAGAAGCAGACGAACTTTCGCTCCGCATACGATACCTAAAGTGGCGCCCACGCGGTCCGAAATGTAACCTTTCGTTGTGTTGACACTCTACGGGGATCAGCTTCTCATGTGGCGGAAAGAACGTTAACTGCAGCCCATATAACGAAAAAACGCGCGTAAATAATCCAACATTAGAAAAAAAAAAAGACTGCTAGAAGTTGAATGATAAATTGGTCCTGTGGAAGAATGAACGTTCGAATCAATTCGGAAGAAGTATGGCAAATATTACAATATACATACGAAGGGAAAACGGCAACACTTCGAAAATGCACGATACAAGCTGCGTTCTTGTTGCCAGGTTTTGATGGCGTTCTATAACAATACGGTCCAGCATTATTTGCAAGGTACTCAAACATTTGCATCCCTTTTGCAAGCAACGCAGTCGGGTACAAAGCGGACCAGCTAAATCGAAGGTACATAATATTTTCCCTGGCAGGAAAATCGACCATATAAACGGTACGCTAATATTTGTGTGTGTGAGTTTGTGTGTGTTTGTATGTGAAGGGAATATGTTCCTATAATAAGAAATGTAGGTCGGGCCTCAATTTCCGTTTAGAAGACTAAGGATAAATTGTTGCTCATTGATGCGTTTTTTGTCATTTCGAGGAAGGTTTTTTTCGGACATTCCCGAAACACCCCCGAATAAAATCAGCTTCTCGGAAAGCAAATATCCTCGAGGGCCGGTTACCGCCGCCTAGATGTGGCGTTCTAAATTTTACCAAGGACGATTTGCCTCGCCCAGAATAGAAAATTTCGGTACAATAGGGAATTCTGCACTTAGTAGTATAGACTCTTGCGACTAAAACAAAAATAACTGTTTTCGAGACACCTTTCACGAGTCGCGAATTACCTTGGTTACCAGGAAAGAGGCAAAATGTGCACATATTCAGGCCTTCCAGAGCCAGGGCACATTGCCCTATTATGTGCTGTACAAGACTGCATTAGGACTAACCATTATTTAGGTCAGAAGGGGCCCAGTTGGGGGCGCAACACGTTCCAAATATTCAGCAATGGCCAACTCCAGATGAACGGTAAATGCAAATAACAAGGCGTTTTTTTCTCGCCATGTTGACAATCCTATATACATAGAGAGCTTCAGGAATGAAGGACATGGTTTATTCCGTCGACGCTTCTCGCTTCGTGATTTGTTCTTGCGCGTTCTTACCGCCCAATGCTGCACCTTCTCATTGGCTCCGGTGCGATAATTAGATGCGCGGAGTTCGCCGTGCTCAACGCGTTATTTTAAGCTCCTAATGAGCGATACCTCCATGGATGCAAACGCTTTTCAGCTTTATATACACGTTTTGGTTTTTTCACTCGCAAGATTATGATTCATTCTGAACTTCTGAGAGCAGTTGTAAACCAACTACCTCGGGTTTTCAATTACACGGTGCTCTGTACAATACTCGCTGACAGCCTAAAGAAAATCGAGGGAGTGGCAGGAATCTCATTATTGCCACTCCACAGCCAATACAATTGCAGTGTTGGTCGACAGGAACGGCGGAGAACCAATTACGGAGCGAAAAGCGTGAACATTAGCTATGCCCTACGTTTCTGAAGCAATTCAGGGACTGTAAAAAGAAATCTACGTTGTCCAGACACGTGGTTATAGTGCCGCACTCCAGAACTGACTATGATAGGAAAGGTGCAGAGATCTACGTCACCTTTTATTTCAAGTACTTTGACTCAACTGAATACACAATTATTGAATCGAGCCAATACAAATCCGCGTTCATCGTTTGATACGTTATACTCTATATTTTTGGTGCGCCTTTGTATTATTATATTAAATATTGCGTATGTTCATGTTTTTTCCCTACTGCCGTGGGGGAGGCTAAGATTTGTCAAGCAACACCCGAGTTGATTTTTTTTTGTTGCCTCCCCTCTTTGTTAGGAGAAAAATAAAGGACTCAAATTAAAATTGAACTTGAGTCTCCGCCCTTTCTTTTTCTCACCCGTCGGCACAGCCACGAGGGTAGTTCGCCCGCTCATGTCACGTGACATTTGTTCGCTCCGGGATAGCTCGAGATGTGCCGCCATTTTGGTCCCTAGAGGCGCACGGGGCGTGCTTCTAAGCATCACGATTCTGCAGCGCGTCTTTGTAAGCGGTGAGTACCGGTAGAGTCCCAGGCGATCATCGCGGGATCCTTTTTCTCTTTTGTCGAACGTTTGTAGCAAGCAGGGCAACGCGGAGTACCTAATCCGTGTTCCTTCTGGTACGTCGGCAAAACCTGGTGACAACGCAAGCAGTGATTCTACGTACCAAGATGGTTGAAATGTCCTTACTTTGAAGCATGTTTATTTAGTGCAAGGCACAAGGTTGAACAAGCCCAATTAAAAAAAAGGGGGAAAACAGCAAGAACCGTCGCTTTCAGCCTAAATTCGCTCTCAAAGAAAAGAGTATGGGCAAACGACTCAAGAAACGTAGGGTGTGCTTTAGAATGTTGAAGGCCGCATGTTTTGTGATTGGTCTTTTTGTGTTCTTATCGGCTAATGACGGAACCTGATTGGCTGAGGAGCCATAATCAGATGCTCAAAACGTGCCACATCCACGTTTTTTAAACTATCGGTAACTACAAACTTTTTAATAAATGTATTTGACTATAGCCATACTTTCAAAGCAGATAATTAAAATAGACTAATCAAAATACCAGCAGTAAAATTTATCATCATGGCGTTTCCAGTAATAGTATTAGTGAATCGTTAAAGCAAATAACACCCCGGCCATCCTTTCACATATGCTTCCATAAAGTCGCACCTACAGAACCTTTATGTACCTAGCGACGTGTTTGTGAATGGAGTGCCTTTCTTGCGGGGGCGTAAGACAGCGCGTCAACCGTAAGATATTTTCTGAATAATAGTACTTCGGCCTTTAGCAATACCAGACAATTCTTGTTTTTTGATTGCGCTTTTTTCATGCGAAGATTCGAATTCAAATGCGAGCCATACAATATTGTTCCCAAGATACATCTTTGCGGGGATCTAATTTTGGGCTGCTTCAATCATGTCTTCTGATCGATTTTTACTTGGAAGGGCCTCTTCAATGTGTAGTGTGCGGCCGAGCGCTATTTGTTTACCAGAAGATAACACGTCGTTGTGCCGTGATATTTTCCTTCCACCGGAAAAAAGAAAAGAAAGACGTTTACAATTCTCCGTAAAACCGAATTAGAGCACAGCTTTTGAGGAGGAAGAGGGGAGGGTAGGGAGGGGGAGGGTCACGTGTGACGTCATTATGGGAAACGTCCAATAAGGCACGCGCGGTTACGCCGACGGCGACGGCGACACCGCTCAAACCGGAAACGGGCGCCTAAGAGCTGCGCTTTTAAAGAAAGGAGTAACGAAGAGAGCTTACAGGCACTTTAAGACGGGAGGTAAATAGAAGGGGATTATTATTATCCTATATTTACACCAAAAACAAAACTCGACCCTGAAAAGTGGAGTCATCGCCATCATTTTAATGCCCTGGTTCATGTTCTTTTTTTTTTTTTTTGTTTCTCAAATTGGAGTGGGTTGGTCAATATTTGGGTTGAAACAGTTTAAAAACTTTTTACGTCGACGTTGCTTTAGCTAAAAATCAATTTGAAACATATCCAAATCAAAATTACTTATAATGCAATCTGTTTTTCTTTTTGGGAGGGCCCCCCCCGCAAAAAAAAAAGTTATATTAAACTGAAGGTTTACTTGGACATGAATACAAAGTACAAATATCCACAAGGTGTGGCTAAAGGTGGCCAATGTGTCTCCTCACGATGCCATCACCTCGAACTTACACATCAAGCGACAAGGCATGCATAGAAATAAAAAAAAAATACATTTATATATGTACTAGCATAGGCACAAGGCAAGGGGAGCGATCAGCGCAATTAGTAAACAAAAACAAAGAAATCAAAACAAATACGATAAGGTTGAAAAAAAAAAAACAGCATAGTGCGCAGGCGAGCTGGTGGAAGTTGATCATGGTGATTGGGTTGTGGATATGTAATACTTTGAGAAAATAAACGCAGTTGCTAAGTTTAAGACGGTCTTTTCCCCTGCCTTTTTTCTTCGACCAAGTTTCCCAGCTTTTACCACAGTCTCGGGTATTCTACATCATGATCAACGATAAGGCTGTTTAAAGTTACAGACAGAAAAGGGATGATGATTGTCGCGTGAACTTTGATATATTACAATTGATTTTATTAGGTATAACTAAGAGTAGATGAAAGAAGGAACTTTATAGTCCTTTTTTAATTGAGATATTTTTGCTATTTTTCAGCACATTCAATTAAGGAAGGCTGCATATTGCATAATGCTATAATTTGATTATCAATAATTTAGGTACCATAGTTTGTTCGGGGCCTGGGCACCCCCAGGATACGATGCGTAGGTTGTATGATAGGTTCTTGATAGATATTTGTTTTCAAAATATGTAGACTCGTGTTTAATCGTTTAGTGGATTAAAATAGCTAGGCAGAAACTATAAAGGTAAAAATGGTAATATGACGAGTTTTTTTTTATATAGGCGATTGCCAGCAACACTTTTACGAATAAACTTTGTAGCGTCATTTTTTGAAGCGAAAGAAGTCGATCTGAATCAGCCTGATTGCGCGTACCCCCGATGAGATGATAATACACAAGATGAGAGCGAGCTAAGGAGAAATATAATTATTTTTTTATACTTCATGGTAAAAGGTGCTTTAGCCGGTATATAAGTCCAATAGATCTGGCTATTTTTATTCGCACGTTGTTAATGTGATTAGTCAAACTTGAATCAGTTTAAAGCAAATCTGTAAACATTCACAGGCGTTTGTGCACGTAACTTCACAGCTATTGATTCGCAACGTTATGTCATTATGCAAGGGCTTGTTTTTTTGGATAAAAACTTTCTTCTCTTTACATTTAGGTCAATTTTGTTCTCGTTAAGCCATATCTGTAGCTCACGGAGCCATACATCTGAAGGCCGTTCAAGCGAAACAATGTCTGTACCTAAAAAAACACGTTCGTATCACCCCCGTATCTAATTATATCAGGAGTTTATGGGATGTTAACAATATCGCTTATCTACAGGGTAAAAAGTAAGGAACCGAGAATTGACCCCTCTACAAAGCCATATTTTGATTACATCTAGCTCTGGATTGAATTTTATGTAGTTGCGTGTACTGCTTTCTTCCACAACGATGACTTTCTACAAGATTACCTGTTACTCCACGAATGCCCTATGCCTATATTTTCTATCAATATTTTGCGCTTAATAGAGTCGAATGCTTAACGAAAGTCAGAAAAGTTCCAACAATAAAGAGTTTATGTTCAGTGTTATAAAGTATACGTTCTTTAAGGTCTAATCATGGAGTTTCAGCCATTTTACCTGTCTGAAATCCATACTGTTTACCAATTACTCTTCGAGCTTCTAGAAAGTGGGATAATATATTATAAATAATGGCGCTCCGAAAATTTAGAAAAACGGGTCAGTACAGAGATTGGCCTATAGTTGTCTGGGTCATTCTTGTTTCAACGTTTATAAATTATCGTAACACGCGTGATTGTCGTTTTATTGGGGGAGATGCCAATGATCAGCATTTTGTTGCATATGTAAGCGAGTGGCGCGTTGACAAAAGCGACAACAGTTTTAATGGGAAGAGCGCAGATATCGTCGGTGGCTGGTCGAGCACGTACTTTTAGCGCGTTTGTAATACTGATAATTTTTGGTTCTGTGGCAGGCGTTAAAAAAAAGGAAAACGGTATGTAGTACAAATTTATAGGGTAGCAGATTGTGATGTTTCCTTTGTGCTTGTGCTTTTAGAGAAACATGCTTCCAAGAAATACATGTTAAATTGATGCACAAGTAATAGCCGGAGAAAACGGTTCCACTTATATGCAGGTCAGAAGTCAGTCGCGTTTCTTTGCCTTCTACCAGACGTGTACGTAGTTCAACTACTCTACTCAAATTACTGTAGTTTAACTACTCTTCTGTGTAGTTTAGTAACTTTCAATTACATTTTTATTTCGATAATTAGTAGTTTACTTCAATTACTGTTTCTGAGTAAGTTTTACTCAAATTACAAATTACTTTCGAATTTAAGTGGTTGTTTTGCCTATTAACAAACATCCCTGCACAAAAGAGATAAGGAAAGAAGCTGGACGTACTCTAACCAACTGTTCAAATAGCCCGACGTTTCGCGGCCTGCTCGGTCGCTTGTCCACGGGTGACTTATTTGGCTGGGTGTTCGTCGTTCTCTTCTGGATGCTGGAAGATCAGCTGATATTTGCAAAGAGGAGGAAGCATGTGGCGTAGGAAAGGCGGGTGGGGGGGGGGGAGAAAATGGGTCAGAGAGTCCGAAACCTCCCAAAATATTCCCGAACCCCCCTCCGCAAAAACGTTGCGACGAAGCGCGGGAGTAAACAGGCACGACGCAAGAGAGGCCCAGTAACTGCGGGATTAGCGCCGAAGACTGGTGTTTCTTTGTGTCCCAAACCTCAAGGAGACTTGACCCCTTCAAAGAAAGGGCTGGTTCCCGCTTCTCCCCAACGTGGAAACTCTCGCTCACTTCAGGAGATGCACACACTGTATCCTCACTCAAAGGAGGCAACAAAATGCAGCACCTGCTCTGAAGCCCATCTGGTGCAGCCGTAGTTTGTGCTGTACTCGAAGATTCGTGTGCTAAAAGGCAACGCAAAGGGGACGTGTTTGCGTTGCCTTTCCCACCAAAACATAGAATATGCAGATGTTCAAAGATTTAAAGATCGTTCGAGAAACCTTAGTAATTTTGGTAACTCCACCAACGTTTTTATATAATAAATAATAAATAAACAGTGCTGGAAAGTAGTAGTTTACTACTACTTTCCAAAATAGTAGTTTAAGTACCATGTGTACTAAAACTACTATTTTTAAAAAGCTTGTAATTTACTTGAAGGGCATTCTCTGTGAATATACTTGTACTTTCCGAGGAAAGTAAAACTCTCCACTTTAATGTACATTCCCCGAACTAAAAAAATAAATAAATAAAAAATGGCGTATTGTCGTGTGAAAACGCGCTCTTGTAAAGTGACACAGTGAACTTCAGTGAACTTGTAAGTGGCTTATAAGTTCACTGTGTCAGATAGCTCGTCAGCGAGAGTAAAACAACTACTCTGTGGCGACTTGACTTTATACAATATTTGCTGCCATTTCCGTAAATAACTGGTGCACCTCCGATTACCTCTGGAGCAATGCGCACCAGTTAAAAAAAAAGAAACACTGTATAGAAACGAAAGGGCATCATGAAAGATTCTGTTAAAAGTACTGTTACTTTACCTTGCAATATATTGTATTTATAGTACTTTAGTTTACGCACGTTGCACCCGGTGCACTTACTACTTTACTTGAAGTACACAACCTCTCATTTCCTCCGTACTTCACTTCAAGCACATTTTAGATGTACTTTACGCAACACTGTAAACAAGCAAACACTGTCTAAAAATCAAGCTCAGGCAGTGTTAAACCTCAAAGAGGAAATGCCACATTCGCAGTACATCATTGACCAAACAAACAAGAAAGTAGAAAACAATGAGGCTCGCAGAAGCAGAACCAGCTATTAAAGCATTTCTTTGAAAAAACAATGCGATCTAAATTTGGCTAGCACGATTTCGCTAACGGATCAAAACCTGTGTACTTTCTTTTTACCATAAAAAACATATAAAAGTAACTTCAAAAGTATTCGCTACTGTTTTTATTGTGATCAGTGCTTTTCTCAATTACTTTCCCTCTGAGTAATTTCTACTCTACTGAAATTACTTTTGAGGCCAATACTCAGTAACTTAAGTGAATTCCTTTTTTTGAATAACTTGTACATGTCTTCCTTCTACCATGTTATTGAGAGCTGCATAAACAAATTCTGGGTTTTGAATAATTGAGAATTCATATTTATAATAAGCAGATTTTGCTTTCTTAACATCCATGTTTAGTTCGTTTCGGTATTTCTTTTTTTTTTTAATTCAACTAGTCGAGTTTGGTCTCTTGATCTAAGAAGTGGGCAACACTCAGTTTGTGCGTTTAATAGGTTGGAATAATACTGGTGTAACCACTTATTTCCTTGCCTTTCTAAGCCTTTGAACAACAACACCTGGAAATGCAATTTTATATTTTAATATAGTTTCTAATACCATGTTATAGGCTTTTGACGGTTCAGGCTCATTATATACAGGGTGTCGCAAAAGAAAATTTACACGGTCTTTTTTACCGCGAGAATAAACTAGGCATCGCCCAAACGCTCATTCTCCGCCCAAAGGTAGCGCTAGAGGTCTCAACCAGATGTCAAAGCTTCAGCACGATCCGATAAATTAATCAAAAGTTATAAGGAATTTTCTGAAAATTTCAATGGGAAAATGGCGGCCGACGGAGTTTTCAAACACATGGGGCTCTATGGCACCAGAAACCGAAAACGGGCAAAATGGACTCCATTTTCCCATTGAAATTTTCAGAATATCATTTATAACTTTTGATTAAGTTATCGCATCGGGCTGAAACTTTGGCATCTGGTTGTGACCTCTAGCGCTACCTTTGGGCGGAGAATGAACGTTCGGCGATGCCTAGTTTATTCTCGCGGTAAAAAAGACCGTGTAAATTTTCTTTTGCGACACCCTGTATATAATGAGCCTGAACCGTCAAAAGCCATTCTCCACCTTTGGGTGGAGAATGAGCGTTCGGCGGTGCCTAGTTTATTTTTGCGCTAAAACAGACCCTGTAAATTTTATTTTGTGACACCCTGTATTTCGTCCCAGCTTTCCTCGGCCAACAAGATACAAAACTAAAAAATGCGTTTTGCATTCATAATACGTCGCGTAAACCTTGTCATTCCCGATTGCCTGATATTTTAGACATTGCGAAAAAAGGCAAGTGATCACCTATCGCAAATAAAACGACTCGGGACACACTCTTCTCCACAGGGAGATTTGAGAAACATACATCTTTTAGCGTTTCTAAATGTTGACTAATTCATGTCGGTAGACCAGTAACGCTTTTGCATCCGTGTAACAGCATTATTTTAAGAACTTTTATTTGAATTGTTATCTTTTTCAAGGAAAACGATGTTTAAGTCTCTGAACAGCATTACGCGACAATTGTTTAGACTTGCGCGTTAAATAGAAACACAAAAATGTTCGTATTACTCTGACGAACACAATACGTTAGAAATACAGCAAGATCATGAAGTACTATACTAATGGCTTCGAGGTCATTTTCTACAAGAGTATAATGGGACATAACATCGTAATACAAAATTTTCTTTATGTATAAGGATACTCTATTAACAGGTTTCTTTTCTCGAAATACAGATCTTTTTCCGCACTCATAAGCCTTTTGTTACATCGGTATCACTGGAATACAAGGTTTCTGTAAACACTATAATGTCAACGCGTCAGGAAAACTGCTCGAGGTCAACATCGATACAAAACTTGAAAGTATAAAACAGAGAGGACGAGGACGGGAACAGGACATCTTTCATTTAGCAACAACATAGTATGGCACAACGATAAAACCGCCCCCCAGGGGTCTCAAAGTTCTCAAAGAGGGAAAGGAGATACTAGTTATAAAGGAAAGGGAATACACTAAAAAAGTATGAAAAGCGCATCAGTAATCTAATTATCTCCGATTACTTAGGATTCTACCTTTGTCATTGTCAGTGATAATTTAGAATTATTCTTGCTCGCAGTCCAAAAAGGGAATTGTACTATAAATATAAGAGTTTAAAAAGCTGTAGCGTCACGACGAGGTGTCAATATTCTAGTTATCTCTGGTGTTAAGAATTCGACCTTTGTCTTTGTCAATGATAATGAAGGTGCAGAAATGTTATTGTTAACAGTCCCCATGGCAAATGATTCGATGATTTCTCTCCCAAATCTGTTGTTGTGCCCCCCCCCCCCCCCCCAGTATTTTAGTATCAGAAAAATGAGGAGTGCAGTCATCGCATGTGCGGCTGTGAACGGCAATGGGGTGATACGACTCAGTTGAAGCCTTTGATGCTTCCAAGTTATGTTCTCTGAGTCGGTGGTTGGCGCATCTTCCAGTCTGTCCAATGCACTGACTACCACAGCTTAGTGGAATCGAATAAACCTTCCTTTCTTCGCATTCTACGAACTTTTTGGCATGTTTTACATTGCACACTCGGGGACAGTCGCTCCCATTAACCTTTTTTCACATCTGTTTGAGGCGCATACTACAAGAAAAAACCACACTCGAGTCGAACTTGGACGCAATAGACCTTAAACGGTGCGCGGAATTGTGCATGTAGGGAATCACAGCGAAACGACCTTTCTTTTTTGAAACAACTTGCGGAAGTTGTGGTTTGATAATAAACCTCTCAAGGGTGGAGCGAAGTAGGTCAGCAGGAAAGCCTGCTTTTTCTAACCTCTGCTGCTGCAACTTGAGGCTACCTTCGGAGAAATGCGTGCACGACTTGGAGAATGAGGACATGAAAAGTGACCTTACTATGCCATGCTTAACGGACTTGGAGTGAGCACTGGTGAAAGGGAGGACTGGCTTCTCCGACCTTTGCTGGAAGGCCCAACAAACACCTGAGGAATGAGGATGCAATCGTAAATCCAGAAATTGTAATCCTTCCACTGAAGAATTTTCCCGGGGAAGTCCTTCCAGGGTTGCCTAGTTTTTAGGTATGTTGGCGATTACTTGGTCATTTATCCAGACGCTGCGTCCGCTGACAGCATTTTTGAAGTTTTCAAAGACTGTGCGGCAGGGCTAACTTTTACCCGGGAAAATTCTTCAGTGGAAGGATTACAATTTCTGGATTTACGATTGCATCCTCATTCCTCAGGTGTTTGTTGGGCCTTCCAGCAGAGGTCGGAGAAGCCAGTCCGTCTCTTTCACCAGTGCTCACTCCAAGTGCGTTAAGCATGGCACAGTAAGGTCACTTTTCAAGTCCTCATTCTCCAAGTCGTGCACGCATTTCTCCGAAAGTAGCCTCAAGTTGCAGCAGCAGAGGTTAGAAAAAGCAGGCTTTCCTGCTGACCTACTTCGCTCCACCCTTGAGAGGTTCATTATCAAACCACAACTTCCGCAAGTTGTTTCAAAAAAGAAAGGTCGTTTCGCTGTGATTCCCTACATGCACAATTCCGCGCACCGTTTAAGGTCTATCGCGTCCAAGTTCGACACGAGTGTGGTTTTTCTTGTCGTATGCGCCTCAAACAGATGTGCAAAAAGGTTAATGGAAGCGTCAGTCCCCGAGTGTACAATGTAAAACATGCCAAAAAGTTCGTAGAATGCGAAGAAAGGAAGGTTTATTCGATTCCACTAAGCTGTGGCAGTCAGTACATTGGACAGACTGGGAGATGCGTCAACCACCGACTGAGAAAACATAACTTGGAAGCATCAAAGGCTTCAACTGAGTCGTACCACCCCATTGTCGTTCACAGCCGCACATGCGATGACTGTACTCCTCATTTTTCTGATACTAAAATACTGGGCGGGCACAACAACAGATTTGGGAGAGAAATCATCGAATCATTTGCCATGGGGACTGTTAACAACAACATTTCTGCACCTTCATTATCATTGACAAAGACAGAGGTCGAATTCTTAACACCAGAGATGACTAGAATATTGACACCTCGCCGTGACGCTTTAGCTTTTTAAACTTTTATATTTATAGTACAATTCCCTTTTTGGACTGCAAACAAGAATAATTCTGCATTATCACTGACAATGACAAAGTTAGAATTCTAACTAATCGGAGATAACTAGATTACTGATGCGCTTTTCATACTTTTTTAGTGCATTCCCTTTCCTTTATAATTAGTATCTTCTTTCCCTCTTTGAGAACGTTGAGACCATTGGGGGGCGGTTTATTGTTGTGTCATTCTATGTTGTTGCTAAATGAAGGATGTCCTGTTCCCGTCCTCGTCCTCTCTGTTTTATACTTTCAAGTTTTGTATCTATTAAGCAACACGCTCGTTTTTAATTGTAACTGTCAACATCGATTTCTTCAGATTTATTTCGAAGGCTTTGGGCATTTAGGTGATATAAAAGCAAACCTTGACGAGGGCAATGAATGAATGAAAAAATCACAACAAAAGTAATGACATAGCTGATGCTAATTACAAAAAAAAAGTAAACAAAGACGATAAGGCATTTACATTTACACGATCTTGCTTATATTATTTTAAGATGCAATCTTTTTCGCACGGGCGTTTGGTTCCTTCTATACAAAAAGTTTTCCTTCAAAAGAAAAAGGTTTTAGAAAGGTTCTTTCCAATAGTATAGCTATAAGCAAACCAACCGGACAGCTCTTCGATGTTGTCTAGGTCGCGTACTAAGTACTGATGTATAGAATGCGTTTGAAGGCATTCAAAACAAATCGTTGACATGTAAAATGACGAAAGGTTGACAATAATTTGTAAAATTGACGGAGCTATTCCAGGTTCAATAGTTGATTGAAAATTCTAACTGACCAAAAGTAATGCCAGTGCAATGACGCGTCTTCTTAATCTAGAGACGGGTGACTAAAAATGGAAGGAGGCAAAATTGTGACCTTTCTGGCAGCGGATATGGTCTGGGTATCTCTAGGCCAATGACCTCTCGACGAAGGTCTGGATCCTTCTTTGTGCCCTACAAGCCGGCAAAAACAAGTATGGCGGCACTTTCCTATGATTGGTATAATTTTATTGGCGCGTAATATAAAAAAATTACTTGTCAAGCAATTAATTGTTACCGCGTTCTCTAGCGCGTGTTCTGTAAATTTTGAAATGGAAAAGAGGGTTTTCTTAGTTGCCCTTGGTCTATTTCTAAAAAAGCAAAACAAGTAAATTATAATGCCGTATGAAGCATAAAGGTCAAAACTGATGCAAAAACCAGTACCACATGGCAACCCGGAGTTTCATATATTTGGTATTTTGAGTGTTGGTGGATTCTTGAGAGACATTCAGATCCTCATATAGGGCTCTTCAAACTGCATCTGAAAATAAGTTTAGATGTTCAACGAATGCAAATCCGTCTCGGTGACAAGCTAAAGTTTCGTGCCAGAACTCTTTAATCCTCTTCACTACGAAGCAAAGTCTAAAGGCGCACATTTTCGTGAAATGGCTCCTTCATCCCAGTGGAACTGCATCTTTGCAGTACCGTACACTTCACGATCGAAAGGAATGCGCTATACATTAACTAAAGAGTCGGATACTCCAGCGCGACAACGTGTTTCCGCAAATGTTAGGAGGGATACAGAAGATGAATGGAGTTGAAGATTCAAACTAGTTTATTCATCATACGCACAAGACTCCCCGTTACGTTCATATTTTAAAGCACATATATCACTATTAAAAAAAAAACGTTTGAGGTATAAGGTAAGGTAGAAAAAAACTTCTAAAAGTTCATCGACCCTCGATGTCTCTATTCTTTTATATATATAAAAAAATATTTCCTAGAATTTCCATCAGGTTGACCAAGTTCTATTTGTCCCAATAAAGCGTGTTTTGGCTAGTTCAGTTTATGTATAATCGCGCTATACAACTTTGTGGATTTGTTTAGAATTCCAATGAAACTTTTCCTATCAGCTTCGGTTTACTCTCACATTTTACAAGTCATAATGAAATAAACAATTCAGCCTCTATCACGAACCCAAAGAATTTAAAAAAAACCTTATCACCGGAAATTGTAGTTTAAAGAATGGAGGTGTTATTAGAAGAAACTAAAACGTATCGAGTATTATAGAACGTTACCTTGGACCGCAAATGGATGGGGACACTGTCGCACACTGTAAATGAGAGAATTGACCTGTGCAATACGCCTTATAGACTGGGGTCTTTAACATGCATCACGCGGTAACCATACGCGAGAGCACTGCGGTACGATGTTTATCTACATCAAGGTGGGATCCTCATGAAAGCGGACATGGGTGGGAATCGAGATCACTATGCCGGTCGTTGGTAATCTTATCATTGATATATTGGCTTAATTAAAAAGGAAGACAGTGTTTTAGCGTTTGATTTTTATGTGAGGTTCGACCGTGGGGTATTTTACGAACCTACTTGGTGCCTACGTCAAATGACTTGATGTTTCTTGTAAATTTGAATGATCGTAATTACGCCCATATGCTGTCTAATCGATGAAGATTGCTGGCATATAGCGTGCTGAGGGATTTGATGTAAGTTAAACAATGTAAATGACTAGCCGACGGAACCAAGCTACTGTTCGCCACTGAAAAACTTGTCTAATTTAGGGAACAGCAAATCAAGGCAGGTGTTGTCTCAGTTTTTAATCTACTTTAAAAAAAAACTTTTCGTTTTATATGAGAAGAAAGACATTGTGATTGCGTGCGTATTTGTTGACTTGAGGTTGTTTTATGTGCTTGTTTCTTTGCGGTCTCGTAACAATATCAAATATGATCTTCATTTAGGTTTCAAATCCATTACAGCGATTCACGAATGGTACTGCAAATGAGAAAATGACCTTGCAACCAAACATGGTTCTACACTCCGACGCAATGCACCAAAGTAGGAGTTGCATTCTCAATGAAAAACTGACAACGTTTCTACACCAACAAAATTATCCTCAGGAGTAAGTCGGAAAGCTCTGAGAAGGAGAGACTGAAATAAATCCACTCTTACCCTTAAAATTACACCTTGACAAAGACACTTCTTAATCCGTAGAGTTGCGTACGAAGATACTTCTGTCGCACTTGTGGACACAAAATGCGCAACGGTCATACTCAGTGTTCTTAAAAACGACGAGTAAATTATTGAAAATGCAAGGAGGGCGTTTTGAGCGGACTTTGGGGACTATTCAAAATGATGGGCTTTTTGGCAAGTCGAGCAACTATTTGCGCCATATTATTTTCCCCGCACCATTAACAACAGGGGCTAGATATAATAGAAGTGCCACCACTCACCCGGTCTATCCATGATATGACGTAAAATAATCAACTTCAGCCGTGATGACACTGTCTTGGGCATCAGATACGTCATGCAACGAGAGGTACCTCAGGCCGTCCTAATACGTTTTTCAATACAGTCTGCCGAAAAGCCGCAGCACAATTCGTGGCAGAAAAAACTCCCAGGAGAAGTGCTTGTAAAACCTATTGCTGTGTGTTCAGAGAAGCAAGTAATTTAAAAAGCGCTTTTTTCGTCGTCGTCCCACAAGAGCATTGGCCATCGAAGGGAAAAAAAACGTATGTTTTGTTTACGCATTAATAATGCGAAAAGTAATTCTTTTACTCGATCATTCTCACACTTTACACCAAGATTATCTGGCATTGGTCGAACGCTCGCTGAAACAAAATTTCAGAAGGGTACGTTGTGTGCCAACAAAACTAGAAACACGAGATCGAGATGAACTATCCAAAATCAAATTTGTTGTATCACTTCGAAAGCAGGGAGACCTCAGAGGTGTCTCGTCCGAAGATGGACAAATTGATCATGCAGTTAGAGATTTTATGCCCGAGTATTCGTTGCGTCAACCCACACGCGTTTTTTCGCCGCGGAGGTCAAACCAGGCAGCCAGAGTTTATGAGTGTCAGGGAAGTTAAGTTGGTTATTCTCCGTTATAGCAGTTACGCCACTCCGGTGGTAAATGACACCGTAGACATGGCTTCACCCGCGACAATTTTATGTCAGCTTCACGCGCATTCCGCTCCCCTGTCCGACGGTCCCGCTCGCGGTGTCTGAGTGTCGTCACATTAACACGGTGGGGTTGTATGTCTTTTACAGCTCGACGCCACAAGGCCTCCACTAAGCCCATTTCATTTTTTTTTTTTTTGACACGACTACTTGGGTATGCACGTTCACTCCAGACGTCTCCACGTTCCACGCGCTCCGATGGTTCCCGGTGTGCGTAATTCGTTTGCCCGGAACGGGTGAGAGGCATAAAACAGGGTTGCGACGCGCTCATCCGGGGGTACGAGAGTGCGCTGCTCTGCTCTTCGGACCATTCGCGCGAGAGTTACGCGCCGACAGAGTTCTTGCTTTCTGGTGGATGACTGCCCTCAGTGTTGACACACTGGCCCGTGACGCGAGAGGAGTGCGAATTCAGGACCGTATAGAGAAAGTTGTTAGGCGGATGTCAGTTTCGCCTTGTCAGTGTTAGAGATGGTAATTGCCGTGGCACTGGAAGTGGGGGTGCAGTATGTTTTAACGTAGCGTTTAACCTCCGTGAAGTTGTCTTGCGGTGAAGCTATCCTAGAACTTCAACCCGATGGAGCGTTGGCCTTCTCAAAAGACCTCACAAATCGGCCTACTCCAACGTAATAGGGCACAAAGGTGTAATATGATGGTGAATTGTTTTAGTAAGAGTGTAGAAGCGTAACTTCACCTGCGTGAAAAAAAACGAAAGAAATCGAAACATCTGTTTTTTGTGAAAGTAAGCCGAGATTTGTGTGAACTCATAATATGACGAGATGGGCCGCTATGGCGTTTATTTTTCAAAATGAAGGGAAAAAAATGCAAAAGAAAAAGATTATTCGTTCTTTTAAGGGCTTCATTCGTTGTCATGAAGGTCACAATAGCTACGAGTAGTACCTGACGATTTCACTAAAAAAAAGAAAGCCGAATTCGAGAAAAAAAAAATTATTTTTGTTTTTGCGAGTTTATAATTTTTTTTCGTATTTTTAAGTAATGAATATACCACCTAGAAAAACCTATCATAAGAAATCAATTTATGGGGTCTGATCAACGGGTTGACGTGCTACCGAGTCCTCGCTGTGTGAAATGGCTGATTTCCGGCCTTTTCAAAGTATGCTCGAAGGAGCTCCTGAATGTCGAAATGGTCCGCAATGCATTCGGGCCACCAATGATGTGCCATTCATTAATCTAATAAACGATTGAGGAAGGCAATCTACACCACGCCTAGTAGATGTGCGGCTTCACTAACGGCAAGGGATGGACGCTGTGGTAACTAAGCAGCTTTATGCAGCTGCTCCTTGGCAAACGCGCTTGTAATATATTAACGCTTGTGGATTTGGCTACAGACCCCAGACCACCAAGACCTGGTTCTGGAATTTTTAACCAGAAAGTTTTGTAATTCACTTTGTCAGAAAAAAAAGGACTAACTTTATATAATACCGTGAGAAAATTTTAATTTCTTTTTTGCAACTTCTGGACGAAGCAATATCTTTCTTTAGTATTTTCGCCGAAGAAATGCACTACCTAACCTCCCCTGTGTTAAAAAATTACAACACCGCAACAAGAAAAAGAAAAAAAGGAAAACAGATTTTTGCCATTTATTTAAAGTGGGTTAGTTCCGTCTTTATCATCCGGTAAATCAGCATGACGACCAAACACAGGGAGTGACTGACTGGTGAGGCCGTATTTGTCACAATGCTTCGAAGTCTTTACGAAATGCCCCTCCTCGTAACCTGATCCTCTCCCCCTTCTGGACAGAGCCCGAAGCCGTCCGAGTCAAACAGCCGGCCATTACTCCAATTAAGACGTTCCAAATAACTAGAGAGAATTTCTTCAACTGAGACCCGCGGAACGCCTCTGAGCTTTCGGTAGGCACTGAACCCAACAAGTTCTATATCGGAGACAAGCGCGACAAGGTAAAATTGACAGCCACCTCTGTCTCCCAAGTCTTACGATCTATGACATTCGGTGTAAAAAGAGATCGTTTAAATTTTACTAGAGAACATTAAGCAGTTTTTCCGGGGAGTAAAGAATCTATATTTTTAAATAAATTTGCCCACAAACTCCAACGGGGAAATTGTTTCGAAAACTGGGGCATGGGTCACAAAGCGTCGGGTCACGTGACGTCAATTTTTCCTTTAGATTTAGCGGGGTAACTGAATTGGTCAGTAGATCACAAAATTTCGGGATGGGGGAGGTTCGTTAAAAAGCATATCATGCTTTAAATCAATCAGCAACTTTGCTGTGGAAAGCAAGAAGTTGGTATCTATTTGTGTGATTCCGACACATTTCTGGAAGGTGCGCTTCAAGTCCGTCTCATGGTGGTACTAGAACGACGCCATGTGTTGAAGGCTACTGACGAGGAAGACGGCATGAGACCACTTAATCAATCGCGACTGGAGCTCTTGCTTCAGCGCTTCACTGCAAACGATCAAACCTGAATAGCTCTTTTCTCGCCTCATACAAAGGATATTGCCTGGAATTCGGCAAGGGTACCTTCAAATTCCTCAAATACAAACTTGACACGTAACACGATCGTCGGTTTCGCGATAGTACTTACCCAAAGCTGAGTTGCTAAAATTTTGCATCTTCAAGGGGTTTATCTTTTGATAATCTACAGTGAAGCCGTCTATGGCTAGGGTTTCTTGCATTTTTCGTGTGCGTGACCAAAATCTCTGCGCTCGCACTAAGACCCCTTCATGTTTCGAAAGTAGCGCAAGGTGCGTCGATGCACGAAGCACGTGCAACGTGCAGCATTTGGGGAGATCATGGCAGAACAGCACAGCACTGAGCTAGATTTCAGTCGCCATGCTCTTCCCAGAAGTTGCGCGCGTCACGTGTCCCGAGCATTTCCGGAACAATGAATGGCGTCACTTTTTCCAGGATAGAGGGGCTTTAGCTCGCACCGCACCCACGCGCCGCACCGCGCCCACGCGCCGCACGTGCCGGCGTCTACACTAGTAACTGTTCTAAAGCAAAAACCTAAAACAAATGGCATCCTAAATGCTCGTTCGTCAACGCTTTATTTTGGTTATTTACTTCGAATATTTTATACGGGGAAGGCGCGCACGTGCGGTGCGTGGAACACCAATCCCTGCATTCTCCTAGAAGCTTGGGTTGCTGTTCTCCACTTTCGATTTCACTTCTCTTCTCTCGTCGTAATGGGGAAGCTGCGTATAGTCCGTACTCTTGAAGAGCAACGCGCCTACGAAGAGCAACGGCGGGAACGGCAACGAGAATGTCAGCGGCGGTGGCGGGAGGTAGGTGTCTGTGCGTGCTGTTCGTCACGCTGACCACCGATCAAGACAATGAATGTGTCGTACCTTTGTTAACAATTCTGTGCCACGTCTGTGTCGCGTGCTAAACAGTCTCGCTGGTCATCCACCATCGCAAAGGAATGGCTTCCAACCTTTTCGGGGAGTCTGAGTTTACATGCTTACAAAAACGCATACTATAGCAGACTTCTAAATTAAATGTTTAAGTACAGATGAAAATCCTACGAAAAAATTACATTTTTGCGAGTGAGTATTGTTTACCTTTTTTAATGGCGGTTTGAGGGTAAAAAGTACTGCTGAAAGATAAACATTTTTAACACTTTAATTAGCGCTGAAAGTATTTCTTTCTCAAATGATTGCCACCAAGGAAAATGTCTATCGCTAAAAACAAACTGTTAACAAGTACATGTTAACAACCAGCCTCACCTTTGTGGATCTCCTCACCGCAGGGCTGACTAACACCCAAATGATGTAAGAGCAGCACTCTATAGTAGTACATTTGGCTTGCTGTTTTCCAACACTTCATTTCTTTGAATCTGATCTTCAAAATCCAGGAGCGCCTCCCGATCTGAGCTAGAGGAACGGCGCGCCAGCCGAATGCTGGGCAATTTTTCCAGGCGGGCCATATCGCCAACTCATACAGAACTGGATACAGACGGAAACTTCAGCAACTGCTCCACTGTCATGGCGCAAGCAACCGCACGATAAGAATGGTTTCGCCGATACCATTTATCCGTCCATTCAGTAACCCTGCACGTTGCACCACCAGCGACGTGGCTGCATGTCTGCATGCCCACACGAAAAATGGCAGCCTTCAATGCGGACGCTGGCTTTCGCTGCGGAAGTTTCCCGACAAGCTCCCAGCGCCTCCCGTTTTCACTGCACAGCACAGCGGGATCGGTGTGGTCTTCAAACGCGACGGCGTCGGAAGCTAGCCTCTGGGCCGTATATGTTTTTCTATTTTTAAATCCAACAACGGAAGTGACTGGAGTCACGTCACCAGTCCTAAGGCACGCGCTCCCACCACTCCCACTTTGAAGTCGGAGCACTTCATGTGCTACGGGTAGGAGGACGGCGCGATCCGACAAACTGAGAGCGCTCTGAAAGAACCCACCGAACATATCTAGAGCGCCCGACTTCAACCAGCCGAATGGTCATTGAGTCTGCAAAGCGCTCCAAAACGCTATAAATGGACCAGCCGAATATAGTAAGGTAGATAGTTGAGCTAGTTGGTAGTTGTAGATTATTAAGGAAAACAGCGCTGTATGATCTTACCCTACAAACAGCGTGTTTCTGAGCACCCTAAAAAGGTGCAGGCAATTCCTGCAGAATCCTAGAGATGGTATTCCTGTAAGCAAGAAATTTGCAGCAAAACGTCCTGCGTCGGCTCCGCAAGCGAAGCCGGCTGCATTAGCACGTGGGGATTGAAATCACTGGCGCTCCTTGTCGACTTTGTTTCAGCTTGAATCCGCAAACAAGTGTGACATTGGTCACCCCATAGCACCCACTACAAAATCCTTAATCCAAACTTCAATCACAGCTATATTATAAGGAGGTCGGGCGTCCCTTATCCAATTACATTCGGCTTTCAAAAATGAAAGTTTAAGGAGTTTTTTGAAACATTTTAGCTCATCAGCTAACTAAATAAGTAATGCTGCCTCTTTTCTAGTGAGCGGCACTCAGGGCTGAAACATACGGAAGTTCGTTAAAAATGCATTTCTTGCATCGGTGCAGCTAGAGCGAGAACTCGTTACGTTTTCGAGACAAGGGCAGGAGGAACTTCTTTTTTTTTTTTTTGATGCGTTCGCATTCGTGCGTAGGTTCATGCGCTGACCTGGCCTGGTTGGAGAACACGTATTCGAAATTCGCAACGTTGCACGGGGTATGGAAACTGGCTAGGAAACACATTGTGCAAACGCCGGCAGATGGCGGCAGGGAGCGTATTTCGAGAGGCCAGGATGCATAACAACGGAGGCCGCACTGGATTGGCTGGTTAGAGGCAGACTTGTACACGTTACTGAAAAATAGTAAGGAATTACATTTACAATTACTCAAGGCTAAGTTGTAATTTATTACAATTACAATCACCCTCCCATAAAAGTAAGTGACCGTTACCCCCAAAAGTAATCCGTTACTTTCGTGGCGTTACTATTAACCATATTGTCTTCAATTAAGAAACTAAGGGAAGAGAGTTGTTCAAGTTCTTATTGTTGCCACCTGTTCCATTTATTGACCTTGAGTATTTTGAGCAACAGCTGGCTCTCGAAAATCTCGTCAGACATTTTACGTCATTTCTTACTGAAGATGTCGACTGCTACGCTGAACACCCTTTGAACTGCGGCACCGGGTGGGAGTGGCATAGTAGGGAGTTTTCATAGACCGCGTTTCCCACTCTGCTAAGCCCTCCGCAACGAAGAAGCCGCTAATGCGCCTGCACACCGATGGCCTTGACTGCAGAGTTCCGGGTAGCGTAGCGTGTTGCGGAGAGCTTCGCGGGAAGGCGAAAGCGATCTACGAAAACTCCCTATTGTGTCTCATGAATATTTTATGCTCTGCGTCGAGCTTCTTCAGCGAAGCAATGGCAGTACTATTTACCTCGAAGATAGAGCGAAGCTTCCTCGTTGCAGCCGTTGCCTGATATTCGAAAGTTTTAGTAGATCGTTCCGATACCTCCGATAACGATGCTCGATTTGTTTCGATATTCTTCTTCCTTTGGTTCTGGAGAGGTCAGGCCTCAGTTGAGAAAGTTGGTGAAAAAAAAAGTTTCCAGTATATAAGTATAAGTAATAAAAAAAAAAAAAAACAGGACACTCATAACAACAATTAATGAGAACATCGGTTAAAAAGAAGGAAATGTAAACGCACGTTTGCCTTGTGTACCTTTCTTGGTGCCGTTCAAAAACGCACGGAGCACGAACCGACTGCAGTTTACTCCGGTGTTCTCCAGATAGGCGTCCGCTGATGCCACGAGCAGCGAACGGCAGAGAGCTGAGCCGCACCATGGCCCTACTCACGAGTTTCACTCTTTCCGAAAGCCCAGGATATCAAGTCTACCTCAGCCACCGTTATGTTTCATTTGTAAAATTATCTGCTTGAAAGCGTCCTGCTGGGGTAAAAACATAAAGAAGCAGAAAGGAAGACTATTACCATTTTCAAAGTGCTCGAAAAAAGCTGATTCACAAAAAGGGTGTCTGAGATGCAGATAACCTGGCTGGAAATCATAAATAAAGAGGGCCAACCCTAGAAGTTGGACTACAAAAAGTAAGTAGCTTTTAAAACAGGGTCAAATAAAGTGAAAGAAACAGAAAAAAAAATACAGAAGATGATAAGTGTGAAGCAACGGACGAGGATGCCTGTTGCAATAACACCTTCGCATATTATCACATCTCTTTTAGTGGATTTTAGGGTAGACGGAGCATTGTCTCGTGTTGTGACATTATGAAAATGGTCGTAGTCACTATAACCTAGAAGGACATTGTTGATCTTGTCTGTGCACTTTCCACCTCGACCTTCTCGAAGAGGCACACAATCACTTGGTGTCTTCCTCTCCCCGTCTTCGCTCGCAAAGAAAAAACAAAGGGACTAAAAAAAGCGAGTATAACTTACCCTCCTCCCTCACCTAACCCCGCCCCCCCTTTTTTTTTTAGAAATGCTTATTTGGATTTTTTGACATTGCTGTTAGGGTCTAAAAAAAGATAGATTCAGTAACTTAATGTTGCAAAATAAAAAAAAAGGCTTTGCGGCACTGAGGAGCGCCTGCCTCCCTTTGCGCTGGTCAACTCGCTCGACTTTACCGAAATAAAAACAACCGTTTCTTCAGGAAAAAAAAAAAAAAGGGGGGGGGGGGGTTGGTCCTGAAAAAAATGTAACGAATTACAAGGGATCCGTTACGTAAGAAATGTAAAAGAATTACTTTAAAATTACTCGAGAAAATTTGTAATTATTCCGTTACTAAATTAGTGATAAACGTAAGGAATTACAAGTAATTTCGTTACTTGTAACGGATTACGTACAAGTCTGGTTAGAGGGAGCGACGCCGTGACGTAACACCTAGCAACCGGTCGCCGGCGACGTACTCCTTCGCCAGTTTTGGAGCCGGGCAACGAACGGGGTACGGTGCCCTGGAGCGCGTGCGCGCATTTAGACGCCCTCGTAAGTTTTGGCCGCCGGCTTTGAAGACCCTTGGACGCACACGGGCTGCGGTTCCGTCCTTTGGCCTGCCACGCCGTTCTTGACACGTAGTTACCATGTCGCCAAGCGGTAAGCGCACGGTGTCGTCACCGCTGTAAGCGCATGCGTGCACAGCAAATAAATGGCTCTGGCGTATTTCGCGCATCGCGCGTAAGTTAATCTTACACACGTTAAGTAACCTGAACTGCTTGCACCAGAGAGGCGGGGGGTTTCGGGAATGGTCGCCAGGCGGAAAAGTGCTGAGAGGCTGCATTCACCGTGCCTTGTTATATATAACCGCTGCGCGAAATGCTCCATATTTCTTCGAGAATCAGCGGGGGCGGCAGCAGCGATTTCGGTTCATTTTTTATCTACATATCTGCAGCTTCGCTCGAATTTAGTTGGCATTCAGGTTTTTTTTTTTTTATTATTGACTATTTCAACCTTCCACGTCGATGATAAAAAAGTGTCTGAGAAATAGTAAAAAAAAATAACTGGAACAAATGTGATTACGGCGACTTGACCCGTAGTTCGCCAAAGATATTTTCACTTGCTTGCATTACTTTATTGCATACCCTACATCATACAATTTTTTTTTTCATACACAACTCTAACGTTATTGTCACGACGCGTCTGAACCTTTGAAATGTAATGGCAACGAGTTCATTCTGAAAAAAAAATGGAACTTGTAATGAGAACTAGTTTCATGATTGAGAAGGAATGATAGAAACGAGCTTTTGTTCTTAATTTGGAGGAACATGTTCAACACTTCTTTAGATGTTAATATTTTCTTATGGATGAAAGAACGCTATTGGCTCTTGAACGCTACACACCAATCTCTTTTTTCTGCCAGGCATATTAATTTTAATATCAAATCGTTACTTTGTTTCAACCGCCATGATTTCGGTCAAGGACGGTTTGTGAAAGCAAACCTGGTGTCATTTCGTGCATATGTACTACCTACAGCATTTCTCGAGGACAGGTAGATTCTATTTATTTTCAGTATGCAAAATATTTTAATCTGACTGACCCAAAGGCATTGCTTACAACACTCCGCGTTTTTTTTTAAATGGGTCTCGTTTTAGCTGAGTATAGTTACCTTTTGGCGGAATGTCAAAGTATCGCGGGAATAATTTTCTTTTTCTCATATGTCTTAAACGCAGGGATGCCTCCGGGGACAACTCTGCACCTTATATTCAGCATTTCTTTATTGGTTTGGTAAACCTATGTGTAGCACTCACAGGTACTGTCGTTTGCTGATGACATCAGGATTCCTCCCAAAATTAATTGAGTTACGGACCGCTTCATGCTGCAAGCTAATGATAATCCAGTTCAAAGCGTGTGCCTCAATAATAAATGAATACTGCATTTTCGTAAAACCAAGGTCGTGCTCTTAACCAGAAAGAGAAGCTGTGCGCTGACTACTTGTATTCAGTGTTCAGTACGACTATTGCGATGTCTGACGCTCATCGAGACCTCAGAGTGTTTTACGATACCCTCCTTTCTTTCACAGCACACGTTTTTTTGAAGTTGATAAAAATTAGTTTCAAATGCTATCGTTTGTTTTCCCTTCGGTCCAGACGGAGCCGACGCCACGAGGTTATGATACCAATCAGACATCATCAAAAACTCACCATCATGGTGTTCGTCATGTTTCTGTACGCTCTATATTATCGCTGAAACAATTATAAACAGAAAAAGACTAATGACTTCAGCTTTGGACACAGCCTGGGCTGGGAGCTGGACTTCAGCTGAAACATAAAGTATAGGCACTGTTTCTCGAATGACGTTCTTCAGATACATTATCCATCAATTTCGTACTCTTGTTTTATTTAAAGGCAATTCTGCTCCATCGTGGGGAAATTTATTGGCGTGATTTAATCATGTGTTAGTGAACAAGTTACGGGTCATCTATTTTTTATGGCTTTTGATAGATGGTTTGGGAGACGCATTTATTTCGACTATGAAGATATTTTTAATCTCTTAATCTTGGCCAATGAGACATATTGTTTTTTATGAAGTGAATAATGGCACATTTGATGCACCTTAGCGCCTTAATGACTTTTCATTTTGTGTTCCAGGAAAGTGCGTCAGATGTTCCCTCTTTTGCCAGCCGCTGAACGTTGGTTTCGCTTTCCCCATTCACACGTTTACAGCGAATTTATATCCGTGAAAAGAAGTGATATAAGCTTGTTGTATTTTTTTGTCCAACATTTGAAGAGACACTGAACAGAAATTTCGAGCTCACAAAACAAGGCTGGACTGATAGGCGGCACGCTGCAAAGCCCAAAAACATCACTCATACAGCGATATCTGCAACAGATCGCCGTATTTTCGGAAAAGAAGTGTGCGATTGATCACGGCCGACGTGGCCGACGCGACAACTCACGTCACGGTTCTCATTCCCTCTCCTCCTCGCTTCGTCCGGTCGAGCTGGTGAACCGACGCGAGGAGGAGAGAACCGAGGCCGTTTCCCCTCTTTCTCAGCTGTTTCAGGAGGATCGTGACGTCAGAGTCCTCACTTGATCGCGCCCTTCTTTCCCAAAAGTACCATCACCCAGTTCAGATATCGATGCATGAGTGACGTTTTGGAGTTCGTAGCGTTCCGTTCAACTCTTTTGCGGCACTATTTTGTGAAATCCATATTTCGGCTCAGCATCCCTAAAAGAGGCTTCTAGAAAGATTGAATTCTACCAGTCCTACATCAGCCTCATTACGATATTTTTATGGTTTGTTGTTCCTTCTGTTTCTCTTTTTTCTGTTTTGTATAGTGCTTACACCATCAATGCAAAGAGCTGTTCGTTTTTCGCAGTGACCGATATAATATGCAATAAAGGACAATACACAGTGTCTTCCATGACTTTACACGTCTAATCTATACATGTATATATTGCGCGAAACAGGGCGAGCACTGCATCGGCAGTTTGTTAATATTAGACAGGATATTCAAGGCCGTCAACATTCAGGGTGGCTTAGGTTTGTGAAAAGAATGACTCCCTTCCGCCACGATAATAATTTCGTTAACACTGTTCAATATATATAGCATATAAAAGTACAATAGGAAAACTTGCTCGGGCTTTCTGTATTGGTCGCTTTACAGTAATACCTATGTTTACACGACGGGTAAAAATAACCCTGACAATCCGGCTGACTGCTTCGCGTTCATTCCTGTTCTATTCTGGCATGCTGTGTGTAGTTCTAGAAAAGTGGGCAGTGCTAATATTCACAATTCCAGCGAAAACGGGCGGCACCTAGCGGGAAAACACTGAACTGGCCGGAACAGGTCCTTTCGTGATTTGTGCTAGCCTCGTGTGGCTTCCGTTATAGAAGGCTTTCATCGGTTGGTGCGATTGCTGACAAGGCCGCAGGGAAAACTATGACCTATGTCATGCCCCATGCCCTGACCCATAATGTCACAAGGAATTAGGTGCACCTCGCATTCAGCACCCAAGCTAATAGCACGCGTAGCGAAAGCTCGCGTTGCAGAACCCAAGGATCCTAGGTTCACTCGTCACCCCTACCTGTTTCAACGTGAATGAGCATCGTACCGGCGTGCGGTCTTGCATCCCTACTGCGTGGAGCAAATTAAAAACACCAGGCTAACAGTCGTAGTCCACTGGCTAAATTTCTTCCCTACAGCTGAGACACCAGACGCCCATTAAGGCTGACTAACCTTCCGGCTGTATAAACATACATACACGATGATTATTTATATTAAGTAAAGGGCGAACAGTCGTATCGGTGGCTCGGAAAGTACCTACGCAACTGCGTTAATCAGACATTGTGCGTTTATCAATGTTCATCAGCGCGGTAGAAGGACAACAGGAAGTCCTTACAACGTTACCCTGAAGAAGACCCAGCGTCTGAAAGCTCGCTTACATCCATACGCCACCGCAGCTTTGAAGCGTGTAGTAGATAAGTATCGGGGTAAACTATTTTGGGGGGGGGGGGGGGGGGGGGGGGGCAATGCTTGCCTGCTGAAACCCGAGCGCTGTGCGTTGAGCTAGAACATGGCACGGCAGGACCTGTTTTGAACGCCATATTTGCCCGAAAGTGGCGACCCTTCGGGGGCCACTGAAAAAAAGAAAAGTGTTTATTTCAAACAGTCTGGTTGGGACAGCCGTGTCTAAAAATAAGTTTTACTCGAAAAAAAAAAAAAAGTAGAGCAATATTGACGGCACGAGATTAATTTGAAATTCTGCGCGCAAAGTTCATGACTTCACGGAATGGTCATACACTCTTTCCACCTCAACGACATGGTCATACACTTTGTACACCTCAAAGTGATCGCCAAGCCGATCTACCTCCTCCACGCGCTCGAATTGTCGAGAGAGAAAACAACTGGAAAGGAGGTAACGGCTTAGTAAATCGCCGTCTCGCGCCGTCAATAATAACTTAATTTTTTTTTTTTTTGACACGCGTGTTTAGGTTAAACTGCTTAAAAGAAAAACATTTCTTTTTGTCTTTAGTAGCTCTTTAAAGACGCTGGAGTCGCGAATATACCCGTTATACAGAGGTTGATAGGTTACACGTTGACAGGCAACAGGCTACAGGTTACTCGCAAACGAGTTACACGCTTACAGTCTACATGTTGACAGGCTACACACGACAAGCTACACCCCAGATTCTTCAGTCGTGTGGCCCGTACCTGCGTTGTTTCGGCTCTTTTCTAAACGTCATCCACGACAATGCTGCCCTCTTCAGGTTATGCGCGTGAAAAGGTTCAAGCAAGAAGACCACGAGGATTTTACGCACTATGCTGACCCAGCCTTCAAGCATTTTTGTGAACAGCTGTTTAAAATTGTCGCATGTCTACCAGCTTGTTCTCGTTAAGTTCGATCTGGAATCGGGCCTCTGCGGAACAGACAGCTTAAACTTCGATTGAGAGTTCCCACGGAAGCCATCACTTCCTAACACTGAATTCCGTCAGACGTAGATGCATGATAAGAAGTTAACAAACTTTCAATAACACAAACCCACGTCATTCTTGCCCAGGTACGTCGGCTGTTCAATTGTTCAAACCATGAAACACACACAAAAAAAAAAGAATATAGAAACGTCTTCCACGTAAGGGTTTCTGATAGTATAACGTTGTAGTCCTACCAGTGTTGTAGGCGTTACCGGAAAAAAAATAACGAAAGAACGTTACTCCTTACTTCCAAATAAAAGAAACCCGTTACCGACTTACGTTACCTCAATATAAGAGAAACGCGTTACCATTACCGTTACGAAGTAACGCACGTTGCTTTTGTGTTACGATTTTAATTACGAATTAACATGTTTCACTGGGACGTTACAGTGTGCACAAGCGCCATATTTCGGGACACATTATAAACGTCCAGAGATTGAACACAATTACATTATATTTTTCTACAATTCCGCCTAATACTAACAAAAAACAAATTAAAAAAAAAATTAAAAAAAACGCGCTAAATTACATAGCTTGGCGCCTAAAAACGCAAAAAGATTCTTAAGTGTAAAATATTTTAAGTTTTGGGATGAGTAACGTTACAACGTTACATGTTACACAAAAAACGTAACATAAGTGCATTATCCGTTACAGTTTTGAAAAGTAACGAGTACGCCACAACGTAACCTGAAAAAAGAACGGGTTACCGGCAACACCGTTACTTGTAAGGCGTTACCGCCAACGCTGGTTCCTCCACCCTGAATAAACAATGAGTTAAAGTAGCACGCATTTCAAGAAAACCAGAACAACAACAGCTAGACTTAAGAAGTGTTTGTCTGCTGCTTCTTGTCTATCGAGTGATTGAAGCTCCATTTATTTGTATTTTTAATAGGGAGTTCCGACGTTACTTCGGTCGCGGGGAGAGAGGTATTTTTCACCAGAATATAACCGCGGCAAATAGTCACTGCGGAACCGCAGCAATACGAAGGGGTGGAAACGCTATTTTACGAGACTGCTTGCATACGTTTTGCAGTTCAATTGTTTTATGTTGGTGTTTAACCTAACAAAAAAAGATAATTCTTCATTTTTTTTTAAATGAGTACATGAAAAAAGACTTATTCCCTAAAGAATTTTTAAAAAGATATTTGAGCAGCGCATTTACTATATATATTCTATTTTTTTTTATTTTTAAACACTGCATTTAGTGATTGCAATGTCTGGTTCACCCTTTTTGAAACGGAGCACATTTACACTTTTTGTTTCACGAGACATATTTGACCTCAAAACCAAACGCTTCTTGAAAACAAACAACAATATAAACTTTTTTTTTTTTTTTTAAAACGGCATATTTTTAGTGTGTTTTTAATGACTATTTGTTGATGCGACTTTTGAAAAATAAGTTTTTGTAGCACGGTGTTCCGGTAATCAATAGTACAAAAACCGGCCGCCCCCGCCTTTTTTTTTACCGCTTTCTAAAAAAAAAAAAAAATAAAAGAAAGACTAAACTAGGCTGATTTTATAGCGATTCCGGCTTCCGTAAATGCAACGGAGAAGGTATTTTATTCTGTTTAAGTTCCTCGGACTGCAAATGACCGACAACAAAAAACGAGACCAAAAGCCTCCCTCTTGACGGTATCAGAAGTATGAAATCGGTTTTCCCTCTACGTCCGACAGCAGGCAATGCTGCAATCCTACAGACACACAAAAAAAAAAAAGTGTAGGATAGGTAACTGCGTTATTTCTTTTTGATCAAAAAAACTGCTCCGACTTTACTCAACAAGATTAACAATTTAATCAAACGTTTCGTCTCCCATGCAGGAAACATCGTCAGTGAAACCTACAAGCAGGAATGCTTGTAGGTTTCACTGACGATGTTTCCTGGAATTCCTGCTTGTAGGTTTCACTGACGATGTTTCCTGCATGGGAGACGAAACGTTTGATTAAATTGTTAATCTTGTTGAGTAAAGTCGGAGCAGTTTTTTTGATCATTATGATTCCCGGCTTTTGGAATATTTTTGCATTATTTCTTTTTGCTTCGCAAACACTAAGAAGTAAACATTTTTCGGTGCTAATGTTCCGACGGCTCACCTTGAAATCCGGGTGTATGTTCCTGCTCATCATTTTGAAAGCCAGCAGCTCGTGCGTTCTGTCTTCGGACGACGACGACGACGATGTGCCGGGTCCGCCTTCGGACGCTACGCCGCCTCGCTGCAGATTGCTCCACGCTTCTTGGCCGGACACTTCCAAAGCTGCCACGAGCAACACCAGAACTGCCAAACCGCCGACCGCTTGGCTCAGCCCGTAGCCCATAACTTCCGCTAAAATCTCAAATTGCGCAACTTTCGACGAGCCTGGCCACAGATACCGAACTCGCGCTAATCCGGTCGGATAAATCAAACTTTTGTTTCGGTTCCGGGGGTGTGCAGACAGAGTTTTCGGGTGTAAACCCGAGGACGGTGTCGGCTGGCTCTACGCTAAACGTAAACAACAAACAATGAAATCCGGAGATAATGGCGGACGAATCTACGGCACTTTATGTTTGTGTGTTTTTTTTTGTTTTGTTTTTATCGTTCAAACAAACGTAATCTCTAGGGTAGTTGCGACGATCGTGCGAGTTGTGTCGTTCTGTGTGTCAACTATGTCCCGTTCCTCGACTACGAACCACGGCGCGCTTGGCGGTCTCACTTTTTGAGGATGCGGGGAGTGCCGTCGGTCTTTTTGTGTCACCCTCTCGGGTCCCAAGGAGCGATACTCTCCCCCTCTCTTCCTCCCTCCCTACTTTTAGGGAAGGAAGAAAGCGTGGGATTCCCCCGCCTATGGGAGAGCGGGAAAGAATGGGAGATTCTTTCCCGCTCTCTCATACGGAGAAGGAGGCAAGCGGACGTCTAGAAAACGCGCATGCGCTTTGTAGGACTTTTCCCCATTTCTCTCCCTTCTCCTTTCCTCCTCTCTTTCCCTCTCCTACCTTTCTTTCTCTCGTTTCCGTGGCCGCTCGTTCTGAGGATTGCGAATGATCGCCCACCACTGGGCTGCCCTCACGAGGCACCAACAGAGTTCCGCCCACTGCCCGAACCTCGAAATTTCAACGGCTAACCGGAAAACAGGAAAAGGGTCCCGGGTTACGTTTTATGGTTTTCGGTCCAAGTGTATAATTTTTTACGCGTATTTTTTTTTCTGTTTAGCTGGATGCTTTTAAAGTAATGAACCAACTTGCTCGGCTTTAGCCTGTTACAAGGTTGAAACTGTTGATCAAGATGGTTCAGGCAGAACTCGGAGGGGTGGTGTTGTCGCGCCCCAACGCGGTAGAAAAACTCCCCTTGCTTTTAAATGAGAGCAAATGCCGTAAGGAATTCCGCTGTCTAGCCCGGTCGTGACTGATGTTGAAGGTTGATAGCGCATCAACGTCGCAATAAAGATGAATTAACGATCACAAAATTCATAACAAGAGTATGATAGTTTTTTTTAGCCTTACGCTCCGGCAGCCAATCCCATATTTGTGACTGGCCTTTTTCATTTCACGTCGTGCAAGAAATATGGCTCATGTCTCAAAAGCTGTTGAAAAAAATTCTGGACAAATTCTTCGCTAGGAATATACTGAAATCCGTTCTTGCGCTATATTTTTAGTTTTCGAATTTTGACTTCTAAAGGACCAGAGACGAATTTCGGAGTTCGGGCGATCATCTCAGGTCGCGCATATTTGGTAGCTTTTCCATGGCTTAGATACCTACAGAGCGCGACACTGTTAGCGCGAACAAGCGATCGCTAGTTCTCTGTGTTTTTCTCTTAGAACCGAAAGATTCTTATCAAAGATATCATTGTTATAGGAAGAGCTCATTTAAGGATCTAGTATAACGGGTAAAATTGTGTGCCCGCTAACATTCATTCCTAATAAAATGCGAAAAGGTGCCGATGTCGTGTTCGCGCTAACAGTGTCGCGATGTGTACAGAACAAATTTCCACAAAACAAATAAAATTTCACATGTTTTTTTTTTAATCTACATTAATAAACATGACGTTCTTATAAACGTTCATTGTTCTTTTTTCTGACTTTTGTGAAAAAGCCCAAAACTTTTCCCCTTTGGCGATAATTTACCAGGTTTAAACAATGATTACTTTTGTAATAATCAATTTTATGACAAATATTCTATATATGAAAGCTTGAATGAATGCCTATTCAATAAACACGATATCGTTATAATCAAGTAAAGTTATCTTGACTAAAATGCCTTTGAATACGAGATGAAACGATAAAAACACAAATTTCAGCATTAATTTTGTTTAAAAAGGTGATTTTGAAGTGTTTTTTTTTTCGAATGAAGAGCTTTTGATAGGATTTAAAGTGTCTAATAGAAAGCAGATGTAATATATGATTTGGAAAGACACATCCGTTCATTTAAAAAAACGGAAGTTTTCCTATTCCATTTTAAGATTCTAACCTTGATCGTCTTAATTTGTATGTATTTTAATTAATTAATTCTTGGCACCTTGTCAGCCTATTGGTTGGTTTTGATTTGACCCTGAATTAAACAAAGTAAGCGCATAGTTGGGATGTTATGCTTAATATATGAAGGTTTTCCAACCCATGTTCAATTTGTTCACTTTCAAAAACCCTAAATCACAATTAATTGGATTCCTCAAAATATCCCATAAAAATTAAACTCCTATAGACAATTTCCCTATCACATTATTATGCCAAATGATAGAGTAATTGTGGGAAATAAAATATTTTAAACTTGCCGACAGCTTTAGCACAAATTTTCCGCATTTTCCAACTATCGCTTATCCACGAGCACTAATACCCTAGTTACACGCAGTGTTGTGCCCGTTACCGAAAAAAGTAGCGAAATAGCGTTACTCGTTAGTTTGGTAAAAAGTAACGCGTTATCGAGCTACGTTACTCGTTTACAAACGTAACGATATACCGTTACCGTTACTTTCCAAAAATAACGAACGTTACTCTTACGTTACTTTTAGGTTACTTTTTTGTTCGAGTACATATGTTTGGCAGAAATGTATGATAAGCCTCCTTAACAAGTTTGGATAAAGATAAAAATTTACAGAGTGGTTTCATAGTGTTTTGATGCGCGAAGCAGCTTCATTTTCGGCGTGCAGATTAGGCATTGAAACTGTAAATTACCTGATTCTGTCTCCTTAGTTGATACATTTCATTCAGACCTGTTGGCCATGGCGACGGACTTTCGTTATTCATGCCCATCTCGCGCGCAGAATGAGTCGCAGATGTTAGTCAATTGGCTTTTATAAACTACAGCATGCGAACGAGAAGTGCTGGAACACAACCAGCCAACCAACAGCCCTCATCTGTACACCGGTTTCAGTAACAGTCCGGTTCATACTATTACCAGAGACTGATTTACTTCACTATCTGGAACCGGACACCGGTTACCAGCACACTGACTATAATCATTTGCTGCCTCTTACCAGAAGTAGCTCTTAGCTTTTCTGTCAAAAAAAAAAAAAAAAGGTTTCGTGTTTGTAAGTTTTTTTTCCAGGTTTAAAACTTTTTTTTTCTCATTTTTTTATCATGACCTTAGGGAATTGAAGACTAATCAAGCGAAACATTCTTTTGTGTACAAAAGTGGGTCAGGAACTTTCAGGCAGCGAGGGGGAGAGCGAGGGTAAAAATATTCCAGAAAGGGTGTTTCTTTTTTTTTTTTTTTTCAACTAGAGAAATAAGCAAATTGCTTCGCCACAATTTGACCACTGTTGTAAAGGGATGTCTCTCCACTCGCCCCCCCCCCCCCCCCCCCCCCCCCGCCCCCGCTGTCCACTTCTGCTGCACAAAGCAGGGGGGGTTGGGGGAGAGGAGGGAGGGGAGGAGGCTGTAACGCAGTCGCTCGTTCAAGCCTTGTGGGTGGTGACACTATGAAAAAAAAAGAAAAGATAGGATTAACGGAATTAGCTGGTAGGCGAAGGTTTTTTCACCTTCAAAAAGTGAGTTTTTTTTTTTTTTAACTTTAATATGACGGATGCTGGTTCCGTGCAGCGATAAGCTGGTGCAGGATTTCACCAGTTCTGGTCAAAAGTAACGAGTAACGAGTAACGAAATTGGACAGCCGATACCGTAAAAAGTAACGGAAATACTTTACTCGTTAGTCATTCAGAATACTAACGAGTACGTTACTGCGTTAGCGAAAAATGTAACGCGTTACCAGTAACGTCGTTACTAGTAACGCGTTACCTCCAACACTGGTACACGGGCGTTTTGAACTGTCATTGAGTTCATTCATTTATCGGCCCCAACTGGGATTGAACTTAACTGAAGTGAGATGGCGCTACACTACTTTCTGGAACCCAGTTAAAGCTAAAACGAAACAAATTCTTGTGCCACGTGATGAGTCTAATTGTTAAAGTAATTTGCTGGGAGACACACCTTTTATTTATTGTGAGTATATCGTACAATATGCTTAATGCAATGTTGCTTTTTAGCGGCGTTTATACGAGCAGCAAAGCAAATTAAGGGATAGGTTGCGCATATTTTACGCTAGGTAGTGCGAGCTACCACCCTCTACGATGGGTGCACACATTACTATTTGTCCATTTTTACAGCTTGTCCCTCCGCCATCTTCGTTCGTTTGGTGGCTTGCCGGCAACGTTACGAGAACCACTCAGTTGGGAAACTGCCATAGAGACTGCTCAGAAAAAGTGGCACCGATCCGTACTCGAGAACCGAGCTAAAAGCGATCACAACGCCACCATTTCTCCCGCAGTGGCCACTCGAAGAACTGCACGTGACTTCCATTTTGGTTTTAATCGGTCATTTTGGGGCCAAAGCAGATACAGTGGAAGGGGCCTCAGGGGTGCCACCCCCGACTCTTAAGCGGACGCGCCGCGGATTATTACCTAGCTCGGGAAGCGCTACCTCAAATCAGCGCCGAGGCACAGTTGTATAAAAACAATATTAATTGTATTGCGAAACCTTGCAAACTAAAGATTTTTGAAAACAACACCCGCCCTTCATTTTGCACTAAACTCCAATAAAAGTTACTACAAAAAGAGTTTATTCCGTTGGTTTTTACGCATAAACATGCTTTATAAAAGCTCAAGGTGACCACAGTTAAGACAAATGATACAGAGTGGCGCTGGTGTCGTATTTAGCTCGGTCTGGGTGGACGCCAGCGGCCCAGGTTTCAACGGTGATTTTCCTAACTTAGTTCTAGTAACGTTGTTTGCCGACCAGCCGGAATCGTTTTAGCGGCAACTCCGGACGCCTAAACCTTTTCCTTCCCATATATTCTGCTGCTACGATTCTTTTTAGACGCCTCCCCTTGCATCCCGAAACAGTAAGTGCCTCACAAACGATGGTCGGCGGCAACGATCCCGCGGACAGGAGCCATTTTACCTCCGTTGGGAAAGTCCGTTCAGTTTGACTGCGGCAGGGGAGCTCAGTTGAACTTAACTGTCATTAGCGGCCCGATGGCGCCGCCGTGTAAGTCCGGCCGATCGCGATTGAGTTAACTGTCATTGACTCAATGGCAGTTGGGAGCTCCCGTGTAGCTAGGGTACAATGCTTGTTTAGAAGGTAGGCTTGTTTAAACGTTATTAATATCAGTTTCATTTCTTTCTTTTGTAAAAAAAAAAAGCTTGCACAGCGCTTGTCTGTTGTAATTGTCCTCTTTTTTTCCCCTGTTTTTTGCGTTTTTTTATTTCTTTATGAACCACTACCAACTAGCCCAGCTCTTAACCCTGCTTTCATAAACCGGTGGGAAGTATGTACATACAATTATCTAACATGTCTGGTAACGCAAGTTAACAGAGTGCTTAATGCGTCCGAAAAGCGCCGTTAAAGCGGGTTAGAAGCTTACTCTTGATAACTAGCATTTTGTTTAACATAACATTAAGAAACTTGTCTTTCTTTTGAGTTTTCATAAGTTGCGCAACCAAATGTTCTTGACAAAACGTACAGCATTCCGTTTCTTTTCCTTGTCGTTGAGGCAATGAACCATAGGTGCCGTGACGGCTGGCGGGAGTGTCAGGCGCGTGTCGCGGCGTGTGGAGCATCTTCAACTCAAGCATCAAGCCTCCTTGCAGAACCGCACATCGACAGAACATAAAACAACTGGGCGTGCTGATGACTATCGTTCAAATATTCGCCCCAGAAACCTGGAGTTGTTCTTCCGAAAAGTGACGCAGCAGATCTGGCCCACTGCTGCGACGCAATAAAAAGAACAGAATGCTCCTATACCTGTCAATACCTTTCGGTGCGCGACTTGTGGACGAAAACTCGAAATTGGGATGGTCCCTCAATTTTATGTTAGAACGGTTTGCTAAGCGTTAATACTGATCCCGTCAGGAGGAACTCCGTTCAATTCCGAAAATTCTGTGATTACGGGTAATTATCATGCCAAAACTGCTAATAATCGGTTAAATGTAGACTTGTGCCCGTTACTCGAAAAATTTAATTGATTCCAATTACAAATTACCGAGCTCCAAATGTGATAAATTACCGTTACAAATTACTTTTGCTGAAAAATAACAAATTACTTTACTCTTTGTACCAAAAATTACTTTCACGTTACTTTTTCCTTACACCGCTTAAAAAAAGGAAAACATTTTTTTATGTTTTCAAAATTGCTTTGCAACACTACTTTCCATTGCTCAACGCCCACATTATGACCATCCTTGAAAAAATAAAATATTGTATTTAAAAAAAAATATATGTAGGTGCACTCAGTTCATCTTATAAACAAGGTGAACCATCTTCAGAGGGGACTATTTATAACCTTTTTTATAACGTTTAGCCCAACCAGGCAGACGTCTGCCGAAATGTTCACCTTCAACTCCGTTTACCTGCATGATGACAAGGCAGCGGAAGCTGCAACCACACTCGCCATCCTGCTAGCTTACTGCAACCGGAAATAATTTCCGGAATTATGCAGACAAAGCTAGCGGTGCGCGTGCTCAGTAGCATCGTCCACCTCCGCTAGAAAGATCGGAGGTAAGGAACCCATCTACGAAAACTCCCTTTCAGCTCGGGTGTTTCGCCTGTTATTCTTAAGGAAAAATAAACTTCCCTTAACTTTACAATGGATACTCAGAAAAAAAGGCAATCTTCTTAGAACCCGTGTCCCATGGACGACACCCCAAAACTTCCGTTCAACGTACAGCGCACTGAGGGCGAACACAGGGCCTCAACCTGTACAAGGGGCTCGATAACGGTAAGGTATACATCATTACAGCTAAAGTACGTATCAATGGCTACAGAAAAAGAAAACAAGAAAACGCCGAGGTTTTGCTGTAGGGCCAAGGAAACCTTGATAACTTTTTTTGTAGGGAGTAACACGTGCATTAGCTATTTTAAAAAGTTGTACTATTCGGTTATCAAGCCACTCGTGAAAGTTGGTACCGTCGGTTCGACGTCGCCGTGATGTACGCCGAAATGAAGTTTTGGGGTGTCGTATATGGGACCAAGGGGTGTAAGAATATACTTTTTTTTTTCTGAGGGTGTACAGCCAACGCGGAATGCAGGTGTCCTACCTTACCTTGACGTGTTTCCGTAGATTAGAGATTGTTGTTCTTTCAGATGACAATTTGTGTTTCTTAGCAAGGAAAGCGTGCACCGAAACCCTAGGTTTCCGTTTTCCTTAATGCCTTGAGTTCTGGACATCTCATTAAGAGATGGCCATGGAGAGGACGAACACTCCATGACCGAAAACTAGACCAGTCAGAGAAAAAGTGGGGCTTACAACTGATCGATCGACGGTTCTAACTTCTCAGTCTTTCATGTTCAATTCAAGATTCGTAGAGGCCCCGGGAGAGGAGGTCATAGAGAGTGAGAAGCGGCGGCCATCGGCCTCACAAAACACTAGAGGCTCACACCACTCTTACTTCTATAGCGCTCTTAATTTCTTTCGCTGCCAGCACTCCTTAGATGATCTTACCACCGCGCCCTTTTTAGTTTAACGTCAATGTTCCAGTCATTTCGCTTCGAAAGGCAAGTAGCTCTCATGTCTTGCAGTGCACCTGGCTTGACAACGCGAATATTGTTAGTTCACGATTTAAATGTGCGTCATGATTCTCACTCAGCGTGCTCGCGGATCCCATGCGATAAAAAGCAACAACAAGAACATAAGAGCTGAGATGAATGCATATCTTTTCGTCGTGCTCTCGGCAGCTCTTTACCGCACAATGACAGGTGCTGATCTACGTTTGTTTTGAACCGCCACTCGCGCATGATGGGACGCTAGAGCGCCGCTTTCAGGGTCGAGTCTTGCGAACGGTGTAAATTTTTATTCAAGGGAGAAATAGCGTACGGACGAAGGCGAAAACGGACGCCGACGGGCAGCGTTCATGTCCGCGTCTTTCGGGCATGGCAGACGATGATAGACAATGGTGAAATAGCAGACGATGCCGAAGGCTGCCGCGCGTCTGCTCGCACGACTAGCAGGTGGTCTAAGACGCCAGACTAGTCGCGCCGGACGTCGGGAAAGGGGAACATCAGGCTTGTTAGCGTGTTCGGCCAAGCAGCCAAGCCAATCCAGGAGTAATGGGCGGGGCAACTGATGTGTGGGCGGAGGTTAAAGCGGGCCGAGACCACCACCTGAGTTGCATCTAACGGCGTAAACATCGGGCGAAATGTGTCTTTCTTTTTATGAAAAAATTACGAAACAAGAAATACGTGTACCGTCTATGCTCTTTCAAAAACTTTTTTTTAATTGCAAGTGTGCTTTTAGTGTTTTCAAACGTTGCCATACATTTTATGTAGTTGTATGTACAGTGTACTTCAAACTTAACGCTGCCACTGGGTTAGCCAAATGTTCATCTATTGCTGGCTTCTGAAAGTTTTATTGGTCACTGCAGCAGCTGGGATGTCTTCATCTTGATCGGTGGTGATCGGCGATCAAACGGACCCACCTATAGCGGGACCGGTAGGTCCCGGATTAACACAAAAAGTGTTAAATACAAACCATCTCGTTTGGGGAACACTGTACTTCCCCACAATCTATGCGAATCATTGTTATGTTTAAGGGAAACAAAAATAGAAAGGTTTAAAAGAGCCCGGATTTTGATTAGGCAGAGCGTGCGTGGCGAAGCATCAGCTGGAAAAGGGCGAAATTTCACGCGAGGCCTCTCGGCGCGTCAGTAATAATATTTGTTTTGTCCCTAGTGCCACGGCATCCCGCATAAGACTTCTAAGGAGTAATATTTCAAAACTACATTTTACTCACTCAATTTAGCGAAATGTTTTTTTTTACTTGCGATTTTATCAATTATTTTAAAGTAAAAAGCTGGACGTGTATGAATATCTACAAATATTATACTAACATGTTTAGTTATTTGTTAATCTGAAGCCAACCAACATAATGAGTACAAGTGCGAAGAAATAATATACAATCTGGCAGAAACAAATGGCTAAGACCTTGCTTCTCGAATCTTGAAAATAACTTTAAAAAAGATTGATTTCGAATGTACGGACTTTCAAAGTCTAAACAACATATTACATTTGACTTTCATTTGATGTTTTAGACCATACCGAGGGATCTTTACACAAAAAATACTCAGAAAGTATTTAAAACTGGTCTTACTGAAAAACAATGGGCTGGTTGATTAGGTATTTCGTTAAGCTTTCATTTGATATATATTATAACTCATAACATAGAATAAAAAAACACCTAAATTATTGTAAAATTTGCAATGTCTTCGATTTTTTTACAAAGATAAATAAGAACAAAAAATTTGTAATTAACTTCTTACGCCTTTAATGAAGTTTACAAACGCAAGTAGATGTTTCTTTGTTGTGCGGAAGGTATCTGAGTCCCCAGAAGCTCCCAAATACGCGTCCTGAGACGATCGCCAAAATCGGCCAAATACGTCACTTCAAAAGTAAAAAAAAGCTCAAAAACAAAAACAAAAAAGATGACGCAAAAACGGGTTTAAGGTTCTCTGCAGTAATGAATTGGGCCAATATATATATATATATATTTTTTCTTAAGTTTTTGAGACGATATTTTCTGTAGGATTTAAAAAAAAATCGCCCGATTATGAAATTTAAACAACGTGTGCGTCAAGTGTCGCTATTTTACTATTTCAAATCGCACAGAAATTAACCAAAATGTATGCAAAGGATGTGTGTGGGCGCGCCTCATCTGTTCGAGGATGGGTGGATCGACTTGTTTACATAGGTGCGTTTGCTTTCCCTATGTGTGCCTCTGTGTGTTCGTGTTTGCGCAAACAATTGCGCATGTTGCCATCGCATGTGTGCTGTAGTTTATAACTGCCAGTAAAAGAGTAAGATTGCGATATTAAATAAAATACAACAAAACAGATGAACTCCAATTTTAGAGCAGATGGCGTACCTTCCCAAATCGGTCCCTTTTTTTTTCCTATCTTTGCGTTTTTCACGCACGAGGAAAATACTGTTCTCGACGAAAATAGACCACCCAGCTTTCCAGTGTATGGGGAGCAACCCCCCCCCCCCCCCTCAAAAAAAAAAAAGTTATTCCATAGAGTGTCTGCATCGGAGTTTCGAAAGTTATCCGACGGGAAAATACGGTCCAGCTATCTAAATAATAATAATCGTAAAAATAAATAATGCAAAAAAAAAAAAAAAAACGTTTGTGCAATGAGTTATATTTATAAGTTACACAAACCCGAAAACAAGCCTCGCGTATTTCAATGAATTGTGTTAACGACAGGTCTATTCTTACATTATTTTTTACTTCCATGAAAACTGCAACCAACGAAGTTGAACATCACGCGTGCAGCCTCGCCATAACTGTTACACATTCCTAAAGAAATTCCACTAAAACCATGTCTAACAGTTCGCAGTTCCTTCAATGCCGCGGTAATAAGGAAACCTTAAAAAAATAATAATTCAGCATGAGAATACCGGGAGGAAACGTGATGGAAGCCGAAGAAAGAAGTAGGAAAAGCTACAGGGCGTTCAGAATGTTGATAGAAAAAGTGTCGTCGTTTCTCACTTTCTCGTTCTCTTTCTCCCCTGCATCACCTGTCAAGTCAGTGACCGAGGCAAGTTTAATGACCACCCTTGCCCGTTTCGATAAGGATGAGCATCATGCCCGCGTGAGGTCGTGTGTCACTCCTGTGTGATGCACGTTAAATACCCCAGGCTAGCAGTCGTACGCCTACACTGGCTAAATTTCACATCTACAGTGAGTAAGAAGGTCGCCATGTTCTGGCAGACAAAACTCCCGCTGTATAAACAACTAACGACTAATTTTTGGCCTAAGCAAATATGTGTACCAGGCAGAAACGGTCCCGTTTGGTCTTTTTAGTTTTGTTTTAGATAATGTAGCTAATGGCGAAGTAATGGTTCGCGGTTATCTGGCATTTTATTTCTTTTCGTCTACTGTTTGGTCACACTAAGAAATTGAGCTGAAGGCGCTCCCTCCTCTCGGTAGCAGAAAGAAAAAAAGTCTCTCAATTGACTGCAAATCATCGGAGTTAATTTTGAGGAGTAACGTTTAAATACGACATGAGAACAATGTTCCACATTACTGATCTCAGAAATACATTCTTTTTAACGAGCATATGTTATCTAATTACAAGCCAAAGGGACAGTAATGCTTACCGAGATGTCGACTAGGGCCTGCTTGTTTTTTTTTTTTTTAATTTTTGTTAGGCGATTTACTATGGTGTCAGGAGACGACTACCCAATTATTAATGGCCACGGGCGCCACGTATATCTTAATCAATTAAAATAATGCAACTGCTTGTACCCGAAATTGAAACTGAACTGGGGAGAAAGAAGTGGAAGAGGAGAGAGTTTCCGGAAGTCACGTGGTTACACCAGCAGCACAAAAACGGGCACGTCGTACGTGTGGTCGCCCGCCGCATTGATGTTTTCGCGTTTTTTAAGCTCTTACTAATTCGTGTTAAGACGAGCGATATCTTCAGCCAGGAGAAGGGGCGACGACTCGGTGACATCTTCGGGCGATGCAGTTCGGTGTTCGGGTGAGTCGTACGGAATAAATCCTAATTATTTTGATACATAAACGAGTTCTACTTCGAGGCTAGACAGATTCTCCGGTAACGCAAAGAACAGTTCTGGAGTGGAGGTCCCACGCCCGTCGTCCGCCACTTTCGATAGTTCGCTTCGTTCAACCGTCTAGCCCGCGACTCCCGCGATACAACGCCATGTTGAGAATTACGCAGAGAATGCAGAGAGTGCTTCCGGCCGTTTCCCTGTGCAACTATATATTTTTTCTTTTTCTATATACGTATTTGCAGTTCTTTACAAACCCCGAAGGAATGGGTAACACATTTGTTTCTATTTTTTAATATGGAGTGTGTTCTTTCGATGACCCGTGTCTTCGGTCGTATTTGGTGTGTGTGCCTAAACCACAGAGAACGACACGTGACCACGGAGAAAAGGGTGAGCGCGACTCTAACCGGCCAGTTCTCACTCGACGGTTTACGGGCGGAAAGACAACGAATTTCGAACCGCAAATTGTGTTTAGCATAGTTACACTTTCATATGTAGTGCACAAATAAAACCCCTGGCGAGCATAAATACCCTGTCAGTGTCCATTTAGGCTAGGCCTGCATTGGAAGATGCACTCTTCGTTGGATCTATCATACGCTTCTGTTTCGCCGCGTGATTATGCTCCCGCCCGTACCCGGGCGCAGAGAGTCGGGACAGGTGGTGAAACGAAGGCGGCTCATTGGTCCGGCGGGAACGCAGCTCCAACCGCGGTCTCAGCGTGCGACTGCACGGACAGAGCCTCCTCTATTCTCACAAGGCCTGGCCGTTCGACGACGGAGTCATGGAGTGCCCGGTCGCAGATTCGGAGCGCGAGGATCTGGTAGCACAAAGCATCAAAGAGTCATTTCTCGGGGAATCTGGACGTCAGCGCAAAGCCTTTGCAGCGGCGAGGACCCGACACACACTTGTTCCCTCGGGAGAAGTGTGTTTCGGCACCTTGCCGCAGCGGGGCGCCAGCCACGTGGCTCTACTGTCATCCGTTGTCTGCCGCTCCACCTTTTCCATTTCGGCCATAGAGTTATTACAATGTACGCTAGAGGTTCAGGTGGCGCTAGTGTGCTAACGCAGATTGAAGCAGACAGCAACCAGTCGAAAATTGACTTCCGGTAACGCACTTCTATGGGAAAAAGTGAGTGCATTTTTTCACTGCGCTCGATCATAATAGCAAATATCCGAAATAATTGGTACGTACTAGGTATTTTGGAACATTTCAGAGTCAGGCCGATGAAATAATTGGTCACTTACGGCATTTTTCTTTCAAATTCATCGCATTAAAAACGATGGTAAAACGGCTTCGTACATGTATTTATGTTCACTGTCGGACAGTTTTAGCGCGAATACGACGTCGGCGCTTTTCAGCATGATGGATATACGTGCCAAACGAACGAAGAACATCTGGAAATTAAGGGAGACGGCAAGAACTACGCAGTAACACAGGATCAGTAGCTCCCTGTGCATGTACGATCAAAATAAATCTAAGGCCATGTAATCTATTCCGAGTTTGAAATGAGTTAGTACCGCTTTATTATTTCTGCTCTGTGCGAAGATGTTTGTTCTGCGTTCAAAATGTTATCCGCACGCTCAAAATGTTTGATAACAAGTGCCCGATAAAAGCTGCCCGGCAAAGAAAACAATACGAAAAGACACCTTTCATAGCCCACGAACTTTATTCGCTACGTTTTGAATGTTTTTATCCGCTCATGCACGACGTGGTCATTTTCGTACAGTGACAGGACTGGCAAATTGGCAATACATAAGCGCCACCGGAATGCTGGTGAGCCTTGAATGCACTCTATATCCCTTTCGGTTGTAATTTTGCTTAGAATCCTCGCTCGTTTTTACACACCTGCTGCGGAACACACGTTTGGGACTGAAATGCAGCGAAGTTAAACATCGTTGACTGATGAAGACAAATTCGCTAACTAAAGTAATTACACTTTTACAATCTTAATCAAGGCTCATACTATTCGGCACGACCCAAATAACCAAAGTGTTTTGTGTTATTTTCCGGCGAAGAGACAAAATGCACACGCGTTTTCCCATAGGAATGCACAGGAGCATAGCAAAAGTAGACTGGTTGCTGTCTGCTTCAATTTGCGTCACGGAAGTCGCATAGACACTAGCGCCAGTTGAACCTCTAGCGTACATTATAATAACTCTATGAATCTGACGGCCGCTTCTCGTGGCGATCTGCCAGGCTTTGTCAGTATATAGGAGCCAAGGTACGGAGTATGTAATTAGCCTCTGAGCTTAGACCGTGTGAAACAGAACCTGGCACGCCTGGGACGAGTAAGCGCTTGAAAATTGACTTCATATGCCACTCCGCGTGTGCGCTAGCTTTGGCGGGGACTTCTTGCGCACAATCGTAGCTGAGACGCTGATTCTACCAAGCCAGCCAGGTGTCCTTTTAAAACGTAAATGTCAATTCTTCGGTTGAGAGCAACGCCGCCTTCTCTTGCCATATTTATCCACGTCGTTTTGCCTTTCATGAACCAATTTACCGAGCTTGAAATACTGCGACATTCCTAAGGCGCTATAATTAGAGTATTAGTAATGAAATGCGAGGAGACGTAAGTTCTTCGCCTTTCTGAAAATGCACGCAACAGGCTGAGTCAAGTCACGTTTTCACCTTTGGAACGGGGTCTTTAATATTCCATCCACTCTTTGTTTAAAATTCCTGGCTCGTGGTACGACCACCGAGGTAATCAAGCGCGATTAAATTATCTCCTTTTTTTACGTTGAGACTCAGAGACGAGGACCGCCTGGAGGTGCGTGGGTCTCTTCCGAGGTAGGTCGCTAGCCGGCATCACGATAGAGGTAGAGAAAGAGGTTAAAGTTAGAGGGGGCGATTATAAAATTGTTAAACTTTTTAAAAGGAGATAAATGCTCGGGGTGAAAACTATACCTCCAATTACCTTCCATCTTTGTGTAACCATTTACAACGCAGTAATAATAATTAAGCCTTTCTCTAAGAAGACCAAGCATCACTACCGCCAGTCCCAGGAACCAGTCAATGAATGTTCACCATGCAAGACTTGTGAGCATTCATAACGGCAACGGAATTTCTGGAGTCTCTCATATTTTAAAAATAAAAACAGTAAAAATAAATGTATATTTCGAGGATGAAGAACTGACCGGAGACAAAAAACGAATGGAGGGGAGAACAAGAAAGAAAGTGGGTTAACCAGAACATGGATACAGCACCAAAAAAAGTATTAAAAAAAACAAAAAACGTCGGACGGAACCAGAATACTTGTTTTGCCGCAGTTTTTATGCCAATTTGCCGGATTAAATTTGAAGTCGCGAGAACTCGAAGAGGAGCATGTTGATGAAAAACAGCTCAGATAAGATCATGTGCGCGAGTCTGGACCTATTTTTTTATGTTACTCCTTAACATGCGTAGGGAACGTAATCAAAAAAGAGTTTGCGAGAAACATTATATTTAAAAAGAAACAAAATTCTGAGCGCGCCAAAACCGCATATTCGTTTTTTTTGAAGTTTTCATTTATTTCATGTTTGGGGAGACGCAAACTATAAATATAAGAAATGTCAAATAGTTCGCACTTATAACAGATCATGGCAACTATTGAGTGATATATGAACACCATTTTGGATGTCCTATACTTCGCGTCAAAAACTTCGCAAACTTGGCTCCTCTGAGACTTTTTTACTAGATTTCTGAGCCGTTATCTACAAAAATTGAATAGCTACAACATTAAAATGTTTTGTCATACATGTTTACTAAAACGTTCTTTCGGAATGATATATAAATCAACTTATTTTCTCAAATATTAAACGTTTTTATATCGTTCCAAACTTGTTCTAAATTACAAAGTGAATATATTTCAAGGTGAAATAAAAAGTAAACTAATTTTTAAATTTACTCAAGTTTGTAGAGATAGTTTTCGACAATACTATTGTGTTTATTTATAAAAAAAACTGCTGTATTATTTTGTTTTCTTAAAACGTTACAACGCTGCAAAATGTACCTTACCCGCCGGCATTCTTAACTAATGCCACAGGCGAGATTATCTTTTGATTCCTTGTATTTTCTGACAAGGTATATTTTTGTCCTGCATTCGGGTATGGGCTCAAGTTAAAGCATTCTACTAATTGAATCAATGCCCGCGCTGCTAGTACTTGTATAATTTAACCAATAATCCTGTTTTTACCTTTAAAATGCAAATTTCTATAAGCTTTACCTGAACTTTTTTAACAAAAGGAGACAACTTGTAATCGCTACTACTACATTATTTTACAGGAAGTAGTAGAATAGCACGTACAGTGATGCAAATTATATCCGAATAATTATACCTATATTCGCGATGAAGTGGGGATGTTTGAGCCATCAAGCTTGTTACACTGCTGCTCATGTCGGTTGTACGTCCGGCTGACCAAGGTAGACCGGCGACTTCACTGGCACTTTCAGCAAAACGTCCGTTAGGAATAAAAAATATTTGTGAATATTTATTCTACATAAATCAAAAAAAACAAAAAAACTAGAAATTTAACAAGAATAAAAATAAATGACGAGTAAATATATCGAGCACACTATAGAGTTACCCGCGTTGGTAGGAGGGCGTCTAGAGAAGTAAGTCTTTTGTCCCTCTTCCGAACAGACTGAACAAAACCAGCAGTGGATGCCAGGGCGTAAAACCCCAACTGCCCAGCCACTCCGCTAGCACACATGCTCGCGTTCGTCGCAAGCTCTTCTTTGGAGGCGAGCGGACTTTCTCTGAGACGACAATATTATGTAGGACCTCCCGGAAAACCTCTCGTATACCCAATTCGTAATTGAAGGGTAAAGCATATTCAGCCAAATTCCACCTGCTAATCGGCAGACTGCCCAAAGAAATGCCGTGGCGTTTAAAAGTCCCTTTGGGAAGAACCAATATGGTATACTATATTATTTCTATGCGATGCGTAGTTTCTAGACGAAACGTTTTGTTTATGTTATGTTAATGTTATGTTATGTTAATAAGAACACCGGGTGTTGGATGGCGCGAAGGTGAAACCTGCCGCTGATATTTATCAGAATGATAAATAAACTGCAGTTGTTTTGTTGTTGTTTTTTTTTTTTGGGGGGGGGGGCAAGTTATCATCTTTGGATCCCTGGACTATCCGCAGATTTCAAAGGTTGTCCGGTTTAGAATATAATAGAACAGAAGATAGTGTTTATTCAGGTAAAATAGTATAAGCTTTGTGCTGAGCTACATAAGCAAATCCTGCTTTAGTGTATAGCCAGGTAACCAGCAGAAACGAATATACAGTCGGAAGGATGAATGCTAACGGCTGTACCCTTTATAACAGGCGGTAGCCTGTGCCACCTAGCCTAGAAATTAAAAAAAAAGTATAATTCCTTTTTTCGCCCTCCTAAACTAAGTGGCTTCCACCGTGCAATTTAGTAACCATCACCAGGCGGTGTGGGATATATCACCAGGATGACCTTTGGGGGGTTGGGAAAATAAATAAAAACACCTCCCCGTCTCTTGCCCCCGGCTACAAAATCGCCAATTTTCCTCTGGACAAACCTGCTCGGCGTTACCCCGGCACCGGGCTCACTGAGTGACAGGGCTGAGAGTTTGCCGCGGGGCCACGAGGAAGAGAGTCCCAATTTTCTTCTGTCCCGCCTGTCCCCAGCTGTGTTAGTTAGTTGAACGTCATTCGATTCTTCCTAGATAATTTCCACCAGTCTTTTAATCTCCTCTTTGTTATTAAAATGCACTTATATTTCATTTTTCCAATCTCGTCTGCAAATCCCAGCACGCCGTCTAAATCTGTCGTGCCCTCCGGGAGGGCGCGAGCAAGCTCTGCGTACCTTAACGCCCCACGTTCTATCGTCTCGTCTTCCCCTAGGCATAAGGCACGTCGTGCATCCATTTTCTCATACCTTGTCCTATATGGTCTAGTCCTCAATACCCATCTTTTAGCCTCAAATAGCAAAAAGCTCCCCCGCGAATTATCATACCAATGTCCCTCCCTTATTTTCTGCTTGCGTTCCCTTTAAAATGCTGAGGAGATAGGGGACAACCTTGCCTCAGTCCTCTTTTTATTCGTGCCGGTTCCGTAATTTCTGCTTCCCAAGTTAGAACAACATTATTAGTTGCGTATACCTGTTATAAAAGCCTAATCAAATATGCATCTAAATCATACTCTCAGCTGTACCCAGAGTTTTTCTGATTAATATAATTGTACGCCCATTTAATGTCGAGAAATGACATCTATATTGATTTTTAACTTATCCGTGGCACCTTTTTTATAGTTTTTTTTCTTCATAGTTACCAGCAAGTTGTCACCCACTGCGTTGGGTATAGAGCAAACTGTGTTCGAGTTATTCGCTTAGATACTTTCGGGGGGGGGGGGGGGGGGGGGGAATGGGATTTCGCGGGGACACCACAGTAACGATCTCTGGTTGGAAAGATTAGTGGGTAGGCACAAACCTAGCTGCCTTTGACTCTACTCCAGTCATAGCTTCCTCTATACTCACAAAACCTAACAGTTAGAAGGCAGACCCATAAAGCGCCCGGTCGCAGATTTGGAGCGAGACGATCTGGTAGCACAGAGCATCAAAGAGCCATTTCTCGGGAAACCTGGTTGTCAGCGCACAGCTTTTTCAGCGGCGAGGACCCAAAACACACTTGTTAGCTCGGCAGAAGTGTGTGCCGGCGTCTTGCCGCAACAGGGTACCAGTAAAGTGGCTCTCGTCTCATCCGTTGTCTGCCGATCCACCTTTTCCATTTCGGTGGCCACTCTGGTGGCACTCTGCCAGGCTTTGTCAGTATATAGGCGGCTATGCCTCAGTATTCAAAGGCGTTCGAAAGCGTTCGAACGCGAACGCTGAACGCCCGACGCCGGCGTTCAATATTTGACCGTGTTCGAACAGTCTGTAGAGACAAAGGCTGCTAGCTTTGCGTGTACCCCCTAAACATTCTAATTAGAGCACCGCGCTGTCATCTCCTCCGCTTCCTCGGTTTCTACCTGCACAAGCTACAGGTTGCAACCCTGATCTTCGAACCAGAAATCTCTGGAAAAGCAAGAAGCGTCTCCATCGCCCTGAGATTACTTGCGTCCACTGCGGTGTGTATACCGTTAAGTCTGACCTCGTGAATACGCTCAGGGTACTTCATTTCAAGAGGAAGATTGTTTTAGATTGCTGAGTGTTCTGATCAGTTGGTTTTTGTATAGCTGTTGAAAAGCAAAACTCGGAATATCAGAGAAGAAAAAAACGTTTCGCAAATTGCCCTTCAATTGTGTTGCTACGTGAAACTTTCTTGGTATAACCGCTAGTGGTGCTAAACCACTAGCGCTAAACCAAGTAGTTAGTATAGTTGGGGGTCAGCTGGTGTTACTTAGAGTATGAGTTGAAGTTACTTAGAATTAAAGCTAGAGTTAGTTAAAGTTAGAGTTAGAGATAGAGTTAGAGGTAGTTACAGCTAGAGTTGGAGTTAGAGCTAGTTAGAGTTAGTGTTAGAGGAAAAGTTAGCGAAGTTACTGGTGCTAACTCCACTTTTCACGTGTCAACTTTCCCGCTAAAAGTAGCGGGTAAACAGAATTGGTGTTGAGGTCTCGTGACGTCAATTTTCCCACTAAATTTAGAGGGGGAACTGAATTTGCTATAGGTCACGTGATATCAGGTCATGTGACATCATTTCCCCCGCAATACTTAGCGCGGAAATTCGCGGTTACGCTTTTTGAGGCTTCACATCATCTGAGAGCCTAGCCTAAAAAGTTTCAAGTTAAAATAGTGATCGTCCGTGACTCTGCTTAAATTGCAGATGGCATTTTGTGCTTTTTAGACGCCCTGATGTCCAAATAAGAACAGTGAGTTCCAAGCATTAGGTTGGCGACCGTGGTTTTGTTTTATTAATTTTGTTGGTATTGGACTTTGCTGTTTAATGACTTGCCATTAATGAAGGAGGTTCACGTGACAGTGTGATGTTATCTGCTTACAAGCGGAAACAACCTTCCTTGTGAATGTCGGAAACTAGAAATGCTTAAGCAGCGTAAAATTATTGTACTAAACAGAGCAATATATATATACCGGGTGTTTTTTTTTTTAACTTAGGAAATAGTTAAAAAAAAGCCATTGAAGTTACTCTTATGCCGCTTGTGGAGGTGAGTTATACGGCCAGGGGGACATATTATAGGGGGCTAATTGAAAGGATCAGTCGTATAATTAATTAAAATTCGGTAATTACTTTTTACTTAATGAAAATAGACGTATGGTTCCAATTAGAAACCTGCTAAGCGTCATCGAAAACCACTAAATCAGTCATTTTCAGAAAGATTCTCGGCGCGTGAGAAGCGTGGTATCGTACTAAAGTTACCACTCGTGGAGCAGGTACAAGGCTGGGGCTAGATAAGAGACGGAAAAATCGCGCGGGCGCCTTATCGCCACCGCTAGCTATGTACCTGCTCCACGAGCGGTAACTTTAGTGCACTACAACGCTTCTCAATCGCTTAAAGTCTTTCTGAAAATTACTGATTTAGTGGTTTTCGATGACGCTGAGCAAGTTTCTAATTGGAACCATATGTCTATATTCATTAATTAAAAGTTAATTAACGAATTTTACTTAATTAGCTGACTGATCGTTACGATTAGCCCCCTATAATATGTCCCCCTGGCCATAGAACTCACCTCCACAAGCGGCATAAGTGTAGCTTTTACGGCTTTCTCTAAACAAATCTGTTAAGCTGAAAAAGAAAACTTCAGCTTAACAGATTTGTTTAAACAAAGCCGGAGACTATTTGTGTGTTGTTCACGTGAAAAAAATACTAAGAAAGGTAGTCGCTTTAAAAGATAGGTAATTGCTTTAGAAGGGCTTGCATACTGCGTTACGTCAGAAGGCTCGGAGTTCACGGCCTGGTGGAACTACAGAGAAAGAAAAAAAATGTGCGACCAGGTCAGTTTCGGTTTTGCCCAGGACAAATTGGAAATCGGAAGCACTAACCACGAGGGGGAGGGAGGCGCACTCTCCACCACACGTTGCCGCTTGAAGCACCGTCTGTCAGAGCGATGGTGGACCAATTCTAACCACACCACGAAATAAAATGCATTTCTACTTCCTTCGAGAGAAATAAAATACAGCACACGTGACAAGCCTGGCATAGTTTGATCAGAAGTGGAAAAAAAAAGCAATTACGAAGCTTTGCATATTTTATAACTCCCTTTTGTTTACCAGGGCTAGCATGCATTTCATGGTTTCTGGCGAAGGTACATGTCATTGGAAACGTAGCAGAAAAATAATAAACGAGGGAAGACTGCAATTAGGTTTTCCCACCAAAACCCTAATATTTTTCAGTAGGCAGGTTCTTTTATTACAGGCTTTCGTAATGAGATGCAGAAATGTAGGCGTCTAATACTGGAGCCTGCGAATAATTACGAGTCGAGGTAGAAGCATTGATTGTATTAATTTGTTTCGCGAATGCAAGGCTCGTGTCACTAATGAAAGATTATATTTTCGTAGGCTTAGAAGTAATTGGGACATAAACCTTGTTACGTTGCTGTACGTTTTGACTGCTAGTCATCATTGCACATACATGCCTGTTTCATTTCAATTCGATCAGGTCTTTTAAAGAAAAGGGTGAGGGATAGATTAGTGCCGGTCTTCACTATGTATTTATCAAACTCGGTGAACATTAGATGAGGAAATGAGAGTGAAGGTAAAGCTGACTAAATAATTAAAACATGTTAATTAACCTCGTACTTATTGGTTTTAGGGGTCACGTTAAAATTGGAATTGCTGCATTGATGGCAATTACTATTTATTGGAGGCCAGAGCAATTACACTTTTTTGCAAAATGGCAAATTTTTTATATTCATCTATAAATTTTACCGTTTCTTCGCTCTCCTTGGTTTAGCCACGTCGTCACTTGTTTTGCCGGAGCAGCGACCAAAAACATACTTTTGAGGTTGTAACGTCAGAATTGAAATGACTACGTAAATCCCAAAAGCGCCATTTTGGGCATGGCTGACACTCTTTTCAAACGCAATTTGAAAATCGAACGAGAAATCGCAAGAAGTGTATGAATAATGTTTTAAAAACCAAATTTATATCTGAAAATAATAATAATTATTATAGTAATTGCTTTCAATACCGAAGTTGGTACTTCAGTATTGAAACCAATAACCTGAAACCAATAATTAAAAAGATTATTAACACACCTTAGTTAATTATACAACTTACTGTGACGATTATTTCCTTATCTAATGTCCGTCGAGCCTGATATAGACACGGCGAAGACAGAACCTCTCTAACCCTCAACCCCTTAGAAAAATCTGTCCGAATAAAAAGTATATGCCGACTGCTGCATTGTCTTTGATCATTTGGTTTCAACGGCGCGTTGGGAAGTATTTGCTTCTCGAAAGGGAAACTGATTTCAAGGAGTTCCTTTGTAGCTCGACTAAAACCCTGAAACTTGGAGAAAATTAATCCCTAAAAATTACGACAATCTTTACTGAATATCTACTCAGAGGGTAATTGAATATTAATTACTTGAAATTAATGTTGTAAGCCGGACATCAACTGAAAAATTTGATAGGACGTTTTTGTCACGTTAATCCCCAAGGAAGAAAAATGTTCAAGCACACAAGAAAAAAGCTACAGTAAAAAATACGCAAATTGAGCTAGAAGCGTAAGAAAATAATTTATTCTGCTTAGGCTTGTTTCGCTTCTACATTGTGAATTTTTAACAAAATACGATACCAAACTTCACCGAATTCTGATTGAATAGTTTTGCAATCTTTGTCTGCAACCTCGTGTCTACACATTTAGGGCTGCACTCTCTTCTCTATTTACTTTCACAGGTGTGTCTGGACCCGTTCACTCGCTTAAAATGAAACGTGAGTTCTAATCGCGCGTTTGATGTTTAGGGGAAAAACTGAAACTTTAATCACAAATAGATATGGCCATCATGATTTTAAAATTGTAGACGAAATACATTTCGATCTAGAGAAACGTGAATAAATGTATGAAACCGGACACCATCAGGTCATATTGACTGGACATATTTTACTCTAACATGTATTTCTAAAAGTAGGACGTTGAGATGCGAGCAGTCTAGGCGGAAGAAATGTAAGCGTGCAGCTGAACACGCGGGAAAACACGGGGACGTGAAAAATGCCATATTTAGGGTAGAAACCTTGGATGATAAAATTAGTTCCGTCTAGGCTGCTGGCGGGTTGCAATCTTTGAACTCTGTTCATGTTTCGAAAGAAACACGATATTGAATGTCACTGAAATCCACGTGGTAGTATTGACTGGTCACGTTTTAATCTAAAATGTTTCTCTAACCATAGGAGGTGGAGACTCGAGGAGTCTATAGGCGGAAGAAATGTGGGCGTGCAGCTGAACACGCAGGAAAGCATAGGAACGTGAAATAATTCAATATTTAGTTAGGGTAGAAGCCTTGGGTGATATAATTGCTTCCTACTAGGCTGCTGGCGGGTAACAATCTTTGAAATTCGTTCATGTTTTAAAGGAAACACGATATCGAATGTCACTGAAATCCACGTGGTAATATTGACTGGTCACGTTTTAATCTAACATGTTTTTCTAACCGTAGGAGGTTGAGACGTGAGGAGCCTATGGCGGAAGAAATGTGGGCGTGCAGCTGAACACTCAGGAAAACACGAGGACGTGAAAGATGCCATATTTACGATAGAAGCATTCAATGATGTAATTGTTTCCGTCCAGGACGCTGGCGGCTTGCACTTTTCAATTCTTCGTTGATGTTTTGACGGAAACACGATATCGAATGTCACTGACATTCACAAAGATAGCTTACTTTTTTTTAGAGATTGTCCTTTGGCCAATGCATCTGAACTATAGCACTGCATTTGTTAGTTAGATTTCATGGGTATGTTCGAACGTGTCTTCTCATATGTGCTGAGCAACGGAGAGGAGAAGACGAGAGCGCGACGGGTCGTCAGAAGGCCGAGCGCTGGTTGGAATTATTAGTGAGTAGACCTAAAGCTAGGAGCCTTTTTCCCACTGCACTCGTAAAACGCGTCAAGACGCGGAACGACGAATTCAGGCGTCTGGCTTTTGCATTCGAACTTGTTCGACTAATACAGTAGAAACAAAGGAAGCTAGCTTTAGGTTTACTACTAATCATTCGAAACCGAGCTCGGCGTACTGACGTCAACTCTCGCCTCCTCCTCTCTCTCAGCTCTTTTGCGCATAAAAAGCCATACGAACTGCAAGAGCATTTTTAGCCCTCAAGTTTCTTGTAAAGCTTAACGTAGTACTGGCAACTGTACTTGACCCGTAAAAACCGGTCAATCCTAAAATAAGTTCTTATACCAATGAATTTCGGTGCAATAGTGGTCAATATGGTCACATGATTTTCCACAACAGCCAATGCGGAGCATGCGCCACTGTTGTAACAATGATATTCCTTGGAGAGGAGGAACAAAGGCGATAAAGGAAAAACACAAATCTCCAAAAAACAGCTACGTGACTGGACGCGACTGGAAAAGTCCGCCTTGAATCGAACTAGGGAACTCTCCAATTTTAGTGGAGCGTTCTACCAACTGAGCTAGCCAGGAGCTAGACGTCAATGGAGCAAACGGGTTTTACAGCTTTCGTCTTTCTAACGCCAACATGGGTGAACCGCCTGATTTTAAGGTATGATTTTAATGCAATTCATGCGAGGTGTCGCGAGCTGGGGGGGACAAGACAGAATATACCGGGACCAGACGAATTTTTTTCAGGCGCGCCAGTCACCTAGTTTTGTTTGGATATTTGTGTCTGTCATTTTTCCCTCTTTTTCCCTCTCTTCAGGGGTCATTATTGTTATTCTTGTCCAGCTCGCGGCATCCTCGCGTTAATCGCATAACATCACGCCACTGCTACGTTTTGTTATGTTTTCTATCTTTATCTTTTTCTATTTATACTTTCAAATTGATCGTCATCAACATCCTTTTGTGTTCCTTTCGTTTTCCTAAAGAGTTGTTCATACTCCAACGTCAACGAACGCAACGCGCGCTGGGTCAAAACGACGTTTGTCGGCGGCTACGCCGCGCCACACCGCGCCACACCGCGCCACACCGCGCCGAGAAGCGCCCTAACAGTCCAGCACTGCCCAGCGTGCCCCGACGACCTTTACGCATGTGCGTCTCCGTGATAACCGTGTCGCCTCGCGTAAAGTATTTCTGCTTCCTGGTCGGTGCGAATCATGCGATCGGTCGGTGTCTTCCGTCTGTGTCGCCTAGTCCAGCCTCTAAGCAGCGATTCGGGGAAGGTGTTAGGTCTTCGAATACAAGCAAAGGATGATGATAAGGTGCGGAAACCAGCATTTTTTTTCAACCGTCACATAAATGTAAAAGAACCATAGATCAGAATGTAGTGCACCTCCCTGCTAGCCACTCGAAAGTTTCGTCGGAGTCGTGCCAAGCGACTCCAGTGCATCCGCCAGGAAGGCTTCGATGGACTAGTTATTCCACAGGGACCTATTTCTGACAAGGCGCACTATGATCATAACTAGCCAGCAACGTTGACCCAAGACGCAAGGAGGTGTTCGAATTTGTAGTGCAATTTACCGAGCCTAAACTCTCCGGGCTTTAATATAATTTTAATCGCGTACCACTGCTATGGTTCACATGTTGAAATATCCTTGTTGAAAAGTTTTGGCCGGCCGAATAGTTCAGACAAGTTTCACCGGTTCGCCGTACAATCAAAATTTGGCGTTTATTTATTTATTTTTTTCAGGAATGGCTGCCATTTTTTTTATAACTCACATTGCCTTGATAGAATTACAAATACATAAATGAATAGCAAGCACACGAACGAGGTCACCCTTAAATATAATTGCCTGTACATCTGACAAGTTATGAAACTTCCCGCTCTTGACGGCACCCCGTACAAGTGCGTCCGGCTCGTTAGGCCTACGAAGCTTCTCGGGAGAGGGCGTTCCGGAGCGTTCCACGTCCACGCACACACTCGCCCGGTCGAGCGCACGTTAACGTGAATGCACGCAAACCTGAAACCACCAGACCAGCACATGACACAAGGCAAGAACTTCGGGTTCAGATCGCACAAATAAGCGTCCCGCACACTTCCCGACCGATTCCGACATCCGAACTGGAAAATCCAGATGTCACGCGAGGGCTTCTAGGAGAGCCGGGAATAGAGTTCAGGAGAAGCTCCTCCAATATCTTTCCCCTTTCGCCGAGCAAACGCTGGACAACAGGTCGCGTACGTCCACTCCAGCGCCCTCTTCCAAAAACAAATGTGCAGTCAATTACAGTTTTTAAGACCTTTAAAGTAATGTAAAATGCAAAAAAAAAAAAAATTCCTTTCAGAGTACAACATAGTTTATTAGGCCGCATGTAACGCTTGCTTGGTTGTGCCGAACATTACAAAACGCGGCACCATTGCTTTTTTATGATTTATTTAACGTCTTTATATAAACACAGGATCTGAATCTCGAGTCATAAAATTTGCAGTTGATTCGTAAATGCGTGTATTTCGTACAAACGCTGCAGGACCTTTGTTCGTTCGCGTCGGTCAAGAAACATCAAGGAGGCAATGTTTACATTCAAAACCTTTCATTGAACATCCCTATTGTTTCGTAGTTAACCTACTCGTTATGCACGAACTGAAAAAAAAATCTAAACAACGAACTCAGGAAACCAGGTCAGAAACAGGGTGGGGGCCAGATACAAAGCGATACGAAGACGCGCTCGCACGATATGAAGGCGCGAAAAGCTTGCCAAATTTTTGTGTTACGTAGTGTACGCACTTACATTTGTTACGTGCAGTTAAGACAAAGGGATATCCGGCTTGACCTTTTTGCAGATTCAAAATTTAAGTGAGACGCGTGCCGATACGACGTGCAAGAGCTCGGAACATCGCCGCCGGGTGTGTGTCACGCTGATTCAGAAATTTTCACTTTCAAAAAGGAACAAACCTTCTTAGGCACTCAACGCATGAGTTTGTGTATTGACGGGTTGACTTTTGTCAACACGTCAATACGATTCCGACACCACAATCAGAAACCAAACAAAACGAAACGACGAAACCACGAAACGGCTACATCTACAACGGCTGCTTTGACCGGGGCGAAGCAGAAAGTGAGTAACGCCGGACAGGAGGCCGAACACGATCAAATTAATAATAAAAAGGGAACTTGAGGGGGCACGTAGATGGTCAAGTGATCCCTGTTGTGACGTGACTGCACCCTGACGCCCGGCAAAAAAGGCGTCCCAGATTGTGGACCTCTATTCGCAGCGAGCGTCAGCCAACGCGATCGGGCGCGTGCGCTCGTCGACGTTGCGTAGCAGTGCAAACAGTCCTCAACAATAAAACAATTCTGCACTGGACTCCGGCCTCGGTGCGCCGTTACACTGTCCTAGCCTCGCCACGATCCTTGTCACGCGTCGGTCTGGCGGGTAACCTTGCGAACCTAGCGTGAATAAAAGGAGCTTGCACGGCTACTGGTACACCGTGTCCCCGAAACAAAAAAAATGGTCGAGATTTTGGAACTGCAAAAATCAACAACGTATCGTCAAACACCTTATGCCATGATTTATCAAATAAATAAATTAAAAAAAGGCTCTACGTGTGTGCAGCTGAATATTGAACAGTTTGTGAAATCCTGCCCCCCCCCCCCCCCCCCCCCCCCAGCGATAAAAAATGGGAAATAATAATCTCAACCACAGCCTCTTGTGAAGATAGGGGCTGCGCATAACACAGGATTTTTGCTCCTTACAGCACTCTTGGATTCGGTGTTGCCCTTGGGGCTTCGTGACTATGCATTTCTGATGCTCTTACACTACGATATATGCTAACGTTTCTAAGAAATCTGATTCTTGCAAAAAGCGCAGCCCCCCTCCCCTACTGTGCCATGGCGTCAGCATCAACAAATATGGCGGCGCCCATGGAACAAAGCAGACACTGGTCAATATTGTGAGAGGAGGATGTGTACACAAATTGTTGTATGGTTTCGGCGAAAAATGTGCATTTGTACTTGAATGGTTCACTCCTGCTTTGGCCCCAAGGGGCTGGCAATATTGATTAAAAAAAAGAAGCTCCGGCCAAATGCAGAGTTGACTGTCCAGACCTGATAGCAAAGCTTCAGCACTTACCGAACTAGCCGGCTATGCGGATGGCCATAGCGGACCGCTAAAAAGAACACATTACAGCGTCTTCTGTCCACAATTTAAAAGCAAAGGCGGTGCTACTCCATCACACCTGTTGTCTTTTTGGAACAGTTTGCGGGTATCAACTATCAACAAAGTCATATCTGTAAACTTCAGCTAAAAAAAAAATTTTTTTAACGATTTTTGGGACGAATTTTGATGAACATATTTTACGATCTCCACAAAGAAAAAAATTGTGACAGTAAGATCTTGATGGAAGAGCGCTTTTAAGAACATTTGTTGCTCCAGGGGGGGGGGGGGGGGGGGGGGGGGGGGGGGACATGAAATAGCAAGTAGATCGATCCGCGTACATAGGAAACACAACACGCTAAATAGACGCCGAGAAACAGGTCAAAGAAAATACTTCTTCTATCCCTGCTTAAATGTAAAATCCTCTTCAAAAGATGAAGAAAAAAAAAAAAACACGCAAATCCTGGGGAGTGATTAATTGTCCTGAAAGATAATATAAAGTTACTCGAGCGCTCACAACTTCATAGAGCTTAGATCAGTTTTGAATATATCGGTGGATGCGTTGTGAAGATAATTATTGTTCCTTTACCTCTCTTTTTGCGAAGGTGACTGCAGCGCTTGTACGTTGAGTATGTCCGCACAGAAGACAACCTCCTTCAGGCTATAACATAACGGTGCCTTTAAATAATCACAAAAAAAGAAAGCTCCGGCGTAATTCGTTGTTGGACGTTTCTCTTTATCTTCTTATAGCAAGGCCGTAGGAATATCGTTTAAAAACACCTTCCCCAACTTTTATCGCTTCTCGCGTTAATCTTCTATTACGAGCCAACGAATGTTCTGCTTTTGAAAGATGAATGTCGAAGGCTGGTTTGCCATTTCATGAAACTAGGACGTCAATTGAATCAAAAATAAAACACGCCCTTACCCCGGTGTAATGTGGGCGGGGAAAACAAAACTGGAGCGTTTGGGGCAAAAGTTACTGCGAACCTTGATTGGCTACAAACAACGGCCAATTACGGCTGTCCACCGACTCGCGTACCGCGTCGAGCACTAAATTTTCATTTCTTGTCGGCCGGTTCCCGTTCAGAACATTTGCTCGCGCAAATTTGTTAACTGTTTTCTACAGCGTGTTCTTTTTTTTTTCACGAAATTCGAGTTACGTGTTGGAAGAAAAGGCCGTTTTCGCAGTCTGACGCGGACTCAAAGTAAAGAGCGGAACGGTTGCGATTTCCGTTTGTTTTAAAGGTCTGCCGCAACGTTGTTTTAAGCTAACGGATGTCTTTAAGAAAAGAACGGGGCTTATCTCTCCACGAAAATTAAGTGTAGTCATCAACGAATGCTCAGTTTTCGCCAAAAAGCAGCGCTCGCGGACGGGACCAAATTACAAAGACTTAGACTGACCAGTATTGTTCTAGAAATGTTCTAGAATTTAAAAAAAAAAAAGAAAAAACTTACTGCCCAGAAAACTTGCGAATACATGGAAGCAAATGACGTCTGGTACCGAATGCTGATCTCAGGTTATCATTGAAAGTTTTCGAAATTACTTTATAATAAATACTTGTAGCTTCCGTTCAACCTAGTGTAGTTCCTTATTTCGGTTAGAAAAACCTTATCTCTTCCCTCGGAAACGCATGTGCTTTTAGTATTTCACAATGTGTATGCGCAAAGTGGTACTACAAACTAAATTAACAAAATAACATAACTAACTCTTAGGCGCAGTTACACTATATCTAATCAAGCACACGAATACAGTCAAAACTAAAAAAAAAAAAAAAAAAATTATCGTATCAAGTTTTTATAACCGTTTCTCTATCCGTATGACATGACTATATTTAGTTTCAATAAGGCTTGGAACATAGAGAATGGGGAATAGTAGTAGACCGTTTCCGCAGCCCGCTAAGCACCCGGATAGCGCTCCGTAATCCGCCACAAGACCTTGAACTACGCAGACAAGGCTGGCGGCGCGCATGCGCAGCTGCGGCGTTTTCTTCGGGGGTACCGTAGCGGAGGAGAGAAACCGTCTACTGCAATTCCCTATTATAATGAACGCTAGAGGTTCACCTGGCGCTAGTGTCTTAGGGACTTCCGGTTTCCAATTGAAGCAAACAGCAACCACTCCGCTTTTGCGGTGCTCCTGTGCAATCTAGGAAGGCGCGCCCGTGCATTTGGTCTCTTCGCCTAAATTTAACAGCGAATTACTTTTGTTATTCGGGTCGTAGCGAATAGTAGGTAACTTTTTTAAAAGTTATATAACTGCAATTCCTTTAGTTAACAGTATTTTTTCGATCAGTGAGAGATGTTTAACTTCCCACTATTTCTAGACCAGTCCTACGTTCCACGGCAAGTGCGTAAGACCCCCATACAGGTAAATTCAAGCAACATAAAAGAAAAAAAAAATCGAAAAGTCACAGGGCCTATTATGTTGAAGGTGAAAGCATAAGCGCCGAAGCATTAAAGACAGTGATTAGAGGCCCATTCACACACTTGCAACCGAGTCCGACGGAGAGAGACAAGACTAGTTTTTAAGGCTCTTACGACGGCGCTCGACCAGGTGCGCTGCTGCGGAGCAGACCCTACGCCGTCGTAAGAGGCTTAAAGGGACCATGAAATGACCTTTTTACTTTTTCCCAGATAGCTTTTACATTAAACCGTGAATGTTCACTGAATGCCGAACAGACATCCGTTTTCGTCTCGGTTTATTAACTTCTACACAAAAAATTATTGAAATATCGACTTTTTCCTTCTCTCCAACTGACCGCAAAACAAGCCGTGACGTACGCTGTTTCCGGAACCGGACGTTCTCTCGGCAGTAGGAGAATGGGAGCGTTAGCGGCGACGAGTTCGGGTGCGCCGGTAGGTTTTACTGCGCTGATGTCACCGACGTATTTTCTGAATCGGCGCCTCTCATCGCCGCATCGCAGCTGAGCGAAATTCAATGAGATTTGTTGCGCTACAGCGACAGCATGGAACTAGTCCCATACGCCGGTATGCCTGTTGGGAAGTGCAGCGAGTCTTCCGGTGAAGACTCCAGAAGTCAACCCAACTGTCATAGTTTGAACTACGAGTGTCAGCAAGAGCCACGTAAATACCTGTTCACACTCGGAGCGGACGCGCGCGTTTGATGGAAGTGCTGTATTCGCGCTGTTGGTAAGCGCTTCGGGACCGATCTTTTCCGATTGCAACTCGATACTGACGCGACACTCGGCAAAGAAAGGTTGGACCGGCATTGCACGTATACCTCCCACGAACTGTTTTAGCTCGACAGTGACGTGCAGTCTGTCAGAATAAAAATGGCATACCAATAACAAAGTGTACATACCGTGTTACGAAGGCAATCCATAGGGCGTTTATTTCAGCTCTATCACACAAAACAAGAAACGAGAATCGACGAGAGTCCCTTTTCGACGAGTGTTCGTCAACACTGCCTCGGAAAACAAGGGGAAGAAATTGACCTCACCTCTTAATCTAGAATTGAGGTCAGCGATCAAGCTATAATACGGGAAGGGTCCACAAGGGCAGCGCAGACATGTTCCAATCAGCACGGCAGCCGGTCGTAGGCAGACGGTCTTGCGACGAAGCAACGCTGCGCCGAGTCGGAGTGCCTGCTAGGCCTATATTCTTAGCAGCTCGCTTCGTCGGAGTCGGTAGATTCGTGGCCGTTGTCGCTTTTCTCGGGTGTTTGTGGACCCAGTGTTCTTGTTCGTCGTGGTCTGTTTAAGTACTTTTTTTTCTTGCTGCTTGAAGTCGGCACGAGATGAACACGTAGAAAAATAAACGCTCAGTCAGTCAGAGTTTTGAGAGGAAGGAAATCAAAGGAAAGAAACGTTCGTCGGTCGTCGCGACCCAAGCGACCCAAGTAACTGAAGTCGACCCTGCCCTACTGCGCACGCGCAGTAGTTGCTTCGTTTACCTCACGATAGATGGCGCTTGGTTCTCAGCATTATCAAATTTGGCAATTTTCGCCACACATCTCTAATTATGCTACAAAATGTTGATCTGAATATTATTTAACAAAACGTTTAGGAAACATTCGCCAGCTATTTATTGTTTACGATCGCGGTGCTGGTGAGGTAGGCTCTTACCCAATAGGCGACGTGGATTCGGCTGACGTGCTCCGTTTCCGCGGATGCATCGTAGTGAAAAGGCAGAGAGCTTTCGAAGGAAAGAAGGCGCAAAAGAGTCCAGTTTTCTTTTAAAAGTTCTATAGCAAATAATTTTTTTTGGCTCCCTATTTTTGTGTCTTTGTGTTTCTTTTCACACCTTTTACGACGTGCGGTGGATGAAATTCGATTTTAAAATCATTTCATGGTCCCTTTAATAACTGGTCTTGTCTCTCTCGGACGGACTCGGTTGCACGTGTGTGAACGGACCTTTACTCGCTTAGTCATCTCTGCTAATATGCTAAGTCATCCTTCTTAATGTGCTGAGTCATCCTTCTCAACTTGCTGAGTCATGCGTCTCAATGTGCTGAGTCATCATCTTAATTCGCTGAGCTATCCACTGAGTGGTCATGTAAACGTTTTGGTAGCTCTCGTGTCGACAACGTGTTTTCGCGCAAGGACTTTGAAGGCCGACTGAACGATGAGGCATATAAGCTTTCGCCCTAATAACAGTCTAAAAGAATGAATGACTTGTTCAAGGAGCGCCAACATCCCGATGTCGCTGATATTGATAATCAGCGACAATTATATGCCACTAAAATGATCGCCATTCACGAGCGCTTAAAACGCGTGAAAGAGTACGAGGAATATAAAATATGTATTTCTTTGGATTGTTGCGCTGAATTTATCGGGCGGTAAGAGGTTACCGACTTTTCCATTGTGAAAGTTTTGGAGCATGCAGGTATGAGCTTTGAACGCCAGAACAAACTTACCTTTGCACCCATACATGACCAGCAGTGGGAATCAAACGAATCGCACTCACTTCAAATGAGTCTGACACGAGACGACGGACGAAAAAGGAGACAGGGGGCAAACACACGCGTCTTGAGAAGTGTGTGTTTGTCTTTTGTCTCCTTAGTGATTCGTTGTTTCCGACTGGAATCATGAACCAGCTCGCTTGGTTATTAACCTTGTCTTCCTCCACTCATTACTAGACTTTATTTTGATCGTTTACATGCACAAATACGTACTGACCCATTGTTAGTGTGTAGTTTGTGGCGTCTATCTTGATTTTCGAGATGCTCTTCATTACTTTTGCGCATAAACTCCACCAGAGAAAAACGCCGACGCCGTGTTCGCCCTAACAGCGTCGTACACTGTACGTACATAAATACATGTGCGACGCAATTTTCGCACCGTTTTTAATGACGTACATTTGAAAGAAAAAATGGGGTAACTCACCAATATTTCTATCATGTAACTGAGGAAAGTTCCAAGCTACAGATTAGTAGTTGCGAATTATTCGTGATATTTGCTCTTGTAAACAAGCGCATGGAAAAAAAGGAACTCACATTTCCCCATAGAGATGCATTAACGGTAGTCAATTTCAGACTGGTTGCCGTCTTCAATTTCAAACCGCACCCTAGCCCTAATTGAACGTCTAGCGTACGTTATAATAATTGTACGGCTTGGAACGTACAGAGGTCCTTCTCTCTCTTTTTGAATCATCCGTTTCCAATCTCGCTCGAGGCTATAATAGGGCCAGCTGAACTCAGGAAAAACGAATAAAGAGAGAAAAAATATATAATTAAATATGTTTACAATTTTCTGTAATGTTAAATTAGAGCGCAGCTCTTGAGAAGGAGGACAGGGAGGATACGGAGGGGATGGTATGCCCCTCCTTCACCTCCATGCCCTCCTGTTCTCCTATCGTGCTCCCCTCTGATTTATGGAGAAATTTTTCGCTAAATTTCCCGCTGAATTTAGCGAAAAGTTTCCCACTACAGTTAGCGGTGAAATATTCTAATCTAGCTGGAAATTTAGCAAAAACATTCCCGCTACATTTAGCGGTGAAATTCAGGGAAAGGTTTCACGCTATATTTAGCGGGCAAACTGAATTGGTGCTGAGGTCAGGTGACGTCAATTTCCAACTCTAAGTATAACGGGAAATTTTTTCGCTGAATTTAAAGGGGAAATTTTCTCGCTATTTAGGGGGGAAATTCTTCCGCTAAATTTAGGGGGTAAATTTAGCAAAAAAATTTTCATGCTAAATTTAGCGGAAAGGGTTCCAACTAAATTTAGCGCGGAAATTTTCCACTAAATTTAGTGGGGAAATTGTTCCGTCACAGTTGGCGGGTTAAGTTTCCCCGCTAAACTTAGCAGGGAATCTTCCCGCTAAATTCAACGGGAAAATTTTCCCACTAACTTTAACGAAGAAATGCCCCATAATGGTACGCGCGGTTACGCCGACTTCGCACAACCCGGAAACGGGCGCCTAAGAGCTGCGCTCTAAAAAGGACAGACGTACCGCTGGACTACCAACTGTGGTTTAATACTTTTTCCTCTTTTTGAACCTTGATTTTGTGCCTTGTGGAGCGCAGCTCTTAGGCGCCCGTTTCCGGCTTGAGCGGCGTCGCCGCGGGCGTCGGCGTAACAGCGCGCGTTGCATTATGAGAATAATGCAAGCGGACATAACCGCGCGTTGGGTTATGGGAAAGTTTCACCACTAAATTTAGCGGGAGAATTTTTTCTAAATTTCCCCAATAAATTTGGCAGGGAAAATTTTTCTTAAATTTAACCGGCAATTTTTTCGTTAAATCCAGTGGGAAAATTTCCCCGCTTAATTTAGCGAAAAATTATCCCCGCTAAATTTAGCGGAAAAAGTTCTTTGCTAAACTTAGCAGCAAGCTTTCCCGCTAAATTTAGCGGAAATATTTCCCCACTAAATTGAACAGAAATATTTTCTTGCTAAATTTAGGGGAAAAATTTTCACGCTAAACTTAGCGGGAAAATTTTCGCTAAATTTAGCGGGAAACTCAGCGAAAATATTCAGCTAAATGGGAGGGCAGCAGGCGAGGAGGAGGGAGGGTACGGAGGGGAAGGGGGGCCTACCCTCCCCTCTGCACCCTCCCTTCCTCCTCTTCAAGAGCTGAGCTCTAATTCGGCATTACAGAGAATTGTAAACGCCTTTCATTTTTTCTTTCTCTCTATATTCTCTTTTCCTAAGTTCAGCTGGAACTATTATAGTATTATGAACCAACAAGCTGAACTAAGCCCCGTTGCTTGCCCGAGACGTCATTTTTCCCCAAACAGGTTCCTTCAACTGAACTCTGAGCCTGCGTGAATCACAAAACTCAAGGTATAGGAATACAGCTGTTCTCTCCCCTCCATGTCATCATAAGTTTTGGCAGATACGGACACAACGAACGAAAAATACAAAACAGGAACTACAAAAGGTGCATTGTCCCTATCTACTCAACGCGCGTAATCATTCCGAGCAAGAGGGACCACCCGAGATCACGGAATCGACCAGCTGGAACAGTGCACGAAATTCAGAAACAGACTGTATTCCCCTTCAAGCATACGTCTTGAATACTGAACTGACCTATTTGGTGAGAAGATCGAACTATAGTTGGCGCTTTGCTTACCGCGTTTCCCACGGAGCTTGGTGCTCACCCAACCAACCCGACCAACGTCTTTGGGACTGGATTATAAAATGCAATATAATAAGCTTTATTTTTCCAGTACTGGAGGAGTCCCCGGAGAAAAAGCTGCTAAAAGCAGCTTGACTGTGTCTGAGTTTCTTGGGTTCCTCTTGTACATGGCAGCATCTCGGACAACAAACATATAAAACACTTATCAGGAAGTTAAGTCTTTAAGCCCCCCCCCCCCCCCCCCCCCCCCCCCTGCTGCGTCAATTATCGTAATCCGCCGTTGCTTGGGCGCGCGCTGTGTGAGTGCATTTGACACGAGAGCTGTGTCAGCTTTCGACCTGAGCTCGGCTCAGCTTGCATCGAAAACGCGTGCCAAAGCAACGGCGACCGCGCACGTTGCTTCATGGGGTTCAGAGAAGGGTCTATTGCATTGCTACTGAAGCTCACTTCAAGGTAGCTATAAAAAGTGAAGCGTGCCACGGTAAGCTGCGGCAGGCTTCAGATTTCATCATTAAGAAAAAAATAACAAAAAGAAAATTGAAGATATAAAATGGAGGACTCAGAGAGTGTTCGAGAAGACTTCATCAGCTGCAAAAGTCTCTAAAACAACAAAAATAGAAAAAAGAAACGACACAAAAGAAGGACGTGGTAACGCTATACTCCGTCTCATCTTAAGGTAAACTAAATGACAAGGTTGGAGGACGGAGCATTACTTTCAGTCTTTCTATAAAAATAGGGCGTCCCGAAAATAATGACGGCACTGCGCGAAAAGTATGGATCGCGCAGGTATTGTTTTTTCTTTTCTTTTAGTTCTCTGCAGTCTTCTATTTTTAAATTAAAAAAAAAAATAAAGTATTACCGTTAAAAAAAAATTCACGGCAATATTAGAGTGCGCGCTGGCAACATTGACACAACGTGTATTTTTTAAACGTCTCGCAAGTCCTGTCCGATCTAATCTCGTGTATTCTGCGCTTTTTTGTCGACTACTTCCGAGTTTCGGTTTCGCGATGGCAAGCTCATGTGATCGTGAGGTGCCTTGCCTATTCCCATTCGTCTTTTTTTTTTTTTTTTTTCAACAGTCAAGTACGTCAGGTTATTTTTTACATTTACTTTAAGCTTCGAACGGGAGACTCTAACTACGCCGTACCACGACATCGTTCGGGGGGCTGCCGAGTGATAGGGTGTCCATACAGGACACTACAAACCGCACGACTCCGACAAATCGTGAAAATTGAAGCGGACGCGCCCGCTTCAATTTTCACGATTTGTCGGAGTCGTGCGTTTTGTAGTGCCCTGTTTGCACACCCCTTGAACGGGAGTTTGCCACGATATACCGATGGAAAAACACCTGTTGACAAGACTTTATCGGCTGGCGCGCCCCCAGTACCTTCACCCGTACGCGCGAAGCGAGGGAGGCATCCGGCCACACCGAGTATGCTCGACTCGTTTTACCACCTTGGGCAAATCCTGCATGGCGCAACGAGTGTCCAACGCTAAATAAGGTGAGGTCCTTTTTTTGTTTTTGGGCTCGTCAAACACGATTTATTGAGTTTGTAGCAATAAATGAGTAAACAAAAATCAATAGATAATATACATTTAGTTTCCTGTGACAGCACTTAAAACCATTAGCTAAAATACCGAATAGCAGCTCTCCATGGCTTCCATGACAGTCCGGCGTATATCGTGGAATCCGACGGCGCAACTACCCGGTGAATGAACCCCATGAATCGGTTTCAGAATAACATGTTATTGAGCGAACATCTGTTTTCGATGGAGAATATTTTTATTGAAATTATTACAAAATTAGAAAAAAAAATATGTTTTAAATATTTTACGTGTAGACACCGCGTAACAATTGACGTTCATTTTATTACCTCTCAATTGTACCCGCTTTCCGGTATTTTTAACCAATTAATCTGGCATCCAAGGGCGCTCCTGTGGTATATTGTATAGTACGATTTGTGTGAAAAAACTGGTTTATGCGGTTCATTCAAAGGGCCACTAGCGCCAACCCTATACTTGTGCGGCCGTACTATGGCAGCCCAAATAACATTTGTACTTGTGGGCTTCTTGGTCAATTATCCTGGCGCCTACTTTTGCTACATTCAGAAGTGACAAGGTGGCTGTCCAGAGGAAAAACTAAAAAGGAGGTGTTGCCATGACGATTAGAAAGAACCTGAGATGCTGCTTTGAGCCTGTTTACTCTCCCTAGTCTTCACTACATGGCGCGTTCACACTGGAAGCGGATCCGTAAACCCGAAGCGGATCCGCGCGTTCTTAACCCCAAAGCGGCTAGGATCGAGCGGTTGGAGCGCGTTTTTGCCAACTGCTTCAAGACCGATTTCTCCCAACCGCTTTCACGAACCGCAAAGCAGCAACCAATCACAACGCGACGCTGACGTGACGTCGGGGACTTTCGAAACAAGATGGCACCTGTCGCTGGTGAGGCATCCAAGGCGCTGTAGTCCTAGCGTTACAGCAGACAAATCAACGGAGAAACGGGATGTTCACGTCCGTTGCTTGGATCCGCCGCGAAAAGAATATACTCGTAATCTTAACGGGCTTCGCAAAGGTGATTTGGTTCGGGTAAGAGTTTGTTTATTATTCCGGGTGCCACAGCCTGAAGCTCGCTGCCTTCTCTCTGCACGTAGAACGTCGGAACCCGCCCCTGATCTACCGAAATGTCAGCTTTTCTACCCACTAAGATAATCAATCGCGTGAACTCTTGAAAGCTTTCGACGCCGTGCATGACCACCTCGAAGGCCGATAGAGACGTCGTGAGCCTGATTGCGTAGCTAACGCACTACCGCGGAGCGGGCAGGGCACCTGCGCTAGCTCGACCTGTAACGTTTACTATTAACAAAAAAAAAAATAATAAAGGGAACATACTCAAGGAATAAAGTGTACGTACCAGACGATGCGGAGGTAATCCATACGGCGTTTGTTTGAGCGTAATGTCAAACGAACAGTCGACTGGATCGATGTGCGAGTGACGAGAGGAGAGTCAGCCACCAGTGCCCCGCACCACGGTCCACCAGTGCCGCTCGCAACTCCAAAAATGATAAGAACGAACAACGAGGGGGAAGACTGGTCCTCTTTCCCGAAAAGTAGGTCATTTATTCATGCGGGACCGGTCAACTTTGAGGAAAAGGTCGGGAGCATTCTTTTCTGAGTCAGCAAGCCGCGCCTAGCTGGGCTTCGCTTGTGGGCGAAGTGGAGGGAATCACAGGCGAGTTTGGCGGGTCCATGCCTCTTTTTTCGCTGCCTGAAGTCGGGATGCGTGCGAACATCCCGAAGAAAAATCTTTAGCGTTAAAATAGCAAAAGTTTGGCTTTGGATCGCGGATTAAAGTGGATTTTGGCTTGTAAAACAAGGTTGCCAAACGCAAGTCTCAAAAGATCACGCGTGATCGCCGAGAAACCGCCAACCGCCTCTCGGTGTGTCTGAACGGGGTCGCTCGCGAACTGCATCCGCAACCGCTTCGCGAACGCGGATCCACTTCCAGTGTAAATGCGCTATTAGTCTGCTGGGCAGATTCACTGAAAAAATCTACGTCGTATAACTGATTACACAAGCCTTAAATTCGGATCAGCAGATACAATTGTGCTAAAACAATGTATTTATTTGTATACAGAGCCTGGATGATATTAAAGACAACGACGATTTCCCCAAGGTGAGCCGTGACACTCTCTGTAGAGTTCTGGACAGTCAGTGGGGGTTTGTGGTCACCAAGCGCGGCAGAAGCTCGTTTTTGCTGGAGCTTAGCAATCTCATGCTCTGGTGAGCTGTGTACCTCAGACCGATCAAGGACAAGGAGTATTGCCAAAATCATAGGGGGGGGGGGGGGGGGCGGTAGTCCAGTCTGCTAAAGTGATGCCAAGAAGAAATGACTTATGACTGGACTGAATAACCTTCTGAAAAGGATGAACGACTGATCATTCTACACAGAGATAGAAAAGGGGGCTTTCTTGAGGGGCGCTGCTGATGTCTTCAGGCCAAAGAAAGGCAGTGGTGATAACTATTAAGAAATGGGCAAAGCGCGCTTCGAAGACTGCTTTACAAAGAAGCTGCTACCCAACCTCAAGCCGAAGGGTGTCATCGTCTTAGATAATGTCTTTTACCATTCCATGAAACTCCACTCCCTGCCAGCCACCAGCATATTGAAGGATCGCATCCAACAATGTCTTAGCAGCAACGAAAGTGCCTGGGACCCAACTACGCTTAAGGCTGATCTTCTGACCCTAGTGGAATAGTCAAATGTTGCGAGGCCAGGGCTGGAAACATATCGCATTGATGCGATAGCTAAGCGCCACGGACATACGGTCCTGCATTTGCCGCTATAGTATTGCGAACTGAAACCGCCTGAGTTGGTGTGGAGCCGAGTTAAAGGAAACGTGGTAGGCAAGAAATCAGACATTCAAGATTGCAAGGAGGTAAAGCTGACTCCAACTGCTTTAGAACTTGCGAGCACAAATAACTTGAAAAGCTATGTGAAGCACACCATTGGCGTGAAAGACCGAATGTGGGAAGCGGATGACCTTGTCGACAGAGTCCTTGACAGCATTGTTCTAATCCCAGATGGAGACTCGAACACTGATTCAAGTGACGAAGTCGAAAGTATGGGCTGCGAACCACTTTTATGCCAGGCAATCTTGTATTTTCGTAGCTCCATGACGTCACTGTATATACCTGCGTCCCATGTGACGTTTTAACAAGGCTAAGACCACCATAATGACTTAGTGCATGCGTTGCTCACTCAGGATTTGTTCCAGCTGCAAACAAAGAAGACAAGAGTTTTTGAGGAGGCATTATCTATGATAAACTTGGTACATGTATCGCTCACTCATGACCTGTTTCTCTAGAATTCACGTGATGTGGCATCTTCAGAAAATATATTGGGACAGTGGGACCTGATCTGTGCATGGTTAACTCAGCACCATCTTCCGCAGCATTCATGGGACGTGGGAGCTTCCGATGAGCCAGAGATTTCGTGTGTACGTGGCTCACTCTGTACCATCTCCAGCAGCATTCATGAGACGGGGCAGCTTCCGCTGCAACAGTGGGGCTTTGTGTGTACGTGGCCCATTCAGGAGTCAGTACCATCTCCGGCTGCATTAATAGGACGAGGCAGCTTCCGAAGATACATTGGGACTTGGTGTGTACGTGGCTCGCTCAGCACCATCTCCAGCAGCATTCCTGGGACGTGGCAGCTCCCAAGGAGGCATTGGGACTTTGTGTGTGCACAGTTTACACTACCATCTCCAGCGTCATTCATGATACCTGGTGGCTTGCAAAATGACATTGGTACTTGGAGTATGCAATGCTCACTCAATATTATCTCCAGCTGTGTACATGGCACGTAAGGGTAATTCTGACGAAGGATAAACTATAGAATTCCAGATTGCCTTGGTCACTGGCATTCACGTGTTGCTTTTCTGCACCTAAAAATAACAAGTGGTGCTTTTGAAGAGTCATTTAATAACGAATTGGTGTGCGCATTGCCCATCAAGGCTTCGTTTCAACAGCGGGCAGCATGTGGCGGCTAAATTCTGGAAAACAGGAGATTACGATCAGGATTATATATATATAAACTTACCTATTTGTTGTTAAATTTTAGGGCTTCTTTATATGAACATAAAATCTCTGTGCTAAGCACAATACGATCCGGGAATGCAAAAACCTTTAATAAGCTGCAGTCATTGTTTTCTACTTTTCTCGCGATTGGGGAATAGGATTGGCAAATAAGGTAGTTCAAGCTACGCTAAGAAAATGCTTAATTCCGGAGAAAAAAAAAGCATACTAACTTGCCGTAGTTTTACTTATTTCTTTTTTTTTTTCTAAAGGAAGCATTTAAATTTTATTTTGAGTTTGCGTCAATGACAGCTAATAGTCCATTATTTTTCTCAACGGTGCTGGCATTACGTTTTAACCAACTCGGCTGTTTCATTCCTAACGTTACAAAACCGAGCTTCTTTATTGCTCGTTTAAGCATCGCCAAAGTTAAGAACCACTGTTTTTCGTAGTCTGCCGGCACGGTGCTGAAGTGCATCTCAGGGGTTTGCCCGTTCGAAAAGCATCGCGAACAAGAATGAGACTGTTGTTATGACGTTCATTTATCGGTTGTCACTATTCGCTCGTGAATATTCGTTTCATTGTAAGTGCTAGCGAAGTTCCAACAGCTGAAGCAGTTGTGTCTGCCGTGCAAGCGCGCACGCACAGTGTAAGGGTCGTTTATAGCAACGATGCTCGAGCTTGAAACCTCGGCTTCGCTCGCAGTTACGATGAAGCAAGGCAGAAATGGAAGCGAGAGTGAAATATACCGAGAGCAATGCCATTTCGGGCAGGAGAGATCATGACGATCATGGGACGCGTTGTGCGTTTCAGGAAAGCCCAGTCTCTTTAATTTCGATGCGATCTAAACCAACCTAAGGCAAAGTAACCTTTCCCAAGTCTCCATTTGTAATACTGATCAATGCGAGCGGGTGCACGCAGCTCGTCAAATATACGTACAGCTTCTGGATCTCCGAGGCCGAATGCATATACCAGCTACCTTCTCCGCAAACTCGTCACCTCCATCGATGACTCGGCTGCGTTACGGCACAACGGTACTTCGCCGACGTTCCCACTATAGAATCGCATAAATGTAGCGCAGTAAACCGCACCCGGAATACGCCTGAACTACTGTATCTGAACCTCGAACTTTCGATTAGCAGACGAAATATTTTCGGCGCATTGATATACACCTTGGAGCGAGATGGCACGTATTTCTACCTGGCTCTTCATTGGACCTCGCGGTCCGTAGCTTCAAGGCTTAGTCGGTCTTAGGATGAGACGAAGTTGACCAACACCACTTATTGTCAAGACCGTATCGCTCCTCCCGTGGCGTCACGGTTGGAGGCGAACGAGTAGAGCCGGGTGCCTCGGGATAACGCTGATGTGTAGGCATCGTGCGTGAATATACCGTCGTAAGAGCAAGTATTTGTTCACACAGTCACGTTTCATTACCTAGAAAGTAATTTAGAGACAAGAGACAGACTAGGGAACAAATTGTATTGCACGCACTCTTAGAAAAAAGGGAATGGATAGTCCTCCCTTAGGGGAGGAACCGCCTTGTAACCTATGTTCCTTTAGAAAGAGAGAAACTTTCGTCCCTGAAGCAAATAGTTCCTCCGTCGCCTGCATTTCATTATGGCGGCCCTGAATCGAGCAAATCGAGCTCAGTGAGGCTTAGCGAGGACGCTACGTTTCGTGTACGGGACGAGAGCAGCAGCAAATAAAAGCGTAACACGAGCTTTCCGCGCACTGTGTTTATTTCCGAAGCCAGATTCCCCCCACAGGTGCAGAAACTGGCGTCTCGAAAGCAGTTACTTGGCCTTCTCGTCGACAGCACTGCGATGTTAAACGGAGACAACCGATACACAGTTACTTCGTGCACTTTGCTTCTTACCTTTGGTGTTCCTCGAGTCACAATTTTTTCGCCAACCGCACATCACGGAGAAATGACAAACCAATCCGCGAAACCAAAAGCCGCTCTCAAAAGAACAGACTCGAAGCCGCTGTTTATCGCGTAGTGTGAAAGAAGGTTAAATCGCTTACCACCAGATGGCAGGGTCAAGCAGAGTAATTGCAACTTGCTAGGCTAAATGGCGCTAGGTACCGCCCAATTCATGTTCTACAAAAAATAATTTAATTTCCTCAGGCCACTATTGCGCATGAGGATCCTCTGCTGTACACACAGTACGCATAGTAGAAGCATCAGGTGAACATACATTGAGCACATACACGTACATGGCACATACAAACATCAATACAGCGGCACACCACACTAGCCCGAACACTACACCCCTGCTCTGCGTTTCCGTCTTTTATACTAGTCGTTCTGAACGTACAGAATTCTTCGGTGACTGAATAAGCAATAAAACATATTACCAGCATGTTGATTTTTTTTCAGCAATGTCATACCTCTCAGAGTATTCGGAATGGCTCAGGGGATGAATCTCTTATTAAACGCAAACGCTCGATCACGCCTTAATTATTTGAATTCAATATATCAAGCCGCTTCAATGCGGTTCGAAGCCATGAGTTTGTTTCCCCGCACGGCACGTCGTAGCCTGTATCTCTATTGTAGTGTGTTTTTTTCTTTTTTTATATTTTTTTATTTGTGCTGTTCGCGCAAAGCTGCAATTGCCGTCTTGAATTAATCTCTGTAGAGCGGATATTCACTCAGCTGGAAGCGATGCTTCACGGGCTGAGAAATCGCTTTTCGATCAACTTGAATGCAGTCAAAGCCGCGACTTGCGGCAGGTGTTAAGCGTACAGAGCTATGCCGTGGCGAGCTCGAAAACTTCTAGCGCCCATCCCAGCGCGCCACTTGGAGGGCAGTTTCTCCAGGAACCGTAGTATATTTAAACAGCAAAACAAAGGGTAGCTTTTTTTTTTTCGATTTTACCTCCTATTGTTTTTTAATGCTAAAATTCTACACAGTAAATATACGTGCTTTCTGTCACGATTTCGTACAGTTGTCCTTTCCCCAGAGCGCAATCGCTCTCGGGGACGAGACAACCGACAGTCACATTGGCCACTGTATTATAGGAGCTTACTGTTCAGACCAGCGTTCCAACATGACTATCCGCACGTCGATCGATTGCACCTAATCCCTCAAGTGGTATTAAACTTTTTAGTGTAAAGCGGAATGTCAACCTCCGACACCCCGCCCCCTCCGATATGGGTCCGACCAGCGGCATCAATGCCCGACGGTTTACGATCTCATCTTGTTGTCACACCACTGATACGTGAACACACGGTCACATCGGCGATAATTCCAGTCTTCTGTTCACAACCGACAACACTGCCATCAAGCTGTTGCTGCTATGTTGCTGACACGCACAAATACAGAACCAGGTTGAACGCCGGTTGCACTCGGCATCGGAAAACAGAAGCGAACTCAGCACGGAAGGCACCGAGGCAGTTCCTGCGATTTCCATAACGCCGAAAACGTCGACACAGTTCCGCGTGGTTTCGCTACTGTAGTTCCTTGGTTCCGTGCCGCGTGAGTCCCGCAACCCGGAGACGGCCACCTTACCCAGTGTACGTGGTGCTGCTGGCACTGCTCCGGAACTTCGCTGTTTCTAGCGGCTTCGTTTGCTCATTTGATAAAATTAGTGATAAAAACGTCAATGCAACCGAAATGTTCTGCACGTTTAGACTAGAAGACGGAATTACAGGCGGCCTTCGCTGCCGCTGAAGCTCAGTCAACTCAACGGCTATTTATAAAACAACATACGCGACCTGCTTGAAAAACGAAACCGAAAGAAGATGAGTCGGGAGGGCGAAAGCTTGCTCCCGTCTGCCTGGAGAAGGAGAAAAACATTCTGTTCCTCCCCTTTTCTGGTGCCCGCTTGGGGGCGCGCCAGTAGAAGGGAGGAGAACGTGCCGTTGCTACTTTTTTCCTCCATTTTTTCTTAGAGTGCGGTAAACGATCGGACGACACGGAACACCGTAGAAATATTGGCAACGTGAGTGGATTTACCTTCGTAGCTAAGATTTTTTATTACTAACAGAAAGATGTTTTATTAGCTGGAATGGTTGTTATAACCAGAAATTAAGCTAGACAAATTTACGCAGGCCAATCATTAGGGCATATCAGGTACAATGAGAGAACAAGATATCTGTATAAGGATGACTCGAAAACGAGAGGTTTGTGTTTAATCAAACTTGTTTAGCGGTGTAAATGTCGATCGGAAAGACGAATGATTTATAGACAATAATTTTAATGAAATGGTAAGCCACTGAGTGATGCAACTTGCCAATACAGTTTCTAGTGGAAATGTAATCCGTACAGAACCAAAGGCTCAATGAATGTATAACCTACAAAAGTAAGAACTTATTTCAGAGGAATTCTGTCCAATATTCCAGCGAAAACAGAACTAAAATTTCCCTTATCTGAGAGAATAAAGAAAATAGCGGGTAATAGTAGAAAAAAAAAGACCTCTTATGCTGAGCCGACGAGAGCGGACACGACCGGATGACTTGTTGTGCTGTTTTTTCACATTTAAACACATCTAAAGTCTTCCTTTCTCAAGTTAGAGCATCTCGTACGCGCAATAAACGTTTTGACTGCATCTTGGCTGCGCTGCAAGCTCAAGATGCTTGGGTTTTTTGTTGAGGTATAGAAACGCTAGACTACAACTTTTTCGCGCAAATAGTGCGAATGTTAACGATAACTGCGAGTAAAAGACACTAAACTTGCACATCGTTAAGAACGGAGACGACGAAAAGAATGGGGACATAACACACGTCTCAAACTCAGGTAACAACTTTTATTGAAAACATCACTTATATACGTCTTCTTCCGCTCCCACATCCGGAGAACTGCTCACGTCCCATGGCTGCCCGTTATACAATTCCTAGACAAAACCGCTCTCGGAGCCTATACACACCTCGACAGGACGTTCAAGTGACCTCGAAAAGAACAATGGTAGCAAAAGCCGCAAGGACCAACCCCGAACGCAGAACAACTGGTTCTCAGACAAAACGGAAGAACCCGTATAATAACCCTTCCCCTCGAAAAACCCCAAGATAATCATGTCGCTTAGGTCCCATGGCTGACCTTTATATGAATCTTAAATAACCGCCTACCAAAAAACATACAAAACGAAGGGACGTCCAGTGACCTCAATAACCACAAAAGCATCATACGTCCAGTGACCTCAAAAACCACAAAAACCACATATCACAAATCTAAAAGAAAAAAAAATTAACAACAGAAAATTTCACCTTACCGCACTCATTGTAATAGAGGGTTGGCTGATGCAATTTCCAGCGGAGGAGATCCTAATCGTCTCCTTTCTAATTATTTTTGAGCAATCTCGTTCCCTGCATACAACTACTGTTTTTCCCACTCTGGAGAACAGTTGCCACATTTCTCCGCATGTTTCGCAATTTCTGAGTTGGGAGCTTCGTTCTTTACCTCCCGCTTGTGCTCCGACAACCTTTCATTTAGACAGCGTTTCGTCTGTCCGACGTACGAGAAGGCACAGGCTTGGGGATATCGTAATCGACATCCACCTCACAAGGCACTGGGGGCTCCTTGTGCCTTATCTAGCAGCCCTGCTGTACAACAGAAAATGGAGTCAACCTGCCCAGTTTGAAATCTGTTGTAAATACCACTTTCACACCGAACTTCCTTGCTACGGCCAACAGGTTGTGTGAAAAACTATGAAAAAGGGAATACACGCAACCTTTTCCAGTCTCTCTTTCTCTGTTCCAGGCATCCCTTGGAACCTCATCAGCATTTTTCTAGACACACACTCCCGACAACGTTAGCTTCATAGCCGGAATTTTTGAACCGTAACTGTTGGTTCTTGAGAGCAGCATCTACCCTGTGTGCCCATGATTTATTTAAAGCGTTATCTAGAAACGATATCACTAGTCCCCTTTTCACTAACTTTGAGTGACAGCTTTGATACGCTAGCAAGGGTTTCGGCGCAAGTTTGCGTTACTCCTAACACAATCCATCTGACACATATAACCCCAGATCTAAAAACTACTTCTCCGTGGTCTTGGTGGCCTGTATTTCTCGTTACGTGAATCATTCCTACTTGCACAAGTCAGAGATTGGCTAGAAGCCAATTTGGTAATTTTTAAGTCACGGTCAGGGAGGCATGTGGGTAGTTTTCAAAACTTATTAGAATTATACCTTAGTTCCACTTCCGTCGAATCTGAGAGAACTAGATACACCCTAAAGGAGGGTGTATGCATAGGGTCATCCTTAGCACCTGCATTGTCCGAAATCCATTTCGCCCCCTTGGACTTGAAATTATAGAGTCTCATGCAATCCTTGTCAGATTGCGTTGTGATTGTCAAACATTATGTAGATGACATCTTGATCTGATCTGTAGTGAGGGAGGATCCTCCCATGGTCAGAAAAGTCATAATTGATGCAGCGCCAGAGTTGTTGTTTAGTCACGAAAAGCCGATTGATGGATATCTACATTTATTTAGATTTGAGGTCGAATGAGTCAGATGGATTGTGTCGGGAGTATGGCAAGCTTGCGCCGAAACCCTTGTTACCGTATCAGAGCTGTCACTCAAAGTTAGTGAAAAGGGGAGTAGTGATGTCGCTTCTAGATAATGCTCTAAAAAATCATGTGCACACAGGGTAGATGCTGCAATCAAGAACCAGTGACGGTTCAAAAATGCAGGCTTTAAAGCTAACGTTCTTGAAAGTGTATCTATGGAAATGCTAATGAGGTTCCAAGGGTTGCCTAAACAGAGAAAGAGATGCTGGAAAAGGTTGCGTGTATCCCTTTTTTTCATGGTTTTTTCACATAACCTGTTGGCAGTCGCAGGGAAGTTCGGTGTGAAAGTGGTATTTACAGTAGATTTCAAACTGGGCAGGTTGACTCCGTTTTCTGTTGTACAGAAGGGCTGCCAGATAAGGCACAGGGAACCCCCAGTGCCTTGTGAGGTGGGTGTAGTCTATGATATCCCCATGGCCTGTGGCTTCTCCTACGTCCGACAGACGAAACGCTGCCTAAATGAAACGTTGTTGGAGCACAAGCGGGTGGTAAAGGACAAAGCTCCCAACTCAGAATTTGCGAAACATGTTGAGGGATGTGGCAACTGTTCTCCAGTGGTAAAAACACTACTTGTATGCAGGGAACGAGATTGCTCAAAACGAATGAGAAAGGAGACGAGTAGGAACACCTCCGCTGGAAATTGCATCAGCCAACCCTCTATAACACTGAGTGCGGTAACGCGATAATTTCTGTTGCTATATATATATATATATATATATATATATATATATATATATATATATATATATATATATATATATATATATATATATATATATATATATATATATATATATCAGTGATATGTTGCTTTTGTGTTTTTTGAGTTCCCTGGACGTATGTTGCTTTTGCTGCTTTTGAGGTCACTGAACGTTCTTTTGTTTTGTATGTTAGTTTCCGTAGGCGGTTATTTAAGACTTGTGTATTAGCCCCGAGAAGTTTGCGTTGCGCCCTCTTACGGCGAACCGGGGTAACGTCACGGCGAGGACAAAATGTTTCCCAGTCTCGCCCCGTTCGCCCTGGGGAGGCTGTGATGATGTTAGCCGTCGGCGCGCTTGTTTTTATTTAATTATTTTTGTGCGCGTTTTTCGTAGGAAGTGGAAGTTTCATATGGGGCTTTATGTAGGTACGGCCTGTAGCTGCAGGCGAAACTTCAACCAACATTTTAGGCATGGCTGACAGGGCAGGCGACGCATGAGTCGTAGCTGGTATATGAAAATGAAGAAGTATGGCCACAATTGCGGGAGAATCACTATAGATTTACATCTCACACAATCAATGATGCTGATGAGCTGAATGAATTGGCAGGTTATATATCCTTCACATTAACTGAAGAGCGTGTTAGTTACATTGACTGGCTAACAGAAAGAATAAAACGAAAACGCCGAAGCAGAAAATCTGCATGCTGCTTGATCAACATGTTAAATATAGTCTGGGCTATAAAAAGAGAATCACAATTGAGACTGCCGAAGTACAGGGGCAAAGTAAAGAAAGAAGAAACATTTATTTACATTGCTCCCATTTTACATATGCTGGATTCGGATAGTATTTCAATGGACTGCACTGGTAGTGTATGTTGACTTATTTATATCATCCCTCAAGTAATGTACAACAAACGCAAGCGATGGTGTCTAGCCCGTTATTAGTCCCTGATGCTCTAAAATTTAGATTTTATTTAAATCAAACTGTTCTGAAGCTAAACTACCAGAAGCTTTTCTCGCGCAAACTGTCACCCTTCACAGGTTCCACATTTTCTGCTACTAGTGCAGCATCTACCGCTGGACAGCCGTTCGAATGCTTGCTGTTCCTGTTTTCCTCTGTTGTCAGAGAGTCCAGTTGTAGAGAGTTTGGAGGCCGAGGAAGCTTTTGGGGACCCGCAGCAGTGTCTCTCTTAATTGAAAATAACAATTCAAACTAAACGAAATATTTTCCGTATACACAAGACTGGAATAAAGAAATAATGTCAGGAAAAAAAGTATAAACATTCCAAACTACGGTAGTATTGCTGTGCATATTTTTGGCAGTTCAATACATCTCAGACAAGCAACTGGGGGCTATTCGGCCGTTTTTCCTGCTACCATAAAAAACTAATTTCCAGTAATTGTGCATCGTCTAAAAAATAAAACATATCTGCATACGTGTACGAAATATATATTTAATTCACGAAGAAGCTATATATTTATGTAAAACAGCCCTGTTCCACGAACACTTCAAAGGCCTTCAGACCTAGGTCCTTTAAAGCATCTGCGAACCAGCGCATGCAGAGTGGCACGCGCAGAGTCGGGGTTGCGAGCTACTTTGCCAACCACCCAAAGGCTTTTGATATAAACGTCATTTGAAAGGCCTGCAAAGCGGAATCTAATGTTCTCCTAAATCATGAACATGCAAGGAATAGAATTCCGGTGTCTGTAACACTTACGCTGCCGCTTCACCGACTCCTCGCATGATTGCCTTGTGCCATGTGGACCGACAGGGAGGCTCATCGGCGGAATTGCCTCTGCCGATAGCTTTCGGAATTCGCAAACCAATTATAAAGGTAAAAGTGACAAGCACGCTTATGATAGGTACGGAAACACACCGGTATCGGCCTAACCCAGCGTCTTGTATACCGGGTAAACCAGGTCCCGCTCCTCGAAGTGCTTGCGAGTTGCGGCACACAACGGCCAAGCCAGCTAACCGTGGCAGGGAAGCGAGCCGGATGCCAAATCGCGAAGCGGAGTCCTTCGCCTGACGTCACAGTACAGCTTACCCAATTAGGGCGCAGCGACCGCAGCGACACTTGTGTTCGCTCTCGGGGCTAATAGGTCAGCCACGGGATCTATGCGTCAAGGTTATCTTGGAGTTTTTCGAGGAAAAGTGTGATATTATACGGGTTCGTCCGTTTTGTGTGGGAACCAGTTGTTCTGGGTTCGGGGTTGGTCCCTTGTGGCTTTTGTTAACATTGTTCTTTTGAGGTCACTTGAACGTCCTATCGAAGTATGTTTAGGCTCCGTGTGCGGGTTTGTCTAGGAATTGTATAACGGTCAACCATGTGACGTGCGCAGTTGTCCGGATGTGGGTTCAGGAAAAAACGTATATGAGCGATGTTTTCAAAAAAAAAAAAGTTGTTAGCTGAGATTGAGACGTGTGTCCTGTCCCCATTCTTTAGCCTGTTCACACACTTGCGACTCCTTAGAACCGAGTACCTCTTAAAATATTTTAGGACGAGAGAACATACCGGCACGCTGGCGCCATCTATGCTGTGACCCTGGAACTGCATTTCACTAAAGCGAAGGTTTGACGGAATTTCCGAGGTCAAATAAGCGTAATACTTATGTGAAATGGCCGTTTATAACGTTGACAAAAGCTTTTCAAGCCAAGAAACAAACGAACATGCGCGAGAGAAATAGAAAATATACGGGACCGCCAAGTTTCCACTGCTACCCAATATATGGCGCCAGTGTGTCCTCTTGTAGTTAGAAATTTCCAGAGATTTCAAGGCACTCGGTCTTAAGAAGTCGCAAGTGTGTGAACGGGCCTTTTCTGTCGTCTCCGGTCTTAACGATGTGCAACCTAAACCAGCTCGCCTGCTTTACTAACTTTATCATCAATAATAAAATTCACTTTTGATTTTTTGTATTGTTGGAGAACACTATGTGACCAAAGTTGTTTAGAGTTTACGCGCTAATATCGAATTTTCAAAGGTGAGCTGTCACATATAGTATGTGCATACTGGGTGTTTTCATCTTAATTCAGGCACGTGTTAAAAATACTGACTGAATGAATAAATCTTTATTTGCCCAGACGAAGGGTCGGGCGATCGGTGTCAGCGGCACCGCGAGGGGTCGTCTCCCCAGGTCATCTTCCTCAGACGGCAGCTTCGATACCCTGGATCATGGCGGCGTCCTCGGCCCATCGGACCACGCATTCTGGGACCTCCTGTCAGACTTGTACATGTTACTGAAAAATAGTAAGGAATTACATTTGCAATTACTCGAGGCTAAATTGTAATTTATTGCAATTACAATTACCCTCCCATGAAAGTAACTGACCGTTACCCCAAAAAGTAATCCGTTACTTTCGTGGCGTTACTTTTAACATTATTGTCCTCAAGTAAAAAACAAAGGGAAGAGGGTTATTCAAGTTGTTATTCTTGCCACCTGTTTTATTTAATGACCTTGAGCATTTTGAGCAACAGCTGGCTCTCGAATGTCTCGTCACACATTTTGCATTATCTCTTATTCAATATGTCGACTGCTACGCTGAACACCATTTAAGCTGTGGCACTGGATGGGAGTGCCATATTGTTCCTCACGAATGCTTTGAACATGCTCTGCATTGAACTTTTTCAGCGAAGCAAGGGAAGTACTATTTACCTCGAATGTAGAGCAAAGCTTTGTCGTTGCAGCCGTTGCCTGCTATTCGAGAGATTTAGTAAATCCTTCCGATACCTCCGATACCCGCGATAACGGTACCCGATAATGATATGATGCATACGCAAAGACGGCGGCGAATTATCGGATATTGTTATAGGAGTCATCGGACCGACGTACTAAAATTCTCCATTCTCTAAATCGCAGAGCTGTAGAAGTCATCAATAGCAAAACATAATTTTAACAGTAAGGTGACAATTAAATAATAAATAAGGTTTGGCTCGATATTCTTCTTCCTTTGGTTCTGAACAGTGTGAGCCTCACTGGAGACGTTGGTGAATAAAAAAAGTTTCCAGTATATAAATATAAGTAATAAAAGAAATAGAAGGACACTCATAACAACAAATAATTAGAACGTCGGTTAAAACAGGGAAATGTCAACGCACGTTCGCTGTGTGTGCCTTTCTTGGTGCCGTTCAAAAACGCACGGAGCACAAACCGACTGCAGTTTACTCCGGTGTTCTCCAGATAGACGTCCACTGATGCCACAGGCAGCAAAGTATATGTAGAGTACTAAATAAGCCGCGCTATGAGGAGAGAGTGAAACTCACGAATTTCACTCTCTCCTCAAGCCCAGAGTATAAAGTCTATGTCGGCCACCATTATGTTTTATTTGTAAAATTATCTGCTTGAGATAACATGCGTCCTGCCGGGGCAAAACAGGAAGAAGAAGAATGGAAGACTATTACCATTTTCTAAATGCTCGCAAAAAGCTGAGTCACAAAAAGGGTAGGGTAAACGGAGCGTTGTCTCCTGTTGTGACATTATGAAAATGGTCGTAGTCACTATAACCGAGAGGACATTGTTAATTCTTTTCAGTGCACTTACCGCCTCGAGCTTCTCGAAGAGGCGCACAACCACTTGGTGTCCTCTTCTCCCCGTCTTCGATCGCACAGAAAAACAAAGGGACTAAAAAAAAAGCGGAAATTACTTGCCCCCCCTCTTTTTTTTTTTTCGTGAATTGTTCATTCGGATATTTTGACATTGATGTTAGGGTCTAAAAAAATGATAGATCCAGGAAGGCTTGTGTTGCAAAAAAAAAGGCTTTGCGGAATTGAAGAGTGCCAAGCCTCCCTTTGCGCTGGTCGATTCGCGTGACAGTGTCACTGCGCTCGACTTTAAAAAAAGAAGAAAAACCTTTATTTAGAATGGCGGGGGGGCGGGGGTTGGTTCTGACAAAAAAAAGTAACGGATTACAAGGAATCCGTTACATCAAAAATGTAATGGAATTACTTCAAAATTACTCTAGAAAATATGTAATTATTCCGTCACAAAATACTGATAAATGTAAGTTATTACAAGTAATTTCGTTACTTGTAACGGATTACGTACAAGTCTGCCTCCTGTGATGAGGCCTAGAGGAGGGAGTCCCAGTCGTCTTGACAGGTGACCTCGGAGACCTTGGGATTCTTCGATCGGCCGAGTCGTGTGCACTTCCACAGCACGTGCCGCAAAGTTGCCTTCGCTCCACAGAGCTTGAACTTGGGAAAGCAGCGGTCTGAAAACTGCTTGTAGAAAGTAAAAAAAAAAATTAACTTTGGAAAAAAAAAGTGTTTTGGGAGATTTTTTTAAATGAACGAGCGCAAAAAAAAGAAAAAGGTTGTGTGCATGTTTATACCACGTAGAACTTAGTCTGCCTCAACGGGCGACTTGTCTCCCAGGTGTAGAGGAGCAATATAGCCAGTGCAGGATAACCGCTAGCTCGGGGTCTTTAACGTGCACCACGCCGTAGTGATACACGACCGCTCGCCAATACTATGCTCACCCAGATCGAAACGGGCAGGGGTGGGGATCGAACCCAGAATCCCTGGGTTCTGCAGCGAGACCTTTCGCTCCACGTGCAGCGAGCTGGTGGGTGCTAGCTCGGAGGTCTTTGAAACGATCAGAAATGTAATATATAAACGAACTAAATTTGTTAGGAACATTTTCATGAACTAATGTTTCCCAAAATATAGCAAATTCGAAGACGATTTGCTCAAAAACATTACTTCTTTTTTTTACTTTGCTTGATTTTTTATTTATTGCAATGTATGATAGTGGCTTATTAGAAAATATCAATGCAATATATAGCATTTTGCTTATATGAGCGCATTTAAATTTTGAATCTGGACTTATGTGCGTCTGAAGCGGTAAGTTTTGTTGCAGAGCAAAATACTTTTTACTCCAGATTACGCTCAAAGGCATGTGTCTTAACGTTAAATGTTAATATCGGTATGAATATTACGTAATTAACAATATGACGCCAGAGTGTTAGCCAGAAAAGCACTTTTGCGAGGACGCAGTCGTAACGAACACCTGACAGGATCACGTTTTAATTGCGGTCCCACAAACAAAATACAATCTTTTCTGTTTATATTTAAAATACGCCGTTGAAAACACCGCTATGTAAAGGCGGATGGAATGTTCAATTATTCCGGATGCATGGCCCGGCGACCATGTGCTGTTTCCGCGCGCGGTGACGTCCGGCACTCGATGGGACCCATATCCTTGACCCAGTTCTTCCCGAACGAGTGCTTTTTGAATGCAACGCCTCCCCGTGTGGGAGCACAGATGCGTTCAATTCCGAGGCTAAAAATCGTAAATCGGGTATTTTATACTACCGTGCTTGAAAAAGAAAAAAAAAATAGACTAAGGCGCTCTATTTTTTTTTTTTTTTTTTATTTCATACTTGCTTTGTCTCGAATATGCAGTCGAACGCGGGTACATATTTACTGACCTTATTCCGTCGGGCACTTTTAAAAATGTTTTTTTCTTGAATGCAAACACATCTCAGGATATACTTTAGACTGGTTGGTGTCTATTTTTCCGTACGAAGTGTTGAGAACGACACGCAATCCAAAAATACGGGGAGGATACAAGTCGCGAGCCTTTATTTGCTGTGGCGCTTGGAACAGAAAATGCGCCCAACAAGTAAAGGACATATGTTTAAATGACCTGCGGCGTAAATATTTATTGAGATGGAATCCAATTGGCCACGAGACATGCGAGACGGAATATATCCTGAGACAAAATGTCCAATGGAGACGGAATCTCCAACGAGTCTGAACATCCATCGAGATGGAAAATCTAACCAGGCCTGAATGTCCACCGTGACTGAATATCCAACGAGACGGAATATCTAACCAGGTCTGAATGTCCACTAAGGCTGGATATCTAATGTGTTACGTTTATTTTATTTTTGTAATTTTTCGAGCATATGGATGGGATCCATCCTCAACTAAAAAAAAAAAAAAAAGTATTGATAAGCCAGGCCGTTCTTTCACTGGCACATTTTTTGTATCCTATGTAAAAGGGCATGCTGCAATGCTCCAAATTTTATTTTACAACGTAAAGATGACATCCACGAGGTACGTGAGCTCCGTGGCAGGACAGAATAAATAAAGCTCCGAAATATATCTTCACCAGTGAAATTTGCGCTTCTGGCTGTATCCAGTTTTTAAATTTAAATTTTTCCAATCCCGCGGATTATGCTGGAGCTATGGCAAAGCTGCCCCGAAACCGGCGGTGCCAATTCAAAGTTGCCACCCGAAAGTAGTGAAACGGGCAGTGGTATCCTCTCTCCTCAAATATGCTTTGGGCAAGTCTTGTTTTCACTATGTTCATGAGAGTGTTACTTTCCAAATGTCATGACTGATTGCTTCAGGTTGTTGCTCGTCTCTCTAGTTAAGTGCGTTGAAGAGGGTTCTCTTTAATTTTGGTTCTTTAACGGTTCCATGGAAGAAACCTGAGAAGTGGGTGTGCTTGCCTTTTTTCCGCCTCTTTTTTCACAACTTCAAGGCTTTGGCAGAGAGCCACGGTGTAAACGTTGTTTTCAAAAAATGATTTTAAGTTGAGTATGCTCACTCCTTTTTTTTTCCAGGGACAAGCATGGTTGCCAAAAATATCATATAGAACCGGCAACTAAATGTGAGATTGCATTAGTGTATGAAATTTGTTTGGCATGGTGGGCTCTCGTATGTACCGTATTTACTCGAGCAATAGCCGCACTGCTTATGAAGTAAACCTGAGGGTTCGCTTTTCCGCGGAGCACGCGAATTGCCAATCACCGCGATCGGCAGCATGATTCCAGCGGTTTACAGGACAGAGGTAAAGTCTTGGCTCGGTGATACTATCTGTGGAGATTACAATTGATTGAAGAATCGTGTTCTCGATCTGGTTATTCGCTATGTTATTTATGCGAAACACGATGATTGGCTGTATATGTGTTCTGCGGGAAAGTAGACGCAAGGGCCACGTTCATAAATAGCGGGGCTATTGTTTGAGTAAATACGGTAGGTCAAACCGGCCGATGCCTCAACAACTGGCTTTTAGAACATAAAAGAGCGGTTAACTCCTCTTTGGTCAATTCTGAAATTGTAAACCATCTCAGTGAGTGCAATAATTCCTACCCAGGTTGTGCTGAGACGGCTGTTGGTAGCAAAGAAAAATATCGATTTAAGGGGGTTACTAAAGGTACAATTCAAATTACGAGCGCCGGAAATTGTATTAGTAGGCCCTCTTTGGATGAGGAGACACAGACGTTCTTGTCTCTCTAGTCTATTTTCTTTGTCCAGAGGGGTGATTTCTTCTCATTTTCTTCTTTAGTTTTTTTTTTTTTTTTATCACGAAATTGTACCAAATCTTTGCTTGGGACCAAAGGTTTGTTTTGGACGATGAGTCACCACCGTTTTTGCGGGTCTAGTGTTCATGTATTCACGGAACGCTTAAGACTGCAGTCGTGATCGTGTCTCTTTGAAACCTTCAAATGTGGTGTTTCCCGATGACCAGGGGTTGTGCTCCTGATATGCGAAGAGAAGAAGGAAGACTGTGTCGAATGAAATCATTGTTGCGCTGGTTCTGAGACGATGTTCTTCTTGTTTTTTCTGTTCCTCGTCTCTGGGTTTTTCTGTTGTGATTCGTCACCAGCTCGCTTGCGTCTTTACTCTGATTTATTTAATAAAGTCCCTAGATAAGAGCGTCCTACAAGTAGCGACATTCTTTGAAGCGCTGACTGCGTGACGATGTAGGTTTTAGGAAGCGAATGGCGGCGCATAACAGAGGTTTGCACTGAATGCCGCAATTTTGTTCCAATGGAATGTGCCTTGTCATTTATATTGGTTGTTGTTACTTGTAAAAGAAGTATCAATGGACTTTAGGACGAAATGGGGAAAGAGTTCTTTTTTGTTTTTGTTTTGTTAGGACCACCAAGGAATGGAATGCTCTGCCTACTGCAATTGTTTTTTTCCGAAAATGCGGAAAGGTTTTTTTTTAAATTTTATTGTTTATCCTCCCTCTGCGATTGTGCCTGACGCAGGCGCCACAGACGGAAAATAAAGATATAACACACATTAAAAATAACAAAAGCAACCAAATTGAACACTGAATCTTTGCAGCCGAATACACCCCAAAAACTATTTTAATTAGAAAAAAAAAAAACAGACCGCAAACAAAAACGAAATGGATGTCAGCAACAAAGAGTCTCCGAGTCAGCGAAGTATCGTGAACTTTCTAAACAGTGGTCAAAATGTAATCTAGAAATAAAAGCGACCGATCCTCCCTAAACAAAAAAAAGTAAGCACACAACAAAGAGGTCTTCGAAACTTCATCTTCTACACTCACGCGTCCCGTGGCACCCCCTTTCCGGCTTCGGACCAATTGACCAAGTGACCAATTGTCCTGTGACGAATATCACTGCGAATACATTCTAGGTGTCTCGCGCTTTAGGTAAGTGAGGTGCATACACTTCCGGATATGTAGTCGGAAGCAATGCTCGACATTGCTTAAGTTCTTTTAGGTTCTAGAGACCTCAAATCATTTGCCAGAATATTAAGGTACATCCGTGTTTTTTGTTTATTTATGTATTTATTGAAGGCACCTCGCTGCGCCTAGGAAGGCATTAGAGCGAGGGGGGGGGGGGGGGGTTCGAGTACAAAGGAGCAAAGGTACAAAAACAAAAGGCACATGACATGAACACGCAGAACAAAATTCCAATAAGTACATGGTTCTTGATTAGAGGCACACGCAAAAAAGACATTAAAACTATATGAAAGGTGAGTATTTAATATTCTATTGAAGAACAGGGATGTAGACGCTATGTTTATTGACTCTTCGGGTAGCGAGTTCCAGTCGCTTGTTGTGGAAGGAAAGAAAGAGTTCTAAACACTTCCGTTCTCCACTGGTACTCTTACTGTTTCTGAGTGGTCTCTCCTTCCTGATGTAAAATGGGGAGGCAGCATATAGTATTTTTCTTATTTAATCCAAGGTACCCGAGCAGCACTAATTTCGGCCAAACAATGGCCAATGTCTGGCGATGGTCTTTTGGCCAGTGGCCAGAGAGTGGCCTTTCATTGGCCAATGCTTAGCCGATGGCTGATGGCCAGTGGCCATTGGTCAATGGCCAGATAAAGGCCAGTCACCGGCCAGTCTCTGGCCACTGTCTGGCCACTTGGCCAAGGACCATTGCCAGCCATTGGCCAATGATTGGCCAACTCTGTGCTGCTTGGGTAGTTATGAAAGATGCTATGATAGAATTTCAATCGTATGAAACGCCTTCTGTGGGCCAACGGGATTCAAGCCAATTCTCTTTTCAAATCGCTAACACTTGATCTAAAATTGTAGTTGCCTGTTATAAAACTTGCTGCTCTGTTTTGAATTTTCTCTAGTTGATTAACAATTTTTCGCGATAACAATGACACGACACTTCCTCGGTGGGTTCAAACCATAGAGTGCAGACAAAGTACAGGAAGCGCATCCCATTGTTTACGCTCTGATGTGATACAGTCATGCGAAGTTCAGGCCAACGGGGTTGTTTTCGGCACCTTGAAGACATCACTGGAGACCAAGTTCCGGTTGTCCTCTTTTGAAGATGTAGAGAAAGGTGCCGGAAGTGGAAACCTGTCACTCTTTGAGCCTCCTGATCCGTAACGTTTTTGTCTAAACAGTTGGTCTGGTGTGCACCAATCACCGATTGTTGTATGTGTTTACATTTTATTTTTGAAGCCTAATTACTGCAATAGCCTTTTAGAGCGCAGCTCTTAGGCGCCCGTTTCCGGCTTGAGCGGCGTCGGCGTCGCCGTTGGCGTCGCCGTCGGCGTCGGCGTAACCGCAAGGTCACGTGACCGCCCCAGGTCACGTGACCCCCCCCCCCGAGGTCTCGTGACCCCCCAGGTCACATGGCCCTCCAGGTCACGTGACCCTCAAGGTCAAATGACCCCCGAGGTCACGTGACCCCCCAGGTCACGTGGCCTGGCCCCCAGGTCACGTGACCCTCCGCGCCTTCCCTCCCTCCTCAAGAGCTGCGCTCTAATAGGGGCTTCCCAAAAGTAAGCGCCTCTGGTGCCAAACGCGCGAACTACACAAAATCCGCCATTACTACGGCGTCGGTTTTTCGTACCGTTCGGCTAGTGCTTAATCGGTGCGATGCCGACTCACTGCTGCGTCCCCCTATGCAGCCAAAGAGCACCGAAAGATGAACAAGGAAACAAGGTAAGTCACTGTTGTGAAGTTGCATGCCAACAATACTGTGTATAATATAAATTGGGTGAGGCAGATCCGCGCGGAAGAGGCAGCCTTCATCCGTGCGCACGGGGAGACGAGCTTCACTAGGACTAGGACGCTAATGGCCCAACAAATCAAGATCAATCTTCCTACGTTGCACGTTTAGTTGCGCTGCTCGATGTCGTCTGTGTCAACGCTTTCGAAAGAATTGGACGCGTGTGCGGCGCTTCGTAGTCGCAAGTATTCATAACGAAAAGATAATCGTGACAGGATAACTCGCGTGCACGGAACATTGTTTCGAAATATGTTTGAACTGCACGAGTGATCTTGCGTAAGGCAAACAGAACAGTGCGTATTCGAAAAACTTCGGCGAGCACCCAGAGTTGATTTGCGACAACGTTTTGTGGTGCGAAGTTCGATCGAAGGCATGAACATGAGCGTAGTTTTCACGAAATACGTTGTCCGCACAAGCACTCACGCTAGGACTGCTCGCGCCCGTGCTTGTTACGCCACACCCCTGAATTTATTGTTGGTATGCTTCACGGTGCGTAAGCAGTGTGTAGCTTGCTTCAGGATCCTCACCTAAAGGTAAAAACTAAAATGATCTGTTCTATCCGGGGACAACATTCTTTGGTAAGGTGCACATTCATAGTTTTAAACACCGCTTGAAGACTAGAAGAGACTCCTAGCATAGAGCCCCCTCGGTCACAACTATATGACACTGCATGCCACAGTTACACACAAGTCATGTGTGTGTGCCATTATATAACACTAAAGTAATTCAAACATACGCACAGGCAGGATGGGAAACACGACTTTATTAAGCACTTTCAGCAGCTTGGTTTTTGTGACAAGTAGAACAGTGATACAAGGTAATGTCTCACATTATTTCACTCGCAGGTTGCCTACTTCGGCTTTCCAAAGGATAAGGAGCAGTTCAAGAGGTGGATTACTGCAATAAGGAGAGATGAGGGAAAGCATTTTATGGTGACCCAGTCGACAAAAGTGTGTTCTAAACACTTCAGGGACGGAGACTTCTTTCCAGGCTACGTGAATGGCAGGAAATTTTTAAAGGAAGGGATTGTGCCCAGCACATTCAGATTCTCAGCTCAGAAAGTGCCAAGAAGAAAACTTCAGAGGCACAACGCTCAACCAGTGAACAACCGCAGCCCCGTCGACATGAGAGCTGCTCTCGCACATGACGAGAACGACAGCACAACAGCTTCTGGAAGCGAGCCCCCACCAGATCCAGAGATATCCGTGCTGGTAGCCACAGTTCAAGGGCAAATTGCCAAACAAGCTGTACATGTGAGCAAGCTTGCGTCTGATCTTCAGGAGGTTCAAAAAGATCTTGCCGAAGCCAAAATTGAAGTCGTAAAGTTGACAAGGCACATTGAACTTCTAGAAGAATCAAACAAGAAAATGGAAGAGAAACTGAGCCGGAAGTTTTCTATAGAATGTTTTAAGGACAGCCCTAAGGATGTGCAGTTCCATACAGGACTGCCAAACTACGATGCCTACCTTGACCTACTACGGTATGTGAATCCTGGAATCAATGGGGAAAACATCAAAATGTGGTCAACCTCCTACTCTCTGGGTAGTAAACTAGGGCGGCCACGAAGCTTGCACCCTCACGACGAACTGTTCCTAATATTGGTTCGCCTTCGGCTAGGCCTCCTCGAGAAGGACTTGGCGTTCAGATTTATGATTTCGACCTCTACAGTGTCACGACTCTGCATCACATGGATTAGCTATCTCTATCAGCACCTGTCACGACTTCCCCTGTGGGCGACACGGCAGCAAGTGGACGAGGATATGCCACCTGCTTTTACAGAGCAGTACCGAACAACAAGGGTGATCCTCGATGCAACGGAGGTCAAGTGCCAAGTTCCCACCAGCCTCGTACTTCAGTCTGCAAGTTTTTCGACATACAAGTCGTCAAACACCTTTAAGGGACTTGTCGGGATATCCCCAGATGGAACTGTGACATTCGTGTCGCAGCTCTTTCTGGGGTCAATGTCAGACAAAGAATGCGTACGGCAGAGCGGATCCCTGGCACTCCCCTTCGATGAGAATGACTCGGTAATGGCTGATAAGGGATTTCTGATTTCTGAGCTCCTGGGCGACATCAATGTAAGGCTCAATATCCCCCCGTTCCTTGGCCAGGGGGCATTCACAGAGAGCCAAGTTAAGGAAACTGAGAAGATTGCATCACTGCGTATACACGTTGAAAGGAGAATACAGCGAATCAAGAGCTTCCATATTTTTGATCGAGCCATCCCTCTCTCACTCGGCCCAGTAGCAAGTGAGATATGGACCATCTGTACAATTCTGACGAACCTTCAGAGCCCCCTGTTACGCCAGCATGAAGATGGAAGCAGGGACGTAGATTAGCTGCGTTTCTTTTGCATCACTTGTGCATATGTGTTTAAGGACATTGGCAGTTATGCCAGATAATAAAGCTTTCCTTCAACTTGTTTGTACGTGTTTTACAAACAACTTGTATCAACTCTGGAACACAGCACAGCAGAGTGAGTGTGAATACAAGAATGTAGCTTTTCACATTTTAGTTATTAAGCCTAGTGTCGAGCATATGTTACCGCCTAGGTTAGAGCGCTGTATATGTGCATTTCACTACACTGGTATTTAGACCAAGATTTTAAATCTGAAAGACAAGGAGAACAGGTAATCAATTTTTTCATGCTCAGTAAGTAAGCTTAGCCATACTTGTTACCCTCATATCAGCTCGTAATTTTGAATGTGGACGTAGCTCAGAACACCCTGGTGCAATTTTCTATAGACAGGCACAGGCTAAGCATGTGCCAGAGCCTCTGCCTCCAGTGCGAGCGTTCTACCTTGGCACTGTGTTGCGTCAATTTCAAGCGTGCAGCTGAAACACTACAAGGGGTAACGAGCGCACGTGTTGAGCTTCTGGTTCATTCTTAACCTGTTCCCAAGGCTGTTTTCAATCAAAGGTGTTGAGGCAAGAAAAAGCAGACTGCATGTGGTGCTGATGTCGACTACTGGAGCTTTGCACAAAGAAGTGTCTCTGTTAAGAATGCGCAAAGAAAATCCTTTTAATGATAGCGTTCGACCTTTATTCGAATCTCGGCCTCTGGGCACCCCAGTCTTCCCACGCTTCCCTAGAGCAGTCTCAACCGAGATGCTGCTTCGAGCAAGCCGGCCCTGAAGGATAAAGCGGCTGCAGTTGGTGGCCTGCTGTGTACCACATCGGCCCCTTAAACAAAACAAACTGCAAGCGTCAAGCCCCCCATCCTTATCCGTTTTGAGAACCTCGCAGAAGGAAAATTGTATTTATGACCTAGAACCCCTTTTAGAGCACTAACCCTGGTAACTGACAATTTTATTTGTTTCATTTGCTATAAAGTTGATACTCCTTTTCCAAACAAGGGCAGTTTGTTAGTGACATAGACACAAGTGCTGAACTCTCAGCTAAACATTTATTGGAAACCTGCCACTGCACTATAGTCGCAGAAAAGGGTAAGGATAAGAGCAAATGTCACATGAAACATAAGAATAAGTGATTGTGCAGTTGCCATGGTTTACATGGTTTCACTGACCTCTGGAGTGGTTTACATCGGGCAAACAAGTTTGAGTGAAAATGAAAGGATGCACAAGAACGACTGATCGCTTCGATCCACGACAGGGGCGTATAGTTCACAAATGTCATCCCATTTTCAAAAACATCACAGTCATTGAAAGCAGAACAGACGCAACAGTCAAAATTGTTAAAAGTCGACGCAAAAAAGGCGTGCGTAGATAACTCTGTTGACCAGACTTATGCTCATTTACATAGAAAAGACATTGCATTCTTGCACATATGTTGCATTCAACATGATTCCCACTTGCCCCCTTGTTCCGTCTATTTCATTTCACTAGACTTCACCTTTCTTGCGTGATGTGTACATTTATCTTTTGATAACAAAAAAGAAGCCCTCTCATAAATCTTGTTGACATCTGCAAGTGTTCAGCAACAATTAAGTTCCACATCATACAAGCTTCACAACCAGATTGCTTCACACGTCCTAAAGAAGATGGCCTTAATTTGAAAGTTTCTACTTTTTTTGTGAATTTTGACTGCAATATTATAAGACAGCCATTTGAACATATATATTAATTGACACTAAAATACAAGAGTACACAAATGAGTGCAGCATGAAATGTCATATTAATAGGACAATGTTCAATGAAAACATTCAGGCCACAAGTCGGATCAGTAAACAATTATGTGCGACTTTCGGACAGGTATGGCAGCAAAACAGAGAAGTAAAACTTGTCTAGTGTAGTTTTACATTCTAGCCACTTCTCTTGAGAAAAATAAATTCTCTCAACAATCAAAAACTTGTGGGAATAAACAACGAAATCCCCCCACAGCAGGCCAGAAAGCGCCATCTGACCCAGAATCTGGTAGTAATACCTATGTTCCCGGTTCAAGCGGTACACCCCTGAAGTATCCTTCACCATGTAAAAGTCTACCGCAGTCTCGAGGCCTCCATCCTTCAATGTATAAGGACATTTCACCTCGACAACCCCATGAGCAGTTGCTTCGGTCGGGTCCCATGTCGTCCTGTCAGGAGACGCTCCGAGCCAGGGGCAGTCAGGTTGAACAACAATGCCGCAGTGCGATGTCTGGATATCATGTCCCAAGACCCGCAAGGCACTCTCGTAACGTTGCACAGCCGCTGGCTCGTACTTGATACCGTGTCTATTGGGAAAAAAGATAAATGCGTAGGTGTCACAAACCACTGGTCTGGTAAAGGCGAGCGGGTTGAACATGAATACGTAAAATTGAAAGAATAAAACACGACGGACAAGCACGGGACAACCATGAAAGAATGTGGTTGTCTCGTGCTTGTCCTACGTGTTTTATTCTTTCAATTCTATGTACGTGTCACGAACCAGTTGTCACAAAAGCATCAAAATAGGACTCCGCTATATATGAACACTTAACAGATCCTCGTGCATTCCAGGCGACTTTAGTCACGCCAACTAACCAGTCACAGTCATCGCACGTATGGATCAGACATCTACATTGCAGGCCTGGATCATAGTCACAAAGTGGGCATTTCATTCTGGAGCTCTGACACATTGTGTGTGTCCGTCACCTCAAAGTATATGAAATTACTAGAATCAGTAACTTGCATCTGTTGACTGTGCACTGACTGTGGTCCTTTTTGTGCAAGTGTTGGTAACCAGACACTTTCTACTGTTTAGCTCTTGTACAAGTTTCTTTTTCTCACCATTCTCCTCTGTAATGCCTCTGTTCCCTACAGTACAGCAAATCAAATCAATAAATTGACGAAGGTAGCGCCAACAAAAGAAACTGAAACCAGAACCTTGCACTGTCGATACCCAGCATACACGTCGGCGGCTAGGGACAGCATAATATTGACATTATCGGGTGGAACACTGCTTGTTCTCTAGCTGGGAATATACAAATTACCTGACCGCACGGACGTGCGAGATGTCCTTGGTTGATGTCAGGTTGTTGAGGCCTTTTAAAGACCAGCTCTCGCGTGTTGCAACTTTCCGGAAGGATGATGCTGTCAGCCTGTTCCGTCGGGCTGCCCTCCATAGCGGACTCTTCGACTGCTGCCGTGTGTTTTTCTCCAAAACTGTGGCTTGGGTCGAAGTCACCAGCAGAGACTGCAAAAATAGCAGCCTTCGTAAGTTGTGAGAAGCAGTGAAGCCTTACAGGGGACATGAATCAATATTAGGAGTCATTTTTACATACTCTACACAAGCATACTGGCACAAGTGTGAAACGGGCATACTTGCAGCCAACACCACAGTGCCCGATACTTGTATGTAGCAGTGATTTTTACAGATAGAAGTGGATTATTTCTTCAGTCTCTCCTCGACTAAGCTTGCTGAGATCACCAAGACAATCTAAGTATTGTGCTGTAACTGAACTGCGCTTAACAATAATGGTACCTTGAGAAGCAGGTCCTGTTGCAAGGGAAGGTTGTGCCCGAAAGTATCCCAGGCCACGCCGGACTCGAAGAATGCCGGGTCAGAAGGCAGTGCAGTGGTCCTCCTTTGTACGAGGCTCAGTTCCGGGCTGATATATGTCTCATATCCAAATGGAACGAGTGAGTGCTGGTACGATAGGGGACTACCAACAGGAGCCAGGCCAAACCTCGTTTCGACCGAGTCCGCAGTGGCTTGTCGAAGGCGCTTGGCAAAGGGCGTGACATCACTTGAACAACGATCCACACCAAGTTTCCGAATGGACAGCATTGTCTCATTCTGGTCCAACGGTTTTCTTCGCGCATCGTAAAGTTTTGAAGAGATGGGTACGTCACTGCCATCTTCTCGAACACTTCTCCAGTCAACAGACTGTAGGCTTGTCGATGCAACTGCCTCTCCCCGTGGGCGGCGCCACTGCTGGGGCAGCTCAGTACAGGCAACAACAGGCGGAGCTTCAGCATAGTCCTTAGCTCGCAGTAGAGCCAGAAGTTTCAGAAGGGCTAGTGAGTGATTACACACACCACTAGTTCCAGCGGCGCATTCGCAGCTTGCATTGCACACAAGTCCACTGTAGAGGATGCCACAAGAAACTTGGTACGGCCTTGAATTCTTCTTCTGGCTTCTAAAGCAGCTTGCCTTAACACATACTTTGGCGGTGGAACTGAAATAAATTTGAAAGAATCAACATTAGAAACTCAGCATTCTTGTTTTACATATTTTTGTTGCATAGAATGTGTTCCAAGGAGACAGCCAGCATTCGGGCTTCTGCATTTTCACTGCCTCTGGCACTCAGCTGTGTGGAAGTTATGCCACCTTTCACCCTGTAATGGCATTATGCTGAGTTGTAAACAAAGAATATGTGATTACTCATGCTTAGAAATGTGCAATGCTTAGGGTTCAGTCTAAGACGTTCACTAACCAGCTCGCCAGCATACTCTCACTTCTGACAGTATACGGTCGTATGCCCTACGTGCTTTTATTGATTCGGGAACCTTCATGGCGTACACGTAGATAGTTCATACAATGTGCCTAGGCCTGCAGCGTAATACATGATTGGCCGTCGCCGCGAAATCTAACGTGCCGGCAAAGAGGACAAGACGAATGAAACAGACAGCTTGCACTGTGACTGGTAGAACAGCTAATCCACAGTATGGTACTATTGGAAACAATATGAGCGTCAACGCGCCTCCGCGGCGACAAGCGGAGGCGCATTCACGCTCATATTGTTTCCGATAGTACATGGCGTGGGGTAGCGAAATCCACCGACACGACGCAACGAGCGACTCCCGTCTTGACTTGGCCCTTTAGCCCGCCGAAGAACCACGTTGCTGAGTTTCGCAACGTTACGTAAACCAAAAACAAACTCCGAAATAAAAAGTACAGCATTCCGTTCCCCCTGCTTCCATGAAAGCGTAAGCGGGCAGCATGGTACCTTTAACGGCACTTGGACGGCACGACTGCGCACAAAGATCGCTTACGGCGTTTTGCTCGAACTTGTAGCTTTGGCTTCGCTCGTACTTACGGCCAAACGGAGTATAGAGATAATATGATGCATGTCAAACGCCCAAGAAAAGAATAATGCTCACCTCGACACTCGAATCGACGGCGGGTCTATGTAGGCTTCCGTCACGAACTTGTAGCTTCGTGCAGCCTGACGGCTCGACCTCAACCTGGACGTGCGGTACGATTCGACTTTATTTACATCGAAGCTCTGCGGTATTTTAGATAGACTCGTGCTCCACGATGAAGCTCCTAGTTCTGTTGAACCGCTGTCAGCGGCTTTCCCACAGTCAGCTGCAGCCATCGCTTTCGTGGCGACGCCGTAGTAATGGCGTCGGCTAACTTTGCCAAGGTTGCTTGACTGACTTTCGGGAAGGGCCTATTCGGCGTTACAGGGAGTTGTAAACGGCTTTCATTTTTTTCGTTTGTGCCACAAAGTGTGTTAATAAATCAATAGGCTACATAAAACATGTTTCTAAAATAAATATTGGGTGTTTGTGCAGTTGAGGCTCGGCGAAGGTCTGCATCCTTTTTTTTTAATATTTTTAGCAGTTGTGGATTTTTCGAAAAATTAGCTTAAGTGGACATTGTTGAAGTCCTATCCGGTTAGCCAAAACATGAAAAAAGAAGGATGTATAAAGTTGTTCGGTTTTGTTGAAATCGTTACGGCGGTGGTAGAGTTTTCAATGACCGGGCCGGCCACGTTTATTTGAAACCCCAACAAAGGTGATGCATTACATAAGAGCCATAACACCCTTTCGAACATTTGGTTTTCAGTCCCCAAAATCGAATCTTTTTTCCGCCCTGTCACGGGCCATTAAAGGTTCGCGCGCCCTCCCTCACTGGGGCGGCCGATCTTAAAATCTGTCGCAGTTACGGGGTGTCCACCTTCCGATTGTGAACCGCCTAATGAGAAATCTTATATGTATTATAAATTTATTGGTCAAATAATCGCGGTCGATAATATAAGATCATATAAAATATACATAAACCTTACAATAACAATATATATTTATATAAGTTATAAAAAACTTTTTTTTAGATTCTTATAACTTCTTGAGTAATCCTACATGTTTTTATAAGGTTCTTGTATGTTCTTATATGCTCCTAGTTTATCGTATGCGTTTATTGGACCAAGACTTTTCTTATACGTAGAAGATTTTTCACTGGGGTGGGAGTCGGCCCACACGCCCATTAGTGCGGATAATAGTAGTGCGGATAATATTCAGAAAAACTATTTCACACGTTCGTAGTTTCGCTACACTCCATTCCGCAGTTGAAACTGCGGTTGAAGCTACGTCCCACGCCTTTCTTTCGCCACGTCATCACGCTTCCGCTGACACCCACGCGCACAGAGCCGGGTCAAGCGATAAGAGGGAGGCGGCTGATTGGTCTGCCGGGCGTGTAGCTCTACACTGGAGTCTGGGCCGCCGTCTCAACCAAGCGTCCAGCCAAGGTCCCTCGGCAAAGGTCCACAAGGGTTGGGAGAAGAGGCACCTGGGAACATTGACACGCAAATTTCTCCGACAACCCCAAAAAGCAGACCCCGCTGGAAGGAAGATGTGTACACCCCGAGATGCGCGTAAACCGGCGAAGGCCACACGCATTCCCTCTACACAACGAGCAATGGCCAGCGGTTCCTTCAAATAGGATGGTCGACACAAGAATACGGAAGTTAAATCCGAGCAGAACCCATTTTAAGCCCTTAGGCAATTTCGAAATTGTCCCGTACTTAACAGCGAAGTTTAAAGGGGCGATGCAACAATATTAACTTCGAAAGAATTGGCAGTTTTAAATTTTTACATTGTTTATCTTTTGAAAAGGAACGGAGGAACCGCCTCATTTTTGCGAAATATTGCGATTCTGTTGCGTAAGAGCATAATAAATAAAGGGACTATTTCGCGACTTGTAGCCGCCCGGTGGCGGCCACGGGAACTAAAGCGTGTCGCGCAATGGGTATAATGTAATAGGTTGGCAAAATGTGCCATCATGTGCTCAATCTAATGCCATATTTGATAAATATTCTCATTTCAACATGAGTAAAGACGTCAAAAATCTCATGTCATCGAGAAAGTCGTACCATATTCAGATTTTGTGGCGCCATCTTCCAGAGGTGAGAGAAACTATTCCTCTCTTGCGTCTCAACTCGTTGTGCTACTACGTTAGTCGAACTTCCTTACAAAAAGGCAAGCTCTTCGCTCTCGTCCCCCCCCCTCCCCCTCTCCCCCTCTGCACATCGCTCAGAGTCTTAGACCAACCTTCAAGGTCGCCATGTGAATAGCAAGCAGAGGACGCGCGCGTTGAAGGCTCTGAAAGAGATCCCAACCGGATACTCTCTCTCCCCACTGCGCGTCACTACGCACGTGACCCGGAAGAAGGTGTAAAAGTCGAGGGTGGTTTGGAGGCGATCCAAGCGTCAATAATTTTACTTTCTTTTTTTCTAAAGAATTAACGCCCGTAGGCAAAATTTCTTTTCAATTCTTTAATCCAATGGTTCTCAACCGTTGTTGTTTCGCGGACCCCTTGTGGATCGGCGGAGATGACAGAGGTGAGGGAAGAGAAAAGGTATAATTAAATTATGACATTGATTCAGTAATATTGCCGCGAGCGCAGCTGACCAAGTAGGCAGCGCGCCCGTGGCCTAACGGTTATCGCGCTTGTCTTCCAATCAGAAGGCCGGGGTTCGATTCCTGGCCGCGGCTGCACATCTTTGTTGACACTGTAATGTGATGTTCCGGTGAATTCGAGAACCGGCTTGCTGATTCGAGGTTAGAATCTTCAACGCACCGAACCTTCTACAGCGAATGTTCCCGAAGCACACGCGCGTACAAAAGGGGCTCGACGTGGCAAGCCGGGGTCAGTCTCGCCCAGGCGCTCGATCCTGCTGTTACGCCGCTATCGCAGCCCGCGACGCTCTATTGTTATCTTCTGTTTCCTTTTTGTTTTGGGCACAAGTTCGCGCCATTAAACGTTTAGTTTCTTCAGTTATTTTCCGCCTCGTCATTTGTCATTCGTGACACTTTGGTGGAGGTCCGGGGTGGTGCATTCTATGCGTGTTGAGCGTACCCCTTCGAAGACATCCCGGCCAAGCGACGTGTTCAGCCCCGGAAGGCTACCCTCCGCCAAAGACACCGAAGCCCGAAGCGGCCTTCGGACCAGAGGTCAGTCCCCCGAATTCGGTCCCTTTCCCGAGAACCGGAGGAAGAAGATACCGGCCATGACCACCGCTCCCGTCGTCATCCTGCCCGTCACTCCCCGCACTCCGACGCCCTTTCACGGCGAAGCCCACGAGGATGTCGAAGACTGGTTGCAGCCTTACGAACGTGTAGCTCGCTACAACGGATGGACGGTTGAGCAGCGCCTCCAGAACCTGTACTTCTCACTTGAGGGCACCTCGAGGCACTGGTTTGAGAACCACGAAGCCTCCTTTACTTCGTGGGAGTCATGCGCCGCCGAATTGAAGAGGACGTTTATCAACTACCACCATCGGCAGCGATCAGAGGACCTTCTTCAAGCAAGAGTGCAGGGCCCTAACGAAAGCCTGAAAAGCTTTGTTGAAGATGTCCTGCGGATAAGCGCCCGAGCGAATCCGGAGGCCGCTGAGGAAAAGAAACATCGCACCCTCATGCGTGGCGTGAAGAATGAAATTTTCGGAGGCCTGGTACGCAATCCCTCAACGACTGTCGAAATTTTGCAACCGAAGCCAGCAATATTGAGCGCGCACTGACGTCCCGAGCAAGCCACTACCACCGACTCGCCGGCGCGCCTACTGCTCCAACCGTCGTAGCTACCCGTCTGGACTTGAGCACTATCATTATCGACAGGCTTCGGGAGATCGTCCGGGATATCGTCCGGGAAGAGCTCCGCAAGATCCTACCTGCTGCAGATCGCCCAGCCTCACTCTCACTCGCCGAGGTCGTCCGAGAGGAAGTTCACCGAGCCTACCATCCCGAGGTTGCCGTCACCGCAGCAGCACAGAAGGAGCCAGCCCTGAGCTACACCGAGGTGGTCCGACGAGCACCACCAGCCCCGCGTCAGTACACAACGCCCCCCCCCCCCCCCTCCCAAACGTGAACCTTTAGCTCCGCAGTATCCTCAACACCAGGAAGATCGGGCGCATGTCCGCCCAGAGCAAGCTGTGGCAAGGAAGACCGACGTGTGGCGGACGGTCGACAGGCGACCGCTGAGCTACCACTGCGGTGAAGCTATGTGTACCGGCGATGCCCCTACTGGCAGATAGGGCTTCGCGGGTTCGCGCCGGACGCCCCACGCCCAAGGAGAGGAGAACGACCGCGAGACATCGAAGAATACCTGCAACGTGCACCGTCTCCAGCGCCCGCTTCCTCTCGAGGATACCGTTCGCCATCACTACGACGTCCAGCTTCGCCGAGGCACCGACCCCGACGTGAAAGCCTGTCGCCCCTTGCTTCTCACCGGGGAAACTAGGCACGGCAATGCCGGGAGGTGGTGTTGCCGAAAACGAACGATGCCAAGATCCTCCAAGGTCGTCAGAGCTCTCCCACTCTAACGCCACCACGCCCCGAAACGACGTTTCTGCAACAGTGTCGAATAACCTCAACGTTATCATCAACGGCCACAACGCGACGGCACTCGTCGACACAGGGGCGGACTACTCCGTTTTGAGTGGGAGACTCTCGTCACCTTCGGAAAGTTACCACGTCGTGGGATGGACCGCAGATACGAACCATCGGCGGACATCTTATCACACCTGTCGGCAAGTGCACTGCTCGCGTTGAGATCCACGGTGAAACCTGCCCTGTGAAGTTCGTCGTTCTGCAAGACTCTTCGAGGGACGTCATTCTCGGAATGGACTTCTTGCGCGGATACGGCGCCGTCATTGACCTGGCAGCCAACCAGCTGACACCGCGGAAACCCGTTATGACGTCCTGGGATCAGGGAACAACGTCAGCCGCCTCAGCCACAGTAAGTGGCTGAGGCGGCTGACCGATCCGAGCACGTGAACTTGCCACTGCGCTCGAGTGTGCTGGTGCCAGGGTGTCGAACCGGAACCGAACCGAACCGAAACCCGGAACAAAACCGTTATTTTTAGCCGAACCGGAACTGAACCGAACCGTAATCGTCGCCGCCATCTTGGAACTGAACCGGAACCGAACCGAAAAAATATAACGGTAACCGGTTCAAAACGGTTCAAGGTAATTTATATTTTATTTTTTGCTAGTATCACAAAATGAACATATGGGAATAAAAAATTGGCGGCTGTATTTTTATTGATCAAATTGTGCTATACCGAATTGCAGCGTATGGTAAATTGTGGGTTTTCGTGGCGCTTTTGTATTGGCACTATGATTAACCCTGTGTCACGTTCTCACGTGACGTCATGGTGTCAATACATGTTGTCAAGTAATGTCACGTGACCTCGTGGCGTCGTGTGACTCACTGCGTCAACTCGATTTAATTTGAGGAAGTCACTACATGCATTAGCCTTGTTGACAGCGTGACGTAACATGACATTCCGATTTTGCACCGAGTCACGTGACACCGTGACGTAAGCGGTTTTCATAACACCTAGTCGAGTGCACGGGTTCTTGACAGTCAGCATCGTCAAATATTCGGGTAACGGCTCATGTCAATTAAATATGATAATAGCCCAACTCTAAAAATATCTGAAGCTCAGCCCAAGCTTTTGCTTTCCAAACCCTAGCCACCTAGGGCATGACTATGATGAACACTGACGGTATATAATTAGCGTCAGATCACGTGGCCGCTTGTTCAAATTACGGGTTGAGGAGGGGATCGACAGCTGTCTTTTTCCTTTATTTTTTCTGCATCTGCTATTGCGCGGAGAGTAAAACTAATGCATATTTTTGCAAGCTATTAACGTCAGGGGTTACTTCTTAGCAGTATTTATTGAAAGTACAAAAAAATGTTGCAAGACCAATTTACATCATTGAGGCACCCAAACATTTTTTCGTTGCTGCTGAACTGCATCCGAAAGATGTCGTCGAGAATAGAAGTATTGAAATGACTAAATGCGACTTATTAATATGACGTTCAATAGAGCTACATTAAAAATATATTTTAGTGACCTCAGAGGGACAGCCGAACCATGGCAGTCGCTGTAAGTCTCACACGAGCGTCGTTCTCAAGATATTGCCCAAGTTTCGACCCCCTCTGTATTTCTCTTTAAAAAGCTATAAAAAGATTCCTATACATCACTAAATTCTACTCAGGATCACTCCCTAACGTTATTAGCTAATTAAACTTGGCTGTGCTTTTTTTTTTCTTTTAGCTAGGCAATGGCAGTCGCCAAAAAGTTAGAGAAATATGAGCATCGTTCATCCCCTCAACTCGGAGCCAGAAGCGGCCACGTGGCCTGGTGCCTGTCTTATTCCGCCAACGTTGGAAAGGGTTGGAAAGGAAGAAAACGCGTGCTGGAGCTCCAGGCATTGTTAGAGCTCGGCTATTCTCATTACCGCAGTGGTTGGACACGAGCCACTACCCGAGTGTTTACCGAGGCGTTGCTTGTTACGAGCCGATGTACGGGGCTCACGCAGTTCTCCTGTCCAATCCATGAGCCGCGCTCGACTGTCGTCAGGTGGGTGGGTTTGATCCCACAATTATGTCATCAATCTTTGCGAAGGCAAGACTAAAAGAAATAGTCTCATTTTTGTCCTCGCAATTTCACCGCGACAAAGAAGCTTCTGAATCAGTGGCGGCCTTTGCGAGTATACTTGGGTCAGCTAGGACCAGTAGGCCTCTGCAAAGTCATGAACCTTCCAATCCGATATCGTTTTATGACCCCTTTCAACTTCACGGGGTGCAAAATAAAAGCAGTGAAGGGTTGCTGTTAACAAGTGAAAAACAAAATATCGAATTAGCACACACGAACGGAGGAGACAATTTCTGAGGAATACCATCAACCTTTCCACTCGGTGAAGAAGGAAGACCAGCGAAGCTGTAATATGGTGGAAATTAAGTAACTGCCGCCGCAAGTCGGCAAGCCAGAGTGGAAAGGCTGGAGAGGTTGCCGCCATCCATGCGCTACGGCGGCAAGCAGATAACCGACAAGCCGGTTGTCTGGTTGCTGTCGCCACTTATAGATGTCGGTAGCTGTCCAGAGTTTAGTGTCGTCATTTGTTTGCTGACGGACACGATACTGGGGCAACTAGCCCTTAATAGCTCCGCAGTAAAAAGAAGTGTGTGTGTGTGTGTGTGTGTGTGTGTGCGTGTGTGTGGGGGAGAGGGGGGTTAATTTTAAAAACCTACTGTGTTGCAAAGGTTCCTCTTCCCCGCATCTTTGGCGCAGACCAAAAAGCGCTAGCCCGGAAACTGCTTTGTGTGCAAAAGGCTCTTGCCAAATAGCACGGTTTTGTCTTTCCAGACGCTCGCGCCGTTCCTCACGACGATCCACTAAGAATAGTAATACGTGATTTTAAAATACTTGGCTTTCACTGAGCTTGAACGTTATGCAGCATGCATTTTGCGCCATCGAATTCGATCTTCTCAGCAGGAAGAAATCACAATGACTACCAACCTATAGTGTGATGACGTCACCTGCATACCATGTTAAACATTTAAGCTTTCTGGTGAAATGTGATGGAAGCTGATAAAATGTGATTTATACTGAGATTTTAAGAATCTTTGTCTGTCCTTCGCCCTATTTATGTAAAATTATAAATTTCATTGCGTGCATTTTTACGCTTATCTTTTCTTGCAGTAGGGCGTTAAGTAAGGGATTGTTTAGAAAAATTACAATAATTATCTCTCGATTTTCGAACATTTCATGTATTTTACTTCCAATCTATTATGTGAGCACAGAGCCCTTTTTGGCGTACCCTGCAACCGATGTTTCACACTGCCAATCGGCAAAGAGAAAAACACTCTTATGCAGACTCCACAGCTCGCGTAGTTTCGAGTATCGTCCTTCCGCTGCGGTCTCAAGCGGTTATGAGAACTTTATAAAGTAAAATTTATTGATCCTTATAAAAATATATTTAATTACTAACTGAATATTTGACAACATAAATAAGTGGCCGGCCACCCTAAAGCAATGCCCCCCAAATTATTTGAAAATTGTTCTGCCAATCTTTTCCGTCATTTCTATCCTCGACAGCCACGTTGTAAGTGATATGGAACAGCCTTACACATTCCTGATTTTGAAGCTAATTTAAATAACTATGTGTTCCTCACACATATAACTTCTCAAGCATATAAAAGTCTGTTATTGCTATTTTATGTGGGGAACATTACTTTTATGTGTCTGTGGGCTGGACAAAAACAAAGTAAACAAAAGCGCGCGGCGGAACTATGAGGATTACGCACGGAAACCGCCAGAAAGTGTCCAATTAAGTAGCTGCCATGTCGAGTAAAACGTGAAATACTATTTCGTTTTACTTAACAACAAATAATCTTGGAGGATGCTTAAGCTTCGCCTTTAAAAGTGGAACGCGATAGCCTTAACAGGTCTCGTTTGCATCGCACTCTCATTTGCCACGAAAGCGTGACTCGCGTGGCCTAGTCGAAAGCGTCTGACTCGCAACCGAAGTCGTGGGTTTATATCCCACTTAAAATTCTTAATTTGTTTTCTTTAAGGCAAAGGAATTACTTTAAAAAGTAAAATCATTTGAGACATACGGCGAGCTTTAATTCGCATGAGCATTGTGGGTTGTTTGAAATTCTTGCGTGAGGGCATGTAGCTCTGACGTCATGACGCTATCGACCAACCAAGATTTTCTAGTCACGCCACCGACATCGGGTTTTCTGCGACATGAGCTCCTTAACACTACCGCGTTAAAGTCATCGAATTAGCAAGGGTGATGCTCATTCGCAAATTAAATTGAGCGGCATCTTGTCAAGAACATACCTCATCAGCCAGGCTATGCCAGCTTCTCCTGTATAAGAAAATGTTCATTTGGACAAGGGCTATTTTGGGCCAAATTCGATCGGAGTGCGAAGGTGCGTACAGATTAGGGTGAACAATTGCGATTACTCCTTGCTGCATGATTAGTCGCATGCATGCATTGCTGAGTGTAAACAATGTTTGGTTAGAACAACAAGCATTTGGATTGCCGCTCGGTGTTCCTATAAAAGTTGTCCGAAATGAATTATTCTAAAACTGTTGTGACATTTTGAAAATTTCATTGCTTTTAGCTAAGTTGTGTCGTCATCTTATACATATATATTGTGAATTGTATTTTGTAAACAATATCTGGTAATATATATGGGCACGAGGTGCTCATTTTATAATTTTATGTGATATATTTAATTCCTTGGTTCAAAGACACAATCACAATTTTACTTTTAATACTGCGACATAAAGTTGTATCAATCACGTATATTTTAGGTGACCTACCACACTTCGCGACAATATTTCATACCGTGTAAATAAATCCGCTTGACTGGTGAAGGCAAGCGGGCTGAGGATGAATACATAAAATTGAAAGAATGAAACACGGAGGACAAGCACAGGACAACCACTAGTCCTGTGCTTGTCCTCCGTGTTTTATTCTTTCAATTTTATGTAAATCCGCTTGAACTTTAGAATTTTACTTAAACACGAAGAAAGGACAAAAAAAATGCAGTATAGTTCTAAATTTTAAGCCGATCTATTTCCAGATGTACTAACAAGCTCACCTCTTCACTCTTGTACTTAAGCATTTTGATTCAGGTAAAATATGTGTTACTGGTAAACAAAGGGATGTCGAGTCGTATGAACACGACGTTATGTGCGTTAATGTAGATTTTCTTCTACTCTTGCGTCAAAATTTAATAACTGAATTTCATATTTTGGTACCGAAAAACAAAAGTAAATTGCACGGACGATCGAAGAAGCTCAGGATTTAATCGTTTTACGGCGTGAATAGTGTATATGGCCAGAACAACGTGGAAAATATATTCTCAATTTAGCGGTTCAAACCGGTTCGAACCGGTTCGAACCGGTTTGAATCGTTATTTTTGGCTCGCCGGAACTGAACCGGAACCGAATCGAAAGCCGTGAACCCGAACCGAACCGATAAAAATTTCGGTTGGACACTCCGGTTGGTGCCCGTTAGAACCGAAATGGCAATCTGCGGAGACGCCCTGCTGGAGGGTGATGTTCAACTGCTCCTAGACAGAGGGATCGGTGTCGCCAGAGGCGTCACGCAGCTCCAAGGTGGACGCACCGCTGACCTTGTAACAAACTTCCGACAAGAGGCTCAGCACCTTACAAAAGGTACCACCGTGCGACACATCGAGGAGCCCCAGGACACAGCCGCAATCGCCGGGATCTCCGAAGACTCCTTTTCGTCGCAACGCGGGACAGCGTCGTCCTCACAGACTCCTCAGAGCTCGACATCGCCCAAACTTCCCCCTTCCCCACCGACGGCAGCTGACTGACCTCCTCGCCAAGTTCAAGGAGTGCTTCGCCACGTCGTCAAAGGTGCGCCAGACGACGGTTGCGAAGCATCGAATAGTAACTGATGACAGCGCGCTTCCTGTGCATCGGCCGCTGTACCGAGTTTTCGTGAAAAAAAGAGTGAAATCATCCAGATGGAAGTTCAGGAAATGCTTCATGACGACATCGTCCACTCCTCGAACAGTCCGTGGGCTTCCCCAGTAGTCCTGGTGAAAAAGAAAGACGGAACCCTGAGGTTCTATGTGGACTATCGCCGGCTCAACGCAGCAACAAAAAAGGACGTCTATCCGCTGCCCCGCATTGACGACTCCCTGGATCGGCTGGGCCACGCCCGAGACTTTTCGTCGATGGACTTGATGAGCGGGTACTGGCCGATTGAGGTCGACTAACGAGATCGTGAGAAAACAGCCTTCGTCACGCCGGACGGACTGTAGAATTTAAAGTAATGCCATTCGGGCTGTGCACAGCGCCGGCAACCTTCCAGCGCGTTATGGACACCGTCCTTCCCGGCTTGAAATGGCAGAGCTGTCTCGTCTACCTCGACGACGTTGTGGTGTTTGCAAGTGAAATTCGACGAGCACCTGAGACGACTGCGATCCGTGCTACAGGCTATCAAGACTGCAGGGCTGACACTCAAGCCTTGTAAGTGTCGGTTTGGCTATGGTGAGTTGAAATTCTTGGGACACGTCGTTAGTGCTCAGAGTGTCAGCCCTGATCCTGCAAAGTCGTCCCCTGCCGCCGAATTCCCGAAACCATCAGACAAGAAGGCCTTCCGAAGATTCCTTGGGCTTGCGCCTACTACAGACCGCTGACGCATCTGACGAAGGACGACGTGCAGTTCCAGTGGGGAGAGGAGCAAGAACAAGCGTTCGGCGAACTGAAGCGAAGGCTCCAGTCGCCCCCTATCCTCGGCCATTTTGATCAGTCGGCGGCGACAGAAATCCACACGGACGCCAGCAATACCGGTCTCGGTGCGGTACTCGTACAGCGACAAGAAGGAACAGAGAGAGTAATCGTTTACGCAAGCCGGGCGCTATCCAAGGCAGAACAAAATTATTCAACGACCTGCAAAGAATGTCTTGCTGTCGTCTGGGCGATAACCAAGATCCGTCCGTATATGTACGGGATCCTGTTCCGCGTGGTCACAGACCATCGCACCCTCTGCTGGCTCGCCAACCTCAAGGATCCGTCTGGACGCCTCGCCCGCGGAAGCCTTCGACTGCAGGAGTTCGACGTAATCATTGTGCATAAGTCGGGCCGCAAGCATAATGACGCTGACTGTTTGTCTAGGGCTCCAATCGAGCCTCCCATTCCCGGTGCCGACGACGATTACGACGCCCGTTTTCCTGGCGTAGTTACCACTACCGACATGATTGCGCTTCAACGCGACAACACGGAACTTCGCTCCGTGATTGACCACCTCGATGGTCGAGGAGGCTCGATCAGTCCCACGGGTTTTTTCTCGGGACCTATCGAGGTTTGTCCTGTGGTGAGGCGTGCTCTTCAGAAACAATTTCGGAACCAGCAAAACTCCCTGGCTATTGGTTGTCTCTACCAGCCTCCGAGAAGAAATCTTTCAAGAGTGCCACGACGACCCAACGGCTGGACAGTTCGGCTACAGCAGGACCCTTGCCCGGATTCGTGACAAGTCCTACTGGCCAAAACTCCCCAAGACTGTTCATTTGTACACACGGTCATGTCACGAATGCCAACGGCGTAAGAAGCCTCCAACGACACCTGCGGGATTCCTGCAACCGATGTCGGCCCCAACTACGCCATTCCAACAGATTGGAGTGGATTTATTTGGGCCCTTCCCGCCGTCGACGTCGGGGAACCGCTGGATAATGGTGGCCACAGATTACCTCACCCGGTACGCGGAGAGGAAAGCACTTCCGTCGGGGACAGCAGTGGAAGTCGCCAAGTTTTTCGTCGAAGCTAATCTCCTTCGACATGGCGCCCCCGAGGTCTTGATAACCGACCGAGGGTCATCGTTCTTGGCTCAGCTCACGCAAGAGATCCTTCGGCTCAGCCACACTAGCCATCGTCGGACCACCGCGTACCATCCGCAGACCAACGGGCTAACGGAGCGGCTCAACAAGACGATCGCCGACATGATCTCCATGTACGTCGACGTAGAAGACAAAACGTTGGGCGAAGTATTACCATATGTCACATTCGCCTACAACACCGCAGTTCAAGAAACAACCGGGTTTACACCATTCGAGCTGGTGCATGGCAGAAAAGTGACTGACACGCTGGACGCGATGCTGCCCCATGAGCGAGTGGATGCCATGCGGTCAGTCAGAGAGCCGAAGATGCACGCCAACTAGCCCGCCTTCGAATCCACGATTTTACAGCGTGTCGGCGCTCGCCGGTACTATCTTCATCGCCGCGCCGTCCACTTCTAGCCCGGAGACAGAGTGTGGGTGTAAACGCCGATTCGTCGCCGCGGTCTCAGCGAAAAAACTGCTGAAGCGCTACTTTGGGCCTTACAAGATCATCCGACGCCTCGGAGGTCTGAACTACGAAGTCCTTCCCGTCGGAACACGACCCTCAACGAGACGTCAGCCGCGACCCAAGGTGGTGCACGTCGTCCGGCTGAAGCCGTATTACGAACGATAAAACTTTCCACTCCCCGCCGCGAGCGCAGCTGACCAAGTAGGCAGCGCGCCCGTGGCCTATGCGTTTTTCATTGGAGTACCTGAGTGTTGTATCGCGAAAGCGTTTGTACAGAGACTTGGTAGATGTGGTGTTGCCAGAGCCTCTTTACCGATCTTCTTATTGCGCTGGCCCTGGCAAAGATGTTCTTAAAAGACTGAAAAAAATGCCTGTAAGGCCATCTGTAAAAACGTTCTTTTTTCAATTGCATAATGGCACACTCCCTGTTAAACCCTGGCTTGAGAAAAAAGGAGTGTTCCCTGGTCAGTCAACTGTCTGTTATGTCGAAAACCAGAAACTATAAACCACATCTTCTTGGACTGCTGGGATGCAGTATTCCATTGGGGCATTTCACAACGAACTCTGAAAAAGGATCTGCCAATAACGGAGTATGGCATTCGTTTCTCCCCATTGGCAGTGAAGCGGACGTGCCCTATGACACGTTCATGCTATTGAGCATGCACAGTATTTGGCGAACAAGAATGGCCGTGCGACACGTTGATGTAGATGCACGTCCCGTGAGGGACTATTTTGTTGAGAGTGTTGCGTACATCAGGGAAGTGTACAAAGCCCAAAATGAGCAGCCTGAATGGCTGCCTGTGATGGATACACTGGTCGCCCTGAAGGCATTTTAAACTATTTGCGCCGGCCTGGGAAGGGCGGGCGTTTTTTAACATTCGTGTTCTGTGTGTTGCATGTATTCGTTTGGTACGCCAAGCAGACAATAAATAATAATAATAAAAAAAATGAAAGCCGTTTACAAATCCCTGTTACGCCGGATTGGAGCGCAGCTCTTGAGGAGGAGTAGGGAAGGGTACTGAGAGGGATCACGTCACCTGCGGGTAGTCACGTGACCCCTGCGGGGTCACGTGATCTTGGGGAGGGGGTCACGTGACCTCGGGGGGGGGGGGGGTCAGGTGCCTCGGGGGGGGGGGTCACGTGACCTGGGAGGGGTCACGTGACCTCGGGGGGGGCACGTGACCTCGGGTGGGGGGGCACGTGACCTCGGGGGTCACGTGAACCCCCACCCCGGTTACGCCGACGCCGACGCCGACGCCGACGCCGACGCCGCTCAGGCTGGAAACGGGCCCCTAAGAGCTGCGCTCTAAAAAAGCGCCCGTGGCTGAACGGTTATCGCGCTTGTCTTCCACGCAGAAGGCCAGGGTTCGATTCCTGGCCGCGGCTATACATTTTGTTGACGCTGTAATGTGATGTTCCGGTAAATTCGAGAACCGTCTTGCTGATTCGAGGTTAGAATCTTCCCCGCACCGATCCTTCTACACCGAATGTTCCGGAAGCCCACGTGCGTTCAAAAGGGGCTCCGCGTGGCAAGCCGGGGTCATTCTCGCCCAAGCGCTCGATCCTGCTGTTACTCCGCTGTCGAAGCCCGCGGCGCTCTATTGTTATCTTCTGTCTCCTTTTTGTTTTGGGCACAAATTCGAGCCATTAAACGCTTAGTTTCTTCAGTTATTCGCCGCCTCATCATTTGTCCTTTCATGACAATATGAATATAACAAAGGGTTAGTGTAATGCAAATTTCTCTTATCGACAGATACATGAAGAAGCACACCCCAATATTGGAAAGTTTCTTCTCCATCTGAGAAAAAATAACTTTTATTGCCAGGCTTATCTGATGAGGCTGGGCTCCGCGGACACCTAGAATGCCCTCGTAGACCCCCATTTGAGAACCACTGCTTTAATCCATACGTGACAGGGAACAACTACCACAATTATTCGATCGAAGTCCAAGCAGGGCTGCACGGCCCCTTTAACCAAGTTGAATCCGCCTGAGCAACCAGCATTCATTGAAAGAAAATTTGAAAGTCTATCAGCTCGAAATGGCCAGACATTGCTAAACGTGTGGCTCAAATTAGGTAGCCAGAGGAATGAGCCTGTATGCCGCTCCGCGTACGATATTCACTTGGTCACGAGGCGGACGAGACGGAATATCAATCGAAAAAGAATGTCCAACTGAGACGGAATATCCAACGTGTCTGAATATCCAACGAGAGAGAAGATCCAACCAGGCCGGAATGTCCATTTTGATTGAACATCCATCGAGACAGAATATCAAATTGAGACTGAATGTGCAACAAGTTTAAATATCCAGCGAGACGAAAAATCCACTAGTTGATATTTCGTCTCGTTGGATCTTCTGATTCGTTGGATATTCAGGCTCTAAATCTGTTTGAATTGTGTTGTGAGCTTGTTTGTCTCAATGCGGAGCAAGCAAACAGTTTGACTTGATAGCTTTTTTTAAAACCAACTGGTCCCGCCCAAAGAAAAAAAAAAATTGTGTGCAGAGATATATACTTTAACGGTAAGATTATCACACGTACGTTAAGGCCTTTGGAAACATGGCTGAGAATACTTGAAATAGGGTATTGTTAACCAAGGTTAAGAAGTATATGGAAGCTTTTATCACCACTAAAAAATACGTTGAAGCTCGCACAGTTTTCCGTTGGTCTAGCATACTTATATAACCATTTTTCTCTAAAGATACGTCGCCCTTTGTGTTATCTAGTCCAGAACTGAGTGCTTATGCTACTATACTGCGGAGTGTTTTTTGATAAGTTTTACCGACCATGTCCGGTAACCATTTTTAATTCTGAAAAAAAGAATTCTTTCACTCGATACTTTACAAAACAAAACCGACTTTTGTTTTGCGAAGAACTGGTTTTGTCTTTTGCGAAAAAAAAAAAAAAAAAAAGAAAAGATGTACACTTTTAGTCCGAAGCGCTTACTGCATTTTGCGCAAAGTTGGAATTTCGGGAAGCTACCCTAAAGAGCGGCTGTGTGTATGGGTCTAAAAATATATACTGACAGAATACGCATAAGGACGATTGGTCAAGTTTTTACTACCGAGCAACAATGACGTTAGTTTGCAAAAGAAAAATCGAAAACACGGCACACTGCGTAATAATCCTTAGCATTGATTTGTGTTTCTTCACATCTATAAAAGCAAGGACTTTCAAACTTTTCCCACGTGTTGACCTGTATTTTTGTGATCTTTGTGCTAAATATTATTGTCCTGGTTAGCGGGAGAAATGTACGAAAAAACCTCAAATAGAGCCATTTTACTGAAAACGATTATTTGAAAATCACTTAAAAAGAGGTCATCTTTGATTTGTCTTAGGTTCTTTCAATTTAAGCTCGATTATATGCACTAACAAAATTTGCAAAGGCATGCGGCATTATTTTTGTGTCTTTGAAGTTATAAAGCGAGAAATGTGGATAAATTATATCTACCGCAGTGCGTCTGCATACCCGTAGGTGACAGGTTCATTATTTCTCGCTGAGCGTAAAAATGCACGCGGGTGGTCAGAAATAATTAAATTGACGGCGCAGAGGCGTGTAGTGGTTTGAGAGTCAACATTCTTAGCACGTTTTGTACTAGAGTCACAGAAAATGAGCCCATGATCCCAAGCAATCGAAAGGTGCTATCATGCCGCTTGCTTCGCACAGCCTGGTTTCAATGGTAAAACCGCTCAGGATGTTGAAATTAGTGAACCTGGTGTTTCTAACTTGCTACTGAACCTAAAAACACACATAAAAAAAATCACTCGGACCAGACGAAATTCCGACGGTATTCCTAAAAATATATGCTGAATAGATCTCCCACTACCTGACAATTCTGTACAAAAATCACTTGACTGCAATTAGATCGCTAGGGATTGGAAGTGCGCCAAGACAATTCCTGTTCACAAACAGGGCAGCAAATCCTTTAGAAAATTATGAGCCCATTTCATTAATCAGCACGCCATGTAAATTGCTCGAACATATAATAGCTACTCATTCGATGATTTTTTTTTAATGTAAGGGTATACCAGGTGACAACCCGTATAATTTTGTACAATGTCGATCAACAGTTACGCAACTTATTGAAGCTACTTACGAAATTAGCAATTGCATAGACAAGGTTGGTCAAAGTTACTTATTATCTTTATTTGCCGAAGTCTTCGATAGAGTTTCGCACCCGAAACTACTTTATAAGCTCGACGATATCTTGAAGCTCAACAATTATTAAACTGATGGAAGCCGACCTGCATGAGAGGGAACAAAGGGTTCATGAAAAGATGAACAATCTCGACCTTGTACACTGTTAGCAAAAATAACACGCCCAGACGTGTAAACCGTTGTCCCATAGCGGACACGTCAAAACGTGTTCGTTTTACACGCAGCCATCTGTGTTTTTCGTCTACACATGAGGTGCTGTGTAAACTTAACACGATACACCGCGTTTTTCTTCCGCAAAGCACGGTTCAGCGTGTTGGCTAAGTGTGCTCATAAAACATGGCGGCCAGCAGCCGAGAACAGGCGAGAGACGAGCCCAGCGAGCCCCGCGCCTTTCAGCTGAATTGAGAGCACACAGGACGGCGTTTGTTCTCGTTCGATGTCTTTTATACACACTAAACAGTCTCCAAGCGGCGGACGTAGCTACGTGCAAAGGTACGTACGTGCAGCGTCGGCGGTCGGCGGCGTCGGTAGCTACGATCGGGCCGCTAGACAGAAAAGCGAACTTAAATGGACAAATAACTTGAGCAAACTATTTAAGATCGGGCGGTAACTTGCGCCACCTAGCGGGATTTCTAGCAGTTTATATAAAAAAAAAGTTTGTTAATATGCTACGACCGATCACAAGTAGACACAACCCTACATACAACACAGACAACACCAATACCACGCATTGCACATCGCTGACATATACACAAACACAAATATTATACCTTGACTCGAAGGACGCTGTATGTATTTAATCAATTAATAAATACACTCCCGCAGACCCAAACCCTGCTGATCGATTGTCCTGATCCCGCCGGCAGCGTGGAAAGCGGCTCGAAGTAATTGTAGGCCTCCAGTGACCAGTACACCTGCACCGTGTCGGCCGTGAAATGGCTTTGCGAAAAAACTAAATCAGCGACGACGCGAGCCATCGATATCGGTGCCAGAAACTTGATATCGGAACTCCAGCAGTTCTTGTTTACGGCGTACGGATCGTCTAAGGCAACGCCGTTTACGCACAGTTTGTCTCGATACCGCTGCCGTTCAGGCTCGGGTAGCGAGCTCAAATAGTCGAGCATAGCATACGACATACGCTGACCAGGAATACGACGTACAAATCAAGCTAGAAGTGTCTCTACAACGTCGACAACGAGCGCACGCCACACAACGCAAAGGCGAAAACGCGCGCAGCCTGGCCGCTTTTGCCCACACAGCTTCTGCGCATGCGCGGCCTTCCGGCCTTGCTGGTAAACAGAGCCGCGCCGCGTGTCGGTCTGTAGAATTAGTTGCTAGTTCAGCGCTTGTCCTGTGTTTTCTCCTCTGTCTGTCCTTGCCCTAGTCGCGCAGCAAGTTATGATGGGTCTCACCAGCTAAAACTAAATCTCCATCTGCAAAATATAAAAAATGATGTGACGAACGGCAGATGTTTCTAAACCTAAATAAAACCGTGTTTATGACAATGACTAAGAAGCTAACCCCCTCTAGTTTTTTTACCATCACAATGGGGAGGAACCGCTAAACAAAGTGACAGTTTATAAACATCTAGGAGCATTATTTTGTCCGAATCTTTCATAGAACCTTCATGTTAATGAAATACACAGAAAGGCCATGCAACGGCTCTGGACTCTACGAAGAACATTACGAGACACTTCTCCCCAAGTAAAAATTACTGCTTTTAGAAGCCTTGTTCTACCACTCATTGACTGTGCCAGCTAAGTTTGGGAAGCCTATATACATCAAAACATAAAAAAAAAACCTACGGAGAGTACAAAACAAGGCTCTCCGCTTTATATTTAACGGTTATAGAACAACCACATCGGTTACCAAATTTCGAAAAAGCGATGGATATTATGCGATCAAGGCGCACATATAAATAATTCTACTTAAAAACCTTCTTTTAAATTGTTAGCGATTCGCAGAAAATGGATTCCCAGAAAATAGACGAAACCTATAAATGCAATTCTCAATTACGAGAATCATTCGACATAAGCATAACAGGCGCATTGATCCTTGTCTATACTCCTCTGATGTATTAAATTTTTGTTTTTTGTGAGATCTATACCATGACATCTGGAATTGATTGCCAGACAGAATTGTAATTATTTCAAGCCCACTTGTGTTCGAGGGAAACATGTCCTCGTATTTAGTGTTGTAATGCCGTATTGCATATTCTGATTACGTGGTCTTTGTTCCTTTCGTACCAACTCCTGCCTTGGCCAAAAAATGGCTGGCAGTAATAAATAAATAAAAATAAATAAATAAAAATAACTGGTGTGTGCACGTCACGGAAAAAAAAAACTGGTTGCAGAAGCCAGTATTGGTGGTTGTCTACGAATTGCGATGGCATTCGTCATGAGACTCACGATGCAGCTCACTGTGAATGCAAGAACGCAAATTTCGAGTAAACACTTTATTATATTAACTGTTTACGACGCAATCATTGACATCAGCGCGACTGCAGCGCGCCACATCGAAGTTGAGGAATTGCTTCGTTTCCGTGTAATCGTTCAATCTTCTGTTTCTGTGTAATCCTTTCAAGTTCAAGCTGTTTCCCCACCAACATTGCAGCTTTGTGAGCGTGTGATGTCCTGTCTCCGTGTAATCTTTTAATGGTCACGGTGATTTACTACCCTCATTGACCATGTACCAACTAGCTCAACTCAAACCGATATTTGCTTCGTAGCTTAGGTGCAAATGAAAATGTATGCGTACTGCCGCTCCGCGTATGCGCTGCGCGGGCTTATCTGTTTGCTAGCACGTCGTCGACCGTCAGAACGACCTCTAGGACGACCTCTAAGACGACCTCTTAGACGACCTCAAAGATGACGAAGTCCTATTGCACGACGTCAAGGACGACGTCTAGAACGACTTCTAGGGCGATCTCAAAGATGACCTCTAGGACGACCTCCTAGAGGACGACATCGAAGAGGCCTCTAGGGCGTCCTCTGGACGACCTCAAGGACGGCCTATAGGACGATGTCCGCCTACACGTGGCGCCACCGGATGAGCAGGACGTCCGCATACGATCGCCGCACATACGCACGACGCATTCATGGCCACATACCGTATCGCGAAAACTCCCAGAAGTAGCTAAGGAATGCCATTGCATTGGGAACAACCCTCCACTTCGCGCATATTTATCTCGCCTTTTTGCAGGGCGGTAACACAACATGGCGCGGCAAAACAGACTACGCCTATGCCGCCCACGCGTGCCAATAAAACCGCAATCACAATTGGCAAAAAAAGAAAAAAGAAGAAGCTTGATTTAGTTTAGGGTTGGGCAGAAACACTAAAAAAAATAGATTCGGAAATACAAATACTGAGATGCATGATAACACTAGCTAAAATACTGATACTCAAATATATCTGTGAAATGTATTGCGATGCGTACCGGAGGAACATTTTGAGAAGAGGCGCAAGTCTTTGGAAATGCTACTACAGGAATATATTTAAGGAGGGCAGAAAGACGAATACTGAAATACTGATACTGCAATAAATATTTCAAATTTGTTTGAGATGCCAATTGAGATGAAGCTTGAAGTGGAAGTTTTTGATCCCGAAATTACTTTCTCACAGGCTTGGCACTTTGCCTTGAAGGTAGTGGTTCCGGACGAAGATAAGTCTTTAATGGGCTCACAAACCTTTCCATCAAGGATTAATCGCGGTCCCTCCCCTGACATCCTGGCTTTCTGAAGAGTGATCCAAAAAGACTCCAACCTTTAAATAAATTCAATGTCACCCTAAATCCTACAGAAACGTCACCACGCTCCTGTAAAATAAGGGTGCCCATGTCAACAGCGATCACATGACGTCACGGTGGAATGAACTGGTGTACTTGTATCTGCCGGTGTGGCCTTGAACATAAAACTTTACTCACGCTGCTGTATGAAATAACAATGCATACTTTCGTTGTAGGTGACCTCAGTGCAGGCAGTTGCAATTGGAGTTTTTCAGAATAGTGGACCACTTGCATTCTGGAATACATGTCTTCTCTTTTTTTACGATTGAAAAGACGATACGATGGCATCGCTGTTGTGAGGGTCCTTCCTGCCGACCCGCGGACGCTATGACGCATGGATGGCAGTCCTCTAATTTCGCCTAGCGTCATCCAAACAGAGACCGTCGTGGAATGTGACCTGGGATTGCCGACACAGGTGCGAGCTCTCGAAGGAACAGCACGCTCGAGGCAAGTCTCAGGAGCACGAAGTTCAGATCGACGCAGCGAGGCAATGTCTGGCCTCGTTCCTGGGTATCGGATCACCAGAGCAGCGGGTCACGTTCATGTCGACTGATGACGTACCCTTGAGCCATGCAATATTGCGGGCGCAGACGCATTCGGATATGTTTTGAACTTCACTGCGTGAGTCATCCTTCTATTTCAAGTCAACCACCAACAGGCCCGTGCTGCAACGGACTAGGCAATAGGCGGTTAGCAGCGGGGATTGGCTGCCAGCAGACAATGAGTCATGAAATCCCTACCTAGGAACCTGCGGCAGAAGATGCTCCGACTCCACACCTGGCACGCTACCTGGTTCGAGACCCCACTACGCAACACCTCTCGGGCCTGCTTCAGACGGGGAAACTTCGCCCAGTAACTTGACGTCGCTTCATCTGCAACACGGGCCACCGCATTCACACGCAGCAACCAATTGTTGCAATTTGCCATCATCATTAACTTTTCTTGTTCTTCCACTATTTAAACACATAGTAATCCGCTATAAACGTGTTTTTATTCATTTACATGTCGTTGAAAATACGAATGCTTCCTTCTAAAACAGGTTATTTCCAAAAACGATCACTTTCACACAAGAACCAAGTCTTTAGTTGTCATCAACACCGGCACGGGATATCACGTGAAAATATCGCGTCCCTGATTGGCTGCTGCCGCTTCAAACGACTTCAAGTTGCTCCGAGTTGCTCGCTTGTTTCGAGCCGGACCCGACCTCAGCAATTCGTGTCGATCTAGGGAAAGCTAGGGAACAACCCGCCAGCAACACCAAAATTGCCGAGAAAGTTGCCACGTCTGAAGCGGGCCTCGGTAGAGAGAAGAGGAGGCATAAAAGATAGTATGGAGAATCGGCAGGAACCTTGGTAAACATAGTAACAACGCCCCGACATCCCTTTAACCCTGGTGGCCCCAGAAAAAAAAAAAGAGATGGGTTCATTTTTTTTTTTTTTTAGGGGGGGGGGGGTATTTTTTAGGAAATATAACGACATACATTTGATCCTAAATGTATCGCGATACAAAAAAAAATAAATAATGAAAGACGTTTACAATTCTCTGTAACGCCGAATTAGAGCGCAGCTCTTGAGGAGGGAGAGGGGAACTATGGAGGGGACGGTATGCCCCTCCTCCCTCTCCACACCCTCCCCTCCTCCTCCTCTCCTCCTCCCCACCCATTTAGCGAAAAAGTTTCGCTAAATTTTCTGCTAAATTTAGCGGAAAATTTAGCGAATATTTCCCCGCTAAATTTACGGGGAAACTGAATAGCTGTTGAGGTCACGTGACGTCAATTTCCCCGCTAAATTTAGCGGACAGCTTTTTCTGTTAAATTTAGCGGAAAAGATTTTACGCTAAATTTCACATGACGTCACATTCATTCCATGACGTCACGTGTGGCGCCACGAGGGTAAAACTTTCACGCTAAATTTGGCGGGAAAGTTTTGCGCTAAATTTAGCGCGAAAACTTTCCGCTAAATTTAGCGAAACAATTTTCCTGCTAAATGTAGCGGAAAAATTTTTCCGGGTTGAGTTGCGTCGTGTGTGACGTCACGAGGGTAAAATGTTCCCGCTAAATTTAGCGGGAAAATTTTCCCGCTAAGTGTAGCGGAAACAATTCCCGCTAAATTTACTGGCAAAATTTCCCGCCAAATATAGCGGAAAACTTTTACCCTCACGACGTCACACATGACGTCACGTGTGACGTCATTTTGGGAAACGTCCCATAATGCAACGCGCGGTTACGCCGACGGCGACGACGATGGTGACGGCAATGCAGCTTAACCCGGAAACGGGCGCCTAAGAGCTCCGCTTTAAAGCATTCCAAATCTACTTCAATAGAGAATACAGATACTGGTGAAAAAAGTATGTATGGACATAGCGCAATACAGATCCGAAATGCATTTCTGAAATACCTTCTCGATACAAATGTATCGCGATACTGCCCAACCCTGATTCAGCTAACGGCACTCATAGAGCGCTATAAATCCGTTCACTCCTAAGCTGACAGTGTGGTGGAAGCTACGTGTTATTATAATTACTTATTTCAGTCCGACATAAGTATATTCGCACGCAGTGGCGTGAGTAGGTTCAGCGGCACCAGGGGCGGTGGTCCGCAGTAACACGCCCCCCGCCGCCCCCCCCCCCCCCCCCCCCCCCCCCCCCCTCTCCGCGCCGCGACACTCCCCATTGCGCTGAACACCGGGGCGGTCTGACACCCCCACCCCTTGAGACGCCACTGCTCGCACGACACTTAAATGACCAAGAAACTTCTGCGTTGAAGTGTAATTTCAAGTATAAAAGCGAGTATCATGTTTCGATCTCTCCCTGCAATACTCGATGAGTTCCTGGGGCGTAACCATTAAGGGTATAGATACTTCGGCAATAATATATTGTCAATATAGTCACGAATGACAAGTGATGAGGCGACGAAAACTGAAGTAAACTAAACGTTTAATGGGGCGAACTTGTGCCCAAAACAAAAAGGGGACAGACGAAAACAGTAGAGCACCGCGGGCGTCGATGTCGGCGAAACCGCAGGATCGAGCGCTGGGGCGAGACTGACCCCGGCTCAACACATGGAGCCCCTTTTGTACACGCGTGGGCTTCTGGAACATTCGGTGTTGAAGGTTCGGTGCGTGGAACATTCTAACCTCGAATCAGCCAAGACGGTTCTCGAATTTACCAGAACATCACATTACAGAGTCAACAAAAATGGGTAGCCGCGGCTAGGAATCGAACCCTAGGCTTCTCTGCTGAAGGCAAGCGTGATAACCGTTAGGCCACGGGCGCGCTGCTTACTTGGTCAGCTGCGCCCGCGGCAATATTCCATTCACTAATGCTTTATTTATAGAACTTCGCAAACGATCTCTGCAGCTTATACAATCTTGTGCGCAGCAAGGACGAGGACAAAAAAGGAGAACAGGACACAAGACGGCACCTTGTCGTGTCCTGTTCTCTTCTTTCGTCCTCGTCCTTGCTGCGCACAAGATTGTATAAGATGTCAAACCAAGTCGCCCAGACAACCACTCTTCTTGATCTCTGCAGGTTTCAGCTCTTAATCTCGTTCCTCACGTGTTAGAGTAAGCTCACGTGTTAGCTTTTGTTTATGCATTTCAGTTCTCCGCTTGTGTAATGCATCCTATTTGATTTATGAGTTCCGGTGTGGCTTCGGTTATATTAGGCCAGTGTAAAATTATCTCAATGCTCACCTTTACAGTTTCATTGCTGTCTGAAAAAAAAAAAATGTCAGCTCTCGTTTCACTAGCGTAATAATTTCTGCTAAAGAAAAGAGATCCCACTTGAATGGAGCACACAATCAAAAAGCAAGCTAAGATTTCACTTGTCCTAGCATGCATGCTATTTTTCCGTGCGATTTCTTTCGCACGTGTTCCAGCTGCATCAACTTTGAAATATCCGTAAACAACAAACGGAAGTTTGTCGTTTCCAATTTGGTCATTTCTGTGGGAAGCGCAGACGTTTAAAATAAGTTCACGACAAGTTACGAGACGTGGATCAGAAAGATTGCGACTCTGATGGAGAAATATACCCCGCTCTGTCAACAGGCCTTTGCGGACAAATGAACGATCGAGTTTTCGTTTGAAAACACCAACGGAACACGATACATCGCATACCTCGTTCTTCTTGCTTTGAAATGATCAACCTGAGCAAAGAGGAACTATAAATGCTCGTTGCAGGAAGAATAAAGGATGGTGCATACAGCTCTGTTCGATTTTTTACATTACGTTACGTCGTGTGTTTACGCCACGAGTCACCGTACACCATTGCTGCGTATTGAGCGTGGCTACCAGTTTAAGAAGGCAGCCTGACACGCGACATTCGGGACATTCAAAATGGGGTCACACTGCTCATACGAGGGTTCCTCAATGTCCGTTTGTATTAGCGCCGAGGTGTTTTGGTGGCGCCCTCTCACGGTTTCCTCCCGTGACGTCACGCCCAGGACTCGCCTCGCCGTGACGTAAAGAGTTGTTACCCTGTCTGCTTACAATGAGCTGCGACGACAAGTTCAATGGTGTGTTTAAAAGAAAGAAGAAAGACGTTAACAAATCTCTGCAATTCGAAACTAGAGCGCAGCTTTCGAAGAGCAGGAGGGGAGCGTACGGAGGGGAGAGTATGCCACTCCTCCGTACCCTCATGTCCTCCCCCTCCTCTTCCTTCCTCCGCCTCCTCCTTCTCTCCTCCACCCGTTGAATTTGTTCATGGTGCAGTAACACGAAGTAATGTAACGTCATTTTCCAAGCTAAACGAAGTGACGTGACGTCATTTTCCCAGCTAAATTTAGTGGGGCAAATGACGTCAAATGACTTAATGCCACGTCACTCATGACCAAATTCAGTTTCTCCGAAAGATTTAGTCAAGGAATACCCACGAACATCTGGAAAAGAGGAATACTTTATAGGCAAAGGTAATAGTTGCACATTTGAAACAGCGCTTTTGTTATACATTGAAGCTTTCGGACTTTAGCTTAATATGAGTATAGGAAAAGCATATATATCTAAAAATTATCCAAGAAAATAAATAGGCTTGTTACTGTAACTTATCCTGCATCGACCCAAGCCAACCAAATGGGGTCACATATTTTTATTAACCAACTTTAGAAATTGTAATCTGCTTAAACATCAATTACATCTGCTGTTTGCTTTCCATATGTCATATAGAAATTTCATTAATGTTGAACGCTCGCAATGAAGCCGTATTTTCACCCAACTGCAAAGAAAAGTAGGGGACGTTTTTAGATACGCAAATCAAGAATACAGAATTAAAATGAAAAGCGGTAAATCCAAGAACAAGTCCCCGAATGTTGCTTCGAATGTATGTCTCGTCTCCAATTTTAAAATACAAGTATGAAATTCTTCTATCTTTATTTCTAATCCTTATACTAAAAAATAAAAAAAAAAATTATATACCTGATGGCAATTTAATGTTTTGCATTAGCACTTCACTCCTAACCTATTTTAATGAAATTCTTGATTTCAAAATCTAGACTTATTAAAGTATCAAGTAAATACAAGAGTGAAAATACCCCCACCACGCACCCCATAGCATTCCCTATTGTCAGCATCTTACAAACAAAGAAAAAAAAAAAAAACAAGGACGTCGATTTGAGTTTGGTGCTAACCTGTATTTGTTATTTATATTTTCTGAGAGTGGATAATAGAATTTTCCGCTGATGTTGCAACCAGATAAAAAATCACCACAGTAATTCATTTTACCGGATGTCATTGCTCCCCGGGGAACGAAGAAAAAAAAATCTTTCCCGGAAAGAAATGTTTTTTCGTGAGTGTTACCTTGTACTTTTTGAGCACCGCCACAACAAAGCATAGATAACATACAAATAACGCTCGATTAAGGGGAAATGATTAATTAGGGGTAGTGAGTCGTGAAAAATGGAACAAAAACACCGTGTCTTTTGCAAGAAAAGAGCAGACGACCTCGACGGGAAACGAGATCTGCCTTTGCGGTGTTTTTGGCAATGACGGTGCAGGTTTATGTTTTTCATACAGATGCAATGTCTGTGCCTGGGCCAGGCAATCATTTAGTTAGTTTTTTTTATGGTTTTTTGTAATCGGCTGGTCAAGTTAGTTACACTTTTTGGCTGCAACGAGTAATATATTTATCCCCGAAAGCTTAGCACGCAATTAATAGGCAATTTAAGTTTATGCTTTTATATTTTCAAAAAAATGCCTTTATGCAATAAAGGCTTCTAAATATTAATAGAACCTGAAGGGGTTTATTTTGTATTAATATCAAGACAAAAATAAGGAATATGTTAATCGGCAAGGGCTCAGTTTTTTTTTCCCTTTTCTTAAATTGCCGGGCGCATACTTTAATCACTAATTTAACAATTTCTTGGCGGTACAAGCATGAAGGTTGTGCTACTCGGCGTAGCATAGGGACTGTAGGCAACGTAGTTTCAGGGCATATTTTCATTAGAAACACGAAATTAGTAGACTGAATGTTGGAGATTCAGCATCAACCGTTTTGACATGAACACCACAGTCAAACGGTGAAAGTTTTGTTTGCGCCTTTTCCTCGCTCCTACTCTGATTCCCTTGGATAGCGGCTAAAACGATCCTTAATACTAATCAATCAATCAATCAATGTTTCATAATAATAATAGTAATAACACTAACAATACTTTAATCAGACCTTATTGAGGACCAGTGGTAGATGTTCTGAACAAACCGCGGTGTAGTACAGACATGTGAGCTTCAAATGAAGTAGCATCCTGACTACATCAGAACTGGTCGTCTTATTCCACTTAATATGAATGTACGACGTTTCCGCTGCTTTCGTGAAATCAAGCTTCATCGGTTACCTGGGGGAATGTAGAGAGATATTTCAAGTAGACAAGTCAATGAAACTTTCTCGTCAATTCTGTGAAGGATTTGAGTCCCATGAAGGTGGAAAAAAGAGTATCGGTGCTATGGTTTGACAAAACAAGTTCCAATTCTGAAGGCAAAGCTTCGTATTTGTGATAATTAAAGCGTCAAGAAACATCGAACAAATCACACACAAGTTCCGGAACTGCTTGCGTGGTGTTTGTTTTTGTGTGATGACTTCCGGAATAATTATACATCACTCTCATATATAACAGGATGTAATTTTGCGTCCTCATTTGTTTATATACTTCCAAATGAATGACCAAGCTCGTTTTATATACGACTCTGGTCCAGACAAGTCCCCTTTCGTGGCGCTCCCATTGCCTATAGAAAGCAGCAGAGGGAGATTAGCTGCATCGTCCACCCCCCTTTGACCTCCGTTACTAGATCGACTCATTTATGGAGCTTCTCATAGACGCTGTATATTCCAGAAAGTCCAAAGCCATGCCCGATTATTTTTTTTTTTTTTTGTAGCGAGGTGGCGTTGTTGGTGCATTAATCCACGTGTTTTCGTCTGCTACTGCTCCACGGTTGCAACTCCTTGCGAGTCACGACTCCTCTTAAGGTTCAGCATGTTTTTTCGGGTTTTTTTTTTCTCTCTTGCCAGTAATAAATAAAATTTGAGCATGGTAAGGGGTAGCGCCGTTTCGGCATACACTTTGTATTTTTGCAAAAAACTGCCGCCTTAGCTGTACTGACAGAGTCAAGCGTTTCAAACAACCCGAATTCATCCGCGCCACTACAATCTGGTTACTGCAATTAAAGCGAGTTTCTACCGCAGTAATAGATGTGCAGTCCTACCAAGGCAATGCTCTTGTTGACCAGACATTCAGGACATCTTCGCACAGAGGCGTCTCAAGTGACCCCCTGCTCTCAGGCTTCCTTTCCGAACGCGGCAAATGCTCCGCGAAGCTCGCAAATACGGTTGGGACGGCCTCGGGTTTCAGACTCCACTTATCCCGTGGCGTCAGGACGACTTCTCGACGAATCTCTCGCTCGAAGTACTTCAGAATGTCCTCTTTCCTAAAGTGGACATCAAAGAGAAAGTCCTTGTGCGATGGGTCTCACCAAGGGAATGTTTCTCGCTCATTAGGCACGTCGTTTCTCGTCCAAACGCACTTTGAAGAAATATGGCTCGCCTGAGTACCTGGCACCGACCGTTTACGATGCAACGCTCCGGCGCGCAGCACGCCACTGGCATATTCTGAGAAGATTCTAGAGTCACAGATTGTCGCTTTACAAGTTTTGAACAATGTGTGAACTCTGATTCCTGCTATAAGCTTCTCTGCGTTGTTTTGCCGAAGTGTGAAATACGCGCGGGCGTCCCCGTCCCGCCGGTTGCAAACGACCGAGTGAATGTTCGTGCGCGCGCGATCATTTGTTTTGCACCGATTGCAGACGACACTTAAAATATGGTTCAGGGTTAACAGGAACACAAATTCAATGTTTTATTGGTTAAAAAAAAAGTATCGGAAAGTTTAATTTGTGACTACCAACAGCAGCAGAAACAATTGGAAAGTCGTCTGCTGCTGTCAGAAAGAGCGCCGCAAACATCCGTAAGCTCTGTAAGCCAGAAGCAACGGCCAGAAGCGAGCCGTCAATGATGATGATAGCGAGTATTAATGCGGAGCGCGCGCCCTCTGACAAGCGCCAGGCAAAGGGACCACCCTCCGGAGCGGAGTTCCACAACTGAGTTGGTTCTGGTAATATTACCTCTGTCCTCATCTTCTAATAAGCCTCCCCACCTTCTTTCGTGTCTTCGTGTGACTGTGAGCGAGTGCGAAGGCCGCTTTTACCGAATCAGAGGGTTGGAGCGAAACACGTGAACGCTCTCCGTAGAACAAAAACGCTAGGACGAAAATTTGTCACTTGACTTGCTTTGGTGCGCTGATGGGCTCATGGGGGTCATAGCCTTCGCCGTTTTCCAAGTTATGGTGATGTCTAGGTGGCCACGTAGCTCCGGTTTCCAAAAAGCGTTCTTCAGTTTTTTCCTGCTTCTCGTGCGTTGTAGTCACGGCCGGGGTTTTTCATCGTGAACGGCCGAAAAGCATTCTTGCCAAGTTTTCGGTAATGGCCGGTTTCTTCGTCGGGATCCATGGAATTATTGTGCTGTGTTTGTTGGACTCGTTTTGACAAAGAGCTGCTCCTCGGCGACCTCGAGACGTCCGTTGACATTCTCGACATTGTGTATACGTTGCTCTATGCTGCCCGGATCGAATTAGGCTTTTGTTATGGATTACATGAGATCGCTGTTTCATTCTCAAGTACTCTAGAGTCTACAAGCATGCTTCTGATAGTAGTCCTGCTTCCGTCACAAAAGAACCTTTCACTGCTTGCAAACATTAACGGGTGCTTGCATCCCAAGCGACTCCTGGTCGTTCCGTTTTTGCAAGCCTGTCGAGTTTGCTTACGTCACGAGTGATAGAAAAGGTAAATGCTGCACAAAAAGCAAAGTTGGAGATATAACAAGGGCCCTCGGTTATACAATCTAAAAGGGTCATGAAACGATATTCGATTGGAATGCTCATGACCTTACAGAGGGATACTGGTCCTAGTCCGGCCCAAGTATACTCGCACCTAATTCAGAAGCTTCTTGGTCTCGGTGAAATGGCGAGGATAAAAGGGAACTATTTCTTTCAGCTTTGCCTTCGTAAAGCTTGATAACGTGCGCGTGAGCGTAACTTTGCCCTTTCGCAAGCTTGTAATAGCACGCACTTGCCCGCACGAGCAGAGGCATGACGGCGGCCAGATGACTTGCTTGCAATCGTCTATAGAAAATTTGGTAGAATTCGGTAGAACCTTGAAAAATAAAAAAAAAAGTGATTCCAGGCATGTCCACTCATTCGCAGTAATTTTCTCGTGTACTGTTTTTTTTTTGTTATTGCACCCTACTTTATGGCTGTTGGTCATTGCGCCTTTTTTAGTGTTCTTTTTTCGCGGTGGTGCAACCAATTTAGAGGGCGTACTGCAGTCATAAAAGCCTCATAAAAAGGCGTACTGCGGAATCGCACCTTAATTTAAGGAAGTTAGGTACAACGCCTTCATTTAGGTGTGTTGGGAATAATTTCATTTTCGTAGGGCGTTTGGCTACATCTATAAGGGTGTTAGTTATAGGACAAGTCATTTACACCCATAAGGGTGTAATGATGCTTAGTGTGCAAATATAGAGGAGAATGTGCTTTTCAGCGACGTCATCACAAGTAGAGAAACCCTTTGACTATTTCATTCATATATTGCCAGCTTGCAGCCTATTTGCAAATGATCTTTGAAACTAATTTAGTTAGTTTTTAGAAATCTTTGTATTTTACACAAGATAGTTCGCAGTAAAATACACTTGAATCCTACACTAATTAAATTTTCAAATAGGTATTTCGTATATTATCTGAAATACTTTATCGTGTATTCGGCACAACACTGGTCTGTATTACCAGCTTTGATGTACGGCCACCTAAGAAGATTTAAATCTGTCCCATTTAAATCCAAAACAAAAATGCACCCGTGTGTTTCGGTGGTCAAATGTGGCCAAAGTAATCCATTGATAAATAACACGTTTGCCGGTTGAGACGAATTTCATCCCTGAAAGGATTCGTCAGCGTTACTATTACAGAAAAAATAATGTAATAAAGAGCCACACAAATCTTTATGGGAATGAAACCTGTATATCCTGCGGCAAGGAAAAATAAAAAAAAAGAAAACAACTAGACCATAAAAAAACTTAGATAAAATACAAAAAAAACCCCAAAAAACATGGGTTTTTGTTGAGATTTGTGTATGTTTGGTGAATGCCAGCTGCTGACGACAGTCGACTGACTCGATCTCAAGACCTGGGCCTGTGCTCAAGTTTCTTTAGGGTGCCGCAGCAACCAAGCGGGTGTATAGTCTCCGCGTTGTTTGGACTGCCCTCTCTGCTCGTCCATTAGCGCTAGTCCCTGCTGCGCCCGTTCCCGAGTTTGCGAGGCTCTCGGCCAATCGGTACACGCCATCCGATCGCTGAGCCCGTGACAGCGTTAATTGAGTGGTGAGTATATCAACCGGTCGATGACTGATGCACGTGCGGTGAGGCCGACAAAAACACGATACTATTCTCGGTGACTTTTCCTGTCTATGTGCCTGGATGCACGCGGGAGATCAAGGGTTCAGAGTGGATGTTTGCTAATCATCTCGCTTGTATACTCTCGCTCTTTGTATGCATTGGTGTTCCTTTATTAAGTTTAGTAAATCAGAAGCGCCAGTACTCTCGTCACACATGGGTTATAAAATCTTCGTTACACTGTAATTTCATGACCGTTGATGCGCGGTATTGGGGAGGAGATCGAGCAGTCACGCCTCTAGCGGCACGCTTCAGCTGTGGGGGCAACAAACCGAATTTTCTTGTTTGTTTTTGATCAGCTATATCGAAGATGACGATTCGAAGGCCAGCATTGGTCAGAGCGAAGCGCTCGTGTCCAGGCCGTGCATGACGAGGTTCAATTTCTCTGTTATGCTGTGTTAGTAAACACCGGGCTGTGGGGACAACAACCTCGATAAAACGCCCCCTATAGTTCGATCTCCTGCCCAAGACCTATCGCCCTTGATAAAGTCAGATTTGCGAGTTTTACGGGCCGTTATGCTCTGTGATGGTATTTTTTCCTTTACTTCTGTCGTTTTGTTTTCATTGTGACGATGGTTGAGACTATATATAGCGGAATACGTTTTCAATAAAATTCAGTTGAAAGTTGCGCCTTGTTGTGTCCTCTTCTCTCCTTTTGTCCTCGTTTTTGTTGCGCACAAGATTGTATAAGATGTCTAACCAACTCGCCTAAACAACCACTCTTCTAGGATGCTCCAGGCCGGCAGCTAGCCAGGGGGGAGGCCCATGGAGCCCGCCCCCCCCCCCCCCGAAATCTTCCATTTTGCTGGAACATCCTCTCCCCCCTCCCCCTCATACTGCATTTTGTCATGGGCGCCCCCCCCCCCCCCCCCCCCCCGAACAAAATCTTGGCTACGTGCCTGGCTCCAGGTCGAAACCCATGCTGATCTCGGATAAGGAAATGATCTATTTTCAAGTGAGCAATTATACTACTATAAATCACGTGCTCCATAAGTTTGCAGCATATGCACGTTAGAGAAATTGGTCGGTAATTTTCCATGCCGTTCTTGGATCCTGATTTGTGTATTTGCAACACATTTGCGATTTCCAGTCTGTTGGAAGCCTTTTGACCCTTAAAGGGGCCCTGCAACGACGTTTTTACTGGTTTTTAATTGGCACCGAACCTTAGCGCACTGAACGCAGTAACTTAGTGAAACTTTTCTCGAAATTCGCTTTATTTTAAAAGTTACAGGCAACTTAAAGTTACAAAAACAAGCAAAAATTAACGTCCCCCATGACGTCCTTGGCTGCTTGAGTGGCCGTGAACTAGAGGAGGGGTAGTGAGCTTAGCGACCGCTCACGGCTGCCACACTCTGTGTCGACGGCGCGAGAGGACGCCACTAAAGCATGTTCTGGAAACGCTGTATGCAGCGGGCAGCCAAAGCGGCTTTCATTGCAATTGCTGCGCGATTAAACACTAATTCGGCATGACACTTCATTGGCCACAAACGATAGAAAACACGGGATAAAGATCAGTTCTGAATGGGAGCCACTTCGCGCTGCCATACCGCGAAACGGCTAAACCGCAAGACAAAGCTACTCGCCGAAGGCCTTCGGAACGCTCGGAGCCGGTCGGATTAGGGAGCCTTCATGTGCGCTTTGCTAGGGTGATGCCACCCTTTGTAATACCACTCGCCGCAGACCAGCAGCCATTTTGGTCTCAACGATAATCCGTGGGGCTAATAACCCTCCCGGAAACAAGCACCTTATCTCACAAGTTCGGAGCAGCGTTGTGGAACCCACGTAGGGAGGATTAGCATTTCCCCCCTCGGATGGGAGGACCGATGGACACAAAGGTCACTTTCCGGCGCACGGGTAAACAATGAGGAACAAAATGGCGGTAGAAGAAAGTGTGGGAAAGGGAAACAGGCAGTTGGCATCACACTATGCGAAGCGCACATGAAGGCACCCTAGGTCGGATCCTCCTGCCCATAGGACCGCAGCGCCGCCGCGTACATCCGGGACCTTTCCGTGTCGGCGCCTGATCCCACTACTCCTTCTAGTATGCGCCGCCTTTTTTAGCTCTTGGTGGCGGGTATGCCGACGAGTCATTTCTTGTTTTTTTTTTTACTTTAAACTGCATTTGTTTCTTTTCTGATCTAAAATACTGAACAAAAACTACTTTTATAAATAATTGAAACGGTTCGCGCCACTTATATTTTGTATTTCGACTAAAAAGAAGCTTCTAGCCGCTCTGACCAGTATTAAGCCAAGGACCAAAGACGTCACATATCGCGCGCTTCCGGTACCGCGGGTCGCCCTCGTCGGTGGAGGAGGTTTCCGCGTCGTCCGGTTAAAATATGACCACTGATATTTAGTTACTCTCTCCGTGCCCGCTGGCTTGCCCGAACCCCAAGAGACTTAGAAACCGCAAAACAGGTAGACACTTAAATATGATTGCAGGGTCCCTTTAATGACCTGTTGTAACGCACACACAGCGCTTGTCCTGTGAGCTTCTTCGTCTCTTTGTCCCGTCTTTTTTTCCGCTATTTTTAATATGAATGTCAATTACCAGCTTGCCCAGCAGACCAAGCTTTTATAAACCATAAATAGTTTGTCATCTCCACGGAAGAATTGTTCAATATAAGTTGCTAAGGTTGAAGCCTGGGCGAGTTGGTGTGACATACTTAAAAGGTTAAAACAGCGCAAAAGACAGCGGACAGGGTAAACAAGGACACAGACAGAGCGCTGAGAACAGCGCAAAAGACAACGGACAGGGTAAAGAAGGACACAGACAGAGCGCTGAGAACAGCGCAAAAGACAACGGACAGGGTAAAGAAGGAAACAGACAGAGGGCTGAAAACAGCGCAAAAGACAACAGGACTGGGTAAAGAAGGACACAGACAGAGCGCTGTCTGTGGCCTTCTTTACCCTGTCCGTTGTCTCTTGCGCTGTTTTAACCTTTTAAGTGTGTCAATATAAGTGGAGGAATTTTATCAGGCTCGGATGCGTGCGAGCTCTTTTTTGGCCAGGTGTGTACATCCTTCTTTATGTCGCCTTTGTCACAAGGATTCTAATTTGAATTAGAAAGAATGACGGGCCACCGATAATAAGATGACTCGAGAGCGTTCTGCGCACCGAGAAACTGAGGGAGAGGAGGAGACGAGAGCGCGGGGGACGTCTGAACGCCGAGCACTGGCTCGAATGATTACAGAATTGACCTAAAGCCCCTCGATACACACTTTGCTAAGTAGCGACAGCGATCGATGTGCCGACGTGCTCTCCCGTTGGTGAGTGCCCGTGTTCCGTTTTCGGTTAGGAAGGACGTGGCGTATCTGACTCGTCCTCACGCTCGAGTAACGGTTTGGTACCTTGGCGCTCGAAAACCTACCCACGTTTTGCGTGGTTCTATCTGGATTGTCAAGGGGCATGACCCGTCGGAAGAACGCGGAAGATTTTGAACACAGCCACGGCGGGCGAGTTAGGGCGAACACGAGCGGACAGCGCGCTAGCAGACGACAGGAGCGAGGCTAAGGTGACCACCCGTCCCTCGACTCGCAGGACTGTCTCGCATTGAGGGCTCGTGTCCCGCATCCAGTGACTAATTCTCAAATCGTCACGCTTTCACTCCGCAATTCACTCCGCAACTCATGGTGCTGCCGAACATCACGGGGAAGCGCAGAGGTCGCTGGTTATAATGTGAATCGAAATTCTATCATTTTTTATTCAAGCATTGCGGGAAGCGACCGTCGTTCTTGCAGGAGACCCGACGCGCATGAGCTGTTGTACCTCTCCCCTTGGTGGCAGAACACTGTAAGAAAAACTGCACACAAAAAGTTTAGATATAAAATATTATAATTATTGTCAAGTCACCGTGTGGGGATTTCCTCTTTTTTTGGTGAAAACGGTCGTTCACAACGATCGAAAGGTAACATAATCATAAATATTTGTGTAGGACCATGTTGATAAAAGTAAGCTTTGACAGAAAACAATAACCCGAAAAACGATATACGGTTTCTTTTTTCCATTTGATGCAGTGAGTTCTGATACAGTCGATTTTTATGTTTTCAACATCGACAGATTGAACAATATTTAGCATAAAAATTTACCACTTCGAGGAAAATTATTTAGCCTAATTTCTGCAATAAAATTAGTAGGTGTATAAGCAGGTCAGGATAATAGGTGTGCTAACAGAGCCTCGGTTTGCGCGAGCCTGCCGCCACGCTCAAGTTTTAATAAGAAAGCGTTAACTGGGGGGGGGGGGGGGGGGGGTCCCATTGAGCCAACCGACGTCATCAGCTTTGAAGCTGCGCCAAACGGTCGCTTCCCCTGTCCCAATGTCGTCTGTACCAGAACTACGATGGATAGGCTCCCATTGGCTGGCGCGCGTCATGAATGAAGAGGGCTCCCATTGGATGCCGCAAGGCGTAGTTCCAAAAAACGCCACCAGAGAAGCCCTCTCCATGGCAGCGAAGCGCACGAAGCTGCCCGGTCGCCGGAAAGAGGTGCGGCGGTGCGGACCTGGCCGCAAAGCCCGCCCGAGCAAACTCCGGAGAGGGTGCACGGCCGAGCTCAGCGCCACGCGGGCACTTCACGAGAGCGCGCGCTCGGCCGTCGGCCGGCAAAACGTGGCCATCCACGCCACTACGCCGCAGACGAACTAAGGGAGCGGAAGAAAGAAATGCACGCTTTCGCATTCACAACTCATAAGAAGCGCTTACGTGTCCTCGGACTTTTTTCTTGCCTTTCTCTGCTGAAATAGTTGCTTTCAGCGAAGCGTTGCTGCAAGTCACCGTCCAACTGCTTTCTGGTATACGCACTAACGCCAGCACCATGGGAAAGGCCAGGCGTGGGAGACCCCGAAGAACCGAATGGCTATACTACGATCAACGCAAGTTCAGTAAACACTCCTTTATGGTAGCGCGAAGTCAACCCTCACTACGCCGACCTTCGACTTCGACGCTCGACGTCAACCACTGCGTTGTCCTCGCGGAGCTTCAAGGTCCGCAGGGACGACAACTGAATTACATTGTCGTCAAGTCCAGCAGCTGTTTCGCCTCGTCAAGTTTACTCCAGACATCGATTAAAACCAGCGGTCAATTTTTTGAATATAAGTTCCAGCCTTCTTCCCGTCTTTTTTTTTTTTTTTCTTCGGGATGCAACACATGATTCAAACTCGAGCATCGTCCGTGGCTCCAATTTCAGGTTCCCGCTGCTGTTGAACAGCCCCGGGTAATGTGTGTTCTCGACCTAGCTTAGACCTTTATTTTGTTTACCTTTCTTTTCTTCTGGATGTGCTTTTCGTATTGTCGGTGACCTCCTTTATATTTTCTTCTCTGGTTTATATCACTTAGCTGAGCCTTGGGACAACCGCCACGTGTGGATATTCCACCTACAGTCTCTTGTGGTTTATGCTTTCGTTTTGGGATTTGAAATCAAAGGTCACGTGAAACCGGAAACGTACGTCATAATTAAAAGCCGAGAGAAGGGAATCAATAAACGAGATGGGTAAAAGAGGGGAACAGACACACACACCATGTGTTTAATGAGTTTAGGTTTTTCGGGGAACGAAACACACGCCACTCGTAGTAGATAAATTAATCAAATAGAGCACCTTGTCATCTTCTACACGAGAATACATGCAAGTAATTCGGCATGATAATCCCCCCTTATGAAAATTAGACTCCTCACCATAAAAATATTTCACTTGTGGCCTACACATTGATAACATATAGTTATTGCGGACTGATCAAATCGGGCTATGAACTAATTATAGCGGGCATCCTACTAACTGCATAAATCGTTTCTGTTTGTGTGAATGACATTCTCTAAATACCCTTTTCTCACTGATGCTAAAGATACCTAGGCGGGCAGTGCTTACACCCACAACTATGTACAAGTTGTGCGTTTAAAGGGACCATGCAATGATGTTGGTATAAATGTTTCTTCACACAAGCTTACTAGTACTAGGGACCCAATCATACTCGCGCGGAAAGCCACTGACCAAGAAGAATTTTTTGTCGCCGCGTAATTTCCAGGATAATTGTGGACGTTTTCTTTCAGTCTTTTAGTCGCAAAACTTAAAAGTTATGCGAATCGCGTATACTCCGTTCAGTCCTAAGCTGAGGCTTTGGCTAAAAGCTCCGCCTTTAGCGCGAGATCACTAGCTTCCGCGGCGCTTTGGTTGCGCATGCCTGCGCGTTCACACCTCAAGGGCAGAAAGGTGGCGCTGAAGGCTGGGCTTCTAGTCTCACCCAGACGATTTTCGTTTTATTTTGTTCTCACGTGGGATGCGCATATGGTATGCGGTACGAAAAAAATATTAAAACATTTTAACCTAGAATATGCGAAAAATAAAAATGAGGCAAAACAAGTATGTGTGAAAATTACTTATTTTTCGTGAATACCTTCCAGCAGTGTGGGGCTATCAAAACAATTTTTTAAGGCATACCAGAAGTTACGACATTCACGATGCTGCGCCCTTGTAGATAAGGTGTATATCTAACGTTGTCAACTTTGAGATCTCCAGGGTATAGTCAGCAAGGTTTGCTATCTCCGCGCTGGTAATATTTAAATGCGACCCGTGCAATGAACGCGATCATTTCGTGAGCATCCGATTTGGGCTGGTGACCATCAATGCCTCGACATAGATTTGTGTAGCGGTTCGTGCCCAACCACTGCGATAACGGGAATAGCCGAACTTTAACAATGTGTGGAACTCAGTGTGTGCCGTGCGCTTCGCCAACCCTAGCGCGTGGCTATGATACACAGTGGCGGCCTATAATTGGCTCCAGGTCACGTGGCCGCTTATTCTGGCTGCGAGTTGAGGGGGTGAACGCTGCTCGTTTTTCTCAAATTTTATTTTCTGTGGATGCCACTGCGTGGACAATCAAACTAACGCTTGTTTCATGGGTTATGAATGTGAAAGAATACTTCCAAGTTCTATTTACTGGATGTACAAACATTTCGGCATCCCACCTGAGGGAAAAACAACGGACCGATCTGAATAGATCGCCTCGCTCATGGTTAAACGTTCTGAAACCCTGCACGATGGCGGAACAAGTGACACTACAGAATGTGAGAGTCTAAAACTACATAAACGAAAAATGAAGAATCATTAATAGAGTTTCTTAGCCTGGAACATTCACGGTGTCTTCTGTGTCCACCATTGTGCAGAGATTCGAATGCTTCCAACAGAGGGCACGCTTTCAAAAGGGGTAAATAGTAGTTTCAAAACTCCACTGCTAGAGCAATGCATCGTGGGAACTGCAGTCTTTCAGCACGAGCAATCACCCCATTCAGGGTCTACGCGAGCAGAGCACGAAGCGGCACAAGCGTTCTCGTGCGCTGGCGCCTGCCTCCTATGAACTACAGTTATGGCGGCGTCACGTATGCGTGGAACGCTTAGTAAGATTGGTCTATAGAATCCAAAGCATGCCCACAAAATCTCTAAATCCGAGAAATGTTCGTCTATTCTGTAGCTTATTTTATATTCAAGCATGTCAAGATGGTGGTAGGCAGCATGATAACAGTGAAATACCCTTTATCCACGAAGGCGGAACTGCACCCTTGAATAAATTAAATCTGGCAATTCGGGGGATTTTTTTTTTTTTTTAGAAATTAGAAGCTTGATAGCGAGCTGCTCTTGAAGACTTAAAAGTACCACGGGGAACCTGATTCAGCGCTGTCCGAATCAACCCCGTGGCAACTATTCTTCTTTATACAAACTAATTGCCGAGAAGGATTCGCATTTGAATGTTTTTTTATGTTTTTTTCATTAGTCGTAATTTTCGCTTTGAATTCTTCACGGTCATATGCAACCCTTCACATTTCGATGTAGGCTTCTTACACAATGGTAGAGCTATTACGAACGTCATTTGTACAAATGCATTTGAGCAGCTTGCCGGGCGTCGGGAAGCTTAATTACACGATGCTTCGCTGTGCGACGATGAACAATTTTGGCTATATACATATTTCTACAGGAGTGCCATGATCTTTGTTGAGGCCTTGCAATATACAGTAATGCGATCTCTTGTTTCTCACAATAACTAAAAAATTGAAGATGAATTGTCAGGGATGAACAATGAACGAAAAATAACACTAAATATACAATTATAAATAAAGCAATGCTACTAACAACCACGAGCTACAAGAGAAAAAAAAAGTGAAATACACTTGACGAGACTTTGGTGGACAAGAAGCAATTTTGACTGCGTTCCTTCCTACTGGTTTGTATAGGACGAGCTCCATTGCGACGAGTTTACCCGTTACCGCTTACGCTCTATTTAGATAACGTCTGTCGGGTCTCGAAGGTATCTTGGGGGATATCCCAATAAGGCGAATGTGTAGAGTACGAGAGGAAAACTATTTTGGTTCGTGGATCTTCCTAACTGATCGCTCTCTCGTGATTTGAAAATGCTCGTTTAACGTTAGCGAACATGTAGGTAAACGATTAGCAGTAATGAACAAAATAGCAGAGATGGGCTCCTTATTGGTAGAGCCCTTCGCGGATAACAGTTTGATATCCGCATGGGATTCGCATTGCAGACTTTTTATGCGCATTCGAAACCGCATCCGCAAAATTAGAAACCGCATTGAAATCCGTAATCACGGATTCATATTACATCATAAAATCAAGCACGAAAGAAAAAAAAAAAGCGTCTGAATTTTATTGTATAAACTAGAGCCAATAAGCAAGCTACGCTTTGGAGTATGGCACTTCAGCCACCATGTTTCTTAAAAGCATGGTTGCCAGTTATCTCAAGTTTTATCTCAAATCGTAGGAAACGCTTTTCCGTCTTCCGAAGATGTCAAAAGTGTTCGCGACAGAGCAAGGCAGTATCTCCTGAGCCTTCGAAAACCGTGCCTAAAGCTAAGGAAGTCACATTTTGAATTGTGACGATTGACAGTTGCGTCTGCTTTGCACTTCGTAACATGATCGCGACGCCCAGTAGCAGATCGGGGAATGGAGTGCTGATATTCTAAGCGTAGCTCATTTAGTGGTTCTGTTATTAACCACTTGCTTATATTGGTACAAATAATTCTTGGAGTCAGAATACGATGAAATAAGTTTATCGTATTACGTTTTATCGTATATTTACTATGATTTCAGTCCGAGACAAGACGTCCGCTTAATGGCGGGGTTTAATTTGAAGCTGGCCGCGTCAGGCATGAGACCGCTGTTGCTGCCATGGCACCTTAGACAGCCCGTTCTCCCCTTCTTCGTGGCAGCATTCATAGTATAAGCTCTCTTTTTGTACTCTTTTTTTTTTTCATTTTTTGGTTGCCCCACCCCCTCTGTAATGCCGTTTGGCCCTGAGGGTATTGTAATAAATAATAAATAAATAAATAAATCATCCTCCCGAAGAGACTTCGCGTCGCTGGAAAGATGATTGCAGTTATAAGATCGTCCTGGGAGTCTGCGACAGAGTGACGAGAAGATGCACTAAAATAGATGTATTATTCTTTTGCTTTGTTGAATTTAATTCAAGCAAATTCATATTTTCGGAGCATCAGAGTTAATAAAGGTAAGACTAATAACATAGTGTGATTTTATTTCGGTCAAACACTTTAAAAGTGGGAGACGAAGGGCGGTCACTCACAGCAGCGAAGTACTTGTATACTCGTATACGTGGTAAGACTCAAGTACACCCCTGTAAAAAGATCACAATGTTCACTAATAGAAACACCTCATATCGGTTTCACTTTTAAACACAAACCCGCAGCTGCTTGGCCTCCCCCTTTTCTTTTACCACTTACTCAGCAGCAACTTGCTAACTGTGGGGAAAAAGCGTGCACACACAAACGACGTTTCACTTATCAAGGAGGTCTCTACTTTCTTGTGGCTTGTACGTTTCTTTTTTTTTTTTGCCAAAAGACGGTCTTCCGCTTTGTCCTTACAAAACAAGACCAAGCTTTTCAGGGACGTTTCATGCCCCGCACACTTTACTTCTTCCAGGGACTGCATTTCTGACAATATAGAATTGTCTAAACCGATCTTTAACGAGATTCGAGTCTTTCATGGCGTAAGTAACAATTTCCTCCCCGACTGGTACCTTTTTTCTAAGTGAGGAGTTTGCTCCCGCAAAACATTCGATGATGTACTCCATAGCATCACTCACTTGTTCACTCCACACTCTACATTCGCACACGTTTCTGGGCCCCCTCAGCGAAAATGCAGATCTAATTTGTGGATATCCGCATCCGATCCGCATGCGCATCCCATGGCATCCCCATCCAGTTCGCAATCCTACAAATCTGATTCATTTCTATCCGCATCCGCCAGTTGACTGCGCATATCCGCGGATGATACGCGAGTAATAGGCAGATATGAAGGGCTCCGCATATAGTTGCCTGGAAATCACGCTAAATAAATAGTTCAATTAATTTTTCAAAGTTGTGTTCAGACAAAACTTTGGAGCAACAAAAGAGATGTGGATCAAAGGGAAAAGGTAGGGATCTTTAGAAAGCCCTATTCAGATCACAAGTGTTGGTCGTGAGAATCATTCGCCGCGCCAGCTGCGATGAGAAGAGAAACTAATCCCTACTCTAACCTAGCCGGATGCACGTCGCAGGCAACGAGAACGAGAACAAAATTCTATAAAGCGCTCATTCTGCGAGCTAGAGCGCTGGATTGAAGCAAACCTCTGGGATGTGTATCTCCTGAAAAATCTACAAATCTCTGCTTTTAAATGGCACAAGTGAAATTTAAAAATGTGTTTGTATTTAGGGAACATTTTCAATAAGCATCATGCCACATATGTGGCGTGACGTCCGCTACTAAAGATGTCATAATCCAAGGTGTCCTTCAAAGATAAGTACAAATATTATCAACCCAACCAATAAAAGAAGATACCAGAAAAGGAAGAAACAAGGACGCCTTCGTAAATGTAGTCACTGTGGAATCACAATGGGACATCCCTCGGTCTGCGAATGCTCTTTGAGGAAACAAGGGTTAACATGCCAGACGATGCGTATATGTCTAGCTTGTGGTTTTAGTTTTAGCATTACAACGTGAGGTTCGCTCGTACTCAGCATTGCGGCTGTTGTTGGTAAGGCCTCGAAGCTTCGCAAGTTCCCCAATAAAGTTTTCTTTCAAAATGCAAAAAGAGCTTGACGAGGCACCGGTCTCTTAACCTGCAATCACACTGGTATTGCACCATGCAAAACACAGGTGCAGACATTTTATGGGGCATGTTCCTTCCCTGTCTGACGGCAACATTGGTCACACAAATACTCTCTGCAGACATTGTATAATGATAGATATATATGAAGCTAATGTGCTTCAAACTTTCCTTGAGGCGTGTGTGCGGGTCAATGTCTCATCATGTCGACTGCGAACCATGTGTCCATTGTATGATGCATACCAGCTGCGTGGCTGTGGCTTTACCGCTCGCGTACATGCTGCGTCGTGAAACCTAGTTGTGTTTCGAGACACAAAGTCAACCTTCAGCCTAGACTTTTGTTACCGCTTTAACCACAATACGCCAAATAACTACATCGTCAAAAAAAAAAAAAAAAAACGAGTGGAAAAAACAACAACAAACACCATTGAAGAAGAAAAAGCACTCCATAAGTTTTCAGAACGGAAACGACCCTTTCGTGTCAACATCCGTCTTTCCAAGCGCCTGTCGTTGTCCCTCGCACATGTTCTGTTTTCCCTCTGCAAATCGTTTTCGGTAAAATAATTCGCATAACATCCTGCCACCAGAAAGCTAATTACAATATATTTGTGAGTGTGTGTGAGTAGTTTGTTTTTACGCACTTTCTTTTTTGTCGCCGCGTAGTTGCACGTGTGTATGCGAGTTCTTACGCTCACTTGCGAACGAAATGTCAAACTGTGCCAAGGCATGCTAATTCTCACGCTCGAGAGTGTACGTGGGGGGAACATATGTACGTGATTGTGGTCGCACCTGTCTGAAAGTGAATGTTTCTTTTTTGTTCTTTGCACATGAGAATGGTTAGTGTTTTTTTTTTTTTTTCTGCATGCAGGGTCTTAAGGTGCCAGAAGCGGGTAGCGAAAACACAAAAACCTCACGAGAAACCACCCTCGAAAAGACATTTACGATTTTTTTTTGTTGTTTTTGCCTTTGTGAGCATCGTCTACCTCCATTAACTTAATTCACACTCAAGGGATAACAAATACAAGTACAAGAAAAAATCACTAGAAATGCGCCGTCAATAAAGCAGCTAATTTGAACGTAGTGCGGAGCGAGGTTGCTGCGAAAACTAATCATGTTACATCAGCGGCTCGAGACAGCAGTCAGAAAGTGTTCGTACAAGGCAGAATAATTGGAAGAGGGATGGAGTATAGACTATTCCAATATTCGCCTTCTTCGCGCTGCCACCTTTGTCCACCGGCCTGAGGCGCGTTTTGACCATGCGCAGAAGCTTTTTTCTGCAGAATATCAAATGTTGCGCATAAGTCAGCGTCAGAGTAACTCGGCGTTTTTCGGCCTGGTGATAAGGGCTGGAAAGGAGCCTAGACGTTTGCGCGGATCAAAATCGGGTCACTCATGTATCTCATAGATTTCACGGCTCTTGTAAAATATACGCCGTAACGGCTCTTTTCGGAGATATAAACTTAATCGGATGACGCCGTTGCGTTATTCGATTCAAAACAGTGTTCGAGATCGTGTACAGGCCTTCAGCATTACAGTTCTTTCACACAGGCTGCTCCGCGCTGCGCCAATGTACGTATACTAGAAAAAATGAAAAAAAAAAAAAGCCGAGAGATGTTTTTAGTTGGTATGAAACGAAGGACGGTTTGCCCTTATGGTTTTATACACCTGGTACTGCCCTGAAGAGATGGGTCTGCTACTACCCCAACAGCTCAAAAACGTGGCGAGAGACGATGCTGTCATTGAAAGAGTGGTAGCGCCGCCTGGTTAGTAGACGACGTCCGTAGCAAACCGAGAAAACGGTGCTAAATTAAAAGTAGCGCTAAAGACGAGGACAAGTGGAAGACATAGACACGGACAGGCGCTGACTCACAACTGATATTTAGTGAAGAATAAAAGGAAGATAAGGCGGAAGTGCAAAGACACATACTAAATTAAAAAGAAGACTAACGAAAACGAAAGAAAGCAACAATTATTTTTGACTTCAAAATTAAGAAGTAAGAAAAAAAGTACGGTAAAAATGTACATCCATTCCATATCACATAACTTGAAAAAGGTAGCCAACAGGTTTGATCATAGAGTTATTATAATGTACGCTAGAGGTTCAACTGGCGCTAGTGTCTATGCGACTTCCGGGAGGCAAATTGAAGCAGACAGCAACCAGTCTACTTTTGCGGTGCTCCTGTGCATTCCTATGGGAAAACGCGCGTGAAGTTTGTCTCTTCGCCGGAAAATAACACGAATAGCTTTTCTTATTTCAGTTGTACCGGATAGTATGTGCCTTTATTGATATGGTGAATGTGTAATTGCTTTAGTTACAGCATTTTTCTTTACTATTGAACGATGTTAAACTTCGCTATATTTCAGGCCCAAACCTCTGTTTCATGGCAGGTATGTAAAAATGAGCGACGATTCTAAGCAAAATAACAATCGAAAGGAAGGTAGAGTGCTTTCAAGGTTCGCTTACATTCCGGTGGCACTTATATATTGCTAATATTCCCGTTCTGTCACTCACCATATGAAAATGACTCCGTCGTGCATCTTGACGATCTGTTAAAAAAATAAAGTATGTGGGCTACGAAAGGTGTGTCTTTTCATTATTTCCTATGTCGGGCAGTTTTAATCAGGCACCTGTTCTCTGCTTCTCCCTATTTGCAAAGATTTGGAGCGTTCGGCTGATGATTTGAACCCAGAACAATCATCTTCGCACATATTCACGAGCAGAAAGAATAAAGCAGTACTTATTTATTGCATATCTGACTACTAGTATATTACGTGGCTTTCAATTTATTTTGATCGTCTGCATGCATAAGGAGTTACTTATTCAGTGTTATTGCGTAGTTCTTGCCGTCTCTCTTGGTTTTTCACGTGTAATTCGTTCGTTTTGGCACGTATATCCCCCATGCTGGAAAACGCCCACGCCGTGTTCGCGCTAACAGTGTCCGGCAGTGCACATAAATACACGCACGAAGCGGTTTTAACACCGTTTTTCATGCCACGAATTTCAAACAAAAATGCTGTAACTGACCAGTTATTTCGTCTGCGTGACTGAGAAATGTTCCATGGTGCCTTGTACATTCAAATTATTCGTGATATTTGCTCTTTATAATCGAGCGCAGAGAGAAAATGCAGTCGCTTTTTCCCATAGAAATGCATTACCGGAAGTCAATTTCTGACTGGTTGCTGTCTGCTTCAATTTGCAGCAGCACACTAGCGCCAGTTGAACCTCTAGCGTACGTTATAATAACTCTATGGGTTTGATGTCAGGGTGGTGCTTTCTGCAGCTGACAAGTTAAAACGGCTGTGTCCGAAAATCAATTCTCAACACGACAAACAGGACAAATGCGATGTCAAGCATGTTAATAAGTTTGTGAACTGCCTTAGAGGTGTAGTATACGAGATTTTATTCACATGTGGGAAGGTGTACGTAAGTCAGACTGGGCCGGTGTGTCAACATGAAATTGCGAGAGCATGCACTGTCTCTTAAGTCTTCACCGGCGGGACATCTTGCTCTGCACGTACGAGATTGCAAGTGTACTTCCCTATTTCATCGAAAAAAAATTCGAAGGAAGTTCAGTGATTAAAGAACAAGAGAAATTTATGAGGCGCACGTCATAGCAGCTAAAGGGGATACATGCATCAGTGCACCGTCGCTAGCCTTATCGGCGAAAGAATTGCACTACTTACAATATTATGTGTGAGAACTTCGTTTAACTAGATTAATTTTCAGAGTCCTCATCTTCCTCTTTTTTTTTTCTTTCATTCATTTAATTGGAGTAGGCTTTCATTTGATTTTTTAGTGTAAATGTTTAATTTGTATCGTACTTTTTATTTATTTCTTAATTTTGAAGTCAAAAATAATTGTTACTTTCCTTCGTTTTGGTTAGTCTTCTTTTTTATTTCGTATATGTTCTTGCACTTCTGCTTTATCTTCCTTTTATTCTTCGCTAAATATCAGCTGTGAGTCAGCGCCTGTCCGTGTCTGTGTCTTCCACTGGTTCTCGTCTTTGGCGCTACTTTTAATTTCGTAATGTATAACCAACTAGACCGTCACATGATCCGAGGAAACGGTGGACGAGTGAGGAGTGGTTCTTCTCGATGTTATACTCCATTTTATTTCCTGTCTGACCGCAGCCAACCGTAGGATTCGAGAGACCCTATCAAACAGTACCAAAAACTCGTCGTCACAGCGCTCGTTTAATTTCTAGGCTTGCTATACCAATGAAACGAATTGCGCACAAGCGATAAAGCGCCAGATCGCCACCCAATCATTCTGCTTGATTGGTTTGTTGAGAAAAAAACAAACATAAAAAGGCGATGACCACCATGATGATGCAGTTTTGGTTGGCTCCATCCGATGGCATCGTCGGCTTTGGTTGAACTTAAAGTGGAACGGAGTATACGCGTAGTACACGAACTGTGCGGACGCTATGAATCCGACCACAACACAGAATAATAAAACGGCACGAAGTTGTTAATTTGAGGATATCGAAGAGTAGTGTTTTTTTCGTCCTTGAAAGTGGCCCCACATGGGCCAATGAGTTAAAGCAACTCATATTTAAGCAAACCATTGGATTTGCCATGGTCATTGCGCACGCGCCCTTTGCATGACGTCAGGAACACGAGTTTGTGGATATGCTCAACATGGTGAACCTAGGGGGAATTTACAAATTTGAAAATTTTTATAATATTTTTGTATTGAGACATGGCCTAGGGTAGCAAGGAGAAAGGCAGATTTTCTCTGCTTGACAAGGGCGTAACCCGCTTACACTTCCCAGCGGGCTACAACAATAAAACAACATCAGAAAAAAAAATGTCAGAAAAAGTAGTAAAACCACAATCCGTAACACAAACGCAACAACAAACTATGTACAATGGCCACTTTAACAAAAAAAAATATTGCATGGGATTACAGAAACAATAAAGCATGGGGTAAATCTTTGCAATCGAGATGACGGCGAGTAAATGAGATGTTAAAATATATATTCCATGGGGCATTACAAAGATATCCTTTAATGCTGCTTTTAAAGCTGTGCCCTGAGCCACAGTCCTGCATATTTTCGGTCCTTCGTCTAAGCTTAATCTAGACGCAGCCCACTTCACGAGGTAATGGGACCAATCAGAAGCTTCAATAAGCGAAAGTGACTAAGCCTTTTCTGTTTATGATTGGTTCAGCGATGGTAGGACATGTGCATAAACATAACAAACACCGTGATGGTGAGCTTTTGACGCTGCCAGATTGGTCCCATCAGCTCGTAGCGTCGGCTCTGTCTGGACTTCAGGTGAAACTAAGTATAAACGGCTGGATGTTTGTTTAGAAAATCAGGTATGAAGCATACCAAGGTACGTTGCGTTTTTTGTCATTAACCGAGGTGTTATATAAGAGCTAGGACAAAAATTGTATTGTGTACTACTTGGAATGAATGGGTCAAAGAATGCGGACAATTCACGTTTTATCTTATTATAGATATTAACGGAAAGCTTCAATTGGAATAGTTAGTAATGCTAAAAAAAAACAACGTATGCGCTGAGCATTTTCAATACAGCGCACTACCGCTTTTTGTTTTTAGAAAATAAACAATCTTTCTATGCTGGTCTTAATTGTTGTACCCCAAACACGCAGGCAGTGGTGAAGATAGAAATGCTTTAAAACAAGAGTCGCCACATCGCGGTCCGTGGGCTAGATCTTGCCTGCGGAGGTCTTTCGACTGACCCTCGGCAGGCCGCGGTCCTCCCAATGAGGCCCGGACCGCGGCTCGCTTCCAGCAGCCCCTCTGCAGCCGGTGCAAAAATAAGGGCGCTGAAAAGAACCCGCACCAACCACGTAAACTTGGATGCCAGAAAACACGGCTGGGAAGAGATACGTAAAAAACTATTTCGGGATACAATTACTGAGATACTAGTATTTAAGTGCCAAGATATATATATACCGATATACATTTGCCTTCTATATAACTAGGTAACCCTAAAATGCTTCAGCAAAAAAAAAAAAAAAAGAAAAAGGCTGCCAAAGAAGTATTTTAGAATACAAAAACAGATAGATACATTAATAAATTTTCCCCTCTCTGGTAGGTACAGATGGTGCTGTTCGTGCTGAATGCAAATGGCAAGGCCTGTAGTCCTCAAGTTTATGTCAGTATGTGCTCCTCTTCTTACCTAAAACGTTTCATCCATCCACATCTGCCATACGCAAAGACGAAAAAAAAAGAAGAAAAATACATTGTCGCCTACATTGACATATATATGTAAAGGAAAAAAAAACAAACTTTCAATGCTTGAGAAAAGGCGCCTGCCCAATTAGAGCTTTGTTTTGCCGTGAAGGTGCGTCTCAATTTGAGACACATCTTCAGTGCAAACCAGAGTTTTGATAGGAGCTTATCTTGTTGTCTTTGCAAGTGACGGTTAATCGAATCACTTTTGTTGTGTTTGCCTTTTTATAATATTTTTCTTAATGATGGTGACTATGATATATGCCAGACAACTCCCTCCTGTAGATGGGGTATCCAAGTTTACGTGTGAGGCGTATCCAAGTATTTAGATATCTAAGTTTACGTGTGAGGCGGGCGCATATTACAAATTGTGGGACCCCTTGCACGAAAAAGGTGGCTTTCAGCTTATTATATGAAACCGACAGTTAATTTTCGTAAACAAATGTAATGAGATTTCCGAGCCTGGCAGAATATCGCAATACAAGTGATACAACGTAAATGTATTTTACTACTGATATTATCGCAAAGGAGTTGGTGAGCTGGACAGAATAAACGATAATCCATGGAGAAGTAGAACAAGAGGTACAAAGGACAAAAACAAATCTCCAAAGACAGCTTTGCGACTGTTTCGCGACCAAGGAAATTCGCCTTTTCCAGGGGGGCTATGTTCGACAAGTGTTTTGTTCCTCCTAAAATGTATGGAAGGGACGTAGGTGACGATATCGCGTCTGATTGGCTAGAGGCTTAAATGACGAAAGAAGGAACTTTCGCCATTTGAGCCTCCAACCATTCAGACGCGATGTCGTCACTTTCGTCACTTCCGTTTCTTTTTACTAGAAACGAAACATTCGTCGGATATAGCCACCCCGGTATATAAAAATGGAGAAGGCCCTGATTCGGTACCATGAGCAGGCGGATTTTTCTTTTTTTTTTTTTCAGTCGCGCACCAGTCACCTAGCTGTGTGCGGAGATTTGTGTTAGTCCTTTGTCCCTTTTTTTCCCATTCTCCAGAGATTATTATCGTGAACTTCACCACTGAAACAAACTACATTTTTCGCAAATATCTCGATACAGATATACAGATACCCGAAAGTATCTTTAAAACACTGTAGCCATACATTTGCATTGCGATACTTCCTAGCCTTGCCAGAAACAACTGATGAGAGAAAACTGTCTATGGTAAAAAGCGACTTTTTTCATATTATTTACTGGACATTTTTCTCACCAAAATCACCGTTCTTAATCCCTGTTTCATATTTGTGTAACTTGGTACGTTAATATCCTTCTTCAATATACTGTGCTTTGTGTGCTGTGTTGTTTCTATTGAGTATTGTACTCATTAGTTATAGTATTGCCCTTATTTTCTGAGTCCATACCCTGTTGGGTCAGGCCAAAGTTCCGATGTGTTTTGATTTATATCTGGTGAATTTTCTGGGTAGACATTCTCTGTAATGTCAACGTTTTTAGCTTAAGGGGATACTGAACCGAAATTTGAAGTTCGCAATACAAGGTTGGAGGGATAGGCGGGACGCTGCAAACATAGAAAACCATCAGTCATAAAGCGATATCTTTAACGGATGACCTCATTTTTGGACAAGTGCGTGATTGAGCAAGGCCGACGAGCCCCTCGAGACAAGTAACGTCGCGATTCTCATTTCATTTCCTCTTCACTACGTTCCCTCGAGCAGGTGAACCGAAGCGATGAGAAAATCAAGGCCGCTTCTCCTCATTCTCATATGTTTCAGGAGTATCGTGACGTCACGTTCCTCGCTTGATCGCGAACTTTGTTTTTCCGAAAATGCGGCCTTCCTTTTGACATACCGATACATAAGTGATGTTTTGAAGTTCGTAGCATCCCGCTCAACGCTTCTGCGGCCTTATTTCGCGAAAGCCAGATTTCGGTTGAGCAGCATTCCTTTAATACTAGATTTAAATATTAAGTATATGTATTATCCACCTTACATTCTTTTCGTTATATTGTTACTTTAACTTTAAATTTTGAATTTATTAATTGCTTACTTCAGAATATTTGTTTAGATCTTTCTTGTTTATATTTACTTATCTCTTTTCCGGCCCTCGAGTCAGCGACAGATCCCTGATCCAGCCCATTGGCGAAAATGTTTAGAGAATCCAGCTATAGAGAATATGACTGACGCTCTAACCACATTGGAACCAGCAAACATAAATAATTTGTATAAATACGAATAGGTCTAGATATGCTGGAGTCAATTTTATTTCTATCGTGGGCCCAAATTAAGTTTTTGTGGAAAAGAATTCCTAAAAATGTATAATGCCCACACACAAAAAGTCTGAAACTCTTACTTTTAATTTGACGTTTTTGCGCTGTTTTCCTGATGTATACTGCGCTGCAAAGTTTCACTTAACAAATAGAGACGTAAACTACGAGATGGTATAAAAGAGTTAAGAACATGACATACGAATGCACAGACTAACAACTGTTTATTTTCGTTTCTTCTTCTTCCTTCTTTATACCTTTCTTTTGAAGGATGAAGATTGCATGATAATTTACGGAATTGAAAATTAATGTCTTTGCGGCCAATTTTAGACAAAGTGGGACTTTCTTTAACTTTCTTTGCGACCGAGTTGAGGCCAAATTTTCACCTCAACTCGGTCGCAAAAAAAGTTAAAGAAAGCAAGGAACTAAGTCTGCATCCATTCTTTGCGGTAAAGACGCACAAGGAGGACATCCCATTCAGAGTGATAGTGGAGGAGAAAGGAACTTGGCAGCATTTGGTTGGAAGGGAACTGCAGAAACACCTCTTACTTCTACAAGTAGACAATCCGTCCTTTGTACGCAACTCATAAGAGTTGATCCGATTTTTGGGAGGAACACAGCCCATCACCGCATTTTCAGTGGACGTAAGGACATGTAGTACAACATCCCACAGGAAGGAGCACTAGAGACAGTGGACGAATGCATCGACGCATACGGCGCAGTAAAATTTTAAGATCAGAGTGGGATTAGCACAAAGGATTTCATAGGTCTCATACGAACCTATTTATGCTCCCTACGCGTCATGCTAGAAGGGAAAGTATACTCAGAGAAAGAAGGCATATGCATAGGTTCATGCATAGCACCAGCATTATGCGACATATACCTCGCACTAGGCAATTGGACATTACATCAGTTTTTCGAGGAGATTGGAGTAGTGAGGTGTTTCAGATACGTAGATGATTTTTTGGTATGCTTTCCGATGAAGAAATTGACGAAGGAGATGGACAGAAAAATCATAGAGAAGTTTAAGCAAGTACAAAGAGGACCGGAATTCACATTCGAATTGCCAGATAGAGAAAACCTACAGTTTTTAGATATCAACATGACATTCGGAGAAAGACACACGTGCTGGATGTATAAGACGAGAGGGGAAAAGGAAATGCTCCCGTACGACTCAGGACACTCAAAGTTAGTAAAGAGGAGCGTCGCCTCAGGATGTGTCTGGCAAGCCATAAGAAAATCGTGTTTCCACAGAGTGTCGGAGGGCCTACAAATACAGGTAAGACGACTACAAGAAAGTGGTTATCCAGAGCCGCTAATGGTGGCCATAGCAGAAAAATGCATAAGCACACTCACAGGCAAAGGTAAAACCAAAGAGAAGACTACTGACAAAAAAAACAAACAGTGGTTGTGCTGCCATATATCCACAACTTTTCCCATAGGATGAAAACGATAGCAGAAAAACATGAAATAAGATTGGCTTTATCCGTCCCTTTTAAACTAAAAGGCTTATGCAAGAAGTGAACGAACCGGAAAACAACGCAAGAGGCCAAGCATCGCGTAATGTGAAAATCAAACACAATTAAGCTCGTTGACTGCACTGAAGGAGTTGTATACAAGATACCACTAACGTGTGGAAAATCATAGATAGGAAAAACGGGTAGATGTATCAATGAGAGACTAAGGGAGCACAAATGCGCCTGCGGGCAGCTGCAGGCATCTGGTAACCTCGCAGCACACTGTGCAAGATGCAGCTGCGAAGCTCTCCTTGGAACCACAACCATCTGAGATAGATAACAAGACAGGACCAAGCGCAAAATTATGGAAGCCTTTCACATGGCTTCCGGAAGTTATGGCACGTGCGTAAGTGAACCCTCAATAGCTTTAAAACAAAAAGGAATAGAACTGCTTAAAAAGCTCCCGCAGCACAACAGGGCAAATAGCAGCTGCAGGGTGGCAAGAGAATTACACAAACAGCCCAAACATCATTTGTCTAGATATGAAAGAAAAGACATTAATCGTCCTTGTCCTTTCCACGACTTCTCAGGAACATACGCGTCATCCAAACTTCAGTCCCACCCTGTCTTCAATTACCCGCAAATACATTAATTTTAAATTCCGTAAATTATCAAGCAATCTTCATCCTACAAAAGAAACGTGTAAAGAAGGAAGAAGAAACGAAAACTAAACAGTTGTTAGTCTGCGCATTCACAAGTACGTAATGTTCTTAACTGTCTTCCATATCATCTCGTAGTTTACGTCTTAATGTGTTAAGTGTAACTTTGCAGCGCAGTATACATTAGAAAAACAAACCAACAAGTCCAAATTTAAGCATTGCGCTCTTTTTATACTTCCCTGATTCGTTTCACAATGCCTCTTGCTTCGGTGTGCCAAATTAGAAATAACCGTTCGAATACCATTAGCCTCTAAGAACTTTGGATGGCTTTAGTCCAAATATTACCCCTAATGTTGACACAGCCTTTTTGTGCAACGGCGCTATCGCCTTTTCGACTATTTGAAGGCTAGCGCTTGCGGCGAGCAACGTTCTTTTCGGTAATACTGCAAACAACCGCAAAACAAACTTTAGCATTATGACCTGCACAGGTGCGTAAACGGTGTGCAAGAAGTATGTCCAGCACACTTTTTTAACAGGTTCGGCGTTATTATAGGGGATTCCTTCTCTAGGTGATCAGGTTAGCTCCAGCGGTGATTTAACCGTAGGTTTATATTTTATTTTCAAAATCACTCATATTCTCGTTTACTCAGCTACATATGTTTCTTATGTTTAACAATCGTCGTCCTTTCTTGTTTTTGATTGCACCCGAATTTTACACCTCTAGAAATAGTTTCAACTTACGTCTGTTTTTTTTTTTGCGCGTATATTATAATTTATGGGATTCCGAGCAACCGAAAAATTAACGAGATAAGTTGTTGCGTACGAATATGTCGAAACATTGTATAAACCTTTTCAGAAGCTCTTTAAAAGATGTACTGATCTTTCATCATCCATTGTGCTTACGGAGTTTGCGAAGGAATACTTTAAAACAGCGGTATTTCGGTGACTGGGTGTGCCTACGCACCGCAGCCTAGCAGCACATGAGGTAATATCTCGCAACGAATATTCAGAAAAAAAAAAAAAAAAAAACAGACTTTAGGTTCAATGCACGATGTAGGTCAAAAATATAAAAAAAAGGGGAGGGTTGTAAATGTTTCGAGGCTAGGCGGCGCACGCTACCACCTGACAATAACGGTTAGGCCATCAGCCTTCATTCGATTCTTGAGAAATCTAGCTAGCACTGTACGACTACCTGCGATAAATATTTCATCCAGATCAAAAGGGGAAAGATCGGCGATCAAGCTGATCGAACCATGAGATCCCCGAGTTCTGCGTCGCTACCTTTCGCCACACGTGCGCTGATAGAATTGACCCTGCCTGAACTCCCTGTTCCTCGCATTGGCTGCAATATGTTCAAAATTCACTCCTTTTGGATTCGACTTTAACTGGCGTTGTAGCGGCCATACCGGCAGTCAGTGCAAATAGAGCCGGGTGTAGCCGAGCGTCTCCTGTGCAACACGTCGTAATTTTGTCTTGTTTTCGGCTGCAACAACTATACGGGCGGGAAAGGTGGGTAACACGTTCTAGAAGGCCACCGAAATGTTTAAGAAAATTGTTAGCGTGAAAGGCAGACGACATGTAGAGGTCTGAAGAGGAAAAGCAACTAGGCCAGGAATGAACAAACCGCGTCTCGCGAGCATCATGCGGCTCTTCGGACACACGTGTGGCTCACGGATCCTTTGCAAATCTACGAACATGGCAGGATCAGAGGGAAATATATACTTATATAAAAAAGGCAGCTTGCGGTTTGTCAGTATTGTGACCGAACATAGAAACACCCCGAGCAGTAGTTTTACGAATTGAATTGGACGTGGTCATCATCTGAGAAGACTTTTTTTTTTTTCTTGTTTTGTGTTGAAGCGCAACACCTCCTTTTTATTGGGGCTCCTCACTTTAAATTATTCCTTCTTGTAGTTCTTTGAATACGTCTATCTGGCGACCCCTGAAGTAGGCCATCAACTTATATTCTCATCAAAAAGGCTTCCTGATATGCCGATTGATGGCGCCGAACGTTAGCGGATCAACCCCATTGTCCAACTGCTATAATGATATCAGACTCCATTTGGTGGCGTATCTGTCCATCTCTTCTAACACTCGGACTACAAGCCCATTAGAAAGCGTGTGGTACCGCTTGTCTTCCTCACTAGGTGTAATGATGCAGGACAGGTTGTGCGCCGAGGAAGTGAGGGGGAGGAGGAGATGATAGCGCACGGGGACGTCAGAAAGCCGAGGTCTGGTTCGAATGAATAGTGGGTAGACATAAGGCTGGATGCCTTTGTCTTCATTGCACTCCGTCGAACGCGTTCGAATCCGAGAGCCAAACGCCGGACGCCGGCGTTTCGCGTCCTAGTGCGTTCGACGAGTCCAGTGGACACAAAGACAGCTAGCGTTATGTCTACCCACTAATCATTCAAACCAGATCTCGAAGTTCTGACCTCACCACGAGCTCTCGTCTCCTGTTCTTCTCTCATTTTTTCGGCGAATACCATCTAGAAACATATGCCTGCCTTCTTGCCCCCTTCCCCCTCCCCTCTTTTCGACGTCATGACTAGTAGATCCGAGTAGCGGTGCCTAATAGAGCGTTTCAACTTGCAGATTAGAGGGCGGAAAGTGGATTTCGGAGCCGGGCGGCGAAATCGACTTGTCGCTGGCGGACAATCTGAGCCAGTCTGGGACCCATATCCAGATTTTCCGCTCAGCGACGATCGGTTTTCCGCCACCCGGCTCCAAAATTTCGCTTTCCGCCTGCCTACGCCCGACCACGAATTCGCAAATGAAAAACGCGACGTAACGTCCATCAGCAGCATCGTCGCCCGCGCGTCTCGCAGCGTCTCACAACACTATCACCTAGAAGACAAGGCTTGCGCGTGACGTCATCGTTAGTGGACCCGCGCGGCTCAAGTGGCAACACGCCGAAGCCCGACGAGGGCTGCCGCAAAGCGGCACACGCGCCCGTCTTGGCGTCGCCGCGTGCTCGCGTCGCGCTCGTTGCGAGACACTGCGAGTCGCACCGGCGGCGATGCGCGAACACACTAATGATGGCGTCATGTACGGGCCTTCTCTTCTAGGTGGTAGGGGGTTTACTTTGGGGAGTTGCAACTGCGCGGAGTTACGCTCGATCGCCGAAGTGGACTTGCCATCTGGGCTTTGGGGTCGAGCGCTAGCCAGGGACACTGCAATCCGTTTCGCGTAAAGTAGGACCCTGGACAACGGTACGATTCGACGTTACTATAACAACCCCGTTGGGAAACTGCCATAGAGCCTTCTTCGAAAACTTTTAGCTTTCGACTTTGGTGAAGAAGGAATACCAGCGAAGCTGTACTATGGTGGGAATGAAATAATGGCCGGCCGCAAGTCAGCAAGCCAGAGTGGAAAGGCTCGAAAGGTTGCGCCATTTATGAGCGATGGTGGCAAGCAGACAACCGACGAACACAACTCTGGACAGCTACCGCCATCTATGAGCGACGGCGGCAAGCTGAGTTTTGTGTCGACATTTCTTTGCGGGGGACACGATCCTGGGTCCTCAACAGCTCCGCGGTGAAAAGTGGAGTCAATCTGTACTCGAGAATCGAACTAAGGTCAATCGCAATGCCGCCATTTCTACTGCAGCGGCCACTACGGGAACTGCTCGTGTGCAGGTATCGGTTCAGGTCGAGTCGCGCAAGGGCCGGTGGCGCCATCTCGCAGTGAATTTTCGCAGCAGCTATATAAATGAGCCTTCGTGTCTTGATTAGTAGCTAAAGAATGGCGCTGTCATCGTATTTAGTTTGGACTCGGTGGACGCGAGTGGTTCGGTTTTCAAGGGTGAGTTTCCCAGCTGAGTGTTTTATTAACGTTGGTACGATTCGACGAAGGTGATCAATGAGTGTAAAACATGTTTCGTCATGAAACTCGTCGTTGGTGTTCATTGCAATCACCTAATGGACCAATGACAAAAAAATAAAAAAAATAAAAGAAGCGCACGAGCGCGGGAACCCGTTCATTTACTGCGCGTAGTTTTGTTTTAGCCGCTGACAGCGAACACGCGAAGATGACGGGACCCACGACGATACATCTTAAGCGCTGCTTGATCGCTTGCCTCACATTCTGGCTTTGGCTGCGGTCCAGCGTAATGGGAAATGGAGCACTGTCACGTTGGCACCCCGCTCACCCCGCCCCTCCCACCTCTCCCTGCGTGGTTGGAGTGGTGCTCCGACGCAAGTGCCATGGCAAGAAAGGAAAAAAGAAAGTGGTGTTCATTGGACAACCGAGATTGCTACGCGAGTCTACATTACGATGCAGACTCGCGTAATGTTTTCTCATGCTGGGCCGATAGCTGGAAGCCTGGGCAATCTTCAAAGATGTTCGGAACAACCACAATGCCTCGAGATATTCCCTGGTGGACGCAAGGTGAGCTTGTTGCGGAGGAGCGAGTCCTGCGAGATTCTTTGCTCGCAAACCTCTCCTCCGGCCGTTCCATGATCGCCAAAAAGACTTATGTAGAAAAAGAAAAGAAAAGGCTCGCGGCTGTTTTGGTTGCGCGATGAAGCCAGGTTCAGAGTCGAAAATCGCCATGAACGGGCTCTCTTTGCTAGCCGCCCAGACAGCAAAAATGCGCTCGTTTGCCCGAATTATTGTCGTTGTTTCTCCCGACAACACACATTACTTTTTCAAAGAAGCTGCGGGTATCAATCCGAGTGTTCCTCTTTAAAAAACATGGAAAAATGTAAACAAATGCGTGCCTTTTTGTTTTCATATCAACTGCTCGTCCAATCGTTTTGGCAAAAAATATAGGCAAGTCAGAAAAAAGTCTCAAGAAAGTTTTTGACTAAAAAATACAATTTTCTTTGCGAGACTATGTGAGACTATGCGAGGCTATGCAGGCGAAACTCGATGCTCAGTGTTCCCTCAAAGGTTGCGTTACTGAATGATAGTTAAGGGGGGTTCTTTTGATCTCGTCGCTTTCTTGGGGCTTCAAATTAAATTCTTTCTTTTAGCGATGGCTGTATTCCAATTCTTAACCAAATGGATCCGAGTTACTCCGGCGGATCGTATCACGTGACAGCACAGAATGAGAAACGCTGGACGCGGGTAGGTTTTAGAACCCCAAGGGTACAAAACCCTTACCCTGCAGTAAGATCGAGTAAATTTTGGAACACGACCGATGTTTGTGTTCGTCTAATTTACCCAGCTTTCCGTTCTCACAAGTTTTTCGTTTCTTTGGAGTGTTCCTCGGACGCCATCTCGCCATGGCTTTGCTATCGACAGGGTTTCGGCGTCCGCTCTTTCGACGCCATGAGATCGTTTGCAACAATTGCAATTGTTAGTGATTTGTTTTGACGTCAACGGCTCGGCCCCAAGGAGTCACCGACGCAACGGCGCTTGCGCGCGGAAATTGCGCTGGACGGAAATGGTTTGACCTAGAGTCACTGAATTCGGTGATATTGAGTTGCGAACATTTTGGGGACTAACTGTTCTTGTCAAGACGACTCACGAAAACTCCTTAACTACTTCCACTGTTTGATGATGATCGGGACGGCCTTGCTAGAAGTCGCGTCTTAAAAAACTTTGGATGAACGAAAGCACTGCCAGAGTCAGCGCACGAGCTGAGCGCAACGTTGACTGAACGGTACTTTGATTGCGTCTGAACGCGTTCGCGCGCCCTAAGGCCCCTACGCACAGTTGCGTTTGAGAGCATTGGAGTGCAGAGCCCTATGTACTGGGAGAGCCTGGCCGATCGGCGGAGCCTGTCGTTTGCTAGAACAAGTGGATCTTACGTTAACAGAAAATGGAGGATTTTGCTTTTAGCCACTCCACTCGGTGTGCGCAAATCCAAATGTGCAATTAGTAGTTTTATAAATAAAATTTTTTGTACTCTGAGATTTGGTAAGGCCTTCATCTGGTCACAATATTCAAGCACTTACCATTTTTTTATTGATTTCAAAAAAAGAAAAAAACAGAAAAAGTTACTAAAAACTTTTATTTTTTTGTTGCTGTTGTTCTAAACAAAATATTGTTTTCTCAAACAAAAAGGAAATCTGGCAATAGAGCGCACAGGTTCGCAGAGCTTCTCCCAGATGGCGCTCGTCGCGGCACTGAATTCTAATGGTGGTCATCTTGGAATATTAAAAGTATTCAATACTAACTTTTCACAATTTTAAGATACCGTAGCAGATAAGTAAGTTTGAGCTGCCGAGTATACGTGTGCTGCACAAGAAAAACAAACACGTACATTAAGGAGAAACAATTTTATGACAACAGGGGGTCACCGCATACGTGGGTGCCTAATCCACAGTGGGTTAGAAATTTGATAACACAAAATGGCGGATGCAAGGTGTCACCTCCTGGTTTCCTGACTTCCAGCTGTGACGGAGATGACCCAGAATATCTCTGCTTGTTATGTCGCGTGACAATCTATTCTTTGAGTTAGATTCCACGCTTCATACAAAGTACAGATGTGCCTGTGACTCGCTCTTGTTTCTCCAGGAACGCTGTGAAACCCTCTCAAGCGTAACTGTGCGCATTGTAAACTAAAATACGATATCTATACCCTTGAGATACTGATGCTGGATTTGCAACAGCGGTGCCCACGAAGGCCTACTGCTGCGCACACTCACGATTGGAAGGGCCAGGCATTACTTCCGAGATTCTTGGCAGGCCAAGCTCTCTTCCGGTCATTCTACTCGTCGGAAAAGAAACAGAAAAGGTTCAAGTCTGTTTCCTCTGCGCGGAGGAGATCTTCGCGCACTAAGGGTTTCGGGGGCCATGCGGCGGAGCATGAAATGAAGGCGAGTTCTCACGGCGCCTCCGCATTGCAATGTTCACGCTCCACACTCAAGATTCTTGTTCCGAGTGGAAAGTTGAAAGTGCTGGTTCATTATGAGCATCTTTGATGAACAACACACTGCCGAACAGGGGGACGAACGACAAGGTTCAATGAAGTTAAAATGTAGCGCGAGTAAAACACATTATGCAGGCGTTCGTAAAAGGGTGCATCGACGTTTCACCGTCAGAGCAAGGCGTGAAAGCCGCGGGTTGCCTACTCGGGAGGACGGATGTCACCCCTAAAAAGTAAAGAAAACAAAGACAGCCCGGGTGCGCCCACTTCTCCTCTTCCCCACACCCCCGCGCGGCCGTGGAAGGAGGACCACCCTGGGTCCCTCGCGACTCCCTTACACACTCTTAGTGAAAAAAGGTATATTTTTACACCCCTCGTCTCATATACGACATCCGAAAACCTCACGTCGACGTACGACGCACTGACGTCGAACACAGAGCCCCAACATCTACGAGGGGCTGGAAAACGCTGATATATACCTCATTAAACAACTAAAGTACTCATCAAAAACTACAGAAAAAAACAACACTGAAGTTTTACAGCAAGGCCAAGGAAACCCGGATTACTTTTTTCTTTTTGTCAGTAACACGTACGTTATTAGCTTTTTAATAAGTGGTACCACTCGGGTATCAAGCCGCTTGTGAACTCGGTACAGTCAATTCGACGTCAGCGTGCTGTACGGCGAACTGAAGTTTTGGAGTGTAATATATGGGACAAAAGGTGTAAGAATATATCCTTTTTTTTTTTCTGAGAGTGTACGGGTACCGAAATATTTCTCCACCATAATACTGAAGAACGCAAACAAGAACATTTCAAATTGGTTAATGACGTTGGGCTTTCCACATTATCTTTTGGTCTTAAAGCTGCATCACAGACCCTTTCCAACGGAGGGACAGTTCCGTGTTGCCACAAAAGAAGACTCAATTTCCTTTGATCATGTCCACTCAAGTTACCTCGGGTGTTTCACTTAAGCGACTGTTTCGCTGTCTGAGTGAACAATGCACTACTTTTGCGATATGTGAAACTCGCCTCAGATCCGGAATAGCACCGTGCGGGAACATGACGCGCAAAGGAGGATAAATCGTACATGCCACTGGACAAAGCTAAGGCCAGTAACAAACCTCGGCGCTCGAACACTTCACATTATTAAGATATCAGACCAGCGGCAAGGAACGTACAGCAGACATCTCAAGTGATCTTGGTCCCCTTTCATGAAAATGCGAAGTTTCGAATCTCCAGGCTGCCTGATCTGCAGCGCGATATATGCGTCTCAACGATCGCGCAGACGCTCTTGTTGCTGGCTCCATTTATGGTGGATTGTGCAAGTCAGTACCTCCCGAGTCCCTACCTACGTGGTGTTCTGGACAGAACTCTTCAGCTCTAGGGCTGATTTGTGCCGAATATAGTGTGTGAGAAAGTGCTGAAAAAATTCGAGTGTGAATGAGATTTGGGTAATTTATATATCTAGAGGGTTGCCTGAAACGGTCCCTCTCCTTTTAATATTATTTATTTTCCTGCCAAAGTACTAATGATACGACAGAAATGATGATTAAGCAGGCACTAATAATCGGTGGAAACGCGGGGCTTTACCATACTGTACTGCCACACAATACCGCCAACCTGCCGGAAAAGCGAATGCAAAACATGAAAATAAAAATGGAAGCAAACTTGGGCACCGACGACGCAACAGCGGCGGTGGCAAGCAGGTAAGTTTTGCCTTCCTTGTTCCAGTCCACACGTAACCCACTTACAGTACCACGTAACGGTTTACGTCCGACCAGAAAAAATATATATATACCTTCGAATCCGTGTTTTGCTGCGATTTTTCATCAAAGTTTACGAAAAGATGCGTGCTACTGAGTGGGCGCGCCAAAATAATTGCAGTTTTGAAATAAAAGTGAAACCAATATGACAAAAACAGAAACAAATATGTAACAGAGTAAGACAGTGACACTTTTTTTTTTTTTTTCAGAGGGTGCGTTGGCTCGGCGCCTGCAGGAGGTTGGTCGTTCTTGATTTTCGTGTCCTTCCACCTGTTCTTGTGTCGTGTCATGCCTGTGGTATGCTCCGGATTGTGGATTATGCCTTTCGAGTTTGATCAGTTTAATCGTGAGACTCCACACTTTGCACGAGATTTTCGACGAGAAGCTGGCTAATTTTGAGTGGATATTCCCGCTTCCGTTTCTGGGACCTAAGCTTTACGATAAACTCTAGCCTATCTCCTCTGTTTTGAAGCTTCCTGCCTTATCGCTCGCTACGAAAAAAAAAATTATATATTTCTTTCCCAGATTTTTTTTTTACTTCACCCATCAGTTTAGTGTGTGTAATTTTACCATATACGTAATAAAATTCTAGTTCTGTGTGAGTTTGTTCTCGTTGTATTGACCATTTCTTTTTGCCTTTTCGCGTTAAATGGACAATTTTAGGTGGCGCTTCAGCACTCTTGATGTGATAAAGGTGACTGAAACGCTAGCTTTAGAGGTCGAAACCAAAATTGGGATGCTGTCGAGAGTGCTATTACATCAGAGGGCTCTGAGCACTGGTCACACTGCTTATGCATCATACAAACGACGATATGCAGAGACTGCCTGAGGGGTCTTTCTTCCTTATGCTGAGCGCAACTTCGTCCGCTTTGCTATCCTTCAATCGTAGCCAATCAGAACTCGGCGTTCTGACGTCACCATAACCCCTGCAAAGGAAGCAGACGAGATTGCGTTCCGCATAGTACAACGGTCTCGCTACATTGCCTCGCTACATTGGTCACACAAAAACGGTCTGCACACATCTTCGAAGCATACATATGTATGAGGCAAAGATGACTCGATCATGCTTGGATGCGTGCCCACATATATTTCTGTCATCACCTGTGCAGCGAACATGTGATTTGTATGATTGATGAAGAGTGTGACTGCGGATTTAGGCTGTAGGTGTTTTGTCATCGTTGAGCTGTTCCACTGCTTCTCGCCTTATCATGGACTAGCTGGAACGGCTGCAACCGCAAGCCGCTCACATCGATGATTTTACGTTTATTTTTTTTCCTTTTCTGGAAACTTGTTGCACGAGTGCCATACAGTGCCATTCGCGAGTCGTATGCAGTTCAAGTTATGGACGCTTCGGCACTTTAGAAGTGAAATGCGCGCGTGCATAGCTGTCATCCGTGCTCAAAGAACAGTGAACAATTCTCCATTTCACATTTGTTGTACGGCGCTGTCAAGATTACTGGCGCGATCGCTTGCAATTACGCGCTAAATCAAGACACATACATGTACCATCAGTTTTCTTAGCGGTGTGCACAAATATAAAAAGGAGTGCAGGTGCACTTGGGCAGTGTAACGACAGAAAGTTGTCTTCGTGTGTATCATCGCTAGCTCCTTTGCAGGTGCAAAAGAAGTAAAGGTCTTCTTGCCAGTTCAATTTCCAGCGTTATTTTACATGTCGTGCGCTTTTCTCGTTTTTTTAAGCGAATGCATACGTGCTAGTCTGTGAGGAGGCGCACAGGGCTGCTGATGTATGAACATTTTACATATGGCGGACAATCAAGACGCGTCCTTACTCAGAGGTGAGATGAACGGGTACCGCTTCTATTTCGTGTATCGCGCCTTGGAGTTTCACTGCTCGCCGGAGTGCGAGCGGCTCGTCGAAACGCGAGCCATGAATGGCATGAAGAGTGTAACTTAAGAACACTGTTAGATGTTATGAGTTTGATAGGAAAGTCCCCAAGGGTCTAAAAAATTTACAAAAGAAATTGGCTTGCGCCTGGAATGAATTAAAGTTCGTGCCCTCTAGGCGACTGGTGACCGCTGAAGAACTCTATCTGGTCCGAGATTCCCACCTTGGACCTTTTCAGCAATAGGAGAGCGCTTTACCGACCGACATAACCAGGAACTGGCAATGAGCAGAGCAAACGGTTATTAACAGTTGCCAACAGTCATGACCATAGAAACCGCGGGGGGGGGGGGGGGGGGGGGGGAGATACGTCGGTAATGGTTTGATATGCGTTTTAGCGGAAGTCCTTAACGAGATTATCCGGTCTAAACCGGAAGTTCATAAATTTTTTGAGCTCATTAGGTCTAGGGAGCCTTTAAATAGACAAACGTCATTTTATCTTGATATATAACGTCCGGATATTAATTAAACTAGTCATGAGCGTGTGTACGAAACTACACTCCAAATTTAGCCAGAGTCAATGGCCGACATCCTGTCGTTACGCGTGGCGTAACACCAGGCTATGCGAGCACTTCGTGTAGGCGGCGTAGGAATATCTTCTTCGATGAGCGTTTTGTATTTTGTTTCTCCTTACACTCTATTTTAGGTTGTTCTCAGTTCAATCGCGCTTCTTGTCAAAGCAACGAAAAGAAAGAAAGCGCGACTTTTATCGAGATGTCGTTCCAACACGGCCGCGAGCTTGGAGACAGTATCCGTGCGTTCCTCGGATTGGCATATCATTCTTGGCAAAGAGTTACCCCACCATTGCGAAAAGGGTTGCCGAGGCTCTCTATGTTTCTGACGGTATCTGCAACCAAGCACTGCCATAAATAGTTAAGATAATCCGTAATTCTATCGATTACATGCCGTGGGAAATGTGGTCTCCGGACGTGCACGTACCCACTTTTTATTATTCTTTATCTCTGAAACAAAGTTTTGTAACCGGTAACCTCCAGGGGAACCTCATTTTTGTAAAGTGAACGTTAGTCATGCGGCACTTGCGTGACGTCCACCGCCGCACCAACCCACTGCACCATTTACACGGGAATGTCGCCAATCGACTCGGGATTGAGGAGGGTGGGTTCTTGGCTTCTAGGCTTTGGTGAATGTTCACAGATTAACACTTTTACTTTTCTGACGAACTGATACCTTCAAAACGTTAGAATGGGAAGTGATCTCCAGGCCTCGATCCGGAGAGCACTTTGATCACTTACTGCCCTTTGAAACATGAAAAATAGTTTTCTTTGAAACTTGGTGGTTGCTTAATCGTTCAACGAGCCAGTTCTAAAATAAACTTTGTCTGTACGTATTCATGTGGTTGAAGGACATCAATTTTTAGTTATAATGTTAGACAGGATGATGATCATAAACTGTTTTTGCTTTAATGTGTAATGCTCCAGCCCTGACGAGTTGTATCAAAAAACATAAATGTCGAAACGACAAATATGAGGCTCCCCGCTTATGGTTCCCAAGGCGTCTGAAATGTGGGATAACTACTGGGTGATGTCAAGGAGCGGCCAGGCTCTTTAAATCGACCGCAAAATTCGGTTTCTTAACCTATCGCGTTTCGATTTTGTACAGCGTTGGCCACAGGTGGTGCATTTTTTTCTATAAAATTCGCAAACAGCGAGCTTACCCGAGGAAAAAGTAAAAAAAAAAAGAAGAAGGCTTAACTCCTATGGGAAACGCAGCGAAGCCATCGGTCTTCAAATCATTGGGCGCCCTATGGTTTGAATACCGGTGGCTTCGCTCCGTTTCCATAGAAGTTAAGCCTTTTTTTTTTTTTTTTTTTTACTTTTTCCTCAGGTAAGCTCGCTCTTTGCGAATTTTATAGAAAAAATGCACCACCTGTGGCCAACGCTATACAAAATCGGAACGCAATAGGTTAAAAAACAGAGTTTTGCGGTCGATTTAAAGAGCCTGGCCACTCCTTGAATCACCAGACATAAACACCTGGTTGTTATAGGAATATCAGCACGCTTTCAAAAAAGTAAGAAATATAAAGAAGGGGCACACTAATCAAAGAACAATATAAATTGCCGAAAAATATGCAAGCCAGGCAGAGGCCATGACCCGTCGAGCACATTGGCGGATAAATAAACGCACGAGATGCGCGAAATATATTTCGTTCGCCACATGCTTACTAGCAGACGCACTTGCACGTCATATAAATTAGTGTTGAGGACAAAGCTGGAGTCCACGAGATCAATAACATCGATTAGAATCATTACTGTGGGAGGCAGAGGATTAAAAACGATGCTCTACTGTCAACGTAAACATTTGAAGGTAATGTATTGCTTGATCACGGGGAATTGAGCGCAGGGTAGCAGTTAAACGCACAACAAATTGTCTATGCGGCGCAACCGAAACCGAAACCATTTTGCATACGATTAGCATTAAAGGTGAGCTCCATCGTGAATTTAGACATTTAGAGTATTTAAATGTCTTGCAAGGTCATGAAAAGTTGAAGCTAGAAAAACAGTTGTATTTTCAAAATATATTTATGAGAGCTAAACCAAAGCCAACCTGGAACCTGTCAGGTCGCGGCCACATTCGCACGCTGGCAGCTCGATTCTATTTCACACGGTGACAGGACATCATTTGTGTGCAGTCCGACGGTTGTTTCAACCAACCGCACAACAAAAGTCCCCTAAAATCCACGAAGATGTAGTCTGATAAAACAACAGGGGTACACGAATAAAAAAACAAGAAGTTATAGTGCAGCAGTCGGGAGGCACCCCAACGCGGCTCTTTGCCTGATGTTACGTCATTGCAACGTTAGTAAAACACTCAGTTGGGAAACTCACCGTTGAAACCTGGGCCGCTGGCGGCCACCGAGACCGAGCTAAATGCGACAACAGCGCCACTCTTTATCATTTGTCTTTACTGTGGTCACCTTGAGCTTTTAGAAAGCATGTTTTTGCGTAAAAACCAGTGAAAAAAACTCTTTGTAGTAATTTTTATTGCAGTTTAGTACAAAATGAAGGGCTTGTGATGTTCTCTAGTCTTTAGTTTGCAAGGTTTTGCGGCACATTTACTATAGGGAGTATTCACTGGCGGCCATAGCTGTGTGCGCGAATGCTGAGCGCGTGCTGATGCGAGCTTCCACAGTTCTTTTGCAGCATGCATTCCGCACCATCAAGAGTGCCGGTCTTAGCAGCCTATTGATGTGAGCTCGTTCTGAGCATGCGCTCTAAACAGCACCCACAAATATGGCGTCCAATGAATACTACCTATTGTTTTTATACAACCATGCCTCAGCGGTGATTTCAAGTAGCGCGTCCCGACCTAGGAGCATTTAACTTCGGTAGTAATCCGCGGCGCGTCCGCTTGGGAAACTGGGGTGCGCCCCTGAAATCTCCTCCACCGTATCTGTTTCGGCGCCAAAATGGCCGATTAAAGCCAAAATAGAGGTCACGTGCAGTTCCCTGGGTGGCCGCTGCGGGAGAAGTGGCGGCGTTGTGATCGTCATTAGCTCGGTTCTCGAGTACGGATCGGTGCCACTTTTTCAGAGCACTCTCTACGGCAGATTCCCAACTGAGTGGTTCCAGTAACGTTGCGTCAGAGCGTCCGTGGTTGCCAATGTTGCCAATAAAATTGCCGTTTTTTGAGGACGCGTTTTGGGAAGAGTTTAAAATCTAATTTCTCGCGTGGAGAAGGATGAAAAATTTTGATATTGCGCAGACGGTGTTCCTAAACAGAATAGACCGATCTCACTGGCCAGTTTGACTACGCCACCGGTGCCGCAATGCATCGAGGAAGCTTTAGTCTTTCTGCACGTGCGACAACCTCGCTGGAGCTCTGCGCGTGCGGAGCACGAGGTGGCACGAGCCGTCTTGTGCACTGCTGCCTGCCGCCTGCGAGCTAAAGTTATGGCGGCGTCACGCATGCGGCGAACGCTTGGTGAGATCGGTCAATTCAAACATTTAATTATTTCCTTAAAGAGCGAAATTGACCGGACAATCCCTTTAAGGCGGAGATTTACGAACGAATAGATTTTCTTGTATAGCACGTCAAGTACACCTAAAGTGTACCTCTTAGCATACATTAAATTTACCAGAAGTGTTCTTTTAGTATACTGCATACTAAATACGTGTATGTGGTGTACAAAACGTATCCTAATTATATGCTTCTAGAAAACTATGACAATATTGCTAGTGTATTTATTTGCTTCATAAAAGTGTGAAAACGTGTTTTAGGTTGTGCACTAAGCACGCAACAAGTATACTTTAGTGTATGACATTTTGCCGAGGGCCATTTTTTATGGAGGAGACTTGAGGGTTGACGGGCATATGAGGTAAAATGGGCATCCGAGGTATCTGAGGCATCTGAGGCATCTGAGGCATCTGAGGTATCTGAGGCATCTGAGCATCTGAGGTATCTGAGGCATCTGAGGTGTCTGAGGTGTCTGTGGCATCTGAAGCTTCAGCACTACGTAGGGGCTCTGAGGTATGACAGGACTCTGAGGTTTGACGGTCCCCTGAGGTATATCGGGCCTCTGAGTTGTAGTGGGCTTCTCAGGTGCGACGGGCTTGTGAGGTATCTGAGGCATCTGAGGCATCTGAGGCATCTGAGGTATCTGAGGTATCTAAGGTATCTGAGGTATCTGAGGTGCCTGAGGTGTCTGTGGCGTCTGAGTCTTCTACGCTATGTAGGGTCTCTGAGTTATGAAAGGACACTCAGGTTTGACGGTCCCCTGAGGTATATCGGGCCTCTGAGTTGTAGTGGGCTTCTCAGGTGCGACGGGCTTCTGAGGTATCTGAGGCATCTGAGGCATCTGAGGTATCTGAGGTGTGTGAGGGGTCTGTGGCGTCTGAGTCTTCTGCGCTACGCAGGGTCCTTGAGTTATGACAGGACTCTGAGGTTTGACGGTCCCCTGAGGTATATCGGGCCTCTGAGGTGTAGCGGGCTCCTCAGGTGCGACGGGCTTCTGAGGTATCTGAGGCATCTGAGGTATCTGAGGTGTGTGAGGGGTCTGTGGCGTCTGAGTCTTCTGCGCTACGCAGGGTCCTTGAGTTATGACAGGACTCTGAGGTTTGACGGTCCCCTGAGGTATATCGGGCCTCTGAGTAGTAGCGGGCTCCTCAGGTGCGACGGGGTTCTGAGGTATCTGAGGTATCTGAGGCATCTGAGGCATCTGAGGTGTGTGAGGTGTCTGTGGCGTCTGAGTCTTCTGCGCTACGCAGGGTCCTTGAGTTATGACAGGACTCTGAGGTTTGACGGTCCCCTGAGGTATATCGGGCCTCTGAGGAGTAGCGGGCTCCTCAGGTGCGACGGGCTTCTGAGGTATCTGAGGCATCTGAGGTGTGTGAGGTGTCTGTGGCGTCTGAGTCTTCTGCGCTACGCAGGGTCCTTGAGTAATGACAGGACTCTGAGGTTTGACGGTCCCCTGAGGTATATCGGGCCTCTGAGGAGTAGCGGGCTCCTCAGGTGCGACGGGCTTCTGAGGTATCTGAGGCATCTGAGGCGTGTGAGGTGTCTGTGGCGTCTGAGTCTTCTGCGCTACGCAGGGTCCTTGAGTAATGACAGGACTCTGAGGTTTGACGGTCCCCTGAGGTATATCGGGCCTCTGAGGAGTAGCGGGCTCCTCAGGTGCGACGGGCTTCTGAGGTATCTGAGGCATCTGAGGTGTGTGAGGTGTCTGTGGCGTCTGAGTCTTCTGCGCTACGCAGGGTCCTTGAGTTATGACAGGACTCTGAGGTTTGACGGTCCCCTGAGGTATATCGGGCCTCTGAGTTGTAGCGGGCTCCTCAGGTGCGACGGGCTCCTGAGGTTTGACGGCCGTTTGGAAGTATTCCATGCCATAACAAAGCCCACTTCTGCAGAGGCCGACCTTACCGTCTTGAAGCTGGAAAAACAAAAACACCTTTATGTGAGCCTTTTTCTTTATGCAACAATGCAACAATTTTATGATTAAAACAATTTGCATCTCGTCATTTGTACGTTGTTTATCGTGTCCCGGTGGATAGAGAAAACACCTGCTTCATTAAAAATGTCGCGATTGCGCTGCATAATCGCAAAGCAAAAGTCGAACCACCTGCAGCCCAAAGTGGCAGCCGAAGGAACTACGGCGAAAGGATTACGCGACCTCGCTCGGCTCTAAGCTGCAGCATAACGCCCGCTAATGTCAGCAGAGTGAGGGAGAGGAAGCGTCCTCCGAGATAGCACACGGGAAGCTACACGGCGCCCCGAACGACGTCACTAGGAAGGGGATCAGGTGTGACCCTGAAGGCTGGGAGTGAGTTGGGTGCCCGAAATGACAATAGTTATCTTTTTTTTTACACAACAACTAGGACACGCAGGTGAAATCGGTTTTCTGTTCTTTACTTCAGAAGTGTCAGAGGGCAACTTCCACAAATCTTTGACCGAAGTCCGCAAATCGTTGCACCCCCCCCCCCCCTTTAATGGCATATACCAAATTGCACGTATATAAATTTAAGTAACTTTTAACGCAAAGCCTCGTTCACACACCTGTCTTTGTTTACGACCGAATTCTTATGATCTTACGACGAGAGAACACACTAAAACGCTGGCGTCAGATACATGTTGGCCCAGGAACTGCATTTCAATAGAGCTAAGGTTTTGTTTTTAATATTTGAGAGATTAAGTGTACGTACTATTTATGTGGAATAGTCGTTTATTAAAATCTCAAACGTCTTTCAAACAAACAAAAAGAAAAACGGAGCGTAAAAAATATCGGAATCGGATGTTTTTAGCAGTTACTCTATAGATGGTGCGAGTTTGTTGTCCAGCGGTGAGACATCACAACAGGCTCTAACGCACTCAGTAGTAACCCGACCGGAGTGTGTGAATCAGCCTTAAGAATAAGACGCTACATTAATATCACTAATTAGATAACTAGAATAGCAAAGGCTTGCTATTTTTTACGCAAATTAGAAGGCCAATAGAAAAAAAAATCGGAAACTGGTATTTTTATTTCGGAACACCAGGCATCAAATTCTGCAGGCTGACTTATATTTGATATAAGTAATATTTTTTACTCGAAACAGATTTTTTTTAAAGCGTATTTACTGCTACGTGAATGCCCTTTTCGCTATATATTTCTTGAGCTCGGCGGATACTCGAGGGGCGACCAACCGCCACAGTTTGGTGAGTAATTAACTCAGCTCTTTAATTAACATTTTAATTAGGGCAAATAAACTTATGATTCCAATTAGAAACTTACTGAGCGTTATCGAAAACCACTAAATCATCTCTTTTTAGAACGACTTGAAGCTCGGGGGAAACTCGGGGGCGTGCCCAAGTTACCTCTCGTGAAGCAGGCGCAAAGCTAGCAGTGGCGGAACGCAGTAACGATCTAATCAGTCGCGTTCCGTCAATGCTGGCTTTGCGCCTGCTGCACGAGGGGTAACACTCCTTTCTGTGTGTTTTTTTCAGATTGCTTTGAACATATGTTATATGGACTTATACATATAGTGTCCTGGTATTCTGAACCTAATGTGCCATTTTATTTTTATTTAGAATACGACTGGCTCCCCTCAGGGAGTTATAGTAGGAATGGGTTCAACAAAAATGTAAGAAAACGCTAGTCAACCCCAAGGAAAATCTATAAAAATGCTTATCAACAGCGTAACGAACTGATCAAAAGGTGGTCAAGTAATAATATTGTTTTAAAAATCATTCTAATCCTGAATCGCCTGGAGCAAAAAAGAATATCAAAAGCATTTTTTTAGCCTGTGCTTTGTCATTGCCCTGAAAGGGTAGGTTCGGGAGGATCCTGTCGATGAGAACTTTAAATGGTTGAAACTTTCTATTCGGAGACAGCCATTGGGGATATTGTAAACAATGTTTAATCTAGTAATTTTTGCTCTCATTTCCATGATCTGCAGCCTAGCTCTGTAGCTAATAAAAATAAACCGCGAAGCATGAGTTTGGAGAGTTTCTAGTTTATTAAAATCATCTTTAGTGAAAGTGCGCCACACTGAGTTTACATATTCCATTATAGGTGTAAAATACCTCGTATACGAAAAGCTTAGTGCCCTAATCCGCAAATTCTAATTTTCTTGTTAACGCAACAATATGTGATCCTTGCCTAAGTTATCGTAGTTTCTAGATGTTGATTTCAGTTTAGTTTACGATTGAAGAGAAGGCCTAACTTGTATTGCTCAACTCGTTTTACATGTTGCCCGTCCAGTGTATAATTTAAATTAGTCGTTTTTTTTTACATGAAATTGAGATTATTTCTTTTTCATCATTATTGAGTGTCATTTGCCATTCATTAGTCCAGTTCAATTTTGCCAGAAGTGTTTTCTGCAGTTTAAGATTTTTCCGGATATTTTTTTAGTTTCTGCTATTTCATGCACTCTGATAGATAATGCAATACGTTTTGTGTTTATGTTTCCCTCATTTAGAGTGCCTCTAAAATATTCCGAAATAAATAAATAAATTATTGTTACCAATAAAACAGTAGACGAATGTTAAACTGAAGGTAAATATTTAATGAGCCGGCTCTATTCCTGTAACAAGAACATGGCGGAACCGTACATTCTGTGTCGAAAACGCAAGAGAGAATGACCGAATAAAGTGCGCTTTAACTTCCCTTAAGAACGCCTGTTGTTCGATAAGTATCTAGGGCAGAACGCAAGGAAACGATGTGAAATGAAATAAGCATCCTCAGAAGGGCGACAAACGACAAAAGGAAATGCTAAGCAGGCGGGGTTTCACCCGGTGTCCCCGTGTGAAAGCAGCATACGGTGCCAACTCAGACACGGACGGGTCTATATTATAATAAATATGCATTGAAATATCGTTCTAGACTCTTGACGGAAATGTGTAAGTCGGAAGCATTTAGTTGAAGCTAGCTGGTGCTTTACGGATGCCAGTAAAGTAAAAATCAATTTGTCTTGAACGGTTTGGAAGATTAAGGCTGAATGATAGAAAATTTTTGCTATCTTCCTTTTTGAATTCTGAAACTAATCAACAACAACAAGAATTCACGAATTTTAAATACCCCACACACATTGAAGGACTTCAACAAAAGTTTCAGATTTATGCTTTTTTTTTTTATTTGTACACTAACTTCACTTATATGTGCAGTATCGGACTATCTATAGATGTGATCGGGCAGTGCTGTGGGGAATATAAAAACATGGCGACTTGCTAGTTTATCTAAAATCAGTGTTTTGATACCCCATAAACGGCGTGATGTTTGGCTACTCTCGGCAAGTTAACTTTATGTGTTTTAAATAAATAAAAACGCGCTTATTGCACAACGCTTAATAAATAATGAATGAACCGGTATATTATACTGAATGCATTTAGTTATGAACATGTCTTTATCACTTCTGAGGCATGAAATGTTTTATTAATAAATATATCATTCAAACTCACCATGCATTTTGTATCAGTATAAATGCCGTAATAATACTTTCTTGGCAAGTAAGGTTTATCTTGCTCCTCACAGATGTATGTGCAGTTTCTAACAGGCTGCTCGAAATAAAACACAATTTGAATGTTTTAACAGTATAGTTTGATAACTTTTATTTATCATTTAGTGCATATAATGTTCATGCCCATATGAATGTTTCTACATTTTTATACATATATTTTTAAAATTTTATTAATTACGAGATAAAGCCTAGAAGCTTAGGCTGCTTTCTAAGACGTTAAAAACGTAAAAACTTGCACGCCGTATCATTCGTAAAGCATATTCGGTGAGCTACAGACATATTAGTGATATAATAAAATATCCTGATTGATTAGATAACTAAAGTGATGCTTCTTGTCGAAACCATGGCAATCGAATGAACATTAGACCAAGCAGGCATTGTATATAAAACAAGTTTAATTTATAACAATCAGCTGGCAAAAGCTGGCTGTAGTAATAGGAAAATTCTTGGAATGTCTAGCTCGGGTTTCTATCTCTCTGCGGCTATTGCATGCAAAAAGAAATAAGTTTAAACAAATATATATATATATTGAAAGTTGCACATAAAAATATTTAAAAATTGCAACTACCGCACGCTTCATTGTCATTATGGAATGAGCTTGGTACATTATCCTTTTTTAAACATTTATATATCACATATTCAAAGCATCCGTCTCAGTTTTACTTGGTCTGATTATTTTATCAACGCACACACGAAGACCTGTTGCCAGCATAAGATAAGAAAGAGTTCTGTAGCATCCCTAGCTTTGTTAACTTTTATGCTGTCACAATACGATGAAAAAACGTTTTTGTTTAGTGGCAAATGACGCTTCAAAAAGTAACGTTTGATGTAAAAAAAAACTCAGTTTTATTTACATTCTTTCGTGTTCTAGACTATTTAAACAGATTTTGTGTTTTCACCTACAGATGTAAATTACACACAACAATATTCATCCCAAGCGACACTGAGTATAACGAGTACATTTTTCCAACTTCTAAAAAATGCATAATTGCTTTTACACTTACATAAACACTTTGCTTATCATCACACACATGATATATTCCATCCCACTGGTGGGGCAGCTTCCCGCTAGGTTCTGAAAGTATCCACTTTAAATGTAATATGATCAAGTCAGTCTTCACCTCTACAATATTTGGGGATGGCAAGAGCATTCACTCGAAAGTCCACAAACAATAAATGTTAGCATTGAACGAAATACGTTGAAAGAAACTTGGCGTTTTGTTAGTAAGAACGATGTTTCTGTCAGTGTAATGCAGAAAGTTGTATGCCCCTTATTTAACCTTGAGCGCAAACTTTCTAAGACACCCTGCATAAACGATATTAGTAGAAGCGAACTGAAATAATTGAAGTGAAGCTTGCCGTACCGACAAGAGGGAATTATGAATCAGTGATGTACTCTAGGTTATGTATGAAGTGCATACAAAAGTTGAGGATAGCCCGGAAACGATAAGTCAGGTCTACGGGCTGTCATTCACCTAATAATCTAACTTTGTGCAAAGCATCGCTTGCCGGGCATGACGAGCAGTCCTGTCACAAAACTATAAGGCATACACTTGGAATAATGTTTCAAATATTTATAATTTGCTTACTGAGAAGCTGTTCTTCTTATAAAAGGTATAATAAATTTATTTCGTTTTGGAGTAACTACTCAAAACTCATTTCCTGAGTAACTTCAAAAATATTTGCCGCGGTTTTAATGGTAGAAGTGGCCACTGTCTGGAGTAAATTCTCTACGAAAGAAAAATCTAAAAGGTGCAGCTTAAGTGGGTACCTGTTAAATATGTTATGAATTTAAAACAACTTTGAACATCTCTCGGCGAGCTCTAAAATCCTGTCGCTTGCCTGGAAGGAATATTTATATATTTAAGCGTGAGGGGTTGGGCAAATAAGACAGATAAGCACAATATGTTGCCTTCTTTTCAGTGTATATACAGGCTTTACCTTCGAGGATGTAATACGTGGAAAGAACCTAGAGCGGTGGTCTGGTTCGGAGATTATCAAGATGGGCGTCACAAAATATTTTACAGCGTCAGCTGTGCTGGGCTTGTACTCGGTGAGTGCCATGTCACCCGAAACAAACGGAGCATGCGAGCGTTTTACGCCGGAAGGGGGCGAGTACAGCACTGGTGCCCTTGGCCTATTCTGTGACAATAGTCGCGGTTGATGCGTAACTGCGCGTTCGGCCAAATCGTGAGTGCGCGGGAGGTCACGTGGTCACGCTTTTCTCCACCTGCTTTTTCTCGCCTTCGGTCGCTCATTCCCTCGGCGCTGTAAGCCTTTGCGAGCAAGAATGGGGCGGCCGAAGCATACGCCGGAGTAAGCGGTGGCAGCTCGACGGCGTAATTAATCGCACCCGTGAGAGAGAACATCGCCGACGTGTAGGCTGCGACGGCCTCTCTCTGGGTGTTAAAATGGAACAAATTTTACGTCAAGACCATACTGTGCGTGCACGTGAAGTGGCATGTAAAAGAGGACGCTACCGAGCGAAGAATGGACACGCTGGTGCGGCCAAGGAAGTTTTGCAACTCGTTCGCTAGAACGTGTTTGGTGCTGACTGTTCCGTGTGTAATCGGTTGGGGTTTACACGATACCGCGCGACGCTGCATCACCCGCATTTCTAGTCGATCACGACACAATTTCATCGAAATGTGGCACCAGCTCTCGCTGTTCATTCGCCTCACGACGCGTAATCGGCCGAGAAATTTTTTACTTGCACAGACAATGTATGTCTGACTTGTTTTATTTCCGTTTTTACATGAAACTATCTCTTCGTGCATCCGTTTCTTCACTATTTTCTGCACATGTGCTCCAGAACTGTTAAAATATTCATTTCACTGTTCCGCGGTTCTGCTTTCAGCCACTGCCAAGTACAGGCATATGTTATTTATTTTTCTTCAGGTACTTTATCTCGCTATTTCTACAATTTTGTTTAGGGTACTGCAATACCACACATCATCAAATAAATCTAGAATGTAGCTGTTATTTTGTCTAAAGATTTAAAGACCGATAAAAATTGTACTTTGCCGGACCATCTTGGTTAAAGTAAGAACCCATTTAAAAACATTCCAGCTGATTCGTTGTATATAGCATTTGCTTTCATATTCTCTCTTCGACGTTCAAAGCTCAGTTTCACCGATAGCCTTCTTCGCTGTGTGCGAAAGCAAGCCAAACACCGTGTGTGAGAACTCGTCTTCATCATATATCGCTGCTAAATTGTGGTTTGAAAACATGCCACTGTCTTTACATTGTATGTTTTACACACGTTTTATTAATATAAGTAAACCCCATTAAAAAATCTGCTTACCCTTTTTTTGCGCGGAGACACACCTGTGCATGATATGATTGATCTAAGCATGCCGGCAATATAATAATTTGCGTTACGTAGACTGGATTTGACGGGTGGCGAACGTTCAACTACGAAACGTACTGATAATGAGCGATCTACCAAAATATATTTAACTGCATCAAGGTTTTGCTGTTCTTCGCACATTTTGTTCGTTGCGTGAGAATTATAATATAAGAATTTTATATAATCCTCAATTAAAAGATTCATGACAAACTTCAGTAACTAACATCAAATAGTTACCCGAAATATTGTACCAGCATCACATCAACAGATGATCATGCTTGCATGATTATTTAAAGATATCAAACGTAACACCGATGTTACAAAAAATAGTAAAATGCATTAAATTAAGTTCGCTCTTTTGGCGCATACCATTGTTTACATTATATAGGCTACACTGCCTTTTAAGGGTAAAGCGCGAGGAAAAAAAAATGACAGACGTGCTTCGCATATTTAGATTATACGCTCAAAAGCGCCTTCACATAATCATACCTACGAGAGAATATCTGTTGTGCATGTGAACCAGCATTGGAAGTTTTGATCTCCGAATGCAATTTTGTTTAGATTTATGTTACAAAATAAAAAGAAATGAAGTGCACAGTGAGTAATTATATGTTTCAGTGCCCTGAGTAGATGCAGTCTAAAGGCGGAGAATTAATTAATTTGTTCTTTTGGGCAACGCTAACGCAAGTAATGAAGAACTGTTTACACAGTCAAACTTATCGAAATATAAGGTAATTTTTTTATTGTCTTTTAATGGACATACCACACAAAGTATTTGAGAGATCTATGCCTCTACAGTTCTTATTAGGCTGAATTATTTCTAAGAATCATGCATTAATTCTCTCTTTTTGTAATGAAACAATGTAGAAAGGTCTAACTGTGTAGGTTAAATATTTTAAATAAAACATACATTTTCCAAACACGGCCGAGACTTCCGTCTGGAAAGACTCTCTTGTGCATTTACGTATATATGAGATTTGCTGGAATATCCCTACTTGCTTTGTTGTGACTTGACCTGTAGACGTTTAACTTTTAATAATAAAAGAATTCCACCACGTAAAATAACCATAATCCAGGAACATCTCGTGATTAAGAGAAAATGGTTCAGTTGAACTTGATGTTACCTAAGTTTGCTGGTAGGCATGTCCCATGTTGGCAGTATCCAAGGTAGCGAACTGCCTGCTCGTCATTGCTGTACGTCACCTGAATATAGAGCGTCGTATTATCTTCTGCTTTTGCTAAATTATCTGTCTTAAACAGACTCCCAATCCACGTAGGCAATCCGGAAATTTTTGTGGGATCAGTTTTCTTCATTGCCCACACTGCTTTAGTAGCCGAGGTTCCCATTAGAAGCATATACTGTTTTTGTCAGGGAACATCCCACCCGTCGTCATACAAGGACATGGCGAGGTGGTAATCATACGGAAGGGTTAAGAAGCACGAGATATATTATTTTAGGGAATCGACTGCTGAACTAACACGTAGACACGAGAAAACAGTGAACACTGCAGTTCCACTGAGCCATTTCTTGGTAGAATCTCGCACGCTTTCTCGACTACGTTTGTTTTAGATCGCTCCATCGGTAGTTATTAAATATGGTTGTAGTAGTCGTCATATTGAGAAGTTAATACTCGATATGGACAAAGAGAAAAACTGGACAAAACAAACACTGACTGATAACTGACTGTTTTGGTTTATTTTTCTTTGCAATATCGCTTAAGCAGTATGCTCGTATATAAAAATTGAAAAGCATAGATTCCAAAGCTTTCAAAGTTTTATTTTTTGAGAGTACGTCATTTCGAGCTGTGAATAGCGCACACAGCTTTTTCCTGAATTAGAAAAAGTGTATTATTTTATATATACTAATATCTCCCACACTTAATGGCAGTAGTTTAAGGTGTGAAAAAAAAAAAACAGTTGTAAAGTACCAATTTTATGGTGGTGGGTAGGAAAAAACGTAACCTGGAAAATGCACCAAAAACATGAGAACTGTTTTATCGACAATGAAACTCTGTTCGTTCCAAACGGGATTCTTTTCGAAGGTAATATTTTTCATAATACGACGAGAAACGAGGAAAATAATAATTTACTCCTTTTGCTCCGGATTCTGGCAATGCGTTCGCGAGCGCTCTGAACGGTCGTCATGTCGTCAAGCATGCTCTGTTCGCTACTCGGGAGCCTACATTGCAATTAACTGAGACGTAGCATTAGGTTTCTGAAATCTTTTATTTAATACGATTAAGGATTGCCGAATATTTTACCCAGCAGACGGCATAATCATGTAGTCGCATGATAGAAAAGTCAACATACAATCGTCACTGTACTTCGGTTATACGCATAGCTAGGCTACTTAGTTTGATGAGAAGGTATGTTTAATGCTATGGGGCTATGAGGGCATGTTGTTTGGCATTATTTGTAAATCAAGTCAATATAAAATAATGTCTCATCTCCACTTTATCGTAAATACAATACAGTCACCATTAAACGAGCTAGTGGCCTTGCCTTCCTGATGTGCGGTATAACTTACACAAAACCATAGATTCCTATATATATATGCATCAGTACCCACACAAAGTCATCATGAAAAATTCACCACTATAACAAAAACGTTTCCTATGCTGAATAAAATGAGGGTTCGAACTCTTCAGACCACGAACTACCCTCTTTATGTCAGCATATCTTACTAATCTTTTATTCGAGCAACTATCTCCTGTCAATAAATCTCAAAGAAAAGTAGTGAGAATCGTGTGATAAAATTGTGCCAAAAATCTCCTACCATACTTGCGGTCAACTTTTTCTGGCAATGCAGCCAAGGCTACAAAGCCGTAGCACGCCGTTCCACTGCGGAGCTCAAGCTTGACCAAAAATGATTAACTAAATTACACTAAGTAAAAACATTATTTTTTAACTTCGATTTTACAATGTCTCTATATTATTCAGGACATGCTAAACTTAGATAATTTCTTTTTTAGCTACTTCAGATTCTTTTTGATTTAAGTTCGTTTGTTTGTTTGTTTGTTTTATAGTTCCCTGCAAAACAAACAAAGCGTCTTCCTCGTCGTGTGCATTGTCGGTATGGTGTATCTCCGGTATCTTCTGTGAGCTCGCCTTTTTGTACACCCCATAGGATCTTCGCGAAGTTTGTCGACAAAAAAGCTACAGTCGTGCAACGTGTACACACGGGAAGACAGAGGGAAATGGGACTCTCCATTGCTTCCGTATACCGGTTAATTAGCGAGCTCACCGGCGTAAGCGAGCAGCGGTGGGAATTGAGCCCGGCACACCTGTGTTCTGCAGCGCGAACTTTCGCCATACTCGCCCTAAGCTGTGGTGCGCCACAGCGCCACCTAGGGTTAGCTGTAACTGACAGTGTTGCCAGATGGTCCCACCAAAAAACCGCCAAACGACTAAAAGGTATACGCCTCGCAAGTGGGCTCATTTTCGTCTTCTGCGCATGAGAAAGGAAGTAGCGGTGACGTCAGAACGCCGAGCCCTGATTGGCTGATCGCGACCACCTATCTCAGCGTCGTCTGCTCCGCAACGTCGTCTGCTCGCAACATCGTCTGCGTCTGTCTTACCTTTCGTGCGACTTTCGGAAGTGGAGGTCTTTACGAGCGAGCTCGACTTCGCCTTTCAGAGAGGGCAGACGAAATAACTCGAGCGGTACGTTGTTTTTGTCTAACAACTAGCAGACGCGCATCAAGGAGGGAAGTCAAAGGACTCACTGGCGAGGTGTCCCGAGGCGCCGATTTTTGTTTGCTAAGAAGCGAGAGTGAGGGTGGCTAGTGTCCGCAAGTTCCCTCCCAAATACTTTTTCCCTCCTTTCGTGTGCGGCGAGACCCCTCAATCTTTAACGGCGTCGGCGGGTTGGCGCAGTTAACGTCGTCTGCTTTACGTCTGCTAGTCAAAGCGATGGCTGCTTTACCTTTCCTGCGCCTGTCGGAGATTCACCGCTTTTTCACCGGCGAGAGTCACCGTTGCCTCGGGAAACAAGGAGATAACAAGAGGAAGAAAGTGACCTCTTAATCTAAAACTGAGGTCAGCGATCAAAGTATAATACGGGAAGAGTTCACAAGGGTCGCGCGGGCACATTCCATTCAGCACACCAGCCGGTCGTGGGCAGACGGTCGCCGAGTCGCGGAGTGCCTGCTAGGCCTAACTGCCGTGCTCGCTTGGTCGCGTTCGGTGGAATCTTGGCCGTTGGAGCTTTTCCCGGGTGTTTGTGGATCCAGCGTTCTTGTTCGTCGTTGTCTGTTTCAAGTACTTTTTACTTTTTTTCTTGCTGCTTGAAGTCGGGACGCGTGAGAAGCGTACGTAGAAAAATAAACGTCCGTGGGTCGTCGCGACCGCGACGCTGTCGGCCATGCTGATTTGATCGTAAGAAGTGCTAAGACAGCTTCGGAGCTGTCGTAGGATTTTGTCGTAACCTGCGCAAAACTCACGAAAATTTCGTTTCGTGAATACGAATTTTTTCTTAAGTTATGTCTTACGCACATTTTTGGCGTAAGAACGTTTCGTGAATCTGGCCTCTGCACTTCCGAAAGTCGCAGGAAAGGTAAGACAGACGCAGACGACGTTGCGAGCAGACGACGTTGCAAAGGAGCAGACGACGCTCAGATAGGGGGGTCGCGATCAGCCAATCAGGGCTCGGCGTTCTGTCGTCACCGCTACCCCCCTGCGAAAGTAGCAGACGAACTTGCCCTCCGCATAGCCCAAATATAGCCAAAGCGGTAAAAAATATATAGCCCAAAATAGCAAAGTCTAAAAGCAATGATTTTTAAGCCTTGTATTGAAATTTCTCACACTTACACAATACAGATTACAATCTCAATTTCAACCCTCTGATGCACCACTCTTTGTGTACAATATGCTACTTGTGAATTAAAAAAAAAAGACGCTTTTGAAGGATAAAATTTGGGCAGCACTGACCCTTCCTTCGTTGGTTTTCAGAAGTACAAAACACATATGATACAGTAAAATAACAAAATACAAAAGCAGAACAGTCAGAACACTACGAGTTTCGAACCAGAACCCAAATATCTCAGGTCCTTACCAATATCCCACCCGCCTCTTTTTTTTTTCTTTTTGTAAAGAATATAAGTGTCACTTATTCTGGTTCATGCTATTTCTGATTGTGTTGTCCTTTCTTGGGGTGGGCAACGGCTGAAAGGTAGTCAATTGTTTAGCGGTGAAACTGCGGACTTCTTATTTTTACAAACTTGGATGCCTAAGGATTTTCACAATGGGCACCAAAGCAGCATTTGGAAAGTTCTGTCCGAGTCTGGGCAGAGCCATACACGTCTGGGTTGAAGACGTGGTACCGGGCCTGTGCTAATAGTGCAATCTGTTTGGTTTGCTCCACTGCGGTATAGGGAGACCGCTTGAACCCTACAAGCATTGCTTCCCTGCGCGTTGTAAAAGCCCCGAAGTTTGTAGAAGTTCGAAGCCTTTCCCCTTCCTCTCTCTCCTCTCGACTAGCCAAAAGACAAACAATTTTTTTGTTTCGAAACTGATTGAAAGCTCGAAAATTAACTAGCCGAATCGTGAAGTTCGGCGTCGAAACTGAAGTTCGACAAAAGTTCGCTGTATTCTTAGAAATAGCCCAAAATAGCCACATAGCCAACCACAAAATTTTGACACCTAATAGAAAAAAGTGTAGCCCCATTTGGCTATATATAGCCCAATCTGGCAACACTGGTAACTGAACGCGGTCCGAATGAGATTTGACCTCGCCGGAACGTCTGCTTTCACCTAATTCGCTCTATCTCGCCTGCCTTTATGATTTTTCAGCACCCGAAGTGTTTACTTTCAATGAATGACCTCACAACGGCAGCGCTGGCGAAATTCATGGCAGTTCTTAAATTGACGCGGTATATTTGCGTTGGTTGCGAGATAAATACAATTCGACAAAATCTACTACGGTGCAATACACATAGAAAGTCGGTCCCAGTGCTGCAGTCAAAGCGCTGACCTGTTTTTAGAAACAAATGAAAAGTAGAAAAAAAAAAGACGCGGATATGCCAGTATGCTCGGCGATCACGGTTCAGCACCATAAACCGTGATTCTCATACGAAGAGATGAACTGTAGCACATCAGTGTCTGTCACGCCAAAACTTGAACTGAAATCGAAATAAAGGAAAGTTCAAAACTACTTGGCGTAATAACCGGTCTTTAGCTAGGCCCCTCCAGCTTTTTCTTCAAGCCAGAAGAAGGAAAAGCGCTTGTCCCGTCTTATTCTACCTCTTGTCCTTGTTCTTTGCGCTTTCCGATTTTAGGGGCGAAGCTCCTTAGGGTCTAGCCTTGTCCGTCCGGCGTCCGTGCTTACATCGATTGCACTGCCTCCGGGATTGGCCCACTTTAAAAAACGAACGCCCGCACGGGGCTTGAACTCTGGACCGCTTGCTTACGAGGCAGACGTTTTAACCACTACGCTTCACTCTAACGTTGCATGTAGCCGCTCAACGTCTATACAAGAGAAGGCGCTGCTGTCAAATGCGTATAATCGCGTTAAACTTTGCACGCATTGGCTCAACGTTTATAGACGAGAGGGCGCTCCGGTCAAATGCTCAACTGCGTATATAACCACGATCCATACCACACATTCTCTTTCTGACATGGACCGTTGACTTAAGCGGGTGAGATGCGTTCCCACGGCTTCTAGCGGATCCAAGGTGATCCGCTAAAAGAACCACTGGCTCTGCATTTCACCGACCATAAAGCAGTAATAATGAAGTTGAAACGCAACCCGGAACTCAGCACTACCTATGAGCAATAAAACAAAATCAGCACCATCAGCACTACCTATGAACCAGATCAGTATCATCAGCACCACCAGAGCTTTGCCCCAATCAACATCATTCACGGCGTGGAGATGCGGTCATTTTTTTTAATTATCTGAGGCACTGATGTAGTCACGTGCATTACGCGAGTGTTTGAAAGTTAACGGGTTTTGAGTCGATCTTTCCATAAACGTTTTTTGCGTGCGTTTCGTAGTATTTTTGTTTATATTATATAAACGAATCCGCACTCTCTGCTTCATTTTAACTGAATGTTACGTAGTGTAGCATGTTTGGAGGTTCATCGAACAAAGAAATAATTTGACATTGCTTTCGTTACGAAGCAGGGGAGGGTAAAAAGTTGTCTGTGTCAATTATTCAAATAACACTGCTTTGCTCGGACAAAGCACTAAGATCTACACCTGTTAAAGCTGAATGACCTGGTTCTAAATATTAAAATAATAAAATATATAAGCGATTGTTATCTGAGGCTGCCTTCGCTACCAACTAAGGGAAAGGTAGGAGGGGCCTAAGAAATTTTCAGCAGCGGCATAATCGCGGCAGCGGCGGCCAAATTTAAGCAGAAGACGTCAATCCCGGTGGGCGGTCCTACATCCACGGAACAACTGTTTGCGACATTTAGGTTTCACTACCGAGAGAAACAAAATCGATCACGGGTTTTGTTTCTCTTGAAGTCAAAAGTCGCGCTTACCCGTGTAGGCAGAGTCCATGAGTGTTTATTAAGAGACACACTCATATCGAACTACTATATCCCCACCCAATACGCCCCCGCGCCGGCAGTTGAAAAGTACTTCACATGCCAGCCGCAACGACCCAGGAGCCGAGGTCGGGGAAGCGCCGGAAAGGGTACCGACAACATATGCGTACCCCGTAGCCGCGGCCGGGAAAATCCCCTTTCCAAACCGTCAAAGAACGCAAACCGTTCCCTCCCAAACCGTCTCGTTATCGCTTCCCGAAAACATGAGTTCCGGGTTGCGGGGGAAGACAAAGCACACCTGGAGAGGACCGAGGAGGAACAAGCGGCAATAGAACGAGCGTTCCCGACCGCTGTTGTTATGCGGTTGTCGGGTGAAGGGAAACCAAAGGAATCCCCAGAATAGACTCCGCATATATCCATGATGAAAATTAAGGATTTTCAGCAGCATTTATAAAAATATATCCGTTCAAATGTCAAACAATTCAAGTTTAACACAAAAAAATGAGGTGTAGGTTATAGTACCTAATAGTTTATTTTAATACATAGAAAAATTGAGGATTTTAAAATTCCCAGGAATGGCAGTGAAAGACAAGGAAAAGCAGGAACATTCCAAACGGCAACAAATGAGCAGGTTTTACTTACAAAGCAAACTGTACCATCAGCGTAAGGACGTTCTTGGACATAACCCCTTGTAGTGCATAGGTAGCGGCAACTTGGAGCAAATCCCGGCTAGTTCACAAGCAAAAAAAGGGGTATATTAATGAATACACTCTATGAACTTTTGTGCACCAAATTAAAGAAAAAATGAGTTGCTTTAAATGACTTTTGATTTTGCAGTCAGCTTACCCGACTTCGCGACCACTCGGAACGAGGTTGCTTTTGCTGTAGCCAGACTACTGACAACCATAGATATTTTAAACCACTTTTTAATTAACGACTTTAAAGTGCATGTTGCATTTACGAAATTGAAGCCCAATCTTCATAGTGTCTGTTCTAACCTCACAATATTTTAAACCCAAAAAACAAATTGGGCTCCACCGGCGTAATTGTTTCACTTCTGTGCGATATTTCAAATCAAAACCAATCGAGGAAAGAAGTGAAGTCGCCATCTCCGCCCTCGCTTGGCGTCATAATAACGGCATCCTTTGTGACGCAGGCAGATCTGCCGTAACTTTCGCATTAAATATATTTCTGCCTTCTTTTATGACAGCCTTTGTTATATCAGGTAATTCAGACGACAAACGCCATGATTCACCGGTGCGAGCGCAAGCAGCAAAAACAATAAAGAGATAGCGTTGACTGAGCTGCAGGCGTCAAAGATGGCATCGTTATCTGACGCTAATCGAGGGCCAAAGCGTCGACTCCACTGTCTCTTTTTTATCGATTAGTTTTGGTTTGAGGTAGCCTGCAGTTACGGGTGATTCCTCGTCAATTCTGGCAGTGACGGTTTGAATCATTTTTAATTTTTCTAGAAAAAACAAAAAACAAAAAAACAGATAGGGTTTTTAAAGTCACCAGGCTCGATCTAAAATGGGCCGTAAAAATTGACGCCTGCACGAAACAATGTGAACTTATCGTGAAAGGTGTATTTCACGGGGCCATTTTTTCTTGTAAAATTACTTAGCCTAGGTCTCTTTCTGTAATAAATAGCGCCAAAAAACTTGCCAGGGTTAACGACGCGCGGGCCGTGATGCGGGTGACCGAGTCGAGTGGCGGGGCGCGTTTGGCGCACGTAGTGATAGATGGCGTCGGAAGCAGCGTCGGAAGGTGTAGCCGACCAGCGAAAGAAAGCAGACGGCACGCAGGCGAAAACCGTCGGCGGCAAGAACGCCCTCGTTATAAAAACGCGCTTTTTATTTTAACTTCAAGTTTTGCTTTTGTTTTCCGCATCTAATTTCAAACCAAAGGTACACTACAAAATAGATTATGTTCATTTTAGTCAATCACGGTCGTCGCAAGCAGTCTCGATAAAGGGGTAGCCCCATCTATCAATACGTGTGCCGAACGCGCCTTGCCGCTCGACTGTAGTTGACTGCGTCGCCGCCCGCCCTTGACTCTGGAGAGTTTTTTGGCCATATTTTTTACAGAAAAGGAGCTACGCCTCGTAATTTTACAAGAAGAAACGAACCTATAAAAAACACATTTGACGAAAAGTTTAGATCGCTTCGTGCAGACGTCGATTTTTGTGGTTCAGATTAGATCAGGCTTGGGACTTCAGACACCCTAAATATATATATATATATATATATATATATATATATATATATATATATATATATATATATATATATATTGTAACGGTGAAGGTAGAAGAGGTGGACTAAGGGTAGAGGAAGACGAAGAAACGAGACTGGAACGGCGGTTTTTTGGTTTACCCGTACCAAATGGTGGCAGCGGTTTTCCAAACAGCATGAATACCCTCTCCCACGCAGCAACAGCGGAGACGCCGTGAGCCGAGCTTACTGAACAGCTCTACAACCGGTTAGCAGAGAAGAGCGCGACAGATGCCGCAGCTCTGCTTGAACAGTTCGACAGTCGCCTCGCCGCCCGCGTCGCTCACGTTGAACAGAACGTGAACCAACGCCTCACCGAGGTTCACCACCACCTCACGTCTGTACAAGACCGCCTGCAGCACCTTGAAGAAGCTCTCCCAACCATGCGACCAGGAGACTCAGGTGATCTTCCACAAGTTCAAGAGACATCGACCGTATGTCGCCACCCACCCGACGAAGCTGAGAGACCCCAGGCTGGACTTGCTCATCCACATTCCGATGGTACGCGTCTCAAACCTCCAACTTTTGATGGACTTGGATCTTGGCGCGCATTTATCATCCAATTCGAAACAGTAGCCCAACACAATGGGTGGCATTCCCATGGCAAGGCTGCAGCCCTGGTCGCCCAGCTCCGTGGGAAGGCCGCCGACTTCCTTGAAAGTGTACCGGATTCAAGTCGAACCACGTATGAGCTCCTTCTGCAAGCACTAGAAGCTCGTTTTAATGATGCACATCTACAGCAGCTACATCTCACGTCACTCAAAACCTATCGCCAGGGCACAGAGTCACTCCAAGAACTGGCCGACACTATCGATAGACTGGCAAGAAAAGCACTTCTAGGGTGCTCCGAAGCCACGCTTCACCTGATGACTACATCAGCTTTCATTGACGCCATCCCCAACACCGAAATTCAGCGGTCTGTGCGGCTCGCTCGTCCTACCACACTCAGCGCTGCACTCGGTCACGCGCTGGAAATGGACGCGGCGAAGAGAGCCACCACCTCTACCGTCCGACCGACGATTCAGAATCCTCCACCCGACAACTCGCAGTACAGGCGTCGTAGGCCTGACTGGCGCCACTGCTTCAACTGTGGACGTCCAGGACACCTGGCTCGCTCGTGCCCGAGTCCAACCTCTCAACGTCAGGAAAACACCCACGCGGGCCCGACGGTGCAGGGTCCCGCGTAATCCGCGAAGTCCCCCTGGCCGCAGCGTCGGTGAGCAGGTCGCTTACACCTCACCTTTCAATTCAAATACACGGAGTCACGCAACCAATCGATGCCATTGTAGACACGGGGGCTGGTGTGAGCGTCATTGATGCTGCCTTGCTGCGATCGACGGACCACGCTGCAGCGGCCACTGACTCTAAGGACACTCGACTGGTGTCAGCAAACAGTACTCTCATACCCTACCTGGGGCGTTGTGAATTGACCGTCGAAGCACTGGGCAGGACTGTAAATCTTTGTTTTTTTATTGTGGAAAACTTAAACCCACATGTCATTCTCGGGTGTGACTGGTGTTCCGAGGTGGAGTTGCTAGTATCCTTTGCACGTGGCCACGCTGCTTTGTCATCATCACAGCCGTCTAAGTCCCAGATGACGTCGGAGGACACGTTTCCCTCGATCCATTGTGATGATCCCAAGCCGTACATTAAACAACCTAGTACATTTTTCTACTACTTCTACTGCTTACTGCTGCACCTGGCTAAGCGTTTCCGAATACTTTCGGGTAACATCCAACTGGTAGCCAGAACATTGGTTGAAGTTTTCTGTCGAACATGGGTGAAAGTTTTCTATCCTCTGTTACCTCTAAAATTCACCCACGATCCCTCCACCTGCTTAGTCGTCTCCACGCTAGACGTAACGATCCCGAAGTCTTCAGCAGTCTGGGTTCAATCGTCGATTCAGGGTAATCGGCGTTCAGGAGATTTTTTAGTCGAAGCGGTTCTTCACTCACAGCCTGGGACTGAATTTGCAACACCTCGCTCCCTTATCTCTTCGAGACGAGGTGCCCTTAACATTCTAGTAGTTAACTTGGCCACTGATGACATTCACCTTAAGCGAGGTGAAAGTTTAGGAATAGCTTTTGAAATATTGCCAGAGACCATGATCGCAACCGTTGCGTGTTCTCCTGTGGTACCCACCCCAGAGAGCAGACTCAGCAAAGTTGACAACATTCCGTGGACTGAATTTAACTTTGGACCAGACCTAACAGCAACGCAGAGGGAATCCATACAGTCTTTACTCAAAACGTTCCGTCACTGTATAGCCATTACAAAACAAGAATTGGGATGTACGCCTTTAATTCGCCACACCATCAACACCGGTGACCACGCGCCAATACATCACCAACCCCGACGAGTGTCGATCTCCGAAAGAGAGGAGATCAGTGCTCAAGTGGACGATTTGCTCCGGAGAGGCGTAGTGGCACACTGCAACAGCCCATGGTCATCACCCGTCGTGCTCGTCAAGAAGAAGGACGGCTCGACAAGGTTCTGTATAGACTACAGAAAGTTAAACAGCATTACTAAGCCCGATGTGTATCCCCTGCCTCGGCTTGATGATGCTCTCGATCGGCTCCAGGGTTGCAAATACTTCACGACATTAGACCTCATTTCAGGATACTGGCAAGTTGAACTCGAGTCAAACGACGCTGAAAAATCAGCCGTTGTGACACCCGATGGACTGTTTGAGTTCCGGCGTTTACCATTTGGCTTGTGTAACGCGCCGGCGACCTTCCAGCGTCTCATGGACAGGGTTCTCGGCCGTCTAAAATGGACCATGGCATTAGTCTATCTAGACGATGTGATCGTCTATGCCGACAGTTTCGACGAACATCAGCAACGTCTAGGTCTTGTTTTAGACGCCCTCACGAACGCTCGACTACGTCTAAACCCATCCAAATGTTTTTTGGGGTACAGTGAAGTAACCTACCTTGGTCACGTGGTCAGCAAAGATGTAATTCGGCCAGACCCGGCGAAGCTATCAGCCTTTGCCAGCATATCCGCACCCACTAGCATAAAGCAACTGAAGAGTTTCCTGGGTTTTTCCTCTTATTTTCGTCGCTTCGTCAGTAACTTTTCTGCTAAAGCTGCTCCCTTGAACCAACTTCTGAAAAAAGACACCAAGTGGAAATGGGGCAAAGACGAAGCTGCATCTTTTGAGGATTTGAAAAGATCCCTCCTTGAACCGCCTACGCTTGCACATTTTGTGGAGGACGCCCCAACGTTCCTTCACACAGACGCCAGTGGAGAAGGGTTAGGTGCCGTCCTTCTTCAGCGAGATAGGGATGGTCGGGAACGACCCGTCGCATATGCAAGCAGGAAGCTGAGTGAACAAGAGAGAGTCGGTGCCACTCTTCCGAACTGAAATGTCTCGCGGTGGTGTGGGCTGTAGAAAAATTTCGCCCTTATATCTATGGCAAGCGTTTCACGGTGGTCACGGATAACGTAGGATTGCGGTGGCTTCAATCCAAGAGCGACCTTACCCCGAAGTTAACAAGATGGGCCATGAAGCTGCAAGAGTACGACTTCTGTATTGTTCACCGGAGTGGGAAATGCCATCAAGATGCTGATTTGTTGTCACGTAATCCGGTAGAGGAGCTACAAGTTCTTCCTGTGTCTTCAATCTTAGATCTGCAACACATGCAATCGGAAGACGCTGAAGCATCGGAAATAATTCAGTTGCTTACGGTCGGAAGCAACGATTCTTCTTCACTTTCTACACGACGACTGCGTTGCTTGCGAAAACATTACGAGCTAAAAGATGGTCTACTTTGCCATCGTTCACGTGCTTCAGGGCCATGGCTTCCTGTTGTCCCCAAGAAAGCTAGGAAAAATATCTTGGAGATGTGCCATGACGCTCCGACCTCAGAGCATCTCGGACAGCATCGAACGCTGGACAAGATCCTGCGAAGATTCTGGTGGACGGGTTTGAGGAACGACGTTCGGCGGTACGTCGCTTCATGTACCGTTTGTCAAATGCGAAAAACGCCACCGAACCTAGGCAAACCAGACCTTCAACAGATACCACCCCCAAGGAGTCCATTCGAAGTATTGGGAATAGATCACCTTGGTCCCTTCCCAAAATCAGATGCTGGAAACAGGCACATTATTGTGGCGACCGACTACTTAACGAAGTGGGTTGAGGTCAAAGCAGTTCCCGATACGTCAGCGGTGCACCTTGTCAGCTTCGTAAATAACCATCTAGTGTGTCGGCACGGAGCTCCAAGGATGATCATCTCTGACAGAGGAACGTCGTTCATGTCGCGTTCTTTCAAGGATAGCCTTAGAAATTACGGGATTCAACATGCAGCGGCCTCACCCTACCACCCTCAAACAAATGGTCTTGTCGAGCGCACCAACCGCACATTGGTCGATGTAATGGCAGCATTCGTCAACGCGTCCCACAAGAACTGGGACCAATACGTCTGCACAGCCGCGTTTGCACTAAACACGTCTCAACAAGAAACGACGAGTCAATCGCCATTTGAACTAGTCTACGGGAGACTCCCCACGCTTCCAGATGAGACAGCAATCGAGATGACATGGACCCGCCGGGCAGAAGACTATGATGGTAACTTTTCCGCCCGATTAATCGAAGCAAGGGCAAGAGCTCGACTGGCCATCCTTCACAAGCAGTCGCTACATGCAGGGCGTCTAAGAAGAGTAAATGGGAGACCGTCGTTGAATCCGGGAGACTTAGTGTTTCTTCGAATTCATTTTAGACGCCCACAGCGATCAGAGAAATTAATGCCAAGGTACTGCGGACCCTTTAAAATATGCAAACAGCTCGGTCCGGTAACATATCGCCTCGAGAAGCTTCGGACGCTACCTCAACCAGGTAGACACCGGACTCTCACTGCTCACGTTGGCCAACTGAAACTTTACGTAACGCGCGATGAACATGTTGCTTCTGTCCGAGACGGACAGCCCAGTGCACGGGAGGGGCGAGTGTAACGGTGAAGGTAGAAGAGGTGGACTAAGGGTAGAAGAAGGCGAAGAAACGAGACTGGAACCGCGGTTTTTTGGTTTACCCGTAACAATATATATATATATATATATATATATATATATTTATATATATATCGTAAAAAGGAGGTAAATGCTTTAAAACGTATTTATTGGGCGACGTTCCGAGCGGGGACCGCTCTTCATCAGGTCCTAATGTTGCAGTGAAAGTTGGAAGCCCGCCACTTTGACACGGCGGCAAAAAAAAAAAAAAAAAAAAACATTGAGGAAAGGGTAAAAAACAACTCCTCAGGACCAACCATGGGTAGACGGAGGCCGCGGCCAGGGAAGGGGCCCCGCATGCATCCCCAAACAACCCCCACTAGGCGCCGTTGGGGCTCGGCAGTGTCCAGAACAGAACAAGGGAATAAAACAAAATCAAGTGGGCCCAAAAGCGCGCCCGGGTGGCCGAGAAGAGCCAGCAGAGACACAGGAGCAGCTCGGGCGCGAACCGAGACGCGCGATAGTTCAAGTTACACACCCAAACACCCCCCTCCACCCCCCCCCCCACACACACACACCCACACACTCACGTGCAAGCATGCCCCCCCCCCCCCCCCCCCCCCCACCCTCTTTTCCTCTTCCATTTTCCTTATTTTTATTTTTCTCACCGCCCGCCTCCCCATCTCGCACCCGAGAGCGAAGACATTCCTCGAGGTCGTAATGATGTCCAGCGCAGGGAAAACTCAAGGCAGGGGACTCCGTCTGTTCGTTTTCCCGCTCCGAGGAGGTGAACCGTTCTAGATGTACGCAGCTAAGCAGGCCGGCGCTCTCGTTAATGCCCGCGCGAAGCGTGTTAAATTTTTTAATTAGGTACGATTCCCTTTGCTCCCTTTCGCGTGCTGTACTAAATCCCGATTGAAGTATAGTTACAAATATTTTGTTTATGTGGTGTTGATCGAGACGCATATGTTTGGAGAGCGGGAGTTTGGGGAGTGTGCTAAGGTGGGACTTATGATTGTTAAATCTTTGACGGAAGGGGAGATCGGTCTGTCCAATATACTGCAGGTTGCATACGCGGCAGTGCAATAGATAGACAACATTAAGTGAGTTACAGTTATATTTTCCGTTTATCCTAAAGGTGAAGCCCGAATTAGTACTTTTTGCCTCCACGGATTCCGTCATGTGGCTACACACTTTGCACCGCGGCACCCGGCATGGCCGAGATCCCAGGAACTCCCCATGTGTGGTTTTGGATCGTACTAGCATGTCTTTAAGGATTTTTTCTCGACGGTAGACGACGCGTGGAGCCTGCGGAAAGACAGATTGGAGGCGCTGGTTTTGTGCGAGAATATTAAAATTTTTTCGTAGGATGTTGTTGATGTTGGGGAGGTTACTTGCGTAGGTTAGCACTAAATTATACTGATTATTCTCTGTGCTTTGAACGCTTGTTTTGTTGATGGCTGTCGTGCGGTCTAGTTTACTAGCCTTTTCTATAGCATTGCTTATGACGCCTGGAGGATAATTTTGCCTAATGAGTGCTTTCGTTAGATTATCTGAGTTTTGTTTGAAGTCTTGCTCGTTGCTGCATATTCGTTTGTACCTATGCGCATGAGAATAGGGCAAACTATTTTTGCAGTGGCGGGGGTGGCAGCTATCGTAGTTAAGATATTGTTGCCTGTCCGTGGGTTTTCTGTAGAGTTTAGTGGAAAGTTTGTTATCCTGAATTTCAACGGTAACGTCCAAGAATCTATTTGTCCGCTGCGATACGTTGTGGGTGAACCGAATAGAGGAATGAGCCGAATTGTTTTCCGAAATAAATGTGTTGAGTTCGTCCTCGGTGCCTGTCCATATCATGAAAATATCGTCAATATACCTTTTATAGAAATATGGCTGAATCGGACGATCTGCGGGGAACCGACCCTCCAATTCCGCCATGAAAATGTTGGCATAATTTGGGGCCATTTTTGTGGAGGTAATGTGGGAATTTGGAGGTAATGTTCATCTTCGAATTCAAAGTGGTTGCATTCAAGCACGAGTCGTAACAATTTTGTTAAGGAGTGACAATCGAGTATTGAAGAGTTTCGGGTGTTCACATACGCTCCAATTACCGCTGCGATGCCGTCATCGTGCGGAATGTTGGTGTACAGCGCAGTTACGTCCAATGTAACCAGAAATGATCCTGTGGGTATGGTTAGCTGGGATATATCCTGGATGAAATGGTTCGTGTCCCTCAAGAATGACGGAAACGTGGGGGGGGGGGGGGGGGGGGGGGGGATTTCCTTAATTATAGTGTCAATAAAACTTGATATTCTTTCGGTTACTGTTCCTATGCCAGACACTATTGACCTTCCAGGGTTATTCTCCTTGTGTATTTTAGGTAGCGTGTAGAATCGCCCACGCCTGGGGTGCCAGGGCTTGATGCAGTGGAACATTTCCTTAGTTATGCCACCGTTGTCTTTCAAGTGGGACAGTGTTTTGAGAACAACGGACTTGATTCGCAATGTTGGGTCACTTGAAAGTTTTTTTGTAAAATTTTGGGTCATTTAGTTGTCGGAGTCCTTCATTAATGTAGTCCTGCGTATTGAAAACAACTACGGCACCACCTTTGTCGGCTGGCTTAATGACAATGTAGGTCCTGGAGCTAAGAAGTTTAATGCATTTGCTTTCGGAGTGTGAAAGATTGTACTTCGGAACCCGTTTTTTCTGAAATGACTCTAAAATTTCCCGCTGTACCACCTCTATGTACATATCCAAGTATGTGTTCCTTTGGTTGCTTGGTGTCCAGTGCTTTTGTGGATTTGAGGGAAGGAGGCAGCCGCCATCACTAGGGCGCTCGTGAAAATATTCTCGGAGACGTAGACTACGGGAGAAGTTGTCCACGTCCTGGTATAACTGGAATTCGTCATACCCTCCCGTTGCAGGGGAGAAGCTGAGGCCCTTCGAAAGAATCGCTACCTCTTCTTGTGAGAGTGTCGTGCTTGACAGATTTACAATATTGCTTCCAATTTCATTCTGTTCAGAGGATGTTTCTTGGCCAGCGAAAGAGGCTGGAGACGTCTGTGCAGCAATGCGTGGGCCCCGAGCACAGGGGTTTATTGTCCTGAGGTGCGAATGCGAAGTTCCCTCGGGCAGTGTGGGATCACCTGATGTTCCTGATGGGATCGACCTTCGTTAATGGAACTATGTATCCGGGAGTCCCGCTGTAAGCCGGTGTCACGCTGTGAATGCTGAGAGGAAATGTTGTCGAGAACAATTTTTTTTCCTTTAAGAGCCCGAATTTCGCGGATCCGTTTTTGTTCATACCGTTCAAGCTCATCTTTCTCTGAAGTGGCAAGCAAGCCATCTGCCCTCCTTCCCTCCTCCTCCAGCTCCTAGTGTGGTGTTGGGTTGTAATATCCATAAGTTTTAGCGAAGCCTCAGAAAGGGTGTCGTCCCACCTCTGGCGCTCGTTTGCATTGAAGGTGTTAAGACACGGCTGGATCGATAATTGAAAGCCCTTCGGGATGTTTTTCTTTCCCATGTAAATTTGAAGTGTCTCCGCATGCATTGCGTGTCGAATCCGTTTATCTATGATTTTGCGAATCTCGAGGAACGTCCTAGATCTAGGATGAACAGGAGGGACGGTACCTTTCTTTTCTCCGAGTCATTTCCCCCTCCCGGGAAGCGTGACGGCTGTACTGGCGAGAGTTCTCCTGATGTAATAGGGGCTCCGTGCACGTGGAGCGCTGGAACTCGGAGAGGCGATGGACGTCGACGGCGAACACGTTGAAAGGACGTCTCCGGCGGCGCCGCAGGGAGCGGAATCTTGCTCACCAGGCGCACAAGGCCGTGTCACTGAAGGCGAAGCGCTCCGTGCAGGTGGGGAGCACTGGAACTTGGGGAGGCGGCGGATGCCCGCGGTGAGTCCGCCGAACGGAACTCCTCACTGGAGGCGGAGGCAGTGGAACTCCGCCCGCCAGGCGGACAAGATCGTGCCACAGAAGGCGAAGCGTCAGGCCTGACAAGCTGGCCCCCTCTCACAGGACGCACCCCCCGCCGCCGCCCGTATGCCCTCCCGTTGCGGCAGAGGCGGCCACATCCGCAGGTCGTCCTCAGAAGCGTCAGTCGAAAGTGGCTGGTAGGCCTGGTCGGTCTGCGTCTGAGCGTGACAGGTACAAACCGACGGCGCAACGTGGTCCAGCCACCCCGGGTGATCCCGGCGTCCATCCCGGAGCAGCACCCGATGGAGGTTCCCAGCGAGCAAAGCTACTCCGCAGAAAGTTGGGTGCCGTCCATCAGCCGCCAGGACCCGGGTAGGCGGAAGGTGGTGAAATGCGTGGTCAATATAAAACAGACCCGCAACACGACGGCAGTGGTCACGGAGCCGCTCATTGAACTGCCAGGCCTCCTGATTGTCGCGACGCACGGTGTCCAAGCCGCTCTCTCCACGGCGGCGATTAAGATATCGCGGCAGGGCGAGGGTGGCGAATACTGACGTGATCTCAGGGCGCTCCTGAGAGATGTTGTGGAGCAGATCTCGGTACCTGTTGAACGCCGCCACCACTCCGATGGTAGTGAGGTCGTTGCCACCCACGTGCAGCACGAGTGTCGTCACAGTGCGAGGCAGAAAGTCCATGAGGCCAGCGATGTCCGAAATCCGAGCCCCGGTTTATGAGATGAACGCCGGGGCGTCCTTCCGATGTGGGTCGAAGTGCTGGTGTAGATACTTAATCTGGGAGTCGCCAATCACGGCCGTTGTGGTAATATATATATATATATATATATATATATATATATGGTGTCCGTGAAACCTCTCCGGAGTTCGGCCTTGGGGGCTCTGTTTCATCTTACTGGCGGCCGGGCCGCTGCGTGCGCTGCGCCATCATGAAGAGGGCTTCTCAGGTGGCGTTCCTTGGAACTACGCCACGCGAGAGCCAATGGGAGCCTCGTTCCTTGAAACTGTGACGCGCGCCAGCCAATGAGAGCCTGTGCATCAGATCGCCGCTACAGACGACAGGCCCCGCTCCATTGGAGCAGGGAAACGTGCCGTTTGGCGTGGCTTCAAAAGCTGATGCCGTCGGTTCGTTCCATGGGACAGTTAGTGCTTTCGCATTAATAATTTGGTCATATAAATTGAGACCTGCTAATCTGAAACAAGTGTATGAAGCTTTTTTTAGATTTTATTTTTATTTCGAAATAAATATCGCGAAGGTGAAGAACAAACTGACGGTACAAGCGCTAACTCACAACTGTCGTTTTAATAATCACACAGAAAACGAGGAAGAGGTAGCGTTTCTCTCTCGTCTTTCTTTTCGGTATGAAAAATTCCCAAAATGAAACTGTCTTGATGGAAGAGGAAGTTACGTTGAGGGAACTGAGAAATAACAATAAAGGAAGAGGGCGTTACGTTAAAAAACTGAAAATTAGCAGAAAGAAAGGAAGAAGCTGTCCACAGTGAACCAAAGAAACCACCTTAAGTAGGAAAGTTAAGGTAGTTAAGTTCTTTTTCAGTTAATGCCACTGATGGTGCACTGACACACGAGTTCTCCTTTTCTTTTATGGCCATTGCCTCGTATATTTCCCTTGATATCTTCTCACGGTACCTTCGAAGGATCCTTGTCTCTGTAAGTTTCACCTTGCAGTGACAGTCTCTTACGTGCACTGCAAGATGCCCCGATGGTGTTGATCTTAGTGACGCAGCGTGTTTACGTAACGTGGTGTTCACACACCGGCCAGATTGACTAAAATATACTCTGCCACAGGTGAAAGGTATTTCATATATAACCTGGCTTTGGCAAGGTATATATGTTTGCTTGTGCCTCTAGCCGCATTCTTTTCGGCGGTCTTGTGGGGAATTTATCACAGGACAAAGCTTCTTTAGCGTGTCTGGTGCTGAAAAAACGACAGGGATGTCATACCTGGCAGCTACCTTTTTCATGTTGTGTGATACCCGGTGAATGTAGGGTATTACAGCCGGGCGTTGTCTTTTGTTCCTGGCTTTTTCTTTCTGTCTGTGGATGTTGATCATTTTTTCTACTACATCGTACAAGGTGGTACTTGGATAACCAGAGGTCTTGAGTCGGTTTATCTGTGTCTCAAAGCTCTGTCTTGCCGTGTGGTCACATGACTTTTTTAGGCTGCGCTAAGAGAGTTTTTGATTATAGCCATCCTGCGACAAAGATACCGGCTGTCAATGAAATGTCCGCTGAAAGCGAGACCTTTGGACGGGGCCACCGGGAAAAACGATAAAGGCCCTGTCACACTGTGGCAACACGACGGCAACAGCAACACACGTTGTCTGACTGTCGGGTAACTTCTTGCTCGCTCCCCGTATCGCCCAAAAATCCTGCACATCGCGGAAACTATAGTTCAGCATGGACGACAATCAAAATGTTGCCTCGGTATGACAGCTTTCGGCAACAAAAAGAGCAACAACTTGTATTGGATGTGTGTTGCCCTGATTGCTGGCTGAGCGAATTTTGGGCCGGCAAAACGACAACACGAATAGCTTCGATGGCAGAGCTATAGTCGGTTGCAACTCAAAAAGGTAGAGCGAGGGAAGGGAAGGCCGGGGAGGAGGAAGCAGACGGAACGCTGGAGAGGAAAGGGGGAAACCTCCTCCTTTCTCCAGCGTTCCGCCTGCTTCCTCCTCCCCGTCCTTTCTCTCTCTCGCCCTACCTTCTTCAGTTGCTACGGACTATAGCTCCCAATCAATAACGTCTTACTCAAATAAAGGCTTGGAGAACAATATTTAACAATGCAGCTGAAATAATTTGATGAATGTTTTTACTGCGTAATTACGAAGAGCGATTGTCGAAGTGGTCAGCAACGGTCGTGAACGTTCAGACTGGTGTTGAAATTAGAACTGCGAGAGACCAGCTCACATTACTGCTAGTTAAATTAACTCACCCGCTGATAAAGTATGATAGAAATAATCCAGGAAAGCAGATATTACTAAATCTAAGTATTAAAACGACCACTATGATCATGAATGTTGATGCGTGAAACTTGTAAACAGCTGCTCCCAAACACTCGATTTGGTTCAAAAATACCCCGGACGTTCTGGGGAATGAAACGATCAGATAGCAGGCTGTAGACAAATAGACAGCGTTGAAAAAAAAAAAAAAGGACGCATCTCCACGGGGTGAATGATGTTGATTGGGACGAACCTCTGCATGGTGGTGCTGATTTTTTTTTTATTGTTTATAGGCAGGGCTGAGTTTCGGGTTGCGTTTCGACTTTATTATTACTGCTTTATGGTCGGTGAAATGCAGAGCCAGTGGTTCTTCTAGCGGATCAGCTTGGATCCGCTAGAAGCCGTGGGAACGCATCTCCACCGCTTAAGTCAACGGTCCATGTCAGAAAGAGAATGTGTGTATGGAGCGTGGCTATATACGCAGTTGAGCTTTTGACCGCAGCGCCCTCTCTAGCTGTATAGACGTTGAGCGGCTACATGCAACGTTGGAGTGTAGCGTAGTAAATAGAGAAATAAATTGGAGTGTAGCGTAGTGGTTAAGACGTCTGCCTCAGAAAGCGGTCCTGAGTTCGACCCCCAGTGCGGGCGTACATTTTTTTTTATGTGGGCCGATCTTGGAGGAAGTGCAATCGATGTGAGCACGGACGCCGGACAAGGCTAGACCCTAAGGAGCTTCGCCCCTAATAATTATTCCACCGATGCTTATGAAGGTCTATCGTATCGGTGTCGCAGTTTTTAAGCATTGTCAATTCAGCTCGACACCACGCAACAAAAGACGCTTTGGGTTACTGCCAGTGCTAACTAAATTTTACAGCAAAAATAGGAATTGCATGAAAGAAAAAATAGGACAAAAAACTGGGGTGCGTGTATGTTTATACAGCCTAGAACTTAGTATGCCTCAACGGGCGACTTGTATCCCAGCTGTGGGTGAGAAATGTAGCTAGCGCTGCACAAACCGCCAGCCTGGGGTCTTTAATGTGCATCACGCAGTAGTGTTACAGGACCGGAAGCCTGAACGATGCTAATCTTAATCAAAACGGGTATGATGAACCCAGAATCCCTGGGTTCTGTAGCGCGAGCTTTCGCTCCACCTGCTCCGAGTTGGTGTGTGTTAGCCCCCTCGGTCACGGATCCCCCGTTTTTTGTCGTCTATCCGCCGCTTCCTGAGCACGATCGTTAAGTTTTGACGTCATTTTCTCCTCTGCGGTCAATTTTCCTCCCGTGCATCCTTCGTACCTAGAATACAACGAGCTTCCTCGGCAATTGGCGTCCTTGGGACCAGTAAATTTTCGCCGTTGTTCTTCTTGGCTGGCGGCTTGGTAGTTTGGTGGACGATAGAGGCTTTTCTGGTTCCAGGTTCAAGACATTTATTTACATTACAAACTTTGTACAATTTTATGTACAAGCAGGGGAAGTTTCCATCTCCGTTGAACTTCTTTACGGTTGTTCAAAGCAAGCCAAAATCGCCCCTTCCCACCCCGTCACGAGCTTTTAAAGCCTCGGTCCTCTCGCCCTCGGGAAGAGATCGGCCAATAGGTTTGAAACACCTCGGAGCCACGTGCTGCCGCCCGTCCAATGATCGACAGGGCGCAAACAGGCACATTCGTCAAGTTCCCAACGGACCCGAGGTGACAGCCCCGTAACTTCGACAGTGGTCGTCGTCGCCGTCTTTGTGGCGCCACAGAGAGCCCCTTAGTGGAAACCCGATCGGCCACGGGGGGTGCGCCGAGCAGCAGCCGCCTTCGTAAACAAACAAAAAGATAACACTTCTCGCGCACAGCGACCACCCGGGGGCCGCCCAACCTGCCTCGCACCGAGGCGCGCAAGCCCCTAAGGAACCCGAGGGGAGAGCCCCATAACATCGATGGTGGAATCATAGCGGACCCCTCGGTCGAAACCCGACCGGCCACGGAGGGTTCGCCGAGTGGCAGACGCCTCCACAGAGTACAAACAAAAAGAAAACACTCCCCGCGCCCAGTGACCACCCCGGGGGGGGGGGGGGGGGGGGGGGGGGGGTCACTGGCGCACACAGCGTGCGAGTCCGTGTACTCCTTTGGATGTGCGCGTGCGCCAGCTCAACAGGGCGTCCGGCCAATTCCACCTAGAAGACAAGGCCTGCGCATGACGTCTTCGTTAGCTTATCGCCGACCCAGCCCAAGCGTCAAACACGTTGAAACTCGACGAGAGTAGCTTGAAAGTCGCCGGCCGTCGTGTCGCCGCCCTCCTTTAGGTGTAACTTGATCGTTTAATAGCGTTGCCTCTAGTCGAATCGGTGCATCGCTGTCCTGTCCCACCAATCGACCCTCTGGTGCTTCGGTCTCGTTGTGTGTGCTTGATTCCAAAGAGTAAACCGCAACCTTTTTGCAATCCTGGTCTTTTACACTAACAGCCACAGACTTTGGGATTTATACCTTCCGGGAATGGCCTTAGTTTGCTGAACTAGCAAAAACAGACCTACTGGATTCAACCCGGCCTACGTGAATTTTGCTCGTGAGCTAAAGTATCAATAGAATACAATCTCGACAATGCCCCAGATGTTCGCACTTGAGGCTCGCACTTCTGGTGTGCGCAACGCCTCCGCGATAATATTCACGATGCTGTGTGGGTCGCTCGGGAGAACATCGAACTTGTCCACGCTGAGCAACAGACCCAGTGTAACAAAGGGCGAAGGGACATCAAATGTTTCGTTAGAAACCTGGTGCTCTGGCGGGCGTATCCGGGCGTACACACCGACCAAGAATTTTTGGCTTCACTCGTCAAACGATGGGACGGGCCATTAGAAGTAGCAGGACATGTTTCACGGCTAATATACCGACTGCGACAAGCCGTTACAAGTTCCCTCGTCGGTCCCAGTGACAAAATACCGTGAGGTTTTCATGTCAGTTTTCATGTCATGACAAGAGCGTTGAGGTTGATGTACCATCATGACCCTCTTTGATTAGTTTTCGGTTAACTGCAGAGATGTCACCCTACCGACGAAGCGGCCACTCCCGTCGGCGTCGTTCACGGTCGCCCCGCCCTTCACAGTCGCTCCGCCGTTCACGGTCACCTCACCGTTCACGTTCCCCGCAAAGTCGCTACGTCCACCCGCGGCCCTGCCGTCTATCTCTTTGGAGACACCCTTGACATGCTCCTCCATGGCGACCGGTGAACGCCGGCCATGTAGCAACGTGGTACACCCTCAAAGACGGCCGCCTCCTCGGGTTTTCCATTCGAGCGGACTGGGACCACCGATCCTAAAGTGCCCGGGGATTGACTCATATGAGGTCCCACCACCCTTCAGGGGACGCTCTCACAGTGAGCGGTGCACACTGGACGCTCCGGAGGTGTACACCGAAGAGGAACGGGCCAAGTTATGCCATCTCTGCAGCGTACCCCTGCTCGCTGAGAGACACCACAGCCTGGGGCAGCTTCACACCAACAGGAAGGAGGGAAGACGACAAAACCAGTACGCCGCAACTCGGCCCTTAACATCCGCCAATGTGGAGGTGGCACTGCATGCCATCGCGCTCTGCGGTTCCTACAGGCTGAGGTCGAGTGCCGAGTCGCCCAGTACATCGGTGACATTTGCCTGGAGGATATCTAGCCGACGCCTTCGCTATTTATCCTCGGGATGACAGAACGTATCACCTGCTTCCGCACCCGCAAAGAAGGGGGGGGGGGGGGGGCGGGGGTGGGGGGGGGCTGATATGGAGGAAAAAGAGGAAGCGATTCCGGGGGCAAGTGCGCGAGGGAGGTACGTGGGCTTGGCTCTGGCATAGTTCGACCCAGGGTGAGAATTATAGCGGAAGTCACATCTTACACTGTTGAACAACGAAAATACCCAAACTTGCAGAAGCTTTTTGGCAGTCTTCTCAAAACTGACCTCAGCAACGAACAATGACTTCCGGACTCTACGCAATACAATACAACATATTATATTGTCGCAACTGTGGTCCACAAGGCCCCGTTCAACTATATGTTGTTCCCAAATATCTACGCAAAAAGATTCTACGTGCCCTTTATGGCGATCCCACGGCTGGACACTTGATTTTTTTTAACATGTACACGAATTCCCAGTACATTCTACTGGCATGGCATGTATCGTGACATCCAACTATATGGCATCATGCATCGCGTGTCGACGTTGAAAAAAAATAAAAAAACACCCTTACTACCTGGAATTCTTAATTATATTTTAATCCTCCTCTCCTCATTACCGATTTGAACGAGTTGGATTCGATTTGTTAGGACACCTTTCTCTTACCCGTAATGGTGATCGCTGGATTACTGTGGGAAGGAACCATTTGTTCCGCTATGCGGAAACGTCTGCGTTGCCATCTGGAAGCGCTGATGATGTCGGCAATTTTATTCCCCAGAACATAATGTTGCAACACAGTCCATATCGTCACCTCCTCAGCGATATCGGCACCGCTTTTTAAAATTTTTTTTATAACGTGTTGCAACACACTTTACACCTTTGCGGAACTGCACATGCTCCAACAACAGGATATCATCCTCAAACTAACGGCTCGGCAGAAGATTTGAACCGAACCATTATTGATATGATTTCAATGTATAGGGTGGTTCAAGTCACCAGGGTCGATCTAAAATGAACTGTAAAAATCGACGCCTGCACGTAGCAATCTAAACTTTTCGTCAAAGGTTTATTTCACAGGTCTGTTTTTTCTTGTAAAATTACCAGGCGTAGCTCTCTTTCTGTAAAAAATAAGGCCAAGAAACTTGCCAGGGTCTACGGCGGGCAGCGACGCAGACGTCAGGGGTCCAGTAGCCGGTAGCGGGGTGTGTTTGGAGTTCGTAGTGCTAGATGGCGCTACCTCCTTATCGCGATGGCTCTCGACCACTGTGGTTTATTAAAATGAACATAATCTTTTTGAAATGAACCTTGGGTTAAAATATAAATCCGGACAAGTAAAGCAAAAGTTGAAGTAAAAAACCGCGTCTGCATAACGGCGGCACTTTTGCTGCCAACGGATTTCGTCTGCGTGTCGCCTGCTTTCTTTCGCTGGTCGGCTGCACCCTCAGACGCTGCTCCTGACGCCATCTATCAATACGAACGCCAAATACACCCCGCTACTGGACCCCTGTCTTCTTCGTCTCTGCGCACCGTAGACCCTAGCAAGTTTGTTGGCCTTATTTTTTACAGAAAAAGAACTACGCTTTGTAGTTTTACAAAAACAAACGAACAAAAAAAAAAGCGATTTGTGAAATACATGTTTGACGCGAAGTTTAGATTGCTACGTGCAGGCTTCGATTTTTAAGGTCCATTTTAGATCGAGCCTGGTGACTTGAGCCACCCTATACTTACGTCCAGTGTAACCAAAGCCAATGGGATACTCTCCTTCCGTTCGCAAGCTGTTCCTATGATACAGCTCTTCAAAGGACTCACGGGTACATTCCGTTCTTTCTTCTGTACAGTCAGAATCCGACAACATTTCTGGAGAATCTTCTACCCTACCGACAAAATCAAAAACTTCCTGACTCGGTAGCGCATTCCCGGTGTCAAGCCGAAGAAGCACGTCAACTTGTCCGTCTCCGAACATGGAAGTTCCAGCAACGCCAATGTCGGCATTATAATCAGGTACATCGTCCTGCGGTATATCGACTGGGAAAGCTTGCTTGGCTCTGGACCCCTTCCCGCCATTCGGGCAAGGCTAACAACTTTTTGCACCGCTACGTCGGTCCCTACTGAATTGTGCAGAAATTGTCCGACCTCAGGTATCGCGCGCAGTTAGAGCAGCTGACCATTGACCAAGGCAGAGCCACCTCCCACATCGTTGACCTCTAAGGCATAAAACCGTACATTCATCCACAAACTCCTCATCATATTTAGACATGCGGTCGGAAAGACAGCAAAAGCTGTGGGGGGAGGGGGTGGGTGGAGTAATGCTATTGTGAAGAAGACGAAGAGCGCGACTCCCAAAAGATGGGGTCGCACAGCGGCGCAAGCTTGGTCGGCGGGCACTTTTGGAAATAAACATATCTTCGCAGACGTTAGTTTCGGGGCTCCCTTTCGGAATAGCATCGTAGCAATATATTAATTTAAAGTATCCTTTTTTAGAATTAATACATTTTTACCAGCGTGATAGAAGTGTGCAAAAAAATTCAATATAAATCTCGACTTCTACTTTTGAAAAAAAACGCGGAAGCAATTTGTGTACCACATCTTTGACTTTACAAGCTTTTCTTTTCAAAAAGTTATCTATTTGTTCAATGGGGAAAAATGTGGCAGTCGGTTGAGGGCAAGGTTTGAAAAGTACGGTTGGTGTATCATAGTTGCAGATTCCCATGCATTTAGTTTCAGTGCTACAATCTGTGAAACGTATGAGGCTGCATTGTCGTGCCGATGTATCGGTTCCGTTTAACGTATAAATTTCGGCTTTATTTAAGTTTGAGGTTACATCTTTATATTTTGCCACAGAAGTTTGCGTAGTAGTTCCACGAGGCAGGAGAAAAGTAAAACAAGTCATTGGAATGGTACATCACCAGACTGCAGTCTTGGGCAGTAACTAGTTACTAGTAACGCGTTACCGATAACTAGTTACTTTTTTCGGTAACTTTTACCTGTAACGCGTTACTTTTTAAAACTGGTAACTTGTAACTGTAACAGTGTTACTTTTTTATTGGGTAACTGTAACTGTTTAGGCCGTTACAGTTACTTTTGTTTTACTATATAAATTAGAACCTACTGCCCAGGACATTGTGAAATTGCCATCTTGAAGCATTTTCTCAAAACTCCTCGCTGACAAAAAGAAAAAAAAGAAGCGTGGCCACGCATTAAAGAAACAAAAAATTGCCTGGTTTAGCCCACGACCGAGAATGGACGAGAGACGAGTCAGCACGAAACCGGGAAATAAAGGAAGCGGCGCCCGCGGTTGTAGGGGCGGCAAACAATGTCTGTTTCATCGACTTTGGCTCACTCTTCTCTTGTGGGGACCGTCTGTGGGTGTCATGGTCGCGCGATGTCTCCGAGCGCTCCATCTGGGCTGTGTCTGGGGCATGTTCGGACTGTCGTTTTTACACCCAGCCGATCGCCGTTTCCTCACCCCTATAAGTTTTCAAGGAAGCCGTCCCCATATTGTGCAGAAAGCCGGCGCTTGTATTCTCTTCTGAGCCGCTCGAGTAAATATGACTTCTACAGTTGGCGTTTCGGACAAAGACGCCGCGGTGGTCGTCGTACATGTAGTGCACCAGAAGCTAATTGTCTCCTTTCCCCCTTTATTCTCCCGAAGCTGTTTGACCTGCTATGTTTAGGCCTGCTTCCGACCGAGTATATTCCATAAGGTTATTATGTGACATTATCTGTCCTCATTCGTTTCGGAGTGAAAAATGAACGAAAACGCTCACTGGCGCGTGTCGATGGCAATTTTTAAAAACCGTTGATTCTAAGTTATAACAATTATTGCAAATAAATTTTGCGCATCAAAATGCTGAAACGGCGAATGGCGCAAAAAAGAAACACCCTTCGGGTTTAAAATTTTCTAATTTCTCAGTTTACCTTTCTTCTCACTATACACGTTTGCAAGTAACGCGAAAGTAACGGCGTTACTGTTTTTGCAGTAACTGTAACTGTAACACGTTACTTTTTGAAACCGGTAACTGTAACTGTAACAGAGTTACTTTTTCCTCCTAGGTAACTGTAACTGTAACACTGTTACTTTTTACTGGTAACGTGCCCATGACTGCCAGACTGTGACCACAGTTCTCTCGGCGGTCAGCTTGATGTTCGGGAAGCCTTTTTGTGACAATTAAGATTTAGCCGCTGCACAGAATATATATTTTATTATAAAATATACTTAAATAAAATGTCGCAATTTGCTCGAGAAACGATTCTTGAATAACCCGTTATCAGGTGAAATTTGCCACCTCGAATTTCTCTAGCTTGTGTGCTTGTACTAGATCGTGTGAAGCTCATTTTTGGGGCTTCTTAACATTTAAGTTAGGCTCATAACTTTTCAGGTCCTGAAACTGGAACTGATATCTTTGTGTCCAGCTTACGGATTGCTTTCAATATTTTTTAGAGCTTCCTTTGTCCACCGTTTTTAACCAGTGAAGGTGATGAAGATCGCTTATTTTCTTCTCACGATTCACCATCGATCCCTACTTTTTATTAATGTGCCATCCTCGCAGATGTCATGTCATCTACTTGCGCCCTGTTAGCACGTAAGACTATTTATGCGGCGGTAGGGGCAGTTACCAACATGCAAGGAAAGTTAATGTGAAAACCTAGCTTGTCTAGTGTCGCAGGTAGGCTTCTCCACAAGTAATATTTTGGTTAGGATAATCAGGAGAAACGTTTTGTTATCCCAAATGCATTCTTGTGTCAAAAATAAGCGTAGAATGTCGGTTTAAGATCGCTATATTTTACAGACGGCCAATGTTGTAATAGTTAGTTTTGAATTCCGCTCAAAACGTTCCAGTGCCTAAGTAAACGAATACCATAATACATAATACAATTCCTTATGCATGTAAAGTAACACTTTTTTCTGAACAATACGTGGTCTCTAATACCGTTTTGTTCGAAGTAAAAAAATAGACGTTTACACCCTCAAGGATAGAAATAAGTTTTTCGCAAGACTAAAACTATAAGGGTGTCGCAACCATACCTTTCGGGTGCTAGTTTCAAAATGGATGTGCTGGCAATCCGAAGAAAATCATAAATATATATGTTTTCAAAGCTGCTAGTTGAAAGCCAACCCACTCGAGATACAGGTATCACTTGTAGAGATAAAACAAGAACCGACTGAATAAAAAAGACGAGATCGCAATCACAATAGCTTGTCTGCTTCATCACGTTATAAAGTCTCCTTTCGAAAACATCTTCCCAGTCACTGTCATTTTGCTTGTGATAATACAACTTGTGCAGCTCTGAATACACCCAGTAGCTAGCAACGGAGTAACAAGTCTCAATATCGGCAGCCAAAAAAAGCCGGACTAGAACAGAAAACAAAAACAAATCTTTGTAAATACAGCAGATGGCGTATCTTGACGACACTATTCATCTCTGGTAGCCATCACATAATTAGTCATTTTCTCTCCAGCATGGGCAAGGCTCGTAAGGTCAAAGTTAATTAAAGCAGGCATACGTATATCTCTCTTCTCATCATGCACAAAACGTTATGCAGTGACAAAATAAAATACTTTTAGGGGCGAAGCTCCTTAAGGTCTAGCCTTGCCCGTCCGTCCGTCCGTCCGTCCGGCCGGCGACCGTGCTCACATAAAAAGAAAAAAAAAATGTTTCCGCAGTCGACAGGATTCGAACCTGTGCGGGGAGACCCCAATGAATTTCTAGTCTATCGCCTTGACCACTCGGCCACGACTGCGGGACGAGTTGGGGGCTCCGAGATGTGATACTAACTCAAGAGCTGGGAATGTCATGGATGAAACGTTGCATATAGCCGCTCAAAGTCTATACAGGAGAGGGCGCTGCGGTTAAATGCGTATATAATCGCGTTAAACTTTGCGTGCATTGGCTCAACGTTTATAGACGAGAGGGCGTTGCGGTCAAATATTCAAATGCGTATATAACCACGTTCCATACCACACATTCTCTTTCTGACTTGGACCGTTGACTTGAGCGGTGGAGATGCGTTCCCACGGCTTCTAGCGGAACCAAGCTGATCCGCTAGAAGAACCACTGGCTCTGCATTTCACCGACCAAAAAGCAGTAATAGTGAAGTCGAAACCCAACCAGGAACTCAGCACTACCTATGAGCAATAAAAAAATCAGCACCATCAGCACTACCTATGAACAATAAAATCAGTATCATCAGCACCAGCAGAACTTCGCCCCAACCAACATCATTCACCAGTGACCACGTAGAGATGCGGTCATTTTTTTTAAATTTTCAACACGTTCTTTTGACGTTCGATGAATGTCCTTATTGTAACTACTACAGCATTGTGTGACACGTTTACTTTTAGGGCACTAAATTGGGAGAAAGATTTGCTGTTCGATGATGATCATTTGCATAAAATCCTTTGGCACAGAGTCGATATCATTGTGCTCGTGATAACTTCTTTGCATGGTGTATTGTAAAGACCACATTGGAACACGTAGGTCTAATTCAGGCGCAAAGTAAGTTAGAGTAAATTATTTATATCATCCTTAAGACAAAGGTATTCGTGTATAAATTATTCCTAAGCACCCGAAATACACTTACAGTTGGGTAAACGTCGTTAGGGCGGCAAGCGTTGGGAAGATTGTAAGTGCACGTTATATGACCTGTTGAGCAGAGAATACCGAATATTAGCAAACACTTTAAACATTTAACTTGGGTATATACCTGCTTACCAAATAAACCAACGATGAGATAGAAGAACACCCTCGCCATCATTTCTTTTCCTCGGTAAGCAACAAGGCTCGAAAGTGAATATGCGTTGAGGATGGATACTTGCTAACTTGTAGGCAGCCTATAATCGAGTGCGCTTGCTTGCAAGAAATGCGCACCTCGGTATTTATATAAAAAATTAAATGTTGGGAGGTTCTTATAATAAAATAGTGACAATGCCTTTATATTGCATTCTGCTGTCTCTTGCGCAAGCGATGACATCTCAATGCGTCGACGAAAATTTACATGACAAGTGTTCGCACACGGAAACAATAAATTCAATACTATAAAGAGTAAAAGAAGTCGTACGAAATATTGTGGGGATTTTCCAGACGTAAAAAAAGAAGCGAATAGGAATATTGTGCGAATAATCTGTATAGAGTAGAGAAAAAATCTAGCACCCATCAATAAACACTTCACATTGCGAGAAATAAAAGATAATTACACTAAAATGAGTTTAATAAAATTAATGAACTAAAACATGAGAGATCGATAATGTCTTCGACTCTGCTGTATTTACAGCAGATGCGAAAGCATTCGAATCAGCTGTCACATCGAGAATGGTCCCTAAAAAGGAACCATTCTTGATGTAGGTTCCATGAGTTCTCCTTTCCTCAGAACGCTATATGCCACATTGAGACATCCAAGAGTTTTTTTCCTAGCTCCAATATATTTTAATTAGGATAAGATCATGTGATTTCAAAGAAGTGTTACGAAAGATTAAAAAATACTAAGTCGAGGTGGGCACATCTATTTTGTTCCAACAAATTTAGTCAAAATTCACAGCGCTGTATTAAATAAACACCTAAGTGGACGCAAGAAACGTGACATATTTTGTTATATTCTGTCATTTTTACGAAACTAAATAGTCACGTGCGCGTAGAATCTTTGTAATTGTAACGATATATTAAAATATATGAATGCACTTGTTAAGGCTCCCATCTCGCCTCCTGACTTATTTGAACAAAAATAATTTGCGGGCGTAGAGTAGCTTCTTCTCAAGGCGTTTCTCAATTAAAAAAAAAATCCGAATTTTAAAACTTTTTTTTTGCGTTAGAACTTTCTATTTCAAAAATATTCATAAGAACATCTAACGTCGTGACATATTTTTGAACTAATTTAGGATACAGTTTTCAAATGAGGTGTATATAGCATTTAAAAAATATCAAATGTCATTCACTCTTGCAGTACAATTAAGGTAAATCATAACAATCAAGATTATGCAAATCATTATTGAAATCATGCCATTAATTATTTAAATCACACTAGTCTTCCTATGATTGCTTAAAAAATAATTGTTCCAAAATTCTTCAGAATAAATTTACTTTTACGGTTTGTCTCTATTTTATTCTTTCTAGTGCTTTATTTTAAAATAAAATAAAAATAATAATCAAAGGTGATTACAATCGGACTGAACCCGAGTAAAAAGTGGTGCCCTTCCGGACCAACTGAATCATTGCGATGCCTTTCTCTCTGCCCCTTTGTTCCTTAGCCATTTAGTGTCCTACATCAAGCAAGACGGCACACGGTGGGAAGAAAGTAAAACAATAAAACCATGAGTGCGTGCACATATGCGCACATACAGACCGGCAAATGCAAACCCTGACACAGACAGACCAACAAATCCAACCACACGTCAGGTTTATCTTGCATAGTGTAGTATAGCAGTTTTGTGTTATCCATGACAGTACCGCCTACAATACGAGACCAAACCGACGACTGAAAAACTTTACAATGAAAATTAAAAAAAAAAGCGCAGGTTCCAGAGGGGGATTCTTAAACTGTCCTCCAGTGAAAAAAAAAACAAAATTCAAACTCGTCAAACTCGTTAAAAATTTTACTTTACAGTTTTTCAATTTCGGTACGGCGAAAAAAATTGCTCGTATTTCAATTGACTGGATCATGCCGCGAAGAAAAAGGCCGCGGTCCCAATGTGTGAAAAAAAAAATCGACAGAAAATAATGTGGCAACGAGCTTCCATGATATGAAGAAACGGCTGAAAACTGTTCGGCTCACTTTCTGATTTGCTGATGCATTACATCTAATGGGGTGTCCTCACTGAGATTAAAAATCAAGCTGTTTCTGCTCCAACAATTTTTATGGTGTGGTTTATGGCAACCATGAAAAGTTATGAAACTTCTCTCTGCTAAATGTCTACATTTACAAATAAAATTTCTTTTCTGAATTCCTACTAGTTTTTAGAATTTTAAAATCAATCTTCCATACTTAAAAATAAACCAATAACGAAAATACTCCTTCTACATAAACTGAGTTAACATATAAATCTAATTTAATGCTAACAATCATGATTTAGCAAGGTATTGATTTGTGCCAGTCGGTTCATATGTAAGCAAAACAGTGCCAAACAGACACAATGACCAAAGCAAGAAGGGCAAAAAAAAAAAGAAGGTACTAAAGCTTATTTGAAAACATAATTGAATGTTCCCACCAAGAAATCCCATTCTTAGTTTCACCTTAAAGGGGCCTTGAAACGAATTTTGGGTTGGGATGAATGATTTTAAATTTGGACTTTACTAATCGCGTATCGTTTAGTTGGCCAAAAGAAAGATGCTACAAAGTCAAAAGCCAGCTTTTCGGTACGAACATTTGAAAATATAGCGGACTATTTTGTTCCTTCTTGGCTCCGAAAGCTCTCCTCCTTTTCACTATGATACATCCGCGGTTCCAAAAGCGCGTCACCGGTGCCAAACTGACGTCAGCAGAGCCCACCTCACGCATTGGACACGATAACTGCGTCACTCGGACGTATACGCTCGTCAACAATTAATCCGTCGACGAATATTTGGATTCGCGTTCGTGGCCAATGAGTGCCTTGACGGAACTTATTGTCACCAGGGAATGGCAAGTTCTATGGTGTGCATAAAAAGCACGGTGGAACCTAGCAGTCATCGCACCGGTGCCGAAGGAATGTCACGACCACGTGATTTCACAATTCGCATTTGAGTTGAGGATTAAAGCTAAGGAGGAAGAAGTAGGAAAATCGTTTCATGGCCCCTTTAAAGCCAGACAAAGCCGACGCTAACGAGCTGATGGAACCAATCAGAGAGAGTCAAAAACGCACCGCCATGGTGTTCGTGATTTTTCTGCACGTGTTCTATCATCGCTAAACCAATCATAAGCATAAAAGTCCCAGCGACTTGCGCTTTTGGCACCTTTTGATTATTCCATTACCTTGTAGCGTCACTGTGTCCTAACTTAAAGGGAAACTCCCAAAAAAGCCACACGAAACGGCTTGACGAGTTCTCGGCCCCCAAATTGCATTCTGCAGCAGTGACAAGGCGAGAGAGAACTGAAACACACACACGCACACAAAAAAACATTAATCGTCTACAACAAAATGGCACATCAACGCACGCAATTCTTTTATGCTGATGGTATCTACGTGAACATCACTGTGGATAAAACAATTAAACAGTTTATGTAGTTTGTACCATGACATTCCTTTTTCTAGGTTTAATCGGCAAGTAGGTACATTCAAGTATTCAGGGTTTTGAAATGAATAATTGGGAACGCGTTGGTTTAAACCAGACAGTTCAATTATATAAGTACGTACGACACGTGATGTATGCATCAGCTTAGTTACCCGCTAAATTTAGAGGAAAAATTCACGTCTTGTGACCTAGACATCACTCGTTTCTCCGCTAAATCTATCGTAGGAAATCGACGTCACTAGATTTGACGTCACATGACCTGTACAACCATTCAGTTTCCACACTAAATTAAGCTGGACAATATACGTCACTCAACACACCAGTTCCCTCGTCGATTCCCTATAATGCATTTTAGGCATCATATATCTTTGTAGGTAAAGTTCGCTGCCATTTTTCATCCCGGCGTGCCAGACAATAAAAGCAAAAGTTGAAGTAAAAACCGAACGCGGTCACATATGGCCGATCCACTCGACGGACTGATCCGCGGAGGGATTGATCACGTGACCACATGTCCGCGGTTTGTCCGTCTCCCAAGCATGTCCACACGAGGCAGACGACGAGAAGAGGCCATCGAGGACGGACCGAACCTCTTCGCCACCCCACAGTGCCGCGAAACTCCAACATCGCACCATGGCACCGTTGTCCAAGAGAGAAATAGACGTTTGCTACCGCGATAAAGAATCGTAGGCCGCGGTTGCGTACAGATTGAGACAAAACACAGGGATAGGCTTCACGTGAAGCACCATTAACTTTACTAACCCAAGGCATGACAGGGACAATGGCATGGCCTTCCTCGGTAGAGCTTCGGTGTAGAAGCGAGAAAGTTCTGAGCACAAGGAGGGGCGTTTGGAGATGCCTTCACGCACCGCGTGCTCGTGCACAACACTGAAGTACACCACAGCCACAAGAAAGGTCTTGCTCGGTGAAAGGCTGATTGTACGAGCTACAATTGGGGTCCATCACTTCATCTAGATTTATTCATTGTCACTTACCCTTTCCTATAAATCCCTACATTCCTTTTCCCTCTCGCCTCAGGGACACCAACCCATAGACGAGTGAACCTTTCATTAAATAAATACATGTTCTCTCTCTCTCTCTATCGCGGCGTGCCAGACAAGTTTTGGCGGAAACTTCCTGACACGAATCCGGCGGAGTACCGAAACCGGCGTTGCGTCAGCCGGGCAAAGTTTCTGCAGGTTCTTTCACGCGTGCGAACGCACAACACACAATGCGCCATTTTCGCTTTAATAGCCCGGAAAAATAACATTGTACCGTTGCCAGATTAAACGCTTCTCAAGTCAACCCTCCGCCGAAAATCCGCGAGTGAAAAGCGCTCGACCTTAGCAGTCCACGCGCCTGCGGACGAGGCACGCATCGCAGGAGTCGGGGATGTGTCGGTCACGTGGTACACGGTTCGCCGACGAAAATCAGGATTCGGTCCGGTTGTGTGAATCAGCTAAAAGCGAAACCCACGAACACACAACCAACATCCACCGCCGTTGGGAAATCCTAAGCACAATCACGGTGTCGTCCCTTGGCGCTGTCGTGGTGGCGGCTCCGGCGTTTTTTCACTCGCTGGATGCTTCTGAAGCCGGACGGACAAAGAGGCGCAAGAAACAGGGCACTGAGGGACCTTCTTGTTTCGTACACCCACCTGCTCTAGAAGATAGGACCCACGCATAAGACGGGAAGCTGACAATGAGCGTTCGCTCCTTGCACCACATTTACGGTGAATTCCGCTCGCAAATTTCGAGCTCTCCAAAAACGCGCCATTTGGAGCGCGGATATTCCGCTCGCAGATCTGGCTCGAGAGTGTCATCTACGGATTTCTGGCAGCGCTTGCTCTGTGTAGCGCCCCAGATCGTGCCCACAGCGTAGCAAGCCGGCACAAAGCGCTGGCTGACCTCGCTGTCTTCTTTTCAATAAATGCTAATCGTAATATACAAATCGTGCCACAACCGCTCCATCGAGTCCCGCAGATCTTGGCGGAAGTTGACAGAACCGTGCACGTCATTTCTATTAGCTTGGCAGTGCTCAAGCGCGGGGAAGTTGGCGATGTCGCCGGACCAATTGGGCCGGGCCGTCGAGTTCGATCTGTTTGGATGCGTCAGTTCTTTACGCGGGATTGTAACGGCACAGACGCTTCTCCCTCGCGTAGATCAGGGATACAAAGACGGGACTGGAGCGCGGCAAATCGTAAGCGCTGGCATCTGTGATCGTGAGAGGAAGAACGAGAAAAAGAACGACAGAAAATCCGGAGGCAGACGCAAGGCTAGGCCTGTTCATTTTGCAGCCAATGATTGTTTACCTTTTTACACTGCATGCCGCCGGCGTTTTCTCGTGCAATAATGCAAGAGCAGATTAGGCAACGACTGTGCAAGTGATAATTTGTTACATCCTTGTGTTTATTAAAATCTTACCTGCAATCTGAACTCCACCAATGGCGATCGCCGTGCGCGCCCCGCCGCTTCGAGGCGGCTGAAAGGTAGGTGGCGAACGCGGACCCCTTCCTGGTTATTCCTGACGCGGGCTGCACGATACGGAGATTTTTGCCCGGCCAGTGTCGCGTATTATTTTTGCAGCTAGACAGTGACAGTTGTGACTGGTTGTCCGAAAGATCAGTCGGCTGAGGCATTGGTCGGCTTTTTAAAGGAGCTGTGCAACAATTTCAGGGCTTTGCTTAAATTATTGTGGAAGTTGATGCCTGACACTTCTGAAGTGAACTGCAGAAAACAGATTTTGTCTGGATACCCTAGCTTTTATTAAAAAAATGAAAAAGATCCTGTTTTTGCCGCCTCTCAACTGGTACGTCGTATTCCGGGTCACGTGCGCAATGACGTTGATGGGGGAGGCGTGGGGTTCCGGAAAAGTTCTCTCTTTAGAGCCATCAGTGAGCAGCGAGAACTCTTCCGCTCGCGACCGCGCGACCACGTGCTGGCGGGCGCCACTCTAACAATGTGGTGAAAAGAGGAAAGTTTCACCCGGGTCAGGCCATACCCGTCCGGCCCTGTCCCCCTCCCCCTTTGGCTTCTGGCGGCTGTTCGCGGTAGCAGAGAGCTGACGGTTTTGTGAACCTAGGATAGATGGCGCCACTAAAACTCTATAATGAAAGTTCTGTCGATGACACCAGGTTTTTGACACAACTTTTATATATGTTGGAACGACAAGATTTACAGAAATGTTACCTTTTATCGAGCAGGTATTCGCACAACTTGCTATCTTTCTACAAGATTACCCATTGACGTCACGCCGCGTGTTTCTCATGGCCGCCGCTCGCGGCTGCAGGTCGGGAAATATTCAAAGATTTGCCTTGCTATTACGCGACGGAATCGCAACATTTGGATGAAAGGAGGTGTGTTTTCTGTCATTTGTGACAAGGTGAACAATATCAAAAGCAGAATATGCCAACTTTTTCAACGTTAAAATTATTGCACAGCTCCTCTAAGTTCGAGCAGCTGCCATTCTGAATAGCCGACCGTCTAGGGCGAATTGGTGGTGGGTACCTCCAAAAATGCGAGTCCATCTTCCGCTCGTCGATTCGGAGCGGGTCGTACAGACCGGGAATATGCCTCTCTCGCAGATTTCGGAAAGAACTCCGGATCTACTTGTGGAATTCACCATTAGTTTGCGCTCGTTGACGAAGGCATAACCGGGCGACTAGCTTTCGATGAAAGTTGTATTTCGACTGACTTAAAACATGTTATCTTCAAAGAAGCAAAAGAATGCCCCTACCCTTTTTCCCACGCACCCTCCCTTCCTCATGAGCGACGAGTTTGCGTATTTGGGTGCTGCTTGTCCAGCCCCTTAAAACACGTCCACAGAACAAACAGACACAGCGATGGGGCTCCGTTAGCCATGGCCACGACAAGATACAGAAGCGGTAACGTCTTCTCAATTTCAAAGACTCGTTGCGCCCATACGATACACAATGGCCAAGCGGCTTCTCCGACGCATATGTCGTGAAGGGTCATGTGAGCTCTCCCACACAACCGTGAAAACATATCTAAAGTGTGCTGTTATTTTACGGAAAAGATTGAGAAAGATCCCAGAAGCCACTAAAAAAAAATGAAAGACAATTCGTGACTGCCTGGAGCTGAGCTGGTTGGTATGACATGATTTTGAAGGTTTCCAGCTGAACGTAGAGGGAAAAACCAAGGAATGGAGAACAGAGACACAGACTGCTGGACTATCAACCATTTACTGAAATTTTTCTTTTTCATTTCATCTATTTCATTAATTAAATTATTTACTCGAATTCTTCTTTTTCATCGACACTCATAAATTAAACTATTTACTGGAACTCTTCTTTTTCATCTACCCTCATGAACTATACTACTGAGTTCACAGGGGTAACTTCTTCTTCTTCGGTAGCCACCAAATATCATACAAAAGAAGAAATTACCCCTGGGAACTCAATAATATAATTCATGAGGGTAGATGAAAAAGAAGAATTCCAGTAAATAGTTTAATTCATGAGGGTAGATGAAATGAAAAAGAAGAATATAAAAAAATGGATGATAGTCCAGGAGTGTATGTCTCTTTTCTCCACTCCTTGATTTTTCCCTCTACGTTCAGCTGGAAACCTTCAGAATTGGAAGACGTTTACAATTTTTCCTACTGCCAAATTAGAGCGCAGCTCTTGAGGAGAAGAAGGGGAGGGTACGGAAGGGAGGGCCACATGTGACGTCAGGTGACGTCAGACATGACACAACGTCTGACGTCAGACGCCTGACGTCCGTGGAATGCTTTCGGAATATGGTGTTGCGTTTTGAGCAGACAGGTTGAGAACCAGACTTGCCAATGACAAATTGTACGTAGGCTATAAGGTGTGTGTCTAAGACTTCCAGAGCGAATGCGTTATTAAAAAACACTGTCGGCGACAGCCAGCCTTGACTACCATCTGCGAGGTCAACCGATCGTACTTCCCGTGCACACCAACCTTCCTCTTCGTTCACAAATTTTCGCAGAATTTTTAATAAACGACATTTTGCGTCAAAATTCGCGCAAGTGCTATTCTCAAATTATATTTGGCACGGAGACATGGCAGAATAGTGACGTTCTAAGTCACCAGCTTCATGGTTCAAGTTTTTCTAATATACCGTAAAGATCAAACTGATCGCAAAGGAGGAGGTGTTTTGATTGTTATTAAAGGTCTCGTGTCTTCTACTGTGGAAGTTAGAACTAATATTGAACTTGTGTAGATTGAATTTAAAATGTCGCATCTAAACTTTGCATTTATCGTCCACCCCGCTATGGGAGAGACTGTTGAGAAACTTGGCACGAGCTTGGGTGAAGTGTTTTTCACCTACCCAGAGCGCAATATAATTTTTTGCAGGGGGTATCGACTTCCCTGGTATTAACTGGTCAGATGGTACTGTTGTTCGTACATGTAGTAACCCTTTAGACTGTTTGGAATTTATTAACGTTCTTTCTGCATTAAGACTCCATCAAAAAATTACTGAGCCAACACGTGGCAATTCAACATTAAATCTGTTTTTTGTTAGCCATCCTGAACATCTCTCTTCCATACATTTCCTATCACAAATTAGCGATCGTGCTCCCATAACCATCAGCTTCTCGGTAATGGTCCCGGACAAACAGAAGTCCTCGAGAACGATCTGGTAGTACAAAAAAGGCATATTCAGTGGGTCTGACTTCTTCTCTCCCCCGAGCGTTTGCAGGTTTTAAGCATTCTTTTCATGATCGGTCACTACAGGGAAATTAAATTATTTTCAGGAACGCGCTGCTTAGCTCCGCCGATCAGTTTATTCCAAAAAGAATACTCACAACCGACTCATCTCCTCCTTGGTTCTCAACCAAAATAAAGCGCATTTTAAACTAAACAAAAGAACGTTTTTATCACAAGGCTGTAAACTCAAGTAGTGATGACATATGGCTTCACTTTCAGGCGTTTTCGAAAGAGCTTTAAACATGAAATCCAGTTAGCGAAACGCAAATTTCTCAACGATAACCTGAGGAAGACACTAGCTGAAAACCACCCAAGAAATTGGTACATAATCAATTCTACTCCTAGGGGTGCCAAGCTCCCTACCGAGACCCGCTAGATAACCTAATATCACCCTCAGTAATTGCTTGACTTTTAACGCGTGATTCTGTGAGATCCTTACACGTGAAACTCTTCCAGCACACCTCTTACCTAGTTTCGAAAGCCCGACGGACATGCGGGATATTTACCTCTCCATAGACGGTATTTTGAATGGCATTGAGCGACTTCCTCTAAACTCTTCACCTGGTTGTGACGGAATTAACTCTAAACTTTTTTAAAAATTACGAAACCTACACCCATCAAAAGTCTCCTCCTTATTTTTAAGCAATTTGTAGCTCTTTCCCAACTGCCGTCTGACTGGCTAAATGCGTGCGTAGTGCCCATCCACAAATCAGGTAATCCGAATCAGCTTAATATTTGCAGGCCAATTTCATTCACTAGCATATCATGCAAAATTTTAGAGCGCATCATTTTCAGCAGCGTAATGCCACATTTGGATAGTAACAACTGCTTTTCTGTAATGTGCATGTCTTTTGTAAAAACCTGTATTGTATTAACCAACTATTCGAGCTCACTGCGATCTTTATAGTAACGTGCACTCTTCAAAACAAACTGATGCAATGTTCGTAGACTTTTCTAAAGCTTTTGACCGTGTTCCTTATAATAGACTAATATCCACACTGTCCCACCTGAACGTGAACAATAATATTGTCTCCTCGATTCGGGCCTTCCTGTCTCATCGCACTCAATCTGTGATCGTTGATAATACCCCTTCCTCAGCTTAAAATTATCTACGGCGTCCCTCAGGGTTCAGTTCTTGTCCCACTTCTTTTCATTGGTATATTTAAATGTCAATTCTTCTTCCTTTACCTCCACCCTAAGACCTAATGCTGATAACCTTGTGCTTTATCGCAAAATTTTCTCCATTGATGATTGCGTCCTCCTACAGAGTGATCTAGAAATATGAACAACTTGGTGTGAATCTTGGCTCATGACGAGGATAAATCTAAAATTATGACATTTTCCAGATCAAAAAACAGACTCTCTTTCCCAAATACTATATCATCTTGCAACATTGAACGGGTGGTAACATTTAAATATCTAGGAGTTTGCCTCTCTGCAGACTTATCATGGACATTTCACGTTGACTACATCTGCTTCAACGCTAACAAAACCTTAGGATTTTAAAGAAGGCATCTTATCTCACAGGCTCTTATGCCAAACGTTTAGCATATACTATGTTAGTCCGTACTAAGCTGGACTACGCATCCATCATATGGAACTCTTATCAAAAATATATCATTAACCCACTCGAAGCTTTTCAGGATTGTGCCACTTTTTTATCCCAAGTTATGATTCCAGAAATAACGTTTCTTTTTAAAACAGTCCATATCTTTCCATAAACTCGACACTCGCAGAAAAATTGATCGGTTTCTTTTATGCATAGACTGCACTACAACCCATGGTCAACCAGAACATTTATTTCCCCAGCCTATTATATTTCCTCTCGCCTAGATCGTCCATGTAAAGTTTAACCCATTTTCTCCAGGACTATCTCCTACAATACTTACCTATTCCATTATAGATTTCGAGTTGGAACAGCCTGCCCTCAAGATTGGTGACAACAAATGATTAAAATTATTTTCGCAGGAGCTTGTTAAGTTGTTTGAATAATCTCTTGTGCAATGATGCCTTTTTCTTTCTTTCTTGCTCTCACCTGTGTTTTATCAATTTTATTATAAGTAATCCGAATTTGATGTACCCCTCTCTTTATGTGATGCCCCACAAGAGGTCATTAAGGTAATAAAATGAAATGCAAAAAATTAAAACCCATTAGGTATTTTTCTGTTTAGATTACATTTTGTCTGGCAGTGGGTGCCTAAAAAGTATGCCAGTTGCTATGGTGTTCAAATGACGCAACTTGGAAAATGGCCTTTTCTGCGGTGGCACTCGTTTCATCGAAAGACGTTTCCCTGTAAGTTTGTTTCGCCGACACCGCGACGTTCCATCGACAGGTCGTTTCATCGACATATCTTGCTACGTTTCAATAACATCTTTTTTTTGCTAGGAGTGTGTTGGTCAGTTAGTAAGGGAGGGTACGGGTACGTGCACGGGTGCGGGACCAGCCGTACACGCCGCCGGGAAGCGGCATGTAGGTTGGGCCAGGGGGGTTAACATTTTTGTAATGAACTGGCGCAGACTGTCGCCGCGAAACGTCGTGAACGGGGTGGGACGGGAAGTTTATCACGCGCTGCAGTGATACGCGCGCGACTAAATGTTCCCACAGCGTGCAATTCGCGTATCGATGAAACTTCACAGCACACTGCGATAGTGTCGTTGGAATGATCAGTGGCGATGAAAAAAGTGGCGATGAAACGTGTCGATAAAAATTGTTGATGAAACGTGTGTCGATAATTCGCGTGTCGATTAAACGTAAGGGACTCTTTTTCTGATGGTTCCATGGAAGCTTTGAAAATGAGGACTACGAACTTGCCTTCATAAAGAAGATCGATATATGTTTTTTACACGACTCTGACTTTGCCAAGGTAGGCCAGAAAGACAATGGCGGACTTTATAAAGAGCTCGTTCGCCGCTACGGCCTGTTAAAATGCAACGGTAAAGATACGTCTGAAACGTAATTAGGCGGTTCAAGCCGTTGCTTGATTGAACATTGCCGATTTTATTATTATAAAGACAAACCATTATGCCACTTGCATTCGGACCAAGATCGGTACATCTGGGTATTCGGTATGTTTTTTTAATTTTTAATTTCAATAAATAGTTCGCATATCAGAAAGCCACAATTTAATATTAGAAGGGATCCTGCCCTTGCAATCAATTTTTCTCGACAGACTTTTCAGCTGTTACAAATTATTAAACCACTGCTGGAATCGAATTGCGTGACAAACTTTTCCTACTAGAGTAAGTTGGGAATTGGGAGATTTGTTGCATGTTTGCTGGTAATACCTTAGGGTTAGATGGTTAAGTTCGGTGACATGTCTGTTTGTGAACTATACGCCGCGACGCCAGCAGGGGTACACTCGTCACGTACCGGGTTTCGAAGCATAAATATACGACTGTCAGGCGCTCTCAGAACAAGTAGAATTTTCCCAGGCATTTAAGAGAACCATATCTTCTTCCATAAAAATCTCTGAAATTTTTCAAAAAAATACATCAGATGCTTAACGTTCATAACAATATCAATTAAAGGTTTAAACAATACGCATCACTGGATGTACCATTTGTATGCCATATATACGAAATAGCTGATTATTGCAACGGAGGATGCATCCCAGGGTGTTATTGCAATCATAAATTACAGCGCAGCTGATTGCGACTCGGAAACTTGGCGAGGATGCCACGTTTCACAGATAAATACACATTGCTTCGAAGGCGTCATTTTAGAAGACAAGCTGTTTATTAACACCGGTACAAATACGCTCGAAATGGGGTGAAGACACTTAGTGTGTTGGTGGTTCACTCATGCCCCATCCCATTCATACTACTACACTTATAAGGATGAGTTTCGTCACAGCTGCATTTTAACCTCGCTCCACGGAAAGCCCTACGTATTAAAGCCGATGCCATCACGACGTTAAGACGAAACCTGAGGCGCACGAAGAAGCAGACGGCGTCCGACGTACGATGCTGAGCCTTATGCCCACATCGAACTTTTCGATGACAATACCAGAGCTGCATTCTCACGCTGTCGTGCAGAACATATTGCAAATAAATTGGACGCGGTTACAACTTAGCGACGTACACTCGTGTAAGTGTAAACCCACAGTAAGGAGCAGAATATTTGCTGCAAGAAGCTGGAGTAGTAGAGAATCTGCCCGGCAGTCATGTTGAAAACATTCCTTTGCAAGAACAAGCTTGGTTCGCACAGGTCGTGACGTCACGGAAACGATGGGACGCGTTTTGTTGTGGAGAAATGCAAGATCCCTATGAGGGGCGTTGGCCGCTCCATTTTTCATTTGTAATCGACTACAGCGACGCTTACAACCGGAGATCAAGGAAAACGATGATGCCGCAAAACTCCGGGGGTTTTTGGGAGGCGTCCGCAAGAGGCAAAGGCCCCGACACCAGTGTCACCAGGCCCCTAGTTGGCCCACAAAGTTTGACCCGGCGCGCTTTTCCGAAACATTGATTTTTCTCAATTCCAAGGAAAGAGACACACACATATTGTTTGGGGGGGGGGGGGGGGGGGGGGGGGCGGTCGTTTCACTCATCATTTGGGTTTCGCTGAAAATCAGCGAAACTTTTTAATCGATTAAAATGTTCAATTAAAGGGTACCGATTATTCAGATTAAAATTTTATTCGATGCGTAGCCCTAAAATACACATGTTTTCGAAACTGAGCTTAAACGTATCACTTTCTCCAAATTGATACGTCCGAAGCACATTTATTTTCTGACTGTACTGCATATAGACAAAACGTGTGCGAGCAAACTATACTTTTGATATCGTACACGTTAGCTCAATATCGCAATAGTGGAACCCAATGAACCTTTGAGTACTCAAACATGCAGGTTGGAAAACCAAAAATTAAGATATCTTCATATCGAAAAGGAAACAACACCCACGATTGTACTTCGCCATACCCCGTATCTTTGAAGCAGTATTACTGCAACGAAGAAACGTCGGTGGAAGATTGTGTGTGCATTTTCATCTTTCGGGTGCCCGGGGGCCTGCCTCACCGCACCTTCAACCTTTGGGGAACAGCTTCCTGTTTCGTGGCCTGCAGAGAGGCGAACAATGGTTTACGAAACGAACCAGTCGCGGGATATATACAACCTAGAACTTGAGAAAGTTGACATGTGAAGCTCGTGTAGCGATAACCGACCTGAGTGCCTTTCGCACCAGGCCTCTGAGCTGGACCCAGTTTTGACGGCGGTTCCCATGCCGGGGTGGAGGAAGCCCCTCTATAATTATAGTAAGAATGACAACCCTCTCCCCGAGAGCTAGCTCAACTAAATCCTTTCCTTGCTTTGAAACCAAACGGATTAACGTTAGTGTGGAGAGACACTCCCAGAAAATGCTACCATATGAACCTTAGCCTCGAGACTTATCGGTCTCCGTTGGTATTTATTTATAACTGCTAAAAAAAACAAAAAAAACTCTTAAACAGCACATTTTTTCTTGTTTAGAGAACGGTTTGATATTGCTGCTGTTAAGGAAAATTACATCGTAGCCGAAATCAATTGATTGAAATGTAACAAAAAGAAGGTTAACAATATATATATATATATATTAATACAATCTATTCTACTATAGAATTACTATATATCACTCTAAATACCCATCACATCATCGTGTGATTGCATTCAGCGAACCTCACGTCCCCCGTTTTATGGGATTACATAACAAAAAGGCAAATAATAAATTGCACTCTAATGAAACAAACTGAGGCAAATAACAAAAAGTATACGCACCTTCGTAGAAAATGACACAAGACATTGTTAGTATCGTTATAAATAGCGAAATGGAAAACAATCCCATTTTGAAAACCACGTCATGAGTAATGAAACAATTTACCTTGGAAGTCTTTTCTGCACAGATTTTCGAATGTCATGGGATGTTTTTTGTATGTGTCAGTAGAATCGGAGATGCGTTAAATATTAATTAAGCCCTTGAAGCGACAAGACTATTCTAGAAAGATATGAGCAAAAAAAGTCAAAGAAAAGTGTTTTTACAGTAGCAACGGTAACGACTGTGAGTAGGCAAAGAGGCGCTCCCTTGGGGCGTGCTTTGAGAAAATATTCGTTTGTGCTCGTTATCGGTGCGGTGACACCAGCCGTATAATGGTACTGAGATAAAATGAGGCTGACTTTTAGTTTTGGACTCTATCCAACCAAGTGATCAAGTAATTTTGGTTTGAATTAAAGATTTTCAGCAAATGTTGACAGCTTATCACTGTAAAAAGTGTGTAGTCTTACACCGTTTGGGCGTTGTAGAAGTACTTATGTTCCCAAAACTTACGTTCGTCGTACAGCGCACAGACGTCTAACTGGCGGTATCAGAATTTACGAATGGCTTGATAACCGAGTTGTACAACATACGAAAAAAGCTAATGTATAGGTTACTGACTGCAAAACAAATAATCAGGGTTTTCTTGGCCCTACTGCTAAATCTCAGGTTTTTTTTTCTCTAGTTTCTGCTACATACTCAGCAGTTTAATAAGTTGTGTCGCAACGTTATCAATCCCCTCGCAAAATTTGGGGCCGTTAGTTCGACGTCATTGCGCTGGACGTCGAGCGGAACTTTTGGATGTTATAAATGTTGCAAAAGGTGAAAAACCACACCGCTTTATTAGAGTGATGAAAACAGTCACATGCTGGGATTTAGGTAAAACTTACTAAACACTGTGAGCAACTGTTTTTGAAAAACAAAAACGGTAGAATTGCTAAGAATATACATTGCATAAAATACTGTGGTACCACGATCTTTTTTTTTTTATCAAAACAAACGCTTGTTTCACCGTAGGAGTACGAACAATGCTTCCGCAATACATTTTGACAAACAATGTTTATTTTAGTTTTATAATAAACAACTTACGTATGGAAGTGACGCTTGCTTGAACGTCAGTAAAAGAATAGAACTCAAGGACAAGTACAGGACGGAAGCAATGAAATCTGCTTACCCAACAATGGATATGTATAGGGAAGCTCAGAACAAAGTGCGATCATATTCGCGCCAAACATACGTTTCCTTCTGTTGCGTGCATTCAGTAATCAGAAGTCGCGAATGTGGAAAATTTTCTTAAGTCTAACAATAAACAAACAGATGGGTTCCTTGTGCGGCACACTCTGCGACGGTATGACCTGCGACAAACTTTTTTTTTTATGTTTTAACTTTGCTGATGATAAACCCTGGAATTAACTCCGGCTTAGAATCGTTAATAGGCCTATAATTCAGGAAATATATATCCCAAACGTAACCTGAGTTGGAAAAGATACAACTAAACATTTTATACACCAAAATTCGAACTCTAATTCATAATAAATGTGATTATAAAACAGAAATATTGCTCCCTGATTAGAAAAATATTAAAGATTACTGGTAATGTTGCTTTATGTTTAGTATTGATTCCTGACTTTTAAAGAATGAAATACTTTTTAACGCCAGCCCCCCCCCCCCTCTCCCCCCTCTTCCAAAAAAAAATCTTTGTTCGTTTGTTTGTCCGTTTATTTCCCTAAACATTCAGCGGGGAAATTGTTTTCTCGTGACCAATATACTTTCCAGCCTCCTGCGCACGGGCGCTGCCATCTTGAAATCACGTGACGCGGACCGCAGAGGGCAGAGAGGAGCGATGTGTTTTTCGTCACGTTTTACCCCGATATTTGGCCTGGCTTCATGAAGTGTCGTCTGATACTTATTTTTACAACTCAATCTCCTGCCATTATTGTGTGCAAACCTTCTGGGCTTGGTTTTATAGCACATTTTTCGTACTTGCACTGTCAGCGTACGGGATGCGTATGAGGAAAGGAATCAGCGTTAGCAGTGGCACACATTGAGTATGTAGATAATGATAGGACACGCAAGGTATAAATATATATATATATATATATATATATATAAAGAGAGAGAGAGAGAGAGTAATGAAGTCGCACTTCGAAACGTTGTTGGAGTTTTAAAGCATTTAGTGAGTCGACGTTTCGGCCTGAGACAGGCCTTCTTCATGACTGGTTGCCAGAATCGGTTACAGAGTTATTTTCGGTTTTCACCCTGGTTCCCGGGTCACGTCACCTGTCAGATCGCGTGTAAAAATGCCCAAGTAAAAGGGCGCAAGTAAAAAACCGCAGCTGTACTCCCCCCACTCCACGCCCGGCCGCAGCAGACGACGCCAGCCATCGGAGCCAACCAAAGGCCACGTCAGATTTCGTGACCCCAGGGACGTCACGTACGAAGGCATAGTCACGTACACAGAGTTGAATCAGCCCAGATGGCCAGCAACGCACGCCGCGGAAAGACGCAAAGCCAAACAAAGCACAGTCAAAAAAAAAAAAAAAGAAAGAAGAGGAATGAATTAAGCGCACACAGTAAATCAACGCCAAAACGCATAGAGAAACCCCATGCATAGAGAAAAAAAACAAAAGTGAAATAAGCGCGCACAGTTAATCAACGCCGACGCGCATAGACAAATCCTCTGCATTAAAAAAAATGAATGAAAATAGCGCACACAGTAAATCAAGCAAACGCTCTGCCAAAGCCCATAAACGAAACCCCTGCAACAAAAAGTAAGAAAAATCGTAAATATAAGAGTGTTAACCACAGTCCCAGAACATTCAGCAATGAGCAACAGGTGGAAGATGCCTGTTAACGGTCATGACCCGTTGACTCATTGACAGGTTATACAGAGAGGTACACGGAAAAATTCAAGGGTCGAACTAATGGGATTGAATTAGCTACAGTCGCTCCGCTACAGGGCGATCAAGGTAGGTTGCATGCATAGATGACAGTATACCTGGATCCTGGTTCGAGAGCAACGTGGCAACCTGGTTCGAGAGCAACGTCCGGACATCGTAACCGTGTACGTAACCTTGGTTTTGCCTCGTGCTCTTAACCGACGCCGAGGCTTTTCGAACTGGAGTTTCGTGGCAAGATTCAATTCGAAGGCGCGAGGCTTCAACGGTGACCTTCACCACCTGTGTCACCTGACGCAGAACACGTTTTTCCTGGAGCACTGCCTCGACCATCTTCCTGTGCGCCCAGTCATGGCGGCGGATGGCGTACACGTGAGGTTTGCCGGCGTGTCCTACCTGGCGTGGAACGTGCACCGACTACTCCAGCGATGTCATCGCCGGGGAGCTCACATGTGGCGGGACCAAGCCACCTCTCAAAAGACCACCAACGACCCCGGCTTGAACATAGCGGCGGGCCCCGTGCGGTATGCCGCTCCTTCGGACGACTGTGCCCATACACCGTTGCAACTTCGGTGCCCCGTCCCGGTGGACTTGCCAAACCCTGGATTCGGCGGCGGTCTCGCAGAGTTCCCGGCGCTCCCGCCCTTGGCGGTCGTCCCCAAGTGCTTCGCCGAGTCGGACCATGGAGTCGCCTGCGGCTCTTCGGCAAACGCCACCCCTCCGCCGTCGGAGGACAACCCCAAGCGTCCCGCCGTGGCGACCTGCCCTGCGGGGCGCGTGAATCGCATCCCTAGGCCCACCATCCACCCAGGTACAACCTGCGCAGGACGTTCGGCGACGCTGTCCGTCCCCAGCGGGATTGACGACCACCGCGGGACACATCACGAGCTACCCCTGTACTGAGTGAGACCCACGCAGACCGCGACAACTTGCCATCTCGGACTTTTTTACAACTTAGAAAATTAACTGACAAAAGAGTACGTCACAATCTGCATGCCGCATACCTTAAATATTACCTTGACGCGCGCATCGCCCCTGAGGGCTTACAAATTACCTTGAAGCCTAGCATGACAGCGCTGTCTCAGAGTGAACTGGAGAGATGGGATACGGTTCTCACTAAAGCGACTCTCGAGTTGCTTTAGTGAGAACTATTCCTTAGGTGAAGATAACTATTGAACATTGGGAAACTGCTTCAACCGCGGTTAAAGAAGCCGAACGTAATTTACTCCGCGATCGTGATTTAGCACAGCATGAAACCATGGCTTTAAAGTGCTTGAAGAGAGAAAACGGGGGATGCTCAGTGAGGTAAAGGAAAACAAGTTGACTAGGGACAATGTTGGACCTCCTCCGGCAGGTGGGTTTGAACGCAAAGTGCGGAGCTGCAGGGCCGAATCCAATAACGCAGTTAGCTCATCAGGCGTAGAACTACCCACTCAGGATCAACCGAGGAGAGTGTACAAACGAGAAACGCAGAATTGTATTCCCGAATCCACTAACATATTTAACTTATCAAACATAGAACTGTCCACCAACGAGTCGTCGCTCCTCTCGCAGGGACTAAACTTCTGCCCCACAACAGGCCGGTATGATGAATTTTCTTCGCTTCAAGACCTAGATACTTTTGGCCGCAACCTTCGATTTCGGGAGTTCTTTTTCGACAGGCCCCACGAAGGCACGTCTGCTCTTCCATCCACATCGACTGGTTGGACTCCCAAAACTGGCAGAGATAAGCATTTAGACATTTTTATTAATGCTGTTCAGAAAGACATCGTAGCGGCATTTAGAAAGCAGCAGCCCAATCACTACAACTTTTCCGCTCAAGAGCGGAGGGCACTCAGGTCCCTTAGCGATAAAGGCGATATCGTGATAAAACCTGCCGACAAGGGGGGCGCCATAGTCACTCTTAACACCAGCAATTACTTACAGGAAGGCAATACACAACTTAACGATGCGAAATTCTATTGTCATCTCAAAAACGATCTGACCAGGCAACATGCCGACACCATACGTTGGCAGCTGGGCCAGCTAGTAGAACAGGGGGAAATTACCGAAAATACGGCAAAGGCATTAACTGCTAAAAACGCCGTGCCAGGTAGATTTTACATGCTACGAAAAATTCATAAAGAAGGAAACCCAGGCCATCTCATTATATCTGGGCCAGAAACCCTCATCGAACCAATATCTAGCTATATTCATAACTTGATTAGGAACATCGCACCCGCTTCCCATCGTACATTCAAGACACGAACCACTTCCTTAAAGAAATTTCTAAAATTAATATCCCTAGAGATGCTTTTCTTGTTACGATGGACGTGTCGTCTTTATATACAAACATCCTCCACAATGATGGCATAGCGGCCCTTGTGAATGCGTACGACACTCACAGGAGTGACGATTTACCAGATAAGCATGTCGTGGCTATTCTCTCGCGTCTGGTGCATGAGTTAAATAGCTTTGAATTCAATGGAAGTTACTTCCTTCAAACCAGCGGCACTGCAATGGGAACGAAGATGGCACCTAACTACGCTAATATATTTATGGGAAATTTAGAATCCAACTTTTCGGCATCGCGTTTACTCAAACCACTTTTCTATAAAAGGTACATTGATGATATATTTCTTATCTGGGTGCATTCGGAAGAAGAGCTTTTCGAGTTCATTAGAGCTTTTAATTTTGCGCACCCCTCCATTTGTTTTTCACATAGTTACTCAAAATCTGGAATGACCTTTCTAGACACTAGAGTGCTAATTAATGACTCTAAATTGGCCACTCAACTCTACCGAAAACCGACGGATCGTTAGAAATACTTGCACTACGACAGCTGCCACCCACGGCACTGCAAAAATAGCATACCTTATAGTCAGGCTCATAGGTTTAAACGTATATGTTCAAACAACGACGATTTTAAAACAAACACCAATCAATTACGGCAAGTCCTGAAAGAGCAGAAGTACCCGGAAAAGTTCATAGACGATGCGATCAATAAGGCACAGGTCCTTGATCGTGGCCTCTTGTTGAGTGAGCGGAGCCCTCAGACAGAGGAACGTCGGGCGAACCTCGTACTAACTTTCAACAATAAGTCTCCGAATATCACACCCATACTAAGAAAACATTTTAACATTTTACAGCAAAGTGAACGCTTCGCAAGAATTATCCCTTCCGCTCCCCGAATAGTCTACAGACGCTCACGCAATCTTAGGGACGCCATAGTTAGGTCTAAGACAACTTACACTGAAAGCAATGGCAGTCGCCCTTGTGGAAGAACAAATTGCGAGGTGTGTCAGCACGTGACACCTAAAACCATGGTAAAGAGTACAAATTCCAATTTTACCTACATAATCTACGGAAACTTAAACTGAGGCACAAGTAATGTGAGATACCCCCTGACATGTGGCAACTGCGGCAAGCAGCACGTGGGCCGAACAAGCACACCTTTCTGATTAAGGTTTAACAATCACTGGGCGCATGTAAATTCATTTCCCAAACTCCCCCTTTCAAAACATATGGCTTTACCCAAACACACGTTTGACAAACTGGACGTTACATTTTTACAATCCAATTTCAAAAGCAACCGTGATCGCGAGCAGAGAGAATCGTATCTTATTTACAAATTTAATTCCATCCGGGCCGGTATTAATGAAGATCCAGGTATAATGTCATCTATGCATGCAATCTACCTTGAACGCCCTGTAGCGGAGTGACTGTAGCTAATTCAATCCCATTAGTTCGACCCTTGAATTGTTCCGTGTACCTTTCTGTATAACCTGTCGATCAGTCAACGGGTCATGCTTCCAACGGGCATCTTCCACCTGTTGCTCATATATACCGGGTGTTTTTGCGAAGACTTTCAAAAATCCTAAAAATTAGGGCGTTTGAAAAAAGAAGAAACTGTCTTCGGGAACAAACTACCAGCCACGGCGGACGTCAAGGATTGCCAAGAATATACTAATTAGCCAGCTAATTAATTAAAATTTGTTAAATAACTTTTTAATTAGGGGAAATAGCAGGGTTGGGCAGTATCGCGATACAAATGTATCGCGATAGTATTTCAGAAATACATTTTGTATCTGTATTTCTGTATCGCGATACATTTTTTGTACCAGTATCTGTATTCCTGTATCGGAATACATTTGGAATGTTTCTTTGTATCGCGATACAATCAGGATGAAATGTATTTCGTTACATTGCTTGAGAAATACTTCTCCCCCCCCCCCCTCCCCCCCCCCCTCCCCCCCCCCCCCCCCCCCAATCAAAAGAAGGGAAAAAAAAGAGTAAGAACGATTTTTCTTTTTTTACTTTTGAGGGCATGAGGGTTAAGGGGCATTGTTACTATGCTGACCAAGGTTCCTTCCGATCCTCCGTACTATTTTTGTATGCGTGCTCTTCTCTCTTCTGAGAACTGTTGCGTAGTCGGGGACTCGAACCAGGTGGCGTGCCAGGAGTGGAGTCCGAGCATCTTGTGGCGCAGGTCCTTAGGTAGGGATTTCTTGAGCCATTTCTTGCTGTCATCAAATGCCCGCTGCTAACTGCCTCTCTTCCCTTAGCGTACACAGTAGACCCAGCCGGCAAAGCTAAGTCACAGTCCGTTACAGTACGAGCCTGGCGGTGGTTGACTTGAAGTAGTAGGGTGACTCACGCAGTGAAGTTCAACAGTAATACGAATGCGTCTGCGGCTGCACCCGTAATATTGCACGGTTGGTACGTCATCAGTTGACGTGAACGTGACCCCGCTGCTCTGGTGGTCCGAAAGAAGCCCAGGAAGGAGGCCAGACGTGGCTTCGCTGTGCCGACCCAGTCTTCGTACACCTGCAACTCGTCTCAAGCGCGCTGTTTCTCGGAGAGCTCGCACCTGTACCAGCAATATCAGGTCGCAATCCACGATGTCTCTGTTTGGATGATGCTAGGCGAAACTTGAGGACTGCAATTCATGCGTCGCTGGCGGAGGGTCGGTAGGAAGGACCTTCACAACAGGGATGCCACCGTATCGTTTTTTTCAACCGTAATAGAAGATAAGACGTGTGTTCCAGGATGCTTCAGATGGTTCACTATTCTCAAAAATTCCAAATGACACTGCCTGCACAATCTTCAACAAGGCAACTTACAACGGAAGTACGTATTGTCCTTTCATACTGCAGCGTGGTAAATTCATGTTCAAGGCCACACTTACAGATAAAGACTACGAGTTCATTCCACCGGGACGTCATGTGACCAATGTTGGCAGGGGCGTCCTTATTGGACAGGGTTGTGGTGACGTTTTGATGGGATTTAGGGTGACAGAATTTATTTAGAGGTCGAAGCCTTTTCGCATCCTCGTCAGACAGACAGGATGTCAGGGAAGGGACCGCGGTCAGTGTTTGATATAACGTATTTTTTTTTTTTTTTTGAGCCTACTTAAGATTTCTTGTCGTCCGAAACCACTACCTTCAAGGTGAAGGGCCAACCCTACGGGAAAGCAATTTCGGGAGCAGGAACTTCCGCTTCAAACTTCAAGCTTCATCTCAGTTGGCGTCTCAAACAAATTTGAAAAATGTATTGCAGTATCAGTATTTCTGTATTTGTATTTCTGCTCTCGCTAAAATGTATTCCTGTATTTGTATTTCCAAATACTTTTTGCCTCTATTTAAAATGTATTTCCGATACGTATCGCGATACATTTTTACAGATGTATTTTCGTATCAGTATTTTAGGTACTATTTTAATGTATCCCAGTATTTGTATTTCCAAATACATTTTTGAGTATCTCTGCCCAACTCTGGGAAATAGACATATGGTTCCAATTAGAAAGTTGCTGAGCGTTATTGAAAACCACTAAATCAGTCGTTTTCAGAAAGACTTTGAGCGCGTGAGAAGCGTAGTAGTGCACTAAAGTTACCGCTCTTTGAGCAGGTACAAAGCTAGCGGTTGCGATAAGGCACCCGCGCGATTATTCCGTCTCTTATCTAGCCCCAGCCTTGTACCTGCTCCACGAGTGGTAACTTTAGTACAATACTACGCTTCTCACGCGCCGAAAGTCTTTTTGAAAATGACTGATTTAGTGGTTTTCGATAACGCTCAGCAACTTTCTAATTAGAACCATATGTCTATTTCCACTAATTAAAAAGTTAATTAACAAATTTCAATTAATTAGTTGGCTAATTACTATGTTTTTGGAAATTCCTGACGTCCGCCGTGGCTGGTAGTTTGTTCCCGAACAAATTTTTTTTTTGCGCTTTAATTTTTAGGATTTTTGAAAGTCTTCGCAGAAACACCCGGTATATATATATATATATATATATATATATATATATATATATATATATATATACATGGGTGGTTTCATCTCAAATCGTGCAGGCAAAAAGGGTCGAATTTTTAATTTCGATGAAAAAAATATATGTTATGGCGCCGTTTCTAAAACCGCAGTCGACGCAAACCGCAAGTTCGTCGGATTTTTTGTTCTCGACTTATGAATTTTTAAAGAGGCCGCGGCGAAAAGCAGTGTTTTTCACACCCGTCGTGGGTCGGATGTTTCGCTTGATCTCCCGCCATGGATTTTCAGTCCACATTATATTATCTTTTTTGAAGCACTCTGTGGACACATTTAAAAGGCTCCAATACCATGAAATGATTTTAGGCCTTTTGCTTTTTGTCTGTAAAAATGTCAAAAACGCCTCCTCGGTCAATTGTTGACGAACTTTGACAATTAATTACTGGCAATCTACTTGGGTTACATCGATATTTTTTATGTCCACGGAGAGCCCAAAACACGCTCTTTATATTTATTATAAAATGTCTTGGGTGTATAAAATATCCTTTGAGGTATGTTTACGTTAATATTATGCAAAAACCAAAAAGTACCATTTTTGAAATTGATTTTCTCAAAAAACCCATTTTTTATTTTTTTTATTTTTTGTTCAAATGTAGATATGATAGTTTTCTACACGAAAATCAAGCCTAGAAAGTGTATATTTTGTTTGTATGTTCTACATTTAAGCATCAATATCGTACAAAAACGTGTTTTTACGGCTCGAAATGGACTTGCGAATTGCGCGTCTTCACAAGCTTGGAAAGAGCTTTTTCCTTTTTTTTCAACGTTCCCACATAAAAATGAAATACAGTATTTCTATCCTGATATATTTATTGATTATTTAAATTTTATTATAGGCGGCAAGCTACATCGGAGGAGTTCCAAAAAGAGAAAGCAACACTTCTTAACAGACCAGCAGGTGTCGCAAATTTTTAACGTGTAGGAGTCGGCAGACGTCCTAATGATTCGGGGCCCTCATTGGCCTGCATGAACGTCCCGCCCTTTCAGAGCCAGCAGATGACCACGACCTTTCGCGCTCGTTGTGTTAGATGGGACGGCCCGTGACAGTAAAGCGAGCAGCGCACCCTGTGTCACGAGGAGTGAAATGGTACGATTGTGTCGTTGACGCGGCGAACAGTGACAGCCACCCAGGAGGAGTCTGTCAGAGTATTCCACAAGGGAAAGCAAAGGAATCGTTGCCTGAAAGGATGAGGACACCACGGCCTTACAATGTCGACGGTCAACAACTGTTCTGCCAGTCAAAACAACGCCGCGTGCGCGCTAAAACCGGCGGCGCGGGACAGAAATCCCGCAGACGCACACACGAAGATGGGCCGGTTTCGTTAGGGATGCGGGGAAATTTGATACCAGCCATCCGTGCATGCGTGAAACGATACCGCCTGTTTGCCCTAGCTTTGAGCGCCATATCCTTACCTTGAAACGGCCGTGCTCTCTCTCTCTCTCCGGGGAGATCCGATAGCACCGAAGGGTTATCTATTAAACTTGAGGAAGAAAACGAGAAGGGAGTGTTTAAGTTTAATTATCCCCACCAACCCGCTCGTTCTGTCCTTATAAAGGGTTATCTCTTTTGGAAACAGCAAAGCCCGGAGACTGACATTAAAACGAGCGTGTTGGTAAATATACTTGTGTTTGTATTCTGCCCGGAGACTAGTTGGGTCGAAGTCAGCCTCCTTGTCAACTATAACCGTTTTTGAAGAGTGGGCTTCTCCCGAGATGAAACGTTAGCGCCGGCTGACGTGTTCTTTTGAAAAAGGGAAGAAGAAAGAGAAAGTTTGAGTAACTGCAGAAACTACCTCGAAAGCTCCTCTCCCGATATGAAGCTTGAAGCATAGTCTCGGTTACCTTCTCGCGCATCGCCTGCTCGAATCTATTCTTCACTTCCTTTCATACAGCCACTGTTCCGCACAGCCGTCGTGGATGTGCGTAATAGAGAGAGGAACAGATTCGAGCATCATCTGGACGCCGTCATCCTGCCAGACTTCAATGTCGTGGGGCCGACTCGTGTGTGTTTCTTCGCCCCGCTGAACTTTGTCTCTCGGGTGCGGTTTTTTCTGAACGTTTTCTTTTAATGTTTTCTTACTAACTGTTTGTTAGCACTGTTCAGTTGTTGGGTTTATTTCGCCATGGCGTAGCGGCCTGGCGGTGATGTAGAGAGCGTGTTCGCACGCATTTGGTAGCGTCCCGTTTAGGGAATGCCTGCGGGAGTTGGTTTTTGTTCTTGCCATGTGCGGCTGAGTTTTCCCGTCTTTATTAAATTATTGATTTCTTTTGTTTTACCTTTACGTGCCGTCGACTTCTTTGTCTGACTCTCCACCAGGCGTGGACCTATCGCCTTGCCACCGCTCGAACCTAAATACTTCATTTTTTTTTTAACGCAATTTTCGTTAAGATCGGAGTTGGGCAATTTAATTCCTATTTATTTAATTTTATTTCCTACCCCTCTCCATGACACACTCTCCGTGTGTTTCGGACCGTTTCTGTGTCACCACTTTTGTGTATTACGGAAGTGAAAGGACATTCCCTGGTGACCTGTGCGATGTGCGGTGAACAAGCCCCAGTGTTTGGTTTCGTAAAGAATTGTATATAATATATCGACGACGTGGTGACTTTCTTTGTCTTAGTAATATTACAGCTAATATCTAGTCGTGCGAGTTTACTTTGAAAGGTTTATAAATCGAAACAATACAACGTCTGTGCCTTTTGGTTATTGAAAGTCTACTAGGCCTGCTGATTTGGTTAGATATGTATCTCATGGTTTCCGCTCTTATCAAAACATACATAAATATTCAATACCACAAAATCCGTTTATAATTGATTACAAAATGCAGAAGAAAAATCAAGAAAACTTTTTCACAATTCATAGAGTCGCATGGGTCGCTATGTCTGACTTAGGTCTTGCAAAACAAAGACGTCTTTTTCCGATATTGAGGCCTAAATATAAAACATGCAAACAAAATATACACTTTCTAGGCTTCATTTTCGTGTAGACAAATGTCATATCTACATTTGAACAAAAAATGAAAAAAATAAAAAATGGGTTTTTTGAGAAAATCGATTTCATAAATGGTACTTTTTGGTTTTTGCATAATATTAACGTAAACGTACCGCAAAGGATAATTTATACAGCCAAGGAATTTTATAATAAATATAAAGAGCGTGTTTTGGGCTCTCTGTGGACATCAAAAATATCAGTGTAACCCAAGTAGATCGCCAGTAATTAATTGTCAAAGTTCGTCAACAATTGACCGAGGAGGCGTTTTTGACATTTTTACAGAAAAAAAGCAAAAGGCCTAAAATTATTTCATGGTATTGGAGCCTTTTAAATGTGTCGACAGAGTGCTTCAAAAAAGATAATATAATGTGGACTGAAAATCCATGGCGGGAGATCAAGCGAAACATCCGACCCACGACGGGTGTGAAAAACACTGCTTTTCGCCGCGGCCTCTTTAAAAATTCATAAGTCGAGAACAAAAAATCCGACGAACTTGCGGTTTGCGTCGACTGCGGTTTTAGAAACGGCGCCATAACATATATTTTTTTCATCGAAATTAAAAATTCGACCCTTTTTGCCTGCACGATTTGAGATGAAACCACCCATATATATATATATGATCACGCATTCATGAGTTTAAAGAAGGCAAACATAGTCACCTAAAGGAGTCACTAAGCCTGTTTCTTGAAAGCATCGTGCTCTGCCTTCTTAACCAATTCAAAACGGTTGCTTTTGATTACATGGGGCGATAATTTTTACAATATAGACATTCGCATGATTTGTTTATTGACGCATTCAAACGCTCGGTCTCATGTCCGCAGCCATTCCAGTTTCTTAATGTACATAATTAAATTAATTTATTTATACACCAAGGGTTGGGTTCCCCAGGGGAATAACCTGACAAAGACAGCTTGTGAGGGCCTGACAAAACCGTCTGAGGCACGCAAACTGTGACGCCGGAAAGAAGCCGTCTGCATGGAAATCACTCGAGTTCAGCGTTGCAGATGTAAAGTAAAAAGCGTATATGTTGAAACAGATAAATATCTTTCTATCGAAATTTATGGAATTGTGACTGGCATTTTACATGAGCTACGCTTGCTGAAGCGTGAGGGATTGTTAAATCTCTTGCCACCAGATGGAAGGGTCAAGCAGAGTAATTGCAAGTCGCTAGGCTAGGTGGCGCTAGGTACCGCCCTATTCAAGTGCTACAAAAGCATTGTTATTTGCTCGCGTCAACATTACGCTTCCGACACCATTATTGTACACATTGGTAGATCCACTAGCACCAGCTGAATATATACATTGCGCGCACACATGTATAGCACATACAGATATCAATACAACAGTACACTAACCCGATCACTACTCCCAAGCTCTGCGTTCCCCTTTTCTATAGTTGTCGTTTTGAAGGTACGGATTTTCTCAGTGACCACTTAACCAATGAAAATTATTCCCAACATGATATTGCTTTAAGCAATGCCATGACTCTGAGAGTAGTTTGAACGGCTCAGGGGATGAATATCTTAGTAAAAAGTAAGCGCTCATGTTGTAAATAATTTAAAGCCGAAAAATCAAACCGCTCCACTGCGCTTCCAAGCCACGTGTTTCCTTCCACGCACGGCAGGTCATCGCCATTATTTCTAGTGTACTATTTGTGTTTCTATTTGTGTGGTTCGCGTGCGGCTGCAATTATCGTCTTGAATTAATTTCCGTAGAAGTGGTATTCACTCAGGTGAAAGCGAAGCTTCACGGACAGAGAAATAGTTTGATCAACTTGAATGCAGTCAAAGTCGCGACTTGCCGCAGCTGTTGCGAGTACGGAGCTATTCCCTGAGTTCGAAAATGTCTAACGCTCATCCCAGCGCGCCATTTGGAGGGTGGTTTCTCCAGGAATCGTAGTATATTTAACCAGCAAAATAAAGGATGGCTTTTTTTTCCGATTTTACCTACAATCCTCCCTCAATGCTAAAATTTGAACCTTAAAATAGACGTAATTTTCGTCATATTTCCATCCTATTAAGTTTTTTTCCCCAGAGCGCAGTCGCTCTCGCGGAGAAGAGAACAGGAAATCGCAGACGACAGTCACATTAGCCACACCAGCGTTCCAACATGACACGATTGCACCGTAATCTCTCAAGTGGTAATACCAATAACAATTGCTCCGTAATACCAATAAAATTCACGAGGATCATTATATATTACCTAAAAACCAAAGCACTCATCCCGGTGTCTTCTACTTGCTTATAAAAATTCACAAGCCAAACAAGACTGGAGAACCATTATACCAGGCTTAAGTACTCCTACCGAACGGATTTCAGAATTCATAGACCACGCTATTAAACTTATACCTCCCCTTCTTGAGTTTTACTTGAAGGACACCACGCACTTCCTTAATCTTATCGACTAGATAAACAGATCCGATTTAGTATCCGAGGAAAGCATTCTGGTGACTGTCGATGTCAACTCTCTTTGCACTAACATCCCTCGTAATGATGGAATGCCTGCCGTGAAGGAGGTGCTCTCTCTCTACGCTTCGTCTCTTGCAGACATCGATTGTATCTTGCGCTTATTAGAATTAATCTTAGACTGTAATAACTTTAGCTTAACGACACTTAATACTTGCAAATTCAAGGCTCTTCAATAGAATCAAGGATGTCGTCCCCAACTTATGCTTATATTGTTATGAGTAAATAAAAAAAACATTTGGTCGTATACTAAGAAGCCGGCCATATATGTTTGTTATGTTGACGATATCTTATAATCTGGAACGACACAGAAAATACACTTTTTTCCTTTCTGGGGTATCTTAATAGATGTCACCCCACAATAATAATTTGCAATCACTCCGTGAAAACCATGAACTTTCTCGATGTTAACGTTGAGTAGCTTGGATATAATTTTATAACAGAGCTACGCAGGAACCCTACAGAAAAACGTCAGATTCTTCGCTACAATAGCTACCGCCCAAAATGTAAAAAAAAAAAAAAATACCTTACAGTCAATTTCTTCGGTTACGTAAGATTCGCTGTGAAGATCCTAACTTCAAAGAGAATGTAACTTCACTGAAAAACACACTACTTAAACGAAAACTCCCCATATCTATTCTTAATGACGCCATGAGAAAAGAGTCCACTCTAGAACGTGGCACACTCCTTCAGTCTTCGCAACAGCTCCGCTCTAACGGAGCAGGAGTACCATTGGTTATAAACTACTACTCGAACATATCAGGCCTAATTCTATACTGAAGACGCATTTGAATATCATGCACGCCGACAACAAACTTAAGGATATATTTTCCGAACCACCCTTTGCCACTTTCCGCAAGCATTGAGGCCTGGGGAGAATGCTTTGCCAGGGACCCCGGAACCGGAGGGGCAACGGGGGCTTGAGCACCCACTGTCATTTTCCAGGGGGTGCTGGGCAGTATGCTCAGCCACCGTACGCTTGGCTCAAGGCCTACCGAACAATGCCTACACCCTCCCCTCTGTGTTCCCATTTGTACGTAGCCAACAACGTGGCTCTGTTTTTGTTACCGCTGGCTGACAACGCCGCATCTGAAAAAAAAAAAAAAAAAAATGGGGAAAAAAAAGAAATCAGGCGCTTGCGGTTTCTATAGCACGGTTAGGGAGATCTCCTCTCTTCCCCTGCTTGGTTATTGTTGTGGGGCCATTTCATATGGCACTCGCGGGTTGGCCATGCGGGGGAAAGAGCAGCGCACTGTTTTTGCCCACCCAGTCAGCCCGCTTCTCCGTTTTGCTTGTATTTTGAGCCGTGCCGTTTCCCAAAGGGCTCGAGGATTTCTTCTAGCTTTTTTTTCTTCTTGCGGCTGTGCTGGGCGGTCTCAGGAACCTCAAGGGTCGTGTAATTCCTCCCGTGGGGAGAGCCGAAGCGCGAGGTGGGGAGGTGGCCTGCGCGAGACGAAAGCCCTTCTTGAAGGAGGTACTGCCTACACATGTAGCAAGCTGAGGGAACAAAGTATCCCAACTACCAAGGCTAGGGTGCCTCAATGTCCTTCTGTTTAGGGTGATGCCAACCCTTGTAGCACCCGATGCCGACAGCACGCGCTAACGGGTAAAATACAAAGAAATCGACGAAAACAAAATGTCTCCATAGCACAGTCAGCGCCACAAACGCATGCAGGGAGACGCTCTTTCACGCGCTTCTGAACAAAAAAGGAAAATAAAAGTGTGGGACAAAATGGCCTGATGTCTCCATCCTAAGCAAAACGCACATCAAGGCACCCAACAAAGGCAAGAGGAGGCCTTAGCAGGCGACATAACTTGTCAAGGAAGAGATCGCACTGCGGTCTGTGTTGAAGCGCCGCTATTACGATGGTCATCAGAGACATCAAGGAATCGCGGCACTCTCGCCAGTATTTCTGCGTTTGATTTTTGAAACACCATTTGGTTCTTGGCGAGCGAGCCTGCTATATTCAGGCGGGAACCCTAATATACACCCGGTCGGTTTTCCAGTCTTGGGCAGCAACTAGTTACTAGAAACCCGCTACAGGTAACGATCGAGCTACTTTCTGCAGTAACTTGTAACTGTAACTCTTTACTGCTTATTGAAAATAACTTTTAACTGTAACCGGGTACTGTTTTTCGAAATTAACTGTAAAGAGTAACGTCGTTACAGGTGCTTCTCAGATTTATGTGCAAAAATATTGCAAGCGCGACCACCAAATAGTCTCGCAACTTATGAGAGAGTCCGAAGTCTTGATACGGGAAGGGCACAGCAAAAACTCCTGCAGAAACCGTCTGAAGCTCGATAGAAATAAAAAAAAAATAAAAGGAAAGTAAATTCGGGGTGACCCTGCTTTGCCAAGCTGATCCCGCCAGTTGGGATGATGGGGATGTTTGTGTCCGCACCCGCCGTGTAGAATGCATCGCCACAGCGCACGCAGATGTAACAAAGCGCGGCATCTCTAAAACGTTTCCCATTTCTTCGTCCGGCGGAGAAAGCAAATGCTTTTCGCGGAGAATGTTCTTGATGATTGTCGCCCCAAACGCCCACAGGCTTACGGGAGAACCGATTTACTGAACCTCGTCCTGTGCCGCCAAGCACACGGTTTCTTCCCCTCAAATTTGAATCGTCCAACTCCCAGATTCACTCTTGTGGGGTTTTAACTTAAGGCTCATTCGCTCTCCCCTCCCCTTTTTTTGCAACCCAATTACTGGCCTTGCCCCCCGTCGCCCACTTGAAGTTTTTGTACCCCGTTGTTCTGCTTCTCGGGCTCCGTCACTTGAGAAAGATCACTTATTCGCTCGAACCGTCTGTGCCGCTCTGCTAGTTTGTGTGTTTTCTTGAAATTGACCGAGACCAAAGACATTTGTCATCAATTGATTTGTGGATAATTAACGTCACAGGCTTTCCGTTGGGTCTCTTGTTGGGGTGGTGAAATTGAGGAGCGCAAACGTGTCCGATATGGTTAGGAAGTGGCGGAGAAAAGATCGCAAAAGCCGTTTGAAATTCTACGTGCAGTGGCCGTTTTTACCTCGATCAGGGCTTCTTTTGCACTGCTGCCGTGTTCCGCGGGTTTGAGAAAGGGATGTTGACGCTTCATTGCTCTCCAAGTTTTCAAGAGAAGCTTCGTGTTTCAGGAAAGATTGTGCGCACGCAGTAGAAAGCGATTTGATTGACGAGTGGACTGGACTGACTGACACATCTACAAAGTTGATTTCAAGGTATGACTTATATTATTATTTACTTGACATATGCACGATGTTTGTTGCTTCCGTACCATTTCGCCTCACAAAAGAAATTTAAAGTTAGAATTCACCGATTGTATGAACTCACACCATGATTGGATATACCCGAGATCTAGACGCGCGCTGTTGTATTCGTGTATACCTTATGGTGGTCGAGTTTAATTTTGAAGTTCTTTATAAATCTTTAAATAACTAAAGTCGCGTGTTATTTTTGTGAAATAACCATAAATGCTTTATCATATAGTAAATTTACCCGTTCAGGGAGCAATTCATGGTAAAAATTGGATTAAGAAGTATCAAACATATTGTTTATTAGGAAAACCTTAGTTTCTCAAGAACTCAGATTCACTACAGTGAACAACGGAATGTCTTACAAAAATCTTTGTTAAATTAGATGCATATTAAAAAATGTTCCTTTTGAATTTTTTAAAAATATTTTTTGTAATATAACGACAAAGTAACGACGTTACTTTAGCCAAGTAAATGTAACTAACAATTTACTCTTTAAATTTTGTAACTGTAACTGTAGCAGGGTTACTTTCCCCCCTGAGGAACTGTAACTGTAACACTTTTACATTTTAGCAGTACCATACCTAAGACTGGTTTTACCCTCTTTTCAAAGACGACCACAAAAACAAAAAACATGCTGAAATAAGAAGGACATCGTCAGTGAAGCTTTACCATCGAAGAACGACCGCGTACACCGGCGGTAAACTTTTTTTGAAATTTTCAAGAATGATTAGTTATAACTTTCTACAGGAACCAAGCTGCGCCGAAAAATTTTAAATGAATGCGTCCACGATTAAAACACACCTTTGTATAAAATTTCAGCTTTCTCCGTGCAGGCGCCCGATTTTCCAATGCATTTTACATCGACACCGTAGATCGATGCCGCCGTATAGCTACTAGTATTGAATCAGATTCTGTCAACATCTCATTGCTTCGTGACAGGAAGTTTGGGTGAATGTATGGACACATAGTGATAATAAACCTTCTATAAACAGTAAAATCTTAATAATGTTTTTTTTTTAAATATTAATTTCTTTTATTCTCCCCCTTTTATATCGACCGCTAGCCCCCCCCCCCCTACGTACACTACTCTTCCGGGGTTGCTGTGCTTTGTCCATCGTATACAAGAAGTCCCGATGCATCCGGTGGCAGCCGTCCTTGTTGCAATATCCCATGCCAGCTCTGCCCTTTTATTTTGGCAGCTGATCGTATTTCCAGCTGCGCAACAGCTTTCTTCATTAATATTAATAAATGTATTGACTTCAAAACACCTGACGATGTATTAACTGCACGCTCTGCAATATGCAATATATGGGGGAAACTAAAAATTCCATGAAGGAGCGATTTTATTTTCACAAGTCTAACATTGTAAATAAGGAAAATACACCACTTGCTAAACACCTCAACCCTGACGTATACTATGAGATCAAAGCGCATCTAAAAATTACCACCATGAAAAGTAATCTTAAAATGATTTAACACGTAAAAATAGAGTCATATTACGGATCGAAATTTAGTTCGTTGGCTCCGCTTGGCATGAGCATCTCAAAGGGAAACCTCCATAGTCTATTGGTTGTTGCTCTTGTTGACACAGGCAAACCCCAATCGCGTCGCGTAATGCCGCAAAAAGAAAGAAGGAAAAAGAGAGACAAGGAAAAGTAAAAACAAAAAAGACGAATATATATATATATATTTGTATATATATATATTAAAGAGTTCAGAAGGATTGATTTAATGGGGTGATAGTTGACTGAACGATGGCGGTCTCCGGTGAACTGACTTCTTCCTCCACTTCCTTCACCGCAGTTACTCCCCCGTGCAGAAAGCGCCGGAATCCGGCGTTAGGGTGCAGGACGGTGGTAACGCTTGAGGCGTGCAACACGAACGATGTTAGTTTGTTTTGAACGATGGTCAGTGTGTGGGGAAACCGGGGTGACCTCGTAGTTCGTCGCGGAGATTCGGCGAAGTATTTGGTATGGCCCCTTGAACTTTTTGAGCAGCTTATCGCACTTGCCTGGCACTCGAGACGGTGTCCATAAGAGTACCTCTTCATCCACTGTGCACTCAACTGGAGTATGAGTGTCGGAATAGCGGAGAACTTGCTCTTGTTGACACCTTAACGTGTAAATGCGCGAACGTTGGCGAGCTTCTTCCGCACGACATAATATATCTTCAGCGTAACTATCAAGGGATGTGTCATCAAGGTAGGGCAAGAGGGTGTCCATCGTTCACAGGGGTTTACGTGCGTGTAAGAGATAATATGGAGAATAATTGGTGGTAGCTTTGCGACCAGTGTTGTATGCGTATGTGACGTAGGGCAGAATGGTGTCCCAATTGTCGTGGTCCTCTGCGATGTAGATCGAGATCATGTCCGTCAATGTATGATTTAGGCGTTGGACGAGGCCGTTTGTTTGAGGGTGGTAAGCGCTTGTGATATGATTGATGGACAGTGCTCGTGAGGCCGCAAAGCTCATTGAGGACTTTTGCAACGAAGGGAGTGCCGCGGTCGGTAATTATGGCTTGCGGGGCTCCGTGCCGTAGCAGGATGGAGTGCAGGAAGAAGTCAGCGACTTCGAAAGCTGTAGCGGCTGACACTGCTTTAGTTTCAGCGTATCGGGTAAAGTAGTCGATGGCCACTACTATCCATCGGTGATTCTGTGCCGAGCAGGGAAAAGGGCCTAAGAAATCGATGCCATGGTGTTAAAATGGATGATTTGGTGGGGGATTGGGTCTCAGGGCTCCAGCTGGCTTGGTCGATGTTTTTTTCTTCGTTTGGCACTGGTGGCTTGCCCGGTCATATTAGTTAATTGAGCGGTGCATACCATTCCAGAAGTATTTTGTGCGTGTTCTGACGTACGTCTTGGCGAATCCTAGATGACCAGAGGTTGGGTCATCGTGATTTGCTTTTATGATTTCTTTTTGGAGACGGCGGGGGTCGACGAGTAGCCAGGGTCGTCCTTGTGGCTCATAATTTCTTCTGTAGAGGACGCCGTTGTGAAGTTGGAAGAGCCGGGCGCGACGCTTGATGCGTGGGGTGGTGGAAGGCGTGCTGATTCCTTGAATATAGTGAATTAGTGGTCTTAGTGCACCATCTTCCAGCTGACAGGAGTGTATATTGGCATATCTAGCGTGGCAGTGGCAGTAATATCGAGTGTAGAGGAATGCTTCGGACCAGGTATGTTAGAAGGAAGTGGGCACCGGGATAAACTGTCAGCATCGAGATGTTTTCTGCCTGATTTTTATGCAACTGTAAAATCGAATTCCTGTAGTTTCAGGGACCATCGGCCAAATCGTCCCGAGGGATCCTTGAGGGTAGCTAACCAGCAAAGTGCGTGGTGGTCTGTTACTACCCGGAAGGAAGAGCCGTAGAGGTATGGCCGAAACTTTGAGGTTGCCCAAATGACGGCCAAGCACTCTTTTTTGTGGTAGAAAAGTTTCTTTCAGTTTGGTAAGAGTACGGCTTGAATATGCAATGACGCGCTGCGTGTCGTTGATGACCTGAGCAAGGACAGCACCGATGCCATGGCCGCTGGCGTCTGTTCTTATTTCAGTATCCGCACCTTCAATGAAATGACCGAGGGTAGGAGCGGATGTTAGAGTTTTCTTGAGTGTGGCAAAAGAATCCTGCTGGGCCAGAGTCCAGTTGAAGGGGACTCCAGTACGGAGCAGCTGGTTAAGTGGTTTGGCAATATCTGAGGAAGCCCGTATAAACTTGCAAAAATGTGTGCATACACCCAGAAATATCTGCACATCTTTTACTCTTTTCGGGACTGGAAAATCGGATACTGCCTCTATTTTTTGAGGATCCGGCCGTACTCCCTCAGGATTGACGAGATGGCCCAAAACACGAATTTCGCGGGCGCCGAAAGTGCACTTCTTGCAGTTTAGTTGCAACCCAGCAGCACGGAAGCAGTCAAGGACCTGACGGAGCCTCTGTAAGTGGTCGGTGAACGTGGTTGAAAAGACAACATCATCAAGATAACACAAGCATATGTTCCACGTTAGTTCTCTTAGCAAGGAGTTTATCATGCGCTGGAAGGTTGCATGCGCATTTTAAAGGCCGAAAGGCATTACGGTGATAAAGACCTCGGGATGTGATGAAAGCAGTTTTGGGTTTATCGGTATCGGCAAGCGGAATTTGCCAATAACCGCCGTGCAGGTCCATTGATGAGAAATAAGAGGAGCGTGTCATCAATTCTGGGTAGCGGATAGACATCTTTTCGGATGACTTTGCTGAGTTTGCGACAATCGACACAAAAGCGCCAGGAGCCGTCTTTATTTTCCACTAGCAGAACCGGAGAGGACCAGGGCGGGATGATGGCTCAATGACGTTTTTTTTAAGCATGCCATCGATCTGTTGTTGCATGATTCGACGTTCAGCGGCGGAAACCCTGTCATGGTCTACAGTAAAGTTGACATTTGGGCTAGTTGGTAGTCTAACATATTGAGGTATTTAGCGCACAAGGTAGAGAGAAGGACAGGACAGAAAAAAGCGCTACTCACAACCACGTTTACTGACAATGCAAGTAGAAAGGCTAACAAAAGTCGGCTATTCGTCAGCCCTACTGGCGGATGTGGCAGACGCTCTGGTGAAGAAGGCAGAAGGCTTCCACTCCAACAAGACCAGTGTCAAGCAAACAAGGCCAGTTGTAATACCGCACCTGCACAGTATGTCCCATAATTAAAAAAAAAAAAACGTCGCAAGCCGCTATGGTGCCCGAGTAGTTTTTTCAGCACCACAAAAAATTAGCCAACTTTGCAATAGAGTGAATGCGCATGTTGAGGGTACCACAAAATCCACGTGCACCAAGAAGCATGCAAACGAATTCCTACCATGCGCTTCGGGCGTCGTATATAAGATACCTCTTTCGTGTGGCAAGAGCTACATAGGCCAAACGGGCAGATGCCTCAATGACCGACTCCGGGAGCATGATTACTCCTTGAAGGCCTACAGTGGGCGGAAATCTTCCTCTCCACTGCAGGGAATGCGCGTGCAGACCATTATTGCGTGAGACCAACATCTTGGGAAAGAACAAAGACAAATTGACCCGCGAGGTATTGGAGGCCTTCTACATCCTTCGTGAGGACAGGAATTGTATTAGCATTGAATCCGTAACGCTAACAAACAAGGAAAGGGAATTTCTTGAACAAACGATGAAGGGCCCGCACGAGCCTGGATGAACTAGCCGCTATCATTCACGGGGCTGTGGCAGATGCACGAGTCCGCGGCTGATTATTTGGGTGTTTTCTTTCTCTTCCCTTCTTATCAGTAAACGTAGTTGTGAGCAGCGCTCTTTTCTGTACTGTCCTTCTTCTTTCTACCTTGTGCGCTAAATACCTCAATATGTCTGTCATGGTCTACTCCGAACGGCTGGTAAGTCATAGTGTCAATGTGATGCTGTACAATTAGTGTACGTGGCAGCGTATCAGTGTCGAAGTCAAACGTGTCACAGTACCTCGTAAGGAGTTGAGCTAAACTTTTCTGCTCTTGTGTCGCCAGGTTCGAGTCTATCATGTTTGCGACTTGTTGGAAGAAATCGGTGGAGATCGTGGGAGCAGGACTTAATATTGTGTTAGACAGCGTCGTGAAATTGTCTTCTGTATGGCCGTTGAAGTTAGCAATACGGCTATGACGAGGAAGGATTTGGGGCTGGGACGAGGCGTTAGTGATCCATACATGAAGTTTTCCTTTTGTTACTGATGCAAGAGAATAGGGAATTACAACAGCTTTTTGGACAAAAGTAGTGGCAAGTGGCTTGATAGGACCGAATGATGTTTCGAGAGTCTTGCTTGGGATAAGCACAGCTGCAACGGCTGTCTTCGGTGGTAGGACCAAATCCTCTTCAAGTTGGAGAACAGCGAGAGTCGAATTGGGGGGGAGGGGGGGAGGGTGGGCATATACAGAATCCATCAGGTGAAGTTCACGGCTAGTACAATTATTAATGCGTAAGCGGACGACAAAAAGTCCCATCCTAGGATGGCGTCGGCGATGCAGCTGCTGAGCACTGTAAATATTACATGTGATTACTTTGACCAATGTGTATAGGAAGGGTACAATAACCAAGCGCTTGAACAAGGTCACCGTTTCCCATACGCAGCAAGGGTCCGACGGTTGGAGGTGTGAGCACCCGATGCAAGTGAGAGCGAACACGCTCTGGGATAAACACGACTTAGAAGCTCCCGTGTCGACTAACGCGTTAAGTTTGTGTCCTCCGATTTCCACTGTAATAGTCGACGGTGTTACGGCAGGAGCATTTGCGGCGTATCGTGTACGTGCAGCCTGACCTCCGGTGACGATGCAGGCTGCTCTCTTCAGTTTGATGGCGGCGATGTCGATGGTGCGGCGTCGTTGAGGGCGATATAGAGCGGCGACGAACTGGATACGGGGACAAGGATCGGCCACGGCGGTTCTGGGATGTGAAGACGGGACTCTGGGAGCGGCGGGTGGAGGGACGGTCGTTGTCTTCATAGGCCGTTGAACGGCGTGTTGGGAAGCGAGGGAGCGTAGGGCCGTCGGTGGTTCGGCTTTCTGGATATACGGCGCTGTCGTCAGGACCGTCAATGCGGAGAGTACGGCCGAATGTAGAACGGTGCTAGCCAGCGTCATGCAGCCGCCGACGGCGGTAGCGCAGGATGTGTCCAGGTGCATGGAAATAGTAGCATAGAGGTAGCTGGTCCCCGGTCCTCCAGATGTCTGTTCTGCGACGCGGTTGATTTCGTTGAGCTGGCGGGTGCGTAGTGGGGAACGTCTGGTAGGCGGACAGCGAGGTGACTGCGGGTGCCACTGGTGAGTAAGCAGGTGACGTGGTCGTCAAGGGGTGCACTGCAGCACGCATCTCGTTCTGGATTGTAGTTCGAAGACTTTGGAGTTCTCCCTGGGACTGCAGACCATCGTGAGCTGTCCGTAGCTACATCTTGAATTCTTGCAGCTCCTCACGAATAATGGTGCGTATCAAGGTAGTCAGACTGTTGTCCATTGGAATGCTGTGAGACACTTCGGGAAGGCGGTCAAGAGGGCGTTTTAAAATTGGTGCGCCGTTCAGTTCTTTATATTTCCTGCATTCTGCAACAAGGATGGTGACCGTACTAGGGGACTTCGGGGCGACGATCGAAAAAAGCTCGTATGACAGTCCTTACAGCAAATGACGGACCTCCTCGATGTAAGCGGTAGCGGACTCGTCTTTAATTGGGTAGCGTCGGAGCAATTAGACCCTGGCCTGCTGTTTCCGATGTTCTGGTTTGCCGAACGCTTCGGCAAACGTGGCCTTGAACCCATCCCAGGAGTTTATGGTTTCCTCGTGGTTGTCGAACCAACGGAGCGCCGTGGCTTTCAGGAAAAATACAACCTTGGCCAGTTTGAAGGAATCGTCCCAGTTGTTGTGGTGACTCACCCGTTCATAGTTCTTAAGCCAGTCATCGACGTCCTCATCTGAAGTTCTGAGAATGTTGGAGGATCCCGCTGGCGGTGTTTCACAGTAAGGGCAAGGGTGGTCCGCTGCGTGATGGGTTGGTCGGTGTAGTTCCCATTTTTTTCGGGCATGGTTAGTCGCGCAGTTCGGCCACTGCGGAGCTCCAGGATGTTAGCGATAGGTGAGGAAGTTGTTCGCACCTCCACCAACCTGTATGACTTGAGAAGGGTTCGTTATAATGGAGTGATAGTTGACTAAACGATGGCGGTCTCCGGCGAACTGACTTCTTCCTCCACTTCCTTTACCACAATATATATATATATAATAAGTCAGAGATCCGTACTTGCGGAGTTGCTATGCTAGGAGTTTATAGCATGTATTTCGACAGTTTCGCAGAGAGGCTCGGCTTCGTCAGGAGATGATAGCAACTCCGGAAGTACGGATCTCTGACTTATTACATTTTCCCGGTCCATTGTTCTCAAGCTACTCTGCCTCACCTATATATATATATATATATATATATCAGGGTGTCGAACCGGAACCGAACCGAACCGAAAACCGGAACCGAACCGGTATTTTTTCCGGAACTGAACCCGAACCCGAACCGTTATATTGTTATCGCGATGAACCCGAACCGGAACTGAACCGGAAAAAAAATAACGGTTACCGGCTCATGTCAAAACGGTTCGGCCACGCGCTGTTGACAATGAATGTGCTATCAATGCCATTTGTTTCTTAAAGGGAAGCTGAAACACTTCTTGAAAAAAACGAGTTAGAGGTGAATTCTGGCGTATTTTTATCCCGTGAATCTGAATATCACTTTTGTTTTCCCCGGAGATGCAACTAAAAGCGAGAAAAAGCGAAAAAACATTCAACCAGTCGTGACGTCATACTAGGATCTTCGGGCCTCCAAGCGCGTGTCGCTCGTGTGTTCAGCGCGTGAAACGGCAAGCTTGCCAGGTATATTTCCCCGCACTGACACCAGTCGTGACGTCTCTTTCTGACCTTTCTGAAAATAGCAAGAGTGCGCGTGCATAGCTTTGACAGGCGCTGAAGATGCGCGAGAGCAGATATTTCGAACGCTCCTAGTGTGACGTCACGCCCCGGGAAGGAGGGGCTTCGGCGGTACTTTAAAAATTAATTTCTGAAGCCTCCGTGCACCAAATTGAAAAATAATCTTGATATTCCTGATCCTGGAGGTAGAATGAAGGCCACTGAAATGTTTTTTCTCAAATAGAGAACCGCTTCAGTTTCCCTTTAAGTGCCGTCAACTGACACACACCTCGCTTACATATTTTTTTCTCTACTCAGTTTTAGGAATATAAACGCTGCATCCATGAATCTTGACAAGCGCTGCATCCATGAATCGTGACAAGCGCTGCATCCATGAATCTTGACATAGGAACCAGTATTGCGCTGGTCGCGGCTTGCACGGAAGAACAAGAATCGGAAAGCTGTGCAAAAAAAAAAAAAAATCGCGTCAAGGGATTTTGTTTTTCTACAATCTCGTAAATCCTAAATGCTGCTGTGTTCTCATTTCATAACACCTTTCTAGAACGCGCGAGTTCTTGAAGCTTGCTTCCATCGGAATGAGAAAAGGAAAGGCTGTGGAGTTTGATAATAATGCATCCGGTTACGTATAGGCACTTAGAAGCTAACATATTTGTGAGACAGCGATCTCTTCTATTTTAATATTTATCCTATTACGTCCTTCTGGCGTTGCGTTCGGTGAAGTGTTTTTTCATATTCCGTATCTTGTTTAATGAAAACTTCTTTAAGGGTCTAATTTGAGTTACCGAAGGCTAGTTCAAATAAAGAAATCTGTATTTTCTCCCCACTGTTCCTTCAATTGCTTATACGCCGAGGTGGCGGGATAGTTAGCGAGTTCTACTTGTAAGTGGGTTTGTAAGGAGGTCGCGGATTTTACAGCTACTGCGTCGGACCCAATTAGATGAAGTCCGAATGCGTAAACGTCGGTGAGGTAACCTTTGAGTGCACATAAAGAAACCATTCCTGATAGAAACCCTGAGCCTTACACTACGATGTATCCCGTTTCGTTTGTGCTGATTTCAGATGTTTTATTTGTAATTTATTTTGATGTTGCAATTTGTCATTTATAATTTCCGAACCGGTTCGCGAACCGGTTCGCGGATCGAATTAATCGAACCGGAACTGAACCGGAACAAAATAAATTTACCTGAACCTGAACCGTAACCTAACCCGTATTTTTTTCGGTTCGACACACTGATATATATATATATATATATATATATATATATATATATATATATATATATATATATATATATATATATATATATATACAACAAGCATGGTGGCGGGAGGCCGAAGGCGCGCGTATATAACTGAGAAGAAAAAAAATACCTTGGTGAAAACAGCAACAACGGACGATTTATTCTTCGACGTTTCGGCCGGACTCCGGCCTTCGTCAGGACGAACTTTTACAGGTGAACGCAGGTGGTATTTATACAATGCTACGGTCGAGTCCAAGTTTAAAAAAAAACGGCGGGATGACGGTTGGAGTTTCCAAAGAATCGTAGGAAGAGTTCCAGATGGGCAAACGTTTATACAATGCTACAGTCGGGTCCAAATTTTGGCGGGGTGACGGTTGGAGCTTTCGCGAGAGGGAAGCGTAGGGCAGTTCGTATCAGGGTGAAGAAGCTTGACGGTCGGGGCCAAGTTTCAAGGACGGCGGGATGACGGTTGTAGCTTTTTGAGAGGGGGCGCAGGGTGACTTTGTGTCCGGGCGGGCAGGGGTGACCTGGACGACAGCGTACAATGGACGAAAGGTGCACGCGCAAACTAAAATGCTGTCTCGAAAAAAAAATTAAAAAAAACGGCGCGGTCATTTGTGTTGTTTTGTGGGGCATGCATGAGTTAGACCTGGAAGAGAACAATGTTAAACCTAGAAATAATAAGAATGAACATGAATATCAAAACCTGGAAATAAAAGAGAAAAGTTGATGGTCCAGTTCCGGCCACAAACACATTACCACTGCTAACAATAAGGTCTGAGACCTAAAAAGATGTCCCCTGATCGCTGTTGCTATTCTTCTGTTAGCATTTTAATCGATGCCAGAGTACCGCGGCTTTCATTTATTCCTTGTTTAATAGCGTTGAATCGGCAAATTAGGTAGGATTCACGCTAATCACGTTCGCGATTTGGTTTAAATTCCGATTCTAGGAGCGTCACTGACAATTTATCAAACGAGTGTTTTGGGAGAGCGAGATGTTTGGATAGAGGCAGTGTCGGAAGATTTATGGGCGTGAGATTTGTGATTATTAAAGCGCAGTCTAAATGCCGTTCTAGTCTGCCATATGTATTGCATTTTGCATACCGTACACTCGAATAAGTACACGACATTTGACGAGGCACATGTTAAGGGCCCTTTAATTTTGATCTAGAACTGGGAGTGCGTGCTGCTGGCCATGTTTGTGTGCTGCATCTGTTTACAGATCAGATATCCTGGGTGCATGCAAGGCCTACATTCGTTAGGTGGTGGCGATGAATTTATCCGAGAGTTTACTAGCACGCCTTTGAGGTTACGCGAGCGTCTGAGGACTTCCCCAGGGGCGGATGGAAACGCGCGTTTAAAGTGCTCGCTTTGTTCGAGAATGTTATAATGTCGTCTTAAGATATTATTTACATTAAGATGGTTCATGCTATAAGTTAGATATAAATTTCTGCGTTGTGTGTCGCTTTGCATGGGGTGCGGGCTGATAAGGTCTGCTCGGTTCAGTTGCTTGGTTTTTCTGATTGCATCGTCGATTATGCGGGGTGGATACTTTTGTTTTTCTAGAACTCACTTTAAATTTTGGCTGCTCGCATCAACATCTGTCTCTTTTGAACCAATTCGTTTTAAACGATGAGCTTGGCTATAGGGAATGCTGTTCTTGCAATGGTGTGGGTGGTCGCTTTGATAATGCAGGTATTGCTGTCGATCTGTTGACTTACGGCACAGGCTCGTGGCGAGTTTACCTTCGTTCATTTTAACGTTGACGTCTAAGAAGCTTATTTCGCTTTGAGAGTACGACTGTGTGAAGCGGGTGCTCGGATGAGCAGCGTTGTATCGACCTATAAAGTCCACCAGGTCCTCCTCAGTGTGCGACCAGACAACAAATATATCATCTATAAACCTTTTGTATATTAGCGGCTTTACGGGACATTTAGAAAAGAACTAAGATTATAATTTCCCCATGAATATGTTGGCATAGTTCGGGGCCATTTTGGTGCCCATCGCGGTTCGGCTAACCTGCCTAAAGTATTTATTGTTAAATTCGAACGTGTTGAGTTCTAAGACAAGCCTCGCTAGAGTAGCGACGACGTAAGAAGTGAGTTGTGCCTTTAATGTACGAATTGAGACTTGTAGCTATGTGTTTAATTAAACTGTCTACATATCCTGATATGGGTTCGGTTACTGTACCTATTCCGTATATGATTGGGCGCCCTGGGTTACCAAGTTTGTGAGTCTCAGGGAGCAAGTAGAAGCGGCCTAGGTCCCGGCATGTAATCCTTCTTTTCTTTGCCCTATCGAGAACAGCGTCTCGTTCTTGCTGCCTTGGAAATTGGACTATGACGTTACTTTTCGTCATCTCCCTAGTCAGAACGCGGTGGCAAGTTACGATGTAGGTCAAGGTAATTTGCTCTCCAATTTGATTTCCGATCTGAAATATCAGATCCGTGATGCCTTCCGTCTCAGTCTTTAGAACTCCCTTCACCTCAAGTTTGTGGCGCCTCAAATATTGTTCACACTGGATAAGTCTTCGTTCATTTTCTTTTAATGATTTCGCCACCTTATCGTATTTTTCGCGGAGTTCCGTGTTTGCCTTTCAGAGGCCGGCGTTCTCGACTATAACAGACTAATTTTTTCCCCTGAATTCTTCAAAGTCCTTATTGATAAAGTTCATCCCATCGTTTATTCCCGTCAGCTCTGTATGAATGTCTCGAAGTTCATTGCGGAGATCTCTTTCTAAGGTTTCTCTCATTACCTTACATTCTTTTTTAAATTCTTCTTTCAGTTCAGTCATTAATTTTGTCATATCTCTCGCCATGACAAGACCCAAAGAAAGGCAAACTCTCGTGTAATGGTGTCGAGGAGCGCAAAAAAAGAAGCGATCTTGTCTCCATCGGTTTCTTTGAGTAAATTAAGAATTCGAGATATGCTTTGGAGGTCCATCCTAGGCGGAGTAGAAAATTGTTTTCAACTATCAGCCTGGCTAAAGTATTTATTAGCAGCTTTTTACCAAGTTCACCTTAGGAACCTACTTGTTATCTATACATTTCCTTACCATTTATTGCGAATATGCGATAGGTGACACCCCGTCAATTTAAGTCCTACTGTCTTCCGTATAATTCGCGAAATAAAATAAAATAACGCAAGATAATTGACCACCAGCACGCTTGTCTCAAGGAGAGCGCCAGTCACCGTTTTATAGATTTGGGTAAAGATATATTTATTAGAATTAAAATTTTTTTTAATTTTTTAGCGGTGCCAAGAGTAAATTTGGTATCGACAGCGCTGCACACGAGTGATTTCCATGCATACGGTTCCTTTACGGCGCCACAGATTGCGTGCCTCAGGCGGTTTTGTCAGGCCCTCACAAACTCTCTTCGTCAGGTTATTCCCCTGAGGAACCCAACCCTTTGTCTAAATAAATTAATTGAATTTGATATATTAAGAAAATTGAATGACTGCAGACATGAGACCGAACGCAGTATATAGTGCTTGAAATTCATCTATAAACAAATCAAGCGAATGTATATACTGCAAAAATGATTCCCCTATATAATCAAAAGCAACTGTGTTGGATTTGTCATAAAGCAGAACACGATGATTTCAAGAAACAGACATAGTTCTATAAGATCTTAAAATCATAAAGGCAGAGAACGATGTTTTCAAAAAACGGGCATTTATGATCTCTTAAGATCATAAATGCGTGATCATACATAAATACACCTTGCGCTTCTTATTGCGCCACTATTAATTAGCCACTATCACCTAAGCAACTTTGCTCTCTCGTTGATAATTGGCATCTCAACCCTCGTATGTGTTAGAGTTGTCTACATGCTCAATGTGTGCCGGTGCTTACGCTGCATGGCTCATTTCCTGACATGCATCGGGTGTGCCGAGGGTGCGAATAGTCAAAACGTTTTATTCATCCAAATATAGACGTTGTGCACAGAATAATGGCACGCAGTTAGGTACTAAAAGTAGGCAACAGATGAAAAATATCGCGATTAAACGCAGCAAAAAACTCGATTACAACAATTTTACCGATGCGCGGAGGGGAGAGAGGAGCGACGAGTTGAAGCCAGATAATGGTGGCCGCGTCACGTGATTTCAAGATGGAAGCGCCCATGCGACGGAGCGTTAGAAGTATATTAGTCAAGTGAATTCAATTTCCCCGCTAAATGTTTTGGGGAAATAAACAAACAAGCAAACATACAGACTTTTTTTATTTTTCGGGGACAGGGGCTTGCTTCAGAAACCATTTCATGCTTTAAAAGTCAGCAATTAATACTAAACAGAAAGGAACGCTCCCAGCGATTTCTATTTTGTTGAATCAGGAATATTTTTTTTTTATAATCACCTTTATCACGATAATAAAACGTTATATTTCTTGTGTATTAAATGATATTGCTTACAATTCCGTTTGCGGTTAGGGTATGCATTTACTTATAATCGGCGAATTAACGATTCTCAACTAGGGTTTATTCAAAAATAATTCCTCACCGCAGGCTAAAAAAAAAAAATTGTTGTAGGCCATCGCGTTACAGGACACGGAACGTCGCGCACTAGGAACCCATTTTTATTGTTAGATTTAAGAGAACTTTCCACATTCGCGACGTTTCATAACTGAGCAAGGAAACCTTAATTTTGGCGCTAACGGGATCCCACTTTGTTCTGGGCTTTCCTATCAATTTCTATTGTTGAGTAAGGAGAGTTCATTGCTTGCGTCCTTTACTTGTCCTTGAGTTCTGTTATTTTACTGACGTTCAAGCAAGCGTCACTTCCATACGTAAGTTGTTTATTCTAAGACCGTAAGATAAACAATCTTCATTGTATGCCTAGCTGAGACAAGATGTATCGCGGAAGCATTGTTTGTACTCCTACGGTGAAGCAAGCGCGGATTGTTTTGCTAAGAAAAATAATGGTGGTACCACCGTATTTTATACAATGTACATTCCTAGAAATTCTAGCAAACTTGTTCAAGAACAGTTGTCCACAATGTTGAGTCATTTTTACATATTCCCCAGCATGGGATTGTTTTTATCACTCTAAAAAAAGGTGTAGTTTTACACCTTTTGCCACATATACTACACCCCAAAGGTTACGTCGAACTGACGGCCCCAACGTTTGCGAGCGGCTTGATAACGGTGTTATGTAACTTATTAAACAGATAAAGTATATAGCAAAGACTATAGAAAAAAGAATAGTGAGGTTTCGCTGTAGGGCCGAAAAAAACCCGATTTAATATATATATATATATATATTTAGTACATACTGCGGACCTTTTGATGCCTAAGCATGTGTTCTGTAGTCAGTAACACGTACAGTAGCTTTTTTTTTTTTAATATAAATTGTACCACTTGGTTATCAAGCCGCTAGTAAAAGCTGGTACCACCAGTCAGACATCAGTGCACTGTACGACGAACTGAAGTTTTGGGATGGTATATGGCAGAGCCCTATATGTAGAGAGTTTGGCCATTTGTTGGGAAGTATAGGAGACAAATGAAGAGGCGCCATTGGCCGAAAGCGGGCTGGGTGTGTTCCAGGGCATCTTCACAAATTCGAATGTGGCCATCCAGAAGTCGGAAAGAATACCCTGGCGGTAGTCGCAATTAAACCTGATAAGTGCGTCGGAGTAACTCTGGGTGACTGAAAATAGGGCGCACGTGATGTTTTGATCACTATCATGCAAAATAGTGGAAGAAGCGAACGTGCGCTGCGAGCATCAAGTTTATACGACCACGTGGGAGTCCCACTGGGAGTGGTGGGAGTAACGTCGATCCCGTTTGAAAAATGGACGGTTGCTGCGCGCTGGGGTATACAAACCACAGCTCCCGAAATCGCCGAGGAGACGGAAGCTGTGGCTGGACCGAATCAAACGCGGCGCGAAGTTGAATCCCCGGGACTATACCTTCCATTGCGAGGTGAGTATTTTGCATTGCCTCTGTAGCGTCCTTGCGCTCTTCCACTGCACTGCAGAAAGACGACTGATCACTAGGTGCTCGCGATCTGACGGCGGTTTATTGCACAATATCCTCAGATGGTCAAAATTAATCCCCAGGTTTGTTTTTCGATGGTGCGTGCGAGATGATCACGTCTCCTAATCTTACTTGGATGGTCACCACTCTGTTGATTAGTGTTGTTGCTAATGCGTTCTAATTTGTATAAATGTGATATGGAATCATTGAAACGTGTTCCCAAAGCGCAGACCTACCTTCCTATCGTATGGTGGAGCGGTTGCATTCTTATTGCCGATGTCGCTCAAAAAGTTACTTACCGACTTAACTGCAGGCCCATTTCGAGCCTTCCCAGTTCCAGTCGAGATGTTATCATGGTTAGAGGAAGCTGAAAAGAACAGCTGTTCCCACCATTTGTTCTCAACCAAAAGGCCAAGTAAGTACGACGCGACGGAAGAAAACAACGCAGCTGTAATGTCTTGGTGGGATATATACATGGATGTGCGGTGATGCTTCCTGGAAACTTCATGAACGCTGCGCGATATACTGACCTGCACCATCTGCACAAGCAAAAACAAAATCGTGAAGAAGTCTAGAATTTCTGGAAATGTTATACAATGCAACACCACACCTTAACATATGTGTCATTATTCTTAGAATAAACATAGTGTCTATGCAAGTTAAAAAAAAGAATTATTGATATCCGCGCATCCCCAGCCTGAGGGCCACTTAGCATATTTATTGCTGAGTATAGTGCAATTGTGCAAGAGTGAATGAGACATCATCAGTCAGTGTTCCAGCATGATACAGCACTGACCATCATCTGGTGAACTTGGCTGATCTACTCCTGCTCCCTAATGCAATGTGAGTGAAAACCCAAAGTTCCTGGCAAGAGGCACATATATGATTCTCACTTGTGCTGCTGCATCCATCGACAACTATCAGCTTCGGCTAACTGGGTATGTGCTACGACTCTTCGATCGAGGCTACACTGGGAGGCTGAAAATGACTTTTGCCTTCAGCCGGTGGAGACTCACCTTCGGCTCTCTCCGTAGCTCAGGGTTAATATCACCGACACGACACTGATACTGCAGGCAGCCAGCAATTTGCAGCAGCACCCTGCCAGCGCCCCTAACTAGCACAGGGCCTCTGCCCGTTTGGTACGCTTCAGAGTCCTTGTGCACCTTGGCGTGAACTCTGGCTCTAACCAGTTTTTAAACCTTGTCTGCAGGAGCCTGCTGCCGGAGGCCGTGCGGTTCTGGTGCAAGCTGTCGAACAGCCCGTGCACTCAACTAGTGGAGCCTTCTTCTTAAGCATCTTCGAGCTCCCTCCGTAGCACAGGGTTAACGTTACTAACCCTGATACTGCAGGCAGCCGGCAGTTTGCAGCAGTATCCTGCCAGCGGCCCTTGACCAGCAGAAGGCCTCTGCCCGTTTGGTACGCGTCAGAGTCCTTGTGCACCTTGGCGTGAGCGCTGGCTCTAACCAGTTTTTAAACACTGTCCACAGGAACTTGCTGCCGGGGGCTGTGGTACCCTCGAGCCAGTTTTTTCATCGACACTTCAACCTGGCCTAACAGACGATGTGTTTGAGCGGATGACCCAAACCATCAGGCGCCTTGAAAATGAAAATCGTCGCTTAGCGAGGCAGGCTGCCATCCAAAAGACTAAGGAAGAGACAATCCATGCGCATCTTCAAAAACTGTTTTCTGCAGACCAATTGCCTGCCTTTTCAAGGAGTAGCAACAGGCGGTCGAAGTGGTCTAATGCAACGGTTAAGGCGTCATTGCAGATGCGGTTTGCTTGTGGCAGCACCGGCTATGACCTGCTATTGGACAAGGGGTTTTCGTTGCCGTCGGCCAGAACGCTGAGGCGGAGCCTCGAGGGTAAGCTTGCTGTCGGGTTACTTAATTTCTTCAGAGCCCCATGTCGTCAATTAGTGAGATAGGTATTCTTGCTAGAAAATCAAGCAGTACTCTTATGTAGAAAATTTTTTACTGAAGGGCTGTTCCAATTTTTTTTTGCTTGGTTATATTGATATGTAAGTTCTGTTCCAATCATAAAGGTAGTCTGTTTCAGTTTAAAATGGCTAAAAACACAGTCGGATATTCAAGATTGAATGTGGTTTCCTCTTTGCTGTGTCAGAAGTAGATTTCTTCATTATTATCTCTTACAAATCAGAGTAGCCATTTATTTCCATGTTAACATGTTGCGTGCGTGAGCTGATGCATATAACAATTAAAATATAGTACACAAGCTAAAATTGTTACATGTTTACCTTAGGTTTACAAAATAAATTCCCACCTTTGGATGTTGGGAAGTCCTGCTAGCCATGGTAGTAAAATGAATGAAGAAGATTACAAAGAAAAACATGGAGATTTTGGCAGGTCCACTTCACTGGACAGCACTGATAGTTGGACGACAGCACAGTGGTGTACAGTTCTCCTTTTGTCCTTGTCTTTCTCCACTACCCTATATGTATTAACATTTCACATATTGTGATTTATGAAGAGCATTGTGCTGTGCACGCCAAAAGTATATTAGCTACAGTACTTAATTTCAGCTTAAGTCCAGATACAGCCGACGCTACGAGCTAATGTGATCAATGAAGCAGTGTCAGAAGCACAGGTCACTGGGCTTTGTCTCTTTATGCCAGTTTCAGCGATGAGAGAGCACAAGCAGAAGCATGACACAAACCATGATGGTGCCCTTTTTGACTCTGTCTGATTGGTCCCATCACCTCGTAGCATCAGCTGCGTCTGGGTAAGCTGAAATGAAGTATTGCAGTGAAATTACCAGACTCAAATGGGGAAAAATAATGCTTTCCTTGCTGTAAAACTAGGATATTTGTTTACTTATCATTAATCAGACCTTTTTTTAATAATTGTTGTTATCAGTTTAGCATTTTCTTGAAACTGGCTTACTTTGGCATGAGTTAAATGCTGAAAAGTGGATGATAAAAAATACACGTTTACCTTTCTTTTATTTAGAAATCCTCAGACGTTCCTGTCTTTCTTTGATGTCTTACTTTAATGCAAGATAATTATTTGGAGTAGAACGTCTAAGCATGTTCTTTGCCAGAAACTAGACACTCAACACATCACAGGCGATATGGGATAGAGCAATTTTAAATAGATAACAGAGCTTGGTCTCGTAATGTATGACAATGCAAAAATGATCAAGCCCTAACCCATAACAATATAAATAAACGAAAAGGTGCAATGCTTGAGCTATCTATAGTCATTTTAATGAGAAACTACTGAGTAAGGAGTTGAGGCAAACATTTTGACTTTGCTTGTAGTCGGGTTTGTCAAATTAAATGCCTCGGTGGCCCTGAGCAGAAAGCTTTGTTGAGCTTGTTAACATGTACCATTCACCAACCCACATTCGCCAAGTAAATTATAGTGTCATACCAAGTGAAGCTTATTTCTGTGGGTTGTTTGAAGTATGTGTCATCTGCCCCGGCAATGAATGTCCTGAAAATAATTGTAGGTCTTCTGAATTTGATAACAGAAGGCAGTTAGAAAAATTTATCTTTCCTTGTACTGTTTTTTTGTCATAGTCGACTCCCATTAATTAAAACTCCAGGAAGCCACTAAATTGAGTTTGAATTACCAGAAATTCATCTAAATATGATTTGAGGCAAGGTAGTGACTTGCTATAGGAATAACTACACAAGCCAAGCAGATTCTTTATACTTTCCTCTACAAAGGCCTATTTATAAGCAGGCACACACATAAAACATTGGTGAAGTTCAAAGCGTATAGTAGTGGTTTTGGCCGAATATTTTCAAATTTAATATCGAATATTTTTTCCAAGCCTTTTACTAATGTTGAACCATGCTTAAATAAAAATTCAGCTGATCTCGCGATAGTTGTTTCGAACCTTCCACTTCTCCACTTTTAGGGAGAGTTCGTTTTAATATAACTACAGGGTACTACAGGGTGTTTTTTTTTTTTAGCTGCACCAAATTTTCAAAAAAAGAAGAGCTGCGTTAGGGAACTTTTAGTTATGCCATTAGCATACCCGAACTGGCGCCCACTAAGAACCTAGTATTTTGTGCAACTAGACGACTAATTAACGGACATCTCTTAATTAACTTTTTAATTATAGTTTCTAGAGGGCCTATTGCATTTACGAAATTGAAGCCCAACCTTAGAATGCTCCAACCCCACAGCGAAGTAAAGGCACAAACAATTTCTGCGCGCGTTTCTGGCTAAATTATTTCATTCCCGCAAGCTCTTTCAAACTGAAACTGAGCAGAACAAGACCGTGAATGACGTCGATAGCTTCGCCCTCGCTTGGCGTCACAGCAGTGACGTCACCTGTGATGCAGGCACTGCCGTCAGCGCTTTTGCAGTACGTTGCTCTTTCCTTAGTGATTTGCTTACCGCGGCAGGTGTAATTTAGGCGTCTGCGGTAGGCGTCAACTGTGCTGTGTCATATACCTCTCTCCTGACCTGCGGGCTACGCAACACTTTCGTTGGTACGATAAATGCGGTTGCATGCATTACCAACGGCCGGCAACGTTAGACGAGCTTCCTGCGTTTTATTTGGGAAAAATATTTTTTCGATGCTGGAGTCTACTGCTACCTATTATTTGCCACCGCTGCTTTATTTGTAAGTTCTTGCTTTTTGATGCATTAAACTAGCCAGTTTTTTTAAAGAACAAAGTTATCATGCTTGTGTAATACCACTCGTTGGCTCCTCTGGCAGTTAAACTATTGCAGCGTGTAACAAAATAATCGTTCTTTGTTCTCTGTTTTATAGGCTCTTAATAAATGAGGAAGGAGCCTTGAACCGGCGTCCTGGCTCACGTTACGGTAGTCATATGCTGTGCGCGACACAGTGTGAAGACGACATCGGCGCTTTTTCAAGTGTAGCTCAAACAGGGCACTGTTGAGAACTAAGTTTTACTTCCTCACCTAGAGCCACAAATAATACTGGAATAATAAGCAGTGGGACGGACAGAACAACGCATCTGTCGTGCTTTCGTGCCTGTGTCCGTCCAGCTCTCTGTTTATTCCACTGTCCGTCACTCTGCTTATTATTTCAGTGTTATTTATTTTACCAACACGCTGACGTCTAACTTAGAGCCCCAAATTAGCACTTTTCACAGCACCAGTCATTTCTTCGGAAACCTTTTAGCTCGTCAAGAAAAGCAAGCAAAATTATGGCTGAGCGCATTTTGGTGCTTAAAAAAAAAAAAAGAAAGCTTGGCAGCCAAAGTGATTTGGGCATGCGATAAGCCACCCAGCGTTTGCCGCCGTCTGGCCACTTTATGAAGTTGGAAACAGTTGCGTTCAAAGCAAGTGCTCGAATTGGAGTCCATCTACAGAAACGCACATCATCAGTCGGCTCCGCATGGAACACAACACGCGCTCGGGCATTTCAGGCTGAACTGCGGCACAGGCGGCGACGATTCTTTGTTTCAGTTTGTCCACGCTAGTGGGTCCCGTGGCGTAGACTTCATTCTTCACATAACCCCGAAGAAAAAAATCTGACGGGCTCATGATCTGGTGATCGTGCCGGCCACGGAACTGGACCACTGCGTCCAATCCACCGCTCTGGAAAAGTCCGGTGTAGAAATCGAACAGAACATAAAGAAGAATGCGCTGGAGCGCCGTCCTGTTGAAATCACGTCTCCTTCAGCACGCTGAGAGGCAGGCCGGCAATAAACTCTTCCACGACTCCCTCAAGGATTCTCTCTGTGTATAATTTTCCGTTCAGTGTGCCGTCAAAGAAATATGGGCCAATGATTTAATCAATAAATATTCTACACCATATGTTAATAGACCATCTCACTCGATGTTTCTGCTGACGGAGCCAACGAGGATTTACGCTTGCCCAGTAATGGGCATTGTGGAGGTTCAGCGTTGAATTTCTGCAGAATTGAGTCTCATCACTCCAAATAATTTTTTTCAAAAATCCAGGATCCCGGTTTATTTCAATCAGGGTCCAATTGCAAAAGTCCAGTCGTCGTTGGAGGTCACTGGCATGCAGCGTTTGGTGCAGGCTAACGTGAAAGGGATGCATGCGATGCCTCACAAGCACTTTCCACACTGTAGAGATCGTTGTCCCAGAAGACCTCGCAATTTCGCGCACGCTTGCTTCAGGCTTAGCTCTTACGTACGCGTGAACGTCAGTTTTGAATTGGCAGCTAAGGACATATTTTTTTCTGTCTTCGGCCACTCACCACCGTGTCACTTGATGCAAACTTGTTCAAAACGCGTATGAAGGAAGTGTGGGCAGGAACGAAGCGACCTTGGTGCTGAGCGGCATAAAGTTGCTCAGCATTACGAGCATTCTTTTGCATAGTTAAATACGCTATCACCATGCCTGTTTTTTTTCAACCGAAAGCCCTGTCGCAATGAGCGACGCCATTCAGACGTGTTTCCTGCCACAGTCAGAAAAAGAAAGGCACATGGACTATGAGTTGCGTAGCGCCTGTGTTATTTGTAGCCTTCGTCCTTCCAAAGATATGGGTGCAAACCTGTGTCTTTTACAACAGAGGAGCAAGTGACGCAGCGTTCGTCGCTTTGTAGCACCATTGGCACAAGTCTTCAGAGCAGCTTCTATCATATCAACGAAAGGAAAGGGTAGCGTCACGATGCCCGCTGGGACAGCGTGATTTTGATTTATACCTGCCGCGGCAAGCAAAACACTAAGGAGAGGGCAACGTATTGCAAGAGCGCTGACGGCAGTGCCTGCATCACAGGTGACGTCACTGCTGTGATGCCAAGCGAGGGCGAAGATATCGACGTCATTGACGCTCTTGTTCTGCTCAGTTTCAATTTGAAAGAGCTTGCGAGAATGAAATAATATAGCCAGAAACACGCGCAGAAAATGATTGTGCCTTTAGTTCGATGTGGGGTTGGAGCATATTAAGGTTGGGCTTCAATTGCGTCAATGAAATAGGCCCTCTAAGAACAATAATTAAAAAGTTAATTAAGAGATCTTCATTAATTAGCCGCCTAGCTGCCAAAAATACTTCCGTCCTAGTGGGTGCCTGGTCAGGTATGCGAATGGCACAACTAAAAAAGCCCTAACGCAGGTCTCTTTTTTTTTGAAAATTTGGTGCAGCTAAAAAAAAAAAAAAAACACCGCGTATATCTATTAACCGTGGCCTCAGAAAGTCCAATGCCTAGGTACATTGGGGCGGCATGTAAATGACAGATTTGACATAAACTGAAGCCTAAAGAGATGTCCGGTTATCCTAACGGAGGGAATTTATAAATCTGCTTGCTATATGCAAATATTCTTTCCTCGTAGAAAACTCAAACAAGCATGAATAATGAAAGCAGATTGTAAGGATAGTTATACTTGCATAATCGCAGCGGTTTAGTCCCATTGAGTGTGCTTTTCACCAAGTACCCGCGTACTGCAGAAAAGCAATGACTGCGAGCTTCGTGGTTATTGTTATTGCGCAGTACACAGGTGCTCGGTGAGAAGTGCATTCGACGGCGCTAACCCGCCGCGATAGACAAATTGTATGAATAAAGGGGGGGGGGGGGGGGGGGGCACTACCCAAGAGGGTTGGCTTTTGAACCTTTGGCTGAATATGAATGAAATTTCCAGTATAGACTGGCAGTTGCGAGGCAGAATGCAGTGCAGTCTCATCTGTGTACATAAATTGTGAAAGAAAATATAGTTTTTTTTATCAGGAACACATGTATACTTTGTTTATTAAAACTATCGTTAGAAAACTAATATAATATCTAACGTTTTTTCACTAGATCTGCAGCAGAATGCCGGGAAAGAGCAACTGTGAAAACAAAAATCCCAAAAAGTAATTAATTTTTTTTGCTAACATTGCAGTGAAAAATGAAATAAACTTTTTGCCTTTTATGTTGTCGACAAAATCTTAACGTCTTTCATAAAAGACACCCAGAAAGTGAAAAACAAATCCAGAAATCCACACATCGAAATCGCGCACGATTTCTCCCAAAGTATAAATAACCGTGGCCAAACGGAGGTCATAATTTTAGATTTTGCAAACGCATCCGATAAAGTGTCTCGTCCTAAATTATTGCTTAAAATTAAAGCCCCGTTTTAAAACCTCATCATTACGAACTGGTTTGGCTCGTATCTTTCATCGAGAGTTCAATTCGTTGAGTTGAGAGGCTGTGTGTCCTGACCCGCTCCAGTTCCTTCTAAAGTTCCACAAAATAGTGTGCTAGGACCGCTTTTATTTTTAATGTTTGTAGATGACATACATACGCTGTGGACTATCAGTTCGAATTAAGTTGTTTGCAGATGATTGTAATTTGTACAATAAAACATAAACTAAAGAAGATCAACTAAAACTGGATAATGAACTCCCCAAAATCAAACATTAATGCGACGAGTGGCAAATGGAGTTAAACCTTCGAAAATCGGTCGTTATGCCTATAACAAGAAAAACAAATATTTCCTAAACTATGATTACTTTATGAATGGCAACTATCTACCTCGTGCAGACGAAAATAAACGCTTCCAGGTTTATCTTTAATAAATATAATCGTAACCATTCCCCAACCGAACTCTGTAGACTTGCTAAACTTCCTTCTCTTGATTTGAGAACAAAGTGTGACCGCCTGAAAGTCATTTCTTTTAATCATTCCCGGTCTAGTAAAGATAGAAAAAAATAAATACATGGATGTACGCGTCATTGAATGTGCGAAACATCGTCATGGCATGCCCCCCAGGGAACCATCTGCCAAAATTTTTTGTTTTAAATTTGGTTTCTTTCGCAGGTCCATAGAGGAATGGAACCAACTCCCTAATTCCGTCGTCACTATGACAAATGTCTCTGAATTTGTTAAAACTATAAAAAATGTATGGTGCTTGCTAATGGGACGTGACTTTGTCTTTTGAATGTTTTTTTCGTTTGCGTTTTTTATTCCTCCGGGTGAATCACTTTTTTTCAAGTGTCAGTGCATGATTGTTCTTTTACATCTTGTATGTATTACCACTCATGTGAAAAGGCCCTCTAAAAGGCCAACAGTATCAATAAATTAATAAATTAAAAAAAAAACCGGGACCTTCGCAGTGAAGAAGGAACAGGTGGTGCCAATATAGAACGTCTGGCAATGGCGCTTTTAATTAAAGCTAAAAATTCGATTATCCGGATAAAGTAATTTACGATTGTCCACCTCACTCTTTACATCAAAAACAAGAAGTACAACGCTCAAGCATAAAAACAAAAGACAGAAAAAAGCACTATGGGTAAAGGAAAACTAGTAAAAAATGCCAGAACACTACTGCAAAGCACTTGACCGTCGTCGTCAGAATTCGTTCGACAGGGTGTCTTCTGGCATACAAAAAAAAAAAAATTGCACTTGGTCTGTTATGACGTCAGGACGGAAGCGGAAGTAGCGACGCGCCCACTGAATGCAATTTTCGCCGGAAAAGATGGGTGTGTGGGGAGACAAAGGCGCTTCATTTCCGCCTCCTAAGCTCTCGGCGCGTTTTTCTCGCGGCTCAGGAATATCGGCCTTTCCGCTGACCGCTGTCTCGTGTGTTGGCGTTTCTTTGCTATTGCGGAATTGGCTGCAACACAGATCACGAGCCTCAGCCCGACACAAGACCGAGTGGCATCACACAACGTGGGAAGGCTGAATCATTTCGTCTAGTAAACGGCGGGACATTGGGTCCGCTATCAATTTGATGTCTGCTGCTGAAAAAGGCCCGATGGGTGCTTTGGATTGGATATGGTTCAAAGATGCACTAGACGTTGTAAGATTGAAAGGAAAGAAAGAAGGCAGTAAAAAGAGCCGAATATACGGCGATTTGTATTCGTTATTCTACCAATGAAAGTGGCTCGGAAGTGATCGGCAATAAGCCTCTTTGAAGAATAGTCAGCATGCTCCAAATGGATTGTGAGCGGACATCTTAGTGCAGGAAACTGTGATCGCATTTCCGTTCTGATAATTTATGTTTTGTTTGTCTGGTCTAGAATGAGACGCAGTTTTATGTAGTTAATCGATGGTCCTGATATATATTTTGAAACATTGGCCCTTGGTTAGGGTGTGCGTCTTCAGACTTCCATTCCTATCTATGTCTCAGGAAATATGTAATAATAACAAAATTTTCGATAAAAAAGTACAAGTCAGAACATAAGATAAATAAATGAAATTTATTGAAAGCAAAACTTTATCACAACAAGCCATTTTATATAAAATATAAGTGACTTCCGAGCATACTCTGTAATATTATATAAAAATAACAAGTAACAATGGAAAGCAAAACTTTATCACAGCAAGCAATTTTATAATATACAGGGTGTCACAAAAGAAAATTTACACGGTCTTTTTTACCGCAAAAATAAACTAGGCATCGCCGAACGCTCATTCTCCGCCCAATGGTAGAGTTAGAGGTCACAACTATATGCCAAAGTTTCGGCCTGATCCGATAACTTAATCGAAAGTTATAAGTGATTTTCTGAAAATTTCAATGGGAAAATGGAGCCCATTTTTGCCCGTTTTCGGTTTCTGGTGCCATAGAGCCCCATGTGTTCGAAAACTCCGTCGGCCGCCAGTTTCCCATTCAAATTTTCAGAAAATCGCTTATACCTTTTGATTAAGTCAGGGGTGGCCAGGCTGGCCTGGCCTAGAGCCGCAAACAAAACCACGGAACTTCTAAGAGCCGCGGGGGGGGGGGGGGGGGGGGGGGTGGGGTGGAGACCAAATTTAACTTTTCTTCAGAGTCTGACGGTACGTATGGGAGTACAAGGCTGTCAAACTGCAAGCTGCAGTGTGCTTTATTCTGAACTCCTTTGCTGTTGTTTTTTTCCTGGGGAAACGAGGAAAGGGGCGAAAGGGGGGGGGGGGGGGGGGGGTCCTTTTACGAAGGATCCAGGAGCCGCGGTTGGACCAGCAAAGAGCCGCATGCGGCTCGCGAGCCGCGGTTTGGCCACCCCTGGATTAAGTTATCGGATCGGGCTGAAACTTTGGCATCTGATTGTGACTTCTAGCTCCACCTTTGGGCGGAGGATGAGCGTTCGGCGATGCCTAGTTTATTTTTGCGGTTAAAAAGACCGTGTAAATTTTCTTTTGTGACACCCTGTATGTAAGTAACTTCCGAACATACTCCGTAAGATATGAAAATAACAAATTTAAAGCAAATTTTAGTTTATACTCACAAACGTAATTAAAGCATAATAAGACACATACATCATTAACAATATGTGCCTTGACCGTTTTAAACAGGTTGGGAATTGCAGCTTGGCGCACTCACGTCACTTCCAACTCTTTTGTCGAAAGCTTTAGGGGGGGGGGGGGGGGGGTAAGTTTGTTTAAAACTGAAGTTGCCTGCCATAAACTTCCTCTGGAAGTGTTTCGCAAATTTTATAAGAGAATGTTGATGTTTAGACAAGTGCAAAGAGTTAAGCCCCCGTAACTGGGGAACTGCGGCGCATAAGGATCGTTTGACTGCTTCGAGGGTTTTAATTCCAATCGTCAATCATATGACAATGGCTTGGAGAAAACATTTTCAAAACCTCTCTCGAAGATTTTGTGTAATATACCCAATATGTCTGGCCCTATATTACATTCATCTAAACACACTTCTTCCCTTTGGCGTCAAGCGATGCCCACAGGTCAGGCTGCATGAGAATGCGCCAACTTCAGAAATTAGGCGTCCTTAAAGCAGGTTATTAACATTAAGAAGTATGGCATGTTAGGATCAAATCTTGAAGTTTTACATGACAAACCATTGAAGTAGTCTGACACTCCCCAGCGAGAAACTGAAGACAAAATTTGAACAGCTGTGGATATTTTACGTTAACCAAACTCCGTGACAGTGCGCCTTCTCCGCAATAAGCCACCGTTAGACTGCGGAGACCTCAGCCGGGATGTGAGCCCGCCGACCGAAGATTCATTGTCCTTGCTTTGACTCGAGACCGCCGAGGCGGCGCTATTTCATGCATGTATTCAACATTTTAAAACTGAATGTTTGAACCTCTAGTACTGACTAGATTCTTCCGAAGTTGTAAAGCGGCAGGTAAGACTGGTAATTAACGCACTTTGCATAATTAGTTGACTGAACGTGACACATTGTCGTAAGTTGGTATGTTTGCGGAGATAGCGTAATTCATTTATTAATTGTTAAGGTTTTCATTATATCAGTAGTTTAAATTCATGACATAAAACAAAGGAACGCCAGGTGGAAGCTCCACGGTACGTCATGGTAAGAAATAATTAAAAGTTCAGCGGACAAGGAGCGCAGTTTCTCTAATTGGTGAGATTTTATCGGGGCACCTTTTAAAGATGGCCGACTCGTGAGACACTCCGCAGAGCGAGTCGACTCTTTAGCCAGCCCGCTTACACCTACTAGAGTAGTATCTATATTACTTTCTTACGTAGCCTTGGGTCGAGCGCCATTATAATATATATCGGTGCATTCTATCCTGACCCCACAGCTATCGTCACTGGCCGCCATGGACGCAGATCAGCATTCAGTGAGCAATGTGCAGGAAATGGCAACCAGAAAGTCGTCGTTATCATTGTTATAACATACATGATGTTTTGTTTTTACTTTTTGTACCACAAGAACGGTTTTGGCAAGACTGTTGCCTCAAAGCTCTGGTAGTGTTGCGACGTGGTGTAAACAAATACCACTAGATTAAATTAGATACATTGATGTCTTGTTGATGCGGGAACCTCCGTTCCCCAGAAAAGCGTTCCTGATGTGAGTTGCCGTTTGTAACGAGAAAAAGTGCATATATTTACTCAGTTTGTCCCCGAATATTATTTCCACATAGCGGGGTATCCATATTAAGGGAGTTCATGTTATCGAAACACGACTGTACATCTGAGACCATTAAGCGACTGGCTTCTTCCAGACATATTGTGCTTTAGCTAGCTCCAGATGGCGAGGAGCATCAGCCAGGAAGAGGTAAAAAATAATTCGTCCGTTAGAGTTTTTTGCTGCTCACATCATTCGAATTAAGTTGATATTTTTGGCCTTGGCTTTACATTTGAGACTCCACTGATTCCAGACTGCCGTAACTATATCACACTGGGCATGTCGACCAATCCTGAATAAATAATTGCTTTGGATAGGTGAACGCTGAATATGGCTGACCTCCATTAATCGGGCGGCAGCGTCTAGTCAAATCTCGACCCTTAATGTATAATATGTATTGTGCACTTACGTCCTTTTTCCACTATCCAAAAAATAAACGCTATGTAATGTGTACAATAAATTGTGTGCAGCACAATACACAAATCAACCTCTCACAGCCCTGAAACGTGCTGCAACATGTCACAAGATTTCATTGGTTTTGGTTCGAGTATTCTCTAGCAATATCCAGGAACTAAATAAGTACACATTGACTTTTTCTTCGGATTATTCTGTCAGTCAGATAACGTAAGTGATGGAAAACGACGGTTTTGTCGGCACTACCAGACGACGATAGCCGATTGGCACCCAGTAGAAGTACTCAACTATGATTTAGGAAGATTAACTAAAATATTGTTAAACCAACGGGTCGTTATATTTCAGTAAGTTTGTTTCGTTGTTGAAAATATAGTGCTACGTGTTTAAAACAAATGTCCAAGCGTCAGGTACACTGGAAAACAACAGGGCGAAGGTTCTTCGTCAGTTATATACAATTCAGCTCCGGGAATGCTGCCTGAAAACTTACTCTTTCCTTCACGTCATGCATTCGCACCTGCTAATGATATCTATAAAATGAGGCAGATCAAATTCAGGAGAGTACGCAACCTCTACAGTAATTAGTTTGTTAAAAAAAACTAATTTAACTAGCTGTCCCAGTCGGTGTGTCTGTTTTATGAGAACATAGCTTAAAGGTGTAGTAAAAGTGATTTCGAGGTTGTCTTTTTTTATGCGAACTCAATATATGCACCCCAAACATATTAAAAGTTGCAAACATCCGTGACCTTATGTTCTATCAAAAACGGAACCAAACACCCTGGCACGCCCATTTTTTTAGAAATATCTTACATAAGGGCCGTGCGCGATGTTTGGTCATGTTTTTAATCAAGAAAGAGGCCAAGCATGATTGTATTTTTGGACTTTCTCGGTTGCTTAGAGCACGTAGACTGAATTTACGCAATAAAAAGGCAAGCTAAATATTTAATTTAATGCACCCTTAACTTTAGGCACCTAAATAATTTGATGAGAAAGGTTTAATGAGAGTAAAACGCTTAAAATATACTTGCTTGTAATGGCGGTAGTGTGAATGCTGTCCATGTTTGTCTGTGTGGGTGTGATCAACACTTTTATACCTAAAGTATTCACTCAAGTGTCTATTACGGCATACTCTGTAGATCAAAATATTCTTATCTTCGGCATTGTATATTGATTTCTTGGTATATTTTACTTAAGCTTTTACCAGCAGTGGTGAAGTCAGGGCAAAAGTTATACCTATTTCATGCATATATCTGTACTTTATATGAACTCTACGTTTACAAGTTAATTTGCGAAAAGAATGCCACTAGCCCAGTTTGCAGTATAAGCAGGAAACTCATGTAATTCAAAAATTGTGTTTGAAATTATCTCTCGAGTACCGCGAACGGGCTTGAATATTACGGCCGTGTGTTTTTTTTTTTTCATGGTTTTTAGATAACTCTATATAATTTGAAACTTGTCCATGGAGTAGCTGAAGACCATTGTGAAATTCATACCTATATTTTTAACTAGTTTCAATGCTGGGTAATTTTGCACGAACCTTGAGGTGACAGAATGAGTTGACCTTTGGCTGTTACAAATAAATCTAGCTCCTGTCTCTCGAATTCTTACTGAGTAATAAATTCTTCGCAACGTCAGATATATATTTAAAAATATATATTTAATTTTAATTCCGGACGCAGCTCTTTCAAGTTTGTTCCAGAGTTTCGTTTTCTTTCTAAACATCACTTGCATTCTTTTTTACCGTGAACTTTTTCCTTTATTTTACGCATGGAAGTTTTCGCCCGAATCTTGATAATACGTTTTTGCCTTCAGATGCTCCCGTATGCAAATGTATATTTTTTGTTAGTTGCCTTGCGGTAATGTTTAATCGCCGCTCTTCTCTCAAACATTTCAATGACAACCTCTAATTTAATATAGTTAGCGGTCCTTTTATTTTTTATATAAGGAGGCAACAGTGGCCTGTTTTTTTAGCAACTCACAACTGAATTTGATCTGACCTCTCTAGCCGAACATATTGTCGAGTGAAGAGGGGCTACTAGCGCCGAGGTGTGTCGGTGACGTCCTCTTACCGTTTCCATTCGTGAAATGATGACCAGTATTTGTCTCGCCGTGACTCCATGAACCGTATAATCTTGACTACCTATTTTTATTTGCGAACTACAAGTTAAATGGTGCGTGAAAAAATAATGCTGGAAGCCTTGGCAATCGCATTTTTGAACTAACATCGTCACAATTGTCACTGACATTGCAATGATTTCAAATGTTAAATAAAAATAAAGGTGTCTCACCGACGCTTCTGTGGTGGACGTCCCTAATATTGGGATCCGGGATTGAAGTCTTTTCGAGTAATTCCTATTTTGTTTCTTAAATATGCGATGACACGACTGGATTTGTAGTCAATCGTGAGCTCATGGAAAGGTGATAAGTAAGATAGGTAATTAAAACCACGAAAGTGAGTGCGCACTCAAGATTCGTTAAATATTTAAATATTTTGATGGTTAAATATGAAAGCATAAATGCTGAACAATTTGCAGTTGAAAAGCTCTTAATCTGGGTTGAGTTGAACAAAAAAAAGTATAGCTGATAAATACAAAATAAAAACAAAAGCACAACAGACTGACATCAAGGATCTTTGAAGCGGAAAATAACTCGCGTTTTGCTTAAGTATTATTAAATATGTTTTAACACACTAGTTATTGGACGTTGTTGTACAATGTTCCTAGTAACGAGAAATTGAAAGCCGTACGATGCTTAAATCACTAGTAAACGGATCCACGCTAGAGTGAGCAAAAATACGACAGATGTCTATGTTAAATATAGAAATTTAACAATATTCTTAAGAAGTAAAAATTCTGTAAAAGGACACAAAGAATCTATTAAAATTGGTTGCCAAATTTTTTAAACCGGGTGTTGCAACAGGAAAAAGATCAATACGTAGTAAGCGAAAGTGTACGAAAAAAAAAAAAAAACTTTTCTTGAATTGTGAGAAGCTGTCGCCATCTATCGCACAGCGGACGAAAACGGCGTGTCTCGATAATTCGAATTGAGGCTGGGGTACACCAGAGGGCCACCTAGAGGGAAACAGCCAAAGTCGAAGAAAAACAAGGCCTAGGTCTGCTATTTGATTTTATTAGAAACAAAATGGGGCACACGCGGGGTTTGCACTTAAGTGACAGTCTCGCTGGAAATGTTTTCGTAAAGGTTTGAGGTCGATAAAGTGGTGCGTTTTCTTCGAAGCACAAAGACGCCCACTTCGTTTCACACATGGGCATAGCAAGGGAGTTAAATATAAACAGGACTATTTGAAATGCATTTATTGCAGTGAAAACACTTTGCTTTTTATCCACTTTTCCGCGTGCGTTGCACCAAGTTGTACAAAGTAGAGGCGAGAGCTAAGTAGATCTGAAAAAAAGCCTTCATAGAAAATTGGATTTAAAATTAATTTTGCTTTGTCTTAAAGCGTTTTTGAAAATAATTTTATGGTAACAGTTTCATTTCCAAAAGAAGATGTTTCAATATATAAAGAAGCAAAAAAAAAAACAAAAAAAAACCTATGTTGAAAAATTCATACACAAGGAGTAAACTCGTAAGACGCTAAAACTAAATGTTCTGAAACAAAAATAAACGAATAAAAGATGCAAGAAAAATACTCACTTTTGTACTCTTCTAAAGTTTCAAACGTTTTCGAGGACATCCCCAAATTTTTGTTTTGTTTTTATTAACGCCTTGGTAAATGCACTAAAATAAATATTTCAATGGAACAACAGCAAATATAGCGATATCCTCCGGGAATATCTTAGATGACAATCATAAAATATTAATAAGCAGAAATTAAACTTGTAAACGCGTATAGCTTTTTATTGCACTGAGCCGTAGTTTCTTTGCTTTGAATCCTACAGGCCACATTCATAAAATTATCGATTCTCGCTTTTCCTGACAAAAGATCGAAATGTTCCCGAAAACTGTAATTGCCTGTGCATTAGAAAACGCAAAGCACTTAAAGTTTTGATATTTCCTTGAAAACATCTTATTCCACGTAATATCCCAGAAAGTTGACATGGCATAGAATTGCGTCTATGATTTGCTAATATTTACTAATCTCAAGTTTCAAATGTGATTCGCTTCCTACCATCTTTCTTCAGTTATTTTACTTCCTGCAACTCGAAATATAACATCTTAATATTTCCCCATTATTGAATAGCTTTTCTTAATTCTACAAGTGTCTAATTTAATCTATATAACTGCGTATCGGAATATTTGGGCGCCTTTCAGATCAAGCTGCGGCTTTCATATCGCGTGAATTTTAATGCGAAAGCATTAACTCTGCAATGGAGCGAAGCCGGCGATGCCTCTAACCGTCTGTAGCAGCGAAACGGAAGTTAAATTCCTTTTGGCCAAAAGAACAGCAACGCAGACGCTTCGTCATGGAAGGCGTGGAGACGGCGGAATACGCGGCGCCTGCGCAGTGAGGGTGCGTGATGTCACCGCCGGAGCGCGGTGTCCGATAGGAAGACGTGGCGCGCTGCCGTGTAGGAACGCTTTCGCATTCCTACGTGTAAGCAGTCTTAAGTGCCTTTTTAATTACGGAGCTATCTACTTTTCCTGTGATGGGAGTCTGAGAGGCAAAAACTTGCCCTTAAATGTGTGTTTTCACAGGACGCATACAATCACATGAAATGAAGAAATGAGTCTCCATTCGCCCGGTCTTATTGTCATCATCCGCCGATCATCATCCTGCATATGTTACTATAGTAGACCATCGGCTATTGGTTATTTATAGTGTCTCTAAATCACCGAAGAAGGCGTCGAGGTAACAGTACTTTCATCTTTTCAAGAAGTCAATGACCCTGTGATCTATTAAGAACATCTTACTAACGTATCATGAAATGAAACCGAACAATTTTTTTTCATCTATTTTATTGACTTTTGAAGAGCAGAGAGCCGACTCTTGTTATTTGAGAGAGCATACTAATTTTTATAAAAATCTATCGTCGGAACTTTGGATCATGGCTATTCGTCGTAATAATGCTTTTATGCACTCAGAAAAATGCACCTTCCTTACTACGCTCAGTGCATTTCTAAACTAATAATAATTAGCCTCTATACAATTACAATAAAAATATTTTGGGATTGTGTTAAAAAGTTAAATAAATGAATTAGCGAAAAGGCAGTTTATATTGTATTATATGCTCTGTTGAGTTCCAATGTTGTTGTTTATGATTTTATCGTATATGTGCTATAGGGATGTGTTGAAACCGGGAGAACTGCATGGCCGTGCAACACGGTGTATTGCCTTTCTCAACGATTCGTTAAACTGGGGACTAAACAACACTGACACATCCGAAATTCTCTGGCAAGCGGTGATTTACAATGTCCGAAAACTCCGAGAAGAAGGTTCAGGGATAAGCTGATATAAGCTGTGCTTATGGCACCAATGATATACAGATTCAATTTTTTTTAATACATGGGGTGACCCTGAACTTATGAGGTTGATACTTTAGTAGTCATCTTAACGTATATGTGGTCTTAGAATGCAAGGATTATGCAAGCTGTATCGTGCTGGCAAAGACCATACAGGGACCAAAGAATCTGTCCGCAGAAACCACCAGATTGTATAACGTCACGCCGCTCTCGCCGGCACGTCCTTTCGGGGCGCGCAATGCTTTTAGAGCGGCAACAATATGGCTAATACACTTTTCGCTAATTACCCAAGTATCAACAATAATACTGGGAACGTAGGTACACGTTCTACACGCGCTCACCTTTCTTACACAACGGATTCCAAGTAAATAACCAAAATAAAGAGTGTCTGGAACGCGCGTGCGATGTGCCATTTGTTGTAGATTGTTTCGAACAATTGCAGCTGTAGTTACAGCTGCACTTGCGCAGCTTTCGTCTCATGACACGCCTCTATCGGCGTTAGAGTGAATTTTATTTAGTTTTCAATGGGCCGTTTTTGGCTTCTATAGATCGTCCAGTTCGTTTCTCACACTGCACTGATTTGCTTGCGGAGTGCAGGGTGTCCCACAACAACATTTACAGTTTCGTTTATTAGTATAAAAAAAAATATCCACGCGTCGCCAAACGCTTATTTTCTACCCAGATCTAGCTCTAGCTGACCGCAGCACAGGTAAAACTTTCTGAACTAACCGTGATCTTTTCTTGGGAAAAAGTGATTTTCTAAAGTTTTCCGCGTAAATTAAAATGGTGACTGATGGGAGCCCTCGATTACATGGAGCTGAAGTTACTGATGATATATATTTTATATCGAACTCTCTGAAAATATTTTATAACTTTTGATTAAAATAATGGTTACTGTTGAATCCTTGGCACCTGGTTCGCACCTCTCGCGCTACATAATGGCCAAATGTTCCAAGAAGAGCCCTTTTTTAGGCGGTGCTGGCCGATAATATTTTATTTCTATAATTAATTACTCGCATGACAGGGCAATGCTGACGGCATCCGTCTGTGGACGAAAAAGGGGAGAGGGGAGCGAGCTGCGTATAAAAGAGGAGAGTGGTAAAGGACAAAGGCGAGAGGGAGGATACGTCACGAGGCGGAAGCCAATGCGCGCGCGGATGCTGGAGCGAGTCTGAAATTGCAGGTGTGCGCAGCACGTGCGCCTTGGTTTGTGCTACAAAAGAGAGTGTAAACCAAGTACTAGCACTGGTCCAAGTTGCCGGGAAAGAAATTAAGCAAAGATCCATTGGTGGATTTTTACGGAAACACCACACACGTCCTTTTTTGGGAAAGGCAAACGCTAACAGTGACCCCGTAACAAAGCCAAGAAGAGGCAACAAAAATAAAGGAAGCAAAAAAGAAAGCCAAACAGAGAGCTAAAACAGGAAAATGGAGGAGTCAGCTTTAGCGTTTCAAAAAGTTGGACGTGTGTGGCGTTTCCCTAGAGCCATGCTAACGCATCCCCTAAGGATGCACTCATGAATCTTTTTTTAAATTTCTAATCAATCAATCAGTTTATGCTTTATGGTGTACCTACAGTTGTCAAAGCTTGTGAAGATTACAATTGAACATTACAAAGAAACATAAGTATGTGCTATTTCTCCTCATTTATGTGGCATTTGAACTTCGCCTATATATTTAAAAAGTATGTTTTTTTTCAGATGTACATTTTACTTAAGTCAATGAAGTTGTCAAAGAGCGCCAGTGTGAAGACAAAAGCGGAACATACCTGTGATCATAATTCATGAAAGACGAATTCAGAACGATAAGCCTCCGCTAAAAGGGAACTCCGTCGATTATTTTTGCAGCGAAGCTGTATGCCTCTACCCGCCAAGGAAATTTTGGTGTCGCCTTTGTAAGAAAAAAAAAAAAAAAAAAATCCCGGCGAACAATTGAAGGCAAAACAGCATATCTCCTTTGAAATCAGGCATACAGCATACAGCTCAGTATCTGTTTCAATAAAAAATGAACTACAAAACAAGCATCAAAACCACAGGATGGATGATAAGGCGCGCATGAGCAATTGGAACACCCTCCCACGCGTTCCGGTAAGGACTAGGTATGCAGCTGCGTCGTCATTCAAAGCCCTCGTGGGAAGTGCGAACCGCATAATGGATGATAACGGAACCTGCTGCCGCGGCGACGTGGGGAGTGACGTGACTAGTCTTTCATGTATAAAAGAAAACCCCGCCTATTAGCCCCAAGACGTTTGCGTTGCGCCCCCTTACGGTGAACCGGGGTGACGTCACGGCGAGGACAGGATTTTTCCCCGCCTCGCCGAGCTCGCCCTGTGGAGGCTGTGACGATGTTAGCTGTCGCTCGTTTGTATTTAATTTTGTTTGTGCGCGTTTTTTGTAGGAAATGTAAATTTTTTTTATGTGGCTTTACTAAGGTATGGCCTGTAGCTGTAGGCGAAACCTCAATCAACATTTCAGGTACGGTTGACCGGGCAGGCAACGCATGAATCGCAGCTGGTATATGAAAGGAAAGAAATATGGCCATAATTGTAGGAGCATCGCTATAGATTTACATCTCACACATTTAATGCTGCTGATGGTCTGAATGAATCGACAGATTATGTATACTATTTCGTGTTTTTATTTTGTATCTCTGTTTTTAAACAAAAACGCCGAAGCAGAAAAGCTGCATGCTGCTCGAGAAAATATAGTCTGGGCCATGGAGGGAGAAACACAAGTGAGACAGCGCAGGTACACGGACAAAGTAAAGAAAGAAGGAACACAGGCCCACACCAGTTATTTGTTTATATATTTTATATTGCTCGCATTTGGCCTTTGCTGGATTCGGATAATGTTTCAATGGACTCCACTCGTGGTATCTTTGTACTTGTTTATAACATCACTCAAGTAATTGACAAAAACATCAGTGAAGACGGCTAGCCCATTACTAGCTCTTTCTCCAAAATTTACGTTTCAAAGGCTCTAAAAGTGAGATTCTAGCTACATCAAATTGTCCTGAAGCTAAAGCACCCGAAGCTTTTCTTACGCAAACTGTCACCCTTCGCAGGTCCCACATTTTCCTGCTACTGGTGCAGCACCTTCTACTGGACAGCCGTTTGAATGCTTTCTGTTCCTCCTGTTTTTTTTTGTGGTCAGAAGGTCGAGCGGTAGGTAGTTTAAAAGCTGAGGAATCTTTTATGGACCTGCAGCAGTGTATTTTTTACCTTGAAATGACAATTCAAACAAAACGGTGTAATTTCCGAATGCGCAAGGCTGGAATAAAAAAAGAATGTGAGGAAAAATTGTAAACATTCCAAATTACGGCACTATTGCTGTACATATTTTGGGCAGTTCAATACCTGGACCGCTTGCGTCCAACTTGGGGCGGTTCGGCCGTTTTTCCTGCTACCATACGAACTATGTTCCAGTAAATGTTTGTCTTCTTAAAAATAAAACATGCCTGCATACGTGTACGAACTATATCAATATTTCACGAAGAAGCTACATGTATGTAAAACAACCGTGTTCCACGACCGCTTCCAAGGTCTTCAGACCCATGGCCCTTAAAAGATCTGTGAAACATGCATGCACATGCAAAGTGGTACGCGAAGAGTCAGGGTCGCGAGCTAATTTGCCCACCGCCCAAGGGCTTTTAATATAAACGCGATTTGAAAGGCCTGCAAAGCGGGATGTAATATTCTCCTAGCTCATGAACATGTCGGGAACAGAATTCCAGCGTCTGAAAGACTTACGCCAGCGCTTCACCGACCCTTCGCACAATCTCCTTGTGTCGTGTGGACGGACGGGGAGTTTTATTGGCGGAATTGCCTCCCCGGATAGTTTTCGGTACTTGTAACCTAATTATAAAGGTAAAAGTAACAAACACGTTTAGAAAAGGTACGGAGGAACGTTGGTATCGGCCTAACCCAACATCTTGTACACCGCGTAAACGAGGTCCTGCTCCTTGGAGTGCTTGAGGCACACAACGGCCGATGTTAACGGTGCGTTTCCCATTCTTAGTTTGATTGTCCGTGCTCTCTTTAACCTCAATATCTTCGGGTGATGAAAGCTGATACCGGCTTCTTTTCGCGATTTGCATTGCGGTACCAAACACTAGGTCAGCATGATCGCAAACCAGGAAACGGGAGCGGGGGAGTGGACCGGATGCGAGATCGCAAAGCGGAGCCTTCCCTAGGGTCGGACGTCTGTAACCTGTACCCTAACAATATATTCACGTTTCTCATCTCCTATAATGAACCCGAGTTACAAAGCGTTGTGTTTCCTGACGCGCTAACACAAGGCAAAAGTAACAACTGATTTGGCTGCCAGTCGGATTATTGCTCGTTCAAGCCAGCAACTGAGATCAACCTGCTGAAGCCTCGTAATATAATGAATGTAAAGGCGGAGGAGTATACCTGGCTTGCACAGGACGTCATTTCCGTTGCCCTCCAGAGAAGAGGGGAAGAAGGAGCTCCCCTCTTATCAGGATCCTCCTTTCTGCCTCCCGGATTTGCACAGGCGTCGCCATTCTCCTCCCAGAAGATTATAGATTAACCTGTCACTCAAAATTCTTACAAAAGAAGCTTCCCTCTCTCCCTTTTACTTGGTGTTGAAATGCGTGCGATGTGAAGGCAGTGCAAGGAGCCTATTGTAAGATTAGTTTTCCTAACCATTGGTTTATGTGCACAGTCGGAAGTCGTGAAACTCCTCATCAGCGAACGTGGGTAGTTGTTGAAATTTGTGATTTACTATCGTCCCCTGCCCGGTCGATGTGACCAGTTGCCTGCATGACGAGTCATCCTGTGATGAATGTTCCTATGTGACGAATCGTCCTGTGACCAATCGTCCTGTGACGAGTGCGCATGTGACGAATCGTCCTCATCCCGCGCTTCGCGACCTAGGTGCATTTTAACTTCGGTATTAAGACGCGGCGCGTCTCGCTGGGGAGACGGGGGTGGCACCCCTGTATCCTCTTCCGCTGGATTTGTTTCGGCGCCAAAAGGGCCGATTAAAGCCAAAATAGATGCCACGTGCAGTTCATCGAGTGGCCGTTGCGGAAGAAAGGGCGGCGTAATGTTCGCCATTAGCTCGGTGCTCGAGGGCAGATCGGGGACACTTTTTCAGAGCAGTCTCTATGGCACTATCCGAACTGAGTGGTTTAGTAACATTGGTCCAGACGCAGCGGGTGCTACGAGCTCTCTTAGCCAATCCCGTTCTGTAGTCGTGGCCTGTGATTCGCTTTCCGCGCGTCACTGTGTCCCCTCTCTAAGGTCACGTGACACTCACACGGCCTCCGATTGGCTCCGATGGCTCGTAACATCCGCTTAAACGTAAGATGAAACGGAGTATAGCAACTGATTTCATTGTTGCTGCAGCGCCGCGATGAATAGGCCACGCATAATTAGGACTCCCCAGGAGCAGCGTCGATACTATAGTCAGTTACAAGCACACTTGTACGTAACGCGTTAGAAGTAATGGATTACTTGTAATGAATTACATTTTACTGTAATTTTGTAACGCTTCAACTACTTCTTTTAACGAGTAACGATCGTTGTAAAAAAAAAAGTTTAATTATGACGTCCTTAATTTTTGGGATGCTTAGCAAGTTTCGCTCGGCAGCTTTAGGTGACAAGCTCTAGTTTTCTACTGGCCACCCTATTCTCCAGGCACACTTCTAGCAGCGCTGTTGTTCGTCCACCTTCTCGTTCCTGTCCGTGTCTTTGGACTTCTTTTGGCTTTTAACCAGGAAACAGTTTGCATCCAAACTCATGGGCATGCTCCTACGAGTTCTTGACTGGTTTAGGGGGTATCACTTTTGAACATTTATATTCTTAGTTTTTGTTTAGTACACTTCATAGGGTTCGTCAAAATTATGTCTTCGTTCCTAATATTTGTTCCCGAATAATATCTCTCCATCAATTGTGCCAATTGAAACTAGGAGCTCTGTTAATTACACCATGATTCGATGCCAGATGACCGACGCAAACTTCGAGATATAACTGCGACTGAAACTGGACAAGCTGTAATGAACAAAAAAAAAAAAAAGAAGAAATGTATAATTGAGGAACATCTATCGAAATGTGTATATGTGCTACTGTAATGAGAAAACGTGGTATGAAAAGTAACGTGGGAAGTAGGCGATTACTTTAGAGTAATTTTCGATTGCTTTCTTTGAGGCTGCAATTGTAATTGTTATCGGTTACTGTTTAGAGTGAAGTAATTGGAATTGGAATCGGTTACCTTTTTTCAGTAACGTGTGCAAGTCTGGTTACAAGTCAAGAAGGTAAGAGAAGCTCCTCCGACAAGCGGGATTCGGCCGTTTCAAATCCCTCCGCATTTGAAAGAATAGTTCACTGGAAACGCCCTTTGTTCCGCTTCAATGGATAGATATTGGCTGCAGTGTGATGCCAACTTGTTTCCAACCCCCACTTTTAAGAAAACGACCTTTGTATTCATCGGAGAGGGATTAGAGCCCCTGAAAGTAGCCTTTGTATCCGTCGGAGGGGGAACCTAACCCCGGAAAGTCATATTTGTTTCCATTGCAGGCGAAAACTCTAATCTCCCTCTCGTGGCTTCCACAACCCTAAGTCAAAGTCGAAAGATAAAGCATATATTTACAGTAAGGCAAGACCCTCCTCCCGTGTTGGCCTTGACGTCACTGAAACGATGGGACGCTATAGGAAGCGGGGGTGACGGAGGAATATGTGAATCTCTTTGAGGGGCACTTGTCGCTACCTTCTTGACCTGTAACCTGCTATAGGAGCAGCAAAGGGAAAAGAATCGGCAATACGACCAGCGGTGGCGTGCTGGGACCGGCGGCGGTATTTCGTATGGTGCAGTAGGCAATCGTTGCAGCTGACAGCTTCGCTGACCAACCACCTTCACGGCGTGAATTGGAGCCCCAATTATTTTAGCCACCCTAAACCTTACTCCCTAATTAAGCATGCATTTTTTTAAGTTAGAATTTTGTTCTAAGGAAGATCTGAACAAACGCTATTTTCTGAACCTTCCTTCGGAAGAGATGTCAAAACATTTTGTCATTATCTCGCGAAATAGTCCTAATATTTATAAACAAAAAGTCTAACCAATCGGCATATTCATACATGTCCTTAGAAACTTCGATTTCTAGGGAGGTGGTCTGGACTCTCGGTGTATATAGCCGCGATCACGACTTCTCTTGAAAACTTAAGGACACGAGCTTCCTTCTGGGACACGTTTACTCATAAACACTTGTCAATAAGATTGACAGTTTATATTTAACTTGCCACTTTCGTCACATCTTCAAGTTCCACAGCTCGCTGGCATTATATTCATCTACTCTGTTTAAGGTGCGCTTTCAATGGAAAGCACTCAAGAGTGAAACAAAATTTTATCATATAAGACATTCGTGTCACGAAAGGCATAAGCGCGATCAATTACCTCATGTTTTTCTTTTTTTCTTAACGGTCGGGAAATGCTTGCAGGGATTCTTTAATGTTATAATCCCCTAATATTTGCTGAGGAAACTACCGTGACGACGCAGCGTGGAATTCTTTTCCAAGGTGCAGCGTCGGCGTAGCGGTGTTTGAAGAACGCCGACCGAACAGCATCTACAGGCAGAGTAAACACAATCTCTTCTCCATCAGGATGGACGCTCGAGTACCCTTCACAAGCCGGTCAAAAAACCTTATAAAAAATATCGACAAAAACGAGGCCAGATGAAATTAAAAAAAAAAAAAAATGTCATAAGAGGCCAAAATGCAACGCAGAGAGGTCTCTGTGTTTACACGTCCTTTATTGTACACGCTTTGGCGAACCTGGAATTTTAATATTGCGTTTAACAACTCAGCCGTGAGGCGACAAAAAAAAAAAAAAGACAAATTATAGGGACTTCTGAAAGCACGTGTTGTTGAACTGGCACAACGCGGTGTTTGTTCACCTTACGCAAAGATCAGGCATGTTGCGCGAAGAACTGGAACGGGGACGTGGGGAGGTCGCCCTTCACCTAAAAAACAACGCCTACGCAAATACAACAGAGAGCATTGCACTATCAAAAAAGAAATAATGGAGTGAAAGAATACGCGTCAGACGGTAATCCCGCCGCGCCGAAAGGCTTCTTCAGGCCTGAGGCGACACCACCTACATGTTGTTCCCGACCGCTAATCGGGCGGAAAATGAAATCGTATAAATAAGCTAATGAACTCAGTACTTGTGACTTTTCACGAAAGTGTGTTTAGATGGTGGATTTATTGTACTCAAGTTTCACGAGCGCAGGTTGTAGGGAAGATAGCAATCCTAAAAACCCTCCTTTTGACAATATATGCGCAGGTAGGAACCCGGTAAATATACAGTCTGGTTCATGCTGCTGCTCGCAGACGGCACAACATAAAGCAGAAACGTTATGACATCTTCGAGATGAACACCTGCAATGAAATCAGTCACATTCGAGCGTGCGTGGTACCATCGGTGCGCAACAGCGTGAACCAAGCTGTTCGCGCTGCAACCCAAAACAACCTGGACACTTCTGTTTTCACTGTTCGGCGTTCTGTTTTATATATTGCCAAAACATGAACCAACTCGGCGACATCGCTACCCTAAAGAAAAAAAGAAAACGACAACATCGATGTTGCGGTCGCGATAAGAAAGCCGCATAGTGCACATAGAGGATCGGAAGCGTACAATGCGTGGTTGCCATAACTCTGAAATTAAATTGGGGCTAGCGGGTTTTGCTGAACTTCAAAAAATGTCCCCCCCCCTACCCCTCCACCCCCACGAAAGATTGTGGCTGGGGCCCTGGCAACGAGTAATCTCTTGAAATTTTATTTCTTTTAATACTTTCACACAAATGTAACAAATGTCAGAGAAAAACAGGCTTTGCAAACAGTGGTCGGATGCCTTCATTCTTTTTTTCTAGACGCGCGGCGGGATTACGTTTTTGTCCTGACAATGTACTACTCGTACCTGCGTTATTGAACTGCTGCTTTCTGATGAAATGGCTGCGACTTTTTATATCACTAAAGAATTGAAAGAAAAAAAAAAAAAGACTAAGAAGGAGAAGTCTGGGCCAAGTTGTGCAACATCGCTGGAGGTTGCGGAAATGTGGGATTCTCGAATTAGGTCTCGGCCTCGGGAGTCAAAACCCCGCGACGTGACTCTTGACCGCGGAAGGGGGTTCGTTGTTGCGTCGCTCGGTATGTTGCTAGAGCTCAAGTAAAAACCCAGACACTTTGATAACAGTAAGAGCGTTTATACTGAAATAACAACAATAATAACAATGTGCTACACGTTTCTGGCCGCCGTCGAAGTCGGAAGCATCCGACGGTCGAATGGTCGCTGTAAGAAAAAAGAGCGGGTTGGTGAAAATGCAGGAATCAAAAAAAGAATAATAAAATAAAAAAACACATAGGGACAAGAACACAACTGTGTAAAGACAAGACTTTGACACAAAAGAAGCTTAGAAGACGCTTAGAAGACAAGGGTGACATGTTTTGCGTCACAAGAGAAGGCCGACGCTGGACACGGATTGAAAACGAATCCTGCCTCGGTGCTCGGCTTTGAGACAAATTTGAGCCGAACGTTGACGTAATCCTCGTGTCCCATCTGGGACCACCGTAGGCCTTCACTGATGACGGCATTTTTATAAGCACTACGGATTTGTTACCTAAGGGGTATATTACTTTGGAACGTTTAACCACATGCTCCTAGCTTCCGCGCGACAAGCCGAAGCCGCCGCGCCAGGAGCCCCAAACTTAAATGGGCCTTGCATCAATACATAAAATTGAAAGAATAAAACACGGAGGGACAAGCAGAGGACAACAAGTGGTTGTCCTGTGCTTGTCCGTCCGTGTTTTATTCTTTCAATTTTTATGTATTCATGTTCAACCCGCTCGCCTTCACCAGTCCTTGCAACAATGTTTCGACTTAATTGTGGTAGTTGTTCCCTGCCACGTTTGGAATAAAGAACTGAAAAGAAACTTTGCCTACGCGCTTTAGTTTTCCCTACAAAAATATGTATGGACGTCCTATGTCCATTCTTTTGCCGTTCTATTACCCCTTTGTCCATCCTATGGATTCCTGTAGACAGTTCTTAGACCGTCTATGTACCACTGGTTTGCCACAGAATGGACACAACAACGCTATAGAGATCTTCGCGAAAGGAAAAGTTTTTCATTCCTTCCTATTTCTGTTCTATGGTCCTGGTGAGTCTATGGACATCCTATTGCCTCTCTATGGTGTGAGCTATATATTGGTACATTAATAAAATGATGCCGGGTAGACGTCTTCTTTAGGTGTAGCGAGGTGTCCGAGTTAAAGAGTTGTTAATTAAGTTCCGGGTATCAATATGTTACATTGATGTCTGGAGGCATATCCAACCTCAGGGTATATTCATTGTGGAGATTGAAGTGTTTAGTTTGTGCCGGAATAATGTTTTTACTTTTTCAGTGGGAGGTAGATATATGTGGGTCGCTGCGGCCCCCGTAGATATTCGCAACTTTCACAACCCATAGGGGGCGCACTGGTGCCTATCGAAATTGCGGTCATCTGGATGATCGTCGTAAAACAGCGGTATACTAGGCTGGGTCTGCGCGCGACGCGTAAGTAAGTCTAGTTATGCTGTATGCGGCGCAGTATCAAAACCTTACTTTATGTTTTTTTTTTTTTTTTTTCACGTCAGGAAAGTGTAGGCAAGCCATTTTATTATGAGGCCAATCATCCAGGAGCTAGGGAGTGCAATTCACACACCGCGGTACCACCATCGCTTAAAGTGGCTTCTCTATGGACCCCGTGGGGACTCCGTGCAGACCCTGTATGGCTTCTCTGCAGACTCCATAAGGAGCCCGCGTAGACCCTGTATGGCTTCCCTGTGGACCCTGTATGGCTTCCCTGTGAACCCCGTACGTACTTCCTATAGATCTTGTATGGCTTCTTTGCAGACCCCTAAGGACCCTACACTCTTTAGAATGACTTTTACAGAGCACGTTTTTGCGTAAAAACAAATGGGAAAAAACTCTTTTTGTAGAAACCTTTATTGGAGATAGTACAAAATGACATGGGCGTGATGTTTGCATACACTTTTAGCTTACAGGGTTTTGCGGCACAATTAATATTTCTTTTTACAGCCATGCCTCACCGGCGACTTCAGGTAGCGCGTTTCGACTTGGGTGCGTCCTAACTTTGGTTGCAATTCGCGGCGCGTCCGCCTGGGAGATGGGGGTTGGCATCCCTGAAACCCCGCTTCTACCGTATATGTTTCGGCGCCAAAGTGGCCGATTCAAGCCAAAGCAGAACAGTCATATGCTGTCGAATATCGATAGTCTCAAACCAGCACACGCGGTCGTGCAGTTATCCGAGTGGCCGGTGCGGGTGGAATGGTGGCGTTGCGATCGCAATTAGTTCGGTTTTCGAGTACAGTTCGGTGCCACTTTTTCGGAGCAAGCTCTTTAGCGTTTCCCAACTGACTTGCTCTAGAAACGTTGGTCGGTGCGGACCCCGTCGCAGACCCCATGCAGACTGCGTGGCTTCTCTGCGGACCCTGTAGGGACTCCCTGTAGACCTTGTATGGCTTCTCTGCAGACCCCATGAGGACCCTGTGTAGACCTTGTATGGCTTCCCTGTGGACTCCCTAGGGACTCCTTGTAGACTTCGTATGGGTTTTCTGCAGGCACCCTATAGACACCGTAAAGACCCTGTGTAGACACCCTATAGAGTCCCTATGGACTCTATATGGCGTCTTACCATAGCAAGGGTATAGGATGACCACACATCATCCATAGAATCCATAGACGTTCTATGGACGTCCTGTCCATAGAACGTCCGTTGGCCAATATTCTATAGGGCAGCCATAGGACGACTTCACGGAGGCAACAGAGGTCGTGGTCTTCCTATAGACGCCTTTTGTTCTGCCTATGGACGCTGCTCTATAGAACGTCCTAGAAGTGTCCATACATATTTTTGTAAGGGCATGCTCCTAGCTTTCGCGCGACAAGCCGAAGCCGCCACGCCAGGAGCCCCAAACTTAAATGGGCCTTGCATCAATACATAAAATTGAAAGAATAAAACACGGAGGGACAAGCAGAGGACAACAAGTGGTTGTCCTGTGCTTGTCCGTCCGTGTTTTATTCTTTCAATTTTTATGTATTCATGTTCAACCCGCTCGCCTTCACCAGTCCTTGCAACAATGTTTCGACTTAATTGTGGTAGTTGTTCCCTGCCACGTTTGGAATAAAGAACTGAAAAGAAACTTTGCCTACGCGCTTTAGTTTTTTAGAAGAGAAAAACAAATGCCGTTTTGGGCGCCTTCAAAGCATCCTTAATTCTTATACCTTCTTCCGAGTCACGTGCGCAGTGACGCGCAGTGGGGAAAAAGAGGATCCGGTCGGGATCTTTTTCATCGGGAGCCTTCAGCACTCGCGGCTTCTGCTTGTGATTCACATGGCGACCTTGAAGGTTGGTCTGAGACTCTGAGCGATCTGGAGGGGAGGGAGGGGAGGGGGGGGGGGTGAGAAAAAAGAGCTTGCCTTTTTGAAAGCACGTTGGACTGACGTCAGGTGTGGCTCAAGGGATGAATAGTTTCTTTCACTTCGGGCAGATGGCGCTATTAAAACGGAATATAAATATAGTACAACTTTATAGATGACACGAGGTATTTGAGGTATTTACTCATGGTGAAACGGCAATCTTTATCAAATATGGCATTAGATTGAGCACATAATGGCACATTTTGCCAACCTACTACATTGTACGCATTGCGCGTCACGCCTTAGTTCCCGTGGCCGCCACCGTGCGGCTGCGAATCGCGAAATATTCCCGTTCTATTCTATGACGCCACGGAATCGCGATATTTCAAAAGAGTGAGGTGGTTTCTCCGTTCCTTTTGGTAAGATAAACGATGGAAACAGTTAAAATTGCAAATTTTTTTAATATTGTTGCATTGCCCCTTTAAAATTGTTTCCAAACATTGTGTTTCTGTATGTATAGACTACCCTGAACCCTGGTACGCTTCGACGGACTGACGAGAAATTTAGCCACTACAGTACAACTGATAACTTGTGTTCTTTGACGGGCACGGAAAAAGATAGATATAAAAAAGTTTATTGACGGGCACCACTCGTGTTTATACGAACGCATGCCGGTACGAAGCTCGTCCAGATCGAAACGGGCCGGGGGAAGGGGGGGGGGGGGGGGGGGATCGAACCCAGGAGGCACTGCAGCGCAAGCTTACGCTCCACGCTCCGAACTGAGACGCATTAAGCGCGAAACACATGTACGACGAAACCGTTCGATCCGACGTCCGACCGCGCAATACGACGTTCGGAGGCGAGGGTTTTCAACGCTCTCCGATGCTACGAAAACCCTCTCCCCCCAAGGTCATTCCGGCAGTCCGCACGTCGGATCGGACGGTTTCGTCGTACATGTGTTTCGCGCTTTAGCCCACTCGGCCACCGATCCCCCTTCATTCCAAGGTGACGTTATAAGGTCACTGCTGAAAGAGGCGTCCGTATTAGACATAATAATAGTCACTTGTAGAAATTATTTGGGAGAACACAAAACTGATTTAGTGTATCAGAAAGATAAGAGTCTAAGAGATTCCGAAACGAAACCGCGCTCAAGACACGGCGAAAATATCTCTTGCTTCCCATATACATAATTAGAACTAGGTCAACTTACTAGTTGCCGCTCTTACTAAATCCCAAAATACAAGATGTTAATCCTGCGATAAATTTGATTCGAGCTTGATTCAGGCTCCAACATGAAGTGAGAACTTGCTTGCTGGTTTAAAAACAAAATCTTGTTTTCTAGAGCATTCTTCTTTTTTGTTCTTCGTGTGCTCCAATGGGTGCAAATAATGAGTATAACAATGTATTTCTGTGTATGTATTTCAGCCCCATAAAAATCTATATCTGTATTCGTATTTCCAAATACTTTTGAGAGTATTTCTGCCCGACCTGCGTCCAGTGCTGTTTTACACGTAATTACATGAAATCTTCCTCTGCAAAAACGCATCTTAAATCAGGATTAGATACAACAACCTGAAGATCAATGAGGTTATAGTAAATCTTTGAAAATAATGAGTTTTAAATCAAGTGCAGTTGTTAATTGGTGCTTTCATTTGAAGTTTTTTTTCGAAAATCAAAACTGGTTTAATGGCGAAACTCTTACTAAAAGCCTGCTTTTAGAGCAGCTTATATTGATAATTCTGTGGCACTTACGTCGCTAATATAAAGGTGAATTTATAGCTCACTTACGGGGAAAATGGGGTGATCGCCATAAGCTTAATGATCGCGTGAAACTCGAAGAGAAATCAGCATTCCCGTATTTGTCCAACACTAAACCTCTCCACATGAATGTGCAATTGAATAGGTTATGACCGCGCCACAAAATAAAAACCTAGCGAAGCTTTTCTTTTCTTTTTTTTTTTCTACGCCTCGCTGTCTGATTTAGCCTTTCTTAAAAAAGTACTCAGCTAAAATTTGGTTTTAAAATTAACTGAAAATTTGGAATGCTCCAAACATCTCAATGGGGGAGGGGGGGGGGGTGAGGGGGACTGGATGCCCCCCTAAAACTTTTTGTTTGTTTTGTTTTTAACCACGAAAATAAAGCCCACATTACCGAGCTTTCGGTTTCCACCTAAACATAGCGCTAGCGGTCCGGGCCAGGTGCTTAACCTTCTGGAGCTAACCGTCATCTTATTTAAAAGTTATGAGTGATTTTCGTAAACTATCAATAGGAAAACGGAGACCGTTCTCGGTAGTTTGCGCTATTAAGCCCCACCCATGTATTCGTGGGCTTTGTCAAGCCCAGTTTTACTATTCAACATTTCTGCAAATCACTCATAAGTTTTGATAAAGAAAAAAGAAAGACAAGGGTTCGTTTTGATTTTTGTCATCTGGTTCGCAACGAACAGCTCCCGATCTTGGTCGGGAGCTGTTCGTTGGACGATGTGCAATTTATTTTTGCAGCTAAAAAAGAAAAACACAAAATTGAATTCTTGTAAACCTTGTACTTCTTAAATTGTGTTCTATATAAAAAATATAAAAAAAAATTCTAGAGGGTGTTTTCTAGTTTTCTCAGGTTTGTTTTACGAAAGCCGTGAAATATACATTGATGCGGCCAGCGCAGGGGAATTAACCGACCAGGTGGACGCAATATATGGGATTCATTGGTACGATAAGTCGAATAACTGACTAAAATTTGATAATCAACTATTTAATTAGTAAAACATAAAGATATGGTTACAATTCGTAACTTATCGTGCGTCATTGAAAGCTGCTAAATAGGTAAATATGAAAAAAAATACGGGGCGTGTGCGAGGTGTGGTGGTGCGCTAGACTTTTAACTTGTGCAACCGACGCAATGCTGGGGGCGCGAAAACGCGAATGACTTCGAGACTGAAAAACCGTACAGGCGGGTTTTTGCACCACTAACCCTGCTCCTGGTGTACGAGCGGTGCCTCTCTGAGTAAGTTGAGACGCGGGCTTTTAATTTATTACCTTCTGGTATTTCGGCCTCCGCACTAAGTCAAACGTGGAACATGTAAGCGAGGTTTTCCGACGCGCTGATGGAAAGAAGACGGGACAATCCTGTCGTGTACAGTCTGGCGAATTGGGGAAGTCCCGTAATGGCAGGCTTCACTCTCTGAGAGAGACGCCCGAGCAGGAGGGATCCAGGCCTTTCTGGACGAGCCTTAAATTCGAAGTTGCAACCTTTCCGGAAATTGATTCGGAAGCTTTTATCAGATTGGGTTTGTCGTACATCCATATATACTATAATGGGAGCTATCGAAGTCATTTCTGAAACATGGCTTCATGCGCAGGGCAGGCAACCCACCAAAAATCAATCAATAAAGAGGAAAATGCCAAGCTACAACTTTAAACTTGTTATCAAGCAGCTTGAGAACAGTTTGTGACAGCTATGGGGGGTCGCTGTGATGGTATCAATATTATCAGCTGTGAGACGGAGTGAATGTTCTATCCTTACAACGCCGTGATTTTATGAAATTTACTCCCAGTTGACTCGACTGAAAAAGTTTATTTCAAAACTTTGCAAAAAGTCGCTAGTTTTTTTATCTCTACACTCTTAGTTAGATCCTGGCTAAAATGCACGCTATAGGCAGGAAAGCGGGTCAAAATTTCGCCGCTTACAAGCAGTTGGTTTAGGTGTCTGAACTTATGCGGCCCGTTGTTATGAGGCCCAGATTCAAGCGGACCGTTCTCACGCGGATCAGGTATGCGGCCTGAATTTACCAGGCCCTTTGACATGCGTGACAATTTCATGCGGTATTTGAGATCAAAATTTTCCTGGCTATAAGCGGCCTACGATTATGCGGCCTAAAATTTAAACTGCGGCAAAATTATGCTGCAACGCCATTTTTGCGCCATTCTCCGCATACTTGGGGGCATAGACAGCCGCATGATACTCCGACTAGTTGTTTCTGGATCTGGAACACAAGTTTCAGCAACACAACATACATCACATGAGGGGAATCGAACCCGCGCCCGCGAAGTGAAAATCAGACACCATAGCCACTACGCCACAACCGCACATTTTTTTTTCTTTATTGCAGAGGCAAAACATAAACAGTCAAAACGTTAAAAATGGTCTGCAACACTTTTTGTAGAGCACATTAAAAACCTCTCATATTAAGGAGAGGCTCACAAATGCCTAGCCAGTCGGGCTTCGCCTCACGGTTTGAAAGAACACTTTCTACTCGCCTAATGAGGCTGAAAAAGTAATATCTCACTTCTTTAGCATTGGGGTCGGCTACGCCACAACCGCACACATGCAATGCTCGCGTTGTCGTATGCTTATATACACAAGAATTGCTTGCTAAACTCGTCGACCGATGGGGGAATCGTATACATTGGTTTGATAAGTGCATATCAATGGGAGAAATCTTCCACGAGTGGTGTTGCAAAAAAGCATTATAAGAGTAACCAGACATTGAAAGAGTGACAAAAGCATAGTCTTGCAAAATATAAACCGTTTTCTGGCACGCTAGAAGAAACAGCCGCGGAATCGGAACGTAACCCAACGCACAAACCACCTTCTTCTGCGGGCTTTTCGGATAACTGTAGATATATAATTGGTTGTGCACAGGCGCCCTTCCCTTGGCGAGCGACACAAGGACGTTTTCGTCGTATACCTTTGTTGCTGCTCCAGAAACGTATATGCATATGTATATTCCCAGCCTTCAATATGTGAGCTTATTAAATACCCAAGTGTAACATGCTATAGAGCCAAATAACTAGCGCCCTTAAGTATGCGATGTCTAACGCCTGTAGCGTTAGGCACATGCAGGATTATCGGGAACGTGATTTTTCAATTTCTGCTAACAGCATCAATGAGTTTCATTAAAAAGTGTCAGGAATTATGCCTTACACTCTAAAAAAAGCCCGTGCCTCTACTTTCCCGCACAACACTGGGAGAGCCAATCAACTTACGGAGGCAGCTCAGCGAATGACAATGCCGAAACATATGTTTACACCAAAGAAGGCAGTTCAAATAGTGACATTAAGCAATGCAAGCGTGACATTTTGCATTGCTTAATGACACAAATCAGACTGCGTTTTTTTGGTCTAAACATACGTTTTGGCATTGTCACTCGCTCAGCAGCCTCCGTAAGTTGTGGTGATTGGCTCTCCGAGGTGTTCTGCGTAAAAGTAGACGCACAAACTTTTTTTAGAGTGTATTAGCTTCCATTACACAAAAAAAAGAACAGCTTATTTCAAGACAAAATTGTTTTCCTCGAAGCGGCACGCCCATCATATTCAATTTTCCTTTCAAGCGCAATAAAGTATTTGCTGAATTGAAGCTTTGGCTTGGGCTAATTGGTTCATTAAGATCTAAAAAAATTAAAAAGGGGGGAAAAAAAAGTAAGGACAAGACACGCACAACACGGACTGGCACTAACTTTCAACTGATTTAATAAAGTCAGTGAAACCCAGCGCGCATCTGTGAAGTTTTGTCTATCACGCCAACCTTTCGTGATAAAAGCATCCCATACACAATAGACTATCGCGCTGGGATTGACAGGCTTGATTAAATCCGTTGAAAGTTAGCACCAGTTCGTGGTGTATGTCTCTTCTTCGTCATTTTTTTTTTTTTGCTTTTAGGTTGCTTAGAGCAATAAAGTATTAAGTTAAGTAATTGTTAGCACAGCCCACACAGTCTGTTGAAGGGTGTATAATCCATTTATTGAAATTCAAACGAACGAACACATTAAGAACTCACACTACTATCACAGTTAGCCCTTTTTCGTTGTACGATGCATGGAATAGCTGTACCCAAGCACTTTTCAACAAAGAATACAGTGAGATCAAGATTCTGCATTCCTAAGAATATTTATTACTGTTAAACAAAGTACTTATTACTCTTTTTACTCAAATAAATCTGACCGAGTGTAGGTAAGTTATGCAAGTCACACAAACTGTATTACAGTATTAACTAAAAAAAAGAGATTAGGAGCTGCTGTATTCAGTTTCTTACTGGAAAATATCACAAAACTATCTGCGTCTTGCGCTAACGTTCAGCAATCCGAACACATCTACTTGTGCCCATTACTGTATAATAAATACCAACATTGCAACATGTTATCATATACCACTGGGATCCGCAAAGAATGGCACAAGCATACTTTATTTGTACGTCATCAGGCTGTTACATTAATCGTGCATTTGCAAAAAAAAAAAAAAAAAAACTACTCTTTTTATGCACTTGCGTTGTAAGATGAACGAGTACTTTCTTACGTTAAAGCCAGGGATATTCTTCCTCTGTGAAATAACACCTGCAGTGACTTTGCCGCACTAAACATATGTACATTTACGTAACCTTCATGCTCTCGAGAATCTTTACGAGCTTGCTGTTAGCCGAGCAGCGGGGACATTTTTCACCATTGCTTATCGCACTTTGCACGAGCCCCAACATTTGCGCAAATGCCGAGGGGTATGTTATGTCCTTGACATAATACACCGTTAGGCAAAGGAGTAGAGCCTTCTCCAAAGTAGCGTCATTTAGCTTGATGATTTCGCCAGGCCCTCCACAAGAGACGATTTTTCTCGATATGCCCCTGAAGATCCTTGGTCCAGGAGATGCTGTGTCCTCAGCGGAGACGTCGCTCTGAAAAGGTGTTTCCTTTTTCAGAAAAAACGCTACACAATATACATATATAACATTGTACAACACTTTCCCCGGACACCTATTTAGGTTTCACTGGTACGCCTGTGCAATGGGATTGTAGTGCAGCTCCAAAAAAATTAACTTAAGCTGTCTGTGCCCTTGGCCTGTCTAGCTAGTTCCCAGTGCTAAGATGGTGAAAGCATCCAAAAACCAAGGAATTTGCAGAAACAATTCACAGCTGCTTTATACAAATCAAGTGGAACCTTTTAAACTACATAAATAGCCAATGACAACAAATGTCTTTTGATTTGTTTGCACAAATATCTCGCTCACCGATCAGCTTACCAATGTTCCAATTGCTATCCCTAGCAGTGTTAATCATTTTTTATGCTTAACTAATGTGTGCACTGTGCCAATGCTGTTTATGAATTTATGTACATACATGATTTCGTTGTTCAACAGCTGAAGTTAACAGTACAATCAAGGGAATCCTGCCCGTGTCATCAAGGCGACAGTTGTTGCATTAATGACTTTTTAACCACGTGAACAGGAAGTTGATTCAATTATTGCAAAACAACCGTGTTAACCACAACATATGCATGTTGGTACTCACCAAGCAGAATTTCAGCAGCAGTGCAGGTGCTGTTGTTCATGACCTCAGAGGTACTGATGTTGGCACCTTGCGAAGTAGACCCTTGCATGTTGTCAGATAAATCGCATGACTCGCCTTCAAATATACCTGCAAACAGAGCGAATAATCAAGCTGCATGAAGTCAGAAATGTCATTGTTGATGTCGTATAGTCATAAATACTGTCAATGTCTACAATTATGCTGTCCTCACGTGGTCTTTTTATCTATATGGCAGCAAAAATGACCCTTTCATTACTTCAATTTATGGAACTGGTATGAATCTGGCATCACACGAGAACATCAAATGTTTTTACTGGCAGTATTAGCTTCCTGGTCAGCAGCTGGCATTAAATATTTGTTTAAATTTCCAAGCCCACAGTATTATCTAAAAGGCACAAATGAATGGGTGCTCTAGCACCATCTTTGTTTCCCTTAAGCAGAAAGAGCTGTAGAAATAAACATGGCTGTAAATTGTCTGGGGTTATGCAAAGTCACTTGTGGAATGTTTTCTCCACTTTTAGTTTAAAAAGCTGTGCAACAAGCTTGACATTGACGGCCCAGTGTAAAATCATCACAATACCGCCCCCTCAGAAAAAAACAATAATTATGCAACCCATAAAGAGAAAAACAAGACGTGAAAACTTCCAAATAACTTAACTTTTTTTTTTTGGGGGGGGGGGGGGGGGGGGGGGGGTGCAACAAGCACATAGTACCTGTATGTGCTGGGTGGCTATGTTTTTTTGTTGTAATGTCATTTTATGCGGTACTCGATGCCGACAGCACGAACTCACAGAGGATATAATATTAATAATAATTTTTATTTGCACAGTTGGGTTACTCACTCGGCAGCGTGCAAGACTAGACAGAAAGGTTGAGACCAGTACGCAGGTGCGCCTGTTAGCCCGCCGCCAAATAGGGGAAAAAAAGAAAAAAAAAAAAAGACGATAACAGGCAATGGTGGGTGAACAAGACAGTCAAACATAAAAATACGCGTAAAAAACGGGTAGCAATCCTTAGGGCCGCCACCGCCGCCACCCCCCCCCCCCCCCCCCCCCTCACCTCTCCATCCATATATGTTGCTCTACCAGGCACCCGGCGCGGGGGTCCATATCACATGAGCGAATGACAGTTTAGCGAACAGCGACATTTGAGCGAATCGACGTATTAGCGAATAACGGGGGCGCGCGTTAACCCATCCGCCGCGCTGCGCTTTACGCCGCTTCGCGGCGACAGTCTGCGGCGGCTCATTACAAAAATGCGAACCCATTTGGCCTACCCGAAAACGCCGCTTCGTGGCGTCCGACTATTCGCTAAAGTGTCATTCGGTGAAACGTAGGCGTTCGCTAAAACTTCATTCGATCAACATTCGATCAAGTGAGTGCCTCCCCCTACATGAAACTAAAACTAAAGTGCAATAACGGCATACGTCTCGGTAGCGTCACACGGAATAATGCAACGTTATTACCACGGACAAGTGCATACCGAAGCGGTCGGGTACTCAACGGTGTTCCGAACACGCGTGCCCCTCGACTGACACACACACACACACGCACAAAAACATGAAATAAAAGCGGCACTTACTAATCCGTGCGTGCTGTACAGGGCTGTGGCCGCAGTAAACGCACCACATCGCTTGGTGAGGAGCCGCAGGTTGGCTGCGGTTGTCGAGGGCCCTGCTGTAGCCATCGCACTCGCCGTTGCTTGCGTGGCATTGACCTCGCAACACACCTTTGATGTCTTGCGATGAATACATCACCGCCGTAGATTTCAAACCAACTTTCCTTTTTGAGCGGTGCGGCTTGCGCGAAAAAGAGAACGCGAGGACGACAATATAATTTCGTGCGACTACCGGCCAAGCTACGCCTTTTGCGCGGGCTGAGCATGCGCGGTAGGACTCGCAAAAAATTTCTTGTTTTTGTTTTCAACTTTTCAGAGAGAGAGAAAGAGAGAGAGAAAGGTACTTGAGAGAGGGGATGGGGCTCGAACCCTTTCTCTTTCTCAAGTGTGCCGCACACTTGAGAAAGAGACGCCGACAGCGGTGAGGGGGAGACGCGGAGACACGCGGCTTTTACGGGCTTTTGTGCTTTATTCGCGCTTTCTTTTCTTTAAGCGGGACGGTGCGCTTCGGCGGCTGTCAAGTGAGCCGCATAAAGACGTTTGGGCGGGCTAGGGCCGTTTACAGGTAGTACTTCGATATTTCTGGGCGGCTTCCAGAGGCGTCACGGATAGTTTTCTTCACAGGGCTGCTTATATGCCGTGTCTTAGGCGGGACATTGAGGAGTACCGCTTGTACCCAGGCCATTATCCAGGACGTAGATAAGAGTGTACTTATACAGCTCGCTATGCACGCCCAAATTGCGAAAGCATAGTCGCACTACAAATGTGAATATTTTTTTTTACAGATTATAGCGACAGAAAACAATATGTAATTTCTAGGATCGTTCCTCCTGTTTGGAACTTTGTATACGTAAAAGCACTGCCCGCGTTTCATGGTACAACGTTTGTGGAAAGTGCTACCAGTTGGTAAACTTCAATACACGCTCGCGGGCTGAAGTTGAACCCTCTCTTCTCTTCCGATATTCGTCACCAGTCTACAAGCGCCACCGTTTCAGGCGCTCCGACCTGTCTTTGAAGTGGCGTTGCGCAGACGCACGGCGACGGTTTCGGAAGCGTCCAAAAATCTTGGAACCCCCCCCCCCCCCCCCAAAAAAAAAAAAAAGAATGGGGTTTTACGTTTTGAAATGTAAAAGCACCGCGAAAAGTCAAAGTCTAAAAAAACGAAATGCGACACAAAACGATTTATTTCACCTCTTAAAACAAGTTTACTAATTCTTACGTCTTGCAGCAAGTTTACCAACTGGACTTACCATGCTGTTATGGCAGAATTATTAAATATCGGCCGATTTGTAACTGGTAAATATTCAACACGAAGGGCTAGCTCTCGGCTTCGTGGCTGAAGCCTACAAAGTAGGGAACATAACACTCCGTCGTTCCCGGCCAAACAGGTATGAGCCGCGCACTGCTTCAACGCTCCACGCCCCTCGCTTTCCCGCCAGCAGCTGCCGCCGAATTATCGTGGCCCAGAGTAAACCTTGCCAAAATGTCGAGTCGGAAACAAACTCGTAATAGTGTGCATCGATGCGCAGCAAGCGATGTTTTTCGAACCAGGGCAGTCTTGCGGAGAGCTCGACCGTTTCCGTTGGCGCGCTCTCCCGCGCTAATTTGGGAGTTGTCATGGGCGTCGTGGAATCCTTGGTTAAGGTGTTTAGAGGCCCTGCTAGTACTGAGGCAAGACAAAAACCAACGGTAAGACCTGTGGTCTTGCCGTATATGCACAAGGTGACCCATGGTGTCAAGAAGGTTGCCAGTAGGTACAACGTGCCAGTTGTGTTTTCGGCTCCAGCTAAGTTGGGGCGGCTGTGTGCAGCCGTGAATCGAGGTGGCCGCGCGGGTACACAATGTCAAGTAAAGCACCGCAACCCATTTGTCGCCTGCGCGTGTGGGGTGGTGTACCTTATTCCATTGTCCTGTGGAAAAGTGTACATTGGGCAGACGGGGAGATGTGTAACGACCGGGCGAGAGAACATTCTCTGTCCTTACGCTCCTCCCCGTCTGGCAACCTAGCGGTCCACTGTGACAGATGTGCGTGCTCTCCAATGTTTAATGAAATTAAGATTTTAGCCCGACATAAAAATAAGTATGCTCGGGAGATTGACGAAGCTTTTTTTATTGCCAACCATGACGCAGGCAAGTGTATTAGTGTTCCATCACTTGCTCTAGTTAGTGATGAAATGAATTTGATCAGAAAGGCGGGGAAATACGTGTAGCCACGTGTCGGCTTGAGTGGAGGATGACGTGTTTTCGGGGCGATTGCTTTTATGTTTGTCTTCCTTCAAGTTTACTTGCTGAATGGTGCAGCAGTAAATATTTCAGTTGTAAGTCAGCGCTGTGTCTGTGTGTCTTCTTTTACTGGTCCGTCGTCTTTTTGCGCTGTTTTAACCCATTCAATATGACCATCAACCAACTCGCCCAACTTTCCACCTGTTGCTAATTTAAGATCGAAATGACGCACGCATGAGCACAACCGGGAACGGTTTTGCTTATACAAGGGGTCTTTGAGAGTTTAAGAAACTTATTATGGCCACACCTTTTGTATTGTGATTGCTTGGTCGTTGTTCCTCTTTGCCAATGTTGCAATGTCCTTGGCTGAGGAGGGATGATAAGGTGCTGAGAACGCGCCCCAACGCTCATTCTCCGCCCAAATGTAGCCCTATCGGTCCGAACCAGACGCCAAACTTTCTGATGTAACCATTATCTTATTTGAAAGTTATAAGTGATTATTAAAATTTTGTAATGGAAAAATGGCGGCCGACGGAGCTCTCGGATACGTGAACCTCAATGAAGCCAGTTATTTGAAACGGACGAAAACAGGCCCCGTTGGAATCTGTTTCGTGACGCTAGCTTCTTTGGGTAGTAAATAAGCTTTCGGCAATGCATAGTTTTTTTTTCGATGTAAAACAGAAAAAAAGGAAAATCATTGCCTCTTTGACACCTTTTTTATAGTCGATGTGTCAAAACTTTACAATCAACGATTAATATTAACGTGCCAATCGACCATAAAAGGTAAATCTGAAACATTTCTGAACATCACTGACCTTCATTCGCACATTTCAACTCTTCAAACCTGTCAAATATATCCACCGCAAATACCAAAATGGCGTTCCAACTTCAACATTAAGGAATTAAACATGCAGTTCTTGACTTGCTAAATCATATCGCATAGCTAGAAATTGATATCATGTCACTAAACAAAAATAGCATCAGTAACATTGTATAAAAATACACATTGTTTGTTTGTTTATCTATTTTGGTTATTTCTTTTTTGCTTTGTGTCATGTAGAGGCACCAAGTGCTCGTGAAGCTGTACACAAACAGCTTCTTCCCTCGGTATCCCCCTTCATCATGTGTGATGGAAAATAAAGATGATATGATTTGATTTGAAAGCGCTATTATTGGTTTGTTTTGGGACACGCCATACAGTAAATGACACGATTACAACTTGATATTCCGAAATGGAGTATTCATTCTCCGAATATGTAAGTACATAAATATCGAAAAAAAAAATGCTAGCTCTTTAGTTGTAAGACAAAACGTCGGGTGCCGCTCTGAGAACTCTAGTTTGGATACCAGAACCGTTGACTCCTTACTAATGTCACTGACAGGGTAAGCACCCCTGTCAGTGACTCAAGCGAGAGCTTCCTACCTCCAGCGCGAGTTTCCTATACTTATCAACGCTACGGAGCCTAGTGAGCTTCGAGCGTGCATGTGCGACCAAAGCACCAAGGAAGGCAAGTAGCGCGTACCGGAGCCTGGGCATCCGAAAGACACGCCCTGAAGCTCTCATCCTCTCAGTAAGCGTATCAGACTGTGTCGGTTTCATTCGTATTTGTTTCGAGCGTTGTCACGCGTTGTTCAACTCGTTTTGCGACAGTGCGCTTGATGTGCTTTCCTGCTTGATTATATACTTCTTCGAATTTCTGTTTTTTTTCTGAGCATTCGCGGCGTATTTAATAAATAATAAAGCTTATAAACATACCAAATGCAATGAGAAAACAACAACGAAACCACAAGCCGGTGCCGCCTTTAGCACCAATTAATTGCGCAAGTTTCATTAAGCTGAGGGTAAGTTCCGAATGTGATCTTGGTTTGCAGAAAGGTTCACATGCTGGAAAACGTGACATAGGTTTCAAATCGGCTGTGTTGCTAGCATCGTGTAACTCAGCTCCCGCACACTTGTGTGGGCCGACGAGGTTTTCACTCTCTCTCTCTTTCCCATTAACTTAGGTCTTGCTTGGCAACCGGTCTTGGTCGTCTTCGGTTTCTACAAACGGCCAGACCGAGTGTTGGCAACTGTTCTATTCGACGTGGCTTTGTTATGTCACTTTCTAATTAAGAAAACAATTTTAGCCGAAAACAAATGAACGAACAAGTCTAACCTTATCCTAGTTGTTCTCCAATAACGAATTACATTCATTAACTGAATTGCTATAAATATAAAAAGTGGGTTCGAAAACAAGAATTAACTGACAGCTCCGTGGAAAAAATTAAATTGATGGCGGTGTAGTCGCTGACGGTTTAAAAGGCCCCTAAAAAAAGTTATTTTTTTTTTTAACAGTCTGGTTGGGACACGCGTGTCGAAAAATGAATTTTACGCGAAAAGTTTACAGCAATATTGACGGCGCCAGACGCAATTTAGTCGGTAGCCACCTTCTTTCCACTTGTTTTCTCTCTCGGCATTTCGGGCGCGTGGAGAAGAAGTACTCCCCGCCTCTTCGTAGTGGATCGGCTTGGCTGCTTGCCTGGCTTGGTTGCGCCCCGCACGAGAGCCATTGCTAGTTCCTGGTCGTGTTCCAAAATTTACTGGATCTTACTCTAGGGTAAGGGTTTTGTACCCTTGGCGTTCTGAAACCTACCCGCGTCCAGCGTTTTTCAATCTGTGCTGTCACGTGATACGAACCGCCGGAGTAACTCGGATCCATTTGGGTAAGATTTGGAACACAGCCCCTGTGTCTGCCGGTCGCAGGTCGTACCGCGTCGTACCGTGCAGTGGTCACCGTGGTGGTACACATGGTACACATAGTACATAGTCGTCGCGATGGACCCCGACCTGAAGCGTCGGTTGCTTCAACGCTGCCAGCAGCTGGGCCTTCGCCCGTACGAGGGCACGCCTCGCCAGCCGGAAGGTGTCCGGTCTGATCGCCGCGAGACAACCGCTCGCGAAGAGGCGCCAGCTTCGCCGCGGAAGGCGGCGAAGCGGGTGCCTCGATGAGTTCGTCCGAGCCGCACGACCCTTCAAGCCGCCGCGAGGACACGCAGTGGTAACTGATTTTTTTTATTAAACGTTGAGTGCGGTGCCGCGTACCTTCACTAAACGCTTTACGGAAACCGACATCTAAGGAAAAAAAGGCACTGGCGCGCGCCAGCAAACAAACAAAAGATGAGGTAAACGGGACACACGAATCACGCAAAGAAGAGCAGAAAAACAAAAACCTGTCACCCCGCGCCACTGCCTTAGTGCTTACGCTGACTAACACAAGCAACAAGCCCTCTTCAGGAGGTCTTGACATATAAAGGCGATAAAACTATAAAACCACCCGAGGTACGCGAGACGCGTTACAAGACGGCATGCAAAATAGAAAGGTAGGAGAGGGCATGACGTCAGCCGAGTTGCCTCCACAAGCCATGTTAACTTGACGCCTCGCCTCTTTCTCATTTTCCTCCTTACTCTCCTCACTTGTCAGCCCAACCGCCCAACGTGACCACATCCCGTGACCGTAGCTAGCCTTCGTCTAGCCTTCGATCCGATAAAACCTACCGGACGGAGCGCGCGCAAGTCTGCAAGAAATCCTCCTACAATCAACCGTCCATCTCGCACGTGACATGTCTCGCGCACCAATCGCCAGAGAGATCTGCGGTCACGCTGGGCACAATATCGTTTAAACTTTTTATGACTATTATTCACCAATATTGCAACGTGACCCCTCCTAGTACTTCTAACCTCCTTGCAAGACGGCGACCATGACAGCAAAAAAAAAAGGGCAAAGCTTTTGTTTGTTGTGGTATTTGAACGGAAGTTAAGATTCCGTAAAACGTTTGTAAACAATTACGACGTTCATTCGATGGATTGTTTCTTAAACCTAAAAATATGCAATTCATAAAGGCAATTTCAAGAAATCACGAAGATTTGATAACCAACACCTAAGCTGTCACTCATTGTATTGGCCAATGAGAAGCTGATTTGAATGACCATCATTACCAATGAGAAGCCGAGCTGAATGACATGGAATTTGCGCGCAAAATTTCAAATAAATCTCTCGGCGTCAATATTGCCATAAATTTTTTTTTCGCGTAAAATTCATTTGTTTACTCGCGTGTCCCAACCATTTTTTTAAAAAAAACTTTTTTTTTTCTTTTCAGGGTCCCTTTAAGGAAAGCAGGGAGGGGCGTGCCCCAAGTGCCATTGTTTCTCTTCTGAGCCGATGAGAATAGAGATTTAACCGATAAATATGCCGAAGAGTCAATTACGAAGCTCAACGCCTCCATAATCAAGACTCCCCTTATAAAAATAGCATATGTGGACTTATAGAAAAAACAAAATATGGTTATACAAAAATTTGGGCATATCTGGCCAGATAGGCCCGATTTGTTATATATTCATATCTGGGTCTTCCAAATCGGGGTATATCTGCCTCCCTTATAAGACCAGATATGTCCCAATCAAATAAGGCAACCTTTATATATAGGTTTGTTTTTTATTCTTACAGATTTGTTTTAAAAAAGCCATAAAAGCTATACCTATGCGGTTTGTGCGAGTGAGCTATGCGCCCAGGGGGACATTAGGTGGGTTGCTAATCTTTGCGATATGTCGGCTAATCAATTAAAACTCACTAATTAACTTTTAATTAGTGAAAATAGACACGTGGTTTTAATTAGAAACTTGCTAAGCATCGTCCAAGTCCCCCTAATCAGTAATTTGTTTTAATGACTTTGATCGCGTGTGAACCGTGATAAACCGCTGCAGTTACCACTTGTGGAGCAGGTTCAAGGCTGGGGCTGGATAAGAGACGGAAAAATTGCGCGGGCGCCTTACCGAAACCGCTAGCCTTGTACCTACTCCACGAGTGGTAACTTCAGTGCACTATTACGCTTCTCACGCGCTGAAGGTCTTGATGAAAGTGACTGATTTAGTGGCTTTCGATAACGCTCAGCAAGTGTCTAACTGGGCCACATGTCTATTTTCACTAATTCAAAAGGTAATTAGTGAATTTTAATTTGCAAAGATTAGCCAGCCACATAATGTCCCCCTGGGCGTATAATTCACTCACACAAAGCGCGTAAGTGTGGCTTTCATGGCTTTTTTAAACAAATCTGCAGGAATAAAAAAAAACAAAAAAAAACGGTATATTGTTATCTTCTACAAAAATCTACCAAAAGTGACTTCTCATCTGTATAAGAAAAATGCCAATTGGATATTCAGCATGTACCAACTTTTATTAATTTTTACACGAGCTGCGCTGTACGCCACTTCTGATTTGGCTGGATTTGGTTCCCAGGGAAAGCAGGATTATCGGCATTCGGGTAACGAATGTCGATGAAACGTTAATGTCGACGAAACGTGTGTCCATGAAACGTGTATCCACGAGAGGGTGGCCCCGGAACGTGTTATCACAAAACGCAGGGATAATAAAAAAATTCAGTATTCTAAGTGCATTTGTCACATGATTTTAGACGGCCAATGGCAGGTGACGGTTGGTATAGCTGGTATAATTTCGGGGAAATTATTCTCCCGGCTGCCAGGAGATAGACGCGGCCTAATTCTAGAGGTAATCTGGAAGAACACGTGTAGGAAAACGATCAATTGTCCCGAAGTAGGTTACAGCAAACTTACGTTGACGATACCGGACTTCAAAGGTGTAATCTGAGATATATGTCGACACGGGCACGGCAGAATTAACAACCACTCAAACACAAAAACGAGAAGAAAGATGTTCGTGAAGATTCAACTCGATGTAGCACAAGCTGTCATTTGTGGAACCGAACACTAAACGAATCACAAAAAATTCTTGGGCTTCTTTGACGGAATCGCCTGTTGCCGATATACGGGTAGGGCTTTTCGAGTTTACTACAGAAGCACAGAATCCGCAGCAGTCAAACAGGGCGCCACACACGCCAAACTAGGTCCGGCAGCAGGCGAACGTTCTACCACGCTTTCAGCTTAGGTAGAGATAGAAAAGGAGAGAAGGAAAGGCCAAAACGGGAGTGCACACACAAAAGGCTTATCTTCTGGTTCATCCCAACCGGGACCTGGTCCTGATCCCAACAATGACCACAACGAGAGGATTTGTCTTTTGTACCCAAGGTTGATAGTGCAGTGAATGCTATCAATGGCCTTGGGCTTGAGGCAGGTGCCGTGTTCTGCCTAGAATGTAGGCACATGACCCTAACCGGAGACACGATTGGCCTAAAACACGCGTAGCGCCTACCCTGCTGGCAATACCGAGTGAACAGGACAGCTCTATAAAGTCCAGCTTTTGAACTTCCAAAGATGCTGCCCAGCACAAAAGTGAGCCAAAACGATGCAAGTTTGGAAATGCTATGTTTTACGCCGCATAACCCACATTATAATTTTAAATGAAAAACTAAGTGCGACTATTTTTTGCGCAGAATGTTCACAAATAAATAAATAAATAAATATTTTTACCAATACATTTAAAATTATGTGTAGACTGTTAGGTTCGCGTTTATAGTTTTCAAATATTTCTACTCAATTTTTTTACGAAAGAGTTACACATAAAAGACACGACGGACAGCACATCTCCCGACTTTCAACACGCAATAAATCGCCGACGCTCGCAAACGGAAGGTTGCGATGCTGCGCGTACAGTTTTTAAAGATGCCGCATAGGGTAGGTACTCCGGGCGCAACGGCTTCGCAGCCGTTCGAAGGGAAAAGGATTCGGGAGGACGAAGTAGCGTCTTGCATCTTCAATAAGCTGACGGTTCGTGTTTCCCCGCTAAATTTAGCAGGGCAACACGACCAAAATTAGTTGCACTGCTAGATATAGCGGCAAAATCGACGTGACGTGACATAAGCACCAATTCAATTTCTTACCTAATTTAGAGGGATGGTTACATCGATGCCGAAGGCTACGCCGACACTGCCTAACACTGAAGCGAGCGCCTAAGAGCTGTGATCTAAAATTCATCATTTGATTAACTCGCTTTCCGATCTTATGCACTTCGTCACATTGTCACACGTCAAAAATACAACCAAATTTTACTTGCCTTTCAATCTTCAAATGCGCAATTGATTAATTGTTCCAAATATCTCGAATAACTTCATTTTAACTATGTTAACAATAGTTAACCAATTACATGAGACTCATGAAATAAACATCAATCAACTAGTGTCTTGGCGAGTACATATGACTTTTTGCTAGCACGAGCGAAACGAACCCACATATTATTACCAGGGGATATATTTTACCCATATATGTCGTGAACGGGCTAGATCTGGCAGTATTTAAACTTTTATAGAGCGATATATGGCTGCATTTGCACGCGTATATGGCAATATATGGCCGTATTTGCTCCCACATATGGCGGTATATGGCCATATATAAAATATATAAGGGCCATATCTGACATTTTCGTACGGGTTGAGATTCAATTTTATAAGGTTCCCAGAAACAACCGTACGGTTTGGTGCTGGCACCCCCAAACTTATACACACTACCAACTACGCATAAACTGAACACACCAATACAAAAACACAACCGAAACACAGGCTATTGCAAACCGAGTAGAACACAGTCCCAAGTGCATGGCACGAATACAAGGAAATAATTAACTATCACACCTCGACACTAGTGAATTTAGGGCAACTAGAACACACACACACACACACATGCACGCACACGCGCGCGCACACACACACACACACACACACACACACACACACACACACATATATATATATATATAAAGTAATGAAGTCGCACTTCGAAGCGTTGTTAAGGTATTGAAGCATTTAGCTAGTCGACGTTTCGGTCTGAGACAGGACTCTTCAAGGTTGGTTGCCAAAATCGGTTACACAGTTGTTTTCGGTTTACCCACCTGGGTCACGCCACGTGCCTCATCATGTGTAAAACTGCCACAGTAAGCAACAACGCTAGACTACGTTTCGCCCCACCCCCGGCCGCAGCAGACGCCACGAGCCATCGGAGCCAACCGAAGGCCGCGTCAGTTTCCCGTAACCCCCGGGAGGGTGCGCCGTCACAGGCGGAAACCGGAGCCATGTTTACGCAGCTGGATCGGCTCGGATGGCCAGCAACGCACGCCGGGGCCGGATGTAAGGCAAGAAAGAGTACAGTTGACGAGAAGCCAAAAGGGGAAAGGAGAAAGCGCACGCTGCAAGCCAAGCAAGCGTTCGGCCAACGCACATTACTAATCCCCTTGCTTAAAAAAAAAAAGAAACGCAAAGTTAACAGTGTGAACGGCAGTCCCTGTGAACATTCAAAAAGGGGCAGCAGGCGGTGAATGCCTGTCGAAGGTCATGGCCGGTTGATTCGTCGACATTAAGCCGGCGACAGTTAATAGGGAAAGGTGGAAGGGAAAAGGCGTGGGTTAAACTAAGAGGATTGATTTAGCTTCAGCCACTCCGTTACAGGTGGATCGAGGGTGATTGCCTGCATAGATGACATTATACCCTACTGGTTGAACCCTTGACTTTTCCGGTGTACCTTTTCGTATTACCCGTAGGCGGCTTGCATTTGCCACCTGTTGCTGCTTTTCGAATGCTTAGGGACTGTCGTTTGCATTGTTAATTGTGCGCGTTTTTAACAAGGTAATATATCTATGCGCGTTGGCCGAGCGTTTGCTTGGCTTACTGTGTGTGCTTTCTCCTTTCCTTTTCTGGGTTCTCGTCGACTGTTCTTTCTTTCGCCTTACATGCGGCCCCGGCCTGCGTCGCTGTCCATCCGAGCTAGGGAAACGATATATTTTTAGATGTATTGAGTTGGATATATATTTCCATGGCCACCTGAACAACAGATCTGAACAGATCAACTTGGTCGTTCAAATCAATCGACTGCAAGATAGAAGCCCAGTCGACTCCAAAATAGAAGCCCAGTCAACACCCGACAAATGGTGATACATTCCAGTGTAGATCCCCACTGAATACTTATACGATGTGTGTGGGGAAGGACCGTTAGAGGGACTGAGGACCAGAGGATCAAAGACAGAACGAACTACATCAGACGCAGGGTGATATCTATCCTCAGGAACCATATAAAACGTTCACTTCGAGGCACACATGCACCGTCCGTGTTTGAAAAGCATAAACCTAAAGCATTAGCTTGGTCGTTTAGAATGTTATTGTGCTGTCTAAGATCTAAAAAGGAAGTAAATTTGAGGAGATAGTTGCACTTTCGTTTACAATAAAAGTTATCAGTAAGGACATTGAACTGGGTCCAGTAAATACTTGGAGCATTCAAATCCTCTTGTTCAGTGCTTGGGTGCTCAGGGCGCGACGCGCCAGCCGGGCAGACGAAGCAGACGAGGGTAGACGAAGCAGACCCAGAACGTTTATTCCCCTAGCATCAAGTGGCGAAAAGTCCCCGCGTCTCGCGGCGCACGCGCTTATCTACATCACGATGCGCTCCTGGCGCCATCTCTTGGTCACCCCTACATCTCCCCCCGGAGCTAGTTACTGCACTCTAGTTACACAGTTCTAAAGAAAGTGATGTTTACAAGTCCAACCGTCTTGGCGGCTTGATGGCACGTCCATAGCGTGATCTTGTAACACCTTGCGGGGTAGATGCACGATCCGGAGAGAGTGAAGAGCAGCCCGCAGTGGGCAACTCCCCAGGCTGACCTTCTTCGGGTGGTTGTCCTCGAGGCTCTTCGGCAGCAGGAAGCTCGACAGACTCCCTCGCTGTAACGGTCGGCGAGAGGGGCACCAGGTGCAGGCGGTTTCGCTGTAGGATTCCCTTGGGAGTCTATACAACGTACGACCGTGTTCGTTGGGCAGGGCTCAGGACGCGTGCTTGACAGCTGGCATCCGTGACCCAGACGCTGTCACCTGGCTTGAGAGGATTAAGAGAGCGAGCGTTGTGCCAGCGATTGAAGTCTCTCGCCTGCCGGACCTTATTCCTGGAGTCTTGAGCCCGGAACCTCTCGCGGCTTGGCTGAACTGGTGCGAGTCTCTGCGGCAGAGCAGGAAGACGCGTCTGTAACCGCCGACCCATCAGCAACATGGCAGGAGAGACTCCCTCGACGCCCGGAGTGTCCCGGTAGGTGAGAAGCGCTAGGTATGGGTCTTCGGACTTGTACAAAAGATCCTTCACATTGCGCACCATGCGCTCTACTGCGCCATTACTCTGCGGGTACCGAGGGCTACTGGTCTCATGCTCGAAACCGTATGACAGAGCAAAGTTTGCGAATTCCTGTGAAGCAAATTGCGGATCATTGTCTGTCCGTACAACGTCCGGTATCCCATGTCGGGAAAAGCAGCTCTTGATAGCCGCGATAACCGCTGACGCTGACGTAGAGCTCGAGGAGACGACCTCCGGAAAACGAAAGCAATAGTCCACCATGAGAACATAATCACGGCCTTTCAACTGAAACAAGTCAATGGCTAGGCGTTGCCATGGCCGATCTGGTGTAGGCGTTGACGTCAAGGGCTCCGAGTGTACAACCCTTGTTCCCGCACACTTGTCACAGCTGGTGACCAAATGTTCGATGTGGCTGTTGCAGTTAGGCCACCAGGCGCTTTCTCTGGCTCTCTCCTTACAGCGGCGAAGTCCTTGATGGCCGTCGTGCAGAAGGGCCAGGACGTTGCTACGCAGAGCAGCAGGTATAACGAGGCGGCAGTCCAGCAGAAGAAGGTCCTCCGAGACTGTCAACCTTCCTCTCTCTTTCCAATACGGCACCAAGTTGGGAGGCAGCTTCCTCTTGTCTGGCCAGCCCTCTTGGCAGTAGCGGACGACGAGGGAACATTCTCCATCTTCAGCTTGTCGACGACGAACCTCTTCCAGCCGGTTAGCGAGGGGAGGCGGAAGACCTTTAAATATCTCGCTAGCGAAAATTTCGACGGAGAATACTGTAGAAGAAGACCGGACGTCGCAAGGGGCACGTGACAGCGTGTCCGCCGTGGCAAGAAGTCTACCTGGTACGTGCCGAACGTCGAATTGGAAGCGCATCAGCTTTATGCGCATTCGCTGAATTCGCGGTGGCAGCAACTCCAGCTCCTTTTTTCCCAGCAGGGCGACGAGAGGCAGGTGATCTGATTCCACGGTAAAACTAAGCCCACACAGATATTGGTCGAATCGAAGAACAGCCCAGGTCACGGCGAGAGACTCCTTTTCTGTCTGACTGTAGCGTGCTTCAGTCGGAGTCAAGGACCTTGAAGCGAAGGCCACAGCACGACGAGCTCCGGACGGCTGATCTTGCAACAGTACCGCTCTCACGCCAAATGAGCTTGCATCTGCGGACAGTATCGTAGGATAGCGTGGATGGTACTTTGCCATGCAGGTTTCCGAGCTCAGCATAGCCTTCAACTGCTTGAACGCGTCATCTTGGCTTGCTCCCCAGGACCATGCGCTTGACTTGTTGAGGAGTGAACGGATGGGGGCACTTACGTCCGAAAGGTGCGGCAGGAAGCGTCCAATGTGGTTCACCATCCCGAGTAGACGGCGAACGCCTGCAACGTCCGTTGGCGGAGGTAGCTCCCGAATGGCACGAAGCTTGTCGGTATCCGGCGAGATACCATCTCCATCGACGACGACTCCGAGGAACTTGACCGAGGGAACCCGGAATTCACACTTCTGGTCGTTGAGCTTGACCCCGGCTTGCTCAAGTCGTCGGAGTACCTCAGCAAGGCGTTGATCGTGCTGTTCAAGGTCTCTACCGTAAACAAGGACATCGTCGATCATATTTACGACACCAGGCAACCCCTCTAGGACCCGTGACATTTGACGTTGAAAATATTCGGGTGCAGACGCCAGACCAAATGGCAGACGACGGTAGCAGTAGCGACCAAACGGCGTGATGAACGTCGTTAATTCTTCGCTTGCGTCGCTGAGCTTGATTTGGTGGAAACTGGAGGTCGCGTCGAGTTTTGAAAACACTTTGGCCTCGCCTAGCTGCCCCATGATCTGGTCAACTGTCGGCAGGACGTATCGCTCCCCCTCGATGACTTGGTTTAACTTGGTCAGGTCGACGCACAGCCTGTACCCACCCGACGACTTTGGGACGACGACAAGTCCGGAGCACCATGCTGTCGGCTTGTCAACCCTTCTGATGACACCTTGAGCTTCCATGGCATCAAGTTCTCTCTTGACGACGTCGAAGAGCGGCAGATGTATTCGTCTTGGAACACTCAACGAGTATGGCTGAGCCCCTGACTTCAGTCGAATGGTGTACTTGTCTTGGAGTTCGCCCAGCCCTTTAAAGATATGGGCGTCAGAAGATGGAACACACCCGACACGAGCGTTAGTAGACGGAACACGTCCATCTGTTTTTCCGGACTCGGTGGAGGTGGTGTTCACAAACTTGACCACGCCGAGAGCTTCTATCGCAGGTAGCCCTAGAAGCGGTGTAGTTTGAGCCCGCATGACGTAAAGCTGTTGGACGGTGCGCTTGTCCTTCCACGCCAGAGTAGCTTGGAAAGTTCCCAAGACAGGCAGCGGCTGGTTCCCCGGGCCGATAAGCTCTCCTTCTACTGCGTCGAGCTTGCGAGGAACGCCTGGAAGCGACGGCGGAACGACGGTGACGTCTGCTCCCGAGTCCACCTTGAACCTTGACACGTGGCCGTTGACGCTTTCTTCGACGTATCTTCCCCGTTGCCTACGAACAGAGCAGAGTTCGACCGACCCCACCTTCTCCTTGCGCTTCTTCGCGCGACAAACTTCTGCAAAATGACCTTGCTTTTTACAGAAATTGCAAGTTGCCTTCCGTGCTGGACAATCCTTGCGGTCATGCGCAGAACGCCCACAATTGCCACAAACTGCGTTGTCCAAACGCTGCTGCCGGTTACGTGCGCGCGAAGACGGAGCGGATGACGCAGTCTTTTTCTTCGTTGCGTCGACGTTCAAGGCCGCTGCAGCTTGCGCCGAACGAGAAGCGCGCCCTCTCAGCATCTTCTTGCTGGCGGGCTTGTAAAAGTGCTTCGTCAGCGGTGAGTCGTGTGGAACGGCACAGCTGGTCCGATAGCTTCTCGTCCAATAAGCCGACTACGAACTTGTCGCGCACTAGGCGGTCTTCTATCTCGGGGCTGTTACAGTTGCTGCGTCTGATTAGGGTTCGAAGCTCCGTGAAAAACGCGTCGACTGTTTCCCCAGGCTGCTGAGTCCTGCGGTGAAATCTTCGGCTTTCGTAAATTTCGTTCGCCGGATGAACGAAGTGTTGGGTCAGCCTCTCCTTGACGGCGGCAAACGGTTGCGTCTCCGGGTTTGGCACGCCAAGCGAAGCTAGTACGGTACGAGCTTGCGGACCCATGCAAAAAAGCAACGTTCTTACTTGCGTTTCGTCGCTTGCAGAACGTGGACCGGTGGCGAAGGCGTAGTCCTCGTAGGTTTGAATCCACGTTGTCCATTCGCCTGGGCTCGTGAAGACGAACGGCGACGGCGGTTGAAGCCCCGTGGCCCCGAGGTGGACGCTCTTTTCTTCGTCCGGCATGGCGGTAGCGCTGACTACGAGCAGGTGTATCCCACTTCTGACACCATGTTCAGAGCTTGGGTGCTCAGGGCGCGACGCGCCAGCCGGCGTGACCAAACGGCCTGATGAACGTCGTTAATTCTTCGCTTGCGTCGCTGAGCTTGATTTGGTGGAAACTGGAGGTCGCGTCAAGTTTTTAAAACACTTTGGCCTCGCCTAGCTGCCCCAGGATCTGGTCAACTGTCGGCAGGACGTATCGCTCCCGCTCGATGACTTGGTTTAACTTGGTCAGGTCGACGCACAGCCTGTACCCACCCGACGACTTTGGAACGACGACAAGTCCGGAGCACCATGCTGTCGGCTTGTCAACCCCACTTCTGACACCATGTTCAGAGCTTGGGTGCTCAGGGCGCGACGCGCCAGCCGGGCAGACGAAGCAGACGAGGGTAGACGAAGCAGACCCACAACGTTTATTCCCCTAGCATCAAGTGGCGAAAAGTCCCCGCGTCTCGTGGCGCACGTGCTTATCTACATCACGATGCGCTCCTGGCGCCATCTCTTGGTCACCCCTACACCTCTAAGATTAAGATCTTGCTTCCCTGTAAGTCATTCATTCTACTTTCAATATCAGCGGGATATCTTTGGAAATCATCTGGTGTCATTTGAGTAGGAAGGTAAAACAGACCTATCAAAATACGTTCTCTCCTAGAACACTCAATTTCCACCACCGAGACTTGGGAAATCTTTCAAAATGCCCACGTCTTCGTGAGGTATATTGTCTGTTAACTGCGACCAATACGCCACCTCCTGCTCGACCCCGGGAACAGAAATCACGATTGTGACGGTAGGCATCAAAACCGGGCGGAAAGTAGTTGGAAGAACTAGCACTAGGACATAACCAAGATTCCGTTAGGCAAACAATTGAGTAATTGGAAAGAATAATGCTGGTAAGAAACATTCTGCTTTCGTTCGCAGGCTACGGACATTCGGATAAAAGAGGTCGATGTTACTCATCTTGTACTTAGTGTTGGGCCTGTGAGCTTCTTCAGACGAGAAGGAGTTCTTGATGAAGTGCGCCTCTGAAAGGTTTAAAAAGGCCATCCTTCGGCCACAAAGCAGGGTCAGAGAGTTTCTCGAAGTCTTCGGCAGCAACAGACACGTGAAAGGAGGCGTAGGTAGTCTAGCGAGTCTTCAGTGGGTGGCACTTCAAGTTTTCCACATCGAGTGAACACAGATGCCCAACGATGTCAGTGGAGGTGGTGACGGAATCCAGCTTCGTCACAAACAATGCTCTCCGGCGGGAAGTTGAGGGAGCGACGCCCAGCTTGCATGCCACGGACGCTCCGGCTTGCGCAGGGATTCGAGTCTTCGGGCTGATCGGGTTTGGCTTAACAGGCAGTGCGTCATCTTTCGACGCCACGCTCACCAGCGCAGAGACCCGTGCCGTCGGGCTCATAGGTAGAGCCCTGCTTATCTGCGGATCATCCGCGAATATCCGCAGATATCCGCAGTAAACAGGCGGATAAGGATAAAAATTAAACGGATTTTGGCGGATTGCGGATCGAATGCGGATGTCAGGGGCTGCCGATGCGGGTATCCGCGGATCCGGATCAAAATGTTTGCTCGGTGGCATTCAATTCGTCAACTGACCTTTCATCTACAGATCGTTTCGTCGACATGCGACGGTTGATCGAAAGGCTTCCCGTGTTCGTTTCATCTAAAAACCTGAGAGGTGTCGTCGCACACAACCTTACTATTTTTGTAACAAACTGTTTGCGTCTCGCCTGGATTACAGGGGGGAGGGGGACATGCTTTGGTTAAGCACGCCTCAGTGAATCGCGCGCTAGCTTTTAGCGGCTTAGTGAAGAAATACGTTGTCGACAAAACGTCGCAGGGGCATGTGCCCACAAAACGTACAACGTCGACGAACCGTGTGTCCATGAAATGTATGTCCGTGAAAAGTAGTCCACAAAACGTATTTCCACAAAACGCGTTTCGAAGAAACAATAGGGATCCTTAGATCTGATTCTTACTGAAGATCGCTTCAGTTAGTGCATTTCATCTCGCCAAAAATCCTACCTATAGAAAAAGTAAAAGTAAAGAATGAAGGGCAGGAATCGTTCCGAGAAAGCTAGTTATTTGGCAGTGAAAGAGCGGAAAACTTTCTCGGGCAGAGAAAACCTCAAACGAACAAGTCACAAAAAGTAGAAGAAAACTCCCCCTCTCCGCAGAGAGTTGTGTGGTCATGATACCAAAAAAAGAAAAAAGTGCTTCGACAGCGAGCGCGACCCTGTGGCGCCACGGTTTGCATAGTTTCAGAATCAGCGGCGCACGCGTTTCTTTTTTGTATGCTTAGAGTTCTAGCCAAGAAAGTCTGGTAGTTCATATTTGTCCGGTTACGATGCCAGGGCGCCACCAAAGCAAAAAAGAAAAAAAAAGTTTTCTTTCAATATATGTTTTTGGGCGCCTGCAGGCCGCGATCTTTCTCGAACAACACGTTAATCGATCCAATCAGGTTTTGGACTCTGACTTGGCAGCGCATCTGCCCGCTGGCTGACACGAAACACCGTGCGACTCGAGGCGGCCGCATACGCTCGGTAACATCAAAGAAAGGATTTTGTCTTCAGCTAATGTTGTCCCAGCAAATGTTGTTCCACCACAAGGCCTTGCCTGTGGTGGAACAGTGCTGTGTGGTGCTGACACAAAAAGAGAGCGGTGTGCCCGGGGCGTGTCCAAACAAAGTGTCTAAGTTTAAATGTTTTGGAGTTGAAGAAGACGCCGGCTTCGCGATAAGTGAGATTAAAGTAAGAAAACAATCATTCTAAAATATTCTTTCAAACAGCTGGACGGCGTTGATAGCCAATTACATGTCTGGCCTCAAAACCATTTCTGTTGTGTCAACTTCACCGTACCCAATTTCGCCCAGTGCGACGAGAGAAAAAGTGCTCCTGGAGCAGTTGCTTTTCGAATTTGTAGCGAATTCCCTTGTCTTCGATGAGTCCAACCACTATTATCAGTAACAGCAGCGATTCTTTCAGCAAAACAATATCATTACGACGTGCCGTGCACGAGGAACAAGCCGATGTGCGTAATTATAATAAAAAAATGCAAAATACATGTTTAAAATGAACATGTCACAAAAAGTGTTACGCGAGCTTGTTTGTTCATTTCTTTTATTAAATAATGTTTCAAACAGGATTGGTTATGAAATCCTGAACATCGTGAGCAAACAACTGATTCCAAGGTTCCGCGTAAGTTTTCTAAATAGAAAACTACGCGGAGCATCAGGATAAAATAAAACACATTTTTAAAGTTAACAACAATAAAAAAATGAAAAAAAACCTTAGCTATTCTTTGTCTCTCAGAGGTTTTTGCATTAAAGGCTCCAAAAACGTGCGTTAAGAGTTATATCATGCCTCTCAATTATATATAAAAGGTCAATGCTTGCGTTTTCTCCACCTCCATTTATAACGATTGCTCTAATCAGTGTCTCTCCATTGATATCAGTTACAAAACAAGACAGTCCGAGGGTGTGAGATTTCCTTCTTAGTACTCCTTCTGCGCGCGTTCTCCGATAAGTGCGTAACACAAACCTTCCACGAGCCCATCTCGCGAAAACTCTCGGAAACGTGAAGCTCCTAACGCTCACTTCCATGTTAAGCCAATGGGCCACGGAAAGGGCGTCAGTTAAAAAAGGGACCTCGTGCCACGTTTTTTAAAAGTAATGTGGTCTTGTCACGACTCGTTTGCTACCTCGGTTATAACGGGTGATTAAAATGTACAGGGTATCCCCAAAATCATTGTGTTTTTCTGTTAAAAAAATAAAATCATTGCCTCGCTGAACGTTTAATGACCATTCAGCAGCAGCGATACGGACCAGGTGCCGAAGTATCTGGGGTTTGTGTTATCTGATTGGAAAGTTATACGCTGTATTTGGAAATTTTCAGCGGCAAAAAAGGGGCCGACGAAGCTCACGATTGCATGAAGCAGATTGGCGTCAACTGTTGGGAACGGGCCCCAATTTTCCATGAAAACATTTAGGAAATAACTTATAACTATTGAACAAGAAACGCTTAGTTCTGAAGCTTTGGTATCTAGGCCGTATCGCTAGCGCTACACTTGGCTGAACACTGAGCTGTTCGGAAATGCATAATTTATTTTTGCAGTGAAAAAAAAAAAAAAAGCTAATTTTGCTTTTGGGGCGAGCTGTAGCATATAGCTTAGAAATGGTTAGCAGGGGTGTACATTTCCTGATGTGAACTTTTTTTAGTTTGGACATACACTTGCGATAACAGCGGCATAATCTCTATGTTCTTGCTCTCACGCACGCCTGAATGTCGTTGCGAACTTTTGTCGTTTAGAGTTTAGACTGATGTAGCAATGGCATGGGTAATGATACACAAATGGAATGGAGAGATATTGTTCCAGGAAGTGGCGTCACCAAAGGGGGTAAGGGGGGTGGACCCCCTTGGGTGTATCGCTCAGGGGGGTTTCGCGGAGGGCCACCGCGCCGGGTGGCAGTGACCCTGGTGACGCCACTGGTTCTAGGACCTCTTCAACTAGGATCTGGGAAGGAACGATGGCATAAGATAATGTTTTTTTTTTAGTTGCAGACCTGTTATACCTGTGGGATTTTTCCACTCGAATATTACTGGTGTAAATGCTACTGTACAGTTTTTTGGTTTAGTATAACTCTAGACTTGACCAACACCCGTGGAACTCTTTCTCTCCTAATTAACAACCCCATTATTTTTTATGTAACCTTCTGCACTTTATCGCGTTATTTGTATTTTTCATAACAGCTATTTTTGATTTTCTCAAAAAGCAAATCTATAATTATTTTTACAGGCATGCACTGAAAAAGAAAAGGGGAATGGTTTTGAAGGCGCGGCTTTTTTAAAGGTTGTTAGAACGAGGTTTGGCCTAAAGCCTAAATCTATGGTTCATCTTATATCCCCTGACTGTGGATGAGGGGATATCGAAAGTCGTCATATATACATCGTGCCCTTTGTTTCTGTGAGAAGTTATTTTAGATCTTAATCTGTGCTAGTTTCATCCGGTATTTTATGCTTTTATGCTGATTACGTTTGTACACATCGCGACACTGTTAGCCCGAACACGATAACGGCGCCTTCTCGCATTTTATTAAAAAAGGGTATTAGTGGGCAAAGAATTTTACCTCGTATATTGGAGCCCTAAATAAGTTTTTTCTATAATGATTATATCTTTGATAAGAACCTTTCGGTTCTAAGAGAAAAACATAGAAAACTGGCGATCGCTTGTTCGCGCTAACAGTGTCGCGCTCTGTACCTCTATTTTCTCAAGTATTTTAGTTCTCAAAATCTCCTAGGTATACGAACGTCAGAAAAACAATTGTTGGTTTCCATTCAAACTGCTTTATTTTGGTTAATATAACGTCATTCTCTTCGTTATGTTTCTTCACGAAATTATGTCTCGCATAAATACAGATGACGTGCCATTTACTATACAATTGTTATCTCTGCCACCCATATATGCACTAGACATGTTTTGCAGCCAGTACGAGCGTAAATAATATTAAGAAATTGTATAAACTAATATTGAAATAACCTCGACAATTTAAGGATAATTTTCTGATTGAGCACGTCTGGCGAAGTCGCTAATGAAAACAAACAAACAAACGGAAAAGCAACATTTGATATTATAACGATCAGATTCAAGTAATGAAAGAGTATCATAGATTAAAACATGAAAGTGATACAAAACTAAAGCATACATTACGTATGGCCGAAAAAGTAGAAGAGAAATAATATGCGAAAGTGGCGTCAAATTGACGGCGCAATGATGTAAACTAAACGGACCAATTTAAACCAAACAAGATGTTAACCAGCGGGTTTGTAAACTTTATTTGAAGACTTAGAGCGCTGCGCACTCAGTGCGGGTGGCTGTCTCAGGATCTGTCCATCGGTCGATGCCTTGAATGAGTAGGTGCGTGTTCCAGCTCTGATCTCGTATACATGTGTCCTATGGTTTCAACGGCGTCTTGTGCAGTACGTCTTGCTACATAGTCTTCATTTCATTTCATTTTATTTATTATGCCCTCAGGGCCCCAAGGCATTACAGAGGGGAAGAGCAACAAGAAGGTTAATGCAAACAACATAATACATATTAGAGACACTCAGTAATAAAGTAATTAGTAATTGTACTCTTAGAGAGCTCAGAGTCCGTGATGATGGCGATCGACCGGGGAAGGTGGTTCAATTCCTGAAATGTACGGGGAACGAACGATGAATAAAACGCGGTCGTGATAGAGTTAGGAATGCCCACTTTATGTTGATGATCAAGACGGGTGAAAACATAGACAGGCTGAGCAATTATTTTGTCGCGAAGGAAAGAATTATGGTAAAAAGAACAGCGCCGACTTTACTTAAGATTAAAATTTAATCAAACGTTTCGTCTCCCATGCGGGAAACATCATCAGTGAAACCCTCAAGCAGGAATGAGCGAAAAAACATCAATAGTCCTATTTAAGCAAGTCCGCGTACACACATGTTGAAGTCTTTTCGCTCATTCCTGCTTGAAGGTTTCACTGATGATGTTTCCCGCATGGGAGACGAAACGTTTGATTAAATTGTTAATATTGTTAAGTAAAGTCGGCGCAGTTTTTTTTATCATGATGAGTCCCGGCTTTTTGAATATTTTTGAAAGAATTATGGTGACACATTTAATGGAATAGAGAAAGACGAGAAATTTTACGACGTAGTGATAAAGGTGGTAATGAGAGAGTTGTGTTCATAGAGGTGACGCTAGCGGTGCGGTGATAGTTTGGGAGGATGAAACGAGCGGATTCATTGCATTCAGATGAGGCAGATGAGGGTGTGCCTGTTGGCGGGTTATTACCTGTCCACACAATATCAGGATAATTAAAATCTCCCAAGAGAAAAATTGGAGAACTGGGAAAGCGAACGACGACCAGATTTATGGAGTCCTGCAAAGCTTTAATGAAAGGTGATGAGCATAAGGGCGGCCTATAGCAAACTCCCAGGATCCATTTCATGTGGTTAGTGCCAAAAACACCCAAACTATTTCTAAATCGCTACCTATGCTTAAACGAAAAGAATCAATATGATTTGCAATCGCAACTAAAACGCCCCCACCGCACCTATCTTGCCGATCGTTCCTGTAAATATTGTACCTTTTAGGTCCATAAAAAATTCGCAGTCACGTACTTTCCCAGTGAGCCAAGTTTCCCTTAAAACAACAACACCAGTAGATGTTGAATCAACAATAGAACACAAGTTGTCTCGATTTTTGATGAGGCTTCCAATATTTGTAAGCCGATACATCAGAAACAGGTGAAAGAGACACTCTACCCCTTGCGGCCTGTTATTGCGATGTTTATGGCTGAGATGAGTCATTAGCGAGTAGGGAATTATGTGGGACAGTAACAACCGGCGTAGTAAAGGGACCGACCTCATACACATTTTCGGTGGTCGGATCAAAATCATAGCATTTATTGTTAAAGTGAATTCTGTTATGTCGAAGCTTAAAAGTGCCACCTTTTCCTTTCGCGAAATCGATTAGCCTTTTTTGTGCGATACGTGTCCCAATTGAGTAGTCCTCGCTTACTGTTTTGCGTTTTGCTTTAAGGGGGGCCCTTGAGAGAAGGACGTTGTCTTTCAATTTGTAAGACACGAATTTGACGATTACTGGGCGGCATTTGTTCTGACAGAACGTGCCGATTCTATGGGCCCAAACAATAGCTTCGTCTCATAATTGTAGATTAAGCGACTGTCTAAAGATATTTAAAATTATTTGTTTTGTCTGCGCCCATGTTTCCGATATTGTGTCGGCCATCCCCCCCAAAAAATTATCACGGCATGAACGATCGTCAGCATCATCTAGGCGTGTTCTTACGACTATGTTCTCTTCTTGCACCTCTTCCGCCAAGCTTGGCGCTATGGTTACTTCAAACTGAAGATTACGGACTGCGGCAGTTTTATTTTCAACTTCGTTCAGTCTCATTTTTATTTCCGTCATGGCCTTCTTGACAGATTCTTGACTTTGTTTAACTTCATTAAGTGTAGCAATTATACCTTATTGAGCCTGAACCATCCTCAGTGAGCGCTCGTTAACGTCTGTCAGCATTAAGTGCATCTCGTTAAACAGCTTAAGCTGGGCCTCGTTCATCGGTCCGGGATTAGATTCCACGTCTCCGGAAGTTTTTAGTAGAAGGTACACCACATCAACTGAAACACTAACAGTTTTTTTACACTTGTGAGCACGCGAACAGCAATAACCATATATCGCTTGTTTTTTTAGCGTATAGCGAGGGAGGTGGACCAACCCGTACGAGCAAGATGACAAAATGAGTGGTCCGCATGGTTCGGCAGATCCCGTGCTCACTCAAGGGCTGAAGACGTTCCAAGCTGCTTATGTGGGCGTTTGTAGGCGGCGCAGATGTGCTAGATAACAGTGTCGCTGACGATGCTCGGTTGATGTCGAGGGAACAAAGAGAAATCGCTTGCAGATTATCCCACAGATAGGTGGCGGCCTGCCGATGTTGAAGCGATCCGACACGATGATCTGAGGAACCGCTCACGAGAACGGTGGCGTCACGGGTGGGCAGGGACTCAGGCACCGGAAACTGAAGGGCCGAAATCTGTACGAGCAAGATGACAAAATGAGTGGTCCGCATATTTCGGCTGATCCCGTGCTCACTCCAAGGTGGCGTCGCGACTGGACAGGACTCAGGCACCGGAAACTGGAGGGCCGAAATCTTCTGTATGAGCAATATGACAAAATGAGTGGCTCTGGCGTCTTCCACGATAAAGCTCGTGATCGTTTCGCGTTGCTTTGGAAGTAGTTTCTGGCCAAAACGGAGCCATAGTCAATTGTAGATTTAAAAGCAAAGGACATGGCGAGCCCCGATCGCGTGAACATTACTCCTCAGCCAATAAAATTGCGGTATTAGGCGATGAAAGCGCCAAATGACGAATCACAAAGCGAGCCGCTTGAATATCGTAAGTCACACCCTCCCTTTCTTAGGTTGACAGTGACTACTGTTAAGTTAAAGGAGACCTCATTTTTCCCCGGACCTCGCCTCTGCTGACTCCATGACCTTCCCCACCCTAATGATGGCTCCGGAAAGGAAGGCGTTTCAGGGGTGTTCGGGGCGTTCAGAGCGCTGGGAGAGGAGGAGCTTGCAGGATGTTTTATCCGGCGTTTTCGAACAGGCATTCTGTGCTTTCTTCCAGGGATAAATATATGCCCTTTGCACGGAGCTTACAGAAGATCATTTTGAAGATAAGGGAACCTCATTTTTCTAACAAGCATGAAACTTGATTTTAGTAGAACTTGCCTTCAAACTCAATTAACAGACTGAGTGTATTTGAAGGTCAAATTTTGCCCGATTGTCCACTGTAAGAGTAAAAACGTGGAGGGCTGAGATTTTGTTTGTCCTAAATTGCAACGTTTTCATTCGTAATACCCTCGGGTGCTCAAAGACAATGAAGGTTCTTGTTATCCGTGAACTTCCTTAATAGCTCCGGCTTTCTCGAAATCCGAGCACAGAAGAATTTGGGACGGAATACGTTTTTTTAAGCTAAGGATGTTCTTGCTGACTAGGCTTGTTAGGAGATACATTGCAACTGAACTTTCACTGAATATATTTTTTTTTTTTACGTTTTGTAATACTCTCATGACTAAAAAAAGTAACGTGCAATATCATCTTTTTACCAACTGGAAACACCATATATACATACTCGTATATTATGTTTCTGTTCACTTTTATACGTATACTCACTTACACTCTATGCGCAACGATTGTCCATGATTGCTTACTACTGTTAGAATATTCGGCCCAATTAAATAATCATTTCAAGTGCGATTCCCCTTAACTGTTTATTCAAATTCAAATTTAAAAGGTTACACTGATTACATAAGAGAATAGATGAGAACGGGCCGTCCGCAAAGCGGTGCGTCGGGCTCGCCGTTTCGGAAAGGAATGGTCTTCTCCATGGGCGAGGGCGGTCGCCTTCGAAACTCTCGCGTGCAGGCCCGAGCGCGCGGCTCGGTTTTCACGGCAGAGAGGCCCCCGTCTTGGGGGCTCGGGGATCCTCCAGGGACCGTATAGAAAGTTCTGTCTGGGAACAGCCGGGGTCGGGGGCCACCTACGAGCCCTTGAGTTGTTTTCCGATTTTAATATCCTGATGGGAAACGCTACTACAGGAAAGAACCATTTTACGTGCTTTCTTCCTCTAACAATTGTTTTCAATGCTGCAACGACAAAACAAAATAGGGTACAAAATGTCCCCAATTCTGACACAGTATTAGAAAGCTGTCAATCGGGAGGGGGGGGAGGTATACAATTTCAATTCAATAATAAATTATATAATTTTGCCACAATTCTGGGTTTCTTGATGTGGGGCCGAGGGCAACACCCGGCTGAACTACGAATAATTATTTTTAGTACATTATCTTCGCATGGGTTATTATTATTACCCATTTGTGAGTTAATATCTAAAAGCATAAAAACCTTTTTACCGAAAACAAATTTTTTCTGTACGTCCGTCCGTTCGTCCGTCCGCGTATGTTCCGCTAACTTTAGCGGGGAAATTGACATCCCGTGACTTAACGCCGGGTGGCCAATGCACCAAGTGAAAAATTAACGTCTCGTGATCTACACGTCAGTTGAGTTTCCCCACTTAATTTATCGTGAAAAATGCACGTCGCGATTCACCCACCATTGCAGCTTCCCTTCAAAAAATTTAGCTGGAAATTGAAATCACGTAAGCTATACAACAATTCAGACTCACGTCACGTCACATACCAATCCACTCTCATCATCTCTCTCCTCCGTTCTTTCTTCCTTTCTCTCCACGTCCCGCCTCCATTTATAAGTTTTTCCACCTCGTCCCTCACTCCCCTTCCCCGTTCCCTACTTCCCCATCTATTTCAATTTCCCTAGGTGTTCCAAGTTCCCTCGTCCCCCTCCCTTTCTCTCTTCCTTTCTCTCCCCTATTTTCCTACGACGCCCTGCCTCCCCCTTCCTACCTTCCCCTCTCCCCTCCTCGGTCATGTGACACTCCAATTCACTTTCTCCATACCTTACTTCTCTTCTCCCTTCCCTCTCCCTTCTTCTCCGAGTTCGAATTTTAGATAATGCTTTTGCTTCAACAAACGTGGGCTTCCGAATTCTCGGGCAAAATTTGTGAACTGCTCCCGATGTAACATTTGGCGTCTGCGATTCTCCCTTTATCGTTATTATTACAAGAAAAAAAAAAACGCTATCCCTAGGAGTTCAGAAGATGCGAAATTAGCTTTCCTCTCTGCTTTCTTTGATGATATCTCCAACCGTTACGTGATGCAGATGTACCGCAAAAACATGAAACAATACTGCGACAGCAAACGCGAACTAAATCGCTGCAGATTCGTAAATATTTTATAAAAAACGAAACAGTAAAACTATAATGCGTACAGAGAACCACTAAAGTGGCGAAGCGGGGGAGTTTGTTCACGACTTATAAAATGAAAAGCGCTAACAAAGACAAGGACAAAAAGGAAGCGCTCGTCCTGTTCGCGTTCCTTTTTGTCCTTGACTTTGTTAGCGCTCTTAATTTTATAAGAGAACCACGTCTAGTACTCAAATCGAGCGTTTTACTCGCATTAATTCATTTTGGTTTCTGTCCGTAAACAAAAAGAACTGGAAATATCAGCTGGGTACAAGAGTATAAGTTACCGCCCAAGGAAAAATCAGCACTGCCGCGCCATCGAGGTTAAAACGTTTTCTTTCTTTTCTTTTTTTTTGCTATATCACGGAGGGGGATTATATTGCGAGTAGCGCATTTGCTCGAGGAACGAAGCATAATTTTAATAAATGCGCCTCGCGGAGTCTCTTGGAAGGCAACAAACATCGGAGCTTTCCCGGAGGTTAGGAGTGCACAATGCATTTTTACAGAATACACTCCGTATTTCCCTTCACTTTAATAGAGAGTTCTACGGAACCGTGTTTTCGCATCCGATGCGGTACGATGGGCCCCCGGTACGAACTGCGCATGGGAGAGTCTTCTACAAAAGCGCATGCGCAGTGCGTGCCGTATCGGATGTGCGAAAACTGTTCCCTAAAACTACCAACATGGGACGCATCCCTTTTTGTTTTAAAGTTTTCTACGAAAAAAAAATTTAGCGCTGCTTTTGTCGTCCGACGCAATTTGGGGGGAGGGGGGGGGGAGGGTAGCCCTGCTCTAGGGCCTATTCTGTGCTTCCAAGACTAAGCATATTGGTTGGAGAGGTGATTGACGCGTGAAATGCTGGTTGTAAAATTGCATCTTCATTCCGTATACTATCTCAATCAAGATTTTTTGTTTCGGTTTCTTTGAGAAACAAGTAATCCAGTTATACTCATTACTCTTTCCAATTGTACCCTAAAATTGACTTTTCTGTATAATTTGTGAAACATTAACTAACATTGCTGCCGGCATCTGCGAAGTGCTCAACCAGCGCCGGTCGTCCAGCTCGTCTATTTTTATGAGTGCGAGAATAGTTTGACGTTCTTTGAGGTATTTAGAGGAAGATCTCCTCAGCCGGCGTGAGTGGCAACAAACTGTCGCAAGAGCGCACGTTCGAAAGTGCTGTTCAGGGGCTTGTTTTCGTAACGGGTGTAACGTAATCCTATAGCGTTCCACGCCAACTATGTTGCCTGATCTGGCTGGACTACTTCGTTTGTGCGTGTTGACGCTGAATAAAGACGTCGCTCTTGTAAAAACGGCACCGCTACTCTATGAATTGTGCAAACGTCGTGATTGGACCTAGGTAAGAATTTGCGACCCATTTGGCTAGAGGAAATCGGGCGTTCGGCTCGCCGCACCAAGTTTGTCCAGGTTTGTTCCCGTCAGGCTTGTACGTAATCCGTTACAAGTAACACAATTACTTATAATCCTACACATGCGGCAGTAATCTTGTAAGAGCCTAACTACATATTTTACGAATTAAATATAAAGTAATTTTCGTACCTACCTATGTAGGGGAATGATTGTAATCCGCTACATTTTTGTTTTCATTTACGGGGAAAAAAAGCGAGAATGTAGAACACAAACAGAGAAATCGTTCCTAAAACAAGATTTGTTTTTCTTTTTGTAAGGGTAAGCTTCACCGGAATCACACAGTCAGTCACCTGCACGCACAAAACGCAAGGTCTAGCGTTCTTCAGATGCTGAGAGGCTTTCTTCACGTCACCTAAATCCTCATTTATTTTACTTTTCGTTTTTTTTGTTTGGTTTGCAAATTGTAACTTTTCAGCTTGCTCGCCCACGGTAAATGAGGAAGCACACTGACACAAAGAACCGGACCCTTGCTGTAAGCAATGTTATGCAAACTCCCCAGGTCAAAATGTTTCCTACCAACTCAAATAAAAAAAAATAAAAAAGGAAGGTCATAATGTACACCAGCTGGTGTTACGGATCCGTGTGCGCCTTTAGTTTTTGTCCCTTCACACCTTCGCTTTCAAAGACGCGGAGAGGACACAAAATGGACGTCGACTGCGCGCTTTTCAATAGCTCGAGGTAATTAACCTATGCCCTCTTGAGTCATTATAGTGACTACGAGAGTTTGCATAATGTCACAATACGAGGGGACGCTCCGATTTCCGCTGAATAAAGTTCAACACAGAAATCGGCTGAAAAGGATGAGAAATTAACCAGCATGGTGCTCAAAAGATATTAGATCATTTATCATCTTTGGGAGACACGAATGTTTATTCGATTTTGTGAGGCTTTTTACATAATCTAAAGGCTTCAAAATGCCTACATCCCTGTCACCCTTTTCGTGCGTCAAAAGTTTTTTTTCCACATTTTTAGGACACGTTGTTACTAACATATGGCAACTTTCAGCAATGGTGGTACCGCGGGGAGAATCGCGCTGCCTAGCCCCTAAATGACCGGTTTCAGAATGAAGGTGCCTGCTTACAACTTTCAAGACGTAAAAGTATGAGGTCAGACTTTTATATAGCTCGTATTTTACAAAATCTTAAATTACTGCTGTCTCTGTAGGGGTTCGCTGCCGTTGCCCCACCTGGCATTTAGCTGAGGAACACTGAGCTGGGGTACGGCCAAACCGTGCTATATGCGTTTTGGACTACATCAAGAAGCGGTAGGCACGGCACACGTGCGTCGAGATTTCTGTGTTTATAGACATTATATTTTTCTTTCCTGAGGGGTCTCATGATGCGTCTGCCGGTTTTATATCCAATAGGTTTTATTCTCCTCTTCACCGACGCCCCAACCAAGGCACGGAATGTGTTTAGATCTAGTGGAAGAGTAATATAAAAATATAATATATAATTTCAGGTTATGTGTAATTACCGTGTTTTGCTGTTTTCCTACACCACCTTTGGCGATTTTTGCCGGCTGAAATATGTTTATATAATATATTTACATTGATTTTATTTCAGATTTAGATAGGTGTATTAAAATTGGTTATAGCTTTGCGTCGAACACCGGCTGTAACAACGAAGTTTTGCGGTTTCACCAGGCAGAGAAATGTTTCATTTTTCTCAACAAGCAGGCAATGCAGGGCGCCAGGCATTCGTGACTCCCTCGATTAAAAACGTATTCAGCGCAGCAGACAACACCTTCAGTTAGAAACGAGGCAAGACGTTCAACAAGATATTCGATAGCCCGATGTCGCTCAAGGACACAAAAAACAATAAACGCTTCCATAACGCTCTTGTGTTTTGTGACTTACCCTAGAACAATAAGGTAGAAAGTAACGCCTTTTGTTGTAACGGTCCCTTACTTTTTTGGGAGGGTAGTTGTGACTGTAATTTTGTTTAATTTTATTTCATTTATTAATCCTTAAGGGTTCTCTTTCGAGGGCATTACATAAGGAGGGGGCAACACAATAAATTACATTTAGACAAAAATCCAGACAACATACAAGAGGCGACGGAGCAGTTCTAACTAATTCAGCAGGCCTACGATGTCCTCAGCGATCCACAAGAAGGAGCGTGGTTTATACAAGAAATGAAAAAAAAAAAAAACAGCAACATAAAAATACATAACAACACACACTCACTCAACGTAGCTAGAAAAATCTGATTTCGTGTGAAAAAATACAACATGATGGAGCTTTTGGAAACCACGGTGTCAGTTATTGTAATGAGCAATTCTGGAACATTGTTCCAGTCCACAATTATGAGTGGGAGAAATGATTTGTTAAAGGCATTACTGGAACCCGATATACGTTGAAAATTGTAGGAGTTATTTAGGCCAAGAGACGACAGTGCGGGAGTGTTCAGGGATGAGCTTCGAACAGTGGGATGATAGTGGTAAATTTATGGAGTAAGCAAAGACATGCAACCTTGCGGCGTACCTCCAGAGTTGATAAATGTAGGCTCGTTTTCATAGCATAGACACTGATTTTTTTAGTTATAGTTTGATAAAGCTACAGTTTAGCCTCCCGTAATTGTAAATGTACTCTCGTCAAAAGGAAAGTGGTTCTCTAGTTTTGCAGTACACCTGGTTCGCCAAAGCGAATATTTTAGGTCGCGTTTTAATCGTGCGTCAGGACGCTCACTCAGCTTGCTCGCGGACGCAATGCGAACAAAATAACACTAAGAACAAAAAAAAAAAAACTGGAAGACTGATATTTTTTTTTTAGCCCTTTCGGTTGGTTTTTACCGCAGACGCTTGTATAGGAACGTGGCGCGTGCATGATGAAACGCTAGAACGCCGCTTTAACGGTAGCGTCTTGCGACCGTTGGAGAAGTTTTAGACGGGGGAAGACAAAGGCGAAAATGGACGCCGACGCTCAGCTTTCCTGTTCGTGCCTAGGCATTGCAGACGGCGATGGACGGTGGTGGAATAGCCGACGGTGCCTGAGACTGCCGCGCGTGTGTTCGCACGACTAGCAGGCGGTGTCAGACGCCAAACTAGACTTAAGGATTGTCGAAAGGGGAGGCACAAGGCTTCTTAGAGTTCTACCTAGAATCACTGAATGTTCCAAGATCTAGTAATAATTGGTGTCAAGTCGTGTTGCAACGTAGCTTCACGTCACCACTTTCTGTGACATCAGACACCATTACTTGACACCGGGCCGTTATGCCAACACGTCGCATTTCCTGTGACTTGGTCACACCCGAAGTGATGACGTGACTTTAAGTCACGCTACACCATGAGTTCCGTTGCGTCACATGACATCTTCACGTGACATGGCCACGTCGCGTGACGTCAGGTCAGTTACCGTTAAGTAATTTGATTAAAGTGCGCCAAAACAAAAGAGGTAATGAAAAACCATCGTAACACATACTTTGCAATTCTGCATATGACGGTTTTATTGATACAATGCTTTAGTATACTGCCAACATATTTGTTTAAAAAACGCTTTTTTTGGTTTTGGCGAAGTTTTAGAACGGATACCAGAAAAAAAGTTTTAGGCAGTAAACTAAAACGTGCAGTTGCATAGGAGATCACGTTCAACAAGGGATGATTCTGTCTTTAACAAAATATAACAAATTAAGTAATGACCCACGTTGCCCCATTTTACCAGGTAAATTGTTTTTTGTATTTTTTAATAGTTCAGCTTATTTTAGATTTTATGTCATTTTCCGTGCTCGTCATTTTTCTCCCGGTCTTTAAATTCCACTCTGCAGAATATTCGCTTTTTACTTACCTAAAGGATTATACCCGTAATGAGGCACGCCTTTTTTCGAAATCTCTAAGCTGTAGTGTCTTATCTATGCAAAAAGAAAAGTAAAAGTTATAGGGGATAAAAATCTACATCAGGAACATTCTTAGTGCTGACCTTGAAGTCTCCATCTTATAATTACTATCATCTTCAAACTCTGAAGCTTATGCGCCCCGAAATCCCATGCTAATGGCCGCAAGGCATACGGACGTATCTAAACTAAGCCATGGTAGCCCTTTTATTGACCTCCTAAGTCAAAGCGAACCTTGTAAGATTACGTATCTCGTCATGCGAACTCCGCAGAATTTAAGAGTTAGGCGGGAAGTCTGATCACTTCCTACAAGGTCTTGCAATTTGATGGCTCGATAGGACGGGATATTTTTTAAACATATATTTACAAATGTATAATTAAAAATACTCTTCCGAATAGGACGTCGCATACAGGTCTCGCGAAGAAATGGTATGCATTACCAAGTGAGAAGACAAGGAGATATTGCGGAGTGATTTTAAAAGCGCTGCGAGAACACTTTGCTGCAGATAATTCGTACTCCACTATACATTTAAAACCTCGTTGTTACACACTAAAGTACGCAGACACGTTTACCATTGCTTATTATAGTTTAAAGGGGCAGTGAAACGATTTTAACGTTGCAATAATCTGCAACTTTTAATTTTCATAATGTTTATCTAGGCACGAGTTAGACAAAAACGCGCCACCTTCTCCCGAAAAACTGCTGTTCCACGGCGTAATCGCAAAGGGAAAAAATTAAATATTTATTTGCCGATCCGCAGCCGCGAGTGTCAGTTACGAAAGTTACGGTATCGCTTTACCGTAGTACAGCGGAAGTCAACAAAACTTGTTCCCCCTCGCGGCTGCACTCGGCATCAGAATGGCGAACCGTCTTTTGTCTCGAACGCTCTGTTGGGACCGAGCGGTGTCCGTGGTGGTGGAGGGGCGACTCGAGCCAGGCACCGGGCTAGAGCTCAGTGGGAACAACGATGAGCCGCGATCTCTATCGAAAAGTACACTGTTTATTTACATGATGTACAGTTGGTTCAAGAACAGAGAGAGATTTGCTGGTCGAAGTTCGCTGGCTTTAAACAGTTGGTTCTCCCTAGGTCCCTAGGTAGGGACCCCCACATCGGCGGATGGTCGGCCAATCACAGACAGGTGTCCCGTTCAAATCCCGCCCCACATTCCATTGTTACGCACACTCAGCCGCCGTAAACACTTCACTGTCGGTCTAGACGGCGCCTTGAGTCTCACGAAAACACCGGCTCGTTGGAATTCACGCAGCTAGTCAAAACACCGTCCGGGGCCGAGACGTGACGTGCTGACTTTCGGCCCTTCGTGTCTTCGCGTTGAATGAAGGCGTCCGGATGATCTCATCGCCCCGGATCGTGCCCTGGTGGTTCGGTCGTGAAACCTTAGCCGTTGTTTACGTCGCTCGGATGTTATATTACGGCGCCCGTCTGGTTCGTTTGCTGGGCAGGCGTGCTTCCGAAGCGACGATGACGCCAGGCTCGCTGAGTCAGATGACCTTAACTCGCGAGTGGCGCTCGACGAAAACAAACGGCCAGGTGCAGACATTGCAGAAAATGGTCCGGGGGGGGGGGGGGGGGGGGGCGCACTCATAACGGCGTTTAACCCTGCCGCGGGCCATACGCAACAGCTCCTCCGCCGACCGGAAGAGGGTCTTGAGATGGAGCAGTCAGCAACCGCTCCAACGAGAGAGCTGTCCCGCTGCCAGGGTCGTTGACCGTAGTCCAGGCCTGGGTCCACCGTCCCTTGTACTCTCGGAAGAACGGCATTAGTGGTTCACGACGTCACGAACCGTCAGACCCCAAACACCAGCAAGTGCCCAACTCCGCCCGAAGGGCTGCCAAGTGAAACACGCAAAAAAATATGTCCTAACCAAAAGCGGCCTACTTTTTCCAGCGTGCGGGTGCGACCAGCAGAGCTAGACCATACAAGACCCACATTAAATGAGAGCAACTCCAATATCTATAGATACGCACTCGTTCACCCATAAACACACAAAAAAATGGACTATCATGAAAAAAAGCTAACGCTCCACGCTAGAACAAACGACTCAAGCAATCGGCATTTGAATGCAGCTTCCCCTTTTTGTAAGTCACATGGAAGTTATATTCCTGAAGTGCCAAACTCCATCGCAGCAACCTTCCATTTTTTGGTGACATTTGCTGCAGCCAGCTAAGAGGGCAGTGGTCGGTTTCGAATGTAAATTTAGCGCCCGACAGATAACAAGATAACTTTTGTACAGCCCAGACTAGGCAAGCACATTCCTTTTCGGAGGCGCTGTAAGCCTCCTCCCGTGTGGTCAGCTTGCGGCTGGCGTAGAGGATCGGGTGTTCTTCCCCACCCTCGTCCTTTTGGCACAATACCACCCCCATTCCCCTGTCACTGGCGTCGCACTGCACATAGAACGGTTGCGCGTAATCTGGAGCCCTCTAGACAGGGCGGTCCGACAGCGCCTTCTTTAGCTTGCTGAAAGCTTCTTCCTTCTCCTCAGTCCAAATTACCTTATTTGGGGCATTTCCACGAAGGGCGTCCGTGAGTGGACTGGCTATTTGCGAGTAATTAGCAACGTATCGTTGATAATAGCCAGTCAAGCCTAAAAACGAGCGGATCTGGGTCTTAGTTGATGGCCTAGGATAGTGCTCGATTGCCTCCACTTTGAGTTCGGAAGGACGGCGACACCCCTGACCCACCACGTGCCCCAGATATAAAACCTCGGCCCGTCCAAGCTGGCACTTTTCAGCCCTCACGGTGAGTCCAGCCTCCCGCAACCTCCGAAACACTTCCCTCAGGTGGATCAGGTGCTCGGACCATGTCTCTGAAAAGACAGCTATATCGTCTAGGTACGGTAGCGCGAACCCCTCGATTCCCTTCAGGACGTTGTCCATCAGCTTCGAAAAGCAGAACGGAGCATTTTTCAGCCCGAAACTAAGCATAAGCGGGCGAAATGTCCCGAGCGGCGAAATAAACGCCGCGCACCGGCTCGCGTTTTCTGTGAGTGGCACTTGCCAGTAACCGCGGACGAGGTCTAAGGTGGAAATAAACCGCGCGGCACTCACTTGCTCGACCCTCTCCTCGATATTAGGGAGGGGGTACGTTTGGTCGACAGTCACGGCGTTCAACTTTCGGTAGTCGACGCAGGGCCTAGGCTCTTTGCCCGGTACTTCAACCAAGATTAACGGGGAAGTATAGTCACTTTCTCCCGCCTCAATAACCCCAAGATCCAGCATGCGCTGAACCTCTCGGGCCATTATTTCGCGCTGTCTAGGCGAAACCCGATACGGCTTTGATCTAATGGGGGTCTCTTGGCTAAGTTGAATATCATGACAGACGAGTTCTGTCCTGCCCGGCCGATCTGAAAATATGTCCTCAAACTCGTTTACTAGGTCTCGTAGTTCACTGACTTGCTCCTCTGTGAGCCTCTCAGTGTTTACCGCTTCGGCCAACACTGAGTCCACCCCGAGCACGCCCTTCTGTCCTTCCCAGATGGGAAACTCAGTGGGGACCTCTTGTGGCATGTTCCAAGCTAAGCTAACAGTCTCCTTCCTCCCTACGTACGGTTTCATCAGGTTCGAATGGTATATTCGAACTTTTTTTCGTCGCTCTCCTGTTTCTACCGCATAGTTGGTCGCAGAAAGTTTTTGCACCACTCTAGACGGACCCTCCCACTGTACTTCCAATTTATTTTTCACAGAAGGCCGAAGTAACATTACACTGTCTCCTACTTCGAACTTACGGGATCTGGCTCCCTTGTCGTAATAACGCTTCGCCCGAAGCTGCGCCTCTTGCATGTTGGCCGTGACTATCTCCTGGGTATTCTGAAGGCGCTCCAAGAGTTTCAGTACGTACTCCACCACCGTGGGGTCTTCTCCCTGATTCTCCCAAGATTCCCGAAGCATACGCAGCGGAGAACGCAGTGAACGTCCGTACACTAGTTCCGCCGGGCTAAACCCGGTAGCCTCGTGCGGCACCGTGCGCAATGCAAACATTGTCGCGGGTAAGCATGCCTCCCAGTCCCTTTTTTGTTCAAAGCAGAGAGCGCGTAAGACCCGTTTAAGCACTGAGTGCCACTTCTCCACTGAGTTCGACTGAGGGTGGTACACTGAACTGTGCACGATACGAATCCCACATTTTTCCAGAAACGTGGTCGTTAGAGCGCTCACGAAAACGCTGCCTTGGTCGCTTTGCACCTCCGCTGGAAAGCCGACTCGTGCAAAAACAGACAGAAGCGCATCTACGACAGCGGCCAAGCTAAGCTCTTTGAGTGGGCATGCCTCGGGGAACTTTGTGGCAGGACAGAGGATCGTCAGAATGTACTTGTACCCCGATTTGGTCACAGGAAGGGGTCCCACAATGTCTATAACTAGACGGCGAAAGGGTTCCGCTATTAGAGGCACGAGCGTCAAGGGCGCCTTCCGCTTCTCGTTGGGTTTTCCGACCCTCTGGCATGCATCGCACGACTTTACGAACGCTTCGGCGTCGCGAAAACACCCCGGCCAGTAGAACTCCTGGAGCAACCGGTCTTTAGTCTTTTTGACCCCAAGGTGGCCTGACCACGAGCTGCCATGCGACAAGCGCAGGAGGTCCGACCGGTACCTTTGGGGTACAACCAGCTGATCCAACAGTCTACCCTTTCGGTCTCTATAAGTGCGGTACAACACACCCGCCCTTTCATAGTAGGAAATGTTCTTTCTACTGACGCCTTCCCGAACTGTATTTCGAAGTTGTTGTAGACTTAGATCTGTCTGCTGCGCGGTAATCAGGAGCGATCTTTCCACTCCCAGCAATGTTTCAAAGCTGGATGAAATTGGTGGAAGTACGAGACCTCCGGGCCCCTCCAGCTCCGATCCTTCCTGCTCACTTCTGAGAGCTCGATCACCCTCTGCCTCACTCACCCCAGGTTCAAAGTCGAGTTCACAAACCGCCTCGTTTGCGGTGTCGAAAAGAGGATGCTCATTCTCTTCTAGTTCCGGTTCCCCCGAATTAGTCTCTCTTCTCCGACACGCTGCTTCGGCCGTTATCTGGCGCGCCTTAGCCCTCGTCAGGGCGTGTACCGTTCTTTCACTGAACGCGAGGCCCTTTTCTCGCAGCATCTGGTCAGACTTATTCGAAAATAAGTAAGGACAGCTCTGTGGCAGGTTTTTCGAGACGGCTGCCTCTGTCTCTAGCTTTCCAAAGGGACCACTTATGGTCACTCGCGCCATGGGAAGACAAACGCTCTGTTCCTCCACGGCCTGCTTTATCCAAGCGCATTCTCCGGAGTAATCTTCCGGTCTAACCCATGAAGGGTGGACAACGTCAACAGTAGCTGCGCTGTCGCGAAGGACACGACATGGCTTCCCATTAACCTCTAGGTCATGCATGCATGGCTCGAGGAGTTCCAGGTTGTCGTACTCATCCGTGTAGTGAAGCACTACTTTAGGCTTGTGACAAGACGCGGCGATGTGTCCCCTCTGCTGACAGTTGTAACAAATGGGTTGCTTGCGGGTTTCAAATGCATTGTTCTTTTCCCGCTTCCCTCTGTCACTGTGTTCGGACTCACCACTACTCCCCTCTTTCGGAGTTGTCTTTTCTGTCTGCCCATTTGGCTCCCGGGTATCTCGGCCATTTTTGCCCTTCGACCACTTATACGCACCCGGTGACTTTTTTGATTCACCCTGGGTCTCTCCCGCTTTCCTGCGGGTTGCGTATTCCTCCGCGAGCTCTCCCGCCCTTTCTACAGAGTCTACGTCGGATTTATCCTGAAGCCAGAATCTGACCGTGTCCGGAAGGCAACGATAAAACTGCTCTAGAGCCACGCATTCTATGACCCAGTCATGGTTCCCGTACACTTCGGCGCTTTTCAGCCACTCCGTCAGGTTAGCCCGCAAATCGTACGCAAACTCGGGATAACCTTGCCCTGCTTTCTTACGCATGCTTCGAAAGCGCTGTCGGAATGCCTCGGTAGAAAGACGATACTTGCGGAGCAAGCCAGCTTTGACTTTTGCATAGTCATCTGCGTCCTCCCTACTCAAACGGGCCACCACGTCCGCAGCTTCACAGGGAAGGAGGGTGAGCAACCTCTGAGGCCAAGAATCCTGTGCGAAGTTCATCTTTTCGCAGGTACGTTCGAAGTTTACGAGAAAAAGACCAATGTCCTCAGTCACCTTAAAAGGCTGCATCAGTTTACTCATTTTGAACTTCTCTGAGTGTCCGGCTCCCTCATTTCTCGGCAGTCCATTTTCGAGTTTCCGGTGTTCGAGCTCAAGCCTCTTTTCTTCTAGATCAAGTTCCTGCTGTTTTAGGTCAAGCTCCCGCTTTCGGTCGCTCGTTTTCTTTTCAACCTGCATCCAACAGTCTACTACGTCTTCTTGATCCAACTCTAAGGCGAGAATTCCATCAATGAGTTGCTGTCGTTTAGCGGCTCTAGGAATCTCTAGCCCGAACTCATCAGCCAGTTGCACTAGCTCTAGCCTCTTTAACTTTGTCCAGTCCATCTCTGCAATGAGTGGCACCCACGCTCGGAATTAGTTATACTGTCAGGTACTACGACAAACGTTTCCCTTTCACCAGTACCAAAATCAAAGGTCCTCAAGTTCCCCCTGGCTAATCTCTATCGAGAAAATAGAACTTGGCAAATCCCCGAGCAAACCTGAACACTCACCAGACCGTGGTGTCCAACGACCGTGAGCCGATCTCCACCGCTGCCATCCAGTTGTTGGGACCGAGCGGTGTCCGTGGTGGTGGAGGGGCGACTCAAGCCAGGCACCGGGCTAGAGCTCAGTGGGAACAACGATGAGCCGCGATCTCTATCGAAAAGTACACTGTTTATTTACATGATGTACAGTTGGTTCAAGAACAGAGAGAGATTTGCTGGTCGAAGTTCGCTGGCTTTAAACACTTGGTTCTCCCTAGGTCCCTAGGTAGGGACCCCCACATCGGCGGATGGTCGGCCAATCACAGACAGGTGTCCCGTTCAAATCCCGCCCCACATTCCATTGTTACGCACACTCAGCCGCCGTAAACACTTCACTGTCGGTCTAGACGGCGCCGAGAGTCTCACGAAAACACCGGCTCGTTGGAATTCACGCAGCTAGTCAAAACACCGTCCGGGGCCGAGACGTGACGTGCTGACTTTCGGCCCTTCGTGTCTTCGCGTTGAATGAAGGCGTCCGGATGATCTCATCGCCCCGGATCGTGCCCTGGTGGTTCGGTCGTGAAACCTTAGCCGTTGTTTACGTCGCTCGGATGTTATATTACGGCGCCCGTCTGGTTCGTTTGCTGGGCAGGCGTGCTTCCGAAGCGACGATGACGCCAGGCTCGCTGAGTCAGATGACCTTAACTCGCGAGTGGCGCTCGACGAAAACAAACGGCCAGGTGCAGACAATGCAGAAAATGGTCCGGGGGGGGGGGGGGGGCGCACTCATAACGGCGTTTAACCCTGCCGCGGGCCATACGCAACAGCTCGCCGCTACCTTCGGCGTTTCTAATCCTTGAAAAGTCGACAACTGCGTGGGGGGGGGGGGGGGGGGGGGGGGATGTTTGTGGGTACTAAAGACAAAAGTCAACTGGAAGCCATGTGGTACTCCAATGACGTAAATCGAAAGACGGCGTGTGAGCTGAGGGGTACTTCACATTAAGTATGTTTCATTTTTTTTAATAACAAATTAGGCCGAGTATGGTAAAAAAATTTTTCTGTTCTTCCTTCCATTGGTGACACAGACTAAATTCCGCAGTTGATTGGCAAAGGTCTAAAAATAGTTGCACCGCCCCTTTCAACCTTTCGTTTGGCGTTGTTTTGGTTTCTGGAAAGGTGCGCAGTCTTCAGCGTATGTGAACGTTCTCCAGCGTGACTAGGGCTGGGTCGTGTGCATCTTTCTATTGGTTCCTATGTTTATGCAAATCTATCTGTATTTATTTGTTGTGTACTGCTTCATGGCCTCACTCCTACGTGTACAACCGTCACTCTGCGCAAACAGACGACCTTTGATATCACACGTAAATTATATAAGAATCCGAAACTATCGGTGCAATAGAAATTGGTCCCAGCCGAAACTATGACAGAAGACTCAGAAACCTGATTGAAACATTGTTTTTTTGTTGTTTTTTTTGTAACGAACCATAGTGGCGTACGTCGAACCGAGGGTTAATTTGAACTTTAGAGTCGGTCAGCTGCCTCGCAATTTTAGCGCCCGCTTTCATTCCTCACAGGCTGCAAATAACGCGGGCTTTGGCAAACCTACGCACATGCCGACGAAACTTCGAGCCATCGATCTTTCGAACCCCGGCTTGCAAGTTTCACAATTTTTAGCGGCTCCTAACACGCTAAAATCAAAGTATATTAGACACAAACAACCAAACAACGTCAGAAACTCAAGATGAATGAGCGTTTTAAGGCTCTATTCCTTACGCGGTGTACCTACTTAGAAAACCGCTCGCTAATAGAGAAAAACAAGAACGAAAAGCGCAACGTCGACAAAACAAAAGAAATTGGGAGCACGAGAAAGTCTCCCATCTTCATAGCGCCACGATGAATCACGACACGCTCCACAAACCAGCGAAATTGCGTGAAAGCGAGTCGGTGGTACGTAATCTAAAAAAGAAAATATCCAACGTGGCGCAACAGCGGGGTCGAAGCCGCCGTAAACGACATTGGTGCGCCTCTCTTCTGGCAGGTTGTGGCGTTCTTTCGGCAGAAAATGCCGCTACGCTATTACGGAATTTTAATAGACCGTTGGTGTGCCCCCGTTTTGGAAGTACTGCGATGCGCAGTGTGCTGGAGCTAAGGCAGCGGAGACATATAATGCACCCAATTCCCCCCCCCCCCAAAAAAAAAATAAATAAATAAAAAATACTACAAAAGCTCTACACGCCTCATGCCTAATACATAAAGGTTTTGTGTTTAATTCGAACTTTCCTTTTTTAAAGAGCAGAGAAAAGGGGATGTGGGAACGGTAGTATGACTGAAGCTTTTTTGTGGCTTGGCTGAAATTCGTGATGAGTTGGATTAACAAAACATTTTCGATAAAAGTTTCAATAAATATTTTGAGCTGTCATTTCTACATTTACGTCATAAAGACAGTTATTGTAGAAAGCCAACGGAGGGGGAGAGAGAGACATCGAATCTTGTCTTTCGAAAAACTGGTGTCAGTCACTTAGGGCGATAGCGCCATGAAGAATGAAAGATCCACAAGATGTCTTCAGATGACTGCACCGTAAAATGCAATTAATTCATTATTATTAGTTAAAGTAATTAATTCGGTTATCCAACCTCGCCCGAAAGAAACCCTAAGATCCGTGTTGGGTTTGGCAACTGTTACGGCGGTAACATACTTGGGCAAACCTGATGCTAGGCTTGCATCGAATGGCTTCGAATTGAATGGCTTGCGAATTCGTGTACCAGTAAATATCATCTCAGTACAGGAACCACGGTCGCAATTAAAAGGGCCAAGAAATTCACGGCTATTTGTTTTTTCTGTAAAATCAAAACGCTCATTCATCGAAAATGAACCATGAGGAATTTAATTTGATACTGGGGCGGATAAAATTTTAGTGTTAAAAAATAAGAAGGGTCAGGCAACGCCTCTAAAATACGTACATTTTCTGTCCCAATTCGTTTTCTTTACTACTGTCAAATTGTTTTTTTTACTGTCCCAGTTTCGGGTTAAATTAATCATGGTAAACTTTCACCAATTCACCTGTGCACCGACTATTTTTGTAAACAAATAAAGCTGCAGATCAAACAACCTAATTGACGTAGCACACAAGGCTGATTCTAATCCCGTTACGAAGACAAGCACTCGCACAATTTTTATGAAGGCGTGTACTTCCGACTGATGTTTGCTGCAAACAACATGATTTGCAACTTTCCTCTAAACACTTCGGTGAATGCGAAACGACTCGCATTCATAAAAATAAACGAGCTCAAAAGGTACGCGCGGTGTATGGAACTACTTTTCGCAAACGCGGGAAGCCATGTTTGTTATCGTTTGAAATAAAAATAAAAGCTGGCGATTTTGTTTTATATTTTCCAGTGGTAATGCCTGTATCTAGATCTTTTCTTTCTCAAACAGAAACAAATATGTCGAACAAAAGACTATCACGGCATGAGAAAACAATTATCCAACCCATATTCCACACGTCAGTCATCTTTCCTGCCAATGAGAGGTATCAGGACGGCTTGTGCAATGGGAGGGGCTTAGAGTGGGCATCTCCTCCACCTTTTTCATTTGTATTACGCACAGTGATGTAGATACTGTGCAATTTTATTTTCTCGTGGAGACGTCTGTTTTATCTAGTGCGTCATTTTTAAATGCTCATTTTCTATTTAATTGTTTATTTAAAGACATAATTTATTTATTTTACCAATAAGGTTAGAGAATGCTTGACTTACAGTTCTAAACTTGCCCTCATCACGGCGACTCAGTTTCATTTCCACGCTGTCAAGTATTTGTGGTTATTAAAAATTAAAACTCGCCAATCACTGCACCGATTCAAAGAATAAAAAGAAGGATCGTTTCCCTCGTGCACTCGCTTATATCTTTATGGGAACAAGATGTATGATTCTCCTGTATATTATAATTCATGGCTTCCGGAAATTAAATCCAAGGAAAAGGTCATCTGCTAAAGTCGCCGGCTCTCGGCGCCGTATGCTCGTTCGTTGGCGGCAGTTGGCGTCGCGACCGCTTGCGCCATCTCTTGTTTCCCGTGCGAAACAGCGCCGTATTGTTTGAAGTCCGGTGGCTTCGCGCGCGTTTCCATAGGAGCTAAGCCTTTTCCTTTCTTTACTTTTTCCTCACGTAAGTTCGCTGTTTGCAAATTTTACAAAAGCAAATGCACCATCTGTGGGCAACGCTGCACAAAATTGTAGCGCGATAGGTTAACCCTTTATAGGACAAGATATATTTTTTGGCAAAAATCTCAGAAATTGTGTTATGTTATGATTAAATGAGGAACTCAGATATAGTTTGCAACAAATTTTACAACAATCGAACAAGTGGTTTATTTTAAAATTGGGACATATGTGTTCTGTTAGAGGTAACACATATTCCAAAAAGTGGGACATATTTTTCCCAATGTCCTTTTATGGTTCCAACCCTGAGTTATTTATCAGAATGTAGGAGAAGCGCTAAGTAGATTCACTCACCCTCAAACTCACACTCACACTCACACCAGAAAAACGGTCATTCACGTCCCGCTGACTTTCAACTCAAATTGTATTTTCGTCTTCTTTCGTATTTCTTTTACCCGTATTTAAATTGTCATCTCACTTCGTTCTCTTCTGTACAAAACAATTAGCAATGTCTATCGCACATTACCTTCGAGAATCAAGATAAAACAATTCTTTTTCCGTCAGCGTTATGGATGGACTACTAACACAGGTGTCACTTCTTTTTATAATGTGAGCTGCCTCTATTATCTCACGTGTTAACTGATGATGGTTCTTTCCGATTATGGTGCTATTTTTGAAGTCCGCGGCGCACCCACAGTCACGGCAGTGAATGCCCAAAAGTCTTGAGTTTGCTAATCGGGTGTTGTTGTTGTGTTCCCTTAATCTGTCGTTAATACATCTTCCAATTTGTCCTATGTACTGTTTGCCGCATGATAGGGGAAAGGAATAAATCACTCCTTCTGAGCAAGGTATGTATGGGGTTTTATGCTTTTTAGTGCAGACGGTATTAGTTTTTGGTGTGGCGTTAACTTTTTTACATAGGCCTGATAGTTTGATGGGGGCGGAAAAGACTACGTCGATATTTGCGCGATTCCCTATCTTCTTCAGGTGATGAGAAATGTTATGAATGTAGGGGATGACTACCGGTCTCTGGTTACTGAATCTTTCGCGTGGCTTGCGGGATGTGATTTGACCTTTTTTAATCTGTGTGAGGAGACTTTCGGCGACTGAAGTTAATATATGTGAAGGATATCCCGCACTTACTATCCTAGATACTTGTCCTGTGAAGCTTGTTAGGCCTGAATGCGGGCAGGACTTGAAAATAGGGTTTTTGAAGCACTGATTAACTATGCCTCTCTTTACCAATTTGGAATGCGCCGAATTATAATTGAGGAGTGGTTTTTTCCCTCTTGGCTCATACGACCAACAGACATGACGGGGCTCAAGAGACAGTCTTAGGTCCAGAAATCGTAAGGATCCTAGCTCTGGAAGCTCGTGCGTAATCTCCAAAGGGTTTAAGCATGTTTTAAACTTGACGAGCACATTGGGCACATGAATCAAGAGGTCTTTTTCGTTGGTGTCCGTAGCGGAACACCTTCACAACAGTCGAGGAATCTAAGCTCTTTTGAAGCAGTCTGTCGTGGTGTGCTAGGAATAAATCACTGAGAATTGGCGCTATGCAGGATCCAATGCAAACTCCCTTTTTTTGAAGGTATGTGTTACCGTTCCAAGACACGAAGGTAGACCTGAGGTAAAACCTGAGCAATCCAAGAAAGTTGCTTTGGAAAAGTCCTGAGGTATTCTGGAAAGCTATGGCACCATACGAGTGAATGCTGTCTTCAATGCACTCTAAAAGGCGTACCTGAGGTAAAGCATAGTATAAGTCTTTGATGTCAATTGAGAAGGCCTGGTATTGGTTGGCACTGTGTTCTTGTAAAAAGCTTACGACCTCATATGAGTTTTTTTACCAAAAAGGGGTCATGAACTGTTAATAAATTAAGTCTCTTTTGTAAAAATATAGCCAAAGATTTTTGCCAGGTGTCTCTTTCTGACACAATAACTCGCAAGGGACACTCAACCTTGTGCGTCTTGGCGCTGAAAAATATTTCTAAGCTAAGGTGTTTGCTTTTTTCAAAAGAAGGGCAAGGCTTTTTTATATTTAGGTCCTGAAGGAGCCTTTTAGCTTCACATTTTACATTTGCTAATGAGATGCCGTCGTGACGTTGGAACACAGATTCGATTGCTAAAAGGGCTCTTACCCCGAACTCCTCTTTGGGCATGACAACAAAACCGCCTTCTTTGTCTGCTGGTGTTAAGGTTAAGGAATTCTCCTTCAAGTAATCTTCAACCTTTTTGATTGGCAGATGTCTTACAGAAGGTTTATATTGTGATAAAATGTCTACGCCCTCTGTTGTGCATCTATCACACTCAGATAAGGAAGCCCTTCTTGACACTTGCCTTATTAGAGACCGTAGCTCAGGTGCTGATTTTCTGGGTTCTACGGCGAACTTGGGCCCCATACTGAGAACGTGCTGCCCATGTTGCGGTAACTGTACGTCTCCGATGATGTGTACAAGATTGCAGCGACTCGTGGTTTTCTTTGGTGTGATCGCGCGAAGATGGTTTAGGGTGAGACGCCACAGAAACTCCGTCGTTCTTTCAGTAGTGTAAGAAATCTCTCGCCATCTCTTTTTTCCCGCCGAAGGACTTGCGTTATCACAGAGTATAAAGTGAAGGCAATCATGGTAATGTCTTGTTTGCCTATGCCGCTCCGATTGTAAGATCTTGCATACTCTCCTCCCGTGACCTACAGAGGGGGGTTTACAAGAACACAGTGCCAACCAATACCAGGCCTTCTCAATTGACATCAAAGACTTATACTATGCTTTACCTCCGGTACGCCTTTTAGAGTGCATTGAAGACAGCATTGACTCGTATGGGGCCATAGCTTTCCAGAATACCTCAGGACTTTCCCAAAGCAACTTTCTTGGATTGCTTAGGTTTTACCTCAGGTCTACCTTCGTGTCTTGGAACGGTAACACATACCTTCAAAAAAAGGGAGTCTGCATTGGATCCTGCATAGCGCCAATTCTCAGTGATTTATTCCTAGCACACCACGACAGACTGCTTCAAAAGAGCTTAGATTCCTCGACTGTTGTGAAGGTGTTCCGCTACGTTAATGACTATTTGATACTCCTAGACACCAACAAAAAAGACCTCCCGATTCATGTGCCCAATGTGCTTGTCAAGTTTAAAACATGCTTAAACCCTTTTGAGATTACGCACGAGCTTCCTGAGCTAGGATCCTTAAGATTTCTGGGCCTAAGATTGTCTCTTGAGCCCCGTCATGTCTGTTGGTCGCATGAGCCAAGAGGGAAAAAACCACTCCTCAATTATAATTCGGCGCATTCCAAATTGGTAAAGAGAGGCATAGTTAATCAGTGCTTCAAAAACTCTATTTTCAAGTCCTGCCCGCATTCAGGCCTAACAGGCTTCACAGGACAAGTATCTAGGATAGTAAGTGCGGGATATCCTTCACATATATTAACTTCAGTCGCCGAAAGTCTCCTCAAACAGATTAAAAAAGGTCAAATCACATCCCGCAAGCCACGCGAAAGATTCAGTAACCAGAGACCGGTAGTCATCCCCTACATTCATAACATTTCTCATAACCTGAAGAAGATTGGGAATCGCGCAAATATCGACGTAGTCTTTTCCGCCCCCATCAAACTATCAGGCCTATGTAAAAAAGTTAACGCCACACCAAAAACTAATACCGTCTGCACTAAAAAGCATAAAACTCCATACATACCTTGCTCAGAAGGAGTGATTTATTCCTTTCCCCTATCATGCGGCAAACAGTACATAGGACAAACTGGAAGATGTATTAACGACAGATTAAGAGAACACAACAACAACACCCGATTAGCAAACTCAGGACTTTTGGGCATTCACTGCCGTGACTGTGGGTGCGCCGCGGACTTCAAAAATAGCACCATAATCGGAAAGAACCATCATCAGTTAACACGTGAGATAATAGAGGCAGCTCACATCATAAAAAGAAGTGACACCTGTGTTAGTAGTCCATCCATAACGCTAACGGAAAAAGAATTGTTTTATCTTGATTCTCGAAGGTAATGTGCGATAGACATTGCTAATTGTTTTGTACAGAAGAGAACGAAGTGAGATGACAATTTAAATACGGGTAAAAGAAATACGAAAGAAGACGAAAATACAATTTGAGTTGAAAGTCAGCGCGACGTGAATGACCGTTTTTCTGGTGTGAGTGTGAGTGTGAGTTTGAGGGTGAGTGAATCTACTTAGCGCTTCTCCTACATTATGAATACCCAACTCGCCCAAGCATCCATTCTAAGAAGCTTTATTTATCAGCATGCCCTGCCTGGAACATTCCAAAGCATGTCACACACAGCGGCACAGCACAGGCGACACACAACAAACTTGTGAACTTCTCTTTTTCTGCTGAACACCAACGGCACCGGCGCGTCTTCGTCACCTTCTGAGGGTAGTGCTCTTTCCTCAAAAACCTCACCTCGTCGGATAGTTCAACCATTTTCTGGCCACTCCTGCAGCCTTTCTTGTTGATGCGAAACGGCATCTTGTTGTTCGAGCCCTTGAAGGTTCGGCCGTTGTTCAGTTGACGGCCAAGCACAAGTCGAAACCACAAGAAGCACATTTCGGTCGTTGTCTTGAATTGGATGAACGCATTTACTATAGCTGCGTCCAGAAGGAAATAGAAAATCCGATACCACGACTGCTTCGATCGCCTGTCGGCTGGATACGTACCTCTCATTTTATCAAGCTTGTCAATTCCCTCCATATAGATGTCGTAATCTGATATCGCTTTTGGACAGCTCACAGCAACAGAGGAGCCATTGGCAAGTTTTCTCACGACTTCTTCAGTGTCCTCGGGGTTGTGGATATTTGAAAGTGCATGAACGTTCTCGCTGTCACGCCACTGGTAAGCAGTGACGTTCACCTTTGTCCTCCAGATAAATTCACCTTTCTGAAGCTTGTTGTCTTTTTTGATTTCATCAGGCAGATCTTTCCCATTCGTCCGCACTGTTCTCACCACTAGGATGTTCCTCTCTGCGAGGTCTTTCATGAGCTCAGTGGAAGTAAAAAAATTGTCGAAAACTACCTGAGCACCAGGCTCAACCTCTTTTGTCAGTGACAAGAAAACATGTTCACTGGGACCCTTGTTGGCAGGTCGCTTTGCATCTTTTCCTCCGTAGACTTGAAACTCTAGCAGGTAACTGGTCTCAGAGTCCGCTCTGCACAAAACTTTATACCCTCTATCGATTGGCTTTATGAGTTGATATTGTTTTAGGGATCTACCTTTGAACCGGATCATACTCTCGTCGATGGCTTGGTGAGCCGATGGCGTATATTCGTTCTGAAAGTTCTTGTTCAGCAAGTCAATGAGAGGGCGCACCGTCGCGAGTCTGTCTACCCGTCCTCACACTTCTTTTTTTCTCTGCGGTTGTCGTTCAGATGTAAGCAGATCATAATAGCTTGAAATCGTTTGAATGACATAACCTTTGAAATTTCAGGAATGTTGAAAAATGCATCACTGCTTCAGTACAGGTACAGTTGATGTGTGGGGTTCACACTCATCAGGATCAAGATACCAAAAGATGCCCGTATCTTATCAATCGTCAACTTTCGTCAAAAACTCCGTCCTTTGTGTTCTGCGTAGCGGTTCGTCTCATCCACTACCACCTACATGAAGTATGCGTTTATCTAACTTGAATTTGAATTGTTTAAATACAATGTTTAACTGCGAAAAAAAAAGTCGTTCGTCTGACGGTATCTCAGATATGCTCGCCATTTTTCTTTTTTTCAAGGAGCGTAGTTCAGCGGTCATTAACGCTTTATCTCTGCGACGTCCGGAACTTAGTACCTTGGAGGGAAAGAATGCACCAACTAAAAAATTTAATTTATTTCTAAAGAGGTTCCACAGAGTTTCAACGTCTAGTAGTTCGGAAAGCTTTCTTAACTCGGAAAAATACTCACAAAGATTGCATGAGATGCCCTGATAGTTACCTCAGTTATAAAACAAATATTTTCTATCCGGATTCGGGCCCCTGGTTTCCTACGCGCTCTGTAGGCCCCCAAATATTATTTCATTGTCGCTAATACAGGAATTCTGGAGAGGGACGCTATGAGGCTCCTCCTAATGCTAAAAAAAATCCAACGTAATCGCCCTCGTTTTGCCTAGCCTCGGTGCGAATGACACATGCCGATAAAGCTCGAAGCTGGAGATAAAGTTAAGAAAAGTTCTGTAAGCGGAAGAAGTATTCGACATTATGGGTTGACCGTCTGCCCACTACACATCACAAAAGTTAAAATCACCACTAAGCACAGGGTCGCCATATTTTATCGATAAGCGTATATCAAAAAGGGGAAGCATTGTAGTTTCATTTAAACCAGGAGGCCCATAAAAGAATCCACAACAATACATTCAGCATTTTCTAACGCTAACTTGCACTATACAGATTCGCAATTCAAACCAGAAAACGTGATTCCAAAAGTTTTTGAACTGTCGTAAACTAACGCAAAAACACCACCGCCATGCTTGTCTCTGTCTGAGCGGTACGCAACAATATCAAAGCATCGCTAATAGAATATTCCAGCCAAGACTCCGTACCAATGGCAATAGAAGGTTTAGTTGGAGCAATGACGTCAGCCAAGTCATCTAATTTATTTTTCACACTGCGGCTATTCACAACCGTGACGATAAATTCCCACGCAGTTCTTATACTTATATTCCGTCCAGCCGACGACGGTGGTTGCTAGGCAGTCATTTCTTTTTCGCACCCTTCAGTGTAATCGAGGTTGTAGCGCTTTTCATCAACAATGATATTATCAAAACATAAGTTAAACGACTTCTGCTGGCATTTAGCAAATTCTACCTGCATGCGGCTTGCGTTCGTATCTAACTTTGTCTGAAAAATATTCGCCGACAGAGAAGTTACTGTTTTTGAGTTTGAATTCCCGAGACAGGACATGTTGTTTACCTTAAAAAATTGGAAGTTCACAATTGTAGGCCTTGATCGGTCAGATTAGTATTTTAATCACTTTCATTCCGCGCGTGACGTCTCGTTTCACATGAGCGTTATGGATTCGACATTCCCTCGCGAGGTCAAGTGTCTGTGACGTCATGACCCTCTCGACCAATCAGGAGTTTCCCGTCCGACGGACGCCGACGCCGACAGCATGCAACGCCGGATTTTCTGTGAAACGTGCTCCTAAACTCTATCGCGTAAGGGCCCTTAAACTGAAAAAACAAAAACAAAATTGTGTTTTAAAAAGTCTGATTGGGACACGCGTGTGAAAAACAAATTTTACGCGAAAAAAGAAAATAAATAGAGCAATATTGACGGCATGATGGCTCGTTCACACTTGCAACATACGCACTTGCCGCCGACTGAATTCGCTCGCCGAAAAACGATCGGGCCGTTCACATTTGTTGCCGTCCACGGAGTGCGCGGCGCAAGCGTCTCGTAGTTTCCCGAACGGACAAGAGTTGACGAGAACTCCCAAACCTCCTCCTCGCCCGCGCGCGTCTCGTGGCCATCGTCACCAGCTCGTCAGCGGGGATCTGACGTCAGCAAACGTCACTTGTCCCGTGCGTTCTGATTGGTTTGCGGCGAGAGAAAACTTTTTTCCGGCGTTCAAAATTGGTGCTAGAGCGATCTTGCAATGCGCCTCGTGCGCGTACAACTTTGACTCTTTTTCCTATCCACAATTTTCATTTTCAACGCTTACTGCTACTACTACTCTCCGCCGGAAATTCTGCCTGCTTTCGTCGGCGGGCGTCAGAATTCTCGCGGATCCGGCCGCCGGTTCCCAAGTGTGAACGAGGCATGAGACGCGATTTGGTCGGCGGTCGATCACCACCTTTTCTAACTATTTTCTCTCTTGGCATTCCGGGCGCTTGGAGAAAACGTGGATCGGCTTCGCCATCACGACCGAGATGGCCGTTTGGGAATGACCCGTGACGTCATGGACTTCGCGCGCAGAATTTCAGAATAATCTCTCGCGGTCAATTATGCTCTAGAATGTTTTTTTTTTTCGCGTAAACTTTATATTTTGACACGCGGCGTTTCCCAACTAGAGTGTTAAATTGTTTTCCAAGGGTTCTTTAATAGATCTTTGGACTTTCAGTGGCCCTTCGAGTAAAACATAATAAAATTCAAATTTTATTGTCATGAGCAGTCTGTGCCGTGCCGAAGCCGGGCATTTCAAAAATTTATATGACAACCTCAAATTCGTAGCGCACAGAAGCTTATATAAGTCTTTTGAAGTTCACATTGAAAAAATTAATGGATAACTAACGTTTGGAATATTCAGACTCCTGATCCGTGATGTGTTCAAATTGTACCTTTAGTAGGCATACAAATACTGCCCTTAGTATGTACAGATGATATTCATTTAGGTAATGATAGTCATCGGAGTGGCCGGACTAAATTTCAAAAAAGGTCTATTGTTCAGAGAAAAGTGCCAAATGCAAACAAATCGACATGACGAGAAAAAAAAAAAAAGACTGTCATATTAGGAACTTTGAAAGACGTCGCCGGATTATTATATTTGGTATATAATGCAGCATCTTTCGGCACTAAAGTACGAAGCATATGGGGGCGCGCGTCAATTCTCAAGAAGTGTTAATTCAATGAAAAAGATAAGCGAATGACGAAGAATATCGTCATCGCATTAAACTTCTGCTGAGTTCACGGCAGGCTCGGTTCCATGCGCACGTAATCCTTTTTGAGTGCTATAATCCACTAAAGCGTTCAAACTGGAATCGATTTATTACCTGGGACGAACATTTCTAGCAAAAATATATTGCTTTAGCTCACATCCATTGTTTCTTTGGATCATCTAAAATGGTGTTGGGTAGCAGCTTGCTGCCGTGTCAAGAATGAGTGCATTAGAAGGATATTATAACTTTTACTACCGCCTAATTACGTACGACAGTCACGCACATGCGTCTGTATTTCAGAGTTAAGAACATATCATTGCTATACGTCCCCCTAGAAAATTAGGTTGTAGCCGTCAGAATTCATCATGTAGCTTAGCAATATTAAACTCTAAAAACAAAAGAATTTGGCGCCCTCTCCGTGCGTAGTGCAACTGAAACTGATAAAAAAAAATACGCTGTTTTTTTGTCGTTTCTTCTTCGTACTCTGTACGAAATAGAAACAACACGTAGCCTTTATTACTTTTTTAATGTTTTTTTTTCTCTCCGTTGCCCCTCATTCTAAACAGATTAACCGCCGATTGAAAAATGAAATGAAACATACGCAGTTTACGGCATTTTTTAAAGATTTGTAGGTTCATGACTGCATACCGTATATTGTGTTATTTCAGGCTTGCCCGTTACCTTAAAACTTTAGCGTTGTTCTAAGGAGAAAATAAAACATAGCTAAAAAAAGGCCGTGTGATAGGATGAAGACGTTCTACGGGACGCTAATTTAAAGATAAACTAGACAAACCAGGGTTGAAGAAAAAACAAAAAAAGAACAAGACAATTTACGATAAAAGAGTCAAAGTACAGGCTAGCTGGTGGAAGTCAACCATTTCGTCGTTTACCCTGAGACTGGGTTTTTTTTTTTTTAAGAGCAGAAGTAACAGGAAAAACAGACAGGACAGGAGACCTGTCTGTTTTTTCTGTTACTTCTGCTCTTAAAAAAAAAAAAAAAACAGTCTCAGGGTAAACGACGAAATGGAAGACAATTTAAATTGTGATTAAATCACATCGGTTTTCCTATGATGATTTACAGCAAGCTTTTCCTGTGCATATAGTCCCCAAATTATACTTGCTTCCAGTTTGTCTACCGCTTGAACGTTTTGAGGCGCATTTGTTTTGTAGAGAAATGTAAAGTTCACCAAAGCAAGGAATATTTATAGCAGACTGAACACCGAAAAACGCGGTGCACTTCCAAACAAATCAGAATGTCTAGTCTTCTACCGGGTGTCTCAAGTTGCGAAGTCTTCAAACAATAGAGCGCCTTATTGATTGAGGACCGGTGGCGCCGCTGGGTTTCCATAGGAGGTATGCCTGTTTTCTTTATTTACTTTTCCCCCAAGCAAGTTCGCTCCTTGCAAATTTTATAGAAAAAATGCTCCACCTGTGGGCAACGCTGCACAAAATCGTAGCGCGATAGGTCAAGAAACCGAATTTGGTGGTCGATTTAAAGAGCCTGGCAGCTCATTGAGACAGCCGATACGTTGCACTTCGTTCGTCAGTTACGTAAGCTTAAAAAAATCACTTCTTTAATCATATATTATCTATTTGCTTGATTTCAATCGGATGAATAGATCAATTATTGCGTTATGTTTGATCGTACATATAGTGATAAAGAAACAAATTATATCTGCAGTGAATTGAGTAAAAAGAAACTGATTTAAATTAAATAAATTCGTTTGAAATCAAAGAAATATAAATTATCTAAAAAAAAGTGATTTTTTTTCATGCTGACACAGACCTCTATTGTTCCACTTATGCAAGGCCTATTCAGCCGTTTCAACCATGATCGTGGCCTCAACTCACCCAGGCAGCACGCCGAATGCATGCTCAGCTGGGCTAAGTTTGGCACTCCTACGGTCGTAATTGGGTCCAAATAGGGTTTTGCTCTAAGGTGATTGTTAAGGTGGAAGCACCTTTCTTTGGCCTTAGTGAACTAGATAAATGCGAAGTCTTACCTTTCTCTGGTTCGACTCATATTTACCGAGGTCCCTGACGTGATTCAAAGAAGGCACGTGACGACCACAAACCTGCAGTGTAGCCTAATTCTGGCGCTTGTTTGCCAATTCAGGCCCAGCGATGCCGGGTAACAACTGGAAAGCCCAATTCTTTGCCCAATTCTGACATTCGCCCGGCACCCGAGGTTCAGACAAGTCAGATTACAACCCAATTACCAGAAGGTGAAGCCTACCCCTGCCACTGATGAGGAAATGTAAGGCTCAAAATACCCAAACCCTGTCCAAAAAAATATTAGTTTTGTTATACCTTGCAACTTCAGGACCCTAAATTGTCAGGAAGAAAAAAATTAAAATTCCTGCACAAAGAACTGTGCTAATTGACTAAAACCTAGTTCTCAATGACATTTTCCTTTATATGTCATAATGAAAAACCCCAAACCCTTCTAAACAAAAACACAACGCAAACCACAGACCTCACCCCAAAACTGATATCCGCAATCTCCCAAAGCCAATATCGCTAAAAATAACAAATACGATTTTCTCTGTTCTTTCTTTGGCGGAATGTACGTAACCGCGAGTACACGACCGCGATTTCCCAAATGTCGCCACCTTCGCATTGCAGGCACGTTGGAGAGTGGGCAACTACATCCCGCTTCACCATAACGCTGCAAACAGCCAATGCTACGGCCTCCACGAGCCAATCAGAGAGCTTGGGCCAGCCACGTGATAGCCAATCATCGGAATGCACTCCTTCTGCGAAGGGTCGTCACGCTCTTCCCTCTTTCGCCCTGCGAAGGGCCGCAACGTTTTATTATTTGCCAAGATACACTTGAAACTGGGTATAGCACACGGCCTCGTGTTATCGCGGCCGGTTGCGCACACAGACACGCACCGACGGCGGAGTGTATTGTGAGGCAAGCCGGGATCGCTGGAATCCGGATATGAACGACGTCGTTCTGGTCCCACGGAGACGTGTGGGAGATGAACGGAGCTGGGCGAAAAAGAAAGAAAAAAAAAAGACTTCCTGCCTCTTGTGGAACGTGCCGTCCCGGTTCTTATCCCGCTCCGGGGTATTTCGGGCCACGAGCTCCGAATCTCGTTTCCATGGAGGAGCTGCCGCACGTACACCGCGACCCCAGGTTCGTCAACCTTTCGCGACGACTCCCGTCGGTCGAATGGCCCTTGGGCGGTGTACTGTTACGTTGACGAAGATCAAGAGACGGGACCGGCCGGTGCCCGTTGCTGACAGTATACTCGCAGAAGTCTCCGGCCGTCCCAAAAACACGATAAGCGACAAGCTCTACAAAGGACATTCAACCAATTGAACGCAGGGTCCTTCACTCTTTCCAGAGTACTTTGAGCCTGGAACACAACGCACCAATCTGCAAAGAGATTCGAGACTTTGATACTGTATATAACTAATGCCGAACTGTCAACACGTCTTTAGGCGTTTTGTCTGTCTACATAAGTGAGTTTAAACATCATCATCGTACCTATCCTATCATTGAGTCCTCTCATCGCTCTATCTTTTTCTCACCTCTCTTCTCCTAACACCAGTGCAGAGTAGTTACCTAGGACAGACATTCAGGCTAACCCTCTGCCTTTTTGTCATTAAAATTGAATTATCCTTTCTCTCGACCGAGCCAGTATCTCCCACACTTTGTAGGTAAAAAGGCAACACTGCTCAATTTTCTAAATCGCATACCGGATAAGAGCGAGGTGCCTAGATTTAGCACTTATGCTCTCTGCCAGGTTTCCCAGTCGAACGCTGACACAGCCTTATGTCTAATATCTGACGCTGGTATCTGATGGGTGGAGTATAGAAGGTCAAGGACTACGATATTTTTATCTACAAAATGTTGTTTTTTAAAGCGGTAGCTTTACACTGCCAACCAACCTCAGGAGCCGCGTGAGCACGAAATGTGTAGATCGGTCAGTTCGTAAACGTTAAGCAACCTTGAAAATTACAGGGGGCCGCTTAAGCTTCGCCTTTAAGAGTAAAACGCGAGAGCTAAATATATAGACCCCCTCTCGTTCCCAAGCCATGCATGCTTGTCTGCTGGCCATGAATAAAAAAAAAATTGTCTGCGTGGCCTTCTCAGTGGCCTGTTTGGCTCGCAATCTAAAGGTCATGGGTTCGAATCCCGCCTAATATTCTTCAATTTTTATTTAAGGTATATTAATTACTTTATAAAGTGAAATCGTTCGAGACATGAGGCGAACTTTTGTTCGCATTACATGTCCTGCTTTAGTCACTTTCATTCCTCGCGCGACGTCGTGTTCACGTGAGCGCTATTGGTTGTTTGAGATTCCCCCGCGTGGTCATGTGGCGTTACGTGATGACCTTATCATTGGGTTTTAGAAACAGCGAAGGGAGAGTGGATTTAAAGACTGCAGAGATTACCAAGCAAAGATTAAGTGAATGGTGGCAGAAAGCGAGAGAAAATTAGGTATTTTCTTATTCACTGATGGCAAGGGGCTTTCATAGCCCCACTTTCTTTGCAGTGCGGAGTGAATATAAATTTCACATTTAAATATTCTAAGCTTAAATGGTAAAACAAAATGGCTAGGTGGCGTAAGCTACCGCCCGATCCAAAGGGCTCAGCGGGATTTATCCGTCCATCCATCCACCCATCTGCCAATCAGGAGTTTACCGTCCCACCGACGCCGGCACTTCTGCGACGCGAGCTCCTTGACGCTATCGCGTTAAAAATGGCAACCGGTGCCAAGGATCATACCCCGGCAATCGTCGTGGAATCCCAGTACGCTGCTGTCTGAGCTACGGACATAGCACGCAGGAACGGAAGGAGAGGATGCAGGTGGTGGGAGAAAGCGCAAGGTGAGGTGGTGGAAAGGGCAAGGTAGTATAGCAAGAGCGCGCGGACAGCACCTCCTAGATAACAAAGCCGCAGTGCTGATCGAGATGTCGTAATCAGCGAGGGACAACGCTGGTCACAGGTTGGACACGACGATTCCGTTAACGCTCGGCTCAAACTTGACTCGAAGCTGATGCGGCACTCGTTCTCAATCTGTGTTTAATCTGGCCTTGTTTTCAGGGCGGTGTTGGACTTCGCTGGCGACGCCAAAATGTCAGCATTACGGCCTTGTCTTCTTGGCGCTGCTAACGCGGAACTAGGTGGAGTGCAAAGGGCAGGAAAGCAACCTTCCCCTCTTTTGGCGACCCAGAAAATTCAGCCCAAAGGCTTTGAATTATCGTGGGTCTGAAGGAATGCTTTCGCAACGTCACAGAGAAAAAATGGTGCGACGTAGTCTCTTTCCGTACAAATCCCTGCCCCTGGTTCCACCCGAACGAAGAGCACCCACCGTCCTATAAACCTATACCGAATTTATACGCATTTTTCGGAATGACCAAACATGCAGCCAATTTTTTTCCATCACATCGGAGGGTACGCCGAAAAAGAAAAAAAAAAACAGAGTACAGGCACGGTTTTATTCCTCCACGCAAACGCCCCCTCGTAACGCTAAGCGAACGTACGAATTGTTTATACTTTGCTATGCCAGTCACCACAACGCCTTGCATACGCTGTCGGGCCTCACAGGTTTCCAGAGATCCCACGGATAACCGCAAAAGCCACGGAAGGACAGTCCAGCAATCTCTAGCGACATCGGATGTTACGGGCGTTAAAGACACTGAGGACGTAAGGAACGCAGCGTGTGGCTTAATGTGTTCATGCTTCTTGTTTCGTGATTGGTACTTCGGAAAGCTGCTCGGCCGATACCGCCCTCTGGTTGGCAGCGGACCACTGATATGATGCCTGGAAGTTTCCTTGCCGCGCGCTTCTGGAATTATCATATAATATATCAGAGAGAAGAGGCAGGTGTCTAATGCTGCATTGATGAGGAGAACAAACGGCCAGTGCACAAATGCCTCGACTTCTGTCACTTGAAATAAGCCGGACATATTGTGAGGTTCGAAATGATCACACAGGTGGTTTCAGTTAACAACGTATCAAGGCTGTGCAGGGCCGCATAAAGCCAACCTTATAACTTTCTAGTTACCCTCGCTTTTTATCTGCTCCGTTATACGGAGACTTAAACGCAAAGCTCACATTTCTTGGTAATATTGACGACAGCTACGTAGGCCTACCACAGGCCTAACGACACCACTGTCGTTTTAGATTACGTCGCTTAGCCGTACTCGATGAAATTACTGGGTGCGTGCATAGCTCCGATGATCTTGTCATTTCTAAGCAGCCCATGATATCACCGCATCGCTTGCAAAGTCCAGTTAGAAAGAAGTCGGAAAATGGTTACCACCCTTACGATCTGTCTAGTCGGGACGTGTTCTTCAGCTTTTTGTGACGCAGTCTAATGGAAAAGCCTACATTAGACAAAAAGAAAGATGTTCAAAAGACGGGCTGTGAGAGCACAAAGAGGTCTGCAAGCTGATACAAGCCCCAGGGAATCTAACAGTACATTGTGCAAGGTGCAGTTGTGACACGTAATTCCAAAGAAAAAAAAAAGCAAACGTTTGAAGTGATGGAGGCGCTTTTCATAATGTCAAGAACACTCGGAACCTGCGACAGTGAGCCTTCAATTTCCATCTCCAGAAATATACGTTATGGCGTAACTTGCATTACAAGGAATAAAGCTCGGTTCTAGCGTAATTCACTCCTCTTGTGGCGCTGTTTTCGTTTCGGCGCGCCTCCTTTGCACGATTCTGAGTATTTTCACGCCATTCATGTCTCCGGTCTTGGTTCCGCTCCCATGCATCATTTGTTTTTCGCCTCGACTAGCTTCCTCAGCTTGTCGTAAGCGAAATTTTCGTTCTTCGAATTCGTTGAGGATATTCCGAGATCTAAACTCTCGCATTTGAAGGCGTCCGACGAGTCCAGTGCATATAAAGGTGGCTAGCTTTAGGCCTACTTACTTATTATTCGAATCAGATCTCGACGTTCTGACGTCCTCGCGCTCTCCAGTCTCCTATTTTCCCCGCCTTCGCGGCGCATAGAAATGGGATGAATTCCACCTTTAATTCGCTGACATTCGTCCCCTCTATAACTGAGTCATCGGGGGAACATTTGCGAGGGCCCGATGGGTTGTAGAGGAAACGACTGCTATCGTTCATGGGTTGCTGGCTCGAAGCCGGCTCGACGGACGGAAGCTTTCATTTCCTTATAAACGCAGCGATGGCGGCGGCGACCGGCTGCGATCGTGGCATTGATTATGTCATTCAGGCACGTAGCCAGGATATTGTTTCGGGGAGGAGGGGAGGGGGGGGCCGCCCTTGACAAAATGCTGTATGAGGGGAAGGGGGGAGAGGAGGCCCCAGCAAAATAAAAGATTTCGGGGGGGGGGGGGGGGGGGGGCTAGCCCCATGGGCGCCCCGTCCCCCCCCCCCCCCCTGGCTACGTGCCAGATGTCATTCATTATGTCACCAAAAACGTTCCTCAAGGACGACCATGCAACCCACCGGGGAAACGCCTGCTATCCCGCGCTGCTGGCTTCGAGACGCGCACTTCTATTGATAGCGCTCGTTCTGCGGAAGAACTTTTAAAAGAAGCGACCTCGTGCTGGTGGCATTGGTCGCAATCTCAGCTGGAAAAGGCGGTGCAACAATATTGGGTTGAAATATTTTAGTCCACTGTATACCTGACTTACACAAGTGAGACACGAGTATGCCCGTACATGACGCCACGGATCAAGAAAGTTCTTGGTCGAGCTCTAATTTCAAGTATAAAGCGAACTGTCGCTTGCATTGTCTTCTTCGCAAAACTTGACGACGTATTCTGAGTTTTGTTGTCGGCGTGGGGCACCTGCGTTTACGATATTCAAACGCAGCTCATAGATTGAACCATAGCCTCCCCTATACTTACAAAGCCTGGCAGTTCGACTACGGAGCCATAGAGTGCCCTGTCGCAGATTTGGAGCGCGAAGATCTGGTAGCACAGAGCATTTCTCAGGGAACCTGGACGTCAGCGCACAGCTTTTGCAGTGGCGAGGACACGAAACATGGTTTTCAAACCCGACGAGAAAGAAAGCAGTAGCGCGAGGAACCCGAGGAGCAGGAGGGGACATTCCATCGCTCGGGAGAAGTCTGTTTCGGCGTCTCGCCGCAGCGGGGCGCCCGTCACGTAGCTCTCCTCCCATCCGTTGACTGCCACTCTACCTTTTAGATTTTGTGGCCGCTTCTCGTGGCGATCAGCCAGGCTTTGTCAATATAGAGGAGGATATGAATAGACGGATCTCACCAAGATTTCGGCGCATGCGTGACGCCGCCATAACCTTAGTTCACAGAAGGAAGGTGGCAGTTCTCGAGAAGCATTGTGCCGTCTCTCACTCTGCCCGCGAAGTGCTTCAGCGAGGTTGTCCCACGTGCCTAAAAGACTAAAGTTTCCTCGATGCATTGCGGCAGCTGTGACGTAACGAAAGAGATCGCGTGGCGACATGTTCTGGCTGCGATTTGAGGGATCCAAAGCTGCTCGTTTTTTTGTTTTGTTTTTGTCTAATTATTCACACGCCTGTCATTACGTGGGAAGAAACAGAAACACTTACGCGCGTTTTGAGGGTTATCAACGTAAAGGATTAACCCTAAGTGGCATTTATTGAAAGTACAACAATGGTTTCACCATCCTTCCAATGGTGAAGGCAGCAATTCAGCTGTCGCTATAAAGGGAATTAAGCAAATCATACTCCGTTCACCCTTAAGCTGAGATTAGAAGCTCCGCCTTCAGCGCAAGCTCACTGGCTTCCACAATGTTTTGGTTGCGCGTGTCTGCACGTTCACCCTCGTGTTAGCGAGGGCAGAAACTCGCGCTGAAGGCGGAGCTTCTTGTCTCAGCGTAAAGGTTCACGCACGTGCCTCGGTGACAACGGGGCAGGTTTGAGCTTTTTTGATGGCGAAAATCGCAAAACGGTTGCTGATTGTTTATCTATGTTTTTCACTTCTCACCCCAATTCCTCCTCATGCTTTTTTGTCGCTTTTTTATTTTGTGTTACAGGAAAGTAAACCGTTTTCTGTTGGTTATTTCTGTTTGTCCCGTTGTCTTTCTCGTGTCAGTGTCTTCATTTGTAATTCTCAGTACAAAGTGCAATTTAAACGAAGCAGTGACGCAGTCATTCGTGTGCCACGGTATACCTTTTTTATAATCTCTTGAGTTTGCAAGTGACACCTTGCAGAGCGAGGTCCCAGCGAGGAAGCCTTATATCCTTAGCAAATAAAAACACAAGCACCCATACATATATACCTGGCAAGTTTTAGTGCTGACTAGCACACTTGGCCTTCCGCACAGAAACAGCGTATCAAAAATACCGGCGCTAAATTAGCGAGGGCCCCGTAGCAAACACGGCAGACGACGTTATTGCAAGCTAAAGATCGTGTTCGACCTCTAAGCAGAGCAAACATCGGCATATCCGCAATATTTTCTGCGGTGTCAGTGTTCTGCGTTTAGTTTCTCGTCGATGCTGCTGTATAAGGCACGTGCTTTATGATCATTCCACCGGTCTTCTGCTGCCGTTCGGGCTGAATCTGAAACATGATGCGAAAGTGAATTTTCTTCTTGCACCGAATTTAGAGGCGTATGTTCGCAAATTATCGGGAAACTTAAATCTTGCACGTTGATAATGCCGGTTAGCGTAGTTTTATTAATGAGGAAACTTAATATTTGAAATTGAATGCGGAACGTTAGGTTAAGTTTTTTATATGGCTATGAGATACTATTTATGTGTAAAACCGCTAGAAAATGATCAAAGGTATTTTTTATTATATAAACATTACTTTAAAATAAATTTAGTTTCTAAGCGTTGAAGCATGCCTCATTCTTGAGTCGTCCAAGCAACGTTACATAACAAGTGAATGCCAAACGACAGGTTAGTCGAAACAAATTAAATACGAAATTACAGTGATTCCTCAAATAGCAGCTTTTATGATGTCGGCATCACAAGGATATGGTTGACTCTAGAGACGGACGATATAACACTTTGGTTAAGCGTTTACAATTCGGAATAATCAAACCTATAATGCGTGCTGCGACATATGAAGTAGTTGCTTAGCAAAACAAAAACGGAATACGTATTATTAGTTTCTACCGTGTACTACCGACAAAAGGCTTGCAGAAAGCCAACGAGGACATAGCATAAAAAAACCCGACAAACCTCACCACTCCTGGTAGAGCAGTGTCATACGCACCGCAATGATCTCGGAAAACGATAAGAAAAATTGATAAAAGCTTTGCGGCTGCCTTACGTTCGTCGGTTTATTTATATTAACGGGGCTCATGATACTCAAAAAGTTCCGTCCCCTCAAAAAAAAAGTCGGCTTTTCTTTTTGCTCATTTTTCATCCAAATGTACCGCTAGCGGTCGAAATCAGGTGCCAAAAATTTTGATCTATTCGCATTCTTATTCAAAATCTTTGAGGTACTCTTTTTAATTTAATTGGGAAATACAGCTGAATGGCGCTGGTTACCAAGAATTTTCAGAAAATCACATACCTTTTTATTCATATATCGGTTAGTTTTGAAACTTTGTAATCTCGTTCGCTAACCGCTAGCGCTATATTTGGGCGGAGGCTGAGCTTTCGGTAATGCCTTGTTAATTTTTTCAGTAGTAAAAAAAAGGTGGACATTTCTTAGGATGGCACGCTATTGGGAAGGAGATCGAACAGTCGTGCATCAATTGGTACGCTTCAGCTGTGGGGACAACAAAAAGTATTTTCTTGTTTGTTTTTGATTCGAGATATTGAAGATGACGATTGAAAGGCCACTCCTCATGCGACCAAAGCAATGGTCAAAGTGATGCGCTCGTGGCCAGACCGTGCTCGGAGAGGTTCAATTTCTTTGTTATGCTGAGCTAGTAAACACCGGGCTGTGGGGACAACAAGTGAAGACCCTTCATGTTTCAAAAGTAGCGCAAGGTGCGTCGATGCACGGGGCACGTGCAATGTGCAGCCCTTGGGAAGATTGTGGCGGCACAGCGCAGCACTGAGCTAGATTTCAGACGCCATGTTCTTCCCAGAAGCGGCGTGGGGCACGTGTTTTGAACATATCCACGACAATGAATTGCGCCATTTTTCACAGAATAGAGGAGCTTTAACAACAAGCTCCATAAAGCGCCCCCCATAGTTCGATTTCCTCCCTAATAGATGAAAGCTTTTCCTATTGCAGTACGACTTATATTTTGGCGTCTCCTATGCGCGTCATACAGTAGTTTTACAGTCTTGCAGTCTTGCTTTAAACGTTTGGTTAAAAGCTATTGCGCCAAATTGTCCAGCAGTGTCAGTGACTGTAAAAGGCCCCATGCCTTTCTTTCCAGAAAAACTTTCTGCACAATGAAACCTGTTGCCACTCAGTGTCTGGAAACTAATGTCTAGATAATTTCTTATTGGCAGAAGTGACTAAATGAAGATCATGACTGGTGTTCTCAGTTTAACGGCGGTGCAGTCAGTGCACATACACAGGGAGTTGTAAAGTCCAACTGGTCGAACTATCAACGAAAGAGATAAGGTAATCATCCGCTCCTCTTCAGTCCACTTTTTTACGCGGCACGTGATGTAGCTGTCTTTTATTTCTTTTGCTTTCTAACTCTGCTGCCGGGGGCGAGGCAGGGGTTGGTGTCTGCGATATTCGACGACGTCTGCACAACTGCTGCCTCGCTCTGCACGCGTAGTGGGAACGAAACTTCGAACGCTGAGACGACGACGGCGGTTGTGACGCGGGAGACGGCGGTCGGCGGCATACGGCCCGACGGCTCCCAAGAAGCTTGCTGTGCAGGCGGGTTACGCCAATCACGTGGACACTGATGACCGCCGAGGGGAAACGTTGCTAACGCCACCCGTTACGCTTGCCCGGAGAAATAAAAGCAAACAAAAAGAGGCAATGGTGATGACGTTTAGTTCATTGCGTGCTACGCCTACGCCGTAACCTTTACTACGCTGTTGGTTGCGCCTCAATTCGCTCGCTCGAGTCAGCCGATTTCGTCAGCTTGGCAAGGTGCAAAGTTTGCCGGACCGTTTAGAAAACATTTAAACAGAACTAGGTCGTAATATTTGACGTGTCGTGTTCCTACCTGATACTAAAAAAAAAAGGCAACATTTTTCGGAAACAAAAAGAAGCGGAGTTGCTCATATAGAAGGACTGCTGTAGGGCGTACTCCTGCTTGCTAAAAGAAAGGTGGTTGCTGGAATGCAAGAATTTTTGTCGTTTCTTCAGGCGTGAGTCCGATGCTTCATTGCTCCGCTACGAATAGTTTGGCGGAAACCAATAAGCTCTTGGCTTTATTTCTTCTCCCGATCCGAATCACTCGGATGATTCCCGGTTCTCTGTTCCCTCTTAGGAAACAACTTCTCGAGGATCGAAATAGACGTCTACTTGATTCTCTGAAAGCAGCGAGGGAGGGCTTTTTTTACGATAACAAAAGAGGGACATGGAAGACGAAACAAGGATGTATTTTTTATGCACTGCATTGCTAGATACCAATGTCCACGGTCATGGGCGTACCAACCGGGGGGGCAAGGGGGGCACTTGCCCCCCCAGTTCTCAGAGTGGGGGGCCAAGGCATGCGTTTTGCCCCCCCTGAAGCGGCCGCCACTGGGCAGAAGAGACACAGGCCGGCGGCGCCCAAGGAATACCAAGGGCACTGCCCCCCGACCCGCGCGGGCATATTTTTAACGCGCAGGCGATACAAACCCTAGCAACGGTGCTCACGCACGCTGGATTGGCTGGTTCGTAAAGCCTTGCTCCACGAACAAGGCTACACGGTAACCTTACGGAATCCATCCGCGAGACATGGGCCGGACGGGCCGTCCAGACCAGGACGTAGGCCCTTACACAAAATAAAGGTTTGCTTGCTTGCTTGGAGATAGGCGCTGCCGCCGTCAACATAGGCAGCGGATGCAATGCGAGTTTCCGAAGAGGTAGCGTAACTTAGTGGTCAGATGTCTGCCTCATACGTGTCAGACCCGGGTTCTATTTATGCTGTGGGCCGGATTACTTCTTTTTATTTTTTTTTCTCGAACATTTTGTTTTGTCGAGGCATTTGGCGATATTTACATTTCTTTTTTACCATTAACACTAAAAAAACGAATGTTGTTGACGAAACATTGCTAAACTAAATCGTATCGACTCTATTTACGGAAGTGCATGGGGGGCAGCGGGGCTTGGGTTGCCGACCGGACGCCGCAAAGCGGCGTGTACGGGGGGTGGGGGGGCTAGGTGGGTTAATAGATTTGTAATTAGCAGCCGCACACCGTCACCGCGAAGCGGCGTGAACGCAGGCGCGGGGGTGGGTTAACGCGCTTCGAGTGATACACGAGCAGCCCATCCGGCGTGAGCGTCGTTGTTAGGGGTTCTATCGCCTGCACCGTAAAAGGAGCAGTGTGTGCACCTCCTGTAGTGGGCAAGAATTCCTACATTGGAGAGAAGCGGGGACAAGCCCTTTTTTCAAATGCGTCAAGTCTCCTTGAGCTTCGGAATACAAAGAAACGCCACTATTCGGAGCTAATCCCACAGTTACTCGACCTCTCTTGCGTCGTGTCTGTTCGCTCCCCGCGCCTCGTAGCAGTGTTGTTGCAGTGGGGGGGCTCGTTAAAATTTTGGGGTTTTTTGGACTATCTAAATCACTTTCTTCCTTCCCATCCCCCCCTTTTCTACTCCGCATGCTTCCCCCCCTGCAAATATTAGCTGACCTTCCGACCTCTGTTCTCTGTTGATAGGCAAAACAACCACTAAAATTAGAAAGTAATTTGTAATTTGAGTGGAAGTCACTCGGAAAAGTAGTTAAAGTAAACTACTGATTACTAGAATAGAAATGTAATTAAAAGTTACTAAACTACCCAGAAAAGTAGTTAAACTACAGTAACTTGAGTAAAGTAGTTGAACTACGTACAAGTCTGGCCTGGCAAGCGCTCTGCGTAAGTGTTTTCACTGATCTGCCTAGCCCCGCACACCATCACATGGGCCAAGAAAGGTGTAGTTTTACTGCAGAGGAGAAATCAGCAGGGTCCAAGATGGTGACAATGGAGGATGGTGGACTGTTCCAGTGGCTGATGGCTTGAGAAAGGAATGACCAATTGAAAGCGTTCGTAGAGCCAGAAGTGTGTTTGATGGTGCAGACGTTGTTGAGGCGAGAAGATGTTCGGTCGAGGGGTAATAACAAAGTGGTTTTGAGGTCGGGAATGTGGTAGTAGATTTTGTGAATAAGGCACAGCTGAGAGACTTTCCTGCGAAGCTGCAAAGAGGACATGGTTAGTTCAGTTTTTAGCGCCGAGACACTGAAAGAAAAGTCATAAGTGGATGAAATGAAGCGAGCAGCTCTGTTCTGAACTGCCTCTACAGCGTATTGATGAGGTACAGTCGATGGGTATTCCAGATGGTTGAAGCATATTCTATTTTTGGTCTGACGTACGTGTTAAAGGTTAGCTTAGGGACAAAGGGTGGAGCGATTTTTTAAGTTACGTCTGCTTAGTCCAAGAGTTCCAGATGAATCGGCGGTAATGACTTCAATGTGGTTATTCCAGGGAAGGTCAGATGTTAGTCTTACACCAAGGTGTTTATACACAGTAGCGGTCTCAATCAGATCGGAGTCCAAGAAGTAAGTATATGACAGAGTGTTTTTTTTCTTGGTGAAGTGGATTAGTTTGCGTTTATACTTGTTTGGTGACATAATCCACTCTTTGCACCAATTGTTAATTTTATCTAGATCTTCCTGAAGCTGGTTATTATTTTGCACACAAGTTACTTTGTTATGAATGACGCAGTCGTCGGCGAAAAAGCGTTTTTTTGAAGAAATCCTTATGGGAATGCCATTAATAAATATTAAAAAGAGTAAGGGCCCAAGTAGGAACCCCAGGGGAACACCAGGAGATACATTTATTAAGGAAGATTCATTATCATCATGGACGTGACCTGTACACGGGAAAAAAGAAAGTCACGAATCCATGCAAACGGTTATTGGTCGAGGCAAAAAGATGATAGCTTAGAAAGAAGGCGTTGATGGAGGACACGGCCGAACGCTTTAAAAAAAAAAAAAAAAAAAAAAAAAAAAAAAAAAAAAAAAACTGCGTCAGTTCGGACGTGACATTCAAGGTTAGTGTGCAAGTCATGGATGAAGTCGCAGAGTTGCGTTTCGCAGGAAAGTACCTTTTGAAAACCGTGCTGCTGTTTAAAGAAAAGAAATGGGATGATAGGTGCCTCATGATATTGGAGTAGTGGATATGCTCAAGTAGTTTGCAAGAAATTGAAGTCAATGAATTAGGGCGATAATTAGATGCGGAAGAGCGGCTGCCCTGTTTAAAGACTGGGAATTACCCTTCCCACCTTTTGGTCAGATGGAAGGCAACTTTGAGATGAGGACTGAATGAAGATGAGTTTCAAATACTCACTAGAAATAACACGGGTGTTTCTTTTAAATTTTAGGGTTGATGTTATCGGTTCCAGCGGACGAAGTAAGTTTTAGTTTATCAATCAATGTTTTAATACCAGCGGAGTTAACGTTAATAGGATGCATGCGCTCGTAAAGCTCTTCAGGGAGAGTGGGGACGAAGTCCAAGCACTCGTTAGTAAACACTGATGAAAAGTATTCGTTAAACACAGAACTATCATGCTCGACGTTGCACATCCGACATTCCTAACTCTCCCCATCTTCATAAACGTCCGTGTGTTTCCTAACACCAGAAACCGGAATTTTAAAGGTTAAAAACGGCACGTTGCGAATATGGAACGCGCACTTTCATGCAAAGCTGACGTCAAGTGACTCAAATCGAAAAACATGCATATTTACAGTATTGTTATCTCTTCTGGTGAAGGCTAAACAACCGTTGCATCCGTTTTCGCGCACGAAACGGTGACTCCCAGAGAAAGTAAGAACGCAGTGATTGTCTTTATTTTAACAATGTAAACACACTTGCAGGCGTGCGCTGATGAAGCCTCAAAATCAAAACTCTCGTAGTGTGATTCGTGACTGCTCCGGCTACTACCCAACCTCGTTGTCACGCCACTTTCTGCAAGCAAACACTAAAATTGCCAGTAAACACACAAAAGCGACATCGATACAATTATCTTGTAGAATATCACCTTATTTAATCATAACTGTTTCAATAGGCACTACAAGTTGTATTTATTTTAAGAAGAAGCAAAATTTTTTTTTGTGAGAAAAAACAAAATATCAGTGTTAAGTCTGGTAACGTTGTAATTTTGCCGAATCATTGCCACATCTTTAGAAAACTTCGACAAAAGTTGCGCCGAATTTTCGATTAAGGGGGGGGGGGGGGGAAAGAGGGTCGGGTTTGCCCCCCCACTCAAAAACAAGTTGGTACGCCACTGTCCACGGTGAGACCCCCGACGGCGGAAGAGAAAACAACAGATCGTGGAACGACAGCGGCTAGAATTGAGATTTTATTGTTGATTTTGCTTAGTAAGAACAGCCAAGTTATTGCTATTGCTGCTTATTTTTTACGAATAAAATTCCATGTTGTCTGGACAACAACAGGTCGTCCTGCCTTTGAAATATGCCTGCGCTGGTTCACACTGCAGATAAGGAATGTAGTGCAGTACGACTGAGAGCGTTCGGTTTTACGCAGTGGTATTACACAAACATACGTACGCGTGTATGTTTTTTGTTTATGTGGTACTAAAATACATAATAATAATAATAATAATAATAATAATAATAATAATCTTTAATAACTAATTCTTAGAGTCAGGATCAAGTTGCAGGTCTTGTCAAAGCGTCAAGGGCTTGTGGGACTAGACCCAGCAGAATGAATCGCCTTTGACTAATTTTTCAATACAACTTCCGATGAACATATGGAAATGCTGGCAAAATTTAAAGAAACGCATGAACAACTTCTAGTTTTAATTTCTATATCACGGTTGATTTATTTCGTTTGTAACGTGAGTATATCTCCAATTAAAGAAAAAAAAAGAAAATTGATGATCAAATTGGTTTTGTGAAAAATTGCGCATTCGATTAACATCACCAATTCCTTAATTAATATGGACATTCCAGGGAACGTGGGCGCTTGCGATCCCCCTAAGATACTTGTAGATGTAAACAAGCTGTAAGGCGCTATTACTAAGATTAGAAATGTATGTAAATCAAAATGTACGGGCTAGTGCAATATTTTGCATTTTTTCATATTTTTATATTGTCAAAATTATCCTCGCTGAAAAGATACAATCTAAACTCTAAACCATGCTGCAGTTGTGAGTCGGAGTCGCTAAATGTAAAAGGGTAAATAGGAACGTCATCAGCAAAGGGTTTGATCGAAGGGGCATGTTGCAAGTCAGTTAATCTTGAACTTCTGCCTAAGCGTGAACTCCCGTAGAACAATATCTGTGTTATAGCGGAGAACTGACGTAGTGCACGAAGCGTCTGTTTGGGCCGCATCATTCGTGCACCTTTCTTCCTATATTTCGGTGAATGCACATTGAACGCCATGCGGAGGGCAAGTTCGTCTGCTCCTTGCGCAGGGGGTAGCGGTGACGTCAGAACGCCGAGCCCTGATTGGCTGATCGCGACCCCCTATCTGAGCGTCGTCTGCTCGCAACGTCGTCTGCGTCCAGGGTGTAAGATAGACAGGTGGGGAAACGAGAGCCAAATGAGTGACCGCATTGTGTCCCCCTCGGTTTTCTCTTTTTCTGTGGCGCCATCTATGTGGAGCACCGCGAACTCTCACTCCGGGTGGGCGACCGATGGCGACCGGCTAAACTGACGGAGATAGTTTCTCGTGGATTTTTAATGAAGGACTGTCGTGCTCTCGGTTTATTTTGAGCACTCTTTCATAAAGTTCCACGCAAATTCAATTCCGATATTTTTCCTCTCGCCGCAGCGCCATCTGTCGCAAGTCGGGGGTACCCGCAAGCAGACGAGTACACAATCCGGTCACGGCGCTGCAGTAGGCTTCTATGGGCCGTTTCCCCACCTGTCTATCTTACACCTTGTCTGCGTCTCTCTTACCTTTCCTGCGACTTTCGGAAGTGCAGAGGCCAGATTCACGAAACGATCTTACGCCAAAAATGTGCGTAAGACATAACTTAAGAACAAATTCGTGTTCAAGAAACGAAATTTTTGTAAGTTTTGCGCAGGTTGCGACGAAATCCTCCGGCAGCTTCGAAGCTATCTTACGCACTTCTTACGGTCAAATCAGCACGGCCGACAGCGTCGCGGTCGCGACGACCCACGGACGTTAATTTTTCTACGTGCGCTTCTCACGCGTCCCGACTTCAAGCAGCAAGAAAAAAGTAAAAAGTACATGAAACAGACCACGACAAACAAGAACGCTGGATCGACAAACACCCGGGAAAAGCTCCAACGACCACGATTCCACCGAACGCGACCAAGCGAGCTTGCGCAGCTAGGCCTAGCAGGCACTCCGCGACTCGGCGACCGTCTCGACCGGCTGGCGTGCTGAATGGAATATGTCCGCGCGACCCTTGTGAGCCCTTCCCGTATTATACTTTGATTACTGACCTCAATTTAAGATTAAGAGGCCAATCTTTTCCTCTTGTCATCTCCTTGTTTTCCGAGGCAGCGGTGACTCTCGCCGGTGAAAAAGCGGTGAATCTCCGACAGACGCAGGAAAGGTAAAGCAGCCATCGCTTTGACTAGCAGACGTAAAGCAGACGACGTTAACTGCGCCAACCCGCCGACGCCGTTAAAGAGTGAGGGGTCTCGCCGCGCACGAATGGAGGGAAAAAGTATTTTGGAGGGAACTTGCGGACACTAACACGCTCACTCTCGGTTCTAAGCGAATAAACCTCGCGCCCCGGGCACTTCGCCAGTGAGTCCTTTGACTTCCCTCCTTGATGCGCGTCTGCTATTTGTTAGACAAAAACAACGTACCGCTCGAGTTATTTCGTCTGCCCTCTCTTAAAGGCGAAGTCGAGTTCGCTCCGAAAGTCGGAGGAAAGGTAAGACAGACGCAGACGACGTTGCGAGCAGACGACGTTGCAAAGGAGCAGACGACGCTGAGATAGGGGGTCGCGATCAGCCAATCAGGGCTCGGCGTTCTGACGCCACCACTACTTCCTTTCTCATGCGCAGAAGACAAAAATGAGCCTACTTGCAAGGCGTATACTGTCAAGGACGTTCTTATCAACCTGTTTTCTTCCTAGTCTTTCCTGTCAGACACCCCACAAAATGTGGCTAATCCCGTATTAGCGTCGCAGTGCCTGATCAAGAGTCTTATGACTTATTCAAGAGGAAGGTTTCATATCCATCGCTTGGTTGGATTTTGAAGATAGAATGCCATTGGACATAATACAGCATCCGGTGCCAAATCTTGTTCCGTTTGTTTCGCTATCTAAGTTTTTTCTACACTTGATTTTACCATATTTTGAAAACTGAGCGAACCCCACTACCCGCTAGAGTTATTCAGAGCGACAGAGCGAAACACGAGATTATGAGTGCTCTCTAACGATTCACTGTTAGCTATCTCGCTTGAACGCTCTGACAGAAGCGCTGGGGCCATACCTTTCGTAGTTTGCCAACTTGTACTAAAGCGGTGTATAGACATGACGTTTGCATCAATTCCAGGCTCTCTTTTGTTTTCTAGGGCGTACGTCTGCGGGGTTACCGTACCGCTACAAAAAAAATTCGATCGAAAGTAAGAAAAGAAAATAAAAGAAACTTACAATCCCCTGTAACGCCGAATTAGAACGTAGCTGTTGAGAAGGAGGAGGGAAGGTACGGTGACGAGGTTATGCCTTTTCTCATCATCCGTAACCTCCCCTCCTCCTGTCCTGCTCACCTCCCATTTAGAGGAAAATTTCCCGCTAAACTTAGCGGGGAATGTTCTCCGGGAAAATTAGTGGAACAATTTTTCCGCTAAACTTGACGGGGAATTTTTTCCGCTAAATTTAGTAGGGAAATTTTCCCGCCAAATTTAGCGCGGACAATTTTCCGCTAAATTTTTGGGGAAATTTACCCATAATGCAACTCGCAGTGACGTCGCGAGTAACGACAATATGATCCTCGTGACGTCACACGTGACGTCAGGTGTGACATCATCTATGACGTCACTGGTCACCCTCATGACGTCACAAGAGCCATCACGTGTGACGTCATCATGGGAAACGTCCCATAATGCACCGCGTAATTACGCCGACGGCGACGCCGACGCCAACGCCGACGGCGACGCCGCTCAAGCCGGAAACGGGCGCCTAAGAGCTGCGCTTTAAAAAATCGTAAAGAGGAGGATAAAGTAAAACTCAACCGATAGGACACAGCGCAGTATGAAGCCATCATTTGTTTCTTCAAACGGGATCGCTCGGTTGATCTCCGGGTTCTTTGTTCCCTCTTTGGAAACAATTTTTCGTGAACCGGAACTGACGTCGGGTTCATCCCCTGAAAGCAGCGTAGACTGGTTTTTAGTGCTCACTGCCGAGGTATACTTCTATGCACTGTATCGCCAAAGCTCAAAGTCTGGTTAATCCCCGGATAGCGTGGGAGAAAACAAGCGTTCGAACAATCGAAGGTACCGTAAGGATTTTATTAAAGTTCATTTTCCAATACTACCGCTGCCAGTTCGTGTTTCTTAATACATCTGATTGAACTTTGAATGTCTAGACAACGAGAAGTCGCCCAACTAACAAGTACGAGGGAACAAGTTCACTTTATAGATGGGAAATTTCATGCTGCTCAGGCAAAACGTAAAAAGGGCAAGCAATCCAGCTAGAGGCCTTTTTACTGTTTACTAAAGCGAGCAAAGCACGCGCTATGCGTGCTTTGCTCGCTTTGGTAAACAGTAAAAAGGCCTCTCGCGTGCTTTGCTCGCTTTGGTAAACAGTAAAAAGGCCTCTAGCTGGATTGCTTGCCCTCTTTATGTTTTTGCTTGTTTTCCTCTACACACACGTGTTTTTTTAGACATGCTACCTGTTTTCGGCGCCCAGTAAGATGTCGGAGCTATGCCCCAGAGCGGCTGACAGAGGAACGAGAGTAAAAAAATGTGCCGTAAAACACAGAAGCATGTTACGACGAGTGCGCAGTTGGGGTAGTTTATCGAATCTCGTTAAGCTGTGGGGATGTATACATCGGCCAGATTGGCCGATGTTTTAATGACCGGGCATGTGAGCACGCACGTATATTGACATGTGGCTACATCTTGACAGCGGTTCGGGTTCCGGCGGAAAAAAAAAAAAGCTGTTCTAAAGATCTCGGGGCGATGAGATCTATAGAAGTCAAAAAGTCAAGTGTCTTGTCACTTTGACTTTTTATCGCAAACAACGCTCTATGCAAATGAACCGGTCTGAGGGACTCAGAACCAGTTACATAGCAAGCACCGTTGACGTTAAGTCCGTGATAATATTATATAACAGTACTCACATTTGAAACTGTCAGTCACCAATCAAAGTTCCGGTAATGCCACCACAGCGAACGAAGTTTCTCCAATGCTCCGTTAAAGACGATGAAAGAAAACTTCAAACAAAAATGAGAACATGTTTGAACAGGTGACATGCTGGCCTTGCTTGTCTGACAAACCTACAAAAAAAGAATATACAAAGAAAACATTTTCTTCTCCTTCCGGTCCTTGAATCATTGCCGAGTAACGTTGCCTCCGACTGACCATGTATTTTTTTTGTTTTTTTTTTGTGTAACATAACACTTTGAACACGTTGAGTAAAATATTCTTTTTAATTGAATTGTATCACAGGCAACCCTAAAAACTATACTTCCGATGCAGCGCGGTCCCAACTTCCTTCAGCATGCCGCTGCCCTCAAGCGGAAGGTCACGTGGTGCGCTCTCGGTGCTCGATTGGCTAAATGGCTCACCGAATGCAACTGCGGTCCATCTTGAGGTCAAACATTCGCAGACGCGTAGGCCTCCGTGCCTAGAGTGGCGCAATCCGCTCCGACACTTGAATATTTTGTAGCCGAGCGGCCAAGCGGTGCTTGGCCGCTTGGCTGGTAAAGTTGAAACTCTCCAGATGCCTAAGTAGATGCGGGAACTGAGCAAGCTCGCTGGCCACACGGTCTATTTGTATCTCTGCTTTTGACGATGATGTATTTTTTGCTACATATGTAATAAAAACGAAACCTAAAAATATATGACAGTATGCAGGATTAGTCTTGGCAATATAAGAAAAAAGTACGCACGGAACTTTTCCCATTAAGACCAATTATTGACACAATTGGCCCTGAACCGCTTTTGTTGAACCGGTAACCGCCACATCAGATTATGGTTTCGTTCCGGTTCGGCTTCTGATGAAGCGTTTGATTTGGGTTTCTGTTTTGTACCGGTTTAATCAAAAATAACGGTTTGGATCCGGTTTTCGGTTCGGGTTACATACAGGTGAAAACATACAGGTGAAAACGACCCATTACACATCAGGGATCCAACCTGGGTCCGTAGAGTAACCACATACATATACGTCTGGCCCCGTGTGGTATGTTTATTTATGCACATAATGCTCCCTAGGCTGATCGGCCTAATAATTGCGTCTAGCATCACATGTGTTACTGCGGGATTGTATAAGTTGTTTTGAAAAGTGCTTTTAGGTTAGCGTTCGTATGCCTTTGAAGAGAAATGGCATTCGCTCGCCTAGTTTGTTTTTTTCTGCTGCGGGAAATACCAATATTGTTGTTTATCGTCCGACAAAAGCACTATAGCCTCATGTGGGCTCTTATTCTGTCTTAGTAACAAATGAACCGAAACTTAGTCAAATTTGTTGCGCAAATAAGCTTAATGTATAAAACGACATCTGGGGAAAAAAAGGGGGAGGGGGTGCATCTTGCAGAAATCAACACATCATTTGGATTGATGGAGGATGCCACGTCAAGTACTGCCTACATATATCTACGTTTGTGTAAGCCCTTTCCTTTTCCAGAGCCATACAGGCGATTCTTGGAGCTTGGCTCTTTTTTCTACTTGGAAAAAGGAATCTCTTGTTTCAATGGTACCTGTTAGCGTACTAGAGGGGCCCTCACGTGCTCCGCATTTACGGAGGTAGTTACGGCACAGTTTTTTTTCTCTCCCAAATGTCGCAAGGATTATCTCTGTCATCTCAACGACTTACAGAACCTCATCGCAGCTTTCCGTCGAACCTTGTGGTCTGACGTAAGCTTCAGCTTTGGGAAACGGCGTCTGAAGCTAGGGGAATTATGTGATTTCAGTGCGCGCGTGTTTTATTGCGTAAAGAGGGTCTCCGAGGATGCCTTTCCCTCGGAAAGGTCGGGTGCGTTGACTCTCCCGCAAATTACTTGGGAGAGCTGATCGCTGCAGTCTACGAAGGGCACTTGCCGAAGGAAAAAATAAAATAAAATAATGTAATGTGTTAAAAAAAAATGTCCCCCCCCCCCTCCCCCCGAAAAATCAAGCAACGTTCCGCCGAACCGTCATTTTCCGCCAAAATTCAGCGTTAAAGTTCGATTAAGATGCCAAAACTTCGGAACTAACCGTTATTTCATTCAAAAGATACAAGTGAGTCTTTGAAAATTTGAATGGGAAAATGGATCCCGTTTTCGCCCCATTGAATGACTGGAGCCGTTCAGCTGCATGCTTTCCCAAGCTATGTCGGCCACAATTTTCCCATTGAAAATTCCAGAAACTCGCTTGTGACTTTTGAATTAGATAACGCTTAGTTCTGAAACTTTGGCATCTCATTCGAGCCGCTCGCGCTGCATTCAGATGGAAAATCAGCGTTCGCCTTAGCAACAAGTCGTATATCTATACGAAAGTTCTTCGTGCAATTAACACGACCCTATTGAAAAATCTCAATTGTGTGAGAAATTTCTGTGTCTAATAAACACATTTGAATCATACAAGATATATGAGAACATATATTAACCGTATAAGGACCATATAAGAACCACATAAGAAATATATAAGATATATAAGGACATAAGAACCATATAAGACAATTTTGAGAAGTTTCTTAAAAGTTTGTTATTTAGCTGGTTCTTATATGTTCTTATATATGTTATATAGTTCGGATATGGGTCTTATATGTTCTTATATATCTTGTATGATTCAAATGTATTTATTGGACACAAGAACTTTCTCATTCAAATGGCTTTTTCACTTAGGGAATGATCAAATCAGATCTTATAAGAGCACACAAGAACCATCTAGGAGCATATAAGAACAATATACGATTATATAAGAAGTTAGAATAAAGTGACAATAATTTTGTTATAACCTCTTATATAATCGTATATTGTTCTTATATGTTCTTATATGGTTCTTTTATACTCTTATATTATCTTATCTGATCATACGCGTTTACCGGACCAAGCAATTTCTTATACATATAAGATTTGTTGCTAGGGCGGTGACGCGTAGTTCATTTTTGCGGAGTGAAAAAAACCCGCGAATTATTCTTTGGGGCACTCTGTATGTATATACCACCAAACACAGTTTACGCTGTGGCACGGAGAACGGCAATTCATGTGCTTACATTGTGTTCAGTGTCACGGCACGTCCTGTATTTTTTAGGTCAAAGCATTTTTTTTTTGCCTCGTCATTCGCCGAGCTTTTTCCGCAGATTGGATCGATCGTCTCTCCAAAAGGTTTTGCGTAATACTAGACGCGTGTGTATACACCTTCAGCCGCTCGAGTCTGCAATTGAAGAATCACAACGTTTCTAGGGTACGAAGAATAAGTGAACAGGACAAGCGCCTCTTCAAAGAGAAAGTGACAGTTCTGCATTTGAGGAAAAACACTTAAAACATCCTTATTTGGTCTCTATAGGGTAACAAATGTCGAGATTATGTTCCAATTTGATGCACTTAGGCTGCAGAAAATCATTTTCGAAATAGCGCTAAAGCCCCTCCTTCCTGGAGCGTGACGTGACATCACAGGTTTTACGCATCTCCGCTCCTGGGCATCTTCCGCGGCTATCAAAAGAATTTACGCGAACTCCTCCTATTTTCAAAACGATGAAAAAAAAAAAAACGTCATGACTGGTGTCACTGCGGGGGATATACTTGGCATGCTTGCAATTTAACACACTGCCCACACGAGCGACACGCGCTTGGCGGCCCAAATATCCTGTCTGACTTCCTGACTTGTCGGATGTTTTTCGCGTTTTCTCACGTTTAGTTACATTTTGGGGGAAAACGAACGTCATATTCAGATTCACAAGATACAAATACGCCAAAATTCACCTCTAACTCGTGTTTTTTTTTTAATTTTTTATTCAAGGACCCTTTAGTTGTTTTTTTTTAAACCAGGGGTCTCAAAACCCCGGTTCTCGTGCCATATCCGGATTTCGGAAGCCTTCCGACCGGTCCGCTGCCCGCCTCTAGCTGACTCGTTGTTAACGGTACAAACTGAGTGCGCGTAAAAAAAAAAAAAAGGCACGGCGTTGCGTTTTAAACGTACAAAGGAAGATACCAAAAAAAAAATGCGAGAAACTTTATGCTAATGCAGGTTTTCTCGTCATATTATTACTTAAAGATTGTCATCACCAGCATCACCAGTCATAGTCAACTGCTTCATGCGCCTAAACTGGGTGAACTAGTTCAGTATAGTGCAGGAGCTGGCGCGTTTGATTTAACCGGAGGTTGCACGACCGCTCCAATATTACATTATTTCCAGTTCTGAACGAGTTCAGACCCAGTTTCTTAAAACCTGTACAGGCTCCAAGGTCAGTTCTGCGTTCGTGCAAAAGCCGACGACCAATGCAGACAACGAGAGCAGACGACGAGAGCTGACGACACTCGCGGTACCGTTTCTCTGAGCTCTTTCTCGAATGTCTGCCGTGTCTAACATGTAACGCCAAGACGGAGGTTACATTTCCTCTCATTGATGAAAATAATCTACCTCTGGTGTAGACGGCAGCGAAATCCTTAGAGAGGATAGAAATTAGTTGGTATATGATATTTTGAAAGCGTCCTACTGAACTCATCGCGCATGTCTGGTTCCCTGTGGAAACTGTTGAAAGATTGGCTCACATAGTTTTTTATGCTCCGTGGTACTATGTTAATACTTTCCTCAAAGGACAAAGAAAAAAAATACTACTGTCTTGATATCCACGTCTTCAGTAGCTCTTAGATGCAGACTGGTGACTCTAATACATCGCAGAGGTCTGCGAGTTAGGTCATTTGCACTCGCGTGCTCTCGTGGCTGAGCATAATGCGGAGATAAAGTAGTCTGCTTCTTGTATAAGAGTTGCGGTAACGCAAGCTGTCTTGAGATCTACACACTGTCTTTCAGTCAGCGCCAATCAGAACTCGGCTTCGTTATGACGTCACCACAGCCCCTGCAAAAGAAGCAGACGAACTTCCGCTCCGCATATCGTGGTGTACGCAGTCGAAGGACACGAACGCTTATGGAAACGACAGCAAGCAGACGGTGACCGTTACAAAATGCAGGCAGAGAAGCATTTTGCGCTAAAAAACATTTTTGGTACACTCGTATAAGTAAACATTCACAAAAAAGACCGTTTATATGCTTTAAAACTAAAGATAGGTGAACGAGCTCACGAAACCGCGAAGAATTTAATGTGCCATGCGACTTGGCGTCAACGAGCTTGGCGTTGAGAAGCAGACGAAACTCTGCTCTTCCACTCCGAAAGTCGATCACAGCGCCAGTCAACGCGATGGCTGCACTGGCTTCGCGTCGCAGCTGCACGACTCTTTCCTCTGAACTCGGAAAGAACTATTTCGAAACCTTCTGGCCGCATGAAACATACCTGTCAGTTAAAATTACATTACGTTCTGATGTATACTCACAAACAAATGAACCGGGAACGACGGAGCGATAGCCTTTCGCCCCCTTTCCGTTACTCAACGGTTGTCAGCGCGGAAGTTCTCGCGCAGCCTGTAATGTGCTTCGAGAGTATTGACGGTGCTAAGTGGCCAACCAGTTTGATAAATTAGATTCTCGCCCAATTGCTACAGCGTTTCACCCTATCCGACGCTAATCGCGAAGTTGACAGTACAGCATGCGCGTTTCGGATTCACAGCGATGACACACAAAATAAGCAAGCCTCATATCGATATTAGAGTAAAATCATGAATTGAACACAATTGTGCGAATGATAAAACATTATTTTTGTGTGTCACCACGGCGCATTCGAAATGCCTCTACTGCATTGCCAAACATGACGGAGGCTCGGCGATTAGCGCCGCGTATCGCGGTAATCGGATATAAGTCGACGCAAATTCTATTACTGAAAGGGGCAGGCCACTCTTGGCACCGTCACTATTCTCGAAGCCTACCACAAGCTCCGCGAGAGCTTCCACTCACTACCGTTTAGTGGCGCGACGAGCGCGAGTGACTTTCGCTCGGTCGTTAGCGTGTCTTTCGTTCGGACATGTGCATTTTGCTTAGTGTTCATACATTGAATATTGCCCATTGTCATCATTAGTTTTCGCGTTCTAGTTAGTTTTCTGCAGTGCGGGAATGCGCCAAAGTTCCTACGCGCTTCTATTTATGCGTGATGAGCTTTCTTGGTTAAAAGTGTGGTGTAATATCATAATTAGCAAGATATTAATTTTGAAATTGAAGTATATGTATTAATTCACTTTTGTTTTTTTCTTCTTTTAGATCGGAGCTGTTAAGGGCTGGTTTGCCTAGTATCATGTCTGTCAACACAAAAATGACGACACGAAACGCCGGACAGCTACCGCCATAGTACTAAAGAATGCTTATTTGTGTTATTACTATAGCCAAACTTGTCGCCAGAAGTTCCGCCTCCAGAGCGAGCTCACGTCAGCCCAGGATGTTACCTTCGGTAACATCCTGGGCTGACGTGAGCCCACACAGCCAAAGCACGGCGGAAGGCAAAGCACGTGATCTGGAGGTGGATCTTCTGGCGCCTTTTTAACTTACATTTGAATATAGTCATGGAAAAGATAAGAAGGTCAGGAATACTTTTCTCAGATGCCCGGCTTCCTTTTCACGGTCATTGGCTTGCGCCGGCCTTTGGCTGAGCTTGCACACTCAAAGCTCACGAGAAACTCAGGTGTAATTGAAGCTAGGAAGCTGGCGCTGAATGCGGGATGACTGATACCCTAGCTATACGGGGACCCTTAACAACTCTTAAGTGTGACTGAGGTGAGACTTAACTGAGGCTTAGTTCCCGTGTAAGTAGAGTAAATTTTACAATAACTGCTGACCACACTTGAGCGCAACTCCGGTTTAGGGAGCGCATATAGCCCTTACAAAAATGAAGAATGAGTTTCAATCGAGCTTCTAATGTGTTTTTATAGAGTCAAATGAAACTGAAAAGAAACTCAACGTTAAATGAGTTTTATCATTACAAAACTAATATTTATTATTTTGAATTTACTCATTACAAGTTCAAGTGAGGTTTATCGTTACCCAATCAATATCAATTCTTTTGAGTTCACTCATTACACATTAAAATGAGTGTTATCACTAAGAACACAATATCCAATATTTTGAGTTTACTCATTATAAATTGCGATAAGTTCTATCGTTACCGACTCAATATCCCTTCTTTTGAGTTTACTAATTACAAATTCCAACGAGTTTTATCGTTACCTTGTCAATATCGATTCTTTTTGAGTTTATAAATGTACTGATTACTCATGCAAACGATTATTTCACTAAGAATGCAATATCCATTCTTTTGAGTTTATCCATAAACACTCAAATGAGTTCTACCATAACGCACCCAATAGACATCAGCTGATCCACAGCGGAAAAGTTCGATAAAGGCAAAGGTGAAGACGATCAGGGATACAGGTTGCCTGCTTATTCCGAAGACATCCTTATCAAATAAAGTCATGTTCAAAATTGCAATCCAATAACTTCTCATATTTTGACCACTTATTAACCCTTCTATAAAATCAAAACATATTCAATTATTTCCATTCTCAACTAGCGCACTGTCTCGGGCGATCAAAATGACACAGCGATAGACATAATGAACTCAATATACAGCATCTACTCCCAAACTTCCCTACGCGCGCAGTCCACTAAAATATAAAATATCCTGGCACGACCCCGCCCCCTCCTGGCTAGACCAGAAGTCTTACCATCTCAGTACATAGGCAGTAACATATTCAAATTGACTCGGAAATTTAGTTTCTCCGGTAATACAGGTAATTTTAACAAATTTAGAACTATCGAAAAAAAGGAAAATAAAGAAAGAAAGAAACAAGCCAGCAGTCGTTTTGCGACACTCCGCTAGATCAGTTACGATACCCCTGGGGTTCGCGCCTCACAGTTTGGGAAGCACTGCTGTTTAATATTACAAATAAAGAGTGCTGCTTAGAACATTTTTCAAAACATTTATAATTAGCAACTGTTGATATAATACTGCACAAAAATGTAAACCAACTCTCACACAATCTCACAGAAACATAATCCCAAGTTTCCACAGAATAAAAACCAGTAAGAACAAGACGAAATACACACTAGGCTGATTAATTAACTCTGAGCTGTCATTTTGTTTTAATTCAATAGACATGAAAATAAAAAAGGAGTAGGAATTCCAATAGGCATGCCTTGTGGTCCTATAGGAGGTTGGGCTGCTCCCATAGGGACTTTATCGGAGTCGGACCATTAGGAATTTTTATCAGTCAAACGAAATATTTTGTTGGCCAAACAGGAATGCCTAGGCCAATTGTGCATGTATATTTGAGCAATAAAAAACAATTAGACGTATGTCTGTCAGAACGATGTAAATGCATATTGGACGCAACAATTGAGAATCGGATCAATGGGACATGTTTCTGTGCTTTTGGAAAGTTGCGTTTGGATGAAGCTTATATATTTGTCAGACATCCAACTGAGGTAAAAATAGTCCCTGTCAGAAATATACCGGCCCATTTGATGCATGTGTTATGTAGCCCGGGCTCTATGATGCAAATATCTGTTCCGCGTTCAAAGAATGTGTTGCTAGACTTTAGCACGTATAAAAGTACATTAGTCAAGTTAATTATGCGACAGTGTTACGCTTATTTTTCAATATTTTCGGATGGCAAAAATGGTTTCAGCCCAGGTTACATAACCCACCATCGTTGTACATCAATGGGGTTATGAATGTTCAAAAAGTTTCGTAGCTCGAAATTAATACTAGAATCAAACACTCAGATACAGTCACAATAGAAGGAAAATACCATGTTACAATGCTTGCTCTTCTGAAGAAATTTTAGGACCATACTCTAAATAAAACTTAGGAGCATGGTGCGGCAAAATAGTTTACTAATAAAATTATTTAAGCTGAGCGTAAATTAAAAGTAATGTCCACAAAAAATAAAAAAAAATAAATCTACTCCCTACTGCATTGCACCCGAAACAAATAGCGCGTCGGTGCTAGTTCTGATTTACACATTTATTTTGTGTGCTTATGATAATGACTGTGTTCCAAATCTTACCCAAATGTATCCGAGTTACTCCGGCGGATTGTATCACGTGACAGCAGATTGAAAAACGCTGGACGCGGCTAGGTTTCAGAACACCAAGGGTACAAAATCCTTACCCTGGAGAGAGATCGAGTAAATTTTGGAACACGGCCGATAACTGTATTCACCCTCTTTTACTCCTAAGTTTCTAAAGACATATTTACGGCGCCCCTCTATCGCAATTTCATCAGTTTCGGTTTCAGTATTGTAACTTTTCCTGGTTTCGGTTTCGTAATGTAACGATAGCGTCTTCGACGCCCCATCGGTAGCGACACCAGCTAGTTCTTTTTTTTTTTTTCGGGATGGTTTTGCGACCGTTGCGTTTGTCGTGCATTGGGCCGTTGGGTACATGTGTGTCGCGGGATGGAAATGCCTTTAGACATTGAAATGTGCTAATTTAATCAAGTTTATCTATCTGTGAAGTTTTCTCTTGTGATGATTATGTTCAAGAAGAGCGCGGGAGACCGACGACACGACAGAACGAGCAACTCAACGCAGTTGATAAGCATGCTTCTTTGTTTGCATTGTACCCGTTGAACGAGAAGTGAACATTAGGGAGTTTTAGAATAGGCCGTGTCTACTGTGCCGTCCGATGGCACTCCAATCGTGCCTACAAGTGCCGTCCGAAAGAGAGTCGGTGGCGCTGGTATCACTGGGGGGCTCGTTAACGCCCCTTCCCCCGCCTGCGTTCACGCCGCTTCGCGGCGACAGTATGCGTCTGCTAATTACAAAACTACTGACCCATTTGGCCCCGCCGTACACGCCGCTTCGCGGCGTCCAGCCGGCAAACCAAGCCCCGCTGTACCCCATGCACCTCCGGAAACGAAGTCCCGTACCATTTCGTTCAGCGAAATTTCGGCGACAACATTCGATTTTTCCCGTGTTAATTGTAAAAAAAAAAAGAAAAAAAAAAGTAAATATCGCCAAATGCATCGGCAAAATAAAATGTAAAAAAAAAAAAGTAAGCCCGCACTGGTGATTGAACTATTGATCGAACCCGGGATCCCTTGGTTATGAGACAGATATCTTACAGACATCTTGCCACTAAGCTACACTCCTTTTTTTTTTTTCTTTAATAGCCACTAAGCTACACTCCGCTTCGAAAAATTCGTTTTGAGAACACGTTTTATACGAGACTTTCAGACGGCGCTTGAACGCGTGAGTGGAGTATCGTCGGACGGCACTTGAACGCTCTGCAAGAGTGCCGTCGGACGGTACTCTATTGACACTACGCTTAGAATAACGCCGTGGCTGCTGTGCATTCGCAGACCCAAAAACAAGCATTTGGACTCGAGCTTTCGGGGGCGTTATTTCTCGAAAATAGCGTGGGTGCCGCAAAAGGCGGCGCCCACGACATCTCCGTTGATCGCGTCCTCGAAGCCGTCGCTCGCTCGGGAACTGCGTGAGTCGCACTCGGCGACCGCGGTCGGTATGGTCGAAACGTATTGAAAACGCCACGGATCGCTGGATTCACAGCTCAAAGCTATCGAAGCGCGTGTACATACGATCGCGGCAGACATGTAAACATGATTGAGTAGAGGATCGTCTAGGCTTCGTAAGTACAACAGAGCAGCTTGGTAGTGACAAAAACAAAACATGCAGCATTGAGTATAAAACAACTATAAAATTGTTACTCTGGACGAAATACTTGTTTAATTTTCAAGATAAGACGTTCCAACTGTCGCTACATCTTGGTGGCGTTTTAAAAGCTGTCGCTACATCTTGGTGGCGTTTTAAGCGCGAGATGCTTGCATTTCGGGAGATCCCCGGCAAAGAAACGCTATTCTAAAAGTCTTCGCCGCAATCCTCGCTGTTTTGCCGTCCGTAACGCGCGGTAAAGTAGCGCCTGGTATTCTAAAACTCCTTATTTTCTTGGCACACGTTTGCTCGTTAAGCTAGATTTGTTTTTCTTTTCTTTTAACTAGTGTGGTTTGCTTTATCTGTCCTAATGTTTGAATCTGTGCGTAGCATAATGAAAAGTTTCCACTCATTCTGTATATGGTCCGAGAAAGTGTAGCTTATGTCAACAAAGCACTTATTGAACTCCTAATGCTACTTTCAGTCCGTTGCTTTAGAAAATGTCTTATTGGTCTAGCAGTGTACTGAAGTCGTTCAACTATAAATTGATTACATTGATCATACTTCATTACATTCCAGAAGTTAGACTTCCTTGGAATTCGGTTCATGCAGAGCCAATATTCCTTTGCAGTCAAAATGGTTGAAAAGGATAGCCATCTTTTGTTTTGAAGTTATGAAAGTGGACAGGGGATTGTACTGTTAGGACAAACTTCGGTCCCCTGACTTTCTAGAAATAAACTGGGTTTACATTTGTCCGTTGCACGGGCCTTCTGCTACGAAATTAACCGGACCAAACTTTGTTTTCAAGATCAGACCAGAAAAAGTCGACTCCTGTCTTATAAACGGCGAGTAACAGAAATCCTGTGCTAGTCTCGCCACGTTGGGAAGCTAATGTTATGACCCCCATCTTGATTTCTTTAATGCTTGTTATGGCTGTTTTCACATCTGGTATTTTCACTGTTCTTTGACCAAAAGTGAGTTGCAGGTCGCCATAAGCTTCCAGAAGAAAGCGGTCGCGTATGCAGAAATTTCTAGCAAGTTCGTAGCGCAGTGGCGTTTCGTCGCAACCGAGGAAAAGCTCTACGGTTTTGCCGGTGCGAAACATTAGAGAGTTTTAGTAGACTGTTTTCGCTTTCCCACTCCGCTCTATGGAAAGCGGAGTCGCCATCGCGCATGCGCGACCCGCTCTGGGATTTGAGCGTGTAGCGTCAGCTCCGCTATCGTCGCCATTTTAAGAAGTACGTTCCACTCTCAGTAAAGGTTCACTAGATGGTGTTTTTCTGGAAAGGTGGGTTCTCGCTATTCGAAATCATGCTTAGGAGCGCGCTTGACCGTTATGAACCTCGCTGCACTAAGATGGCTGCGCAGACTTTGTTTGAAAAGGCGTCCCCCAGAAAATGTTTCACGGTGGTCAAGAACCTCTGGCTGCTTCGAGAAATCGCTGGCCGCAATCCTTTCACGGCCCCTGAACGGTGGGAACAGGTGCTGCCTTCCTTGTCTAAGCCAGCGGGCTCGATTTTTCTATGCGAGATGACGACGACGACGTTGAGAGGATGACACACCGGGCGACGGCGGTGCCTCAATCTGAGCCGTGGGCCTCGGTTCCTCGGAGGCGGCACCTTCTACTTCGACTGGACTACCTCCTTGGAGCATGATTCTTTTACCCCAGTGGACCCCAGTGAGCAATAGCGCCATTATGTTCCTGGTGCTCCTTCATGCACTGATTGAACGGCGTGCAAGATCCTCATAGCTCGCTGCTCACCCGCCCAACCCGCCTCCACGAAGTCTGGACTTCTGCGAATCGGACTGCCACCCTCCCCAATACCAACAACCCATGTCGTCGTCATCTTGCACGTATATACTCATCACATTACCATGTTCCCTAGACGCGGCACCGCGGGCCTCGGTGGTACGGGCTGCTACTTTCCGCGGTGCCGCGGCTCTCCAGAGCCAAAAATTAAAGGTTAAAGACCAAAGACTAAAGCAGTCGGCAAACGGACAGATATTTTGTTTAGTTACTTCAGGCAGCAAGACAGTGAAAAGTAGCGAAAGCGAGTGCTCCATTTATATATCTACTTTTTTTTCCCAATGAAATGAGTCTTTTCTTCTTCGTATGCTTCGGTTTGTGATAGGGTGCCTTGGTGTTTATGTACACTGCGCGACATTGTTAGCGGGAGCATTCAATATCCTGTTTTCATTTTTCACGTTAAATTCGAGGGGCTGACATTTGCCTATTGGTGTGGAATAAAGTGCTAGTTTGGGGCACTAATCTGAGCGACAAATTTTCCGCTTTTTCAATAGCTGTCAAAGAAATAAACTGCAAATAAAAGCGATATTTTTCGTGTTCGTATTAACAGTGGAGCGCAGTGTATGTATCTGCCTTGGGGGGTGACATGAAACCATTTTTCTTGACTATACACTTCTTTTTATTTCTTTTGTGTGTTTATGAAAGTGCGTTTTCCTAGTTTCTGCCTCACTTGTGCTACGGTCTTGTCTTGAAATAGAAGGCCACGCAACATAGGCTACTCTTACAATGCTAAATTCAACAGTAACACTGTAATTTGGTTAGATGCAATATTCACACGCACATCTGAGAAGTAAAATGGGTGTCGTTAGTAAACGTTTTTTATTAAAATATTTCTAAATCCCTTTCAGCCCAGTTGGACAGGTATTTCTATCAGTACAAAAGCTTGAATATGATTTACTGTGATAATTTTATGCATTCTAATATTAAACAAACAAAAAGATGCCCATGGTCTTTGTAGGTTTCGTCCAGCCGTCTGCGCACATCACTGCCTGGTGCTTCGCGACGAGCACCCTCTTGTGGTCCTCTTCTGATTTTTTGATGGACGGCATATGGGCATGCTGTGCGTTCAACAAAACCCCAACAGTTGTTCAGGGGTGTTCCCTTGTCCTTGACGGCCTAATAAAAAAGACGAAGAAAAACACTCTTACAACACGGCAGTATTTAAACACTACCAAAACATGTGATATGGGACTTGTTACTCCTCTAAGATAAAGCGTATTTCCATTGTAGGGTTGTAAAAAACTGGGTATCGTAAATTAATATATATATAGTTGTTCCTTAATTCTGCTAAGCTTTGAGGCCGTCAAACTGTGCATGCGAGGCCCGCTACGCCGGAATTCAAAACGAAACTTCTGAAAACTGTTCTAATCTACCACTATTGCTTAGAAGTCCAGGGTTGTGTTTGTTAAATTTTGCATTGTTTATGCCTGTCTGGTTTTCACCAGACAAAAAAATGACGTGGAATATTCTTTCGACCGTTATTGGTAACTCTTTTCAAAACACCACCGGGTAACATATTCGGCCGCCATATTTTGGGCATCGCTTTTAGTGCGAGAGTTGTGACTAGAATCAATTTCATATTCAGTATTGACGCAGCATTCGTGTCTAATACATTTAGACTCGCATCCGCGACAAACAATGACGTAGCTCTCTTGCTCCCTAGACACTTGGCCAAAATAAGGCGGCCTCGAAGACTAGCGGCACCATGGGTTGCACTTTTGAAAAGGCTGCATTCAAGTTTCTATTATTTTCTAAATCTACCAAGGAAATCCATTGCGAACATTTCCTGAGGAAAGCTAAACAATTCAAAAGTTGCGAGCGAGTGTGAATAAATAAAGCTGAGATGAATGGTTTCTTTGGTGCAGCTTGCGAGCACTATGCTCGTGGTAAGCTTTCAGTGGCATTTTCGACAGGAGGGCGCATGCACAGATATAATCGGCGTTCAAGCACGCGCACCCGTACATCTGACAGCATAGCCATAGGACGTCCACAAAAACGCGACGACTTTACCGACGCCGTGCTGGTTGCAAAGTGATACTCGTTCACTTCGTTTGATTATGCTGTTTTGTGTTACATAGAACTCAAATCGAATGGTTTACTTTTTACGCGCGGGGCGTACGCTTTACTTCTTGATTTGACCCCTTTCAAGCTGAGGTCACGGTCAAAAACATCGACGCGTATTGAGTAAGTGCAGCCATCTTGAGATCTAAGCGATCACGCTAGGGGCGCTGAGGGCAGTCCGCTCTACAACTTGTGAAGCGGAGCGCACGCTCACTCCGCTAACTATACGCTCCAACTCAGAGCGGGCCACGCATGCGCGGTGGGGACGATGCTTCTCGCAGAGCGTAAAGTAGAGCAAAGAGGGTTAATAAAAGTGGCCTACTAATACTCACAGATTACGAACGCGCTCGTCGTGACTTGTCCTGACACTGCCCATGTACACCTTTTTACCAGACAGAGCAGCTGTGCTAGAAACAATGAAAATGCGAAATTTACACAAACCATGCAGGGTCTCACCTGTGAGCACAGCTCCAGTTTCGCCAGGGTCAACCACCTATGTTAGTTCATGTCAGCGAGCAGGTGGCCGAACCTCTCGTAGATGTGACCTACGATGAGGTTCACAAACTGAAGAACACCGACAAGTTCTGTCCAAACGCTCATCCAAGTACGAACAGACGGTTGGGATAGGCCAGTCGAGGAAGAACCATGCAAAGCGTCTCGCCAGATTGGCAACACCCTGCGCCGATCTGTCGGGTGCTGGTATTTGGAGGCCCGCATGCAGAGCAGCCAGTCCTTCTTTAAGCAGGATAGCTTCCTAAAGGGTTTCTTTTCTACGCTGGAAATATCCAGCAAACCGCGTTCGGAAAGGAAGCTTCGGCGCTTGGTGGCACGAGGGATACGAATCATAGATTCGATGTCTTGCCAGCTTAATCTCGTTAGTAGAAGTCTCCTTCCTTGAGAACAGCGGGGATTCATCGTGCAGACGCCTTGCTAGCCTTGAGCAACAATGTACTCGTACTACGCAAAAGGATGTGCTCGCAATGCGCAAACTTCGTCCTTTTCTTTTATTTTTCTACTTCGAATAAGTAAATCTGTTTCATTTTTAATTCGAGTGGAGCAGAAGCTACAAGAGCGAGTGCTGGCCTTTCAGCGTCCTTGATAAGCACGCGCGCTCGTGCAGTGCAAGTACCGTTTAGAGCAACATACTCATGCTTATACCTTCGGCTTCACTCGCACACAAGGTGGAACGATTATATTTATATTTTATAGCATAATATTTCTTCAGGTTTGTGCCTACTCTTTTCTGTTCATTATTGTCGCCTTCATCTTTACTACCTCTACAAACAAGTTCCCTTTCACTTTCTTGGTGTTAACGTTTAGGTTTTTTCGTCTTACTAGTACTATAAACGTCCACTTGTGGGGCTACGGAAGCAAATTTTTCGAACCCGCTCAAAACGCTCTTACGCCGAAGAAAAACGCTCAACGAAAACGCGTTTTTGGACCTCCGCTTTCCATTCCGGCGAAGCAGGCCGCGCATGCGCAGTTTGGCACCCCCAGAGCGGAGCGGAAAATGAAAACGGTATACTAAAACTCTCTATTAAGGCCACGGTCCCGCTGAATGTGGTAGTTTAGGTACTTTTTGGCAGGTCATTACTCATCTCCTTTTGAATACTGTTTTGTGGGATTGGTGTCATCCGAGAGGCAGTGCAATCCTCTTTCATTTGATATTATGTATGTGTTGGTTTTTACTGCTCATGCGCATTTGTAGCGTTGCGAATATGATGGCGCGGACCCTCACTTGCTCCGCTAGTTCATGTTTTATGAACGATCCATTGAAGATAACACGGTTCCAATATAGCAGTTTTGTTAAGAGGATGTCGGAGCAGAATGTAACGATACACTTTGTTGATATTTGCACTACTTTGTTTTTTTCATCACTCCAAATATTGCCCTAAAATTGACATTTTTCAGCACAAATATGTTTTTAATGACACGCGCTAGGGCAATGAAATTAGCTACAGATGTAGTGCTTATAATTGGTAATACTCAAAAAAAAATTTAATGTTGTGTGAAATTTCTTTGTTTAGATATTTTATATCAAACGTAGCACTTTTTTATGCTTCGAGTCATGGTACTTCAAATGTCGCTGAGGAGATAATTAAACAATGATAAAATCTTTTATAACATTTAGAGCTACAATGGTTGCCCAAGAGGTGGACGATGGCTTTTTTTCATTTTGCAACTCATAACGCTCCAGGAGCGTTTCAAACTTACCTGTTCTGACGCATATATTTTTTAGACATCAAACAGATTTATTGGCATCTAATAACATTTATTGTCTGGAATAGATATACATTGCGATGTATTAAATTTTCACAATGATATTTCTTTGGTTTCTTAATAGGTGTAGAGCTTAGCTAATTTTAAAAACAATTAAAAACTGTTTGGGTGTTTTGTTGCGCTACCTGGCGGATGGCAGACAAACTGCTGATTTCTAATGTTCAAAAAATTTCCGAGGGTGGCGTTGGCGTCTGTATCATCATCAATCTCCGTGTATTTTTACCCTCACATTTAAAAAAATATATTGGAAGATTTACTATCGATAACTGAATGGTTTAAGTACTGGGTCAGGCTAATAAATCTAAGACAAATAATTACACAAGCCTAGCGTGATATAATGTGTCCAGTATTTGATATGATTGAAATCAATAAACAATGAAGACGAAGAGGGAAAGAATACACCCGAGTTCACTTTATGCCTAGAGTCACTAAATGAGCTTTAAAGTATCGGCACTCCGTTCCCCAAAATTGTTTTGGGCGCCGCCATTTTGGGTCTTGCTCAGAGCAAACGCAACTGCCGATCATCATGATCCAAAAGTACGACTTCCTCAGCATTAGATGCGGTGCTAGGAAGCTGATGCAATATTGCAATGCTCTATCGCGGGTTGTTTAAACATTTGTGAGGGACGGAAAAGCGTTTCCTGTGATTTTAGATAAAGCTTCATATAACTGGCAACCATGATTTGAAGCCACAATATGGCCAAGTGTCGTTACTCTGAACCGTAGCTAATTTACTGGCACAAGCGGGAACAATGAAGAAGAGGCAGGTGTCAAAAGGCTTGTGGAATCCACGGGGCTTACGTCATGGCCCCTTCAGGTATTACTATGGTGCCTTCATGTGCTCTTTGCTTAGGTTGGAGCACGACATCTGACCAGTTTGTCCCACACTTTTATTTTTATTTTTTGTTCAGAAGCGCGTGAAAGAGCGTGTCCCTGCACGCGCTCGTGGCGCTGATTGTGCTATGGCGACATTTTGTTTTCGTCGATTTCTTTGTATTTTCCCCGTGAGCGCGTGCTGTCGGCATCGGGTACTACAATGGGTGGCATCACCCTAAACAGAAGGACATTGAGGCACCCTAGGTATTACAAGCCTCTTGAACAAGAGCATGAATAGTGTCATTAAATAAGCTACGCTTCAGAGTAGCGACACTTGGCCTTAGTGTGGCTTAAAATCATGGTTGCCAGTTATTTGAAGCTTTATCTGAAATCACAAGAAACGCGCTTTTCCGTCCTCCACTTTAAACATTTTGCGACAAAGCAAAGCAACATTACATGAGCTTCCTAATACCGAATCTGATGCTGAGGATATCGCACTTTTGAATCATGACGATCGGCAGTTGCGCCTGCTCTGCACAAGCCCCAAAATGGCGGCGTTCACAACACTGTCGGGGAAGAGGGTGCCGATATATACTCTAAGCGCAGCTCATTTATTGGCTCTAGTTCCCGCGAAACTCCTTTTCCCTGACTGAAACTGAAAGTAAATATGAATAATACACCATTATTATAGCTTAATTAGTTATAACCAAATACACATAATGAGAGGAGGAAGCGGGCGGGTAGGAGAAACGTGGGTTTTATACGCGACCCTTCTAACCGTTTCAAAAGAGAAAACGCACGAGCTTGCGCTGGTTTAAAAAAAAGGCATCCAAAGAAAAACGGCGGCACGCTGTGGTCTCTGTTATTATGCGTCCAATTGCAAATTGTTGTGTGTATGTTTATTCAGCCGGAAGTTAGTCTGCCTTAGTGGGCGTCTGGTGTCTCAGCTGTAGATGAGCAATTTAGCCAGTGCGGTTCAACCGCAAACCTGGGGTCTCTAACGTGCACCACGCAATAGTGATACACGACCGCACGCCGGTACAATGATCATCCAGATCGAAACGGGCAGGGGCGGGGTGGGTTCTGCAGCGCGAGCTTTCGCTCCAAGTGCTCCGAGCTGGTGTGCGCTAGACCATGCACTCGGCCCCCGACCCCCCCCCCCCCCCCTTGTGCGTCTAATTTATATACAGGTATAAGTATTTGAAGATCGACGATGGACGTCGATCGTCTTGAGGTAATGTAACGCAATAACATTATATAAATAATAAACTGGTTGAAGGACTGAACGACTAAATTTTTCAATTCTTGGATTGTAATATGGCGGTAGCCTATTGTACTTACTGTTGATGAAGAGCAATATGAGGTGACGAGGTAATGATTAAATGATGAGACTCTATAAGGACGACGACATTAGTGGGTGTCGAACCACAACGTACAGTGCCAGACTTGTTTCAAGTATCGTGTACCGAAAGACTTCCTTCACCCGCAACAATATATGGTAGAATCAATGAGGATGCTGCTTTACAACTGTACGTGGAACAGGAAAACTGCACTGTGCAGAAGTGCGGCTTACTAGTTAATATGAGGGACGGATTTCTAGCATCATTCCCTGATTGACTACTTGGAACAAATGGCCTCGTTGACGTAAAGTGTTCCCGTTCCAAAAGATTCTTGAAGCATACTTAAAGCGCAAAAGAGTATGAGGCGAAAAATAAGAAAAAGGAGCCTGGTGTGAAAGGTGCAAATCACCACCATAGCATCTACTATCAAATACAAGGGCAGTTACACAATACAGAACGAAAGTGTTGTGATTTAGTTATATTTACATTTAAGGGCATTCATATCCAACGTATTCAGAGAGATGACTATACAGAACGAAAGTGTTGTGATTTAGTTATATTTACACTTAAGGGCATTCATATCCAACGTATTCAGAGAGATGACACCTCCTGGTCAACCAACATAGAGCCTCTTCTACTCAAGTTTTACATGGAAGGCCAGACTTCTGCTGAAATTCCTCACGTAGACCAGTTGTCCGACCGAATAAACTGCCATTACTCCCGATCTGGGAATCTCTCGATCTTTGTTCGTAAGCCATAGTATCATGAGATTGAGGGGTGTGGCTCTTCGTCCGCCGAATATTGCTTCGGTGGGTTTTTTCCCTGTAAGATGAGACCGACGCGTGCTGCCGGAACAAGAACCTGGCGATTCTTCACTGAACTGATTCTTCCGTAAGCTTCAAAAGAGATTTTTTTCGTTTCGCACACCATCTGTTCTGCTTGCCCGTTAGTTGCAGGATGGTATGGTGCGCACTAATGTGATGCCTGAAGCCGTTTTTTTTCTTTTCTTCAAAAACTTGTTTATTTTATTTGAAGCAAGATTGGGCGCGTTATCAGAGAAAAGTATTTTCGGTAGGGCAAAAGTAGGTAAAAGAGACCGTAGAACGTCAATGACGTGTTTGGACGTCGTGGCAGGCATCGTGTAAACTTCCAGCCACTTAGAGTACGCATCGCCCATGACTCCGCAGATGTGGATACGTTTCGCCACCCACCGACTGAATAGTGGATCGTTTTCAGTTACTGTTCATGATGGCGTTGGACTCAAGGAAGACTTCGAGTCTTTCCACTAAGTTAGCCCAGGTGCCAGGACTTTTTTCGAAAGCGGTAAGTGTTCAACAACGTCGACAAAGTCGGTAGCCACGTGTTGTGCTTGACACTGGACACTTACCATTCGCTGAGAAGAAACTTGCTTGTTCGTCTGCCATGAGTCGTCCGATATCAGGTCATCACCGCAACACCATCTCCCGACATAACTGGTCTTCGTTATCCGCATGTCCATAGTTAGCAATCACGTCAACTTATAAATTCCCGAACGCTCATAACTTGCCGTCGCTAAACGCCGTTCATTCATAGCATCTTCATTGCAAATAAACGTCTTCCTATTTCTTCTGATGGTTTTCATCATATTCCTCCTAAGCTGAACCTACAACATTATGTGTGTCTGTACTTCCGAAAATATTGCAACGGCATTTGTTTTCTGGGAACTCCCTATAATGTAACAACCTTTACAACATCTTCCGGACCCCGTGAAATATAATATTTCGTGACCCTTTTTTAGTCGTCATTAAAATGGTGAGGTAAGTACCGCAAATCGCGAAGCAGTTTACTTGACGTCCGCTTCCACTGGTGTCTTGGAAGATTGAGTCTGCTGAGCGTGCATTCCTGCAGAGGAAATTTAATTTGATAGAATATTGACACGTCAATCAACATTTGATTCCTTCTTGGTAAGATTTATTGCGAAAGCCCGTTACAACCGCCGACCGCATCTACCTATATCAGAGAACAATTTATACCTAGTGCCATTAGTGGCTCTATTTATACTCAGCCTGACCACGCTACTTGAGCTAGCTGAGCACAGCTGGCAGCGGCGCGAGCAAGGCCACGAGGGGAACGTGGTGGTGCTCGAGCCATCCCACTGTGAACCAATGCTTCGGCCACCCCACTGGTGCGTGTCGCCATCTATTGGTTGAACTAACGCCTTGTTCAAGATGGCTGCCGTGGGACCGCAGCCTTAAGCCTCACGACTAGCAACAACTTAATCCTGGATATATTGCACCGTACGGCGTTTATTTGAGCTCTACTCCACACAAAATATTGTCACGGGTGGTGACCAAAAAAACAATAAATACACAAATAAAATAAACGTTTAATGTGGCGAACCTGTGCGGAAAATAAAAGGGGTACAAAGAATAATAACAGAGCGTCGCGGGCGTCGAAGTCGGCGAAACCTCAGGATCGAGCGCTGGGGCAAAAGTGACTCGACAAGGTCGCGGGCGGCCTCTTATCTAAAGTGAGTCACTATCTCGAAGATTCGGCGGAGAAGGTTCGAGCGTAGCGCGCTCGGGGCGAGAATGAACAAACACTTTCTAGAACAACAAAAGCAGGGATGAACGATAGTTATGTCCGCAGCAAGAATGAATGAGAACTTTCTAGAAGTCCGTGACCTCCGCGCGGCAATATTACAGGGGCACTTTGGTATCCCTTTGGGGATTGAATGCGAAAGCATTGCCATTCTTAAGGACACTTCCTTCTATTTTCCTCTATTGTTAGGAATGGCAATGCTTTCGCATTCAATCCACGTAGGGATACCTAAGTGCCCCTCTAATACTTTTTTTACGTTACATCATACGGCGTCACACATCATGGTACGTCATGTCGTCATGTGAAGTGTGACGTCATCGATCCGAGGACATAATTTTATGACCATCTTTCGGGCACATCAAAGCCGACACCGTCTTTCGCCATAATGGGACAAGCTTCTTTTTGAGGGGAGAGTGATGCCGCATTCCGAAGCGGCTGAGATAGCACACCAGCTAGCATGCCCGGCTCTCACACAGCAGCACCGGGTTCAAATCTCAGCCGTGGAAGCACATTTTATTTTTTATTTTATTCCTCTGTTAACATTTAGTACCACTCAATTTACGCCGCCGAACGCCGGATTGTCCGCTCCATGGACCATATAATGTTTTCGCATTAAAAAGGCACATCCAGTCAGGAATGTGCCTTTTTGTGTGGTAGGGTCGCACAGCTGCCCACGTCTTCGAAAATCACAACTGAAGTACGAGGAGGCACTTGTGATCACCAAATCAGGGGCACGCCATTCATAGGTGAAGGATCCATTTGGGTGCACTGAAGATATGTGTTGCATTTTCTTTCGTTGATTCATTGGCTCATCTCGCTGTTGATCGCAGTCCTGCACCTCGTTAGCTCTAACCGGCAGGATGGACAGCTCGGCAGACTCGTCGGCTGAATCCTCCGTGTGCTTCTAACTTCATTGCTGGTCGCGGCGAAATAGCCAAGTGACGTGCGGCCATGTTTGCCCTAAGACGTTTGTAAGACACTTTGGATGATGTCGTAATATTTCGTTGTAAGTCACACAAAAGTTGCGACAATTATGTTTTGTTAATGCGGATTTCTTCTCGGGTGTTGTCATACGCAATTTTTTATTGTAAGTTTGCTTTTTGAATTCGACCTCTGATGTCTCGATCCTCCCAATAATTCAAACTTTGTGTATTGCATCGATTGTGAAAGCTGCAGTTGACACACAACCATTCAAAGCATGGCTTTATGATCCTATAGAACCCTATTACCGTTTCCTTCCTGTCCGTTGCGATTAAAATACTTCTTCAAGATAGTAAACAAACACAAAAAAAATACACAGGGACAAGAAGTGGACATAAAACACTGGCGCCAGTGTTTACCACCACTTATTGTCCATGTGTTTTTTGTGGCGCTTGTCTACGATCATGGACCAATTGGCCCGAATTGCCATATTAATTCTTCGAGATGCTTATAAGTCTTAGCTTCTCTATGTTCAAATTTGGTTAACTTCATAAGCGACAACATCTGCTCGCTTATCTTTGGTAGACTTTGTCAAAAGCCAAAATTAAAAAGTGCAATGTGGCGGCAAAAACATTGAGCGATTGATTCTCGCAGACTCGGGGGCAAAATATACTTTTGCACCATGGTGCCCCTGACAATGTTATTCGTGCCACTCATTAAACTATCGAGGTAGTGTGTAAATTAAGTGCCTGGGTGAGCAACAATGTAGGAATTTTAAATGTGACTCTGCATTTAAGGCTAGCTCACAGATACAGTGCAGCGCTAACTCAGCCCTGTTAAGGCAACGAGTCACTGCTACTTCCATGACTTGTATCGTGCTTGCTCGGACATTGAAGTTTAGATAAGCAGATCAATGTTCAACTGTGCATCTTTTCTGTTTATAGGTTACCAGTACAAGGTCTCCCATGGATACGAAGGCAGTACATGGTCCCTCATGGACACAAAGGCAGTGCACCATATACTCGAATTTTGCATATTTAATAAACCAGCTATTACTCCTTCCCACGGTTTTATGAAGGCATTTTATGAACCCTGTATGCGCATATAGGCATACATATAAGTGACACTTGTACTCACTTTCCCCTTCCCTCAAAACAGCGGTTACATCCGGACCACATGTCATACAACCTATTGCCGTCTTCCCTCTCACAGCCCTCTATCTAGAAACCATGCTAGGAGTATAATTTCTAATACATTTCATTTGAAAGTCTAGATACACTGCTTTGATTCTCTGTTAAAAATCAAATGCTTTTTTCTGCCGCATTGCGATTCAGGTTTTGATGGGCCATCTCATTAGGTATATTCCGACTAGTCAGAATCTACCTCGTGAGATGGCACGTCAAAACCTCAAGTGCAACGCGGTAGAAAAAAAACATTTGATTTTCAACAGAGGCTGAAAGCAGTGTATGTAGAGTTTCAAATGAAATGTATTAGAAATTCTTATGAGGTGGCACGGCAAAACCTTAATTGAAACGTGGTGGCCAATAGTTTTCGTAAACTCGTTAGGGACTCGTTACAAAAATTAATTGTCTTTCAACACGGACTCGAAACGGTGTCAATAGACTTTCAAATTCCATTCGTATGAAATACATTAAAAACTTTATGCAGTAGCACTTCGAAACTTCAATTGGAACGTGGTGGCCAATAGTTTTCGTAAACTCCCTACGGATTTGTTACAAAACTCATTTGAATTTCTATTGAGACTCGAAAAGATACGATGAGTAGACTCCATAAACTTTCAAATGAAATTCATTAAAACAATTTTGTAAGGGAGGGCATCCTTAACCGCAGTCGAGTATTACCTCAGTCACACTTAACTGCGGCTAAAGGTGCTCGTGGAGCTAGGGTATAAAGTACCTCCCTGTCCTCCTCGCCCGGTTAGTAACTGTCCCCCCTTAGCAGCTGCAAAGATAAATACCGATCGCGTTTTTCTTCTGGCTTTACTTCGAACCAACTACAGCGCCATAAAGGCGCAGGATCGGACTACCTAATTCGGCAGGATAGATTGGTATTCGAAGGTCTGACTCATTAAGTCTTGTCTTGCGAGTGACAGTTGAATCGAGCAAACGGTTTTGCATGTCAGCTGGCCTTGGGCCCGGCTCCATCGATTTGCGGGTCGCCAAGGCAACCGCGAAACGCGAATTGGAACGGCGGAGCGAGCGGCAACAAGAACCGTTTAATCTCAAATTTCTCGACGCTTGGCTTGGCTGCTGCTGCTGTGTGCCCGTTCTTGCATGATGCCGGGAACATCGCTCATGCGCCTGCATGAATGATTGTTGGCCCCGTCAAAACAACAAGCGGATCACGACGATCGTTGACACGCAACAAAGATCAGTGCTCCTTTTCGAGGCTATACTGAATCAGCCTTCCAGGCTTCGAGTTTCGATTTGAGATGGACCTTTCGCAAAATTACCTAGGCATCAGGGAGCATTGCGCGAGTGTGGTTTTACTTACCGCACGTGTTGACGTCAGCAGTTCCTGTTCTTTAAAAGATTTACACTGTGGATGCTAACGAGGTTGGCATTTGATGGCCTTCCAGTTTACGAGAACTTCGTTGGGGCTTGGGTATCTATGTCGGCGGGACTAGAAGTAAACTGACGTGGAACTTTGTCTTGACTCTGTAGTTACTGACGATAAAAATAACAACAAGGAAGTCTTTGAGTTGTCACGCCTCCTGTGTGAGATCATTACCTTTGATCACCTTTCGGCTTCTCGGGTGCTTTTAAGCCCGCACCTGTAGCCAACCGCCATGAAAGACGACGGGTGAATGCTCAAGGAGCTTCTTGTCTTGTCCGCAACGATAATTATATAATACTCTCGGCTCGTACCCAACATGGAGTTTAAAGCATAAGTCACGAAATCTATATGTATTCAGTTTTAATTGAACAAGTTAATCGACCACCATACCCTAAAACGATGCACAACGGCAAATATTGTAGGTACTTATTTTTGTAGCATCGCGTATTTTTCCCCCGTATTCCCACTTGCCTTCTCATTCAACAATTACTTTTCATGTAGGCAATAATTTCCATAATTCGTCCGGAATTCACGAGCGCCACGCATACCTGATTTCGCAGAACTGCCGTTTTATAGTCCCTACTGCAGCTTGTTTTATTTTTTAGAGCGACTAAAACCGTGAAGTGTACTGATATTAGTATACGCATTACTTTTCTGTGGTAGATTGCAAGCACTCGCGCCGAAAATGAACTTACCGTATCTGCCCGTTGGAGGTCATCTGGGAAAGCAGTTTGAGTAGGTTTAAGCGACGTACCGCTTTAATAATCTTCAGGAGAGCGTAAAAACATTTTTTTTAAAATATTGTTTAATCCATTTCTGGTTTCATAAAAGAATTGTGAGAAAAAAGCGACAATGAATAGGCGAAAGCACTCACAGATGTTTCTGGACTCAAACACCGGTCTTCACCCATCTAAGCCTGCATCAATCGCTCGGTCATTTTGGGCCAGCCGTTTGGAGTACGTTGTCAGCTATCCGCTACACTCTCAGAAAAAAAAGGGTGTATTCTTACACCCTTTGTCCCATATAGTACACCCCAAAACTTCAGTTCGACGTACAGCGCCCTATAGTCAAGCCGACGGCCCCAAATTTTACGAGGGGCTTGATAGCCCGTGTGGTACAACGTATTAAAATAGCTAATGTACGTGTTACCGACTACAAAAAAAAAAAAAAAAAAAAGTTTTTTCGGCCTTACTGTAAAACCTCAGTCTTTTTTTTTCTGTGGTCTTTCATACGTACTTTAGCTATTTAATAAGTCATATCGCACGATTATCAAGACCCTGGTAAAATTTGGTGCCGTCTGTTTGACTATAGGGCGCTGTACGTCGAACTTCAAGATTTGGGGTGTATTATATAGGACGAAAGGGTGTAAGGTGACACCTTTTTTTTTTTTTTTTTTTAAGAGTGTAGCTTGAAATTTATCTCGACGTTCTGCCAAAAGCTCGCTGCAAGGCCGCTTATGATTTGCCAGAGTGCAAGAACCCTCTCGGCGAGCGCTCACCGAGTGCTCTCAGAGCTCTGCCCGAGTGCCCCCAGAATGCTCCCAGAGTTCTTCGATTGCTCAGATGGCTCATAAAGTGCTCACAGTGCTCACAGAATGTTTCCAGGGTTCTCCCTGAGCGCTCCCAGAGTGCTCCCAGAGTACTCCCCAAGATCCTATTCGTAAAACTTGGACAAACAAGCATCAATAAAGTTAGGGAATACCTTTCAATACTCACCAAACTAATATTAAACCAAAAGTAAGAAAGAGCAACATTTTCACGAGACTTTTTTTATTTATTTTGCTAGAGGGCTGCTCCCCTCACGAGAGTGAAACACCTATTATGTGAATGTTACCCGGTGGCTGTAACATTCACATCACCGGGTCGTCGAACACAAATCACGACCGGCAGAGGCAGACATAAACACATCAAGGAAGCAACTTTGCCTCAGAAAGCTGTGCAAACTTGAAAGCAACAATCATTCACACGGGCTTTTGTACGGGTTGTGAAGACGTCAAAAATGTTTCTGGTAGGTATATACAATAGCTTTTTTTTTATATATATAACATAAGCGCCACAAAAAACACACCAAATACGGCAAGTTTTTTTTTTCTTTTTATCTCGTTTAATTTTTATTTTGTCGGGACGTCTATTTTGTCGGGACGTTTGCGAAGATGTTCGCTTTCAAGCTCCATTCTTCGCTGAGAACTCAAATGGAACCTATGTGCGTTTATATTTTCTTCTCGGGATGTTTTAGGCAACAACTATTGTCCCGTCCCCTGTGTTTACGTATATAACTATTTCTAAACTTGCATCATCACCGACGCGCTCACTAACAAGTAAACTATTTCCAGTGTCTTCTCGAGTGATCGCAGCAAATACACGAAGCGGGACGATCAGTAAACACAGTCGTCTCGATTTACTCAAAGTCCTCACAGTCGCAGTACGTTATCCGTCGTATCTGCCCACTGTTGCCAGCATGTTCGTTTTCGTTTCGGTAGTCTGGAATCATTCGGATTTAGCAACAAGAGACATAGTTGTATTGACGCGATTGCTCCGTCTAATCTTCAGTGGAAGAGAGAGGTGTTCGAGTAAGTCCAAGTAGGGGTCGGGTTTCGACTCGGCCTTCGCGCATTTCCCGGCGAGGCAATGTCCGACTGGGGTCGGTGTGCAGGTGCGGTCCTGCACCTCATGTCCTTAAAAACGTACGCGCTAAAAAAAAAAAAACAATTCCTCGAGTTTTTACAGTGTTTCAATGTTGCTTGCTGGTGTGCTTTACTGGAGTGGCACATCCTTTGGAAGGGCGGGTGAGGGCCGCGACCCCCATTTCGCCTCCCGCGATGTGTTGAGTCGCAAGCTAGCCAAGCGACATCCCCTCCTCCCTTTCCTTGCGTTCGTCCGACTCGGCTGCCAGAGCGTTGTTGCCTTGGTAACCTGCGCCTGCTCGCGTATGTCACGTGGTAGCGGGCAGAAAGGTGATGGGAGGGGCGTACAGAGAACTCCCATAATTCGTTGCGGCGGTGCACGGCCTTTTGGGATTTCTTTTTTTTTTTTTTTGAAAAGCGTCTATTATGCAGTACTGGTCGAGGCCGGAATAAATAATTCGCTCTGTAATGTAACGAAGCATCGCAAATGCGGTCATTCGTACATTGATTTTGTAATATCATTACATGCAGCGTCGAAAACAAACGAAAACAACTCTCGGAGGGCCGCCAGCCCAGAAATATTGAGGCATTCTACGAGCTCCTGTCATGCTGCGCCGCCTCACGGTGTTTTCCAGAAATGGTAGCGAACCTTCTAAACACCTTCTATGTGGCGGGGCGTCACCTTTGAAATACCTCTCTTGTCTTGTACGGTAGTCTAGGTTAAGAAAACAAAATTTAATCTATTAAAATGCAGAAATACTGAGATCAAAACTGCGGAAGAGACACAATTAGGGAATCGCCGCTGTTCATGCCATTATTTTCTTGAATTAGTTTGTTGTTGTTGGTATTCCTAGGAACGTTCACAGTGACTTTTTAGAGGCTTGCTACTCAACCACTGAACAGTGATGTCATGCGATTCCATCCGCCTTTGCTTACAAAACTCCAGTGTGTATGTGTACTGTCCTGCCATGTGTTCGTGCTGTCCACTTAGGCGTTCTTGAAGAATACTTTTTAAGAAAATTTTGAGGCCGACTAAGGATACAGGGAGGATTTTATATCACTTGGAGCCCTCCGGCAGTTACAGAACGGGTTGAAATTTCCCCCAAAGTTTGTATATGGTACTGTCTGGCGTTGTTTGTTTAATATCACTTTCTGTAGATTTTCGGATGGTACTCCCGGAACATTTTGAAGGGGCACTAATGTGCCTTTTTGAGATCCTCGTTTTATAGTGATCCCTCAGTCTACGATCTCTAAGCAATCTAAGATAAGCCGAAATTACATTCATGCGCTGCCAATTTTTGTGTGAAAATAGTGATAAAAGTTAACGACAATTACCGGTGGCTAAGATCGACAGATGGCGCTGCCGAACCTAGCTGAATATGGTCGGAAGACAGACCCCGCTTATCAGCCACTAGCAAGCGATGGGTTCTCGCGTGGACGAGCGGCCGACCAGTCCCGTTCGTCCACGCGGGAACCCATTGCTGGCGAGCAGCTGTCAAGCGCCGTCCGTCGTTCGACCATATACAGCAAGGTTAGGTAGCGTCATCTGTCGTTCTGCGTCAACGGTAAGTGTCGGGAACTTTAATCACTTTTTAATTCGCAAATCTGATGTGCATGAATGTAATTTCGGGTTTTTTAAAAATGCTTATAGTTTGTGGATTGAGTTAGGACACTAGAGCGAGGATCTCAAAAAGCACTTTAGTCCCGCTTTAACGTGTAAGTACGCTTATGCCCGAGAGTGTAAATTTTTTAGTTACTTGAGTGGATTGGAATATGTCATAGGCTTTCCTGTTTGTGTGCTGCAATGGAGACGCTGAGAAGGAATGAAGAGAAAGATGTCCCAATTCCCAAAGTGTGATTGCGAAGCAATCATTCACGAACACAAATATGTAACGATACCCGCCAACGGACTGCACGCCAGTCAAGGCATACAGTGTTGAAAGTCATCTTGTATTCAAAGCAATCTTGAAGAACTTTAGCTTAGGTCGGCGATGCTCGTGGTGCAGCCTTCAAAACCACAGCCAGAGTTTGCAACTGAGACGTGCAGGTTTGGACCATTGCGTTTTGTGTATCTCGATCCTTTGTATTATTGCATTAGTTCTAGTTTGAACAGTTATTGTGTTTGACAAGCATTGCGCGATCAAATGCAAACATCTGCTGTGCCATCGTTTTAACAAAGGAAGTGGGGATACACTTCTTGTTTTTTTTCAGACCCCCTAACCTTAGCAGATATCGTTCCTGGTCAGGTAATGGCAATGAAGTATTAGTCATGTAAATAATTTTCGGTGTTGCAAGTTGTTAACTTTCAATATCTACGGGACTTTGAAACTCAAAACAAGAATACCAGCATGTGGAAGAATTGTTTCGTCGCTGTAGATTTTGCAAGAAGCAATCACGCCTGTCTCATGACCATTCTCGTCCACGGGATTCGTAATCCCTCGCATATTCCAGATGGCCGAGAGAGTGGCGGTTTAGTTCACTGTTCCGAGAATCCACATATAAAACGGATTCCTTGAAAACGCACACTCGATAGCGGTGTGCAGATGGGCATATTATTGGGAGCATACGGCACCTAAAGAATACCTGACGCTCCGGCTTTGCGGCTGGTTGGCTGTGCCACCAAAGACAGTGTACGCGTTGCGTCGCATAGTGAAGCCCTGCTCGCTCCGACGTCTTCTGATACTCCCGCAACGTCCTGGCCGCGCCTGCGCCTCTCTGCGACTGCGTTTCTTGATCTTGCTCACGACTCAAGGTTTCGCACCTTGACATTCGAAAACCCACCTGCATCCAGCTTTGCCCTGTAAGTGTGTTCACATCATTCGACTCGCGGGAGTTGCTCTTAGCTTGGATATTCTCGAGCTCCAGGCAATAGTAAGCGGCAACGACAACAACACGCCGCCATGTTCTTGTTTTGTTTTCTTTTCCGGAAACCATTACGGGGCGACATTTACCACTGCCAGCATATGATGAAGCCGACACGAGAAGTATTTTCCGCTCCCCTTAGTATAGGATTGCTCTTCGCTCGCTAGAGGATTGAGTAAGCTCATCGGGACTGAGATGATCGCGGCTCGAGCAACGCACGTTCTGGGATTGAAGTGATCACGGCAATTTTCAGTAGCACATGAAGGAGATATGTCTGCTCAACTTCCGGGTCTTGCGTATAAAAATGTTAGTGTTAACTGTGCTTCCGAACGTTTTGTATGGCGCAGTGCAGGTAAGCTAACACTGACTAGACATTAAGGTTGTCTGCTTTGCACAATGTCTATGCGAAATGCTTCCGATAGAAACGGCACTACGGCGCCAATATCTTGTCGCTCGCTTCGAATAAACAGCGGGGCATTTTTATTATCCAGAATCTACCTCCTTTAAAAAAAAAAATATTGCAGCCTTTGCAACTATTAAATGATTGCTTCAATACCCGAAAGGATTGATACGTTTCAAGAAGTGAAAGTAATAAACATTCACGTGAAGCAAAATACTCTACATCTCCGAGGCAATATGAAATCGGAAAATACAAACAACATAATGGTGGACATCTTTTTCGCTCCAAAGTCAGTTTTTCACAAAGTCGTACACCTGAAAACGAAGTTCGAGTGTCCAATCCTAGCCGAGTGCGATGGAGCTCAGCGAGAGCTGATTGAAACCCCCCATAATTCGTAGATCTACTTCGTAGATTTTATAAAAGAAAAAAAAAAGATATATATATTTTGGTTTTATCGAACGGTGCCTCCATACTTTTTCTCATGGCTTAAACCTAGGAAATGCCTTTTGGTGGGGAATAAAAAAAAAAGAAAATCTGAGCTTACCATGCCAACTTTCTTGGGACTATGCTTTCTTAGTACTTTTTTCATTTTTGTACATACTTTTTTTAGCACTACTAGCTGTCTTGACCATGAATCCTATCTGGATGATATTATTTTTACCAAAAGAACCAGCAGATTGAAAGCCCGCAAAAACGACGTAATTCAGTACCTTTGAGTAGATACTTAAAACCCAATTGGGTCGTTTTTTTAATTTTTTTATTCACTTTTCCGGGTCTCCGGACTCTGGTAAACTGATGATTTCAGAATTAGTTATTTTCGAATGGTGTAGTTTGTGCCGTATAAATCATAGCACCCGTCGGCACACTAACGCCTTTCTCTTTTCATCGTATTTGATTATGAAACTTCCTTCGTATGAATGTCATTGTTCTGAAAAGATTAGCGGGGTTATTTGCAACTGGATATTTGAAAGTGTCAGACACGTGCCGAATATAACAGGAGTTTACTTTGTCGCGCCTAAACAAACAATTGTTACTCTACAATTTTGATGAAAAGCACTTGTTCCCTCCGCGTGGCACTTAGTGGGCACGACCGAAACTCGTGCAGCAGCAAAAATATAATTTCAGATTGCCTCATAAAAACTAGTATAACTTGACCTGAGGCTGGTGACATGATGTAAGCATCGGCTCTGGATTGCTGCAGCTGCTCCATTCAACACTTTGTTTGCGACATGTCTCTTTGCAGCCTGCCTGAATACCAGACTGCATGTCGGAACCATTGCTCACGTAAAAGACAATATACCGATCTTCACGTCTGACCCGTTACCTGACTGGCGTCCACAGGACGCTCGCTCCCAGGCCGCCCCAATTGTGGGGCATTAATTTTGTTTGTTCCGGTTTAGTCGTGCTGGTTACAGATTGTTTTATGTTGTCGAGTATTGTTACATCATGTCTTTTTTGGATTCGCAGAAACAGCCAATCAAATCTTATACTGTGTCACATTGAAACCTTGAGGATGGTTCGCAACTTTAATTATAAAATTCCTAAAAAAAACAGTTTGTCATTTTACTTTTTTTTTGTTTTTTTTTTACTCCGGCGAACATCATTGACTGAAATTACATCAACTAGAAATAAAGTAAATTGAATAGATAATCAACCAAGCTTGCATTGAGCGGCCCACACCTTCGAGACCGATTTTTGTCTCTTCGGCAGGGAAGATTATGTCCGTTTGGGATTAGGAGCCTTTTTCATTTCAATTTTGGCGTCCTTCTGTTTTCTTTTCACTGCGTACTTAGATCATTCATACAGAAAATAAAACTCAAACAGATGTATTGATGTTTCATGGCCTGGAATGAATGAAGATTCTTCAAGGAATATCGAAAGTTCCTGCCCACATATGTAGAGCTTCGTTATTTTCCTATTCTAGTTTTCAATCGAAGGATGTTTAAGTTCAAGGAGGCACATCTTCAACGTGCTTACTGAAAAATCATTGTTAACTATAGTAAACTGAAAAATGAATTTTTAATTAATAATGGAACTACGCTGTAAATTCAATTGAAACGTTAATCCCAGGAAAGAGACGACGCCACAAATTAACGGCACACACTTGATTTGCACGAATCTTAATTTTTTATTATCCAGAGTTGAACGAATATTGACGTAACAAATTGGAAAATAAATTAAATAGTCTATTTACATTTGTCTCTTAAATTAACGCGTCCTTGATCGTGCTGACAAAGACCAGGGATCATAGAGTCTGCCAAGCACAAACAACTACATGGTATGACGTCCCACTGATCTCGCAAGAGCGTTTTGTTGGGATAGCGATGGTGACGGGTCTCAGCTGAGTGGCTGCATTAACCGACTGTCGTCGTATCGACCCAGCCCCAAGCCGGCGTAGTCGTGTTTCTTCCCTTGTTTCTTATTTTTGTTTTTGTATTTGTTTTTATTTTTATTTTTATTTTTTTACTTTTTTTTTACATCGTGTAATGCTTCCAGCGCGTTACTCGGTTTTGACGACTTTTTTCATAAAAAAAGACGACCCATAAAAGACATTCCGCGTTGAAAAGTTAAACAAAGAAAACCCACTTGGGACAGCACTTACCCGGTTGGAGTTGCCTACTCAATTCTACTATTTCCCAATGTTGTTCTCAAGAAGTTAAATTTGACCTCCACAAAGATGACATAGCGTTGCGCTTTTGCCACTACCGAAGTAACAGGTTTGTCAAGTAAAGTATGATATCCGGTTTCTCTTAATTTCTCCACTAGGGGGAGTGACCTGTTGTTTGACTGAATTCAGACGCCGGCCAACAACACTACGAGGACCTTTGTCGGAGAGCCTTTGTGAATTTGATGACGTCCCCTCGGTCAAGCTTGTCGTCGGCATTCGACGTTCGAACCACGCCTCGTGAATATGTTTCGCCCTTTCAAGATGTTGCTGCCATCTGCCTCGGCAGGTGCGTCAGCACCTGAGCGCATATGGTGAGTGCCGGCTTTTCCCAGCTGTAGTCAGTGACGGATGAGATGACGTATGACGCAGCGTAGTATGAACATAGTTACAGTTGCGCACACAGGGACAACTGCAACTATGTTCAATAACTACCAACTCGTCCAACTGTCTACTCTACTACAGCGTAGTATGCTCATGCTTTTTGCTTTGAGAATCGTTCTAGGTGTTGGTCAAATACCGCGATATAATTGCCTGTGGAATAGTAACAATAGCCACGCCACGCATTGTTTAGGCTGCCAGTGACAATTAGAGCCGAGATGTTTCGGTTGCGACCTCTTATGGTTTCCATTCGTGACGTCAGGACTTTGCCTCGCTGTGATTGGCAGGATTAGCCTCTGCTTGGCCGTGATTGCAGAATTCGCCTCGCCCCGAACCGGCAATTGGGCCGGCATTATCGGTATTCGTCCTTTCTCGCCCCACCACTTCCGGTTAGGAATTAGATGGCGGGTTTCACAGTATTTGCGACATCTGATATACACCCTATTTTCTGTAAATGGCCACTTATAGCACTGTCAGACTTAACTCCCTCTTATGACAAAATACTGATGAGTAAAAAATTAGGAAGTATACGTGTACCGGAAGTGAGCTGGGGCTGCCCAGTAGATGGCGCTACTGAGTGTGGCCAAACAAGAACGGGGCGAATACAGGAAGCTATGGTTTGGCCAATCACGCACTCGACCCAGCGACGTTTTTGGTCGCACAAGACGCCTAATAGATATTTTCATCTTCTTCACATACTGCGAGTATTTCCGTTATTTTTAAGGTGGGTTTAAACGTCTCGGCTGGGTTATGTTTACACGGATAATTTAGTATCAAGACACTTGTCGATCGGAGCAAAGCAGTGGTGTGATTGCTTTTTTGCGGTCGAATTTTCGATACAAGTGAAAGATTTACAGGTCGGTGTGTACTCAATGAGCAAGATTAAATTGAGTTTAAGTTAATTAGTCCCTCGAGAGTCGAACTCATGTATGCTTCGTGTATGATTTGTAGACTGTGTGGAGGGAGTAGTGTACTCTATTCTCCTCCTCTCGTGTGGCAGGAGATACGTCGGGCAAACGGGGCGATGCCTCAATGATCGGCTGCGGGAGCACAAGTATAACGTGTTTCGAGTTGTGTCAGGTCACCTTGGCCTGCACTGCCGAGACTGTTGCTGCGCTCCCGTCTTTGACAAATGTGAAGTGATTAGGAAAAATAAAGACAAACTCACTCGGGAAATCATTGAGGCGCGGGAAATTGGAAGATTGGGGCAAAACTGTGTCAGCATTCCGTCACTATCTTTGTCAGATAAGGAACGTTCCTATTTAGACAAACAGTGACAGTGCATAGCGATGGCTAGTGAGCACGTGGCATCCAGGTCAAGCTTTTTATTCATGTTTGTTTGTTGTGACAATACAGTATTTATACTCGCTGTTAGAACGAATAAACTTTAGTTGTAAGTCAGCGCCTTGTTTGTCTACCTTCTTGTTCTTGTCCGTGTCCTTGCGCTGTTTTAATCTTTAATCATGTATGCCTCTGAAAGCTTAAGGGTTCAGGCGAATGAAAGAATCGCTGCGAGAAATTGAACATGGCCTCAAACGCTGCTGTGTTTGTTATCAACGGCTATTAATATGGATATAAATATACGGACGTCAAAACGATACAAAGAAATAAAGGAACGTGGTACAATAAGTGAAGTGAGCCCATGTCATACCAACTCTCAAAAATACAAAAAAAAAAGAATTTTCTCGAGCAAAAATATCTGAAAACAGCCCTTCTTTAAAATAAAAAAATTGAAAACTTCAACGACCATCGCAGGCAAGGGATAGGTCCAAAATACTTACGCGAAAAAAGAAAAAAAAAAACATAACGGAGAAGCACAGATGTTTACATCCGGCAGCAGAAGGAATCGCTGAGAGTTAGCGAAACACATCGATCGCTGTAAATTTGCTTCCCTGAGAAACAAATAAAAAACCTGTGTGCGATGCAAAAACAAAAAAGGCCACTTGAGAAAGAACAGTTTTGAGAAGCGTAAAGGTATCAACTTGGGAAGTTTGTATTGGCCGAACTTCAATATCAGTAGCTCCGTCCTCAAAAGACTTCCTCGGATTGCGGTAGGTTGCCATGCCTTTATTGCTTTTTCTAATAATACGCATAGTCGGTGGCTCTCAAAATTTTTGCTTTCAGCTAGTAGTTGCCGTCTCATCAGGGTCGCAAACTGTGTTTCCTAAAGCAAAGTTTAAAATGCTTCATACCAGTGGCTGCTGCCGCTGTTTCCAGTAGCAAATTTCTTAAGGTTGTGTTTGCTGTGCTGTCTATATTTTATGCCGCCTTTTCTCCTATTGTCGTCTCAAGATCTTATATAGGCTAACTCAAGCGCAAGGCTTTGAGTATGGACATACTGTGTCCCCACGGTCTGATGCTGCCACGACGTTATTTGGTCCTTTCATGTCATGCGAGGTTCGCTTACGCGCCAGCGGTTCCTGCATGCTGTTATTTTGTCACATATAGCCATATAGGCGCGGTTATACATATAGATAAAAAAATTGTTTTGTTGTATATACGTTATATGAGATCCCGGCGATCAGGTTTAACACTCCCGTTTTCCGGTCCTTCCATAGGCATTCAATAAGAAAGTCGTTAAAAAAATGGCTACTCAGCTCGCGATTTTGACTCTACCCCCCTCTCTCTCCAGGTAGTAGTAGTTTCTCTTTTTTTTTTGGCTATAACTTGTTTTCGTGTCTGGCAATTTAGAGCTTTGAAAGCAACAATAGCCAAATGTATCGCAAACTTGATCTACTTAGGCCATGTCTTTGCCCGAAATTGCCAGAATAGTGCCAGAGTATGTACTCACTGCCTGGTTTTTTGGTTGCATTTTGGCTGTATTATGCCTTATTTCCCAAGGAAATATCAAAGTTAGGCTTTATTTTTGTTTTCGACTGGCAACTTTGAGCCTAATTTGCCAAACGAGTGACAGAATGCAGCTTCGCTGCAAGCCGGCTGGTTGGCACACGGAAGTTTTGGCTGTGCTACTTTGGCAATTATTTGAAAAATCAAAGAGCCGGCGAAAATCACTTTGCCACTAACATCCTGGAGAAAATCTTATTAGGCCCAAGTTAGGCCTTTAGAATTGCCAAACTTAGGCCAAGTTACGCGTTTTTCTGGCGTGCTGTTTGGGTTGGGATCTTCTAGTTCTCCGATTCTCTGAAGTTCTTCGGGCTGAAGGCCCGTGAAATATCCATGAAAGATCGGTACTACATCCGTGTGAGACGAGCACGTTAAAGGCGTTCAGAGCCAGACCTGGGAAGTAATTCGTTACAAGTAAAGGATCATTTGTAATTCGTTACGTCTTAAAGTAGTTTTGTAATCGCCACGTTACTTTTTTTCGGAAGTAATTGTTATATAGTTTTGGTACGAAATATTGCTGACGGATTACTTTAGTTACTCGTCACTTTTTAAACAAACATGAGCATAATATAGTATCTGAAGCAATACGAGCATAACATTCAGCAGCATAAAGAGAGCAAGTTCAACAAAATAGAAAATATCAGGAAGGGGAGAATAGCCAAAAAGAAAACACGATTTTTTGTATGACCGCGGTCACTAGAACCACTAGGAAAACGGGCAAGGCATGTACAAATACACGAAAGACAAAGATTAAGTAAGACAACACCGAGTACACTTCGTCGCCTTCCATCCAGTTCTCTTCTTATCCCGGGCAGGAGAAAGCTCTTCGTGTTTATTTGTTTTTTGTCTTTTACACCGTTTCACCCTTTCCAACTTCTTCGACGTCTCTCGCATGCTGCACAGGCCTCAAACTCGGGTTCGTACCCACGTGATTCGCGGGTTCACAACTCGCGCAACAGGGGATGCAGCCTCGCGCGAGAGAGTCAAATTCTCTTTTACTTTGATGCTCCAGCATGCTCCAGCATGCTCTTGAGCTGTACTCCAGCATGCTCTTGAGGCAAGGCGAAAAAGCGCCCGGCGCGAGCTTAAGAGCATCGTCCTCGAGGGTGCGGGTGATACTTCTTTTGGTTTACTTTTCTGGGCACGGTGGTCGAGTCACTCCTCACTTTACAGTCAACTGTCAATATAAAGAGGGGGGGGGGGGGGGGGGGGGAGGCGTTAGGCCATCGAATGTGTGCTGACAAAGAAAGAGGGAGAACGCGTAAAAGTGGTGTGACCCTCTATTGTTTTATGAGACTGATGGCCACCGCTTCTCTCGCTCTCTATTCCCTCCCCTCCCCCGGCCTCCATGAATATTTGTATGAGCAAGAACCAATGAACAATTGATAACCCGTAATCGCCAGTCTTTCTCTGACTGGTCGAGTTTTCGGTCATAGAGTGTCCGTCGTCTCCACGGCCTTCTCTTAATGAGATGTTCAAAATTTAAGGCATTAAGGAGAACGGAAACCTAGAGTTTCAGTGCATACTTTGCTTGCCAAAAGACATACATTATCTTCAGCGAGAACAACTAACTCTAATCTACGGAAACACATCAAGGCAAGCTGGGACACCTGCATTCTGCATCGGCTATAAATTGTAGCGCTAGAACCAAGTGTTTTTCTTTCTGGAAAAGGTTCGTCGAGTGCACCTACACTCTTTCCCTTAAATACAATATATTATTTTTAGAAGAACTACCATAATATGGGCATATGAGAAATAAAATGTAGTATTGCAGAACATTTTTGAAAAATAACGAAATTTCTTTCTATAGTTTTCTGCATTAGTGCACGGAAAAAGTAACGGGAAGTAATTTGTAACATAAAGAGTAAAGTAATCCGTTCCTTTTCGGCGAAAGTAATTTGTAACGGTAATTCATTAGATTTTAGGCTCGGTAATTTGTAATCGTAATCCATTACATTTTCAAGCAACGAGCACAAGTCTGTTCAGAGCGAACTCCTTTAAAGGATGGGCGAGCCAGCGCAGGCCGTTAGGCTCGAGATCGCGAAGTGATTGGCCGATCTTTAAAGGAGTTCTTCCTGAAGTCCCTTTACGGTGCCCGTCTGACAATAAGTTTGCTTTGTCGTGCGTTGTTCGAACTAGCAGGATGATGGAGTGCTTTTTTCGAATTTTTCCTGAGTCGCGTAGCAGAAAAAATGGTGACAGCTGGTAATTAGATTATATATAATAATATGGTAGAACTGACAAACTTGAAAGCAAGCTTATTTAGTTGGCTTACTGTTACAATAGAAAACGATACGCTTGTCCTGGAAGTCATAATGCTCAAAGTCACATCGCGCAGACCTGCAGTGTGAAGAGGACGGAGACAAATTTTATCAAGGACTCCACATTGGTTAGTGAAATGAGGATATTGATCGCGGAAATTAAAGACTCGACCAGTAAGTTTTGCAGTCGTCTTATTTTGCTAGTTGATTGTCAACAACCCTTATATCTGAACTAATGGTACGTTTGTGTTCTTATTGAGTTATTAGTATTAAATAAAGCTATTAAATAAGCCACACATAGGCACACGCACGAACAAAGACAGACGCGGAAACACACAAACGCACGCCCATACACACGCACGCATGCACGCGCGCATGCAAGTACGCACAAACACGCACAATCACGCAGACACTCTCACATAGAATCAACAAAGAGACAACACGTATCAAATAAATCTCATTACCTCTGCCTTAATATTTTGTCGGAACAGAAAGAAAGTAAACCTAAGCGTGTTTATTTTGAACTCGTATTTCGAGATTTGTTGTCTTAGAAATTTCTGACAAAAAAATATAAAATGCTGAAACAATGAAGAAAGGAATACATACGGGCGCGCGAAAGAAAATTTCATCCGTGGAACTATTACCGCCTTTAATAGATTCCCAACCTGGCGCCCAACTCATTACCAAAGAGTATTTAATGTTTCGTAAACAACTAGGTTCACTCACGGCCTGATAAAGATGTGTGTATTTTCTAGAACCATTGTCGGCATACTTCTCGGTTTTCTTATGCATTTTTTCTTAAATATTTTAATGTTCTTTACATTTTTAATTACCCCCCCGTGGTAAAGCGCTCGCCAAGCTACGATGTTCGTTCAAAGCTGTGACATCCAAGAAATTATACAAATTACTGCGTGTACCCAATGACCTCCGAACCTTTTCTGAAAGTTTGTCGGAATGGAACTCACATATAATATGTGATCTTATATTACAACGTCAGGACAATGATGACGGAACAAAATGTTCTAGAAGCTCTTATATCTTAGTCCTGAAAAAAATGCACGAATAAAAGGAAATTTGCTATAATTTGGGATCCGGCAAAAAAGGAAGCGAAACCTATTTGCGAGAGTCACTTTTTCTGGCTTACTTGCCTGCGAGGTGCTCTTGCGTGTTACCTTTAATAGGTTGCACAAAACGAGAAATCCGTGCGTTGCAATATTGGTTTGCCGTCGTGAAATGCGAGTACATAAACACAAATCACAAAAAAAAAAAAGATTACCGAATGTACGTCTCTGCGAGATTGGCCAAATATTTTTCGAGATAAGCAGCATACATAAAGAAAAACAGGAGTATCTCTCTCTATATATATACAAAAGAAATAGAAGAGAACTCGTTTCATATTACCCTTTCGCTTTCGTCCCGAGCGCGCTTCGGTAACGTCGAAGCTCGCAATGTTTCAGGAAACAATTTGTTTCCCTGCTTTCGTCGGATATTACGTTTTGGGAAATGTATCGTCACCCTGTAAGTTGGAAGTAATGTGAGTTTTACTTAGATGTCAGTGTAGTTCTGATAAAAATAGTTTTGTTTGTAGCAGTTCCTTTTTGAAGCATTACTTGGTGGCGTCCTGGCGCTCTTTATTCATGGGACGTGCATTACATTCGCCTCGTGATGGGGCCCGTTCAGACAACACAGTGTGTTTCATCTATCCAAAACCTAAGTTGTACCAATATTATCAACTATATAAAACTCACATCAATCACTGCCCTGGTTGAGGGGCGCATAGAATGTAACACCTAATGTCGCGTCAGTGGTTTAGATACTTAATTGATTTCGCAATGTTCTAAAAACAACTAAAGTAATAATAACAGAAATCATTATTTTTGGGCACGTTTGTTTCGTAAGTTTCACGGGTTTCACCTTAAAACTCGTCATTTCATGTAGGAGGACGTGAACTCAATGTGATGTTGATTTGGCTATTAAATAAAACTGAGCTATGGTGTAGATATCCTTTTAATTGAAGAAGGCTCAGAATTCTTTAACTGATTCACAAATTCTTCCAGTATTATAGAATGCAAGGAGAGGATACCGCCCCTTCACATGCATCTGCCTTGCTTCCTTTGGTTGTACTATTATTTTTTTTTTTTTTGGTTTGGATTGAGGAGGGTTATGTTCAGGGATTTCGGTCTCTCTCTTCATAGATGAACAGCATTTGCGCTCGTAAGATGATTGTTTTGTTGAGAAGCGAATAAAAAAGCCGTATTTATTCAATGACCGTTCCTTATATACATTCCAGCGTGAACGAAACAAAGGAAACAAATACAGCCTCGAGCGTCTTATCTTGATGATAACCGAGTCGCGATGGTACGGCCGTAGGATGACACTACATTTTTTTTTTTCACAAAAGAATCTTTCACGTGGAAGTCATCTTGCTTATACAAAGGCTCATTCATTAACTCCAACACCCGTATTCACCAGGCGCGGCTAACTAGCGGCGTTTTAAGGTTAGTAGCACGACTAAGTAGTTGCGAGCTAAACGAGAAATCCGCGACTAACGAGCGATTATGTTCTGCGGTATTCACGAGCGCGAAGCGAGCGGGTGACTATCTAGTCAGAACTAAGAAGCGGAAGTGACACAAAAAGATAGGTCACGGGCACGCGAACTTCAACGCCGCTGCGTAAATGGGTATTTTATCCTATAAAAACTAATATTTAAATGTTCATCAGGAAAAAAAAGTTACAATGAGAGACATATTGTCTTAGACAGAGTTTTACAACGAAAAATTTCAAAACAACGCCAGGGAGAAACACGGAAGCCGCATTGCCAGCGACATAAACGAATATGGAAGCGCCCGTAAATGCGTTTCTTCGCGCCGTCCACCGCCCTGCCGAGATCGCTTTAGCAATGTCTCTGGCCGTTGAACATGGCTATTTAGTCAATATTTGCTCCTCCGATTCTTTCTAGATATGTCCCCCAGCGTTCCGAGACAGTAAGTGCTTTGTTATAGCGCTGGCGGTCAGCGGTGATACGAGTCGGCCATGGCGCTAAGCCGCTAGTCGCCCGCTAAACACCGGCCAAACTAGCCCTACCCCATGTCTAAGGTTTGTTAGTCGACTCCTTAGTCGCACGGGGCGACTAGGCCCTAAACACGACCGGTGAATACCAAGCGCTCACTTAGCGGCGACTATCGCTTGCCATGTGATCATTTTAGTCGATGACGTCGCTAGTCAGTGGTTAAACAGGCACTACTCGCGCCTGGTGAAAACGGGTGCAAGTCTTTTTGCAGTTATAATTACGCGACGCCCGAAGCGAGATCGCCGCATCTCGCTTCGGCGAGACGACGTCGTAGTGGTTGGAATAGGACTGTTTTGTCCCGATCTCCTGGCTGGCGAACTCCCCTGCGCTCCTTTTCTGATCGGTAGAAGTCTTGATCTTCCGATGAAGCCGAAGGGAGACCTCGGGCTTGGTCACCAGAAGGCGATGTGCCGGGGCTCGCTTGCTTGAAGACGTTCGGCTTTGCTGTTGGACCAGGTACCGCAACAAGCTGCCGTCTGTTTCGGCATAGAATGTTGTTGTCCTTCTCGACCCAGTAGGATCTTTGGTGTCAGCAGTGTGGTGTCGGCGGGCCCCGAAAGATTAGACGAGCAGAGCACCGAGCTCGCGGGATGCAATGAAGCCAGCGGCTCCATGGCCAGCCTCAAGCCGTCGAAGCCCTTCGACTTTAACAATCCGGGCGACTGGCCGGCGTGGATCCAAGAATTTGAAGACTTCAGCTTCGCTACCGACCTTAACAAAATGGACGCCGAAACCCTAGTAAGGACGATTCTTTACGCTATGGGAAGAAAGGTCAGAGAAATTTCGAGGTTGCTCAACGTAGGTGACAAGGAGATCACGAACTATTCTCTCGAAAATCGAAGCTTCAGGGATATTTTGTACACACAAAGCACGTGGTTTACGAAAACGCCCATTTTAACAGCCAAATCAAGCTCCGAGAGAAACCGTGGACCAATTAACGGCCAAATTGCATAAGCTAGCTGGAAGGTGCGAGTTTGGCGTGATGAAGGAAAGACTTGTTCGTGATCGCTTCGTTGTAGAGCTCCTAGATCAACACTTGCCCGAGTCGTTTCAAGTGAATCCACGTTTAACACTAGCTACAGCCCTGGCAAAGGTAAAAACTAGCGAGACCGTGAAGAAACAACAAGCGGATCTGAAAAGTCTAGAACACGTCGAAGATAACGTCGATGCCGTCAGGCACAAAAAAGCACAGAAAAAGGATTTTGTAAAAGCGAATGAGAAGCCAAGTTCATGTCTGAGGCTTTGTGGGTATTGCGGCTATTCTTCACACCGAAGAATCAGCTCTCCGGCACTTCGCGAAAGATGCACGTTTTGCTGCATCTCGGTCATTTTTTAGGCACATTTTTAAAATGTGTGCCTAAAAAAAAGAAAGAAATCCCACGAAGTTAGGCGGAATCGCTGTGGAAGCCGGGATCGAAGATAAGTTTCACGGGACTGTCGACCGAAATACCGTGAAGTAGCCCGCCCGCTTTGTAGATCTTCAGACAAATGGGCACCGATTTAAAGCAAATGTAGACACGGGTGCAGAAGTAGCCGTCGTGAGCGAAACTTTTCCTTACCGACCCAAGCAGCTTAACAAAGCAGAAAATCTTCGCGGCCCCGACAACGAGTCCCTGACGACTTTTGGAAAGTTCCACACTCTTAGAAAATAAAAACCAAAAAAAAACCAGTGTATATTATCCTCCCTAAAGGCAGGAACGCTCTTGTAACCTATGTTCCTTTAGAGAGGGAGAAACTTTGGTCTTGAAAGCAGGGTAGCAAAGTTCCTCCGTCACCTGCATCTCATTATGGTGGTCCCAAATCGAGCAAATCGAGCTCAATGAGGCTTAACGACACGCTACGTCTCTTTTACGGGGCGAGAGGAGCAGCGAATAAAAGCGTACCACGGGCCTTCCGCGAACTTCATTTATTTCCGAAGACGGCTTCCTCCGCAGGTAAAATAAGTTGCGTTTCGAAAGCAGTCACTCAGTCTTCTCGTCGTCAGCACTGCGATGTTAAACGGAGAAAACCGATACTCAGTCACTTCGCGCACTTTAATGGCGAATTCGCGTGGTCAATCTCCGGCAACTTTTTTTGCCGGACGCCCGGCAACAGCGTTCGCGTGGTCGGGATCCGGCGGGCGCGCATCGTTCGGGTGGCGGTTCATCGGCAAGCGCCGGCAACTTTCCGGCGCTTTTTTCGCCCGAGCTCCAAACGACCGGGCCAGCGGGCGACCAGTCGATATCCGGTGGCGTCGGTGTCGTCACATCCAAATTTGTCGAGGAGAAAACGAAACTGATCTCAAGTCACTCGGAATGCAATGCTTAAGCCAACGCGAATCGTTGAGCGAGCCATCGCGCCACCGCGTCCATGACCGCGTGACCGCGTCACACCGAGGGCAAGATGGAGGACATGGAAGTAGATGACCGCTTGCCATTTCCCCCTTTTTCCATCGTAGACGCGCACGCCATCGCCAGTTTGTTGTTTATATACCCTGAGTCGGATCGGAGCGGCAGGGACGACATAGAGGAGGATATTCTTCTGTTTCAAACAGCTTTTTGTTTGATGTTTTCGGTTCCCGAGCCGAGGCCAAAAATCGAGGGCTACATCGAGACCGTCGTCTCCAGGTACAGCGACGAGGAGGTATGTTATAAAGTAGTGCGAGTTCTAGGGGCACGTTGCTAACAAATATCTTTTCACCGTAGTTCCGACGGAACTTCAGGCTTCACAGGAGTACCTGCGAGAAATTGATTGCCGACTTCGCGGCATCAACTGCATACCCTGACAGGTCAACTCACGGAGGAACACCGCAGAAGACGCCTGAGCATCACATTCTCGTCTTCCTATGGTAAGTCCTAATACTGTGCATCTTTTCCGATCAAGCTAATCCCCAAACCAGGAATGCAGCAGGGGGTGCCACTCTTACGGAAATTGATTAATTAGCAATGCCACTTGTAGAGAAGTTATATGCTGTGTGCGAAAGCGACCTCGCTGCCGTCTTCTCGGAGCATTTCAAGCCCTCATGAGGGTTTGACGCATGTCGCAATGCGGAGGGCAAGTTCGTCTGCTTCTTGCGCAGGGGGTAGCCGTGACGTCAGAACGCCGAGCCCTGACTGGCTGATCGCGACCCCCTATCTGAGCGTCGTCTGCTCCTTTGCAACGTCGTCTGCTCGCAACGTCGTCTGCGTGTCTTACCTTTCTGGGCCGACTTTCGGAAGTGCAGAGGCCAGATTCACAAAACGACCTTATGCCAAAAATGTGCGTAAGACAAAACATAAGAACAAATTCGTATTCACGAAACGAAATTTTCGTAAGTTTTGTGCAGGTTACGAAGAAATCCCACGACAGCTCCGAAGCTGTCTTAAAGACCGGCGTCCAGTTCGCGCTTTCCACTTTTCCCACCCTTCCTTCTCTCCCTCCTTCTACCCTGTCCACCGTTGCCTGTTCCCTCCTCCCCCATGGTGAGGAGGATCTTCTGCCTTGCAGAATCTCGCGTCTGGTCGTCGGCCTTTAAAGGGCAACTCCGCTCCATTTTTGATATTTAGAAAACTATGTAGCCCTCTTCAGTATCATATAGGAAGACCCCATGTCAAATATTACGATCTAATTCCGTCTATATATTTAATAAACTGGCCAGCGAACCTTCAAGCGAGCCAAGTCGCCGAAATCTGCCAACTCTAGCGTGCGGCGCGAGGCGCAATCATCAGCGCAGTCAACGCCACGGAGTTGGAGCGGCCAACGTTGAACCACTACGTCAGAGGCATGCATACTTCATTCTCACGTTTTGCTTGTTTTTACTTTTCAGAGCGAAATTTAACGATGATGTCATGAGTTTCTCCTCCCGGTGTTGGCTGACCGGGCGTTCACGTGATCACCGCTGCCCTGCGCGCTTATCGGTCTGTTTCTCCGCTCCCCTTCTCCTCTTTCGTCTTCTCCCCTTCCCCCTCTCCCCCGGGCCATCACCGTCCACGCCATGCAAAGCGACCTGCCCGCGTCCAAAAAAAAAAAAAAAAAAAAGGACCTGCCCGCGTCGCGTGTCCTGTTTCTCGCTCCCTCCCGAACGTCACAAGACCACGTGGTTCGACGTGAGGTGCCCATGACTGTGACGACCCAAGACCAATGTTGCCTGACGCAACCGAAGTTTCGGTTTCGGTATCTGCTGATGTTTAAATTAGGATTACACAAATATTATTCCACATTTCGCGAATCCGAAGACGTAGAGTTGTTGAGTATTACTTTGTGAATGTGAATCACATGGAAGCCTAAATTTTTCGGAATTGAGCGGAGTTGCCCTTTAAGCGCGAAACACATGTACGACGAAACCGTCCGATCCGACGTCCGACCGCGCAATACGACGGTCGAAGGCGAGGGTTTTCAACGCTCTCCGATGCTACGAAAACCCTCTCCCGCCAAGGTCATTCCGGCAGTCCGCACGTCGGATCGGACGGTTTCGTCGTACATGTGTTTCGCGCTTTATGCACTTCTTACGATCAAATCAGCATGGCCTACAGCGTCGCGGTCGCGACGACCCATGGACGTTAATTTTTCTACGTGCGCTTCACACGCGTCCTGACTTCAAGCAGCAAGAAAAAAAGGAAAGTCGCAGGAAAGGTAAGACAGACGCAGACAACGTTGCGAGTAGGCGACGTTGCAAAGGAGCAGACAACGCTGAGATAGGGGGTCGCGATCAGCCAATCAGGGCTCGGCGTTCTGACGTCACCACTACTTCCTTTCTCATGCGCAGAAGACGAAAATGAGCCCACTTGCGAGGCGTATAACATAACAGGCGGGATATGATGCGTGCCAGAACTGTCAGATGACAGTTCTGGCACGACCATCAGTCGCTATCTCTATACATTGCCAGCTCAGCTAAATATCATGCTATACAAAGTTGCTACAGGCTACACGAAGTCGGAATTAACCCCTTCCAAGTAGCGATAGGACTAAAAAGCGTAGAATTCCCTGATATGCTGGCGAAACCTCCCAAAGTACCAATGGCTACCCGTGGGCATACCCTTCTCCGGCTAGCCGTACCGCCAGCGAGAGAACATTCCGACAGTATAAGAAGTGGAAAGTACTTCCCGTGTGAATATATCTTATCACTGTCACTGGTGAACGTCATCCCGTGGTAGTCCTTAAGACTGTTGAACGTATAAACACTTCGTAGAAGCACGTTTCTGCGACGACACAGACGAATGGGGAGAAACAAACATGATGGACTTTTTGCGTGTTGTGGTGGGCCTGGCAGGCCTCTGATTGGCCCGCCGCAACACACCGCAAGCGTTTCCACACTTAAAAGTTTAACCGAATCCAACTTCCTTACGGTGTGTCACGATACGGCCGGAGGAGTCCCGTTGCGAGGTGACAGCTTTCAACTAACTGCAAGTGTGCCGTTCTGCTCTTGAACGCAGTCAAACGATAGCGTGCGAACCATAGGGCCGGCTTGCTCGAAGCAGCGTATCGGCCTAGGTTGGGAGAAAGAAAGCACTGCCAAGGCTTGACACGCGTCTCAAGTTCAGACTCAAACGATAACCTTGGCAGAGTTTTCTCTCACTGAGACGCTGTTCGAGCAAGCCGACCCAGGCTTCATCCGCAATGTCTCGTATCTCATAAAGGGCCAAAAGTCACCGTTCTACAGCGATGACGTCCCCACTGTTGCGAGCCTTATGCCGGGATACTGCAATTAGCGAATTGGGGACGTAGCTTTTGCTGTTTGCCAAGTTATACTGAAGCAAAGTTTAGTTCCCTGAATTAGATTATTTTTGCATGTTGTTGAATCGGTGTACTTAACAAAAACACTCACTGTTGTACAGTATGAAGAATATTGATCTGTATTCTGTGCGTTTCCTTGTCAGGTATGCTGGCAACAAAACGTCCATCCGAGATGTAGCTGGACGCTTTGGAGTGAGTGAGAGCACGTGCCACGCTATGATAACACGAGTGATGACGCATCTATGCCAGATCGCCTACAGGGTTATCAGATTTCCATCTGACCTCGACAAGCTCTCCAGCGATTTTGAGCAGGTATGGTTCCTTCGTCTTCACGGATCAAAGATATTTGCTCAGATGACCTCGATTGGGGCCTTCCCCCAGGTTGTCCTGGTTAGGCAGGGCAAAAGTGACACTTTGTTGTCCATGGTACTGCAGGTGGACGAAAGATGTACAGGCAGGGCCAGAATTTTACAGAGCATGGCACTGGCGTTTGAACCGCATCAGCACGCTACCTATCAGTGCTGGCTCAAATGCATGGGCATCGCCTGCACATGCGGGTGTGCCGTCCAAGGGGGCCTCCTTTTTTGTGTTACCGTATGCTCAAGCGAAGTTCCTGTTCCCGTACATTTTTTAATGTGAAATATTCTTAGCCTAGTTCCTCAGGCATCGTGAGGCCTAAAAAACGAATGCAACCGAGAGTCTAACTGCTGATTGGTCAATGAGTAGAGGAGTATAGCCATATCCACCCACCTGCGCAGTTACTGTCGATGCTGATTGGCCCCGTGCACTGGACAAGCCCACGTGCGAGTCACGAACGCACAAAACATAGGGCTCGTGCTGTAGCTCTTGGGGGGGATTGGTGGCCGAGTGGGCTAACGCACACCAGCTCGGAGCACATGGAGCGAAAGCTCGAGCTGCAGAACCCCCGACCCTGGGTTCAATCTCCACCACTGCCCATTTCGATCTGGATGAGCATCGTACCGGCGTGTGGTCATGGACCACCACTGCGTGATGCACGTTTAAGGCCCCAGGCTAACGGTGTTACTGCACTGGCTAGATTCCTTATCTACAGCTGGGAGACTCGTCGCCTGTTGAGGCAGACCAAGTTCTAGGCTGTATAAGCATACACACTACCCAGTTTTTTGCTGTAGCTTTGACTTTGCTCAGACCTCAAGTGAAACGAAGTATTATTTGGCGCCGAACGCAGCTGCATCAGTTGGAGTAATGTACCCAGATGTTTCACGTCAAACACTGATGAAGAACGCCGCCAACGCAGGCATCTGGCCGCTAAAGTCAGATGCGCGGCCCAATGACTCGCAGTACCAGCCGACGACCAAAAGCAGCGATGGCTTGAGCCACTGCACGGAGGTTGACGCATTTCAATGAAGAGACAAACCAAATGCATTAGCTGTGTCTTTAACAAAGAGCAAAGCCTCAAGGTTGAAAAAAAAATGTATTGCAAATTGTCCCACAATTGTGTTGCTATGTGAAACGTTCCGGTTTAGCACTAGTGGCACTAATGATGCTTAACAATAAGGAAACAGTTAGCGTTAGGCCTAAACTTAAGCACTGCATCACAATAGTACTACTAGCGCTAAACCAGGACGTTTCATGTAGCAACACAATTGCGGGGCAATTTGCAATAATTTTTTTTAATGTCGAAACAACCCAAAGAGGAAGCTCCGAATACAGCAGCAGACCCTCAATTGACCACCACTGTTTGCAGTGAGCTAATAACAAGCGACTGCCATTTTCTTTGAAATTGTGGTTATATGTTATGTTTCCTCTTTCAGGTCTCTGGCATGCCTGGAGTCATCGGATGTATCGACGGGTCATACATTCCCATCTGGTGCCCTGCAGACAAGATAAGGAGCACATACATCAACAGGCATGATATACTGTCCATCACGGTCCAAGGCATCTGTGACCACAAGAGACGCTTATTAGACGTGTCGGTAGGGTGCCCGAGCAAGATTCATGACGGGAGAGTTTTTAAGCTTTCGACTGTTTCCAAGCGCATCCCAACTCTTTGTGAAGGAGCAAAGTACCATCTCCTTGGGGACGCTGCATATCCATGCAGGGAGTACCTTGTTCCACCATACAAGGACTATGGGAACCTCAGTCCCAAGCAGCATGCCTTCAACACGAAACTGAGCTCGACACGAGTGCTCATTGAGAACGCCTTTGGCATTCTTAAGAACAGGTTTCGGCAGCTGAAGGTCCTGGAGTTCATTTCTGTGGAAAGAATGTGCCAGTTTACCATGTCGTGCTGCGTTATCCACAATCTGTGTATTGACGGAGATGACCTCATGGACCCAGGGGCTCCCGAGCCAACCAAGCGCACAACTCCCTACGAAGACGAGGACGAGGTGGAGGCTGCGCTACGAGTCTTGGGGGAGAAGAAGCGCAGCGCACTCGTGAGGATGGTTTGCTGAAAAGGTAAACCGTCCTCACTTTATGCCTTGATCTCCCTCTTCCAGCAACTGAGTTAATGTGAGAAAAGCAGAAACTTTGGGACTTTTATTTTGTCTAGATTGGGCTATGTTCATGCTATGGGTGCAAAGTGCTGATCTTTCCTAACATATGCAAATGTAAGCACAACCAAACTACAGACATTTGCACCGAGACTTGCATATGTTGTGAAAGATTGGCACATTGCATCCGTAGTGCAAACATAGCCTTGCACTACACTACTCGTCAAGTGGTACTTCGGCTTCTCCTAATAGCCTTCGCAGCAGATTTGCGGTGGTCTTGTTGAGTTGCACAAGTTCCTTGTGTCTTCTCTCTCGCTGTTCTTCTTGTCGTTGTTCCCTGGCATCCCTGTTAGCGTTCATTTCATCCATTTTCTTAAAGAACTGAGCCAGCTCAGCCATCCTGGCACGGCTTGGCTGCAGGGATCGGGGTCGCTGCTCCCGCTCTGCACTCCTCCCATTGCTGATCGTTGCAGCCACACTCCCGCTGGTGCTTGTTGCAGCCGCACTCCCGTTGGTGCTCGTTGCAGCCGCACTCCTGCTGGCACTCTGCGAGGCTGCTCTCCTTAGGTTCGATTGAGATGTTCCTCCATCATCTGGAGTGATTTCTGGCTGCAGGTTTTCCCGTGCTTCCTCGGCACGAAGCTTTCTCCAGACCTCCTCAACATTCCATATAATCTGTGGCTGCACACTGTCGTCCACCGACCTTATTTGCTCAAGCTCCTGTTCAAAGGGCACAGGCCTCCTTGTGGCCCCTGATGTCCTGTTATTATCAATGGCTTTTTTTTTCCGTTTCATAACGGTTCTGACACGCGCCTCACACTGTTCGGCGGTTTTGATTGTGCTCATGATGGTTTGGAGCTCATGTGCAATGGCAGAATACATCTTTTTTTGGTTAGCAAACCTCTTGAAGGGGCCTATTTCATTTTTAAATCTTACATACATGTCCATCAGGAGCCTCGTTTGCCCATCAGTCCACTTGCAACCTGGAATAATTGTGTAAGGTTAGTACAAATGTAGCAGAAATTTATGTTTTGCACCTTTTTATGAATTATATGTTTAGCTGGGTCTTTAGGCAATTCCTCCCATGTATCTTGTGTACAAAGTTGAACAATAAAAAATGGTGTCTAATACACAAGGAACTAGAAGTGTGCTGCTACAGCAAATACAGTCGCTACCAAACGAGTCTACAGCCACAGCGATGAAATCGTCACGTGTGGTGCCTCGAATACGTCAGGAGAGAGTGACCGGGCTGTCCTTACCGTTCAATTTCCGGGATGTACACTGCGCGACCTGTTAGCTCACACACGACGTTGGTGCTTTTTTTCCCATTTTTACTTCGAAGTGGTATTAGTGGGCACCAAATTTACCGCTTACGTTGCTGCCACAAATGAGCCTTCTCACGACACCAGTAGTTTTTATGACACCCTTACGAATCCGACAGAAAAACAGCAAAAACCGGTGATTGCTTGTTCACACTAACAGTGTTGCCCTCTGTACAAGACACCTTTTTGCGGATGCTTCTGTGTGCAAAGGCTGGCGCGTAATGTAGTGAGATGTCCACATTAGAATGAACAATGTATTCCCACTAATATGCGCATATAGTTTATTGACCATTTCTGGATCTTGCTTGTGCACGCGTTTTCCACACCCACAGGTGCATGGAAAACGGGAGTCCTTTCGACGAAGATGTTTCCCGTCTTCGTCACCCTCATTGAGGGAAACTGACGAAAGGATATCCTGTGTTGTAAAGATTCTCTATGTGTTTGCACAACTGCGGCAACACATATCGTCCTTTGACGGTCCCACTAAGATTTGCTTGTTGTGCCAATTTCTTTTTGTGCCAAATGTAAACTGAACCGAACAATTGGTCCTTGATGAGGGAAAACCAGATGTCCATCAAGGAAACTTCAGCAGCCCAGACTAATGCAAAACAAAACAATATGGCGGTGCTGTTTGCTCCACTATTCAGATGAAGTGACTACAGGACTCCAGAAAAGCACATGGCAACAGCAAACATATTTTGTTTCAACTTATGTCCAGACGCAGCCAATGCTACGAGCGCTAGCATGTGGCCTTGAACAGTGCTAGCACTGCATGATTGTGCGTTCTTGGCAGGGACGCTGAAAGTCTGGAGCTCGCTCTTTTAGCATCATCTGCGTGTGGACATAGACAAAGCAGAGTGGCAGCGAACGGCTTTATAAAGAGGTCTGGTAGCAGAAGCATCGCAATGAGGGACACTGTAACAACTGTTATAAGCTGAAACGAAGTATAACCATGGCAGCGACCTCCAGATACAGTGCTTTGGATTCAGATTCACAGGCCGGAAGTTCCGATGTCAATGTTGCCAAAAGAAACTGCGATACGGCTAATTTTGACGAGCGCCGTTCATAATTTTTGTTTGGACGCACCTTGGTGCAATTTCATTCTTATTTATACTTTTGTATCTGTTTGGCGCACGAAACATCCTTAGGCGCAATCGACACTGCAGTTCCATTCCTGTTATTGGCTAATGCTACAATCTCATTCACTGCGTAGTGACAAGATGCTCAGGGCTTGCCATGCTCTACAATTCTCCAGCTATCATTTGCTATAGAGGTAAAGTAGTACACTTTACGGGTACTCACAACAAATTTATGAGCAATTGTAGGTACCTTTGTTCTGAGGCTCACCAGCAGGAATGCCCATTGGTTCACTACAGATTTCTGAAAAAAAAAAACAATCACTTTTAAATTTGGTCGCAAGCGCCTTTTGTATTGATTAGAATTAGTGGTTTGGGAGCCCTCTATAGAACATACTCATGCCCTCCGAGAGCTTGACGACTTGCACAAGTACACGCCTGACACAAAGTTAACGCTTCCAGAACTTCGCGAACCGCAAATTTACCAACTCGACAGGTATCTACTCCAAAACGACAGGACCAGATCCTTGCTTACCAGAATTATCGCTGACTTGTGATGAGGTGCCCTGCATAGCTTGCGACTCAGCTAGGACTGCAAAGAAAATGAACATTATTTTCCAGTATTGTGTGAATAGTGCTTTTTCGAACTGAATCAAATAGCAGATACACCGAATCGAATATGAATTGAATAATTTTCAAATAGATAGTACACTGTTTATAAAGTATAATGCTCATTATGAGTCATTGGAAACCGTTGTAATAATGCAGGGCTAGCTAGGTGAAAATGACTAGAATTGAGAGCTGCAAAAAAAAAAAAGAGAAAAAGTAAAATGTGTAAGTTTGACAACTACAGCAGCATCTTGGTGTCGCAAAATGAGGAAGCAGCACAACAATCACGTGAACAAAGCCACTTTTAAGACACGTGTGAAACAGGGAAAACCAACGTCAGGGTGCTGAATGTGAGCTCAAGTTATATCACAGAAAACTACGTAGACAGCTTTGTAACAAAACAAAATTCTACTTTGAATCAGATTCCTTCCCAGAAGCCACATGGGGGCAGAAGCAGTTTAAGATTGATTCAAAGCGTGCGAGAAATATAATAATATTCATTAGCAAACGTCCTCAGGGCGGCTCGCAAGGCTATGCAGGTAGGTTGGATTCCACACGCATGAGCGTCTGCTAGCAAGCCAGTTTCGTGAGAATGTGTGCAGTTGACCCTAGATGTAGCAGCAGACGGGTAAAACAACGTCGCGGGACTGGAGACAAACTGGTATTGCTGGTGAGTGGGGAGCCTACATGGACATTTTTGATAGAAAGGCGTAGTGACATTTTATGACATGTATGACAGGCAGGTAAGCGCCTATGGAGAGAAATTCGCGGCGCTGAACCGTTGCAAACCTGGTTCCGACTATTCGGAAATTATTCGCGAAATATTTCAAACTTCGAGAAACAACTGTTCGCCATTCGAAAATCACGAATTGCGTCTTCCGCCATTTCACACATTACATTTTACACTGGGTTTCAGGTAGTGCTCAGGCTTTTCACGCACCTTTTGAGCGTGAATGCGATTCTTAAAATTACCTTGTTTCTCCTGTGATTTGAAGGCCTAGCAGAGACTGAAATCAAAAATAAATACTCACCTCTAGCTTGGTGGTTCGTGAGGTTCTTGAGGACCTCATAGACCTCAGCCGTCACAGTTATTGCTTCGCTTCCCGCAGTAGCCATGGCCATGCTTCGATATGAAGAAAGTCACAGTGCTGAAAATTGTGTTCTTTGCACGTAGCGTGGGTATGATAGCACTTCGTTGGACCAGCACAGCCAAGGAGCCCAAGAAGCACAGCACAACTGGCACAACCTGGCCAACCTGGCACAGCGAGGTTGTGCCTCAACGAATGGACACTCCCATTCTATTAGCTCAGTGAAACTTGCGAGAGTTTAGGAGGTAACTTGCGCCGCCTAGGCAAGACAAGAGAAAATGGAAGGGAGCGCCACTTGCGGGTAGCAGCGGCAGTAAACCGCCACCTTCTGGCGCTCTGCGTTCGGGTGGTGAGGGTCACGTGGTACGCCGCCGGCATGAGTTCGGTTGCCGGTGCCACCGGCGCGGTCTTGCCGGCGATTGACCACGCGAATTCGCCATAAGTCTTGCCTTTGCTATTCCTCGAGTCACAATTCCTTCGTCAACCGCACACCACGGAGAAGTGGTAAACCGTTCGCGAAACCAAAAGCCGCTCTCATAAGAGCAAATTCGAAGCAGCGGTTGCACGGTAACCAGAAATTATAGCGCAGCACGAAAGTACGTTTAATCACTTGCCACTAGATGGCAGAGTCAAGCAGAGTAATTGCAAGTAGCTAGGCTAGGTGGCGCTAAATACCGCCCAGTTAATTTTCTATCAAAATTATTTTTATTTTCTCATGCTATCATTGCGCTTCGGGTCCTTCGGCACCTTTATTAGACAGATATGTAGGTACATTACGTTGCGCATACTACAAGTATTAGCTGAACATATACATTGAGCGCATACACATACACGGCACATACAAACCTAAATACAACAGCACACTTCCCCGATTACTACTTCTAACGCAGAGCCTTACTGGTCGTTTTGAACGTACGGATTTTCTCGGTGACCACCTAGGCAATACAAAATATTCCCTGTATGGTGATTTTTTCTAGCAATGTTATACCTCTGAGAGTATTTTGAACGGCTCAGGGGATTAATCACTTAGTAAAAAGTAAACGCTTATGCCGTAATTATGTGAAAGCCAATAAATCAAGCCATGTTTTTGCATCCTCACACGCCACGCCGTAGCCAGTATTTCTATTCTTTTTTTGTTTGTTTGTTTTATTTGTGCTACTCGCGCGCGGCTGCAATTGTCGTATTGAATTAATCTGTGTAAGGGGGGGGGGGGGGGGGCGGCGTATTTTACTAAGGTGGAAGCGAAGCTTCACGGGCAGAGAAATCGCTTTTCGATGCACTTGAATGCAGTCAAAGCCGCGAGTTGCGGCAGGTGTTAAGTGTACAGAGCTACAACGTGGCGAGCTCGAAAACTTCTAGCGCTCATCCCAGCGCGCCCCTTGGAGGCCAGTTTCTACAGGAACCGAAGTATATTTAAACAGCAAGATAAAGAATAGCCTTTTTTTTCATTTTTACCTCCCACCTTTCTTAATGCAAAAATTCCAGACTGTAAATATACGTACTTTCCGTCATATTTCCATACTGTTCAGTCCTTTTCCAAGACTGCAATCGCTCTCGGGAAGGAGACAACTCACAGTCACATTAGCCACTGTACGATAGGAGCTGCGGTTCAGACCAGCATTTTAACATGACTATCCGCCCGTCGATCGACTGCACCTACTCCCTCAGTGGCCTTAAACTCTTTAATGTAAGAGGAAGTTTATACGCACTACGTCGTGCACTTTGGCCAGAAATGGCCATACGCGCTACGCGAAACTCGTATAAAACGAATGGTTACAGCGAGTTACCGAAGCAGTAACGTACGTAACTTTAAAAAAACAAAAACAAAAAAAAAACAAAAAAACGGTGGCGTAGTTTAGTCACTCGACTTCCGGCTGCGGAGCAGATCGGACGTACTTATCATGAGCTCCTTCAGAGCGGCATCAGCGGCCCTTTCTGGCCGCGGAAGCAGGAACGCTGACTCTGCATCGCAAGAATACGAAGTGATAATGCCTATGCTGCCTTCTGGCTCGTCTGTCCAGATGACGATATTTTACATGCCGATGTGCGAGCGTGGAACATTTCCGAGACGGCCTTGGCCCGTGCGGCACTTCTCCCTGAGGTGCTCGCCTCGGGGGCGTACCAGTACAACCACGTGTGGGCTGTTACCTTCAGCAGCGCCAAGGGCAAGAAGAAGTTGCTCGCAGCCGACGGCTTCACAGTCAAGGAAGGCCGCTGCGTCGTGGTGCACTCGAATAACAAGGACACGCGGCTCAAGCTGGACTGCCTGCTGCACCACGTCCAAGATGAAGAAGTGCGTGCGGCCCTGGCGCCCTTTGGGAGGGTGACGGGGGTCACAGGAGACAAGTGGCACGTCCCACGCTGTATGGACATGGGCTCAAGCTGGCAGCCGGCGTCACGGTGGAGGACATCCCTCACCAGCTGCGCATCGCTGGCGACCTGGTGTTGGTGGTGGTGCCGGGCAGGGCGCCGCTTTGCCTTCGGTGTAAAGGCAAGGGCCATATACGCCGGGAGTGCACAGTACCACGCTGTGCGTCCTGTAGACGTTTCGGCCACAGTGAGAGCCAAGGCGTCCGCACTTACGCGAGCGTCGCAGGGCCCGTGAGGGGCGATGATATTTCGGAGCACCTCATGGACGTGGCTGATGTCGAGGAAACTGCCAGCGGAGGAGCAAGTCAGCTACCAGAGCAGGCACCAGCACCACTTGAACCTTTGGGGAGCAGTGACGAAAGTCAAAGCGACGGTGACCGCGGTAGGCTACCGGCGAGGACGTCGGCGGGTGGTGCACCGAGTGTGGAAAACGTCAGCATCGCGGAGTCTTCAGCTATCGAGACGCTGGATGCTGACAGGGTTGAACCCAAGGACGTCGAGACAGAGATCCCCACGGCCCCGGTCCCCAAGTGGGCCCGTGAACTTAGTGAAAAAGTCAAAGGTGCCCCCAAAGGCGCTTCTGACGCGGCGGTCAAGCCTGAGACCCAAGCCCAACATACCACCGGACCGAAGTCCGATGGTGACGCCGCCCACGCAGTAGTGAGGTCTGGCGCTCTGCAAGGCACTCGGAACTCTAGAAGGACGCAAACACGACGTGGCCCAGGCGAAGGCCTCCTGTAGCGCCTTGGACTTTTCGGCTGGCGAAAATGGCCGGCCAGCGCTTCGGGGCAGTGAGTCGTTCGGCGTCTCCCAAAGAGCAGAGGTGAGCACCAAGCAGCTCCGTTCTACTCGCTCAGAAAGGGCAGGTAATCTCGATACAGCTATACGTGTCGCCACGCTGAATGTACGGGGCTTGGCGGCCAGGCGCAGGCAGTACCAACTTAGCCGCCGTTTTAGAGCGCAGCTCTTAGGGGCCCGTTTCCGGCTTGAGCGGCGTCGCCGTCGGCGTCGGCGGAACCGCGAGGTCACGTAACCCCCCCCCTCAAGGTCACACCCAAGGTCACACGACCCCCGAAGGTCACGTGACCCCCAAGGTCACGTGACTCTTCAGGGCGTCACGTGACCCCCAAGGTCACGTGACCCCAAGAGGTCATGTGACGCCCTGAAGTCACGTGACCTCCCAGGTCACATGACCACCTGAGGTCACGTGACCACCCCCGAGGTCTCGTTACCGCCTGAAGTCACGTGACCCCCTGAGGTCATGTGACCCCCTCCCCCGAGGTCACGTGACCCCCTGACGTCACGTGACCTTAAGGCGTCACCTATCCCTCAGTACACTTCCATCCTCCTCCTCAAGAGCTGCGCTTGAACCGGCGTTACAGGGAATTGTAAACGGCTTTCATTTTTTTCCTGGATAACGACCTTGACGTGTGGCTCTGCAAGAGACAAAAGTAGAGAGCGAAGAGCAAACGAGCCGTATGTTTCAGCCTTTCAGAGCTCGCTATAATGTGTGTGCACCCCATACAAAAATGGTCTATGGACGTCTATGGAAAATCCTATGGTGAGCTATCACCTTCTATGGCCCTCTATGGTCAGCCATTAGAAACCATAAAACACGCTATAGCCACCTATAGAAAAATGTATGTCTTCAAAGCTTTAGAATCTCGACCATTCCGATTTCTATACCTGGCTATAGAATAATTTATGACTACGCAGCTATAGACTCGCGACTATTCATTATTCTTTAGCGAGCTATAGAAATATGAATGTCCTTGATGCTATAGATTCGCGACTATTGAATGTGCTTTAGCCGGCTATAGAGCGGTGTATGTCCCTAAATCTATAGAATCGCGACCATTGAATTTTCTTTAGCTTACTCTACAGCGTTTTATGTCACCAAAGCTATAGGCCTCTGACCTTTCAACGTTCTTTAGCCGGCTATAGAGAGGAGTATGTCCCTAAATCTATAGACTCGCGACCGTCGAACTTTCTTTAGCCGTCCCTATAGTGTTTTATGTCACCAAAGCTATAGGCCTCCGACCATTCAATTTGCTTTAGCCGACTATAGAGTGGTGTATTTAGAGAATTGCGACCATTGAATTTTCTTTAGCCGACTCAATAGTGTTCCATGTCACCAAAGCTATAGCCTCCGACCTTACAATGTGCTTTAGCCGGCTATAGAGGGATGCATGTCTCCCGAGCTATAGACTCACGACCATCCAATTTTTTTAGTCGGCTCACTGGTTTGCTTAGGCTATAGGCCCGCGACCCTCTTTTTTTTTTTTTACTGAGATGTACGAAGGTGGAAGAGAGTCATTCATGCGCTCGATCGGGGCGAGAATTTTCTTCAGCCAGGTCAACGGGGCGTACGTCGCCGAGGCTATACGCCCGCGATCACAAAAGCGTCCTTAGCTGCCTATAGGACTATTGCAGTTTTGCCGGCTGCTTTCCCTGCGCATTGCCTTATTTCGGCGTTGACGTCATCTCAATCTTCCGTTTTTTAGCTCTAATTATCTGTTGTTTCCAGTGTATTTTGTGAGTATATGTATTTCGTAGCGCGCCTTCTACTTTGTCCGTGTCCCTGCCATGTTTGCATTTCTTTCCGCCTGCTGTGCTAAGTATATTTAATGTTTTTCTTTGTGTATATTTTGGCGTTCTCGACGCGGCGTCAAGAACGCTGCTTACGCCACTACAGAGGTGAGCTTTACTATTGTCACGACGGTTTATCGCGCTATAAAGCCGTCTATTGGACTCGTATAAAGTCTCGAGAGGGCGGTTTCGAATGCCGGTGCACATGTCATCGGTGTAGGTAGAGCAACGACGTAGCAATCGCGACGCGAGTGCTGACTGCGCCTCGATCTGGCCGGCCGCGCCCGCTCTGTGGAAATGTAAGCTTGGGACTCTCGAGCCCCGTTAGCTTACTGAAGATGCAAGACACTACTTGGTCGTCGCGAATCCTTTGCCCTTCGAATGGCTTCGAAGCCGTTCCAGCGCCCGGCGTATACCCTACGCAGCGTCCTCCAACAACCGTTCGCACAGCATCGGAACCCTCCGTCTGCGAGCGCCGGCGGTTCGCCGTCGCGGGGATTATGTTCGCGGGAGTTCATGTTCGTGGTGTTTCATGTTCACCGCAGGAGTTCATAAAATGCTCCCATTCAAGTCGCAACGATAAATCGTCGGCGCTCGCAGACTGCCAGTAGGCTCCAGAAAGGTTGCGATGCTGCGCGGGCGGTCGCTGACAGGCGCTGCTGCCTAGGGTACACCGAGCACTGGAACGTTTTCGCCGGCGTTCGCAGGACAAAGAATCTCAACGACAAAGCAGCGCCCTGCATCATCAGCAAGTTAACGCTGCTCGAGAGTCCCACGCTCACATGTTATCAGAGTGAGGCGCAGTCGTCTCTCATTTCGCGATTGCTGCGTCATTGCTCTGACTAAACAATTGACAGTTCTCTCGAGACTTCGTGAGCGTTAAATCAACGCATCTATAGCGCGATAGAGTGCCGTGACAACAAAAAAGCTTACCCCGGCAGGGGCGTCAGCAGCGGTGCAATGTCCGTCAACGCCCATGTCGAGAGCGGCAAAATATACAAAAATAACAGCCGAAAAAAAATTAATATCATTAGGCACGCGCTACTTTAGGTGCGTCCTATTATCTCTCTGTTCTGCGAATTCAACAAATCAGCAAGCGCTGTGGCTAATTTCTCTTCTTTTTCTTTAAATTATGAGACATTAAACTCATTGGAGCTTCTTGGAGCACACACTCCCACCATGAGTCATCATGGTGCTCAGAGATTGTAATTGATGGCAGTGATAAAGACTGAACTCACGGATGAAAAACGTATTGCGGCACAAATTCCTTAAACCACGCAATCATAGATGCCACAACGATGCAAAGATTCCCAATATTGACGTTTAAAAATGCGAACCTAACAGTGTACACATAATTCAAAAGTGCTTGGTAAACATATATATAGGTATATATATTTATTTATTTATTTATTTATTTATTTGTTTGTGGACATCCTGCGCAAAGAAAAAGTATTCGCCATTAATTATTCATTTTAAATTATAATGTGGGCTACAAGGCGTAAAATATGATATCTTCAAACCTCCCTCGTTTTGGGTCACTTCTGGGAAGTGCAGCTTTAGAAAAAAGTCCAAAAGCTGGGGGGCCTTCATGGAGCTGTCCTGTTCACTCGGTAGTGACAGCAGAGTAGGCGCTATGCGTGTTTGAGGCCAATCACGTCTCGGGTTAGGGTCCCGTGTCAACTGTCTTGAAGCTGGTGATAACGCTGGACACGGCACCTGCCTTAAACCCAAGGCCACACATAGCATCCACTGCACTATCAACCTTGGCTCGAACTGTCAACAGGATATAAGTGACACATTCTCTCGCTGTGTTCATTGTTGGTATGCCCCTGAAGATTAGTCTTTGTGATCGCACCCCCGTTTTGGCCTTGAAGAAGCCCTGCTTTTCAATTTTTCTGTTTTCTCTTTTTCCCTAAGCTAAAAGCATTGTAGAAGGTGCGGACTCGGCGGACCAATCAACCGTAGACTTTTTATCGCTTCACTCCGCTCTCTGTGCGCATGTAACGGAAGGAGCGTGATCACGTGGTTTGACGGATGACGCATTAGCCACTGCCAATCCCGGAATGAGGCTGCTTGCGGACCTAGTTTCGCGTGTCGTGCGGCCCGCGGCCCGCGGGGCTGCTGTGGATTTCGCTTCTATGGTAAAAGGTATCCCGATCGAAAAGTCCTACCCGTATGTCGGCAACAAGCGATTTCTTCAAGGAAGCCCAAGACATTCTTGTGATGCTTTCAGTGTTCGGTTCGGCAAATGACAGCTTGTGCTACATCGTGGTGAATCTTCATGGATCCCTTCCTTCTCGGTTTTGTGTTTGAGTGGTTGGTCTGCAGTGCCCGTGTCGACGTATATTTCGGATTACATCTTTCAAGTCCGGTATTTTGAACGTAAGTGCGCTGCAACCTACTCGGCGACAATTGACCGTTCTGTAGTGTCTATCTCCTGGCAGTGCCTATCTTCTGACAGCTGGGAGAATAATTTCCCCGTAATTCTACCGCAGTCGCCTGCCATTAGCTCTCTGAAATCATGTGAAAATTGTAGTTAGAATACTGACATTCTTATTCTCCCTGTGTTTTGTGAAAAGACGCTTTATGGACACCTTTTCGTGGATAGACGCTTCATGGACACACGTTTAGTCGGCACTCGTTACGCGAATTGCACGCTGCAGGGACATTTCGTCGCGCCTGTATTCCTGAGGCGCGTGCTCAGCGACTCAGCCCACCCGTTCACGCCACTTCTTGGCAAATCATTACAAAAAAAACAAAAAACAAATATTTTGAGCTGTTTATAAACGTCACGTGTTGATGAAACGATCTCGATGAAACGTCTTTTGATAAACTGATTGCAGCGCCAATGAGTGGCGATTGGCATTAGAATTTCGGGGGGGAAGGGGGGGGGGGAATTCGGCCGGCTGCCGGGGGACTAGACACTACCCAGGAATTGCCTTTGGTTCTTGTTTGCTTTACAATATTCTCAGTTGTATAACAGCTCAGTAGTACCTCTTCACATAGTAGAGATTGCTTAGTGTGTGCTTGTATACAGAATGGGCTGTGTGTAATAAACTTCTAGGAGATTTGAAAACAATACCTTGTGTCTGTTTACCTGTGCTTTTGCAAACACCTGAGTGAGTGCATTCGTTTTTTGTTGTTGTTTTGTTGAAATGTTAGCTCTTTGTTTTAAATGGGGCTATGAAGTTCGGCACGTCTCACAAGGTTTTTTTTAAGATGTCCAGTGACAACAAATAATTTGTTTCACATTTCATACGATTGCGGTAAAAAGAAAAACTACAGGCAGCTATGGCGCGATGGTAAAGAGACTCATAAGACGAGCTATAGAATGAGCTATAGCGGACCATGCAAAAAGCCATAAGTGGCTAAAGAAACCATAGGAAAAGACATAAGCAGCTATAGCACGGTGTCTAAAAAAATCCATAAAGTAAGCCATAGAGATTTCTACAGCAGACCATACAAAAAGCTATAGGCGGCTAAAGGAACCATAGGAAATGCCATAGGCGGCCGTAGAACGATGGGTAGAGAGAACCATAGGACGAACTATAGAATGAGCTATAGCGAACCATACAAAGAGCAATAGGCAGCTAAAGAAACCACAGGAAAAGCCATAGGCAGCTATAGCACGGTGTCTAAAGAGATCCATAAAGTAAGCCATAGAGATCTCTATAGAAGGCCTTACAAGAAGCTATAGACGGCCAAAGGAACCAAAAGAAAAGCCATAGGCGGCTATAGCATCCTTTCTAAAGAGACCCATAGATTAAACCATACAAAATTCGATAGCCAAATTTCCATTGAAAAAGCTATAGACAACCATAGGGTAGACCATAGGAAAAGCTAGAGACAGCCATAGAAGGGGCTATAGCTAATTGGGCCAATTTTCTATAGCCGGCCATACAAAGGATTTTCTATAGCCGACCATAGACCATTTTTGTATGGGGTATGCCACTCCGTTGGTAGATCTGGCGTTTGTGCTTTATTTTTGCCCAATTCCGTAGGCATTGTGGTAGAGTCTTGTTGTTTGTACTAATGGGCGTTTGATTGTATGCGATTTTTCCTTTTTCGGAAAGCAATGGCGTATAATATGTGTCTACGTGCCAAATCAGCAAAGTGAGCGTGGTATTTTTTTAACAAGTTGCCTTCTATATTAACTCTGATAAACTTATTATTTTCCAGGGAGATTTTAACTGTGTGTGCGTTCCAAAAGATCGAGTACAGCACTGGCCGATACGTGATCAGAACGCGATGTTATTCGATACCTTAGTGCAATAATGTAACTTAGAGGACGTTGGGTGGGTTCTGTCGAAAAGTAATGTACCCCAGTTCACGCATCACCAACGCACAAGCCACGCCAGGCTTGATAGGGCTTATATATCAGCAGAACTCGTCCCACTCTGCCAGAACTACGTCGTTAAATATGTAACTTTCAGTGATCACAGCTTGGTAATGTTCGCGCTAGGAACTAAACAAAATAAAACCGCCTTTAACTGGGATTTATGTAAATTTAATGATAAGCTTTTGAAAGATGAGGCCTTCGTGAGCAGAGCAAAGGAAAGCACACAAAAGCTGCTGGACGCTGAGACTGGAAGCTTTGGAACATTGTGGGAGCTATTTAAGAAGTAAAAATTAATGCGATCGAACGGGCGAGTTTTTTTAAAAGGCAAGAAAGGGCAAAAGAAAAAGAACTGCAATGTCAGCTCCAGTTTTTGCTATGTATGGAGAGCGCTCAACCAGGACAGTTTACGAAAAAAGTCAGCGAAGTAAAGAGCAAACAAGAGCTTATGCGGAGGGCAAGTTCGTCTGCTCCTTGCGCAGGGGGTAGCGGTGACGTCAGAACGCCGAGCCCTGATTGGCTGATCGCGACCCCCTATCTGAGCGTCGTCTGCTCCTTTGCAACGTCGTCTGCGTCTGCCTTAGCTTTCCTGTGACTTTCGAAAGTGCAGAGGCCAGAGGCCAGGTTCACAAAACGATCTTACTCCAAAAATATGCGTAAGACAAAACTTGAGAACAAATTCGTATTCACGAAACGAAATTTTCGTAAGTTTTGCGCAGGTTACGACGAAATCCTACGACAGCTCCGAAGCTGTCTTACGCACTTCTTACGATCAAATCAGCATGGCGGACAGCGTCGCGGTCGCGTCGACCAACGGACGTTTCTTTTTCTACGTGCGCTTCTCACGCGTCCCGACTTCAAGCGGCAAGAAAAAGTAAAAGGTACTTGAAACAGACCACGACGAACAAGAACGCTGGATCCACACTCTAAGAAAAAGTGAGCACCCCCCCTAGTCATCGTGCGTTTTGACGGCTGTAACTACCCCACAGGCTTACCTAACTACCCACTGGGCTCGAGCCATTGAGAGTTAGCACCCTGTTGGAAGGTGACAAGCATGGGGTAGTCACGTTTTATAAACTCTTGAATTGAACATTCAAGTGCATGCAGTCGTTTAATAGTAAAAGTCACTTCAAAAATCTCAAAAAGTACTTAAAACTTGTTTTCTTTGTGCGTTGGTTATTATTTATTCAAATTTAAACCGCTCGAAACAAGCGTGTGGCTCATTTCGCCTAAACTGGCAGAAAACAAACAAGTACAGGCAACATTGGTAAGCACCTACTAAAACCCGAGGCAGATAAAAAGTATCGCGGTTGTCCTTTTTGGTTCCGTCGCGGGTTTTACGATGTACAACAGTAAACAACAGCTGGCAGCTGGCGTCGTGCTCGAGGAATTTAACCAAATCTCTAGAAAAGCACAGAAAGCTACGCACAGGCGTGAGTTGACTTGAATGTTCGTCGGACGAGATACTCTTGTCGTCTTTTATTGTGCGGTTCAGGAAAGAGCGTGCTCTCAATAAAGGTGTGATCGGTCAGTTCTGCGTGCAGTTCAGTTGCAAGTGGCCTCCTCGGTTCCGCCCGTTCCGCCGAACTTGCGCTCCTGTCGTACCCAATTTTTTTGCTTGCAAGTGCAGTGAAGTATGAAGCATTGCACACGTACCACGACTCAGGCCGGACGGGACGAACCTACACAGATATCTGCGATCATGTTCGTGCATTTCACTATTTCTCTGTCTCGGGATACATGATTCGCCTTCACTGGCTCATTTGGCACATTTCATCGAGCATACTTGATAAAAAAAAAGGCTCAAACAAGTACAGGGTGTCACAAAAGAACATTTACACGGTCTTTTTTACCGCAAAAATAAACCAGGCATCGCCGAACGCTCATTCTCCGCCCAAAGGTAGAGCTAGAGGTCACAACCATATGCCAAAGTTTCAGCCCGATCCGATAACTTAATCGAAAGTTATAAGTGATTTTCTGAAAATTTCAATGGGAAAATGGAGTCCATTTTTGCCCGTTTTCGGTTTCGGGTGCCATAGAGCCCCATGTGTTTGAAAACTTTGTCGGCCGCCATTTTCCCATTGAAATTTTCAGAAAATCACTTATAACTTTTGATTAAGTTATCGGATCGGGCTGAAACTTTGGCATATGGTTGTGACCTCTAGCTCTACCTTTGGGCGGAAAATGAGCGTTCGGCGATGCCTAGTTTATTTTTGTGGTAAAGAGGACCGTGTAAATTTTCTTTTGTGACACCCTGTATGTGTCATCCAAGGCGGAGTACTTCGAAAGGGACTAGGATTTCAGGCCTTCCAGCACGCGTTCCTTTTATCTATATAAAAGATTCCAAGTAAATTTCCAAAAATAATGCATTGGCAAACATATACGTGCTATTTGTTTTAGATTTTTTTTTTTTAGAAAAAGTACTGCGGGAGACGACAGCAGGTGCAGCGCAGAGAACTATGTTCTCGGCGTTCTTTGGTGCTCAACAGCTCATTCACACTGGAAGCGGATCCGCATTCGCAAAGCGGTTGTGAGCGCGGTTGTATAAAGATCCAGTCCAATTGCACGCGCACTTGATGTCATGGAGTGCGCGTGCAATCGTACTGGATATTTATACAACCGCGTTCGCAACCGCTTTGCAAACGCGGATCCGCTTCCAGTGTGAATGAGCGGTAAGGCCGGTTCAGACACTTGCGTTTGAATGAGTTTGACAGCTTTGCGTCGAGAACCGAAAGCGACTCACCGGCACGACTGTGCTTCGTATGAAGCGTGGAATCCAATTCAAGGAATCATCTTCGCACGCGATGTAAGCAGCAGGGATGCCCTGGTTTCTCGCTGCCGCAACGCAGTCAGACGCAGTCAAACGCCACTGTCTCAACCAGGCTTTACATAATTTAGCATACGTAATTCGCGTTCGTTGCAGGTGAAGGCACGGGCCCGAAAGCGGCAATTCTGCACTGTCCTCTTGGCGCGAGCGCGAGCGCATAGAACGCATATTTGAAAGACACACGCTTGAGCAGAAACAATTGTAGCGAAAAGAAGACAACTGAAACAACGCTTCGGGGAGGACCGGCGGACGGGCTTCGCTAGAATCACCTGCGCGCGCTCAGTGTACTCAACATTTACTCAACCGCCGCTGAAGTCATTCGGATATGTAAAAAAAGAAAAGAAAATGCATCAGCGTGTTCAGAAAGTTGTGATTGCAGAAATTGTTTTCGATAATTAATACAATTAATTAAACAGGCTTCTGTATACTTAAAGTGTAGGCTAGCGAGAAAACGAAACTGATCAAAACGTGACGTGTAGCAACTATTCAAATTTATTCATAACCTGCAGTTCACTTTTGCAATGGATTACATTAGAGATACGAGCGCTTTCCTAAGGGCAATAGAGGAAAATAATATATACGCGTAAACCTTGCACAGTCTTTTCGTATTTATGCAAAATATGACAGTGGTCACCATCCTAATCGGTCACAGAAAATACAGCAGTATATAACGTGGCGGTGTCGACTAAACGTGTGTATAGGAATGTAGAGTGTCAATAGCTCATATAGTACCTTGTGCTGTGTCTGAACGCGTTCCTGTGTAGAATGCTATGGTGTCTGTATGTCGGGTATGTGTGAAGTGTGTAGTAGAATATGTACATACGTAATGTCTGGCGGAGCGCTCAACACGAAGACTGTTGGTTTCGTTTTTTTTTCCTAGTTTGAGCCCTGTCCGTTAGGTGGCGCGTGGCGCCGCCCAATTCAAGGAGTCGCGCGTTTATGTGTCTACTTATTTGAGTGAAAAACATGGAGGCGTTCCATGGCTCTACGGAGCTGACGGAGCAGCCCGAAAGGGTTCGGTTCTCAGCCTCTCGGCCCAGTGGGATCAGTCTCATAGCCAGTTGAATGGGTGTTCCGTGCGGTGAATAGCGCGAAGTGCGTGCACAAACGCGGTGAGGATTACCAGGGACTTGGAAGTGGATAACGAATGCTAACAGGTGAGCAGGAGCATTGAACGATCGGAACCGACGCCGCTTAAATCGGTGATGCTTCGCCTCGCCACTGTCAACCGAAACCGCCGGATCACTTGCGGCAAGCACAGCAAGGAGACGCTCTGTTCAATAAAGATATCATTCCATTTGTCGCTATACGATTTCTTTCTTGAATGTTTTCTGGTCGCGAAGTAAATGCAGCCGGCCGCGCGAAAGCAGTCGCGGACAACCCCCTCAAATGCCCCCCCCCTTCCTTTCACATCGTCGCCTCTACTCGATATACGTGCGGTGTCCGTGGTTCGAGGCGCGTTTTGGAGTGCTTCAGTGCGCACGGAAGGCCGCGAACGGGCGCACGCACTTGAGAATCGTATTTTAGCAAAAAGCAGTCCAGCTCGCTAGGCCTTACTCGTACTGCTCCACTGTCGCTTGCCAGCCGCCATGTTGCTTTTGGGGGTGCTCACTTCGGCAACCTGTTGATTGCGTGCCGTGTGATTACCCGTGGGGTTGTCAGTATAACGAAGGTGGGGTAGCGATATCTGTGACGGCTTCTGACTACCCCAAAGCTAGTACCCCACGACAACCCTTTTGTTGAGAGTGCACAAACACCCGGGAAAAGCTCCAACGGCCACGATTCCACTGACAACGACCAAGCGAGCACGGCAGATAGGCCTAGCAGGCACTCCGACTAGGCGACCGCCTGCCCACGACCGGCTGGCGTGCTGAATGGAATATGCCCGCGCGACCCTTGTGAACCACTTTCGTCTTATACTTTGATCGCTGACCTCAATTTTAGATTAAGAGGTCAATCTCTTCCTCTTGTCGTCTCCTTGTTTTCCGAGGCAACGGTGACTCTCACCGGTAAAGAAGCGGTGAATCTCCGACAGACGCAGGAAAGGTAAAGCAGCCATCGCTTTGACTAGCAGACGTAAAGCAGACGATGTTAACTGCGCCAACCCGCCGACGTCGAAGAGGGAGGAGTCTCGCCGCACACGAAAGGAGGGAAAAAGTATTTGGGAGGGAACTTGCGGACACTAACCAGCCTCACTCTCGGTTCTTAGCAAACAAACCTCGGCGCCTCGGGACACCTCTCTAGTGAGTCCTTTGACTTCCCTCCTTGATGCGCGTCTGCTAGTTGTTAGACAAAAACAACGTACCGCTCGAGTTATTTCGTCTGCCCTCTCTGAAAGGCAAAGTCGAGCTCGCTCGACTTCTGGAAGTCGCAGGAAAGGTAAGACAGACGGCAGACGACTGCAGACGCAGACGACAGTAAAGTGACGACTGTCACTTTACTGTTTTGCCACCCAGGTACCTTGACGTGCCACTAGAACATTATCGTGATACCGGCGACTATTGGAGGAGCAGACGGAACAAGTTCGGGCAAAAACAGAAAAGTCGGGTGGTAAAGATCTTTCAATGTTTGCGCGGTCGTTAGTTTGCAACTTGTTTATTGTGGCAAAAGTATGGTATGTGCTACAAGTGCTGTCGATGTCGAGAGTGAATTTTCAGAGGTTACATAGGGTGTTTGCAGTTTTCTTATGGGGTTCGGGTTGGGAGCGAAGCAGTCGTACTAATTTGTTTTGTTCTGCGCGAAACGGTGGGCTTGGGCTTGTTCATTTGTTTCTTCGGCAGGTGGTTTCTCGTTTTATTTTTCTTCGGGATCAAAAAGATGATTTCTTACGAGCTGTTCTGCAGGTCAGACTGTGTCATGCATTACCTGAGTTTGTTGTATCTACTATTACCTTTCGACGTGTGGGGCTACGTGGTTTTTTGTATGAAGTGGTCAGAGCCTTTCAGTTTTTAAAAGCACGGTTTTCATTGGAGTATTTAAGTGTTGTTGCTCGGAAGCGCTTATATAAAGATCTCGTTGACACTGTGCTGCCAATACCTTTGTACCGCTCCTTATATTGTGGGCGCCTAGGAAAAGATGTTTTAAAAAGGCTTAAAAGAATGCCAGTTAGGCCAACTGTGAAGGCTTTCTTTTTCCATCTACACAGTGGCGCCCTTCCTGTTAAGCCCTGGTTGCACGAAAAAAGGCCTTTTTGTGCCGTGGTCAGTCAGCTGCCTCTTATGACGAAAACCCGAAACTGTGGAACATATTTTCCTAGAGTGTTGGGATGCTGCATTTTTGTGGGACATTCTGCAACGTACCCTGAAAAATGACCTACCATTAACAAATTATGGTATTAGATTCCTATCTGTCGACAACGAAGGGGGTGTGCCTTACGACATGTTTATGCTGTTGGGCCTCCACAGCCTAAGGAGGACTAGGATGGCTGTACGAAATGCTGATGTTAACCCCGGTCAAGCAAGGGAATATTTAATTGAGAGTGCTATTTATGTAAGAGAAGTGTATGAAACGCTGACCGAAAAGCCTGAGTGGGTGCCTATACTGAACAGGCTGGTATCAATGAAGCCATTTTAAACTTAGTCGCAGTCCAGGGACTATCTGGTTGCTCTAGTGTGTCACTGTTGGGAACCTGTTGTACTGTCTGTTAAAACAAAGGTAGTAAAGGAAATAAAAAAAAGAAAAAAAAAAGGTGGCGTAGTTTAGTGGTAAGGTATCTGCTTCGTAAGCAGCGGTCCCCGGTTCGATCGGGTTCAATCCCTGTGTAAGCTTCCTCTTTTTTGTTTTTTGTTTTACTAGAAGATTAGTTTTTGTTGAGATATTGGCAATATTTACAAGATTCCTTTTTTTACGATTAACACTGAAAGAAAACAAGAGTGTTGTCGACGAAACGTTGCTGAACTAAATGGTTTAGGACTCCCTTCCCGGAGGTGCAATCGGGGTTGCACCTCCGGAATTTGTAAACTTTGCTAAATCGATCGCTTTTCCCCCTTCCCCCCTCCCCCAACTAATGTTGTTTATTTTTGTGCTATAAGTGTGATGGTGAAAAAAACATGTGTATGTACATGCTGTCCTCTTTCGCTGCTGTGGGGAGGCAGAGGCTCGTCAAGCAACAACTGAGTTGCTTTTTTCTCTGTCTCCCCTCTCCAAACGGAGAGAAATAAAGAGTTTGAGTTTGAGTTTGGGTCAACGGTTGCCGGTTGCCGGTCAACGGTTGAGTTTGGGTCAACGGTTGCCGGCTGGACGCCGCGAAGCGGCGTGTACGGGGGAGGCCAAGTGGGTTCAATAGTTTTGTAATTAGCAGCCGCACACTGTCGCCGCGAAGCGGCGTGAACGCAGGCGGGGGGCTGGCTTACCACGCTCCCCAGTGACACACGCGCCGTCCGAAAAGGGTGACCCAAATGGCGTGAGCTCTCCGCGTGGTGCGTATAAGCCATTTCCGGTCGAGGTACACGACGTAGTGCGCATAGCTTTACTCTTAATGTAAAGCAGAATGTCAAACTGCGACAAACCGCCCCCTCGGATCACGGCCCGACCGGCGGCATCAATGCCCAACAGTTTACGTTATCTCATCTTGTTGTTACACCACACACGGTCACATCGGTGATAATTCCAGTATTCTGTTCACAACGCACAACACTGCCATCGCGATGTTTTTGCTATGTTGCTGACACGCAAAAATACAAAACCACGTTGGTTGCCGGCTAGCACTCGGCACCGGAAAGCAGAAACAAACTCAGCACAGAAGGCACCCAGGCACCCGGCAGAAACCTGTCTATCTTGGGTGCAGTTTCCGCTATTACCACAACGTTGTCAACGTCGACACATCCACTGTGGAAACATCGTTCCGCGCGGTCCGCGTGGTTTTGCGTGGGTTCCGCAATCCAAAGATGGCCATCTTAGCTTAGTGTACATAGCGCTGCTGGCACTGCTCCGGAACTTCGCTGTTTCTAGCGGCTTTGTTTGCTCGTTACATAAAATTAGTGGTAAAAATGTCGATGCAACTGGAATGTTCTGCACGTTTCGACTGCGGGACGGAATTACAGGCGGCCTTCGCTGCCGCTAAAGCTGAATCAACTCAACAACTTTTATTGAACAACGTGGGCGACGTGCTCGAAAAACGAAACCGAAAGAAGATGAGTTCAGAGGGCGAAATCTTTCTGCTGTGTGCCTAGAGAAGGAGAACAACGTTTCGTTCCTCCCTTTTTCTTGTGTGCTTGGGGGCGCGTCAATAGGAGGGAGGAAAACGCGCCGTTGCTACCTTTTTCCTTCATTTCTTTTTTAGAGTGCAGGCGAAAATCCCTTGGAAAGGCTAGTGGTGCCATGACACGATATTTGTTGTTCAAAACCTCCAAACACAGCGATCGAAACGTACGGTATTGTCTATTTGATGGACGAATTTATCGCCACAGAAACTGATGACGCGGCAAAGTATCCGTTGTTGTTTTCCGGCATGGGTTCGATCTGTGGCGAACATACTATTCGTTTGGTTTCTGACGATGTTCCAGTGTCTGTTGCGACGCCGCGGAAGATACCCATTCCCATGGACAAGCTGTCAAAAAGGAACTGGAGAGCCTTGAAGAGGATAGAATCATCCGAAAAGTGACCATGCCTACCGCGTGGTGCGCACCGATAGCGCCTGTTCAAAAACCTTCCAGAACAGTCAGATTCTGCGTAGACATGACGCACCTGAAGAAGGTGGTGCGGCGAGAACAACACATGCTGCAAACGGTTCATCAAGTCATGGGCTGCTTGGAGGACGCAAAGGTATATTCGAAACTCGACGCAAATTCCGGGTTCAACCAAAAGCGCTTGTCCGAAGAATGTCAAGAACTAACGACATTCATAACTCCATTTGGTGTTATGAATCCCACTTCTGACACCGTGCTTTGTTCAGAAGCGAATAAAAAATACCCGCTTTATTCAGTGACCGTTTCTTATATTCATTCTGGCGTGAACAAGACAAAGAAAGCAAATACAGCCTCGAGCGTCTTATCTTGATGGTAACCGAGCCTCAATGGCACTACAATAATCACCGATTCGGAATGCATTTTAAAATAAAATTGAGCATCGTTAATGAAGAGGGGTCACACAAAGATTGAAGTTAAACTGAATGATACTTTAACTGTTTTATATTTGTTAGTTTTTACTTTGATTTTACTCGTTATGTCGTGTTTTAGCAGGTTGTTATAGTCCAGCCTTAAAAATTTTATGTTCAAGGTTTCAATCATTTTTAAATGGAATAATTCATAGGATAGATTAGTGGCTCTCAACCATTGATGTGTCGCGGACCTCTTGTGGATTGGCGCATATAACGAAGGACTCCGTTGTTAGTGAGGGGAAGGAAACGTTTATGTTAATCATGATAATGAGTTGTTAAGCGAATAAAACTAAGGGCTAGTGTAAAGTAGACTTTTCTCATTGGTATATACACGAGAAAAATCCCCGAGAATTGAATGTTTTCGTGTCAATATGAACAAAAATACAAATTTAATTGCCTGGCTCGCCTGCTGAGGCAGAGCTTCGCGGATCCCTAGAATGCCTTCGCAGACCCCAACCGGTCCGGGACCCCTATTTGGGAATCACTGGACTAGATTAATTACGTCTGGGATCATAGCCTCCACAAATCCAAGGATTGTGCAAAGAATTCATAGCTGATCTATGAATGAGTACGTTTAGCTGCTTCTAGATTTGAATATGTGTTATGTCTAGCTGCTTGTAGATTTGAATATATGGTATGTTTACATTTGGACTTTGATGTACGAAGTGTCATATGGATTTGTCTGCTTGTTTTTTATTGCCATTTATGCGAACGTTCAAGGGCAGGTCTTCCAATCCAACGGATACCTTGCTGGGCTGGTTGGTTGAACGACATAATGAGAAACAGCGCAAAAGGGACAGGACAAGAAGTAAAAGAAGAAGTAGAAGAAACAACTTATGTCCTGTGTCCTAATTCTTTTACTTCGTGTCCTGTCCCTTTCGCGCTGTTTCTCATTATGTCTTCCACTCCAAAGAAGGCGAGATGAGATATATCGGCGGAGACGTCACGTTTAGAATATTTTTAGATTCTGAGGGTGATGATGACTGAAACTTTGAGATTCTAAATCATCGTCAAAAGGCCAAAAATGAACGTAGACACCCTACCGAAAAAGAAAACGTTATGAATTTTATCACGGTAACATTCAAACTGGATTATCGAACCGGGAATCTTAACGTAGCCTATCGTGACCAAACCGTCTGGCCAGTGCATACTATAATCTGAAATGGATTACTTTATACCGTGATCTGACCTGGATTACAGTATACCGTACAACGAACCATGTTGTTGTGTACCGTGTGCAGAAATGTACCCGGTATATTCTGGGAATAATCCGTGTCAAGTATCGGAGCAGCTTTTTTTTAAAATTGATTTGGACTAGTGTACGTCACAAATTGAATTGGCCCATACAAATAAAACTCATAGTAAAAACTCGCTTTTTCTTTCATTGGTACTTGCCACACCCCTCATTTATTCTTTGCCGTGCAGGAATTTGTCAGCAGAGTTGTCTTTGCAGAGGAAGTTTGGGAGGACGTTACGGGCATACAGGGACATGAAAAAACTGTACCCCGGGGCTCTGTTCAACAAAACCACCTGAATGAAACCGCCCATATATATATATATATATATGGGCGGTTTAATTCGAATTCAGGCAACAAGTGGCAGTCGTATTTCTTATTTTGATTGAAATTTTCTATTTTGTGGAGCATGTTGCAAGAAGAACAATCCTTTTCAGTTTAATGTCCTGACAAGAATAGTTTCTGAGAAAAAAAAATCTCAAAGAAGCGGGAAAGAACGACGAGGCTTTGACGATCGTCGTGTGTTGCGTTTTTTAATCACTTTCAATCTCAAAGTATTCAAGAGAGTGCGTCTATATTTTTTAGTGTGATATATATGCAAGTAGGTTAGACGACATTATTACTACAGTTTATTATTCGTCGCTTCAATTTTCGTAAAAATCGCCAAACATGCCTGCGCGAACTGTGACCCAAATTGCGGATTTTGTTTTAAGTGCACTATGTTTAGTGTGGCTTTTAAAATAATACCGCGTGTAAAACCTATCATTGACTTCCAAATTAAGCAAAGCTTGTGTTTTTTCATGTACGAGTATTGAGAAATAAATTATGAAACAGAGAGAGTTTTCACTTTTTGTTCAAATTCAGACGCCGTATAAAAAAAAAAACATTTTTAATTTTTTTTTTTTACGTCGCGTTCTCTTCACATTTTTCTTTTAGTCAGAATACATACCGTTAGAGGTATTTGCCTTGTTTTTCAGTTTGAAGCCTCTAAATATGCTAAAAAATGAGCAAATGCGGATGGTGTGTTTTGACGATTGTCGTGTGTAGCGTTTTTGAACCACTTTAATATCAAAGTATTCAAAAGAAAGCTTCTATATTTTTTTATTGTGATATATATGCAAGTCGGTAAATTGAAATTCACACTACTATTTATTTTTCGTCGATACAATCTTTGTAAAAATCCCCAAACATGCCCCCTCCCCCCCCCCCCCCCCCCCCCCCCGCATACAACTGTGACCTAAACTGCGGCTTTTTTTTTTAGTCGACTATGTTTAGTTTTGTTTTTAAAATAATCCAAATTGTAGAACCTTTTATTGCCTTCCACATTATGTAAAGTCTGTGTCTTAATCACGTACGACTACTGAGAAATAAATTATGAAAGAAAAAAGGTTTTCACGTTTCGCACAAATTCAGCGCGCCATATAAAAAAAAATGTTTTTATTTTTTTATGCTTCGCGTTTTAATTACACCCTTATATTACCTAGAATACATTCCGTTAGATGTATGTGCACTGGTTTTGAGTTTTAAGCCTCTAAATATGCTAAAAAAAATTATTCGGTTCTGTTTTCAACATGAATTTCGCATTAAAATATAAAATTTCCCATTTAAAAATCCAGGTTTCCAATAGGAAGTGCATTTTACTCTAATGTTTTACAATATTATACTTTGATATTTTTAACGTAGTATAGATTATGTAGCGCATAGGGTTTAGACTTGAGGCCCCTCCAATCATGGCACCGGCGGAAATTGTCTGAAAACCCGCTTTCGGCAGTTGCGATTTTATAGTGTTTAGTCGTTTGGAATTGCAAACTTTTTATTATACGCCTAACGACATTCATGTCTTCTATATGAGTATTTATTCAACGTCCCTTAGATTATTATATTAAAGAATAAAATATAGAGCTATAACGCATAAACCGACCATCAGCATTTACTCTTTTCTAGCATATTTAGAGGCTTAAAACTCAAAGCTAGTGTATATACCTCTAACAGAATGTATACTGGCTAAAAGAAAAGTGTTAAACAAACGCGACGCAAAAATATAAAAAAAAAAGTTTATTTCTTTATTTTTTTACAGCGCGCTGAAATCGAACAAAAAATGAAAACCTTCTCTGTTTCAGAATTTATTTTTCAGTACTCGTACGTGATTAAGACACAAACTTTACATAATGTGGAAGGCAATGGAAGGTTATACATATTGTATTATATTAAAAACAAAACTAAACGTAGTCGACTAAAAAAAACGCAGTTTAGGTGACAGTTGTTCGCAGAGGCATGTTTGGGGATTATTACAAAGATTGAATCCACGAATAATAAATATTAGTTTGAATGTCGTTTTACCGACCTGTATATATATCAAAATAAAAAAAATAGAATCTTTTCTTGAATACTTTGAGATTGAGAGTGGTTTAATAACGCCACACACGAAAATCGTTAAAACCCACCATCAGCATTTGCTCTTTTTTAGCATATTTAGATGCTTAAAACTCAAAACCAAGGCAAATACCCCTAACGGAATGTATTCTGGCTAAAAGAAAGGTGCGAAGAGAACGCGACGCGAGAAAAAGAAAAAAAATTAAAAATGTTTTTTTTTTATAGTCTGAAATTGAAAGAAAAGTGAAAACCCTCTCTCTTTCATAATTTATTCTTTAGTACTCGTACATGGTGAAAACACAAACTTTGCTTCATTTGGAAGGCAATGATAGGTTCTACACGTGGTATTATTATAAATGCGATACTAAACATAGTCGGCTCAAAACAAAATCCGCAAATTAGGTCTCAGTTGTTCGCAGAGGCATGTTTGGGGATTTTTTCAAAGATTAGAGCAACGTATAATAAATTGTAGTTATACAGTCATCTTGCCTACTTGCATATATATCACACTAAAAAAATATAGACGCTCTCTTTTGAATACTTTGATAATGAGAGTGATTCAAAAACGACAATCGTCAAAACCTCGTCGTTCTTTCCCGCTTCTATGAGATTTTTTCCACAGGAACTAATCATGCCCGGACATTAAAATAAAAAAGGATTGTTCTTCTTGGAACATGCTCCACAAAATATAAAAATTTGAAGCAAAATAAAAAATACGACTGCCACTCGTGGCCTGAATCCAAATGAAACCGTGACTTTATCTCAAAACGTGCAGGCAAAAAAAAAAAAAAAAATATCGAATTTTTGATTTTGTGGAAAAATAATGTTATGGCGTCGTCTCTAAGAACACAGCTGCTACAAACCGCAAGGTCTTCGGAATTTTTGTTCTCGACTTATGACGTTAAATAGAGGCCGCGGCGGAAAGCAGTCTTTTTCACATCCGTCCTGGGTCGTATGTTTAACTCAGTCACTCTGGGAGTACAGTTAAAAGGCTCTAATGCCCAAAAGTAATTTTAGGTGTTTCGATTACTTTCCTTAAAAAATGTAAAAAAAACTTCGGTTAATGTTCATGAATTTTTACAATTGGATTCCGTGATCCACTTGGGTTTCATCGACATTTGTTTATGACCATGGAGAGCCCAAAACATTCTCTTTATGTATGTTATAAAATCACTTAGCTGTGTAGAATTCTCTTTGCGGTACGTCGACGTTAATATTACGCAAAAAACAAAAAGCATCAACTTTGAACTCAATCTTATGTTAAAATTTAGATATGATAGGGTCTACTACAAAAACAAGTTGAGAAAATGTGTTTTTTTCGTATGTTCTATATTTAAGCCTCAATATCGCAGAAAAAATGTGTTTCTACGGCTCAAACCAACTTACCATCTGCTGTCTTTACAGACTTGGGAATAAAAAATGTTCTCTTCTTTTTTCAACGGTCTCAGATAGAAGTAAAGTAGTTCCACCCTGCTATATTTATTGCTCATATCATTTTTTTCATAGGCGGCAAGCTGCATTGGAGCAGTTCAAAATAGAAATCAATACTTCTTAACAGACAAGCGGGCATCGTAAATGTTTTATGTGTAGAAATCAGCAGACGTCGTATTGATTCGGGGCACTGATTGGCCTATATGAATGTCCCCACCTTTTAAAGCCAGCAGATGACCACGACCTTTCGCGCTCGTTGTGTTAGATAAGACGGTCCGTGTCAGTAAAGCGAGCAGCGAACCCTGCGTCACGAGGAGAAAAATGGCACGAATGTACCGTCGACGCGGCATAAAGCGACAACCACCCAGGAGAAGTCAGTCAGTCAGAGTATTGCAGAAGGAAAAGCAAAGAAAGTTTTACGCGGAAGGATGAGGACACCACGGCCTTACAATATTGGCAGTCAACAGCTCTGCCGGCGAACACGACGCCGCGTGCGCGCTAAAAGCGGCGGCGCGGGCAACAATCCCACAGACGCACACACGAAGATGAACAAGTTCCGATAGGGATGTGGGCAAATCTTGAAACCAGCCATCCGTGCACGTGTGAAACGATGCCGCGTATTTGTCCAAGCTTCGAACGCCCCGCCTCCTCCTCTCTCTAGCGCGTATAAATCAAGGGAACGTGTGAAGTCAATTAAGGAGCCGCCGCTTAGTTGTCGAAAGGGGGCTTGTTTGTGGAGATGCACGAAAGGCCAACCGCCAATCAGAACCCTCAGATTCGCCCCAAGGGTTTACTCCCGCCTGCCTAACCAAGAAACAACAATGCACAGTCCGGGCAACCCGGGCCGAGCGATGATGACGGAGAAACAAACCGACCTTATTCCTGAAACGGCCCTGCTCTATCTCTGCTTTATCCGCGAGGATTCGATAGCACCGAAGCGTTATCTCGTTTGAAGATGCGTCGAAGTCTGCCCCCCTGTTAACGATAACCGTTTGTGAAGACTGGTCCGCTCCCGAGATGAATAGTTAGCGCCGGCTGACGCGTTCTTGTGGAAAAGGCGAGGGGAAAGAGGGAACGTGGCTAACTACCTCGTAAACACCTCTTTCTATATGGAGCTCGAGGCATGTTACGCCTGGGTTGCCTTGTCGCGTATAAAACTCGCTGGTCGAATTTCTATTCTCCACTCTGTTTCCCAAAGTCGGTGTGAACAAAATTTTACCCCGTGTTCCATAAAAGCCTTAAGTGCAGACTTGACCCATGAATGACAAATTCAGTAAGCACCGACAAATTTGTGCCGATTGGCTACAGAGGCACAAAGCAAAACCAATTGCGGACGCTTTGTACATAAGGTGTCAGAGCTGAGCATCGGATTTCTGAAACGGGTGCCGCCAGCTGAGGGCGCCGAGCGTGTAAATTCTGAAGACGTGCTTTGTACGAATTTATTTAGGATATTCTGCACCGATACTGTAGAACTTCAGCGAGAACAAAACAAAAACACACCATCATTGACTTCATTCTCGCCATATCTCCTACCAGCGGACACGTCATCCAACGACGTGGAATTCCTGCTCCAAGGAGCGACTGAGACGTTACATGTTGCAGAACTTCGTTAAGATAAAACAGTTGGAGCACACGGAGGATTTCCGAAAGAAAAGTGTCCGTAAACTAAGCAATGTCTACGAATCACCCATAGATGTGGACAAGAGGGAGCCATGATCTTCGTGCGAAGAAAGGACGAGCAATTTTCGTGTTGCCTGTGCTAAGTGCACGTCACAGGGAGAAGGCTACCGCGTCCCATCCTTCTTGCCATCTCATTTTTTAAAGAAATGTATTCTGAAAAGTATCCCAGAAGCCACGATGCACATTTTGGATAAGTCGAGGAAGCTGAAGAAATAAATGGGAGTTTGGGCGGCAGCTGACTCGTATGAGGGACATCCTCTACACGAAAAGAATATGGCGCTGGAGCTTTCTTATTACACATCTGATGCCACTGACTGCACGAGGCAAAGCCCTAAAATAAAAGACGTGCGGATTTTTTTCGATAGTAAACAAGCATTTTACACTAAGCGGTCTTGACGCGATCCATTATACAAACTTTTAGGGAATTCAAAGCCGCTCATCCGCAATCAAAGATTAGCTTAACAAAGTTTTATTTCCTTCGTCCCAAATGGGTAAAAAAAATAAAAAAAACGTCTCCATCTCGAGTGCAACTGGACGGTCTGTGACTTTTGAAGACGGTCAGAAACTGTTGCTGTGTGAAAAAATCTTCAAAAGACTGTTTCCCGCTAGCATGCTAAGTCTACGTCAATAAAAAGAATCTATCTCTTCTTATGCTAGGAGTCTAACTCGAATACAAACCGGAGTTGGCCTTGTGGAAGATTGGCGGAAAGTTGGTTAAAAAACATTTGGGAGCCACGACATTCCTTATCGAGCTCGAAAGTGGGTCAAAAAGTATTTTCCCCACAGTCACATCCGATGCGCTCATAGAAAAAAGCCATATGGTTCTTGAAAGCACACGAAACGTCAAGTACTGTGATTTTGCCCTTCGATTTTGCTGAACACTAGAATATTGTGATCCAACGTGCCGTACAATGATATTAAAAGTAAAACAAGATGGTGTCTATCTTTACCTGCGTTGCTACGACCAAGCAAGGAAAGGTTTGGTGTTGTGAGCGACGGCATTTGCAATGACTCGGCACATGCGGTGTTGGCACTGAACATCATCGAGGGGCAGCTGGAGGAAATTCACCTATTTTCTCTGAGCTCGTTTGTGTTTCGCACAGCGTTCCGAGCCACTTCACAAACAGGCACTAGGTGCACAAGTTTCAGAAGAATGTTGACGCCAAATGGATATACACAGCGTCAAGGCACGGAAAAAAGCACGTGCGACGGAGTGAGCGGCGTGCTCAAAGCATCATGTGTCAATTCATAACTCGTCAACTACAGAGTTGAACTCAATAACAAACGCGCAAACCTTCGTTGAAGCGCTCAGCCAGCAAATCAAAGGAATCATTCTACACTTGATATCCTAAGAGGAGCTCACCCGTTTCCGGGAATCCAAGAAAAATGAGGGGGAGAAGGAGAGTCCCCCAAGGGCAATTCGATCCTAACGTGTGCTTAGGAAGAAGAAGGCAGGTTCTCTGTCGTCTTTGTAAATGTTTGTGAAACACCAGTGTTACGGAACGTATGTGCTAAGAATATGGCATAGTATAACAACACATACTGCTTTATTCTTTATTCTTTATTCATAAGTTGCCCGAAGGCGTTACTGCAGGGGGGTTACAAACGTGAAAAAAACAATTCTTCGGTTGCAGAGCACACTTGTTCCTCCGACAGCTTGTTCCATTGTTGGATGGTCTTGACAAAAAAAGAATTAGCGTACATGTTTGTTCTGGCACGGTATTCTCGTATTTTAAAACAGTGATCGGTCCGGCTTGAAATATAGTGCGGTTGCTTTAGGTAATCGTCTTTGTTAATGCCCAGTCGACCATTAAATATTGAAAACAAAAATTTCAGTTTTAATTTGTTCCGTCGGGCTGAGAGTAATTCCCAATTTAATTCTCTTTTCATGTCAGTACAACTATCTTTTTGCCCATATCGTCCCAAAACAAACCTGGCTGCCCTATTTTGAATTTTTTCTAGTTTTTCAATTAGATACTTCTGCGCAGGGTCCCATACAACACATGCATATTCTAAAATTGGTCTAACACATGTCAGATATGCCGTTTTCTTCAAGTTTGTTTCGGAACATTTTAAATTACGCTGAATGAAGTTTAATGCCCTGCCGGCCCTTAAGACTACATCATCGATTTGGGCGTTCCATGAACAGTCATTCGATAATATAACACCCAGATATTTGTACGTACATTCTGTTTTGATGAAGTCATTATTTATACTGTACTGAGTATCGATTTTTTTCTTACTCCTAGTAAAACTTAAATGGACACACTTTTTTGGATTCAAATTCATCTTCCATTTACAACACCAGTTTTCAACACGTACCAGGTCACTCTGTAATTGTTCTGCGTCATGCTCACTCGTAATGCTTCTATATAAAACACAATCGTCAGCAAACAGTCGAATACGGGATGTTATTTGGCTAGAAATGTCGTTAATATAAATTAAAAACAAAAGGGGTCCCAAGACGGAGCCCTGGGGTACTCCAGATGTAACATCAACGTAATCAGACTGCTTGCCGTTCAAAACCACACATTGACACCGCTGGGACAAATAGCTTTCAATCCACCTAATAACAGTTGAATCTAAATTAAATATCTTAAGTTTCTGGAGAAGAAGCGAGTGTGAAACCGTGTCAAATGCTTTACGGAAGTCTAAGAAAATACAATCTGTTTGTCTGCGCTCATCAATACCAGATACTAATTCGTGAAAAAATTCCGCAAGCTGTGTTGTACAAGACAATCCCTTACAAAAACCGTGTTGCTCACTGATAATCAAATTGTTTGCGTTTAAGTGAGACACTATCTGTGAATAAAAAACGTGTTCAATAATCTTACATAAAATAGACGTCAATGAAATAGGTCTGTAATTAGAGACATCCTTCTTCGGACCGCCTTTGTGGATAGGTACAACGTGAGCAACTTTCCAGTCATCTGGTAGAACGCTCGTAGCCAGCGACTGGGTATAAATTAAGTATAGATAGGGCGAGATTGCCTGAGCGCACCTTTTTAAAATTCGTGGTGAGATGCCATCGGGACCACTGACTTTGGTTTCATCGATGTTCTGCAATAAGGTTTCAATGCCACTTACACTAAATTCGACTGGTGGCATTTCGGGAACACCGCTAGTGTATGAAATACTTTGGTAACTGCATTTAGCCAAAAAAACGGACTGAAAGTAATTATTTAAACACGTGGCTTTCTCTGCATCATCTGAAATTACCTGGCCATTTTGCACAATTTCGCTGATACCCACGGGATCCGAACCACAATTCTTTATATATTTCCAAAAAAGTTTAGAGTTAGTTTTCATGCAGTCGCTGAGTTTTTTGAAATATTGTGCCTTTGCGCTTCTGACATTCAAATCGTATTCATGTGTTATCTCCGATAACTTCTGCAAGTGCGTATCTCTTTTGGTTCTCTTGTACCTAATAAATGCTCGCCTTCTTCTTTTCCTTAATCGAAGAATAGCTGATGTCATCCATGGTTTCTTTCGTTTCTTAAGCCTAGTGGAATCTATGTTTGGGATGTATTTTTCGACAAGGTCAAGCAGCTTACTTTTGAACAGGCTCCATAATTTGTGGACGTCAGAATCCTCAGCTAGGCACTCAAAAACAGGCAGATGATCACGGAGCGCCTTAGAGATATTACTGTAATCACCTTTTTCGAATAAAAACACCCTCCTTGACACGTTTGATTTTTGCCTCTTGGTTTTTGTTCTTATACTCGCAACAATAGCATGGTGGTCACTTATGCCTGGGATAGTTACGACAGAGTTAACAAAGCTAGGAGAGTTACAAAACAAAAGGTCCAAGATATTATCATTTCGAGTTGGTTCTTTCACATATTGCGAGAGCCCAAATGTATCCACAATACTTTTCATTTCCAGGTTAGCGCGGCTGTTTACCTTGCATTGGAACATTTCATTTTGCCACATTAATTCCGGCAAATTAAAATCACCAGCAAGTACAAAAGTCTGACCAGAGGCCTCCGAAACTATTTCATGTAGTAATTGTAATGTGTTTAAATTAGAATCTGGTGGTCGGTAGAACACACCGGCTGCAAACGAGGAACTATCTGCTAAGGTGATTTTACACCATATCGATTCGACGTCAACGTGCCCCAGACCTAGTAAGGATGAGTTTAATGAAGAATGAATCAGTAGAAAAACCCCGCCCCCGAGACGAGTCCTATCCTTACGATAAACGCTATAATCTCTCGGAAACACCTCGCTATCAGCGATGTCAGGTCTCAACCACGACTCAGTTCCGAAAATAATATCAGCTTTTACGGATTCGATAAGTCCAGCAAATTTATCAACTTTATTTACAATACTTCTGCAGTTGACTATGACAGCGGTTAGTTCATGTCGGATACATTTCTTCGGCTTGATTGGGCGTCAGTAGTTCTTTACTGGAACAACTTCTTCAGTCTCTTTATTCCACGTGAAAGCCTTCCCATTAATGATTAGTTTGTCAAAATTTAGCTTCACTTGGTTAGTACTATCTTTCCTCTTTTCTTTCGCGTATTCCCACAACCTCTTCCGCGTGGCTCGAGTCTCAAAAGCGTAATCCTGGTCAACGCTGTAAGGCGAACCCTTGAATTTTTTGGCATTTAACAAAACATTCTGTTTTTCTTTATATGAAGCGAAGTTCACTATGATTGGTCGCTTGAACTTTGGGTTATAACGGCCAACGCGGTGCGCCCTCTCTATGGTTTTAAGTTCAACTCCCAGGTTTTGTTTACAGATTTCTTTGACAATATTCTCTGACTCATTCCATGTTTCGGAGTGACTGTTGTCTTCGATTCCGTAAAAAACTAGATTTTGTCTCCGACTTCTATTTTCAAGGTCAACATTCTTGTTGTGTAACTCCTGGACTTTCTCAGAAAGTTGCCGAATTTGATTCTCTTGAACTGACAGTAATTTATTAACCTTCTCTATCTGGCCCTCGGTTTTGTTAAGTTTATCTTTCATTTCTTTCATCATGGTTTCGTGCTTTGCGAATCTGAGGTCAATGCTATCTAGTTTCTGCATAATAGTTGTTTGACCACTTTGTAGGGATTTTAGTAATTCCATTTCGAATTCTGTGAGGGGACCAGGGTTTAGCTCTATGTCACCGGAGAGCAACAGCAATAAAATGAGGTAAAAAACAGGGTTTACAAAAAGGCGAAAACGTCTACGAGACAATACGAGGCGCGTCCGCTTATGTATAAAGTCATCGACACTTGGAGTAGTGGGAGGAGCCGGCAAAGTGCACAACAGTTTTTGCACTTGGGTAGGGTAGTAAGGACTAACCTGCAGCATTAGGAGCAGCGTTAACTGCATGTCGGAGAGTGTACCGGCTCCGAATCCCACGAAGCCAAAGTCGCCAGCCCTTATGTAGCTTTGGGTCGGATCACGTGGGTCACGTTGGTTAAAGGCGATTTGTAGATCCGTAGCGAATGGCTTGTCCGGGCATGGGTTATCAGCAGCGATGACTGTCGCTCCGTCGTGGCTTGCCGACACATGCAGTCCTGGTGACGTGGTTGAAGATGGCTTGGGCAAGTAAGGGAGTACTGCCTCCTTTATGTCCTGAAGGATTGCTAAACATCAGTGAGTGCATGCCGGCAGACTCAAAAGTGCAACTGTGGAACACACAAACACAGTGCCAAAAGTCCTGAAATAATTGACAGTTAGATCGAACTTGTTTATTAATATGCTATCTTCCAAGGACGTGCCGTTATCCCTTCACGTGTTTTGGACCGTTTGTGTGTCCTCACTTTTTGTTATTACGGATGTAAAAGACCGCGCCGTCAACAGCTGGCGATCTGTGCGTGTGCGGTCAAAAAACCCAAGCTCTCAATTAAAAAAAAAAAAAAAAACTTTATATAGCGTATTAACCATGTGGTGACTTTCTATGTCTTAGTAATATGACAGATGATAGCTAGTCATGCTAGTTTACACAGAGTGCTTTATAAATCAAAACAATACAACGTCTGCGCCTCTTCAATATTGGATGTCTTCTAGGCCTGCTGATTTGAGTAGATATGTTGCTTGTGGTTTCCCGCTCTTAGCAAAAAAAAAAGTCTTCACTACGAAAAAAGTGCGTCTATGTTTTATTTCAAAACGTAGACAAAAATTCAACCCAGCTTTTTTTTTTGCAATTCAAAGAAACACACACGTCGGATTGTATGGCTTGGGTCTTTTTTTTTCTATTTCTTTATCCTAAGGGCTTTTTCGGGCTTTACATAGAGGGGAATTTTTAACACCAATATTAGAAACAATACAAACAATGAACAGAAAGTCGTAACACACTGCAAACAAGGAAAAAAAAAAGACGTGTTCGTTTTTTGCAAAACGAGCACGTTCTTTTTTTTTACGATATTGAGGCTTAAATTTTGAATACGAAACAAAATACTCACTTTCTCAACTTGTTTTTCTACTATACAACTGTCATATGTAAATTCCAGCACAAATCTAAAAATAAAAAAAAATATTTTAAAAATAAAATCTGCTTAAAAAACGTATACTTTTCGGTTTTTGTATGATATTAACGTCAGCGTTTTGCAGAGGAAATTTTACGCAGCTAGGTGTATTTATAATGAATATAAAAATTGTTTTTCGGACTCTCCATTCACATAAAAAAATTGATGTAACCTAAGTGGATCACAAGTATCAAATTGTCAAAATTCATCAACAATTAACGGAAGTGGAGCATTTGACATTTTTAAGAAAAATAAGCAGAACTCTTTAAATTATTTTATTGCATTAGAACCTTTTAACTGTACTCACAAAGTGGTTAAAAAGGTAATATAATGTAGATTGATAATCCACGGCGGGCGATTCAGTCAGACATACGACCCACGACGGATTTGAAAAACACCACCTCTTTTAAGCTTCGTATATCGAGACAAAAAAAAAATGTGACGAACTTGCAGTTTGTGGCAAGTCTGTTTTTAAAGGCAACGCAGTGGAACATTTTTTTTAGCGAAATTAAAAGTTCGACCGTTTTTGCCTGAACGATTTAAGATAAAATTATCCATATATGTGGTTATGCGTTTCAAAAATTCCTGCCTACATCTTAAATCGCCACCTTGCAGAGGTGCTGTCATTTGTTGAATTTTTTGAGCACTACAGGTTGCCTGCAACTCCTGATCACCAGTATTTGTGATTAATAACACGAAAAGTAAACGGAATAGGGTCAACACCAGGGACCCAAATTATTTAAGTTAACCTAGTGGCTGTGATGACTGTAACTGATGCCACCGTCACAGCTTTTTTGTTGCGAGAACCAGCTAAATAAAGAAATTCATCAAATAAAAAAAAACCTGACAAAAAAAGAAAACACGTGTTCTAAAAAAAAATGTAACCTTCAAAGGAAAAAAAACTGAAAAACAAAAAAACTTCAAAGGGTTAAACTTTATTAGAAGACCCCAAAGGTGAAGGTGGCGCCGGGGTCACCTGTGGGAACTTTCCGGCCTTTGGAGGGCGATTCTTTTTGCTTAGGTAGTTTTAAAGATGACAGCGGGCTTTGACAATTCGTTTGTCATCGGGCACAGCGGTCTTTATCTTCTTCACGTAGTGAAATAAGCCATCTGCAAACACAGGAAATCATAAATCTTTTCGGTTATATGTTTATGAAAAAAACTGTCTCAAATGGGTGGAACTTTTTTTTCACTAAATAAAATAAAGGGAACAAAAAAAATCGAAAGATGGCAAGGCAGCCTGTCAAAATTAAAAAATAGCTTCGTTATTAGCCGACTGATTATTTTCTGGACACAGAGTTGTAGATTCTGAGCGCCATGAAAACGCTAAACTTTCTTAACCAGTTGCAGTCATGTTGTGGGCACTGTCCAGGAATATTAAATGCATTATGGGCAGACCTTCATTTTCGGATAAGCACTGATATTGTCAGGAATGAGAAATCATGAGGCGGCAAATAACTGGGGAACTAAACGTTCAATGGGCAAACTTGTGCCCAAAACAAAATTGAAGAACGTTAGCGTCGCAGACGTCGATATCAGGGAAATGGCAAGATAAAAAGGCTGGGGCGAGACTAACTCAGGCTTACCACATGGAGCCCCCTATGCAGACGCGTGGGCTTCTGGAACAGTCGGTGTACAAAGTTCGGCGCGTAGAACATTCTAATCTCAAATAAGCAACAGAGTTCTCGAATTTACCAGAACGCGACAGTACAGAAACAATAAAAAGTGCCTCCACAGACAGGCATCAAACCTCGGTTTTTCGCGTGGGAGGCCAGCACGATAACCGTTGGGCCATGGGAGCCCTGCCAACTAGGCCAGCTGCGCTGCAATATTTCCCAATTCTCGAAACCCGCATGAACTTCTATGGAACTCAGGTTAATCCCAATTTTCTTTTGAACGCCCGCCTACCCGCGAAGTGAAAACCAGCTAAAGGTTTAAAAATTGTGAAACATTTTGGATCCATTTAAAAAATACCTCCATGGTCACAAGAAAAACAGAAGAAACAAGGTGCCTAATTACGGTCAGATTTAAAGATATTTAAGCATTTAATCTTTTTGCGCTCCCTACCTTCTTAGGTGTTTAGGAGACTCAGGGAACAAGGCCTGTTTTAATTCAACAAGGCCCAGAACACTTGGATAAATACGGCGGCGTTGCGTGGTGTAAACGCGCGCAGCTGATGGCATCACATACCTGGCCTCCCAATCGCTCACAGCCATCAAACATTGCCCTCTGAGCGCAAAGTATGATTGCGCTCAGAGTATGATTAAGAATTAACAATTCTAATTCTTTTTGAAAGTAGTGTTTATCGATGTTTGAGAGCGATAAAGTCAACAAATAAAGTTTGAAAGCTGTGAAAAACATGAAAACAGCGCCTAAATGACGCGCTCCCCCCGAGGTGTGGAGCAAACGTCCCACCGTTGGAGGGGCCATTATATCTAAAAGAAGATAAAAATCATTTCTCCCCCTGAATTTGTGATTTTATTTCGCTCATAACTTCCAAAAACAATATGAATTTTGCAAAAAAAGAAATTGGTTTCTTCGTGTTACCATGTTGTCAGCGGGAAGCCTTGCCGCAAGTTTCAGGCTAGTCAAAAGGTCGTCCGGAGGCCTTTAAGGGGATGCTGATCCGAAATTTTTATTTCCCAAAAAGCCCGATGGACCGTTCATTGGGAAGCTACGAACTCCAAGACATCACTTTTACAACAATATCCGGAACGGATGGCTGCATCTTTTGGAAAAGAAAGATGCAATTGGAGCGAAGCTGACAGGCCGTCTGACGTCATCACGTCATAGAGCTCCTCCGAAGTTTGCCTGGGGGCAAACGTCAGTTTTGCTTAGTTGCGGTTTTCTTTTGCCGAAAATTCGGCCATCCGTTCAACATATTGTTATAAAAGTGATATATTGGGATTTGTATACCTTCCAGATGAACGCTCCCACTGCCTTTTTAGACAAAATTCAAATTTCGGTTCAGTATCCCTTTAAGAACGCTACACCCCCCCCCCCCCCCCCCCCCCCCCCGTATTGTGACTTTCATTATAAAGCAGACAGAGCTACCCTATTTCCCCGAATCGCTCTCTTGGCGGCTTCAAGGATGTATACAGGTCAGCCAATACACAGGGCCGAGAGAGGAGTTCAAAATCAGCTGAGGTCGTCAGAATTTAAAGGAGTGTGATTTTTTTAGCAGTGCCTGCTGCAAAGGTCTGAAAATAATGTTTTTTTCTAAATCTTTTAATAGCATTTTTATTACTAAAGTCAAAATTCCTAGTCGAAGGATATAAAGACTGGCAAGTGTTTCTGTTTTCGTTCTTCACAGAATTAAAAAGGAAGAAGATAGCTACTGTTTTCCCCAGTTCTGCTGTGCCCGGTTTGTGTAAACTTTGTTCCGAATCCTGTATAGTTCGTTCTTTGTTTTTGCTTGTTGTTAATTTTTAACCTCAGTTAGTTCTTTGATTGCCATTGCATCTTGCATTTGTTTGTATTTTTCTATCCCCTCCCCCCTCATGTAATACGTTCGAACGAACGTCTTTGGGGCGAATAAAACTTGAACTTGAACTTGAAATGCCAACTGAATTCACTGTATATTTGTGAGGCTCGGCAGACCTTCGATGGGTGAATAGTCATTGATGGCCATGCCTGCTAAAAGTGCAAGCTAAATGCTTTGGATCACGCGTCAGCGGCTGCTCCAGTCATGGCTAACCGCTCCCGGTTGCACAGCCTTCGCAGTTAGTTCATACTGAGGCGAGTCGAGGTATAGTGCCGTTTACAGATCCAAGATAGCAAAGCCCTCAACATGTCGGCTCCAAGCGGCATGATGATGATACCCAAGAGCTATTTCGTGTGTGGTTTATAATTCCTATATAGTGCATGATGCCGAACCTGCCAATTGCTGCATAGTTTGGAGCCGGGATGGTGGACATGCAGCAATGCACGCACCTGCGATTGCACCCACTTTGGCAGTTGTAATGGGCTTCCTTCCCACGACACCATACTTTATGTTACGCCTGGAGGGCTGGCTTGTGGGGCTCCTCTTGACCAGGTCCTCATCCTTGTTGAGGCACCGAGCCAACAGTGGCCTTACCTATGGCGTAGTGGAATTTTTTTCAGGTCGGGACACCCCACTTCCGAGGTATCGCTGCAAGTGTAAACATAATCTACATAAAGAGGTGCTCAAACAAGTTTTAGTACAGATGCCTGGACGTACTCCCCACTGGTGTGTATTAAGAGTGGTTCGAAAGTGGAAACAAACGATGCCACAAAACCGGAAGTGTCGTGCTGTCGGATGTCGAGCTCCTGGCAGTAGGTCTTCAAACTTCCGGTGAATAAGACAAGCAGGCACAACTATCGGCTTGTCTTATTGACTGCCAGCACTGGTGTCTGCCCAACTTGTGACTGTGAAGTGACTGTGAACAATCGAAGCACCAAGATAATGGTACGGTAAGCATACCAGATGGCTAACCCCGCCTGAAGCCCCTTAATGAGTTTGTGTTAGTTACGCAAGTGACGGCAAAGTGCCTGCGCACGAGGCCCTTGCAGCGCTTGGAAGCAAAAGGCAGTGTAGCCCTGAAATTAGAGGCACTTGAAAGTGATTGGCAGCACGGCGTTCACTCGTGGCACGTGTCTCTCGCGTTCACTCAACTAAGGCTGAACCGCATATAAGCGATTTAGCGAGCAACGAGACGAACGACGGCGACCGCGACGAGTGGCGGAGATTTCTCACTGTCGCTCGTCACGCGGCTCGGTTTTTGAATTTCTAGAAAATGTCCCCCATCGCCTTGATCGCTTGTTCCAGTCGCTTTCATGCAGTTGCCTCTTCGCCCGGCTGACCGAGCGATAGCGAAAAGAATCGCCATCGCTTGTCTCATTGCTCTATTTATGGTTGTCGGCGCTTGCAAAATAGTGATGTGTGAATTTGAATAATGTTTTGTCTATGCCTGCTCTCAGACTGCTGAGAGAACTGTGAGGTCAAGTGAAATACAACCACATAATTTCTCACTTCGCTTATGAACTGAAGAGGAAAGTTTAGGAGGAAGTAGTTGGAAAATCAGTTGATGGTTTCGTAAAGATAGTTGTTCGGAACACCGTGTTTTCTGGTTTTTTTTTTGTAACTACTGAATGCGTGTTTTTTCTCCTACCTTCACAATAAGGCACTGCCTGAGGGCTAGCAAATAAGCGCAACGTATACACCATTTTTTTATAAAAAGTCTGTGCCCCAGTCGAAAAAGAACTTTTTATACTCGTCGCAAGCAACATCATCAATACAAACCCTACTTCTAAAGGCGCAGATTACGCAACATCTGGAGTAGTTTCCGAGGACGAAAATCGAACTTGAATCCGAACACCCGCAGTGAAAGAAAACGGGGTGCCAATGCGAGCGCTAGCACGCAAACAGTTACCTTTAGCAGTCATGGGTATCAAAAACACCACCTTATATGGATAGGTGGTACCAAGCCGCCACCCAATTCGGAGAACTCAAGTCTTGTCCACCGATCTACGAGATAAAACTCCCTTATACACTTATCAAGACCCGCCCCCACCCCCTCCCCCTCCGCCTTCCCTGGGATGTTTGCCCCTGGGTGTGTTCCCCCAATCTGACTGCTCGCTCAATGACAGGTCGGTTTCCGGGACTTTTATGGCAAAAGCTCGAGAATCATTCAATGCGCAAAGCACGTGTGCGATAAGGAGCCGCACACGTTCTGCCTTCACGCTGCCTGCACACACAAGAACACGTAATATACGCTCCGAAAAGAAAGGACTGAAAAAGTGAAACGAATGGGCGAGTATTCACCAATTAGACTCAAATCCGCAGCTGATTTCAAGGGCACGCCGGCACCTGCGACTATTTTTTTGCTTTCCCAAGGACCTTTTTCGATGTTTCTTTTGAAAGCCTGAAAGCGCCCGAAAGTTTGTAACTCGCTTTGTTCCTGAGTTTTGTTGCGATGGCAATGGCGATGCGGCGATGTTCGTTGGTTCCGACCTCAATGGTTACGACTAAGCTCTTTTGACACAACGTGAATGTTCTAGTTTTGGTAGACTTACATTTAAACTTTCAAATAGAAAAAAAACAGGTTTAGCATTTATATAATTATTTGTAATAAAACATGTTGGGAGTAAATTGTGTACGAAACTAAAGCTTGAATTCATTTTATTTAAACATGGCGGCGACCACCGTTCTATGGGCCGTGCTCGACCTGTTTACTGTGCATTGGTTCTCCTGTTATCCACCACCTGCGATCCGCATCAGCCACAAGCATGCTGTCTAAGTATTGCGTGCCCGCCGAAAAGGATCTCCAGTCTTCTTGGAAGCAAGGCCCCCTCTATACTTCGTTTCACCTTACGATGCACCGCGATGGACGTTAAGAGGTGCACGAGCCAATTCATAGTTCGAAGCTGTTCTCGTGACTTCGCGCTCCCCACGTCGCTCCGCCCACGTAGAAGGACACGTGACCCCTCCGAGCTATGAATTGGCTCCGGTAACTCGTGGCTTCCTTTGCGGTCCATCATAAGTTAAAACAAGGTGTAGTGTTGCTCGTACCATGGCTTGGACGTTGTCGGCACCCAGAAACCGCGTCTGCGAGCCTAACGTCGTTCTTTTGGTTCCTGTACGTTTCCGGCGACGAATCCCCCAGCCCTGGCCTCATCCCTACAGGAGCTATCTGCTCAAAAGCAATCTACGAAAACGTGGCGTCTTTGGAATGCGATTACTACGATCAGTGGCTGTTAATACCTCAATGACTCCCCTTAAATTGTGACCTGTTCGATGTCAACGCTCGTACCTTCAGTGTCACGACTCTTTGAATGGTGCTTCAACTCGCAGTGTGCAACTCGCAGTGGGCACTGGGTCCCGTATAAGCTTCTGCAACTTCATTCACTTCCAGAGACGCACCCCACGACAGTTCTAGAGATATGTAAAACGCGGATGCAGGATACGGTTAAAATAATACGCACGACGCGAAACTTGTTGGGTCTCGTATAAAACACATTCTCAAAACGAGTAGTAGAAAGCTGTACCTTAGTGAAAAGGTGTCTGTTTCATACGTAGCGGCCCCACGTTTGATCGAAAGAATGTAACTTCTTTTTTTTTTTTGGCGATTATTACTGTAAAAAACGAAATATCTACGAAACTTCGTGCATACTTTTTCTTGACAATTATCACTAAAAAAAAAAAAAAATGTTGACGACGAAACTTCACTGAACTAAATCGTATGGGACTCCCTTTCCGGAGGTGCAATGGGAAAGAGAGGGGCTTTGGTTGCCGGCTAGACGCCGTGAAGCAGCGTGCACGGGAGGGCCAAGTGGGTTAATTTGGTTGTAATGAGCAGCCGCAGACCATCGGAGACCGCTTACCCGGACGTTATCCGACGTGCCTTTTAGGCGGATTCCTCAAACTCGGAGCTCCGCTAGCCGGAAACTGTTTGCACACACCTTATCCGACTTGCCTTTTAGACGGATTTCTCAAAATCCGGGCTGGGCTAGCCGGAGACTACTGTGTCCGGACTTACTCCATGTTGCATTCTAGCCGTATTTGGCAAAGTCCACCTTCTTGAAGTCGGAGACTCCCTTTTCGGATTATTTCCTCGTTGAATTTAAGCTGGATTTCATTTCCCGGCCTCATTTCAAGCCGTCTTTTTTTTTGTTGGCCGGTACATTCCCTTTATATGCCACACTCCGTAATAACTAGGTGTTATTTCCGGACATAAAGCAAAAGAATTTACAAGAGCAGTTTTTATACCTCAAAAGTTTGAATTAATCATCTATTTTTTGCAGACAAATAATTTGCGAGGATTACGAATTCGGACATATATATATATATATATATATATATATATATATATATATATATATATATATATATATATATATATATATATATATATACATATATATATATATATATTATATATATATATATATATATATATATATATATATATATATATTGGGCTGCTAAATCTCGCCTGAACTTTTAATTAAATTTTGTGAATGTCGAATAGTGCCCGGTTTACTAAACTTTGTGCCTCTGGCATTTTTCTGTCCCTAGTGTGCTCAAACTGAAATTTGCAAACCTGCAACAGCTTGCAGATTAAACCCGACTTGCTCAAATTGTATACCGTGTTTCACAGTTTGATTCGTGTTTGCGTGCATTCTGAGTCTCGTTCTTCGGGTACTATTCACAGTACAAACACAGCTTCTGCAAACCATTTCTTTTCTGTCCTGGTATATTTCCCCGTATAGACCCATAATGTTAGAGCGTTTTTGCAAATCCAGTAATTTTACTGGTTTATGCAAACCGTTTCTTTTTTGTCCTGGTATGTGTTCTAATATAGACTTAGACTGTTCAATCGTTTTGTTTTTAAATTCCGATTCATTTCCTGATTTATGCAAACCGTTTTTCAGATTCCCAGGTTTGTTTTCCCTACTGTAATCGTACTGTTGTTTTGGTAAGGCATACTGTGCATACCTGTGCAGAGATGGGACTGCCTGCAAAGATTGATATCAAATGAACATATCATGTAGTATCTGCGGATAAAGAGTTTATCGAGTGTCAGAAAACAAGCGACTTCACAGCTAAAATAACCAACTACGCAGATTTTTGTCAAAAACGTTTTCGTTCAAGCTGGTATAAATGCCTTCAAACCTTGCTGTAAGAAGCGTGCAGACAATGCAGAAAATATACACGTGTGATAAAAATAAACATACTACAGTTCGTTAATTCTTTAGTCCGGGAGCCGCGACGACTTAAAGTGAACCTATGGGAACAATCAAACAGCATATGAAGAGATTATGTGACCAATCAAACAGCGTCAGGAGAACAAAGTCGTGGAGTTCATGTTTCTGAACATATTCAATTATGGGAATACGAATCAAGTGCAAACAAGAAACTAGGACTTGCACTCTTATTAATGCGAAAGTATTATATGTCTCATAGAGTGAAGCCGGCGAAAACGGCACGTTAATTCTCGGTGGCTGAGCGAAACGGCCCCTAAATTCACATTGGCTGGGCGATACGGTACCTAAATGCACATTCCCAACAAAACACAAAGAAAAGCACAGCAACGCAGATGCTTCGTCATGGAAGCCGGCGGGTGCACTCAAGGTCAACGGGACGCGCCTCAGAATTAAAACACAAAGAAAAGCTCAGCAACACAATGCTTCGTCACGGGAGCCGTCGTGAAGCCGGCTGGGTTTGCCGCGCCGGCGCCGTGGGGAAGCATGATGTCACCGCCGGAGCGCCTTGTGCGAAATAAAGAAATGGCGGGCTGCTTGTAGGATTGAGCTGCCTGTACGAGTGCTTTCGGATTTTTACAAGCAGTCTTAAGTGTCTTTTTGAATGTGTTTATGTGTGTTCCTGGTTGATTGTGTTCGTGCTTTCGACTGCTGCTAAACAAACAATAAAACGAAGTAGAATGAAAACCTGGCTAAACGTCTATGGACTTAACTCAAGGAGTTTCCACAGATCCACCAGTTTTTTTTATTCAAATATGATACCCTTTTCTTTTTTCTTGCCCATGTAGCTTTCATTCCAAGATCACTAATCACTTTCTATTGGCAGTGGTTTGAAAACTGTTATTATTATTATTATTATTAATATTATTAATATTTAATAGTCCCACCGACTCAATAAAATGTATGTATGTATGTATTATAATCATTAATATTACTACTGCATGTGGATGTGGATGAGGGAATGGTTCAGGAATACATAAGAAAGCTGAAGCCTACCATGTCCTCAGGTCACGATGGTATTCCAGCAGCACTTGAAAAAGCTTTTCACGAAATTTTCACACCCATCCTCTATGACATTTTCAACAACTCCCTACGAGCAGGAGTGTTTCCTGGCATGTGGAGAAAGTCAGTCGTTGTCCCAGCCTTCACCTTTGGAAGTCGTACCACTGTGTCAAACTACAGGCCAGTTTCTCTGCTATGTATATTTTCGAAGCATTTTGAAATGGTAGTCCACAAAACATTGTCCTTGCGTTTAAAAAAATGTGTTAAGTTCCAACCAACAGGGATTTGTATCAGGACGCTCGACATCAACAAATTTGATTTCATTTATGCCCATTGCATCCAAAGATGTGTGCCGCAGAGGCCAGCTTGACGTAGTCTCCTTTGATCTGAGTAAGGCCTTTGGCGTGGTTGACCATGGCATTCGTTTATCAAAACTTCGTGGTATTGGTGTCTGTGGAGGGCTACACAAGTGGTTTCAGAATTATTTGCCTAATTGAACATGTGTTGTGTTGCTCATGCGAACGGCGCGCCTTCTTTTACGTACAAGGCCACGTCTGGGGTACCTCAGGGATCAGTTCTGGGCCCTCTTCTTTTTCTATTTTTGTAAACGACGTGTGTAAGCAGAATGTAAACACTTTTTTGCAATATACTGATCATATTAAGCTATTTAAGGAGATCGAAACTGTCTCAGATTGCAAGTTTCTACAAGAGGACATAAACTCATTTAGCAAATGGTTTTCACTGTACGGTCTTCTACTAAACAGCTTGAAAACCAAGGTCATGTCCTATAGTCGCAAAACGCAAACATCATGTTTCCCTTACAGTGTTCTCTCGGACGTATTGCGCCGTTCTAGTGAAGTGCGAGACTTGGGAGTACTTTTTGACTCCTCCTTGAGATTCGATAGCCATGTGGCTCGTATAAGTACCTGCGCCTTGCGCGCGCTCGGTGTTGTTTGTCGAACGACTAGAGTATTTAAAAATATCCGCAACGTTTGTAACCCTGAACCGCTTTTTGACAAGGTCTCAACTCAAACACCCATCTCCTGTATGGAATGGTGGCTGTAAAACTACCCTCCTATGGTTGGGGCGAGTGCAAACCCAATTTTTATCCATTTATCGATATCGATATCGGCGCGATGAAACATCTCTATCACAGAGTATCAGTGCATTGTACGTCTTACAAATAAACAGCTTATATCACCGCAGAGAAAAAGCAGACCAGGTTTTCCTTTCCAAAGTCCTTCGTGGCATGGCCGACTGTTCAGAACTGCCCTCACAGACATCTTTACGAGTTCCTCGGACAGCGACCCCTTTGACAACATCTTTTTACTCTCCTCAGATGTTAAATATCCTGGGCCCCATGTTTCGTATGTGTAGGACATATAATGGCATTGCAAGTCATCTCAATATTTTTTGTGGAAATGAATTTGTCAGATCTCTCAGAGTCGTTTATGAGTCTTGCTGAACCTGTCGTGATTGTAATTTTTTTTATATAACATTTTAATAAGGTATATTCGTTTTTGCGACAGTCTTCTACCCTCCGTTTGGACCCTGTGTTCCGTTTTTTGCTTGTAGTGTAGGTCGTATCTTTCCGTCAGCATGCGTGATAGGTATCATGTGTTTTACTCAATGCTTTCAGTTTCTTTAATGTTTATTTTATTTTTATTTCTTAAACTTTTATTGCGGTGTGTAAGTTTCGGGGTGGCAGGGTTGTTCCTGGACACTTAATAAAATAAACTTAATTTTTAATTCTTTATTAAATTATTACTGCGTGCCTTTCATTTCCCAGGTGTACAAAATTTGTTTTTTCAAATTGTAATTACGTGCTGTTCATCGAATAATATATTGTACCAAACCACGTGTTTTCTTTTTTGTTTCATTTTAGAATTTTAATTGAGTTTTTATGTAATTGTACACTGTAGCAAGCCATTTTTTTCATTTTTAACGCTGATTTTTGTGCACTATTGCAGGGGCCGATGATCCGTCAATCCGTCTCGTATTTTGTTTTCAGTCTTTCTTTTCATCAATTCAGGAAGAGACAAATTGTTTGTATGGTATTGTCCTACCATACGTTTATTTTAGTGTTGTTTTAGCTTTCTTATTATTTGAAACTGGAACCAGTAGCTCACGATAATACCTTTACAGTCCCCGAATCAACTGATTGCGAACTAATTCGATGCTTGATTTTGTATCTGATCCTCGTAATGATAAAAAAGAAAACGGAGAAAAAAATATCGTCTATGGCCAACGAAAGACCCCAGGGATAAAGTTCTCGTTATCCTCATTTTGTGATTAGAGGTTTATGCCCTCTGAAACTTAGTTATCGGGCTGTCTCTCAGGGAACAGTACTACAGAAATGAAAAGAGTGAGTACCCTTGGGGTGATTGCCTTCCCTTTAAATCTGGGGATTTTAACCACTCTTTCACAAAGCTTGTGTTCCCGCCTTATTTTGTTTCTTTATTAAGCTATTTGTTTAGTACGTGCGGTCATCAATACATTAGGATTAGCTGAGACTCTAATACGTATTATGAACATTTGGAATGCTTATACATAGCTTTAGCTGTGTTGAACATGCTGAACACATAAAGTTAGCATTCTTACTAGAGAGTTTTATGCAATTCCATCATAATCAAACTTGCGAGCTTAAGAGCAAAGTCAAATGAAACGAAACCGCGTTGCCTTTTTAAAGTGGCATGTTTTCAGGATATTGCATTGTCGGTCTTTGCTGATAAACGAACTAGAGTATTGCAATTTTGCTGACAACCTTACACGGTTAGGACTTGTGACAGCTCAATAGGCAGATTGAGCCCCACTCCCCTCCCCCTCCTCTTCCCCCTCTCCGTGAATAATTCTTAGGAGCTGACATCCCACCCAAAGTAAGTCAACAAATCGAAGACGCACGAATGAGGTTCAGAGGGAGGGCATTTCTCCGACTTTCCTGCCCGAGTACCAAATTGATAGTCATACAAAGTCTTTTAATGGAAGGCCAATTTCGGGCACATGTGTACATGAAAGATAACGCTAAGGTAGCCTCAGCAATTATGTTTTTGCACCCGCCGTCAGCTCAACTCGCGGAGCGTCGCCTCTCCTCCAGGCGCCAAACTGTCCGTCTCCAAATCCCTTTTGGCAGACAGCGAATCAAATTTCAATGGAAGCGGCGACGTAGTGACGTCAGACGCGACGATCCGCTTTCTGGGAGACGGTCACCATTCCCCTAATCCTTTTCCCTATTTCTCCCCTTATTCTTTTCTCCCTACGCACTCTCCCGCTCACCCGCGCCATCTCTCAGCGCTCTCCCGAAGCCTCGCTCCCTTTTCAACAGGTGGAAAGGGCCAGCGGAGAGGGCCGGCTTCCGCGGCGCTCCCGCCGGCCAATGACGCGTCGGCGCGGTAGCCGTCACGTGGGTAGGAGGGCGCACCATATAAGCGGCCCGGCTCGGAGTTTGAACACAACGTCGGACCAGCAATCCGGACTTCGACAACTTTGACCTCGCCTGAAGCACAACATCGGTGAGTCACGCTCCCTATGGGGTACTCTTCATTCGCGATCTTTCTTTTGTTTAGAGTGGGTGGGTGGAAAGAGATAGGCTGCGTTCCTTCTAGGCTGGAAAGTTCGCACGTTTGTCTTTAGCCAAGGACCTCACCTTTAGAAATTGAAATAAAACAGTAAATGTTTAAGTAAGCAAATGTATATTTAGAACATGATACTATACTGTGCAGAAAAGGTTTTACTGACCACGTGCGTGAATAAGCATTTTAGGGTTGTACAGTGAAACGCTGGACAAACCGAAAATTCCGGATTTACGAATTGACGTATTCTTCTGCCACCGTCTTTATGTATTTACACGTGATAGTGTTCAACCCTGTTACGGTAATCATAAATTGTAATTATTCGTAGTAAGTCAAACGCCCATAACTATTTTATATTACTTAGATGAGGATTAAACGGACCCTCATATGACTATGCCTTTCTGCGGTTGAAGCTAAAAATTACAATTAAAGGCACCTTGAGAATGCTTACATATTCTCGTTTTAATTGTTTTCAAAAATACTATTTTGAATAAAAAAACTTTACACAGTAGCAGAATGCAGCGAGTCCTTTAAAGATACGAGGAGTCTCTATCTCGTCAAAGGTCTCAATATCATTGTCGTAAAACTGTGCATGCACATCGAAACTGGGAATATTTGACCAGGTTAAACGCACCACGAATTTGGTAGAAAAACCTTCCAGTGTAAAAGAGAGAGAGTAATAACTTTATTGAGAAACTGGTGATCCAAGGCGTCGGCCAAGAGCTCTTTAGTTTTAGCAGGTCTTCGGCCAGCTGGATGACCCAGTTTTGATCAGCTGGGTCGAAGCTGAGCTATATTTTTTTACATAGGGTTGATAGAGTATGAAGCAAGAACATAGTTCTGCGTTTATTTTAAACTTAATACTGTCATAAGATAGTTTAAAAAATATGTGACCTATCCCCTGAAGACTTGTTTATCTTAGGCTATACATTTGTTTATCTTAAAATATACTTTCCTGACTAATTGATGAATGCCTTCTATTGTTTCAAGCAATGGTTTGAAAAGTGTGTTTTACTTTAATTGATGTGTACCTCTCAGATTTGTGCACAATTTAGTTAGATAAAAATTGAGTCACCTGGGACTTTTTTATATATTTGAAGTAGGAGCTTGCAGGAATACATAAATTACGTACCTTAAATTTGACAATTACAGTTTTGAAAAAAAAAATTATTGCTTATTAAACAGTCATATCCTTCAAAGAAGAAACCTACAAGTTGAGAAATTCAACCTCGACTGGCGTGTAAACCGATATTTCACAACCAATTAAACTGAACTGGTAAGACGGTGAGGAATCAGTCGAAGTCAATTCACTAACTTTAACGTAAGGCGTTCTGCTTTGAACAGCCTGCCATAAAAATGTCTAATACTCCGATTCGGCAATGCGCAAATCAATTCCTGTGATATCGCGTTTACTCCTGCTTTCCGTTCTGTGCGTGTGATGTAATATGGAAAGTCAAGCATTCTGTATTTGATAAAACTAATCCAGAGCTACTTTTACCCAAGTCGCCAATGTTTAACTCTCTACATAGCTACACGCGAAATGTATCAAATTGCTATCAAATCTCTATACGTATTATTTATAATTCGTGAGAACAAACAAGAAAGTGCAAGGAATATAGCTCTGCTTTAAGACGTTCTTCCGAGCAAGAAGGCTCTTGAAGTAAAACATCGTTTAAGACAGGTGGCTTCAGTAGCCTTCATACTAAAACCGGTGTGTAACATTTAAAAAAGAAGAGGTACAAAATATTGTTTATAATCATCAATATGACACGAACAAACCAAATACAACCTGTATAATCCATGGTTGGAACCCCCTCCTTAACAAACTTGAAACGTTGAACATAGGTTCGACTCTGTTACGATAGATTATAGATCATTTCTTTCCGTGTTCGCAAAAAGTGGTGTTGAACGGCAAAATTTCGGTTTTCGCCGAGGAGAGGTCAGGTCTTTCACATGCGATTCTTTCCTGGACATTTCTTAGTTTGTGCATTATATAAACAAATATTTGATTGGAACTTTCTTTTCTATTAGGGTGAGCTGATTATTGTTTTGTGCACCAAAAATTACGACTTATGATAACGCTCACCAGTTATAGCAAGGCATAGCGAATATTCAGAGGTAACGTGAAAATTGAGCGTAAATCTGAAAAAAAAAATGTGTTCGCGTGTTGTACAAAACGTACTAAAAGTGAACATCAGCAATACGTAAACGTTGTCTTAGTCAATAACTTGTCTACTCTTACATGCTTATGGGTCAAATTGCCATTCGACCCTTCCTGGAATGCTCGTTTAGATAATGCGAGTATAAAGGCCGGAATGACACTCGACATTATTCAACGAAATTTCAAAAGTTCTCACCCCAACCTTAAAGGGATACTTCAACGAAATTTGAAATATTCTCGTGGCGTTCAAAAATAGGTTGAATATGATCCACAATATCCGTAAATGACAACCGTACGTTTGTATATTGAGCCTGGTGGCTGTATTTTTTGTTATAAGCGGCCCACTCTGGCAAGCGCTCGGAGAAGGCCCAGCGGAGACCACGTGACATCCCACACAATCGTGACGTAGGTCGCCTCTGGACGAAGAAAGCAACGGCGAGGCTGACGTCGAAAGGATGGCCTAGTCGTTCCAGCCACCGAAGCGGCTAATTTTGTACAAATTTCGAGTGACGGGTTAATCTTCTATAATCTTGTAGGGGGACAATAGAGACCTCTTCGACACACAAAAGGGATTCTCGGGAAGAGGGGAGTTCCTCCTTCCCCTCTTCTGTCGTCGTGGTCGGAGGCGAGACACTCACCGTCACTAGCTGTCAAGGTTCCTAGACGGGCATTACAAGCGAGGCGTGAGCGACGTCCACCAGGCGCTCTTTGCTAATTGTTTAATTCGTTTTAAAATTCCTTTTCGAGGCTTTTTTTTTAACAAGATATTGGTATGTTTGATGTGAAACTGCTCCTTTGAACACATATAGACCAAAAAATCAGCGCCGGAATTTCGTTGTAGTATCCCTTTAAACATATAGCTGATTTAACATGTGTTAGGACAACTTTAGAACATGAGCGTGTTGCCCGGAACCCTGTCTAAATAACCTTGATTGACAAACTGTTTCTGAGTTCGTCCTTCGAAGCTATGTGTTAAAAAAATGCTCTACTGGTATGAAAAAAAAAAAAATGAGTGGGATCTACTTCCCGCTCGTCGGAACTTAATGCGAATAATTCATTGTTATAAAAAAATAGACGTGTAACTGACAACTAGATCTACTTAAAATAACCTCATTATGTTTCTAGTCAAAAAGGCCCACGTTTTTGAACTGAGAGAGTACTCCAGTATTCAATATTAGAATGCACACAGCGCAAGTGGGCTGTCCCGAGGAAGATATGCTTTATTCAACCCTGCAAACCCCTTGCTTCAAAGCCCTCGGGCGATGCGGAGTAATTTATAGGTAAACGAAACAAAAAATGGGTCAGTGAAGGCTCACGGAAAATTGTTAGCCTTATATTCATCCTAAATATCCATTCATAAAGAGAGCGTGTCGTCAACCACAAATCGGATCCGCGCGTTGCCGACCGCAATGGCGGCTGGAAGCTGACTGTCGCGTTTTGCCAAACTCTCGAGGACTGAACTTTGATAACCACTTCCGGAGACCGCACGGCGGTTACCCAATGGCAATTTGTTGCTGACATAGTGTTCGGTTGACGTATTTGAATTCCAGCACCATTACGGTGGTTGCTGCTGTGTCGTAAAAGCAACGCAGCTCTCACACGTCCTCGGTGCAGCTGGCGAGGTAGAAGCAAAGTCAGAACAGCTAGCCGAGGCTCCGAACACCAAAGCCCGTCGACAGTCTTGTATTTTCCGGTATAACTTAGAATCCTCCTCTGATCGCCCAAAGTGACAGTTTCGTAAACGCGGCAGCAGTCGCGCGAAAGGCTGGAAGATATATGTACAGTTTTGGCGACGTTTTTGTGCGCGACTTCTAAAGAAAATAGGAGGCAGAAAAAGAGGTACATACTAGAAAGAGTTTAGCGGAACGCCGGCCAAATTGTTCTTGTGAGGCTTACAGGCCGAACGGTAGAAAAAAGATTGATGTTGAATCAATCGCTGTCAAAGGGCGTATTTTGGAATATTATAGCCTTCACGATTAAGTGGGCGTGTGGTTATTTTTGAGGAAGTGCTTTTTTTGTAATAGATTAGAAGGTTTGAGCTGAAAGGTGTGTAATTATAATGCAATTAAAATGCAAAGGTGCAAGCGAGCTGGACAAGAATGACGAAAGTAATCCCTGGAGAAGGGGAACAAGAGGGACAAAGGACAAACATAAATCTCCAAACACAGCTAGGTGACTGGTGAGCGACCGAAAAAATCCGCCTGGTCCGGGTATCGAACCCGGGACCTCTCAGTTACAAGTGGAGCGCTCTACCAACTGAGCTAACCAGGGGTTAGACGTCAGTAGAGCAAACGGGTTTTAACAGCTGCCACCAGTCGAACACCAACCAGGGTGAGGCTTGCAATTTAAGGTTATAATTATAATGCAATTAAAATGCAAAGGTGCAAGTGAGCTGGACATTATCGAACATGGGTTAATCGTCCTACTCGAAAAATATCTGAGGCACGTAAAACATTTTACAACGCTCCGAAAAAAAAAATCGATCAGGACATGTTTCCAGGTTTTGGTTTCCTATCATAGCTCATGTCATCTCCGTGTCAGCGAATCTGATCTCCCTAGCCAAAGCATGCAACTATACTTCGTTTCACATTATGTTCGGACACTGTCGACGATCCGATCTGATGGCACCAATCAGACAGCGTGTCAAAAGCGCACCTTCATGGTGTTCGTCATGTTTATGTACTTGAGCTGTCATCGCAAAAATCGATCATAAAAAAGGTCAATTGACTTGCGCATTGCCGCTGCTTGTTTGGTCCCATTAGCTCGTTGCATCGGTTGCGCCTGGATTTAAGCCTCCGAAACAAGGCACTCCACGCGCGGCCTCGGATTCCTCGTATGGCAGTGGTGAATCAAAGCATTAAAGGTCATCATTGCATTGTAATTTAAAAAAATAGGTCGTTATATTTCACCGCCATGGTGCCACACTTTCGTCTCTCCTGCGCAGAAGGCCAGGCAAAAGGCATTCCTAAGCTGAAGGCAGGAAGGCCTTTTTACCACGGGGAGCAGCACCGCTGGGGCGGAGATGTGTTTTAACAAAAAACACAAAAACGACGACAAAAAAAACGCGTTCTTATTAGTTTCTTTTTGTGTGCGTGAACAGCGTGAAATGTTGCACGTTCCTTATATTCGTGTAACGTGGACTGACTTGGTGGTACTTGATAAATACCAGAAAATGTCTGGTTTAAAACTTTCACCTATATTGAGTAATGAAAAGAAAAATATAAAAGTAAAGAGATGCATTCCAGAAAGTGTCTAATTTAATCTTTTCATCTAAATTTACTAATGAAAAGTACTAATAGGAACGTAATGCATTTTCTCAGTTTGCACCTTTATCAGAGACCAATGATATATGAAACTTCGTTATAAGCGATGCTTACTTTTCGCAGGAACGATTTGACCTGGGTAACGTGAATGTATGTAAACATTTTGTGTACCGAAACAATTATTGACGTTTGAGTATCACTCGCTAATGTCATTGGCATTGCTCACATCTTCGAATGTTAGAGGCGTGGCTGAAAACAAAAGGTGTTTATCGCAGATGGCCTAGTTGGCTTTTTCTAGATGGCATTACTTAGAGGAGGTGGCAACGTAGGCCGCTTACTGTAAACGCGCATTCGAAAGATTTAAAATAACGTTTTCTCAATGCACAGCTGGGCGACAAAATGAAAATCCGAATATGAAAAACGGACGTCTTCCGTATTGCTAGACGCATTCCTTCTTGCCGCACGCGGTTCCGAGAGCCAGGATTTGTTCTGAGCGTTTGGCAGTTCGGTGGGCTTCCCCTCAATATAACCCTAATTGCAGAGAAGCTGACCTACCAATAGGCTCTTTGAACCGCCTCTTACTGTGATACCGCGCTTGCATAAAAAAAAGGTTGAAGCTTTCGAATGCAAATTTATTTGAATACGTGCGCAAAAACATTTGTCGATATTAATTTAGTTTTTTATTCAGTTTTGTTGCTTCGGCTATATAAATTATACTTTTGGTTCCGCATTTAATCTCCCGGGATGCAACTGTGCCTGAGACGAACAACTTCGTTGACACCTGCTATTTCAATGCGCCGTACTCCGTATAAGTATAAATTGGTGCGCATTTCCATCTACAGTGCTGCACCTATACCTGATTCGAACAACGTCGTAGACATTTGCTATTGTGGTGTGCCGTACTCCGTATCAAAATAACTTGGTAAAGAGAAAAATCTAGAGGCCAATCGGACCTTCAGATTGAAGCACGTGAGAGCACTCCACGCAAAGCTCACGTCGGCGGTGCGTTGTCATATGCCTTGCAGCGAAGCAACTAGTTTTCAGGGATAGATGTTATACTTACACAAGTTCTGCGGAAAGGAAACATGGCGATTACTCACGAGGGATTGTAACACGCAAGTAGAAATAGGTATTGTTTTGAGAACTAAGGTAAGTTCAACTTTACTTGTAGATTATAGTAAACGAAAGTAAAAGCATACTTTGCAAACAAAGTTTATAATAACGAAGGCTAGATTTGAAGTGAAATGCGTCTCCACCGCAATGGGTGTTACGAGACGGGCAGTATAAAGGCTGGTTCCCACACTTGCGCGAGTGTGACCGAGGGCGGCTGCAGCAGCTTGCGACGTCAATCTTTTTACGGATCGCTGTGGCAACGGGGCCGTTGTAAGCGGTTTAAAACCCGTCGCCATAGCAACCCGTAGCAAGATTATAAAGTTACAAGTTTGAGTGGCTACATACTTTACTGCTGCGTGCTGCGAGTGGAGCACCCTGCTGCAGCTGGAACAGCTTCAAGAGCGGCAAGTGATGTGTCAAGCCGGCTGTGACCACTACAGCATCTGTCCCAAGAGGAGCGCTATTAATATCGAAGAAAAGTAGGGCCTATTCTAGCACTATAGTCGACATTTGGCGCAGTCGTATTTATTGCTCGAAATTGCTTCAGTGAGTTTTTTTTTTTTTAATTTTATAAATACTATATTTATTTTGGACGCTGAATCTCTCCTGGGCTAACCTCGAAGTTCCACTCACGCAGTCGATCTGTCGAAGACGAGAAGTGAAACGTCTAAACGAAGTTCAAGTCTGAGTTCATACATGACTTGACACACTGCTATATGTGTCTGGCATTACAGAGGTCTACAGAGCAGGTGTTGAGCTGCGTTAATATACGGTAGAGGCATTCCCTGGATTGTCAAATGATTTGCTTGCAATATTTTCTCAGAGAAAATGTGTTGAAAAAGTCTTTATTTAATTATATTGCGGAAAATGTTACATAGGTGTGAAAAAAGTCCAAAACTATAAATAAATTAATGTCGTTGAGGAGAGGAGTTCAAATTTAGAGATGATGGAGGCTGTACAAAACCAAAACCTAATTGAGAAAAAAAAAAGAAAAACATTCCACCCCTTGTTCACTCGTGAACGAGCGTTTGATGATCGCGTTGCATTCTACACCAACAATAAATAGGAATACACATTTTTCGAGGAAACTTTTTACCTAATTTTAAATCAACATTTTATAATGCATTTTGGTACTTTGCGCACTATTTAAAGCAAACATTGTTTATGTAAAGATGACTAGTATATAAGTGTATCTTATACTTCTTTCATTGCACCCTGATGTTTGACTTGGTGGCTGCGGACTTCTTTTAATTTCAATTTTAGCCCCATCTTCATAAGGAGAAACCTGCGATCTTGCCCAGACTAACGCACTTCATATCATTCTATACATTTTAATGTTTACGAGAATCACAGCCTACATGTGTTAGGTCACAGCCCAGCACGCGCGTGTTCATCGCTTTGGAATGCGAGCAGTGTACGCACCACAAGCACGAACGCTGAAAAGGGCACTGACCAGAAGCGTCTTTCTGTAATAGTCTCTAGACATTTTGTCAAATTCCTTAAGTACCAAAACGCATATGCATGGTGCAAGTGTAGTTACACGTGCTGGCACCTGAAACATAAACTTCTCTAAATAAATTCTAAAACAAATGGCATGTTCCTTCAGGTAAGACGAGCGTGTGGGGCACCTGTATCCACATTTCGAGGATTCTCCGTGGTGCTTGGGTAACTTGTCGAAAAATGTATTACTTGACTTGTCAACATTTCTTTGCCAGCGTGGCTGTCAGCTTTAGATACAAAAAAGAGCAGATTTGTTAGCGATTTCACGAAACTAGTGAGCCGCGGCTTGAGCGTACCGAGTTGCAAAAATGGTTTTCTCAAAATACCAATTGCTTTCATTTTTTTTTTTACTTTATCGAAGCTCAGCGCGAAGGCCAAGGTCATACTTAGGCAAACAGAGATTATAACTAGGTTCAGGTAGCATCAACGCCCAGGTTTTCTGGCTGTTAGACGCGAGAAAGGTGGGCGCGAGCGTACTCGATTGGTGGCCGCGCGTCTCACTGCCCGCCGGTGACGTCACGTTTGGGTGGCGGGGAAAACTGGGACAAAACTAGGGAGATCGATTTTCCAGTCTCAGCAGTGAACAAACTACCTATTTTTTTTAATTAGCTAGAGTGAACCTGGGGAACCGGGATAGCATTTCGGAATCAGGAAGTCATGAGCACTCAGATGATTCCTTAAAATTAGGTAGCTCAAAAAGTTGGCGGAGTTCCGCCTTAAGTAAGCCTGCTGGATATCTGTTGGAAGAATAATCCCTAGTAAACACTTAGGATTGCTTGAAATAGACCTTCGGGCCGTCAGACGAGCCTGAAAAATCTGCGCCTGCAGATTGCAAGCTCAAACATTTACTGGACGCAAAATTTAGGTGGTGCATTTTATCTGGTATAACTGGACGGCTTGCTGCCTTCCTGTAAAAATATGCGACCAACGAACTTGCTATGGTCAACGGCGGCCCTGTTCGCGAACAACCGAGTTGGCGATGGCTGTAACTCGTAGCGCCAGTTTCCAATAAGCGGTGACAGCAGAATATTTTTTTATATGAGTAACAAAGGCGCGTAATCGAGAGACAAAGGGAAATTTTTATATGTAGTCAAAAGGCTTTTAAAAAAAAAATGTAAAATTTGCAGTGACGGAAACCAGTTAATAAACAAGAACAAAAAAACTGGCAGTGATGACTTATATACACAATATATCGCATATGCTAGGAAAGATAGCAAAACGGGGTGACGGAGTAGTGGTTTTTCGGCCCCAAACAAGCTGAGTAGTTCATGAAAAAAAATGTGAACAACGCAGTCAATCTTAAACAAAGCTATACAAAACACCAAACTCCCTTCGTTTATGTACTGAAGGGGTGGTATATTCCATACAACTCTCATGTGGCATACAACACGTCGGAAAAAGGGGCAGATAACGATCGACTGCGAGAACATCAAAACAACACAAAAAAGACTCTCTGTCCAGCTAGGGATTTAGTACAGAGACTGTGTTCGCAATCCTCAGTTTACAAGATGTACTGTGTTGGCGTGGAATGTTCACTCCCTAATTAGAGAAATTATTTATGCCGAGAACATCGCGTGACTTGACGACGAGTGCGTCAGCGCCCTTTTAGTTTCGTTATCTACCAAACAACTATACCCCTAGGCGAAGTAGTTAGTGCAATTATCGAAAGCTTTTAAGGAAGTTTTTTTGTTTTCTTTATACTGTTGTCCCGCTTCAAACATAAAAAAAGAAGAAACGTGAGTTGCTAGGCAGCGCGGTGTTTGGTTTCTAAGTATCATATTTCTTTGCCCTTGTCTATTGTTCGTTGTTGCTACTAATTTGAACTCTCAACAACTCGCCCAAGCTTCAATCTTAACGAGCCGGGGAATCAAGGCATCGTCTGCTCGCTGTGTCGAACAGAACCCAAACCGTGAACCGATAACCGGAAAAAACCGTTATGTTCGCGCGAACCGGAGTTGAACCGGAACGAAATATTTATTTTCGTTCCGGAGCGGAAGTGCTATATTTTTCATGCAGTTTTCGGTTCATATGCGAAGTCAGGTCTCGTGAAAAGAGCGTGGCAAAAAACTCAGTAACCTAAATAATAAACCAAAAAATGCAAGAACAAAATATTATTTTTGGGCAAACCGGAGTGGAACCGGACCGAAATATTTCTTTTTTCGTTCCTGGGCAAAACTGATAAATTATTTTTGCCTTGTTTTGTTCATGTGGGAAGGCAAAAAGTAATAAAACTAGGTTGCGGAAAACTCTGTAACGTTCCATTATCAGGTTTTTGCATAACGGTCGTCTTCATAATTTATCAAGTTTGTCTCGAGAACTCAAACGAAATGTGCAGAGTAACTCTAAATTTTGCGAGATTTCTGGTCTCACGTATTTCTTAACAAATGCCCACATTCGGCCCAACCTTTTCTTGGGGACCGGAAATGGTTCATCAGAGTACATTTATCATTAGAACACACCCATTTCTTACGTCAGCAAAAGTAATAAATTAATGAGTCTGTTGGGCGGCAAAACTGTGACTTAAGCTAGTTGGTTTTTCATCTCAAACTAAATGTCAAAGAAAAAAAAAAACGACAAAGGGAGGTGTAGACAACACGCCTAGTGCTGTCTATCCCTCTATTTGTACTCGTTTTGTGGCGTTCAGTTTTAGATTTGTCTGGTGTTTTTTTGTCTTTAATTCTGTAGAGTTGTGTGCAATTTAGTTTAAATGCCTTAATTTCATTGTAGCACTCATCGGATAATAAAGCGATACAAGGGCCGATGGATATTTTAGAACCTGTACTAGTTGCTACACTGTGGCGCATTTCATCTGCTTTCAAAAGCAAAAAACTCAGCGGATTTAATAATCTGACCGAAATTAAAGTCTAGCGCCGGGAAGTGTAGGGGAATTCAATTAACAGTTACAGCTACAGAAAACAGCAAAATAGCTTCAATCTCCGGTAGCAGAAACAGCAAGGACCAAGACGTTTTCTCCTCAGAAACAGAAACTTCAAGACGCACAGCTCTTCTAAGCATTGCTTGCTTTTCACCCTCCAAGTGCGTTCTCGTCTTTTGCTTCTTTTAACCAATGGCGGGCCGCCGACGCGCCTTGCGAGTTGCCGCTATCTCTGTCCAGACTCTCAGGCGCGTTCAGAGACACAACGACTCTCGTTGCGTATTTTCAGCTTCAACCTAAGATGGACCATCTTAGGTTGAAGCTGAAATCCCCCAGCGTGTTTTTAGTAGTTATATTCTTCGAAACACTTTACTCAAATAATTTGATAATTATTACTTTACTAAGATGCTCTAACGGCGACCGCAGACATCGAAGTTACCGAAAAAAACAGCGTTATATTTTCGCGATCCTTATTTATTTCAATATTTATATTCCAAAAAGTACCTTACAAGTAACCTTATTTGTAACTTATTAGTGAACTTTTAGTTTTTTGCTTCTTATGCCTGTTCTACACTTTTTTGCTCCCAGAGTTTGATAAATTTAAAAGCACAAATTCAAGAAATTCAAGATAAACAGTCGAAGTATTCTTCGATTTCACTCAGGCTCTCTCCGAATTCTTGGAGTTCCAAAAATTATCGTTTTGCGTTTTGCGACATATGTGCTGCCACCTGTCGGAAAAAATTGGAAGCTTCCTAGAAAGCTGGGGAGCTGGGTTCGAGGCTTTTCCGGATGATCACACACAGACCCGGCAGGCGTGTTTCTCTCGTTACGGCACGCTGGTTTTCTTCCCTCTGTTTGGTTTATTTCGTTCCGCGGCTATCTAACTAAACGGTAGCGATGACCGAAGACGAGAACATCCCGTTCTCGTTTCCTCCGGACGCTTGGGTCGAGAGGCCTCCGTCGTGTGTGAACTTCTCGCAAGACGAAGTGTGGCGGTACATGCAAGCCAAGCCTGACACCCTGCTTCAGGCCCATCGCGGTTGGGCTTTCAAGGAGGAAGGCTACGTACGCAATGTTCGGTGGAACCTGTCGGACGATTCTCGGACGTGCCTTGTCCGATGCGTGTGCCTGCCTTCCATGAAGAAGGCACCGTATACTGTCTCCGCGTGGTTTACGAGGGACACCGGCACCGTCAGAGGCGGCATCTGCAGTTGTGTTGCTGGGTGAGTAATACCCCGTTACGTTTCTGAATAATAATTTATGTCTATGTAGCCCCGCACCACGTGAGAGAGCACGAACGCTTCGGTTAAGTGCTCCAGTGCCCGCATAAAACGTGCGCCACAGCACTAAATAACGTTCGTACCGAACGTTTTATTGTGTGATCGATACAACTATTTCCACCCAGATTAGTTACTCGTTTTCGTAAACATCTACACACAGCTTGTAGAAGTCTCCTTGCTTTCACTTCTCGTGCACGCAGTTCGCACGCTAGCGCCCCGTTAGCATAGCAACCTATCTAGTCATAAGAGGTTCATTTTGTATTTTGTCGTTTTCTAGGAAAAGCGGGTGCTGCCAGCACATCGTAGCGCTACTTCTCTGTGCAGAGGAGAGCTGCAACACGACCACGGCAACCTCTTGCACCGACGTTCCCTGTTCTTGGATTGTTCCAGCTCAAGGTGTGTATGGAACAAATGCTTCCGTAAAATGTGTTGCACTTGCACATTATGTATGTTTGAGTACTACATCATTAATGGTGTATTATACGAAGATTGTTGCTCTCACTGTCTCATTCAAGATATACCTTTCTACGTCATAATTTTTAAGTCAACTCTGGCCATTTTTCAGTTAATAGAGAGCCAATTCTGGTTCAGATTGAGGGTCTCTGGTGGCTTCAGAGGCCTACAACTTCTCACATTCAGGTGTTATTTTGTATTTAATAACATGGAAGCCACAAAGAGCTGCGTTGACAAGGTGTTTGTCAGCACATCTTTGAAACCACATGGGACATGAATAATAAAAATGAGGGAAACTGGTACAATTATTAATCAGTAACGCCTCCCCCCCTCTCCTTCCAATCTCCTATTTCTCTTCCATTGCAGCCAAGAAGCCCGCAGCTCCTGCACCGCTTGCAGATATTACGTTCAGCAAGTTCCTGATCAACAAGCCGACTCATCAGAAGAAAAGCCGTTCGTATGACCCTTGTGAAGGAGTGCCTGGCCCGTCGCACGAGGACATCACGAAGTTCTATGGGAGGCTGGCTGAAATAAGACCAAATCTTCTTTGCCTGAGGTATGGCAACGTCATGCCAGTGAAAGAAGCGAGGCACACAGGAGCGATCCCTCAAATCGACGATGAACAGGATCTGTGGAGCCAGGAGGCCCGGAAGCTTGTACAGCACCACATGCAGACACTGCCACAACTGACTGCCGAAGAGAGGGCTGGCATTGTGACCTCAACGATCGGTCAAGCCTGCAACCAGAGGTGGCACAGTGAGCGACTTGGGAGGATAACGGCATCACAGTTTTCTGCTGTGATTAAGTGCAGAGAGCCTGACTACCTTGTGAAACGGATCATGTATCCTAGCCCAGAAGCAAAGAGTGAGGCACTGCATTATGGAAGGATGAAGGAGCCCGTTGCTGTTGCCGCCTACGTCGCGCTCATGAACTGCAGGGACGACCCAGTACAGGTGTATGAGACCGGGCTACACATACATCCGCGCTACAGCTTCCTCGGAGCGTCGCCCGACAGGATCATCGTCAAGAACGGCGAAGTAGGGCTTCTTGAGGTGAAGTGTCCCATCTCGAAGATTGGGTTAACACCCGAGGAGGCCTGCGGAGACGAGAAGTTCTGCTGCGAGTTGATCGATGGAACCGTGCAACTGAAGCACAAGCACGCGTTCTACTACCAGGTGCAAGGACAAATGATGGTGACTGGGCACAGGTGGTGCGATTTTGTTTTCTGGACGAACAACACCACTGACGCCAATTCGACGCACATTGAGACAATCACCCTAGACGAGGAGTTTGTCAGTAAGGAGCTGCTACCTGGCTTGCTGTATTTTGCCGAGCATGCTCTGTTCCCCGAGGTGATCACTAAACGCATCCAGCGACACAAGGACCTGGCTAGGGGAAAGTATGTCTCCTTCAAGAAGTTTCGTGAGGGAACCTACAGGGTGGAGGACGGTCCTGGCTTAAAGAAAACATTCAGAAAACTGAAGTGAAGTGGAGACTGAATGACCACAAATGCAAAACGGCCCTTGTGTGTGTCGGAATTGTCGTGAGAGCCACAGCACGAAGAGGGCGCCACAAGCCAGACGACAAAGAAGCCAGCGAGAGGGCTGAGTGCGAGAGTATGGGTCGGAGAACGCCAACACGACGGACGCACGGAGACTGATGTGCGGGCTCACTGCTCATGTAACGTATCGTTAACTCGAATTAAACGCTTCGTTTACGCCAACCTCGTCCCGACATGGTGGCAGCGGTGGGATGCTGTGGAAGACAAGTCAACTAGCTACAACAGCAACCGCTCCGGGGAGGCAAGGCACGGGAACGCTCGGAATCCGAAACTTTGCGTCGCTACGACAAGGTACGTCGACGGAACGCTCGGAATCCGAAACTTTGCATCGCCACGCCAAGGTACGTCTGCAACGACCACGCCGACCGGTAAGCGATGGCCACTGGGCAACAAGCTGCGCAACAACCAATGTCGCTAAATCCTTTCGTCGTTGAGTTGCCAGAAAAGTTGGATTTTCGACGTCCCGATGATTGGAAGCGTTGGTTCACCCGATGGGAGAGATACCGGGTCATTTCTGGGTTGAAAAAACAAGACGGGGAAACCCAAGTGAACACGTTAGTTTATGCTATGGGACGCGAAGCAGAAGATGTCCTGGCGTCGCTGAAAGTGACTGATGCCCAGAAACACGACTACGATGCAGTGACAACCGCCTTCGGCAGACACTTTGTCCCTCGGACGAATGTCATTTACGAACGTTCAAAGTTCAACAGGCGTGTGCAGGAAGCGCACGAAACGGTCGACGCCTTTGTGACAGATCTCTACAAGCTGGCAGAGGTATGTGCATACGGCGACTTAAAAGAAGAGCTAATTAGAGACCGACTCGTCGTGGGACTCGTCGACGTCAAGCTGATTGAGCAGCTTCAGCTCAACCCTGAACTAACGTTGGAGACGGCGATCTCCAAGGCTCGAAATTCGGAAACTGTGAAGCAGCAACTCAAGGAACTGCGACCACAAGCACAGCCGAACGTGATCGTAGACGAGCTTCACTTCTCCGCGCAGCGGGCCAAAAAGAAGAAGCAGCTACCAGTCCGCAACAAAGAACAGAACCAAGCTTGCAGATGGTGTGGTTCCCCGCGCCCACACTTGCGTGCCAAGTGTCCTGCTGCCGACAAGACATGCAATGGGTGTGGAAAAAAAGGACACTTCGTGTCAGTGTGCCTGTCCACAAAGAAGAAAACTCAAGACAGCCAGAGTCAGCGCCACGCCGCACTCGAAGAGGTTTACCTGGGTAAAGTAACAAGTCAACTCGGATCAGAACCATGGCGGATCACAGCTTGCGTCAACGGCTCGCCCGTAGAGTTCAAGGTGGACACGGGAGCTGACGTCACGGCCATCCCGTCCAGGGTCTACAACAAGTCACTCATGGGACCACTCAGCAGACCTACGAAGGCACTCCTGGGGCCCGGCCGAGCCAAGATTCCCACCGTGGGACAGTTCAAGGCGACCCTGAGGTGGAATGGACGATCGTGCCAGGAGCAGGTGTTCGTAGTGGACAACCTTCACGACGCGCTTCTTGGCCGTCCAGCAATCAAGTCTCTGCAAGTCCTGTGCAGCCTGTCTGTAGTCGAGGGATCAGAGGTAGACGAAGACGACACACACAGCAGACATCTTCAGTGACTACCCCAAGCTGACTGCGGGTCTTGGACTACTAAACACCGAGTACAAGGTAGCTCTGCTCCCCAACGTCAAACCGTATGCGGTAACGTACCCGAGGCGCGTCCCTCTTCCAAGTGTCAAGCAGGAGCTGGAGCGGATGGCGAGCCTCGGAGTCATCGCAAAGGTAGACCACGCAACTGAGTGGTGTGCACCGATGGTTGTGGCCAGAAAGAAAAACTGTGAACTACGCATCTGTGTCAATTACAGTGGCCTGAACAGCTGCATCCTGAGGGAATGAGTCTTAATGCCAACTGTCGACGAATGCCTTGGAAAACTGGCTGGAGCAACCTGGTTCAGCAGACTCGACGCCAGAGCGGGCTACTGGCAAGCCCCACTGGCAGCAGAATCACGGGAGTATACAACCTTCTTGACGCCATGTGGTAGATTTCAGTTCCTCCGACTACCATTCGGTATCTCCACTGCACCCGAGTTCTTCCAGCGTGAGATGCTAAGAGTACTCGAAGGTCTCGAAGGTCAAGCTTGCCTTCAAGACGACGTCATCGTGTTTGGAAGAACGAGAGAAGAACGTGACTCACACTTGCATCAGGTACTCAAGCGCCTGCAAGATGTGGGCATAACTCTCAACAAGGACAAATGCGTTCTTCGCAAACAGTCTGCAGAATTCCTCGGACATGTCGTCTCGGCCAACGGGGTCAGTGCGGATTCAGTAAAGATCAAGGCTCTCGCTCAACTGACACCGCCAGGAGATGTATCGGAGGTCAGGTCGTTCCTGGGTATGGCAAACCACCTGGCTAAATTTCTCCCTGGACTCTCTCAACTCACGAAACCGCTTTGCGATTTGCTTTACCATGACGCTGATTGGTGCTGGGGAGAGCCTCAACAAAAAAGTTTCGACTCCGTCAAAGAAGCACTGACGACCACACCGGTACACTACGATCCTCGAAGTCATCTCACAGTCTCAGCGGATGCATCCTTGTACGGCCTTGGGGCTGTCCTCCTTCAGGAGATGTCCGGAAAACGACTCCCTGTTGCCTACGCATCACAGTCACTCACAGAAACTGAACAACGCTACGCCCAGATAGAAAAGGAGACGCTGGGAATCGCATGGGCATGCGAGCATTTCCGCCAGTACTTGCTCGGTCTGCAATTCCACATAGAGACCGACCATAAGCCGCTCATGCCTCTGTTGTCATCAAAGCGCATAGACGAGGAGAGTCCATGATTGCAGCGTCTGCGAATGAGACTGCTGGAATTTGACTACACAATCTCCCATATTCCCGCAAGGAGATCCATACAGCTGACATTCTCTCACGGAAGCCGCAAGCAACAACGGACAGCAGCAGTCCAAGAAGTCTCGAAGTAGCTTTGACAGAATACGAGCTACTCAGCGTAGAACTCCTACCGGCCTCCACCAACATGCTGGAGAGGACCAAAGAAGAACAAAAGCGAGATCCAACTATCGTGACTGTTGGGAACTATTGTTCAACGACGTGGCCCAAGGGCGTGTCACTGCCACTACCAGTACAGAAATATGCCAGTGTGTCCCAAGAGCTAGTTGAAGAACTTCTCCTCAAGGGAAGTCGCATCGTCATCCCGCCAAGCATGCAGGACGAGGTGCTGGAAAGCCTGCACACGGGTCATCAGGGCATAGGTCGTTGCAGAGCTCGGGCCAATCAATCAGTTTGGTGGCCTGGCATCAGCAGGAGTGTTGAAGACTATGTTTCAAGATGTCCAGTGTGTCAGACACACCGAAAGCCTGGCGCAGAGCCCCTGCTACACACTCCACTCCCGAATCACCCATGGGAAGTTGTAGGCGCGGACCTCTTTAACGAAAGTGGCGAGAACTACCTTGTAGTGGTAGATTATTTCTCGAGGTTCTTTGAACTTGAGAAATTAAGAAAGACAACAACCCAAGACATCACACGGGAACTGAGCGAGATGTTTGCCCATTTTGGAGCACCCGTCATCATTCGATCAGACAATGGGCCCCAATTCGCTTCTGCCGAATTCGAAAGGTTTGCGAAGGAGTGGGGATCACGCCATGTAACAAGTAGCCCATATTATCCTCAGAGCAATGGGGCGGTGGAAAGGACCATACAGACGGCGAAGCAGCTGCTTAAAAAGTCGCCGAACATCCACAAGGCGCTGCTTGCTCATCGGGATACCCCTGCAACTGAAGGACACTCCCCTGCGGAACTCATGATGGGAAGAAAGATACGGACAAATGTTCCAGCTGTGTCCAAAGCGTTCCAGCCTCGGTGGAACAGCGAGCCCTTTCGGAAAAAGGATCGTGCATACAAAGCCAAGCTGAGTGCACATTACGATGCCCGTCATAGGGTCAAAGAACGAGACCATATACCTCCACATACAGCTGTGCAAATTCTGTCAGGAGCAGCCACAAGTGGGACAGTGCTGCAATCAACGCAGTCTCCTAGGTCATATGCGGTGAACACAGCCAATGGCATCACTCATTGCACGAGCAGACATCTGCAACCTTGGCAGCCTGGAATAACCGTCACGAGAGGTGGACGAAAATCAAGACCTCCAAGCCGCCTCAACCTGTAGGTGCTGGGAGTCTTCAAAGAAAGGGGGGTGTCGTGAGAGCCACAGCACGAAGAGGGTGCCACAAGCCAGATGACAAAGAAGCCAGCGAAAGGGCTGAGTGCGAGAGTCTGGGTCGGAGAACGCCAACACGACGGGCGCACGGAGACTTGACGTGCGGGCTCATGTAACCATGTAACGTATCGTTAACTCGAATTAAACGCTTTGTTTACGCCAACCTCGTCCCGACAGGAATCTGCCATGTCTTGATGAATACGCAATAAAAGAAAACCAGGTCTCGAAGCTAGCGCTCGTATTTTATTGAAATCAACAGCCCCTAATGTGCTGGCAAACAGGTATACAAGGTTAGTTGGAACAGGCTATCAAACATATTTACATTTCTTTCAACTGTTTATACAACAAAAAATCGCACGTGCCTACTCAAAGCCAAGGTGTCCAAGTCTAGGGAACTTCCAACTCTGGCCATCAGTAACCTATTCCAACAAAGCACACATCTCCAGATAACTTCAGGCTTACATATAATCAACAATCATGTGTTAATGAGAAATATATTTGCAACAATGAGAGACCTGTAATAGTGAGCAAAATTTCGGAGAGGATAAAGCTGTTTGAGGTATGCCACGCGAGTCGGCTACTTCTACCAAGCACACAGATGCAAAGCGGTGAAGCTGTATGTGTGCGCAGAGCAGTGGTAGGAAGCTTGATGTGGCCAGACTGTCCGTTTATATTTAATTAGTTTGTATTTCGCCTCAGATATTTCTTTTTCTTTAATACAAGGGTCGGCCTACATTCAGAAATTATGTATGTTCTAGTAAATATGATTGCTAAAATCGGGAAAGTGCCACAAACAATAGGTCTAACGTGGTTGGACAGAGTGATGAAGTTATAATGTTACAGTGATTGCACAATGACTACTAACACAGGGTCTTTCAAGGAATGCTGAACCAAAATTCGGATTTCACAAAATAAGGCCGCAGAAGTGTTCACAGGACGCTACGAACGCCAAAACATCACTCGTACAGCAATATCTCGAACCGATGGCCGTGTTTTTGGACAAAAAGGGCAGGACTGAGCAAAGAATGCGACGTAGCCATTCTCTGGGAACGGTTGAGAACAAGAGAAAACGGACGTCCTTCTCTGCTCCTCGGTTCGGTTTACCTCCTCGAGGGGGCAAAGGGGAGGGGGAATGAGGATCTGAACATGACAGGCCTTGCCTGCCTTCGTCGTTCAATCGCTCCCTTCTTTCCTAAAAATACGGCCATCCGTTCGAAATATTGCGGTATGAGTGATGTTATGGGGGTTTGTAATGTCCCGCCTATTGCACCTGGCTTGTTTTACGAGATCCAAAATCTTGTTTCGCATCCATTTAACATGCATCATTCAGCGTGCATGCTAAATAAGTCGTGCAAGTGATTTGTTTTTTCGCAAAATTTTTCATTGCCTTAAAGTATTTACACAGGGAAGTTTACATGTTTTGACTGTGACACTAGTCATCCCTAGTCAGTGGCTCCCGGAAATTGCTTAAGAAACAACAAACTTGAAAGACCTGGTTAGCAATGCCGATCATTGTGATGGGGAACGGACGATCCAAAATGTGAAACTGTTTTACCCTCCCAATCACACGCTCAACAATTACTCTGGCACTAGCCACCCGGCGGGAGTGCGCAACGTCCTCCTCTGGCATTTGCGGCTCTTGCGGCTTTCTGAAAGCAGGGATGTGCACCTGAACCCCTGCTGGTATGTTATTAAGCTTGAAACCCTTATCCACCATAATGGCGTCACCTGACTCCAATAGCCCTAACAACCCACTCTCCTCTACAATCAGCCTGTCTGAAACTGACCCTCCCCATAACTTGGAAACATATGAAACGTAGCCATCAGCGGTGCAGCCAATGACCGCCTTATAAGTATTAAAGTGCTTATAAGGTGAAAAAGTATGCCTCTGGGCAGCCAGGGAAGAGGGCCTCTGGATGCGCACCTCCGTTCCGTCGAGAACTATTCTTGTGTTTACGAAGTAGCGAAAGGCATGAGGCAGATACATCTGAATTTCGTGCAGAGATGGAAGCCGTGTCAGTGTACTCAACTCTCGCTGCAGGAAGTTTATCCAGGTTGTAAACAGCCTGCTCACCGTCGCTTCATGTACTCCAAAATTGCGGGCCATTTCCCTGCCAGCCATTCCCGTTCTCAGCCTAGTAAGTACCATGAAGAATTCCTCAATGAGCTCCAACTCCCGGGGGCGGCCTTTCATCCCGCTACTCTTTCGACTGCTCGACCAGTATTGCATCTGGGATGCCCGAGGTGCAAAAAAATCGTATGCTGCTTCAAATACAGCAAACTCGGGCAGCCCAGTGTAATAAATGCACTGCTTGGGGTCATGTCTGATGAAGTCAACCGATAGCCGCCGTGTCTCGTGGTGCTGTAGCTCCACTTGGAGGCGCATGTTGTCAGCTTCCAAACTCAAGATCCGCTGCTGCATCTGTGCAATCTTGAGTCTGCACCCGTCATGCGTCCCAGACATCACGGACTGACCAAGATTGTCCTCGTGCTCGATCTCTGTAAAATAGAAGTATGCATAAATGAATTCATAATTATACAGTTTTTGTCTCTATTTCTTATGCTGAATAATTATGTATGTGCTATTCCTGCAGATTTCTGAAATAAGCCCCTTGCACTCAAGCACAGAGGAATTTTGGCTCCAATTACTGGCCATTTTCTGCTTGCCAGCAATATTTTATTATACCCATCCAAATGTCGGAACGATAAATGCATGTAGATAAATAAAATAGTGAAGTAGTAGATTAAATAAAACTTGCGCACCATTTTGCTCAGCTTTACTCTAACTGCTTATGATGAAAGTTCTGAAAAGGTTGTCTACCTTGCGTAACAGCCCATTTGTATGCTGTTTAGACACCATAAAGCAGGTTCCTTCGTTCAAAACTACAAACCATGCAGGTATGTATATTAGCAGTTATGCCGAATGATTTAGCGACATGAACTGTGACAGCTGCCTGCTGCACAAGTAACAGCAAGCATGAGCACCTTCGATGGTTTGCTGGACACATGGAGTGCTTGTCTGGGCTCCATGCCCATTGTCCAGGAGGGGCGGACAATGTTCCGGGATGCTGGTCTCTCCTGTAAGGGGACCAACGACCAGGGATGCTCTTGCTTGTGCCACAAGTTGGATTGCTGCTCTGGAAGGCCCAGCTGCTGCTGCTGTCGAAGGCCCGGCTGTAGCTGAAGGTCGAGCCGCAGCTACGCAAGGTCTGGTTGCAGCCGCGGAAGGTCCGGCAGCAGCCGCAGAAGGTCTAGCTGCAGCTGCGGAAGGTCTGGCTGCAGCCGCAGAAGGTCTGACTGCAGCTGCAGACGGTCTAGCTGCAGCTGCGGAAGGTCTGGCTGCAGACGTGGAATGTATGGCTGCAGGCGCGGAATGTATGGCTGCAGGCGCGGAATGTCTGGCTGCAGACGCGGAATGTCCGGCAGCAGCCGCAGAAGGTCTAGCTGCAGCTGCGGAAGGTCTGGCTGCAGCCGCAGAAGGTCGTGCTGCAGACGCGGAAGGTCTGGCTGCAGCCGCAGAAGGTCTGGCTGCAGCTGCGGAAGGTCCGGCTGCAGCTGGGGAAGGTCTGGCTGCAGCTGTGGAAAGTCCGGCTGCAGCTGTGGAAGGTCTGGCTGCAGCTGCGGAAGGTCGGGCTGCAGCTGGAGAAGAACCGGCTGCTGGCTGAGGTGCCCCATGTTGAGTGCTTGCAGGAACAGGAGCGGTTATTTGGGCCACAATCCTTTTTTTGACAGCAGCTGCAGGGTCACAATCGCAACACACAATATTGGTGCTGCATAACCAATGCATACTATTATTGAAACCTGCAAAATGTAAATCTCGGGGTAGTAGATGCCAAACAAGCGTAGGGCATCTGGCACGTCTCAGCGTTGGACGAGAATAATTTCCACTACTTGGAAATCTTATGACGTGCACTAAAAATCTCCACCTAGCTATGACCATTTATAAATCTGACGACTCTACACAGTGTCATAATTTTTCCTCTCTAATCATAACGCTTAGACATCATGCAATGAAAAGAGGGAAGGCAGTGGCAAACTGGTCTGCATGAGCTACTTCTCTAGTGCAGTGAAAAAAATGCATAGGAAACAAGAAACCTGGGGAAGCACCAGCAGGCTCATATACACACGCATCAACTGTATTACGCTCGAAACTTGACGGCGATCTGACATGGTCGTCGCGCAGCGTGGTGATAAGCTGAGCTCACGATGTATGCACTGCCGCCGGCGCGGACGCTGGCAGCTACCAACGCCGTCCCCATCAACAGCGGATGTTACGAAACCAGTACCCGTAGCCCGGTCAACAAGTCAAATCGTTCGAGCATGCTGAAGAGGCAGCACGAGATTACTAAACACGACGTAGTACGTACCCCCCGTCGACAAACGATGTTTCCACCGTTCGTAGCGGCCGAGGACCGACGGCCGGTTCTTCACGTAAGTGAATACAGTCGGCACGTAGTCAGGGTGGCTGTTGTCCAGTGATGGTTCCCCTGTTTTATAAAGTGGAAGTGTTACATTTCCGGTGCTTCTCGAAAGTACGATGAAGGTGACTTACCTGTTACGAAGTGATCCTCGCATATTCGCGACTCCTTACTTGGCTCCCAAGCCTTGTTTGGGTCTGACGGGAGCACTCGCTTCACTGCTCGGATCCAGGCCGCTCTTCGATGAGGGAACAGTTTCTTCGAAGGGAATCGAAAATAGCTTTTCTTGTCTCCTGGCCGGTGCCAACTCCGGCAGCCAAAGGCCACGCAGCTCGTCGGCATCCCGCGGAACGCGACAGCGAAATCGTAGCGTAGTCGCGTAGTCTTGCTATGGTCTCACGCTTCGCTAGCTTGTCGTCTCTCCCAACATACCCTCGAACCCGGGCGTCCGGCGCGCCGAGATACCGCGCATGCGCACTCCGTATTTTCGCAAAACGTGGATTACTTCTTTGAGAATTCTCAGATGCTGCCTGGCATAAGCTTGAAATATCTTTTCAGTAGGCACCTGAGGGCATGATACACCTAGTCATTTTAAATATCGGATTGACTTGGATAACTTGGATGAAACAAACGAATGAATAAATCAGTTTCTTTCAGCTACATAATGGATATCGCGATTAAAAAAATATAAAAGAATACCAACTTCTAAAGATGGTCTTGTTGACATAGGAAACAAATATGAAGTTCGTCAAACTTCATATTTGACTGCCCCCTCGTTTTACCGAACTTTTTTTTTTTTTTCGGGGGGGTATATATTTTAGCTAGAAATCAGAAGAAAAGCCAAAAAAAAAAATTGTCCACATTATTCTCTGTTGATCGGAACAAATTAAATACCAAAAAAGTCAGTTTTATGTGTTCTTTATTTTGCTGTTGTTCTAAATACCTAGATAAACGTTTTGCTCCCTACTAGCGCTATTCATATCGCCACAGAAAGATCTCTGCCTGTGATTTCAGTTTTTATAAGCTGCTAAGATTATTGGTGCATAGAAGTTTCCAGTTTCACACCTTTTTTTCTTCCTGAATTTCCATCTCGCAAGACAGCTTATGGAGAGTCTAAATCAGACTTTCTTAGAAACCTGTGGAGTCTATGACCCACTGATATTAAGGGGTTTCTGAAGGTGGCCGGAGAATATTTATTCGTATATTTGACTAAGAAAACTACGGGCAAACCGACTTTAGCCATGTATAAAGCATTGAAATTTCTAGAATCGCGATAATTTTTATGCGACCCGATTGGGAGTTTGCCCATGGCGCCACGATTCAGCGCGGAAGTTGCTATCTGTCGTAGCTGAGTGCAAGGTTGCCTTTACCCTTGGTGCTCGTACGGAATCGTGCAGATCCGCCTTTAATTTCTACCTTTGTTTCTCGGCGTGTGCCACCTGCTCTTCTCGGAACTTAATTTCTTGGTCTCGTGTTTCTGTGGTGGTCTGCATACGACCAATAGTCACTGTGTATAAGTCACATTTGTGCAATCTACTGAGCAAGCGTGCGTGAGGACGTCTCTCCAAAGACGGGCACCCTCGAGAAACTTCGTAGAGGCTACAGGCCGGACTTGCCTGCACGGAAAGTGGGCCAACTGAGTGTGCAGCTTCATGGCATTTAAAACGTTGAGAGAAATAGAATTGAACGATGACTTGACGCATGGACCGTGACGATAAGCCTTACGCACCGGCAGCTTTTCCAGCTCGAGATTGGAAAATCAAAACAACGCACTCTAAGCTCGAGTACATCCGCACCGCGTACGCAGTGTAACCAACTTTACTATTTACCCGACCGTACAAGCTCAATTGATGTTGGATTCCCTCTCAAACAATACGCATGATATGCGTTCAAAAATGAAATTAAACTACGAAATGTTACAGTCGAGTACTTCAAAGTACGCTTCGATTTCTAACTCGAGCAAAGTGTCCGATTCAGAAGTCGTCGATTCTTTCTCTTTGTTGATAAACCTGTGAGTTATTTACGTAAAGGAGTTGCCACGAGAATAATGCACAAGCACCTGTCAGAAGCTGGTCGCTTAAGGCATATTCACACGGTGGAAAATTATTTCCTTTGCTTCGCGGAATGCGCATCGCACGGTAACAACGTCACGCTTGTACACGGAGAATCGCGCTGCCGTCGACATCCTAGGAGACGGGGGAGCTCTTGCTCGCGCTGCACAAAGGCTCCCCGCCTTGGCGTGGGGATCTCTTCGCACTTAAGGCTATTTTTTAAGCCTGTCTGGCAACTTTAAAAATTTCGCTCTGAAAGATTCCGGCGCTGGCATCAAGATTGCATACATTTTTGTAGATTGTGCAGTTACGCGTGTCGTCCAAGGGGTCCAAAGTTGTCTTCGATATTTTTGAATTCCGTCCTCAGGCCGCTCCTCATACAACGGGTTTTTGATTACGCCTCTTTTGTGTTGCATCCACCCATTCAAGAATCATCTTTCTTTTAGAAGGAAGCAGTTCGTCGTCCTCTCCATCCAACAGCGCTGCTGCCATAATTGCTTATCGCCGTTTAATGTTCGCCTCCCTTCTTCAACTCTCGTCAGCTCGCACCGAGCCATGTGGTCGAGAGTGCGACCGCTAAATTCGTCCGATGGCACCGATATCCCCCTCGGCTCTTCGTCTTTCGTGTGAATGTTTGAGTCGGCGAGGGTGTCCCGCTGCTTCCGCCGATTGCTGACGTCGAGCACGTCCCTCCCCAAAAAGTATCCCCGGTGTGAATATTTTTTAGGAGCTCCAAATCTTACCGAATGCTTCGCGTTCGTCGATATCGGTCTGCAGGTTCAACAAACGCCTTACGGCACAGCGACCGGTTTATATGTTTATATTATTTTTTTTTCCCGCTGACCGCGTTTGATACTTGGTACAAAATAAACTCGTAGTTACAAAAAAAAAAAGTTTCGCCCGTAATTTACCTGTTTTTAAACCACCGAGGCAGAGAAAGGCCTGCAGGGAATCGCGGCTTGAGTATATCAATGGTGGTCGAAAGGCGCCTGCCCTCTCCATAATGCATCGCTTCTAACTGACTGAACACCTCCTATAGAAGTGCAGGCGTCACAAAAGAAGTGAGACGTTCTGATTTTTCAGGCCGAAATGAGGGTTGTTTTTAATGAAACAATTGTGAAGATTCCCAGAGAAGACAAGTAAGCCACAAAATTAATTTTCTTCGAAAGAAATACCCTAGCGTAATATTTACGCCACGAGACACACTTTGACTATGAAGAAACAGAAAGTAACTTTGATTTCAATACACGAATCTTTGCATAAAAACTACTTTTGGCTTTACTTTCTAATCGTTAGACCGATTGCCAACTTCAATTCTATTAATAATTTATCAAACTATCATATATGCGCTCAAAGATTATTCCAAAATATGATTCTTCAAAATGTCGTCGAGAAATGAGTTTTTTTTTTTCTAAATTACTGCGAAAAATTGTCAGATTCTAATTGAGACCGCACAAAAGAGCGACAGGCAAAATGACTGCTTTCGTGCGTGCGTGTGAGGAGTGGGGGCGGACAGCTAGCGCAGGATCCGTGCTTTTTGAGCGTATACAGTGCTCCCGCATGCGCTCGTTCGTCGCTTGAAATCAAACTCATGAATGTCAGACGCACGCGACAGCTCCCTTTTGTGCCAAGGAGGACGTGACTGAGTTGAAAATTTGCAGCCTTTTGAGTTCCGCGTGTGTTGGCACACTTCTATTTATATACTTGTATTTCGTTTTCTTGGAATACTTTAGAAACCTTTTTTTGAAAGCGCCAGTCTACCAAGGTTTGAGCACAAAGGGTGCTATACTTGCTGGTTTATCTATATATTTGCTTATTTTATTTGCAAGATTTTTTTTGTTGCATGTTACGTATTTCATCAATTTCTTTTTTGGTGGCACCAATACATGAGGACGATGAATCGAGTTGCATCTGCGTCTGACACAGCGATGAGTGCGGAGCAAACGAGAATCGGGAAGGTTCCGATTTTGTTCTTCTGAATTCCGTCTGTACTAGGCTCGGAAAGTTCCATTTCTTTCTTCGTGTACTGCATGTTAAGCAATGCCGCAAAGGAAAAAAAAAGACTATATTTGGCATCTGGTTTTAACGTTGATTAATCCACAAGGTTACTAAAAAATAAAAAAATAAAAAATAAAACGTAAACTCACATATCTGGAGATTTTAGTTTGGTTTTCTTCTCGCTTTGAAGTAAGTGCCAGTGGATCTGGGAAAGAAATTTGTATTGGAGATTTTATGACGGCTAAAAATAGTAATAATACAAAAACTAGTGTCATAATATATTAACGTGTCGAATGCTTTGGACAAAAGCCGAAACCCGTGAAACGCGGGAACCGAAATGGCTTACTTTGTTTTTGTTTTTTTTTTGTTCGTGTTTAAGGAATACATTATTGGAAGACAGCTAGCGACTACATTATAACGTCAAATTAAATATCAAAAATTGTATAAGGGTACTTATTTTTATCATCAATACTCGCAACCTCCGAGTTACGCTGATGACTTTTTTTCAAGCATAAATTTGATAGAAGATACATTTATAAACTCTATTAAAAAGTTAAAAGAACCCGTTGGTAAGAATTTAATATTCATAAATAAACCTTTAATGTGACTGGCACACTCGCCAAATTAGTTCGGCATATGCACTTTCAAAAGATTCGCTCCATCAAATAGTGTTTCAAACATCCTCTCAGCGCCCTGAAGGTTTGATGCTCTCTTCAAAATAGAACTTGCGTCATCCCTAATGCACCAAAACATCTTTAAATTCATCCAGTGAACAGCAAATGAAACCTCATTTACATCTAAAATTTTAAAACATAAAATCCTAGCAAACCAGGCGTAGCTAAAATAATCTGCGAAGAATTTTGAATATCGACACCTCCTTCTCGATTACAATCGTAACAAAACACGAACAAGGTTTTTTATTTCGATAATATTCTGATGTAATAATGGCTCTGACCTATTTCTGATTTAGGAAAATGTGGTTGGGGAGGCGGATGTGCATGCAGCATTCCTAATGGCTAAAGAAAAGGCCCTGAGCAAAAGAAAAAAAAGTGAACTGTACACATACGCGCACACAAGAAAAACGCCACAGGACGTCGTTACGAAATACGCCCTTTTGTAATATTTTACGCAAGAACATCTGTCTTTGAATCATCCGAAAGGCAAGACAAGGAAATGTTTTAGTTTGAACATCTCCACAAAGTTAAAACAAGATAAAAGAAGATATTTCCTTCTTTCGAGTAGGAGCGTTGTATCCGCCGAAACTTTTCTTATCTTGAGACGGGCTTTTCCGAACTCCGAAGCTGACGACTGACTCTTTTGTTGCACTAAAATTCCCGACAGGTGCAATCGAATAAACAAAATCGATACCTCAAACAATGTATATGTTACATTTTGTTTCAACCCAGATTTTTGTTTTTTTAAATTGGGATGCATTTTTAAGCTTTAGTTTATCGGATTTCGTTTATCATATCAAGGAACCCGGGGAGTTTAATAGAAGGCAGTATATTGAAGTGTCATAAGAAATGCTTTATGTGCGTGAAAAAGTGGTAATTGGATAACTATTATATTTATACTATTTTCTGAGCAGCTAATAAGGCACAAAAAAGAATTACCCTTAAAATATTTAATAATTTCTTTTCCTAGTCACAATTTTGGCGGATGCGTCTGCGAAATACACTTCTAAATATCGAACAACGTGTAATCATAACTGCTTCCCTGTTTCATGAAACATTATCGATCGAATGAGCCGCAAAACTTGTTCCGTTTCACGTCCATTGATACCTTGAGGTGTTAATTCCTGCGGGGTGGAATCTATAGTGTTTGTTTCACCTAACGTCGGCCAGAGTTTTCTTGCAAAAACTGCACATTGCAGAAAAAAAAAAGACGTATTGACGCCGTATCAATTCTGACAAGAAACTTTTTTACGGCACATATATAGCGTTTCGGATGATGCAGCCCTCATTTAGCTTTCGAATAATTAATTTTAATAATTAAAAGTAAACATGAGGTCATAAAGAAAGCTTCTTAGGCGTTAACAACGAAACAATAAAATTTTACAATTTGAGAAGTATTTAGAATGCGTAGGAAGTGTGGCGCCCCAGGCACAAAGCTGCAGCTGCGAAAATGCGGATTACAACAAACAAAGAGAGAGAGAGAAATCCCTTCACAATGGACGATAAGAAACACAAATATCCCGCGGGAGAGCCCACGCTAAACGACCTTTCAAGAATAAAAAAAACAAAAAAACGCGAGAGCTCCAATTCGTTTTTTTTTTTCTCTTTAAGTTGAGTGATTAGAAGTGTTTGATGATGCCCAGCACGTTTCCCACTCAAGCCGTACTTTTCTTTTCACTAATTAAAAAGGTAATTATGCGAAACGAATTAAAACCCGTAAGCATCCAACGCCCCGTGCACCTCGACGCATAGGTCCCATGACAGCCACGTGGTTTCAACCTTATTCCGTGAATTTCGGTCCTTGTCTGCGCCTTCCCGCGGCGTTGTTCCTTGATCTCGCTCAGGGCTTGGTACCTTGACATTCGAACGCGTATTCGTGTCCAACATCGCTCCGAGTTTGTTTTCATTTCGCATAAAAGTGTCATTCACTTTCATGTCACTGCAGGATTTGCTCGAAGCTCGGGTTCAATCACGTCCCCCGTCAATGTAAGCGTCAGCGACGGCGACACACTGCCATGTTTTTCGTTTATCTGCGCTAAAATAGGCCTCCACGCAGTGCTTGTGTCTTCAACGATGCGGAAATCATTAGGAAACGAGCCAGTAATGGACAAAGTGTACACGAAAAAGTTGTTTTCCCTACTTTGTTATCACGCTGCTCTGCGCTCGCTTGTGGATCGGGTAGACGTACTAGGATCGAGACGACCGCACGGTCGCTTTCGCCAGCGCACGAAGTAGATCTGGGTACTCAGTTTTCCTGTCTTCTGCAAAAAAAAGTTTGTTCCGATTATGGTGTCAAACGTTTTAAATAGCACTGTGCTCAGGTAAGCTCTCGTTGATTAGAAACAATGGTTGGCTGCTACACAGGATGTCTATGCGGAATGGTTCTCCTAGGTGCCGCACCGTGGCGCCAGTGCCTTGTCACGCACTTCCAGTACGAATTGACCCCGTAAAAATATATACACTTGATTTTTTCATCGCAAAATAAAGTACACGTTGCCGAACGCTTATTCTTCGCCCCAATAGAGTTGGTAGCGGTCTGAATCAAAAGCCAAGCTTTCAGAAATAACCGTTTTGTTATTCAAAAGCTAGAAGAGAATTTCTGCAAAAATAACATTGGAAAATGAGACATGTTGTCGGTAGGTAACTGGCGGCATTCAACTCAATGTATTCGAAAGTCCTGTCGGCCGGCATTTTGTCCCTGAAAGTTTAAGGAAATCACCTTTAACTTTTGAATAAGAAAACGGTCATTTCTAAACCTTTGTCACGTGGTTCGAAGCGCTAGCACTCGGTGTTAAGTAGTTTATTCTTGTATGGAAAGAAAGCCTGTATATTTTTTTCTTAACCCCCCGTATATTTCACTAATCTAACCGGATCCACCCACACGTGACAAAGCCAATACAAAAAGACATAGAGGCGGGCGCTTAAGCTTCGCCTTTAAGAGTGGAACGCGATACCGAAACCTACAATTCTTCCTCGTTCCCATACAGAGCGTGCGTGGCCCAGTCGGTAGTGTGTCCGGCTTGCACCCGAAGGGTCGTGGTTTCGTATCCCACCTCCTTCTAAAATTGTCCAAATTTTTTTCTTTAAGGCGAATGAATTACTTTATAAAGCGAAATGTTTTGCGACATGCGGCGACCTTTAATTCGCATTACATGTCATATTTTATTCACTTTCATTTCACGCGTGACGCCACGTTTCACTTGAGCGTTGTAGGTTGTTTGAACCAACATTACTGGATCGGCTCACTAGACAAGCTCCGCATCAGCCGTGCTTTGGAAAGCCCGCCCTTCCGTCCGTGCAAGCCTGATCGCGCTGGTCGTCACAGCCTGCCCGGTCTACAAGGCCGGCCAAGTTCTGGGCAAGCTCGGGACGCTGGCTTTCATGGCGAAATCAGGCGGTCGGCGGCACGTCGGCGGCCCTTGCACACTTCATTTTTAAGACATGAACTCTGCAAGTATATTTAGCTGCAGTCACATGACTGTAAACATGCGTGCTTGCGATTTCTTCGATTTTTAGATGGTTTAATGAAACGGACAAAAGCGTGGACGCGTAGCTTTGGGTCGAGCTTCCAAGTGCGTATTTCTTTTCGTGTAATAGAGTGATGCCTCGTTAATATGGACACCTCCGCTCCCGTAGAGAAGCGTTCATAATCTGAGTTGTCCATAATAACGAGACAAAAAATGCGTGTGTTTTCCCTGTTTGTCCCCGAAAGTGGCGTCCATATAGAGGGGTGTCCATTTTAACGGGGTTCATATTAACGAGACATGACGTACTAAAGCAAAACGGGACTTATCTCATAGTTGATGTCTCTTATATTCATCTATGACTAACATACACAATCAGGAGCTTGCATGCGCTGTCAGCGCAATATCCAGTTCTCGATCAACCCTCCCAATGATTTGTCACAGGAAAGCTAAAAAAATACGTTCTCTACCTTTTATTTATTACCACAACAAATCTTTGGCAAGGCTATAACTGTAGCTGGATACTGTGCAACGTTTTATTATTTTTTTTCATAAAAGATTAACGAGCAGAATGCAAACTACCAGGGCTGAAAATACCTGTAGTTGGCAATCACTGGTCCCGGGATTTCTTGTTTGCTTCTGCCACCTTTTCCGTCATCTCTAATCTTCGATTGGTGCCTCTCGCATAGATGGGCAATCGCGTTACGACAAAGAAGCTGACCCATTTCTTATCTCCAGTTGTTATTACCTTGAGAACAGTGCGTTCCGCACATCAACGAATACTTTAGCTGCGAAATAGTGAAATGAGAGGCTAACAGTGGGGTATGTCAAAGGATCAATAAAACAACATTATTACGATTTTCTTTTAAACGCAACTGTAACGTTAAGAAAAGAGCAGTTAACATAAATTGAATTTAAATTAAGGCACTCATATAAACAGGTGGACAAGCATGTTGCGGTATCAGGCACCGGTTCAGGAATATATGAACTCTATCAGGCACTGGATCATGCATTGATGCTGAATCACGCGCTGGATCATGCATATATTAGGCATTGGATAATGCACAACTGAACTCCTTCACATAGATATAGGGAGTGTCACGGAATTCGTACACTGTTGCCGCGCAGCTGCAATAGGTACTCTCAAAATAACGAATCTAATATTTACTGCACTTTAGCACGAAAATCTACAAGGTATACAGACACAAATCCGGCGGATCAGCTGACCAGAAGTCGAGGTCTTGAACGTCTTACCCCTTAGTCCCGCGTCTCCAAAATGGCACGCACATGCAAGTAACCAAGGTTGTCACACACGTAAAGAGCGCACGCGATGAATCACTTTGCCGTTTTCACTGTTTTCACCACCTCAGATGTTCTGGTAGTAATCCTCGTCGTAACCGTAAAACAGCCCGCTTAGTTCAAACGACGAAGACGTATTCAACTTAATATTCGTTCCTAATGCAGGTTCGGTATGTACACCGTTTAAAAATGAACTTCTGATACAAACAGAGGACACCAGAAGAGAAAACTCATGGTATTTTACTCAACAAGCGACCAAAACGCAGCGGTTCGTGAGCCGGAAACCAAGATAGACACGGCCACTTCTCCGAGCTTGCTTGCCTTGAAGAAGACTGCCAAAACTACGAACGCCCGGCGGGCGTGAATTAGCCTGAACAGTCCCAATACATTTTGTCTCAATCTGGGCATTGTCATACTGGCAACAGGTAGTGCTAATACACATTGTAAACCCACACAAAAACGGTGTGTTTCATTGCGTATCCAAGGGTGCCGAGGTCACCGAGGCCAGTCAGACCGAGCGGGTCGGACGGGCTGCGTCACGAGCGCCGCTAAGCGCCAGTGACTGGCAGGGCGTCATTTTTTCTTGGAGCTTCCTCGCGTGAGGTCATGTGGCTGTGACGTCATGACCATATCGACCAATCAGGATTTTTTTGTCATAACGCCAACCCCGACGCAGGCTTTTCTGCGACACGAGATCCTTAACGTGGTGGAAAAAGAGAAAGTCTTCTGAACGGTACTGCCCTCGCCACGGAGCAAGTGTGACGAAGATTCGCTCCTCTTTCTGACAGAAGCCGCGAGATGGCGCAGCATCACTGAAGCTCGGGGAACCGTCCCTATCCACCCACAGATTTTTAAGATTTTTAAGGCAGCAAGGCGCGCGTGCGCGCCGGCGCGTCGATCCCCAAAGGGACAGTGCCCCGACGCAAGACCTCCGAGATGAGAAAGCATGACTGCTGAATCTTCCCGCGTCACTAAAGAAGGCCGGCGTATGTCACAGATTGGACGCGACTACGGTGTCAAACCAGTGAGAAAACGACTCCTAGCCAAAAACTGACGCCGTAGTCGTTTCCAATCTCTGGCCTACGGTGGACTTCTTTAGTGACGCAGGAAAGTTCTGAACTTAGGCTTTCTTATCAATTAGGTGTCGCCCGATTGGAGGTTATACAGCTTCCACTCGCCTCAGAGAGGTAGCACCGCTCGATAGTTTATTCGGTAAAGCACTCGGCTCAAAATTTCAAGGTTGTGGGATCAAATCCTGCCGGAGACCTTCTTCTTTCAAGTCTTTTATAAGATTAATTTTGGTATACTACTCTGTAGAGGTAACACTTTCAGTGTTGGTTTTTTGTTACAGTCAAAAGTTACATACTTCGTGGATACCAACTGATAAAACACTTTCTGTGTTAAACCTTTCACGTCTGACATGCAGGCCTCGATTTGTTCGGTTCGTGTTACAGGGTGCTTCGGAAGTGACACCAACCTTGGAGTTCAGCTCTCTGAGAAACACGGTTTGATCGACAATGCAAAGGCTAGTTCACACCCTTAGTTGAGTTCGACAGAGTACGACTGGAAGGGCTCGCGACGTTAACCCTTTTGCGGGTTGCTATGGGAACAGCTGCGTTGGCTCGAACAAAACGGGTTAAAAACCGGTTTTGTTGGAGCCGACGCAGCTGTTGCTATAGCAACCGGTACGCCGCAAGCTGTTGCATTTGCATTCAGTCGGGCTCAACGCAAGTGTGCAAAGTCTCCCTCGAGAAACGATCCGCACCGAAGACAAAACCGATCAAAACCAAAAGAACTAATTTTATTGTTGTCTTTTTTGTAAGGAAACTCCCCAGGAAAGATTAACGTTACCATGCAGAGACGGCTGGAAGGTTCTTCGTGTCACACGCGCTGCCTACCCCGCCCTACACTCCCCCCATACCACTATTTCATTCCACCTCCGTGCGTTCCTATACGTTCCAACACTCAGCTACTGGAGCCGTGATGCTATCCTTTTCTTTATTGCTTTTTGTCTTGGTTTACGGTCGGCCACACAGTTTCGACAACCCAACGGGCTAGAAGACAGCAACACGCTGCATGAGACGTACACAAACAACACACACACGCACACAAACAAAATAAAGAAAAAGGAACGTCGGCAAGTTGGAATCTACCGAGCGACAGAGCCAGTCTTCCGCGCCATTAGTTCGCGCGTGCGGTGGGGGTACGCTAGGCACGGGTATAACAGGGTCGGCGACGGCAGCGCCGTACCTCGGTAATTCGGTCAGGCACGATTGGGTTAGCACCGCGACTCTCCAGGCGAAGCAAAAAAAAAACAAAACAAGGATATATATATATATGTATAAACCGTTACACCGCTCCCGATGCCACCAAAAGGACAAGGCCTGCACATGACGTCATCGTTAGTGGATGCCGGCCCCACCCCAAGCGACAAAGTCGCTCTAGATTGACGAGAGCCGCCGCGAAGGGGCAGACGCGTCCCGTCTTGGCGTCGGCGCCTGCCAGCGTCGCGACCGTAGCGAGACGCGCTGTCTGCGATGCTAACGCATGCTAGGCGGCGCTGCGTGGTGGGTCCACTTATGATGACGTCATGGGCTGAAAGGATTAGGCCTTTCTTTTAGGTTGTCATGCTCCTTCTCGATGCCCCACCGCAAAAAGAGCGAAGCGAGGACCCGGCCTCAGCCTCGGGTCCCCTGTCGCTGCACGACGAAGGCGCAGCGCTTGCTCAATCACAATTCTCATTCTCCTGATCCGATTCCATCGTCACTCGTCGCTCCCTCGTGTCCCTTCGAGCCCCCGACACCGCCTCCTCCTCCTCCTCTTGTACGCTGGATCATTTTCCAGTCCCCCTACGTTTCCGTCGCTTCTTTCAGAGCGTCGTCGAACCCCCCCCCCACCCCCCCCCCCCCCTACACCAGCGACGAAGGGTACGACGACTATGGTCGAGCGGTTCTTAATCATTTTTGGGTGGGACACGCTATTAATTCGATTACGAGAGGAACGGCTGGTCTCGGGGAGGCCGTAATCAGACAGATTCCGGGCCCCTCCACACCCAACCGGTCGGCCCGATGCTCGAGACGTCGTCGTTCTCTCCATGACCCCGGTTTTATTATAGTGCCGCGGCTGTCATTTGTCGCCATTCCTGTTTTCGTGCATTCTGTTTCCGCACACCCGCGCGCGGGTCTGTCCCCGCTGCCGATGTTTCCACTCCGTGTGAGGCGAAGCGGAAAAAAAGTACTTATTCATTTCGACTGATGCAGCGACCATGTGGGCGTTATCGCGTTTCCTCCCCCGCTTTTCTCGCAGAGCCTTCGGTTCGTTCATGGACCTGGAGAGCTGGTTAGGGATATCCATTTGTCAAGGGCCGAACGATCCCTCTTCCGCGGTTGTGGGTTCATCCCCCGTGCCCCGAATCTGCTTGGGTGTGGACGCCGGGGTTTACGGGGGAGAGGGTTACCAGAGGACTACGGTGTCTATCCAGGCGTTCGATAGGACAATGCTTCGTTAGCGAAGCCTCTAATTTCACGGGACGCTTGCTCCGAATGAGTCGGCATTGTTTACAACTAGCGCTGGTTAGCGGAGGTTGAGGCCTCTACTGGGATTTGGTTGCAGGGACAGACCGAATGGATCCGATTGCATTTCCTCGCCACACTCCGCACTGGAACTGAGCGAGGATTTAAGGGCGACATAGTTAGTTTCAGTTTAAGACGGAAGGAAGAGGATGCTACGAGCCATAGATGAGATTTCAATGGCGTATATCACGTGACCTTCGAGAGGGGAGCAGCGACGCGGAAGGCACTTGGTTACGTGATACGTTCTCGGCGAAGCATCGGCTGCGATGGCTCGTACTACGCGCCGGTTCGTCATAAGGTGGAACGAGGTATGCAACCAACTCGAGTCTCTGACGTCACGCCGCCACGGTGGTACTACCGTCGGCACTGCGCATGCGCAGAGTTAATCTCACCAGAATCTAGTTTGTGCGCACGAACAGTGCCCACACCTGGCGGGAAAATGGGGGTTGTCCCTAAACAGTTTTTTTTTTTTTTTTCGTGTGTGTTGTTGTAGCGTCTGCGAAGCACAAGGATGATAATTGCGTGAGAGTTGGCGGGTTTCCGCTCCCGAGATTAAGTGTAAAAGCGAGAATCTCAGTTTTGTCAAGGAAGCACCAGATTCTGTTTGTGTTCTCTATAGCTTGAGAATAATTGTGTATTCTGCCTCTACACGGGACGCTAGAAGGTCAGGAATGACGAGTGACAAGATGACAAATAACTGAAAACAAACAAAAAAAAAAACTTGCATTTAATATGGCAAATTTGTGGCAAACGAACAAAATGAAATGACGTCGCTGGCGTCGATGTTGCAGCAACAGCATAATTGAGTGCTTTCGTCACACTGATTTTCTGGGGGATGCCGCGGCTACGCTTATGGAGACTCTATATGTTCAGGAATTTTCGTAACCAGAACAAGCTAGACCTCTCGAGGATGGGCTGGAGCTCTTCAGCAGGGAAGTGAAAAGGTACTGAAATGAGACGGGGTTCGAATTCAGTACTTGGTCGTGGAAGTCGCGCGTGCTGCCATCCCCGCCAAGAAATGCGGCAATAAGCCTTAAAGCATTTTTAATTACGCAGAAGAAAAAACAACAACAAGACAACAACGATATTAAGTACACGCGTCTCTCGAGGCCTTTTCGTACACATCTCTTAATAATCGCTCTACGTTCTCTATAGACCTGGACATAGCGTTCACTGAGATATCAAGTCCGAGGCTGTTTAGATTTAATCACTGGAAGGGGGCGCACAAAAGTGCAAAGAGAGGTGCTGGAGGCGCATGCTATCGAAAAAGCTGGCGCGGGGCACTGCGTCAGCCAACCTTCTGTTTATCTTCACAAAAAAGAGATAGATTTTATAGATGACTGGTGAGCGACACGGCCATTGGTTGTTTCGGCGTTGGTTGGCTGTGTGGTGTTTTCTTGTTTGAGCCGTTTTGAATGAAACTTCAGTTGATAGTCAGCGCTTGTCCTGTGCTCTTCACTCGTCGTCTTCGTCTTTTTGCGCGCTGTTGCCAATTTCCGATGTTTAGACACTTTCGAGCTGGGCGACAAGCTGCACAAAATATTCTATGACCTCTTTAGCATCATGTTCTGCCAGCCTCACTGCTCCTAGAGACTTTCATTTGCTATGAAAGCTGTGAAAACCTTACGATTTAATGTGGTTGTATCGATTATATAGCTTTCAAGCTTCAAATCATCTATAGCTCGTAACTTAGGACTGATCTTTATTTGATATTTAAGCACATGGCCACTCGATATCTATAGTCTATAAGTCATACTTTTTGTTTTCTTTTTTTTTCTTTTTGAAGTACCGCAACGCATTATTTTGGGCACAAAAGTAAGCAAGCCTAAACAAAATATTAAAAAAAAACAAAAAAAAACAAAAAAACATATAGGCTCTTCAGTTTCCTCTTCTCGTAAAAGGCGGAAGAGGCGAATAGTACTAAGATACACCTATGAGGTGATGTCATAGCAGCTGAGGCTCCCCGCTCGAAGAAAATTAAAGTCATTTAGAGTAGATGGAACGCCAAACTAAGACACGATTTACTAGGAGGAAGCAACTACGAGCTAAGGTACACGGACTGAGATTGCGGTGGCTCTAATAGGGCCCGGAACCGGTATTCGAAGGGAATCATAGGTCTTTGACAATGAACTGGCTCTCCAGATCTCCTTTATCACCTGAGTGTATATATTCAGAAGAGAGGCAGACTATTTGCTTTCATTCGCGCCATTGAAAAGCTTGTTAATGTAGCTGCGTGGATCAGATCACTACAGCGCAGGGATGGAGTCGGATGTTGCTCATGGGTCGATCCCTGCATGGCCACTTGACCTGGTCTCGGATTACAAAGAGTCCACTGGCGAAAAGCCTGTTTGGTTTGTGCTCAGTCACTGTGATAGTGGAAGTAGCCGCACTCTAACAATGTCTGCAGCTCAACCGGTTCCCTGCACCCGGCGAACGCCTATGAACATTGATAACATAAAATAGGCACTGGATTACGTGACGCTTACTGCTCTAGCTGCGAGTTGGGGATAATACTACGATTGCAAAAAAAAAACAACTCTACGATCGTTTTTTTTTTTTTTTGATTGCGAATGCGTAGAGAGAGAAAAAAAGCTACCCATTTCGTAGGGTACGGTTGCTAATGGGAGAATAAAACGACTCTGAACTTGAGAAAAAAAAATGAGAGACGTTTGCGATTTTTTGTAATGCCGAATTAAAGCGCAGCTCTTGAGAAGAGCAGGGGAGGATACGGAGGGGTGGGCCACGTGTGACGCCACAAGTTTAATATTTTCCCGTTAAATATAGCGGGGAAATTTTCCCGCTAAATACAACGGAAGAAGTTCTCGCCAAATTCAGAGGGAAAGTTTTGCCGTCGTGACGTCATACGTGACGTCCCGTGGGACGCCATTATGGGAAACGTCCTGTAATGCAACGCGCGGTTACGCCGACGGCGACGGCGACGCCGCTCAAGCCGGAAATAAGCGCCTAGGAGCTGCCCTCTTAAATAAAAAAGAGAAGCAACCTAAATCATCTTTACTTCGCCACCAGGATCACGAATATCAAAATTATATTTCAGACGAATCTGCCAAGTCGCCGCAACAGCGCTGGGAGAATTGCGCCGAAGCCCCCCTTTTTTTCCGGCGCGTTCGGTGGGAGGGGGGAAATCGAGACGTTATATGGACATCTCAACATTAGAGAGCTCTAGAATAAGGGGCCCCAATGATTTGTGTGCTCCGAGTACTGCGAGCAGCTTGGGGCGCCACACTTCGCATGCGCAGACGGTCTTCGCATGCTCAGTGCGACTCCCCTAGCTGTTTGGGGGCCCCCAAGCGTTGGGGCCGCCTATTCTAAAATTCCCTATTATCACGCCTTCCGCAAGTCTTAAGGTCTCCTCACGCCTGTGATTTCTTACGTTACGTGTAAAGTCACTGGGACATTGGTGTTTCGTACGTCGCGTGCAAGGGTGCTGCTTGAACCGGTCGCGGTGCTCCATTTCGAGCACGGATGTCCTCGTGACTGGCGACGTAAGCGGTCGTAACGTAGCGTAACGTTATGAAACAACGCCCCTATGTGAACCGGCCTCAACCCGAGCAGTAAAAAGTGCTGCACACCTTCATCACAGGCAGCACGCGCAAGGCATTTCAAACCTCTGGCAATGTCGTCACACGCAGTTGTTAGTTTTTTGTTTGTTTTGGTTTTGTCCCCGTCTAGCGGTGCGTGCGGGCCAAATGCTTGAGATATTCGACTTCATCGGACAAAAATAAAAAAAAAATTCAACTCAAACTATTTTTTTTTTTAAAGAAATTTAGCTTTTTGTCAAGAATTCAATCTGAGCTGCATTTCGCGAATGTAAGAAAATCGCTTCCTGGCCCTTAGGCGTGGCTGAGGTCAATTACGTGTTCTGGGCAACTTGGGGATCCAAAGCGTTGGACGAGGTAGCCCGCATGCCGAATCATTCACCGTTATTTCCACCGCAACAGCGAGAGGTACATTTGATCACGCTAGCGGCGCTCCGCCGCCGATAAAAGGTCGTCCCAGCGGATGTGCGGGGACTCTGGGGATTGCGGGGCGGGCGATGACAGTGAATAAAGGACTATACTTCGTCTCACCTTAGTATGGACTATTGTTAGTCGCGCGTGCTAAAAGCGCGATGTAGTCGCTTTGAATGAAGCCGCGGCGGCTGCACGAGCGCTCCTGCAGCAAGTGCTCCAGTCAAGGTAAAGGCTAGCCGTTCGCGCTAGCACAGCCTTCGCAATTAGTCCATGCTAGGATGAGACGAAGTATAGGTGCCTGAGACGGGTAGCAGCGAGACGGGTAGCAGCGAGGGGATTCCTTTAGTGTTTGCAGTATACTCAGCGGGAGTAGACAATATTTCACTAAGGGAAACTGGAAGTAATTAAAAATGTAAAAGTGCGCCTTCAAAACAACACAAACTAAAATATGAAAAAACTACACGAAATTTGCTTGGTTGTGAACTCAAGTTCCGTCAATGTTGTGACGGCGTGAAGTTTCCAAATAGAGGTTTCACGTTAGCTAGATATTAGGTCCAGCTTTGCGCGCTAATAATCTCAAGTGTGCACGGTGAACGAAGCAAAAATTCTGAATCAACATGGAGGAAGATTCCCACGTGCGCAGCTCGAAATAAGAGGAGAGTCGTTTGCTGATAAATGTCCGAGCTAGGGACGCACCATGGATGCAACGCGTGCACACCGAGTGCCTGAGCGAACCTACGGTGTTTGTAGCTACTTAAAGTTCCCTAATTCCGGTAAGACTCTCAGTCACTCGGAGGCTCAATGAAAACAATCCGTCTTTTTATTTTCGTCTGTTTTGAAAACTGCTTTGATTGGGATACGTCTCTCAACACACGACCTTGGTTAAATTGTGTGCAATGAATGACACCTTTTACCTTGGGGACTTTCAGGAAATCTCACGTTTTGCAGCTTGCCCGATTTAATCTCAACTGGATCGGGACGCAGGAAGAAAGCAGAAGGAACGTTATCGGTAAGGACACTCGAACGCCCACTTACGGGTAATAGCCCAAAACTCTCGAGCCCCCAAATATATCAGATAGGCACTGATATGCAAGACGATGGAAGGCACGGAAGCCCGTGACGCCCCGTGCTTGGCCCTTCCACTGTTCCCTTTTGAACTCTGACACTGCGGTGTCGCTTATCAATCACGAACCGCTTTCTAATTATAACTTCGAGTACTCCCGTTGCTATCGGTGCCGAGCTTGCCATATTTTTTGTTTGTTTTCTTTTGCTTAATGACCACCGAGCAAATATTGCGAAATTCCTGGCATGTATAATTTTTGCCTGGAAAGAGGAGCCCCGCTATTCGCAACCACAAATCAATATAGTTTCGAAACGATTTTGGGTAGGATTGATCCCGTTGAAAACTCTTTGATGAAATGTCAAACTCTTTGCGCCAAAGTCATAAAAGAAAAGATTGCTTACAGAAAGTGGCAAGAGCTGGTTAAGGGATATATGTAAGCAGGTAGGTATTTATTTTCGCCCGTAGTGGAACTTGGCGCCAGAGAAACGCATGCAGCCCGTACAATGAATGCCTGTGAGGCACATATATGGGGTGATAATGGTAATATAGTGATATATAAAAAGGGCTGGGGCAGTAATATTGTACTGTGAGGCATCACGAAGGACGGGTCTAAGTTGACGCAGGTGGGAGCTTGGCGACAAAGTTGGAAAACCTCGAATCGGTCACTGAGTGGAATGTTAGTTTTTCCTCTTGGCAACGACCACCATAGCTGTACTGCACGTACCAGGTACGAGTCTGTGTGTACGTACATACGCGTATAATTGTAAGGTCTGCGAACCACTAGTATGTTGGCTTCGTTATGTTTGATGTTTTTAGCGGGACAGTTTTTTTGAAGAGCATTAGTGACAGAAAAGGAAACACAAGTCTCACCGTGAAGATAGCACATGTCTAATTCATACTAATTTGCGAGGAAATCAAAATGTTCGATCATGATTTGTGCATCGATTTGCTAGCTGTGAATAGCATTGCTTTAATTGGACATATGTTTAAAGCACAACATCCGAATTTTCGCCTAGTCGCAACTATATGCTTAATTTCACGAGTGTGAAACAGGCAGAGGTTAGCGTTCAGAACTAATTTCGACTTTTTTTTTTAAGACAGCTCTTTTGCATTTTATTTATTGCTTCTAAAATGCTTTTAAAATTACTTCGTATTTGTACTATAATATTGTATGACTTCTGAAAGATAGTTATATATTTGAACTGATCCTTATTTATACCGTTAGTTTTCTTTTTTTTTCATCTATTGAATTGATACGTTTTAAATTGATCAAAATACTTTTTTTTCCTCTCATGTAACGGGTTCTCATACACGATCATGCTGCTCTCTAGCAGCTTTTTGTCTGGAAACCCTCCAAGCTATATCTGGAAAATAAAGATTGAATTAAATTCAACTATTTTTGCGCAAAACAATGTTTGCTAGCACCCTGAGGAAAGGACCTGTCTAATTATTAGGTCCGGCTGCTCCATGAGACTACGGGCCACGACTTCATTATCTATTTCCACGTTTTTGAAGAAATAGGCGGCCGACAACGTCCAACGAAAAATCCAGGCGCTCCTTCGATCTTCTGCCGAAACATCCTGAATGTGGAATGCATGAGCGGTGTATAAGCAAAGCTGTGTGGTTGCGATACGAGGGCAACCACGTGCCTACGTGACTCGTGAACAAGCTTGGGTAAGTTACTTTTAAAAAGTAATTAGTTACAGTTACAAATAGTTTGTCAAAAATGTATTTAAGTGACGATTACTGTTTCTTAAAAATAAAAGTAACGTGTTACAGTTACTTCGTCATAGTAACTTAATTACTTTGAAGACACTTTTTAAAACTTAACTATGATTACATTAATGACGAGGCACAATGACTGTCACCTATATTTATTGGAGCCCTCAGAAAACTCTTATTTCACTTTTTGAGAGATGTAATATTACCGTCGCACAACTTTATAGAATCAAAGCGTTTGCTGCTTCGATACACATGGATTAACTAATACATTATTTAGTTAATGATGTAACGCAGCAGCAACTGCTTTTCAAAGATAGCACTCAACTTTCCTCTTTGATGCTGAACACATCTTTGCTAAAGGGGCGTTCAGCGGGTGCGCTGGACGACAGGGCAGTATTCAGGCGTAAGAAAAGCTTTTCTAATGGTGGTAAAGTCGCTGAGGCTGGAGAGCGATGTCGAGGTTGCAGCCTTCCATGACGAAGACCAGTTTGTGACACCGGCGGCAACTAAGAGCTCTGCCTTTTTGTGGATAATCAGCCTCTCTTATTTTCCCTGCTCAGCACGGCCATAGCACCCTGCGGTCATGGTCTACGTATACTCCGTTTCCCTGTTGTTCCGGCTACATGCGACGCCACGATTTGATACTGCAAATCAAGGAGCAACAGAACTACGTCTTCACGGCGCTTATCGTCATTATACGTCTCTTATCAGCGACAAAACCAAAGACGCAGAGTGCATGCGCATCTATCTCGCGCTTTCTTTATGCGCCTGACTAGTTTAACCGCCGCGTCGACTAAACTCCAGCAAACGCTGGGGTTTAGTCGATGACAAAACACGAGTGCGGGTTTTTTTCGTCGAACAGGGTCCGTAGTGCAAGAACGTGGGCTGGAGGTCCGTCTTTCACTGGGGAGAACTGGTGTAATAAATATCTGAAGAGAGCATAGCGAATATAGTGATCGGGTCACAAAACACCCGATTGCCCCGCGTACGAAATGATTCGATATTCTGCAGCCGACAGCAAAGACAACGAACGTCGAAGACCGTATTACTTTACCGTGTATACTTTGCCGAAGACTTTGTCAGGGGAGGCTAGTTCACGATCTTGTATGCCAAGCTAAACTTGGATGACTAAATGTCTAGCGTGTTATTTCACATGTTCCACTTTGAAAACGCTCGGGTTTTTACTACGATAACAATTTGCTCCGTTTCAATGCAAACGCGCAGATGCTCTGGAAAGTTCTGATGTAATCGGAGTCCGATTCGTGAAAGTAGAACGAATTCAGCGAGACAGCAGCTGTTTCGATTTGGCTACATATTTATCCGAGGCAAACAGATTTACAATTTTAAAACGTGGCAGTATTACGGGGCATGTTTTCGATTAGTCGTAGGGTCGTTTTCGCCCCCTCACCCCTTTTCCTTGCCTCGACGGCGAAAGGAGGTCGACGGGGCGCTGGGCCAACTGAAACTGCGAATGGTAAGTAAAATATACAAAACATTCGTTTCCAACGGTTGTCGCGGAATCAAATTTTTCAGCATCGATTGAGGTTGGGACACCTTCTAAATTTGAAAACTGTTGTAATTTGTTTGTGCAACCTCATTTTTCCGATGTGCGTGGGCGCGCGTAAACACGCCAGAAGCCTCCCATTTTGTTCATTTCTGATGTAATCTGAAATGGGCGTCTGGATTAATATCGTTTTTACATCGAGTAATATGTATAAAAAAATACGTATTACATTTTTTTATATCGAGTTATATGTATAAAATAATATAAAACCTGTTAGAAAACAGAAAAAACAACTTAAATCCGGGAATTCAATAAAATTAGATGGAAAACAACATTGAAATGTCTTTCCTTTTTTAGTCTCTTTTAGAAAAGATTATATCAAATTTCGTGAAGCTTTTAAATGGTTATATATTTACCCCGAAAGAAAAAATATAACGTATAACTGATTTCTATAGAGTATCCTAAAAATAAGAAAAGAAAAGAGAGGATGTCGCTAAGCGAATCGAGAATATCCCGAAATTACTCGGAAAGGCGGCTGACTCTAGGAAAACCAACTTACGCATAAAACATTTCGTTGTGCGACACACGTACGCCAACCGAGGATCGTACAACACACTTATTAATTTTATCAGCAGCGTATTTCTCGCTCTATAATTATCAAGTGCCGATTGATTGCCAGCACACATTGATTTACAACGGCGTAGGTTTTAGGTAATAATCCTATAGTTGGAGCTAACACGAACAAATATCGTATAGAGCGTACCCAGCACACTCCGCCATAACATTATTTTTTAGAGTGAAAAAAAAAAAAACATATTTTAATGACCGTGGGGAGTTATATACTCCGCATCGTCATGGCGAGCGTCGTGACAATGCACTATCGGCACTGCTTCATCGGCTACATCGGAACGGTGTCCGCTGCTGTCTGCCTAGAAGTGATATGGCGTAGAGAGCATAGTCATAGCCTCCTCTATACTCACGAAGCCTATCAGTTCGCCGATGGACCAATAGAGTGCTTGGCCGCAGATTTGGAGCGCGAGGATCTGGTAGCACAGTGCATCAAAGAGGCATTTCTTGGTGAACCTGGACGTCAGCACACAGCTTTTGTAGCGGTGAGAACCCGAAGCACACTTGTTCGCTCAGAAGAGTGTTTCGGCATTTCGCCGCAGCGGGGTGCCAGTCACGTGGCTTTGCTCTTATTGGTTGTCTGCCGCTCCATCTTTTTAATTTCGACGGCCTCTCCTCGTGCTGATCTGACAGGCTTTGTCATTATATAGGTGGCTATGGCGCTCTTTTTGATTTAATCTGTGGAACACGACTCACAGGTTGATAGCACTGCTCCTGTACGGGGAAAGGGGAGATCTTAAGTCACCGCGTCGCGCAATTTTTAATGGCCTTTTTATATCCAGCGAATTCAAAATAAGGTGGTTCCCTTTAGTTAGAATTGTTATGAATCCAACGGATTTTATTAGCGCACTCGACGCTAAAGCAAAGTTAACAGTATCGAAACCAGGATGGATACACGTAGAATGAAGTTATCTTAACACACGACATGCTTTTTAACGGTACCCATCAATCCCAAACTTTCGTCCGTCCGTCCGTCGCTGTATTTTCCGCTGAATGAAGGAGGGAAACTGGCGTCGCATGGCGTCAGGTGAAGTCACGTGACGTATACGCCTTGGAAAAACACACGAATGCGTGACCTATACGTCGACGCAGTTTTCTCGCTAGATTTAGCGGGAAAATTCACGTCTTGTGGCCAAAGCGTAAATTCAGTTACCCCGCTAAATGTAGCGGGAAATCGACGTCACGCGACCGATACACCATTTTAGTTACCCGCTACGTTTAGCGTGAAAATTGGCATTTTGAGACCGAGACACGGATCTAGTTTCCCCGCTAAATTTAGGGAGAGAAATAGACGTTACTTGACCTAAATTCGAGTGACCCGTACAAACATTCAGTTTCTCCGGTAAATTTAGTGGGAAAAATAGATCACGTGACACACCTATCCCTTATAAAGCATTTCGTGCAATATAAGATTTCAAAAGCAAAAGTCGATGACATTTTTTTTTTCAGATACTTTACGGTTATTATTACATAGACGTGTTGAAACATACTACGGCATCTCAAACCATGTCCGCAAGAACCCAGAACAACCGCCTTGGTAAACCGTATTGGTATTCGACATATCTCTTCAAAATTGATGAAGACTGGACACTGAACAATAGCTTAGTTTTTAAGTTTAGACACTGCAAAATTTTGTCGAGCGTATTGATTTTTGGTAGAAGCTGTCTGCTTGTGTTCTGTATCGTGCCGATATGGTGTCTTTCGAAATATAAGTTGTGAGCATTCCGTGTGCGGTGTATTTTTTTCTCCGCGTATGATATCTATGTACCACCCCTCCTGACCTGGCCTCACGGCTGGAGGTAAGAACACGTAAATGGATAGAATGACATTTTCTGGTAAGATAAGAGCGCCGATAGTAATATTATTCCTCAGCAGTCGATTAAATGACGGAAATAGCAGATAAAAACACCGAGCGAAAAAAATATATATAGAAAGCGAGAATCGTGAAAACTGAGTAGCCGCAATACTAAACAAACAGTGCCAACATATAAAAAATTTAATTAAGAAATAAGGAGAAAATTGTGAACTTTATAAAGTGAAACCCCGCGTTTCTTTCTCGAATACCCTATGCGGAGAGCAGTCTGCTCCTTGCGCAGAAGTTGCAGTGACATCGAAGCGACGCCAAGCTCTTACAAACTGATTAAAGAAAATTTAAAAAACGATGGTGGGTAGTCCTCGAAGCATCTCGCATTGAGATCTACACACTGCTTTTTTTCGGTCGGCCAATAAGAGCTCAGCTTCGTTGTGACGTCACCGCAAACTCCTTCGCAAGAAGCAGCCGACTTGCTCTCCGCATAGCCACTGACAGAATAAGAAACGGAGGGTGTGGTTTCTGATGTTCCCAGTCTCCGAGTCCTTCTTCGGCATTGTCTAAATGACGCCATCTGGTTTTGTGCAGACCGATAATAGGACGCGCGGGGCTGTGTTTCTTAAGTCGACTCTATAGAGTTGTCTCGCATTTCTTCACTCTTATCTAGAGTTGACTGATTGCGATCGCGATGGCTGAGTTCTCGCCATCCGACGATACCGCACTGGGGAAAGCATTCTGAAAATGCGGCAACATTTCCGCAGATCCAACAATGTTAATCGCTCTTATCTAACGACGCAGCACTGCGACTTAAAAAGCAAAAAAAAAAAAAAAATACTGGAGATAGAATTAGCGTATGCAACTTTACTACAATCGGTGTACTGACGACAACTTACTTTATTTTTGTGAAAAATATTTTGTTGGCATAGTTATTCACTGGTTCTACAGCATATACGCAGTGACTCCCTCATGAGAGAGAGGGAAATCAATACGCTAAAGATAGGCACGTTTTGGCGGAGGATCTAGGTACGCATTAAAGGGATACTTCAACGAAATTTGAAATATACCCCTCGTGTTCAAAAATAGGTGTAATATGATCTACAATATCCGCAAATGACAATCGCACGTTTGTATTTTGAGCCTGGTGGCTGTATTTTTCGTTATAAACGGCCCACTCTGGCAAAGCTACGGCGAGGCTGACGTCGAGAGGATGGCCTAGTCGTTCCAACCACCGAAGCGGCTGCTTTTGTACGAATTTTGAGTGACGGGTTAATCTTCTGTATTCTTGAAGGGGGGCCTATATCGACTTCTGGGTCACACAAAAGGGATTCTCGGGAAGAGGGGAGTTCCTCCTTCCCCTCTTCACTCGTCGTGGCCGGAGGCGAGACAATAACCGTCACTACCTTTCAAGGTTCCTAGACGGCATTACAAACGAGGCGTTAGCGACATCCACCAGGTGATCTTTGCTAATCGTTTAAGTAGATTAAAATTCATTTTCGTGTCTTTTTTAACAAGGTATTGGTGTGTCCGATATGATACTGCTCCTTTGAACACATATAGACCATAAAATAAGCGCCAACATTTCGTTGTACTATCTCTTTAAAGGTAGTAGGACCGAAAAGAAAGTCCGAGCACTACGTTGAATTATTACCGATGGTAGTTTTTTCGCACGGAACCTAAGCGCTCCACATTTTGTGAAATCTTTTTTAATATTCTTGCGACAAATGACACCCAGTGAAGTAACCATCATTTGTTACGCAGCAATTTTATTCGAGACTTCCGCTTTTAAATAAAAAAGTATGACGGTGCGCAATACAGAAAAAACAAGCCTGCGTTCACATTTGGGAGACACCTCCATTTAATCGGTTTATCCATGATTTTGGAGATCCAAATTGGGGCGTTTCGATTTCCCCGGAAATATGGAAATGCGCATACAGGCACTTATTAGGGAGAACAATAATTGCGATTCCAGTTTGTGCAACTTAAAAAAAAGGCATTATATTTTACACGTTGCAAATTAATTTCAAAGCTGCGTTACAATGCTTAAAACCCCCGCGATGCAAGCGAATTCCTGGCGAGCGCCTGTCAAACTGGTCTTTTAAAATAATACGTGGTTTAGAAAACGCTTTGAGAAGCAGATTTCCATCTCACTACGCTGAAATATTAAGGCTTAATAGCACGAATAGAACAAAACACAGTAGAAGAAAACAAAAACAGTGTGTATTTATTTATTTATTTATGTATTAGTACCTTGAAGACCCTAACCCAAGTAGCACACTTCCACGGCCCAGGCTTGGGTCAGGTTGGCGCGAGCTAGAGCCAACTTAGCTCAAGCTTGGCCACAGCTTGCGCCAAGCTGGCCCAAGCATGAGCCGGGGTAAGTGTGCTTCTAGAGAAAAAAGGGCAATTTACAAAGTATGGGCAGCTCATATTTGTAGGTCAATAAGAGAAGCATACACTCATGAACATCAAAGCAAAAAGAATCAACAAACATTAAATCAAAAGTGGACAAAAAGTTCGAACACACTTATATTAAAAAATACTAGTTAATTGTGGATTCTAAAAGTACGCCTAACATTTTTTTACATACAACTATATTGTTAACTGTGACTTTGAATTGTTGCGCGACGCGTTCCATTCAATTATTGTCAAAGGTATGGACGAGTTAGCGTAAGAAGTTGGGGATGCAGATATCGGGTGCATTTTACAGCTATTATCTAATCTCGGAAAAAATGAGGGGGGAGGAGGGAAATCGTTTATTTCTAATTGTTGGGTTATTGAAGTAAATCTTGTAAAACAGTGTCAAATGAAATATTTTCCGCCTTAAAGTGAGTGCAGAGAGGTTTGCTTGTTTACGCAGTTCGAACAAACTTGTGTAAAAAGAGTAACCGGAATAAATCAATCGTAACGCTCCTTTTTGGACACTTTCTAGTTCATCGTTCAGATAAGTTTGCCACGGAAACCATATAGATGTAACTTTTTCTAGTTTTGGGCGTACTGATTTTAGATATGCACTTTGTTTTAATTTGGGGGGGGGGGGGGGAAGAGGGGGGTTAATCTAAAATTCCATCGCAGAACATCGAGTGTGCTGTTCGCCGTATCAACAATGTGATGGACGTGGGTGATCCATGTTAGATCGGTGGTTACATGAGTACAAAGGTGTTTATAAGATCAGGATGAACGGAGAATAATATGGTTAATGCTGTAGTTATAAGAAGACGGCGACAAATGATTAGATTTCTTCCTCCTCCAGATTGTAGAGTCTGGTACAGTGTAATATGTAAACTGCGTTGGGGCTCGAGTGTTTCGCTTCCGCGTACAATCGACGTCACCTTTGCCAAAGCAGATCATAACATTTTTGTGTTAATTCAACGCATTTTTATAATATTCAACGCATTTTTATAATACAAATAACTTAGTGCAAATAAAACAAGGACAAACAAGTAAGACGGGGCAGGCGCTAACTCTCACCTTTATTTATATAGGAAAAGGAAGACATATATAATCACTCCATCCAGAATGAGCGATGGCAACGTAGCTTACAGACAAAAAAAATACACACAACCAAAGCAGGTTTTCAGGTAATGGCTATGCTTGAAGCTACACAAGACGGGGAAAAACTGCAAAGTGTGTAGGGGCGATGAACGAGCGAAATGTTATTCCGATGTTGCAGCATTCTTAAGAAAAAAAAAAAGAAGAAACTTTTTGTTTGGGGACTGTTTTTCATTTCAGTGTTCTGTTAGAACATCCAGGATTGGAATGTACTGCCGAGAGAAGTTATTGCCCATCCCGACGACGCTTATTTTGCAATATATTATGGAGATACATTATACAATGAAGCACGTTTTGGCTTGCTGCGCGCATCCGTCTTTGATTTATGCGCTCCTGTATACCCCCTGCATATTGCCATACGGCACGGCAGGCGGTGTATATGTAAACAAATAATGAATTTCGAATTTTCAGATCTAATCTTATCCGGCCTAATGTCGTTCTCTTCAATCCCTTCATTGTTTGCAATGATTGTCTGTTTGCGCATTTTGCAGAAATCTAAACTTGTGAATTTTCTAGTGCGAGGCGCAATTTCAAAATAACACGAGTTGTTAAAAAAATAACCCGGAAAGAAACAAAGAAGCGCACATATATATATTTTTTATTACGATCACTGTTATCAATGGCGGCCTGGCAAAGGAACAGGGAATGATGCCGCCTTCCCATTTATACTTTACTAAAGTTTACGTTGAAAACACTGGCTTTTTGATGTCCGCAGTCACTGTTATAGAATTCGAAGCTTCAACAATTAGATTTATATCTTAAAGTGCAGTTGCCATACAATGAACAAACACCCTGTTTTCGTACCATTATGGATTTGCACTTCGCAAACTGCGGCGCACAAAGCAACTTTTTGAGTGGCGTCGCCATTTTCTCATTAAAAAAAAAAGCAGCGTCAAATTTTTACACAAAATGCAAGCTCTAGGTATAGCTGTAAATACTTTCAGCCTTACTTCATCCAGTGATGTGCTGAGTGTGTCTCTATCTTCTGCAGTTTAAAACAAAAAAGGCCACACCTGCGCCTCCTTTTTTTGAGGGCAACATTATATTGTATACGCTTTTTGAAATCTTAATAACTGCGCACCTAACACATGCATAGCTGCTGGGGCTTTAATACTGGTGTCCTCATAGCAAGTTAAAAAAAAATAATAATAATAACAATTCGAAAACTTTACCGGAGGCGAGGTGCTAAAGGGGGCTTCTCGTATCGGCCGGGACTGAGTTTAATTCGCACTCAAGACGGAAGAAACAGCGCAAAGAAATGTTTAATGGAAGCCGCGCTTAGACGGACTGCACGAACTTTCATTAGCAGCAAGTAGCTTTGGAATACGATTCTACTGGTAATTCATAATCCACATAACTCTCAACAAAATTATTTCTTTCATCCCAGGGTCTACGAAACAATATATTAGTCGAGAGTTCGGATCATATACAGAAAAACAGGAACTTTGTATGTCTGAGTCGGAACTGAACAAATTCATTAGCATATTTTCTCTCGTGGTCTTTAGGGCATCGTTCAGCGTTGCAACAGATAGTGAAAGAAGAAAAAAAAAACAAAAAAAAAAACGCCACAGAGTTTTAATTTTGTTCTTCTAAAACTCTGAGGCGGTTAATGATGAGGGGAATATGCAGAAGTTGCTTTTGGAAGAGTTCTAGCTCGCGAAGAATAGAAGTCGTACGAAAGGAAGATATGATGAGGTCAAATTGAAAGGAGCGGATGATGCGTTTCTCAAGTGGCAAGGACCCTTCCCTCCACCGAAAGAAATTCAAACTTTTGCCCCGACGCTCCCTTCTTCTCCTCTCGACCCTCCCGGTCCTTTTCCAGACGCAGTAAAAAGTTGAGTGTTTCAAGTCTAAAGAGCGTTTCGAGAGAAGAACCCCTGAGACCAAAAAAAAAAGGTTTATTTGACTGCTTCTCGAACCGTTACAGAGGAAGCGAATGAAAGTGGCTTCTTCGTTTTATGGCCAAGAGACGCCGCTTTTGTCGGTGAATACAAATCCCACGGCGACATCTTTGCATTCCAACTTCACGCGAAGGTTTCTATTTTTATCCTAAATTACGGTGCACAATGCAACGCGCGATTTTCTTTCCGCCGCACCCTCCATGTTTTGAACTCGACTGAAAACTTTAGGTACTTCGGATAAAAAGTGTTACGCTTACCGGGGACGCGTTTATCCGACGCGACAAAACGTCATGACCGCTCCATATAATATCCCTGTCCCTTCGCGCAATGTTCTCATTTGTGCTCGCATTCTGCCAGCCTTTGAAGAAAAGGGACGAGATACCTCTGGAGAGTGACACAACTTATCCAAAGCAACCATGACTGTTTGGAATAACTTCCTTTTACTCAGCATAGATTATCTGATGTCTGTTGATGTCATCAATCGTCCAGATGCTCAGAGCGGTTCAGAGGATGCATACCTTGACTTTTCCCGTCGATGCTGCTCTCGGAAGTGCTTTTAAACGTGGAGAGTAGGAATGTTTTTAGTGTGTCGACTGTTCACACCCGCCGTCAACCGAAAGCTGTTCAGGCGCGAATGACCCTTGGCGGGCAGTATCAACAAACTACATCTGTAAAATGAAGGCTTTGTGATCCCACGTTTTGTTTTCACACGTTGGCAAAAAACACAAAAACATTTTCCCTCAATAAACGTCGTGGCGATGGAACATGTTGTTTTTGACAAAACAGCACCACATTTTGCCTCCCCATTTGGACAATAGCCGCGGATAAATGTATACCACCGTAGCACATCCAAGTTACATATGACGATTGTGAGTGGGTGGCGAGAAAGAAGCAGAGGGCCTGTGCGCGTGTGGTGGGCTCAGTTAGATGCGCTATTGTCGCATTCATGTAAACGCGGCCACTCATTCATTCCCAAAACCTGCACAGACTGGAACCACCTCCCCGCCTCCATCGCTCCAATCACTGACACCGACCGTCCCAAAAGTGCCATTTGCGGCCATTTTTTGCAACCCCCTGCTGTGTTTATGTTCATATTGTATTTTTTTTCACCACTCCTCTCTGTAATGCTTCGGCCTTGAGAGTAAATAAATGAAATAAAATGAAATGGGAAACACACAATGTCCTCAAATTACACAGGTATGTTTAGAAGAGTGGTAGTAAACTATATTCAATGACAGTTTCAAAAACGCTGGATTTGGCCAGTGGTAAGCATGCTATCATTGCCCCACAGCCAGTGAGATAAAGGCATTGACTAATCAGAGCACCAGAAAACGGATCACGAAGCCCGAAACGTGATCATAAAAGATTAGCTTAGTTGACAGCGATTTTTGTTAATAATAATACATTAAAATGGGTTATAAAAAACAAACACAAGCGTAAGCAAATAGCTATTAGAGTTGCACCATTGCCGGTCCCCAAAAATGTCGGTGGCTGTTGTATTCTCACAGCACTGGGATATACTTCCTGCATTGTAAATAGGTGTCTCTTCGAATGACAAGGTGGAACATATCTTTAGACCTAAGCATAAAGTTTTTGATTGGACACTGACTATGGCACTGTGCACTGGTCAGAGTTCTAAGTTCAATTATCCTTTTAATGAATTAGCATATTTTTGGCCACGTCGTGTGCGGCGGTCCTTTGGTTTAGCTCAGTGATTGGCTCCTTAAGTGAACTGCACGAAATTAGACGCACGGGCTTTTCCAAAATGTGATACACTCTCACTTGCTCCTACATGTTAACTTTTCCGCGATGGTCATGAGACGCCCAATCACTGGTCATTCTTCAATCCATTGAACAACGAGAGGGGTAATCGGATTCGAGATTTTTTAATGGCCCTTTCTGAAATTCAGTGTCCTTTAGTGCCTAACATATTCTACTAATTCTTAACAAGCAAATTGTCTTAAGGTTATAGTACGTCGTATTTCATCAGCCATGGTTGATTTGATGCATCACCGACTCAACAAAAGGGAATCTGTTAGTCATCGTCCATTCTTTCTCGATTTGTTGCGGTTTCGAAGGGGCCCAGAAAGCGCAGTTTTCTACAATACTACGACTTGAGTAGAGTCCTTGATAATATTAACCGCGTTCAGGACACATATGGCTGGACCGTGTAGCAACTGATTGTCTTGGCGCCTGTCCGAAAGGAACGCAATTGGAGAGTTAAGCACGTTTATCCGGCAGGTAATGAATCATTTAAAAGGTAATAGTGCAACTATCGATACCTGAATGTACAACAAAACTTCACTTGAAGTGTTAGAAGGTGTGCCATTTATTGTTGGAAATATTCATGACTCCAACGGTGTGCACCAAATCTCCATTCCTCTGTTTCTCGTTTTCGTCACCAGGCCGCAGAAGTTTTCGCTGTACATATTGGCAGGCACGTGTTCCAGGAGTCTAACAGTCATCTCTTTGTCGCTTTGTGGCGCCAGCTACTATAGAGTTGCAAATGCTTTATTTAATTCGAGCAAATGTTTTAATGGCGCAGAAACAACCGAGACCCTTGCAGTGAACGGGAATAAAAAGTGAAAGCCGTTTACAAATCCCTGTAACGCCGAATTGGAGCGCAGCTCTTGAGGAGGAGGAGGGAAGGGCACTGAGGGGAGGGTAGACCCCTCCTCCTTCTCCTCCTCCTCCCCTCATTCTTTAATATGCTTGGTGGGGGTCACGTGACCTCGGGGGGGGGGGGGGGGGTGTCACGTGACTTCGGGGAGGGGGGTCACGTGACCTCGGGGAGGCGTGACCTGGGGGTCACGTGACCTTGGGTGTCACATGGGGGTCACCTCAAGGTCACGTGACTCCCGCGTGACCTCAGGGGGTCACGTGACCTCGGGGGGTCACGTGACCTCGGGGGGTCACGTGACCTGAGGGGTCACGTGACCTGGGGGTCACGTGGGGGTCATTTGGGGTCACGTGACCTTGAGATGACCTTGGGAGGGGTCACGTGACCTTGAGATGACCTTGGGAGGGGTCACGTGATCCCAAGATGACCCCACGTGACCCCCAAGGTCACGTGACCTTGGGGTCACGTGACCTTCAGGGAGTCACGTGGGGTCACGTGACCTTGAGATGACCTTGGGAGGGGTCACGTGACCTGGAGGGGTCACGTGACCTTGAAGGTCACGTGACCTTGGGATGATCTTGGTTACGCCGACGCCGACGCCGACGGCGACGCCGACGCCGCTCAAGCCGGGAACGGGCCCCTAAGAGCTGCGCTTTGAAAATACGCAAAGTTCGAACTAAAAGGGCTACAATGTAATTGGTTTTTGATTACGCAAATATTTCACACCGAGTTTATGAACAAGCCTTGTAGCCTGGTCAGTTTGTTATGGGCACGCCTACTTAGAATTCTAAATATCACGATGAAAATACTCTCAAATTTGAGAGGAAATCCGTAGCTCTCTATCACTACATATACCTAGTGAAGTTTATCATCCAGATTCACGTCCAGCGAATCGAACTTTCCTAATTTAATCAGCAAAGGAGATTTCCAAAGAAATATTTTTCTTCCCAGTAAGTTTGCGCGGTTCAATGAACTTTTTATTCGCAGCACGCATTCATCCTCATCTCGAGACTGTCACTGCTGTTGGGGAATGCCGAATGCGAACTTACGGTATTGCCAATCCTCTAAAAGCGGTCCCGCGAAACCCTTGCACGACAAACATCTGCGGTTGTTACACCGTTTTTTTTTTCTTTTTTAGGAATGATACCAGCCGACATGCCATCAATCTCAAGTTTTATCTTTTGTATTTTTAAATAGAGAGTGCTCCGCTAGTCTTTGAACAGGGTCTGGGATCGAAACCCGGACTAAACGGATCTTGTCAGTGGCCACTAGTGGGCTAGAGGCCGCGAGTTGGGCTCTATTTTTGGCAGAAGCCACTTTATTCTAAAATAAATCTTCTCCACCTGGTGGAATTCCTCTAACATTTATTACACTAAATAGGTGAAGCCTACACGACAGTTAGTTGTGAGCGAGCTCGATCCAACTTTGACTGTCGTGACATTTTATTTTTTTTATTTGTTTTATTTATTTATTTCCAATACTACTAATCCCATTCGGGATTGTTGTAGGGTGGTACATCATACAGAAAGTTTTTTTTTTTTTTTTAAACACACATTTGAAGATAATGGTATGCAAACCTCTGTCGACAGGTGCGCTTCCAAGTTAATAAGAAAATGCTCTACACCTGTGGAATGTACAATGTTTCGCGGCAAGTGATTCCATTCGTTGATGCTCGGGGCAAAAAAGAATATTTGAAGCAATTATTGCGGGTTGGAAGTTCTTCATAACGTTTACCGCGGTTATATCGTGTTAGCCGTTTACTAGTAGGAGTTAGACAATTTTCTGTGGGGATGTTGAAGTTGCTGTTAGCTAATTCATATAGAAATTTGAGCTTTGCGATTTTCGCCCTTTTTTCTAGTGACGAAAGTTCCCATTGATTGCATAGCTCGGAGGGGGAATCATGCCAACTATATTTGTTACATATAAACCTTTCAGCCATTCTTTGTATTCTTTCTAACTTGCTGACACCAGAGGCCGTGTATGGGAACCAGACGACGTTGGCGCACTCAAGCATAGGGCGGACTAGCGTTTTTTAGGCTAATAATTTCGTCTCAGTGGATCCACTTTTTGAAGCGTCTTCTGCCGAAACTTCCAGGGGTCGCGCAGATTTCGAACGCTAAAAAAGAGGCGATGGCTCCGTTTTCCCGGGTAGACTCTCGATCGATTTGGGTTGTGTGGAATGAGTTTACTCAGGGTGCGGAGAGACGCGCTCAAGTGTCGTTTTAGTCACTCAGGCAGCCGTAAATGATCGTAAATCGAGCCTCGCTGCCCGTCAAACTTTAAGCGTCGTTTTATCGGGTTTATTCCAGCGGCAGCGAGTCGAGAGTGAGAGAGAAAAACAGCTCGCTGATGTTGTCACGGTGGAGTGTCTTATCGATCACGTTTGGGACAGCGCCTGTAAAGTGCTCGGTATTTTGTGACATTGTCCTGGTCTCTAAATTGACGAAGTGAAATGCATAGGCGGTGTGCGTAAGTGTTTCGGGCGGAATTTTCAGTAAGTTGCGTCGACAGTGCCAATGACTGGGCGTTAAACGAGACATAAACTCGGTCAACGTCCGACGTACGGCATCTTTTCAAGTAATTCGCGAGACGAGCACGAACCAAGCCATTTTATCATCCCTTTATGTAATAGCGAAGTGCGTCCAAACGCTTATTTTTTTTTTTATCAAAGCATAGAATACATTAAAGTGAGCACCCCCACTCGCAGATATTTTTTTTGTCCATGCGTCCGTGTTTCGACCTTAATACATGGCGCGTTATGTCACTCCACACCGTAATGTTACGTGATCTCACTGATTCACGTGACACCACGCATTGACACCATAACGGGGCGGGATTTAAAGTATCTTTACACAAATTTGAACGACCGCTCCTTAGTATTTCATAAATTATTTGACTTTAAGTATAAAGGTAGCTGCCATGCTATTATGCATGTTTTTTTTTTCTCCAAAAGTCAAATAAACTTTAGCGAAGCATTTATGGTCAATGTAGTTTTATTACTACCTAAGATTAAAGTTAGGAGATTATTAATGATGCAAAATCCAATTATTTAGGTGTTTAGTGCTAATAATCAAGCCATAGCACAGTATGAATAAGGCAAAATGCACAAGTCATTTAACAGGCAAAGCGATTCCCCAAATGTACGATTAACACGCTACATGTTGAGGAGAAGCCACTTATCATACCTAAGCTAGAAAAATATCGAAACAGGTAAAAGTTAGGGGTCCCCTTTGCGCAAACAAGCAACACACGGATGAATTTCGTCAATTAGAAGTACAACACTTTCTACATTAAGGTTTTCTAAAACTAGTATACCAACAAAACGAATTGAATCGAAAGGTTTGTTCTTTTAATCGCGCGTGCCAGGGAAAAGATAGTTTGCCTGCTCTGGAAGTGGCCGATATGGCGCTTTTGTTTCGGGCATCGCAGGGCTCAGTCATCCTCCAGCTAATTAAGTGGCTGTCGCTATTCGCCGGCGTCCACGGGGTTGCATTCCAATTACCGGAGCCTCATATTGCGCGAGCAGATAAGGCAGCAGCACAACAAGCGCAGCTGGGAACGGACTGCTGCTTCGTGACATCGAGCGAGGTGTATGTCATCCCGCGCGATACACGGCGCAGGGAGGCCGGGGAAAATCTTCTGCATACTTTTGCGGTGACGTAGGCGACTCTTTCGCATCTCTCGGCGGTTGATACACAACTATAAATAATCACTACGAAAGATATAGCGGCGCTGGAATATGTCACGTGTTGTGACTGGCAGTCAGCTTGGATAGATACAAGTGCCCCGCTGCCGCGCCAATAAAAGTCGAGAGAAATATAGGCCGGCAATACAGCCATCGCCTGTTCCGTTTCATTTTTTATATCTAGTTGACGTGTCACGTGCGCACTCCTACGCAATTGCAGTCGGTGACAGTCGATGCTCTGCCTCCAACAAGAGCTCGTTGTTTTCCGCCGGGCTTTAACTGAGCGGGCTATGACGAAGTGTTATCAAATGCACAACGCTGGCGCTAGAGGCACAGCATCTATCGTATCTTGAACTCGCCACCAACAATAGAGGTTTCCATTGTTCACAAAAATCACAGACCACGCGCGCTAAATCACAGTACAGTCAGTGCTCGCTCGCAATTCCGGCCGGCCAGGAAATGCGCGTGCATAATACACCAACAGAGGAAGGAGGGTGTTCTTACACGCTTTTATGGAAAGGTGTATACACCATTCCAATATTTACAAGTCCTGAGCGCAGCCTGCGATTTCCTCAGCCCAGCAAGCAAATGTTCTTCTCTTCTGAGAGCGAACAGATCACGCGCCATGCTCACTAACACTGCAAATGGAACCGGACAAGCGCCTTTTTTATGAGGTCTGTAGGAGTAGAACGTAAAATATTTCCCTGGTTTTTCCGTCCATGTACTTCACTGAGCGTGGGCTCATGATATCACTAGAGTGAGACTTGTCGTTTAAGCATATACGACCTTCTAACGTGGATAATATTTTGGCTTGTATCCGTAAGGAAAAAAGTTTTACTTTAGTTATATCGAGTCAGGGCCTACAAACAAAATTTATAATATAATGTTAGGAAGAAAGAAGTGGGGCTCGCAAGACAGTGTGCGGGCAGTGCTCGCTCGTATCTGCATCGAACGGTCACAGTAGGCGCACCACTGTAGTCGAACTTCATTTATTAAATTGAACTTGAGCTCGAACTTGAACTTTTTTTATTTAAGCGCTATTGTGCTCAGGGTACCAGGCAAAATGCTTCCACAAGGTTTCTCGACTGGGTCTGGTGCCTCTGCGTTCACAGGGCATGGTAATAAAAAACACTATACAATATAATTTGTCCAAGCTAAACAGGAGCGTACATTTTTTGTTAATTAGTGAATATCAATGGCGGTCTATATTAAACTTTTAAGTAATCTAGGCAGGTTATGAGCAATTCAGTGCAGTGCGTAATTGGTACGATGATGAGGCACAATCCAGAAGTCGCTGCGTCGAATACAGATAAAAGAGTCACGTTTTACGAGGTGGGATAAATTGGACAAAATAGAAATAACTCACAAGTTGAAGATGAAGAGCATAGTTAAAGTTATTCGTATAGATTAGCTATTCTCATGAGGTTGAATTTCGGAAATAGTGGTTCGGTAATAGTTTCGCAAGGAACGTTTGCAATAAAACGCAGCATCTTATTTTGGAGGATGGTAAGTTTGCTATCATAACATTTAGTCATTTTACCCTAAACAAAAATACGATAGTTATTTGTGAGCTAAAGAGAGCGTTATCAGCTTGCATTTTAATATTTACAGGTGACAAAGAGCGTCAATTGACATATTATTTCAACAACTTTTGACAAATTCCTAACTAGTATTCTGTGTGATCAACATATTGCATATCGTTAAAAAATGACGCCTAGCGTTTTGTGATGTTTGACTATTTCAATCTGGCCGGTACCAATATTTATATCATAATTACTGGTAATGTGCTTATTTTCCAGGTATAAAAAAAAATTATTTTTTGCAGTGTTTATTTTAAGGCCATTAATGGCTGACCTTGAACGAAACCTTTCCAAAACTTAGTTTTCTTTCGTTATGAAATCGTCCATATTCGACGCCGACAGAAATACACTCCTGTCGTCTGCATACACAATAAAATGCGATTGGTTGCAAATATGGACTAGATCGTTTATATACACATTGAACAACAGAGGACCGAGTATGCTGCCTTAAGCACACCAAACTTCAAGAGCTGCAACGAAGAAACATGATCACTCACTGAGACGCATTGCTTACGATGTTCTAAACATGAGTGAACAAGTATCAAAGGCATGCCACGTATACCCTAACATGAAATTGTATTAATGACCTATGGGACTCACCATCGTAGTTGAACTACAATCATTGCCTTAAACCATCCACCCAGAGCCTTACAGGTTGGTGGTGGTTAGCGGTTTTCTACCCCGCACCTCCAATACCCTGTAAGGCTCTGGATTTATGGACCGGTTTAACACAATGCATGAAGTTCGATTACGATGCAGTGTCCACGGTGACCGTTCGATGCAGATTCGAGCGAGCACTGCCCCCGCACTGCCTCCGAGCTCCACTTCTTCATCCTTCTTAAAAATAAAATGCATGTTTTGCTTCCAGAATGGGTTAATAACTAGGTGGTTACGTTTCGCGTTTACACGCTGATGCTCATAAACGACGGACATTAAATCTAAAAAAGAAAGTTCCTCACACCAAAAACAAAAATGGCATGGTCATGTGCATCCTAGAGTAAAGATATGCCACTCCTAAAAAAGTAAAAGCACAAATTTATTATCATATCTCACATGCTCTCCTAAGAAACCTTGTGCCGAGTTGGTAGGAGTGGTTAAAATATAAACTTATTAAAAAAAAACATCGCTTTCGTTTAACACTACGTAGCAGTTTGGGCGAGTTGGTTGCACATGATAACACACACCACAGCGCACTATCGCATCTAGGAGATCGGTGCGCGTGAATTGGGAAATTCGGTGGTGCTAGAGGTTGAAGAAGACAAAGTTATATAAAAAGAGTTGTCAGTCAGCGCGGTTTGTTTGAATTTTGCTTTATTTTTCGTGTGTAAGGTGTGAGTGTTATTTGCGATAGTGCGCTGTGGTGTGTGTTATCACGTTTAACACTACCTCATGATACCCCAATTCACCACCGAGTTGCGAGTACAAGCTCGGTTTGATTTGTGAAAAATTCCAAATAATTGGTCGAATCCAACATATGATTATGTGTGAGAATGTTTTTTTTAAATTGTTATGTTGAGGTTAAAGCAAAACTGTCTTTAGGAAGTTTAACTAAAAAAAAGGACATGGTAGCCGAGGCAGAACGCTTGGCTCGGTCCCCTTTCTTGGGATATTTGCTAAATTATCGTTCCAACGGCCGACGAAAAAAATAAACATATCTCACATAAAACGCGAAATAACAAAAACATATTCGGTAAAAATAAAATATAATTATTTTCTAAGTTTTTTCGTTGAGACAATCTCCTGGTTACTACACCAAGACAACGAATGCGCCATTTGGCCTCGTTTTTGTTGGTGGTTACAATTTAGAACAACGTCAAAGTTGCATTCATGATATATTTAAAATTAGTTCTATTCGTTTATTCACTAACCATGAACTTCTTAATTCTACCTATCGCAGGATGGCGGAGCCGAAAGTTCCCCGCCATCTTCCATCGCCATCACCGAAACCTTATTCGCGTTTCCGCCAAAGTTTTGCTGAAGAATATCTTAAGAAGCACAAATGCCTGAAATACGGTACGGGACTTCCCATAATATTCTCATTTCTATGGCCCCGATTCTTGCGTTATGGCCGCCATATTCTTGGATGACCGCGCAACAATACGTTCAAGGACAGCAGATAATAGAGGAACGCTCTTATGAATGGCGCGTTTTGAAAGATAGCAGAGAGCACGGTTCGGTGGTCCGTTTCTTTACAATTTGAAGCATATCCGGCCACTTTCGAATTCCAGTCTGTTCTAATAAATGTCCTCGAATTTAAGTGTCCTTTCTACCTGAAAGTGCAACGATAGGACATTCAATTCTGAACTCTCGGCAGAAGAAACGATAAAAGAAAGAATGAAAAAAAGACAAAACATCAAATGCGGATTGTTATCTGTCCGCTTCATGTGATTTCTTACCCAGACCTTTCGAATCCGAGGTCCAACAGTTTTACTTTGTACGTCGGAATATATTTGATATTCTTTCACATTCTCTGTTTACTTTGTGGTAATATTTATTACACGTCATAAAGACCAAATAACACCAACTTGCGAGATACCTAAGCATTATTTTACTAGTATTATTGTCAATATTATAGGCCGCAACAAAATAGTAAACTGGGCCAGTTTGTGATAATTCAGCGTGGTTGATGAAAATCAACTTAAAAATAGGGGAACAAATAAAGGAACAAACACGACAGGACGGAGCTTTTGGGTTTGTTCCTTTCTTCGTCCCCGTTTTTTGAAGCTGATTTGCATCAGCAAGAATTAATTATAGACCGGTTTTTATCAAATAATATAGTGTTTTCTTTTTTGTTTTTACCATAATTTGTGTCCCAAATGAAGTGCACATTTATTTACTGCGCAACTGGATGGATGTAGTAAATTCCATATATGATATTGCAACCAAATGTATAATATAGCCTAATTATAGCTTGCTTTCTATAAACATCGATATGTAATAAACATATAGATGTTTATTTTATCAGCTTCCGCTAAAAGCAGAATTACAGGTGTTGCTATTGTCTCCGTACATTTATCTTGTGAGCGTCTTAAATGTTGAGAAATTGTATGCCCTTTTGATAAGATTCTTAGTTACTCTATCTATAACGCCTGCGTCGCGGAGAGCAACTATTTTCACGAAAGGCTAAGTATCATTTCGCCCAACAACCTTTTATGCATTTTCAAGCCTGAGCTGTCTAAATAATTTTTTAAAACTTCCTTTTGCCCATTACGTTGTTTTTTTCTTTCAGAAACTGGTATTTTTTACTTTCAGATCTCTGAAAACATTTGTCGTGGATTATATTTTCTGGTCTTTGCTTTGGTCGTTGACTGATAAATATCCTGAAATAAATGGCAATACATTCAAACTACTCTTTATTTTAATATGAATACTTTTAAATTTATTGATAAGGAAGGTCGGATCATATTATTATATATTAAATTGCCATGGGCAGTTACGTCGAAAGAATTATTTTTCACGCGCATTTTAATTTAGTTAGCAATTTTAAGGTTCTCATGTTAGTTTCAACAATGTTAAGGATATTTAGAGATTGCTTGAAATTTGGATGTGTTACAAGAATGCAAACTTTCTATAACGTTAGCATATTATAAACTTGTTTTTAATCTTAAGTGAGTAATTATAATCGAAAGTAATTCTAAGACTTTTCCATCGGCATTAATACGTCTTTTTGATATATTTTTTTGTACTGAACGTTAACAAAATTGTCCAATTCCCCAAATATTATTATCCATATTCTTTTCCAGCTCGCTTGCACCTTTGGATTATTTGCGTGTCATCATAATACATCTCGACCGGGTTTCCAGGACAGATTGCATATTCCTTGACTTCTCCAAAGCCTTCGATAAAGTACCCCATGTACTCCTCCATAAACTTCGTAACTTAAACATAGATAACAACATACTCATTGGATAGAATCGTTTTTAACAAATTGTTTTCAATTGGTTTGCGCCAACGGAACTAACTCATGATTATCAAGTGTTAACTCTGGTGTTCCTCAAGGATCTGTGCTCGGTACACTACTATTTCTTATTTATATTAACGATCTTCCTATACGTGTTTCCTCTTCCATCAGCTTGTACGCTGACGACTGTGTCATTTATAAAGAAATTATTAACGATTCTGACATTTCTGTTCTTCAAACTGATATAAACAACGTCACACAATGGTGCTCAGAATGGCATATGGAACTGAACACATCCAAATGTAGATCTATGAGAGTGTCAAGGCATAAAAACCCTTGTTCATCCTACAACATCATTAACTCCCCCCTACTTTCTGTTACTTCCTATAAATATCTTGGTGTGCATCTAACCAATGACCTTTCCTGGAATTTACATGTCGAATATGTCACTAATAGCGCTAATCGCTTACTAGGTTACCTCAAAAGAAACTTTTCGCTTACTCCTGTTTCATTAAAGCTTCTAATCTATAAGATTTTAGTCCGTACTAAACTGGAATATGCGGCCTCTATCTGGGACCCCGGTATCACCCTTTCATCCGCTGTTGAGTCCATACAAAAACGTTCCGCTCGTTTCATCCTCTCGAACTATCTTCGCACATCCAGCGTCACATCTATGAAAGCATCCCTTTCTTTGCCTAACCTCTCTCTTCGCAGGAAAATATCCCGGCTTTGTCTTTTTCAGAAGATTTTTCACTCTACACCAACACTTCGTCAAACATTATTCTTAGAACCATCTTACATTTCGCTACGAACTAATCACCATCTAAAAGTGGGCGTCCCCCAGTGTAACACCTCATCTTTCAATGCCTGCTTTCTCCCTCAGACCTCAATAGATTGGAATCGCCTTCCTGCACCCATAGTCTCGATAACTGATGCTACTGATTTTAAAATTGCCATTACTAAGTTTTTTGATGTTCAATAACTTTTGTTTTATGTCTTGCCTTATGCATCGTTATACTCATATGTTTCCGTTTAAAAAAAACACACTCCTCTCTGTAATGCCTTCGGGCTCTGAGAGAACAATAAATGAAATGAAATGAAAATAACCTTAGAATGCAGGCCATTCACTTTTCTTGGTAGTAGACTGGTGGCAGCTGTTAAAACCCGTTTGCTCTACTGACGTCCACCTTCAGGTTAGCTCAGTTGATAGAGCTCCGCTACAAATGAAGAGATCCCTGGTTCGATATCAGGACCAGGCGGACATTTTCAGTCGCGTACCAGCCAGCTAGCTGTATATGAAGATTTATATTTGTCCCTTCTGTCCCTCATTTTTCTAACTCCATGGATTATTATAGATATTCTTGTCCATCTCGCTTAACCCTTTTCATTAATTGCATCATCATCATAAACTTAAATTACAGGCCGTTTTTTCTTGCTGTCGTTAGACTAGTGGCAGCTGTTAATGCCTACTTACTCTACTGACATCTCAGTCCTAGTTGGTAGAAGGCTCCACCCGAAAAGAAGACGTCGCTTGTTCGATGCCAGGGCCAGGCGGAGTTTTCAGTCGGGCACCAGTCACCTAGTCGTGTTTGCAGATTTGTGTTTCTCCTTTGTCCCTCTTGTTCCTCTTCTCCAGATATTATTATCGATATTTCTGTCCACCTCGCTTTTACCTTTGCATTAATTGCATTATCATCATAATCTTAATATCCAGGACGCCTAACCTTGTTGATGTTCACTGATCATAGCTGTTAAGACCCGTTTGCTCTACTGACGTCACACTCCTGGTTATCTCAGTTGATTGAGCGCTCCACTGGAAATGAAGAGGTCCCTGGTTCGATGTCAGTACCAGGGTTTTTTTTAGTCGCGCAACAGTCACCTCGGTGTGTTTGGAGATTTGTGTTTGCCCTTTGTCCCCCTTGTTCTCCATCTCCAGGGATTATTATTGTTATTCTTGTCCATCTCACTCGCCCCATGGCATTAACTACATTTTCACCATAACCTTAAAGTGCAAGCCGTTTTCTCTTGCCGGAGTTAGACTGGTGGCAGCTGTTAAACCCCGCTAGCTCTACTGACATGTAAATGCTTGTTAGCTCAGAAGGTAGATGGCCTCACCTGAAATGAAGATGTCCCTGGCTCGATAGCTGGACCAGGCAGATCTTTTCAGTCGAGCACCAGTCACCTAGTAGCATTTGGAGGTTTGTGTTTGTTCTTTGTCCCCCTTGTTCCCCCTTTCCACGAATAATTATCGATATTCTTGTCCAGCTCGCTTGCATCTTTCCATTAATTGTATTATCATCATAACTTTAAAATGTAGGGAGTTCACCGCTGTTGGTGTTAGACTTTAGGCATATGTTAAAATCCGCTCGCTCTACTGACGTCTAACTCTTGGTTAGCTGAATTGGTAGAGCGCTCTACTTGAAATGGAGAGGCCCCAGGTTGAATATCAAGAATGGGCGGATTTTTTTCGGTCACGAACCAGTTACTTGGCAGTGTTTAGCGATTATTGTTTGTCCTTTGTGCCCCTTGTTCCCCTTCCTCATGGATTATTACCGAGATTCGCGGCCAGCTCGTTTTCACCTTTGCGTTCATTGCAATATTAGTGCAACAAAGGTAGTGGTTATTCCTCAGAAAAACCGTCGATTGGCACTTCTTTTATTAACGTTTAATCGGCACGCGAGTCGCGCATGTCATGTCGCTGGCTGAGCGTTTTTTGGGAGAAAAGCCGGTCATCTGCTAAAAGATGACTACAAAATTAGATACATATTCTTCTTTCCACTTATCAGGCGATGAGACCGTGTCTCCTGCTCTCAACACACCGGAAGTGTGGCTTAAGGGCAGCATCATTTATAAGTTTTTGGGGCGTCTTGACGCCTCTGGTGTTAGCTCTCCTAGCACATAGAAAATGAAAATGTCGAGGACAGCTCTTTTGTTTTATCGATATGTTAGGTCATGTTTCTTTTATCACAATGTAGCAGGCCTGCGTATCAAGGCTCACAAGTTCCTGTCAAACTTAGTAGATACAAACACTGATATCATCTCTTTCCGGAACGTGTCTTTGTCATGGTATACCCCATGTTTACTACTTTAGTCCGTACTATATTGTGTATCGCTGAGATAGATACTATACTTCTGGGCCCGTTTGCTCGAAGCGCTAACCGCGGCTAAAGTTAGCCGCAGTACCTAGGAGAGGGATTTTGATATCACGTGACTGGCTCGGTAGGGATGCGGGGAAACATGGCGGTGCCCCAGTGAGTGAGCGCCGGTCGTTTTGGAACTAATATGTCGTTGTAGCTGGAATATCGGGCGCGTTACTCAGCAACGAATAATGCAGGAGGCTTTCGCTTTGCCTTACCTCACTTAAACCGCAAAGCATGGGCAATGACATCGCCGCTTTTTTCAGATAGTGTTTCGATTCTGGGCATTCCCAAGCCTAAATGAACGCGATAATTGTCGGCATGGCAACGTCTTTGGAAAGCGGATTGTTGATAGCACACAAAAGCAGACAGCGTCCCGACAGACGTTTTTCTAAATTATCCAAGCATCGCCAGGAGAACGCTGGAAGTGTAATTCTACGGTTCACGCGCGCTGGCCTTCCTCTTATAAAAGATTTGAAGTAAAAAATCATAATAAGGCTTTAACGAACGCGCGTGCAAGGCAAAATTTGTTTTATACTTTTTGCTTTGGAACGGTTACTACTGCAGACGCCAGCACGTGCGACGCGTGCAACTACAGTCCTATGTAGCATGCACCTCGGTGCTTGGATAACTTAGAAAACGGTCTGTTGGGACGCCGTCTGCTTTTGTATGCTATCAACAATCCGCTTTCCAAAGACGTTGTTATGCCGACAATTATCGCGTTCATTTAGGCTTAGGAGTGCCCAGAATCGAAACACTATCTAAAAAATGCGGCGATGTCATTGCCCATGCTTTGCGGTTTAAGTGAAATAGGGCAAAGCGAAAGCCTCCTGCACCATTCGTTGCTGACTAACGCGCCCGATATTGCAACCACAACGACATATTAGTTCCAAAGCGAGCAGCGCTGACTCACTGGGGCACCGCCATGCTTCCCCGCATCCCTACTGAGCCAGTCACGTGATATCAAAATCCCTCTCCTAGGTACTGCGGCTAACTTTAGCCGCGGTTAGTGCTTGGGGCAAACGGGCCCTGGTCAAATGTTTGGCGATGGCGTTCTAATTACCGTTTTAGTAACCCTAGTCTCACATTGAAGATTCTACCTTAAGTCATATTCTGAATATGTATGGGTTGACATCAAGGCTAGTGACGGATTTAATTATCTCATCCATACTTTTAATTTCCACCGCTTTATAACGGGACAATATTCACAGAGCTTTTTGAAGCACTAAGTAAGCAAATTGATTTCGCTAATTATTATGTTTAAATACACGGAAATTTTAATGTACCAAGAAATAGTTGAACATTACAAATTGTGCAATACACTAGTAAAATACCGTCTACCAAGGCGTCTTCGTTGATTTATTTCATCAACGTGTGTGGCCTTGCTGAATACATAATTCACGAGAGTGACGGTAGAGATCTTCTTGATCCCGTTCTCTCAACTATCCCACTAAAGGTCAGTTTCGCTTCAGATCCCTTGTTGAAAATAGATGCCTCTCATTCACCCTTTACCATCGAGTTTTTTTTTTCGTTGAAGCTGAGGGTATCTTCGCAACCTAGTACTTACTGCTATCAGAAAGGGCGCTACTTACATTTATATAGACTTGTTGAAAATGTTGGGTGGTGCAATGTTCTTGATATGGCAGATGTTGAAACTGCCAAGACACCCACCTCAGTTGCTCAAAGTTCTATCGACGGTTTTGTTCCAACACATTTTGTAAAGCGTTCATTCATCCTAATTTGTCCTCGAAATATCTCAAACATTACCTGCACGAAAATATACATTTACACCGATTTGAAAAAATGTAAAGTGTCTGGTATACTGAATTTAGTATTTATCATGCATTAGCGAAACAATAGTTCAAACGAGATTAATGACTACATTTCGACAGTGTAGAATGTCTACATGAATCGTCGACCAAACTATTTCTTGGCTGTGTATTAGGCTGCATACTTGTGAACGCAGACAATGCATTTGCTTGGGTGATAGGATAAATGACTCTCACAATTCTTCATCGGATCATGAAGTTGAAAATATTTTCGCCGAATATTTCAGATGTTTCTCTGTTGATATTCAGTCCTTTCGAAATGGCGACGGTTCAGTTAGTTGTCATGACATTATGCGCTCTGTAAGTGTCGAATTTGACAAAATTCCTGATACGATGAGGAAACTGAAGCCGAAGATTACAAGTGATGTTGATAGCACACCGAGCTTTGTCTTAAAGATTGCACCGAGCCATTTGTTCCTATCCTGAAACACATTATAACCTTTCGCTTAGTTCAGATGTCTTTCGCTCCCTTGAGAAGAAGTCGGTGATCATTCCGATTTTGAAATGTGGTGATTCCCCTGTCAATAAAAATTAGCGTCCTGTTTCCTTGCTTTGTGGATTTTCTAAGGCTTTTTTGATTAATGTTCATACGTGTTTTTATTTCGTCAAAAATTAACATTTTACAACATGGATTCTTGAGCGGTCGGTTTGTGAAGACCAATCTGTGCACTTTTTTATTATTGCGCGCCATTTGTCACAAATAGGGTACAAGGTGATGCCATATTTTTTATATGAACAAAGCCTTTGACAAAGTTTGACACAAATCACTCTGACACCAGCAAATTCTCTATGGTATTTGTCCAGAGTTATGTCTTTTGGTAAAGACCTTGTTATTTCGCATGAACACTGTTCGTGAGGTAGAGAGTTTCTCCTCCATCTTTATATGAACGTCTGGCGTTCCTCAAAGATCTGTTTTGGGCCCTCTTTTGTTTTGAATTTCTAAAACTGATATAGTGTCCTGTGTTGAAAGTTCTCAGGTGCTTTTTTTGTTTATGATATTAAGTCGTTTCAAACAATTAAGTCTCGACAAGTTTGTTCTATATTACAATCTGATATGCCACGTATGCTTCTGTGGTGCAAACTCAATCAGCTGCTGCTGAACCTTACAAAAATAAAAATGATGTCGTTGTGCCGACGTCATACTATTGTTGCCTACACTTATAACATTAAAGCTTGTGGAGGGAGTCCCTCTTGTGAAAGAACTTGGCATGTGTATATAGGTATGTCTTAACATTTTAAAACCTTGTATATCTTATTATGGGTAGCACGATGAGAGTATTAAGACTTGTTTCAAGCTTCTCTTTCAATTTTAGGAACCCTTCTTGATTCACATTTTCAACTCTTTACAAAGGTCGCGACTTGAATTAACCTCCACAATATGAATTTCACTATCAAAAACACAAGCCATGACTATTAAACACGTTAAAAAAATAATTATTATAGTGTATGACAGGTATTTAGAACGTCGTATTTATTATGCCCTTGAATATCTATAAGAAAACCATTCTCTTTCACTTTTGTCTAGAAGAAGAAAATTTCTTAATTTTTTTACATAGCGCTACTGACTCGACTTATCTCCTCTCTTAGGTTAATCTTCCTCCGAATTTTCGCTGTACCATGCATTTAATTTTTTTATATCGTTCACTTTTCAACATTTCACAACTTCTTCGCATTCAGACGCTTTATAACAATGTCGCCATCCCGGATCTTGACATCTGTGCATCAACCTCCGAGTTCCGCCGCGTGGTGACGATTCATTTTTAGTAATTTATATTTTTATATTTGGTACTATATTTGTACAATGTATTCAGTCTGACCCTATACATCTTTCTTTCTTTAATGTTTTTGTGAGAGCACCAGTCTAAAGATCATTGTGGTTGTTTCTGGGCACTTAGGGTAAAGATTCAAGATATTAATATTACTATTATTCTATAATTATAACTCTTTAATCAATCAGTATTTCACTTTTCATCACTTCAAGCTGTTCAACGAACCGGCCGTTGAAATCCTTCGACTTGTCGAACCTTGAGCCTTTTATGCCACAGTTACAGCGTTATAGGCAGTAACAAAAACCAAATAGTTGCAAAAACATTGTTTCTACAGCACAAACAGTATCTTTTGTTTTCTAAGATAAGAAAGACTACGCCGAAATTCCTGGAAGTATAGAAAGAGTAACTCCACAAAGGAACCTACACTTTTGCGATCATTTGAAACGCCCAATACTTTTGCCTCGCGCTGGTGACAATAAAAGAGAGAACACGAAACTACATTGAGGAGCATCGAACAAACTCTGAAAGGCGATAGCCCCCATTTCTTCGTTACAAATTCAGAAGAAACCAAGAGTAAACAGAATTGTTGAAACTGAACAGCAAACACCAAGTTCTTTCTCGGCAAAAAGATCCTTTGAAGTACTCACAATGCCGCTCAGTAAATCGGCTGTTCAACATTTAACCTCTGGCTGGGAAACATGTCACAACAAAACTACCCAAAATAATAAAAATGTTGATAAACTTGAATACGTTTATCGAAAACAACAAACCCTACTCAGCGTTCTTTTGTATTTGTTGTGTGCCACCTTTTCAAGGCTAGTTTAGACTTCGTTTCATAGTTGGTGTGTACAATGCTGTCGGGGCTGCTCGCTCCAGCCCGTGTCTGAATTTAACAATTATTTTTGCACGCGCTCTCGCTAGATAAAGCGATGCACTCGAATCAGTAGCTTTGACAACTGTATACACTGAGAAGTTGGTCAAAAAGAGTTGACGCAAAGTAGATTTACGTGAATTGAGAATTTCGGAGCATAGGCTGGTGATGTAGCACAAATAAATCAAACAAAGCAAAAATTAATGTGGACTAATTGGGACCAAGCCTACACCTAGAACACAAACTTTCTTAACTAACTGTAGAACGCTTAGTTTCCAGGTAATACGCGCAACAAAAGGTTCAAAATCACTGTAAGTTTTTATTTGCAAGAATAAGCTAAATATATGCACTTGCAGGTCCACTTGATTGTTGCATAATTACGATTACAAAATATTCTATATTTCAAAATAGCTATAAACAGCTGACAAGTGAATAGAGTACTTTTGCGTAGATATTTCAACCGGTTGAATGTATTGCTTCGTCTAATTTTTATGAAATCATTTTTGACAGGCTTGTCCGTGGCACCATAGATATAGGTGACGCTTCCTATATGTATGTATTATTTTTCGATAGAACTGTTCATAGGTTAACAACACATGACTAATTGGAATATTCGTATCCTGACGTAATATTGATAATTAAAAAAATGTGCCTCTTTGGAAATCGTTACTATTGTCTTCAAAGTAAAACAATTGGCAGCGGAAACATTTCTGATTATATTTTTATTAAATTAGCAAACACAATAATTTTCAAACAAGATCTCAGAGATGCTCCTACAAAGCTTAGATACGAGGGGGCGGTAGGAGCGATACCTTCAACTCAGTTATGCCACAAGGGAAGTTATCTTGAAGCGTAAATTCGAGACTTCCAGATAAGGTATAAAAGAAACGGTGACAAAATTAAATGACGAAAAATATAAGAAAATTGTATTCAATCATATGTGATGCAAATCGAGAGAGAAAAAAGGATGATCAAAATGTAACATTATGTTTCTGAAATTCAGCTTCACAAATGAATTACTTTGGAAGTTTTTATTTTATATATATAGCAACAGGTCATTGGTTTTTACTGGTGCGCTTCATTTGAATCCTATCAATTTCTAGTTAATCACTCTGGCGTTGTTAAAAAATAAAAATGAAATAACGATTGAAGTGGGCACCCAGCTGGCTTCCCAACATCTTCTTTCGCTGATAAGAAAACTTTTTTTTTTTTTGGTTTTAAGCCAATTTTCCGATTGTAAGGACTATGCTGGGCTCAGTAATCAGTAGGCATTGACACGGAATGCGCATTGAGTCCAAAAAATCTTGTTATCGTATCCGCTGCCAATGCGATTACAGAATTTGGCAATAGGAATCGCGAAAGAGAAACCTCGAGCTAACAAACGTCAGTCCTATAGCCTCCTCTATAAGGAGCATTCACTGGACGCCATATTTGTGGGTGCTGTCTAGAGCGCATGATTAGAACGGGCCCATATTAATAGGTTGCTAAGACCGGCAATCTTGATGGTGGGGAATGCACGTTCCAAAAGAACCGTGGAAGCTCGCCATCTGCACGCGCTCAGCAGTCGCGCACACAGCTATGGCCGCCAGTGAATACTTCCTGTACTCACAAAGCCTGGCAGCTCGACGACGGAGCCGTATACAGTGCCCGGTCGCAGATTCGGAGCACGAGGATCTGGTAGCACAGAGCCTCAAAAAGTCATTTCTCGGGGAATCTGGATGTCAGCGCAAAACTTTTGCAGCGGTGAAGACCAGAAACACAAGTGTTCGCTCGCGAGAAGTGTGTTTCGGCGTCTCGCCGCAGCGGGGCACCAATCACGTGGCTCTCCTCTCATCCGTTGTCTGCCGCTGCACCTTTTCTATTTCGGCGGCCGCTTCTCGTGGCGATCTGCCAGGCTTTGTCAATATATAAGAGGCTATGCGTCAGCATGATAAGCCACACCATGCGTCTCTTAGACAGTCCTTAACTACACAATCTAAAAAAAAGTGTACGAGTTTTTATTTTTTCACATTACAAGACGTAATATATCACGGCGAACAGTACTAGGACGCCACCGAATTAAAAAAAAAAAACTAGAAATACAATGTGACAAAAAAAAAACGATGCGCGGGGTTGCAAGGAGCATGACGTTTCACTCGCTCAGCGTCCCTGCGCGAATCGCATTTTTCGGAACTAATCGCCTTATTAGCGTCATCATTTGCCGGGCTCATTATAGTATATAGTTAAACGTGATCTGCTGTCTTCTTATACACTTCGAAAAAAAGGAACTTGCGTAATTTCTTTTGTGCTCCAAAAAGCCGAGGGAGAGGAGGAGAAAAGAGAGCGCGGGAACCCCCTGACGCCGCGTCCTGATTGGAAATGATTAGTGGGCAGCGCTAATGCTAACTGCCTTTTTCTTCATTGCGCTCGTCGAACGAGTTAGAAGGCGAGAGCCATACGACCGACTCTCGCGTTCCATGTGCAAAGTCCCTGGTCGTCTACGACACACATTCGATATAAAAATAGAAAATAATAAAAATAGAAAATAAAACTTTGATCGAAGGAAAAAAAAACATGTCGCACAGATGGCAGGAAGGGCATGTACACGCCATTTTAAATAAGGCGACCATACCGCGGCTTGGACGGGCCAGTGTTGAGACGGACGCGGAGCCGCTACTTCTGAACTGTCGTTCCTGGTACCGGCCAATCGATCTTCAAGCGCAGAGCAATCAGCGGAAGGGATATAAGTGCGAAACAATCGCTCCACGAACGGTGCACGGAGCCTCGTCGTCGTCTGCTTCACACGACAAAAAGACAGTGACAAAAAAAAAAAAAAAGCCGTCCTGTTTAGTTGCGTGAACTGTGTGAACTCCGGCCATGAGCTTTAGTGCTCGCGTTTCAGTTTCGGTTTTGAGCAGCTGAGTTTTTTTTTTTTTTTTGCTTTATATTAGTATACGTGACTCTGCAGGAAAATATTGTTTGGGTAATTAAAACTTGTGTTTGGGCGAGTTGGTTCATACTGATTTAAAAGGTTAAAAAGCGCAACACAACAAGGACAATGAAGACACGTCCTGTCGTCTTCGTGTCTTCATTGTCCTTGTTGTGTTGCGCTTTTTAACCATTTGTTTGGGTAGTCTTCTGACTCCATAGTAAATAGCCTGGCGAAAAAAAAATTGGGGAGCGTTAGTCTTTTTTTTTTAAGCTGTCAGGGACTCTTTTCTATGGAGGGCTAATGAGACCCGATAATAACGCGTGATTGTCGTCGTCCTCCACGGTCTCGGGAAATAATTGGGTCAACGCGGAGCATCGCGCTCGGTTCTTGTTGACCCGTTGAAAGAGCGAGCTCTCCGTCTTTGCTCCAACGGACAAACTCGAGGAGGCTCCGGACGCCAAGAGGGGTCATCCATCTCGACCACGGAGCAGTGGGCGGCGGGCGGTGCGCCCCAGAACTGTCAAGAACGGGGGGTCAATAGCCTTTTTTCGACTGGTGGGCGGGTATCTCACTTTCCGTAATCATAGAAGCTTTCCCCACACATTTTTCTCTTTCTGGTCTTTGAAGTATATTACTAGTTTCAGGAAATCACGCAAATGTCAGTTCTTGCTTCGTTGTTTTCTTTATACCACTGCCATAATTCTTTTCCTCCTGCTCCATCCTTGGATTAAATCCATCGTGATGAACTTCCTTCAGATCGCCTGCGTGCTGACACTATTTGCGAATGGCGGTCGTGCAATTGAAGTGCCGTGCAAAAAAAAAATATAATACTAAAAAGAATCCTTTATTTCCATCTTATTTATAACATAATCCAACCGCGTGGGTCAATGCAGGATAGTAAAAAATCAGAAAAAAAATGTAATGTACATTAAGAGTCACAATCGATGACGCAATGAAAAGGCAAACGTCACTACTTGACGCTGTCTTCTGACTGTAGGCTCACTGTTTACTGGAATCAAGGAGTGTTGTAAACAAGTCCCGAATCACATTTAACAAAAATCTTTCGTCGGTGCCGTTCATTCATTGCATATCCCTATTTTTTACCAGAAATTACGGGAAAATGTCGTATGTTCATGAATAAGCTTCATATTTCTTGCTTTGCGGATTTAGAGAAGACGGCTTTAACAAGATAATAAAGTCGCGGGTTTTGACGGAACCTGAATTTGTGCTGAACATACAGCGAAATAAGCGCCATTTGTGCGGGGCTGTGCCTTAAAGGGGTCATAAAACGATATCGGGTGGGAACGATCACGAATTTACAGAGGCATGCTGGTCCTAGAAAGGCCCAAGTATACTCGCACGGAACGCCACTGATTCAGAAACTTTTTGGTTCCGGTGAAATTGCGAGGATAAAAGAGGACTATTTCTTTCAGTCTTGCCTTCGAAAAGCTCGATGACGTAATTGTGAGTTCGGAACCACCATCCTGACAATAGTTGAGTGCGGCTCATGGATTGGACACGAGAATTGCTTGAGCACTCAACCTCAGCTCCTAACAATCAATCCCTCAGCGGATGCTTCGGTAAGTAGCTTGTGTCCAACCACTGCGGTGATGAGAATAGCCGAACACTAAAAATGACTGGAGCTCAGCATATGGACCACAGCGCCTGTCTATGATTTACCTTGACGGCATGGGATAGGCAACAGGCCACGTGGCCGCTTATTCTGGCTCCGAGTTAAGGGAACGAACGATGTACAGATTTCTTGAATTTATTTGCCGTTTGCCATTGCTTAGAAAGAAACACTAAGGCAAGTTTTTTTGCTTATTAACGTTAGGGAGTGATTCTGAGTAGTATTTAGCGAAAGTAGAAAAATCGTTTTATGGTCCCTTTAAAAGGGAAGGAAACGAAATGGCATGGCAGTGAGCTCTCTACCTCTTGCTTCAAAACTGATCAGCGAGAAGCACAATGCATATCGCGCTCGTGACGTCAATTTCCTCTGTACGGCCGAGGGTACTGTAGTCGCGAGTATTGCCGCTTGGTGGCGTCTACGCGTGACATTCTCTAAAGCCCCTTAACGTGTTAAAAGTAGCGCAAGGTGCGTCGATGCACGAGGCACGTGCAACATGGAGCCCTTGGGAAGATTTTGGCGGCTCAGTGCAGTAAAGAGCTAGATTTCAGACGCCATGTTCTTCCCAGAAATAGCGCTTAGCACATGTCTCGAGCATTTCAACAATAACGAATAGCGCCACTTTTCCCAGGATAGAGGGGCTTGAGCAACCTCGCCTAGTTTTAATATCTGAGGACTGTACGCCCTATGGCCTCTACATAGCTCGCAAGTAATGTCGTTCGCGGCCTTTCCGGTATTTTATGTGTCGGCAGCGTTCGGTTCAAGGTGGTATTTTCGCACCGCAGAAGTGGGAGCTCGAGGGGACCATCAAGTAGAAGTGACCGTCAGTACCCAGCAATAGCGGCACCTGCAACCTATGTATATAAGGTATACTCACTGGGTTCCATATTTGAGCGTATTATTCACCGCGACTCCTGGGGGGGGGGGGGGGGGGGGACGTGAGGGGGAAGGAGAGGAGGTGTATGTTTGGAATGGCAGAGGTCCCCGCATCCTCAGATCAAGCTCCTACCTATTGTCTGCTAATAACTGCGATCTTGATAGTGTGCAATGCACGTTGCGGATGCACTGTGAATTTCTACGAGAAGCTTCGCGATTCCGCTCAATCCCTATTGGTTGATTCGTGGCGAGAAGTTTAGGTATCGCCGCCTGGTGAAATTTTTTCACAACCCAGAGTGAGGATACTTCAACTTCCTCTGCTGGTGCAAGTACGTTCAATGCCAAGCTTCTATGCACTATGAAAATTCAAAACATAATCGCGTGGGTAGCACGTGCACTAAGTGAGGAAAACAGCGGCCCCCCTCGCGAGCTGCGCACACCCAGCTCGACGCGCGTGGAGCGAAAGCTCGCGCTGGATAGCCCAGGGATCCTGGGTTCGAGCCCCACCCCTGTCCGTTTCGATCTGGATGAGCATCGTACCGGCGTGCGGTCGTGTATCATTACTGCGTGGTGCACGTTCAAGACCCCAGGCTAGCGGTTGTACCGCACTGGCTAAATTTCTCATCTACAGCGTGTGACTCGTCGCAACTTTAATGGCTGACCAACTACACGCTGTATAAATCAACGTTATTAGAACCAACTCAGTTCTAGAACTCCGTTTCGGAGGGGGGTCCCTTTGCGTGGCGCCTGTTAGAGGGCGCGCGCTCCGCATTAATACTCGCTCTCATCATCATTGACGGCGCGCTTGTGGCCGTTGCCATAGAGATCGTACATGGCCGTTGGATCTGGTCTACTGCATAGGCCTACTGAGCTTACGTGGCTTACGGATGTTCGTGGCGCTTTTTCTGACAGCAGCAGACGACTTTCAATTTGTTTCTGCTGCAGTTGGTAGTCATCAGCACATCTACTATTACAGTATGTAAAACCTTTTCCTGATTGCAGCCACCGGATTGTGGCGCCGACGAATTTGAGTTGTTCGTAACGCTTCGCGCTGCCAGCACAGCTAAGGCAGCAGCATTTTGAAATAATGCAAAGCGTATGACAAAACGGTCGTAGCGCTTTTCGTGCTCAAATTGACATTTTTACTGGCGAGATGGCAAAAATTAACCAAGAACCATGCTGAACCTCAAGAGGAATCGGGACTCGCAAGCAGCCGCGGAGCAGTAGCAGACAAAAACGCGTGGAATAATGCGCCGGCAGCGCCATGTAGCTTCAAAAAATCGGACACGGTTTCGGACCCTCTCCAATGTCTATGGGAAGTTCCATAACTGAGTTGATCTAGTAGCGTTGGTATAAATATCCCCACAACCCAATTTTTGCCTCGCGAGCTTCTCAACGCGAATACATTTGCGCTGTACTTCCGTAAGTGGCGCTGGGGCGGGAGCATTCAACGTCATAACTATATCGGCCTTCCAAGTACTAGGTGGTATTGAGAAGTAGTTTTATTTTATTTTTTTTAGTTAGTTTTCGTCCGTTTACGAGCGGAATACCGGTGTTTGCATGGTGCTGACACTACGTAGTTTCTGGCTAAAGAAAGAAATAAGAGCTCAGATTTCGTTTCCGTACCCCTTTCATTTCTGATATAACAAAACGATTGCCAGTTTGCAGATAAACACGGAAGGTAACCCGACAGTCGGTCTTTCTGCTTCGTATTTACAGCAAGCACCCTGCAGCAAGCTGGAAGTGTTCGTAAGTCTCCCCTTTTTTAGTGAGCTATAATTACTAGTGAAGTTGGACTTTGGTCCTGTCAAACATGGGCGTACAGTAAGGCTTAAAAAGCGCATGATCTCTCCTCACGATATTTAGAGCGCACCTCTTAGGCGCCCGTTTCCGGCTTGAGCGGTGCCGCCGTCTGCGTAACCGCGAGTTGCATTATAGGACGTTTCCCATAATAGCGTCTCACGTGACCTCACGTGTGACGTCACGAGGGTCACTTGTGAAGGTCACGACGAAGATCTCGACCTTCAAGATTAAACGTCTTTCATTTTTTTAAATAGCAGTTCTTAGGCGCTTTAATAGTCTAGATCTGACATCCCAATGAATGTGGAGCGGTAGTCACGTGTTTGTGTGTGACTATCGTTCCCTAAATAATGTAGGCTTGCGGCCTGATTTAGGTAGGAAGGGGATACTTCGAAATTTTCAATACACGGGCAGTATTCTTCCGCATACAGTACGCAACAAAATTCTAATAGAATAGTTTTTGAGAAGTCCGTTAAAAGATGCTTCGTGGCTTTGAAGCGTACGACCTGGCTTGGAAATTGAAAAACTGGGCGCTGATATTAAAAGAAGTACAGAAATTAAAAAAAAAAAACGACTACGGGATCCATTTTTTTTTCTAATGAAGTAATATACATATTGCTCTATTTTATGCACTTACGTCCACATTTGAATATGCAAAACTACTGCACGCGAAATTGCAAGACGGAGTTTCGCGAACTAATTTAAATTCGAATTCGGACAAAGAGCTTGGGAGACGAAAGGACAAATTATGATGAAAAAAAAAAACTATTCTTGAAACATCCTCGTGCTTGTAGAAGGTGATAATTTTATTTAATATTTCGGACATTTATTGCTCTTTTTAATTTTTACTCGTCTTTTTTAAACGAACGGTATTTCAATTTCGTGTTAAGCCCCAAGGGAGGCATACGGGTAGTATGTTTCTACGTCTTTCTGGCGTATATGCAAATAATATGAGATGCAACGCTTTGAAGAGGTGACGGCCGAAATGTATTTGGTCTTCTTTCAGTTTGAGTGCTAGATAATGAGTTACTGTTTCTTTTCTTTTTTTCAGGGTAAATTGAAACTAAGGATGGGAACTAATAATGTTTATCTAGGCCGAAAGATGAAAGAAACTGGTTAACGTGCTTTAGAAACGATTTGTTTATCTATAATGATATCGCGCGTATTTGCCAACACCTTTTGCTTCATACCTTGATCTTGAATTATCAGTGAAAGTGTTTTTAATTACGGTAAATATTGACCATTCACACGAAGCATGTTAAAATAAATTATTAAGTTTGTCAATAGAGCTACTATAGTCATATGAGTATTGCTACATAAAATTTTGTTTATATTCGTTTAGTTTGTAATCACGTATCTATATTAGCCTACATGTCTTGAAAATTGAAATGCCGACTGTAGAAATGATATTACTATAAAGTGTCGCGCTTATATTTTCACAAAATGATCCGGTTGAAGCCCAATGGTGAGTTCTCCTAATTTCTTGAACCAAATATTATCAACAGAGGAGATATCGTGGCTCGTGTGTCCACCACGCTTCTAAATTATACCTGTTCAGAATGAGCGCCTGACTAATTATTATCCATGTTTTTTTTTTTTTTTTTTTTTTAAATATGCAGCTGCGTAATTGCACACGCTGAAACTTTGAAAGTATCCATCCATCAAACGCGCCCGTCAAAATTGCCGTGGAAAATTACAATTAGAATTTTGTTTAGAAGGTGATTTGGTGGAACTACAAAAGTTTCTCTCGGTGTGGATTATAACGGGCCGTAGCGTTGCCTAAACCGCTGATACGTTTCTATCAAACTGGAAGTTAAATGCAAATTGAAAATGAGAAACCAAAACTCTCGGCGCAAATCGTTGACTGTAAGAGCAAACACTGCATATATAAAGAGAAAGTGTCATGAATACGACGCTAATAATGAGGAAGCAGGATAAAATTGACTATGTCGGGGGAAAAAAAAGAACGTAACCAATCATTTTATCCACATATTATCAACCCTAACAGCTTAAGAAATTCAGGGCTTGGCTTGGTGATTTCCCTCGCTTCGGGGTTGGCTCTTTGGGGTTCTTATCGTGTAATGACACAATATGTTTGGCTACGGAGCAGCAAAGAGACGTACCGCAGAAAAATGTTTACGTGGGTTTGTTTGTGGCCAGTTTAAAAATTGCCGAAAACCCTTATCTTCAAAGTTTTTAATGCGTGAAAGGCAGTATTTAAGGTGCGATATTTTAAAATTCTTAAGAAGACACTGAACCGTCGCTTCGGGGACCCAAGAGTTACGTGTTTTTTTTTTTTCGTTTCCTTTCCAATTTTAAGGGGGTGCTGAAGTGGTGTACTGGTCACCTGACGTTAAATTGAATTAACGGGTCCTGACCTCAAGCCACGTCATATTACATTTTTCGTTCAATTTAGCGGTGGTAACTGAATTGCTGTATGAGCACACGTGACATCATTCTACTCGCCGACTTTGGCGGGGAAACGTATTTGGTTAATAGGTCACGTCAGGTCATCGAATGTCTAAGACCATTTGCAATATTTCCAATCGCCCAGGCCCGCACTCGAGGAATCATGGGAACGGTGTTCCTTCAGCTCCCTAGTGATCGCTAATTTCAACCGATTCTATGGTTACACAGTTCTTGAGCGTAATTCGGAGTCACCCTGGACATGCACCTAATATACCCCAAGGACCTGTCACATAACTTTTAAAATTTCTCGTCAATATCAGCATTTTTGATACTGTGCATGCGATCCACCTTTCAACTTGGCTGAGCTGCAGAAACCTCTTATAATATTATCATTCTCGGGATTGCCGCTTCAGCAGGAATTGCTTAGAAAGCCGAGAATTTACAACAACAAAAACCAGGATTTAGCTCGGAGTCAGTGGGGCTGCTTATAGCAGTTTTACCGTTTCTAACTTAATATCAGTGCCTTTGAAGCTGTACGAAAAAGATAATCATGCAAGAGATTTCTGCAGCCCATCCAGGTTAAAGGATGGGCACAGTATCAAAAACGCTGACATTGAGGAGAAAGTTTAAAAACGATATGACAGATCTTTGGTGTATATCAGGCGTTTGTTCAGGGTGACTCCGAATTAGGCGCAAACGCTGTGTAGCCATGGATTGAGTCGAAAGTACCAATCACTAAAGAGTTGAAGGAACAGCGTTCCCATGATTCCTCTGGCGCTGGCCGGGGCGTTCGGGGGATATAGCAAATGATCTATCACGCCACCTAAGCCCCAATTCAGTTTCGCACCTAGCTTTAGCGGAGAAACGCAAGGCACGGTCGGACGGACGGACGCATTTTTTGGATTATAAGGGGTAACGTTAGACAGCAACTCGTTCTTTAAGCAGTATGACGTGCCGAAAACAAAGAGAGTAATGCGAAAGTAAGGTAACAGAATGTTCCTTATGCTATATTACTTCGTTTTGATCCCTGTGAACTTCGGACGTAAATACATCTCAGGTGTTAAGCGGTTCAAGACTTGACAAACCCGCATTTCAAAGCTGCCAGTGAGAGTAATACAACTCGATAAACAATGGCTCTACTCATAGTCCAGTTAAATTAATTTCTGCCTTAATTGTTTATTTGTATATATAAAAACAAGGTGCTACTTTTTTTTACGGTAGGTGTTGCTCTGTTGCGTTGTTGCCCCTGGAGAAGAATTGCGTTGTTGCCGAAAGAAAGCTAAAAATCTCAGAAGCAATTGGGGCTTCGTGGGATGTATAAGAGCGGAAGAGTGTTGCCTTAATGGGGGTACTGAGATTCGTAGAACCATCCATCGCGTCTGAAGGAACCAAGTGCCAAACCGCCAATGGCGGCTTGCTTTCACCGAGATCGAAGAGGAAGACGGGGCTATTGACTGGTGGTGATTGATGACTGAATCACTGCATTACCGAGGCGACCCGGGGCGATCAAAGCCGCGAAGTCTCAAAAGGAAGGCATATTTTGCTTTCGCGGGCATGAATGGCAGCTGCGGGAATATATTGATCATATGCTGGCAGGTTTGATCTTTTGGGCTCACAACGGAGAAAAGAAAATGTTTTTTTTTTTGGGGAGTTGTCCCCACTCGCGTGATTCGTTAGGGCCCCTTGGTGACGGGCTTTCTTCTGTAAGAAGATAAAATAAAGAAAATAAAAATAAAGAAAAACATAATTTGCAAAGGCAGCAAAAAGTTTGCCCACTAATTTTTCTTTATTTCTTGATCCTTTGGGGGGGAGGATGGCACAAGGCCGCTGTGGCGGGTAGGGGGGTTGAGGGAGGGGGGGGGGGGGTGTCTGGTTTCTACGGAAGTGACATCAGTTCCGCTGCCTTTGGTCTTGGGTGTCTTCTGCAGCACCTAAGTCATGCAGGGTATCCTGGAGCAGTCGAAAGGAAAGAGTGAGTCAGCCTACACTATCCTGGTTAGACCGCTAACGCTACCAACAGTGGCGTGAAGGTGTCCACCGGCTGGTGGATCGAAGAGGTGTTGAGCGAGAGTTGCATGTTCGGAATGAGGGATGTGTACAATCGTGTCCCGGCCTGTCGTGAATGCGGAGCAATCCCATATCAGGTGAAGGAGGTCTGCTTTCGCTGTCTTCTGGCAGTGATGGTAGCTCAGGGGAATAGTGAGGTCGATAGGGAGCCGTTTTTTGGGTAATATGTGGTGTGTATGCAGCGTTAGTCATGATTTTGTTAAGAAATACTTCTTGTGTGCGCGTGTATTTGTCGGTAGGGGAGAAAAAGGTTTTGGGTGTCGCCCTCTGGAGGCAATCCTTACTATCTTTGCGGATACGCGTGCGTAGATAGTGAAGAAAACTCCGAGGGCGTCATCAAGGTCAAATAGGGATTTGCGAAGGGGATGTGTGAGGATGGTGGGGTTGTAGTTACGTTGCTCCCATGTGCCTGTGTGGCGGCTGCATGTGCTGCAGCTTTTCCTCCTGGGACCCCGGTATGGGCTGGCGTCCAAAGGATCTGAAAATCCGCGCGCAAGTCTTGAAGCATCTGAAGGCGTTTACGGAGTTCCACAGACTAATACTACGCTTTATATTTTAAATTTTTTTTTTAAATAAGAAACTTCATAGTAAGCTTGTAATCGAAGGATATGTTTCTTTTCGTTTCAAGCCAAAAAGAAAGAAAATCCGATTTAGTATCATCAAGTATGTGAGCGTTATATAGATTCGAGGGCTCACATACTTTTTTAAAATATTTCTAAGATAATCGTGACAGTATGTTCCCGAATCAGTCTGTAGTATTTTACTTCATTTATAACACCTATATGTACTCAAATGTAATTATCTAAAAATACCAAATTTTTGAATAGAAAAACACTGCATTTTTATGTGAGCTACACATTCTGGAAAAAAAATATTGAAGGACGTTCGCAAATCTCTTTAATGCGAAATTAGAGCGCAGCTCTTGAAGTAGTTTGATTTTGCAATACACTGTGCTAAATAATTCGAGGAAGAAATACCTACACGTACAAATATAGACCCCGGACTACTGCGTATATTATATAAATTATATATATATATATAAAAATTATTATTTTATCATAATATTATTTATATCAGGAGGCGGAGTGGAGGGTACGCAGGAGGAGGACGGGGAGTATAAAGGAAGAGGAGGGGAGGGTAGAGAATAACCTGCCCTTCTCCTCCTCTCCTCTCCTCTCACATTTTACCCGCTGAATTTAGCTGAAAAATTGACGCGCCACGGGGCCTACACACCAATTTAAATTCCCAGCTAAATCTAGCGGGGAAGCGACGTCACACGTCTTCGTGTCACGTCACCTATTAAAACTTCAGTTTCTCCGCTAGATTTAGCGGGAAAACTGACGTCATCTCCTCAACACCAATCCGATTCCCCACTCAACTGGTATAGGTCATGTGACGTTAGCTTCACCGTGAAATTTGGCGGGGAAACTGAATGCGCAGTGTTGCATTACGGGACGCCACAGACCTACACACCAATTCAGTTTCTTCGTAAATTTAGAGGGGAATTGAATTGGTGTATTGGCCTGTGACGTCGCATAATGCAACGAGCGCGGTTACACCGACGGCGACGCCGACGGCGACGCCGACGGCGACGCCGACGCCGCGAAACACGAGAACGGGCGCCTAAGAGCTGCACATTAAAAACTGATGTCTTGACGTAGCTGTTCGCACCTCGATTATGCAAGCAACTCAAATATGTGTTAACGAAAGGAGTTCTTAATCTGGTTCTTTCATATATATGAGCCCATTTGGGTTCACAAATGCATGAGGTACTGTTCTACTAGTTCTTGTTTTTTTTTTTTTACTCTTAGTACTGCCCGTATGATAATCTACATGACCCATTGAGTGCACTCTGAACAGAATTTCAATTTTTAAATTGCGAGTAAAGTAATACGTTTCAGCGAAAGCGGGCGGAGTGTTTCTTAGTAACGCGACGGCCCTTAAATGAATTACACTTTGGAATAGGAACTTCTACGGCTTCAGCCCTAGTGAGTTTTGTTGCCACCAACGGCGCTGATTCTTGCAGGAATAAAAAAGAATGTAAAGAAAAAAAAAGAAATTAGAATGGTTAAGAAAATGTTTTTCGTTAAAAGCAGATGTGGCAGCCTTCGCGTGGCATTTCATTTATTCTGAAATAATGTGAACTCTAGGTCACGAGTATCGGGGGTGTTTCTATAATTGTCCATGTGTTGTCCATGGGTCCTCGGGATTCTATGAGAGAGTAGACGCAACCATTGACTTTTCCAACGGTGGCTTCTCCCTAACCACGTCCATCTGCTAGGTTTTCCGAGCGATGTGATTGGTTCACTTCCAACATTAAGAGCCAGCCTCTAGCGCTTCAATTTTTCCCTAGGGAAAACGTTCTCATAGATCGACGAAACGATTCCTGTTTAGATTGTCTAAGGGTCGCGGTAACACTATGTTGATTGAAAGTTTACCAAACGCAGACAGGGCATTGCGAGCCCAAAGTATCAGCCAAGAAGCCTACGCCATTAACAGCTAAGAACACTAAATAAAGAACGAATCAAGCAACAGGAACATATATAAAACGTCCCGCGTTTTCTTTAACCGACTGTCACTTCCGCTTCCTTCTGTCGACGCCTGGCCGATGTCGAAGACAACGATAGAACGGGAAGTGCTGCCGTATGAATCAACGCCGTTACGCTACGGAACGGATTATTGCCGTCGCACCCGTACACTCCACAAAATGTGTGAGTTCACTTTCCTGCGAAACACGAGGATAGCAAATCTAGGCGAAGGATAAAAGGACCCCAGCCGATATAAAGGCGGTAAACGGATGATAAACACCAAATAAAAAGCGGATGGTTTTCTGCGACCTGAAAAATGCTATGTGCAGAGGGACAGTGATTGAGTCAAGCGTCGTGCTCATTGTCCCAAGAGTACATAGAAAGCTTGTTCGGTCCTGCACGATAACTCTTTAGAGATATTCTGAAATCACTCGAGCAAATTTATTAGGAAGTAATCGCAAGAGTGTTATAATAACTCTTGGAGGTACTAAAATGACATGCAACAGATACACTTTTTTTTACTTCTTTTTATTGGTGTCTTTTCTTTGTACTATTTTCCAAACAAGGAATATTCGAACCGGGACTCCCACATGAGGCATGGTTCACGAAAATTGGTGGACTAAGAAGATAAGTGCTCTATAGTTCGGTGATTCTAATCGAACAATGTACAGCGCGAAAAGCCCGTTTTCAAACCGGCAGAAGAGTCTGTCGTTTTGAATATATTGAGTAATCGGAAAGGTTATGGCTACTTTTTCAAGTAACAATCAAGCACCTACTTTTCTTCTAGAGTAATCAAGGGATCAAACTGATTACGTATGACCCAAAAGTTATTATAATTATAATCGAGAACGTTGTTCGAGTAATGTGTACAACGACGCCCATTTACACCTTGCGGTGGAGCCAAAACAAAAGGGATGCATTTCTCATGCACAAATATGTGTATTTGACATTACCTCTACGTTCAAAAGCCTGCGGACATGTCATTCTGGTATGTTTTACTATTTACCCTGATACTTTGTCTTGTGTTCTGCACGAAAGGTAACTCACAGGTTTTTTTTTTGTCTGTATATTGTCATTGAACTCCTCATACGCATGATTTTGTAATCTAAAAAAAAAAGCTACGTCATCCCGTGATTATTTTTAAATCGAATAAAAATGCGCCATTTACAAGGACGAGCTATGAAAGAAATGTACATGAGAGAGCGTTGCATTCAACGAGCCAGCGCAAAACGGATTTCTGTCATAAGATTACAGTTTCACGGAGTTGGTTAGAGCGGTAGAAAACATTTTAAGAAAAAAGTAAATCAGTAATATTGAGTACAGCAAACAATTCATCGTGCATTTGTTTTGTGTGGTTTACGTAGTAATTAGGTTGGATTAGTCGTGATAGACAAGTGAAAGCCTCGGTTATTTTCTAAGTAGGAAAGAATCAAGCGGAATATCCGCAAAACCTATTGCACGAGAAAAGTTTATAAGGCAAGAAAAACATTCAAAGACCGAAAAATAAACCTTTCCAGCTTTAGAAAAAAAATAATAATCTGGAATAACGGCGACGAAAATGATCCCTGGACAGTGAAAACAAGAGGGACAAAGGACAAACACAAATCTCCATTTGTGTTGGTCCTTTGTCCCTCGTGTTCCCCATCTCCAGGGATCATTTTCTTCGTTCTTGTCCAGCTCGCTTGCACCTTTGCATTTAATTGAATTATAATTATAATCTGGAATACTTTAATTGTTGAAGATCATGTTTGATCAGGGCTTTGAGGAGCGATTCGAGCAGCGAGATAATTCGTTTTAGAAGCATTGGCTGCTGATCTGAGGATTCCAGGAGTTTTTCCTTCTCGCCTTCATCTTTCCAGTGTTGTAGACGGTGACACAATTAAAATGGCAGTTCATGTCCTTAGAACGCCAGGCATCCGGCACGCGCTGCATGCCTTACGCAATAGCCTTCTTAATACTCGCAAAGCCTGGCAGTTTCATGACGGAGCCATAGAGTGCCCGGTCGCAGATTTGGAGCGCAAGGATCTGGTAGCACAGAGCATCAAAGAGCCATTTCTCGGGAAACCTGGACGTCAGCGCACAGCTATTGCAGTGTTGAGGATTGGAGCACACTTGTTCGCTCAGGAGAAGTGTGTTTCAGCGTCTCGCCGCAGTGGGGCACCAGTCACGTGGCTCTTCTCTGATCCGTTGTGTGACGGTCCACCGTTTCCACTTCAGCGGTCGCTCCTCGTGACGATCTGCCAGGCCTTGTCAGTATATAGGAGGCTATGCTTCCGCAGTAGCCTGACTGCTCCCGCGCGCTCGAGGTGAACTAGGCGCGGAAGCGCCGTCGAAAGTAGAAAGTCGGCGCTGGAGGTGGGTAACAGAACCTCCTTCTTGCCGTTCTTAACTTGCCAGTGACTATAGTATACACGCATTGTACCTGACGTTATAGGACACCGTTTTAGCAGCCATTGTTCCGTATACCGTGCTCTTGTGCCCGAACCTTCTGCAGCAGACATGTGGCATCATAGAATTCGTTCTTCTCAGCAAGCCTTGCCTGGAAGCACAATGGCGGCTGATCTGTAGTCAATGCAAGCCATGTATCATACATGTCCTCTAGAAAACGTCATTTTTGATATGAATGCATTCCGTGTACTCGTGCGACCTTTCGAGAACAGTTGTTTGAACGAACAGAAAGTCTAGATCTGGGGTCTCCAAACCCTGGCCCGCGTGCCAGCTCCGGGCCGCGGAAGTCTTCCGACCGGACCGCGGCTTGCGGCGATCTTTCCAACAAAGCCCGGCCCGCGGCCCGTTCCCAGCAGGCCAGCTGCTGGCGGCGCAAAAAGAAGTGTACGCGAAGAAACGGCGCCACGACGCCCTCCAAACGGGCAAACTAGGACACCAGAAAGAGCGAGAGAAACTGCAACGTAAAGCGAGACCTTTCACCTATTATTAACTGAAAGTTGTCATCATCACTAGCATGAGTATTCTTAGTCCCTTTCTTCGTGTCGGTGTAACTATGTTGAAATTTCAATTCGTTCTCATGTACATTTCGCCTAGTCTCCTCTGTCAGATCTATCGCATATTGTGAGCATTATTATTATATTATTCGCATTGGTATTTTATTTATTTATTTTTATTTATTTACAATACTGCGGACCTTTCGGTCTACGCAGGAGAGGAAGTACAAAAGCACATAATAAATACATGATCATGCACTCTGTGCGGGTCAAGCGTGCGCAGGCAGTTCGAAGTGCCTGCGCATTCTTTACATGCATCACTTAATTAAAAAATTCGGTCAATTTGGCTCCGAATAGCTCAAGGCTGCAGAAACTGACAAGTTCTTCTGGTAAAGCGTTCCACTCAATTATTGTTCTGCAAAAGAATGAATATTTGAATACATCATTCTTGTATTGATACGGTGAAATGGCTTTAGTGTTGCTCGTTCTCCGGGAACGAGACGTCGAAGGTTTCAGGATCTGTTTTTGTCAGTCCGTTTGCTATAATGTATAATTCTTTTAATCTAGAAATTTTTCTTCTGTTTTCTAGGCGATCCAGCCGCGCCTCAGCTCTCATTGCGGTAACAGACGACGTACGCCTATATTCCGAAAAAATAAACCGTAAAGCAAGGTTCTCAATTCTTTCTATTTGTGTGACTTGTTTTCTTCTGTAGGGGTCCCATACGCAACTTGCATACTCTAATATCGGACGCACATAGGATTTATATGCAGTTAATCTAACATATCTATTTGCATGTCTTAGGTGCCTTCTAAGGAAGGCTAGTTTTTGATATGCCCTTGCACATATATAGTCCACGTGACTATTCCAGCGCAATGTATTACAAAAAATCACACCTAAGTACTTAAATTCATCTACTTTTGCAAGTTCTGTGCTCCCTATAGTGTAGCGGAAATCTAACACTTTCTTCTTGTTTGTAATACTACAAAATACCGTCTTATTAAAATTAATAACCATGCCCCATGTAGCACACCATGAGCTGATTACCCCCAAAAAACTCATTTAGTAACTCCTGATCCTGAACTGTAGTAATTTTAGAAAATAGCATACAGTCATCCGCAAAAAGCTTAACATGTACAGAAGAAGGCAGATTCGAAGCTATGTCATTGATATAGACTAAGAATAAGAGTGGCCCTAAAACGGAACCCTGGGGTACTCCTGAATAGACTGCTAATGGGGGAGAGCATACGTTATTATAACAGACATACTGCATTCGCTTGCTTAAATATGAACGTATCCATGATAGCAAACTCCGATTCAGTCCTAATTTACGTAGCTTTTCGAGCAATTTGTCATGAGGAACACGGTCAAAGGCTTTCGAAAAATCCATACATATTACATCAACTTGACCACGCTCATTTATAACAGACGCGAACTCATGCGTACATTCAAGTAGCTGCGTGACCGTTGACAGACCCTGCCTAAACCCATGCTGGTGCTTATACAGTAAGTTATTTTCTTCCAGGTAGTGATTGATATGTTTTGATATAATATGTTCTAGGAGTTTGCAACATGTCGATGTTAAGGATATAGGACGATAATTCTCAGTTGCCATCTTGTTTCCGGACTTGTGACTTGGCACAATTTTCCCACATAACCAATCTGCCGGTAGCTTGCTCTGCCGAAGTGAAGCTTGAAAAATTACAAATAAGTACCGAGACACCCACTCTGCGTATCGTCTTAGAAAAGCATTCGGAATGTCATCTGGGCCAGATGCCTTTTTATCGTTTATATTCAAAATCAAGTTAAAGATACCGCTTTCCGACAGAACGAGCTCCGGCATTTGTGACTGATAAGAAACATAGGCAGGGTCTCCCGACGGGTCACGTGACAGAGTAAAAACGGACTGAAAGTACCTGTTAAATTCTTCTGCAATTTGAAAAGGAGAAGAAACAGTTTCACTGTTAACTATGATTTGCGAGGTCACCTCCTTAGGTGATGACAAGAAACGCCAAAATTTTTGTGGGCATTCCTTCAAGAACCGTGAGAGCGCGTTACCACAGTAGCTCTCTCGAGCTTGCGTGACGAGATTCTTTAGCTTTCGCCCTAATTCTGCTATCTCCGCGGAAGTTTTAACTTTGCTTTTCCTTCGGCGTTTTATTTTTCGTTTTAATTGTAGGATTTCCCTTGTAATCCAAGGATGGACCCTCTTTGCTCTGACGTCTCTTGAAGGGACAAAATGATATATACAGTGAGATACAATACTCTTAAATTTCCCCCATAGCTCACCGACGTCAGAGAGTTGACAAAAATCATCAAAATGCCATTCCAAGTAGTCGAGAATAGACACTTCATCGGAGTTTTGAAAATCTCGAACAACACTTCCCGGACAAAAATTTTGGGACGACGATTTAGAGAGTTGAATAATGAATACCAGGATTTTATGATCAGAGACCCCGTCAATAACACCGACCTCGTCTGCTTCGATTGTATTACTAACGAAAAGCAGGTCCAGTGTTGCTTGGCGTGTGCCGGATACTCTAGTTGGGACGCTCACTAACTTTTGCACCACGCGAATGTGCCAAAGTTCCCCTGCGCTTTGATTTATGCCTAGTGAGTTTTCTTTGTGACGAGAGTTGCGTCACGTCACAGTTAGCTAAAGAGTAAACTTTAACTTGAAGTATATGTATTCGTTCACGTTAGGTATCTTTTTAATACCTACTCACGCATTCATTTTTGTGATGAAAGGGTCATCTAGGTTTATTTGCTTTGTTTTTCTTCATTGATAATTACTTTTTCTTTTCCTGTTCTCGAGACTGCGACACATCGCAAATCCGGCCCCTCAGCCAAATAGTATGGAGGCTCCAACTCAAGATTATTGGAACAACCAACCACGGTTTTTCTACGAGATGGTAAATTCAATATGCTTATATTTCTCGCATAGTTAATTCTGAACTGACACAGCATCACGTTTATTTACTACGTTCTGATCATACCGCAAACTCCACCCATCCAAACTCTCTAGAAATGTGATGTTTATTCACTCTTCGCGTATTCATCCGTTCCCTGCGCACGTCACAGATGACCGCCGTCCGTCCCAAAAAATTCGTCTCGATTTAGCTGACGACGGAAGGAACAATTGCGCCAAGACGTATCCGACGGATGCTTCGGATATTGTTCGGCGCACAATTCGCTGGCGTGGAACAATTCTATCCCAAGACATCTCCGGCAGCAGAGCGGACTCGGGTTAGGGTTCGCAGAAGAGAACGTAAACTATCCGGCCACGCGCGGAAAAGCCCGTCCCAAATCCAATGCCGGACAAATGGGGCTGCCGGTGGGAATCCCGCCCGATGGGCGGGAGAGATTTACGACTCTGGCCTATGGACGAGCAACCTTGACTGCACCCGTCTCCTGAACGTTCGGCGCTTGTAAATAAGGGCTTTATATACGACGGCCTGTAAAGTCGTGCCGGGGTCAGAGTCGGGTACAGGGAGCAATAAATGCCGCGGGGCTAATCCCTTCGCCGACCCGCCCCGACTGTTTTCGGTGTAGAGCTTGCTTGTTTTGTCTTGGTCTCGTGGGAGGTGCATCGTCTGACCCAACCATTGCGTAATCGTTTGTGTTTACATTGCCCCCAAAATAGATGTCTGGAATTTTTTTTTGGGGGGGGGGGGGGGGGAAGCACAATGACGCGACCGTGAGGGACGTGAGTGACCGTGAGAGACCTCGAAACAAATTTAAATGCTTGATCTCTTTTGTATAACTGACACCGAATTTTCATACATCAACGTATAATTGACAATGAATTTTGAGTCTCTATATAGCAGTTATTGTGGCAGACATTGGAAATCAGGTATTGTCATCCTTTGCGGTATGAGCGTTGTTGTTTACTGTTCCACTCTTTTCTTTTTTTTTAGATTGTGTTTTAGATTTTATGTGAAAATAATGTCTCTTGTGTTCGTAACTTTTTTTTTAAATTAAAACTCTGTTTCTATTCTTGTGGGAGGAGAGACTTCAGATTCCTTGTTCTAATCCGCTGACTGGCAAAGCTGGGCATTGACCTACATATATTTCACACGCTTTCTGAAAGTGTAGTTTGAAGCATCAAATGACCAAATTCGGAGTTAACAATTTATCAATAAAGAGAGATGTAAGTAATCTTTAAATCTCATTTTTAGAAATATATATCAAGTAACTTGTCTAGATCTGTATGTACTATATACAGGGTGTTTCAGCGAAAGTCTTCAAAAATTCATATAAGTGGGGTGGTTGATAAAAAATAAAACTCCTTCCGGGGACAAACTGCCAGCCAAGGCGAACTTCGGGAATTGCAAACCAACACTAAATAGCTAAATATTTCAGTAAATTTACGATTCAGCTTTCTATTAGTGAAAACAAACTTAGGGTTTCAAAAACACACTAGCTGAGCATCAAAACCAAAACATATAAATCAACTCGTTGTATACATATATCAGGCAGAAGCAACATTTTAAGGCGTGAAAAGAAAAAAAAAAAAAAGAAAACGCTCAATTCAGACGTGTTTTTAGGCTTCTATTTCTCATTGAAGCGCATCTTTGCGCCAGCGGTCCTGATCCCGAGTGGCCACGTGCGCTATCTAAACTTCCCTCCAAATCACTAGGAAGGAGGCGTGGCGGTGTCTTCGCGCCTCGGCCACTGATCGGGGGCAGGGCTGCAGGGGCAAAGATGCGCTCCGAAAAGAATTCGAAAACTAAAAACGGTACCTATATGAATTTTTTTTTTTATTCGGAATGCCGTAAATTGTTGCTCTTGCTTTAAGCACCATTCGAATATTTACGAGTCCTCGGTCCAGCGTGCGATCTGAGAAGCGCGCGAACGATCGTCGCTTGGGAAAGCAAGCAATTCACGAAACCATACGCACGAACACTGAAAATGCAATTGCGGCCAGGGAGCCCTTCTTTTGAAAGGTTATGTATTTCTAAGATGAGTTGTTTTAGTGGTTTTAAATGACGCCTAGCAAGTTTCTCATTTGAAACATAAAGTTATTTTCACTCATTAAAAGTTAATGAGTAAATGTTGGTTAAATATTTAGCTAATTAGTATGATTGTTTTCTGTCGTCGACGTCTGTTGTGTTTAAATTTCTTCCTGGAAAGAGTTTTTTTTTTTTTTTTTTCTCAACGACCTAGATATATTTAGGAGCCTTTAAAAGCGTTCATTGAAACATCCGGCATGAAGGTATGTGCACGTGGGCTTTTTTGTTAAATTCCATTATCTATCCACATTCACGAAATTATAATTATTTGAGGATTAAGTGTGTATGTCAAGCTTCTCCAACGATCACAGGAGAATCCATGAGATTGCGAAGTAGCATATTTAAAAAAAAAATTAACAAATAAATTTGAAATCTTTAGCAGGTTCGCATATCTTCGATCTTACTTAAAACAATTACTAATAGTAGAAGTTGCAATAATGGGTACAGGCATGTGTTCAGGGGCAGGGGGGGGGGGGGGCATAAGGCTCACCTTCCCCCCCCCCCCCTTCCCGCCTCCCCCGAAATCTTCCTTTTTGCTGGATCCTCTTCATCCCCCCCCCCCCTCATATAGCATTTTGTCATGGGTGCCCCCCCCCCCCCCCCCCTCTCTGAAGCAAAATCCTGGCCACGTGCCTGAATGGGTAGGTGCGCACATTACAAACACTCGTCCTTCCTAATTACGCTATTACGTATGGAAATTTCTATTCCCTATCCCATTAGGCTATGATGATATTTTAGCAAAGATTGGTTGTTTTGCAGCTTTCACTCTTGGACACACTTCGGAACGATTGCAACACGCTTCACGTATTCACAGAAGCACGAAATGAAAGAAGCGAAGCCATGACACTTATAACCTGCTAATTCAGATGTGTGCTAGAGCGGTTCGCTTATAATGGCGCCAAGTTGTGATTGCGCAACAATGGCACACGACCCTAAAAACATTCGAGTTTAGTCGATATAAGGTCACGCGATGTTTTACTAGTATCTTTGTTTTGGTTTTACTAGTATACTACCAGTATTTTCAGTACAACGGCATAATCTCCTCATCTGATTCTTCAATATAGCCGCGGAATCAGTAAATGTGCGGTTGCGGAAGTGGAAAAAAAAAGTAGTAGCGTCCAAACACTTTATCGATGTTCATTGCCATGATTTGACTTAAAATGAAATAATGTATTGCTGTGTGTTTACTTGTAGATAGTTTGCGAGGCATGCAGAGAAAGACGGTCCTGCCTGTGTCGTACCCATAGTGTCTCCTGTTTCTAATTGATAAATAAGTTTGTTTTATTTGAATGCGAAACTAGAGGTATTGTAGGGGTTCGTGTATTCCAGATAGTAGTGGTTCGTGTATTGCAGTTCAGAGAAAAACAATTAGAAATGAATTTTACAGGCATCTCTTCTCTGGCAGATATGGGCGTCTAGTGTTCTATAATATGTGCTCGCGATAAGAAAAAAAAAAAAAAAAAAACAGCGTTGGGATTGTTTAGAAGTTTTATTCTCTAAATAGAAAAGTCACGCATCTTCTGAGAATGTCTGGGAATGAAACTAACGGTTAACAGATAGCATCGCATGCTGCCATTTGAACGGAAATCCTTACCTCACCGGCGAGTTTGGAGCCGAAGCTGTATGCACGTGTCAGACCATACAAATAAATCTGGCTGCCAAGATTGGAAGCAATCTTCGATGCGAGGCGACGACGGAACCGATCCAGATCCCGCAAGGAAGTCCTCCTGTCAGCAACACGCCATATTGATATTTACGATTGTTAGGAAGGAACAATATTCGGTTCGGACTCTCTTTCAGACTACGCGTGGTTTTCTTTCTCGTTCCAGACTTTATCCAATAGCGGCAGAAATGCGGGCCTCCACCATGGCAGCCTGCCGAACTTTGCGGATGAAAGATGGCTGCTCATGGACATCTACTAATGAGACGGGGGAGCTGCTTATATTTAGACATTTAAGTTAAATGTCCATACAACTTACGAAGTGCGTCCGAAATTATTTTGATAGATTACAGTACGACGGCGGAAGTAATTTTTGTTTCGCTTTACAAAAAAAAATAAAAATAAATGAATATTGCTTAAGCGTTATATTTTCTTTTTTTTCTGGCTTTGGTCATTCATGGACATTTTCATGTACCATGGTGGCTGGAACGCGTCCCCGATTGCTTTGTTCACAGCGTCCTAAAAAACTGGTCCCCCGGTTTCAGCGTGATTATGTAACAGAAGTGTACATCATGTTGCCGGCCGCGTTCCTGGAGGTGTTACAACAGCACTACAGCGAACGTGGAGAAGCGCCCGTTCCACTGGAGGTCACTGTCCAGCCATGACGGTCCGCGAAAGCTTAGGCAGCCAGGAGTTGGTACGCCGTGATGACAGCGACACTCGCTTTCTCTCGTGCAAATCCCCCGCATTTGTTTTGACGATCAACCGCCAGTATCCCGACATCCGACAGCGAAACACTCCGGTATGTGTGACGTCATTTGTTGCGATTTTGGGACGACTATTGACGCATGGGAGGTATTGGACGCTGAACGTATACCAGTTGAAGGCGCGTTCCGGGCACTACACAGTTCCGAACTTTGGAAGGAACCATATCCTTCTTCCGGCGAACATACAAACACTAAATGTAAATTTTATTGTCGCTAAAAATAAACTGCGTATGCTCAACCTCAGACGAGTTGTAGCGCCAGCGGTTCGAACCAGATGCCATAGTTTCGTAAATAACAGTTATTTTATTTAAAAAAACTTATGTAAATGATTTTATGCTATTTTCAATGAAAAAATGGCGGCCGACGGATCTCTTAAATACATAAGGTTGAATGGCGCCTGTTGCGGAAAACGAACGAAAACGGGCCCCCCAGTTTGTTAAAATTTTCGGAAAATCACTTATAACCTTTGAATGAGGTAACCGTTCGTTCTGAAACTTTGGAATATTGTGCGGACTGATAGCGCTATATTTGGACAGAGTGTGAGCGTTTAGCGATGTGTAGTTTATTTTTGCGGTGAAACGGAACGGCTTACATATTTTTGTGGGGAGATGCGGTAGGGCGTCTTAATATCAAGCCTTACTGAGATCGGTACATGGTTGTCAGACTACCGCCCAAATAAAACATATTTCACCAAACGCTACCTAGACTATTTCTTGAAGCGTGTCTGCTTGTGAAATACTACAAACATTTCTCGATGATTGGAACATTTTTCTCCATGTCTTAAAGCCTCGTGTTTGAGCCCGTACAAATAATTAATTAGTACGTTCTTGCATTATTAATGCACATTTCGAATTATGTTTTGTCCTCTCGTACAATTGACACAGGAAGTAATTAGTTCGATATGTTATTTACTCAAATAAAAAACACAGCTAGTTGCACTATATTGTTGCAGGCCACCTCACTAATAGTTGTTGTGTGTGGGCGTGTTTACACGGAGTGAAGTTAGTGAGCCGCAGTAAGCGTGTGGTGTCTCCGCCGTAGATAAGAAATTTAACCAGCGTTCTACTTTACAACTACCAAACTAAGGTTAAAACGTGCATCAGGCTGCAGTGATATACCACCGCATACGGGCACGATAACCATCTCTAAAAAAAAAAAAAATATTGACCTTTATGTTGAGACTGGAAGCTCCGCCTTCAGCGCGAGCTTTCTGCCCTTGCTAACACAAATGTGAACCCTCAGGCACGCGCAAACAAAACATTGTGGAAGCCAGCGAGATCGCGCTGAAGGCAGAGCTTCTTGTCTCAACTTAAAAAGACGCTGCAACATAAAAAAAAAAAGTATTTCCTAAAGGAACACGTGTATTAAAAAAAAAGGAAAAAAACATTACCACAAAAACTAAATACTTTTCGAGCAACATTTCCGCTGCTAAGCCCCGGCCCGTGCTCACAAGGTGCTTAAATCTCTCATTGGCTGGAGAGGTGATTGACGTGTGTAAGGTCGGTTGTAAATTTGTATCTCCGTGCCGTTATAGTATTTTAATCAATATTTGTATGTTTAAGAAACTAATAATCTGGATAGAGTCAATATTGTTTTCAAAACTATCCCGAGGTTGCTTTCCCGCTTCGGTTTGAAAAGATGACACACATGGCTGTTGGCGTCAGCGGAGCGCTTAACAGGCGTAGCTTCTTGAGCTCGTCACTATTTTAGACGGGTCGTTTTGAGTATACAGAGGTGTTTAGAGGAAGATCTCATCAACCGCCATAGTTTGCAGCAAACAACTGTTGCGAGTACGCGCCTTCGAAAGCGCTGTGCGGATGCTTGTTTTCGTAGCGAGTCTGGCCTAAGCTTAGCGTGCCACATTCACAGTTTTGATTTATCACGCTTGAATTCTTTCTTTGCGCGAGTTGATGCTGAATAAATATTCTGGTTACAACAAGACAGAGAAACCTTAGAGCGATGAACTGTCATATGAACGTGACCCCTAATCGGCCGCCGCCATGGTGCACGTTTTTGACCACTAGACACGTCATCTTATAATTTTACGGCTTCATTTTAACGAAGTACCGCGCACAAATAATTTCTTGTTGATCTTTAATAAGAGTAGTGACGAGATAGGTTATGTTTGGTTTGTTTTAAGTCCAAAATGTGCTTTTACGATAAAAACTCGGGCAGCTTTGCAATGCCTCTGCCAGATGCCGTCAGCCGAGGTGCTGTATTCTGGGTTTTTATCGGAGCCTGACACTGATCTCTGGGGCTAACAGTAATCAAAAATAATTTATTTTGTTTTTTCTTGTTTTCTTTTTTTCTACAACGATTGCAATACGAATTTCGGCTCAGTTTTCAGTAAAAGCCTCAGGATTCGGTACGGTCACGTGTCTAGAGGTAAATTGTACAACATGGCGGCAGCCAGGTGGGGGTCATTGTTGCCTGGTGAACGGGATACCAGTTTATCGCTCTAAGCCCCTCTACCTCGTCGGTTGGTTCTCATAAAAGAGGCTCCGCTGCTCTTGTGAATAGTTCAATCGGCGTTAATGCGACAATGGTTTCTAATACCGGGAAGATACGTACACAGGTAAGAAGGCTATTAAACGTTCGGCTCGCATTAATTTAGGCAAGGTATGTTCACGTCATTTCGCTTCAAGACGAAAGTAGCTCTCAATGTTTGCAGTGCACCTTGCCTGCCAAAGCGAATAATTTTAAGTCACGTTTTAATTGTGCGTCATAACGCTCTCTCACCTTGGTCGCGAATGCCATGCGAAAAAATAAGATAACAAGAACATGAAAACAGAAATGACAGCATATTTATTTTGTCACTTTTTTAACCCTCTCGGTCGCTTTTTACCGCACATTGACAGACGCTGACGTCGCTTGCGCTTGATGGAGCGCTAAAACGCCGCTTTCATGGTCAAGTCTTGCTGGCGTTGTAAGAGGTTTTAGGCGGGAGCGGAATAGCAGACGGGCTAAGGCAAAACGGACGTCGACGGGCAGCGTTCATGTCCGGCTCCTTCGGCAATGGCAGACGACGATAGACGGTGGTGAAATAGCAGACGATGCCGGAGGTTTGTCGCGCGCTGGCAGAACTAGCAGGTGTTTTCTTAGTTGTCAGGTTCTAGACTAGACGCTCTGAATGTCGGGAAAGGGAAACACCAGGTTTGTTAGCGTGTTCGGCCTAGCAGCCAAGCCAAGCCACTGGTAATGGGCGGAGCAACTGATTTGTGGGCGGGGCTTTGAGCCAGCGGTGCCCTCCACACAGATTGCGTTCAACGGCATAAGTATTATGTTGTTTCTTTTTATTTTTGTAGAAAAATTACGAGACAAATAGTTATCATGCTTGCTCTTTAAATAAAACTCTTTTTTTTATTGCAGTGTCTCTTTAAGGATAAAATAAGAGGTGTGTGTGTGTGTGTGGGGGGGGGGGGGGGGGTTATTAAGCCCATGATTTTGGGGTTCTGCAGCGCGAGCTCTTTCTCCACGTGCTCTAAGCTGCGTTCGTTTATTTCTTTATTTCTTTCGAATACTCTCGGGGTCCCGAAGGCATCCTAGGAGGGAGTAGGTTACAGGTTTATAAAAAAGATACAAAAAAGAATCAATTTATAAGAATACGAATAATTAGCTGTTTAGGCAGTTTAAAAGGCGACGCAATCATATTGAATTACCACTTAGAAGGTGGATCTATGAAAGCCTAGATCCTAAAATGAATGATCTGTGAAAAGTTGTAGTTTCACATAGTGGTATGCCTATCTTGCGTTTGTGATCTAGACGTGATGATACGTAGAAGGGAGGTATTAGTAGCCTTTCAGGTAAGGGAGGATTATGGCAAACTTCGTGAAACACACAAAAAAACGAGAGAGTTATCTACGTAATGCAATATTAGGGAAGTTCAAAGTAGAGTTGATAGATGTTACGCATTGCGGTGATAGTTAGTGAGTATAAATCGAACGTGTCTAGTTTGAATTAATTTCATTGCTTACGTTAACGTGTTAGCTAACACACTCCGCCATCGATGCCCCTATTACTAATGATTAACAGAAGTTGGTGACGCTATAGTAAGAACTATGTAGGCGCACATTTAGTAACTACAAAGAGGCGTTTGCACCATATAACTCCCGTCAGCAACACAGAAGGCCAAAAAACAGGACTCCCACGCGTGCCCCGTATCGCGGTTCGAGCTTCGAGCCCCGGTCCGGAGCACACCTCTGCGACGTAGCCTCGTCACGTCCTAACCCGGGGGAGAGACTCAGGGACGAGCCTTAATCAGCTCGAATTCCACCACCCACAATTAGGTACCGGGACTGAACGCTGGCGCTTACTAAAGTTCTCACTCGGGTTATTAATCGCCCCCTCCTTTTGGGAGGGCGGTTGTTGCGTGTGCGTGCGTTCGTCGCCGAACGACAGTTGCCGGATCAGGGTCCACCTAATTTACATATCGCATCGCTTGTCTTCGCCAAGTAATTAGCCCGCCAAAGTGGACGCGCCGCTCGGGTGTGCAACCGGGGGGGGGGGAGCGTATATTGATTTAATTAGGTCCATTAAGGACCCGCGTGCAGCCTCAGCGATGCTGTTGCTGACACAGCCGGCAAATAGTCAACGTGGCCTTCCTACCTCCCCCGGGGTCGCTGTAATATTTTGATAATGTTTTCTTCGCATAACTTCGAGTCATCTATGACTGAACCTTAATATTTTAATAAAGGTTTTTCTTTGTACGGTTGTGAAAAAAACGGCCGGAGAAAAAAAAAACAGTGTATTGCATGATAACGTCGCTGTCGTCCGTGAAGCGATGCGTTCATGATTCCTTCGTAACGAGAAAAGGAGCAAAGAATATGTAACGCACGAGTTGCCTCTTTCAAAAGTTAGGTGGTTCGTCGTGCTTGAGAGAATGTCCTGCCACTTCTAAACTGTTACAGCGTAGGTGCTGCGTCAGAATTTTTTTTTGTCTCGTTCACAGAAGAACATGACTGGAGCTTTGACTCAAAGAATGGTTATCGAATTCCTATACCCTCTTTGGAGATACTTTCTTTCGTTATTTTATTAGGAATGTGCGAATACCTGTTGAAATCGAATTACAGAGTGTCATTCCTAGCTTTAACTCTCCTAAAAAAATGGTTTTCGTCTTTTTCCTTTTTCTTATAAAAGGTATGAATGAAGCGGTGCTATTCGCTTCGTAGTGGTATTTGTACACTCCTAGTTAGTTTTATGTAGACGCTGTTCTGCGTGGTTCGAATCTGAACTTATACTCAAAACGAGTGCGAACACAAGGATGCCTCTATGGGCGGATTGTTTCTTAAGCTAACCTTTTTCCGAATGCTGGATACACATTAAGAACGGAATTTTCGGTTAGAAAACTTATGTTCCACTCGAAGTATCTACGTTCACCCTTTCGTCCTTTACACTGCTGTCTTCATCAGTTTTTACAATAGAATATAATGGCGTTCTCCCCTTCCTCGAGACACGTAAATATAACGCTTTTCTATGATTGCAAAGTAGTTAAACATGTTCGCAAAGCTAAGCGAATCCATAATTAAAATGTTTGCTCCGACAAAATATTAAACAAAAAATATAGAACCGCTGTTGAATTGTATTCTTTCTTGTGCGCCATGTTCAGTCCGAGCACACTTTTTTTAACGATAGTTAAGTAGGCATACCCGAAGTCATACATGCACACCCGAAGTCACACGGCTGGACGCTTTAGGCGTTACATCGTCTATGTGCTGAGTCCTGCGAGATTAAACACATGTATCAAATGTAACATAGTATTTTTGACGTAAAGAATTTGATGGAATAAAACGCAAGTATGAAATGGAATACCTCTATTTGCTAATCGCAAAATCAATTGAACAAAGCAAATATTCAATGATGCGTTAAACTTACGCCACCGAAGGATACCAAGAAACTGAACAAAAGAGGTGTGCAGACAAAACACAAGTCACACAGGCGATCAAAACAAGTGCAGATCGAACGCATGTAACATTTGACCTTCGGAGACGAAATTCATCGATGCCCACACGCGATTCAATATAGAACGATGGTAGGAGAACTACGAAGTAAATCGTAGCGTCTCAGCAAAGATGTGGCCTCGTGCCTCCCAGAGCGTCGACAGGTAGGTATTGCACTGCCTCCGGGATCGGCTATCCAGTTCACGACTTTGCGAAGGCAGAGCGCCTCCCAGAGCGCCGACCTTAGAGTTAATCCTATAATCTAGAGGGAAATGTCCCAAGCATTCGGTCCACTTCAGAATGGCGGGCAATAAACGCAGACATGAAATGGGAGTCCCCATTGCTGGTCCCTATGAAGCCATACCGCTGGCGAAACCTTAATATGAGAAAAAAGGAGCAACCATCGCCTGTATAGTCTGCACCTAGTTTTTTTTTTCTTTCTTTTTCTAGCTTACTTTGCAGAAAAGAAACACCGGAATAGCGGAGTGTATAAAATAAATGAACTCAACAAGCGCTCCGGCAACTTGAAATCTTTGCGGCGAAACGAACACGCTTATAACTTTTTGTCTGCTTTCTTTATTCTGCTCTTCTGTCACTCTTTGTCTCGTTCTTGCTCTCGTGATTTGACGCGTTCTGCTCCCATCTTTAGCCCACTGGTGGGGACCGACGGATTTTGCACTGCCCCCGGGATCGGCTATACAGTTCATGGCAGAATGAAAAAAAAAATATTTAAAATTATATTATAATAAAGATTGTTGGAGATAAAGACTGTTGAGTGGTTGATTGACCGCACATAGCCGAAGACGCTTATATTAACGAAAAACGCTGTCAGCGCGATCTACGGGTGGCTCATACATAGGAGTTCGAAATTCCGTGCCGGAAGTGCGTCACGTGCAACCGCCTTATAATAAGGTTTTATTTTTTGTCTTTTTTTTTTTTTTCATTGCATAGGTTTCTTTTGGCGCAAGCTTGGGGTGATACGTTTTCACCTGAAAAGGTACGAACGGTGTTGGAAGGTGTCTTTGAAATAAAGTTGGCATCGGATGATTGAGCTCTTTCCTAAGCGAACAGGTGGTGTCGAGGTACTGTGGAAGCGTTGGACGACCAACATGATCTTATACTCGTCTACGGAATATTAAGGTGACCGTTTTTAGAGGCGAGCGAATTGGAGGTCCCAAGAGAGAGTATAAAGTCACTGCAAAGGTTCACCGTCAACGTGTTTCGATTGAAGCCGGCATCGCAGCACCACTAAATAATTTATCTGTCCCCAATACTTCTTCGGGCCATCATAAAATGCGTGCATTAATATAGTTTTTTCCCACTTCAGGTGCTTTTTAATGCTTAATATAATCATCCCTGCGAATTAAAAAAAAAAAAAGAAAGGCTCAGGGTACGCGGATACACAGGCATGTACGGAGCCCGAGCTAGCGCTCTTCGCATTTAGAGCATACGTGATGAGCTGGTGCGACTACCCTATATTACGAAGGTTATTTGAATATATGATAAAACAGAAACAAAAAAAAGTTTTGTTTTGACTTTTATCCGGATAACGATCGGCTTTATCGAAGAAATTATGTGCGTAAATAGGTTCTTATATTCCTGAAATCGATTACTCACAGCACGACGCAAAACCGCACAAGTTAAATTATTCCACGCGACGAACTTTGAGAGGGTACAACCGTGAAACGGGAGTTGCGGAACCCTTCAATATGCAAATTGTTTTTAGGCATGGGATTGTCGTGTTCCGTCGGGATGTCACCCGTATTACTCTGATCTGACGGCACACGTCGGGCACGTAAACGTTTTTTTTTTCTTTTAACATTGTTTCAGTTCCTTTTGGTGCAGACCGTAAGGAGAATAAAGCAACATTTATAAAATTGACAAAGAGATGAAGGGAAAAGTCGATACTTTAATAACTTTCTTGTCCCAAACAGCCAGAATTAGAAGTCCTCTACTGCTATAGCCATTAAAACTTTAATATAATGTTTGTGTTTTATTTTGAATGTCACCGGGTCGATAATATTTAAATTCAGGGGCTCGTTGAAGCCGAATGGCAGTAAGAACAGTTCTTTAAAAAAAGAAAGAACTCGAATGTTAAATCGTTTCATTACTGCACAATATCTACGCATAATAATCTAAACCTTCAGTACATCCTTTAAGATCTGCGACAAAAATATCTGATTACAAATTTGTAGGGTTACGTTCTGGCTAACATTTAAGATCACCGCCATAAACACCTCTGGAGATCTTATCAGTGTACCAGAGATGCATCGCTTAAAAATTATATCATGCCGAGCTTTTAAAAACAATTATGGATGTGCGAGCAACGGACTGACACGAGGTCAGGCCACCAACCAAAACAACTTATGAAGCGTAATACTTGAGGCCTTAATCAATTAACGTCATGACCTCTTATCAAAATATCGCGTATAATTCGTGCAATAAGTGTATCAGAACCTATATAAATTGATAAGGCGAATTTAAGTGGTTACACAATTTTACACGTTATCACGTGTTTAGCGTACACATTAATATATATTGTTCCCGAGAAAAGCACATTTTGACATGTTTTGAGCTTTTCAGCAACAATGGATGCCACTCTAATCCAAAACGTCCTCTAAGAAAATGTTTGGAAAAATTGTGCGAACAGGGTGCTTAACGGCCAACGTAAAAAGAAAAAAAAAATGTCGATGTCTCTCGGACAAGGGTTCTACAGTGCGATGTTGGAGTTTCGCGGCACTATGGGGCTGGCGAACAGGTTCGGTTTGTCCTCGCTGGCGTCTGCTCGTCGTTTCCCTGGTGTGGATGAGCTTGGGGAGCGGGCGAACCGCGGACAGGTCGTCGCGTGATCAGTCTGTACGCGGATGTGAATCGGCCATAAATTACAATCGTTACAAGAATATACATACAATATTATAAATATCTGCACTAGAGCGACCTGTTTCCTCAATGCACCTTCGTTCCGTTTATTGCGGGTAGCTAGCGGTCGTCACACATTTTATAGTCGCGTTTACGCGCGAAATATTACGCTAATCATTTGCAGAGACCTAGATCCTCTTAGCTGTGGAAGGGGTAAAAATAACCCTAAACCTGGCATCGTAATCCGGGAGACGACGACCTTTTGTCGGTCCCTTTTCTTTTTTTATTCGCAGAATTTTGCCGGTTGTTGGATGTCTTCGCTTCTCTCGTTAAAATTACACGGTGCACAGATGAGATTCGTAAAATGATTTCTTGGGTGGCTTAGGCAGAACGAATAATTCGGAGGAGTTACTTTTGCAGAGACATTATAACAAATCTTTTTGATGTTTTTATGTTTTTTGTTGGTTTAAATATGCTACATTAACGAGGCTCGTTATTTATTTATTTTTTTTTACGAGAAAAGGAAGCGACGCGGCTGACACTGATGTGAGAGAATTTACGATCCTTACAATTATTACGCCACTGGAAACCTCTGGTTTGAGTCTTGTTAGGCTTGCGACAGGGATTTTATCACTGTGGTAACACGACTTTTCCATGTTTTTTTTGTTTTTTTTTTAATTCTTCCATAGTCTGCCGCTCGGAGGTGGTGCCGTTAACGCGAATTATGGCTTCATTAAGTCGTAATTTTAAGGCGAGCTAGTTTACACCCGACGGGGCCATATATTATCAGTTCCATAATCAAAAACCGTACTCGCTTGAAAAAAGAAACAAAAAAGCGAAATAGGAGCCGTCATTAGTTTTAACCGGCTCGGCGGGGGCCACAATCTCCTCATTCGCTGACCAGGCGTGAGGATTCCTCAGACTCGGCTTTATGCCGCAATTCGGCCGTGTTTCTCCTTCCCTTTTTCTAATGGTTAAAATATAGAAACCGACCTCTAGTAATATTTTGTTTGCGCTATAACAATATGTGTCATCTCAGTATTAAAAAAATAATCCCGAGTATGTATGTATATATCTTTTTCTGATAGTTTATTCTGCGAAATTTTGGTGTTTGTCAGGAAATTTGGGGTCTTATAACATCCGAAGAAACCAAGGAAGATCCCAACTCAACATTATTTGACCGTGGGTATTCGCCGAACAATTGCCAAAGTGTGACTTCACTGCTGGTACTCTTGCTATCACATGAGTCCCTGGGCCTAAATAAGCGCTAAATGTAGCCTTCATTTATGGCTGTTCGGTTTTTATGTGTTTATGTGGCAACTTTGGGCCTAGATTGCAAAAAAGCTCCAGATTTTGGCTTCACTGCTGGCTTTTAGATTAACACGAGGCATCTAGGGCTCAAGTCTGGCACTTTGGCAATACGTGGCGAGCCAGTGAAAAGACAAAGAAAAGTGTTCTCGCATGAACGCCAGGAGCAAAACCGTATTAGGCCCAGGTAATGCACCTATAGCATTTCCAAGCCTGCTCCCAGTTAGTCACGAATGGTGCTTCCTCGGCCTTTTCGGGGGATACTAGGAGGAGGTTCGCTCGCTCGCACCCTGAATAATGTCGCTAATTGAAATGAAGTTTGAAAACGCATTCCCTAAATTGCTTGTCCACAACTTTTTCCTCGTTTCAAAGCAGTTGGTTATGAAAGAAAAAAATAAAGGGGTCGCTTTGTCTACTTTGCTCTCGCTATCTGGGACTAAAGCCACTGAATGCTTACAGTGTACCGAACGCCCCAAAGGTTCGCGCCTGAACCACCTTGTGGCGTTGATATCAATGGCTAGAAGATGGCGGCCGTGTGAGATAAAACGAAATTGACAAACAACAACATCAACAACAACCTTGGAATAGGTTGTTCGTGAGTGTAATGCAGGGTCGACCTCGATCTTTTGCAGAATAGCCAAGAAGCTACATATTATACAATATGGAGCCCTATCGAAAGCCGCGACGTCTAAACCGATCAAGTAGTAGGGCTGGGCGTCGATTAAACATTTTAACCCTATTAATCGCCACCTTTTAATCGATTAATTAATCGATTAATCGGTTGCGTTTATTTTTATAAATACTATATTAAAATAATCCAACGACTCTGTTAGACGGCGCAAAGGACGTTTAGAATTGAGGATACATATTTTTGCTCCAGCTCCGAAGACAAAGAAGTTTGTCCACATTCTCCGACAGGAAGACAAGAAGCCGGGCCTTGGGCGATGCTTTCTTCTTTTTTCAGAGAAAGAGGCCTCAATAAGAAGGCGTTCATTGTTATCCGCGTTTTGGCGGATCGTCCTTGCTGCAGTGGCGTACATGGGTGCTTCGCTCGTTGGTTATACTGAAGCGAACTTACGCTTCCACTGCACGAAAACGGCTTTTTGTAGATGAGGCAGTGCACTTCCTTCGAGTTAAAAAACTTCACCGATGGAGGTTACTTTAAACCCAAACATTCCAGCGAGTATGACATTCATACTTGTGTACTCGTCCATTTTTACGGGCCGAATACTGGAACAAGTAACCATGGCGTTGTTAGCTTCCCAGCTTGTTTTTCTGTTTGTTTGTCTTGCCTGGGCAGGATGTGTAAGAGATCCCCAACACGTGAAGTTTAGCGATCGTCCGGGAATCAATTGCGGGCCCGGCTTGTTCGTCTGGCCTCGGCAGAACTGTAATGCATATCCTCGAACACGTGACGATTTGCGAGTGCGAGAATCGAACCTTGCTCGTGGCACCTGGCTGGGCACGGAAAACCGCTCGGGACAGGACGAGCGGATACTCGCCACGCACCCCTAGTTTGGGCAGGCCGTCCAGGATAAAGCCATGCGTACGTCCGGTTGACTTCTTTTTGAGTACCGATTAAAAAACCGATTAACCGGTTAAAACATTTTATCACGATTAACCCTTTAATCGATTAATCGGAAGGTTAATCGATCAATTGCCCAGCCCTATCAAGCAGAGAGCAAAAGGCAGGATTACGCGCATTTGCTGTACGTGGTCCGCTTAGCCCGTCAAAGCAGACGCACAAAGACATTGAAGAGGGTGTATCGTCACACCCTTGGTGCGGCTGGATTGCCTCCGTCGGACTGTAGCTTAGGCTGCGGGCGGACTCGATGTTAAAAGGTGCGCGTTAACTTCGCACCTGCCTGTATCCACCAGCCGTTTAGAGAGCTCGCGTAAACGGTTTACACAAGGTTTGGGTTTCTTTTCTCTTTTCTTCCGGCGTCAACAAAGCCGACATTAGCAAATGAAAAAAAGAAAAGGCTACACTGTTTATTTCTTTGTTACGCGAAAACCGTACAATACTGTTCTCTATGTACGTCCATATCATTAATATTAATGGTTACTTACAGGGCAAAATAAGACGTTCAGATGGGAAAAAAAATAAAGTCAAGGGGATTTTAGTTTCCTTTTGGTTTATTTTACTGCATTTACATTATGATATTTCTAATTAAAATTACGAATACATATATCTGAACGAGGGTACTATCTGTTTTCTGGAAAAGTTCAGAATAGGCTGATTATCGAATTTTATTTATATTAGCGTATGGTACTCGATGTTTGCTGGGAGCACCTGGACGTCATTGATATTGCCGCCCGCAGAGCCGAGAAGGCAACGCTTGGTCACGGTCTTCTAGAAGATTTCCAGTCATTCTCGCAGCAGACGTAACTTTCCCTCTGCTTTGTTATTCTCGAAAGTGCCAGTTCATCCTCGCCCCGAGCGCACGACGCTCGAACCTTCTTTGCCGAACTTTCGAGATAGTGACGCACGGTAGATAAGCAGCTGCCCGCGACCTTGTATATATATTGTATAGCATGTATATTCCGCGGACTATCACCCGGAAAATACGGTAATTATGCCCTGGGTGTTGTATTGCCCAGGATTTTCCATCTACCAATTAGCCCTTTCCTGCCACGAGGTTAAAGCTCAAATCATTGCAATCCACCAAAAAAGTTCATCTAATGACAAAGACTGGAATGGACTTGAATAAAAAAAGAATACAATACTTTTTAAAATTGTTATAACACAACCAAACAAAATTTGGCACCACTTCTAGTCGCTTTAATTGAACCAAGAAAGGTCGGAAATGTATCTTTTAATTCTAACTGTACCTACGAGTAGCTTGTGTGGTGTTTGATATTTTTGTTTAAAGTGACGTTGTGGCAGGTCAAAAGTTTTTTTTGGGCCTGCAATTTGTTTCTAGGGTGTCAGCAGCCTCCGTTGAATTTATTTTTGTATTTACTTTTTCAGAACAAGCATATTTCTCACTCCCACGAAATGGCATCTACAATGAAGATCTTCGTCCTGACCGGCGCTATTTTGCTTGTCTTTGGGCTCACCGGAGCGCAGGTGAGTTGTTGCGCAACAGTCTGTCCTGGAGACAGCATGACACGTCTTGGTAGTGGATGGCAAATTTCACCTTGATTTAAATTGCAGCCATCTAAGCTCTCACAAAGTCAATCCTCGTAATCTTTAAAAAAAAAGTAAGGCTTTCCGCCTAAAATCTGTAGTTGCTTTTCATATCTCCAATCCAAATCTACCATGAACAAAATCATTATGTTGTTTGAATTTAGTTTAGAAATTAGTTAAGAGCAACACCTTTCTAGGAACATGATTCTTGAGTGCTTGATCGAATAATTCTTAAATAAACATCTGAAGCACTTAATCTGTATTCGTGTGCAGTTCATCAAGATCAGATATATCTCGAAAACAAACAAATTTGTCATGCAGGAATTTTAATAAAACAGGCACAAATAAAATGGTAAACTCTAAACAGCGTATTAAGTACTCTCTAAAAAAAACCCGTTGTGTTTACTTTCCCGCACAACACTTGTAGAGCCAATCACCGCAACCTACGGAGCCAGCTCAGCGAATGACGATGCCGAAACTTATATTTATACCAAAAAACGCAGTCTGAGTTGTGACATTAAGCAGTGCAAAACGTCACACTTGCATTGCTTAATGTCACAACTGAGACTGCGTTGTCTGGTCTAAACACACGTTTCGGCATCGTCATCGGCTGAGCTGCCTCCGTAAAATGCGGTGATTGGCTCTCCGAGTGTTGTGCGGGAAAGTAGACGCACGGGCTTGTTTTAGAGTGTAGTCCTGCCATATCCTGAAATATCGACGACTACTGTTTTTTTAATCTTTTTTGCGCGCTAAGAATTGACAGGCGTGATTTATGTTGGTTACAACTATGCGTAGCGCAGGTTTGTCTGCTTCTTGCACAGGGTGTGCGATGATGTCACAACGTCGAGCCTTTATTAGGTGACTGAAAAAACAAAATCGTGGGTAGACCTCGAGGTGTCTAGCATTGGGGTCTACCCACTATCCTTTCAATCAGAGCCAATCAGAGCTCGGCATAGTTCTGACGTCACCGCAACCCCCTGTGCAAGAAGCAGACGACTTGCTCTCCGCATAGCTTCATGATTCGTTGTTTGAAGTTTTAACCGCTGATGCCTTAAGCGGAGCGGTGAATAACATGCTCAAGGCTACACACGCTTTCCTTTTTTCTTAAATTGTCAGTTACTATACAGCGACCATGTCTCGCGAAATGTGTACTTTCGCATTAGAACAACAAGCAACCAAAGGCAGCTAAAAGAACGTGCAGGGAACGCGCGATGACAAGGCAGCCGACTGCGCGCCGTCATTGCTTGATGTCGGGGTGTAAACGAAAGTGAATGGGCGCATTTGGAACAAGCTTAAACAACCGCACTATCTGAGGGACAAGCAGACGAAAGATAATTTGGGGTATGTGTAGGTGTTATACAGTCTAGGGCTTAGTCTGCCTCAACGGGCGACTTGTCGCCCAGCTGTAGATGAGAAATTTAGCCGATGCAGTGCACCCGCTGGCTTGGGGGTCTTTACCGTACATCACGCAGTGATGATACATGACCGCACGTCGGTACGATGCTCATCCAGATCGAAGCTGGCTGGGGTGGGGATTGAACCCAGGTTGCCTGGGTTCTGGGAGCAGACGAACGTGCACGCCGTATGGGGTTCTGCGTACTGGGCATCTCTTTCGCTCAATGAATGATTATAATTTTAAGAATAATTCTCAATATGTACCAGCTTGAATTGGGAGATTCCGAAAATGTTTAATTATTCGTTTATAATACGATCAATCGGCCTAATGAGAAGTGTGTTTTCGGGTTCGTGGCCGCTCCCAGTGTGAGGCTTCGAGGCGTCCCGTGCTTCTCCGTCGCTCGCCGCTCGGTTCTTCCCTTCTTGTGCGTTGGTTTGCATTCGTCGTTGTTTGGGCTCAAACTGTCGTGTCCGCGACACACAGCAGACACGCCGTAATACACTGCAGTTTCCTTCCAATGGTAAAGCTGTATTGATTGTGCGTTCTGTCCACACTGATTCGAGTTGTTTTTCGAATTGGAGAATTCTTCTAGTGGAAATCTGTGGCGATGGTGGCTTTACACAAACCTTGTGTCCAGTCATCTCGGTGTGCTCCACTTTACCTAAGGATATACCGCAACGGGTGCGATAAGCCATTGATTCGAGAGTCTCATGACGACTGTCACGTGACTTTCAAAAGGACCGCAGCGACGTTGGTCGGGAACGTAAGCTGATACATTCACTGCGCTAGGTTGGCTGTGTTGACTCGTAGCTTCTGCGACGGTCCATCGTAAGCTAAACGGGAATGCGCTTACGTTGAAACTTAAGCGAGAGTGCAAGCGAGCTGGTTCAATACCGACTTAGTAACCCCGGTGCGGGGGAAAAAACGGGACCGGATAACACATAGCTCCCAACTCTTTTTCGCTAATGGGATTGAGTGCGCGTAACAGAGGTAGTGCCCATTAACTCGTAATCAGATAACTCTAGATAAGCGATGGCAAATGTGCGGGACCCTGCACATGCCCTGAGTGTTTAGAATTTCAGTAATGTGAAGCCCGTGCTTGGTACTGAAGCATAATTGGAATCCCTGGCACGAGTGCTACATCTAATATTTTTAGTCCTGAACGGAAGGATTGAAGCAATGTAGTTCAAGTTGGGCAGCTTTGTCGTTAATTGTGGTTTCCTTGCCTCGTCAGAGTTATTACGTAGATTAAGGCTGCTTTGAAAGATAAAGTGTGTTCTATAGCCCAGAGGCTTCAATGTGTCGATTAAAGTTGTCCTAGCGAACCTATATTCCGAACATGCGCCATCATCATTGCTTACGTGCGATCCGCTAAAAAAATTGGGTGTTGAACTGCGACACGTGCGTCTTATTTTAAAAGAAAATTCGCTCAAATTAAAACATTGTTGTTATCGGTTATAACCGCGTGGTAGCCAAAACTGTTTGCGCTACTTAAGGAGGTTATATTCAGAGAGTTGCGAACATTCTCTATCAAGAAAGAAAGAAATCAAGCGCGGCTATCACCAACTGAAAACTATTTTGGGTAAGATTTTAGGAAGGCCGAGGATCCAAAGACTTTCTTCATTCTGTTCCGTAAGTCACCCACATTGAGAAGGTGTCCAATTAGTGAATGCCGATCGAGTCGCTAAACACATCGCGTTAGCAATCGTACTCCACTAACTACCTCTCTAATCTACAGTGTCAACGCGTGTCTTGCCATTTCAACAAAGCAGATCGGCTTTTATGCTTCCTAGACACCTACATCTAGTCTGCCTTCATTAAGCCGGCGGAAAACGAAGCACTGCTTCTTTTTCCAATTACCCGCTGAGCAACCCGTCTGTCTTGCTTCGAGCTTGCATACTCCGTTCCAGGTTACAATGGACCACAACGGAAGCTACGAGCCATCCCAGCCAATCCCGCACTGTAAACGTGTGACGTGACTACGCACCCTGCGCGGCCCATTAACCGGTCTTCAAGGTCACGTGACACTCAGGTGGCATTGGGTTGACTTGGACGGCCCTTAGCATCCTTAGCGGTGTGTGGTACTGTTAACCGAAACAACAGTCTGCTCGCTTTCTCCGAGCAATCAGAATGGCCTGGCGAAAAACAATTGAGCGGTAAGAACCGCGGGGGGTGCTTCTGGGAGTTGGCGTTAATTGCTTCGGCAATTATCCACTTCCGGGACGACGAAACCCCAGTCGTCTATCGAACGCGATCCAGTCGATCTACGTGACTCTTCTACCCACCCTGCCACGTCTCGTCACTTGGGAGAGGGGGAGGTCTCCTTGGAGCTTTAATGGACGCGCTCTATGTCGTTGGAGTTTCTAATTATCCAGTTACGCCAACGTTTCAGGAACTGGTAAACTTCCCCTGGAGAGAGTCGGCTTTCAGACATGTCAGTCGTTGGTTTCGAGCGAATTGTATTTGTCGACGGTCCGCTCCTATTGTGAGGGAATTATTTGATACCACACCGGGCGCGCGAGGGACATTGTGGCGAAGCCGTGCTTGTAGAGCTCCGGTGTCTTTTTTAAATTTTTTTTAGACCTATACTGCAAACTCATTTCAGTTCAGTCAGGAGCTTTCAACGTAAAACGACACCGAGAAAAAACACCAGAAAAAGAAATATATCGCAAGACGTAAAAACAACATATAATATCAAGTTCATGAGTAACGAAATATCGCAGCTGTGCAATTGCAATAAATGTTTCAACTTTTTTGCTATCGACCGTATACTTTTTTTTTGCAACTCGTTCTGTTAATTTATTGATATTTAGTATTCTTATTGGTCTATATTTTTTACCTTCGGAATCAGACATTTTTAGGGGTTGGATGTACTAAAATTAATTACAAACGGAGCGCAGCGCTCAATCCTCGAGGAAACATGTTTCTGGACTCGTGTGACTAGAAGAGCTATAGATGTTGCGCAATCGACAAATGCCCGAGTATCATGTCATGGTTTCTTTTCAAACTTTCAGCTTCGACAAGCCTCGTTTTTCGATTGAACCCAGGGCGTGTAACTTTCTGGGGCTGTTTCTTTGCTTTGAAACGTAATTATTGAGACTGCCTGCCATAGAACTAATATGCGGCAAACGGCCGGTGAGCTGTTTTCCCTGTGGGAGGTTCTCTTTGTGAGTGACAGCTCAACCACTTGTTATGGCGCCGGTCGCCGAACAAACACCACCGGAGAATTAATCATCGCTCTTGCGGAGAAGTATCACTCCACAAAGTCCAGCCTTTAACACATCACTTTCTTTTCTTCTCTCATTAAAAAAAGTAAATAAATTTTATGACACATTTAACTGCTATATTCTAAAACAAATGTATGAGCACGAAGGCATTGCGATCGACAAACCCCCTTGAAGAATAAGGCAGATTGGCAGAATCAGAGGGAACAGACGGGTTAGAACTTTCAGCTTAAAGCTGGGAGTGGTGTACCAAGCTAGCACACCTAAACGAATCAAGGCCGGTCCACTAGCATTTCGACATATTCCAAGTGAGATTTAGCATATATTCAAATTGGTCATGACTACTGCGTCAGCCTTCGGTGAAGCTCTTGACGAATCAGAGCGCCGAAGAACGTTCAGCGTCGGGCTTGGGTCATCCGAGTGTGGTGACTCTTGGTGGTGGATGTGTAGGCCGTTCACAGGCTCTGATCATTCTAGGTGGTGTCGCTCAAGCGAGGACGTGGCCCGTATTTTTTACGGGTTCGTTGGGTAATGAGAAGCGGTGGAGCGAGGCAACTCATCTAAAGTGGAGTGGTATTCCGCTAGTGCTACACTCTAAAAAAATCCTTTCTTGAAAGGTTCTTCGACGGCCCAAAGATCTCTTTCAGCTTGGGAAGAACGGTTCTGCGTCAAGCACTATCGCCCCCCGGCGCACTTGAAAGGTGACTGGGCCATGAAGAACTCTTTTTCATCAAAAAGGATCCTGAAATGAATCCTTTTACGTTTTTCACAAAGAAGTTGAAAGAACCCTTTAAGGAGGTGCTTAGGATTACTTTTCAGGTAGCAAATAATGGACAAGCCTAAGATCCTCAAAAGGGATATTTTACGACCACATTTTCTGAGAGTGTATATTGTAAACCTAAATTATGTATTGCGGTCACCACAAACCTTTAGGCTGGCTTCTAATAATCTTCGTGTGCTTCGCACAATTTTAAAGAACCCATTCCACGACTGATAAATTTTAGGGTATTGAAAGCTATTACCCGAAAGGACAGCTCAAAGATGTAGTATGTGTTGAGTTCGATTCCTTCTATTATTTATTTTTCTTACTTTCCCACGTGATTGTCATTTCTTTTAACTAGATAAGTAAGGATTTTTTTTAAATCTTATAGCGGATAATATTTGCTTTATAGACACGTTGTTATATGTTTTCTAACAAATAAAACTCATTCGCCTGCTATTTACATGTCATTGCAATTCCTCTTTAGCACTATTAAACGAAGATGCCTCTTGGCATAATCTAATGTACATATTTTATGCACCTGAATATTTATTTTCGGTGGTCTCTCCATGAACGTCGAGATTGCGTCGTTCGCGCTTCCTGGCGATTTAAGGATAGACATTAGGGCCGGTCCCGCCGTAGCCCCTCACCCGTACGCTTTCCCAGAGATGCTTTCAACCTCATGCAGAGGAGCCTTGCTCAACAGCCACTGTTCTTGACATATGAGTTACCCACTCTAATTCCGTAATGTATCTGTTTTTGTCTTACATTTTGCTTTAAATGCATGAAATTTATATTGACAGTTTCAATGATTTTATGTCCGTAGCCTGTAGCCTAGATGAGGTCACAGTGCCACGTGACATAATGGCGTCACGTGAAACCACGACGTCGCGGAGTGTATGCGATGTTCCTAACACAAGCTACCACTGATCTGTCATTCTCACACTAGCTCTCTGCGAGCGGGGGAAATAGCGACGCTTGAATGAACTGCTTGAGCGTAAAAAGAGAATCCGGCCGTGCATGCGCCAAGTGGTGCAGCCCGATCCAAACGTTGTGCAAGGCGGTCGGCGCACTCAGTGCCGTTAACGGGCACAGTACTTCAGCGTTGTTTGCTACCAACTGGTGGTGGCATCGTGTGCTTACGACATCCTGGCAACACGCGCCACGACTAGGTCAATAAAGCCACTGCGAATGTCCCCAAAATACAAGATTTAAAAAAAAAATGAGGAACCAGAAAAAAAAAAAAATCGGCTCAAGGCACGGAATATGTGCAACCGGGAAAGCATCGAATTTGAAAAGGAGATTAATAAACACAAATAGCGCAAATGGCGGCGACAAAAAGAGGGGACAAAAGCATCACAGCGCTGGCTTACAACTGATATGTGTTTGCACTGGCGTGATGGTATAAATAACGAGGACGTCATCTCAAAACAGCCAGAGGAAAAGACACAATACGCTAAGGATAATGGTCCCGTGGCCCGAAAGTCAACGCCGCGCGCAGGCAATTCTTTCTTCTTTTTGGTGAGACCCAGGGCAAAGCTTCTTATCAGAAAGTGTCAGTCAGGGAACACTATAGTTCGTTGCAACTCAAGAAGGTAGGGCGAGGGTAAGACGGGCCGGGCAGGAAGAAGCAGACGGAACGTTGGAGAAGAAATGGGGAAACATCCTTCTCTCTTTAGCGTTCCGTCTGCTTCCTCCTCCCCGGCCCGTCTTACCCTCGCCCTACCTTCTTGAGTTGTAACGGACTATAGTAATATCCAGCTCCAGTCGTTCAACTTAACGGTCTTCGATAATCTCTCTGGCGAGTTTCTCGTTTTTCTTGCTAAGCCTTACACAATACTCGCGCTGTGCTAGTTTCATTATCTGTTCCCCGTCTCTGGTGGCCTTTGTTCCTAATGATTGTTTACTAAGCAGTTCAATCGTAAGCAATAATAAATTAGTAGACGTGTGCGTGTTCCGGTTTGAATCTAATAGCGCTGTACCATCATTTAACACTGCAAAGAAAACAGATTTCCTTGGCTTTCCCTTCCACTTTGAAGATTAGGAATGACGCCGTGCTACCCGATTCGAACCAGAATTAGCACACCCCTTTAAATTCGACAAATATTCCTCATAGTGATGGTCTTGTAGTACAGCAGCAATTTGGTTAACAGTCTTCAACACTGAGAACATGAGACGTGTTGTTAAATGAATAATTGTGGGTAACGCGGGCTAATGCACCTAATAAAATTGTGCTTATCTGCCAATAGTCTCCCGTATGTTCATGGGAAAACTTACTTTTTACGGAGAGATACGAAAACATAGACCCACTAAGGATCGTATATCGGTGTGACACCATACAGTTAATAAAAATGCCTTTATTTTTCCATCACTTGATGAAAGGGAGGCCGGGGGAAAAAGTTGTGAAGACAGCTTGACGGGTCCCCGGCCTCCTACTTTGGCAGAACAGAACAGCTCAAACTAAGAAACAAGAGTAGCTGATAAAAATAAGCTGATACAAGAAACAGCCCTGGCAGAGCACATCAGCACACAAACCTTTTTACACTGTGCGGTTATTGTACATAGTAATTTCGCAGCTCAATCATGGTAAGCGAGTCCAGTTGGATGTCGCGACTAACGAAGTTGTCAAGTAAATGCGGTATAGCTTAACATTTGCACGCAGACCGTGTTAGTGTTATGTAGGACGATCCTAAAATATTCAGCGTGCCCTGTTGGATAGGTTACAATATTCCTAGTTAACAAAACGAAAGTAGCCAGGAATTGAGTATTTCGTTTTGTCTCTCCTTTAAAACCAGCGGGCAACCTGTAACTGTGTGAGTTCTGTATAGTTATTATAGAGCATTGTTTGAACAATCCAGCAGTATGAGAGTCGTGTGGGGCGTTGCAAATAATCCTAACAATTTTCTTTTGAAACAGGGATATTTTTTTCTAAGTTTACGGCTGTGATCGTACCCCCGATAAAGTGGCAATAGCTGAGTTAGAAGTAAAAAAGAGAATTGTAGAGGATGACTTTGGCAGAAGTTGACAAGATAGAGTGGTTGAGTATTGCTAACACGAAAAAAAAACACAAGATAATTTAGAGATTACATACTGTACAAGCTAATCCCGGGAGATGTTCTCAGCAATGACCACTCCGAGTGTTTTAAAGCTAACAACTGTTTCAATGGTAGTCGTGTTTAAGATGATGCCAGTAGAACACCATGCGGCCTTATTTTTCGGACAAAAAAAGAATGGCTTTCGTTACATTCTTTTAATGAGTCCGCCTGTGCCCAAGACACTAGTTTCAAAAAGGGTCTATTTGCGTGCGCCATCAATAAATTTGACTCGTAAGCAGAAAAACAAAAAACAAAAATGCTAGTATCGTTTGCATAAATGCTTTGATCTATGTTCACTATCTCATTTATATATATATATATATTATGTCGAAAGGGACGGAGCATATTTCCTTTAGGGAAACCCGACGCAATATGTTTTGTTGTAGAACAGCCATTTAGGTATACTTACTGCTGTCAATGATCAAGGTAAGAGTTCAGAAGCATTAACGCGCCGCCGCGAAAACCGTAATGTTCTCGTTTCTGTAAGAGTAGTTTCTGATTTAAGCTATCAAAAGCTTTGCTGAAGTGGACGAAAACACCATGTGCTAGTTTTTTAGAGCGCAGCTCTTAGGGGCCCGTTTCCGGCTTGACCGGCGTCGGCGTCGCCGTCGGCGTCGCCGTCGCCGTCGGCGTAACCGCGCGGTGCATCATGGGAAATGTCCCATAATGCACCGCGCCAGCCCCCCACCGGGGTCACGTGACCTCGTGGGGGCACGTGACCCCCCGAGGTCACGTGACCCCCGAAGTCACGTGACTCCCCTGAGGTCACGTGACCCCCGCCGATGTCGCGTGACCCCCAATGACGTCATCGTCACTGATGACGTCACCGGCATCCACATCGTCATCGTCATCATCACTGATGACGTCACCGGCATCCACATCGTCATCGTCATCATCACTGATGACGTCACCGGCATCCACATCGTCATCGTCATCATCACTGATGACGTCACCGGCATCCGCATCGTCATCGTCATCATCACTGATGACGTTACCGACATCCGCATCGTCATCGTCATCATCACTGATGACGTCATCAATGACGTCACTGATGTCGTCACCGGCATCCACATCGTCATCGTCACTGATGACGTCACCGGCATCCGCATCGTCATCGTCATCATCACTGATGACGTCACCGGCATCCGCATCGTTATCGTCATCATCACTGATGACGTTACCGACATCCGCATCGAGTTAAAATTACTTTGATCAGTGTGTCTGCAAGCGTGAAGATCAGTTGGGATGTTGCATTATTTAACAAAGAATTCATTAAACACATTTGCCAAGAAGCGTCCCGTTAACTTTTCTTCATTTAGAGTAAACTCGTCAACAGTGCCTGATGAACAGTTACGACGTAGCGATAAGTTAAGATTTTTCCACGTGATATAAGAACGCCCCTCAGATGACTTGAATAATGCATTGTAAAGCACGTCCTCGCAGGTCGTAATTATTTTGTTGGGTTGTTATGGTACGCTTTAAATGTCCGGAGCTTTTCCGGCACTCTTGTTTTTTTAAGAAACGTTTATATAATAAATAATTTTGGTTAATTTTATATAAGAGATATTTTGTTACCCACGGCTTCCGCGCAATTTTTGACATTTTCAAAAGTTTAAACGGGAAATAAAAATTATATATGGCTTGAACCTGTTTCCTAAACGAGTCATAAGCATCATCAGCACCATCTCTAAGATACACTACACTCCAATAGGCATTCGAAATGCACTGGCGGAAAGCATCTAGCTTGTCTAAGGTTACGCATTGGAAATATACTTCGCACTTGTTATACGCATTTTTAAGTGAAGTCGTCTCTACACACAATAGGGGAAGATGGTCTCTCAAATCACAGGTTATTATACTAGAATTTAGTTGTAGGTTATGAGACTTAGTTATAAACAGATCAATCAGGATCTCCGATTTCGATCGTACGCGATTTGGAGCGTTTCTATTCCCTCTTCCCATATCGAATATTCTTCACTGGATAATACGCCAGAAAAGCACAGACAATACGAAAGAAGCTCTGGACAGGTCTACAGACCACTGGCGCCGCTATAGGGGGAGGGGGGGAGGGGGACGCCCGCAGGTGCAGTGCTCAGGGGTGTGCAGTTGGGCAGTGAAATGAGGGGGAGGGGAGGGACGGTGTCGCCGCCGGCCTCCACCCCGAGTGCAGCGGACCCTAGTGACCCCAATGCTCGAGATCTTCCTTCCTACGTATTGTCCAATTCTTTATAGTCTTCAGACCTTCCTTCGTACTGCCCTTGTTATTTTGCCGTATTGTCCAGGGATGAGTAACCAACTAGCCCAACTTGCCATCATTATCGAATATACTATTCTCTGAAGTCATATCATCAAATATAATCGAATTTATTTTATATTTACACCGGATAATGTGTACTGTCCTAATATGGACTACCCAGCAAATCGACGTCAAACTATACACTATAGCAGCTGATGTCCATCATCGTATCGTCGATCCAATAATCGACGATACGATATTGCACAGAAAATAAGAAAGACAATCTAGGGCAAAGCAGAATAGTAGTAATGTAAGGCAAAAGTTATCTCAGGTTTTTGTCAGCCCCCTCTTGTTTTTAGTGTGCTCAAAGACGGCCACATGGCGCACTCACTCTAGAAGGCAGTGGTGCTAAAGCCCAAGTTATGGAGGTTTATCGAATAAGGTTTTAGGCACTCTGCCACATCGAGAATTTTAAAAGTTTATTGCTTCCTTTTTCATTCAATTTATTCGGAATAACCTTTCGTGCGCTAACGATTACCTGGTGAAGCTCCGCTCGCTTCCCCTTCAAAACGCGTGGTTTTAACAAGTGGAAGCTCAGATCGCGGAATTTTTCCAAGGTTTCATTAGGAAAGGGTTTATTAGAACACCGAGCTCCTTATTTGGCAACAATTTAACTCAGTATCCTCAGTTTTCCCGCTATTTTCAGAGGGAAAATTTAAATAACGTGACATGTTCATCTTCTCAGTTTCAGAGCTAAATGTAGAGGAGAAAATCATAAAATATAAGTTTCAGTTTAATTTTTTTTTTTTTTCAAAGAGGGAGGGGAGGGGATTTGGGAAAGGTCATTAGTGCAAAAGGCGACATTAGTGGTCTGACAAGACACCAATGCATTTTCACTCCCCGAAACGGCTGTTTAATGTATTCTAATCAAATTTAACAAATGGTTCCTTAAACACTGTATTTTATGTATCCCAGAACTTTGGGGATAACTGTCGCAGGCAATTTTGTTTTACTCAGTCATCGCAACTGTAGGATCTGCTTTTTAAACACATTTCCTTTTATAATCCGATGCTAGATTTTTTTATATGGTTTAGCGTTTCTAGCAGACATTGGTTTAACATAAAGATTCGGAATACATTAGGTTTCTGGCGGCACTTTAATTTGAGAATAAAAACAACGCTTCTCTGTGTTTACAGATTTATAGTTGGAGGGAAAGCCTAGCCCCTTTCGGTCCTGTTTGAACCTGTTCTGGCATGCAATGAAATGAACGCACCGGAATAAATTCACATAGAAAGCGAAACAATATCTGTTTTGTTTTTGTCTGTACTTCTGTCGTTTTTGTTCTAGTCATGGTTATAGAAAACCAGATAAAACGTTTCAGATGTCAAGAAATATCCCTCCGCACGGCAATTAGTTTTATCCTTGCAACCATAAATGCAGAAAGTGATTCGTTTAACGAAACCAATTAATTGCCATATTTTGTAGTTAGACGTTTTTATGCTAATTTACAAAGTACTAAGCAATTCCATGTTTCAATGGCAAAGCTGAGAGTGACCAAACAATATCTTTAGCTTTGTAGATTGCATATCACGAATCATAAACAAAACGTTTGGTCCAATACTGAACGATAATTATATTTGAATGATCTTGTTAAGGTAAGCTTACGAATTTGAAAGTACGGTTTATACAAAGTGTCTTTTCATAATATCCCTTCTCGTAGCAGTTAAGAATGCGCGACTTGAATACAAGGTTGTCACATTTAGAGCCGTCAGTTTCCGAACCTGTCGAACCTTGTTGGGATTACATACTCCCATTTAAAACATTAAAAATCACGCAGTTAAAATGATATCTTTACATCCTGATTAATTAATTTACGTGAAGAACACAATATTTGTTTTAACACTAACCCAAGCTAGAAGAAAACGTCTGGGGTTGGGTTTGAATTGCGCAGATTACAAACAGTGTGCTTGAAAGTCAGGGCGGAGTATTAGACCCTCAGATTGGATTACTTAAATCATGCTTTCAAAAATTTATTTGCGTTGCCACATTATTTTTCTTTTAAAGAATGATCTTACATCATTTACCACAATTTAAATCATATGGCTTATTTACATTTTATTATTGCATTTTTGCACGTTAGAAAATGCCGTTGGACAGTTTTACTGCAAAGACAAATGTGAGAAATAATATATATTTCTTACCAGTAAAGGGGATTATGTTCGTGCTCGGCGTGTTGTGGCTATGCATGCTGGGCGCCTCGTTTTCGCCGACTTTTCGAGGGTTCCGGAGAGAATTGCTTCAGTAATGCATCGCTGTATAACGCTCCATTTTATTCTCACGGCCCGATCGGTTTACGACGGGAGGCAAAAAGATTTCAGCTTTTAGCGGTGTATGCCCCAAACCGTTCATATCAAATAAACATCAAAAAGCAAAAGGAATAAATCAAGGTCGTGACCATTTATATCTATCCGTCGCGCATGAGCTCTCACGTAGCGTTATTGTTGCGCTTCCTAGAGGTTATATAAAAAAATCGTACTTGTAAATTGATGAATGATACAATTTTGGCTAGACTATGTAAAAACATGTTTGCGGTCTACTAAAACTTAGCATTAAAAAGACGGCTCTTCTTAATTACTAAGAATACCGTATTGTGCACAGAATAGGTAGGAAGAGTAACTTGAAAGTTACTATACTCACAAGCCCCCCCTCTCCTCTTTACGCCTCTCCGCTGCATCCTCTCCACATTCTCACATGGCCGCTTTGTAATGACACTGTACTGCATTTGTTTCTTGAAATGACAATGTAATGCGCATTTAAAGCACCAGACAAAATAGTGACACCAGCTGGCACACATAGGATTCCTCTGAAAACTCTATGAAGATTTAATGAATTTCGTACTTTATACAGAAATATATTTTACCGGGTAGGAAGACTCACATAAAATGCTAAAATTAATGTATTCGCGGTAAAAACATAATTTCCTCGGGACCGCTTTACTCGTGGTGGCGGACATCAGAAATGCGTTATACTTACTAATTAGTTCGCCAAATAATTAAAAATGACTAATTAGCTTTTTAATTAGTGAAAATAGACATATGGTTTTAGTTGGGCACTTGCTTGGCGTCATCAAAATCCACTAAAGCTAGCGGGTGCGATAAGGCGCCCGCGCAATATTTCTGTCTTCTATCAGAGCCCCAGCCTTGTACCTGCTCCATGAGTGATAACTTGAGCGCACTACAACGCTTCCCACGTGCTCAAAGTATTTCTTAAAATTACTAATTTAGTGTTTCTCGATTACACTAAGCAAGTTTCTAATGGAAACGTACGTCTGTTTTTACTAACCAGAAGTTATTTAGTAATTAATAACTAATTTGCGAACAAATTAGTAGGTATCGCGCATTTGCTGACTCCCACCACCACGAGTAATTTGGTCCCTTGTCAGTCCCCGCTGAAACACTATATCCTTATGAACATGCAGTGTGGCATGCCACTTGTTACGTTAACTAGATATGTATTACAGTCATTTAGGGCACTGTACAAGAACCACCTGGACTGGTACAACTTTCAAGTAACGATCAGGGAATAAAAAATGAAAGCCGTTTACAAATCCCTGTAACGCCGAATCGGAGCGCAGCTCTTGAGGAGTAGGGAAGGGTACTAAGGGGGGTCACGTCACCTGCGGGGGGTCACCTGATCTCGGGGGGGGGGGGGGGGTGTCACGTGACCCCCCCCGGTTACGCCGACGCCGACGCCGCTCAGGCTGGAAACGGGCCCCTAAGAGGTGCGCTCTAATAAATAGGCTCGAGTACACCTAAGCACTTCCTACGAGCTGTAAATGCGAAATCACGCACGCCGCTCTTCGCTCCCGTCTTTATTCTGCGGCGTACAACGCGCTGACCTCGGGCGTGGAACAGTGGAGCCGCTGCCTCGCGGACGCGCAGCGCCATCGAGTGAGCGATCATTCAAACGGTCATGTGCCTTGCGGCGCGAGGAAGGAACAGACAGCAACGTAGCTTCCAGCAGAACGAACCCCTTGGTTTATTCCATGCCCCGTATATGTTGCCGCGCGTGGTACAAACGATAACAGGCGAGCGGACGCGGTGATCAGTGGTAACACAACAGTGTGATAACACAGCCAGGATGACACCACACAAACTGACGCGCAGCGGTGAATGAGAGCCTCGTCGACGCGCGCCAGCCAATGGGACCGAAGTAGAAAAGGTGCCGTTGGCTAGTATGCGCGTGGTGTCATTAAGGTGCCGTTTTGACTGGTTTAAAAGCTGATGACGTCGGCTCGCTCCTGAGACAGTTAATGCCTTCGCATTAATAACTTAAGGGGACATTGTACTAATTGGTAGACTAACGCGACCCCAAAATGGTGGGTAAGCAAAGGACGATTAGACACGCGAATGGATACTTTGCGCCCCGACTTTTGGCTCAATAATGGCTACTTTCTTTTCTGTCTTTCGATCGCAGGTAGCCGACGAGAGTGGCGTACGAAGCAGCGGCGTGGGCCTCGGCACCGGCGGAAACGGCATCAGTCTGGAGAACATGCTCTGGAACTACTTTATGGCCAAGCAGATGTCGCGCCAGGCGCAACTGCAGCGCGACGGAGAGATCCCGACTGAGCTACAGAGGAAAAGGAGCGGCTGGAAGCAGTGTTCGTTCAACGCCGTGTCCTGCTTCGGCCGCAAGTGAAGATGCCATGCCGCGGCCGGGCGCGAAACCCAACCGGCGGACCCACGCCAGGGATCCTGTTGTTCTCCTATGCCTCGCCACCCACTGGGTTCCCCTGCAGCACGTGAAGGAGACAAGGGACATTCGATATGGGAGGGGAGGTGTACGCTGACGTGATCAACCGCAAGCCATCGAGTGCCCGGCCTCATCAATTAGAATGTCGTCGAGATGTAAGATAAAAAAGGCGATGATCATTGACCAGAACGGATTCCAATCATTGATCAGGACTGTTTCTGATAGTGTATGAGCTGCATCAACGTTTGCATTCTGTTGTTTTGAGATGCACCGGTTTCCTAAATTCTCTGCGCGTTGCTACCGTTTCCGTTGTGCTGCTCTGAACAGGACTTTTTTTTATTGTACAGTTTATATCCCGCAGCTACAGAAGTTTAAGGACGTAGTCTGCATTCAAAATTTATTTCGGCGAGCAGATTTTTTTTTTTTTTGGTGGGGGGATTTTTATTTTTTGGCGTTGTATTATGTTACCTGCTCCGTTTTGTTGTATATACCGAGGGCACAGAACAACTACCGCGTTGCGAATGTCAACATACGAGGAAGTGGAAATATTACTTCTACCAAGTTTTTCTTTGAATATGTCGCGCTTCTTGGTGCACAAAACTGAAAGTAAAAGCGTGAACAGTCGGGCACTATAAAAACGGTAGTTGCTGTCGAGGATCTGAAGCACAGACTGTTAATAGTTTCTTTGCCTGCTGTTTCGGGACGGAGGTGCAACGCGCACTGATTAGTTGCAAGACGGTTTTTGTCTGGCGCTTCACTGGTGGTCTGTAGATGGCGAGGTATAGGCGAATGTTCTTTCATATTTTATGTTTTGTTTATTTTAACATGCTTCTTCCTACTGTCTCAGAGCGCTGATGTTGTAGCCTAACACTCTTTCAAGCACCTCCCGATCTCAAAATTTATTCCTTTATTATATTAATTTGATATAGCAGCCAAGTACGTGTTGTAAGTATATTATGAACAAAAATGTTCATGCCGCGTGCGAACGATTGCTAAGCACTCTAACCAAGGTAAAATTTTGAGTTTAGTTCAATTCGCTAATAAAAGACGTTTAAAGGTTTTTTTTTTGTTTTTTTTTTTTAGAATGCAAACAGTGAACAGCAACGTGATTTGTTAAGTATAAAAATATTCAGAGGCACTACAAAGGCCGCTAGGTTGGACAACTGGAGTAAACTTTGAGGTATGAGCCTGACATAAGAGTAATTCTGAAAATTACAGCTTTCTTTTCAGTCATTGCTTTCCGACTCTATTGCAGTTTAATATAACTTAATAGGTTCTCATTCTTATAAACGAAAACAATTCGTTATATTATTCCCTCCTGGTACAAAGGTCCACATACAAAAAATGATTCTCATTTTTTTTTTCTTGAAATCTTTTACCTTTTATTCCAGCTCACACTGTCCCTTCTTTTACTGTTTACAGAATAGGTATTGATAAACAGACATTGCGCGTTTACTTACTATTTGTTTTGTCAAATTGACTTATATTGTTGGAGCCTGATGTTGTAATAAAATGTATCTTGCCGTTTGTAAACGCAATGTCCATTCCTATGTGCCTGCCTTTGTGCAGAGCGGGTCACTTTGTGAATAGAACGATAATCCGGCAGTCAAATCAAGGCTGCTTCATCGAGTTAAAAAAAAAACGGTGTTACAATCATAAATAAAATGAGTGGGTCCGAATTCATTTGCAAGTTGAGTGGAATAAAAATTTCAGTGAGACCGAAGGACTTCTTATGAGTTGTGAATGCGAAAGCATGAATATCGTTCTTCCGCTACCTTAGATCGTCTGCGGCGTAGCGGCGTGGACGGCCACGTTTCGCCGATCGACGGCCGAGCGCGCGCTCTCGCCAAGTGGCCTCTTCGCGCTGAGCTCGTCCACGCACCCTCTCCGGAGTCTGCCCGTGCGGGCTCTGCGGCCAGGCCCGCACCGCCGCTCCTTTTACCGGCGACCGGGCCGCTGCGTGCGCTGCGCCGCAATAAAGAGGGCTTCTCTTGTGGCGTTTTTTAGGGGCGAAGCTCCTTAGGGTCTAGCCTTGTCCATCCGACCGGCGTCCGTGCTCAGATCGATTGCACTGCCTCCGGGATCGGCCCACTTAAAAAAAAAAAAAAAACACGTACGCCCGCACGGGGGTTCGAACTCAGGACCGCTTGCTTACGAGGCAGACGTCTCAACCACTACGCTAAACTCCAACGTTGCATGCAGCCGCTCAACGTCTATACAGGAGAGGGCGCTGCGGTCAAATGCGTATATAATCGCGTTAAACTTTGCACGCATTGGCTCAACGTTTATAGACGAGAGGGCGCTGCGGTCAAATGCTCAAATGCATTTCAAATGCATTTCTATAAACACGTTCCGTACCACACACGCTCTTTCTGACATCGACCGTTGACTACTTAAGCGGTGGAGATGCGTTCCCACGGCTTCTAGCGGATCCAAGCTGATCCGCTAGAAGAACCACTGGCTCTGCATTTCACCGACCATAAAGCAGTAATAATGAAGTCGAAACGTAACCCGGAACTCAGCGCTACCTATGAACAATAAAATCAGTATCAATAGCACCACCAGAGCTTCGCCTAAAAAAAAAAATCATTCACCACGTGGCCCTTACAAAAATATGTATGGACACTTCTAGGACGTTCTATAGAGCAGCGTCCATAGGCAGAACAAAAGGCGTCTATAGGCAGACCACGACCTCCGTTGCCTCCGTGAAGTCGTCCTATGGCTGCTCTATGGGATAATGGCCAACGGACGTTCTATGGACGTCCTATTCTATGGTTGTTGTGTGGTCATTCTATACCCTCTCTATGGTAAGACGTTATTAGAGTCCATAGGGACTCTATAGGGTGTCTACACTGCGTCTTTACGGTGTCTATAGGGTGCCTCCAGAAAACCCTTACGAAGTCTACAAGGAGTCCCTAGGGAGTCCACAGGGAAGCCATACAAGGTCTATACAGGGTCCTCATGGGGTCTGCAGAGAAGCCATACAAGGTCTACAGGGAGTCCCTACAGGGTCCGCAGAGAAGCCACTCAGTCTGCAGGGGGTCGGCTACGGGGTCCGCACCGACCAACGTTTCTAGAGCAAGTCAGTTGGGAAACGCTAAAGAGCTTGCTTTGAAAAAGCGGCACCGATCTGTACTCGAAAACCGAACTAATTGCGATCGCAACGCCACCATTCCACCCGCAGCGGCCACTCGGATTACTGCACGACCACGTCTGCTGGTTTGGGACTATCGATATTCGACAGCATGTAACTGTTCTGCTTTGGCTTTAATCGGCCACTTTGGCGCCGAAACAAATACGGTAGAAGAGGGGCTTCACGGATGCCAACCCCCATCTCCCAGGCGGACGCGCCTCGAATTGCAAAAGAAGTTAGGACGCACCCAAGTCAAAACGCGCTACCTGAAGTCGCCGGTGCGGCATGGCTGTAAAAAGAAATATTAATTGTGCCACAAAACCCTGTAACCTAAAAGTGTAAGCAAACATCACGCCCTTGTCACTTTGTACTATCTCCAATAAAAGTTTCTACAAAAAGAGCTTTTTCCCATTTGTTTTTACGCAAAAACGTGCTCTGTAAAAGTCATTTTAAAGAGTGTAGGGTCCTTAGGAGTGTACAAAGAAGCCATACAAGGTCTATAGGGAGTACGTACGGGGTTCACAGGGAAGCCATATAGAGTCCACAGGGAAGACATACAGGGTCTACAGGGGCTCCTTATGGAGTCTGCAGAGAAGCCATACAGGGTCTGCACGGAGTCCTTAAGGGGTCCATAGAGAAGCCACTTTAACCGATGGTGGTACCGCGGTGTGAGAATCGCACTCCCTAGCTTCTGGATGATTGGCCTCATAATAAAATGGCTTGCCTACACTTTCCTGACGTGAAAAAAAACACATAAAGTAAGGTTTTGATACTGCGCGTATACAGCATAACTAGAATTACTTACGCGTCGCGCGCAGACCCAGCCTAGTATACCGCTGTTTTACGACGATCATCCAGATGACCGCAATTTCGATAGGCACCAGTGCGCCCCCTATGGGCTGTGAAAGTTGCGAATATCTACGGGTGCCGCAGCGACCCACATATATCTACCTCCCACTGAGAAAGTAAAAACATTATTCCGGCACATACTAAACACTTCCATCTCCACAATGAATATACCCTGAGGTTGGATATGCCTCCAGACATCAATGTAACATTTTTATACCCGGAACTTAATTAACAACTCTTTAACTCGGACACCTTGCTACACCTAAAGAAAACGTCTACCCGGCATCACTTTATTAATGCACCAATATATAGCTCACACCATAGAGAGGCAATAGGATGTTCATAGACTCGCCGGGACCATAGAACGTAAATAGGAAGGAATGAAAAACTTTGTCTTTCGCGAAGATCTCTATTAGCCCCGAGAAGTTCGCGTGGCGCCCCCTTACAGCAAACCGGGGTGACGTCACGGCGAGGAGAGAATTTTTCCCCGACTCGGCCCGTTCGTCCTGTGGAGGCTGTGACGACGCTAGCTGTCGGCGCGCTCGTTTCTATTTAATTTTTTTTTGGCTTGTTTTTCGTAGGAAGTGTAAATGTTTATACGTGCCTTTATTGAGGTATGGCCTGTATCTACAGGCGAATCTTCAAGCAACATTTCAAGCATGGTTGACAGGGCAGGCAACGCATGAATCGCAGCTGGTATATGAAAATAAAGAAATATGGCCACAATTGCAGGAGCATCACTATAGATTTACATCTCGCACAATAAATGCTGCTGATGGTCTGAATGAATTGGCAGGTTATGTATACTATTTGTTTTGTACCTTTCCTTTTAAACAAACATCACCGAAGCAGAGCATCTGCATGCTGGTCGAGCAACATGCTAAATACAGTCTGGGCCATTGGGAGAGAATCCCAAGTACTTTGCCCCTGCCCAAGTGCAGGCGCAAAGTAAAAAAACAAGGAACATTTGTTATATACATTGCTCGCATTTGTCCTTTGCTGGATTCGGATAGTATTTCAATGGACTACACGGGTGGTATCTGTGGTCTTGTTTATATCAACCCAAGTAATGTATAACAAACATAAACGAAGGTGTCTAGCTCGTTATTAGTCTCTTAAGCCCTAAAATTGAGATTTTACTTAAATCGAATTGTCCTGAAGCTAAAATACCAAAACCTTTTCTCACGCAGACCGTCGCCTTTCACAGGTTTCATATTTTCTGCTACTAGCGCTGCATTTACCGCTGGACAGACGTTCGAATGCTTGCTTTTACTCCTGTTTTCCTCTGTTGTCAGAGAGTCCAGCTGTAGGGAGTTTGGAGGCTGAGGAAGCTTTTGGAGACCTGCAGCAGTGTCCCTTTTATTTGTAAATGACAATTCAGACTAAACGGTGTATTTGGCGAATACCCAAGGCTGGAATAAAAATGTCAGGAAAAAGTATAAACATTCCAAATTACGGCACTATTGCTGTGCACATTTTAGGCAGTTCGATACACATAGGCAACTGGGGGCAATTCGGCCGTTTTTGCTGCTACCATACAAACTAATTTCCAGTAATTGTGCATCTTCTAAGAAATATGCCTGCATACGTGTATAAACTATATAATTAATTCACGAAGAAGCTACATTTATGTAAAACAACCCTGTTCCACGGGCACTTCAAAGATAATCAGACACAGAGCCTTTAAAACATCAGCGAACCAGCGCATGCAGAGTGGCAGCGCAAAGTCGGGGTAGCGAGCTAATTTGCCGACCATGCCAAAGGCCCATGATATAAATGCCACTTCAAATGCCTTGAAAACTGGATGTAATATCGTCCTAAATCATGAACATGCAAGGAACAGAATTCCAGCGTCTGAAACACTTGCGCCACCGCTTCACCGATCCCTCGCAAAATTGCCTTGTGTCGTACGTGTAAACGGACGGGGAGATTCTTCGGCGGAATTGCCTCCGCCGATAGCTTTCGGGATTTGTAACCCAATTTTAAAGGTAAGAGGGACAAGCAGGCTTATAAAATGCACGGAAGCACGTCAGTATCGGCCTAACCCAACGTCTTGTACACCGGGAAGCAAAGTCGAGATCCTCGAAGAGCTTGCGGCGCACAACGCCAAACCAGGAAACCGGTGCTGGGAAGCGAGCCGATGCGAGATCGCGAAGCCGAGTCATCGCCCTGACGTCACGGCACACCTCACCCAATCAGGGCGCGGCGACCGCAGCGACGCTTGTGTTCGCTCTCGGGGCTAATAGCGTTGTTGTGGCCATTCTGTGGCAAACCAGTGGTACATAGACGGTCTAAGAACTGTCTACAGGAATCCATAGGATGGACAAAGGGGTAATAGAACGGAAAAAGTATGGACATAGGACGTCCATACATATTTTTGTAGGGGGGAGGTGCGGCCTATTTTTTTTGGAACTACGCTACACGAGAACCAATGGGAGCCTCGTTCCTTGATGACGCATGAGCCAGTGGGAGCCTATCCATCATATTTCTGCTACAGGCTAGATTGGGACAGGGGAAGGGGCCGTTTGGCGTGGCTTCAAATCTGATCACGTCGGTTCACTGTATGGGACAGTTAACACTTTCGCATTAATAACTCTACTGAAGCCAAACGAAGAACGGAGAGAGGATCCCCGGCAAACTTCAGAGTGATGGTCGACATTTGGTTAAGAGATATACACTTGAGTGCTGAAAAGTTCGGCTGCCTTGCTAATACTACAGGAAGTTTGTTTTTAAGTCATTCTCACCAGCTTCGATCACATTCGTGATTCTAAGAACTTGGGAGCGTCGATTTTCCTCAAGCAATGGGGGGAGTAAAACGCGACACTCAACGAATGACAAGGATGATCGACGTTCTGACCTTAAAAACATGCTGCGCAGTGGCAAGGAATATTTAATCGGTTATTTGGTTGAATGAGGTGGCTGGGAGAGCTGTTAAAGTGCAGCTAAATTATAAATAGAACTTCATTATACATTGATAAACGCTCTTTTTTATTCGTAAAAGCTTAGAAGTGCGATGGCAGGATGCTGTGATGAAAACTTAATTTCATAATTGCTTTGGGGCCTTATATTTACATTTCATGGTCTGATATCAGAAGTGGGAGAGAGGACAAAATGTAACGTATAAGCCTTCTAAGTAATCTCATGTTTTTGGCTACTGTCTTAGGAATTATAATATGTCATATATATGTTATTTACATAAAAATATTTTTCCATTGAAATGTGAGATTACAAGCTTTAAAAGTGCAGTATGATGCTTCATTGACATTTACTTAACCCACAAAAATGAAATCAACTCAATACAAGCTATACTGCCGATTTTTTTCTCATAATTGTAATAACAGTAGTCGCTTTAGAGTACCATATACAGACATTTGTGGTTGTGTATTTTGAAAAAATCGCACCCCAGAGGAGTAGTCCAACCAATGGTAAGTCTTTTGAAGAGAAGCGTTCTTTTGCTAGTTGTTCCGGATTTCGTAAAGCCTGGTTAAGTTTCCTTGCTAGATTTAGCGGGAAACTTCACGTCATGTGACCTCAATACCAGGGTGTATCTCGAAACAACCCATTTTTATTTGAACCCTTCTCGTTTGAGCCCATTCGCAAAACGCCCTTCTCATTTTACCCTCTCGCGTTTCGACCCTTTATTATTTATACCCGTCTTATTTGAACCCATTCTCATTTGAACCCTTCTCGTCTGAACCCATTCGCGAAACACCCTTCGCGTTTTAACCTTTCGCGTTTCGACCCTTTCTCATTTGAACCCGTTGTCATTTGAACACTGTAGTGAGGTGTAGAAAGAAGGAAATACAGTTGAGGATGAAGGTTGAAGATGAAGCGAAGCGGCACCGTCTCTTGCATAGCACATGAAACAATTTTCCTTATGCCTGCGTGCCACCTCGAGTCTATTGACGTAGCTACGTGGTCACATGGTGACGTGGTTTCAAAAGTGCTAGCGCAGATTTGGTACTTCGTTTCTCTTCTTTCGCTGTATGTCATTAAGATGTCGTCGTTTGGAGCGGATGGATCATTCTGCTAGTCGTGTGCTATTGCTTGTAATGGCCAAATCGGATGGTCATTCTCCCTGAAAAAAAGTTTTCCCATATCTTCGGCAAGGGCGCTCGCGTGGTCAAAGGCTGGCGGGTGCAAGCTTTTCGGGTTGCGCTTCTCAGGCGTGTGCCGGCAATTTACCAGCAGAAGTTTTCCGAGCTCCAAGAGGTCGGACAGCTTGTCTGCCAGACTGTATCCGGTATCGTCACATCCGAATCGGGATAGGGAACCAAACGAAACAATGCTCGCTGAGGCGGCAAATAGCGGGTTCGAGTGGCAAACGAAGCCATCGAGACAGGCACCCTTTTGTGCTCCGAGACAAGATAGCAAAAACGACTAAGAGAAAGATAATTTATGTTTCAAAGAAAGTCAACATTTTTGGAAGAATTTATCCAGCCTGAGCAATGTATGTTTGCTCCGAGACACGGGCTGCTTTTATTTTGCAACTCTGTAATAAGAAGGTATTACACCGCTGAAATAAAAGTATGCATAGTGATGCAGTTTGAAACTTGAACACGCATTACAATTTCAAGGAGGGTGGGTGCAATGAGAAGACTGAGGATTCCAGAAAAGGTACTAGAAAGTTTTAGTAGATCGTTCCGATACCCCCGATAGCCCCGATAACGATACTATGCATGCGCAAGGGAGGCGGTGGCGGAGTATCGGGTATCGTTATCGGAGTCATAAGAACGATCTACAAAAACTCTCTACTAACAGTAAACAGAATATGGAAAGCGACGCTGGCAAGCCTCCGTGGCAACAGTTAATCGAAAATCCAAACGAAGTTTATTGAAATTTGACGCGCGTGCGGGCAGCACCACACTGATTTATACATCTGCCCTTTCATTGATTTTATATTTTAATATTCTGTCAGCTGTACGAACTGTGGTAATGCCAATATTTTGAAAAGTTTTGTGAAGCCGCTTCTGTTTATACACCTCAAAGAGTCATAATTTATGTTGTTGGCGTTTGCAGCGTGCTCATGGTACCATAGAATGATCGAAGAAGAAGTTAACAGAGCTCACTCGCGACCCAGTCAAATAAAAACGCCAGTTCATTGTGCTTTGCATTCGGGTGGAGACGTGATGCGCCGCTGGCACGTTTTTGGTCGCCGGTGCCACAGGCAAGGGCTCGAAGGCCATTAATTACCCGAATTCACCATAAATACCGCAGAAAGATTGCGAGATCATGATGCAAGATTAATTTGAGTTCGAAATGAGAGAGGTTAAAAGGAGAAAAGTCTTTCTGACAATGGTCAAAACCAGAAAGTATGTTTTGAGAAAATTTGAAATGAGAAAGGTTAAAATGAGAAAAGTCGTTTTGAGAAGGGTCAAAACCCGAAAGTTTGTTTTGAGAACGGTTTAAATGAGAAAGGGAGAAACGTGAAAGTTGTTTTGCGCTGGGTTGTAATGAGAAGGTAAAAACGAGAAGGTAGAAATGCAAACGGATTCAAATGAGAACCACCCCAACACCAATTCACTTTCCCGTTAAAATTAACGGAAAAAATGACGTCACAACTTAGTGTCACGTTGCGTGTTCACATATTTTGTTTCCCCGCTAGATTTAGCGAAAAAATTGACGTCACGTAACCTACATATAAACTCATTTTCCCACTAAAGATAGCGGGAAAAAAGATGTCACATAAAGTCCTGTCACGTGACCTATACACAATTTTAGTTTCTCCGCTAGATTTAGCGGGAAAATTGACGTCACGTTCCACCATTTCAGTTGCCCCGCTAAATTTATCGGGAAAAAGGACATCATATGGCTTCGTGTCATGCAACCTATACACAATTCAGTGTCCCCGCTAGATTTAGCGAGAAAATGTACGTCGCGTGACCTACAAAAATTTAGTTTCCACGCCAAATTTAGCGGGGAAATTGACGTCACGTGACCTGATTTCTAGTGACGTCTACACAAAATCAGTTTTCCCGCTAGATTTAGCGGGAAAATAATGTCACGTGATCTCAACACTAATTTTATTTCCCCGCTAAATTTAGCGAGGAAAATGATGTAACATGGACTTCTTGTCACGTGGCTGGTTGCTCCAGATATCGTAGAGCCGGATTAAGTGAAGCCGCATTAAGTTTCTCCGCTATACTTAGCGGGAAAAATGACGTCACCTTACCTGAAAACTAATTCAGTTTCCGCGCTAAATTTAGCGAGAAAAATGACGTCACGTGATCTTAAAATCAATTCATTTCCCCCGCAAAATTTTGCGGGAAAAATGACGTCACGTGATCTTAACATCAATTCAGTTTCCCCGCTACATTTAGCGGCGAAATGACGTGACGAGACTTACACATACCTCTAGTTTCCCCACTAAATTTAGCAGGAACATTTATGTCACGTGACTTATACACAAATTCAGCTTCGCCGCCAAATATATAGTTAAATTTATGTTATGTGACGCCGATCGCATATCGGTGCAGCCAGGAGGTACAGCTATCGCTAAACGCTTCTGATGTTAGGACGCTTCAGGTACTCAACAGAATCGGCTAGCAATTTGCTTTACATTTTTGTTCTATTTTGAGCTTTAAAAGATGAAGCTCACGCCCCTTACAACCCCACAAAAAGGTGTTAAGGCGGCAAGGTGGGCCAGTTGGTTGTACATTCTGAAAGTAAATGGCTAAAGAAAGGGACGGAAGAAAATAGATGCTAACAGACTCCACGTCTGGCAAATGAACCGGTTAAAGGAGCTGTGCAACGATTTTAACGCTGAAAGAATTGGCATTTTCTGCTTTTGATATTGTTCACTGTGTCACAAATGGCAGAAAACACACCTCCTTTCATCGAAATGTTGCGATCCCGCCACGCAATAGCGAGGCAAAACTCGGAATATTTCCCGACATGCAGCCACGAGCGGCGGCCATGAGAAACAAGCGGCGTGACGTCACTTGGGAAGTTTTAAGAAAGATAGCAAGTTGTGCGAATACCTGCTCGATAAAAGGTAACTTTTTTTATAAATCTTGTCGTTCCAACATATTTATAAATCCTTCAAAAAACCCTGGTATCATCAACAAAACTGTTATTATACGGAGTTTTAGTGGCACCATCTATCCTAGGTCCACAAAACCGCGAACAGCCGCCAGAAGCCGGAGGGGGAGGGGAACAGGGCCAGACGGGCAAGGACGGGTGGTCACGCGGTCGTGAGCGTATGAGTTCTCGCTGCTCGCTGATGGCTCTAAAGAGAGAATTTTTCCGGAACTCCGCGCCTACTCAAGTGACGTCACTGTGCACGTGACCCGGAAGAGGATGCATGAGTTGAGAGGCGGCAAAAACCTGGATCTTTTTCATTTTTTTTAAATAAAAACTAGGGTATCCAGGCAAAATCTGTTTTCTGTAGTTCACTGCAGAAGTGTCAGGCATCAACTTCCACAATTATTTAAGCAAAGCCCTGAAATTGTTGCACAGCTCCTTTAAGGAATTTGTCGGTGAATGATTAATTGGAAGAACCTATAGGGTTAGCCAACTACCTTCACAGTTCCACGCGCAGCACCTGTTTCCTTTCAAATGAGATATTTTACAACGCGAAAAACTTCTAGGCTAGGTTTTCATTTTAAGTGAACCTACAGAAAGCGTAACCGCGAGATTGCAGAGTTAGCAACATAAACTCCACTAACTCTAACTGATACTCATTAATTCTTGTTTAATTTAACTAGTTTTGTTTTATTGAATTACTGACGGAACGACACTGCCGGAAGCCATGATTAAGATATATAAGAGTATATCTCCGAGAAAAAGAACGATAACGAAAAGTTCAGTAATCAAAAAAAGGATTGAGCACAACTACACACTTAAAAAAAAAAAAGCGTATGCATAAAATGGGGCACGTCTTCTGTAATGCTTCAAAGCAGATCTCAGCAGGGGGAATCGTCATAGTGTAATGGTTTTAAGTCTAGCATTTTATATGCCTTATACGAGACGTCTTACTATTAACGCGTTACTTGCACCTAGTCACTTTTTTCGTAACCAAGTAACCATCTAATTATTTCTTAAGAGAAGAAACGAGTAAGATATTTTCATTAATTTTTGATGAAGTAACCATGCAATAACTGCATTTAGTTACTTCTTGAGAAGGACATGTACACCACAACAACCCAGCCTGGTTCTCACCCCAACTTGCGCCTGTGTTTCACACGACTGGCGAACGTAAGAGATACGATAAAATCACATGTACAAGGTAGGCTAGCATCTCCAAAGTTATCCCTGAAATAACGGGTTAAAATGAAACAATTATTAGCAACGACAAATATTGGATGCGGCTAGTGAACTAGAAAATAACACATTACCTTCAAACTGAGGTAAAGTGTTCCTTTTTATTTAGAGTGAGAACTTAGGCACCGAGTAGATGCTCATTAAGTAACAAGAAACGGCATTCAGACTGCTATCTATAGGTTGTAAGGAGTGAAGTAGGCTAAAATGCTGCTTATATTAAACATATTTTTACTACACTGATTTGGTTCATCAAGTTGCGAAGATGGTAGTATGCCAGCTTGATTTTCATGACGCAACTCTTATTTATATCGTAAATACACGCATTTTTTCAAGAAACTTGCCTAGGTACGATTTCAGAATGAGGGGAGATCTCAGGGAACCTGCGTTACGTAATATTATTTTCGTGTCTATTTGTTGCGATTTTAGCTTAGTCGACAAGTCGCAGAATAAGGTCGCTCGCTAACCGTTCGAACATTTTGTATGTTCTAAAGGTATGTTTTACTAAGACTGCAAAGCAAGTTTTAACCAATCCCTGCTTTTGCTTTACACAACAGAATCGCGACTCGCAAGGGTTGTGATTTCAACATTTTCTACCCTCTCTTTCTCGAACGGAGAGCACCTGCTTCGTGCACTGTGAGAGCCCGCAGTCAGAACGACTGGATCGTCACTGCTTTCAATATTTAATTTCACGTGCGTAATGCAATATACCCTCTCAGAATCATGACATCATTGTTTCGTTGTACAAAGTCGGGCACTATAACCTGGCGTTTTGCACAATAATGAATGTTGACTGTGTCACGTATTTCCAGCTGTCTTAAAAAAAGTGGCTGTTAGCTTAGGAACTCCTCTCTGTTATATAACATATTGCTTCCTTGCACACTCCGATGCTGGGTCTTCTGCCTTCAGATGGCATTACGGAAAGCGATTTCTGGCATATGAGTAAAGGTATTCAGGGAGGTTAACACTTGAAATGCTTAACAGTAAGCACAGATCTGCGCAAATATTCTTAGCTGTGGCAAGCGTGGCGATAGATTTTCAGAAAGTAAGGTGGCAATTCGCTGTGCTTCTTAAACCGGAGTTGAGACTCACACAGTCCCTACAATCATTGCCTTTCAAGACTGACGATGTCTGCGCTGATTGGTTCTGCATAATGAAGTTTCTGAGGATGAGAGGTTGCATAAATAAGGGGGGGGGGGGGTGGAATCTTCGTTTTCTTCATGGAACAACTTTGAGATAAGAAATGTATTTTATGAAAGACCGTAATATATTTAACCATCTTTAGCAAAAAAGAAACGGAAGTGTCAGAGGTCTTTCTACGTTGACAATATGTAATATAGATTTTATAATGTGAGATAAATACTTTTTCAATTTTAATTTTGCATATTATTCGCGCAGGTCTAAAGACAGTACCGGTCTAGAGTTAAGGCTGGAATGGAAGTTTGGTAAACGAGACCAAATTGTAAATCAAAGAGAATTACAACATACGGCATTTGAGTCACACTATTTTAGAAGAACGTGCAACAAGGGGTACTTGCCCCCCCTAAAGTTTCCATGGGCAAAATAGGTATTTTTGATAGGCTTGTAAGTAACAGAGTCATGACCTGAATTGGCCATTTAAAAAAAGAAAAAAGTAGGTCTGTAGGTTTTTTGTTTTTTGGTTAGAGAGTCTCCACATCCAATAATATATTGGCTTACATTTGCTGTGATAATTATATAAGAAAAAGATTTACGGAAAGGCAACCTTGCACAAAACTATTCAGGTAGCGAAAACAAAATTAAATTGAAAACTACACTCGACTGCTTACTTTTGTTTTTAACGTCTTCAATATATTTAGGTACTTGTATGAACGTTTTGACCTTATTTACGAGCCTGTCAATTTTCCGTAGAAGAGAGTGTAAAAAATTCCATGCCTAATGACATGTCAAAAAAATCGTAAGAGCGCGCTAATTATTTGAAAGTACACGAGAAAAAAAATAAAGAAACGAACAGCTAATATAGAACATGCAGAAATACACGAAGGTTCTGAGAGTCTCGGCACACATCCATAACGTGGCGATCTCCAGCTATAATTAGAGCCGGTTTTAATTAAATCCTGCAAATTGTATTTTACTTTTCACGTTTTGTTTGATCGAGGAACGATGCGAGCCGACGAAGCGAAGGTTGACACCGGTACCAGCGTGCAGCCAGGTGTTGAGCTGTCAGGGAAGAGTGCCAAGCCTCGTTATTTGAAGAACGGATGGCAGCGTCAGGAAAGAAACCTTCACACGGGCTAGTAATTTACTCCGCAGGTGTAATTGTCATACCGACTTGGGGAGTGGGCTGTTTCGCTCGGATGATACGTGCCAGCCTTACAAAAATTCAAGTTATGAAGTTGTGAAGCTCGAAAGGTATTCTGACTTAGGATATCTCAGTGTCTGTTTCGTTCGGGAGTTCGTGGGTTTTTCTTTTCCAAATTTAATCGACAAAAAGACTATGCGAGGCAGCCGGTTTAAGGTTCGCACGTTAAAATGACACGTTGTTGAACTAGGTCATTTAGAAGCTGCCAATATATTTTGCGTTTAATGGATGAATGATAGTACAAAATAATGGCAATTTCTGCGCAGAAAATTTTCGAAAATTTTTCAGTGTATACCGGAACGCAAAGAACGGCGACAAGCGGTGACAGTGTAAGCCGCACCTCAATACAGAAATTTTTTTATTCCAGACTGATTTCAAAATTTAATTTTACTTTAATAAAAACACGATTAGCCAAATATATCTTTGATGCAGTAATACCGTCGGTTACAACAGGGCTAACATGACCCCCACATTCACCCATGTGATGCCAACAAATAGAGAAATAATGTATTGAAAGCTTTAGTCAATTGAAGCCATTTTCCCTGCGCTTGGTTGCTCTTTTGTGGAACTTAGAAGAAGATATTTAATTTTCGTTATTGACTCAAACTCTGGCACGGTAAATATTAGTGGTATCTGATTTCCATCTCGATTCTGACTGAGTTCCATGTTTGAGGATGAAGCTGAAGAGTTCTAGAGTACTTTCGGCGTATACTACAAACCGCTGCCCACATTGCCGAGCATCCAGTTAGGTCCTCTGTAAGCTTTAATTTAAAGCGTTCATTGCGTGCGGAGGAAGCAATGTACCCACACTATCTAAACAAAGAATTTACTTTCGATTTTTTCCGGAGCACAACGCAACAAATGACGGCGGGTATGACCTTTCATTTACTTATTATCCCTGCCCTGCACACATCACATTTTTGGATTTAATCCTAATATAAGCTTGGAAATTTGCTGGAATTCTTATAATATTGACTCATATTCTGCACGAAAGAGAAGCTCGCCACCCTTCTTTTAATGCGCGTGCAGAATCTCTGCCAAGGCTTATCTCAAACGACGATGGCCATCCGAGCCAGCCCATGCGACCGCCATTTGCCGTTCGCGTACAGCTCCAATCTAGCCTACGTGCATCCCGAATTGTTAAAAAGTAACGAGGTGTCAGCGCTCCTCTCCCCTCCTCTTCTCAGCCACCTGTCCTAAATAACAACCGAAATGCCAATCCGAGCAAGTCACGATCGATCGTAGAGGGAGGGGAGGCGTCGGGATCTCGAAACCTTCTGCTCTTTCAAAGGTACATACACAGACGCGACGGAACCGGATGGTGAGAGGGAACGTCGGGTCATCGGTTGAACCGCGAAATCGTTGGCGTAATTTACAAGCCCTGCCGGAAGCCAATCGAACAACGATACCCTTTATGGCCGCCTCTTGATTCTTCCACGGTGCCATAAAAAGGCGGGGTCGAGCGCCCGCTTTGGTCAACTTACAGTGCAGGCTTTGACCGGTCGCATCCCCTGAAGGGATATTAAAAAGCGTTGTGTGGTGGGAGTTGCTGAGCTTAAAATGGTTACTGAAGCGGGGATTGCGTTGCTCTTAAAAGTTAGAATGATCCGGTAAAGGTCATATCCGTACTTATCCAACGTAGTACACTGCGCGAGCACTATTTCTTAAATTTATGGCAAAGGGCGGCAAGAATACAAGCCTTAGGCGTTCTTACTGGGGGAAGCGTTAGTCGTGAGAAATATTTATAAGCATGAATAGAACACAAAAGAGTATATATCTTATCACACAGCGTTTATAAAGTCTAATAACAGGCACCTTCATGCATACATTTTCGTAAAAGCGCGATGACATGCGATGACATTGGTGTGGCAAAAAGGGCGTCTGATTTTCTATTTGCGATTTTTAAAAGGGTCCTGAGAAGCGCATTCATATAGCGATTAAAAATGTTGTTCTTCAAGTACTATTTTATGTAGTCAAGCTGGACCAAAAGAGATAACTGTTGTTTTTTAAACGTTTATACAAGACTACGATCAAAATCCAATTTCCAGGAGAGATTGAAAATTTAGTTCCCTTTAAAAGTTATTTATATTTCAGCACATTGCGTGAAACAATTTGAATTCCAGCACATTTGAATCGGCAAAACAGAAATTTTAGTTTTTGTTTCCACCACGACTAGCTAGAATTGACAATCAAGGAAACGCGAAGTTTAGCTAAACTGGGGTTTCAACTGAATACTTCTTTACTGCGCCTTGAATCTTTCGTATGCAAAATGAAAAAAAAAAAAAGTTGTAGTCGCGGGCTTAAACTAACTGTGTAATAGTCTCTACAAGACGCGGTTCACTAGCAAACTTGAGACACAATAACGCGTTCGCGTGCATTGACCTCCATTGGTCATTTCGACCGATGATCCTAGAATGAACTTTGACATGTCCGAAGGTTATGACTCCCCGACACTCGCTAGCGCATGTTTCACATGCGGATTCCCAGTTAAGGTTATGTGAGGGACTGTGTGAGTTCACGTTTTCCCAACTGCATCTTCATATCGGCTATTCCATGCAAACACCAGCTTTTTGCCCCATTTGTGCATGAGCAGAAATGAGAATGTGTCGCGAAAACACTTAGGATAAACCTTGTCGGGAGTAAAACATATATCTGTGAGATTTTATACTGAACAAAGTGACAATAAACGGTGGCCTACTGCGCGGCTGTGCCTAGGACGGACAGCGAATGTAACCTAGGGACGTAGAGCTGGCTTAGGTCATACGGAAAAAGAAGGAAACAATATTTTAGGCAGCGCGGATTGCTAAATCGAACGGGTACATTAAAAATACAGTTTATGTTTAAAAAAAATGCATTGAGATGGCGGGGACACAACCTAAAAAAAAAGAAAGAAAGCACGAGGTAGTTGATAATTACTCAAAAATGGGCAGCGACCTTTATTTCAAGTCCTCATGAAATGCTGTATGTAATAAACGTTTGTGGAAATCTAAGAAGTCATTAAACTCTCGTTAACAGAAACATTTCGTTAATATTTTTTGCCTTAGATTTTGTGGGAAAATTGACGTCACGTAACCGGAAGTCGCACGACGCCGGGACACTCCGACTTGACACCGTGACGTCACGTCGCGTTGGCACGTCACATAATGACACGGTTTACCCAATAATTATAACGATAAATTTGACGTCACGTGCCCCGAAATCACTGTGTGGACTCGTGGTGTCCCGTAGTATTTTGGCATTACCTGGAATTAATTTGCCGTTACATTTAGCGCTAGAATTAACTTCACGGATCTTGACATCACGTGACATTATTATTCCCGCTACATTTAACAGAGAAATGCACGAACGGACGGACGGACGCAAAAATGTCTGGCATCAGGGGCTATTCGGTAAAAAGCATTACATGGCTGAGAACGTAGAATCAAAACCCTGATGTTCTGTCAGTTTGCCATGAAATGTTGCACGATCGCTTCGCTAGATGAAGAATTAGGTCAAAGCAGCATCGGAGTCGACTTGAGACCCCTTTCACTTATTATCAAAAGCATGGACGCCGGTAGAACATTCGCTCACCTAAAGGTCAGCAAATTCGGCAATGAGTGCAGGATGTGCGAGACTCGTGCGAAATATTTAACTCTGTACAGTGCCGACATGGAGGGCTATAACACAACTAGATTTGTGACTTTTAAAAAAATATTCTAGTTAGTTTCAGTATAGAAACTATCAATGCCAACGAAATGCGTACACATTTCATCATCAAAGAAACAACATTATTTAAAAGGGAGTAGGGAACACGAGAATAAACATTTGTTAGCAGTGACGATTGTATACACGTCAAGATTACATCTAAGTCTTCATGTTCATTTATAACCCAGATAATTAAAAAAATACAAGCAATTGCTTTATAAGAAACTGGGCAAACATCCTTCCGAAACTCGGCGACCAACCCACTCGGCCACCAGATCATGATCGTAAAACTCTTGTCTTTCCAAACGAAGATGCAAAAAGCGCCAAATAGTTGACACAAAAACAATTACAGGTGGACACTTAAGGATGCTTACGTGCAGGAATCCGAAAGCATTAGTATACTCAGCGCATTCCTAGAAGTAGCGCCCCCCCCCCCCCCCCCCCCCCCCTGCCCTTCGCGGCGGGCAGCGCGTCCCTCCGCGGAGCGACATGGCTGAAAGCAGAGCGTAGAACACGCGAGGAGCGGAAATTTCCCGCTTCTCAACCTAACACGTGAGCCGAGAGGGAGGGGAGAGGCGGCCGATTGCCTCGAGAGGGCTTCTTTGTGAGGTGGCTTTCCTTGGAACAATTACGCGTCGCAGCCAATGGGCATTTAGGCGGCGTCTCGTGCAGCCAATCGGAGAATGAGAATATCTCGGCCGTTTTTTTCGCGGTCAAATACGCCGCCGGCTGCGCTCCATATGGCCTTCCAGTTAATGCATTCGTATTAAAAATATATAGATATATTTCGAATATGTTTCAATCTTGAAGTGGTAATAGGAACACCGGGAGTGTGGCTGAAATGTCTCATTTGGGTCACTGAAATGAATTACTATAAATATCTTGTCTGAGGAAGTTTCAAAATAGACCCGACGTCCTGTTTGCCCTATACACAGTAGAAAAACACACCTATTGAATAACCTAATATTGCGCTACTTTTTCTTAGTGGTGAAACCATAGCGTTACACTGTTACAAGATTTTAAAAAATATGTAAGTAATTACAGTAAAACATTATACGCTGCACAAATGCTGCGCTTGAGAATTCCACTTTTTTCAGAGCGGCTCAAGTTTTTTTGCTTTGTTTTTTAATTCACTTCTGTGGCGAGCTTTTTCGCTCAGCTGCCATCGCAAGAGGAGTTACTAAGAATTTTCTCATACATTATATAATAATAAGTACTTTTGCAAACCCCACATATTACCCACCTGCGTTCAGAAGAATGTAGACTTCAACCGGGGGCTGAACCGCTTTTGTCACTTCGCAGACAGACTGCGCCATCTCTGGAATATGTCAGGCACTCTCGAGATAATGTGGCCTCCCATGCCGACGGGCTGTCAGTTTGTTTTTTTAAGGGTACGCTCTTTTGACTTCGCATTTGCAGCCTCGTCTCTGAAATTCACACACATTATGCAAAACGTTTTCTCAATGTAAGCGGCGCCGCATGAAATGAATTACTCTACTCCCTTTAATCCTGATATTTTATTCTTAGACAAAACAATAAAACTAAAAATACATATACGGGGCAGGATTAATACCCAGTGCCGTTCGAGCTTTTGACGATTCATGCTCTTGGTTGCGGTCTTTTGGTGCGCTCTAGCGGAAGGGAACATCAATTTAATTAATGCATGTCTTATCACACGTTTCACTTCCTACGTAGCACTAGTGAACAAACATTCTTGTTAAAAAGGGGAGGAGGGTGCTATGTGCCCGAAGTCTCGTGGCTAACATGGCAAGACCTTTATTTGAGCTCTACTGTAAGGCCCCGCCTGATGTATAAACATTAATGATGTTACTAACTCCTCATACCTTCGAGCCTCAGCTTGTGCGTCGTTGAAGATTTTGCCCTCAGTACACGGGAATTGTAACTTCACAGTACAAATACTCTTCTCAATTCGAAAATTTTCTGAAGAATAAAAATCATTTTATTAATAATCAAATTTAGGTCTGACATGCTCAACAATCTCACGCTACTGAAATGTTCGGGAGTAGTGCGCTTCTTGAATATAGCGGGCAGAGATCAAATGTTTTCTACACACTGTACAAGGAATTAATGCAAACTATAGTATGTCGGGACTAAGATTTAAAAAAAAGTTCGTCCCGGAGTTTACGGATAGTATTAGTTGGTATTAGGGAGGTTTAAAATAACGTACGCAATTGTAGCGCACGCTCGCGCTAAATTTAGCGCTTGAGTCCGCGCTCGCTAGGAAAGAGAGTTTTAGAATAGCGTTTCCCCGCGGCGACGCAAAACGCAAACATCGCGCGCTTGCAGCGCCGCCAAGATGTAGTTGCAGCTAGTAATATTCTCGCATTTCAAAAGGCACGCGAAATGCTGTAAACTCTTAAAAAATAAAAATTGTTTTGTCACACCAATCATCTTTAAACGTGTTTTAACGTATGCTTTTGGTCACAGCCAACCTCATTTTTTTAGTTTATAATGTCACAACTAACGGAGCCAAGACAATCCACACTTGCATAATTTCGCGCCAAATTACGAACCTAGGTTGCGCACGCTTTGAGCTCTGTGAAGTGGTTTCTTTCTTTTTTTTTTCTTCTTCTTTCTAATCATGCCTCCAATACTCCGATCGCGATCCATTGTGCTGGTTGACCAGCTTCTGCATATGAACATGTCGTGGAGCGATTTGGAGGACATGTTCCTCCAATACCGGGAGCCAGAACCGCGCAGATACAAGTTAAGTGGGGGGGCTCCTGGATGTCGCCAAACTCGACGACCTGACTTTTCGGTGTATGTTTCGCTTTGAGAAGGACGATTTTGGAATCCTAAATGACGCCCTGCCGATGCCAAAGAAGGTGTGCAGCAGCCAGGGGGTTGTTGTTCGCGGGGAGGAGGCCCTCCTTATGTGCCCGCGCCGACTTGCTTACCTAAACCGCTGGTGGGATTTGAAGCCTATTTTCGGCCGTCATTCGTCGGCAATTTTGAGCATCGTCGGTCAGGTGCTCAAGCACATCGACGGCACCTTTGGTCACTTGCTGGACGACCTGACCACCCACAGCTGGCTGAGCTTGGGTGACTCGGAACGCTTCGCAAGAGTAAGTCTGCTCGTTAACAGAGCGGCGTTTTTAAACCATTAAATTTAACAAAAACGCGCGCAGCATTTTACGACGTTCCGAAAAAGATTAACTATTGGATGTGTTTTTAAGTTTCGGTGTCCTATCAAAACGCAACTCCACGCCAACAGTCCTCTTTCCCGAGGTCAAAGCGTGCGACTACCTCCCCACCTCCCCCGTAGAAGTATGCGTAGCGCACGTGGTAAAATTATGCACGGTAGTTGCTTAATTTGCCCACGAGGAACAGGACCGCCGACGCAAAGATGCATTCCCATATATATTCGACCCAATTCCGTTTTTTTTTCTTTTGTGGGGGGAATGTTGCAAGTGCCTAATATTTTTGTAAGGTGCAGTGGTAAACCGTTAGGTATTTTTAATACCTAACGGTTTTAATGTTTCCTGATTAAAAAAGAATTCAAAAGTAATTAAGAACCTAATTACAACAAAGTTTATTCATCTTCTTAAAGAGACTTTTTGGCAGAGACCAATATGACAACTTTTTCTCTGTGTGAAAAAGACCATTTGCTGGAGTGATTTGGCCGGCATTTCATGAAACGCCTTGCAATAGTCAAAGCTTGCAGTTTCACATAATAATACTTGTCATTAGTGGTGTTCAGTAGCCTAGCCGGAAGCTTTAAGTCCTCCCCCCCTTCCCGTATATCTTGTAAACCATTTAATATACACATGCATTTTGACTCCCCTCCCCTTTTTACACCACAAGTCATGAACATCCCAGCCTCCCCCCCCCCCCCCCAGCCTCAGCCCTCTTCTCCCTCCTCGTCCCCCCAAACAAATTCCTGCCTACTGTTGTCATTTCCATTTAAGGAGGTCAAATATGTTACCCAGAACTGCTGAACAGAAATAATTTAGAAAATAATGTACAGCTTAAAGAGGGATGTATGTTTAGTAATAGCTTTCATTTCATGAAACATTTGTATACTACAAAGAACAACACTTCCTGTGCATGGGAGAAAGTACATTAATAAGGTCTTGCTAGATGGTCTTTACTCTATTGATATTATTAAATATGCAACATATGCCAACTTCAGTAACACAACTAGAACCAAACATAACAAATTTAATGAGCCTTATTGCTTCAATGCGGACTCTTTTAAAATCCTTTCTGTTAAATGTATTGAAGAATAGAACTGGCCTATCCACGGAAGCTCTAAATAGTGAAAATGTGCGTGGTTTTCTCGATAACATTTTGAATACATAAGTGTGCCTACCAACCTGCTTTGGCCTCATAGCTGGCAATATGTTAAAATAAATAAAATAAAAAAGCTGCATTTAAACTCATCAACACTACAAATAAGGAATACGGACACAAAGCAGTTGAAGAATAAAATTTAATATAAAAACAAGACACTTGATCAAAGCAAATCATGTTTTAGGTACCATGAAGGTCTCGCTAAGAATGTACTATTATTGCAGGCCGTTCGTGCCTGAGGTGCACCCCTGCCAAACAGCTGGGGTTTCGTGGATGAGACAGCCAGGCCCATTCCGCCCTTCAATCAACCAGCGGATCTACTTTTCCGGAAACAAGAGGCTGCACGCGTTCAAATACCAATCCATAATGTGTGCAAACGGCATCATCTGCCAACTTGACGGTCCCTATCCGGGACACAGGCATGACGCTGGTGGGTGCAGCTGTTCTGGTCCTGCATGCTTCCACGTTTGATATTAATACTTCCCATTAATCAGCATTTCAACTCTGTAGCAACACTGAATAAGCAGTCTTGCTATAGAGGTAGCACCGAACCAAATACAAATCACGAAGGAAATCATGTGTTCAATACAATTATTAATGCAGTTCTTTCAAATGAGCTAGTTCAGTTACTGTGCTGGAAATAACAAGCCTTGAAATGCTGTTTTATGCTTCATTTTTTGTTAAGCTGCAGTGACATGTTCCAATTTAACTATCTCTTCCAATTTATGCAGCCCTTGCTTTCTTCGAGGTTCGCTGCAACAATATTTACTCCCTTTCTCTGAAAGAGTGTGCTGTTCTATAGAGGAGAAAGAATTTTAATGCAGCATTCACACTGCAATGTAAAATGGAGCATGCCAAAGGAGTACACTGGCAAATCAATACCATGCAACTTTTGTTTTTAAAAGTGGTAAAAAGTACAGTGCTTTCTTGTTTCTCTGTTTTATGAAGGCATTTTGCGCGAGAGTGGCCTCTACGAAAATCTGGAGAAGCTTGTGCAGGGCCGCTCTTGCACTATCTACGGCGACCCAGTGTACCCATTACGGCGGTTTCTCATGAGGCCGTACGGAGGTGCCACCCTCACTCAACAGCAGGTGCTCTTCAACAGTGGCATGAGTACTGTGCGACAAGCTGTTGAGTGGGGGTTCGGCAAAATAGTATCTGAGTTTGCATTCCTAGACTTCAAGAAGAATCAGAACCTTTAGTTGCAGGATGTGGGGAAAATGTAAGCCGCCTCCGTGGCTCTGAGGCGAGAGCGCTGGCCTACGGATCCCCATGTGGCGGGTTCGAATCCCGGCCGAGGTGCCCGCAATCTGACGGAGCCTTATTGGGGAGAAGGCGCCATGTAACCGAGCTTTCGGCTGCATGTCAAAAGATCCCCAGGTGGTCCAAATTAATCCTCAGTCCTCCGCTGGGGCGTGCCAGATGCCCGTCGTTAGTTTGGCACGTAAAACCCCAAATTCGATGAAAAATGCATCGGGTGAGGGCAATTTTCACTAACTGACATACATGCCTGTACGGTAGCCAGACTGGTATGTTCTTTGGACTCCGTGCACCCAACTTGGGGCAATACTTGAAACCCTCTGTACGGTACAGACACAACCTTTAAGATACCCTTGGTATAGTGCTCAGCAAACTTATATGGAACACTCAAACGGTGTCTTATCTCGTAAGATCTGTGCTCCGTTACATAGCGCTCAATAAAACAGCTTGGGCAGGGGAGGTCACTTGCTCAAGGCCGAAATTGTAGCTAGGCCAACAAAAACATCAGTTTTGCTGGCAATCTACACTTATCACCACCCTTTCGTATTAAGGTGCCTAGGTGACTGCCTAAACCGTCAGTGATTAGATGACTCAATCAGTGGGCGCTCCATGGTTTTACTGAATGAGCCCTTCAATAACTGACGATTTCAGCAGTCACCTTTGGCCGCCACCTGCATCAAGCAGAATTGCCATGTTGACCCCGGCCCAGCCACCATTTCGACTTTGAGCGAGCGACCGCCCCTGGTTGGGCCATTCTACTGAGCACTACCTTTGGGGCTTTTACGTGCCAAACCGACAAAGTGCACTGGCGTGGCCCAGTGCAGGACTGAGAATTAAGTTCAACCATCTGGAGATGTTCCGATGTACAACAAACATTTTAATATCATGGCGCCTTCTTTGCAATAAGCCTCCGCCAAATTACGGGCAGCTCTACCAACGTTCAAACCAACTGGGTATCCCTAGGCTGGTGCTTTGCCTCCATGAAACCGTGGCAGCTAGCATTCTTATAAGATAAGACACAGTTTGCATGTCTCGTATAGGCTTTGTGGGCCCTGTAAATTTTCCTAAACGTTGTCTTTCTAGACTTTTTTAAGTATTGCAAATTAAGCGCTATTTCATGCAGCACTTCTTTAGCTGCTGTCAAGATATTGTACCCATGAGATTATACAGGTCGCATGTTCTACAAAATTTTGGTGACACTGTTCATTTCCCATAAAGTGGCCTTTCTAGTCATTTTCTGAGTGCCGAGTTAAAAAAGGCTGTTGTTATTTTCTTTTGAACATGTTTTTTTTAGCTATAATAATCTTTATTGGAGCTTCCATTTCTACATTTGTTTAAGTATTTATGTTATTGTAATTAAACAAATAAAAGTGAAAATTAAAAGCCTGCTGTCTATTTGAACTTATTAGCAATCATTGATTGCACGAGCTCCAGCATGGCTTGCTGCTGTGCGAGAAAAAAGTGTCTTTCCTGTGCACGATCCCTTCCTCTTTCTGCCCTTTCTTGAGCTCTCTCCTTCTTTTCTTCCTCCCACTCACGAACTTGTTGCTCGTGCCTGTCTCTGTCGAGGGCCAGGCGCATTTCCTCGAAGACGAGGCGCCTCTCTTCGAGCAAAATATGCGCCGCTCCTCCCAGCTTGTTTTCCCTCTCTCGGGAGCCCTGTTCAAACTGCAATCTTTTCTAAAAAAATATTAGATTCTCATTTTCTCTTTTTTTTTCCTGTAAGAAATACATATGAAATGCATGTTAGACAAATGTTGCTCCAGAAATGTGCACAAACCTATCCCGGAGTTCTACATTGTGATCACTTTGCCCAGCTGCATACTTGATCCGAAAGAATAACATTGGGCAAGGATATCACGGAGTTGCAAATTGACATGAATATATTCAGCAAATTCATTTACTAAGCTGCAGCCTCTTTAGCTCTCTACAAGAAAAGAAGCCCCACAACGAAATACGCAGGCACAGGAAACATGATGCAGTCATGAAATAGTCTGGAACGCACCAATACAAAAAACATGAACGAGCACAGAGTGATCGTAGGAAGCACAAAGGCAACACGAATGCCAGGCAAGCTATGCCTCGAAGAACAGAGGTGAGATCAAGGTGCCCAGATTGTGAAATGAATTACCGTAGTAGATTTGCTTTTACTGCACGTGAATTACATTAAGTGTTCACAACTAATATTCAACTTTTCTTCTCAGATGCATATATTAAGATAGATTTGTCTTCTATGTAACAGGAGATCCCTGAGGTACTTTGGTAAAAACTATAAAAAAGGTATTTCAAGATACAAACATACAGAGCAAGAATTTTTTTTCCGAACGGTGTCAGGCACTGTGGGTTTCAGTTCGTGGCGATTGCAAATGGTAGTGCTGATGTTTCTCTCTTTGTGTTGGTTCATGCACCTCCCCTTACCTCAACCCCTCCACCTAATCACAAGGGATGTTCTAAGAAGGTTTATAGAACATTTGAGCTGCTTGGGAAGCCTGGAGCTTACCCCTCTGCACCTGACGGCTAGCCTCAGGTTCCATGGTCTGCTCGGTTGAAGGTGCAGGTGCATGGCTTCCAACATCGATCGAAGGGGTGCCCGTGGCAGCTGCGGTTAACTCTCGGCTCAGGTCATGAGCCACAATTTCATATGTGTTGCCCGCATCTGCTGTCGAGAGGAGCTCTGCCGTATCCACAACACAAGTGGTCCCTGAAAAAAATATGAAAAGCAGCACCTCTGAAGATCTTAACTCTTGGATATTATTTTTTCCATTGGTAGTTCCATTGGTACTTCCGTTGGTGGCTGAAGTATGCAGCACTGGCCACCGCATCTATGATAATGAAAAGCGTAGGCATACCTTTTGTCTCGCCCTATGATAAACTAAAGTCGAAAGCCTAGGTGCCTTCAATCGGAAAAATACAAAAAAAAAAAAAAAACTGGATAGAATAAAATGCAACCGTACCATGCATTAAAGCTAACAGCTCGAGCTTAAAAGCTCTTCCCCATTAGCGGTGCTGTGACCGCTAGCGGCAGTGATTTTGGCCGCAGAATTGGTGACTCCAGGGAAATCAACGCTGCGTAGCGGCCACGCTGAGAAGCGCAAGAGAGATGGTCACTTCGACTCTGTCGTTTGCTATCGCTGCTTCCACCGTGTCATTTTTAAGCACTGACTAGACGAAAGGTTCTACTGTCGATAATCGTTTTGCTTACATATTTTATGTTTTATGCTGCAGTGCAAGAAGTTGATGGTGGTTCGTGTGCTGAACGACGAAAACTACCTCCTTTCGCCCGCCATTTTGCTTGACCAGCGCGCCCCCTATAGTTCGCTGGAGTCGCTAATTGCACCATGTGAAACATGCTTAAAGGGCCACTTCGGTCAATATTTTTTTTAAATATGGAAATACAACTGTTTTTACCTTAAGCAGTGTCTCTGAATTACAAGGAATAATGTTTTTTCTCGAATATTGTGTGTAGTTTTATAAATATCACGGCTCAAAGTTTGGTTTCGGGCGTCTACGAAAAAACCAAAACTCTCTGCTAGAGGGATGGCAACGCTGATCATCAGCCTACGGTCGCGACGTCATGTCAACGTAATGCTGCGGTGAGCGGTACAACCAATCAACCCCAGCTCCACCGCGATCCAATCTCACCAGGGTACTGCGCCAGTGTTCCTTGGCTAAAAGCTAACCCGCTTGCCACCCGCTCAAGAGCAGCTGGTCACATTACTAAAATTGGTCCTAGAGGAATATGCATTTGCACTTTGACGTAAAATTTCGGCTGTGATATCATATTTGAAGCCACTAAAGCGATACCTGTCATTTATTTTGGTTTGGTTTTCGACCGGAGTTGCCCTTTAAGACAAACCCGTATGCATTAAAGGGACCATGAAAAGATTTTAAAATCGAATTTCATCCACCGCACGTCGTAAAAGGTGTGAAAAGAAACACAAAAACACAAAACTAGGGAGCCAAAAAAATTATTTGCTATAGAACTTTTAAAAGAAAACTGGACTTTTTTGCGACTTCTTTCCTTCGAAAGCTCTGCCTTTTCACTACGATGCATCCGGAGCACGTCAGCCGAATCCACGTCGCCTATTGGGTAAGAGCCTACCTCGCCAGCACCGCGATCGTAAACAATAAATAGCCCGCGAATGTTTCCTAAAAGTTTTGTTAAATAATATTCAGAACCACATTTTGTAGCATAATTAGAGATGTGTGACGAAAATTGCCAAATTTGATAATGCTGAGAGCCAAGCGCCATCTATCGTGTGGTAAACGAAGCAATTACTGCGCGTGTGCAGTAGGGCAGGGCCGACTTCAGAACGGTTATTTCGTTTGGTTTCCTTCCTCTCAAAAAGTCTGACTGACTGAACGTTTATTTTTCTACGTGGTCATCTCGCGCGTGCCGGCTTCAAGCAGCAAGAAAAAAATGTACCTAAAACAGACCACGACGAACAAGAACGCTGGATCCACAAACACCCGAGAAGAGCGACAACAGCCGCGAATCCCGCTCCGACGAAGCTCTCAGAATATAGGCCTAGCAGGCACTCCGACTTGGCGCAGCGTTGCTTCGTCGCAAGACCGTCTGTCTGCCTACGACCGGCTGGCGTGCTGAATGGAATATGCCCGCGCTACCCTTGTGAACCCTTCCCATATTATAGTTTGATCGCTGACCTCAATTATAGGTTAAGAGGTGAGGTCAATCTCTTCCCCTTGTTTTCCGAGGCAGTGTTGACGAACACTCGTCAAAAAAGGGACCCTCGTCGATTCTCTCTTCTTGTTTCGTGTGATATAGAGCTGAAATAAACGCTGTATGGATTACCTTCGTATCACGGTATGTACACTTTGTTATTGATATGCCATTTTTCTTCTGACAGACTGCACGTCACTGTCGAGCTGTAACAGTTTGTGGGAGGTATACGTGCAATACCGGTGCAACCGTTCTTTGCCGAGTGTCGCGTCAGTAGAGAGTTGCAATCGTAAAAGATTGGTCCCGAAGCGCTTACAGCAGCGCGAATACAGCACTTCCATCAAACGCGCGCGTCCGCTCCGAGTGTGAACAGGTATTTGCGTGGCTCTTGCTGACACTCGTAGTTCAAACGTATCTTTTTTAACGTCGGCTCGCTCCTGCATCTCCGAGACCGCGAAAAACGCCGCGGCAATTTGTTTCCATCTACTTCGCTTTGCAAACGACTGACACTGGCCGCCTTTTACTAACAATGACAGTTGGGTTGACTTCTGGAGTCTTCACCGAAAGACTCGCTGCACTTCCCAACAGGCATACCGGCGTATGGGACTAGTCCCATGGTGTCGCTGTAGCGCGACTTATCTCATTGAATTTCGCTCAGCTGCGATGCGGCGATGAGAGGCGCCGATTCAGAAAATACTTCGGTGACATCGGCGCAGTAAAACCTACCGGCGCACCCCAACTCGTCGCCGCTAACGCTCCCATCTCCTACTGCCGAGAGAACTTCCGGTTCCGGAAACAGCGTACGTCACGGCTTGTTTTGCGTTCACGAAAAGGTCGATATTTCATTAATTTTTTGTGTAGAAGTTAATAAACCGAGACGAAAGCGGATGCCTGTTCGGCATTCAGTGAACATTGACGGTTTAATGTAAAAGTTATCTGGAAAAAGTAAAAAAGTCATTTCATGGTCCCTTTAAGACGCCCTGATCCCACTTACATATGTTGCCAGCACTTTCCGGTGCCTCGACGACCGAAGAGGTTACCACGTACGCTGCAGCAGCAGCATCAGTGGAAGTGGAGGCACGGCATGCGTCCGCAGTTGCGTTGCCATTCTGCGAATGCCACCAGATGTTGTAAATGATGCTAAATTCTTTTTTCTTTTAAAGCTTTTGTTTAAGTTTTTGCAGCAAGTACAACATGTGTGATACTTGGTTTACATTCTTCTTCTGTAACCATCTTGAAAGAAATTAACAGGATTTACCTACATCTCCTGCACCAGATTCACTCGGTGAACACCTAGATGCTAGTTAACCCTTTGCCTACTATGGACGACCTCGGTCCGTCCACACTCTTTCTACCGCTCCTCACGAAGACAAGCTGGACTCGTCCGCATTGATTCGGGCTCCAATACGCTACCATAAACGAACTAGGCTAGTCCACGCGTTTCTAGTGAGCTTTGGTGTGGACAGATGGCGCTTCATGGAAAATAAAAACCTGGTAAATTTCTGAATTTGGCATAAAATCGTTCCAACGCAGACAACAGGGGATTTAAAAATGGCGGCGTCAACTCTTGGTCGCTGCGTTCGTATTGACGATCTTGCCTCCAAATCGGGGCGAAAACGAAGGTATTGTGACGTCTCTTCACGTTCAGAAGGCGAGGAAATGAATCTCTCACCGAACACCGACAGTGATGCAGCTGAGTTATTGCATTTTAGCTCAGACGACTCCGATTTCGATGAGGACACCGTGTCGGCGTAGGACTAGAATCAGTGTAGAAAATGCCCCTCCAGAACCTCCACTCTTTGCATTCACTTTGCGTTCAAGGTGATGTGAACTGTCTGCAGTCCTGCTACGCCCGACCTCAACGTCCATGTGCAAGGTGACGTGAACTGTTTGCGGTAACGCAAAGAAGCGGAACTTTAATCCCTTTTTTATTTGCAGCCTGTTAAAAGATATCTCATATAATAAATATTTTGGCATTTGTTTTTGGCCTTTATATTGCATACTAAATTTTAAGGTACATTAAAAAATTCGGTATTTTTATATAATTTTTTTCAAAAATTATGCGGTAGGTAAAGGGTTGAGAGTGCAGCCTCTCTTCAAATACAAGCTGGGAACACAGCCTTTCACCTTTCTGCATCGAGCCTTTTCTGTACCGCCGCAGGCTGGTGCAGGTAAATCGAACGAGCCTAGCATTATTAAATAAAAAGAAAAAAAGAAAGAAAAAACTGACGTACCGTGGAATATGCTAAGTTGATTGCGGCGGCGGTGTCCCATAACGCAGACGCGTTGCTTCGTTCGGCGGGTGAGAGCTTCTGGCGTGACGAGGCCGCTCTCCGGACGGCCGCCGCCTTGTACTTGTAATGAAATTCTCTTGCCAGATCGGCGGTCTGGAGGAGGTGTTCTTTTTCGCTATATTGCTCCTCGGTGTCTGACCTGCAACAGAGCAGCGACTGAGCTCGACCTGCTGCTCAGATCAAAACACACACTTTAACGCCGCATTGCTTTAAACAATCTTTAGCAGTAAATGGAGCAGTACACTCACCTTCTTAAGTTGGCCCGATCCTCTGCAGAAAACTTCGCGAGCAGCAGGTCGAGGCGGTCGCGTACTGCTCGCGCGCTAAAACTTTTGCCGGTGGCTGAAAGAAGGTTGTTTGCGATTTGGGCCCATCGCGATGGGTCTTCAAACGGGTTGAGGTGAGGGCGTTAACTTTTTGTAACAGCGAAATGTCATCTTGCGCAGAAAAGCGCAGTCGCGAGGAGGCTGCTGCCGCTGCTGCTGCCTTCTGAGCCGCCATTTGCCTACTTCCGCCGGATTAGAACACGGATCGTCTTGGCTTTAGCCCTCTCGCAACTTATCGCGCAGCACGAGAACGACGCAAAGACCCTTTGCGTCGTCGGAAATAGCGTGCGCTCTTTCCGAGAAAAAGCGCACGCTAAAATTGCGCACGCAAAGCGCAAAACCTGGTTTGCGTTCCGAGCATGCGCAGTGGCGACGACGCTATTCTTTGCGCACGGAAAGCTTTAGCGTGCGCTATCCTAATACTCCCTATTGCAGTATTTCCGTCTATAATTCTGCCACGAAAAACTGCCATTCATACAGCTGTTTGGCATGAAGTCAATTTTTGTACAGTGTCATGCTGAGAATCTTTCACGAGAGGTCGCAACGGGTCAGACATGTGCGGAACGCGTTACAAGCAACGCGTAACTTCTATCTATACTCGAACGTTGTCACATCAAGAAGAAACGAAGTTTTGCGCATTATTCCTTCGTTGCGCCATGTAATTCTTGGAAGATTTGGTTGACGAAGTAAGAAACGATGTTTTTGGAATTTGAAAGGTGTACGTCGTTACAAAGTAACTTCTAATAACTGACATCACATGTTCAAAAATAATGAACTTCTGCATTCAAACAATGAAATAAATAATTGAGACCAAATGTGGTTGCAATATAGAAACCACTGTAATTTAGGCACATTGACAAACATTTCTCATGAAGATCAAGAAAAGTTTTCAGCTTCTCTCTACATATTGTCCATTTTTAGGGTAAAATGTTTAAATCAGTTTTGGAAGTGGTATTGTTTTTTCTTCTAACTACAGTAATTAGGAACGTTTTTAGCCATTTGCATGTATTACTCTCTGCTAAAAAAAATAGGTCATACACTCTAAGAAAAAATGGAGGAAAAAAGTAGCAACGGCGCGTCTTCCTCCCTTCTACTGGCGCGCCCCCAAGCGGACACCAGAAAAGGGGAAGAACGAAACGTTTTTCTCCTTCTCCAGGCAGACGGGAGCAAGCTTTCGCCCTCCCGACTCATCTTGTTTAGGTTTCGTTTTTCGAGCAGGTATCGCACGTTGTTTAATAAATAGCTGTTGAGTTGATTGAGCTCCAGCGGCAGCGAAGGCCGCCTGTAATTCCGTCTTTTAGTCTAAACGTGCAGAACATTTCGGTTGCATTGACGTTTTTATCACTAATTTTATCAAATGAGCAAACGAAGCCGCTAGAAACAGCGAAGTTCCGGAGCAGTGCCAGCAGTGCCACGTACACTGGGGGATGGCCGCCTGCGGATTACGGGACTCGCGCGGCACGGAACTACAGTAGCGAAAGCACGCGGAACTGTGTCGACATTTTCGACGTTATGGAAACCGCAGGAACTGCGTCCAAGACAGGCTGGTTTTGCTGCCGGCTGTTTGGGTGCCTTCCGTGCTGAGTTCGGTTCTGTTTTCCGATGCCGAGTGCGACCGGCGTTCAACGTGGTTCTGTATTTGTGCGTGTCAGCAACATAGCTGCAACATCGTGATGGCAGTGTTGTGGCTTGTGAGCAGAAGACTGGAATTGAGGAGTTTCAGCGAATATAGGGGGCGCTCCGATCAATCCAACATGGCGGACAAGAGGGGGATAGATTTGCGACGCCCGTAGACCGGTAGCGTATAAATAAAACAAAGCGTGTAGTTCTCTGTTTGTTGCCGTGTGCGAGACGATCATCGTTTCAACCAAGACCTACCGTGATGCTACAGATGAAGTCTTCAAGCCAGTTGAAGGCAATAAGTCTTGCCAGAGTCAAGATATGTGTGCAAGTGTTCGACGTGAGCTCTCACACTGGTGCAGCTGTCATCAAGTTGAACCGAATGTACGCGGGTCCAAAGAAAGGTACATATCAACAATATTCGCCCGTTGAAACTATGACGCGTACTTTATCTAAGACTAAACTTATCGGTCTGCGGCTACAAACATTTTCATTGACGTTGCTTAGATGATGTAACCATTCAGGCCTCGAAATTAAAATGTGTCGCGAACTCTTCAGTTGTTCTAGTTAATTGTGCTAAAAAGCGGTTGGATAGAAAGTATGACAACTACAGCATACAAGGGACGATTGAGGTCTTTATCCTGCGTATCGAAACATCGGTATCCTTGGTGTTATCTTGCGATCCGCTGGTCGCCGATCGTCCTGTTTTTACGCGTAATGTAAACAATCCCCGGAAGCGCCAATCTTATTTCTATGTGCTTGTGCACCCCTACAAGCCTCGGTTTGGCTCTTGTGGAAAGCTTTATTGTAATAGCAATAGTCTCATCGGTTATTCGAGTTGTATGTGCCACGGTGATATCTGCTGACAAACAAGTCTGTATTAAATGCGAGAAGGAGAACGAAGGTAAAGCTTTTTTAACTGTTTTCTTTTTACAGTACAGGGCAAAGCTTATAAAACAAGACCAAACTAAGCTGATATTTGAGTGTGCTCAAGAATGGATGCCAAAGGTGCTTATGCTAAGTGGTAGATGTATGCAGTTGATTTTCTGTTTGCCTCTGCATTGTAAATTGGAAGATATGTATCAGCAGAAGACACATGTCCTTTTGAAAATGTCTTTTATTAGGGCAAAAATAGGTTTTCATACACAACCGAAGAGTCGCAACACCATTTAATGCGAGGCCTGAATGGTTACATCATTTAAGCAACGTCAACGAAAATGTTGTAGCCGCAGACCGATACATTTAGGTTTAGATAAGTATGCGTCATAGTTTCAGCCTCACACACGCAACATTGTTGATATGCACCTTTCTTGATGACAACTGCACCAACGTGAGAGAGCCCACGTCGTCGAAACTTGCACACATATCTTGACTATGGTATAACAAGATTTCTTGCTTGAAGTGAAGATCATCTCGCTACGACTAGCTACGACCACCCACCGCAGCGATGCAGGCGTCGAAGGGGCGCAACGCAGTCAGTCGCCGTCACCCGATGCTGCTCGTTTGGCATTCACAGCTTTCCGCCCAGGTGCTTCGTTTGTACTTGGCACCGAGTGTTAATTTCTGTGCTCGTGTGTGCTCCGTGGCTAGATATGGGCCTCAAAAGCAGTTCTTCAGGCTCAATAGCGTTCACCGAAGAACTTCTGAAGAAAATGCCACCCAGGAAAAAAAGCACGAAGACACAACGCACCAGCTTGGCGGACTATGCACTGGGCGCGGAAATCGGGCCCTGCGGATTATACACCAAATGCAAACTATCTAAACAAAGCACAAACATTTTTAGGCTCAAACTGATTACTGCGGACTATACGCCTGGACACTGGTGCCTGTTATTATGCATTGTATATTCACTGCTGTTTGTTGCGGCTTGAGACTGCCTTCCTGTAATGATGCAAGGGGTCCACTGAACCTTGAAATAAAGATATTTGAGCACATCTAGATGCAATGCCCCTTGAAGCCAGATGGTCAGGGAAAAGGTGTGCCATTATCTAATTTGCCAACAGCACACCAATGGTCACAATCAAAACTCACCGAGTCAATGGGCAGTTTTTCATCACAATATTTATTGCCGTGTAATCACCAATTTGGTTCATTAAAAATCTTGAGGCTGTAGCCTATAGCACATCTATTCTGGATCTGCAAAGCTTATGCTGTAGACATGCATCATCACATGAGCATGTTTCTTATCAATCTTAAACGTAAAACGCTAGTTATGCAACGAAATTCCCATATCATCACATTTTTAGCAAATTGAATGGTCCCACCTGTCACACTGTTAGCTTTGGAAGTAAACCAATTCACAATACCACCAGTGGCAAACATCGTGCCAAGCACTAGTGGCGCATGTAGCACAAAAATGTCCTAACTAGGGAAGCAAACTTAATCGATCGTGTTGATTAAAGCACTTAAGTACGGGAGAAATTATCAATCAGAAGGTCACTCGAAAGGGAAGTTTTCTCGCTGAACGAATATGACTTTTTATTGGGCGTTCCGCAATGTAAGGCCGAAGACATTCACTCCGTGATCGGTACAGAAGCATTTGCTTAGCAGTCGGTCGTGCGTGCTAAAAACAACAAAACCAAAGGTGGATTAGAAACGCGATAGATTCGCCTTTGCACGGAGTACTTACACTCAAAATCGTGTCAACATAAAGCGACTATGGCCCACCTTGCTAGCAGCAATCTTAAAATTTATCCGTGTAGTCGTCGCAGCCGTGCACCAACCGAAAGCGTTGCCGCAAGCCCTTCCGCCGTCAACTTTGAATCGCTGTTGAGTCTGAAGAACTGCTCTATGAGGTCCATATCCAGCCACTGAGCACATACACAAGCACAGGAAATAATACTCGGTTCCAAGTACAAGCGAAGAACCCGGGGCGGAAAGCCCTGAATCGCCTGAATGCCGAACGATCTGCGTCGGGCGACGGCGGCTGACTGCGTAGTACACAGGTTGCGCTCCTTCGACGCCTGCATCGCTGCGGCGGGTGGTCGTAGCTGGTCGTAGCAGATCGTGTCACCTCTGTTGCTCGTACCGAAACACTAGAGCCGCGTAATATTCTTGCTGCCGAAGTTTATAAGCCTACGTTCGCAGCCAACGCATATACACAAAGCCACCGCCCAGCGAACCTATCCCCCTCGTTCCCTTTCGGCGACCGGCCGCCAGGGCGGTGACACCGTCGCTGAAACTCCTCAATTATCGCCGATGTGACCGTGTGTTCGCGTATCAGTGGTGCAACAAGAAGATGAGGTGGTAAACTGTCGGGCCCTGATGCCGCTGGTCGGGCCGTGATCGGAGGGGGCGGGGTATCGCAGGTTGACATTCCGCTTTACATTAAAAAGTTTAATACCCATTGAGGGATTACGTGCAATCGATCAACGTGCGGATAGTCATGTTGGAACGCTGGTCTGAACAGTATAAGCTCCTATCGTACAGTGGCCAATGTGACTGTCGGTGGTCTCGTCCCCGAGAGCGATTGCGCTCTGGGGCAAGGACAACAGTACGAAATCGTGACAGAAAGTACGTATATTTACAGTGTGGAATTTTAGCATTAAAAAACAGTTGTAGGTAAAGTCGAAGAAAAAAGCTACCCTTTATTTTGCTATTTATATATACTACGGTTCCTGGAGAAACTGCCCTCCAAGTGGCGCGCTGGGATGGGCGCTAGAAGTTTTCAAGCTCGCCACGGCGTAGCTCCGTACACTTAACACCTGCCGCAAGTCGCGGCTTTGACTATATTCAAGTTGATCGAAAAGCGATTTCTCAGCCCGTGAAGCATGACTTTCAGCTGAGTGAATATCTGCTGTACAGAGATTAATTAAAGACGGCAATTGCAGCTTTGCGCGAACAGCAAAAATAGAAAAACAAACACTACAATAGAAATACAGGCTACGACATGCCGTGCGGGGAAACAAACTCATGGCTTCGAACCGCATTGGAGCGGCTTGATTTATTGCTTTCAAATCATTACGGCGTGATCGAGCGTTTGCTTTTTAATAAGAGATTCAACCCCTGAGCCATTCCAAATACTCTCAGAGGTATGACATTGCATGAAAAAAATCAACATGCTGGTAATATTTTTTATTGCTTATTCAGTCACCGAAAAATTCTGTACTTTCAAAGCGACCAGTATAAAAGACGGAAACGCAGAGCACGGCTGTGGTGTCCGGGCTTGTGTGGTCAGTGGTCACTGTGGTGCGCCGCTGTATTCATGTTTGTATGTGTCATGTTTGTGTATGTGCTCAATGTATCTTCATCTGATGCTCGTACTATGCGTAATGTGTGTATAGTAGAGGATCCCCATGTGCAATAGTGGCCTGAGAAAATGAAATTATTTTTTGTAGAGCATGAATTGGTCGGTACCTCGCGCCACCTAGCCTAGCAAGTTGCAATTACTCTGCTTGACCGTGCCATCTGGTGGCAAGCGATTTAACCTTCTTTCACGCTACGCGATAAACAGCGGTTTTTGGTTTCGCGGATTGGTTTGCTATTTCTCCGTGATGTGCGGCTGGCGAAAGAATTGTGACTCGAGGAACACCAAAGGTAAGACGCGAAGTGCGCGAAGTAACTGGGTATCGGTTGTCTCCGTTTAACATCCCAGTGCCGTCGGCGAGAAGACCGAGTAACTGCTTTCGAAACGCAAGTTTCTGTACCTGTGGGGAGAATCTGGCTTCGGAAATAAACACAGTTCGCGGAAAGCCCGTGTTACGCTTTTATTTGCTGCTGCTCTCGTCCCGTACACGAGACGTAGCGTCCTCGTTAAGCCTTATTGAGCTGGATCTGCTCGATTCAGTGCCGCCATAATGAGATGCAGGCGACGGAGGAACTTTGCGCCCCTGCTTCAGGGACGAAAGTTTCTCTCTTTCCAAAGGAACATAGGTTACATGACCGTTCCTCCCCTAGGGGATGACTATCCATACCCTTTCTTCTTAGAGTGTACCTCAGACGCTCGTAGAAGAATTCGAGCGATCAAATCACACTATAACACGAAATTGGTCTCGCACTGGCCGATCAGACAGAGGTTCCTGAGCAGTTGCTTGCAGTCAATGTCTCTATAGGAAACGTTTAAGGGACATCTGAGAAGCTGGCTTCTTGAAACGTCTGTTTTTGGTAAGAAAGGATGGTTTCCGAAGGTTCACCAATATTTCATTTTGCTTGTTTTAGATTTTTCATTTTGGAGGAAACTTTCCGCGGGGAACTACGCTAAAAAAACAAAATATACAAAAAAAAAAAAAAACAATATGTAGGATGTGTGTTGTTCGTGTAGCCTTCGGCAACACTTGCCTGCTTTCCAGCCCAGCATGTACGCAAAACGCGTCGAGCTGGCCCCAGTACAATTGAAAACTCCGTGGCCGTCCTTCCGCCTGGCTTCAATTTGAAGAAGCTTCGACGGGACCACCAGCGTCGACAGCTTTGCTTCCTCCTACAACTATGCAAGTAGGGTGGGAGGCAATGCTAAAGCTTTATTGCTCTATCACAATCTTTTACAACGACGTTGCAACCAGCAGCTTATCTAGAGAAGGGCACTTTATGGCATTCCTGTTTAACCGTTAAAAAGAAAGGGGATTGGGTTGAGGGGGGGGGGGGGGGGAAGGGGGGAGGGGTCGGCACAAGAAAGCCAGGACCCAGAGGCTCCTTCGAGTTTTGCTCCTCCTTTAAGTCTTAGTTGTTTTGAATTCAAACAGGCTAGCGCATTTTTTGAAAATTTTCGGGGCCAACACGGGGCCCGCGGGCAGCCTGGGGCGCTGCGCTGCAGCCGCCTTAGCCTGCGCCTTAGTCCGACCCTGCGAGTCAAACTGTGGGTCGCGACCCCCCGCAAATTCAACAGGCAATCGCGAAATGGCTAGGTAAAATAAGATGTGCAAACTTCGCTTCTCTGCTGATGCATCTGTAATAACGAAGGAAAGGTCACAGCTTTCATTAAACCGTGAGCGCGAGTAGTGGTGTCCAAATTCCTCCATCGATTCAAAAAAAAAAAAAAATAAATAAATAAATAAAGCTGTGTTTTAACAAACAAGCTTCGTTTAATCATTAGGAAGAGTCCTTTCTGCTGGCTGTATGCGTTTTTTTAGACAGTATCTAGACCAAGTGGTTTACACCTCCTATAGTAACTGTCAAATAAATTATGGGTCAATTTCGTGTATTACTGCTTACACACTGACGTGAAACAATAACAAAAGAAAAGAAATGTAGCATGGCGTAAATTCAGATTCAAGAATAAATATGGGGTCGATGCTTTTTTTTCCGCCGCTGGGTGTCTTAGTTTGTGAAGCACTGCCCTACATGTTTATTCCCCAGCAAAGCCCACCGAAGAGGGGACGCTAACACAAATAAACACGGTGTGAAAAGGCGGATTTGGGTGTTTGCGCACCAAAAAAAAACTCAGGAGATCTGGCACGCCCAAGTAGAGGAATGAAAATTAATCGCAACTACCTCGAGTTCTAAACACGTGCTACTAAAATCTCGGCTACAAGGCGTCTTCGCACTAAGTCGTCCTCAAATTACAGAGACCTCCACCGGCATAAAAAAAGACAATTTCTACGCTTTGAGGTCAAACTTAGGACACAGCTCGCGGATGTCTCTATGCACCCGTTCACGTGTGGGTAGGTAGTGCGCTGAATGTTAGGACGGATTTGAATGAACCGCCTGAATCTGGTGGCATTTAGGATTTCCTTGTCTTCGTCCTTTGCTCGACGTATCGAGGAGCAACGAGGATAGAGGAAGAGGTCAGTTCAGTTGTCACTGCTATTTATATTTATGATGATAATGATTTCTCTTATTCTCGACGTAAAACCCCAAAGACAGAGCGGGCTGCAGGATGCAAAACTCTGGAGCTCAAATTGAAGTCTCAGTATCAACTCGCCCAAGAATCCGCATTACTCAAAATGACAACGTGCATAATTTAGGTTATTTCGTTAAGTGCATCCAAGAAGCTGGAATAATGACTAAGTCGTTGAAAGAACGACGCCGTCATGGTTCCAGCTTCTTCTCCCCCCCCCCCCCCCCCTTTCCTAAAATAAAATCCGAGGACAGGTAAGAACTTTTTATGAGTTGTGAATGCGGAAGCATGAATGTCGTTCTTCCACTCCCTTAGTTCGTCTGCGGCGTAGTGGCGTGGACGGCCATATTTCGCCGGCCGACGGCCGAGCGCGCACTCTCGTGAAGTGGCCTCGCCGCGCTGTGCTCGGCCTTACAGCCTCTGCGGGGTTTTCCCGGTGCGGGCTGTGCTGCCAGGCCCGCATCGTCGCACTTCTTACCTGCGGCCGGGCCTCTGCGTGCGCTGCGCCGCTAGGGGGAGGGATTCTTTGGTGGCGTTTTTTGGAACTACGCTACACGCGAGCCAATAGGAGCTTCGTTCCTTGATCGCGAGCGCCAGCCAATGGTAGCCTATCCATCAGAAATCAACTTCACCTCGTTCTATTGAGAGAGGGGAGTTCAGGTGCCCTTTGGCGCGGCTTAGAGCTTCTTGGATGAAGCTGAAGACGTCGGTTCGGTCTATGAAGCAGTTAATGCTTTCGAATTAAAAATAAGTCTCGTTATGACGGTTTCTTATGTAAGGCATGATTTGTGTTCAACACCAGCCTCTGCAAAGTATTTCCTCATATGAAACAGCGTTCTAGGGTAAACCAAGGTGTTTGCCTGCAGTATTGATATTCGAGGTATCGAATGATTCGATAATTTGTCTACTAGGAATCGGAGTTATATTGAATAATTCGGGCAAATATTACTCGTTTCGAGTTCGAAACTCGAGTGTTCGCAGACACCTCATATTTATTTACTCTTAATGAGAATATGTAGTACACAAGTGCCTAACCTAGTTATCACATTAGCTCGTGCCTGCAATTATCAAGTTGAGAAAGTGCTAGATGTACCATAAAGAGATGTGCACAAGGTATGTCAGATTAACCACAGTTATTCTTGAATGAACGCGTTAAAAAGAAACGAATGATTCATGACGACAAATATTGAAACTGGCTACTGCTTCATAGAAACGATAGATTCAGTGTGAATAAAATAACGCGTTACTATGAAGTTGAGTTAACGCGTTCGTTTTAAATCGCAGTAACGAGTAACGTATTGAGTTAGTTTCTGAGTGCGTGATGATCAAGCGTGTTTAGATATTTTATTTTAGTAACATGTACTTGTCTATAACGAATTAATGCTTTATCACGGAGCAGTCCGGGCAGGAAAGCCGGAATCTGGCTTTTGCCGTTGTCGGACCTTTCTCCGAAATTGAGGACATTTGTCTGCTTTCAAAAAAGGTTTAACTACTCTTCTTAAAGCCACAGATATTTTTGGGGTGACTTGCTGTGTCTCTGTAAATGGTGACACAAAGGTCGCTATTACAAGGGCACGCCGCATATAATTACGGAATGCTATGTGATTTCTATACGGATTATATTTAGTTCTTATTTAAAACTTAAATCAAAGCTCATTTTCCTTCACTTAACAAAACAACCGCTTATATAACTTGGAAGTAGTGCCAATCAATAAAACAATTGTTTAATCAGCTTGAATCTTGCATAGTGTGACTCAATTTCAAGGAAGCGGCCACTTTGTTCCCGAATGAAATCTGAGCAGTGCCCCATGCGGAAAGAAGAATCATAATAATAAACTAAACATTTATAATTTGGCAATCTCCAATAAAAATGCAAGCGAATCAGTGAAGTTCCCCCCCCCCCCCCTCCCCCCAGTATTTACTCAACTATACGCAACCCAAACTATTCGGGTGCGTCGAGTTGACAGTTATCACTTCGATGGTCGACGGTATTTGCATTTTCTGTTTACCCAGCCAGAAGCAGTTCCTTCGAGAGCCTTGAGGAACCGAAGCCTCCCTTTTGACGTATTGATCTTTTAGACATCAGACGTCAACAATTTTTTTTTTCTATCACAAATTCTGCGCTCCGCTTGCCCAATACAAACCTGCGTGAAGTATATCGACCAGGGCTTACTTGTAGCCAGGTGCAACTCTGATGGTGCTCTGCGCGCCAGTATTTCCCCTCCGAACGACGTGTTGACACAATAAATGCGCCGAGCTGGCAACTCTAAAGTGAGTAAGGTAACTGCTGTTGCTTTAGACGGTCTCAGCGATCGAACGAAGATAAGACACAGTTAATGCACCTGACGCACGAATCAGGAAGCAGGTTTTCCAGGAAGGGCGACCGCAGTCACTACGTATGATTTCAAAAGGTTCGCACGATCAGAAGAATAAGCAACAAACGAGTGTATGATATTTTCACTTTAAAATCAGAGGTGGTACTAGGAAGAATTATAAAGAAGCCAGGAAAGATGAACGAGGAGTCTAGGTGCTTGGAGGCGATGCGTTTTAATTTTGAGTGGTTCGAAATGATGTGTATTTAGTAATTTCAGCCCGCACCCTCATATATAAGGGGTGCAGTACTTATATTCATTGTCTCATATATAACACCCCAAAACTACAATTCGACGTTCACTCAACTGAATTCGAACCGACCATGCCAACTTTCCCGAGCGGCTTGATAGTCGAGTGATACAACTCATGAAAATGGCTAAGTACGCAGCAAATACTGCAGGAAAACACTCAAGGTTTTGTCGACCATGCTGCAGAACATATTTGTTTTTCTGTAGTCTTTGATACGTGCATTAGATACATTTAGCAAATTAAATCACACAACAAATTTTGGGGTGTAATATAAGCAAGGGGTGTGAGTACTACGCCCCCTGTTTCTGAGAGTGTGGGAACAAAGCCGAAATTCACGGCAGGTATAATCCTTCATGTTCCCTTTTAAGGTCCAGGGAGGCCTGTCTGGCGCCACTGTAGAGCGGATATGAGCGACGTGTGAGACCAGTACCGTCTCTGTGGTCGAAGTTCGCTATGGGCTAAAACATAGCTTTCTGTATTATGATAATGCCTGCCCAATCGCGGCAGCACGGCGACGCAGATCCTGCCAATCACGGCGAGGCAAATCCTCGTCGTGACGTCATGAAAGGAAACTATTAGAGGGCGTCACCAAAATATATCGCCGCTAATACTCCGTTCTATACATTTAGTCCGACCAGCGCCCACGTACGGTCCAATGGGGGCCAATCAAGCAGCGCAGAGACTGCATAGTCACGGCGCTAATCGTCTTTGTGCGCTTAATATTAACGACTAAAACAATCACGAACAGAAATGCTGCGGCGATCCTGCACTTCTACAACTGTTTGACTGGTTTAGTCGGTAATATGAAAGCCACAAACAAAAACGAGTGCCGTGACGATGCACTTTTCCCGCTACTTGATTTGCTCCATCGGATTGTAGAGTCTTCTGCGGTCAAACCTGAGGTAAAACGGAGTATAATTTGATCCCAGTAATTAGATATATGCGTTCTCTGCAGGAAAGTAGAAGCACACCTTAACAAAAACTAAAAAAAAAAAAAAACTAAAACACATATAAATTGCCCACGGGTTATCCTGCTTGAGCCATGCGGTGTTATGTACATAAGGGACGCATTTACAAGCGGGTCTTCCGGCATGCGCACGGGTTGTCCCGTACAAACGGGGCAACCCGTTTGTTCAGGGCAACCTGTATGGGTCGCCTCATGCGGGGCGCCCTTAGGAAATTGGTCAACCCGCTTGTGTGGGTTGCCCCGCTTGACCGGTCATTCCATATTACGGGGCAACCCATTTCGTGCGGGCTGCCATGCATACTGGGTCGCATTTTCACGAAATATGGGCAGGCAGCCCCGCCTCACAACTGGCATCTTGATCAGAGCCCCCTGGCATGCAGTGCTGATGTTGCCGCTGAAAATGGCATGCAAGGGTACTCTAGCGAGGAATATGACTCGAAAGCAGGAATATATTCATGTCAGGAAAGCTGGCTGCTTCAAGTATCAAAAAGTAGCTTGGCTTCTAAGGTTCCTTTAGAAGGAAGCTTGGAAGTCAAGCTTCCTGTCGATATCGTGAAGCTGCTCAGCGATGTACTTTTCCAACAACCGCCTACGCTTCGTCGGAGACAGGCTTGATAAGGTTCGTTCGATAAACCGTTGGAAAGAATTCGAAAAGTAATTGAGCATGGCAATTAGGTTCATGTCTGCCTTTAACTTAATTTAAAAGAGAATTACGATTAGAAAATTTTAATTTACAGTGATATTTCACCTACATGCACGTCTCTTCTGACACTGAACTCGTGGAAGTTGAAGGAAGAGCGCACTAAAATGGACGTCTTCCTATCCCAATTGGGTAATTTTGTTGCTTGTATATGGTGTGGTTTATTAAATTAAATCTTCTGAATATGTTCATACAAATCTTAAGATAACGCAACAACCTTTAAGTTCCTATGATTATTGGTGTGGCCTAGAGAATACTAAATCTGAAAGTAATGGTCAAACATGTTCCAGAAACACATTTTCAAAACTTATTTGGTTATGAATGCTTTATCACAACATTCAATCAAATATATAAAATTTTATTTTTTAAGCTCTTCCAACATAGTCCTCCTAAATGCTCCTCGTTTTAATTTTTTTGAGTTGTCCCCCCTTATGTAATATACTTTCCTAAAGCGCCTCGAGGTATAATAAAATAAATGAAATGAGTAATCTCATTTAGCTGGAACATGGTTTTAAACAAGGCAATATTCCCAACTTTAGTTTGCAGAGAGGCCAGAAATGTGAATTCAAAATGATATAAGACATTCACTTGAAGGCTTACCTTATTCAATTATCCTTCATAGGTGACTTCACACAACCCAGAAGCGTAGCTGCTAGGCAAAGGTTGCAGTGACCGCGGATTTAGGTTCTTAGTTTACCAGGAATCGAACTAGACTTGCAGATACTTGCGATTGCACTCCCATTTCCTTAATTATCATAAAGCGGCGGTGATTTCGGCCCAGTTTAGGCATGCTTTCTTCATCTCTACCACAAAGAAGAGTCATAAAAAACAGATCCAAGTCATAACGTCGGACATGCGCAAGAATGGCTACCCAGAAAGGTTCAGACCCTCAAAAGTCAGAGCAACCACCTGTATAACCTGCTCCCTCCGGCTGAGTCTGCCGTCCCTTCATCAGTCGCACCAGCGAGGCCCTCTCCTGAGTACTGGGTCGCTATGGCATCGGGGTGACAAACCAAAGAGTAATAATAAAATTAAAACCATCGTGTGCACTACAACGTCATTGTGCACGGCAATAGCGAGGAGTAACTGCCGCGTGCGACCGCGCGACCACTAGGTCAGTGTCATAAAATCGAAGCATTTTTTGTCTTGGGTGTTTTGGGTTGTCACAAAAATCGTGGCGAACATGAGTACCTTGTCAGTGTAATTTTAATGAGTTTATTACTCGATAATTTCTTTTACCTCAGACGCGGTTGGCGTTTCCACCGGTCTGACGATCAGTCATCTATTATGATAAAGCAATTAAATGCAAAAAAGGTGCAAGCGAGCTGGACAAGAATAATAAAAATAATCCCTGGAGAAGCGGAACGGGGGCAACAAATGACAAACACAAATCTTCTGACACGGCCAGGTGACTGGTGTGTGACCGAAAAAATCCGCCTACTATTAGTCACCCAGCTGTGTTTGGAGATTTGTGTTTGTCCTTTGTCACTTTTTGCCCTTCTCCAGGGATTAAGTTTGTCATTTGTCATCTGTTAATTCTCCACGGCTTTGCCGTAAGCTGTATAGATCAGACTTGTACGTTGTTCAACTACTCTACTCAAGTTACTTAACTACTTTTCTGAGTAGTTCAGTAACTTTCAATTACATTTTTATTTCGGTAATTAGTAGTTTACTTTAAATAATTTTTTGAGTAAGTTCCACTCAAGTTACAAATTACTTTAGAATTTTAGTGGTTGTTTTGCCTACCAACAAACAATCCTGCACAAAGGAGATGAGATGTTGGAAAATCAGCTGATATTTGCAAAGAAGGGGAAGCGTGTTGTGTAAGAAGGGGCAACGCCTAGGTGAGAAAATGGTTTGGAAAGTCCGAAACCCCCCAAAATTTTCATAAGCCCCCCCCCCCCCCCCCCCCCTGCAACAACACTGCTAGGAGGAGCGGGGAGCGAACAGACACGACGCAAGCGAGGCCGACTAACTGAGGGATTAGCGCCGAAGACTGGCGTCTCTCTGTGTCCCGAAGCTCAAGGAGACTTGACCCATCTGAAGAAAGGGCTGGTCCCCACTTCTCCCCAACGTAGAAACTCACCTACTACAGGAGGTGCACACACTGCATCCTCACTCAAAGGAGGCGACAAAGTGCACCACCTGCTCTGAAACTCATCTGGTCCTCCCGTAGTTTGTGCTGTACTCGAAGAATCGCTTGCTAAAGGGCAACGCAAAGATTACCTTTTTGCGCTGCCTTTCCTCCCGAAACCCACAATATGCAGATCTTCAAAAATTCAAAGATCGTTCGAGAAACCTTTAGTAATTCCTCCAACGTTTTTATATAAAAAATAATGAACAAGCAGTGTTGGGAAGTACTCTAAATACATGGTACTTAAAGTACTACTGTTTAGAAAAAGTTGAATTTTACTTAAAGTAAATTCTCTGAACATGTACTTATATTTTCCGAGGAAAGTAAAACTCCCGACTTTGTACATTCCTCGAATTCGAAAACAAAAAGGCGGTATCGTCGTGTGAAAACATGCTCTTTCGAGATGGCCTCCGGTCGTTTCTGTGAGTGAAGTAATGGCGGCTGTAAGACCGATGGAAATAAATGCCTTATAAGTTTATTGCGTTTAATATCTCGCCAGCGAGAGTGAAACAACGACGGTGTGGCGACTTGACCTTATACAATATTTGCTGCCATTTCCGTAGTTAAACTGATGCACCTCCAATTACCCCTAGAGCAATGCATACCAGTTAAAGAAAACAATGTATAGGGAATAAAAGGACATCATTAATGATAGTGTTAAAAGCGCTTGTAATTTACCTTGAAATATATTGTATTTATATACGCTGCTTCAAGTACATTGCACCCGGTGTAATTACTACTTTACTTGAAGTACATAACCTCTCATTTACTTTGCACTTTACTTCAAGTACTTTTTAGATGTACTTTACGCAACACTGAAAACAAGCAAACACTGCCTAAAAATCAAGCTCAGACACTGCTAAACCTCAAAGTAGAAATGACACATAAGCAGTACATCACTGACCAAACAAGCAAGAAAGTACAAAACAATTAGGCACGCAGAAGCAGAACCATCTAATAAAGCATTTTTTTTTTTTAAATACAACAACAAGCCGTTTCATATTTGGCTAGCAAACTTTCGCTAAGGGATAAAAACCTCTGGACTTCCTTGTTACCATAAAAAAGACATGTAAAGTAACTTCAAAAGTAACTTCAAAAGTAACTCGCTACTTTGTCACGGTAATTAGTAATTTACTCAATTACTTTCTACCTGAATAACTTCTACTCTACTCAAATTACTTTTGACGTCAATACTCAGTAATTTAACTTAATTACTCTTTTTTAGTAACTTGTGTATGTCTGGATAGATATATCCGGGAAACCGGCGCCCATGACGAACTGGTTCGCAGTTAGACGGGCGATCAGCTGGCCTTTTGGGTGCTCCGGTGGGGCCGATGCCATGCTCAGGTCCATCACTCGGGGCCACCTATACCGTCATACCGCGTGGCCACTATGGCGCTCCCGGGACTCCCGACTAGGTATAGGGATCCCAGTAAAAACTACTCCGGGCCGCCGCTATGATATTACCGGGCCTCCGGGCTAGAATACCGGCTACGGTATAACTGCTCCGGGTTGCCAGTATGACGTTATGACGTCTCCGGGCTACGTATACCGTCCCCGGTATGAACCGGCATAATGCAGTAAAAATATTTTTTTTTTTGTAGTGCAGGGAGTTTTAAAGAAGTCTGCAATTTGAGCGTCGATTAAGTCCAAAAAGCTAGCATGAATCTTAACTTGAATTTGACGTTCGTTTTGGCCACACAAGTTTGTCTGCCACCAGCGTTTGTTTTCAGGGAAATTTCCTATCAAGAAATACAAACGCGGGGGGTTTCACCAAAGACGGAAAATATTGTTTCGTATAGGGCAGTAAAAAAAAATAAGTACTTAATGGGAACGTGAGGCATAGAGAGCAAAATTGATTATTGTCAAATTTATTACCTAAAATTTTATATTTCAATTTTTTAATGCTCACCTTAACTACAAGTTTTGTATAAGGGGTGCCTTATCCGTCATCGAAGTCTGCCACACATCTTAAAATTAAGGCAGTAAAATTCCGCTCCGTGCCCTTCTCTGGCAACTTTAAGCCTTCATGAGACGGGATACCAAAATCAGACACAAAAGAGCGACGGATGTTCCTCCCGGAGATGACGACAGGCTTCGCAGTGGGCGTAGGTAGCGAGTCAGCATGAGAGAAGGGTTGCATGGCCGTAGATTTAAATGAACAGCCATACTCTGCTGTCTCATTGGGTAGGCAGCTTTCGTCGATTTTTACTTAAGTGTCTGTACGGCGTACAGTCGGCATCAAAACGAGCTGGCCCGATGGAACGACAGCTAGAGAAGCAAAAAGCCCGCATGGGGAGCCGCTGTCGCGATAAGACGTTGAGAGCAAGCCTGGAACAGACTGCTATGCGATTTCATCCATGGTGGAGGTTGGTAGTAACGATGGGCCGTATGGATAAATCTCAACGAGGTCACGACCAGGATAATCAAGAAAAAAGGCACAACGAACAAAGACGTCACATGAATGGATGATGATGCATCAAAACGAAAAGCCCGCCAGGCAACGAGAGGCGTCAAGTTCACTCAAGAGGCGTCGCTCATATCACCTCTGCAAACCACCCACACCCATGAAATCGCGGCATTTTGTTCGAGCCTGGCTCTCAGCGGTACATCGCGAGAGAGGCACTTCATGCGGGATTCTTGCCGCTCCAGCCGCTGTTGCGACGAGCAAGCTCATTTTTATGCCGACTGTACTTTAGGCATCCTAACCTCGTCATAGAATGGCACGGAACCGAGTCCAGTTGCAGGAATTCTAAAACAGCTATGACATGTTTAGACGACGGGCAACAATTGTAAACTGAAATGTGACATTTGAGGCGAATCTTTCCAAAAATAAATTAGCGAATTTTAGGTAATTTGTGCGCTAATTGTCACATTACCCTCTTTGCTCGACGTCGCTGCTGTGGATATTCCTCTCAAAATAAAGCTTTTTTTTTTAATTTTCAGTGCCCTCTTAATGAAGCTTTAGGTCGCCGTTGCAGGCTGTGTAATAACAGGGTGGCAAGTCTATAAAGTTTTGCTATCTTGTTCTTAAGCATCCAGAAGTAGTCAAAATATATAATAAAAACGTATATAAATTTTGTTTACCCTGTATACTATTTTACTCAGAGACAGAGAAGGATAGAAACCTACTTAGAAAACGAACCTACCGGATAACGGGTGTCAGATAGGCGCAAGATCATGCAAGTAACTAGGTTTGCTTAGTTTTCGTGGTGTCGGAACTTGGCTACCCAGCTTCAAGGTGCATTATATTCCAAGATTAGAGTTATAGACGACAAAGAAGACGACGTGAAAGCCAGAAAGAGTAATATGAGATTGAGTCTTCGGGGTTTCCGCTCAAACACAGGCGAAGTCAGCAGAGTTAATTAATTATATGGCAACAGCTGGAGCCTATGCTGCAGGCTTCGTTGCATGCCAGTGGTGATAAAAAAAATGCCCAAATAAAAGACGCAAATATTAAATTTAATATACTGGTATAAAGGAGAATAGTTTTATCATCCGTCTTCTTGACTGGCGACTATCTGGACTTCAAGCCATTTCATTGAAATTTTGAAAGTGTGCACCGGGTATGATTGAAAATGTTGCTTCACTGGTTTTTAATTTACTTCAGAAATTCTGCTTTTACACAGCCCAGTTACCAAAGGATAAAGTAAGTATTGTAAATGACCAAAAAACGGAATGAAAATTCAGTTTGACGTGGGATGGTTCAAACTCTCAAAGCTATACATTAAGAACCCCTGCCTTCTAAAACATGTCGGTGTAAGGATATATGGATATTGATCGGTTAAATATTATAAGTCGCACACTGGAATACTTGGTTTTATATCACTTCACTGGCAACGTGAAGTTCAGATTAGGTGATCTCATAAAATTCTACTAAATACCGATATCACAAGGCGCGAGAAGCTTGGACTTTAGTGCTACTGTAAAATAATTTTACTAGGATATTAAAATACCTGCGCCTTTATTAAAGCATACACTCAGAAAAGATTACGGAGCACCTGGAGTGTGGGACAGATCTTTTCGTGGTTGTCAAACTCTCGTGAGAGCGAATGTCATATGCCCAAGTTAGTGAAGCCACTCGAGTTCCTCGAAGTCTGCATAAGTTTGCACACAGAGACGTTTGCATAAGGGTGCACACTTGAATGAATGCTGTAATATATTTCGGAAGCATGGACACGTAAAGATAGGAGTTCAGGGTGTAAACAGAATTGCGTGACGCGGTTGCCGTCACAGAAAAATAATTAAAACAACATGTTCTATTAGGGCCGATACAGATCTACTATCGAATATCATCTAAAATCTAATTGCACTTCTTTCTGAACCTTTTTGCTTTGAAGTCGAGGCTCCTAAGAAGAGCGACGCTTCTATTTCGATGCTTCTCAGAAGTTGATGCTTCTAAGCATTTACCACAACCGATATAAACAAGCTTATATTGGTCGCGGTAAATTTTAATGCACTTCGTGCTAGCGTGATATAAATATAAAGCGAATCCTACAGCGAGTATTGGTTTTGAACGGTATACTTCATGGTTTATTACATACATACGGCTGGCAGAAAAAGTTACATAAAACGGTCGAGTAATTTAGCGAGGATGATTTTAAAAGCACTACCATCTTCAGTGCGTTTTGTTTTATGGGAAATGTTTGAACGATTTTGTGCCCGCATTGACCTAACTAAACCGCGAGAATAATTTATAAAGTCCAGAACCCACATGTTATTGCAGACAAGGTTTTAATTACTCTAGATGTCACTGCTCATGCGGAATCCAAATTAATATTATGGCAGCCACAACCTAAACATATCTCCGAAGAGAAGCGTATATTGCTCATCATAGGCGATCATTTTGCGGAAGCAGTCAAAGAAATCGACGATTCCTAAAATAATAATTAGAGCCGTGAATAGAGTTCCATGTTTATTATCAGGGTCCTAAAACCTTTATTTTCTTTTGTTATGCTTGTCCACTTAGCGACACAAATATATACCATTTTCCAGACGATCATCGGCAAGAATTTCCACTGGCTCTATAGGATCATTTCTTCTCCCGTTTCTCTTCCTGTGTTGAGCCACAGAGGTGAGTGGCGGATTTTTCGCTGTTAGCAGTGTGCCTGTAAGAGGTCAAGTTATACCACTTCGTGTAAAATCAACCACCATCTTATTTTAATGCTGGGGATATTCTTGATGTAATGCTTCAGGACCCCGACTGGGAGCACGTCTAGAAAAATGAAAGAGTTCGCTCTGCAGAAAAAATTACTTTTGCGTTCGATCGACATTCCTGACCGATTCGATCTGAATGGAAGTCGTACCGCGGTTCATCTCTGTTCTCAGGTGTTCAATAAGATATAGACAAGATAAGATAGATTTAAAAGGCTAGCGCAGACTGTGCTTACGAAAGCATTAGAGTGTGCCGTTTGGCGACCATAACTATCGCATGCAGTTACTAAGAAATTCACAGGGTCTCTCATGTTATCTCTAAGACCACTTGAAGGCGAAAACCCAAGCGCCGGTGCACTAATCACAAACACATGATTTAATTTGATTCAGGTTCTCCTTTTTCACATCATTTATTACATTATTCGCTTTATCGTCATTCTTCATTCCCGTTAATTACTTTTAATTCTATTTAACTACACTTAATTCACTTGAATTCTTTTTAATTCACTTTCATTCCTCTTAATTCGATTTGTCATTAATTCACCTACGCTTTGCCTTTTTACCTGAGTTGTTACGTAAAAGGTTTGGTACCTTCCGTGTCGCCGACGTGTTTTCGCTGAAAGACTGTGAAGGTCGACTGAACAATGAGACATATTAGGCTTTCGCCTTAATAAGCAATCTCCACTTCACTTAATATTCTAAGATATTTTAGTATCAATATAACGCCTATAAAAGTGCAAGATATTCTAAAAATTAAAAAAAAAGCTAATACGTTTTTTTTTCCCACATGTTATGTTGTATTCCGTATTTTTATATATTCTATGCTGTTGCTTCGCTCTATTTTTTTCATAAAAAATGTAAAGAATCAAGTGGATTTGTCAAGTTGTGTTACATCTTTTTCTCATGGTTACCGACACTCATGCACTTCAAAAAGGAAAATGCATTTTGTGGCATATATTATATTGTTAACTATTACATCTGATGGATAAGTATAAAATATTTTTGGTGCATCAATGGGTCCGTCATATTTTTATATTGACAGGAAGCTTGTTTAAGCGGTTTTCACACAACGAAATTTCTCCAGTGTTTTAACATTGCTAGGCTTTTAAATATTGCCAGGGATGCAATGGACTCCTTACAGAACGCCACTGGGGATGAGGTACAGTAGCGGAGGATTATTCTGCTAAATTAAATCAGTTCAATAGATGATTGACGAGTAGAACGCCTTTCCTAATTGTTTTCTTACTTCCCGGGAAATAACGCCGAAGAAAAAAAATCCTAATTATATTACTGCTACAAGTACGAGTTTAGAGCTGGAGCTTGAAGGTTTGTATCACAGCATGGCTTTCCAAACATTGGGCTGGTTCACTAATAGCACCCTCTCGCGTGTTTTCCAGGCACTTCCGGCTCCGGTAGAATGAAACGATTGGTTGGAATGCTGGTGCTCCTCGGAGCCATCCTCTCAGTTCAAATGCAGAGACTCGAGGTATGTTTAAATATATACACGCGACATTGTGACTACGCGTTTCTTGTTAAAGAAAAAGAAGCACGGAATCGTGTTTTACAGCATTTGACTCAAGGACTTCCGTCAGGACGACACGAAACATTCCCACCATATAAAACTGAACTTCATTTGTTTTAACAACAAAAAAGGGTATATTCTTAAGAGTTTTGATATAAAAATACACCCAAAGAAGGTGGGAGAATAAAAATTAATAAGATTCAAATTGTGATACAGATCATGAATTAAATTGTGATTCAAATGAGACCAGCTTTGCTGTGGTGATTTCCTTTCTATGTGCATATGTCTTGTGTAGGGTTGACATCACAGTATAATTACATGTACCTACAAATATTTTAAATTGTTATTTGAAATTTGGGTATGGAACCTATATTCACCAAACGTGACAAATATTAGATACTCATGGCAGATGCAATTAAAGTATTAAAAACGAACTCAACTTATACTGCTTCAACGAATGGATGAGAGCGCACTCGTTTAGGGCAGAAAAAAATGAGAAAATGGCAGCTCTAAACAGACTCTGACAGTCCATTGGTGACATTTAAAAAAATGCACCATTAAACAGTACCGATATGTGGAACCCAGGTTTACAGAATGACATATAATATTCCATGTTTTTGGCACTATAGCACTTCTATTGCTTATTTACGGTGTTACGGAGGTAAACCGGAGAAATTAATTGTAAACAGGTAATGTGTCGCACATTTAGACAGATTTTGGTCGTTTGTTTTAAATACTACACCCTTTTTTTCAAATGGCTGGCATTATCCTGGTAAGGGTTTGTGTTATAGTGCTAGTTTTATTTTTTATATAAAACTTTTGATGCATAAATGCAGACTACTTATTATTCTATTCTACTTATGGCAGCCACACTATGAATTTAATATAGTCCTAGTTTCAGTTTTGTAAAATATTGTCCTTAGAAAAGCTGATGTGACCTGATAATATTTCCCAACGCGCGACTCAACGCATTACGTAGTTCTACGTGGCACAGGGGCATATATTTTAACACACATAATTTTGAATCAAACCTACCTTTAACACTTGATATAGTTTTTTGTATGCTCAGAAATCATTAGACCACAATGATTGAGTTTATAGCTTCATGATTTATATTACAATTGTTAAAACTTGCATCCTCTCAGTGTCATGTAATTACTCGTCGATGTTTTTAAAGGGGCGCTCTATTGCTTTTTGTAGAAGCTTGTTCTTATTACAAATTGTTTGTTGGGCTTCAGTCAATAAAAAGTATCAGTTATAGAAATACAGACATAGAAATACACGGACACTATTTTCTCTTGGACGGTAGTACGCATCCTCGGGTCTCCTCCACCTCCATAATATTTGAGCAATTAAAATAGTAGCTGCGTGGAGATTCCGAACGTGACTATTAACGGTGTTTTTAGGCACGCTGTTCATTGCACTTTAACGAAAACGTCAAATTTTTAGTGTAAAACATATGATGCACCAAGTGTTGCTTGAAAACACCGTCCGACTGCGCCCCTAGATGGCTGCTCCAAGGCTCAAAAAAAGGGACCTGTCACCATTTCTGATGAGATTGTTCATAGGGAAAATCGGATGCCCATGATTTTAATTTTAGATTTTTAGTGCGCTTAGACCCGTAGATTGCATTGTAAACATTAATAGACAACCTCAGAATCAACTTGAGCGTCCCTTTAAGAATCACGTTTCTCTGCACCAACTGCATATCAATTTTAATGTTGTTATTCTGATATTTTATATTTTTAAATCTTAAAATATATCATAACACGTCATTCGCCATTCCATTTTGATTTCAGAATGATTTAGAAAAACCTCGACCTCTTTCATACCTTCCCGAAAGCTGCTACTATGAATATGAAAGGCTGCCAGATGGAACTCCTTGCAGCGTAAGCATATCGAAATCTGCAGACATACGTAGTCGGAAATACATCAACATGATTAAACCATATTTGTCAGCAAAATAGGTAAAATGTTTTGGATTACTGCACAGGCATACATACCAGATGATACAAAAATGCAATCCTCTTCGAACTTTATATTGTAAAACTGTTCTTTATATATTTTAACTTAAAACTAAAGTCAAAGCAAGCATTATTATTGCAAAGGTTCAACCTCATGTTTTCATTAGAACATTTAAAAACCCCAGACTGGTCTGCATATGGTAAAGTAGAAAAATGCTTGTACAATGAATTAGAAAAAAAAATAGATACTATAGACGCCTCGAAGCGGCAACGCAATCTTTCTTGAAGTGAATCGTGGATTGCTTTTTAACTTTATAACAATAATAAAAACTAATTAGTTTTACCCCAAACAAATGATACCGTTTACCGTGTAAACCATTATATACACATGAGCAGAAGAACACAAACACCAACTTTTTAGGGGTGGAGCTCCTTAGGGTCTAGCCTTCTCCGTCCGTCCGTCGGGCCGGCCGGCCGGCGTCCGTACTCATATGAAAAAAAAAAAAAAAGGTTTGCGCATTTGACAGGATTGGAGCCTTTGCGGGGAGACTCCATAGGATGTCTAGTCCATCGCCTTAACCACTCGGCCACGACTGCGGGACGAGTAGGGGGCTCTGAGATGTGGTAGTAACTCACGAGCTGGGGTTTCTGCCATGGATGAAACGTTGCATGTAGCCGCTCAACGTCCATACAGGAAAGGGCGCTGCGGTCAAATGCGTATATAATCGCGTTAAACTTTGCATGCATTGGCTTAACGTCTATAGACGAGAGGGCACTGCAGTCAAATGCTCTAATACATATATGACCACGTTCCATACCACATATTCTCTTTGTGACATGGACCCTTGACTTAAGCGGTAGAGATGCGTTCCCACGGCATCTAGCGGATCCAAGCTGCTACGCTAGAAGAACCAATGGCTCTGCATTTCATCGATCATAAAGCAGCAATAATAAAGTCGAAACGCAACCCGGACCTCGGCACTACCTACGAGCAATAAAAAAAATCAGCAAAATCAGCACTACCTATCAACAATAAAATCTGAATCATCAGCACAAACAGAGCTTCACCCCAATCAACATCATTCACCACGTGGAAATGCGGTCATAGTTTTGTACTGACATGATATTTTAATCGATACTTGTTAAGTATTTGATCATTCCCCTTCGTAACAAAATGTATTAAAACGTTTTGCATAAGAATGCAACTACAATTACGTGTAAAGTTCGGGCAAGCTTATATATGTCATTCACCTTTCGAAAAAGATTTTTAGACAGTTCTACCAAACGGTAAACTCAGTTGTGAGTGACTGGGAGACATAATCGCCTTTAAAACTACGAATGAGTTTTGAAAAACCTCAATAAAAATAGTTTTGCATATGCTATAGCTTCTCAATAACATATTACTCTCATACATTTTCTCATAGGTTGCAAAATAAGTGAAAAATCTCAGCTATGTAAATTGCGACTTTGGATTGAAACATTGCATGCTTATTGCAAAACTTTAAAATCAAGACTCTAATATTTACGTGTACCTACAATATCAAAATGCAAAGGAACTCACTGAATAAAAGATATATGGTAAAATTAGGCATACTCTAACGGTTTTAACTGTTTCATTTGAAAAATTATATTAGCTTATTTGCGCTTTTTTTACAGCCTAGAGACGGAATCGTTGGAACCTGCAAGAATGGGATCTGCTCTATTCGAAAGCCACGCCCACCACCACCCTCTCGCGGTTTTTGTAATTCCTGTCGAAAAAGGTGTCGCAGATACTGCTAGTCTACGTATTTGCCCCCACGTGGCGTATTCACCCTGAAAGTTTACGGCGTATGCAAATTCCCGCCAAAGCGGAGGGTGTGCCAAGTGGAAAAACAAACAAAAAACATTGACTTCAAAAATAAAGAAAAAGATAAGAAAATGAGTGCCTTGTGGTGTCAACATACTGATAGCTTCTTCAATCCCCCGTTACCATTTCATAGCGATACTGCGTCTTAAAAAGAGCATCGGAACGTAGAGTAATATACAAAAGGTAAAGACCCCAAAGAGACCAGTGATAACCAGCAATCCTAGCGGGTGGCACAAAACACAATTTGGTTCCGGTTTTGGGCAATGTAGTTTCGGTTTCGGTTTGGGTGTTTTTGCACTGGCATCCTTCTACACCTCCTTTTTACACTTTCTGTCATCCTCTCCTTGCTAGGCTGTCGAGGGTCCCTCGGCTCCCGCTGTATTTTTTTTTATGTGGACGCAGTTTTATATTGATACTTTACCATACAAACCGGGCAAAATGTGTAAAATAAAAGTTGAACTAACTTCACAATACAAAAAAAAAGATAACGTTTTGGTTTTTCTAAGGCAAAACATTATATCCGCCCCATTGACTTCTGGCTGGTCGAGCATTGTAAGTAAACAGCTGTAAGTGGTTCAAATTTTTTATTCGACCAGAATCATTTATATATTATTTAATTCCGAATCTCTGTATCTTTGTTAAGAAAGAGATGCTCTCATAAATAAGTGAGTATCAAGGAGTTCGGCTTATCGTACAATTCATCATGTGTTTTTAGGGGAACCACTATAATAAAACATTCTGCTTACAGAATGTTATTAAGACTGATTTATATGCTGCAAATTAAAGAAGGTTTCGTTTTGTGGCGATCACGGGACCTCATATACGGTGCGTTCTCGGCACTAGTTGTGAGGCACTGAATTGTTTCGAATGCCGTCACACCCTGCCGCTCTTGACGACAAAGGGTTACTCGAATCTTCTGATATGTGCGAAGGATAGGAAAGCTCACTTAAATAAAGCACTTTTACAGAGTTAGACTTTCGCTGTGATGGCTTTGTTGGTGAGATGACGATTAACGCCGCACTGTTTACCTTGCAGGTGACATGAAAAGATCACTTGATCTAGGCCTACTAGGTTTCATAATCTGCAGTATGCAAGAATTAGCAATTCAAATCTTTCTCCAACCGTAAATCGAGTTCCCCAGAGCCCTTTAGTACTCTGGCGGTGCCCCGGGATGGCGCCTGTTTCGGGATGGAACAAGACATCCCTGTTATTTACCTTAGCGGAATAGAGCATCTTTAAAAATATTAGTTAGTGTGTTTTTAGTGCACCATAAGGTTGGGAGAGTAATCGCATAACTTCAAATGTACAATAAGTTTATAAGCCTCTCTGAAACGGGAGTATATTTTGGGTAGTATGCTCTAAGTATTTTCGGTATTAGTGTATAATAAGCATGCTAAAAAAAGTGTACATACCTTCAGAATAATAACAGCAGACTTTGAGTAGCTTTGAAAAATGCATACATAGAGCATTTGAAATATACGGGTGAAATGCTTCTTTAATATATTTGTAACGTGGGGAGCCTCTACTCAGCGTGCGCTCGGTGTTGCTAAGGACAAGCAAGGGTAAATTCGGGCGGAAAGCTGTTGATCATAAATGCCGAAATTCAAGACAGGGATGCCCCCGGTCGCCTCTACTTTTCATGATAATACTTAGAAAAATTTAGAGAAGATTAAATAAAAATTAATTGGGCTAAATTTAAGGAGGGAAACAGTGGGGAAGAAATTGTCAAGCCCAACGAACGCAGATTATAGTGTTCTCTTAGCAGATAATCGAGATGAGTTTCAGAAGTTAATTGGAATTAGTAGCGTGGAAGGTGAAGCTCTCGGATTTAAATTGGGAGTAAACAAAATCCCAAATTGTATTTCAGGGACATCAAGAGAGATTCTTTTAAGTTACAGAGCAGATAGAGAGATATGGTGGACAAGCACAAATATTTGGGAGTGTGGGTCAACGAAGGAAAGAAATACCTCGAGGAATGTGAGAGACGTATAATTTGTAGGGGTAAAAGTAATTCGAACATTTTGAAGCACAGGGCGCTATGGAAGTTCAATAGATACGAAGTGGTGCGGGAAGTATAGAAAGGAGCAGTGGTACATCAAGATTTAAATTTGGCAATGCAGTCGTGAGCATGAGTTCTGAACTTCAGGGAAAATTGGAAATAAGAGAAAGGAGTTTTGGTAGGATTGCTCTAGGGACATATGAGAAGACTCCAAACGAGAGAGTTCAGAGCGAAATTAGCTCGTTTTAGAGCAGAGAGATAGTGACGAAAATGAATTTGTTCTAAGACTAACAGAGGAGTCAGAACACGAGATAGAAGAAAGCGGACACGAAAGCTTATGACGAACTTCCTCCAGACCGGAAATGTGGTGGAGGAAAGGCGTTCAATGGACACGGCAGTTAATGAGGCAGAAAGATAGATGTGCGAGGAAAAATGCATGGGAAATCAGCTTTGACAATTTATAGGTCACAAATGGAAATGATAAAAAGGAAGGATTATTCCATAACTTAAGAGGGCACGCTCTCCTGTTTGAGGCGAGGATGGGAATCTTAGAAACAAAAAGGTATCAAGTCAAAATTGGAGACACAGATACAATATGCGCAGTATGCGAGGAGACGGAAACAATTGAACATGTTATTCTATAATGTAAGGAGCTTTGTCCTGGCCTTTCCGAAGGGGCGGCAGACGTACTAGTGGCCCTCATGTTTCGCTGAAAAAGGTAGAACGGCAGACTAAAGGAGTAGAGGCCACGAAGAGGAGATTGGAGTGCTGGTGGAAATGGTGTAGGAAACATTGAACTAAGGACAACTATCTCGCACAGCTGGAGACGGGTGCAGGGAGAGGAAAATCGGGGCTCCCTCCCGCGTGTCCTATTGAAAATGAGAAATTTCTGTGTCCAATAAACAGATATGAATCATATAAGATATATAAGAAAATATATGAATTATATAAGATATCTAAAACATTTAAGAGCAAAATAAGAAACTTGTGAGAAGTTTCTTATAAGTTTCTTACATGGTTCTAATAGGTCTTATAAAGGTATCGTACAATTCTTATACGGTTCTTATATGTTCTGATATATCTTGTATGATTTATATGTGTTAATTGGACGCAAGAACTTTATCATACAAATGCTTTTTTTTCACTAGGGTGGCTCCTGCCTAAAGTCTTAAACCTGTCCCCGAGTTGGTCGGGTGTTAGGTGTCGCCGACAAGCAGTTTGAACCAGGGAAAAAAGGGCCACTCTCTCTCCGGGCGCAGGAGGCGGGGAGTGATGTTTTTAGTTTTTTGTTGGCCTGGTGCCCCAAACGTCTTCCTGGCGATCATATTCAGGACCCGGCGATACTTAGAGAAACGCATTGGTTGGAGAAGGGGAAAGGGAAATCAGTTTTTTGTTATTGTTTTGGGGCTAAGGGACGCAAGCTTCTACCCGCTACAATGGGTATAACCGTTATCAGCCATCCATCCATCCACCTATTCGTTTGCGCTACGACTAGAGTGCAGTTCGAGTGTAGCTCTGCCCGTCTGATGGCCTGGCTCCTCGTCATCGGTGCTCTGGCGGCCGATTCCGTCCTGTATTTGGAGTTACAAGTTCTTCGTGGCCCTTCTAATATGACATTGAGAATTGAAGACATTTTCACATCTACGACGCGGGCATAGGCGTTCAGCCGGCTACCCAATCCAAGCACGATGGTGAGCGACCAACGGGCCCGGACCGGAACTGCGTTTGAAGGCGAACGCTGAAGTCGCGTTCTTCAGCCGTCCTGTCTCGCCGTGGGAGGCGGCTCTCTGCTTGTCCCTAGCCTAGCTTGCATACCACCCTATTGAAAATTATTCTAAACGGCCCATCAGCCTTGAAGGATTATGGGACCGCACAGGCCTTCAAAACCCTTCAAAAATACCCTTCAGATATACCCCTCAGAAAAAACCCTCCAGCCCACAGCCCTTCAACCCCAACCCCTTAGCCCATCAACCTTTAAGACGCCCAAATGACTGTGAACCATAGACAAAAATTCAGTTCAAAACGTTATTAAAAATTTATTGCGGGCATTGAGTTTTACATGTGTATTAACACTCAAAAAGACAATAAAAACCAACGCTTGTTCAAACCCGGGCGCAAGCAGCTGTCGACGAAATAGATCATATAAAATAGGAACAACTAACTTCTTTATCACAACGAAAAATATATTTCAAAGTACTCACAATGCCGTTGGGTAAATTCCTGATGTACGGTAGTTCAGCTAATAAAACGGAGCAGGTGCACCTCACGTACACATACACAGTCTCAGTAAGCACGTTTAGCGAAAACCACGAACTCGCAAGCAGATCCCGTCACCGTTGAGAAATTCCGAGCACAGTCACGGTTTCGTCCACGATGTCGTCGGGGCGGCGTCTTCGGCGTATTTTTCGCTCGCTGGATTCTTCTGAGGCCGGTCGGACGAAGAGGCGCAAAGAACAAGGCGGGACAGCGGCCGTCAACCGCCGTCTCAGGACCCACAGTGCCATGATCCCGGTGCGTAGGCACTACATGCGGTTGAACGTTGATCCCGACTGCCAGGCTTGCTGCGAGTAGGCCGACACCGGCCACCATCTCCTTGAATGCGCTGAACACGATGGTGCTCGACCGGTGCTGAAGGCGGCCAACGCCGAACTGGGGTTCACCTGCGGAACCAAGGAAGACACGGCACGGATTAAAACAGACCAAGGGGCGAGCCCTCAAAGCAGCGCTTACCTTTCTGGATGTAGGAAACGGTGCGTTCCAGATCTCCATGGCGGTGAGAAACAAACCGCCCACGAGCGGAAAGAAAATGGCTATAGCGGCCTCCTGACTTCTTCGGCTTCCTCACACCCCTCTCTCCCGCCGACCATTGGAAAAGCGAGCTGTCCGGAACTGGCGGTATTGCACCCTCTCCCTATTGCCGGGGGGAGAGAAGCGCAGTGTGTGTGTGTAGGCATTGTAAAAGGGGGGGGGGGGATTTGAGTTGCCTGTTCGTGTTTTTGGCGACGGCGAAAAAGAGAGGACTTCCGACTCTGGTGAGAAGCAAAATAGTTTTGTTTATTTACTTTTTTTCCTTTTTGGGGACCGTCCCCCGCGGGGAAACCGGATCCCGGCACGAGTCGCTGCCGCTTCGCCCTCGGAACCTCCCCAGCGCAGCGTCCCTGAATTTGGGCAACGCGCTGCTCTCGGCTTGCCCTTTTTATTATTATTAGTGCAACAAGTAAAGCTTGTTCTCCTCAAAACACCGCTCGGCCAACAACACTCGGCCCGCGCCTTGTCAATTCTCCACATGGGGCGATCGAACCCGTAGCCCCCTTGGCGACCGAACACCCGGCCACTGACAGACGGGTCGAGGAGCCCAGTTGTGTTTGATAGAAGAGCAGTATTAAAAAACTGACCGTACAGACATACGGTCGACATTCTCCATATAATTATTTGTTTTCCCTTTGTGAACAATACGTAGCTATGTTCTAATTCTGCGACATGTATTTTCTCCACCTAGGCCGTGTCCCCACAGAGATCTCAGGAAGCCTGAAGGTTTTCCCGACCCCATTAGAAAAGTTCTTGACAGGGTTTCAGACATTTCAAGGCATTGTAAAGGGGACTTCAGACATTTCAGGAGAGCCTCTGACAGGGCCAACGAACCCACCAGGAAATATCGGTTCACCTTTCAAACATCACAAGAATTCCTGAAGTCCCCTTCACACCCTTTAAAGAATTCCTGAAGTCCCCTCAGAGCGATTTTCGATAGGGCACTCATCCTCGGTGAGAGAGGAGGCTGCGGGAAAGCTCCAGGGTCATTTTGCGTCTCCTCTGGTATCTGGCTATGTTCGCATACCAGAGTTTGTTCGGAATCTTGCGATTTCAGGGCTATCACATGCATTGTAGCAGTACACTTGTTTTGAGAAAGCTGAGTAGTGCTTTCATGACCTTTTTTTTTGTTTAAAGACCGGAGACAACTTTGCGCTTTAAACTTTTCCCTCGTTTCCTCCTCTTCCTCCTTCTACCCTTTCCACCATTGCCTGTTTCCCCCTCTGTCCTCCAGCCCTGCTCCGCTAAGCCGGTGTTGGCTAAGCCCGCGGCGGCTTTACCATAGACTCCAACGAGAAAAAAAAATAAAATGGGGGGGGGGTTTAGTTTACAAAAGAGCCCCCCCAACATGATTGACAAGCGACCTTGAGTCCGTGCGTTGCAATGCCCTTGACTAGTGCAGGTTTTTAGGCACATGCTGTGCACTGGAATTTCTTGGAGATATTTTTTGTGACGTTTTTATTATTATTGGTTTTCGTTTTTTTTATCGTTGAAATTTACGAGGGTGCTAAAGTGGCGAATTTTTTTAGTCTTTCCAAACGGCGTCCGTCAATATGGACCGAGCATCAACGTCTCCGCCTTTTGTGTCAAGAAAACGCCAAAGTGACGGTACTGAAAAGGAATACGTTTGCAAGAGTAGTAGTTTTCGTCGCACACTCAATTTGACTTTTCGTTGTGAAGAGGAAATGATCAAATTTAATTATCTGTTGAACAACGCAAAGTGCACATTCAAAGGCGATCCCTTAACAACCATTATCGCTAGAGCACTGGAGATGGTTCAAGGAAAAGGACACCAGTACCAACAGAAGACCGCGGCAATGGTCGAGAACGAAACAAGTGAAGAAGCATCACTTCTGTTATTCGACAAGCTTTCGGTTTCTAAGATGATGAGCGCTGTTCAAGACCATTCACGGAGATGTCCAGAAGACGTTCAGCTTGTCAAGGTGAGAAGTTTGGGATTTGCTGCTCGGCTCCAATTCAAGTGTCCCAATCATTCTCTTATTTTGGATACGAGCTCTACAGTCGGACTTCTCCGTGTTGTTGACTGCTCTGTTGCTGTGGCATTCGTGTGCAGCGGGATGCTGAAGACGCAATTTGAGAAGTTTTGCAACTTCAGTGGGCTCCCTTATTCACGTCGCTCACTAGAAAAGCTGAACCCGCAGATTGGAGCAGCAGTGGCCATCCTGAACATGAGTTCAGTGGCAGAAGCTCAGCAAGCTGAAGCTCGGTCAACAGAACAGCGGGATGAATCAGTGACGTCCATGAACATCGAAACAGACGCCAGGCACGCCTGCAGAAAAAATTCCTACCACACCGACGTTGTTGCTTTGGGACAAAAAAGTCACAAAGTGGTAGGAATCGTTTATGTCACAAAAAAAAGAAGAGCCGTCGTCCCAGAAACACGAAGCGGTTGGCACAAAACGGCTGTACGAATATTTCTCCAACAGGAACATATCCGTTGGGGACCATGCTCACGATCGTAACACCACCGTCAACAAAATTATATGAGAAAAAAACGGGATAACCAACTCCAATGATAGATGGCACGCCGCCAAGGCAACCCTAAAAGGAATGAAAATGATAGCGTTCGGCACGAAAAAAAAATGAAGGGAAGACGTGGCATGCCGAGTTATCGGACAAATGCAAGCTGGTACGCAACCACGCCTACTTCGCAATGGCAACCTGCGATGGCAGCGCTACCAAGTTGCGGAACACGCTGATGAACTGAGTCCATCATTTTTGTGGACGACATGAACAGTGCGATGAGGACTCCCCCTGCAACATGAAAGGGTATGTACCCACCGCGCTGCTAATTCAAGATCCGTTTGCGGAGGAGCTGTTATTCTCTTTCGTGAGATCGACCACGATATTCAGAAATGCTGAAGATTATGTCGAAGCAAAGGATACCTACCATGTTGAGTCATTCAACAACAGCATGCTGATTTATTTGGACAAGAGGGTGCACTATCTGGATGACACGTACAACCTCAGGCAGTCTTGCAGTGCTGGACTGGAACGAGCATGTCGGTCGGCACCACACGTCGACTTACTTCATCGAAGACTCTCGTCACCCCGATCGGCAAGGCGGGAAAAAGAATTACACTAAGAAGACGTACAGGTAATTGAATCATTCTCTTACTGCCATCTTATTTAAATCTACCGTTGTTACCATGCCTGCGACTTGTGGGCGACAATAGACCATTCGCGTAATTCCCAAGCACCAAGGAGTAGGCTGGCCTTTCCTTTATGAAAGATTTGGAGTAAATACTGACTAAAACCACGAAGCTAGTTTGTGTTTAGATCCGAAGATGTACTGCTGCAGACGCCCATACGTGACGCAGTGTGAGTGCCCTATGTCCAGGATTGCTCCTGGTGCTTTCATAATTTTTCAAAGGACCAATTCTTCACAACACGTGCATCACTGTATAATAACGCAAGTCCAAAATGTATCATTGACATTGTAACTAAAGTGCCAAAAAGAATGCTGGGAGTGAATGGCACTCCCACATACGTCGCGCATGTGCTTGCTGACTGTGGAAAAAATAAGCAAAATGCGAACGACGCGCGTGCAAAACTATACTGTTTTTGCACGCAAAATACATTAATGCGATGTCGTCACTGCCTGGTCTAAACATCTGGTGCTGGCCTCCTTTGTGCACATGATAACATCATTCAATGACATTGTCCATTTTTCAAATTGGGCAGCTTCTGATCTAAATACTGCTCGGTTCCATATCGTCTTTGTGTCCCTCAGTGTTTCATTCCCTTCCAACAAAAATAAAATAACAAATCTCAAAATAAGAAAAATTTCCACGTATTGCTCATTTAAAAAAAAAATTAACGAATCGATGAAAGTCATGCTATGTCTGGATATACACTTTCTTAATATCTGTTTATTGTTAAATTAGTTTCGTTCAAGATATCCGGCGTCTGGTGCTGGATACTGCAGCCGTGAACGAGACGAGCCAAGTGACTGACCAGTCCAGCTCCGAAGACGATTAGTGAATTCCAGGTACGGTCGCCGGCGGTTGTCTCTTAGTAGTCGACAACCTAAATCTTAGGGCTGAAATGGCATGCGGTTGTCATTACGGCGCATCCCCGTCTAGCAGCTCATAATAATGTGGACGCAATTACGTCCGCGAAAACGTCCTCGAAAATAGAGCTCGTGCCACATTTTAAAAATGTATTATAAAATGTACTTCTATTTGAGCTACATATTGAAATTTTACAAATTACTAGAACGTCGCGTACGTGTGCATAATTTCATGTGTTTCTTTTTATTATTCCAGCCCCAAAGCTCCTGCCATGCCCCTCGGAAGGCTGAAAAATCGAAGATATGGTGGCAAGTGTCTCACACAACCATGTACAAATAATGTAAATTCGAATAATGGCGCGCCAAGCTAGCCTTATCGCCACTCCCAGACTGGTAACTGAACACCCGACGCGGAATTCTTCAAAATAAAATGTGAGGAGCTGGTTTGGAATTGTCAATGATATTGGAATTTGTCCATGCTTGCGGCCAAATATTTGTTTATGCCTGTTTTGAATTAGTCAGTGTGATTTTTTTTCCTGTGTTATAAGTTGCATTGAATTTACATTGTATAAACCCTCGTTAATGTAATACATCAGTAAGGATGTCCTGCATGAAAATAAATTAAATTTAGTTACCTCATGTACGAACATATGTTTTCCCGCCATTACAGGTGATACTTGTTTTCTGCCACGCGGATGGCAGTACAGATAAGCTCACGGGTCTGCATATATCCAAATGGCTTGATGCAGTATGTGCAGGAGATAATGGTTTTCGAGAATGTCTTTATAAAAAAACAAATAACAACATACATGAAGAGCCGACAGCTCGGTGTTTATTCCCAAGTGTGCCCCATGTAGGACACACCAACAGGGTTTGGTTACAATGCCCGGACGTGATCAACAACGTATGCCGGCATCAATTCGCGTTTTGTGTAGACACCCATGCCCAGCATTCCTCTGTCTTGATAAATATCTGGAGTCCCGCCATACTCCAAGATTGGTAAGATATGCCCAGAACATTTTGTAGTACATTTTCCGTAGCCACCGATTCTTCGGTGATGCCTTCTGGCCGGCGCCGATCTTTACGTGGCCTTGACACACTATACAAGGATCGCAAAAGAAATCACTACACATTGCACAAACGATGCAACCGTGTTGATGATCTCCTGATGTTGTTCGTCCTACAAAGAGAAGAAAGAAACAGTGTTCACGAGAATTCATACGGTAGTTCGTATTTTATAGGTGAAGACTGAGGACATGTAACAGCCGTTCCCGCGGAACAAATACTTGTTTTTCAAATTGAAAACAGACAGTGATGTATACAAAATAATACAATGTAGCCTGTTTTTTTTTTTTCGCATTTTTCTATTCTTTGCGCGTTTAGGGGGCGCGCTCCCCGCTAGTTTAAGAATTTTCAGACGCCATCAATTGGATATATGTATATATATATATATATATATATATATATATATATATATATATATCCAATTGATGGCGTCTGAAAATTCTAAAACTAGCGGGGATATATATATAGATTTATCTAGCTCGCAACAGGAAAAATATGTTTTGCCACTCACTTTCCCTGGTGATTGTCGATGGTAGAGTGGATTCTCCAGGCGAAGATGTCGTGCAGTGTGAGAAACAAACGCGGTTCTCGTTTCCTGGTCCTAAAGCGTTTCCTCGCTAATCCTCCGGTGCAGGGTGTGACGCGTCCTTCGAGGGGGCACCCTTTTTTTTTGCTGGCTTATCTCCCTTCACGAGCTCCCACTATAAGCCCCCCCCCCCCCCCTTCCGGCCCACCCCCAAATCCGGACGGCGCGCGCAGATTCATGCACGACTTTTTTTTTTTTTTTTTTTTGTCCCCTTTTTCTATCCTTCGCTTCCCTCGCCCCTTGTTCAAAGACGTGAGAGGAGGAAAGCCTAGCAGAATATCGGGTTTGGTATCCGGCTTGTAAGCTGTTTCAGGCGGACGGATGATTTGCAGAGATGGAGGAAATGCCAACAGTCTGCTGAACGCCACCATTAGCTCCGCGCGGTCGTCGGTGTGATCCACTTACTCGAGGGTCTGCTGGCTGTTATCCGCCCATTCTCCACTGCCCCCGCACTCCGGGTCAGCGCTTGCCCTGAGGCATTGGAGCCAGCGAGGCCATCGAGGCAGTCTCCCGCCGCGTTCTTACCTCTCGTCAGGATGCTTGGCTTTGGCTGCGCAGGCCACCAGGAGCTTCGCGTCCGCGAACGACTCCGCGCTGGACAGCAGGAGTGCGGGGTCACCGTGTACGAGCATGGCCAGTTGGTCGTCCTCCTCACTGCCAGCGGAGGCGCAGTGAGGAGGACGACCAACTGGCCATGAAAGAAAGAAAGATTGTTTTGCAGCGAATCTGTATATGACTCGCCTGTCTGATCTCTGGAATTTCTTCGTGTTGTCATCATCGCGGACACGAAAATTAAGGCTCCAATCCACGGTGTGAAAGTGGTCAAACAGCGAAGCTTTGGAACCACCTGCAGCAGTTCCCCGCTGCACTATATATCCCTTTTATGGCAAACGTCACCAGGTGGTGCTCCAGTCTTGGACGTGCCATAGATCTTCCTGTTTATAAAAAGAATGAACCAAGGCCACCTTTTCACAGCTGCTTCAAACATAGATGAAACCTTTCATCATCAATTCTCTAGGTGAACGCCAAAAGAAGGCAGGAGTGCAAGATAAGTTAAATGTATTGAGTATTCTTGTTAACCAACACGCCTCCTCCAAGATGTTAAATTGTACAACCGAAGGCCCTCGTTAAATGTTATACTTGATTGTCGGTGTAGCATTTCTGCTTTCTAGCACTGCTGACATAAGCAAGCTCAACAGGGTTGCAAAGATGGTGCGGCCGGAACTCGCTTGGGGCGCAAGCGGCCGCTCATGTTTGTAAACAGCAAAAGGGTTTACGCCGAATGATTGCCGAAATAAAAGTAGATACACTGTAACAAAACTTTTTTTTTATATATATGACAGACTTCGTACGCTGCCGTTGCCACCGGCACCTTATTCAACCGCAAACTTTACCGAGAAAGCAAGCGAGGAGCGCTACGTGCTTGACATCGCGCCTTATAATCTATCACGTGGTTTTGATACTTATTTTATGGTTTCCTTACTGAAACAAGCGTCAAAGCAATGTGATAAATGATAAGTCGTGCGAGAACAGTGATATGGCGCGCGCAGGGGTTTTCTTTCGACGGACAAGAAAAAATTCCACCTGCAAGTCATATACAGCTTCGCAGTAAAACCTTCAGCGTTTCAAGCGAAAGGTGCATGTCACAACATACAGCGCACCATTCGTTTCAATAGAGAACAGGCACAAAACAAGCATCCGAACCACATGATTGATGATAAGGTGCTTCTTATAACAATGCGCAGCAAGTTGCGCTCTCCCCATACGTTTCCCGGGTGTTGCGCAAGCTGCCGTGGTGACGGCAGCTTACGACGTGGGGAGTTACGTCACTAGCCTTTAAGATATAAAATGTTTTGGTACAGTGCATTTGCTTTTCTTTCGCCATTTATTTGGTATAGGCCCTTTTGCTGTTTACAAACATGAAATGCGACCTGCGCCCCAAGCCAAACTTGCTTACGTCACCGGAGCTAAAAAGCATAAATGCTACACGGACATCAGAGTGCGAGATTTAACGATGGCCCTTTGCTGGACAATTTAACGACATGGAGGAGGCAAGTTGGTTTACAAGAATATTCGAAACATTGTAAGGGATCTCGCGCTTCTTCGTTATTTTAGCGGTCACCTGGGGAATGGAGGGTTAAACGTTTCATCGATATTTTAGCAGCGGTGTTAGGGTAGGCTATGTTCACTATTCTTATAAACCGGAAGTTCTCTGGGACGTCAAGGACTGGAGAACCGCCTTTTAGCGTTTGCCGTGAAAAGAGTCTATAGTGCAGTGCGGAATCGTTGCAGGTGATATCACAGCTGGCCAACCAAGTTCACAGCGTAGATTGGAGCCCCGACTTTCTATCTTCTCATTCTTTCTTGAATTTCGTAGACCTGCATGTGTAAATCGTCACCTACACTTCTCATGCTGCCATGGTCGGTTTAAAGGTACATCTGTGGTCTTTAGAATTGATGCCTTCAGTGCAGCTTTATTGGCGAAGAAACCAAATTAGGCCACTAATTAAAATAGAAAATCTGTAAAACCAACTGCCGGCACTAACAATTTTTTCCTAATTTCCGCATTCACAAAGTCTTGTTTTTTTGTTCCACTGCTGGCAATTTGTTTTGCATAAGTTTGCAATCTTAATTTTTGTTTAATACATGTTCTTCACTTTTTAATTGAATTTTCGCTTATCGTCAATTTGCTTGTGGTGTAAAGACACTTTTGATTATACTTCTTTCATACGTTTCTAAATAGCTTGAATTATGGTAAGGTTATATTTAGGGTGTGCATTTTCCGGTTTTAACCGAAAAACACCGATAAACATCCGTCGGTGACTAAAATATAAAATCGGTTAAAACCGAAAAACACCGGTGGTTTGATATTTTCGCCCTGGTTAAAACCGAAAAACACCGGTCGTTGCTAGTTTCCGACCTAGCGAAACCCTTTCACCGTAGAGGTTCGTCAAACGTGTTATCTCGTGGATCCTGCATTCTTCCAGTGTTTATACATGGCTTGCAGGTGGCGTCAGTCCGCCCTCCTTTCTGGGGGTCAAAAGCGTCTAGTGAACGCAGTGGAAGCTAAGCTCTCAATGCCTTTCCCCTGTTGTGTCTCCCATGGCACCCTTTTGTGGAAAAATTAACGCAGTGGAGGATAGGCTCTCACGTGCCTTTTCCTCATTGTGTATGGCCAAGTGATGTTGGTGCAAGCCATGTATTCAGAGGTTGCTGTGGTTCCTGGAAGACACTGCCAACGTCCGTGTCGTACAGGACCGCCGTTTTCATAATTGCGGGTTGCAAACCGCAAGGAACGTGCTGCCATGAGGGCAGCACGTTCCTTGCGTGTAGATGCAAGCATGAAAGTATGCTTGCATCGACTATAATAACCAAGTGTGAGAAATAGTTGCTTCCTAGAGAAGAAGTGTATGAACTATGTGAATAAAATTGGAACTCTCTGTTTCTGATCAATCGCCTTTTTTTCACCGATAATCACCGATTTTAGCCTCGTCGTGAGACGTTCCACCGAAATACACCGGTGTTTTGAAAATAAATAAACACCGAAAAACATCCGCCGATTTTTCTCACAAATAAACACCGGAAAGTACACACCCTAGTTATATTGCCGCGAGCGCAGCTGACCAAGTAGGCGGTGCGCCCGTTGCCTAACGGTTGTCGCGCTTGCATTCTACGCGGGAGGCCAGGGTTCGATTCCCGGTCGCGACACATCTTTTTTTTATTGTTGCAATTTACTCTTCTCGGAAATTAGAGAACTCTGTTCAATGTTCGAGGTTAGAATGTTCGATGCGCGAACCTTCCACGGTCGATTGTTCGAGAAGTCCACGCGTGTACAAAAGGGGCTCCGCGTGGCAAGCCGCAGTCAGTTTCGCCCCAGCGTTCGACTCTGCTGCTACGCCGACTTCGACGCCCGCGACGCTGTGTTATCATCTTTTGTACCCTTTTATTTTTGGCACAAGGCCGCCTCATTAAACGTTTATTTCTTCCTGTTTATTGCTTGTTTATTGGTAACCACCCGTGACAATATTCAAATGGTGCTAACCTTGAGTTTTGTAGTGTGAAAGACGTATTTTCAAAAATACGCGGAAGACTACCGTACAAGTATATCTGTAGTACACTCGGATCGGCCAAATAAATTTACAAAAAAAAAAAAAAAGAAACGCCATAAAATACAGTAATAAAGTGATCATAAATATTGTAGAGTTAAGCTATTTTTCGCTTAGGGATTGCTAATGCGACAGCTGAGCGGTATTTGCCTCGACCTAATCTTTGATAGGAACGTTGAATCATATCGGCAGTGTTTCCTTTCTTCTGTACTTCAATGACAACAAGAGTGGTTTGCGTAACGGAGTAAAAAAAAAAGTAGATATAAAGAGAATTGTATGTTTCTGCGACCATCGCTGTCACGTCTCGCACTAGTATGTGGAGGAAGAAATACGGATTTCTTTGTATATCGTTTACAAGTACTTAAGATCGTTTTTTTCCTTCTATTCATGTCTTTAGATGGCATTTCGACCTACTACGGCTTCAGGAAGGGCAAGCTGCTTTCTTACATAAGGAGTCGCCGAACTAGAAGTGAATTACCTAACTAATTGTGAATTTCCCAAACAGAAGCCAGTTTTACCTCGCAATGTGCAAGTTTCTGGGTTATACGAGTGAATGCGACTAAATTTGAATTTCGTAATCACTATAGAAAAATTCGTTACGTGCCTTACATAGAACCATGATGTATTTCCTCATCAACCATTGTATTGACCCTTGAGAGTACTTGTCGCTTTAAACAACAGAAGTAGTTTTAAATAGTAACAGCGTAATTTTAATTTATGGTTTCGCTTATAAAGGGTTGGCCTTAATATATAATATATATATTTATTATATAGCACGTAAAACAATGCTAAAAGCCACTAACCAACCCAAATTTGTATTTTGTTTTATGCAGCGTCTAATTGAACCTCCCTCGGGAAGGGTATGTCATTAACTTTTCAAGAGTGACGACTCTTGTTTTCATGTTCAAAAAGTTTTCGCATGTTTCAAGCTAGATCCTATTCGTTATCGTTTTTGTTCTAGTTATTCTTTAACCCAACGACGTATGTATATAAATCTCGCAATGCAAGTAATATTGGTCTCTGACAAATCTTCCCACCCACGACGAGCAAGCGCCTATTTCTGCAGGCTGATTGCATCTCTAATAGACTGTTTGACCAATGCAGTAGATATATCTACAAATCTGCGAAGCCCAGCCTCATCAGTCAAGCGCGTGAATAAAAGTTGTCTTTTTCCAGGTCGGGAAGAAATGTTTAAGTTTTCGGGCGAGTTTTCTCGTTTATGTAAATAAGAGAGGTCTACTTCACACTAGCCCCTAGTTATATCCATTTATTAAACCCTTATTTTTTAACCTATGCCTTTCCCCTCCTCTCACCACAAATGGGGTCCTCCACCATCTCCTCCGATCCACAGGGGTCCGCGAAACATCAATGGCTGAGAGCCACTGCATTAAAGGAGTGTAACCAAGATAACACTGGGAGAACAAGGCCAACCGGGCACACCGATGACCTTGGGCGAAACGACCGAGGCTAAGAATGTACTTCAGGTGCAGTTTGCGAATCGGCTCATGAAAGTAAAAAAAATACATATATATATACTTTACTTTTTGTAATATAAGTAATATACTTTTTGTGCTTAACTTTTCTGACAAGATACCCCACCCCAGAGATAGAGAAAAGTACGCGTGGCGTCGGCGTTCATTTATTGTATTTTTTATACCTTGTTTCTGACTCCTCCTCCTATTATAATGCCGTATTCTCTGGTGTAAAATTCGCACCATCCTAACAACATCTGTTTTCTTGAAAGTGTTAATATGTAAGTCGCACCTTTTGGATATGTCGTTTTTTCTAGTACAGTCGACGCAGTAAAACTTCATTGATAAATCCCGATGTATGCAATATTGTGACTACGAGATTTATGCTCAACCGGGGCCAGTTTGGTTATTCTCGCTAACAAACCAAACAAAATGTATTGCCCCAGTAGAAACATTCCGCATCTAAGGTTCGTACATATGTAGAAAACAAGGCCTTTGGGCAGCATACTTGTGTACGTTATTTACAGAGTTCAAGAGACTTCGCGATGTAGACTAATTATCAAAATCGTCGAGCGTGCTCTGCCGACGATCTCATGAATGTCAGACTTTTTGTCGTCCCCGCTTCCACTCAATCGGGCAAACAACCTGTCCATGTCCAGAAGTACTCACCTTAACCCCTGTTTCCACTGAAGACCTCAAACAGCAAAAAGGTTTAATTTTCATTGCTTCATATTTATGTAGGTGTTATAAAACAAAACACTTTCCGAGGTGCTTGTTTGCGATGGGTTCTGGTCGGGGCGGGAGGTAAGGCAGGGGTAGACGGTTTGGCTCTCAAATGTTTTGTCACACCGTAGAATTGGGCTCGTGCACGCTCAAGTCGGGAGGGATCGTGTCGGTTGAAGCTGTACGTAGATTATTATTTTGAATTCTATTTCTTCTAGGAATTCGTGCTGCCGGAAAACCGCAGGAGTCTGTGGTGGTTCGAGCCTTGAGTGTATGAGTATCAGTAGTATCATTTGTATTAGAAAGATATTCGAGGTGAACCGATTTCAGGTGGTTGGCAGAAACGGTTTCTTGACGCCCGTAGAAATCAGTGGTGAAGGTTTTCGTTCCTCTCTAGAGTACCTTATGAGGCCCTAAGTATTGCTGGTGGAAAAATGTCTTGACGCCGTCCTTTCCCTGAAAGATGTCGCTGCAGTTGTCGAGGTCTTTTGATACGTATAATGGAGTTCGATTTTGAGTACGCGGTGTCAAGTTCTAGAGGTATTGCTTCGTCGCCCGCAACTGGCACTTTTAGGTCGTGGGATCAAGCGCTGGGTCCTCGGGCGCAGATGCCGAAATATATCCGGTGGCGATGAATTCAACCATATACAAGCTCGGACGGGCTGTGTGAGAGCGTTTTGTTCACGGCAGTCCAAGGAGGACGATGGGCAAATTTTTGTGCCACTTGTTTGCTTCTGATTGCGCCATAAGGGCTGCTTTAAGTGAACGGTGAAAGCGTTCAACAAAACCGTTGGCCATAAGGTGATAGGCTGTTGTTCGAATATGGGTGGTTCCTAGGACTTATAATAATTGATGGAAGAGCGCGGACTTAAATTGACGTCCTCGATCTGTCGTAAGACGGGATAGAACGCCGAATCGGGAAACGGGAACTTGAACGAAGGTGCGAGCCACGGTTTCCCTTGTGATATTATGGATGGGAAGTGCCTCTGGCGAGCGGGTAAACCTATCAATGTAGGTGAGGACGTAACGGTATCCTTCACATGGCGGGAGGTGCCCCACGATGTAGATATGAAAAAGGTTGAAACGTTCTGTGTTGGTCGGAAATGAATGAAAATAAGCAAAGGTGGGACACTGGATCATGGATATATGACACCGTATGTAAGCACCAGTAAAGCTGCGAATATCTGTGTTGATTCCTGGCCAAAGAAAGCGTTCAGTTATCAATATTTCGTGTAGCACGAATGCTGGGGAGGGACACACCGTGCATGGAGTTAAAGACTTACCTATGAAAGTCAGCGGGTATGAAGGGTCTTCGTGTGCTGTTGAAGTGTCAGAGACAATTGTCTTGGTGGATCTCGGTCAGGTAATATCCTCGTAAATGAGTGGAGCATGAAACGGGCAATCTGTTGAAGCTCTTTGAGTTCTCCTTGCGCGGTGCTGATGATATCTAAGTCGACTAGAGGACGTAAGCTAAACCCTCAGAAAACGAGAATGTACCGGGATAAGGCATTGGCTACAGAGTTACCAACTCCTTTGATGTGTCAAATGTCAGTTGGGGAATTTCACGATGTATGCGAAATGTCTTCTTTCGCGAGGTGAACATGTGTCTTTGAAACTCTTCAAGGCGTACATGAGACGCTTCTGATCCCTGAGTTCAAAGAACTGCGTACCTTGTAGAAAAGTTTAAAAATATATTGCAGTGTAGATTGCTATTAGCCTACGACCTTTTGGTAATTGTCTTGAAAAGAAGGTAATAGGCTTACAGACATAATCTATCAACGGTGTGCAGTACTGCGTCTACAGCGACTTCAGAGGCGTCGACCATGACGTTCGTTGTGTCGTGTTGAGGGTGTGAAAGAAGTGTAGCGTTTGCTAGTTCACATTTTAATCGGCCGAAAGCTTTCTCTATAGTCGAACGCCGCTGCACAGTAGTTGAGGTTGGTCTGCTTCCCCTTAGTAGCGTTGTTGGGAGTGACACATTTGAACCGCATTGGGAAACAAATCTTCGGTTGAATTCAGAAGTCCGAGAAATTCGCGCAGCTGACAAATGGCTCGCGGTATTGAGAAGTTAAAGATAGCGTTCACCTTCTTTTTAAATGGTCGCATGTCGTGCTAGTTAACTTCCTGTCCCAGGTAATGTAGACGAGTTGCTCTCAGTTCAAATTTACCTTGGTTCATGTTGACGCTGTAGTCGTCGAGACGCTGATAAAGTTTTTATTTATTTATTTATTTCAATACCTTCAAAGCCAAATGGCATTACAGAAGGGAGTGGGGGAAAACAAAAGTAAAAAAAAATGGAATTCAACATATATTAGTTAACATAATAGTTTTCAATGGCAGACTTCAATGCAGGAGCGTCTGTGATTCTGGCGATGGATGTGGGCAGGTGGTTCCAGTCATTAGTAGTTCTTGGGATAAAAGTATAAAAAAAGAGCTTCGTGCGACTGAAAGGATTGTTGACTCTATGGTGATGATCATTTGGAAGGGATACATACGATGGTTCAGAAAAAAGCTCTTCTCCTAGATGCTGGTTGTAATGATAAATTTTGTGAAATAAGACAAACGGCATAATTTTCTACTCAATGAAAAAATTCGAAAGATGTAAAGTTAGTTTCGTGGATGATACAATGAAAAAACGTGAGAAATTAGACAAAAAATAAAACGCGCGCCACGATTTCGTACGGATTCAATTTGATTAATTAGAAATTTATGGCCTGGGTTCCACACTGAACTCGCATACTCAAACTTGGATCTAACGAGGATCTTGTACAGTAGTAGTTTTGATGATGAAGGAGCCCTTGAGAAGTTGCGGCGTAAGTAACCTAGCATGCGATTAGCGTTGTTGGCAATAAAATTAATGTGAGTTTGCCCGGAGAGGTCAGATGTTATATGGACACCTATGTACTTGTACGATGTCACCTGTTCAAGAACAGAACTAATGTTGTATTGAGGAATGTTAGTACAGGCAGCTTTCCGTGAAATTCTCATTACATTTACTGGCATTAAGGCGCATTTTCCAGACGTCACACCATTTAGTAATGGAATTAAGGTCAGTCTGAAGGAAAGACGTATCAGTATCAGAATAGATTACACAATAAATGACACAATCATCCGCAAACAGCCTTATGGATGACTGGACATTATTAACGAGGTCATTTATGTATATGAGGAAAAGAAGGGGGCCGAGGACGGAACCTTGTGGCACACCCGAACTAACAGGGCAGGGAAGAGAGTCTGAGTCGTTTGCAGATACAAACTGGGTTCTGTTAGAGTGAAAATTTTCGATCCATGCAAGAATGTTAGTCAATGTTTAGTTGTTTTTGTTGTTTTTTTTAATTTTAAGCGGAGCAGTTGGTGAGGGACTAAATCAAAGGCTTTTGAAAAATCAAGAAATATGCAGTCGATTGAAAGATTATTGTCTAGCGCAGAAAAAACATCGTTAAAGAAACCAGTTGCGTTTCACATGAGAATGATTTTGCGAAAACCATGCTGACGATATGTGAAAAATGAGTTGGATTCAAGAAAGTTAACTGGGTTAGAATAGATGGTATGCTCCAACATTTTACATGGGACACTAGTTAAAGACATAGGCCTGTAATTAAGTGGAGAGTGAGCATCGCCTGATTTAAAAAAAAAGTTACCACCTTACACAGCTTCCAATCGCTGGGCAACAAACAAAGATCTAGGGACTGCGAGAAAAGTTTAGATGGTATTACAGAAAAGAGCATTTCAACGTTCCTTAGAAATTTAGAATTAATCCCGTCAGTTCCAGATGCAGAAGAAACTTTAATTTCGTTTTTATGCTAAGCACACCAATGCAATCAATTATAACAGGATGCATAAGTAGAAAGACTGCAAGATCATATTCAGGGCAAGAAACAAAAGGCAGTGGCATAAAAAACTGAGAAAACTGAGAAACTGAGAATTTAGTAAAGATGAATATTCCGACCTTGGAACCGAGACTCCATTATCGTCGACTAGCGGTATCTCACTCTCTTTCTGTCCACAAAATATATTCCAACATTTCTTCGTGTCAATTGTCAATAAGGATGGTAGGGTATGATTAAAAATTACATTTTTGGCTTTTTCCCCTTCATTCTTAAAGAGGGTTGCAACATTCTGATCCGCACACCACAAGTCAGGTTTATTGAACAGCTTTGCTTTGCGGAACAGTCGTTTCTTTTTATTTCGCAGGTGCTTTAAAGAAACAGTAAACCAAGAAGACCGGTTTTTGTACGGGATAATTCGTAGGGTAGGTATTTATTTACAAGATAATTTACTTTGACTTTAAAAATAGACCAAGTAGATTCTATAATGCGATTAGAAAACTTTTGCATATATTCGTCCGGAAATTGTGCCAATTCATCATTGATGGCAGGGTAGTTAGCTTTGCTGTAATCGCGTATACGTTTAGGCATACTCTTAAGGCGACGAGAATTGCCTTCAAGTGTGAAGTGAACAAAGCAGTGGTCACTCAGGCCTGGTAAAATCTTAGAGAATGAACGAGGTCAGGAGTAGTTTTGAGGATGAGATCCAATATGTTCGAACTTGACGCGGTGACCCTGGTAGGTTGAGTTATTAACTGAGAGAAATTAAAATATGTGCACAAATTCATGAACTCAGATGTTTCACAGGAAAGGTCTGACGAAACAGGGCACATACCGGACCATAATATTTTCGGAAAGCTAAAATCACCTAATAAAAAACTGGCGAGTGCGGAAATCTGACAACAAGGTTGTTTAAAACGTCATGAAGTTGTGCACAGAAAGTCAAGGAAGCGTTTGGTGGCCGATAGCAGGCACAAAAGATCATATCACGGTGATTAATGCGTACACACACGCATACCATTTCCAAGCATGATGCATGAGAGATATGATAAGGATGCAGATTTTCTGCGACGGCTATTAATACACCTCCTCCCAATCAATTGACGCGATCAGACTGATAAATATTAAAAGTCTTCTCACACTCAAAAACTGCTTTGTTATCAATTTTGGCAGACAACCACGTTTCAGTTAGTCTTATTACATCGGCGCTACACGTGTCGATTAATGCTGACAGTTCCTATTGTTTGTTAACGACACTGTGGATATTTGAAAAACGGAAAGAAAGTTCACTAACTGGAATTACGGTGTTACGTAATAGTTACGATAATGGTACTTCATTGTCTGCGACATTACTCGAATTTTGACTTGCGTGAGCAGGTGATCCCTTGTTGGCGTATAATTCACAGACACTGTCTGATGAGGGACATTTTCTGTTGATGTACAACTTATTGTAGCGAATGAAAAACTGCTGATTACTAGCTTTCCCATATTCGAGCAGTTTCTTGCGCGAGGTTCGAGTGGAAATGTAGAAGTCCTCACCAACACTAAAACCAAGCGGCTTCAACTTTGCCCTGGCTGCCAAAATAGAATCCCTCTCCTTTGAATTTGAAAACTTTGCAATTACCGGACGGCATTTATTGGGAAAGAACTTGCCCAACCTATGAGCGCGAGAGATCGCTAAATCAGATAGTTGCAATTTCAGAGCAGACGAAACCACTTCAATTATTTGGTTTTCTGACTCTGCCCACAATTCTGATTGTTTGTCAGGAAAGCCGTGGAAAATTAAGTTTTCACGCCGAAACCTGTCTTCATAATCATCTAAACGACGACTAAGAGCGACTGTTTCGTTCCGAGCGGCGTCAGACACCACGCAAGCCACATAAAGGTCCGCGGAGTTGTCCGAGTCAGCTATTTTTTTCTTCTACGACAGCAAGCCGATCGTTTATGCTAGTCATTTGTCTCTCAAGATTCAGCTGAATTTCTTTCACTTCATTTATTTGAGACAAGACCTCAGCGTGGTTTGTGTCTATTTTGCAACGCAGTGCCCTCAGCATCGACACTAAATCGTTAAAGCTTTTGCTGGGGTCCTCCTTAGGTGGGCCTGGATTCTGTTCGATATCACCCCCCAAAAGCAATAGTTTCACAACATAAAGGCAATCACAAATAGTACCAAGAAGAACATTTGGGCATGGCAAAAGCAGCAGGTTAGCATTGTTCGTGCGCTTACAATGCAATGAAGGGATGGGACTAACCTTCACGAGGAAATACAAGAGGGTTTGACGAGTCTGCATTCCTGCCGCTTGCAAATGCCCACTGAAGTACCAGTGTGTGTGTGTTCGTCGTTAACCGTCACGTAGGTTAGCCTAGCACGGGGTAGCTGGCATGGGCAGGTGACGTAAAAAAAAATTACAGTCGGGTTATGGTTTTTGTGTCTCGTGCAAATGCCAACATGGCTTTGAGGGTGTTTTGGCACTTTCGTCCGGAACCGCCGGGTGCAAGGACGTCATTTGTGGTGAGGTCGCTCTTGCAAAGTCTTTGGCGCAGTGCTGGTCGTTGAGCTTCATATGCTGGGCAGACACGCAGAATGTGTTCCACCGTCTCTGCGGAGTTACAATGGAAGCAAAGCAGCTGCTGCCCCTTACCTATCTTTGTAAGGAAAGCATTCGTGTAGGCCGTGTTTGTGCGCAGGCGTCGCACAAGAGTCTGCGCCGCCTGAGATAGGCCGGACAGCGCACCTCTTAGTAGCGCCGGTTTTGGCTTGCTGTCTTGAAGGTGCCAGTGGACGTTGAGTGCCGCCTGTTGTGGGTGTGGTGGTGTGGGGACAGTGCTAGGCGCTAGGTGAGCTTCATCGGCCAGACTGTCACCCCGTTCGTTGCCCGTAATGCCAGTGTGTCCTGGGAGCCACTGGAAACATACCGTAGATCCGTGGGTTAACAGGAACGATAGAGTTCGCCTCGCTGCAGTGGTCGCGGGATCTGCGCACTCTGCATTGGCCAGTTTCTGGAGGGCACACCTTGAGTCGGTGAGGAGCACCATTTGGTGAGGTGACAGCTGCGCAGCCGCTTGGAGAGCCTTGTCAATAGCCACTAGCTCGGCCGTCGTGGAGGATGTAGGCGTCTGTAGCCTGCCGCACCATTCCAGGGCTAACTCTGGGATGTAGAAAGCTGCCGTGCTGGATGTTCTAGCCTTGTTTACAGAGCCGTCCGTGTATATCTGCAGCGAACCACCGTAGCGTCCTTCGATGTGTTTTTCCACAGCTTCTCTGAGAGCGTTGATCGGTCCACCTTTTTTGGCTCGCAGGCGCTTGATTGGTAGCTCGCTGGATCCCTTGGCAACTTCCTAGGGCGCTATCCTTGCTTCGCTCGTCATCGTCGGTAGCGGGCCGGCTCAGTTAAGGCAATCTTCTACCGTATCGTGCCATGACCCTTTGGTCTGAGCTTGGATTCGCTGCAGGAACCACCTGCCTGGGAGAGTCGTAGATAGCCGGGCTAACTGGGAGAGTCTTCTGGCTCTGGCCTGGACTGTAAGCGGCTCTACGACCGCCTCCTGGAATACCGCAGCAGTCTTGACCGCGTTGGGAATTCCCAGTGCTGTACGTATACAGACCGTGTCTGTGCCTTTGCTCCAGCCTCTCCATATCCGTCTGGGACGGGAACATGTAAGGAAGCCGGTAAACGATTCTAGACGTCACCAGCGCGGACTGGGCGCTAGTGATGGTCCGTTCTGTGCAACCCCATGTGGTACCCGTCATGTGGCAGACAGCGTTCATGGCCGGCCTGCATACGGCGGTTGTCGCTTTCACTGCTTGTGCCCAGCGTAGCCGACTTGCGGTGACAATTCCTAAGAAGCGTTGTTTGCTAATACAGGTGAGGGGTTTTCCTGCCAGCTTGATGTCAGGGGGGCGCAAACGTCGACCATTTCCGCGCATTGGCATCCAGACTGTCTTATCCTGGGAGAGGGATAGCCCCGATTTGGTCAGGAAGGTGTCTACCGCTTGAACGGCGCTTTGTATGCTGCGGTGGATCTGCGTGGTGTAGATGCGCGTAACCAAGAAGCAGATGTCGTCTGCGTAAATCGACACCTGAACCGGGAGATGGGTCGAAGGAAGAAAGAGCGGTAGTGGTGCCATAACCATGTTGAAGAGAATCGGGCTTAGCCAGACTTGTACCGTACCCATTACAAGTAATCAAATTACTTGTAATCGATTACTTTTTGGAGTAATTTTGTAATCAGTTGATTACTTTTATTAGGCAGTAATCAGAAGAGTAATCTGATTACTTTTTGAAGTAATAAAATTACTTGTAACCGTTACAATTTGTCCACGGGATTCCCCCCCCGGCCCCCCCCCCCCCCGGGCACACGCCTTTTTTTTTTTATGAAGTGACAAAAATAAAATTTGCTTTTTTTTTCGAACGGAAGAAAGATTTTTGCGGAGCTGTAGGAAACGAGGTCAATCTCTTTCTATGTACAGTTTCTGGGACTGGGAGTAAGAAGCCCCAGGGAAGCCACAGTGCGTGACAAAGGCCATTCAGGGCGAAGTTTGAGGAAGCAGAATGTAGCTTTGTGAGTCCTTCGTTCAAACCAGCACCCTCACGCACACACACAGAGAAATAAAAAAAAAAATATCCTGCTTAGGGTACCTACTCGCAGCCCGCAGGAGAACCAGAACCGAAGATTGCCTAAAGCGGATGCAAAATATAACAAAGGCAGTTGAAATATTTCCCCATTTCCCCTACGTGGTCTTAGTGACAAGCAATGTTTCGAGTTGAGAAGTGGTCGGGGCGATCTCTTCCGCTAATGGTCACTACACATGATCCGTTTTAAATCCTGCAGCTGCTGCTCGTTTGTATAACATGCGAGCTCATCCACGTGTGAATAATAAAATGAGCGACGTAAACTTTGAGCGACAACCCTTGCTCAAGCTTAACAAGATCTAGAACCCCCTCCGCTCCCCCCCCCCCCCCCCCCCACACACACACACACTGGCGAACGCCCAAATCATTAAACGTCTTCAAACGAATTCTACGCTTGCGTCCGTGCAACGACCACGAAGAGGGAGCCAGTTTTTCTTCTTCAATACTTGTGCAAATGTGAAATATAGGTTGGAAGTAGTTCATTGTTATGGGCGCTAAAGATGTGTCTTCACACAATAAAGTAATCGGAAAAGTAACGATTACTTCTTTAAGTAATGTCTAATTACTTTTGCCGTCGAGTAATCAAGTAATCTAATCGAATACTTTTTAGCCAAGAGTAATAGTAATTGTAATCGATTACTTTTTTTTAGTAACGTGTACAAGACTGGCCGCTTAGCACACTTCCCTGAGGCAGCCCTCTGTGAAGCAGTCTTGACGAAGATGCCGCGCCCTCAGCTCGAATCTGGATCCTGCGTCCGGCAAGAAAATTGGCCAGGAAGACGGATTTTTCCGGTCAGTCCAATCTCAGTCAATCTCCGGAGTATAGTGGATGGCGGCACGCCGTCGTAGGCTCGTTCCACGTCGAGGAAGACTGCCACCGTGTTTCTCCGCCTGTTCTTGTTTCCCTCAAGGTCGCTCGTGAGGTCCAGGATGCTGTCTTGTGCTGCCAGCCCTCTCCTAAAGCCAGTCATGCACACCGGGAGACACATGGGTTCTTCCAGGTACCACCGAAGGCGCCCCTGCACAAGTCTTTCGAACAGCTTACTTATGCACGAGGTCAGCGAGATCAGGCGGTAAGACTCAGATTTGTCTGGGGGCTTCCCTGGCTTCAGTAGCGGAACAACCGTTGCTACTTTCCATTCATCTGGGACGACGCCAGAGTCCCATATGGAGTTGAACCAGGTGAGGAGGGCCTCGAGTGCATCGTCCGTTAAGTTCGTAAGCGCCTGGTAAGGGATCCCGTCGGGCCCAGCTGCACTATTCTTACGACATTTCCGGAGGGCTCTTTGGAGTTCCGAAGCAGTAAAGGAGGCACCTGGGGGCCCAGGCGCAGCATCGGGTGCCAGCGGTCGTTCCGTTGCTTCTGCGGGAGCGTACACTGCGCCTAGTCTCTCTGCTGCATCCACGAGTGTTACGTTAGCCGCAAGCGCTAGAACTTGCAAAGCGTGTCTTGTCCGAAGTTTCCCGGTGATTGCCCCCAGTACCGCCCAAAACTTCGCGAGGGAGGTGGGTGCGTTGACGTCTTTGCACATGAGCTTCCATCTATTTCTAACCAGCGCTTTAGCGTGTCTTCGCAGCTTGGCTGACATTCTGTTGAACTTGGACTTATCCGCTGGACTGTTTGTCCTGCAGTACTTCCTCTGCGCCCTGGTACGTGCCGCTTGGAGATTGAGGAAATTAAGCTCCGGTTTGGGGAGCCATTCCGAGACACGGCACGTGTGCGTTGCCGCCTGCAGCGCGTGAACGATGGCTTCTGGGATGTCTGTTTGGGTGAGGTCCAAGGATGCACGGAAAACGTCCCAGTTCATGCACGATCACGTCACCTTTCGGGCCGTCTGGTACCCCTTTATCGTGATATGAATGGGGAAGTGGTCGCTTCCTCTGGTATCTGGTGCCGTTTCCCAAGTCAGCTCCAGCGATGGTGTGTGGGCTGTGACGTCGAGGACACTGTACATTCGAGGGGGCCTGAAGAAGGTAGGCGCACCGTTGTTCACGACATCCAGTCCGAGATCTTCTATCATTTCATTGAGGTCGTCTCCCCGCTTGTTGGTTTCTGATTTCCCCATGCGTCGCAGTGTGCATTGAAGTCGCCGCAGAGTAATAAGTCTCCCTCAATGCCTTTACACCACTCTACAATGTTCTTTGTTGGCAACGGCGTACCATCGGGACGTACGTATCCGACGAGTACATGCAGCGAGCGATTTCCGGGCCTGACGTTTGCGGCCACGAATTCCGCCGATAATGTACACAGTCGGCTGGTGTCAACTGGGACGTGAGGCACGCCTCGTCGTATAAAAAGAGCCGCGCTCTCATAGGGGAAACTTGGTATGGATTGGATTGTAAGTTTCACGTATCCAGGTAAAGTTTGCTTCCCTGGTAACCCACTTACTGCGAGTGCCAGCACTGGGCTGGGATAGCGTTGCAGGTGCAGGCTGAGCTCACTGTGTCTGACGGAGAGGCCTCGGCAGTTCCGCTGCAGCACAGTTGGTACGTCACTCCGCCTTGGGCGGAGCTCTTCCTTGGGACAACGGGTTACTGTTGTGGGAGATTGGTGTTGTGGGCGCATGGTGCGTGCTCAGGCGGACTGTGGGGCGATAGCCTCGAGGCGTTCGCTGACGGCGTCAAGAACTTCCAGTGCGAACTTTGCTTCTGGTGTGTGGCCCCGTGCTTGGGCCAGCAGCCTTACTGCGCGAAACAAGCGTGATACCATTTGGAGCAAGGCGACGTCAGCTGTCTCCATCGTCGCGGGAACTTTGCCCTGAGCCCTTCGTGCGACATTGGCATAGCGGCGGCCCTTGTCCTCCAGCGTAGTGTCGTCAGGCCGGAGACCGCGGCTGTGATTCTTCTTTTGAGGGTGAGTGGTATCATGGTCCCTCCTTTTCTCCCTCCCTTCGGTCTGACTCCCTGGCAGCGGCGGGAAATCTGTTAAGGATAGCCTCTGTTGGCACTCGTCCTGCGAAGTTCTGTGTCCGCTGCTTGTGCAGCGTTTCGGTGACGCTTGCCGGTGTTCTGTTTGCGTATAGCCGCTTTTGCTTCCGAGTGCGTGTACGACGCCGTTCTGGCGCGCATCTTGCACATATGGCGTTCTTTCCTCAGGACTGGACACTGGCTGGAAGTTGCTGCATGGCCCTTTCCACAGTTGATGCAGCGAGAAGTTTCACTGTCACGCGCCGTGGATTCATGACCGCCGAGCACTTGGCGCACGTCTGCTTCTTTGACAGGCCGCTGCCACGTGTCCGATTCTGTTGCATCGAAAGCACTCCAGTGGTCTTGCCGCGTAGAGCGTGACTGGGTGACGCACGTACCCCATGTGGACGTAGTGCGGCAGGTCTTTGCCTGCGAAGGTGACTCGGACTGCGGAGCTCTTCCCCAGACGCCGCACGTCGAGGACTTGGTCAGCCGGGGCCCGCAGAGCTTCGAGAATTTCTTTATTCGTCAGTGCCTGGTCTACATCACGGACGACTCCCGCGATGTGGCGGACCCTCCAGGGTACGCGTGAGTCGACTGGCGTCTCATAGATCTTTTGAATTTGAAGGAACGCTGGCACAGCCTCTTCCGTCAGGACGTCGACCGCTATCAAATTTTTCCTGCCGTTAACCCTTGTCTCCTTGACTTGTTGGGAAGAAACGGAGCCAAAGAGGGCGTTTAAATGAGGTCTGCTGAGCACTCGAACGCTGGTCTTGTCTGTCGGTCGGAACAGCACCGTGTGTCGATTGGCCGTGTTTTTAGATGACGTGCGAAACCCCAGGAGACCACGGTGTCACCGCTGTTTGTCGAGGCTCGCCGACTTTTCTTGGACCTTACGGGGATGAAACCGTCGTCGGTGTCGTCCCTGTCACTGGTCAAGGGTATCGCCCCTTCTTCCATGCATGACTCGACGTCGGAAAAAGATGCATCTGACATGACCGACGAGGGTGGAGAGCTGGCATGGCAGTCCCTTTTCCGGTGCTGCCGTCCCGGAGTTTCCGGTAAGGCCGGGATTTGATGTGTCCGGCCAGGTCTTGCAGACGCGCCTCCCAAAGCGGCGGCCATCCCTTTCCACTCTTGATTGCGTTGTCTGCAGCTCTTTCCGCACAGAAAAGAAACTGCAGGCTGCCCTCAGCGAAAAGAGATGCGATTCTGAACTGTAAAAGCGAAACAACTCGAAACGTGTCTGAATCCCGTGACTTCGTTCGTAAACTGCCTTCGTTAACTGAAGTCACAGGAAGACGGTCCGTGCTTTATAGGCTGCAGGAGTGTTGATGTAACTGACGATGAAGCCAAAGTAGCCGGGAACGAGCACCGATGAAAATCGATGTCTTCAAATGACGAAGCCGGGCAGCATTGTTGCGGTGACGAGCCAAGCAGGGTCGGATGGCCCTGCGAAGCTGACGACCTGCCATTGGATGACAGCACCGAGCAAGATACTCAGGATGATAGCACCTACACGAGGACACACAAGAGGGTTTGACGAGTCTGCATTCCTGCCGCTTGCAAATGCCCACACTGACGTGCTCGATCTCGTCACAGCTGAAAACTAGTGAAGCACCGACGAATGCGAAGCAGAAAAACAAACCTCTGAGGACGTTGCCAACAAACCTCGGGCGGCATTTCTAAGTCCGAATGGCATCCGCAGAAACTCGAAAAAACCGAGTAGTTTTGTGACGGCCGTTTTTGAAACATCGGCAGGCCCTACAGATATTTGATTGTAAGCCTTGAGGATATCTATCTCTGAAAAGACAGTGGAGCAGGGGATCAGTCCTTCATGTGTGGTATTGAATAACTATCCGGAAGTGTGGCGTTGTAAAACGGCACGATAGTTGCAGCCACGGGTGCAAGTCTCCAGGTTGCTTTTAGGCCCTATATGGAAAGGTGAGGTCCATGGGCAGTAGGATGCACGATTAATGCCCAATCAAAGCATATGCTTGAACTTAGACATAGGGATCCTCAGTCGTTCTGGAGAAAGTCGTCGTTGTTGAGAATAAAGAGAGTAGTGGAGGGTGCTCAGGTATAGTCTGTAGAAGAAGAGGTGACTTCATTCAAACCCTTTGTACCGCCATACAAGTGGTGTAGTGTATGAGGTGAAAACGAAGCATGTACACAAAGAGGTGATAATGGCGGATAATATCAGCTCCTAGCATGGGGTAAGAAACCGCAGCAACGAGGCATAGACAACAAAACGCCGTCCGAAGCCCTATGCCGAGGGCGATGGAACGTTCATCATAAGCTGTTATCGGCGATTTGTTATCGGCCTGCAGTGCACACACACGTCTCTTACTTCGAGAGATGCTTGGCGGTGAGGAAAGTATGCTCACCTTGGTCCCCAATATCAGCCTGAAATTGTTGTTTGTTCTTTTACATGTTACGAAAAAGAATTGGGTGGGGTCGGGGGCGCTGCGACTAGCCGCCTGTAATGGCGCGCTGTGCAGTTTTCCGATGAATTGCATGGCCCGCGACACTTTTGGGTTGTGCTGCTGGTTGAGGTGAGCCAGTGTGTGATGGCGAAGGGGAAGTTGATCTTGAAGGGGGTCTTGGTCTGCGTTGTGATCTAGACCCGGTCACAGCTACAAGCGAGTTCACTTTCGCAGTCAAGCAGCTGATCTGCTCGCCCCTGTGATAGAGCAGTTTCTTGGGAACTTTTTATGTTGTGGATTCAATTTCTGGCTTCTGGGAGGTTGAAGCAACCTTAGATATAGGTGGAAAGGCCACTTCAACGACACTGTCCAGAAGTTCAGATAAAGCACCGATAGAAACATTCACCGTCTGTGCGAGCACATCCTTAGGTTTCCTGGCAAGCACTGTAGGAATAACTCCTTAAGAAGCGAATGATCAAACGTGGTCTGGGAGTCTCTGTGCAGCTGTGGCAGGCGGCGAAGTATTTGAGACGGTGTCTGTCACCGAGTTCTCCGGACGTCAGCAACTGCTGTAGTTGTTGTTGCTGATCGAAGTCCGCCACACCAGTTGAGGTGTGACAAACTGAGGTGGCGGAGCGAGGATGATCTCTCGCACCTCTGTCACAATTGCCTGTAAAAAAACTGCAATAATGTGGGAAAATTTCTTATGTTGGGGCCCCGTGATCTTTACTGCGGTGAATTGAGCTCAGCTTAGGGTGAACCACGAGAGGGGATCGAATGACCAGAACTGTGGAAGCCAGAGTCGAACAGCCGCGACATGTTCGGACGCAAGTTCGGTAGTCTTAGCAGAGCTGCTATCGGGGAGGACGTTCGCAAATGCAGGCTTAACCGGGTCCCGGATTTTGTATGAAATGAAATCTTGGCACTACATATTTATGCACATTATTTACGCAGTTTAACAGGATCCGTTATGTAGACTGATTGACGGAATTGCCGAGCGTGCTCTGCCGACGCGATCGTGAATAACACTCTTTTTCGGTGTCTGGGCATTCACTCAATCAGGCGAGCAATCTTCCTTGCCCAAACATATAAAGCAGCCCGTATAAATCGCACCGTTGTATAAAACATATTTACAAAAACTTTTGACAAAACAAAGACGCGACTCATGAACCATTAAATACAGTAATTGCATTATCAATTACACTCTGAGGTATTCACGGTGTCTATGTTCTTTTACAAAACAATCGGTATAGCCAATCACTTAACATTCATCGACCTTGAGCTTCATAGGTAACGCTAATTAGCTTGTTTGAATGTTCGAGGGGAGATTACATAGACGGCTTCATATTTCTCGGGGCCTGCCACAACCACAACGCAAGGGAAAGTAACTGTATGAAAAAGATGAGAAAGAAAGTGTTATATTAATAAAGGAACACTTGTTTTAAAATGTTAATCAAATGAAAAAACTATGAGTAAGAAGCTACAGAGAACTATATTTTTTTACAGTTTATGATTTTCAAGATTATATTGTCTTTTCCCGAATCCTAGCTCTACACTCTTAAAAAGAAGAGTCCCTATGACTCTCTGTGGGGGGTATTGGCACGCCGCAGATTTGACTCCTCCACGACTCCAGTTTGTAGAGCCAATTGACTCTTATTTTAAAAAAAAAGTCCTGCGACTTTCATCACACTGGAGTCATGGTAGTGCATGGGTGACACCAGGTGACGTAGTCAACTGCGACTCTTTAACGACTTATAAAACGGAGAAAACGAGTCACACGACTCCTTCCTGGTAATCCCCGTGACTCTGTAACAAGAGTTGTGAGGACCCTCCTTTTATGAAGAGTCCCCCGTCTCCTATCGCAAAAAAGCCATAGGAGTGTATGAGCGACTCTCCGAAAGATAGTCAGCGCTGACTGTCACTTTGTCTGGAGTATAGCAGCACTAGTCAAGTATCAGTTTGTTGAACCAAGGGAGGCATTGTGATCGTTAGGAGACTTCTTGCCGCCTGCGATGTTCAACTTGAATTTCCCTGAAAAAGGGTAGTAACATCAACTGTGTGAAAGTATAAAAGTTGAAATGGAAACTTCGATTCCACCTAAAAGAAGCGGTAACATCAATTGTCTGCAAGTGTAAACGTCGAAATGCAGAACTAATATCTTACAATTTCCTGTAATGAAACATGAAAAAAATGAACGATGGTGGTCTTAACGATGCTGAACTGAATGCTGCTCTAAAGTTTATCATGAAACACAACAGAAGCTTTCAGGAGAGCATCGTTTTGTTACATTAGAATTTGCACACAACAAAAAAGAGTAAAAGTTTTTTTTTTAATCTGCAGCTTAACTTGCTAATAGTTTGATTATACCTATCATTTACAATAGGTTGTATATCTTTTTTATCACATGTTTGGACTATTGGCAAGAGCTGGTGTGAACGAGCATGTTCCCAAGTAGCACAACTCGCTGGTTTGGGAATGGGGCGGTACCGGTCTGCCGGCAAGATCCTACTGGCCCGACGCTGGAAACGCCCCGTGGGGCGACAACGGGCCAGTGAGATTGCCAGTCACTGGCCAGCGACTGGGACTGACTGGGACGCCCGGCACTGGGCGTCCCAGTGAGTTCCCGGGATGCTGCCAGCACAAACCTCCAGCGTAGTACCAGTAATACGGTAAGATACCAGCAAGACCCCAGGCTAGCGGCCTCAAGCCATACAGTTCCCGGTCTTTTTTCCCAGCGAGTTCCCGGGCTGCTGCCAGCACAAATCCCCAGCATAGTACCAGCAGTACCGCAAGATACCAGCAAGACCCCAGGCTAGCGGGCTAAAACCATACAGTTTACGGTCTTGTTTTCCATGCTAACATTTGGTTTTGTGTGCAATTCACACCTGGATAGAAATGATGTAGTTCATAACAAGGGTTATTTTAACACGTAATGTGTGTAAACAATAAATGAAACATACAAAATTGTTACCATCATTGTTTATTGTCAGTTGCAGTGAAGCTACAGTCGGCTGGTAATCATGCGCTTGTCGCCAGAGGAGTGCGCTGAATGAAAGAGGCTGCATGTCACGGGCCTAGGAAATTTTCTTCACACTTCTCATGCAGCTTGTGATGCAAGTCGACCATGCACCCGAGAAGGCAAGTCCTTCATTACAGCACCTGTAAAGAGAATCGACACCACAGTAGAATGACAGGGTAAATCAATACTAGCTGGACGTGACAATCCAGAAATTCCAAACTGGGGTGAGGGGCATGAGACAAGCAGCCCATGTAAAAGGAAATTTTTTTGTAGCTAATGCACTAATTGTCGTTATTTTATTTTCAATCTGGAAACTATATCAAAACAAGAATCCCTAAGGGACACACCTGTAACAACACACTGGATGACCAAGGGGCAAAAATGGTCCAGTTATCTCATAATCAAGGTCAGCTATTTGTATGAAAAAGGCCCACTTCAGAGAAAGGCTTGTGGAAATCATCTATTTTAATTCAAAAGGGCATGTCGAGAGACGGGCGAGCTTGGCAGAGTAGTTGGCATGTTGTTTAACACTGACGTTTGTTACGATAGGTGTGCAGCCCCCATATCCACATTCAGCATTTTTAGGTAAACATAGCGATTCATTAGCATTACTGAGACAATGACAAATCATATCCTTGACATATACAGCTCACCGTTGTACAGATACTAATGAGATTGGGTAGGCACAGGTAAACATGTAATGCATTGCAGAGTATGACACCCCGGTTCCCACATAATGACAACTTGACGACTAAAAGTCATCTGCAGACTTCATGAAATAAAAAATAGCGACTTATACAAAAACTAGAATATATTATCAGCGTCCACCATCAAACTCACATTGAGTGTTTTCCATCGGCATGCCCTAGCCCTTTAAAATGCCCGCAAGCCTCACTTACTTTAAGCATATGACATCCCATGAGATGAAACATTCCCTCGTTATCATTAAGATGTCTACAGGTGCGAACAGTTCAGGAATATCAATTGAAAGATACCAAATCAGTAGTGAGGTAGTGTACAATGGCTGGTAGATGCAGGTTAATATGTATGGGACATCTATTTTCTAAGTGATATTGTTTATCTGGTCAATTTTCTTCACATACCCATCACATACTGGGACAAGGTTCTCAATACAGTGGAAAACAGGAAGGAGGAGTGAGTTCCAGATTTAGTTTTGCACAAGTTATGTGGCAACTGACTTCATCCTCTTAGAATTTATTAGAGTGGATCTGGGTGTAATGATGTCTAGCCCGACAATACTGCCAGGAGCACATGTCCCAAAACCTTCAGAAACGGGTAGAGGAAGTTTTAATCATAATTTCCGTATTGCGATGAGAGCTGCTCACACTGAGAATTGATGTGAGAAGTGTCGGCCATCCCTCTGTCTGAAATATCTATGCGTCAGCCACCCCCTATCAGAAAAAGATTTAGCTGAGCGCTTTTTACGGCCCGCTCAGCTCAGCCACTGAGCGGGAAATTAACCAGGCATGCACGTAACGCTCAGTCGGCAGTGGCCATAGGGGTGCAGGAATTGTCTTCTCCATCGGCATCTGCGCTCCGGTTGGTCGTTGCTGACTGAGCGTTGTGTGCATGCAGGTGCTTTCCTTTTGAGTGGAGTGGGTCTAACAATGCTCAGATAAAACTATATAATGTCTATGTCACAGCCTCAACAGCCAAACGAGCAGTCTTCTTCCTCGCTTGCACAATAGACCAAAATTGCACTGCATACTGCTTTAGAGGCTTGTTGGCATGTTTCACACTCACTCTCTGCAGAATGCTAGGACTATCGGTAAGCGAGGGAAAAAAAGTGTGAACACATATCATGCATGCCAAAAGAAAACATCAATGGGACTACACGAGACTGCATTAAAGTTGCCAATTGGGCGCGTTTTATACTGCACAGCCACTGGCTGAATCACATAAGTGTCACACTTGCCGAGCTTGAAGTACAGTCGTGATCTTTACGAGTGTGAACAAGCGATCGTCGACTGTTCAGTACTGGGAGCATCATGCACCAGCGCTCTCCTTTTAAAATGCCTTGCGAACCAAGCATGGTAAGTCATCTGATAAGGAGAGAACGTCACCACGGACAGCACTGAGCAGTTGATAATCACCTGCTTACCTTCATATGGATCAAGTCTCTACTTGGCCAAAGTAGGCAGTATGTGTGCAGCAGAAACGGCTGTACTGAAATCTCAAAAGGACGAAAGATCAGAACAGGCTTGGTGAGGTTTCACGTTGCAAGTATGCCCATGCAAATTTCACTTTCTAAAACATAAACACGCATTTCAAATTGTCATCCAGGACAAGCTGCTATTACACAGCTGTATATATAAGGCAGCCTACCATCAACAACCTTCGCAGACTGCCATGGACCTGATCCTCGGCTTGGCTGATGATGCAGGAACGAATTGGCCTAGTCGATGCTAGCTTCCGTTCGGCAAGGGCTGCACTGAGTATAAAGATGAAAAAAGTGTTGTAGATTATGTGAAACAAACAAAAGCAATCCTAGCATCCACAATTCGCTAGAGGCACTGAAAACAAAAATAAGAGGTTGGGTCAATTATTTTAATGCAATATACTTCGGACACATACCATGACTGCAGGTAAGATATTTGCTGCCTTCAATCTAGATCTGCTTGAAAATTTACAAGCCAAATAACAAATATTTTATAAGCTGAAATATATTTTGCTGGAACTACAAAATCTGAAGACTGTCTCTGCAAATATGGTGCTATCTAGTACATCAGAGATGAGTAGAATTGGATTACAGCGTCCCCCTTACAAAGATTGAAGCAAAACAAGTATAGAATCTGCCGTGCCACTACAGTAAAACCTTGTTAATTCGGATCTCATGGGACCGGCAAAAATGTCCGAATTAACCGAAAGTAGAAATATCGAAAGGACAAAAAAAGCTGCGCGAAAACGTTGCCCTGTGACAAACCTTTATTTTGAGAAAAAATCTGTTATTACCGCCTGCTTTCTGGACGACACTTGGGCGAAGACGGCAACTTTCCTTAGCGCGGTCGAGTGCTCCACCGCACTCGCACTGTCGGAGCTACGCATCCCGTGCGCTGACAATGTAGCACAGCAAGGCCTCTTCTAGTTTCGGGTGCACCACCTTCCAAGGCCGCTTTCTTTTCGCGTTAAACTTCTCGCTCTCAAAAGCCCGTAGGATATCGGCCAAAATTTTTACGTACGTGGCCAAAGTGCTTCTCTTGACGTCGTAACTTTCCATAAGTTGTCGAAAGACGCCGCCCTTTAAGGCCCTCAGTATTTCCACTTTCGTCGCTAAATTCTTAGCCTAGTACAGCTGCAACGGAAAACGAGTAGCACAACTGACCAGTAATCGGGGCGGCGAAATCGCGACACCTGGCGCCATTTTTCCCGAGCGCCGATAGCGAGAGTGCCAGTCACGTTGCAATTTACAATGCGGGGGTGGCCGACGAAAAATTGAGGGATAGGATAGTTGTTAAAATGGCGGGCTTTAGGATCCCCGCGTTGAGGCATAAAACGTGACTGTCACTCTCGCTATTGGCACGCTCGGGAACAATAGACCTGCGTGTCGCGATTTTGCCATTCCGGTCGTCGGTCACTTGTGCTACCCTTTTTCCGTTGCAGCAATGCTTCTGCCGCTTCCTTGCCAGGAGAGTAACGCGCTGAAGCACGGCGATCCAGAGCAAAACTGGTGCGAAACACGGAGAACCGAAAAACCATGGGAAAACCGGAAAAATCACGTGTGCACTTCGGATGGACATCGGTTATACCTTTTGGAACAGACGGTAGATAGCGCCACCAGCCGAATTCGTCCGAATTTACGATAGTGCGCCGCGTTCCCTCTGAATTAATGAGCGTTTGCTGCCATTGACTAATACATACGTTTGACGGGACCGAATCGGCAGTTCAAATTATCCAAATTTCCAAATTAGCGGGGGTTGAATTAACGAGGTTTTACTGTACAACAGAAACAACTCTACTGTGATCTCGTGGGGATCAGAGTTCGGAACAGGCATGAAGGATTTGGCACGAGAAATATGCCAATGTCATTATTAATTTTTGCAACATTAAAATGACTCTGAAAGTGCGACCAGCTGCAGGGTGTATTAATGCAAATCTTGCGAGTGCTGAATTGTAGGCACAGTGCCCTGGTTGTCTTCATGTGCGATATATGACCAAATACCATAGAGACCAATACTGCAAACCTCATCGAAAACCAATGGGTGCGGTGGCGAACGGCGTGAGTGGCGCGGTTCACCTCGCTTGCCGTTCATTTGTGTTTGTGTGTTGCCACTTCCAATGGGAAGGCTTCAGCCATTATTGGGAACACTAAATAAACAAATAAAAATGCAAACACAACACACACAGCAATACTGGCAGCAAGTCGAGACGCACTTCTGTTGTAAACTCAGCATTCCGCTTACGAATGGGATGCGCAATTTCCCTACAGGATTTCATTCCACGTGAATGGCATCGGAATTGCTAAAGGCCAGTCCATAAACACAGTCTGCGTTAAATAATAATAATAATAATAATACATTTATTGTATGGAGCACAACACTGTTTGTATGACGGGCGCATCAAAGCCAAAACAAGGCTTGTGTGATGCTACCCTAAAGTTAACACTTTAAACATTGCTACCCGGTATACAAAAGGAAATAAGACAGATTGACATACACACGTCCTTAGAATGTCCCAAAGTCAAAGTCAGCAGTTGGGTGCATGCAACACACAAAATCACGCCTCCAAATACTGATTCAAGTACATAGATAAGGTTTAAAAGACTTAATATAAAAAAATAACGATAATCACGAAGACCAAAGTGTCGCGCCTGATGTGTAAAAGAAAAAGAAAAAATAGTCAGGCGAAAAACGAAATTGCAGTACACGGCGTCCAACGAGCGATTGTCCAGGACGTCCAGGCTAAACAAGTGAAACCCACACTGGAAAACACTAAACAGAGTAAAACAGAGATCATCAAAAACTCATACTTCTAATTGATTTCTTAAGTTTACGGAGCGAAGTAAGGCCTAGAAGCTCGGGCGGCAGCTGTGAGAAAAGCTTTGGAACGTAATATGCTCGCGTACTTTCACCATATCGGGTATGCACAAGAGGTATTTGGAAAGGCTGCACGTGTCGGAGGGCACGAGATGATGAGCTTAAAGTTTTGAATTCAGAGCTCCAGAAATGTCTCAAAATAACTGTGTGAACATAGAGGGTGTGAAAGTCAGGCAGTTGAAGAAGGTCGAAAAGAGTGGTGTCCTCGGGTATTTGCATGTTATAGGAGACACTCTTTAGGATTGCTTTAAGGATGCTGTCAATTCTAGCTCTCCAGAAAGCGGAACAATTACCAAAAACTGTTATGCCATACCGAAGGATACTGTACCCTAGAGTATGAGCAATAACCTTACGAACAGAAAGAGGCATGAGACATTTGGATCTATATAAGATGCAGCTGGCGCTCCTTAATTTTTTGCAAATATATGCGAAATGGGCATGCCATTTTAGGCCACTATCGAAAAAAATGCCAAGGTACTTAACACTACTAGCGTACTCTAAGGGGACACAGGCGCACTGATTACAAGCAGATGAGTGTAAAATAAAAGGAATGCTGAGATTGATTGTTTTATGTGGATTGTAGAAACACATTAGTTTTGTTTTCTTTACATTGATAGCGATTAGCTATCAATTGATAGCTAATCGCTATCAATTGATAGCGAAAACAATCCTATCAGCAATAAGTTGCTATTATATTGCTCAATATATAAAGAACCTTACCATGAACAGCCTTGGCAGTCTTCCATGAAGCCTGGCCTTCAGCGGAGGAAGCTGTCATTCTGTGTCGTCTCAGGACACTCGCATCAGAATGGCGAAAGTAAATGCCAACTTCTACTCGGTAAGGACTGCAGCAAGTATAAACATGAAAACACAGATTAGAATATACGATAAAAAATATCATAGACCAACGTGAAAAAAGTGCACAAAAAGACAAGGACAAAAGGACAGGAACACATAGGACACAGACTGGTGCACTCACAACTTGATCTATTGAACATAAAAGAAAAAGGATCAGAGAAATCAGAAAGGCTGTGTTCGGAGAATGCGAGCTTCAGAAACCAGGGCGTGAGCAAAAGATGTCAGGTAGACTGTTTTACAGACACTTTGGAAATAACAACAGCCTTTCCATGTAATAAGGTGGTGAGTTCATTCTGATTGAACATCCTGAAAAGTAACAAACAAAAAACAAGGAATAAAAGAGAGGAATACATACACTACATACGAGTGTAGACTCCCAACTCACAAATTGGAGAAGAAAAAAAATAAAGAATGCGAAAGGAGCTTTAGCAAAAGTTCGAACAGGTCCAAGTGGAATGTGCTAACTCCCACCCATATGCATAAGACTGTAAACACAATTTTCTTGGCAGCTCAGGTAACGGACGGATGTGCGGACACATTGGTCGCCCATACTAAGAATAATAAAGGCCTAAAATAATCCCCTTGTATGGTTTTCACAGTATCTGCTAATTATTCACGTTTTCTCTAAAAGCCTCGTCCCACTAGAGCGACAAACACCGATTTTCGTCCGACGACACCACAAAGTTCCATGTCGCCGATGCTGTCCCACTGCAACGGCCAACGCCCGCGACAAATAATAGAGGCGGAGGGCACCGCGCTCTTCCAGACATTCTAGTTTACCAGTGAACAATACGGTGGAGGGAGGCAATCAAGCAACCCCCCTTCCCCCTTCCGCCTCCACCCGCCGGCGGGCCGGCCCCCCCGCGCGCCCGCCGCTGCCGCGGTTTCCCCCCCCCCCCCCCCCCCCGCGCGCGCCCCGCCGCTGCCCAAGCGCTGCCGCGGTCCCCCCCCCCCCCCCCCCCCCCCTCCATCTCCCCAAACGTTCCGCCGCTACTGATGGACCTCGAGCGAGTATGCAGCCTATTTGTGAGCGAAGAAAAACAGCCTCGCATTACCCCATTCGTGCACAATTAGTAATACTGGTAAAAGCAAGCGATCTAGACAATAACAAGGATTTCGAACGGAGGAAAGAATAATCTAGCCCTAACAGACAAAGAAAGGAACTTACTTTGGAACGACCGTACCATGATCTTGGCTGTTGAGCAGATTTGACGTAGTTCCACGGCTCACAGTCGCTTCGTTCTTGTTTAGACACATTTGAAACTAAGATAAACTCCACGCATCACGACTAATCAGTGAATTGACCTGAAGACAGAGATATGAAATCCCACACGCCCGGCCAAACGTGCAAAAAAGGGCTGTGGATTTTATTGGATTGCATTGGTTGGCTCTAATGGATATCTAGCGACTTTACGGAAACTATCTTCAACACGCTTGCAATAAAACGACCAGCAATGCAAATTAAAAAAAAAAACATTAGTATACACAGTAATAATGACTTATTTAGCATGTAAACATTGCCACAATAATATAAATGCGTCCTGAACACGTAGCAAAAAATTAAATACGAAACTACCCGCACAATGTATCCAACCGACTTCAGCAGACTTATAATCTTTTAAAACATCAGACTTCCTGTATGTCGGGTTGGCTTTCAGAGGAGGAAGAAGAAGTGATTGTGAGTAGAAGCGATATTTTGCCTGTCTACAATTTATTTCAATAACAGGGGCCCGGGGTCATCCCGGGTGACCCTGTCTACCGAAACGCTATTTTTAGACGGCAGCGTCGTCTACGAGGAGAGAGATGAGCTCCACCGGGAGCAGTTCGACGGCATTTGACGGCCGGGTTTCTAAGAAGACATCGGAATCTTCAGACTACAAGGTGATTCTACCAAGACTACCGCAAGGTATACTCGTCACAAACTCTCTATTTCTACATGCCGACATCACCGGAAGGCCTTACAAGGCAAGCGACTTCAAGGAAGCGATCTTTTCTGTCGTTGATCGGAAAGACGTCTTGGGCCTAGGCCCATACCAAATGAGTCACGTATGGATGGTGACCTTCGGAAATGCTGCAGCCAAGCTTAAGATCAAGGCATACGAAGAGTTCCTCATCAAAGGGAAGAAGTGCATAATCATCGATCCGTGCAAAGAAGAGATCAAACTGAAGCTCCTGTGGCTGCCGATCCCGATGCCAGACTCCGAGGTGAGGAAGGTTTTAGAGCCCTTTGGCACAATCAAAGAGATGAAAAGAGAAACATGGAGATTCTCAGGACTTGAAGATCTCGAAACTACTACCCGAGAAGTGACGCTCGTCCTGAAGCAGGACCTTACAGTCGACAAGATCCCGCACCTCTTAAACGTGTACGGCACCAACACGCTCGTCGTCATCCCCGGAAGGCCACCGCTATGCCTTAGGTGCAAAGGAATCGGGCACATCCGTCGACAGTGCTGCACTCCTCGGTGCACGCAGTGCTGGAGATTTGGACACACAAACGAAGAATGCGTTGTGACATACGCTTCCAAACTCCAAGGGATCGTAACACCAGAAGCTGATCAAAGCGAGCACATAATGGACGTAGAAGAAATGTGCAATGAGGAAATCCAACCGACGCTGGTGGGGAAGGAACCAACAACCGAAAGCGAAGAGCCCTCCTGCAGTTCAAACGAAAGTTTGATGGAGGAGCACATGTCCGGTGTAGACATCATCCCAACACCACAAACAGGATCAGAAGAGACTTCACTGAACAAAGGGAAAGAAACGAGAAAGCAATCCACACACACCAAGAAGTCGGCCGAGGTTGGCAAGAAGGAAGGAAGGCATTACAAGAGAGCCAAAGTTAACATCAGCGACAACTCGATAGAAGAACTTGAGGCCGCTAAAATTCCAATGGACTCAACGGAGCCGCAACTTCGACTGGAGCCCAAAGAGCCGCGGCTGAAGCCCAAATTCAAGGACCGGGAAACCACCTCTCCGGCAGCCTCCGAACTTGACACTAAGGAATAGAAGCTAACACTACCATGACCACCCAGATAAGTCCCTTCACTATTTCCACGATAAATGTGCGAGGGATAAATTCGAAAAAAAAAACAATACCAACTTTTTCGCTTTGTACAGAAATATGACAGCGACATTGTGGCCCTCCAAGAAACAAAAGTGTCCGAACAAAATACCCTATTTTCTGGATGCAGCTTATGGAAGGATTCCTACGATGTATTCCACTGTCCCGCTGTTGAGTACTCAGCGGGGTGCGCAATTCTGTTTAAAAAGGATATGAATTACCGAATGTGCAGCATTCTCGAAGGGACTGACGGTGGTCGCCTCATGGTAGCTAATGTTCTCTTGCAAGACCAGCCCTGGCGGATAATTGTTATATATGGATACAACAACCCAGCACAGAGGGAAAGCCTTTTTTGCCAAGCCAGAATTCATGCCAACACAAGATTTAACGTCATCCTACTGGGCGATTTTAATTGTGTTTTAAATAAGAAAGACAGGGTCCCATCAACAAACATCGTTGATCCAAGTGCGGAAGTTTTAAGATCACTGATTCGAGACTGTGACTTGATAGACTCCGCCACAAATCACGCGCTCTGTTACACACACTTTCAAGGATCGTCTCATGCACGTCTTGATCGGATATACATATCGGCTTCAGTTAGTACCGCTTTGAGTACCTACAGCGTGATCCCTGCTTTTTTTACTGATCACTGCATGGTACAAGTTCGTGTAGGTATAAAAACACACCAGAAAATTAGAAAACCACAGTCTTGGTCACTATGGAAAATGAACGAAAGGCTCCTTGAAAATGACGATTTTAAACGAGGCGTAGAATCAGCCCTTGACGTACTTGAGTGCACCAAAGAAGGATGGGGTCAGAAATGGGAAACCTTTAAACTTGACATAAGAAAAATGGCGATAGAAACGTCATCAATTGTCGCATATCATGAAAAAATACAAGAAAAGCATCTGAACAATGACATCCTCTACCTGTATCGTCTAGAATGCCGAGAGCCCGGAAAGTACAAAGATGAAATAAAGAATCTAAGAAAGCAAATTGAAGAACACGATAAAATACGATATGGGGGCGCGGCTGTAAGAACACGCACTCTGGAAATGATAGAGGGAGAACAACCGACAAAAAGATACCTCAACGCGGAGCGAGAATACATAAAAAAGAAACAGATTACATTATTAAGCCAAAACGGTCGCCTACTGAACGAAAGGAAGGAAATAGAAGATGCCTTCGTTTCTTATTATGATAATATATTTGGTTCAACTCTGCTGTCTGTCACAACCCAAATGCAGGAATCTATATTAACTGGGTTGCCAAAGCTTAAAACAGAAATGACCGAAACACTAGACGAACCCATCGACGTGAATGAAGTCGAACTACACATAAAAGAAATGAAGAATGGAAAATCTCCGGGACCGGACGGTTTACCAGCCAGCTTCTACAAAAAATGGAGCAAAAAACTTGCCCCAATACTTCTAAATGTTTTTAAAGAATCATACAGAAATAAATTCTTACCTCCATCGTTCCGGAAAGCACACACTGTACTGATTCCCAAATCAAAAGATCCGGACAAGCTCCAACGAGTGGACGGTTATCGACCGATCAGCTTACTTAATTGTGACTACAAGATATTTGCACGAGTGCTTGCTGGTCGTTTACAGAACGTGATATCAACATTAGTAGGTGACCACCAGACATGTTCCATAAAAGGAAGGAACATACAAACCAACATTCACATCATCCGGTCTATAATAGAGATTTGTCAACGAACGTATGAACCAGCGGCCATTCTACAGATTGATCTTGCCAAGGCCTTCGACAGAGTTCAACACTCCTTTCTTTTTGATATTCTCAAGCACATAGGAGTAGGAGAAAACATCGAATGTGGAATCAAGCTCTGTTATAATGATATATCAACAAGACTACTAGTAAACGGAACTCTCACAAGAGCCATAAAAGTCCAAAGCTCGGTCAGACAAGGATGCCCCATGTCGCCACTGCTCTTTGACCTCTACCTTGAGCCCCTCTGCAGAAACATCATAACCAACAACGAGATTCAAGGTTTTCGCCTTCACAGTTGTGAGGTCAAGCTTCTAGCCTACGCGGATGACCTGGTGCTGGTGTGTACTAACAAGCCAAGCATAGAAAACGCAATGCTCTGTGTTTCCAATTTTTGTGCCGTGTCAGGAGCAGCGGTAAACAATGACAAAAGTAGCGGTTCGTGGTGTGGAGAGTGGGGAATGACTCCATCTAAATACGTAGATATCCAATGGTCCACCGCAAAACCACACATCTTGGGAGTGCCATTGAGCGCAATGGATAATCCCAAGCCTATGTGGGACGCTGTAAGGAAAAACGTTAAAGCCGCGGCTAATATGTGGAGCTCACGTTACCTTTCTACTTTTGGTAGAGTCGCTGTATGCAACATTTTTCTTTTGTCAAAATTAACGTATCTTCTGCAGGTTATGCACTGCTCAAGGCTAACAGTTAATGTATTTAACAGAATAATGGCGACGTTCATCTGGAGGTCACCATACGAGCCAATGAGAAGATCCAACTTGTTCCGACGAATGCACGACGGAGGACTTGGCCTAGGCCATATATTCGTAAGACAGCTGATCGCAAGGTGGAGATTTTTCACACAGGAGCAGCACCCCTTTTTAGAGTTGTGCAAACAATTCTTTTTGAAGAAATATATGGTATCTCTAGGTGATGCAACAACCACAAGCGATATAACAAAATTACGAGGATTCTATAAAGAAGTCGCGGACACATTAGAATTTCTAAGAGCAAGATTCGACAATGCCTTTTTGGCTTCGTGCACTAAAAAGAAACTAGTTACTCAATTACTCATTTCATTGTTCCCAGAACCAGTGTTTCGAGTGTACCCTTACGCCCCTCCCCTGAACTGCATAACTGATGTTTTGAAACGAGTTAAGACAATGCCGATACCACCGAAGTGTAAAACGTTCTTTTATAGATTTCATTCTCGTACCACACCAGTTAAAGAGTGGCTCGACTCTCGAGGCATTGATACATATGGAAGCACTAATTGTAGACTTTGCCACGTAACCGAAACGTTCACCCATGCCTTCGTTCTTTGTGTTGACGCTGTGTTCTTTTGGGATGTCTTCAAGAGAACACTCAGAAAGGATTTTGAAGTGGAAGAGGCAAACTTTAGGTATTTGCATTTCACTGACCACCTTGACACTGTTCAAGATATATTAGTAGTACTAGGTCTTTACAGCCTGTGGAAAACGCGCAAAACAGACACAGAAGCAGGTGTTGCGAAGCCATCCTGGGTCAATTTAAAAAATATTGCAATTCAGGTAGGCCAAGGCATATTGGCCACCTGTAATGAAAGCGATGAATGGAAATTAATAGTAAAGAACCTGAGTCGTTCGCCTGATATTATATAGGCTGTGATGTCATGCGTTGAAGAGGTCAAGCCAAATGAAAGTTTAAGTGATACCTCCTTGTAAAGTATTTTGCGATGAGTGCTCGTTTTGAGAACTTTGTTAAATGTTCCTTGTATTCAACTTCGCTACATCATCCACCATAATTCATTGCTTGTATATAATCTAACGCAAATTATCATCGTGTAAAAATCATTAAATGTAAATAAATGTTCCTGAAAAAAAAAAAAAAAAAAAAAAAAAAAAATGTCGGGTTGGCTTTGGTTGTTAACGCGTCCTGCTGGTAACGTAGTGGTCGGTGGTTCGAATCCCACTAGAGAGAAAGTTTTCTCATTTTTTTTTATTGCGTTTTTTTCTTGTTTTTATTATTTTAAATATATGCTGTGTTTTTTGCAGTCGCCGGCCCTCTACTTTAGGGTAAAAGTCACGCAGAATGTGACAATAGGAAGTGCGAGCCCAAATTTAAGTTGATGCAATGCACAAACCGTGGCCCTCCTGTTTGCCGGGATAAATCGCTCCCTCCGTGCTAATAGGTTGGTTGGTGTAGTACGCAAACAGGGCAAGTGCATTCAACGAAGTAAAGAAGCTAATAATAATGGGAATATTGAGAGAAAAATGGGAAAATGTGTATGTAAATGGTCAAACTGCCACAGTGATGCAGCCGAAGTTTGTCTGAAGGCGGACACCTTTAGCCACTATTAAAACAAAAATACCGCTATTTTAAGGCAGTTATTTACCTGAGCTCATAGCGCGCTACGTATTGAGCACATCTCTTAATTTTCTGACTTCCGGAAAGTAGTACTTAATTTTGTTCTAGCACATCAGTGATATCCATCGCCTGCCCCCTGGTTTTACTTATTGAGGTTGTGCTCCGCAATTTTACTTTTTTATTAGGCCTATAATGTTTTTATTCCTGAGATCGAAGAACAGTGCGGATAAATAAACTAGCTTTCAGAAACGGTATCGTTCGGTGTGATAACGTTTATGTTTTGTAGCGCCAAGGGGTCACATTCACAAACCCGGCAGTGTAAACACCCACAACGCCTTTGTGTTTCCCGTTTTATCGTGTAAAAAAAAAAAAAAAAAAAAATATGTTTTTATATTTACTTTTTTTGGTGCGGTATGTCGTATAACATAAGCTATCGGGGACAGATCATCTGGCTCTGTGAACATTTGAAATATTTCTGTTAGATGGTCGTAGCAACCACAGAAAATAGTCGATTCTTGCCTGAAATAGCATATTTTCACACTCAATTAAATGTTGTGTACATCTCGCAGCGTCATAAGCAAAACACACATCTCTTTCTTGTCCAGATTCTGCAATGTAATGCAAATTATTGTTTTTGTAACTCAAAGCGCGTGCTCAATCATGCCACGTGTTTGTTAATTGTGGTTGTTGTTCGTCACTCGGATTCTCCGCTATACCGTTTTTATTTTATTTTTCTTATCAGTGCCAAACACGTGCGTATACCACCGACCTTAAGTATAGTGCATCAAATTAAACTAGCTTCCTGAAAACGTGTCGTTCGGTGTTGTGTAATTTATTCTTCATAGCGTAGGTGGTCAGAGTCTCGAATCCTGAACTGCAAATGTTCCACGCCGCATTATTTTTTCTCGCGTTTTCGCGATAAAACACGTCAGCCCTGCCACGCTGGGATCAAATACACCAGCGTCGGCAGTTATTTGCGAAGGATTGATCTACGCAAATATTTCCACTCGCTATTCATGAACTGCCACAGTTCGTCAAAATCTGGAGGACTTGACTGCATAGTAAAAACGGCAAAAAAAAAAAAAAGATAAAACGATGTCGGTCAGTAAACGGAACTTCCATGGCGGGGCTCGCCAGCCTGAACAGCAAAGCGCCGATGCCGGCCAGTCACTGAACTTCCGTGTAAATACTGGCCATCAAAGACAGCAAAGTGCCGATGCCGGCCAGTTACTGAACTTCCATGTAAATACTGGCCAACAAAGACAGCAAAATACCAATGCCGGCCAGTTACTGGAACCTCCATAGAAAGACTGGCCAGCGAAGACAGCAAAAACCCGATGCCGGCCAGTCACTGTAACTTCTTCGGCAGAACTGGCCAGTGAGCAAGACGAAACCCCGACGCCGGCCGTGGCCGGTAGCTCACCGGCGCCAATGGCCGGGCGCCGCCATCCTGTTACCGGGACCGGCCGGCGTAGTCCCGATACCGGCCGACGCGGTGTGCTACCTGGGTTCTGTTGCTTCATGCCTGCTTTGAGTGGACAAGGGGTGGCAATAAATTGCAGGGATCTTCAAATTTAACAATAAAGATAGCTGTTTTGTCTCAGCTCATAACACTGTCATTTGTGCAAATGCAACTTCATGAGTCCTACCATGCAGGTACTGGAAAACGAACCCCAAGTATTTAAAACAATTAGTTTATTAGAAACTAATGTGATACATATTAGCTCAAAAGCCTGCTTCGGCTTATCACAGGTGTTTAATCACAATAACTAAACAAATAACACCATAAGAAATAATACTAATACACAAAACTGGTATAACTATTAGATAAGAACGAAAATGAATTAGAATGACAAGTTTTGTGGAGGCTTGCTTTGCCTGCTGGGTGTTGAGGATTAAATCAGAATACAAAAATGACCAGTTTCCTAAAAGATTTGTTTGCCTACTTGCTGCTTTTTCAAAGCTTTGTTTTTTATGCAGTTTCTTATTTTATGGTTTGGATCCTCAGATCAACAGATGCATAAAAAAAAAAAGAAATCTAACCGAAGTTTGGATACACAATGGAACACACAAACCTTTGTATTATAGCTGGAATATTCACCAAATACACATAAAACATTAAAACAGTAACCGTTATTGATAATTCTTTTTCCCTGTTGTAGGAATGTGCTCCGAGTGCTGTCACAACTTTTACAGCTCTTACAAAAATCTTTATATTTTTTGTACCCATAAGGGTGCTTAATCACAAAAAGTGTGCTTCGTTGATTCCCCCACACATACTGACCTTTCTACGCTCAGCACATGGCTAATACCCGAAAGATACCCGCTGAAAAGTCCAGGACGTCGATTCATAGTTTTTTTTTTTTTTTTTAAATTTTCGGTGCCGACTTATTGTAACTGTAGGCGGTCGTTGCACGCTGTATAATAACAGGGTGGCAAGTCTATAAAGTGGTGCTATATTGCTCCCAAGCATCAGAAGTAGTCAAAAATATATAATAAAAACATATTTAAATATTCTTCATCCTGTATACTATTCCACGCAGAGACAGAGAAGGATAGACACCTACTTAGCAAATGAACCTAGCGGATAACGGGTGTCAGATAGACGCAGTTTGCTTTGTTTTCTTGGTGGGGGAAATTTGCTACCCAGCTTCAAGGTGCATCATATTTCAAGATCAGAGTTATAGACAACAAAGAAAACGACGTAAAAGCCTGAAAAAGCAATATGAGATTGAGTCTTCGGATTTTCCGCTCAAACACTGGCGAAGTCACCAGAGTTAATTAATTATATTGGAATAGCTGGAACCTATGCAGCAGGCTTCGTTGCATGCGAGTGGTGATTGAAAAATGCTAGAAAAAAAAAAGACACAAATATTCAATTTAGTAACCTAGAATAAAGGAAGATATTTTTACTATCCGTCTTCTTGTGTGGCGGCTATCTGGACTTCAAGCCATTTCATTGAAATCTTGAAAGTGTGCACGGGGTATAATTGAAAGTGTTGCTTCACTGGTTTTTAATTTACTTCAGAAATGCTGCTTTTACACAGCCCAGTTACCAAAGGATAGAGTAAGTATTGTAAATGACCAAGAAACGGAATGAAAATTCAGTTTCACGTGGGATTGTTGAAACTCTAAAAGCCCTACAATAAGAACCCCTGCTTTCTAAAACATGCCGGTGTAAGGATATACGCATATTGATCGGTTAAATATTATAAGTCGTACACTGGAATACTTGGTTTTATATCAATTGACTGGCAAGGTGAAGTTCAGATTAGGTGATCTCATAAAATTCTACTAAATACCAATATCACAAGGCGCGAGAAGCTTGGACTTTAGTGATACTGTAAAATAATTTCACTAAGATATTAAAATACCTGCGCCTTTAGTGAAGAATACGCTCAAAAAAGGTTAAGGCGCAGCTGGAGTATGGGACAGATCTTTTCGTGGTTATCGAATTCTCGTGAGAGCGAATGACATATGCCCAATTTAGTGGAGTTATTCGAGTTCCTCGAAGTTTGCATAAGTTTGCACACAGAGACGTTTGCAGAAGGGTTCACGCTTGATTGAATGCTGTAATATATTTCGGAAGCATGGACACATAGAGATAGGAGTTCAGGGCGTAAACAGAATTGCGTGACGCGATTGCCGTCACAGAAAAATAATTAAAACAACATGTTCTATTAGGGCCGATACATATCCACTATCGAATATCATATAAATCTAATTGCACTTCTTTCTGAACCTTTTTGCTTTGAAGTCGAGGCTCCTAAGAAGAGCGACGCTTCTATTTCGATGCTTCTCAGAAGTTGATGCTTCTAAGCACTTACCGCTACCACTATAAGCAAGCTAATATTTGTTGCGGTAAATTTTAATACATTTCGTGCAAGCGTGATATAATATAAAGCGAATCCTACAGCGAGTATTGGTTTTGAACAGTATACTTCATTGGGTATTACATACATACGGCTGGCAGAAAAGGTGACATATTACGGTCGAGTAATTTAGCGAGGATGATTTTAAAAGCAATACCATCTACAGTGCGTTTTGTTTTATGGGAAATGTTCGAACGATTTTGTGCCCGCATAGTCCTGACTAAACCGCGAGTATAATTTATAAAGGCCGGAGCCCACATGTTATTACAGACAAGTTTTTAATTACTCTAGATGTCACTGCTCATGCGGAATCCAAATTAATATTATGGCAGCCACAACCTAAACATATCCCCGAAGAGATGCGTATATTGCTCACCATAGGCGATCATTTTGCGGGAGCAGTCAAAGAAATCGACAATTCCTAAAATAATAATTAGGGACGTGAATAGAGTTGCATGTTGATTATCAGGGTCCTAGGACATTTTTTTTGTAATGCTTGTCTACTTGGCGACACAAATATATACCATCCTCCAGACGATAGGTGGCAAAAGGGTTCCTCTTGCTCTATAGGATCATTGCTTCTGCCATTTTCTTTTCCTGTGTTGAGTCACAGAGGTGAGTGGTGGATATTTCGCTATTAGCAGTGTGCCTGTAAGAGCTGAAGTTATACCACTGCGTGTAAAATCAACCACCATCTTAATTTAATGCTGGTGATATTCTCGATGTAAAGCTTCAGGACCCCGACTCGGAGCACGCGTAAAAAAATAAAAGAGTTCGCTCTGCAGAAAAAAATATTTTTGCGTTCGATCGACATTCCTGACCGATTCGATTTGAATGGAAATAGTACCGCTGTTCATCTCTGTATCCCTACTCAGGTGTTCAATAAGATATAAACAAGATAAGATAGATTTAAAAGGCTAGCGCAGACTGTGCTTATGATAGCATTAGAGTGTGCCCTTGGTCACCATAATTATCGCATGCAGTTACTAAGAAATTCACAGGGTCTCTCATGTTATCCCTAATACCACTTGAAGGCGAAAACCCAAGCGCCGTTGCATTAATGACAAACACATGACTTACTTTGATTCACGTTCTCTTTTTTCAGATCATTTTTGACATTATTCGCTTTACAGTCATTCTTCATTCCCGCTAATTACTTTTAATTCTTTGCAATTACACTTTATTCACTTTAACTTCATTCAATTCAGTTTCATTCCTCTTAATTTGCTTTGTCTCTAATTCACCTACGCTTTGCCCCTTCACCTGAGTTGTCGCGTAAACGTTTTGGTACCTTTCGTGTCGTCGACGTGTTTTCGCTGAAGGACTTTGAAGGTCGACTGACCGATGAGACATATGAGGCTTTCGCCTCAATGAGATATCTCCACTTCACTTAATATTCTAATATATTTTAGTATCGATATAACGTTTATTAAAGTGCAAGATGTTCTAAAATTTAAAAAAACAAAAGGTAGTATTTTTTTTTTCGTCTCACATGTTATGTTGTATTCCGTATTTTGATATATTCTATGCTGTTGCTTCGTTCTAATTTTTTTTTTCATAAAAAAATGTAAAGAATCAAGTGGATTCGTCAAGTTGTTTTACATCTTTTTCTAATTGTTTCCGACTCTCATGCATTTCAAATAGAAAATAAATTTTGTAGCATATATTATATTGTTAAGTATAAATATGATGGATAGATATAATAGTTTTTGGTGCATCATTGGGTTCGTCTACTTTTTATATTGACGGAACGCTTGTTTAAGTGGTTTTCACACCACAAAATTTCGTGAGCGTTTTAACATTGCTAGGCTTTTAAATATTGCCAGGGATGCAATGGACTCCTTACAGAACGCCACTGGGGATGAGGCACAGTAGCGGAGGATCATTCAGTTAAATCATGTCAGTTCAATAGATGATTGACGAGTGGAAATTTTTTAATTGTGTTCTTACTTACCGGAAATAACGCCGAAGAAAGCAATCTTAATTACGATACTACTTGCCTACGAGTTTAGAACATCTAGCTTTAAGGTTGGTATCACAGCATGGCTTTCCACACTTTGGGCTGGTTCACTAATAGCACACTTTCGCGAGTTTTCCAGGCACTTCCAGCTCCGGTAGAATGAAACGATCGGTTGGAATGCTGGTGCTCCTCGGAGCCATCCTCTCAGTTCAAATGCAGAGACTCGAGGTATGTTTAAATATATATGCGCGACAGTGTGACTACGCGTTTCTTGTTAAAGAAAAAGAAGCACGGAATCGTGTTTTACAGCATTTGACTCAAGGACTTCCGTCAGGACGATATGGAACATTCCCACCATATAAAACTGAACTTTATTTGTTTTAACAAAAGAAAGGTTATATACTTTATAGAGTTTTGATATAAAAATACACCCAAAGAAGGTGGGAGAATAAAGATTAATAAGATTCAAATTGTGATACAGATCATGAATTAAATTGTGATTCAAATGAGACCAGCTTTGCTATGGTGATTTCCTTTCTATGTGCATATGTCTTGTGTAGGGTTCACAGCACAGTATAATTACATGTACCTACAAATATTTTAAATTGTTATTTGAAATTTGGGTATGGAACCTATATTCACCAAACGTGACAAATATTAGATACTCATGGCAGATGCAATTAAAGTATTAGAACGGATTTATAGAAAAAGAACTAAACTTACACTGCTCCAACGAATGTATGAGAGCGTACTCGTTTAGGGCTGATAAAAATTAGAAAATGCCAGCTCTAAAGAGACTCTGACAGTTCATTTGTGACATTTAAAAAATTTCAGCATTAAACAGCATCAATATGTGAAACCCAAGTTTACAGAAAAATATACAACATTTCTTGTTTTTGGTAGTATAGCATTTCTATTGCTTATTCACGGTGTTAGTGAGGTAAATCGGAGGAATTAATTGTAAGGAGGTAAAGTGTCGCACAGTTAGACACATTTTTCTCGTTTGTTTTTAATATCACGCCCTTGTTTGAAATGTCTGGTATAATCCTCGTAAGGGTCTATGTTATAGTGCTAGTTTTGTTCTTATATCAAATTACCGATATAGAAATTCAGACTACTCATTTTTCTATTTTACTTATGGCAACCAGACTATCAATTCAATATAGTCTGAGTTTCAGTTCTGTAAAATATTGTCCTTAGAAAATCTGATGTGACCTGATAATATTTCACAACGCGCGACTCAATGCATTACGTAGTTCTACGTGGCACAGGCGCATATATTCTAGCAAAACATAATTTTGAAATAAACCCACCTCTAACACTTGATATAGTTTTTATATGTTCATATAATAATTAGATCACAATGATTAAGTTTATAGCTTCATGATTTATATTACAATTGTTAAAACTTGCATCCTCTCAGTGTCATGTAATTACTCGTCGATGTTTTTAAAGGGGCGCTCAATCGCTTTTTGTAGAAGCGTGTTCTTATCGGAAATTGTTTGTTGGGCTTCAGTCAATAAAAAGTATCAGTTCTGCACAGCAGTAGTAATACATGGACACTATATGCTCTTGGGCGGTGGTGCGCATCCTCGGGTCTCCACCACCTTCATATAATTTTAGCGATTAAAATAGTAGCTCCGTGGAGATTCCGAACATGACTATTAACGCTGTTTTTAGGCACGCTGTTCATTACACTTGAGCGAAGACGTCAAATCCTTTAGTGTAAAGTTAAACTATATAATGCAGCAAGTCTTGATTGAAAACACCGTCCGACTGCGGCCCCAGATGGCTGCTCCAAGGCTCAAAAAGAGGAGCCTGTCACAATTTCTGATTAGATTGTTCGTAGCGAAAATCGGACGCCCATGATTGTACCTTTAGATTTTTAGTGCGCTTAGACCCGCCAATTTAATTGTCAACATTAATAGACAACCTCAGAATCCACTTGAGCGCCCCTTTAAGGGTCACGTTTCTCTGCACCAACTGCATATGAATGTTAATGTTGTTATTCTGATATTTTAATTTTTTGTAAATCTTAAAATATATCATAACACTTTATTCACCATTCCATTTTGATTTCAGAATGATTTAGAAAAACCTCGACCTATTACATACCTTCCAGACCGCTGTTACTATGAATATGGTAGGGTGCGAGATGGAGCTCCTTGCAGCGTAAGCATATCGAAATCTGCAGATATACGTAGTCGGAACTACATCAAAATGATTAAACCATATTTTTCAGCAGCCCAGGTAAAATGTTTTGGATTACTGCACAGGCATACATACCAGATGATATAAAAATGCAATGCTCTTCGAACTTTATATTGTAAAACTGTTCTTTATATATTTTAACTTAAAACTAAAGTAAAAGCAAACATTATTATTGCAAAGTTTTCAACCTCGTGTATTTATTGGTACATTTAAAAATCCCAAATTAATCTGCATATGGTAAAGTAGCAAATTGCTTGTACAATCAATTAGAAAAAAAAATAGATACTAGACGCCTGGACGCGGCAACGCAATGTTTCTTGAAGTGAACCGTGGATTGCTTTTCAACCCGATAATAATAATAAAAAACTAATTAGTTTTACCCCCCACAAATAAGATCGTTTACCGGTTAAACCATCAGATATACATCAGTAGAAGAGCACAAATACCAACTTTTTAGGGGCGAAGCTCCTTAGGGTCATGCCTCGTCCGTCCGTCCGTCGGGCCGGCCGGCCGGCGTCCGTGCTCAGATAAAAAAGAAAAAAAGGTTTGCGCAGTCGACAGGATTCGAGCCTTTGCGGGGAGACCCCAAAAGATGTCTAGTCCATCGCCTTAACCACTCGGCCACGACTGCGGGACGAGTAGGGGGCTCTGAGATGTGGTAGTAACTCACGAGCTGGGGTTTCTGCCATAAATGAAATGTTGCATGTAGCCGCTCAACGTCTATACAGGAAAGGGCGCTGCGGTCAAATGCGTATATAATCCCGTTAAACTTTACATGCATTGGCTCAACGTTTATAGACGAGAGGGCGCTGCGGTCAAATGCTCAAATGCGTATATAACCACGTTCCATACCACACATTCTCTTTCTGACATGGACCGTTGACTTAAGCGGTTGAGATGCGTCCCACGGCTTCTAGCGGATCCAAGCTGATCCGCTAGAAGAACCACTGGCTCTGCATTTCACCGATCATAAAGCAGTAATAATAAAGTCGAAACGCAACCCGGAGCTCAGCACTACCTATGAGCAATAAAAAAATAATCAGCACCATCAGCGCTACCTATCAACAATAAAATCAGTATCATCAGCACCAACGAGAGCTTTGCCCCAATCAACATCATTCAGCACGTAGAAATGCGGTCATCGTTTTGTACTGACGTGATATTTTATTCGATACTTGTTAAGTATTTGATCATTGCCCTTTCTAACAAAATGTATTAAAATGTTTTGCATAAGAATGCGACTCAAATTACGTGTAAAGTTCGGGCAAGCTTATATATGTCATTCACCTTTCGAAAAAGATTTTTAGACAGTTCTACCAAACGGTAAACTCAGTTGTGAGTGACTGGGAGGCATAATCGCCTTTAGAACTACGAATGAGTTTTGAAATACTTCAATAGAAATGTTTTTGCATATGCTATAGCTTCTCAATAACATATTACTCTCATACATTTTCTCATAGCTTGCAAAGTAAGGCGACAAATCTCAGCTATGTAAATTACGACTCTCGTTTGAAACATTTCATACTAATTGCAAAATTTTAAAATCAAGACTCAAATATATACGCGTACATACACTTTCAAAATGCAAAGGAACTCACTGAATAAAAGCTATATGGTAAAATTAGGCATACTCTAAGGGTTCTAACTGTTGCATCTGAAATATTATATTAGCTTATTTGCGCTTTTTTTACAGCCTAGACCCGGAATCATTGGAACCTGCAAGAATGGGATCTGCTCTATTCGAAAGCCACGCCCGCCACCAGCTCCTCCCGGTTTTTGTAGTTCCTGTCGAAAATATTGTCGCAGATACTGCTAGTCCACGTATTTGCCCCCACGTGGCGTATTCACCCTGAAAGTTTACGGCGTGTACAAATTCCCGCCAAAGCGGAGGGTGTGCCGAGTGAAAAAACCCAAAAACATTGGCTTCAAAAATAAAGAAAAGGAGGAGAAAATGAGTGCCTTGTGGTGTCAACATACTGATAGCTTCTTCATCCCCCGTTACCATTTAATAGCAATACTGCGTCTTAGGAAGAGCATGGGAACGTAGAGTAATATACAAAAGGTAAAGACCCCAAAGAGATCAGTGACAACTAGCTATCCTAGCGGGTGGCACGAAACACAATTCGGTTCCGGTTTCGGACAATGTAGTTTCGGTTTCGGTTTGGGTGTTTCTGCATTGGCATCCTCCTTAACCTCCTTTTTACACTCTCTTTCATCCTGTCCTTGCTAGGATCTCGGGGGCCCCTCGGCTCCCGCTGTATTTTTTTTTATGTCGACGCAGTTTTATATTGATACTTCAGCATAGAAACCGGGCCAAATGTGTGAAATAAAACTGGAACTAACTTCACAACAGAGAAAAAAGATATTTTTTTGGTTTTTCTATGGCAAAACATTACATCCGCACAATTGACTTCTGGCTGGTCGAGCATTGTAAGTAAACAGCTGTAAGTGGTTCAAATTTTTTATTCGACCAGAATCATTTATATATTATTTAATTCAGAATCTCTGTATCTTTGTTAAGAAAGAGATGCTCTCATAAATAAGTGAGTATCAAGGAGTTCGGCTTATCGTACAATTCATCATGTGTTTTTAGGGGAACCACTTTAATAAAACATTCTGCTTACAGAATGTTATTAAGACTGATTTATATGCTGCGAATTTTAGAAGGTTTTGTTTTGACGCGATCGCGGGACCTCATATATGGTGCTTTCTCGGCACTAGTTGTGAGGCACTGAATTGTTTCGACTGGCGTCACAGCCCGCCGCTCTTGACGACAAAGGGTTACTCGAATCTTCTGAGATGTGCGACGGACAGGAAAGCAGACTTAAATAAACCACATTTACAGATTTAGACTTTAGCTATGATGGCTTTGTTGGCGAGATGACGATTAGCGCCGCACTGTTTACCTTAGTGGTGATGTGAAAAGCTCTCTTGATCTATGCCCTACTAGGTTTCATAATCTACAGCATGCAAGAAATTAGCAATTCAAATCTTTCTCCGCCCGTAAATCGAGTTGCCCAGTGCCCTTTAGGACTCTGGCGGTGCCCCGAGATGGCGCCTGTTTCGGGCTGGAACAAGACATCTCTGTTATTTCCCTTAGCGGGATATAGCATCGTATGGCATCTTAAAAAATATTAGTATATTTTTAGTGCACCATAAGCTGGGGAGAGTAACATAAGGTTGGAAAGTAATCGCAAAACTTCAAATGTACAATAAATTTAAAGGCCTCTCTGAAACCGGAGTGTATTTTGGGGAGTATGCTTAAAGTATTTTCTCGATTAGTGTATAATAAGCAAACTTAAAAAAGTGTACATACCTTCAAAGTAATAACAGCAGACTTTGAGTAGTTTTAAAAATGCATACATAGAGCATTTAAAATATACGGTTGAAATGCTTCAATAATATATTTGAAGCGTGCAGAGCCTCTACTCAGCCTGCGCTCGGTGTTGCTATGGGTACGCAAGGGTAAATTCGGGCGGAAAGGTATTGATCTTATATACCGAACTTCAAGACAGGTATGCTCCGGTCGCCTCTACGTTTCATGATAATACTTATAAACAATTTAAAAAAAGATTCAATAAAAATTAATTGGGCTAAATGTAAGGAGAAAAAACAGCTGGGAAGAAATTGCCAAGCCCAACGAACGCAGATTATACTGCACTCTTAGCAGATAATCGAGAAGAGTTCTAGAAGTTAATTGTAATCTGCGGCGTGGAAGGTGAAGCTCTCGAATTTAAATTGGGAGTTAACAAAATCCGAAATTATATTTTAGCGACATCAAGAGAGATCCTCTTTAAGTTACTGAACAGATAGAGAGATATGGTAGACAAGTACAAATATTTGGGAGTGTGGATTAACGAAGGAAAAAAATAGCTCGAGGAATATAAGTGACGTATAATTGGTAGGGGTTAAAGTAATTCGAACATTATGAATCACAGGGCGCTATGGAACTTCAATCGATACAAAGTGGTGCGGGAAGTATAGAAAGGAGCAGTGGTATATCAGGCAAAATTGGAGAGAAGACAAAGGAGTTTTGGTAGGATTGCTCTAGGGACAAACGAGAAGACTGCAAACGAGAAAGTTCATGGCGAAATAAGCTCGTTTGAGCGCAGAGACATAGTAACGAAAATGATTTTGTCCTAAGACTAAGAGACATGGAGGACACACGGTTGGCACATGAAATCTATAAATACGTGTATATGAGGAGTCAGAACACGAGATGCAAGAAAGTGGACACGAAAGTTTAGGCCGAACTTCCTCCAGACCGGAAATGTGGTGGAGGGAAGGCGTTCAGTGGACATGGAAGTTAATGAGGCAGAAAGATAGATGTGGGAGGAAAAATGCAGGAGAAGTCAGCTTTGACTATTAATAGGCCACAAATGCAAACGATAAAAATGAAGGATTATTTGATAATTTAAGAGGGAGTACTCTCCTCTTTGAGGCAAGGATGGGAATCTAAAAAACAAAAACGCATATGTCAAAATTGAAGACACAGATACAATATGCGCAGTATGCAAGGAGGAGACGGTAAGAATTGAGCATGTTATTCTATAATGTAAGGAGCTTTGTCCTGCCCTTTCCGAAGGGGCGACAGATTTACTAGCGGCCCTTATGTTTCGCTGAAAAAGGTAGAACGGTAGACTATAAAAGAGTGGAGGCCACGAAGAGGAGATTGGAGAGCTGGTGGAAATGGTCTAGGAAACATTGAACTAAGAACAACTAACTCGCACAGCTGGGGACGGGTTGTAGCGAGGGAAATTGGGGCTCCCTCCCACCTGCTCCATTGAAAATGAGAAATTTCTGTGTCCAGTAAACACATACGAATCATACAAGATATATAAGAACATATAAGAATTATATAAGATAAATAAGAACATTTAAAAACAAAATAAGGAACTTGTGAGAAGTTTCTTATATGTATCTTACATGGTTCTAATATATCATATAAAGGCCTTGTATAATTCTTATATGGTTCTCATATGTTCTTATATATTGGATGATTCATATTTGTTTATTGGACACAAAAACTTTATCATAGAATTTTTTTTTTTTCACTAAGGTGGCTCCTGCCTAAAGTCTTAAACCTGTCCCCGAGTTGGTCGGGTGTTAGGTGACGCCGACAAGTCGTTTGAACCAGGGGAAAAATGGCCACTCCCTCGCCAGGCGGAGGAGGCTGGGAGTAATGTTTTTAGTTTTTCTGGCCTGTCCCCTAAACGTCTGCCTGGCGATCATATTCAGGACCCGGCGATACTTAGAGAAACGCATTGGTTGGAGAGGGGGAAGGGGAAATCAGGTTTTTGTTATTGTTTTGGGGCTAAGGGACGCAAGCTTCTACCCGTTACAATGGGTACAACCGTTATAAGCCATCCATCATCCATCTATTCGTTTGCGGTACGACTAGAGTGCAGTCCGAGTGTAGCTCTGTCCGTCTGATGGCCTGGCTCCTCGTCATCGGTGCTCTGGCGGCCGATTCTGTCCTGTATTTGGAGATACAGTTCTTAATGGCACTTCTAATGTGACATAAAGAATTCAAGACATTTTCACATCAACAACGCGGGCACAGGAGTTCAGCCGGCCACCCAATCCAAGCACGATGGCGAGCGACCAACGGGCCCTGACCGGAACTGCGTTTGAAGGCGAACGCTGAAGTCGCGCTCTTCAGCCGTCCTGTCTCGCCGTGGGAGGCGGCTTTCTTCTTGTCCCTGGCCTAGCTTGCATACCACTCATCCTCGGTGAGAGAGGAGGCTGCGGGAAGGCTGCCAGGGTCATTTTGCGTCTCCTCTGGTATGGGGCGGTGTTCGCATACCAGTGTTTGTTCTGAATCTTGCGATTTCGGGGCTATCACATGCATTGTAGCAGTACACTGTTCTTGAGAAAGCTGAGTAGTGCTTTGAGGGCCTTCTTTTTTGCTTGAGTTGCTTCAGGCGGATGGATGATTTGCAGAGATGCAGGAGATGCCTATAGTCTACTGAACGCCACCATTACCTCCACTGCCCCCGCACTCCGGGTCAGCGCTTGGCCTGAGGCATTGGAGCCAGCGAGGCCATGAAGGCAGTCTCCCACCGCGTTCTTACCTCGCGACAGGATGCTTGACTTTGGCTGCGCAGGCCGGCTGTACAACACTAGAGCGCACGACACAAGAGCGCACGACACAAGAGCGCACGACATTAGAGCGCCGACAGTAGAGCGCCACGACGTTATGGAGCGCGACACCAGAGCGCCGCGACGTTAGAGCGCGCGACTCGAGAGCGCGGCGACGTCAGCGCGTGCGACTCAAGAGCGCAGCAACATTAGCTCGCGTGTCCTTGGGGCCCGTCACGAGAGCGCACAATCAGTTCAGCGCGAGTGACCCGACCGGACCGACCACTTGTTCGGGCATCGCGTGTTTTATGTAAAATTGGCAGGGATTTATGCCGCGGAACTCATCAATGACTTTGCAAAATAAGTCGAGGAAATTTTTGCGTGTGACAAACCAGGAAATATTACAAAAAAACTTACTGCAAAAAAAAGAAAAGACGTATCTGTAACCGTGCATGTTCCTCATTAGTTCTTTGATTTTGTACATCACAGATCTCTAGGAGAGGTTTGCCTGTACCCGTCAAAAGACTGAAAAGCTCTGCATCCGATAAAATTGCGCTGAGCATTCCCTCGCTGAGCTTTTTACTGATACTTTTTTAGTGGTTAGCTTTCTTCATTAGGGGCATGGACGTCAGAATACCATTTAAACTTATGCGAGGGACGTCTAAATTGCCACCAAAAAGGTCGGAGCCCAAATGCCTGTCAAGAATAGACCAAATATAGCGAAAAAATAAGACAATTTAAAGTCTGTCTGAGAGCCACAGCTAGAGCGCTGCCCATGCCCGGGCCAGCCCAAAAGCCCGAGCCCGGCCCGGCCCGCGGGCCGGGCTCGGGCCGGGTAGCACGTATTTTCTCGGGCCCGGGGCGGGCTCGGGCTTCAACAAAAAACCTTACAGGCCGCGCCGGCCCGGGCCGGCCCGGGCCGTGCCTGGGCAATCTTGTGCGTAAGTCATAAATTGTTGTTGATAGCAAGAAGTTTCCTTATTAATCTTTTACGTTCATTGAATACAAAAAAAAGCGAAGTAGAAATTCAGTACAGCGTCGTTAAAAATAATAACTAAAAGACGTCTTGAAGCTAGAAAGCCTTCAAGATTTTTTTCCGTGAGAGCGAGGGTTCAGTGTTATAAATTGTAAACAAAGTAAAGTCGGGACAGAACGTAGATGATTATCTTATCATTCATTCCACTAATTCAGATACCGCAGCGATTGAAAGCGTTTTCCGGAAGAACTTCTTCGGGCTCACGTTCACAAAAGAGACCCCTTCATCTGAGGGATTACAGTTCCTTGATCTGAGATTGATCCCCACCAGTGTCGGGATCTGCTGATCCAATCAGCAGAGGTCTGCGAAGCCTGTCCTGCCGTTCAGCAGCTCGCACTCAAAAAACGTAAAAACTGGTATTGTCCGAAACCTTATTGCTGCAGCCAAATCCAAGTCGTGTCACCACCTTTCCGCAACTAGTCTGTCCAATCAGATAGGCCGCCTTCTCAAGGCAGGTTACCCAAACGACTTGATCGAGCTTACCATCAAAAGACTTGTCACAGGGCCTCAATCCAAAAAGCCGCCTCCAAGGTCCCGCTTCGCGTGCATCCCCTACATTCATAACATTTCGCATCGACTGAAATCAATAGCTCAGGGCTTCAACACCAACGTGGTTTTCTCGTGTAAGTTTAAATGGGCATCTATTTGCAAAAAAGTCAACAGCCCCGGACCGGCGCCCCCTTGCCAAAAGAACCACAAAACCTGTTACGTTCCTTGCCGCAAAAAGTGTGTTTACTCAATACCTATGTCCTGTGGTGCCCGATACATCGGCCAAACGGGGCGCTGCTTAAACGACCGCCTGAGAGAGCACGCAAATGAGGTTAAAAAATCGGTCTCCAACGGTTCAGAGGTCATTCACCACCCGATCGCCAAACACGCATCGGAATGTACTTCCTGCTCGGCCGTCCTTCCCTCTACTACAAGAATCGGGGGTCACCCCTCGAGGTATGGTCGGGAGATTCTGGAAGCCTTCGCCATGTGTCGATCCGAGGACAACATCGGCTCCCCTTCCGTTGCCCTTTCGAGGAAAGAGATAAGATTTCTTAGTTCGGAGCTATCTCCCCCGACGTTCCCGACAGCGACGACGCACCCTTGGCGGCATAGTGCTCCTCCTTTTCACCCCCTTTTCACCCCCCCCCCCCTTTTTCCTGTATATAAGCAAACTCTTGGTGTTATTAAATGTTGTTGCCAGTTGGAAGTATGTGTTTGTCCGTCCTTTCTCGTTTTCTTCCTCAAGTTTACTATCCATACCAACCCGCTCGTTCTGTCCCTACATCGTCAACGTGAGCCCTGTTTGTTCTTGTCCTATGTCACCAACCCCAGAGATTGCCCCTGTTGAATTCCTTCAAGCTGCAATTTTCCTTTCCAAGATGTCTATGCTGCGCTTACGTCTACGGGTTCTCGGATACTTCGTCCGCAAGAAAGTTCCACACGGAACCATCGAGCAAGTCACGGAGTTCCAGTCTAGCAACTGGCAAGCCAATCACAGAATCATGCAGATCGCCAGGGATGAAATCTCCAGCGAGATCCGTGTTATGCAAAAGCTCATGCCGCGCCGTGATGTCCAAGCATCTGGGACCAAACTATAATCGTCAGCCGTCCTTCAAGTTTCTACAAGAGTCAGCCCGCACCCTACTATCAAACTCATGGGATCATTTTCTTCGTCATCAGAAAAAAATCCACCGAGGTGACACCCAGAGTCAAACCAGAACCCCCCCTCAACTTGTCCGGAGTGCAGTTATCCCCGTCTACAGAAAGCCTTCTGGCCCACGGGCCGAAGTATGCTCCTGCGGTCGCCAACACCAGAGTCGACCAGCTGGCCGCGGTGTACGAGATCGCCGCCAAGATACCGGAGGACAGCCGTCAGGACTTCGTAGCGGCAGGGTCAAGGGCTGTGTGCATCCATGGTGAGACGAGGAAAACCAAGAATGCTGCCACCCCAGCTATCAAGGAACTTCAGTCCGCTGAGCTGAGAGTTCTCCAAGCGGACAAGACGGGCCGGTTCGTCATCCTCAACAAAGAACAAATGCAGGAGAAGACCGACGAAGCGCTGAAAAAGAACTTTCTTCCTCTCAAGTCGAGGCCATCCGGTTCCCTCAGGTCTCAGGTGAAGGCGCTCTGCGACTCCTCCAACCTCCCTTCTCTAAAAAAGTGCCATTCTTGCTCCCGCTAAGCAGTACCTATCCATTTTCTTTTCTGCCAAGACACATAAGCCTGGAGTGCCATTCCGTAGCATTATTTCAGAAACAGGGTGCTGGCAGAAGCCCTTGGCGATGTTTTTACAAAAACATCTCGAAACCTTGGACCTTCCTAAACCTTTCCGACTAAAGAATTCCGAGGACCTTATCCCAACGTTAGATAACTTGCATATCGGTACGGAAACTGTTGGAGTGTTCTCTCTTGATGTAGTAGATTTGTATTATAGTCTCAATGTGAAAACCCTTCTGAGGTTCGTATTCGAAGCTGTGCACTTAAGAGGCGTTATAGATTTTCAAAATTCCTGTGGCATCTCACTCTCAGCATTTCTAGAGTTGATTCGCCTGTATCTTCAGTCCACCCTAGTCGAACACGAGGGCAAAGTATTCCTTCAAAAATCCGGTGTGTGCATAGGGTCGTGCCTAGCGCCCATCCTAAGCGAAACCTTTATGTTTCACGTTGACACAAAGGTTCAATCAATCCTTGAGCAGGAATTTCCCGAAGCCTTGGTTTATCACTACGTAGATGATTATCTTATCATTCATTCCACTAATTCAGATACCGCAGCGATTGAAAGCGTTTTCCAGAAGAACTCCTTCGGGCTCACGTTCACAAAAGAGACCCCTTCATCTGAGGGATTTCAGTTCCTTGATCTGAGATTGGTCTCCACCAGTGTCGGTATCTGCTGGTCCAATCAGCAGAGGTCTGCGAAGCCTGTCCTGCCGTTCAGCAGCTCGCACTCAAAAAACGTAAGAACTGGTATTGTCCGAAACCTTATTGCTGCTGCCAAATCCAAGTCGTGTCACCACCTTTCCGCAACTAGCCTGTCCAATCAGATAGGCCGCCTTCTCAAGGCAGGTTACCCAAACGACTTGATCGAGCTTACCATCAAAAGACTTGTCACAGGGCCTCAATCCAAAAAGCCGCCTCCAAGGTCCCGCTTCGCGTGCATCCCCTACATTCATAACATTTCGCATCGACTGAAATCAATAGCTCAGGGCTTCAACACCAACGTGGTTTTCTCGTGTAAGTTTAAATTGGCATCTATTTGCAAAAAAGTCAACAGCCCCGAACCGGCGCCCCCTTGCCAAAAGAACCACAAAACCTGTTACGTTCCTTGCCGCAAAGAGTGTGTTTACTCAATACCTATGTCCTGTGGTGCCCGATACATCGGCCAAACGGGGCGCTGCTTAAATGACCGCCTGAGAGAGCACGCGAACGAGGTTAAAAAAGCGGTCTCCAACGGTTCAGAGGTCATTCACCACCCGATCGCCAAACACGCATCGGAATGTACTTCCTGCTCGGCCGTCCTTCCCTCTACTACAAGAATCGGGGGTCACCCCTCGAGGTATGGTCGGGAGATTCTGGAAGCCTTCGCCATGTGTCGATCCAAGGACAACATCGGCTCCCCTTCCATTGCCCTTTCGAGGAAAGAGATAAGATTTCTTAGTTCGGAGCGCTCTCCCCCGACGTTCCCGACAGCGACGACGCACCCTTGACGGCATAGTGCTCCTCCTTTCCACCCCCTTTTCACCCCCCCCCCTTTTTCCTGTATATAAGCAAACTCTTGGTGTTATTAAATGTTGTTGCCAGTTGGAAGTTTGTGTTTGTCCGTCCTTTCTCGTTTTCTTCCTCAAGTTTACTATCCAAAGTAAAGTCCCACTCATATGCTTGTCAACCTGTATGATTCATCGCTCTCAAAAATATCTAGTTCGCTATTAGGAAGATTTAGAAAAACCTACGCAAGCGCTTTGGGTACCGTAAAAATAGCGTTGCGATGTAAAACCTATGGCGATGCTAATTTTAGCTTGCCCAAAGTGCTTGAGTACGTTATTCTAAGACTCCCATATTGCACAGAGCGCGACACTATATTACCGCGAACAAGCGATGGTCGTGTTTTTATGTTTATCTCATAGAATCAAAATGCTGTTTTCAAAACTTTTACTGTCTTTAGAAGTGCTCATCTGGGCCACAAACCTAAGCGGTATTCTTTGGTGCCTACTAACACCAGTTCTAAGTAAAATTCGAAAAAAAAGCCAACGTCGTGTTCGCGGTATCAGTGTCGCGCAGTGTACATAGTCCGTTCCGCGCTTGCACGTTTTGGGAACCATCTTGAAAAAAAACGTTTTAAGTGGTTAAGTAGGAATATATTAAACGTAAGCTTGCCTGAAAGGGTTGTATATTTTAAGAACGCGTTGACATGTAAAGCTACTTCAGAACGTATTCTTAAACAGAAAAGGTGCGCAGACCAGGCTTAGAACGATGGAGAATTTTTGCGAAGAGGTTGCGATGGGCAAGGTTTTATAAAAGTAGGTTGAAACGGGACGCGTTCAAACGCAAAGGGTGTTTCGGAAACTGGTTCAAATAAGAAGAGCGTTTAGGGAATAGGTCGAAGCAGGACAAATTCAAACGAGAAGGGCGTTTAGGGAACTGGTCGAAACGGGACGGGTCCATATGGGAAGGGCGTTTAAAAAATGGGTCAAAACAGGACGGGTTCAAATGGGGAGCTCGTTTCGGGAACGGGTCGAAACGGGACGGGTTCAAACGGGAATGGGTTGTTTCGGGCTACAGCCTTTGGACCGGGTCGGGCGGGGCCTAGAAAATAAAAATTCTGTCGGGCTCGGGCCGGGCCCAGGCCGTCTCTCTTCCGGGCCGGGTCGGGCTTTCCTAGCAATTAAAAATTCTGTCGGGCTCGGGCCGGGCCCGGGCCGTGTCTTTACCGGGCCGGGTCGGGCCGGGCCTAGGAATTCCGGCCCGTGCAGTGCTCTAAGCCACACCGCAGCAGTGTGAACAAATCTTAGACTCGCTGCTCCACTCAACTGCAAACTTTCCCGGGACTTATATATATGCCCCAGCCCACTTCCCTGCTCCCTTTTCTCTCCGATGTCAGTAAACAATTGGTAAGAAAGAGTCGTACCCGTTTTATTTTTATTTTTTATTAAAGGCATATGTGATGATGTGACTTTGCGTGCAAAAGATAAAGCGTGTGTCAACCTCTGGATCGGCTCGAAGGGACAAATGAAGACGACGGAGAGAAGAGATGGGGGGTGCGTGCAGAGCGTGCGAAGGACTGACCAGGAGAACGTGCTGGATTCGAAAGACACCATCCGCCAGAGCAATCGGCCCCTCGCTCCTGCTGTCTGATCAGGAGCCTTATCCCATCGAGGGCAGCCCATAGAAAACTACTCTGCCCGGTTTCCTGCTGCGAGAGCACAAGGTACGGTGACTCCATGGATCATCGACGGAAGTCAACCGCACCCGCTCCTGACCGCCAGCCACAACCGTGGGCCGACAACGACGGCTCCAGACACGAGACCCACTGTTGCGCGTTGTTCCAAGACATGGTGACTGTTGCGTTCCCCTTTCTTTCATCTAGTTAAATAAGTTTTGTTTTTTTCTTTTTGTATAAGCATATGAACTCTTAACTTTTTTTGTAAATACATGTTTTAAGGAAAACGAAGGATATGTGTATATTGTCTATATTTGACCCTAAAGAACCTTGCTACAGCGTATTCAATGAATCAAAAATCACCAATGCTTCAATCCGATGATTCGCACAATTTTGCTCCGTCCCACATTTTGCGGTGTTCGCTCAAATGGGGTGCGCTCTCGTGTCGCGCGCTCAACTGGTCGTGCTCTCTCGTGACGTGCGCTCTAGTGTCAAGCGCGCTACTCTCGCAGCGCCCTCGTGTCGCGCGATCTAACGTCGGCGCTCTAGTGTCGCGCGCTCTAAAGGCGCGCTCCCGCGCAGGCCACCAGGAGCTTCGCGTCCGCGAAAGGCTCCACGCTGGACAGCCGGAGTGCGGGGTGCCTCTATACGAGCATGGCCAGTTGGTCGCCGTCCTCGCTGCCAGCGAAGGCGCAGTTGGTGGGAACCCGCTGAAAGGCGATACCCTGGCCGGTGTCCGCATATAGTGTTCGGTTTCCGTGCCGACTTCGAATTTGAAGGACGTTCATGCTGCCTTCGTGCTGGCTACGTTGACTGTTGGTTTATGACAGCTTCACTTTTGATTGCGTTATATACCGCCGACGCAGGATTACACCTTGGGAGTTCGCTGTTTTTTTATCGTGAGTACATTGTACGCGCTCGATGTCTTTGAAAAGACGTTCGTCCTATGACCTGTTTCTAGAGTTTAATCACCCTGCTTAAACGCCCCCTTACTCCTAGCCCCACCTAGACGTCGGGCGGCATTTCTTCAAAATGATTTTTTTTTTTATCTCTGCTTCGTTTGCAGTAAGAAAATGTTTGCATATATTTGCTGCTCTCCTGCTTCATCAGCGGAAGAGTGGAGAACGGGGAGTTGTGCAAAATACAAAGATAATCTCTCCCCACAAAATAGAAAAGGAGGGCAGCACTTTGGAGAAACGCCGCCTGTTCTATGGTGGCGCCAAGGGTAATGGGAGACACTTCTCCTTCGTTTCTCTCCGTTTCTGAGACCAATTCTCTCAACGATCTCATAAAGGTTAAAAATACTGTGGGCTGTGGCACTGCCTTGTGTGATCCGACTTGTTTGCAGGCGCAACGCTCAAAAAGCGCCATAAAAATGAAGGTAATACAGAACAACCTGGGGGATGCCAGCTCAACACTAATAAGCAGGGAAATGTACAACCGCTAATTGGAAATTAAAAAAAAAAACAGTATAAACAAAATTACAAGCGGTAGTAAATTTCTGGGCGTACTAGTGTTCAGCTGGGACCACCCAAGAATATAAGCCATCTAGCTCAGCTCCAACCAGTAGCAGGAATACTGGCTCGTACAACGGGCTGGAACCCGGACGACTCCTGTCTTATTCGCCCGTGACAACATTTGACCTTGTACAACTTACAGGTGGCTCGATTCAAGTTTTGTATACTAGGAAAATGTTTAATTTTAAAATCTAGTTAAGGGTCATACTGTAGCTAACCTACGTTTCGTTAGGCTCTTCAAAGATTTTCTTTGTTTCTTTTTCACATGAATTTATTTTATCACTATTTTAGGCCCTCTATAAATTTAAATTCAACTTTGGGAGTTGTTCTTCGATTTCTTATGTTACAACGGCAGCTGTCAGTGGCCCGTCTCCGGGTTTCGCAGCGGTGTTAGCGTAAACAAAAATGAACAGTTTCCCCGCTATATTTGGCTGGAAAATTAATGTCACATACGGGAACTGACGTCAAGGTACCTACAGACAAGTTCAAATTTCCCAGCTGAATTTAGTGAAAAAATTAACATCACGTGTCCTAAGCAAGAATTCAGTATCCCCCCTAAATTTGGCGGGAAACAGATCACGACCTTAAATCATTTACTCATCGACAACGTGTCGATGCAAAATGGGGGCAGAATCAATTCAGTATCAGTCAGATCACCGTATGACGCACGATCGGCGCAATGTCAATCAATCCTCATTTTTAAATCATAGAATAAGCAGATCAGCTGCGGCAGTCTAAACGCATCACGTCGTGTAATTGTCGCGCAATTTCTTTTTTCCTCGTGACACAGTTTTTGTTCTATTGTATATGGATCACGGCTATTTTGAAAGCTGACGTTCTGTATACAGTTTCTGGTTTATATGGGTCTTATAGAATAAAGATTTTTCTTACAGCGAATCTGTATATGACTCACATGTCGGATCTCTGGAATTTCTTCGTGTTGTAATCCTCACGGAAACGAAAAGTAAGGCTCCAATACACGCTGCGAAGGTTCTTGAACTACGAAGCTTTGGTACCACCTGCAGCAGTTCCCCACTGCACTCTATATCCTTTTTATGGCAAACGTCACCAGGTGGTGCTCCAGTCTTTGGCGTGCCCAGAGAACTTCCTGTTTACAAAAAGATTGAACCAAGGCCACCTTTTCACCGCTGCTTTAAATATAGATGAAACCATTAACCACCAATTCTCTAGGTGAACGCCAAAAGAAGGAAGGAGTGCGAGATATGTTAAATGTCTTGAGTATTCTTGCTAACCCACACGCCTCCTCGAAGATGTAAAATTGTACAAACGAAGGCCCTCGTTAAATGTTATACTTAGTTGTCGGTGTAGCATTTCTGCTTTGTAGCACTGCTTACATAAGCAAGCTCAACAGGCTTGCAAAGATGGTGTGGCCGGAAGTCGTTTGGGGCGCAAGCGGCCGCTCATGTTTGTAAACAGCAAAAAGGTTTATGCCAAATGATTGACGAAAGAAAAGTAGATACACTGTAACAAATCTTTTTTATATATATATGACAGACTTCGGTACGGCTGCCGTTGCCGCGGCACCTTATTCAACCGCAAACTTTACCGAGGTAGCAAGCGAGGAGCGCTACGTGCTTGACATCGCGCCTTATAATCTATCACGTGGTTTTGATACTTGTTTTATGGTTTTCTTACTGAAACAAGTGTCAAAGCAATGTGATAAATGACAAGTCGTGCGAGAAGAGTGATAAGGCGCGCGCGTGGGTTTTCTGTCGACGGACAAGAAAAAATCTCACCTGCAAGTCATATACAGCTTCGCAGTAAAACCTTCAGCGATTCAAGCGAAAGGTGCATGCCACAACATATAGCACACCATTCGCTTCAGCAGAGAACAGGCACAAAACAAGCATCCGAACCACATAATTGATGATAAGGTGCTTCTTATAACAATGCGTAGCAAGTTGCGCTCTACGCATACGTTTCCCGGGTGTTGCGCAAGCTGCCGCGGCGACGGCAGCTTTACGTGGGAAGTTGCGTCACTAGCCTTTAAGATATAAAATGTTTTGGTAAAGTGCATTTGCTTTTCTTTCGTCATTTATTTGGTATAGGCCCTTTTGCTGTTTACGAACATGAAATGCGTACCGCGCCTTAAGTGCAGTACGCATTTTTACGTCACCGGAGCTAGATAGCATACGTGGTACATGGACACCAAAGTGGGAGATTTAACGAGGTTCCTTTGCTGGACAATTTAACGACTTGGAGGAGGCAAGTTGGTTTACAAGAATATTCGAAACGTTTTAACGGATCTCGCGCTTCTTCGTTATTTTAGTGGTCACCTGGGGAATTGGGGGTTAAATGTTTAATCTATATTTCAAGCAGCGGTGTTAGGGTAGGCTATGTTCACAGTTCACTATTCTTATGAACCGGAAGTTCTCTGGGACGTCAGGGACTGGAGAACCGCCTAGTAGTGTTTGCCGTGAAAAGAGTCTATAGTGCAGTGCGGAATCGTTGCAGGAGATATCCCAGCTGGCCAACCAAGTTCACAGCGTGGATTGGAGCCCCGAATTTTTATCTTGTCATTTATTCTTGAATTTCGTAGACATGCATGTGTAAATCGGCACCTATACTTCTCATTATGCCATGGTTGGTTTAAAGGTACATCTGTAATCTTTAGAATTGATGCCTTCAGTGCAGATTTATTGGTGAAGAAACCAAATTAGGCCAATAATTAAACTTGAAAATCTGTAAAACCAACTGCCGGCACTAACAATTGTTTCTTAATTTCCGCATTCATAAAGTCTTGTTTTTTCGTTCCACTGCTGGCGATTTGTTTTGCATAAGTTTGCAATCATAATTTTTGCTTAAAACATGTTCTTCACTTTTTAATTGAATTTTCGCATATCGTCAATTTGCTTGTGGTGTAAAGACATATTTATTATATTTCTTGCACGCGTTTCTAAATAGCTCGAATTATGGTAAGGGTATATTCAAAGTGTGCTGCTAACCTTGCGTTTTAACGTGTGAAAGAGGTGTTTTCAAAAATACGCAGAAGATATTATATTCCTAACGAGCGTGTTGGTACGATGTACTAGATAACAGAAAGTATAAAACAGAGAAAGGACGAAACACAGACGAGTACATTGCAGAAGACCACCGTTCAAGTACATATGTTGTACACTCGAATCGCCCAAATCAATTTACAAAAAAAAAAACGCCATAAAACACCGTAGTAAATTTATCACAAGTATTTTCGAATTATGCTATTTTTCGCTTATGAATTCTTACAGCGATTGCTGAGCGGTATTTGCCTTGACCTAATCTTTGATACAAACGTTGAATCATTTCGGCAGTGTTTCCTTCTATGCTTCTATGACCACAGGAGTGGGGCGCGTAATGGAGCAAATAAAAAGTGGATATACGCAGAATTCTATCTTTCTGCGACCATTGGTGTCACTTCTCGCATTAGTATGTGGAGAAAATATACGGATTTCTATGTATATCGCTTTACAAGTACTTAAGATCGTTTTTTTCCTTCCTTTTATCTTTTTAGATGGGATTTCGACCTACTACGTCTTCAGGAAGGGCAAGCTGCTTTCTTCGATAACCAGACACCGAACTAGAAACGGGTTACCTAACTAGTTGTGAATTTCCCAAACAGAAGCCAGTTTTAGCTCTCAATGTGTAAGTTTCTCGGTTATACGAGTGAATGCGACTAAATTTGAATTTCGTAATCACTATTGCAAAATTCGTTATGTGCCTTACATACAGCCATGATGTATGTCCTCATCGACCATTTTATTAACCCTTGAGAGTACTTGTCGCTTCAAATAACAGAAGTAGTTTTAAATGGTAACAGCGTAATTTTAGTCTATGGTTTCGCTTATAAAGGGTTGACCTTAATATATGAAATTATGTATTTATAATATAGTACGTAAAACAATGCTATTAACCACTAACCAACCCATATTTGTATTTTGTTTTATGCAGCCTCTACTTGAACCTCCCTCGGGAAGGGTATGTCTATATTTTTTTTAAAGTGACGACTCTTGTTTTCACGTTCGAAAGGTTTGCGCGTGTTTTAAGCTAAATCGTATTTGTTATCGTTTTTGTTCTACTTATTCTTATTTCACCCGACGAAGTATGTACGCAAATCTCACAAGGTAAGTAATGTTGGTCTCTGACAAATCGTCCCACCCACGACGAGCTAGCGCCTTTTTTTGCAGGCTGATTGCATCTCTAATGGACTGTTTGACCAATGCGGCAGATGTATCTTCAAATGCAATCTTGAGAGCACATTGTTTTTTAATATGAGCCCAATTAACATTTTTCGTTAAAGATAGATTAGTTTGTTCAAAGATACTTTATGCGAAAGATCTAAATATTCTTCAGATTTTACAGGCTGTTTGTTCTGAGCTGTGTCACATGCGGTGTTCCCATTTGTTTCACTTACAATGCATAATTAGCGGGCTTGATTTCCGAAAGTAAGTGGAAAAATATATTTTCCTTGGCAATTTTAATTCTACTTCTGTATGGCAGAATGTAATAGAAAAACAGAACGAAAGGACCCAAGTGATCTGGTTTATTTTGAATATTCTTAGGAAATATGAGACTAAGGAAACACGAAAGTTGACACAAAGAAAAGAGAAGCAGAATGTCTCAAACACCACTAAATTTTTCTTGCGGAGAGAACCTTTTATATTTATTTATTTATTTATTACCCTCAAGGCCTGAGGCATTAAAGAGGGGAGTGGATTAAATTTCAAAAGATAGTACAACATTGTGCAGTTATTAATAAAGACAAATGAGAGGTTCCTACTCATATAATGATAGCGAAGGTGTTCTTGAAAAGATTGTGGTCTTCGATGGCTGCCGTAGGTGCGGGAAGGCGATTCCACTCATCTGGTGTGCGTGGGAAAAAGGACTGAAAAAACGTTAGTTTTGCAGAGTGGAATTCCAACCTTAAAAGCATCATCCAACCTGGATGAGATATACGGGGGAGGCAAAATAAAATCGTTGCGCAGATATGGGTGATGAAAGAGCTTGTGAAATAGACATAGTCGAAGTAATTTACGGCTAGATGCTAGAGTTGGTAGGTTGAGGCTAGATTTCATTGAGCTTATGCTGGCAGTTCTGTTATAGTTAGATAGGATAAAACGAACTGAAATATTTTGAACCATTTCAAGTGAACCTATTAAGTTTTCTTGGTAAGGATCCCACACAAATGAAGCATATTCAAGTTTTGAACGGATTAGTGTTTTGTATAACAAAAGTTTTAATGACGAAGGGGCTTTTGAAAATTTACGTCGGTGCACCCAAGCATTTTGTTAGCGTTGTTAGTAACATACGAAATGTGAGCGTTCCAGGTGAGATCTGCTCTAATGTGAATAACAAGGTATTTGTAAGAAGTGACGGCATCAAGGGGACGGTGATTTAGAAAGTATGTGGGAAAACTATTTGCTTTTCTAGATACGCGCATAGATTTGCATTGATTAACGTTTAGGTCGATATACCATGCTTTGCACCATTCACAGATTAGTTATATCGTCGTCACAATTTATTTCACGAAAAACCACGCAGTCATCGGCAAACAAGAGAATGTTAGAAGAAACGCAAGAAGATAGATCGTTTATGTAGATAAGAAAAAGGAGAGGACCAAGAACAGAACCCTGTGGCACACCAGAGTAAACACCGGTTGGCTGCGAGTTAGAGTTGTTAGCTGAAACAAATTGTGAACGGTTAAGAAGAAAACATTCAATCCATGTGAGAAGTTTGTGATCAAGGTTAAGTTGGTGTAGTTTATATAGTAAACGTTTGTGGCATACCTTGTCAAATGCTTTAGATAAGTCTAAAAAAGTGCAATCGGCAAATGAGGAATGGTCAAGAATGAAGTTTAGTTTATGCGTAAATGATACCAATTGAGTTTCACAGGAGTAAGTTTTGCGGAAGCCATGCTGTGAAGGTTTGAAAAAGCAGTTTGATTCAAGAAATGTAACGAGATGCAAAACCGGCTGTGCTCAAAAAGTTTACAAGGAAGGCTGGTTAGTGAGATGGGTCGGTAATTGAGGGAAGAAGACTTGCTACCTGATTTATGGAGTGGAATCACCTACCCGACCTTCCATTCCCCAGGAAGATAACCGTAGTCGAGCGACTGCTGAAAAATCTTCGAAAGTATAATAGAAGAATAAACACTTGTACTTTTCAAAAACTTGGGATTAATTGAATCGCATCCAGGAGACGAAGAAGGTTTAAGTGATCTAATGAGGCTCTCCACACCAGTAGGTTCAATGAGTATGGGAGACATGGCGAGAACTTCTAAGCCATGAATATCGGGTATGGGGACACCTGATGTTACAGAAAAGTTGCATGAAAACACTTCATTCTGCACCAATGCACACTAGCTAGGAGGAATTACGTTTCCAGTGCTGTCGACTAAAGTGATCATATTATCATCTTTTGGTTACATAACGCGCCAAAATTTTCTAATGTCGTTTATTAACATTGATGGCAAAGTGTTTTGATGAAATTCTTCCCTAGCATTTTTAGCGCAGCTACATATTCGTCGGAGGCATGTTTTTAAGCAGCCCAGCGGGCACCATTTCCAGATAGTTTAGCTGATCTATATAAGCGCTTTTTTTTGTTCGATAAATGTTTGAGGTTACGGCTATACCACGGAGCATCACTATTAGATGTGATGGTGAAAGTGGGAATGTATTTATTAGTTAAATCATTCACTTTAGCCACAAAAATGTCCCAATTGGTTTGTACAGTGCGATTATCAAAACCATTAAAAAATTATCAAGAAAAATAGACAGTTCATAATTAATTGCTTCAAAATTTGCTTTTGCATAGTTACGAATAGTTTTAATTTTTTTAAGGTTCTTTGGCCGTGACAAGCAAATCTGGAAAGTAAGCGAACAGTGACCGTCTAAGCCAGGCAAGTGACTAATCTCGGAGAAAAGATCAGGCTGGGATTTCAAAACAAGATCAAGGGTGTTCGCGACAGATTGTGTTGTCCTTGTAGGTTGTCCTTTACACAGCTTAATAAGCTGTGTAAAGGAAAATATAGAGCACAAGTTTAAGAATTCAGTGGCTAAAGAGGAGACGGGCGGTTCACTGTTCCTGGGCGGTTGACTGTTCCATGATACATAAGGAATGTTAAAATCACCAAGCAGAAATAAAGAAAACGTGGGGTATCGAGATGAAACTATATTAATTACATCTTGAAGTTTATCTACAAAATTGGAAGAAAGCGTGGGGGGTCGATAACAAACACCAAGAATGATTTTCATATTACTTATTTCAACGACCAGCCCAAACAATCTCAAGGTTGCAAGGAATAAAAACACATTGGGATGGAAAGTTTTTTGAAATGGCCAGCAGAACACCACCACCTTGTCGCGTTGTGCGGTCGCAGCGATAAATCGAGAAATGCTGAGCAGATAGGAAAATTTCATGATCACGAAAGTGCGGATGCAGCCAGGTCTCGGTTAGTGCGATGAAATCAGCATTGCATGTATCGATGGCAGAGGTTAGAGAATCGCGCTTGCTCATAACACTTTGAATATTGAAAAATAGATAAAAAAGAAAATAAGGAGTGAACAAACTAAAGGTCATTCCCCTCTCACTACACGTACGTTTTACGCAAGGATTTGAAACGAGATAGGACCTTCCACATTAGGGTCACCTTAGAGGACAGTAACGAAGATAACACGGGGACTACGCGGCCAGCGGGGGCAGACACTTGACCTTGGATGAAACGACCTAGACTAACAATGTATTTCAGGTGCAGTTTGCGAATTGACTTATAAAAGTAAAAAATATACATTACTTTTTGCAATAAAAGTAATATAGTTTTTCTGCTTAACTTTTCTGACAAGACACCACACTTTCAGAGATAAAGAAAAGAACACGTGGTGTCGGCGTTCATTCATTGTTTTTTAAATACCTTATTTCTACCTACTAATACAATCTTGTGCGCAGCAAAGATGAGGGGAAAAAAAGAAGGATATAACAAGGCGAAACTTTCAACTGAATTTTACATGTTCCGGTATCTACAGTCCCAAACATGGTCACAATAACGTCAAAACGACAAAAGCAAAGGAAAACAACCATCACAGAGCATAATTGGAAAATAACACTTTCTCGTTCCCTGGAAAAAAATGCCTTGTTTTCTTTTTCCTGAGAACGACGGCATAGCAACACACATGTCTCCTAAATAATCAATGTGCTCTGCTTGAACTATTTCGCGTGTTAACTCTGACTTGCATTTCCCAATTTTTACGCATCCATTCAACAGTCGGGTACAACCGCTTCTCCTTTAATGCAAGTCAAGAAAGCCACCGTTCTTTCTTTGGACGTTGTTATAGGGCTTGCGAAGCCGAACATTTAGGCAGCGCCCCGTCTGCCCGATGTAGTGCCTGCCACAGGACAACAGAATGCGATAAACCACACAATCTCTACAGTCAACAAATTTCGTTTTGCGCTTCTTTTCACATCCGTGTTTGGCACGCACGCCAGGCTTTTATAGTTTGCACAGGTCCATGAGCTTATTGGGTGCTGAAGAGACTACCTTTACATTTTATCGCATTGCTACTTTTTTTAAATTGTGCGACACTCGGTTTTCCTTTGTTTTTGTCGTTTTGTTGTCATTGTGACAATGGTTGAGACTATGTTACAAGAACACGTACTCAATAAAATTCAGTTGAAAGTTTCACCTGTTGTGTCCTGTTCTCTTCTTTTTGTCCACGTCCTTGCTGCGCACAAGATTGCATAAGATGTTAAAACAACTCGCCCAAACAACCACTTTTCTTCTACCTACTCCTCCAATTTATTGCCGTACTCTCTAGTGTATATGTCGCGTTATCCTATAAACATCGGTTTCCTTGAAAAAGTCGCAATATCTGGATATGTCATTTCTTCCAGTACAGTCGGCGCAGTAAAACTTCATTGATAAATCCAAATGTATGCAATATTCCGACTACGAGGTATATGCTCAACCGAGAGCCAGTTTGGTTTTTCTGGCTAACAAATATAGCCCCCGTAGAAAATTTCCGCATCTTAGGTTTATGCATATGAAGAAAACCAAGGCCTTGGCACAGCATAGATATATACATTATTTACAAAGTTCAATAGCATCCGCGATGTAGACTAATTATCGGAATCATCTAGCGTGTTCTGCCGGTGCACTCGTTAATGACAGCATTTTCATCGTCCTCGTTGCCACTCCATCGGGCAAACAACCTGTCCATGCCCAGAAGTGTCGAGTTTCCTAGGTTGGGGTGCCCACAAAAGCTCTGAAATGAGCGACCATCCAGTCCAGGCTCCCAGGCAGAAAAACGTCTTTATCTCGTGCATTCCTTTCGAGCCGTCCGCACGTGTCTCGTGCCAGCCACGTCGCACGTGGGTCACTCAACAATCACCACATCTCCCTTTTATTTTCAAAGCAGGGTAATTTACAACACATACAAAAGAGCTAGCCAAGTTTAAACACATCACAAAGTAATATAAAATTTATACAAAACATCTGGCCAATTTTAAACACATCACAGAGTAATTTACAATATGTACAGAGAACCTGGTGAAGTTTAAATCGCACAGTATCAGTCGAACAACAACTCGGACAACAAACGTATATGGTGCATAGTATTTGACAAAACCTCTATTAAAGTTGAAATCCCACATCAATCTTCAATACCCAGCCTGACAGGCTTACGTACAATTCGTCCTGACCTGATCACATAAGCCTGAGGTGCCCTTGCAGCGCCTGAAGCAGGTCCTGCAACAATATCACTTCGCGTACTGCCGTCTAGACTTTTGTCCGAATCGTCGATGTCTTCCCCATCTCCTACGGGAAAGTCGTACGAACCGCCGTTCTGGTGGGAGAAACCAGAAGGAAGAAAGTGTAAAGCTCTTCTGTTTCGTCTCAGCTGTCTTCCAGAATCTGTTTCCAGCAAGTAAGACCGAGGTTTCGCAGCTCGCGCTACCACTGTGGCTTCCGACCTCCTGTCGTTTAGCCACACTTTATCTCCTACTTTCAACGTACGTAGCTCTGTCGCTCGGTGTCGTTTGTTGAAGCCTCTGCATTGCTTCTCGGGTTTTCGGCGGTCGGTTTGTATTACTTTTTCCAAATCGGGGCGGACCTGACCTTGTAACTTGGGGAGCATTGGCACCCTTGTCCGAAGACGTCGTCCAATCAATATTTCAGCGGGACTTTTTCCCGTCAACCCTGGAGTGGCTCTGTAAGCCAAAAGAGCTAGGTAGGGATCTTCTGATTTTTGAATAAGACGTTTAACAGTTTGCACCATTGTCTCTACCTCGCCATTTGCTTGCGGGTACCTTGGACTAGTCGTAACGTGACGAAACCCGTATTTCGAAGCAAATGTTTCAAATTCCGGGCTTGCGAATTGGGGTCCGTTGTCTGAAATGACAATTTCGGGCACACCATGTCGAGCGAATATACTCTTAAGTTGTTCGATGACAAGGTCGGCACGAGTGGAAGGGAGCAGGGCTACTTCCGGAAACCGTGACAAGTAATCAACAACTACTAAGTAATCCGAGTCGTTTATCTTACACAGATCTACGCCCAGCTTTTGCCAGGGGTAGGCGGGGGTGACCGTTGGGATCATTGGTTCCGCACTTTGGTTGCCATACTGCGCACAAACTCGGCAGTTCTGTACCAATGCACCAAGTTTCTTACTTAGGCCTGGCCACCACACGCATTCTCTAGCCCGAGCTCGACACCTGGCTATGCCCTGGTGACCATCATGCGAGCGGAGCAAAACCTCTTTCCTTAGTTCCTGAGGAACAATTAACCGCGTGCCCTTCAACAAAAATTTATCACCCTGGGTTATCAAAGCCCTCACCTGCCAGTATGGGCGTAGAAAATCAGGAACTGATGGTTTCACGGGCTAGCCCTTCTCACATAAACGTTGTAGCGACATACAGACAGGATCAGAGGATTGATACTCATTTACTTTGGAGACAAAGTCTTGTCCGGTTTCCAGCCCCATCAGGCAACCCTGGGAGTCTGCGTGTACTTCTCCAACTGTTAGTTCGTCCGGAACTACCCGATTGTCTTTGAGTGGAGCACGGGACAAACCGTCAGCCGTAATGAGCTGCTTTCCCGGTACGTAAACCATTTTAAAGCGGTATCGCATGAGCCTCATGCGAAACCGCTGCACGCGGGCAGGTAGGACGTCAATAGAGTAATTTCCCAGCAACGTAACCAGTGGTTTATGGTCAGTCTCAAAGACGGCATCGAGCCCTCTCAGGTACTCATCAAACCTTTCAGCTGCCCACGTCAGCGCCAGTGCCTCTCTCTCGATCTGCGCGTACCTCGCCTCCGCTGAGGTTACCCTGTTGGAAAATATCGATGATGGAAAGATGATGGAAAAGGCTCATACAAGCGTAACCGTAATATGGGACATCCTATACAAGCGAAAAGGCAACTCCAGTATAGTGGATTACGGCGGAACGATACAGGTAGGCGGAACCATACAAGCGTGTCGTATTATGGGACATCCTATACCGGCGTAGTGGATTATGGCGGAACCATGTAGGCGGGCGGAACCATACATGGATAACGTAATATGGGACATCCTATACCAGCGAAAAGGCGATACCGGCGTGGTAGAGCCATATGGCTCCAACATGGTGGTTTCGCCTTTTCACTGTTGTACACGGCAATTTAGTTTTAAGCTTTACATATATGTTTAGAAAGGCCGTGAAAGCTAAATTAATGCGATTTGTGCAGGAGAGTTATATGGCCAGGCGTACGTAGTATAGGGACCTAGTCGTAACGATAAGTCAGATAATTAAATACAATTTGTTAATTAACTTTTTAATTAGTGAAAATGAAACTATGGTTTCTATTGGAAACTTGCTGAGTCTCTGAAAACCACAAAATCAACTCTTTTTAGAAGGATATAATGCAGGGGTAGCATTTTACGCGTTCTGTAAAAATGCTTTATTTGGATACGAGTTTCTAGGTTTCAGTTTCTTATCAGAGCTCATCTTTGCGCCCACGGTCCTGTTCCCCAGGGGCTTAGACGCGCAACACACGTGCGCCTTGCTTCCCTCCATCCTACGAGGGAGGCGAGGGGGCGGCTTCGCACTGCGGCCACCGGGCAGCAGGACCGTAGGTGCAAAGATGCGCTCTGGTAAGAAACCGAAGTCTGGAAACGCGTCCAAATTGACCATTCTTTTAGAACACCATAAAATGCTGCTCTTGTCTTATATCTTCACAAAGAAAATTGATTTAGTGTGTTTTGATGATGCTTAGAAGTTTCTAATTGGAACCATGGGTCTATTTTCACTGATTAAAAATTTTAGGAACATACTATACTTAGAGAGAGGCTCAAGCGGTTTTGTATTTGAGAAAACACTTTTAAATCTTCTTCATTTGACCTCCAGAATCTCAAATATCAAAATTATTTGCTAATTTAATTAATCGAGGCTGCATAGTCATTTTTAAAGCGCTTTGAAAGCACTTCCCTAGAGAGGGACGTCACAAGAGCAGCTTTCAAAATCTTTGTTCACGCATCTTCAGTGCCTATGAAAGCTATGCACGCACATGCTATTTTTTAAAGGGGCAGAAAAATGTGTCACGACTGGTGCCAATGCGGGAGAATATACCTAGAAAACTTGCGACTGGACGCACGGCCCTTAAGCGACATACACTTGGCGGCTGAAAGGTCTTCTTACGATGTCACTATTCGTAGGATGTTTTTTTTGTGTTTTCTCACGTTTAGTTATATCTTTGTGGAAAACGAACGGGATATTCAGATTCGTGGGATAAAACCACGCGAGAATGAACCTCCATCTAGTTTTCTGAAAGAAGTCTGGCGCATCTCTGTAATAAGCCGACTGATCATTACAAATTAGCCTTTTATACTATGCCGCCCTGGCCATATAATTCACGTGTACAGACTGCGTAAATGCAGCTTTTACGGCTTTTTTTAAAAAATCTGTAAAATATACAAGAAAACACTCTGTAGAATGTCCCCCAATACAATATGATTGTATGGTTCCTTTCCCGCTTGCATTGTTCAAGAAAGACTTGTGGATATCCAGCGTTTCATTGGAATGCTGGATGTCAATAAGTCTCTACATCAGTGAGTGGTTTCAAACAATTATGATGTTTGCACCCCAGTAAGCTCTCATCCGAGGCTCACCAGGACACTAAGAGCAGAGGCAAAATGTCGTGACCTGGTAAATTTGGTTGCAGGTATTTATTTTTAGAAGAACTGCATGCAGCAAAGCTTAACTTTGCTCAAAAGAAGATAATTAAAAATTCAATACTGAACAATGGTGTCCCTTGAGCTGTCAGACCAAACTCCCACTCTTGTCACTCAGGAGTTCCTAACTTGTGCGTAGAGGATCAGCACAACCCAGATTTGTGCTGCAAGCGCACCTGCAATATAAAAGTTGAAAAAACATGAGATGAAATATGAGACGTTTACAATTCTCTGTAATGAGAAAATACAGTACAGCTCTCGAAGAGGAAGATGGGAGGGTATGCCCCTCCTTCCCCTCCCCTCCTCCTCTTCTGCTCCCTCCCATTTAGGGGGAAATTTCCCCACTAAATTTAGCGGGTTAAGTTTCCCAATAAATTTAGCGCGGAAATTGATGTCACATGACCTCAACACAAATGCAGTTTTTCCGCTAAAAGTAGCGGGGAAAATGACGTCGCATGACCGTGTCACGTCATCCATAAAAACACTCAGTTTCTCAGCTAGACTTAGCGGAAATATTAACGTCACATGACCACAACATTAATTCAATTTCCTGCCAAGTTTAGTTGGGCGGTTACGCCGACAGCGACGCCGCGAAACGCGGAAACGGGTGCTAACAGCTGCGCTAAAAACTAAATGCATCAGGTGAAATAAAGTGAACATTAGATATACTGTAAGAAAAAGGAGAATCTAAGATACCGTTCTCAGATCCTTCCTTTTGTCCGTTCTCAAATGTTTTGATATCAAGAAATGTTTATCTCTTTATTCATACCCAGAGAATTCCTCCCAGTTTCAGCATGAATGCAATAAATCAATGCAGACTAGACCTAGTAAACTATAATGCACATGAAAATGAATGTTTGCCACATAGTCATGTATCAGTCAGTGGCTCAGATCTCAAAATACATTTGTATTGAGGAACATTCTTGAATAAAACTTCTGGGCTTCGAATTCAACAGTTTGTACTTCCATAAGGAACACTGTATGGCACTGATTTTTTTTGTTTTTTGTGACACATCAGAAACAGCACAACACTGTCATCCTTGCATACCTAACAAGAATTTGTATTTTTTTTAGCATGGCATGTGCTATTCTAGTGCCCATACAGCCTCCTTTAACAAAATTTCCTTTGTATAGCTTTTTATTGGTTCTTATTTAGCTCGCACGACAGATTCGGTACCTTGAATTCTCACTCGCCATCAACAGTTTTATATATTAATATAATAGCGAAAGACAAGATGTATGGACTTGAGTATGGTTCAACAAGCACAGATGTTGAGAAAAGTACTGAGGAAAACTCAAATGTCAAAATAAAAATAAGCTGGAATGTGGATACAATTATGGACATGGTCATGAATACACTTAGCATATTCAATATAAAGAATATGTGTTAGACGCACGCTCAAAGAAACCTGTTGCACCATTATTCATTCAAATTACTTTGCAGAACCCAGCGCTGCAGTCTCAGGTGGGAGTTCGCTGGATGAGTCTACTGAAAATGAGTGTAGACGGAAAAAGCAGTTTGATCTGCGATAATGAGCATTACATAAGTGACATGTCATTATTACTGTTACAGTGCCGAATGTTCCAAACTGTCAGTCGCATCATTCTGTGAATTCCCTCCGTACATTACAGGGTTTGGCTCTTTCGAATGCTTTGCGAGAAAAATGATGAACTGGAAATATCTAGAGTAGTTCTAGAAAAACTATTTCCAGAATCTTATCTCAGCATCGCAAAGAATATAAAAAGTTTCTAAAGACAAGGTTAGTGCAGGAGTTGAATAAACTAAATACTTTGTTTTTCGAAACCATCTTGCCGTAGTAAACGTATGAAGTTCCCCTAGGTAGAGCTAGTCATTACGGATAATTGTGCCCATTGCATACCATAAAAATTTAATTTGCGACCTACAATATTTACAAACTCAATTAACTCTGAATAAGTGGACCACTTGGCATTAAAGATTGGCCTCACCATGACTGTCTGCCAACATCTACATAATAATTTTCATGAACCTATGTATTTCAAGAAAATATTTGGTGCGAGCTGCTTAAAACACAATAGCACTTTTTAACAAGTGCTGATTGTTGGGCAAGTTCGTACGGTACGTTAGAAAACATAATTGCGCTTTAAAGACGGGGACATAGGAAGGACAGACACCACCGAGTGCTAACTTTCAACTGATTTAATTCAAGAACCTCAGCGTAAAAACACCGCGTCACCGCACCACATCTCAACCAATCCGTGGCCCTGCCACGGACCGCAAGTACGCCAACTCCTTATCCGCCAAGTCAATTGACGCCACACTGACACAACACGTGCCAGAACTATTTATAGCATCAGCCTCCATAACCTCTCAAACAGTCATATCTTTGTGCCTAGCAAGAACAGTAGACAAAGCAAATAGTGGTTTGCACTCGCAGTGATGATCTGTCGTGTCACTGTCATGACTGCGGGTGCAAACAATTATTTGCTTCGTCTACTGTTCTTGAGAGGCACAAAGATAGGACTGTTAGCGAGATTATGGAGGCTGACACTATAAATAGTTCCGGCACAAGTTGTGTCAGTATGGCGTCAATTGACTTGGCGGATAAGGAGTTGGCGTACTTGCGGTCCGTGGCAGAACGGATTGGTTGAGATGTGGTACGGAGACAAAGTCCGTTTCTACGCTGAGGTTCTTGAATTAAATCAGTTGAATGTTAGCGCTCTGTTGTGTCTGTCCTTCCTATGTCCCCGTCTTCCAAGCGCAATCTTGTTTTCTACCACACTTTTTAACACTAATAGAAAGCCTGTAGTGGGCCACAACTTAAGCAGTTTTCCCTTCATTATGAAGAGCAATTACACATATGTGAACCATGAATATAGGCCTGCACTGAATTTTTTTCTTAAGCTGAACGTGCTATGCTCTGTTTACTGTATAAATCTTTGCAGAGCTGACAATGTGCAAGTTCCTGTTTTTTTATATTTCACATGTCCCGACTGCTGGGTGTGGTAGGGACATAAAATTGATGACACCAACGAAACACAATAATTATTTTAAGAATTTGTTTGGGTATAGCACGAGCAAAGCGATCTGCGGGAAGTTTTTTCTGTGACACCGTCGAACCTACATCCGCGGGCTTTAAGTTCACATGTTAAACATGTCTGCAGACTCCTTTTTGTTATTGGAACTCCATCCAACCTAAGATTTGAATATTTTTTTTGCATTTTAGGCTTAGTAGTGCTTTTGCTGTTCTAGTAATAGGTAAGAAAAATGCTTTTTTCAAGTGGCATACCTAACACCTGGTGGCACGAGGACTCCCCTGTCGTGACGCTGATCGAAAGTCATAGGCAGGGAGATACTCCGATGCTCTTGTTGCTGGGATTATCTCCCCATGGTCCTGGCCAGACCACAGAAAAAGATTGAGTCCAAGCTTGTGGCCACTAGGATCTCCAGATCTTGAGGCACCCAAGTAGCTGAAAATAAAAACAAATCACAATCACGTACTTGGCAGAGCTACATTAGAATAGCTAGCATATTCTTTCGTGATCAGCACATAGATCCTCTTATTTTAGTCATAGTCACCCCCCAGGACAAGGCCACGTAGGCGTTAAAATGATGGGTACCGAATTAAGGCGAATGATCAAATGCATTCATTTAACCCTCTTTCGCCCCAACCTGAGAGACTTCTGTCAAATATTCACATTCAACTGTAAAGACTACAAATAAAACTACTACTGCAATGCAGAGCCGTATAGTCTGTTCTCAAATGTTTTGATTTTAAGAAATGTTTATATCTTTATTCATACCCAGAGAACCCCTCCCAGCTTCAGCATGAATGCAATAAATCAATGCAGACTAGACCTTGTAAACTATAATGCACATGAAAATGAATGTTCGCCACATAGTCATGTATGAGTCAGTGGCTCAGATCTCTAAATACATTTGTATTGAGGAACATTCTTGAATAAAACTTCTGGGCTTTGAATTCGACAGTTTGTACTTCCATAAGGAACACTGTATGGCACTGATTTTTGTTGTGACACATCAGAAACAGCACAGCAGTGTCATCCTTGCATACCTAACAAGAATTTGTATTTTTTTTTTTTAGCATGGCATGTGCTATTCTAGTGCTTATACAGCCTCCTTTAACAAAATTTCCTTTGTAGAGTTTTTTATTGGTTCTTATTTAACTCGCACGACAGATTCGGTACCTTGAATTCTCACTTGGCATCAACAGTTTTATATATTGATGTATTAGTGAAAGACAAGATGTATGGTCTTGAGTACGGCCCAACAAGCACAGATGTTGAGAAAAGTACTGAAGAAAACTCAAATGTCAAAATAAAAATAAGCTGGAATGTGGATACAATTAAGGACATGGTCATGAATACAGTAGCAGATTCAATATGAAGAATACGTGTTAGACGCACGCTCAAAGAAACCTGTTGCATCTATATTCATGCAAATTACTTCACAGAACCCAGCGCTGCAGTCTCGGGTGCGAGTTCGCTCAATGAGTCCACTGAAAATGAGTGCAGACGGAAAAAGCAGTTTGATCTGCGACAATGAGCATTACATAGGCAAGTGACATGTCATTGTTACTGTTACAGTGTCGAATGTTTCAAACTGCCAGTCGCATCATTCTGGAATTCCATCCGTATATTACAGGGTTTGGCTCTCTCGAATGCTTTGCGAGAAAAATTATCAACTGGAAATGTCTAGCGTAGTTCTAGAAAAACTACTTCCAGAATCCTAACTCAGCATCGTAAAGAATATAATAAGTTTCTAGAGATAAGGTTAGTGCAGGAGTTGAATAAACTAAATACTTAGTTTTGCGAAACCATCTTGCCGTAGTAAACGTATGAAGTTCCCCTAGGTAGAGCTAGTCATTACGGATGATTGTGCCCATTGCATACTATAAAAATTTAATTTGCGACCTACAATATTTACAGACTCAACCAACTCTGAATAAGTGGAACACTTGGCACTAAAGATTGGTCTCACCATGACTGTCTGCAAACATCCACATAATAATTTCCATAAACCTATGCATTTCAAGAAAATATTTGGAGCGAGCTGTTTAAACTGACTTAACACTTTTTAACACTAATAGAAAGCCTGTAGTGGGCCACAACTTAAGCAGTTTTTACTTCATTATGAAGGGCAATAACAAATATGTGAAGCTTAAAACTAGGCCTGCACTGAATTGCTTTCTTAAGTTGAACGTGCTATGCTCGGTTCAATATATTATCTTTGCAGAGCTGACAATGTGCAAGTTCCCATTTTTTTATATTTCACATCTCCCGACTGCTGGGTGGGGTAGGTACATAAGAGTGATGACACCAACGTAACACAATGATTATTTTAAGAATTTGTTTGTGTATAGCACTAGCGAAGCCATCTGCGGGAAGTTATTTCTGTGACTCTGTCGAACCTACATCCGTGGGCTTTAAGTTCACATGTGAATCATGTCTGCAGACGCCTTTTTGTAATTGGAACTCCATCCAACCCGAGATTTGAATGTTTTTTGCATTTTAGGCTTAGTAGTGCTTTTGCTGTTTCACTTCAAGAAGAGGTAAGAATGCTTATTTCGTGTAGCATACCTAACACTTGGTGGCATGAGGACTCCCTTGTCGTGATGCTAATCGAAAGTCACAGGCAGGGAGATACTGTGATGCTCTTGTTGCTGGGATTACCTCCCCCATGGTCCTGGCCGGACCACAGAAGAAGATTGAGTCCAAGCTTGTGGCCACTAGGATCTCCAGATCTTGAGGCAACCAAGTAGCTGGAAATAAAAACAAATCACAATCAAGTACTTGGCAGAGCTACATTAGAATGGCTAGCATATTCTTTCGTGATCAGCACATAGATCTTTTTGTTTTTATACTTTGTATGTGCACCTATTAAAAAACTGCTCCTTCACAGCCACAGTCACAGACACACCCCAGGACAAGGCCACACAGGCCTTGAAATGATGGGTACCGAATTAAGGCGAATGATCAAATGCATTCATGTAACCCTCTTTCACCCCAACCAGGGAGATTTCTGTCAAATATTCACATTTAACTCTAAAGACTATAAAAAAAACTACTACTGCAATGCAGAGCCGTATAGTGGGAGAGTTTAACCAGTGGGTGTGGTGACAAACGTGATGGAGAGGAGGAAAAGGAGGAGAGCGCCGAAGGAGGGAGAGAGAAGGCAGCAAAAAGGAGACGACCGCTATTTTGACGCAACGCTGTTGGCGCGAAGCACTGCTGGGGCTATGTGTCGTCTGCTACTGGCTTAATTGATTTTTGCCTTTATAAAACTTTGCGTTTAAACATGAAGAAACTTCTTTCTTTAGGTTTTTAAGCCACCGAGGAATAACACTGTATTATTTTATTGCCAAAGCCTGCCAAATAAAAGCAAAGGGCAGGTGTCTGGATAGAAAGAGTTTAGTTGGCGCACCAAGAGGCTAACCAATAAAAATGGGTACCACTCTGCGCAAAATGCCTAAAAAGCGTGCATCTCTACTTGACACTAACAGCAGCACACACTATCTATTTTACTGACTAAAGGGTACTAGATCATTATTTTCAGCTAACTAGTCAAAACAGACAACGGCTAAAAAAAAAAGCAATGGCAAAACCAACAATCGAATTCGCCTGCTCTCCAGTAGCACGACATCTATAGAAGGCAGACCTGCAGAATGAACAAGCAGTCTAAAGAAAAGTATGTCCCATGTATAATTGGTTTCCATGCTGCAAAGCAAGTGCTGGAAAGAGGTTTCACGACATTAACACAAAATTTCTTTCAATCAGTTGAGAACAAGTTAGAGCAGTGAACTTGTCCTTGCCCTTGGCATAACGTTGTTGCCCATGGAAACTCAAATAAATTTGTGAATAAAAACAAAAAAAGACTAACCTTCATAAAAAAAAATCTAACTTTCGCAAAGAAAAGTTATCTTGAACAAAATATGCGGGATACAGTTGTACAGCATCCATTTTTGTGCTGAACCAATTTTGAGGCAAATCTGCGACAATGAAAAGAAAACGCCCAAGTACAATTAAGGGAAAGACAGAAAGGATGCATACCTACAACAAAAAAATTTAGAACGACCACGGGCAGGAACCTCTGGTGAGGCTCTCGGAGTGACTCCCTGCAATGGGCCTGCGAAGACCAGAGAACAAGATCGGTCAGAGCTTGCAGCCATAAGGTGCTTCATACCATGAAGTTTCAGAAGTAGCTGCACTTGGAAGCAAAGTGCATTTCATTTCTCTGCAGAATGGAGAGTTTAATAGCTAGTATGCATTCATAAGGTGATACAGTCACGAATGCAGATTTTTCAATGCAGCACTATATCACCAAATTGTTAACCGTGCCGGGCAACACTAAAAACCGGGAGCATTATTCCAAACTATCTCAGTTTAAAGTTAACCACGGCAGAAGCTGCAAGCCATGTGACCTTCTAGTTGGATGCCATGGTACGTCGAGCTTATAATCATGTCTCACACTGTTTTTGCTGCAATGGCTTGTAGTGTCAAAAGTGGTCCAGCTTAAAAGAGATGCAAAGTATAGACGTTTGTGAGTGGGGCCCTGACCTAGTCTTCAGCTACATTGCGAGGTAGGATGTTCCAACCGGGATGTTTGCTGCCTGTAACCACACGACCAGCTTGTGCACGGCGATCGCTCGAGCCGAGTACATGTCCTCGACAGTGCCATTATTTGACAAGCAGTTTTATGAATGTTAAACATGACTGACTTGCAGAGAGACTGCATCTCAACGACTAATGACTTGGGATACCTAACTGAATACTGATATATTAACTGAATGCAAAACAAATTACCTGGCAGGCATTAAATTTATCAACAGGGTGGGTTGACTCCGCATTAAGTTGGAGTCGATGCGTCAGGCACGTAGCCAGGATTTTGTTTCAGGGGGGGGCCCCCTCATGACAAAACGCTGTATGAGGGGGAGGGGGGAGAGGAGGACCCATGCAAAATGGAAGATATCGGGGGGGGGGGGGGGGCGGGCGGGCCTCATAAGCTTCCCCCTGGCTACGTGCCTGCGATGCGTAATAGGACAATACAAACAAAGATATGCCTTACAATTCCTTTTGCACCCCCAAAATGACGTGTTTTTGAAGGTAAGATACACATGTTCTTGATTCAGAAAGTGCCCCAGCTGTACCTCGGCTATTCTACCTCAGCATATGCAGTAAGGGCACTCGCCAAGCCTATTCTCCTCAGCTCTGTGCAGGTTAAGCTAAGTTAGAGTATAGAGGTACACGCTCACTGACAGCATGAGAAAGGCAGGGAGAAGTCTCCGTTGTTCCACCACCAGCCCGTCTGCTACCTTCCATGACGTTTCAGCGCCTCATGAGCCTGGAGCAAGCACATCTGTCCAAAGTGGGGTGAAAAGCACAAGCACGTGCTGGAGGACGCCCAGCCATTCTCTTTTTGTCATCGGCTATTCTACATATTTTAGTATGACATTTTTAAGTGAGAAAAAGTATTGCAAATATGCAGTCCAACTTTGACCATAATACAGAAGTCTGATAAAGATAACAGTTGCCATTCACCATTTTCCAAATAAGTGCTCCCACCTATCGGAACATCTACACATGTGGTGCGTGAGTGGGTTCAGGACTGAGACGCTAGAAAATGAAGCGCTCACAAGGCTTGTCTGGCCCTTCCAACCATGCGGGTACATTCATCGCAAATCCCAGATTTTTAGACAAAATGATTTAGAATAAGCAAATCTTGTCTACGCCCGAGGTAGAACATTGAATTGTGATTCCCCCATATCGTGCCAACCATCCTTCAACCTGCGGTACCACCTGCAAATGAACTATGTTGTGCTGCGGCACGCGTCCATGCTGCCTGCTTGAGAAGAAAACCACTGCTCGTGTTGAAGACGACATCCCACAATGTACAGGCAACAATGTTTAACGAACTAAAACAAAATTGATATCATTCAATAGACACAGATAGGCTTACAAAGTGTCGACACCATGATTGTTGTTGTTGGTTTTACTCCTGCATACAAACATAAGTGACTTCCTCTTTCCTCCGATGTACAGTAAAACCCCCTTATCTTCGTGGCCCCTATTTCTTCTCGAATCGGTCACAGAGGACATAATCGCAGCCACTGAATTCTGCAAAATTAAAGGCCGCGAAAATTAAAGGTTCGCCAACATTAAAGAGTTTACTGTTCTTCCGTGTGTCACATAATGTTAACATTTCAAGGAGGCTGAAGGTATTGGTTTAAGGAAAAATTGACCTATGAAAAAAAAATGCCCTTCTCCAGGTTAGGCACGCGAGGTTTTTTTGCACTACCTATAAGGCGGCAAGTTTGTTTCGGCAGAGCTTTTGGTTAAACGGAGTCACAAAAGTAGCTATACTTGGAGTCAACCATTTTGTGCTGCATTATAAAGCTAGAGTAAATTCCACTGTGCTTCTGCACAGCACTGTTTGTTGCGAGAGCATATGTGGCTTAGTGTTGCATCCCATTTGCATGATCTAGAGAAACTAGCGCTGACAAAGTTAGAGCACTAAAAAAAAAAACAAAAAAAACAGCCGACTGTGGAAACATTGAGAGATGCACACATGCGAACTGTGCATTTCTTAAAAGTGGATTCGAGCAAAGGTAAAAACAATATCTCTAATTACGGCGGCCATACTTGCCTTGCCCAAGCACGACCACTTTTCCCTCGGTAGCACCATCCAGTAAGCACCACCAACACGCCCATGAGACGCCGCCGACTCATGGATTGAATGACGACCCGCCTGAGGTCTTGGAAGGAGATGCGGAACACTGCTTTAGGCCACATGTTGTATCTGGAGGGGGCAGGGACTAAAAGTAAAAATTAACAAATTTATCTGAAGCGCTACATTCCTATAGCATAAACTCTAGGATAGCAGTATTTTTTTTTTTTGAGGTCAGTGATGCATTTTAATTAAACACAAATGGTTGGTTTATAACTTTATATGATGAACCAGCAGCCCCTATTTTCCTTAAGTGTAACGGAGTGTCTAACGTTACGTCCGACGGAACCCGAAATAAAAATTAAAGTTACGCCCAACGTAACTGTCAAGCATTCGAGTTGCGTCCGACGTAACCCAAAATAAAAATTAAAGTTACCGTATTTACTCGAAAATAGGTCAAACCCTATTTATTGGATCCACCCAGAAAAAAAAAAAAAAGAATTGAAATATAGGTCGATCTTTTTTTTTATTTTTAAGAACAGGGGAAATTTTGGGCAAAAGAAAGAAAAAAACCTTTATTTGCATCACTCTCAGCAAAATCACGGGGCGATGCCAAACACTTTATCACCGTCAGAACTTCTGGACATGTTATCATCGTCCCAAGCTTCGTCAGCTGGGTAGACATCCTCGCAAATTCGCAGCAATACTTCACTGACACCGTTGTAAAATGACGACAAGAAACGAAAAAAGGTGCGAAGCGACGGAAGACAAACTACAAAGACGCAAGCAAAGCCGCCGTGTCGCCATGAGCAACACGCGAGCCGAGCCGCCTCAAGCAACTAACAAAAATAACATTTTTTTTTTTGTGCGCGTTTGCGAGGATGGAGGGTAAAGTGCATGGCGCATCGCGTTCCTCTCCTTACCCGTTGCCCAGCAAGGGGAACGCTAGAGGCGCGATGTCGAAATCCGACGCCCGACCGGCCACCGCGGGCGGCGAGCCATTTCGGCAACCAAAAGCTTTTTGAAACAAGAAGCGGCGCGGCTCTACGGCAACACCGGCTCGATAGCTTCATGCCTCCGGTAGGGTCGCAAAATTTGGTCGCGAATGTAGGTGTCGAAATTCTTTAGTCACAATTTCCGAAAAGAAAAAGAAAAAAAAAAAAAAAAAAGGTCGATTTATATTGAATAAACACGGCAGTCAGCCGCGCGACGAGACACACATTATGAAAGCGATTGGTGCGAGCGACCGAGGCGATGAGCGACGTTTTCTAGAAGCCCAAGAACCGAGCGGCGCAAGCAGCGAGAGTGAGAAATCTTCGGCGCTCGGCGCCGGCTCTCGTAGCTTCTCGCCGTCGCTCGTCTCGTTGATCGCTATATTGCTAACATGCCGTTCAAAAAGGCGCTCTAAGTGCTTACCATTGCATTGGGACCAGCCTCGCTTCCAACCGTAACCAGTCTTTTTTTTTTTCTTAGCCGCCCAGGTAGAAGTTAACATCGTACATACACCGTTTTCAAGCATGGCTCCTCGTTCATTGCTCGATTTACATTTTCGGCAAATGACCGCAATGAAGCACAATTATTCTAGTTCAAAATTGTCACGAACACTTGGCACGCATGCTTATACTGTAGCGCACCTAACGTAATTTAAAAGTAGAACGAAAACGGGACGAGATTCGCTTACCGTTTCACCGATCCTAGGCCTAACGGCCGTACTTGGAAGTCGCCTGCGGTCCGGCGATCGGACGAGTCGAGCCGGCCTGACGCAGGCTGACCACGCCTGGTTGAACTATGAGAGGTGCCGTCCAGTTGAGAGCCAGATACGCAGTAGAAACGGACCGCAAAACATCTGTCCCGTAACCGTAAACGAGCCAACGAACCCCCACACCGCTCTTTCTTCGCCATCTCCGCGACGACCGGAAGTGGAAGCCGCGAAGCTAGAAAACCCGCGGCAGCGGAAGCCACTGGGCGGAAGCTTTAAGTTTCGGTTTCGCTTTTCTCCAACGCAAGCTACGGTCGCTACGGTTTCGGGCTGGTGGGTTTGTCGGGTTTGTGGCTGGCTGCGACGACGCGAGGGGCCACGAAAAGACGCCAAGTTGGCCGAGTACGAGTCACGGCCCACGATACGAGCAACGGGCCGTTTGCCGCTGTCGACCGGCGATCAGGTATCCGCGGCTTGGTGTCACGATCGGTTTGTTGCCGTGCACGTTGACTCAAAGCTCGAAGTTATGCAGTTCCGTTCCGGCACCAGGCGCACCACGTTTTCCGGTGCATCGCACGTGGAGGCCTTTCGACGCATTCAGTGAACGTAAAGATCGTGCCCGCTGTCTTCGGTGCTGTGGAAGAAGTTGGGAGACGGAAGGCGTTTAGGACTCCAGGCCGGGCCGCCGGTTCACTCTGAACGAGAGGCGACGTGTGTGTGCACGCTTTGAGGAAGCCTCCGCGATTCGCCGCGCTAGACCTCGCCGATCGCGACCAGAACAACCGGACCCCGAGTCCGAGAGGCTCTTGCGGAGCCAGGAACTGCACCGAGGTAGGAGCTGCTCGTTCTGCGCTACCATGCAGTGCTCTACAGTGCTCGGAGCTCTCGGTGTCATTCGTGCTTGCACCGAAGCCTTTGTGACCCCTTCGGACGCGCAAGTCGTACTTCGCAAAGGTTTGGACGGGGCCGCCCTCACCGAGCAGCTCCGCTATATTCCGCTTACTTATGATCGCAATAAAAGCTTGCGTTCTCGGGAAAAAAATTGCGGGACCGCTCTCCGCGCCGCCGACGAGGTTGGCCGCCGCCATGTTCTCAGCTGTTCACTCGCTCCCGCAGCGAGCGGACCCCGAGTCCGAGAGGCTCTTGCGCAGCCAGGAACGGCACCGAAGTAGGAGCTGCTCGTTCTGCGCTACCATGCAGTGCTCTACAGTGCTCGGAGTTCTCGGTGTCATTCGTGCTTGCACTGAAGCCATTGTGACCCCTTCGGACGCGCAAGTCGTACTTCGCAAAGGTTTGGACGGGGCCGCCCTCACCGAGCAGGTCCGCTATATTCCGCTTACTTATGATCGCAACAAAAGCTTCCGTTTGTTCTCGGGAAAAAAAATTGCGGGACCGCTCTCCGCGCCGCCGACGATGTTGGCCGCCGCCATGTTCTCAGCTGTTCACTCGCTCCCGCAGCGAGCGCGTTGCGATTATCCTCCCCGTTCCAAAATGCGATGCGCTTTGCGCATTATGCCGTTTACATGACCGTATATTGAATGCGGCAACTGGATTCAATGCGACTAAGCCGCATTCATGTAAACGCGGCTTATGTTCTTTTTCGACATACATGGTGTATGTAACGATACCGGTGGTGAGCGATGGACGTTTTTGTTGGAAGATGGCGGTCGTCTTTCTGCATGCATGATTTAGTTATACCGGTGGTCCTGTGGTATAAGCGTTTTGTTGGAAAGATGGCGGTCGCCTACGTCATCGGACGCAAAATCATACCAGCCACACCGAATCATATCGGCAAGCAAACTGGCTGCCAGTATAGACAGACCCGGAGCCATAGCGGTGCCGGTATCTCCAGTTATGCAGAACGCCAAACCAAACTAGCTGCATTAATAATAACAAGAAAGTGACGTGGTGTCATACCAGAACTGTACAAGCGGCAGGTTTGTTTCTTGTACGTTTTTCCAATAGGGTAAAGAGCGAGAAGCAAATGCAATAGGTCGTCGGTCGCCGTTTTTCTGGACCTGAGAAAGAACTGCGCCAAGGCCGAACGACGAGGCATCTGCAGAAAGGACAGTGGGTAGGGTGGGGTCATACTTCACCATGCACTCAGCCGAGCAGATGCTGTCTTTGATTGCACTCAGAGCTGCCTCTTGGTCTGGGCCCCACACCCACTCAACATCGTTTTTTAACAATTCCCGCAAAGGATAGGTCTTGTGCGCTAGGTTAGGTAAGAACCGGCCCAACCGGTTGGCCATACCTAGGACTCTTCTGACCTTCGACATGTCTGTAGGAGTTACAAGGTTCGGGATGGCTCTGACCTTTTCAGGGTCAGACTTTATGCCGTCTGCACTGACGCGGTAGCCAAGAAACGTTACTTCCTTCGCCCCGAAAGTGCATTTGGACATGTTAAGGGTGACGTTAGATTCGGCCAGCTTATCTAAGGTTTTCTTTAACCTTTCATTATGTTCAGCTTTGTCTTTCCCGAAGATCAACACGTCGTCTATAAGGTTAACGACTCCAGGAAAACCCTACAAAATTTCTGACATTCGCTTCTGGAAGTATTCTGGCGCAGAGCTTATACCGAATGGAAGCCTGGTAAAGCAGTACCTTCCATACGGCGTGATAAAAGTCGTGAGCTCCTGGCAGTCCTTTGATAACTTGATTTGATGAAACCCTGAGTTTTCATCTAACTTTGAAAAAAAAAAAACGCATCGGCGAGCAAACCTAACGTTTGATCTACTGTGGGGAGAACAAATCTCTCCCTTCGCACGCTCCTGTTCAATTGGGTGAGATCGACACATAATAGGGAGTTTTAGCGAGTCGTTTTTCAAGCTCACGGTTCCGAAATCACGAACGGTACAGCTGGTCCGTTCCGTGAAACCGTACGCCAAATTTGACATACTTTAGCGAATCGTGGAAGTGGCGCGACCGTGTAGACGATGATGATGATAGGGCTTAACGGTGGCGCCATCTTCTAGTAAGCATGTGAAACATTCTGCAACCTGTAAATCCGTGGCGACGGCGGCGGACACCGTGGTTAATAGTTCACTTTACCGTGGTGGCAGCTCTTTCCGGCGTACGACTGATGTAAACAAGACGGCCGATGTAACATTTGCCGGTCGGAATTTCAAGAACTGCGAAGCTAGATAGAGTAAAAAGTGTCTGAACGACCGTAAAGGTATGTGGTGTGTCTCTGTCATCTTGAAGTTGAACGATCGTTCACGTTGTGTGCCGTCGAACCAAATCATTTCGTCTGCTCGCGATCGCCACGGCAGCTAGTCTGCCCGCAGATCGCAAAAATTTACTAGCATGCGCAGTTTACAGCATTCACGATCCCTTACCATGAAGAGCAGTCCTCGAAATGATTTGGTTTAACCTCTCAGATGAAGCAGACTGACAGGACGGCAAATCGCCTCCCGCTATCCTAAGCCTAACGCTCGGCTGGGTCGGCGAAGGCGGTCGCTGAACCGACCGCCATCTTTTTTTACCCGAGTCGTGAACGGTGCTGGCTGCGTTGCGGTGACGACTCCAGCGGCCGGAATGGGAGAAACGAACGAGACGAGCCTCCCGACTCCCCGAACGACTCGCGCGCGCATGCGCAGTGGCGTCGCGGATGCGTTCGAGGGCGAACCGTTCGTGTTGAAACGACCTGCTGAAACTCCCTATTCTTACATCTCCGGACGGTTTGAGCACAAAAGCTATTCCCGCGCACCACTCTGTAGGCCCCTCAACTCGACGGATTACCCCCATCTCTACCATTTTCTCAATTTCGCATTTCACCGCATCACGCAGCGGGATCGGAATCCGCCTAGCTGTGCTTATTGCAAATGATCTAGCGTCGGGAATCAGGCGGATAGTGTATTCACCGGGAATAGTGTCTAGAATATGAAAAATCTGGGGGTACAGCACTTCAAAGTGATCTTGATCCTCCGAAATGTCGTCTACAAACTTCACGACTCCCAAGGACTCAATCGCTGGCAACTTAAGCAAGACGTGGCGCAGTGGACTGACTACGTACACGGTATGAAATGAAAGGTTTTCTTTCAACTGAAACTTGGCCCTGAACTTTCCCAGTACATTTAGGCTCTGCCCGCTCGCGCCCGTTAAGGCTATGTCAGCTTTTTGCAGCTGGCCTGGAGTGTCTTGGAAGGTTGAGGGTACTACGTTACCTCGGCGCCTGAGTCAATCTTTGCAAAAACTGGTACCCCATTGAGGGCAATTTTGGTATATCTAGCTTTCGCACCTTCTGTGTTTAGGGCTCCGAGAAAGAAGTGCCCAGTCTCTTCGTCGATGGCCGAAACCGGTACCCTTTTTTTTGGTATGCGAGATGTCTTTCGGCAGACCTGGCGGAAGTGTCCTTTATTCTGGCAGTTGAAGCACTTTTGACTCTTCGCAGGACACAGGGACCGCTGGTGCTATTCTCCACCGCAGAACTGACACGACTTTTGGAGAGAAGATTCGTCCGGAATAGTGCTCTTCCTGTCCGGCAGCTTGGAGTGGCGGCGCACAGCGTCGACATCCAGGTGAGAGTCCTGGGTATCTTTGGACGGCGGCGGATCGGTTGATCGGAGAGTGTGTTGCTGCTCGTGCACTGTTTCTTTCAGTCTCGCCTTGGCTGTCGCAGTGGCAAGAGTAAGCTTGGCGTTCATCTGCAGGGATTCCGAGAGCTTTTCGTCGAGAAGGCCAACCACGAATCGGTCTCGAATCATCCGCTGTTTCATTTCGCCGAAGTCACAGCGTTCAGCCTGCACGTGCAGCGCCGTGAGGAACTGATCGACCGTCTCGCCCTTCTTTTGTTGCCGACGGTGGAAGCACGCGCTCTCGAACACGACGTTGCGTTCCTTGACGAAATATTCATCAAACTTCCTTTTTACGCTGTCAAATTTCTTTGCGTCTGCTTCTGCTATGTCGAACGTTGCAAAAATGTCTCTTGCCTGTTTTCCCATGGAGTATAGCAGTGTACGGCCTTGCGCCTCTTCGCTTCGCTGGTTGATACCAGACGCGTAGCGGTAGTCATCGAAGTGCTGTATCCAGCTCGACCACTCCGACGATTTATTGAAATCCAGTGGCGGCGGCTGCCGGAGGGAGGCGAAGAATCCCCACGGATTCTGTATGGCGGCTTCTGCCATCAGTCCTCAGTTTTGGCGTGACGTGGCCACTTCATACACCATGTCGAGTTTCCTAGGTTGGGGAGCCCACAACAGCTGTGAAATGAGCGACCATCCAGTCCAGGCTCCCAGGCAGAAAAACGTCTTTATCTAGTGCATTCCTTTCGAGCCGTCCGCACGTGTCTCGTGCCAGCCACGTCGCACGTGGGTCACTCAACAATCACTACAAGAAGAACTCACCTTACCCTCTGTTTTCTCGGAATCCCCCAAACAGCAAATCCTTTTTATTTTCTTTCCTTCATATTTATGTAGGTGTTAGTAACATAACAATTTCCGAGGTGCTTGTTTGCGATGGGTTGTGGTCGGGGCGGTAGGTAAGGCAGGGGTAGACGGTTCGGCTCTCAAATGTTTACAGTCGCACCGTAGAATTGGGTTCGTGCACGCTCAAGTCGGGAGGGCTCGTGTCGGTTGAAGCTGCACGTAGAATTTTATTTTGAATTCTATTTGGTTTAAGAATTCATCTTGCCGGAAAACCGCAGGGGTCGGTGGTCGGACGAGCCTTGAGTGTATGAGTATCAGTAGTATCATTTGTATTAGAAAGATAATGTAGGTGAACCGATTGCAGGCGGTCGACAGAAACGGTTTCTTGACGCCCGTAGAAATCAGTCGTGAAGGTTTTCGTTCCTCTTGAGAGTACGTTATGAGGCCCTAAGTACGGCTGTTGCGAAAATGTATTGACGCCGTCTTTTCCTTGAAATATGTCGCTGCAGTTGTCGAGGTCGATTGAGACGAATAATGGAGTTCGATTTTGAGTGCGCGGTGTCAAGTTCTAGAGGTATTGCTTGGTCGCCCGGAACTGGCATTTGTAGGTCGAGGGATCAAGAGCTGGGTCCTCGGGCGCAGATGCAAATATATATCCGGGAAGCGATGAATTCAACCATATACAAGCTCGGCTGGGCTGTATTAGAGATTTTTGTTCAATTCTGCTTGAAGCCCAAGGAGGACGATGGGCAAATTTCTGTGCCACTTGTTTGCTTCTGATTGCGCCATAAAGGCTGCTTTAAGTAAACGGTGAAAGCGTTCAAACAAACCGATGGCCTTAGGGTGATATGCTGTTGTTTGAATATGGGTGGTTCCTAGGACTTATAGTAATTGATGAAAGAGCGCGGACTTAGATTGACGTCCTCGATCTGTCGTAAGAGGGGATGGAACGCCCAATTGGGAAACCCAAACTTGTACGAAGGTGCGAGCCAAGGTTTCCCTTGTTATATTATGGATGGGAAGTGCCTCTGGCCAGCGGGTAAACCTATCAATGTAGGTTAGGAGGTAACGGTATCCTTCACATGGCACGAGGTGCCCCACGATGTAGATGTGGAAAAGGCTGAAACGTTCGGTGTTGGTCGGAAATGAATGAAAATAAGCATAGATGTGACACTGGACCATGGATATATGACATCGTGTGTGTAGCACCAGTCCAGCTGCTAATATCTGTGTTGATTTCTGGCCAGAGAGAGCGTTCAGTTATCATTATTTCGTGTAGCACGAATGCTAAGGAGGGACACGCCGTGCATAGAGTTAAAGACCTATGAAAGTTAGCAGGCATGAAGGGTTTTCGTGTGCCTGTTGATGTGTCGCAGACAATTTTCTTGGTGGATCTCGGTCAGGTAATCTCCTTGAAAATAAGTCAACCATGAAACGGGCAATCCGTTGAAGCTCTTTGAGTTCTCCTTGCGCGGTGCTGATGACATCAAAGTCGATAAAGGAGGTAAGCTGAACCCTCATAAAACGAGAACGTACTGGGACAAGGCATTGGCTACAGATTTACCAACTTCCTTTGATGTGTGGAATGTCAGTTGGGGAATTTCACGATGTAAACGAAATGTCTTTTTTCTCGAGGTGAACATGTCTCTTTAAAACTCTGCAAGGCGTATATGAGAGGTTTGTGGTCCGTGAGTCCAAAGAACTGCGTACCTTGTAGAAACGTTTGGAAATATATTGCAGTGTAGATTGCTATTAGCCCACAACCTAATGGGCTGTATCGGTGCTCAGCTTTTGTTACTTGTCATGAAAAGAAGGTTCCAGACAGAATCTATCAACTGTTGGAAGTTCTGCGCCTACAGCGACTTCAGAGGCGTCGACTATTATGTTCGTTTTGTCGTGTTGAGGGTGCGCACGAAAAGAATTGTAGCGCTCGCTAGTCCACATCTTAATCGGCTGAAAGCTTTCTCTGTAGTCGGCAGAAATCTTCGGTAGAAATTTACAAATTCGAGAAATTCGCGCAGCTAGCGCATGGCTAGTGTCAACCTTCCTTTTTAAGTGGTCGTATGTAGTGCTAGTTAACTTCTTGTCCAAGACAAATGTAGACGAGTTGCTCCCAGTTCGAATTGTCATTGGTTCATGTTGACGCTCTAGTCGTCAAGACGCTGATAAAGTTTAGGCAGATGTTGGACGTGTTCGATCTCGTCACGGCTGAAAACTAGTAAATCATCGGCGAATGCGAAGCAGAGAGACAAACCCCTTAGGACGGTGCATGCAAACCTCGGGTGGCATTTTTGAGTCCAAATGGTATCCGCAGAAACTCGAAAAAACCGAGTAGTCTTGTGACGGCTGTTTTGGAACATCGGCAGCTCCCACGGGATATCTGACTGTAAGCCTCGAGGAGATCTATCTATGAAGAGATAGTGGAGCAGTGAATATAAGGGGATCAGTCCTTCATGTGTGGTATTGAATAACTATCCGGAAGTGTGGCGTTGTAAAAGGGCACGATAGTTGTAGCCACGGGTGCAACTCTCCAGGTTGTTTTGGGCCCTATATAGAGACGTGAGGTCCATGGGCTGTGGGATGCACGAATGATGCCCAATCTAAGGATTTGCTTGAACTTGGACTTCGGGATCTTCAGTCGTTTTGGAGGAAGTCGTCATTGTCGAGAATAAAGGGAGTATCGGAGGGTGCTTACGTATAGTCGGTAGAAGAAGGGGTGACTTAGTTTGAATCCCTTGTACCGCCAAACAAGTAGTGTGATCTATGAGGTGAAGACGTAGTATGTCCACAATTAGGTGATAATGCCGGATAAAATCAGCTTTAAGTATGGGGTAAGAAACCACATCTACGAGAAATAGACAGCAAAACGCCCTGCAAAGCCCTATGCCGAGGGCGATGGAACGTTCATAGTAAGTTGTTATCGGCGTCTTTTTATCGACCTCCCGTGTACAGACATGTCTCTTTCTTTGAGAGGTGCTTGGAGGTGAGGGAAGTACGCTCACCTTGGCCCACGTACCAACCTGAAATTGTTGTCTGTAGTTTTAGAGCGCAGCTCTTAGGGGCCCGTTCCCGGCTTGAGCGGCGTCGCCGTCGGCGTTGGCGTCGCCGTCGCCGTCGGCGTCGGCGTCACCAAGGTCATCCCAAGGTCACGTGACCCCCAAGGTCACGTGACCCCTCCCAAGGTCATCTCAAGGTCACGTGACCCCGCGTGACCCCCTGAAGGTCACGTGACCCCTAAGGTCACGTGACCTTGGGGGTCACGTGACCCCTCGAGGTCACGTGACCCCTTCCAAGGTCATCTCAAGGTCACGTGACCCCAATATGACCCCACGTGACCCTTTGAAGGTCACGTGACCCCTCTGAGGTCACGTGACCCCCGAGGTCACGTGGTCTCCTCCCCAAGGTCACGTGACCCCTTCCAAGGTCATCTCAAGGTCACATGACCCCAAGGTGACCCCCACGTGACCCCCAGGTCACGTGACCCCTCTGAGGTCACGTGACCCCTCTGAGGTCACGTGACCCCTCCAGGTCACGTGACCCCCAAGGTCACGTGGGGGTCACCTTGGGGGTCACGTGACCTTGAGGTGACCCCCAGGTCACGCCTCCCCGAGGTCACGTGACCCCCTCCCCGAAGTCACGTGACACCCCCCCCCCCGAGGTCACGTGACCCCCCCCCCCCCCCGGAGCATACTAAAGAATGAGGGGAGGAGGAGGAGAAGGGGGAGGGGTCTACCCTTAGTACCCTTCACTCCTCCTCCTCAAGAGCTGCGCTCCAATTCGGCGTTACAGGGATTTGTAAACGGCTTTCACTTTTTTTACATGTTACGAAAAAGAACCGGGTGGGGTCGTGGGCGCTGCGACTAGCCAGCTCTAGTGGCGCGCTGTGCAGTTTTCCGATGACTTGCATGGCGCGCGAAACTTTTGGGCTGTGCTGCCCAACTTCCACTGGTTTTAGCAGATTCTTGGCGGAGGTGAGCCAGTTTGTAATGGCGAAAGGGAAGATGATCTTGAAGGGGGTCTTCACCTGTGTCGTGATCTAGACCCGGTCACGGCCACGAGCGCGTTCGCTTTCGCAGTCAAGCAGCTGATCTGCTCGCCCCTGTCATCGAGGGCAGTTTAGTGGGAAATTTTTATGTTGTGGATTCAATTTTTGGCGTCTGGGAGTTTGAAGCAACATTAGAAATAGGTGGAAAGGGCACTTCAGCGACACTGTCTAGAAGTTCAGATAAAGCACCGATAGAAACATTCGCCGTTGGTGCGAGCACCTCCTTAGGTTTGCTGGCAAGCACTCTAGGAATAACTCATTGAGAAGCGAATAATCAAGCTTGGTCGGGGAGTCTCTCTGCAGGTGTGACAGGCGGCGAAGTATTTTGAGACAGTGTTCTGTCACCGAGTTCTCCCGACGTCAGCAACTGCTGTAGCCGTCGTTGCTTATTGAAGTTCGCCACACCAGTTGAGGTCTGATGAACTGGGGTGGCGGAGGGAGTATGATGTCTCGCACCTCTGTCACCATTTCCCGTAAAAAAACTACGATGATGTGGTGAAATTTGTTATGTTGCCCCGTGATCTTTACTGCGGTGAATTAAAGGGCCCATGAAACGAATGTGGGGCTGGAATAAATCAATTTATGTTGGGGTTTTACTAATAGTACATCGTTCAGTGGGCCAAATGAAAAAGGCAGAAAGTCAAAAGCCTAACTTTCGGTACGAAAATTTGAAAACACAGCGGACTATTTCGTATCTCCTTCACTTCGTAAGCTCTCTGCCTTTTCACCGTGATACATCCGCGGACCCCGCAGCGCGTCACTGGGCCCCCGCAGCGCGTCACCGGGCTCCCATAGCGCGTCACCGGGCCGAAACGCACGTCACATGGCACCGGACCTCACTTAATCCCTTCACCCCTAAAATGACACCGCGGTGGAAGCTACGCGCTTGCCGGACCGATCAGCCACCTCCCTTTCATCACCTGACCACGTTCTCTGGGCATGGGTATGCGCGAGAGAGCGTGATCACGTGGCAAAAGTGTGGCTTGCCCAACGAGGGCGTAGCTTCCACTGCACAGCCAGCTTCGGGGTGAACGGGGTGCGGGAAGGAACTTTTGTCTGACTTTTGAGCGACGGGATAATCTTCTAGGGAGAGAATGGCTGTCCCTGGGTACACAAACGAGATTACGAGCAAGAGGGGACTTCCCCCTTTCCGTCTTCTTGAACTGTTTCGTAGAATGCGCGATTTACGAGTTGAGGAGGAAAGCTAAACAGAAAAAGTTGGAAAAGCGTTTCATGACTTCTTTAAAGGGCCCATGAAAGGAATTTCGGGTTGGGACAAATCGTTTTAGGTTGCGATTTTACTAATAGCACATCGTTCAGTGGGCCGAAAGAAAAAAGGTAGAAAGTAAAAAAACCTGACTTTCAGTGGTAAAATCTGAAAACACAGCGGACTATTTCGTACCTCCTCCCCCTTCGTAAGCTCTCTGCCTTTTCACTGTGATACATCCGCGGTCCCAAAGGCGCGTCATCGGGTCCAAACGCACGTCACACGAAACAGGCCTCACTTGTTCCCTTCACCCCGCAGCTGACATTGTGGCGGAACCTGCGCGCTTGCCGGACCAATCAGCCGCCTCCCTTTTATCACCTGACCTCATTCTCTGCGCGTGGGTATGCGCGAAGGAGCGTGATCAGGTGGCAAGTCTGGCTGGCCCAACGAGCACGTAGCTTCCACAGCACTGTCAGCTTCGGGGTGAACGGGTTGGGGAAAGCAACATTTGTCTGAACAGACCGATCTCACTAAGCGTTCGGCGCATGCGCGACGCCACCATAACTTTAGTTCAGACAGCGCACGAGACTGTTCGTGCCTTGCACACGCAGAGTTCCAGCGAGGTTGTCGCACGTGCAGAAAGACTAAAGTTCCCTGGTTGCATTCCGGCAGCGGTGGCGTAGTCAAACTGGCTGGTGAAATCGGTCTATTGAGAGCGACGGACTAATCTTCTAGGGGGACAATGGCTCTGCCCGGGTATACAAACGAGATTCCGAGCAAGAGCTGCCTCCCCTCTTTTCGTCTTCTTGAACTGTTTGGTGGAATGCGCGATTTATGAGTTGAGGAGGAAAGCTAAACGGGAAAAAGTTGGAAAAGCGTTTCATGACCCCTTTGAGCTTAGCTTAGGGTGAACCACGAGAGGGGATTGAATGACCAGAACTGTGGAAGCCAAAGTCGAACAGCCGCGATATTTTGGGACGCGGGTCCGGTAGTCTTAGCAGAGCTGCTGTCGGTGAGGACGCTCAGAAATGCGCGCCTTACCGGGTCCCCAACTATGTACGAAACAAAATCTTGGCACTGCATATTTATGCACATTATTTATCCAGTTTAACAGGTTCCGTGATGTAGACTGATTGACGGAATTTTCGAGCGTGCTCTGCCGACGCGATCGTGAATCTCTTATTCGTTGTCTGCGCATTCACTTAAAGGCAGACGACCAGATTCGAGATTCTGCAAGGCAGAAGATCCTCCTCACCATGCAGGAGGAGGAAACAGGCAACGGTGGAGAGGGTAGAAGGGGGAGAGGAGGAAGCGAGGGAAAAGTGGAAAGCGTGAACTGGTCGACGGCCTTTAATGGGGCGAGCAATCTTCCATGCCCAAGCATATAAAGTATCGCGTATAAATCGCAGCGTTGTATAAAACACATTTACAAAAACTTTTGTCAAAACAAAACACGACTCATGCACCGTTAGATACAGTAATTACATTATCTATTACGCTGTGAGGCATTTACGGTGTCAATGTTTTTTTGCAAAACAATCGGAATAGCCAATCACTTAAAATTCATCGACATTGAGCTTCATAGATAACGTTAATTAGCTAACTTGAATGTTCGGGGGGAAATTGCATACACGACTTCATATTTCTGGGAGCCTACCACAACCGCAATGCAGGGGAAAGTAACTGTATGAAAAAGATGAGAAAGAAAGTGTTATATAAATAAAGGAACACTTGTTTTATCATGTTAATCGAATGGAAAAACTAAGAATAAGAAGCTGCAAACAACTATCTTTTTTTAAAGTGCATGATTTTCAAGATTATTTTGTCTTTTTCCGAATTCGAGCTTTAAGTTTCTTCTACTGTGCCGCGTTGAAGCTTCAGCATGTAAAGTAAATTGTTTCATGAAAACGTTTGTTTTTGTAATGATACTGTGCGGGTTTTGAGTGCTGGTGCACACGCGACGATTGGTCAAAGTTATGTTGTTTTAATGTGTTTATTAACCGCAGGAATATCACGGAAAGGATATTTTGACTACCTCGTGGCCCGGACGCCGTTAGGAATCAGACACCGACAGCGCTCTTAGAAGACTGAAACTGGAGAAGAATTACACACCAAACTTCTGGGATTTCCACTGCCGCCTTTCACAGAATTTTTTTTTTTTAATTTTATTAACACCCCGTGGGTTGTTCCGTTGTATGCGACCGAATAAAAACTCTTGACTCTAACTTTGAACTCATGTGTCCATCAATGACACTGACCTGCGTGTCTGTTCTCGCATATGCAGTAAGGCTTACATTGGTGTGAAAATAAGCCGTGCTTTTTTCATATACGCTGTTATGCAGAGTTCAGGGTCTTGCTTACTAGACAATGAGATGAGCGAAACAGGCGAAATTGAAGAAGCACCTTGAAACGCAGCTTCTGAAAGCCTCACGGGGGCGCCCGATGCTTCGCTAAGCCTTTCAGTAAAACTTGAGCTTTTACTTATAGACTTCCAAGAGGCTTGTTTCAGGTTTTCTTGCATCGCTCTAAGACTCTTTGCAGCATCCTATTTAGGAAATGTATTTCTCCGTAATATAAGAACAAAACAAATTGGGCAGGATTATGCACATCGTATTAAAAATTTGTATTACGCTGACGGATGTGAAATTGGACCTAGTGCTGTACGCCTAGTTAAAAAATATGCGTGAGCAAAATTAGCGTTGAAGATACGAGCTTGGTATATGACAGTATTTGGCGGGAATTATGTGATGTCTCAAGATAGCTCTAATTTATATATATATATATATATATATATATAGATATATGTATACTCACGTATGCGGTGGAGCATCATTCGGAATTTAAACATTTACACCCTCAATTGTCATCCTACATGCCTAATAAATTTATGTTTCTAAAATAAGCAATCTAACGAAATGCAACACCATTTATAAAAAGTTCTGATCACTAAGAATGCTCCTTATTATATGAGAACAGATGCATATAAAAGTCATAAAAATCCTGTCTCGTTTTTCCTTCAATATTAAAACCAGTGTAATTTCTCAGGTATGTATTCATTCTTATATCTGCTCAAAAGGTAAACGATATGGGTCGCTTACCTGACGTGGACGATTGTTGTGAATGATTATCAGGTAAACGCCCTGAACTTGACCATTGCATCGGCATAGTTCCTCAAGCCAGTGAATCATTCTTAATTTCCTCCTGTGTTAGCTTAAGAATTATTGCTCAGGAAATGCAGAGTCCAATCAAAAACGTAAGTACGCATTTTCACTTATAATGGCAATAGAATTTATGAAAACATAAATTATCACAAGACAACTACAAAATTATAGAATAAAACGTCCATGATTTCGTCATAAAATGGTTAATAGCTTAAATAAGTATATACCTTTCGCACAAAAACAAGGAATCTTCCTAAAGTAAAATCAAAGTTGCAGTCTTGAACCTTTGTGTTATATTATGTAAGGATAGTGGCAAAGAATATTGATTTCTTTCTAAAGAAAAATTATTTTATAGCCAAAAAGTTATCTGCTACTTGCATGCCTCCAGTTAATGACATTTATCGTATAGTACTGTTCGGGACACTGTACCATGCAGCATCATCTCGAACTCCCACCCCGATGTTACACTTTCGAGCAGTATTACTCGGTCTTTGTTTATCGGAACTCCGACTTCGTAGTTTTCATAGTCGTGGAATACTGAGTTCATTAATAATTTTTCGACCTCAATATATGCCATAAGGCGCGAGTTAAAACAACATTGATTCGCCATTTTGTAACAACATACGAGCATACTAAAACAAAAGAAAGTGACACCACAAGATAAATCATTTATCGTATTTTGTTCATACATGCCACTAAAGTAGGAGGAGGAGGAATAAACTTTATTATAACTTGAGCAGACGAAAGCTTGTGCGTCGTCCCCAGGTGGGTGGCTGCCTCAGTCCAGGATGCCATGGTCCCGCGCTGCCAGTCTGCCCTGTTCACCAGTCGGGACTAGTCCTCAGGTTTTGAGGTGGTCAGCTCTGCCTCCCAACTCACTAAAGCAAAAAATATATATATATACTGCCCAGTTGAGAAGGCCGGGGTGCAAACCGAAACCACACGGAAACGCTGAATCGCGGCAACACTCAATACCCAAAAGGTTAAGCCACACCCCTTCGCCAATTTGCTTTCATGAGATCATGTGATTAGAGAGAGGAAAAAATAATTCTTAATATTATCACAATTCTAATAATATATTTTTATTTTTCAACAAACTACAGTGTTCGTGGACGCCCTGATAAATAGAGCTTGTCGTGAACTATTCTGCAATGATATTAATCAATTATAAACGTTAAGAGACTATTGAATAGCAAAACGTCCTTATCGGTCTGTTCCTCTTCGAATTTCAATTAACGTACGATAAAAAATAAGAGAACATAACAGGTTACAGGATAACTTACACATCTGTTACAAATGCATAGAAATCCTAAATTTTTTTCTGGAAAAATCATTTTTTTAATACATAATTAGTACAAGCTCTAGACGTGTCTCCAATTCGTGCTTGAGCTGCCAAAAAGGAAGGATTGCTCCTCTGCAATGCTTCACGTGAGAAGCATCACATGGCCGAAAACGTTGGTTACGAATGGGTGTTACATGGGTCCGCGTACAAGTCTCCTCCGGTTTTCCAGCTATCTGCCATCATTCAACTGCCTGCACCTGCAAAGATGTCCCAAGATTCTCTTTATCTACACCACATTTCCTGAGGTGTATCGAAAGGAATGTTGGATGAGGAATAGTCAAGAGACTTGTTGTTTATTTCCAGTGTACGGAAAACGCAGAGTCCAGTCGCGTGATTTCGGGGCGTAGTCAATTTTATTTCGTTAAATAAAGCAGGCTATCCTATTCTGCACTGTAAAACAGCCAGACGAAACTAGCTCTCTCTATCGGATTGTTCAGTCTGCAAGAAAAAAAAAAAGAAATGCAAGATCTGGGTTGCCCGAAATAAATTTATTTCTTCGATGTCTGAAGCCCAGGTCTGAAGCTCCCGCTCACGTCCTGTGCACGGGGTTCATTTCAGGAGTCCAAAAGGACGCTATCCCGTCTAATTAGATTTTCAGTTGGGATGTTAAGGCAGATATGTCAGATTGTAACCCCACGATAAGTAAACGAACGATAAATTTTCAGAAAAAAAAAACTTTCGGGCTTTCCACTCTGGTGAAGAAGGAAGAGCAGCCGAGCTGTACTATAAGCCGCCATCTTTGAGCGACAACGGCAGCCAGACAACCGGCAAGCTGATTGTCTGGTTGCCACCGTCGCTTATAGATGGCGGTAGCTGTCCAGAAAGGTTATGTCGAAAGTTATTTGTCTACAAACACGAAACTATCCCTTAACAGCTCCGCTGTAAAACGGAAGGCATTGGAAGGCATTGGCACAACTTTCGGTACTTTTTTAGTACAGCGCTTACCCCGCAACCTATTTACAGTGTATTTATACCGCAAAAATGAACTACACGTCGCCGAACACTCAGCCTGTGTTCAAATGTAGCGCTAGTGGTTCAGATCAGGTAGCAATCTTTAAGAGCACCGTTCACTCATTCGAGGGTTCTAAGCGATTTTCAAAAATTTTCATTGGGAAAGTTGTTGCCGATGATGCTCACAAATACAGAGAGATACATTGCGTCAGCTACGGATACCGGGACTCACTTTCACCTCGAAAGGTCTATAAAATCCCATCACCTTAAAATAGGATAAGAATAATAGCAACATTGCGTGGCTGGCACGAGTACATGAAAGGCCTTCAGAACAAACCCCTTTAAAGAATCGACGAATTCGACGCAATCTTGCGCTTATCGGCGTGCTCTGGTTTTGCTAACTTTTTAAAGACGTTTGTTCTGAAGGCCGTTAAAGGGTCCGTCTGACCCAGATATTAGGCTATTTGATTAAAATACCGTAAGTAAAACAGCCCTTCCAAAGAAAACGGTTAAAAAATAAACCGGCAACCCCTGCGAAATAAACATTGCGCAGGGGTTGCCCGTTTGACATTCAACTTGCCGGATTCGTTCAGGACTTACGCCCATCTGTAAACCCTAAAATTCAAGTTAATGCAATTTTTCTCGAATTTTCTAAGACTTTTGATAGCATTTTTCACCATTTACTTGAGCTTAGACTGGCCCTACTTAATGTCCACCCACATATTCTCGCAAGGATAGACGATTCTCTAATCTAGACTTTAGTTCACTTCTGGTAATAATTATAACTCTTTCTCAAGTGACAACCGGAGTTCCCAAAGGCGGCGTGCTTGGTGCCATACTTTTACTTTATTAACGACTTACACACCTGTGTTTCTTCCCAAGTTCGACTACTTGAGGGTGACTGCGTCATATGTTCTAACATTTCAAGAAACACTTATAGCCAAGCTCTTCAGTGCCACCTTGACGTAAAAAGCACAGGGTGGTCAAACCGGCTAATAACACTAAACCTCGCCAAATCAAAGATTATGTCATTTACTAATTGATCATCTCCAATTATAACGTCAACTTCCTAAATAACACTGTGTAGAAGACACTTCTACTTATAAGTACCTAGGTATTCATTTTCAGCCCGATTTAAAATGGCGCTACTGTATTAATCTCATCCTTGCATCTGTTAAAGGGTAACTGCAAAGAAAAAAAAAGTTTTTTTTTAAACAGCCTAATTGGGACAAGCATGTAACAAAACAAATGTTCCGCGACAAAAATGATTTTTTTTTATCAATATTTACGCCACAGGACGTAATTTAGTAGAGTCAGAACCTCTCCACATTTTAAACTCCCGCTCTTTCGACCCCCGCGGAAGAGGAGTACGCCCCGCCCCTCACTCTCCTTGTGTTGCCGAGTTGAACCACGCACGTCTCGACGGTCTCGACTTCCGGCAAGATCTGGCAACTACGCCAGGCCGGCCATGCCGCGGTATTGTTTTGATTTGACGCGGTTTGCGAGCACATGTAGCGAAGACGTGACCGGAGAAGTGCCCCTGTGATGTTCCCGGAAGACAAAAAGTATCATTCGTAATCGTCGTGCGTGTTTTGAAAGCGAAGGGAGTCACAGAATCCACGAATGCGCAACCACAAGCCAAGGTTCACGACAGCGCTGCGTTGGTTTCGGCGATCTCGTTCTGTTTGGTGCAACACGGCGATGCGACAGAGCTGAAACGTTCGTGGTGTGTGTAATGCGGTGCTATGTGTGTAATGCGGGGTTGACGTACAAGGGTCCAGTCCCGTTGTCGTCAGCTGATCCAGTAAAACTGGCCCGGGAGGACGCAACGAGCGTTTTTAAAAGTAAATCTTCCTTCGTTCTGTTTCAAAATGTGGAAGATTCCGGACGCATACCGTGAGTAAAAAGCTGCGGGTGTTTTCAAATAAATTACGTCGTTTTAATTGAACAAGGGACGCCGAATTGTTCTCCTAAATCTGCCGTTTTTATGCTTCGTGTTGTTGGACTGCGTTTGCACAGCGACGTGTTGCGCTCGTCGTGCGGTGTGAATAAATTTGGGCAAGATTTCGTACCTGTCTACAGATGCATGAACTGAGACCACTTTTTACGTAGTGAACATGGTGTTTGTTTTTTTTTATTTTGTGTGTCTAGTTGTGGACGTTAGGTGCACCCGGTGCGAATCTCGATGGCCTGCGGAGCGATATGACGAGAACGTAACTGGACACGTTTGTCGCTACGCGAACGCCCGATTGCCTCCAGCCAAATAGCATTCCTTTCGGGGGCGACATGGCTGCTGGAAGGCTCACTGTCGGGATCACGCATCTGACATCTCCGAAAAGTCAGCATTTGCACGCGCAAACAAGGAAACAAACACAAAAAAGCACGCTAAGCAAGCAGAGAGGAAAACGAAAGAACCGCGCTATGAAAGCCAAAACCCCGCGTCGCTTCTTATCACTAACACCTGCGACAGCTGCTAAGCACACACTACTTCACTTCAAGAAGTCTCACTCAAGCACCTGGGTCAGCACGAAACACTGATCACTTCGGCGAAACGATTAGTCGAGGTAGGCGAGACAAGGCGGGAGCAGAGACTTCGGCGGCCATGAAAGAATGGTGAAGCTTTTGTTTGTGTGAATCCAAACGGAAGTGCCCGTCTTCTCAACCTTTTGTAAAGAATAATAACTCTCATCACATGGGTTATTCTTTAAACGTAAAAATATGCCGCTCAAAAGGAAATTGCAACATATAACAAAGGTTTAACAACCAAGATCTAAGCTGTCAATCAAACTCTTAGCCAATGAGAACCTATTGGGATTGACGTCACGTAATCACAACTTCGTGGTGCGCGATTTAAAACGGACGAAATAGCCGCAAACTAAAATGAGTCTCACGCAATAAATATTGCTGTAAAAAATGTTTTTTCTCGCGGACAAATTGTTTTTTGACATGCTTGTCCCAATTAGGCTATTTTAAAAAAAATATATATATATTTTTCTTTGCAGTTAATCCTTTAATGATTCACTCGAATGTACCCGGCACAACCTGAAACAGGCTGCTGCTCAACAACAACAAAAAAAACTAGCCTACATCACATTAATAGGCTCCAAGCTTTAATATGCTTCTTCTATCTGGGATCTTAACTAGGACTACATCATAAATAATATTGAAGCCCTGAAACGCGTTACTGTTTGTTTCATTTTAATGCGAAAGAATTAACTGTCCCGTGGAGAGAGCCGGCGTGAGCTTTGAGGCCGCGCCAAACGGCACCTAAACTCCTCTCTCCAAGTGAAGCCGCGATCTGATGGCTCCCAGCTTTGAAGTCGCACGAAAAGCCTAGCCACACGGCACCTAGTTTCCGCGCTCCGAATGGAGCGCTGTAATTCGGTCCCACTGGGTGGCGCACGCCATAGTTTCAAAGAAGGAGGCTCCCACTGGCCACTGCGCGTAAGTTTCAAGGAGGGCTACCCCACGGCGCTCCGTGCCCGCGCTTCCAGTGCTGCGTTGCAAGGAATCGGCTGGAGCGCTCGGGCAGACCTTTAGCGTGCAGGAGGACAATCGGCCGTGCCGCTGCTCTGGAAAGCGGCGGCACGACCGATGTCAGCGCAGCGCGGCCACTTCACGAGGACGCGCGCAAGAACGATATTCACGCTTTCGCATTCACAACATATAGGAAGTGCTTAGGTTGTACCGCGAACCCTTTTTTAGATCATTCATTCTTTTCCAGTATCACAGAATTAAACATTGGGCCGAATTGCAAGCCCTGTGACATCGCCGAAAACATGCTTGTCTAACACTGTTGAAAAACTGTATCATCATGGCTCGCTTTACGATAATTTCCTTCAGACACCTCACATTATTTTCCAGGCCTAAACTACACGTGTAAAATTGAACGCATCCCATGCCACGCATCTGTTTATGCACGACTATTCTACCGAAGAAAATCGATTGGAATAACCTGCCAGTTCAGGGCCTATAGATGAACCAACAAAATTTCGAGAATTCAGGGGGCACTAACATTAACATCTAGTTTTTTTTTCTCTCTCTCTCTTTCCAATTATTCGAACTTTTGTTATATGTATTGTTAATAATTTTCGCGTGTATTTGTTCACTTTGTTTTGCAGTCATATACTTATATTGTTTACTTTTTGCATTCTTATGTACCTCCCGCCTCCTCCCACCCTATGCTCACTTTGTTGGAAGTTCTTCAGGGCCATTCAGAATAAATATTTAAATAAAGAAATGCGGCACATAAAAATGAAGCTTTTAATCTAATTTTATGGGAAAATACAACAATGGAACCGGACATATCTTTAATCTCTCGATATCTTTTATCGTAATATCTATTTTCTATCCACTTTCTCGTAAAAACCAAAACAACATTCTAAATTTAAACAGGAAGTAAATTTAGAACTTCATTTGACACCTTTCATATGAAGAGAAAATATTCCAGCGCTATTCCTTCTCAGAATCAGAAATACAGCAGGCAGGCTACTTGAAAGTGAGCTGATTAAAATCGGCGTCGTTCACGGAAGGCGAACTACAACAGGCACCCTCACGATGTAACAACCAATATATTCCCATTAAATGAAGCACTAAATTGGTGTGTCATTTAATACGACTTTGGTTTTGATCAATGGTGCCAGTGTGGCGGAGTTGCTACTCCGGAGTTGAAATGATTTCGAGATAATTTCCCACATTCACGACCCTGGAATGAAAAGGAATGAAATGGCAGCAGCGCTGAAGGGAATGGTATGAGAATGGAATTAGATGCCTCTTGCCAGGAAAGAAGTGGAGACGGAATCGGCTCGGTCCCTATGCGAGCAAAGTCTATTTTCATCTAGGACCTACGGGCTGATGGCAAAATTCGCTAGCGCATGGTAAATGTCTCTTGAAAGAGCATCATTGCACTGAAGGTGACTGACGGCTGGATCGTCTGACTGCCTTATACTCATTCGAGATGAAAATCGCACGACCTCTGTGAAGCAACCAAAACAAAATAGCAGTGGACGGACAAGGTGTCGTTCCCGGCGCCGTGAGACGCGACAACGCGGCTGTAGTACTCATGCGAGATTAGCATGTAGCTTTTAACCAGGGTGTTGAACCAAACGCAAACTGTCGACCGGAACCAAACTGGTATTTTTACCAGAACAAAAAACACTCTGAACGAAATCAAACATTTTATAATGAACCATAACTGGAACAGAAACGTTTAGTCATGTGGCTGTCACCGGTTCCTAGGAAACGGTTCGACGTAAGAAAATGTGAGCCGCGCCTTTCTGAGAGGACGTCGCGACGATTAATAAATATTCGAGATGGGGCGTGAGCGGCTGAGTTTTGAATAAAGAAACGGCAGCGACGACCCCATGACACACCTAAAAAAATTTAAACAAGTAAGTATATTTGACGTATATATGTAGTACGAACTGACGTCAGCGAGTCGACGTGGAGGCGTACACTTTTATACTTTGTTTTACCTTACGATGAACCGCAAAGGACGCTGCGGGACACCGGAGGTTATTCATAGTTTGGAAGGCGTCATATGTCCTTCCAGTTGTGCGGAGCGACAGAGAGCGCGAAGTCACGATGATAAGCTACACACTATGGATTAGCTCGTGTAGCTCGTCGAACCCATCGCGGTTCATCATGCGGTGAAACGATGTATATCTAGCTGACTATGTCGGGACTGTAAAGAGCTCATCTTTGTGTGTGTGCGTGCATTTCATTTTCTTGCTGCTACGCAATATTCCTGAATGAAGGAGAAAGCGAACATAGACATCAAAATAAATACAAAAAGTTGGCGGATGTTGGCGCGTTTGTTTCGCGGTGGTGAAATCTGGATGCGCCAAGAGGCGAAGCCGCGTGATGAGAGCGACACCGCGGTGCCGGTCGACGGGACGCCAGTCACCCAGCACTGTGGGCGCTGCTTGATGAAATGTTTTTTTGTGTGTGAGCTTTCTAGAAACAGAAATTAGCCGGTTGTCTTTTGTGTGTCCTGTTTTGTTTTAATCGGCTTTCGAGCGGCCCTTTGCTGTCTTCATTCTCTTCAGCTAAGTTGTTCCAGCAAGTCGTTCGGACGTGCGGTTTAGGTAATTTGTCATTTTGATCTGGATAAGCATCGTACCGGCGTGCGGTGCTGTATCAGTACTGTTTGATGTCCGTTAAGGACCCTAGGCTAGCAGAGGTTCTGCAATGGTTAACTTTCTCACTACACTGTGGGTAACAGTGTGGCCATATCCTGGCCGACTAGACTCCTGCTGTTTAAACAACTAAGGACTAATTTTTTTATTGATGGGTAGGTCGCGAGTACGGTACATGCTGGCATCACGGTGTAACTGCCTTCTGACTTATTCAGTTCATTCACATGTGAGCGCTGTACTTTGGTACTGTTTCTAAGGGCCTATATGACTACGTAATTTTTATAAAACGGTGTTCGCGTTACAAATTCATGTTAGCATACTGAAATTAAGCATATATTTGTTTTGCCGTCCTTCTTTCCACAGCACGGCTTTTGATGACCACATTTGATTTTAGTGCTGGGGACGCCGTGTTGAACTCCTACCTTCTTCTTGACGGCTGCGAATTTTTTTTTTTTTTTTAACGCGGTTTGAGCTGGTTCGCGATGGGTGACCCAATGTTTCAAAAGCATCAATGAACCAGTACAGAACTGCAACAAAATGCAAAGCTATTGAAACCAAAACCCGAACCGAAACGGAGTAATGAACGGTACGACCTAGTGCTTTTAACCCAGCCGATACTGTGGTGTTCCCGTGGAACACATAAAAAAAAATATTGGATTGAATATGCTAAAAAATCGCAAGAATCGTACAAAAAAAAGCAAAAAGTTTATGTTTTAATCCTGCACTGACACTCGCGTTCAAATAGCAACCTCAAACACATCCGTTCGTTTTCATTAACAAACGCGAGGGATTTCTATTCAATATTTAAGCAGCCGCGTTCGCAAACGCTTTTGCGAATCCCGTTCAACCGCCAGTGTGAATACGGCGTAAGCCATGCTTCATAACATGGCGCTACAGTCTCATGTGCTGTCGCCATATACTGATTTTAGTTCGTCAGCGGTCTTTTGTTCTTGCCCAGTCAATGAAGATTTGGGACAACACACACACAGAAAAAGGGGGTGTAGCCTTTACACCCCTTGTCACTTAATACAGCTCCCCTAAACTTCAGTTGGACTACAGCGCACTGGTGTTCAACCGACGCTACCGACTTTAAGAAGCCGCTTGATAGCCGAGTTGTACAACTTATTAAAATAGCCTACGTAAGTGTAACTGACTGTAAAAAAGTTATCGTTTTTTTACACCCTACTACAAAACCTTAGTGTTTTCTTTCTGTACTTTTTGATGCGTATTTTAGCTGCTTAATTTCTAGTATTCAACCGTCATCAAGCTTCTCGCAAAAGTTGGGGCTGTCAGCTTGATGTCACTGCGCTGTACGCCGAACTGAAGTTTTGGGTTGTCGTATATGTAAAAAGCGGTGTAAGGGCCACACCTTCCTTTTAGAGTGAAATATAAGCGGCATCGCTTTTGACAGGGCACTAGCGGTGCTGGTGTGCAAGTATTAAAAGCAGAAAGCAAGACAGCTCCTTGTGCTATGCATGAACTAGACATTTTTAAAGGCCGATGAAAATTAAAAAAAAAACGGTAATTATGTATTTCTTAAGGCTATACGGTTTGTTTGCGAAAATAATGGATGATTTAATTTGTGGGGTTTGCTGCGGCTCACAAGCTTTTTTTACGTTTGATCGTGCGATCAATGTCTGCAGTGACACCAAGTGCCACGAAGGGCTTGTGCGATCACCCCTCGGCTAAGTAGAATGATGGCTGTGAACAGCTTTTGCATACTTTTCCAGCCATCTGCATGTTTGATAAACTCAGGTTTATGCCCCTTTTTTCAATAACACAATGTGGCTTTCACTGCCCATTTGTTTCACGTTTAGGAATTGGAGAACCGGAATTGTGGAGTTCAGACATTCCAGGAATGAGAGTGGGACAAGTGTCTCCACTCCAGGAGTGAAAGGAATGGAATTGTCGGAAACTCTGATACCCCGGAATGGGATTCGAATTAAATGTGGTGCCTATTTCGCAACACTGAAGGCTGCAGGTGGAGAGCTTAGAGCGGTTTGTTTTTAATATTTTTTATAATATTGTCTGGGTTTCAATGGAAATACGAGAGATGTGCACCTCCACCTACTGTCGACTTCTGTTCTGTACTTGCTAGAAAAAAAAGGTAAATGTTAAAACTTAGGGGATGATTCAATGCTGCACTTTATTTGATGTTACTAGAAATAGGTGCCACTTTTAATGCGAAAACGTCTAAAAAAACGCTTTACTCACCAACCGCTCCAAGCAGTCTTGGCTCAAAATCATTTTTGTCCTTAAAAAAATGAAGACTGATGAGGCTCAATAATAGAGGCAGAACAAAATAAAGCTCTCAAACGAAAACCGATGAACCAGGTACGTTCAAATAAATTAAAACTTACATGTTCTGAACACCGAAAAGCGTTCCACAAATACATGATGACATATTTTAATTGCGAGTGTTTTTAGGCATTCGTCTTGAAATAGTAGTTCATTTTTGAATCAGGTAACAATGAGTTCTTCCACACTGCCGCCTTATCATCATACCACTCGCAATTTGCACGTATTTCCTGTGATCACAAGCATCATGAATAGTTGCACATAAAATTTAAGAGGTAATATGGAAAGTGATTAACTGACGACATAAAATTAAGAATGTTTGTTAGAGCGATATTAAAACAAATATGTAACAAATTTCAAGCAGAAATAATTGAAGTGTTCTAGACCGAAGAGCCTTCGAAAGCATTACAGCACCTACCATAACGTGTCTCTTATTGGTGCAAGTATCATTGAAGCAACTATTCTTTTCGTTAAGGTCGTAGTCGACACAGAGTAAATATAAAGTAAACGCACTTTAACTTACGGCTGCTATCATAGTTTCAGGTTGGTTTCAAGTTGGTTTCAGGTTGGTTTTATTGTGCGCAGATCAAAGGGAAATACATTAGAAGTATTGCAGAAGGAGGTCCCAAAGGCAGAGACTGGAAAGGGACCTCCTGTTAATGGTAGCAATAATAATAAAATAAATTTACAGCAGTCAGAATAGAAAATAAATTATGACATGAATAAGTGAAACAGAGAACTAATTGCAGTGATATAAAATGAACGAAATAACAGTAAGTTAAACACTCATAATAATAATTATAAACTTATAAATAAAATAACACTGAATAAACAGAGCAAGGTTATAACAGTTGGAATTGCAAATCAATTTTGAGAATAAGTAAAATGCAGTACTAATTACAATAATATGAGAGACAAAACGGCAATTATCAAAAAGAGAGATACAGAATGACGTCATGACAGCAATGTATGACTAAAAAGACTGAAGAAATATCCGAAGTTTCTGCTTAAACACGTGAATTGATGGTGATTGCTTGATGGCTAAAGGTAATGAATTCCACACAGCCGTGGCTAAGAAGTTGGTGGTAAATTTACCATAGCTAGTCCTAGGCTTAGGCAATAACAAGTTATGATGAAATGCGAATCGAGTTATCTTATGCTGTGGAAACTGATTATCGTTAAGAAGTGTTAGAGCGAGTTTGCCGTTCACGAAATTGTACACAAGTAACCCGAGGGTATGTTTATTTAAATTGCTAACAGATAAAATATTAAAAGCACGGAAAAACTAAGAAATATCAGATGAAAAATGACTAAAGGTGATGATACGAAATGCTTGATTTTGGACGTGCTGCAATGGAGACAAATGTGTGCGATAAGTATTTCCCCACGAAGATATGCAGTAGTTAAGATGACTATGTATAAATGCGTAGTAGAGGGAAATGAGCGTATCGATGTGGAAAAAGGCGCGTACTTTGATTAATGCTCTTATGCCGAATGCTGCTTTTCTAGTTAAGGAGTTAATATGCCTGTGGAATTTTAATTGAGTGTCTAATTCAACCCCAAGAAATACAACGTGGCTTGCAGCCGTCAATACATTAGAGTTTAAGTGAACCGATGGAAGCCCTGGAACGATTTTGTTGGTTGATGTGAAAATGACAAAAGTAGATTTAGAAGCGTTAAAGTTCAGTATATTACGCCGACACCAGTCAGCAACATTGGCAGCGTCAGCGTTAATTTTGAGTAACAATGAGTCAAGGCTGTTTTGGAAGTAAAGATGGTAGTATCGTCAGCGTATAGTAAACAGTCAAAAAAATTAATGCACTGAGGAAGGTCGTTAATATATATTAGGAACAACAGAGGTCCAAGAATGGAGCCCTGGGGGACGCCAGTATTAGTAGTTCTAAAGTGCGAATAGGCACCAGAAATATAGACGACCTGTTGTCTGTCCTGTAAATAGTTGCTAATTAATGCTAGTGTGGGACCAGTTATACCAATAGCGTCTAGTTTTGCAAAAAGTATATTATGGTTAATTGAATCAAAAGCTTTAGAAAGGTCAATAAATAAAGCACCAGCAAATTTACCGCAGTCTATGGCTCTTTTAATATCATCAGTTAAGGAAATTAGTGCCAGGTCAGTTGAAAAACCAGCCCTAAAACCAAACTGACGGGGCGACGGGACGTTAAATTTTGAGAGGTAGCATGTGAGACGTATAACAACTAGTTTTTCAATAATTTTGCTAAAGAACGAAAGAATTGCAATCGGACGATAGTTAGTTACAAGGCGCTTATCACCCTTCTTAAAAACAGGTATTAGCTTAGCTACTTTCAATACGCTAGGAAAAACGCCAGTTTTTAATACGAGATTTATAATGTAGGAAAGAACGTCACAGATTAAATGAGCTATTATTTTAATATGAAAAGAATAAAAGTTGTCAAGACCAGCACTTGTTATTTTTAGGTTATGAATGACAGTGCGGACTTCAACAGGAGATACGGGAAAAAGAAAGAAGCTATGAGGTAAGCGCTGATAATGGTGGTCGTGAGGAATAAAAGGCTGAGGATGATCAGTGAAAAATGAGTCGCTAAAAGCGTTCGCAATGTCAGATGGGTTATTGTAGGTAACGTTGCCAAATTGAACAGAATTTATGGGGGCAGTCGTGGTCGTTTTGTTCAAGAACGAGTTTAGTATTTTCCATTGCTTTTTGACGTCGCTACCAGCACGGTGAACTTCATTCTCGTAAAACCTTCGTTTAGCATCTTTAAGCAGCCTAGCTAGTGTATTACTATAATTTCGAAAACGAATCTTTAGCGGTAAATTAAAGGGTTGTCTCTTAGTCTTTTTATATAGGTTATTTGTTTTTCGCAGGCACCTCAGCAGACTAAATGTCATTCAAGGGCTGTAAGGAGTCGACGTATTCTTTTTACATGTGGTTATTGAAGAAGAAGCAGCCAGAGCCCTGGTAATAATGGCACAGAGCTCGTCAAAGGCAACCTCAGGATGAGTGACGTTAGTTACTGCTGACCAATCAGAGTTAGATATAAGCTCAACAAACAATAAAGTGTTTACTTTCTTCCTTGTTAGGCATACGTCGTTCTCATGGGAAACAAAATTCAATGGCACAAACACAGGGTAATGATCTGTGATAGAAACTTTGATAACGCCAGCGTCCGGAGATGTTAATAGATTAGACAGTGCGTGGTCAATTAGTGAAGCCTGTCCGCTGGCAGTGCACCTAGTTGGAGTGGTTATGAGACATTCGTAACCGTTGCCACTTAGACAGTTAATGTATTCATTATAACAAGAAGTGTTAGTATCGATTAGGTTAATATTAATGTCTCCCAAGATGATGACGTTTTTGCGTTCGATTGATAGTCTATGGAGCACTTCGCTAAGCGCTAAACAAAATTCACTAGTGGAGGATGATGGTGAGCTATAAATGCATCCAACAATAATGTTTTTTCCGTCTTGCGAAAAGAATGATTCATGGAATTCTGCCCAGACAGATTCACAGCTAGGCAGGTTAAGCGTTAGGTCATGTCGACGATGATAATGAAAACCAGAAGAGATAAATATAGCAGCCCCACCATGACTACTTCCAGCGCGATGGCAATATTCGGATGAGTAAGAAGGAAAATCGTACAACTTTTTATCGGATATACTCAGCCAAGTTTCGGTAAGGCAAATAATAAAGAACCGATGCCCAACAGAAGATAAAAAGTTAGTAATGTCATCGGTGTGCTTGCGCAAGCTGCGCGCGTTAAAATGAATCAGCGACCTGCAAGGTGAAGAAAAGCAATGTTCTAGTTCAGAAGGTGAGACGAGCGATGCCATTATGAAAGTTTAAGAATAGTTTGATCTCTTTGTGTGGCGCGCCTCGGTTGAAATCAGATGATATCCGCAGAAGATAAATAGGCGGAAGCAACATTAATATAAACATTTCTTCAGGCGGATGACGTCGTCAAAGCAATTTCACAATAAAGAATACATCCTCCCAACTTACATAAGGAGAAGTCGTCCGTTTTCGCACCGGTAACCCTCGAGGACTCCAATCCTGGACACAAAATATATAAATAAAATCTTTGAATATGCAACGGGAGTAGACTGATTGTGGGTGACAACTATATAATTCTTCATATTTTAACCTCTATAACCACAAAGGCTACACAGCGATAGTTTCGCGTTCCGTAGCGGCTCAGCTCCTCCAACCGTCATGCAGAGCGAGCACCATATCGGAGCAACCCTCTCGCGCATGCATCCATCACGGTTAGCCTTGTTCAGATAATGTCAAGATATAATTAAAAGGTCTATTCAATGTTTCGTTGAATGGGAATGTTTTTAGTCAGCCTGGACGTAAAACTAGCATCTTTGATAAAATCATCAGTCATGGATAAAAACATAAGTGTTTTAATTAAATATTATAAAAAGTAAATGAATAAATCCCTATTATTTAGTGATAAATCTGCGTGTAATGTCTTTTAAAAACGGAGGCATTGCATAATTACAGCAATAATAACTGCGTTTGTCAAAGCAGCTTAGGAATAAACACGAACTTCCTCTGTCCCAAAGATAATGATGAAGTGAACCATTTTTACTATATTCACCATAACGATTTCGTTGACTTACACTTTGTTGTGCCGGATAGGATTCTCTCCAAATTCCTGCAGTTCTAGACCCGATTAACTTTCGCGGTTTATGAAGAAGGTAGAAGGTTAGGGTTTGCGTTTCATGACGTGAACATATCGCTGAAATGAGTTGCCGCTATATTTACGCCTGCTAATTGTTTTTATACATAGATTATCCGGCGCAGTAAAGACACTATAAAACAAACCATATGTTTCATTCTTGGCCATAACAAATTCATTTACCTATCCCAATAAAAACAAAGTCGTCACTAGTGATATTAAAATTCCTATTCTGTAAAAACAATTCAGACAGCTTAGCGATAGCATTTTGTAGAAAAAGGTTATTCTTACAATAAATTCAATGCAAAAATTAACTAAATTGCAATTTATATCTGTATCGCTGTTTCGAAAAGCATTACGAATCACGAGGGTTCCACAAGAATTCTTTTCCAACTACTTTTTACTCATTTCGAGTACTTAGACGATGTAATATCTTACTGTAGCATGCCAGACTATACGCCACAAAGTAAAAAAAAAATGTTTCTCTTTAGAATGTTTGTGCCAAGCAGGTAATTGCAGTAGGCCTCAATATGGGAGACTGCTTGACTTAAATGGCTACTCGTACACCACAGATGTTTTCAGCTGCCTAGTTACTACATCAAAGTTTGAGGAAACATTGACCTTATTAAAACAATTTCACTGATTATTTTGAATAGGTTATGTAGGCAGAAAGCACAGAACTCATCAAAAGAACACAAAGTTTGCCAGTAAGAGGTGCGGTGTCATCATTAAAAAAAATTAACCGGTGGAAACCCGATACAATTTGCATTTTCGACAGGCATGCTCCAAGTCATGGGAAAAAAACATATCTTTGAAATCGAATAAATCACTATGATTTGATTTAAGTCAGTGAAGCTAGATAGTAATTCCTTACCACTATATGTATTTTTCAACATGGCAGATGGATTGATACATTTTCCCGATCACAAATAACAACGCGAAAGAGAGAATTACTTTCAATGTGAATTGCAGTTTGATTCAGAATTTCTTTATTGGTGTAATCCCGCCATACTAGACAGATACAGGTTGATTTTTTGTTATCTAGAGGAGTCTATCTGATTTGATTTTTCGCGTTTTGATATGAAATCATTATGATATTCCTCTTCTACTAGTGTTATACAAAAATTTCGAGGCCAATCAAAGAAGGTTGTGCATGTCAAGAAACGCAGGCCCACACTGCCCTGGATGACTTGTGAAATACCTGAGGCCATAGGACTCAAAGAGCAACTGTGGAGAAAGAGTCGGCGTTCGCCCAACAATGCCGCTTTCAAGCTTGATTGTAAGATCCACAGGAACCGTGTAAACGCTCTCATTCGTTCAGCGAAGCGGTCCTACTTTGCTAAAAAGATCTCTGACGCTGGTTCTGATGTCAGGAAAACTTGGTCCATTATCAATGAATTTCGTGGCTGCCTGAAAACGAACGTAGCCGATAGTCTAATTAAACATTTCGGCACTGATCTCACTCTTACTGTGAACAAGTTCAATCGCTCCTTCGCAGGCGCAGGCGTTGTCGCATCTCACTGTGCTGGGGATCGATTTCCCGCAGCCTCGTCAATCTCGGAATCTGCATTTCTTCCTTCTTTAACGGAGCCAGACTTGCGCTCTTATCTTTTTGGGTTTAAACGTTTCCGGTCGGCCGGTGTGGATGGCATTGCAGTAGGTGACCTATGCCGGAAATATGACTCGTTAAAGGACGTACTTCTCGTTCTGATAAATAACATTCTGGATTCTGGCATTGTCTACAACGAATTAAAGCAAGCTCTGGTAGTTCCGCTTTTTAAGGGTGGTGTACGAAACGAGATTTCCTCGTATAGGCCTATCTCTATACTGTCTTGTATTTCACAGATTCTGGAGAAACATCTTTTTGTCGTTACGTCAAGTTTCCTTGAGAAACACGCAGTAATATCGCCAAACCAATACGGTTTTGTCGCTGGTCGTGGTACCACCAATCTTCTAGAAACCTTTTCAGACTTCCTTCACTCTTCTTTCGAACACAACATGTATGTGTGTGCACTCTTTATCGATGTCGCTAAAGCGTTTGATACAGTAGACCATGACATCCTCCTAGACAAGCTGTATAGATTGGGATTTCGTGGCCCATTTCACGCACTGCTCAAATGTTTTCTTACAAATCGCACACAGGTTGTAGCGGTAGGCAATGTCCATAGTGCAAAGGCCCTCCTAAGATCTGGAGTCCCTCAGGGTTCGATTTTGTCACCACTGTTATTTAACATATTTGTGAACGACATTTCATCATCCATTACCAATTCAATAATGTTTCAGTACGCTGATGACACTGTTTTGCTTTCTCGCCATCTAGTGTACCAGCGTGCAGTGGACATGCTCCAACTGGATGTAATTAGCGTCATGGACTGGTTTTCGGTAAACAAGCTTCGAGTAAATGCCTCTAAAACAAAGCTTATATGTTTCTGCAATCCCTTAAAAAAATATAAGGTTGACCTATCCGCTATTTCTCCACAACTCCGGTTGCTTGTGTACTCAGTGTGATCCTATAGAATATGTAAGTTCGATCAAATACCTAGGCATTTACTTTGATTCCGATCTTTCTTGGACTACTCATATGACGCATCTTTGTCAACGGCTGAGGTCAGTGTCTTGTATGCTATACAACATAAAAAGATTCCTACCTTTCTCCATCAGAAAAAGGGTTGTGCACGCTCTAGCCTACAGTATACTAAGGTACGGGATCACAATTTTTTTTAATTGTCCACTCTTCTGGCATTCCAGAATTGACCGAATTCTAAACGCAATCCTCAAGAACGTCACGTATAACACACCATTTTCGTCAAACGCTAACTTGTTTGGTTCGCTTGAACTGCCCTCATTCCACTCCCTCTTTCTTCAAACGGTGATCTGGCGCCACTTCTGGGAGAGCGAATTTAAGGTCACATCAGATTCGCCGCGGGAACTAAGGACTACCTCTCGTTTCGACATACCACGAGTGAGAACGCGATATGGTGAAAGTACGCGCGTTTTTTATGTGCCGAAAGTGTTCAATGATTTACCAGACTCAATATTTTCCATTACCTCAAACAAGAAATTAAAGAAAACTCTAAAAACAACATTTTCTGACGTATCGCGACAGTGACTGTGAGCTTCATATGATATCGGTGAAACGTTGATTATTCTGTTTGCGATATTATTTTTCTTTTCATTTCTCAATTTTGTCCTGAAGTAGATTGTTGTTTTATCTGCATCATCGTGAGGCCCTAAGACCTCTGCGAGTTTTCCCAGTGATTTTTTTTTCGTTGGTGCTCTTTTTATTTTTAGTGAACTACACTATTCGTAACTACAGTCTTGGTCTGTTCGTCCCGACGTTCTGCTTCGCCTTTCTTCAATACGGGCGTACAAGTGTACGTGTGTGTGTGTGTGTGTGCGCGCCGATGAGTGCCGTTTTTTTATTTAGTGCTCCGACTGATCTGCTGGCCCAGCGGCTAACTGCGTTCGTCCTGCGGGAGCAATGACAATTTTTTGTGTAATTTTCTTCTTTTATTTTTCCATACTGTGTGACAATATGCGAGCTCGCCCTTTGATTCTTCTCTTGCTGGATCTGATCCCACAAGCCCTTGCCGGCTTTGACCAGGTCCGAAGCTGAACTTGGTAATTCTTCTCTCATGAATAAATATTATGATTATTATTATTATTCTAGATTTCGGTTTCTCTTTGCGTTCTTAGTTTGTTGTGGCCTCGACGCTACGTAGCTGATGAACAAAGTAGAAGGTAGAAATCATGCTCAACGCTCTGATTTGCCGAAGAGCACTTTTCTTCCTCGGGATTAGCCTGATATGAATCATTCATGCTTGATTATTGTTTGATTTTGGTGCGAAGCAACTGCCCAAAGAAAGCATTTAATAACAAAAAAATCTCAAATTACCATAGCAAATCCAATTGAAATCATGATTTATATCACAATTTGAATCATATTGATTCCTATTTTCCACCCTGGCTCGGGCGCATTTCGATTTATGAACACTAAAGTATATCTCTGTTTTTGTGTTTAAAACAAATAAAGTTCACTTACATGTGGTGGAAATGTTTTGCCTCGTCTCGACCGAAGTAGTGGAGCCAAATGCTGTAACAAACGGTTTTCATGTTTGTTTCTCTTTTACAAGAAACGCGTAGTGACAATGTCGCGGATATATATCTAAACATACCTCAAGTCCCAGCATTTGAACAGAAAGGATTGCTCCGAAGAGCACCATCAAACCAACCAATCGTTTCATTCTACCGTAGCTGGAAGTGCCTGGAAAACACGCGAGAGCCTGCTATTAGTGAACCAGCCCAAGGTTTGGAAAGCCATGCTGTGATACAAACCTTAAAGCCCGAGCTTTAGACTCATAGTTGTAGTAGTATTCTAATTAGGATAGTTTTCTTGGGAGAAAGAATTAGGGAGGACGTTCTATTCGTCAATCATGTATTTTATTGATTTAATTTAACTGAATAAGTCACCGCTACTCTATCACACCCCCATTAGCGTTTTGTAAAGAGTACATTGCATTCCTGGCAATATTTAAGAGCCTAGCAAAGTTCAAGCAATGATGAATTTTCAGTGTGTAAAAACCGCTTAAACAAGTGTCCTGTAAATATAAAAATACATCGAACCAAATGGTGGACCAATAAACAATTATATTCATTCATAATATTTGTATACTTAACGCTATTACATATGCCACAAAAATTTGATTTCCTATTCGAAATGCATGAGTGTCGGGAACAAGAAAAAGAAGAATGTAAAACAGCTTGACGAAGCCCCTTGATCTCCCTTACATGCTTATATTCACAAAAAAATAGAACACAGCAACAGCATAGACCAGGGGTGGCCAAACCGCAGCTCGCGAGCCGCATGCGGCTCTCCGCTGGTCTTAGTCCGGCTCGCGGATCTCTCGTAAGGAAACGCCTCCCCCCCCCCCCCCCCCCCCCCCCCGCGGCTCTTAGAAGTTTTGTGGTTTCGTTTGAGCCTCTTAGGCCTTGTCAGCTTGGTCATTCCTGGCATAGACGATATCAATATACAGAATACAGTTTAACATGTAAAACAGAAAACCTATTAACATATTTCTCTTCCAGAAAATGGCTTATTCTAGTAGACGTTATAATTATATTATAATTTATTAGCATATTAAGGGCAGTGGGGAGCGTTTACTTTAGTGACTGCAAGAAATAATTATTACGACAGGTCGGCAGAATCTAATCCTATAGCCTAGGCACGGTCTGCGCTAGCACCGCTAATCTTTGTTATTAAATCTACCGGGGTGGTAGCCTAAATTTCGCGAATTGGGGTGGTAGGCTATGTATTTGCTAACACAGGGAAACATATTCGCGGGCCTTTTTTTCGAAAATCGTGGGCGATTCGCAGAATTCGAGAATATTGTTTCCGCGAAAATTAAGTCGTTTACAGTGTCCCACTGTATGCCTATTCTATACATATGTTTCTTTCGCACTTAACGTTTGAATGAAACGCTATACCATGAAAATGCAAAGGGTTAACAATGCATGTAAATTAACTTTAATCTATTCTAAAAATTGGGAAAGTCATTCAGACTTTCACGTAACACAAAGTCACTTGTTCTGCCATATCTTATAGATGTATTCACCATTTGGGATGTGTGTACGTTTATACAACCTAGAACTTGGTCTGCTTCAAGGGGCGACGAGTCTCCCAGCTGTAGATAAGAAATTTAGCCAGCGCAGTACAACCGCCAGCCTGGAGTCTTTCATGTGCATCACGCAGTAGTGATACACGACCGCACGCCGGTACGATGCTCATCCAGATCCAACTGGGCAGGTGGGTGGTGGGGTTAAACCCAGGAACCTGGGTTCTGCAGCGCGAGCTTTCGCTCCAGGTGCTCCGAGCTGGTGTGCGCTAGCCCACTCGGCCACCAATCCCCCCGAGGATTCAATATTCGTCAGGGGGATCGGATCGGGCGAGCTCACGTACAGTTTCAATTAGCTGATTTGGAGTAGAAAGATCCTTTCTGAGCCCATGTTGTAATTTGTATAATAGGTCCTGGTGATGTAGATAAGCTAAAAGATGTTTTCACACCATGTCTTCAAGCAGTTTAGAGCATGTGCTAGTAAGTAGTATTGAACGATATTTTTTTTGCACCAGAAGTAACGCCGTTTTTGTGAATTGCAATAGTTTTAACACATTTTCATGCATTTGGTATTGAACCATTAGAGTTGTAGGCAAAAGTGAGGTAAGTCACTGTTTTTCTAAACTGCGAGATAGCGATTATAGAGGGAGGAGAGGCTGGGGGGGGGGGGGGGGGGGAGGGGAGGGTCGCGACAGATTTAGTGGGCAGGTCGAGACGTGGCTGTGGAACACGAAGAAATTCGAATTCGGCTCGTTCCAGACAATGGCGCCGATAAAAACAAACTCCAAGTTGATCTCAAAAGCAGTGGCATACCTCGAGCTCTCTACAAACTGACTTATAGTAGCGAAGACTTCAATTCTCACCACTGTGGCTCAACAGCAAATCGACACGGCAGAAGCAACGATCCAATAGAGCAAGGGGTACGTTTTACCGACAAACGTCCGGAGGATGGTAAATATGTCGTGTAGCCAAGTAAGCGATCGTTACGAAAAAAAAATTGTTCTAGGACCCCGATAGTCAACATGTAACTCTGTTGACGTCTAAGTTCATTATTTGAGGAATTGTAGATTTATTGGACTGCTTCTGCATAATGATCGCCTTTGTTTAGCAACATACGCCTCTCTTCGGAGAAATGTTTAGGTGGTGCCGACCATAATTACCATTTGGATGTCGCATGAGCAGTAACATCTAGAGTAATGGATAGCTTGCTTGTCATAATATGTGGGCTCTCTCCTTTATAAATTGTTCTGGCGGCTCAGTTGGGGCTATGGGAGAACAACGTCGTTCAAAAATTCACATAAAACAGAACGCGCTCAAGGTGGTATAGCTTTTGAATCCATCCTCGATAAATTATTCGTCCGTCTTATGTCACCTTTTCTATCAGCCGTATATATATAATAAAAATAAAGTATTCCGTTCCAATACCAACACTTGCTAACGCGTTCACTTTAGAGTTATATCACGCTTGCACGAAATGCATTAACATTTCCCGCAACTATTATAAGTTTACTTGTATTGGTTGCGGTATACGCTTAGAAGCATCAACATCTTAGTAGAAGCGTTGGCCTAGAAGCCTTGCGCTGTTAGAAGCCTTGACGTCTAAACAAAATGATTTAAAAAATGCAATGAAATTCTAGATGATATTCAAAGCTATAGCTATGCATGAGCCCTGAAGAAACATGATTTTCTTATTTTTTTTTGTCATCGCAGCCACGTGACGCAATTTATTTACATCCTGAATTCCCATATCTATGTGTGTATGATTCAGAAATATATGACAGCATTCGTGCAAGCGTGCATCCTTATTCAAACTTCTCTGTGCTCAGATTTTGTTGTGCGTGACTGTTCTAGGAACACGAGTTCTTTCACTAAACTGAGCATATGACATTTGCGGCCACGAGGATTTGATAGCCTCAAAGAAAACATCTGTCCCACACTTCAGTTGCTCTGCAAATACGACTACGCGTACGCGTCGCTAAATGCGTAGGTAATTTGGAATCTTCGTCAATTTTGTTTTTGCAGAATCACTAAGAGAACGGCGGTTCCCACCTCATTTTTTTTGGTATATACGTCATAGTTTTCTTGATAGAGTACTGTTTTATATCACCTAAACTGCATTTCACGTTGATAGAAAAGTGATATAAAGCCAAGCGTTCCAGCGTATGACTTGCAATCTTTAACAATTAACATATGTATATCCTGACGCAGACTTGTTTTAGAGAGCAGAGGGGCTTAATGTACAGACTTTAGAGTTTCGAAAATTTCATGTCAATTTTTATTTTTATTCCGTTTCGTCGTCATTTACACCGCTTAATCAATCATCTCGTAACTCTGCCGTGTGAAAGCACAATTTCTGAAGCAAATTAAAATCCAGTGAAGCAACACTTTCAATTACAACCGCTGCCTACTTTCATTATATGAATGAAATAGTGTGAAACCGAGACAGTTGCCCCTAAAAAAGACGGATGGACAAAAAAGTTTTTTTTTTATTCAAGGTTATTTATGCGAAAGAGTTAACTGTCCCATGGAGCAGAGCCGGCGTTGCTGTGACCGTGAAAGAACGGTTCCTAATTTCCCTCCCAAACGACTGTTAAAATGGGTAAGACGCGTCATTGTTCCAAGGAACACCACCCCACAAGGAAGTCCCCTTCCCGGCGCTGCGGCACGCGCGCCGGTAGAAAGGGGAGGGCGGCCCGAGGTCGCTCGGCCGGGCTCAACGGGGCGCGCAGCATGTAGGAATACGCTACGTATATTCCTACAAGTAAGCAGTCTTAAGTGTTCTCCTGCAATCGTTTTCTAATTTAATAATTTTGCCTTTTAGTTGCGTATTTTTAGACCCACACTGTTATGCAACGAAGCTTACAGCATAGGTTCCAACTGTTGCCAAGCAACTATTTAACGCTGCTGACCTCCCCAGTTCATGAGCGGAAAACCCGAAGCTTGAATTTCATTTCACACAGTTTTGCTTTTACGTCGTCTTCTTTTCCGTCTACAACTTTGATCTTAAAATATAATTCACTATGAAGATGAGAAGCCACATTCTGACGCCAAGAAAACCAAGAAGACAAGAATCGGGGGTCACACCTCGAGGTATGGTCGGGAGATTCTATAGACCGTTCCATTAGCGTCATAGCAGAGAGGGTAAAAGAGAAAAAAATGCACTCCCCCTCTCACCCCGTATGTCGTCCGCTCCGCCGAGTGAGCTGTAGCTAGCGTCCGGCTGGCGTGCAAACACTGTTTAAAATCGCATGATTTTGGAACTTTAAGCGCATATGCGCTGATTTTGGTAAGCCAATTATCATGTAATATTATGCTAGATAAAAAGATTCACGGGGCCCAATTGTGCTGTTCCTTGCGTGCAAATAAAAAAACAAAAATAGGGAAAACTGTGTCAGATTGGCCGGTCTCTTTGGCGGAAAGAAAATCCGGTTGCTGTACCTTTTTTACTATACAAAGTTCGTACTGGTGTAGGCCTTTAGCGACCATGAGTGGAAGTCTGAAATAATAAATAAAACGTGCTCTCCTGCCGCAATACACGCAGTAATTGAGGGTAGTACTGCCGGCTGACTCAACTGCTATTTAAGTAACGGAAAAAAGATATGCTAGTTGATCACTTAGCAAAATAGAACAACAGAGAGCTATAGGGTGATCTTGGAGTAGCCACAACTATTCTAAGACCGCGAACCACTTCGCAACGGCAGCCACGAGCGAGAGTTCGATGTTCGGTAGAGCCCGCCGATACAGCCCAAAGATGGAGAACGGCAACCTCCCGGTTTGTCGTCTGCTAGCGGAGTCGGGCGCGTGCCCTCTCTCTCGTTTTACCCCGCCGAACCCGCTGAACGTCCCGGATGTGTGAAGAGGGCGCTGCGGTCGAACAAAATGGTGCCGCCCAGAGAGCGCTAAATGGAATGGTCTATAGTCGGTTACAAGTCAAGAAAGTAGGAGTAGCTCCTCCCACAAGCGTGATGCGCCCGTTTCAAATCTTTCCGCAGTTGAAAGAGTTCACTGGAAACGCTCCTTGTTCCGTTTCAATGGATTCCAACTTGTCTTCGATCCCACTTTTTAAGAAAGCTACCTTTTGTATTCATTGGAGGGGGAACCGAGCCCCTGAAAGGAGTCTGTGTATCTATCGGAGGAGGAAGCTAATCCCCGAAAGTCGTATTTGTTTCCATTGGAGGGTCAAAACTCTAATCTCCCTCTCGTGGCATCCACAATGCTAAGTCAAAGTCGAAAGGTAAACCAAATATGTACAGAAAGGCAAGACCCACCTCCTGCGCTGGCCGCACGTCACGGAAACGATGGGACGCTATTCGATGCGGAGGTGCCGGAGGGATATATGATTCCCTTTGAGGGGCATTTGCCGCTACCTTCTTAACCTGTAACGGACTATAGAAGCCTTCGCCAAGTGTCGATCCAAAGACAACATCGGTTCCCCCTCCATCGCCCTTTCGGGGAAAGAGATAAGATTTCTTAGCTCAAAACTTTCTCCCCCCCCCCCCCCCCGTTCCCGACAGCGATGTACCCTCGACAGAATTGTGCTCCTTTTTAGAGCGCAGCTGTTAGGCGCCCGTTTCCGGCTTGAGCGGCGTCGGCCTCGCCGTCGCCGTCGCCGTCGCCGACGGCGTAACCGCGCGGTACATTATGGGTAAATTTTCCCGAAGGCACCCGAGGTCCTCCCGAGGTCCTCCCGAAGGAACCCGAGGTCCTTTGGGTGGACCTCGGAAGGACCTCGGGTTCCTTCGGGAGGGCCTCGGGAGGACCTCCGGCTCCTTCGGGAGGACCTCGGGAGGACCTCGGGTTCCTTCGGGAGGACCTAGGGGGGTCACGTGATGATGACGTCATCAGTGACGATGACGATGACGATGCGGATGCCGATGACGTCATCAATGACGTCACTGATGACGTCATCTGTGACGATGACGATGGCGATGCGGATGCCAATGACTTCATCGGCATCCGCATCGTCATCGTCATCATCACTGATGACGTCATCGTCACGTGACCCCCCCAGGACCTCGGGTTCCTTCGGGAGGACCTCGGAAGCACCTCGGCTTTCTTCGGAAGGACCTCGGAAGAACCTCGGGTTCCTTCGGGAGGACCTCGGAAGGACTTCGGGTTCCTTCGGGAGGACCTCGGGAGGACCTTGGGAGGACCTCGGGTTCCTTCGGGAGGACTTAGGGGGGGCCACGTGACCTGGGGGGTCACGTGACGATGACGTCATCAGTGATGATGACGTCATCAGTGACGTCACTGATGTCGTCATCGGCAGGACTTCACTGATGACGTCATCAGTGACGATGACGATGGCGATGCGAATGCCAATGACTTCATCAGCATCCGCATCGTCATCGTCATCATAACTGATGACGTCATCGTCACGTGACCCCCCCAGGACCTCGGGTTCCTTCGGGAGGACCTCGGAAGCACCTCCGGTTTCTTCGGGAGGACCTCGGAAGCACCTCGGGTTCCTTCGGAAGGACCTCGGAAGGACCTCGGGTTCCTACGGGAGGACCTCGGGAGGACCTCGGGCTCCTTCGGGAGGACCTCGGGAGGACCTCGGGTTCCTTCGGGAGGACCTAGGGGAGGGTCACGTGACCTGGGGGTCACGTGACGATGACGTCATCAGTGACGTCACTGATGACGTCATCAGTCATGATGACGATGGCGATGCGGATGCCAATGACGTAATCGGCATCGGCATCGCCATCGTCATCGTCACTGATGACGTCATCGGCATCCGCATCGTCATCGTCATCTCTGATGACGTCATCGTCACGTGACCCCTCCCCCCGAGGTCACGTAATCTCCCAGGTCACGTGACCCCCGAGGTCAACTGATCCCCCCAGTACCCTTCCCTCCTCCTCCTCAAGAGCTGCACTCAAATTCGGCGTTACAGGGAGTTGTAAACGGTGAAGAAAGGTAAAAAACACAGGCGAGCTGGTGAATGGTATCCATAAAAATGACGATGACGATGCGGATGCCGATGACGTCATAAGTGACGTCACTGATGACGTCATCTGTGACGATGACGATGGCGATGCGGATGCCAATGACTTCATCGGCATCGTCATCGTCATCATCACTGATGACGTCAGTGAGTGAGTTTAGAGACTTCGTTGTACTGTCCGTTTTTTTATTTTTCCTTCGTCTCTAGTTGTAAACGGCTTTCATTTTTTTTACACCTTCTTTCACCCCCTCCCTTTTCCTGTATAAAAGCAAACTCTTGGTGGCAAGAAATGTTGGTGCCAGTTGAAAGTTTGTGTTTGTCCGTCCCTTCTCGTTTTCTTCCTCAAGTTTAATTATCCTTACCAACCCGCTCCGTGTCCTTAAACCTAGTTACTTGCTTGATCTACCCTTTATGTGACACCCGTTATGCGGCAGGTCTTTTTTTGCTAAGTAGACGTCGGTTCTCATGTGACTAGACTAGTATACAGGGGACAGATTATTCGAATATGTTTTGATTATAAATGTTGACAACTGATAAGGCTCGGGCACAAGAATACAGAACCGCAAAAACGTACCAGCCTGATATTCTATAGGGTGCAACGACCGCAATACTTTCATTAGGTGGGCACCCGAAAATTTGAAAAAAGCTTGATTTAGGAAGTATATGCACAGCGGCGGACATCAGGCAAAGAGTGTAAAGTGGCAATTTGCCTACTAATGACCTACAGCTCACTAATTACATTTGGAGATATCTGACTCACCTGTCACATTTCAGTTATAAATTTGTTTCCCGTCGTCCAAACTTGTCATAGCTGTTCTGTTTTAGAATTCGGACATCTAAATTCTGCTCCGTGCTTTTCTATGACGAGGTTAGGATGCCTGAAGTAAAGTCGGCATCAAAATGAGCTGGCTCGTCGTAACGCCTGCCGAAGCGGAAAAAAATCGCGCATGCGGTGCCGCTGCCGCGATATGCAGCTGATAGCGAGACTGGAACGGACTGCTGCGATTTTATACAGGTGATAGGTTTGTACAAGTTATAAGTTGCACATCTACTGTAAACTTGACGCCTCTTGTTGCGTGGCCGGCTGCTGGTTTTGATGCATCATCACGCCATTCATGTATATGCTTAGAGCGCAGCTCTTTGGCGCCCGTTTACAGCTTGAGCGGCGTCGCCGTCGGCGTAACCGCGCGTTGCATTATGGGACGTTTCCAATAACGACGTACCACGTGACGTCACGTGTGATGTCAGGAGGGTCACATGTGACGTAACAATGGTCACGAGTGACATCACGAGGGTCACGGGTGACGTCACGAAGGCCACGAGTGACTTCACGAGGGTCACCTGTGACGTCACGAGGGACGCGTGTGACGTCACGAGGGTCACGAGTGACATCACAAGAAAGGAGGAGGAGATGAGGAGGAGGCGAGGAGAAAAGGAGGAGGGGAGGAGGAGAGAAGGAAGATGGGAGGAGGATGAGAGGAGGTCGATGGGGGAGATGCCAACTACCCTTTGTGCAGGCAGGTGCTATCACCATTCATAAATCACAGGGAGGCACGTATGCAAACGTGGTGGACTCGTTAGCCGAGTGCCCATCTACATGAGTCAACCCATCGAGCTTTGGGGCACGTAGTTGGTAAATTATGGACCGCCAAGGTCGACAACGGCTCGCTCGTGGTAGCTCTGTGTCTTTCGCCTACAACACTCACCAAATATTTCGTGCAAGACAAAGAGGAACTTCATACCAATCATGAAGGTAAACATCCCATTGGCTTCGAGTGATGCGGACTCACTGTTCTGCTGTGCTATGTCGGGGGAGAACGCTTGAGACTAATGGCGAGAAAATAAAAACCGCCGAGCAGTCTTTGAGAGAGCCGAGAGCAAGTAGGATGACATCGAGCGAATCACGTGCTTCGTCATAGTGCTGACTCTAACGCTGTGTCGTTCTCTCGCCTTGCTCCTGCTGTCCTGTTTTCTGGCACCGGCATAACTTAGAGAGTGGAGCTTCCAGATGTGAGAGCTATATTTCCTTTCTCCGAACATGCAGTGATATATATATATATATATATATATATATATATATATATATATATCACTGCATGTTCGGAGAAAGGAAATATAGCTCTCACTGGTGGTGGCGCACTGGTGGTGGCGCCACCTATGCGATGCAACGCAAAGCAGACGGCCTCCGTGTGCGTCTTCCCGTAGAGATTTCTCGTTTTTTCTTTTATCTTTTGATACAGGTAAGCTGAAGTTCTGAAACTTTGGCATCTTGCTTCGCTTGGACCGATAGGGTTACATTCTGGCGCAGGTAGAGCGTTCTGCGATGCGCAGTTTTTTTACGCCAGCCGAAAAGTAGGGTTAACTTTCTCGATCGGATCATATATATATATATATATATATATACGACAAATATCTACGTCATATATATATATATACATATATATATATATATATATATATATATATATATATATATATATATATATATATATATATATATATATATATATATATATATATATATGATCCGATCGAGAAAGTTAACCCTACTTTTCGGCTGGCGTAAAAAAACTGCGCATCGCAGAACGCTCTACCTGCGCCAGAATGTAACCCTATCGGCCCAAGCGAAGCAAGATGCCAAAGTTTCAGAACTTCAGCTTACCTGTCTCAAAAGATAAAAGAAAAAACGAGAAATCTCTACGGGGAGACGCACACGGAGGCCGTCTGCTTTGCGTTGCATCGCATAGGTGGCGCCACCACCAGTGTTTGGGTTTGCGAAGAGCAAAGTAAACGACATCTACTGAAATAATTAGCATGAAGAAATGTAATGCTTGAGCAAATGCACCGAAGTATCATAAATTAGAGCGTGTAACCTTTATTTTCGTCGCAGTGAGAAGCAGTGCGTAAGTAAAACTTCAGAAATGATAGAGAACAATTCCGAATTTGCCGCCAAGCCCGGCAGATGCCCGTGATAACCCGCCAACCCACATAGGTGGTGGCGCCACCTATAAGATGCAACGCAAAGCATATGGCCTCCGTCTGCGCCTCTTCGTGGTCGGAGCCTCCCCGTAGATATTTCTCGTTTTTTTTTCTTTTATCGTTTTATCCAGGTAAGCTCTTGTTCTGAAACTTTGGCATCTTGCTTGGACCGCTACACTCTAAGAAAAAAGGGAGCGCGACTTAGTCCCTCGGGGGACCAAATGCGCTGCCACCACCATTAGTCCCCTAGGGGAGCAACTGTTGCGCCTCGTCAGTTAGTCCCTCGCACTAGCACCGTTGGGACTAACTATTACACCCTTTCAGTTGCACCTCGAGGACTAGCTGTTAGGCTGTTACACTTGGTCCTTCGGGACCAACTGTTACACCGTTTCAATTGAACCTCGAAGACGAACTGTTAGGCCCTTGCACTTGGACTCCTGGGTCTAAACGTTGTGCCCTTGGATTTAGGCTTCTGGGACTAAAGGTTTATCCTTTAGATTTGGTCCCGAGCCACAAATCTCCGAAACGAAATTGTGGAGTTCAGATTAAACGTAGCTTTATTGCCTCGTAGATACACATCGCATTCAAGGATGACTGAAGTCGAAGTTCCTGGGCGGTAGAATCCACGATAAGGCCAAATTCTGAAGAGTGCACTTGCATCGACGATGGCGTGAACACTAGGACGTCTGTCCAAGCCGGTCGTGGTCCCAGCACCGTTTATTGGGGCACCAGCAGCTTCTTACCTGTTTGCGAGGAATTTGGATTATTAGTAACGGGGCAGCGTAAATACCCAATCGCTTGACAAATATATAAGATATAAGTTATAACACACTCATAATAAATTAACAAATAGGCTGCATAAATGATACCATGGTTCACATCCAACATGCGATCTGTTGACAGCAGACCAGCGCAATATTAGGTTTTAGTAGACCGTTCGCTACGAATTACAGACCCAGCGCGTGCGTGCTCAAACTATGCCTCAAAGTGACGGCACGATCTCCCGTCATCAACGCGAAAGTCTAGTGTACAATCGAATAAATGTCTCCATTAATGCCGGTTCTCACACGCAGCGAAGCGCTGATGTAGCGCTGCTCACGTGTCATGAGCTACTTTTCGTATGCCACGAGCAAGAGTTTTGTCGGTGCGATACAAAGCTGGCGACCGATCCCGTCAGCACGCGCTTAGCGCAAGGTCAGCGGTATGCCTGTGGCGCTCCGCTGCATGTGTGGACAGGCGTTTATGGTCAAGCGATCCTGCCAGGGTCTGCGAAACACACACACACAAAAAAAATAAGCCATAGGTAGAACTGGCGTTTCGCTCGATACGATTGAATATGAGGTCTCGGTGCTGCATAACAAAATCAGCAACCATGGTGCCAAAAAGAATAGAGCATGCCGCGCGCTTTGCAAGCTAGATAACGCGCTCAAAATAAAACACTTTCTGAAGCTGCAGTTAATAAATACACCATTAACAGAAGCAGTTCGACACACCTTAATTGAGTTCCCTTGACTTGTGACTTCAGAAGAGATCAAGTGGAGTGCCTCAGTACCGCGAGTCTAAACCGGATCCCGCCATGATCGGAGACGACACAAGGCGACCAGCCTCCGACGAAGGCTGCATTTCGACTTTCAACTTACTAAAAACAGGTTCTTTTCAAACAAAGACACTTCCCATTTTCCCGACCGACCCCAAGGAGCAAAGAATGCGGGGTAGGGGATTGGGGGGAGGGGGCAGTGCGCGCAGAAGATAATCTCTTTTCCCGCTCCCACTACACACGACACACGGACACCAAAGAGCTCCAAGGACCGGGAGAAGGTCACCACTTTCAGCACGCGGGTACAAGCAAACACTTTTTTTTCTTTTCTCTCTCTCTCTCTCTTAAGCATTTTCAGCTTTTCCGAGTGGCTTTTTTTTAGTTTGCATTTGTTTTGTATTAGTAGGATGCTGCCAGGTGTGACGTTCCGGGCGTGGTTCGTTCTTCGTTGTTCATCTGGATTGTTTTGGAAACAGCGACGACGATGGCATGAAGGCGTCTGGATACTGCCCTGAATGTGCTCTTTAAGTGGAACGTGCCGTGCACCAAGTGTGTCGTTGCGGATTTTGAGTTCGACATTGGACTACCCAGAAAGGTTTGTTACGCAGAGACGGAGGCGCGTTCCCACCGGCGATGCGATCTAGTCGCGCGATAACATTCATCGCAAAAGCGACCATCGCGTGCAAAAAGCGACGCGATTTGAGCAGTCGCTTCTCGACCCGACTTTTTTGCGATGCGATCTAGTCGCGGAGCGGCTGAGCCAATCAACGGCGTTAGGAGCGAGAGTTTTCGAGAAACGACTCGCCAACGAAAGCGTTGGACTCGCTTATCGCACACGCCGGTGTGACCATCTAATTTTTTCTGCGATGCGATCTAGTCGCATTGCGCGACTGCTTATATCGCCGGTGGGAATGCTCAGTTTAAGCGATTTAAGTGACCATTTATTCTGACTGCGACACTCCGGTGTTAAAAGCGTGGCTTCTACAAAATGTTAAGTTTAATTTTAAAAAGAAAAAAAAAGTGTTAGTATTTGGAGGTGTTGCATTTGGATAACTGCACATTTTTTGCGCGAAGGCCAATTACGTAAATGGGACTTGTGGAATGTCAACAGATCATTTTTGACGAGATAGTTGGGTGAAGTCGAGTCAACACATTCGTTCACTCGCATTCACATAACGCGTGAAGCTGCCTATACCTCTCTGTCGCTTGGCGGTTTCTTGGTTGGACTATCTCGCAACACTGGTTTTGAGATGGCGGAGGCACAGTTCTGAAAACCGAAAAAAAAAAGACAACCGGATCTGGCGTTAGTGGCGCGAACTTGGGTCTTTGTTCGAGCTGCTGTTCTGCTTGGGGAGGTTACGAGTTGCTGTGTTTGAATAAGATAGTTTGCCGGTTCCTTAAAGGCCGCTGTACAAACGGGACGTTCTGCAGGGAAGAACCTTCTCTCCCGAAGCTGGAGACGGGGAGGGAAAGGGCCAGCGTTGGGTGGAAAGGGCGTCTAGAGAATGGGATTAGCCTCGGGGCGAGGCCATCCTCTCGAGAGGGAGTGGGGACGGAACAATGTTGCCGTGGGTAGGGAGCCTTCATGTGCGCTTTGCTGGGGGTTCCGGCGACCAGGTGGAAGATAAGCTTGTCAAACGGCGACCTCGGATGTGAGGACGGGCACGTCAGAGAATTTGAAAATAGCTGCTTGATTAGCCGGAGGACCCAGTGCGGTCTACTGGCTCTAGGAGGTGACTCAGATGAAGAAACTCGTTTTGCTCCAAAACTCTAAAAGCATTCTGGAACGTGAACTCTTGACACAAATAAAAATAACACATGCATGAAAAACTACGAAGGCACCTAAGCTTTCTCCTATGATGTGAGAATCCGTGAGCATTACAGGCAGAGTTATGTTGGCGCAACTTGCAATAAAGAAAGAAAAAAAAAAGTTATGTTGGCGCAACTAGGCGCAACGAATAGCGCGCTAGTTTCACGATCAAGAGGGCCTAGCTTCGAAACCGGGCCGGGGATGGTTTTTTTCTCGTGTTCTTTTTTTATTTCGCTTATTTTTTTTTTGTTCGGTCACGTGACAATACAAATCACATGAACAGAAATTTTTTTGGCCACGTCACCAGAGATTTTTTTGTGTTCTTATTTCTCCTATTCTTCTGTCTTTTTTTTTTCCCTTTTTTTCGGTTTACGCTCCCTTTTGCAAAACTCTTTGCACCAATTTCGCGCTACTTTGGCGTCAGCCAAATAATTTTATTTATGGAAGGGAATTCTGCCGTACGTATCTTATGTTACTATTACCAACCCTGGCTTGCAATACGCATAGAGAATTTCGTCCGGCAACCAGTTTGGGAATGACGAGGCCAAATTTGTGTTATAATTTTTTTGAGGTATGAGCATAATTTCGGCCTCGTTATCCGTCGGTCTCTAAGATTGGCTCGTCAAGTATCTTTTCTGAAAGAGTAGACGACTGGCATTTTTACAGTGCACGTGTGTCGACCAGAGTGAACATTGCTGAAGCGCCTCCAGTGTGATTTTGGCCGTAAATAACTGGAGGCCCCGGGCAAACCCACCCTATGTAGAAAAGTATCTACCTTTCTGGTTTCATAGAGAGCTATGAAAGGGACGAATCCCAGCCGAGTCAAACTACCGGCTTGCAAACGCAATCGTGTTGGCAATAGCTCTAAGGAGTTTGTATGACTCTCTCTGGCGGTGTGCAGAGGGTAAAGGTACGGAGGTAATATATGCTTTCGCCTAGTCACCTCGCAAACGGTTGGGTATTGGCTACAGAGATCCATTTCGCTTTGTTTTATCACCGGGATTATAGCTTGATTTCTGTGTTCCTAATTTCACAGACAGAACGAAATCGCTTTTCTCGTGTGGCGTCACGGCGGGGAGACATAAATCAATCAGTGTACTGGAATTCGACGCTTGTGCTCGTTCTATAGCGCTTCTAAAAACCGTGCGATCACGGCTGTGCAACGTCAACAACGCATAAACTGCAGTTACTTGTACACGTATTGCATCGTGAGGGAACGACTATGACTGTGTAAACAGGAATAGGGAGAATGGGTGCGTGTGATTTCTTGAAGTTCGAATCAACAAATCAAGCTTCAACGAATGCGATAGTATTGCATTCACTCAACCAGCTATATGAGTTTTCAGACGGTATATACCTTCCAAGTATGCGATTCGTGTTCTGCCAGTGGTATTTCAGCTAAATTAAAAAGCAAAATCCACGATGAAAAAAAGAAAAAAAGTTTACGGTGACTCGAGCCGCTTCCGCGCAGAATCATGTTTCACGTAAGCGTAATCTTGGGGTCGATGCACGCCCTATTGAAAAAGGCCAATATGAACTCGGCTTATTGGAAATAATGTATTCCAATGAAGTTGATGGAAACCAATAAAAACTTATTGTTATCCGATTAACCCAATACGCACGATGGGAATTCATATCGGAGCACAATATCCCGATATAGTATGTGGTTATTGGTATACAACAGGATATTGTAGCACAATATCCCGATATAACTTGCGGTTATTGGTATACAACACGATATCGAAGCACAATATCCCGACAGAACTTACGGTTATTGGAATAGAATACGACACCGCGTGCATATTGGTGACCGACATGGACATACTGTGCGGCCACACGATATATAAATATCGGTCGTCGATCACGGGCCCAAAGGAGAATACAATATCGCGTGGATAAATCTCAGAACGAATTCCAAGTTACCAACATGAATTACGTCGGCATATACCGCGGACTAAGAGGATACGTAACACAGTATTGATCGCCCGTGAAGCAACATGTGGATATCGGTACGCCCACATATACGACATCGCGTGAATGATATCGTAGAACAGCAGGAGTTACCATACGGCAATACGAGAGAGAACGATATTGGAGGTGGATACACACAGAACACAAACGTTCCGCGTTGCAAACACATTCACATTGATCGAAAGCGCAAGTGTACGTACGGCACACAGTACACAGAGCCTCGAGCGCTTGAAATGCTAGACAACCACCAAACCATTCAGAATAACTAGCTGGGACACCCGCGACCTACCTTTCAATGAGAAAGCCCAATAACGACGTGCTCATTGGAGTGATCGTTTTCAAACAAATGTTTATTGCAGTTTTAATGCAACAAAAGTTAGGTTACCGATGTTGAAACCCAAATCGAACGCGATACGTGACAATGTCAGTTCGCACGATAAAATAATGAGGATTAATGGGCTTGACAGGTCACGTGCTTCTTACCCGCACATTTATCAATATTGACCCACCTTTCTGGGTAATCCTACGTGGTACACAAAATCCACACGAGCACATTTCACCCACCACTCTTCGTCGCCTGTTTCGCAAGATACACTCACTGTAAAAAACGACGGGAAAATTACGTGCAGTTGCGCCATCAAACGATACGTTACAGACTCGTTTTATGAGAAAAGTTTCCATCGTCAACCCGCGCGCGCGAAAGCTCGAGCCCTCGAGCGCTCGAGCTTCGGAGGCAGTTCGAATTCCGAAGGGAGGCCGGGAGGGCCGGGAGGCGAGCCGAGCGAGCCGCCGAGTGGCCGAATCCGCCGATCCAGCCAAGCCTAACCAAGCCGCCGAGATTACGCCATTGCGCAGCGACCGCGACCGCGCCAACCCGGCGAGACAGCGAGACAGCGGCGATGGCGGGACCGACGGATAACGGCTCGTCAACATGCTCGTCAAGTTCGTCGCGCACTTTGCTTGTGGATTCCAAGTGAAACCAACGCACTTTCAATCGCATCGAAAGGTACGTATAAACGACTTTATTACTTGCAGCACTGAGTGCTTTGGTATACACAGATCAAAGTGAACACTGAAGGACAGAAGGGATCATGATGTTTTGAAATCGCAGCTTATTTGAACGCATGCGTCCCCTGCTGAAAGCGTCTGGCTGTGCTCTGTTGCAGACGTCATTTCGACTGCGTGTACTCTGATGTAACTTCAGTCAGTGTTTACACTCGGCTAGCTATCACTTGGCTTGTTATCTCATGTGCGAAATAGACGTAGAAACCAGCGCCTCGTCTCTTTCGGATATTCAACCTCCAGCCCCCTGGCTCCCAGCGTGCTTACCGGCGCAAACCGTTCGACGTGTTGGATTCATGGGCTCGTTCGAAGAGGCGTTGTTTAACGCTCGCGAGTCGCCGAAGTGTTACCGGAGCTTCTCTTTACGAAAGTCGCGATCGACACTGGGCTCTGAGCTCGTACTTTTTTCTTCCCTGGTAGACTAAGAGTGCCGACCATTCATCAGTGGTGCCGACTGGCGCCGTGCGAAGTTGAGAAAAGCTAGCGAGTCTGTCAGATTTTCGTGACGCCGCCCAACTGCTCTGCTACCGGCTGCGCTCAAAAAATAAGGTAAAAAAAAAAACAAAAAAAAAAACGCGTTTTTTAATTTAAAAAAAAAAGATTTTTTTTGTTATGTTTTATTTTAGTCGCCGCAAAGTAAATCGCGGCCGTACGTCGGTTGACTCCCGATTACTGTCTCTACATCGTAGATTGTCTCACCACAATGGTGCCTCGTTGGTGTGATCTTATTCTGATATCATTACATCTTGCTTTTTCATCTTGGCACACTTCTAGACGACCTTCTACACGTTGCACTCCTTGTCGACATGTCGCTGGTGTTAGAGGCAAATCTGAAGTCGCTGTTTGCTCACTCCTTGGTGCACATATTTCATGTTCAACATCAGGTATCTGAAGGAGGCGCCATGAAACCCTGGAGTTTGTTTAGACGTACCTCAACATACTGTATTCAAGTGTTGTTTTGTGTGTTATAGTTTCCTACAAAACCAAATTGCACTTTGTTCGTAATATACCCTATAACTGTTCGCTACAATTAAAGTTGCTATGAAACATTGGCCACGAGAGGTGACTCGGCCAACGCATCCTGAAAATTCCTCGCATAATTTTCTTCATGGGTCATTTTGGACATTGACAAATTTTCTTGTGAATAATGAGTGTTATGCACATGTGTTCTACTTTTCGCACAGGTACTTCAGTTAGATAAACCCCAGCAAAGGCAGCAAGACAGTCTCATGGGGTCACACCAAGGATAACTGCATTTCTGCTCGAGTCTCGAGTCTTGTCACCAAACTTCACTGAACATAATGGTACATTCCGTTTCCTTAACTTTTTCTTCTGAAATGTTTTTTTTTTTATTGTTGCTTTTTCTATTGAAAAAGGGGTAGTACAACGTTTAAACACCCAATGTTTGTTTTTTTCTTTTTGTAAAATGTGTAGTACATCGTTTAAACACCCATGCGTTCATAAATGGTCTCTGTACCAGACAATAGGGTGTCTTATACTCTGTTTCATACTTAGCGTGCAACGCTGTGAAAGGTACTAAAGTGGTGCGCATGAAAAAATAGAAAAAGTGTTACTCCGCGCGTTTCGTGGACGTGTGGTAGAAGGTGCTGCTCTGGCGATATTGACGTCTCGGTGGCCGTGGTTTGAACCCATTTTACGCGCAAAGTTTTTTGGTTTTTTTTTTTTTCTTTTTTAGACATACTTTTTGTGCAAGATTGTGCGCATTGACGAAGTGCATATTTCAGTTCCTCCTTCTTGATTTTTATTTATAAGTCGCCGAGAGGCCAGATTTCTACCATCTGGTCTGCCGCTTTGCAAGTGTTATTTGCCTCCAGCACCGAGTTATATTTTCTTTCGTGCAGCGTGGAATGAGGAATCGCCCTGATAGCGGCCTTGTCCCAAAATTTATAATAAAACGTTAATCGACAATAGTTGTGGCCTGTACAGTTTATTTTGAAATAGCTGTCAAGGGTAGGAATCTCCCTCTCGAAGCACTTGCGATGCACCTTCAGGCGAATGGCGTTCTGTGTGAACTCGTCATGCTTGACGGTCCCCGTGCTCGAAACTTTCACGTTGCGAGGTCTTTGCTTCGGGGACGCCACCTTGCCAGACAGGCACTGCGCCTTGCACTTCGCGACAGTACAGGGCACACTCCAGTGTCGTTACTGGCCGTCTCCAGGACTTCACGACCGAATTCTCCGGGGAATGTGTTCTTATACTCCCGTACACATTGGCGATCATCTGCTTGCACTCTTTCAAGATTTTCGCACAACGAATCTTCGAAAACATCCGAGCAGGAGAGGTACTTGAGCTTGCTGATAAGACGCCATCTTCTCAAAACCAGCCAGTGCCACACAACCCGAAAACCCACAGCGGCTGCCACACGGATGAATACGAAAACAATTTAAGGTGGTTTACATTATCTTTTCCTTTTTCTTGAAAAACATTTGTGTTCCGTTGAAATCATAACGCCACTATCAGTTACTAGCCCCGAGGAGGCACATTTTCCGACTTTTAAAAATTTTTTTGCAGGGGACGCACTATCTTATGGGGCGAACGTAGGCACGGTCAGCAATGCAAACCGGTGCGCTAGCTTTGACTGCGTGGCACTCTATGTATGAAACAGAGTATAGGATTGCTTCAGACGGGGCAACCTTTCCAGCAATTTTGGGGCTGCTGGCGGGTTGTTCCCTAGTTTTCCCTAGATCGACACGAATTGCTGAGATTGGGTCCGGCTCGAAGCGGACGAGCAACTTTGACTACTCGGAGATGTTTGAAGCGGCAGCAGCCAATCAGGAATGCAATATTTTCACGTGACACCCCTGTGGTCATGATGATGAGAACTGAGGACTTAGTTCAGGTTTGAAATGGATCATTTTTGAAAATAAACTGTTTCAAAAAGATGAGTTAGTATTCTCAGCGCAATTTAAAGATATAAAAACATGTTTGTAGGATATAACTGTGCGTCTAAATACTGTAAGAAAAATAAAATTTCATGATGATGATGGCAAGTCGTAGCAATTTGGTTGCTGCATGTGAACGCGGGCGGCCCGTGTTGCTGGTGTTGCGACATGAAGTTGCTGGGCGAAATTGTTCCGTCTGAAGCGGGCTTTAGGGAACTGAATTCAAGGGCCGTGGAGCTCTGGGTGCAAGCCCACCTGGAAACATTTTTTTTTCTTTTTTAACTTTTTTAGTATTTAAATAGATATATATATATACATATATACTTTTTTAAGTTTTAACATATAGATGCATAATTTACACACTAATTCATTTTCAGAAGCGCTTTTATTCACACTCTGTGGCTTTCTAGTGCTTGCAATAGCTTCTCGGTGAGCTGATGCCTGCTCTGCAAAGGGAGAGGGATCTTCCCACGCTTTGCAGGCTGTAAAGCTGTGGCTTGCACAGCTCTAGTGTGTCACACCTCGCTCACTGGCTCCATCGTGAAGCATAGGTGCTTCATGAGTCGCGCCACACCGTAAGCCCAAAAAACGGTCGGGTGACAAACCTGGGACCATTTGTCACTGCACTCAGCTATGGTATGGTGGCATGGTCGGGGCATGAAGCAGGGGTACAGCTTGGAAATGCTGATCTTCATGACATTTTAAACACATTTTTCATTACTTTTGTGTCGAGTTGTCAGCATTCTAAAGGTGAGAAAGCAAGCAGCAGCGACAGCAAGAAAAGAAAAATTTAAGACCGCTTTCACCAAGAATCAATTACGAGCACTAGAAAGGCATGGAGTGTAATTAAAACGCTTCTAAAGGTGAATTAGCGTATAAATTAAGTACTTGTGCCTCAAAAATACAAAAAAAACAATGTAAATATAGTTATAAGAATAAAAATATACACCAGGAGGACTTAAACCAAAACTACATTCTGTAAGTTTGAAATTTGACACCTTAAACCACTTGGTCACCACCCAATTTTATTTCCAGGTCGTTCATCGAGGTATATGAATTCTGTTTGCAGCTGTCGGCTGCAAGAGAGATTGCCTTATTTTCATTTACTTTACTATTCCCACCAAATATGACAAGTGATAAAGAATAGAACCTCATTTGGTTGGCCGAGGCACTGTGCTTGCATCGAGGCAAACTAGCCTGTCTTGCTGGGTTCATATTTTGTTTCATCACCTGTTTAGGATTCTGTTGTCGCTCATCAAAAGAAGAAAAAAAACTGACTAATTCTGACTTATTCTGGTGTGCAGGTACCCTTGGCAGTAAACTCTACTAAATGGGGCAAAATATAGATACTTTTTTTAGCAAATATGCATCGTTTTAGCAAAATGAGCTACACTATTTGACTAACGTGAAACAGAACGAGGCTCTCCACTTGGGTCTTTTTTCATCTCTCGCAGACACTATTTCCTGCTTTTTGTGGTTTGTATCAGACTTTTGTATTCTGTCCGGCCAAAGCATCTGTGTTACACTAAGACTGGGTTCTTTAGGATATCTACAGGTATTCTTCGCAGCAAATGGCTTCCAATCAGGAACACGAGTTTGTTCTCGGCCACCGAGAGCAAGTATTTTCAAGGTGAGCTATTGCCCGACTATATGAGTTTTGTATTTCATTCCTCTTGAATGCCATAACCTATGTGTAGTGGTCTTGCACTAGTATTTTGTTGTCTCTCTTCTGCAAAAGCACCCAAGTTTAATTAGGACCGGGTTCTTTCTTACACATGCAGGTCTTGGTGGCAAGAACCAGCCAATCAAGGCCAGAAGTTTGTTTTTTACCGCGCATGGCAAGTGTTTTCAAGGTGAGTGATTGATGCCTATCTGAGTTGTTTGTTTCATTCCTCACAGACACTCTACCTGTCTGTATAGTGGCCTTGTTTCAGGCTTTTGTGTCTCTGTCCGGCCAAAGCATCTGTGTTAGACTAATCTTTAGGATATGTGCAGCAATTCTTGGCAGCAAGTGGCTGCCAATCAGGAACACGAGTTTGTTCTCGGCCACCAAAAGCAAGTATTTTCAAGGCGAGCTCTTGCCCGCCTATATGAGTTTCAGCATTCATCAAGGAGCGCAAAATCGAAGCCCGGGGGTTGGCCATTGCAAAAATGTTGACTCGGAAGCGCATCGGGAGGAAGCTTTATAAAAGTATCCACCTGCTTCTACAAGACAAACCAAAACTAAGAATGTGGGTTCCATTTGAAAAAAAAAAAACACAACATTGTCGGCCCGAATTAACTCGGGGGTGGCACTGAGCAAACAAGCCACGGTACGAGTATGCTTGGTTCAGGCGTTTGTAAAGGTGGTAGATGACTCTGTGTTTTCTAAAAAAAATATTTTTTTTTTTTTAAAAGTGTGGTGGTCGAATATTCAGGGATGGGCATTGAGTCGGGATGTTAAAGGGGCACTGACACATCAAAATCATATTTTTTTTTATTATCCGAAACGATTGAAAACGATGCCGGGACATTACCCTCAAAATTTGAGATTTGGGAATTCAGTATTCGTGAAGTAAAAAAACAATTTCCAAATGCCGAATTCGAAGTTCCCGCGCGATCGGCGCCGGTGCCTTGACGTCAAAAATCGCGGAGACCTGAGAGTCGACTTCCTTTCACCACTCCCAGCTGTTGCCATGGCGACCCAAAGCGAGGAGGAAAGGAGTGAGCGCCCAGCGTTGCGGCGGACCGGTTTTGAGTGGTGTCGCCTGTTTTCCGTTGGAGGATACAAATCCAGGAGACGGCACCACAACGAACTCCCGATTTTTGGTATTTCAAAAAGAAGGGCCGTAGTGCGTTCGCAATTGCGTTAAAAAACATGTTTTAGGATTGCCGTAATTAAATGTTATAGAGATGTCGCCTACAAAGCTTCTAAATTTCCTGATTTTTGACGTCACCGATCAAAAGAAGCGAGGAGGCGAGACGCGGGAAAATCAAACGCCAAAAATAAAAAGGCGCGCGCGCGCGCGGGAAAATTTTTTTTCGCGATGCGGTTTTTTTTGCGTGTCTATGACTGCAACTTGCATCGTTTTAGACAATAAAAATAAATACGACCTTTGGGGTGTCAGTGCCCCTTTAAGGTAAAAATTTCATCCACATGCCGGGATTCATGTGCCTTGTCCCCCTAGCAAGCGGGACAAGGCCTTCAAAATTTTGGGTTCGCAAAAAGGGTGCGTCAGTATTGACGTCTCATTTTACATCATTCGTCTCAATTTAAAACGCATTATAAATGACATGCCTGAGATTTGTTTGGGTGTACTTCCTCTCAGCAAGTATATGCTTCTGTCTCAAAAAGGTCTAATCTGATGTTGAGCGTTCCTCAGGTCTCCACCGACGATTCATCAGGACGAGACCCAACCGGGACACTAGGGAGGAACGGCTTAAGCAAGGGAGGCTACATATACGACAGCTTCTTGCGGACAAGAAACGAAAATAGATAGATGGTGGGTGTTTCATTTGCTATGCCTTTTGGCGTGCACATTATGTTTGTTATGTTTCAAGATTCCTGCAGATTTCGGTTTCAACAATTGTAAAATACCGAGCATGCGCCCTGGTCGCAGAAGCGCCTACCCTCTGATTCGGAACGATCCGCAAATAAGCAAAGGGCATACCAGACACCCATCCACCTGTTTTGAGCCGTGCTCAAAATATTGAAAGAGCACATCAAGCGCCAGGTGCTGTGGCGTCTTTGCCACAATAGCGCCAGTCGCAGAGCTGACAGATCCGTGACTGGCGCAAGCCATGGCATGGCCTTTGGGAACCAGGGAATCGAGATTAAAGAAATAGCGCAGAAATTGGAGGCGAGTGGTGAAGGTGAGCAGAGTTAACAGAAAACAAGGACGAAGGGAGTTCCGTCGCATGAGGCATCTGTGTCCCGTGCATGTAATTTTGAGTGTGCTGTAGGTGGCTACCCAAAAAAATTGTTACTTGGACGTAACTAATCGCAAACCTCTCTTGCAGTTTCCATGGCCCACAAGCCAGCCGGCGCCAGTTCGTTCTCGTTCAAAGGTGAGGATTCTAGATTTTCTAGATTGCTCTGAAGCAGCAATACTGAAGCCAGACAAGCGGTACGGCATATTTAATTGACAGAACGACTGGGGACGCTTTCACTGAAGCTTGTTTTGCTGCAATACACGTGTGTATTGCAGCAAAACAAGCTTCAGTGAAAGCGTCCCTACTCGTTCTGAGCTCCGTCAATTAAAGGTGCCGTACCGCTTGTCTGTCTGGCTTCAGTGTTGCTGTAGGCGACAAAACGTGTGCCCAGTTTTGTCACAAGAGGCATATTATGTCACGCACATGTAATTTTGAATTTATCCGGCTTAGTGTGCTGTAGGTGGCTGGTCAAAGAAATTGATACTTGGACGCAGCTAATCGCAAATCTTTCTGGCAGTTTCTACAGCCTAAGAGCCAGCAGGTCCCAGTTTGCTTTTCTTCAAAGGTGAGAATTCCAGATTACCCTATTGGAAAACCCCAATATAAACAGCGTATTATGGATATTGGTAAACAATATCTTTTTATTGTATTGCAATACAATATAGACAGTGTGTTGGAAAACATTACATTTATTGTATTGTATTACAATAAGGATTTGTTATGGGATTCCAATATCCATAATACGCTGAAAATATTGGAATCCAATACCGTATAAACCCTTATTGGATCCCCATATGTCGTATGGGGATCCAATAAGGGTTTACGATTCCAATATACTCAGCGTATTATGGATATTCGAATCCAATATATTATATCGGCTACCAATGAAACTATATACGAGTTGGAATATCACGTTTAGCGCAACATTTCTCTGCAACGCAGTCTCTTCTTGTGTGTATTTCTGAGTGATAAATTAAAAAAATGTCGCTGTTGTCAAATTGTGAATAAAGAAGCAAAAACACTGGACTTATCCATACCAAATATATTTAACATATTCCTGAACTGGAGGATCTGGCATTTACTGCAAAAGAAAGTTAATTGTTTAGGACTCTCATTCAAAAACTTGATGTTTGAAAACAGAATGTGAAATCCTCACCTTAATGAAAACAGCACCTGCTAGCTGTAGCCATATAGAAACTGCAAAATAAAAATTTGTGATTAGTTTGCGACAAGTAGCAATCCTTTACCAAGCCGGATAGATTCGAAATTATGTCTGCGTTTGATTGTGGAAAAATAAGCTTCAATGCCACTGCCACAGGTCATTCTGAGCTCGGTCAATTAAATATACGTATCCGCTCGTCTGGCTTCACAATTCCTGCTTCGCACCTAACTAGAGTATCTGGAATGCTCACCTTTGAGGAAAAACGAACTGGTGCTTGCTTGCTTGTAGGCCGTGGAAACTGGAAGAGAGATTTGCGGTTAGTTGCGTCCAAGTAGCAGTTACTTTGAGTACCCACGTAAAGTACACCAAGTCTGAAAGATTCAAAATTACATGCGCGAGACATAGATATCCTCTTGCGACGTAACTGGGCACGTGTCAATGTCGCCCGCTTGTATTACAGAAAAATAAGCTTCAATGCAGGAGCTCCCAGTCGTTCTGAGCTCCGTCAATTAAAAATGCTGTACCGGTCATATGGCCTCAGTATTTCTGCTTCGGGAATCTGGAATTCTCACCTTTAAAGAAAAGCAAACTGGGACCTGCTGACTCTTAGGCTGTGGAAACTGCCAGAAAGATTTGCGATTAGCTGCGTCCAAGTATCAATTTCTTTGACCAGCCACCTACAGCACACTAAGCCGGATAAATTCAAAATTACATGTGCGTGACATAATATGCCTCTTGTGACAAAACTGCCCTATTGGAAAACCCCAATATAAACAGCGTATTATGGATATTGGTAAACAATATCTTTTTATTGTATTGCAATACAATATAGACAGTGTATTGGAAAACATTACATTTATTGTATTGTATTACAATAAGGATTTGTTATGGGATTCCAATATCCATAATACGCTGAAAATATTGGAATCCAATACCGTATAAACCCTTATTGGATCCCCATTTGTCGTATGGGGATCCAATAAGGGTTTACGATTCCAATATACACAGCGTATTATGGATATTTGAATCCAATATATTATATCGGCTACCAATAAAACTATATACGAGTTGGAATATCACGTTTAGCGCAACATTTCTCTGCAACGCAGTCTCTTCTTGTGTGTATTTCTGAGTGATAAATTTAAAAAATGTTGCTGTTGTCAAATTGTGAATAAAGAAGCAAAACACTGGACTTATCCATTCCAAATATATTTAACATATTCCTGAACTGGAGGATCTGGCATTTACTGTAAAAGAAAGTTAATTGTTTAGGACTCTCATTCAAAAACTTGATGTTTGAAAACAGAATGTGAAATCGTCACCTTAATGAAAACAGCACCTGCTAGTTGTAGCCATATAGAAACTGCAAAATAAAAATTTGTGATTAGTTTGCGACAAGTAGCAATCCTTCACCAAGCCGGATAGATTCAAAATTATGTCTGCGTTTTGATTGTGGAAAAATAAGCTTCAATGCCACTGCCACAGGTCATTCTGAGCTCGGTCAATTAAATATATGTATCCGCTCGTCTGGCTTCACTATTCCTGCTTCGCACCTAACTAGAGTATCTGGAATGCTCACCTTTGAGGAAAAACGAACTGGTGCTTGCTTGCTTGTAGGCCGTGGAAACTGGAAGAGAGATTTGCGGTTAATTGCGTCCAAGTAGCAGTTACTTTGAGTAGCCACGTAAAGTACACTAAGTCTGAAAGATTCAAAATTACATGCGCGGGACATAGATATCCTCTTGCGACGTAACTGGGCACGTGTCAATGTCGCCCGCTTGTATTACAGAAAAATAAGCTTCAATGCAGGAGCTCCCAGTCGTTCTGAGCTCCGTCAATTAAAAATGCTGTACCGGTCGTATGGCTTCAGTATTCCTGCTTCGGGAATCTGGAATTCTCACCTTTGAAGAAAAGCAAACTGGGACCTGCTGGCTCTTAGGCTGTAGAAACTGCCAGAAAGATTTGCGATTAGCTGCGTCCAAGTATCAATTTCTTTGACCAGCCACCTACAGCACACTAAGCCGGATAAATTCAAAATTACATGTGCGTGACATAATATGCCTCTTGTGACAAAACTGGGCACACGTTTTGTCGCCTACAGCAACACTGAAGCCAGACAGACAAGCGGTACGGCACCTTTAATTGACGGAGCTCAGAATGAGTAGGGACGCTTTCACTGAAGCTTGTTTTGCTGCAATACACACGTGTATTGCAGCAAAACAAGCTTCAGTGAAAGCGTCCCCAGTCGTTCTCTCAATTAAATATGCCGTACCGCTTGTCTGGCTTCAGTATTGCTGCTTCAGAGCAATCTAGAAAATCTAGAATCCTCACCTTTGAACGAGAACGAACTGGCGCCGGCTGGCTTATGGGCCATGGAAACTGCAAGAGAGGTTTGCGATTAGTTACGTCCAAGTAACAATTTTTTTGGGTAGCCACCTACAGCACACTCAAAATTACATGCACGGGACACAGATGCCTGATGCGACGGAACTCCCTTCGTCCTTGTTTTCTGTTAACTCTGCTGACCTTCACCACTCGCCTCCAATTTCTGCGCTACTTCTTTAATCTCAATTCCCTGGTTCCCAAAGGCCATGCCATGGCTTGCGTTAGTCACGGATCTGTCAGCTCTGCGACTGGCGCTATTGTGGCAAAGACGCTACAGCACCTGGCGCTTGATGTGCTCTTTCAATATTTTGAGCACGGCTCAAAACAGGTGGATGGGTGTCTGGTATGCCCTTTGCTTATTTGCGGATCGTTCCGAATCAGAGGGTAGGCGCTTCTGCGACCTGGGCGCATGCTCGGTATTTTACAATAGTTGAAACCAAACTCTGCAGGAATCTTGAAACATAACAAACATAATGTGCACGCCAAAAGGCATAGCAAATGAAACACCCACCATCTATCTATTTTCGTTTCTTGTCCGCAAGAAGCTGTCGTATATGTAGCCTCCCTTGCTTAAGCCGTTCCTCCCTAGTGTCCCGGTTGGGTCTCGTCCTGATGAATCGTCGGTGGAGACCTGAGGAGCGGTCAACATCAGATTAGACCTTTTTGTGACAGAACCATATACTTGCTGAGAGGAAGTACACCCAAACAAATCTCAGGCATGTCATTTATAGTGCGTTTTAAATTGAGACGAATGATGTAAAATGAGATGTCAATACTGAAGCACCCCTTTTGCGAACCCAAAATGTTGAAGGCCTTGTCCCGCTCGCTAGGGGGACAAGGCACATGAATCCCGGCATGTGGATGAAATTTTTACCTTAACATCCCGACTCAATGCCCATCCCTGAATAATCTACCACCTTTACAAACGCCTGAACCAAGCATACTCGTACCGTGGCTTGTTTGCTCAGTGCCGCCCCCGAGTTAATTCGGGCCGACAATGTTGTGTTTTTTTTTTCAAATGGAACCCACATTCTTAGTTTTGGTTTGTCTTGTAGAAGCAGGTGGATACTTTTATAAAGCTTCCTATGCGCTTCCGAGTCAACATTTTTGCAATGGCCAACCCCCGGGCTTTGATTTTGCGCTCCTTGATGAATGCTGAAACTCATATAGGCGGGCAATAGCTCGCCTTGAAAATACTTGCTTTTGGTGGCCGAGAACAAACTCGTGTTCCTGATTGGCAGCCACTTGCTGCAAAGAATTGCTGCACATATCCTAAAGATTAGTCTAACACAGATGCTTTGGCCGGACAGAGACACAAAAGCCTGAAACAAGGCCACTATACAGACAGGTAGAGTGTCTGTGAGGAATGAAACAAACAACTCAGATAGGCATCAATCACTCACCTTGAATACACTTGCCATGCGCGGCAAAAAACAAACTTCTGGCCTTGATTGGCTGGTTCTTGCCACCAAGACCTGCATGTGTAAGAAAGAACCCAGTCTTAATTAAACGTGGGAGCTTTTGCAGAAGAGAGACAACAAAATACTAGTGCAAGACCACTACACATTAGTTATGGCATTCAAGAGGTATGAAATACAAAACTCATATAGGCGGGCAATAGCTCACCTTGAAAATACTTGCTCTCGGTGGCCGAGAACAAACTCGTGTTCCTGATTGGAAGCCATTTGCTGCGAAGAATACCTGTAGATATCCTAAAGAACCCAGTCTTAGCGTAACACAGATGCTTTGGCCGGACAGAATACAAAAGTCTGATACAAACCACAAAAAGCAGGAAATAGTGTCTGAGAGAGATGAAAAAAGACCCAAGTGGAGAGGCTCGCTCTGTTTCACGTTAGTCAAATAGTGTAGCTCATTTTGCTAAAACGATGCATATTTGCTAAAACAAGTATCTATATATTGCCCCATTTAGCAGAGTTTACTGCCAAGGGTACCTGCACACCAGAATAAGTCAGAATTAGTCAGTTTTTTTTTTCTTCTTTTGATGAGCGACAACAGAATCCTACACAGGTGATGAAACAAAATATGAACCCAGCAAGACAGGCTAGTTTGCCTTGATGCAAGCACAGTGCCTCGGCCAACCAAATGAGGTTCTATTCTTTATCACTTGTCATATTTGGTGGGAATAGTAAAGTAAATGAAAATAAGGCAACCTCTCTTCTAGCCGACAGCTGCAAACGAAATTCATATACCTCGATGAACGACCTGGAAATAAAATTGGGTGGTGACCAAGTGGTTTAAGGTGTCAAATTTCAAACTTACAGAATGTAGTTTTGGTTTAAGTCCTCCTGGTGTATATTTTTATCCTTATAACTATATTTACACTGTTTTTTTTGTATTTTTGAGGCACAAGTACTTAATTTATACGCTAATTCACCTTTAGAAGCGTTTTAATTACCCTCCATGCCTTTCTAGTGCTCTTAATTGATTCTTGGTGAAAGCGGTCTTAAATTTTTCTTTTCTTGCTGTCGCTGCTGCTTGCTTTCTCACCTTTAGAATGCTGACAACTCGACACAAAAGTAATGAAAAATGTGTTTAAAATGTCAAGAAGATCAGCATTTTTAAGCTGTACCCCTGCTTCATGCCCCGACCATGCCACCATACCATAGCTGAGTGCAGTGACAAATGGTCCCAGGTTTGTCACCCGACCGTTTTTTGGGCTTACGGTGTGGCGCGACTCATGAAGCACCTATGCTTCGCGATGGAGCCAGTGAGCGAGGTGTGACACACTAGAGCTGTGCAAGCCACAGCTTTACAGCCTGCAAAGCGTGGGAAGATCCCTCTCCCTTTGCAGAGCTGGCATTAGCTCACCGAGAAGCTATTGCAAGCACTAGAAAGCCACAGAGTGTGAATAAAAGCGCTTCTGAAAATGAATTAGTGTGTAAATTATGCATCTATATGTTAAAACTTAAAAAAAGTATATATGTATATATATCTATTTAAATACTAAAAAAGGCAGAAAAGAAAAAAAAAAATGTTTCCAGGTGGGCTTGCACCCAGAGCTCCACGGCCCTTGAATTCAGTTCCCTAAAGCCCGCCTCAGACGGAACAATTTCGCCCAGCAACTTCATGTCGCAACACCAGCAACACGGGCCGCCCGCGTTCACATGCAGCAACCAAATTGCTACGACTTGCCATCATCATCATGAAATTTTATTTTTCTTACAGTATTTAGACGCACAGTTATATCCTAAAAACATGTTTTTATATCTTTAAATTGCGCTGAGAATACTAACTCATCTTTTTGAAACAGTTTATTTTCAAAAATGATCCATTTCAAACCTGAACTAAGTCCTCAGTTCTCATCATCACGACCACAGGGGTGTCACGTGAAAATATTGCATTCCTGATTGGCTGCTGCCGCTTCAAACATCTCCGAGTAGTCAAAGTTGCTCATCCGCTTCGAGCCGGACCCAATCTCAGCAATTCGTGTCGATCTAGGGAAAACTAGGGAACAACCCGCCAGCAGCCCCAAAATTGCTGGAAAGGTTGCCCCATCTGAAGCGATCCTATACTCTGTTTCATACATAGAGTGCAACGCAGTCAAAGCTAGCGCACCGGTTTGCATTGCTGACCGTGCCTACGTTCGCCCCATAAGATAGTGCGTCCCCTGCAAAAAAATTTTTAAAAGTCGGAAAATGTGCCTCCTCGGGGCTAGTAACTAATAGTGGCGTTATGATTTCAACGGAGCACAAATGTTTTTCAAGAAAAAGGAAAAGATAATGTAAACCACCTTAAATTATTTTCGTGTTCATCCGTGTGGCAGCCGCTGTGGGTTTTCGGGTTGTGTGGCACTGGCTGGTTTTGAGAAGATGGCGTCTTATGCAGCAAGCTCAAGTACCTCTCCTGCTCGGATGTTTTCGAAGATTAGTTGTGCGAAAATCTTGAAAGAGTGCAAGCAGATGATCGCCAATGTGTACGGGAGTATAAGAACACATTCCCCGGAGAATTCGGTCGTGAAGTCCTGGAGACGGCCAGTAACGACACTGGAGTGTGCCCTGTACTGTCGCGAAGTGCAAGGCGCAGTGCCCATCTGGCAAGGTGGCGTCCCCGAAGCAAAGACCTCGCAACATGAAAGTTTCGAGCACGGGGACCGTCAAGCATGACGAGTTCACACAGAATGCCATTCGCCTGAAGGTGCATCGCAAGTGCTGCGAGAGGGAGATTCCTACCCTTGACAGCTATTTCAAAATAAACTTTACAGGCCACAACTATTGTCGATTCACGTTTTATTATAAATTTTGGGACAAGGCCGCTATCAGGGCGATTCCTCATTCCACGCTGCACGAAAGAAAATATAACTCGGTGCTGGAGGCAAATAACACTTGCAAAGCGGCAGACCAGATGGTAGAAATCTGGCCTCTCGGCGACTTATAAATAAAAATCAAGAAGGAGGAACTGAAATATGCACTTCGTCAATGCGCACAATCTTGCACAAAAAGTATGTCCAAAAAAGAAAAAAAAAAAAAAAAAAAAACTTTGCGCGTAAAATGGGTTCAATCCACGGCCACCGAGACGTCAATATCGCCAGAGCAGCGCCTTTTACCACTCGTCCACGAAACGCGCGGAGTAACACTTTTTCTATTTTTTCATGCGCACCACTTTAGTACCTTTCACAGCGTTGCACGCTAAGTATGAAACAGAGTATAAGACACCCTATTGTCTGGTACAGAGACCATTTATGAACGCTTGGGTGTTTAAACGATGTACTACACATTTTACAAAAAAAAAAAAAAAAAACATTGGGTGTTTAAACGTTGTACTACCCCTTTTTCAATAGAAAAAAGCAACAATAAAAAATAAAAAAAAAACATTTCAGAAGAAAAAGTTAAGGAAACGGAATGTACCATTATGTTCAGTGAAGTTTGGTGACAAGACTTGGGACTCGAGCAGGAATGCAGTTATCCTTGGTGTGACCCCATGAGACTGTCTTGCTGCCTTTGCTGGGGTTTATCTAACTGAAGTACCTGTGCGAAAAGAACACATGTGCATAACACTCATTATTCACAATAAAATTTGTCAATGTCCAAAATGACCCATGAAGAAAATTATGCGAGGAATTTTCAGGCTGCGTTGGCCGAGTCACCTCTCGTGGCCAATGTTTCATAGCAACTTTGATTGTAGTGAACAGTTATAGGGTATATTACGAACAAAGTGCAATTTGGTTTTGTAGGAAACTATAACACACAAAACGACACTTGAATACAGTATGTTGAGGTACCTCTAAACAAACTCCAGGGTTTCATGGCGCCTCCTTCAGATACCTGATGTTGAACATGAAATATGTGCACCAAGGAGTGAGCAAACAGCGACTTCAGATTTGTCTCTAACACCAGCGACATGTCGACAAGGAGTGCAACGTGTAGAAGGTCTAGAAGTGTGCCAAGATGAAAAAGCAAGATGTAATGATATCAGAATAAGATCACACCAACGAGGCACCATTGTGGTGAGACAATCTACGATGTAGAGACAGTAATCGGGAGTCAACCGACGTACGGCCGCGATTTACTTTGCGGCGACTGAAATAAAACATGGCAAAAAAAAAAAAAAAAATTTTTTTGAAAATTAAAAAACGCGTTTTTTTTTTACTTTATTCTTTGAGCGCAGCCGGTAGCAGAGCAGTTGGACGGCGTCACGAAAATCTGACAGACTCGCTAGCTTCTCTCAACTTCGTACGGCGCCAGTCGGCACCACAGATGAATGGTCGGCACTCTTAGTCTACCAGGGAAGAAAAAAGTACGAGCTCAGAGCCCAGCGTCGATCGCGACTTTCGTAAAGAGAAGCTCCGGTAACACTTCGGCGACTCGCGAGCGTTAAACAACGCCTCTTCGAACGAGCCCACGAATCCAACACGTCGAACGGTTTGCGCCGGTAAGCACGCTGGGAGCCAGGGGGCTGGAGGTTGAATATCCGAAAGAGACGAAGCGCTGGTTTCTACGTCTATTTCGCACATGAGATAACAAGCCGAGTGATAGCTAGCCGAGTGTAAACACTGACTGAAGTTACATCAGAGTACACGCAGTCGAAATGACGTCTGCAACAGAGCACAGCCAGACGCTTTCAGCAGGGGACGCATGCGTTCAAATAAGCTGCGATTTCAAAACATCATGTATCCCTTCTGTCCTTCAGTGTTCACTTTGATCTGTGTATACCAAAGCACTCAATGCTGCAAGTAATAAAGTCGTCTATACGTACCTTTCGAAGCGATTGAAAGTGCGTTGGTTTCACTTGGAATCCACAAGCAAAGTGCGCGACGAACTTGACGAGCCGTTATCCGTCGGTCCCGCCATCGCCGCTGTCTCGCTGTCTCGTCGGGTTGGCGCGGTCGCGGTCGCTGCGCAATGGCGTAATCTCGGCGGCTTGGCTAGGCTTGGCTGGATCGGCAGATTCGGCCACTCGGCGGCTCGCACAGCCGCTTGTCTGGCTCGATGGGCTACCGGGCTACTCGCGAGTCGCGGCGCGGCTCGCTCGGCTCGCCTAGAGCACTAATAGCTCCTACGGAGCAGAGTAGCGCAATCCTTTGAACCCCGTGTTTCGCCGACAACATGGCCGACAGAGCAGCTAGGCGCGAGTCACGTGGTACTCAGGGTTCCAAGAGGCGGCCCGCCCTATGGGAGAATACATGGAGATCGACATAACACGGCTGATTAAAAAAATAACGGCGAGTTCACACTTTTCAAAACTAGCCTGTCGTGAAGTTAGTAAGGCGCTAAACACTTTATCAAATTTTTAATAATATCGGATGCGTGTGCAAATTTTGAGAAGGCAATTTCCAGGGCAACGGCGTTTGAAGCAGACGATTTTTGCTCGCAGCGGAGACGGGCTTTTCGGGTTGGCCGGAGCGGGTCACGTGAATGGTGTGACGTCGCCGTGTCGTCTGCTGCATGATGCCGCTCAGGCAATTTTTTAAAAAAAAGTTACGTCCTTGCATGGCACAAAACTTATCGCAAATTATTCTAAAATGTTCCATTATTATGTCAAAAATGATTGCCATTCCGTACATTCCCACATTACTGAAGAAACAACGATTTTCTCACGTTCTCCATGCATTTCTGACCGCAGTTGGAACCTCCGGGCGTTCGCCGCTAGTCGCCGAGAGACGGCGTTCTAGATTGCGCTACTCTGCTCCGAAGGAGCTATATAGTGCTCTAGGCTCGCCTCCCTTCGGAATTCGAACTGCCTCCGAAGTTCGAGCGCTCGAGCTTTCGCTCGCGCGGGTTGACGATGGAAACTTTTCTCATAAAACGAGTCTGTAACGTATCGTTTGATGGCGCAAATGCACGTATTTTTCCCGTCGTTTTTTACAGTGTGTGAATCTTGCGAAACAGGCGACGAATAGTGGTGGGTGAAATGTGCTCGTGTGTGGTTGTGGATTTTGTGTACGACGTAGGATTACCCAGAAAGGTGGGTCAATATCGATAAATGTGCGGGTAAGAAGCACGTGACCTGTCAAGCCCATTAATCCTCATTATTTTATCGTGCGAACTGACATTGTCACGTATCGCGTTCGATTTGGGTTTCAACATCGGTAACCTAACTTTTGTTGCATTAAAACTGCAAATAAACATTTGTTTGAAAACGATCACTCCAATGAGCACGTCGTTATTGGGCTTTCCCATTGAAAGGTAGGTCGCGGGTGTCCCAGCTAGTTATTCTGAATGGTTTGGTGGTTGTCTAGCATTTCAAGCGCTCGAGGCTCTGTGTACTGTGTGCCGTACGTACACTTGCGCTTTCGATCAATGTGAATGTGTTTGCAACGCGGAACGTTTGTGTTCTGTGTGTATCCACCTCCAATATCGTTCCCTCTCGTATTGCCGTTTGGTAACTCCTGCTGTTCTACGATATCATTCACGCGATGTCGTATATGTGGGCGTACCGATATCCACATGTTGCTTCACGGGCGATCAATACTGTGTTACGTATCCTCTTAGTCCGCGGTATATGCCGACGTAATTCATGTTGGTAACTTGGAATTCGTTCTGAGATTTATCCACGCGATATTGTATTCTCCTTTGGGGCCGTGATCGACGACCGATATTTATATATCGTGTGGCCGCACAGTATGTCCATGTCGGTTACCAATATGCACGCGGTGTCGTATTCTTTTCCAATAACCGTAAGTTCTGTCGGGATATTGTGCTTCGATATCGTGTTGTATACCAATAACCGCAAGTTATATCGGGATATTGTGCTCCAATATCCTGTTGTATACCAATAACCACATGCTATATCGGGATATTGTGCTCCGGTATGAATTCCCATCGTGCGTATTGGGTTAATCGGATAACAATAAGTTTTTATTGGTTTCCATCAACTTCATTGGAATACAATATTTCCAATAAGCCGAGTTCATATTGGCCTTTTTCAATAGGGTGGGCACACGTTTTGTCGCCTACAGCAACACTGAAGCCAGACAGACAAGCGGTACGGCACCTTTAATTGACGGAGCTTAGAACGAGTAGGGACGCTTTCACTGAAGCTTGTTTTGCTGCAATACACACGTGTATTGCAGCAAAACAAGCTTCAGTGAAAGCGTTCCCAGTCGTTCTGTCAATTAAATATGCCGTACCACTTGTTTGGCTTCAGTATTGCTGCTTCAGAGCAATCTAGAAAATCTAGAATCCTCACCTTTGAACGAGAACGAACTGGCGCCGGCTGGCTTGTGGGCCATGGAAACTGCAAGAGTGGTTTGCGATTAGTTACGTCCAAGTAACAATTTTTTTGGGTAGCCACCTACAGCACACTCAAAATTACATGCACGGGACACAGATGCCTCATGCGACGGAACTCCCTTTGTCCTTGTTTTCTGTTAACTCTGCTCACCTTCACCACTCGCCTCCAATTTCTGCGCTACTTCTTTAATCTCGATTCCCTGGTTCCCAAAGGCCATGCCATGGCTTGCGCCAGTCACGGATCTGTCAGCTCTGCGACTGGCGCTATTGTGGCAAAGACGCCACAGCACCTGGCGCTTGATGTGCTCTTTCAAAATTTTGAGCACGGCTCAAAACAGGTGGATGGGTGTCTGGTATGCCCTTTGCTTATTTGCGGATCGTTCCGAATCAGAGGGTAGGCGCTTCTGCGACCTGGGCGCATGCTCGGTATTTTACAATAGTTGAAACCGGACTCTGCAGGAATCTTGAAACATAACAAACATAATGTGCACGCCAAAAGGCATAGCAAATGAAACACCCACCATCTATCTATTTTCGTTTCTTGTCCGCAAGAAGCTGTCGTATATGTAGCCTCCCTTGCATAAGCCATTCCTCCCTAGTGTCCTGCTGGTCTCGTCCTGATGAATCGTCGGTGGAGACCTGAGGAGCGGTCAACATCAGATTAGACCTTTTTGAGACAGAACCATATACTTGCTGAGAGGAAGTACACCCAAACGAATCTCAGGCATGTCATTTATAGTGCGTTTTAAATTGAGACGCATGATGTAAAATGAGACGTCAATACTGACGCACCCCTTTTGCGAACCCAAAATTTTGAAGGCCTTGTCCCCCTTAGTTAGGGGGACAAGGCACATGAATCCCGGCATGTGGATAAAATTTTTACCTTAACATCCCGACTCAATGCCCATCCCTGAATATTCGACCGCCACACTTTTAGAAAAAAAAAATTTTTTTTAGGAAACACCGAGTCATCTACCACCCCTACAAACGCCTGAACCAAGCATACTCGTACCGTGGCTTGTTTGCTCCGTGCCGCCCCCAAGTTAATTCGGGCTGACAATGTTTTTTTTTTTTTTTTCAAATGGAACCCACATTCTTAGTTTTGGTTTGTCTTGCAGAAGCAGGTGGATACTTTTATAAAGCTTTCTCCCTATGCTCTTCCGAGTCAACATTTTTGCAATGGCCAACCCCCGGGCTTTGATTTTGCGCTCCTTGATGAATGCTGAAACTCATATAGGCGGGCAATAGCTAGCCTTGAAAATACTTGCTTTTGGTGGCCGAGAACAAACTCGTGTTCCTGATCGGCAGCCACTTGCTGCCAAGAATTTCTGCACATATCCTAAAGATTAGTCTAACACAGATGCTTTGGCCGGACAGAGACACAAAAGCCTGAAACAAGGCCACTATACAGGCAGGAAATAGAGTGTCTGTGAGGAATGAAACAAACAACTCAGATAGGCATCAATCACTCACCTTGAAAACACTTGCCATGCGCGGCAAAAAACAAACTTCTGGCCTTGATTGGCTGGTTCTTGCCACCAAGACCTGCATGTATAAGAAAGAACCCGGACTTAATTAAACTTGGGTGCTTTTGCAGAAGAGAGACAACAAAATACTAGTAGGTCTCCACACTGTTTACGAGAGCTAAGGCTGTGTGCTCTTCTGAAAACAACAAAAGAAAAGAGGAACAAACAATCATCAGCGACCTAAAAAAGAATGGCTATACCGGTAATTTCATTCGCCATGTGGTTCGCCGTCAGAACCATAATAGGATAAACCAACCTGCAAGAACAGCTTCCAAACCGCTAGCACGCGTCAGCATCCCTTACGTGAAAGGAACGAGCGAACTACTATCCAGACTATTCGCAAAAGAACATATTATGGTTGCACACAAACCGGTGTCAACGCTTGGGCACTTCCTGCCCCGCCCAAAGGACAAGCCACCGAAGGACAGGGCACAGGGCGTCATTTATAAGATTCCATGCTCCCAATGCCCCGCCTCCTATATCGGCGAATCGAAGAACTTCCACGATCGACTCCGCCAACATAAAAACGACGTGCGAAACTTCGACAGAGAACGCAGTGCTCTCGCTGAGCATTGCGAGACCCTCAACCACCGCATTGCCTTTGAAAACGCAAGCATCCTAGACACGGCATCAAATCTACGTAGAAGACAGCTCGTAGAGTCATGGTACATACAAACAACCTCTAACATCAATAGGTCCTTAGGGGCACTTCCAACTTTATATATTACCGGCCTCCAAGATGTTATAACAGACTGTGCACGGCACGACCAGCCTACTAAGACCAATGAAAAAGAAAAAGAAGTCACTCAACATCTAGAAGAAGAAGCTGCTGTCCTTCATTCATCCCCCTGAAGAAGAAACGAACGGTTTCGAAACGTAGGGTCGCTACTATTTCAATTTTTGGTTGGCGGATTATCTTATCTCTTTATCTCTTCAAAATACTAGTGCAAGACCACTACATATAGGAAATGGCATCCAAAAGGAATGAGACACAAAACTGATATAGGTGGGCAATAGCTCACCTTGAAAATACTTGCTCTTAGTGGCCGAGAACAAACACTTGTTCCTGATTGGCAGCCATTTGCTGCAAAGGATACCTGCAGATATCCTAAAGAACGGAGTCTTAGTCTAACACAGATGCTTTGACTGGACAGAGACACAAAAGCCTGACACAAGACCACTATAAAGACAGGACATAGAGTGTCTGTGAGGAATGAAACACAAAACTCAGATAGGCATCAATCACTCACTTTGAAAACACTTGCAATGCGCGGCAAAGAGCAAACTTCTGGCCTTGATTGGCTGGTGCTTGCCACCAAGACCTGCATGTATAAGAAAGAACCCGGTCTTAGTCAAACTTGGGTGTTTTGCAGAAGAGAGACAACAAAATACTAATGCAAGACCACTACACATAGGTTATGGCATTCAAGAGGAATGAAATACAAAACTCATATAGGCGGGCAACAGCTCACCTTGAAAACACTTGCTCTCGGTGGCCGAGAACAAACTCGTGTTCCTGATTGGAAGCCATTTGCTGCAAAGAATACCTGTAGATATCCTAAAGAACCCAGTCTTAGTGTAACACAGATGCTTTGGCCGGACAGAATACAAAAGTCTGATACAAACCACAAAAAGCAGGAAATAGTGTCTGCGAGAGATGAAAAAAGACCCAAGTGGAGAGGCTCGTTCTGTTTCACGTTAGTCAAATAGTGTAGCTCATTTTGCTAAAACAATGCATATTTGCTAAAAAAAGTATCTATATTTTGCCCCATTTAGCAGAGTTTACTGCCAAGGGTACCTGCACACCAGAATAAGTCAGAATTAGCCAGTTTTTTTTTCTTCTTTTGATGAGCGACTACAGAATCCTCAACAGGTGATGAAACAAAATATGAACCCAGCAAGACAGGCTAGTTTGCCTTGATGCAAGCACAGTGCCTCGGCCAACCAAATGAGGTTCTATTATTTATCACTTGTCATATTTGGTGGGAATAGTAAAGTAAATGAAAATAAGGCAACCTCTCTTCTAGCTGACAGCTGCAAACAAAATTCATATACCTCGATGAACGACCTGGAAATAAAATTGGGTGGTTACCAAGTGGTGTCAAATTTCAAACTTACAGAATGTAGTTTTGGTTTAAGTCCTCCTGGTGTATATTTTTATCCTTATATCTATATTTACATTGTTTTTTTTGTATTTTTGAGGCACAAGTACTTAAGTTATACGCTAATTCACCTTTAAAAGCGTTTTAATTACACTCCATGCCTTTCTAGTGCTCGTAATTTATTCTTGGTGAAAGCTGTCTTAAATTTTTCTTTTCTTGCTGTCGCTGCTGCTTGCTTTCTCACATTTAGAATGCTGACAACTCGACACAAAAGTAATGAAAAATGGGTTTAAAATATCATGAATATCAGCATTTCCAAGCTGTACCCCTGCTTCATGCCCCGACCATGCCACCATACCATAGCTGAGTGCAGTGACAAATGGTCCCAGGTTTGTCACCCGACCGTTTCTTGGGCTTACGGTGTGGCGCGACTCATGAAGCACCTATGCTTCACGATGGAGCCAGTTAGCGAGGTGTGACACACTAGAGCTGTGCAAGCCACAGCTTTACAGCCTGCAAAGCGTGGGAAGATCCCTCTCCCTTTGCAGAGCTGGCATTAGCTCACCGAGAAGCTATTGCAAGCACTAGAAAGCCACAGAGTGTGAATAAAAGCGCTTCTGAAAATGAATTAGTGTGTAAATTATGCATCTATATGTTGCATAATAACACGGGCCGCCCGCGTTCACATGCAGCAACCGAATTGCTACGACTTGCCATCATCATCATGAAATTTTATTTTTCTTACAGTATTTAGATGCACAGTTATATCCTAAAAACATGTTTTTATATCTTTAAATTGCGCTGAGAATACTAACTAATCTTTTTGAAACAGTTTATTTTCAAAAATGATCCATTTCAAACCAGAACTAAGTCCTCAGTTCTCATCATCACGACCACAGGGGTGTCACGTGAAAATATTGCATTCCTGATTGGCTGCTGCCGCTTCAAACATCTCCGAGTAGTCAAAGTTGCTCGTCCGCTTCGAGCCGGACCCAACCTCAGCAATTCGTGTCGATCTAGGGAAAACTAGGGAACAACCCGCCAGCAGCCGCAAAATTGCTGGAAAGGTTGCCCCGTCTGAAGCGATCCTATACTCTGTTTCATACATAGAGTGCAACGCAGTCAAAGCTAGCGCACTGGTTTGCATTGCTGACCATGCCTACGTTCGCCCCATAAGATAGTGCGTCCCCTGCAAAAAAGTTTTTAAAAGTCGGAAAATGTGCCTCCTCGGGGTTAGTAACTGATAGCGGCGTTATGATTTCAACGGAGCACAAATGTTTTTCAAGAAAAAGGAAAAGATAATGTAAACTACCTTAAATTGTTTTCGTGTTCATCCGTGTGGCAGCCGCTGTGGGTTTTCGGGTTGTGTGGCACTGGCTGGTTTTGAGAAGATGGCATCCTATGCAGCAAGCTCAAGTACCTCTCCTGCTCGGATGTTTTCGAAGATTCGTTGTGCGAAAATCTTGAAAGAGTGCAAGCAGATGATCGCCAATGTGTACGGGAGTATAAGAACACATTCCCCGGAGAATTCGGTCGTGAAGTCCTGGAGACGGCCAGTAACGACACTGGAGTGTGCCCTGTACTGTCGCGAAGTGCAAGGCGCAGTGCCTATCTGGCAAGGTGGCGTCCCCGAACCAAAGACCTCGCAACGTGAAGGTTTCGAGCACGGTGACCGTCAAGCATGACGAGTTCACACAGAACGCCATTCGCCTGGAGGTGCATCGCAAGTGCTCCGAGAGGGAGATTCCTACCCTTGACAGCTATTTCAAAATAAACTGTACAGGCCACAACTATTGTCAATTAACGTTTTATTATAAATTTTGGGACAAGGCCGCTATCAGGGCGATTCCTCACTCCACGCTGCACGAAAGAAAAATATAACTCGGTGCTGGAGGCAAATAACACTTGCAAAGCGGCAGACCAGATGGTAGAAATCTGGCCTCTCGGCGACTTATAAATAAAAATTAAGAAGGAGGAACTGAAATATGCACTTCGTCAATGCGCACAATCTTGCACAAAAAGTATGTCTAAAAAAAAAAAAAAACCAAAAAGCTTTGCGCGTAAAACGGGTTCAAACCACGGCCACTGAGACGTCAATATCGCCAGAGCAGCGCCTTCTACCACTCGTCCACGAAACGCGCGGAGTAACACGTTTTCTATTTTTTCATGCGCACCACTTTAGTACCTTTGACAGCGTTACACGCTAAGTATGAAACAGAGTATAAGACACCCTATTGTCTGGTACAGAGACAATTTATGAACGCTTGGGTGTTTAAACGATCTACTACACATTTTACAGAAATAAAAAAAAACATTGGATGTTTAAACGTTGTACTACCCCTTTTTCAATAGAAAAAAGCAACAATAAAAAAAACACATTTCAGAAGAAAAGGTTAAGGAAAGGGAATGTACCATTAGGTTCAGTGAAGTTTGGTGACAAGACTCGGGACTCGAGCAGGAATGCAGTTATCCTTGGTGTGACCCCATGAGACTGTCTTGCTGCCTTTGCTGGGGTTTATCTAACTGAAGTACCAGTACGAAAAATAGAACACATGTGCATAACACTCATTATTCACAAGAAAATTTGTCAATGTCCAAAATGACCCATGAAGAAAATTATGCGAGGAATTTTCAGGCTGCGTTGGCCGAGTCACCTCTCGTGGCCAATGTTTCATAGCAACTTTAATTGTTGTGAACAGTTATAGGGTATATTACGAACAAAGTGCAATTTGGTTTTGTAGGAAACTATAACACACAAAACGACACTTGAATGCAGTATGTTGAGGTACCTCTAAACAAACTCCAGGGTTTCATGGCGCCTCTTTCAGATACCTGATGTTGAACATGAAATATGTGCACCAAGGAGTGAGCAAACAGCGACTTCAGATTTGTCTCTACACCAGCGACATGTCGACAAGGAGTGCAACGTGTAGAAGGTCGTCTAGAAGTGTGCCAAGATGAAAAAGCAAGATGTAACGATATCAGAATAAGATCACACCAACGAGGCACCATTGTGGTGAGACAATCTACGATGAAGAGACAGTAATCGGGAGCCAACCGACGTACGGCCGCGATTTACTTTGCGGCGACTGAAATAAAACATGGCAAAAAAAAAAAATTTAAAAATTATAAAACGATTTTTTTTCTTTACCTAATTCTTTGAGCGCAGCCGGTAGCAGAGCAGTTGGGCGGCGTCACGAAAATCTGACAGACTCGCTAGCATTTCTCAACTTCGTACGGCGCCAGTCGGCACCACAGATGAATGGTCGGCAGTGCTCTTACCGCTCATTCACACTGGAAGCGGATCCGCGTTCGCAAAGCGGTTGCGAACGCGGTTGTATAAATATCCAGTACAATCGCACGCGCTCTTGATGTCATCGACTGCGCGTGCAATTGCACTGTATCTTTATACAACCGCGTTCGCAACCGCTTTGCGAACGCGGATCCGCTTCCAGTGTGAATGAGTCTACCAGGGAAAAAAAAAGTACGAGCTCAGAGCCCAGCGTCGATCGCGACTTTCGTAAAGAGAAGCTCCGGTAACACTTCGGCGACTCGCGAGCGTTAAACAACGCCTCTTCGAACGAGCCCACGAATCCAACACGTCGAACGGTTTGCGCCGGTAAGCACGCTGGGAGCCAGGGGGCTGGAGGTTCAATATCCGAAAGAGACGAGGCGCTGGTTTCTACGTCTATTTCGCACATGAGATAACAAGCCGAGTGATAGCTAGCCGAGTGTAAACACTGACTGAAGTTACATCAGAGTACACGCAGTCGAAATGACGTCTGCAACAGAGCACAGCCAGACGCTTTCAGCAGGGGACGCATGCGTTCAAAACATCATGTATCCCTTCTGTCCTTCAGTGTTCACTTTGATCTGTGTATACCAAAGCACTCAATGCTGCAAGTAATAAAGTCGTCTATACGTACCTTTCGAAGCGATTGAAAGTGCGTTGGTTTCACTTGGAACCCACAAGCAAAGTGCGCGACGAACTTGACGAGCCGTTATCCGTCGGTCCCGCCATCGCCGCTGTCTCGCCGGGTTGGCGCGGTCGCGGTCGCTGCGCAATGGCGCAATCGCGTAATCTCGGCGGCTTGGCTAGGCTTGGCTGGATCGGCGGATTCGGCCACTCGGCGGCTCGCTCAGCGGCTTGTCTGGCTCGATGGGCTACTGGCGGCTCGCTCGGCTGGCCTCCCTTCGGATATACTTCGGAGTTCGAACTGGTTCGAATGTTCGAACTGCCTCCGAAGCTCGAGCGCTCGAGCTTTCGCGCGCGCGGGTTGACGATGGAAACTTTTCTCATAAAACGAGTCTGTAACGTATCGTTTGATGGCGCAAATGCACGTATTTTTTCCGTCGTTTTTTACAGTGTGTGAATCTTGCGAAACAGGCGACGAAGAGTGGTGGGTGAAATGTGCTCGTGTGTGGTTGTGGATTTTGTGTACGACGTAGGATTACCCAGAAAGGTGGGTCAATATCGATAAATGTGCGGGTAAGAAGCACGTGACCTGTCAAGCCCATTAATCCTCATTATTTTATCGTGCGAACTGACATTGTCACGTATCGCGTTCGATTTGGGTTCCAACATCGGTAACCTAACTTTTGTTGCATTAAAACTGCAATAAACATTTGTTTGAAAACGATCACTCCAGTGAGCACGTCGTTATTGGGCTTTCTCATTGAAAGGTAGGTCGCGGGTGTCCCAGCTAGTTATTCTGAATGGTTTGGTGGTTGTCTAGCATTTCAAGCGCTCGAGGCTGTCTGTACTGTGTGCCGTACGTACACTTGCGCTTTCGATCAATGTGAATGTGTTTGCAACGCGGAACGTTTGTGTTCTGTGTGTATCCACCTCCAATATCGTTCTCTCTCGTATTGCCGTATGGTAACTCCTGCTGTTCTACAATATCATTCACACGATGTCGCATATGTGGGCGTACTGATATCCACATGTTGCTTCACGGGCGATCAAGACTGTGTTACGTATCCTCTTAGTCCGCGGTATATGCCGACGTAATTCATGTTGGTAACTTGGAATTCGTTCTGAGATTTATCCACGCGATATTGTATTCTCCTTTGGGCCCGTGATCGACGACCGATATTTATATATCGCGCAGTATGTCCATGTCGGTCACCAATATGCACGCGGTGTCGTATTCTATTCCAATAACCGTAAGTTCTGTCGGGATATTGTGCTTCGATATCGTGTTGTATACCAATAACCGCAAGTTATATCGGGATATTGTGCTCCAATATCCTGTTGTATACCAATAACCACATACTATATCGGGATATTGTGCTCCGATATGAATTCCCATCGTGCGTATTGGGTTAATCGGATAACAATAAGTTTTTATTGGTTTCCATCAACTTCATTGGAATACAATATTTCCAATAAGCCGAGTTCATATTGGCCTTTTTCAATAGGGTACCGAAGCAGGAATACTGAAGCCATACGACCGGTACAGCATTTTTAATTGACGGAGTTCAGAACGACTGGGAGCTCCTGCATTGAAGCTTAGTTTTCTGTAATACAAGCGGGCGACATGGACACGTGCCCAGTTATGTCGCAAGAGGATATCTATGTCCCGCGCATGTAATTTTGAATCTTTCAGACTTAGTGTACTTTACGTGGCTACTCAAAGTAACTGCTACTTGGACGCAACTAACCGCAAATCTCTCTTCCAGTTTCCACGGCCTACAAGCAAGCAAGCACCAGTTCGCTTTTCCTCAAAGGTGAGCATTCCAGATACTCTAGTTAGGTGCGAAGCAGGAATAGTGAAGCCAGACGAGCGGATACGTATATTTAATTGACCAAGCTCAGAATGACCTGTGGCAGTGGCATTGAAGCTTATTTTTCCACAATCAAACGCAGACGTAATTTTGAATCTACCCGCTTGGTGAAGGATTGCTACTTGTCGCAAACTAATCACAAATTTTTATTTTGCAGTTTCTATATAACTACAGCTAGCAGGTGCTGTTTTCATTAAGGTGAGGATTTCACATTCTGTTTTCAAACATCAAGTTTTTGAATGAGAGTCCTAAACAATTAACTTTCTTTTGCAGTAAATGCCAGATCCTCCAGTTCAGGAATATGTTAAATATATTTGGTATGGATAAGTCCAGTGTTTTGCTTCTTTATTCACAATTTCACAACAGCAACATTTTTTTAATTTATCACTCAGAAATACACACAAGAAGAGACTGCGTTGCAGAGAAATGTTGCGCTGAACGTGATATTCCAACTCGTTTTATAGTTTTATTCGTAGCCGATATAATATATTGGATTCCAATATCCATAATACGCTGAAAATATTGGAATCCAATACCGTATAAACCCTTATTGGATCCCCATGTGTCGTATGGGGATCCAATAAGGGTTTATGATTCCAATATACTCAGCGTATTATGGATATTGGAATGCAATATATTATATCGGCTACCAATAAAACTATAAACGAGTTGGAATATCACGTTCAGCGCAACATTTCTCTGCAACGCAGTCTCTTCTTGTGTGTAGTTCTGAGTGATAAATTAAAAAAATGTTGCTGTTGTGAAATTGTGAATAAAGAAGCAAAACACTGGACTTATCCATACCAAATATATTTAACATATTCCTGAACTGGAGGATCTGGCATTTACTGCAAAAGAAAGTTAATTGTTTAGGACTCTCATTAAAAAAACTTGATGTTTGAAAACGGAATGTGAAATCCTCACCTTAATGAAAACAGCACCTGCTAGCTGTAGTTATATAGAAACTGCAAAATAAAAATTTGTGATTAGTTCGCGACAAGTAGCAATCCTTCACCAAGCCGGATAGATTCAAAATTACGTCTGGGTTTGATTGTGGAAAAATAAGCTTCAATGCCACTGCCACAGGTCATTCTGAGCTCGGTCAATTAAATATACGTATCCGCTCGTCTGGCTTCACTATTCCTGCTCCGCACCTAACTAGACTATCTGGAATGCTCACCTTTGAGGAAAAACAAACTGGTGCTTGCTTGCTTGTAGGCCGTGGAAACTGGAAGAGAGATTTGCGGTTAGTTGCGTCCAAGTAGCAGTTACTTTGAGTAGCCACGTAAAGTACACTAAGTCTGAAAGATTAAAAATTACATGCGCAGGACATAGATATCCTCTTGCGACGTAACTGGGCACGTGTCAATGTCGCCCGCTTGTATTACAGAAAACTAAGCTTCATTGCAGGAGCTCCCAGTCGTTCTGAGCTCCGTCAATTAAAAATGCTGTACCGGTCGTATGGCTTCAGTATTCCTGCTTCGGGAATCTGGAATTCTCACCTTCGAAGAAAAGCAAACTGGGACCTGCTGGCTCTTAGGCTGTAGAAACTGGCAGAAAGATTTGCGATTAGCTGCGTCCAAGTATCAATTTCTTTGACCAGCCACCTACAGCACACTAAGCCGGATAAACTCAAAATTACATGTGCGTGACATACTATGCCTCTTGTGACAAAACTGGGCACACGTTTTATCGCCTACAGCAACACTGAAGCCAGACAGACAAGCGGTACGGCACCTTTAATTGACGGAGCTCAGAACGAGTAGGGACGCTTTCACTGAAGCTTGTTTTGCTGCAATACACACGTGTATTGCAGCAAAACAAGCTTCAGTGAAAGCGTCCCCAGTCGTTCTGTCAATTAAATATGCCGTACCGCTTGTCTGGCTTCAGTATTGCTGCTTCAGAGCAATCTAGAAAATCTAGAATCCTCACCTTTGAACGAGAACGAACTGGCGCCGGCTGGCTTGTGGGCCATGGAAACTGCAAGAGAGGTTTGCGATTAGTTACGTCCAAGTAACAATTTTTTTGGGTAGCCACCTACAGCACACTCAAAATTACATGCACGGGACACAGATGCCTCATGCGACGGAACTCCCTTCGTCCTTGTTTTCTGTTAACTCTGCTCACCTTCACCACTCGCCTCCAATTTCTGCGCTACTTTTTTCATCTCGATTCCCTGGTTCCCAAAGGCCATGCCATGGCTTGCGCCAGTCACGGATCTGTCAGCTCTGCGACTGGCGCTATTGTGGCAAAGACGCCACCGCACCTGGCGCTTGATGTGCTCTTTCAATATTTTGAGCACGGCTCAAAACAGGTGGATGGGTGTCTGGTATGCCTTTTGCTTATTTGCGGATCGTTCCGAATCAGAGGGTAGGCGCTTCTGCGACCTGGGCGCATGCTCGGTATTTTACAATAGTTGAAACCCTCTGCAGGAATCTTGAAACATAACAAACATAATGTGCACGCCAAAAGGCATAGCAAATGAAACACCCACCATCTATCTGTTTTCGTTTCTTGTCCGCAAGAAGCTGTCGTATATGTAGCCTCCCTTGCTTAAGCCGCTCCTCCCTAGTGTCCCGGTTGGGTCTCGTCCTGATGAATCGTCGGTGGAGACCTGAGGAGCGGTCAACATCAGATTAGACCTTTTTGAGACAGAGCCATATACTTGCTGAGAGGAAGTACACCCAAACAAACCTCAGGCATGTCATTTATAGTGCGTTTTAAATTGAGACGAATGATGTAAAATGAGACGTCAATACTGACGCACCCCTTTTGCGAACCCAAAATTTTGAAGGCCTTGTCCCGCTCGCTAGGGGGACAAGGCACATGAATCCCGGCATGTGGATGAAATTTTTACCTTAACATCCCGACTCAATGCCCATCCCTGAATATTCGACCACCTCACTTTTAGAAAAAAAAATATTTTTTTTAGAAAACACCGAGTCATCTACCACCTTTACAAACGCCTGAACCAAGCATACTCGTACCGTGGCTTGTTTGCTCAGTGCCGCCCCCGAGTTAATTCGGGCCGACAATGGTTTTTTTTTTTTTTTCCAAATGGAACCCACATTCTTAGTTTTGGTTTGTCTTGTAGAAGCAGGTGGATACTTTTATAAAGCTTCCTCCCTATGCGCTTCCGAGTCAACACTTTTGCAATGGCCAACCCCCGGGCTTTGATTTTGCGCTCCTTGATGAATGCTGAAACTCATATAGGCGGGCAATAGCTCGCCTTGAAAATACTTGCTTTTGGTGGCCGAGAACAAACTCGTGTTCCTGATTGACAGCCACTTGCTGCCAAGAATTGCTGCACATATCCTAAAGATTAGTCTAACACAGATGCTTTGGCCGGACAGAGACACACAAGCCTGAAACAAGGCCACTATACAGACAGGTAGAGTGTCTGTGAGGAATGAAACAAACAACTCAGATAGGCATCAATCACTCACCTTGAAAACACTTGCCATGCGCGGCAAAAAACAAACTTCTGGCCTTGATTGGCTGGTTCTTGCCACCAAGACCTGCATGTGTAAGAAAGAACCCGGTCTTAATTAAACTTGGGTGCTTTTGCAGAAGAGAGACAACAAAATACTAGTGCAAGACCACTACACACAGGTTATGGCATTCAAGAGGAATGAAATACAAAACTCATATAGGCGGGCAATAGCTCACCTTGAAAATACTTGCTCTCGGTGGCCGAGAACAAACTCGTGTTCCTGATTGGAAGCCATTTGCTGCGAAGAATACCTGTAGATATCCTAAAGAACCCAGTCTTAGTGTAACGCAGATGCTTTGGCCGGACAGAATACAAAAGTCTGATACAAACCACAAAAAGCAGGAAATAGTGTCTGCGAGAGATGAAAAAAGACCCAAGTGGAGAGGCTCGTTCTGTTTCACGTTAGTCAAATAGTGTAGCTCATTTTGCTAAAACGATGCATATTTGCTAAAAAAAGTACCTATATTTTTCCCCATTTAGCAGAGTTTACTGCCAAGGGTACCTGCACACCAGAATAAGTCAGAATTAGTCAGTTTTTTTTTTTCTTCTTTTGATGAGCGACAACAGAATCCTAAACAGGTGATGAAACAAAATATGAACCCAGCAAGACAGGCTAGTTTGCCTTGATGCAAGCACACCCAGGCAGCACCGAGTTCTGGGCCAAAACTTGGCTTGCGTCTGGCAGTTTAGGGCATTAAAAAGCCCGAAGAAGCCAAAGTAGTGCCAAACCTGACCTCCCTTGGCAACAGTCTGGGTATCTTGGCCCTAATTCGCCAAACAAGTGCCAAACTTAGGCTTCGCTCCCGGGTAGTTCGGTTATTATCTGGCATCTTCGGGCCTAAATCGCCTAACAAATGCCAAATTTAGGGTTACTGCCCGTTAGTTCGGCAGATTTTTGGCATTTTTGGGCCAAAATCGCCAAACTAATGCCAAAGTTAGGCTTCACTTTTTGATAGTTCGGCTATCACCTGGCACATTCGGGCCAAAATCGCCACGGATGTGCCAGAGTTAGGCTTACTACCTTGTAGTTCGGCAGAGCTTTGGCATTTTTGGGCCAAAATCGCCAAACTAATGCCAAAGTTAGGCTTCACTTTTTTGACAGTTCGGCTGTCACCAGGCACATTCGGGCCAAAATCGCCACAGATGTGCCAGAGTTAGGCTTACTACCTTGTAGTTCGGCAGAGCTTTGGCATTTTCGGGCCAAAATCGCCAAACTAATGCCAAAGTTAGGCTTCACTTTTTGACAGTTCGGCTGTCACCTAGCACATTCGGGCCAAAATCGCCACAAATGTGCCAGAGTTAGCCTTACTACCTTGTAGTTCGGTTGAGATCTGGCATATTTGGGCCCAAGTCGCCAAGCGAGTGCCCAAGTTAGGCTTCGCTTCCTGATAGTTTGGCTGTGATCTGGCAGCGACGGGCCAAAGGTGCCAAACAAGTGCCAGAACTAGGCTTACTGCCTTGGAGTTCGGCTGATGAGGTATTTGATGTACGCGGGTGGTCTTCATCTTAATTAAATAGAAATCAAGTTTTATTCGGCTGGCAACTTTATCTTATTTTGGTTGTCTCTTGATTTCTGCAGTCCAAAGGTTGGCTGAATGTTTTGACGCGGCTGGAGCAGGCTGTGCAAACGCAAATTGTGCCAGATGTTTTACTCGCGCGTAGGTACACAAGCCAATATCGGGACGCGCCGTGAGACTGGTTCGACATTATGGCGCGTTCACACCGGCGATGCGATCTAGTCGCGCCATAACTTTCATCGCAAAAGCGACCATCGCGGGCAAAAAGTGACGGGTTTTGAGCAGTCACTTGCTGACCCGACGTTTTGCGATGCACTCTAGTCGCGGAGAGGCCGAGCCAACCAACGGCGTTCGGAGCGAGAGTTTTTGAGACGCGACTCGCCAAGGCATTGGACTCGCTCATCGCGCACGCCAAATTGACCAACTAATTACTTTTTTTTTCTTTTTTTTTTTTGCGATGCGATTTAGCTGGATCGCGCGACTGCTATCCCCGGTGTGAATCCGCCTTTACAGAAAGTGCTGCCATTGAGCTAACACTGCGCAAGACGGATGTGCGCACGTCTCAACAAGATATATCATTATTAAGGGGTGTCCAAACTGGACACTACAAAACGCACGACTCCTACAAATCGTGAAAATTGAAGCGGACGCGCCCGCTTCAAGCCCGCTTCAATTTTCACGATTTGTCGGAGTCGTGTCCTGTTTGGACATTCCTTTATGCGGCGCATTGCAATAGCGAGCGTGGCTCTGTGCGTGTCTTGCATTGTGATTGAGCACTGTCAAATCCTAGCGATAAAAAAGTGCGGAAACGACCGTGGCTCTATGGCGCGGTTCCCGCATCACACTTGGGGGATGAAAATGAAATCCCGGAAATTGTCCTATTTTAGCGTGTTGATACTTTTTAAACATTAAAAAGAGGAGACACAAAAGGGACGATAAAGACAGGACAATCTCTGAACTTTAAAGCCGCTGTACAAACGGGACGTTCTGCAGAGAAGAACCTTCTCTCCCGAAGCTGGGGGACGGGGAGGGAAAGGTCAAGCGTTGGATGGAAGGAGGTTTAGAGAATGGGATTAGCCTCGGGGCGAGGCCATCCTCTCGAGAGGGAGTGGGGACGGAACAAAGCTGGCCGTGGTGGTTCCGGCTACCAGGTGGAAGAAAGTTAAGCTTGTCAAACGGCGACCTCGGATCCGAGGACAGGCACGCCAGAGAATTTGAAAATAGCTGCTTGATTAGCCGGACGACCCAGTGCGGTCTACTGGTTCTAGAAGGTGACTCGGATGAAGAAAACTCGTTTTGGTCGAAAACTCTAAAAGCATTCTGGACGTGAACCCTTGCCACAAATAAAAATAACACATGCATGAAAAACTGCGAAGGCACCTAAGCTTTCGCCTATGATGTGGGAATGCGTGAGCATTACTGGCAAAGTTATGTTGGCGCAACTTGCAATAAAGAAAGAAAAAAAAAAGTTATGGTGGCTGCAATAAAGAAATAAAAAAAAAAGTTATGTTGGCGCAACGGATAGCGCGCTAGTTTCACGGTCAAGAGGGCCTAGCTTCGAAACCGGGCAGGGGATGGTTTTTTTCTCGTGTTATTTTTTTTTCGTTTTTTTTTTTGTTTGTTTGGTCACGTGGCAAGAATCACATGAACAGAATTTTTTTTGGCCAAGTCACCAGAGATTTTTTTTCTAATTTCTCTTTTTCTTCAGTCTTTCTTTCTTTCTTTCTTTTTTTTTCCTTTTTTTCGGTTTACGCTTCCTATCGCAAAACTCTTTGCACCTATATCGCGTTACATTGGCGTTAGCCAAATCATTTTGTTTATGGCAGGGAATTCTGCCGTACGTATCTTATGTTACTATTACCAACCCTGGATTTCGTCCGGCAACCAGTTTGGGAATGACGACGCCAAATTTCTGTTATAATTTGTTTGAGGTCTAGGGCCTCGTTATCCGTCGGCCTCTAAGATTGGCTCTTCAAGTATCTTTTGGGAAAGAGTTGACGACAGGCATCTTTAAGGAGCACGTGAGTCGACCAGAGTAAACAGTGCTGAAGCGCCTCTAGTGTGATTTCGGCCGTAAATAACTGGAGGCCCCGGGCAAACCAACCCAATGGAGAAAAGTATCTACCTTTCTGGTTTCATAGAGAGCTATGAAAGTGAGAAGGGACGAATCCCAGCCGAGTCAAACTACCGGCTTGCAAACGCAATCGTGTTGATAATAGCGCAAAGGAGTTTGTATGACTCTCTGGCGGTGCGCAGAGGGTAAAGGCACGGAGGTAATATATGCTTTTGCTCACTCACCTCGCGAACGGTTGGGTATTGGCTGCAGAGATCCAATTCGCGTTGTTTTATTACGGGATTATATCTTGATTTCTTTGTTCCTAGTTTCACAGACAGAACGAAATCGCTTTTCTCGTGTGGTGTCACGGCGGGAAGACAGAAATCAATCAGAGTACCGAAATTCGACGCTTGTGCTCGTTCTATAGCGCCTCTAAAAACCGTGCGATCACGGCTGTGTATCGTCAACATTGCATAAACTGCCGTTACTTGTACTCGTATTGCATCGTGAGGGAACGACTATGACTGGGTAAACAGAAATAGGGAGAATGGGTGCGTGTGATTTGTTGAAGTTCGAATCAACAAATCGAGCTTCAACGAATGCGATTGTATTGCATTCACTCAACCAGCTATATGAGTTTTCAGATCCTTCCAAGTATGCGATTCGTGTTCTGCCAGTTTTACCTCAGTAAGATTAAAAAACAAAATCCACGTTAAAAAAAAAAAAAAAAAAAAAAAAATTACGGTGATTCGAGTTGCTCCCGCGCCGAATCATGTTTCACATAAGCGTAATTTTGGGTTCGATGCACGACGAGGGGTCTTCAATTATAAAAATATTTTGATTACGATTATTTGCGGCGCTAAAAATTTTAAAGCCAAGCAGTGAAGACGATGGTGTTCTTATAAGTATTATATACATTTTATTTTACACTGTTTGAATACGCTGCCGTCGTTATGTCCTTGAATTATTGGCTAGCTTGTGGCGGACAGGGAAGTCTTGCAGGACCATTATGATAGCACCTACACTAAACCTGCCGCGCTTCGAAAAATGTTAGTCCAATGCATACCAGCTTGTTCAAGGCGGACGAAGCATTACGCATCCGGCAAAGCGCATTAAATCGCTGCCCGCGACGTTTTTCTTCTTTGTTTTTTATTTATTTATTTATTTATTTTTTTTTTTTTTCGTGCAGCGAGATAATTTTTAGTCAAGCAGCACGCCCCCTTTAGGGCGGGTTATGCCGGATTAACGGAGGCGTCTCCTAATCCATTCTCCGTGTTGGCCCCTCGGGGGAGGGCGGTGAAGTGAGGAAAGGAGGGCAGGAGAGGAGGAAACGCAAAAAAAAGTGGAAAGAGCGAACTTTATTTTCGGCTTCAACCTCAAAACCCGCCCGCTCCGTGGGAGTACCGGAAAGAGAAATCTTGGCGGAAGGAGAGGAACCGAAGGAAGTGTACGCGATCCCCCTGTCCTGCGGGACCAGATACATCGGGCAAACGGGGCGATGCCTCAACGACCGACTCCGAGAACATCAAATGGACGCCGAAAGAGCTGCTTCGGAGTCAAAGCACCCGATAGTCATTCACGGGAGAAAATGTTCCGGTTGCGCTCCTAATTTATGTAATAACAAAAACGGCTTGACATAACAAAAATAACAATTTAATTAAACGTTGCGCCTCCGATGCGGGAGGCATCTTCAGTAGAGCACAGAGCGAGTGAGAGTCGCACAAAAAAGTTCGGCTATTTAGGCATAAAGTTTGTGTACACGTCCGGCAGGGGGCCACGGTTCTTGTTTACCAGCGATGAATCACTTCCTCATTTGTCATTCTGGATGAACCAAGATTCCAGCAGCTTCCTCGGTCCCCACCTTATATCTCTCGCCAAGGTCGATGCCTTGACAAAGTCAAATTGGTGTCCTCACGTCCATGCGTGGTCGACGAGTTCGGACTTGAAGCGGGTGGCGTTCGTGGAATTGGCGACATCCCGTGCGTGTTCTTTTAGTCTTGTTATTCTTTTTCGTCCCGTCTCTCCAATATAGGAAGCGTCACATTCCTTGCAGTGCACCTGGTAGATCACGCCCCTTTCTGCCTCTGGCGGGGTCGGGTCTTTTGGCATGGAGATAACATTGACAATTGTTCTTTCGTACCCCCAACGGCCTAAGGGCGCGTCCCAATGCCTCCGGGATGCACACGACGTCACGTGTCCGTTCGGCTCGATCCGGGCGCCGATGGGACATTTGTTTCTTAACGCGATTGACAAACCAGTCGGGGTAGTTACGTTTTTTCAAAGCCTCCCGCACATGGCTAAGTTCTTGAATGCTAAGTGTTGACTTAGGACAGTTTCTGAACGATGAAGTAACGATCTTACAACTGAGCTTTTGTGTTGAGTAGGGTAATGACAGTGGTAGTCAAGAAAGTTTTGTCTGTCACGTGGTTTACGATATACGGATGTCTCCATCTTAAAAAAAGGTTCACTAGTTCTATGGACACGTACATCTAAAGACGGCAAGGTACTATCGGTTTTATGTTCGCAGGTGAACTGAATTGAGGGGTGGACACTATTCAAATTGCGGTGAAAATCAGTTACGTTCTCTCTGTTAACCATTACAAAAGTGTCATCGACATAACGACGGTAGAACTTCACGGGGAAATCAATGCCAGACATTACCTTTCCTCAACATATTCCATGACGAGATTCGAGACGATGACGGAAACTGAACTCCCCATAGGGCATCCGCTGACCTGATGATATATGTCCCCATTAAAACTAAGATTACACTGGTTGAGACAAAAACGCAAAAGGAGTATAACGTCTTCAACAAGGAGGGTTGTGCGAGTGGACAACGACTGGTCTGCCAACAACCGGTCACGGGCGACATCAACCGCCAGGGCGTTGGGGACATTCGTAAATAATGAAATCACATCAAAGGATACCATAGCCTCATGCGGTAGCAGGGTCTGAGCGCGTATAAGTTCAACAAAGTCACGGGAATTTCGGAGGCTAAACTCATTTTTTCTTGTAAGAGGGCTCAGAATCATAACCAGATATTTGGAAAGGCTGTAAGTGGATGAACTAATAAAAGATACAATCGGGCGTAGGGGGCAACCCGGTTTGTGAATTTTGGGGAGTTCATACATCTTGGGTGTCGCGGCGTCAAAGGAGAAGAGACGACGGTATAGGTCGTCACTGATGTGTCCTTTCTTTTTCAGCTCTCGAAGGTGGTCAACTAACTCTCTTTCGGGCTTAGCAGCGGGATCTCTTGATAGCCTCACGAAATAGTGACTGTCGTTTATAACTTCATACATCTTCTTCATGTAGTCATCCCTATCAAGCACAACGGTTCTTTTTCCTTTGTCGGCCTTTAAAATCATGATGGAGCTGTCTGACTTCAACTCATTAAGACCAATGCGTTCTTGTTGACCAACAAACAAATGTCCCATCGGCGCCTGGATCGAGCCGAACGAACACGTTACGTTAAGGGTTTCGGAGGCATTGCGACGCGGCCTTCGGCCGTTGGGGGTACGAACTGTATACAAACCCTACAGAACAATCGCCAATGTTATCTCCAAGCCAAAAGATCCGACCCTGCCAGAGGCAGAAAGGGTCGTGATTTACCAGGTACAGTGCAAGGAATGTGACGCTTCCTACATTGGAGCGACGAGACGAAAAAGAAAAACAAGACTAAAAGAACACGCACGGGACCGCCACCCGCTTCATGTCCGAACTCGTCGACCACGCATGGACGTCAGGACACCAATTTGACATTGACAAGGCATCCACCTTGGAGGGGGATAAAAGGTGGGAACCGAGGAAGCTGCTTGTGATGTCCAGCGCGGCGCCACTCGCGCATAAAGGACGAAGATCGGCATTGCCCTGTGCGCGCGATCCCTGAGCGCGCACTCTGGAACTGCGAGCTACCGATGGCGCAAGCTAGGCACTGAGGCTCTTCTGGGTCATATTAAACTCATAAGTATTCGGGCTGTAGTTGTCATCACCACTCGGACACGACACTGGCGACGAGTAATCAAGGACCTACGACGCCTGGAACCTCAGACCTCGAGCCATGTCTAAGTCAGGCAAAATGGAAGCCTTCTCAGGCAAGTCATGGGCATCCTGGATTGAGCGCCTCGGATTCTACTTCGTGGCGAATAACATCAGCGCCGTGGACAGGAAGCGAGCTGTCCTACTTACGCTGTGCGGTCCAGAAACATATGACATCGTACGAGCGTTGGTAGCACCCAGGGGACCCGGGGATGTCGAGTTCAAAGAACTCGTGACGATCCTCGGCGCGCACTTCGATCCAAAACCTTCGGAGCTCTATAGCCGGTACAACTTCCAGAGGCGAGACCAACTACCGGACGAGTCCATAAACAGCTACGTTGCGGCACTCAAAATGCTGGCTGGAGACAGCAATTTCGGCATCTTAGCTTCCGCAACTACGCTTGTGGCATCGACAACGGCACGGCAACCGGCGTCGCAGCAACCGGCGTCACAAGCAGCACCCGATGCAGTGGCTACGGCTGCACAACCGGCAACTCCACAATGGGACACTAAACTGCCACTGGACGTGATGCTGCGCGACAGGTTTGTCTGCGGCATCCGTGACGAACTTCTGCAACAACGTCTGTTCGCAGAAAAGAACTTAACGTTCGCAAGCGCCTTAGACATCGCCGTCCGTGCTGAGAGTGCCTCGAAACAACAACAGAGTATAAAAAACAAGGAGGATCTCCAGGTCAACAAGACAACGGATGCATGCAACAAGTCCGCTTCATACAAGGGACGTCCGTGTTATCGTTGCACAGGTCAACACGACCCACAGGCCTGCCGATTCAAGACTACCGAGTGTCACTACTGCAAAAAGGAAGGACACATTGAAAAGGCATGCATTGCAAAGAAAAAACAACAAGGTAAAACAGGCTACAAGAAAGCTAACTACAACGTTGAAGCAGCGACTGAAGTGGTGAGCCAGCCAGCGTGTTCTTCTAGATGTACATGTCATGAGCTGAACCAGCTGACCACGCGAAGGTGCTTCCCGAAATTTTATGTTTTCCTTCGGATTGAAGGTAAACCACTTCAGTTCGAGGTCGATTCTGGAGCCGCTTGTTCGTTGATAAGCGAAGACACATTTCGCTCAACCTGGCCCAAGAACCCACCAAAGCTCACGAAGAACGACTTGGAGCTCTACACTTGGAGTGGCGAAGGCCTGAAACTTCTGGGATCGCTTCAAGTTCGAGTACGCTTCAAGTCCAAGGATTACCTACTGCCGCTTCTGGTAATGAAAGGGGCCGGCTGCAGCCTTTTGGGTAGAGATTGGTTCGACGCGCTCAACATCCGAGTTCAAGGAATCAATCAGATGCAGCAGCAGACCACGCCACCGAAGGTGGAGGCAGTGCTACAACGACATTCCAAGGTATTCCAAGACGACATCTCTGGATACACGGGACCTCCAGTGCACTTGGAGCTGGAGGAAGGAGCCCCGCCAAAGTTTTGCAAGGCTCGCCCTGTTCCTCTCGCGCTACGATCAGCGGTGACAGACGAGCTTCAACAGCTGCAGAACCAAGGGATAATTGAGCCAGTTCAACACTCTGAGTGGGCTACGCCGCTTGTACTCGTTCGCAAGAAGAGCGGAGCTATCCGACTCTGTGGCGACTACAGGAGTACGGTAAACGCCGCATCGAAAAAGGCCAGTTATCCGCTACCAACAACAGGAGAAGTGCTCTCGAACCTCAGAGGCGGAACTACTTTCTCCACGCTAGACTTGTGCCAAGCATACCAGCAACTAAAGGTAACTGAAGAGACGGCAGCTGTACTTACAATCAATACGATGAAAGGATTGTACCGAGTGACACGACTTCCGTTCGGAATTTCAGCAGCACCAGCGATCTTCCAGCGAATGATGGAAACAACACTCGCCGGCATAGACGGAATAAGTGTCTATTTAGATGACATCATCATCAGTGGAGCGAGCAAGAAAGAACATGCTGAGCGTTTGGAACAAGTACTGTCCAGATTAGACAGCACCGGTCTGAGACTAAAAAAAGAAAAATGCAAGTTTGCAGTCAGCGAAGCTACCTTCCTGGGACACAAAATTGATGCTTCAGGGGTTCACACAACCGCTGACAAAGTGCAAGCGATTCTAGACGCTCCAGAGCCAACCGGGAAACCTGAGCTGCAAGCCTTTCTGGGGTTGTTGGCATTTTATGACCGCTTCCTCAAGAACAGAGCTACAGTCGCAACAGACCTGTACAAGCTTCTCCAGAAAAATGTTCCTTGGCTCTGGAAGGACAGTCACAAGGAAGCGTTCCGAAAGCTCAAGCAACTAGTCAAGGAATCCACGGTCCTTGCCCACTATGACGAAAACAAGCCCCTGCTTCTTTCCTGCGACGCGTCCCCTTACGGCGTAGGAGCAGTGCTTGCTCAGAGAGACGCCTTGGGACGTGAGGCTCCGATTGCTTTTGCGTCGAGGACGCTAGGAGCAGCAGAGAAAAACTATTCCCAGCTGGATAAAGAAGGGTTGGCCATTGTCTATGCAGTATGTCACTTCCATGAATACATCGCTGGACGACAGGTAACCATCTACACGGACCACCAACCACTTCTGGGAATACTTGGAGGCTCGAAAACAATACCTCAAGTGGTATCCCCGCGTATGACACGATGGTGCATCAAACTAGGTGCATACGACTACGAGTTGAAGTACAGACGGGGACGATTACATCAAAACGCAGACGCTCTGAGCAGGCTACCGCTACCTGCTTGTGTCGACGAGCCCTGCCAACCTGGAGATGTACTGATGTTGGCCAGCTCGCCTATTCCTCAACTTTGCCCAGAACGCATTGCAGCGCTCACAGCGCAAGACAAAACTTTGGCACTCGTCTACAAGGCCATACATCACGGCAATCTGGGAGAGTTGAACAAGGACGAGTGCGGGCTGTACAAAATTATCGCCACTGAACTGTCGACACTTAACGGTTGCTTGACGCGAGGCACGAGGGTAGTCATTCCCAGTGCAGCCAGAGCTCACGTCCTCGAGCTACTCCACGCAGGTCATCGAGGCATGGTGGCCATGAAGGCAGCTGCACGAGGTTACGTTTGGTGGCCTGGTGTAGACAGAGACATCGAAGCCAAGGCAAGAACGTGCAGCAATTGCCAACAGCATCAACGGGCACCGCCCAAAGCACCTTCTCCGGAATGGCAACGACCGACGACGCCATGGGATACATTACATATCGACTTCGCCGGACCCGTTGAAGGCAGGATGTTGCTGATAATAGTTGACGCCTTCAGCAAATGGCTGGAAGTTCGTCAAATGAACACCATCACTTCCAGCTCACTCATCCAGGAACTCCGTAATGTATTCGCAACATTCGGAGTACCACGCAAGATCGTCAGCGACAACGGTACGTCACTGGTATCAGCCGAAACCGAACAGTTCTTTAAGAATAACGGTATTCGACACGTCACGAGTGCACCGTACCATCCGGCGACCAACGGACAAGCTGAAAGGATGGTTTACGAGACCAAACAAGCGGTGTCGAAGGATAAGACGGGGTGCTTATCGTGCCGAATCGCTCGGTTTCTTTTTAAGCAACACACCACCATCAGTTGCGCGACGAGACAGACTCCAGCCATGCTGATGTTGGGTCGCGAGTTGTCAACGGCGATCACTCGCCTCCAACCGCAAGCAAGGGGAAGAGATGAGGATACACCAGGAACAACCAAGTCTCCCAGAAATCTTTCTGTTAACCGAGAGGTGTTCGTTAAGAACTTTACAGGCAAACCGTCGTGGATCCAAGGAACAATCATAAGAAGACTTGGATCTCGTTCTTGGATCATCAGAACAGACCAAGGCACAGTACGACGACACGAAGATCACATAAGGAACTCAGTAACAGACCACCCGAGACATTTTGTCACAGAAGCATCTTCGACAGCGAAGACCAGTAATGGCCCACAAGGTTTACCAGCGCAGTGGACCATTCCGACGACTGGGGAACCGTCACCAGCAGAACAGCAATGTGCCCCAGAGGCTCAAGCAGAAGTGCAGCCCAATGCCGACTTGGTTCCATCAAACAGTTCCGCTAGACCTCAACGTCAAAGGCGACCTCCTCAAAGATATGGCGACGGCATCTAGAGGGGGAAGGAGTGTGATGTCCAGCGCGGCGCCACTCGCGCATAAAGGACGAAGATCGGCATTGCCCTGTGCGCGCGATCCCTGAGCGCGCACTCTGGAACTGCGAGCTACCGATGGCGCAAGCTAGGCACTGAGGCTCTTCTGGGTCATATTAAACTCATAAGTATTCGGGCTGTAGTTGTCATCACCACTCGGACACGACACTGCTGGAATCTTGGTTCATCCAGAACGACAAACGCGGAAGTGATTCATCGCTGGTAAACAAGAACCGTGGCCCCCTGCCGGACGTGTACACAAACTTTATGCCTAAATAAACGAACTTTTTTGTGCGACTCTCACTCGCTCTGCGCTCTACTGAAGATGCCTCCCGCATGGGAGGCGAAACGTTTAATTAAATTGTTATTTTTGTGATGTCAAGCCGTTTTTGTTATTACATTTATCACGTCTTCGCCCGGCTTGTGGAGTATTTTTGCGCTCCTAATTTCACCGGCACGACAGCCATGGGAGGCCACTGCGAGCAAATGGGGACAGAAATAATTGAGGCCTATCGGATGGCGACAAGCCCGGAAAACATAACCACCCCGTCCATTTCGCTCTCAAGAAAGGAGATTATCTTTCTTAGGCCCTTAAAGGGCCCATGAAACGATTTTTGGGTTGGGATAAATCATTTTAGATTGGGATTTTACTAATAGCACATCGTTCAGTGGACCAAAAAAAAAAAGGTAGAAAGTCAAAAGCCTGACTTTCAGTGCGAAAATTTGAAAACAGAGCGGACTATTTCGTACCTCCTCCCCTTCGCAACCCCTCTGCCTTTTCACTGTGATACAACCGCGGTCCCAAAAGCGCGTTATCGGGTCCAAACTGACGTCACACGCAACCGGACCTCACTTATTCCCTTCACCCCTAAGCTGACATTGTGGTGGATGCTACACGCTTGCCGGACCAATCAGCCGCCTCCCTTTCATCACCTGACTTCATTCTCTGCAGCCACATTTGCCACGCTCACGTGGCAAGTGTGGCTGGCCCAACGAGCACGTAGCTTCAACAGCACTGTCAGCTTCGGAATGAACGGGGTGGGGAAAGCGACTTTTGTCTGAATTTTGAGCGACGGGCTAATCTTCTAGGGGGAGAATGGATGTGTCCGGGATTGCACAAACGGGAGTGCGAGCAAGAGGGGACTCCCCCTTTTCGTCTTCTTCAACTGTTTGGTGGAATGCGCGATTTATGAGTTCAGGAGGAAAGCGAAACAGGAAAAAGTTGGAAAAGCGTTTCATGACCCCTTTAATGGAAGCCGCACGCTGACAGACTAGGCAAGGCGACAAGGTCACCGGCAGAAGCGGCCTTTCCTTTTATGCGTTGTTGATGCCCCTTCGACCTCGCCTTTTGCGAATCATCCCCACCTGCTTTTGCGTCTTCGTGTGGCTGTCAGCGAGCGCGACAGCCGCTTTAAGCAAATCAAAAGGATGAAGCGAAACGCGTGACTCAGCGTGACCTCTCTACATAGGACGCGTAGGACAAAAAAGTTTGGACGAAAATTTGTCACGTGACTTTTTCTGTCACGCTGATGGGATCTCTGGGGCTGTCGTTTTCGCCGTTTGCCTAGTTATAGAAATAAGCAGGCCACGTAGGTCCGGTTTTCGAACTGGGCTCTTCAGTGTTCTGTTGCTTTCGTGCGTTGCAGACGCGGCCGTGTTTTTTCGTCGTAAACGGTCGGAATACGTCCATGCCAATTTTTCGGTAACAGTCATTTTTTGCACCGGAGTTCGTGGAATACTTGTGATGTGTTTGTTGGACACGCTTCGACAAAAACTGCTCTTCGCCGACGACGAGACGTCAGTTGAATGTGCGCAACCTTCTTCCTCGAATGTGTTTGTGGGGTGCCTGAGTTGGATTATGCATCTATCAAGGATTACATGATATCGCTCTTTTATTAGTAAGTGCACTGCAAGCATGATTCTGATAGTCGCCCTGCTTTCCTTTCATTCTCCGCGGTTTTACGTGTGATGAGTTTTGCTTGGCATGAGGACAGTGTTAATTGTATTTTATATTTTGCTTTTCGTTTTACAGAGAAGTGTGACCTTTGTAAATATGTTGAGAATACACTGTGTGTAATGATAGTTGTTTAATAAACTTCTAGGAGCGATCGAAAAAATTTGTTTGTCCGTATAAGTGATTGGATATACAACAAATGACATGTAACGTACACATACTTGCACGACGTTCGGCCAATACGAAGCAGACGCATCGTAGAGTTTTCGCACAATATTACGCGAACGCTAGGGCGGGGCGAAACAGCTGTACGGCAATACCTGCCGGGTATCAAACGGTGGTGCAAAACTGGACAGTTGAGCGATATTGTAACCGACTTTCGGCCGGCACTGGCACGATACTGCAAAGTATTGCCGTGCTGCTTCGGAACGGAGGTGATGACATCTTACTATCGTGCTTCCAACGCTTATTTATTTTATTTCTCTCCTGGGACGCGTAAAAGAGCACTTTTGTGACACACCAGAGATATTCGAAACTTGGGCTGGCCTCTCGGCTTTCTTTGCCACTTTTGGCACTTATTTGGCACTTCAGTGGGTAGCCAGAAAAGAGCCAAACTTCGGCATGCCCCGAATCGACAAATTAACATTTTCTGCGGCAGTTATGGCTCAAGTCTGGCACTTACTTTGGCACAACTGTGGCGGACCAGAGAAAAGCCAAACTCGGCGAGGCTGAAATACCGAAATTAGGCGTTGCTTTGGTAGTTATGGCTCAAGTATGGCACACTTCGGCACTCCTGTGGCGTATCAGAGAAACGCCAAATTTTGGCGTGTCCGAAATACCCAAATTAGGCGTTGCTCTGGCAGTTATGGCTGAATTATTGCATCAACTTTGGCGCTCCTCTGGCGGACCAGAGAAACGCCAAACCTTAGCACGTCCCAAATACCGAAATGAGGCGTTGCTCTGGCAGCTATGGCTGAAGTATGGAACCAACTTTGGCGCTCCTCTGGCGGACCAGAGAAACGCCAAACCTTGGCACGTCCCAAATACCGAAATTAGGCGTTGCTCTGGCAGTTATGGCTGAAGTATGGCACCAACTTTGGCGCTCCTCTGGCGGACCAGAGAAGCGCCAAACCTTGGCATGCCCCGAATTCCCAGTTTAGGTTTTATTATGGCAGTTATGGCTCAAATCTGGCACCAACTTTAGCGCTCCTCTGGCGGACCAGAGCAACGCCAAACTTTGGCATGTCCAAAATACCTAAATTGGGCATTGCTGTGGCAGTTATAGCTCTAGTATTGCACTACTTCGGCAATCCTGTGGCGGACCCGAGAAAAGCCAAACTTTGGCACGTCCCAAATACCGAAATTAGGCGTTGCTCTGGCAGCTATGGCTGAAGTATGGCACCAACTTTGGCGCTCCTCTGGCGGACCAGAGAAACGCCAAACCTTGGCACGTCCCAAATACCGAAATTAGGCGTTGCTCTGGCAGTTATGGCTGAAGTATGGCACCAACTTTGGCGCTCCTCTGGCAGACCAGAGAAATGCCAAACCTTGGCATGCCCCGAATTCCCAGATTAGGATTTACTATGGCAGTTATGGCTCAAGTATGGCACCAACTTTGGCACTCCTCTGGCGTACCGGCGAAGAGCCAAACTTTGGCATGCCATAGGATCGCCCAACTTAGGCTATAGTTAGGCACCGTACTTTGGCACTGATGAATGCCATGGTGCAAAAACCGAACTGCGCCAAAGTTGGGCCCTTATGTTTGCCAGACCTTTGCCCAAGTTGGGCATTCCTCTGGCGTGCTACCTGGGCAGTGCCTCGGCCAACCAAATGAGGTTCTATTCTTTATCACTTGTCATATTTGGTGGGAATAGTAAAGTAAATGAAAATAAGGCAACCTCTCTTCTAGCCGACAGCTGCAAACAAAATTCATATACCTCGATGAACGACCTGGAAATAAAATTGGGTGGTGACCAAGTGGTTTAAGGTGTCAAATTTCAAACTTACAGAATGTAGTTTTGGTTTAAGTCCTCCTGGTGTATATTTTTATCCTTATAACTATATTTACATTGTTTTTTGTATTTTTGAGGCACAAGTACTTAATTTATATGCTAATTCACCTTTAGAAGCGTTTTAATTACACTCCATGCCTTTCTAGTGCTCGTAATTGATTCTTGGTGAAAGCGGTCTTAATTTTTTCTTTTCTTGCTGTCGCTACTGCTTGCTTTCTCACCTTTAGAATGCTGACAACTCGACACAAAAGTAATAAAAAATGTGTTTAAAATGTCATGAAGATCAGCATTTCCAAGCTGTACCCCTGCTTCATGCCCCGACCATGCCACCATACCACAGCTGAGTGCAGTGACAAATGGTCCCAGGTTTGTCACCCGACCGTTTTTTGGGCTTACGGTGTGGCGCGACTCATGAAGCACCTAGGCTTCGCGATGGAGCCAGTGAGCGAGGTGTGACACACTAGAGCTGTGCAAGCCACAGCTTTACAGCCTGCAAAGCGTGGGAAGATCCCTCTCCCTTTGCAGAGCTGGCATTAGCTCACCGAGAAGCTTTTGCAAGCACTAGAAAGCCACAGAGTGTGAATAAAAGCGCTTCTGAAAATGAATTAGTGTGTAAATTATGCATCTATATGTTAAAACTTAAAAAAAAGTATATATGTATATATATATATCTATTTAAATACTAAAAAAGGCAAAAAAGAAAAAAAAATGTTTCCAGGTGGGCTTGCACCCAGAGCTCCACGGCCCTTGAATTCAGTTCCCTAAAGCCCGCTTCAGACGGAACAATTTCGCCCAGCAACTTCATGTCGCAACACCAGCAACACGGGCCGCCCGCGTTCACATGCAGCAACCAAATTTGCTACGACTTGCCATCATCATCATGAAATTTTATTTTTCTTACAGTATTTAGACGCACAGTTATATCCTAAAAACATGTTTTTATATCTTTAAATTGCGCTGAGAATACTAACTCATCTTTTTGAAACAGTTTATTTTCAAAAATGATCCATTTCAAACCTGAACTAAGTCCTCAGTTCTCATTATCACGACCACAGGGGTGTCACGTGAAAATATTGCATTCCTGATTGGCTGCTGCCGCTTCAAACATCTCCGAGTAGTCAAAGTTGCTCGTCCGCTTCGAGCCGGACCCAAACTCAGCAATTCGTGTCGATCTAGGGAAAACTAGGGAACAACCCGCCAGCAGCCCCAAAATTGCTGGAAAGGTTGCCCCGTCTGAAGCGATCCTATACTCTGTTTCATACATAGAGTGCAACGCAGTCAAAGCTAGCGCACCGGTTTGCATTGCTGACCGTGCCTACGTTCGCCCCATAAGATAGTGCGTCCCCTGCAAAAAATTTCTTAAAAGTCGGAAAATGTGCCTCCTCGGGGCTAGTAACTGATAGTGGCGTTATGATTTCAACGGAGCACAAATGTTTTTCAAGAAAAAGGAAAAGATAATGTAAACCACCTTAAATTGTTTTCGTGTTCATCCGTGTGGCAGCAGCTGTGGGTTTTCGGGTTGTGTGGCACTGGCTGGTTTTGAGAAGATGGCGTCTTATGCAGCAAGCTCAAGTACCTCTCCTGCTCGGATGTTTTCGAAGATTCGTTATGTGAAAATCTTGAAAGAGTGCAAGCAGATGATCGCCAATGTGTACGGGAGTATAAGAACACATACCCCGGAGAATTCGGTCGTGAAGTCCTGGAGACGGCCAGTAACGACACTGGAGTGTGCCCTGTACTGTCGCGAAGTGCAAGGCGCAGTGCCCATCTGGCAAGGTGGCGTCCCCGAAGCAAAGACCTCGCAACGTGAAAGTTTCGAGCACGGGGACCGTCAGGCATGACGACTTCACACAGAACGCCATTCGCCTGAAGGTGCATCGCAGGTGCTCCGAGAGGGAGATTCCTGCCCTTGACAGCTATTTCAAAATAAACTGTACAGGCCACAACTATTGTCGATTAACGTTTTATTATAAATTTTGGGACAAGGCCGCTATCAGGGCGATTCCTCATTCCACGCTGCACGAAAGAAAATATAACTCGGTGCTGGAGGCGAATAACACTTGCAAAGCGGCAGACCAGATGGTAGAAATCTAGCCTCTCGGCGACTTATAAATAAAAATCAAGGAGGAACTGAAATATGCACTTCGTCAATGCGCACAATCTTGCACAAAAAGTATGTCTAAAAAAAAAATAAAAAAAAAATCTTTGCGCGTAAAATGGGTTCAAACCACGGCCACCGAGACGTCAATATCGCCAGAGCAGCGCCTTCTACCACTCGTCCACGAAACGCGCGGAGTAACACTTTTTCTATTTTTTCATGCGCACCACTTTAGTACCTTTCACAGCGTTGCACGCTAAGTATGAAACAGAGTATAAGACACCCTATTGTCTGGTACAGAGACCATTTATAAACGCTTGGGTGTTTAAACGATGTACTACACATTTTACAAAAAGAAAAAAAAAACATTGGGTGTTTAAACGTTGTACTACCCCTTTTTCAATAGAAAAAAGCAACAATAAAAAAAAACACATTTCAGAAGAAAAAGTTGAGGAAACGGAATGTACCATTATGTTCAGTGAAGTTTGGTGACAAGACTCGGGACTCGAGCAGGAATGCAGTTATCCTTGGTGTGACCCCATGAGACTGTCTTGCTGCCTTTGCTGGGGTTTATCTAACTGAAGTACCTGTGCGAAAAGTAGAACACATGTGCATAACACTCATTATTCACAAGAAAATTTGTCAATGTCCAAAATGACCCATGAAGAAAATTATGCGAGGAATTTTCAGGCTGCGTTGGCCGAGTCACCTCTCGTGGCCAATGTTTCATAGCAACTTTAATTGTAGTGAACAGTTATAGGGTATATTACGAACAAAGTGCAATTTGGTTTTGTAGGAAACTATAACAAACAAAACGACACTTGAATACAGTATGTTGAGGTACCTCTAAGCAAACTCCAGGGTTTCATGGCGCCTCCTTCAGATACCTGATGTTGAACATGAAATATGTGCACCAAGGAGTGAGCAAACAGCGACTTCAGATTTGTCTCTAACACCAGAGACATGTCGACAAGGAGTGCAACGTGCAGAAGGTCGTCTAGAAGTGTGCCAAGATGAAAAAGCAAGATGTAATGATATCAGAATAAGATCACACCAACGAGGCACCATTGTGGTGAGACAATCTACGACGTAGAGACAGCAATCGGGAGTTAACCGACGTACGGCCGCGATTTACTTTGCGGCGACTGAAATAAAACATGGCAAAAAAAAAAAAAAAAATTTAAAAATTAGAAAACGCGTTTTTTTTTTTTATTTTATTCTTTGAGCGCAGCCGGTAGCAGAGCAGTTGGGCGGCGTCACGAAAATCTGACAGACTCGCTAGCTTTTCTCAACTTCGTACGGCGCCAGTCGGCACCACAGATGAATGGTCGGCACTCTTAGGAAGAAAAAAGTACAAGCTCAGAGCCCAGCGTCGATCGCGACTTTCGTAAAGAGAAGCTCCGGTAACACTTCGGCGACTCGCGAGCGTTAAACAACGCCTCTTCGAACGAGCCCCCGAATCCAACACGTCGAACGGTTTGCGCCGGTAAGCACGCTGGGAGCCAGGGGGCTGGAGGTTGAATATCCGAAAGAGACGAGGCGCTGATTTCTATGTCTATTTCGCACATGAGATAACAAGCCGAGTGATAGCTAGCCGAGTGTAAACACTGACTGAAGTTACATCAGAGTACACGCAGTCGAAATGACTTCTGCAACAGAGCACAGCCAGACGCTTTCAGCAGGGGACGCATGCGTTCAAATAAGCTGCGATTTCAAAACATCATGTATCCCTTCTGTCCTTCAGTGTTCACTTTGATCTGTGTATACCAAAGCACTCAATGCTGCAAGTAATAAAGTCGTCTATACGTACCTTTCGAAGCGATTGAAAGTGCGTTGGTTTCACTTGGAATCCACAAGTAAAGTGCGCGACGAACTTGACGAGCCGTTATCCGTCGGTCCCGCCATCGCCGCTGTCTCGCTGTCTCGCCGGGTTGGCGCGGTCGCGGTCGCTGCGCAATGGCGTAATCTCGGCGGCTTGGCTAGGCTTGGCTGGATCGGCGGATTCGGCCACTCGGCGGCTCGCTCCGCTCGCTCAGCCGCTTGTCTGGCTCGATGGGCTACTCGCGGCTCGCTCGGCTCGCCTCCCTTCGGGATTCGAACTGCCTCCGAAGCTCGAGCGCTCGAGGGCTCGAGCTTTCGCGCGCGCGGGTTGACGATGGAAACTTTTCTCATAAAACGAGTCTGTAACGTATCGTTTGATGGCGCAACTGCACGTATTTTTCCCGTCGTTTTTTACAGTGTGTGAATCTTGCGAAACAGGCGACGAAGAGTGGTGGGTGAAATGTGCTCGTGTGTGGTTGTGGATTTTGTGTACGACGTAGGATTACCCAGAAAGGTGGGTCAATATCGATAAATGTGCGGGTAAGAAGCACGTGACCTGTCAAGCCCATTAATCCTCATTATTTTATCGTGCGAACTGACATTGTCATGTATCGCGTTCGATTTGGGTTTCAACATCGGTAACCTAACTTTCGTTGCATTAAAACTGCAATAAACATTTGTTTGAAAACGATCACTCCAATGAGCACGTCGTTATTGGGCTTTCTCATTGAAAGTTAGGTCGCGGGTGTCCCAGCTAGTTCTTCTGAATGGTTTGGTGGTTGTCTAGCATTTCAAGCGCTCGAGGCTCTATGTACTGTGTGCCGTACGTACACTTGCGCTTTCGATCAATGTGAATGTGTTTGCAACGCGGAACGTTTGTGTTCTGTGTGTATCCACCTCCAATATCGTTCTCTCTCGTATTGCCGTATGGTAACTCCTGCTGTTCTACGATATCATTCACGCGATGTCGTATATGTGGGCGTACCGATATCCACATGTTGCTTCACGGGCGATCAATACTGTGTTTCGTATCCTCTTAGTCCGCGGTATATGCCGACGTAATTCATGTTGGTAACTTGGAATTCGTTCTGAGATTTCTCCACGCGATATTGTATCCTCCTTTGGGCCCGTGATCGACGACCGATATTTATATATCGTGTGGCCGCACAGTATGCCCATGTCGGTCACCAATATGCACGCGGGGTCGTATTCTATTCCAATAACCGTAAGTTCTGTCGGGATATTGTGCTTCGATATCGTGTTGTATACAAATAACCGCAAGTTATATCGGGATATTGTGCTCCAATATCCTGTTGTATACCAATAACCACACACTATATCGGGATATTGTGCTCCGATATGAATTCCCATCGTGCGTATTGGGTTAATCGGATAACAACAAGTTTTTATTGGTTTCCATCAACTTCATTGGAATACAATATTTCCAATAAGCCGAGTTCATTTTGGCCTCTTTCAATAGGGTTGTTACCCCCTTCCTGCCTTCCTAGTCTGTCGTCCGCTATGCAACTCGCAATTGCGAGTTGCATAGCGGACGGCAGACTGGGAGGCAGGAAGGGGGTAACAGCAGCAGGGTCTTCTCCTTTCTAGGAGTTGCTTTTCGTAAAGGCTGAACCGCATGTATGCGATTAAGCGAGCGACGAGAGTCAGCGACGAGCGGCGGAGATTTCCCATGGTCGCTTGTCGCATCACTCGGTTTTTGGATTTCTGGAAATCGTCTCTCATCACCTTGGTTGCTCGCTTTCATGCGGTTTGCCGCGTCTCGTGAGTGACCGAACGACAGTGAAGTGGATCGTCGTAGCTCGTCTCGTGGCTTGTCAAATCGCTTACATGCGGTTTATACTTAAAGGGACCATGAAATGATTTTAAAATCGAATTTCATCCACCGCACGTCGTAAAAGGTGTGAAAAGAAACACAAAAACACAAAAATAGGGAGCCAAAAAAATTATTTGCTATAGAACTTTTAAAAGAAAACTGGACTCTTTTGCGCCTTCTTTCCTTCGCCTTTTCACTACGATGCATCCGCGGAAACGGAGCACGTCAGCCGAATCCATGTCGCCTATTGGGTAAGAGCCTACCTCACCAGCACCGCGATCGTAAACAATAAATAGCCGGCGAATGTTTCCTAACAGTTTTGTTAAATAATATTCAGATCCACATTTTGTAGCATAATTAGAGATGTGTGGCGAAAATTGACAAATTTGATAATGCTGAGAGCCAAGCGCCATCTATCGTGTGGTAAACGAAGCAACTACTGCGCGTGCGCAGTAGGGCTGGGCCGACTTGAGTTACTTGGGTCGTGACGGGCGTTTATGTCCTTTGATTTCCTTCCTCTCAAAACTCTGAGTGACTGAACGCTTATTTTTCTACGTGTTCTTCTCGCGCGTGCCGACTCCAAGCAGCAAGAAAAAAAGTACTTAAAACAGACCACGACGAACAAGAACGCTGGATCCACAAACACCCGAGAAGAGCGACAATGGCCACAAATCCAACGACTCCGACGAAGCGAGCTGCTCAGAATATAGGAATAGCAGGCACTCTGACTCGGCGCAGCGTTGCTTCGTCGCAAGACCGTCTGCCTACGACCGGCTGGCGTGCTGAATGGAATATGCCCGCGCTACCCTTGTGGACCCTTCCCGTATTATAGTTTGATCGCTGACCTCAGTTTTAGATTAAGAGGTGAGGTCAATCTCTTCCCCTTGTTTTCCGAGGCAGTGTTGACGAACACTCGTCGAAAAGGGACTCTTGTCGATTCTATCTTCTTGCTTTGCGTGACATAGAGCTGAAATAAACGCCGTATGGATTACCTTCGTAACACGGTATGTACACTTTGTTATTGGTATGCCATTTTTGTTCTGACAGACTGCACGTCACTGTCGAGCTATAACAGTTCGTGGGAGGTAAACATACAATGCCGGTCCAACCTTCCTTTGCCGAGTGTCGCGTCAGTATCGAGTTGCAATCGTAAAAGATCGGTCCCGAAGCGCTTACCAACAGCGCGGATACAGCACTTCCATCAAACGCGCGCATCCGCTACGAGTGTGAACAGGTATTTACGTGGCTCTTGCTGACACTCGTAGTTCAAACGTAGTACATATTTTAACGTCGGCTCGCTCCTGCATCTCCGAGGCCGCGAAAACGCCACGGGCCGCCTTTTGCCAACAATGACAGTTTGGTTGACTTCTGGAGTCTTCACCGGAAGACTCGCTGCACTTCCCAACAGGCATACCGGCGTATGGGACTAGTCCCATGCTGTCGCTGTAGCGCAACATATCATTGAATTTCACTCAGCTGCGATGCGGCAATGAGAGGCGCCGATTCAGAAAATACGTCGGTGACATCAGCGCAGTAAAACCTACCGGCGCACCCCAACTCGTCGCCGCTAAGGCTCCCATTCTCCTACTTCCGAGAGAACAACAGCGTACGTCACGGCTTGTTTTGCGGTCAGTTGGAGAGAAAGAAAAAGTCGATATTTCATTATTTTTTGTGTAGAAGTTAATGAACCGAGACGAAAACGGATGCCTTTTTGGCATTCAGTGAACATTGACGGTTTAATGTAAAAGTTATCTGGAAAAAGTAAAAAAGTCATTTCATGGTCCCTTTAATTACCCCGAGACTGGCACCACATGTACGATTGGCACACGCTTCCATGTTCACTCTCATACTGTTTATGATACTGCATATATTTTTATTCATGGCATTAGTTACATACCGTCTTAAAATAGACGGGTGCAAAAAATCTCGCCATTGTTCTAATTACTGCTGTTTATTCTTATTTCAGATGCCTTGGGGTACTATGTTAGCCACCACAGGAACCCCGACACTCCAGAAGATGTGGAAAATCTCGCCAACCGCCTGGATCACATGAATGATATCATGCCAATTTTTTGCATTCTACATATGTTTTTATGTTTAGTTTTGCGCCCTGCAGTATGTATTTTTTGTGGAAATAAATTGAAATTTATTAATTTACGACGCGTGTTAATATGACCCTTTAAACTGGTTTAACTGCACGGTGAATCTCTATTGTCTAGCCAAGCTTGGGGTACCACTGAGCTTCCCGCCTGGCCCAGGCCATAGTTCCAGTGGTGAGCCAGTTCATGGCTACACAGGGAACTGCCGGTGGTCGCCAGGCTGGCATAATTAATAAATGAACGACACTCTGACTGTCAATCAGGTTGACACACAAAACATTTTGGATGCAATACAAAGGGTAAAGCCCAAGCGGTCTGTAGGGGCTGACTCTACCCACACAAAAATGTCCTATGGTCGGCTATAGAAAATTCTTTGTATGGTCGGCTTTAGCTATTTGGCCCAATTAGCTAAAGAATTTTCTATGGCTGTCTTTAGCATTTTTTATGGTCGTCTTTATGGGGCTCTTTAGCTTTGTCTACGGCCCTATCGCTGTCCAGCCATAGCGCTCTTTAGCTTGTCTAATGGTTGGCTAAAGATTCCTCTATGGCTTATCCTATGGCTCTCTTTAGCCAGCAAACTCTAAAAAATTTTACTTCAGTTCCCCAAACTTGTGAACGCTACATGGTAGATATACATACATCTCTGGACACACAGAATACACAAAACACAAGCAGAACACTAACCCACACAACAGCAACAACGCAGCAACACCGGACTGCCATTTATACATTTAGTGCGAACGTATGCTATGTTCGCACTAGCTGTATATATGGCAGTCTAATTTTTGAATCCGACTTTCCCGGTGACCCATCATTTGTCTCAAAAACACGGAGAGGCGGAGCAAATATTACTCGTACTTAATACATTATTTGAATTTTCTCTTGGAATAGCCCCCATCTCTTAATTCAACGCCCTGAAAAAAGCAAATGTAGATCATTAGGCTAATTAACTAAAATTTATTGATTATCTTTTTAATAAGTTTGATGAATCACGCTGACAATGCAGTGATGACATGCAGTACACTGGTGCTGAAGATTGCAATCAAGCTATTGCTTGGTTGTAGTGTTCGGCGCCATTGTAATTTATTTTCACTTTTGGGGGTAATAATTAATTTTAATTGTGGCACAAATATTTCAATGAATTTTTCAAACAAACAATATTACTGGTTTTCACGACTCGTTGCAACAGCAGAGAACATATCTTGGGTCTTGGTTTGTCACCTGAATCACAAAAATTTAGTATTGATTTAATTTTCTAACGTGGAGTGTTCTTACTAAAAAGTAAGCGCCGGTAGTGATTTTCTATAGGCATGGAAAAAAATTTATTGGTTCTTGGCCTTTAGACTCGGGGCCATAAATTTGTCTATAGGCCAGTAAAGACAAATAATTGGTTTCCAGTATTTAAACTAGGGGCCAAAGAATTTTTTATAGGCGGGTAAAAAACATTTCTTGGTTCGCTGTCTTTAGAGAGGGGGCCATATAGTTTTCTATAGGCGTCTAAAGCAATTTTATTGGTTCCCAGTCTTTAGACTCTGGGCCATAAAATTTTTTATAGGCGGTGAAAGACAATTTATTGGTTCTCAGTCTTTAGACTTGTGGCCATAGAATTATCTATAAGCGGCTAAAGAAAATGTATTGGTTCCCAGTCTTTAGACACAGGGCCATAGATATTTCTATAGCTGGCTGTAGCTGTCTTTATGGATTTCTATGGCCGACCATAGAGGGCCATAGGGGGTAATAGCCAGCCATATAATTTTCCATAGACAACCATAGACCATTTTTGTATGGGTATACCTAGTTTTATTGTTAAGGGATGCGCTGAATTATTTGCCCCTTTATTAAAGCATGTTTTAACCTTTCATTGAAAACTAGGGTCCTCCCGTCTTTGCGGAAAAATTCAGTTGTAGTACCTATACACAAGTCCGGTGACACGTCTAAGGTAGAGAACTATCGCCCTGTGTCTTTGTCATGTGCGTTTTCAAAGGTTTTCGAGATTGTTATACATGCCCATGTTACTTTTTACTTCAGTCAGAAATTAGCCACTGTTCAGCATGGATTTACAAAGGGTCGATCTGTGGAAACGAACCTTTGTTCTCTATTGGATTACACAGTACCGATAATCGTTACGCGAGGACAAGTTGATATTGTTTATTTCGATTTATCTAAAGCCTTTGACTAGGTAAATCATAAATTGCTATTGTAAAACTTTCACTATATGGTGTATCTTCGACGCTTTTAGAGGGGTTTAATAGCTATCTGTCTGAACGTCAAAATCGCGTACGTGTCTCGAGTTGTTTGTCAGATGTTCTTGTGCCCAGTTCAGGTGTTCCGCAGGGGTCAAACTTAGGACCGCTTCTGTTTCTTGTATTTATTAGCGATATTAAAATGTGCGTAAAGAACGTGCAGATGCTTTTATTCGCTGATGATATTAAGATCTTCATGAGAATACAATCGGAGGATGACTTTGCTCTTTTACAGAATGATGCGTCACGCGTTTGAGACTGGTGTCTCGATAACTTTTTACTTATCAACCCTGATAAAACAAAACAACTTACCATGTGTAGAAAACGTGAAATTATTTCTTATCCGTATCTACTTCGTAATTCTACTATACAACGTGTCCTTCAAGTCCGTGACCTTGGAGTGTATTTTGACAGCAACCTTTCTTTTTCACATCATGTTAGCCAAATTGTTGCCTCCGCTCTTAGAGTGATGGGAATGATATTGCGCCTTACACGGGACTTTTCAAATCATTGGTGCGTGGTGCTCTTGTTTTGCTCCTTGGTTAGGGTTAGACTCGAATTCTGCAGTGTTGCGTGGAACTCACTGAAATTCATCTGATGCGGAACAAATTGAAAGAGTGCAGAAACGATTTATTCCTATTGTTTATGATAGGTACTTTGGAAGGAGATGTTTCTACGACTACGAATATATTTTTAAAGATTTATTGTTGCAGAACTTGTTAAATAGAAGAATAGCTCGCGACGTTCTATTTTTACATAAGGTTGTACACGGTCGTGTCGATAGTGAATTAGTGTCATCGTTAAAATTTCACGTACCGGCACGTGTTGTTAGAGGATTTAGTATATTTTACCCCCCCCCCCCCCCATTCAATCGAAATTGTCACCGATGGTAAGGATGCAGATTTGTGGTAATGAACTGTCCTCTCATGTTGATATCTTTTCAGATATATCAGTGTTTAGAAGGGAGCTCAATTTTTATTTTTTTAATTCCTGATTGCATGTTAGTCTGTTCTTTTTTACAAGTGGAAGACATTGTGTTAAGTCATGTACTACCATTTTATGTGCCACCACACTATGACCCAGTGGTCGTTCTGGGGCATGATTCAAATAAATCATTATTATTATTAATATTATATACCAGGATGGGGCTGCCTAGCGCTATGGTGCAAAACAATCTAGGCCCAGTGAAACTTCCCCGGGTGCCCAGTCTGGCTCAAGCCAGACTTTGTAGCCGGTCGTAGTGTGCTACCTGGGAAGCAGCTTCAAATGCGCAAGTCACTGGGCATTTCCTTTCTATGATTGGATCAGCGACGACAGAACACGTACAGAAACGCACCGAACAGCATGATTATGCGGTTTTTGATGCTTGATCCCATCAGCATGTACGGTCGGCTGCGCCTTAACTTGAAGGTGAAAAGAGGTACGGGGGGGGGGGGGGGGCAATATTGAAGCGTGTGTGACGGAGTTGGCAACGCATGCGACTATCTCACCAAAGGGTTTGAATCCCGCTCGGCCCCGATGCTCATCTTATTAATTATGTACTCGCCTAAGAAAGCCCAGGTCATTCTCGACTGCCATCAACCGTTCTTGCTGAGAAACTTCCTGAAGGGGTTGCGGGTATGAACGTAGCAAAGAGGTTTAGAGGCTCAGAGCAATAAACTGGCAGGTGAAACTGACCCCCGACCCGCCGCCGCCATGGCACAAAATTTTGGCCAGTAGACATGTTACTTAATGGTTTTACTTATCGATTCTAACAAGGTACCTCCCACAGGTAATTTCTTATTCATCATTAATAACAGCAACGCCGAGAAAAGTTGTTTCGTTTGTTTCAAGCCTAAAATTTGCTTTTATGACGGAGAATCGGGCAGCTAGATGCCGTCAGTCGTGTAGCGGTATTTTTGGGGTTTCTATCAGAGCTAGACATTGATCTCTGGGGGTAAGAGTATTGAAAAATAGTTTATCATGATTTTTATAGGAATCGCAATACAAATCTCGGCTCTGTTTTGCGTAAAAATCCCCAGGATTTGGTACGGTCGCGTGTCTAGTGGTCGAAATTGAACAAATTGGCGGCAACCGAGGAGGGGGTTAAGGGGGGGCACTTATGAATGGTGAACGGGATTGCAGCTTATCACTCTAAACCCCTCTTCCTCAATGAAAAGTAAAGGTAACACGCGCTGCCTTGGGTCAGTCACTCTTCAGTTGCGAACGCAAGATGCGTGGCACATTTCGCTAAATGTTTGTAGCCACACTTTTGCCGCAATAAACTTTTATTTTTGCGAACTAAATTCATCTGTTCTTTTTATTAATGACAAGATTCCACCCGGCGCAGAGTGGATATAGACCAACGCGTAAAAAGTCAAGGCCGTGAAATACATAAGCTTACAATCCACCCTGAGATACGTCCTATACGGAATCAACCACTAATAATAGCATATATTTTTGTCATATCTGGGCGCGCGCCGCCGATAACAAAATATCGTATTACGGCGCATGCGCCACTAAATGATAAAAAGCGGTGCTCCGCTGGCTACCGCTTTCTGTGCTCAGTTACTCCCCCATCCATGAGCATGGTGGAATAAACTTGTCCTTTCGCCTTTGCAAACCTGCTTGTTCCTCTCTTCTGGCCGACACACAACAATTTTATACCCTATACACCCTCTCAACAAAGTTAAATCTGAAGGTATTTGACTTTATAACACTCCAAGTCAACTATAAGAGCGATAAATATTCGTGCGATAAATTCTGCAAAATCGTTAAAAAGTTTTGATCATAGGGTAATATAGTGAACGTAAAAAAAGAACACAGAAGTCTGCATGCGGCCCACAGCGTGCATTTGATGCCGTCCGCTCAGCGGGTCTTCTGTATAATATATTCTCAACTTCTTATGCAGGTTTTGAGAATAAATGCTTCGTCGAAAAATTGCTATGTTTTTAGTACGTTTCAATAACTTTCATATTTCGCGCGACATAGGCCGAGTAATTTATTGGTCTGTTCAATTTGGCCAGAAAGTTCTGAACTAGTTCCGTCCGAGTTCAGACGAGTGCAGGAGTCGTGCAGCGGCGGCGCAGAACCAGTGCAGCCGCCTCGCTAAGACCGGCACTGTGATCGGCTTTCCGAGCGGAAGCGCAGAGTGTCGTCTGCATCTGTTGGCTCTTGTTTCTAAACGCGAAGTTCCATGTTATATTTATTTGTTTGTGAGTTGATGAGACAATTCGTGTTTCCTTAGTTTTAAAGTATAATAACGGAACCTTTTCTGTGATTATTTTTATTCGCGTGTACTAAAACGTTTTCTGCACGCAATATGTTTCTGTCTGCATTTTTAACGGCCGTTCGGTTCCTCTCATTTTTATAAGCGTTCGTGTCCTTCACATTCATTTAGCAATAGTAGATTCATTCCTAGTCTCCCGAGTCTCGCATTTCTACGATATGTTCCCGGCATCGGGATGATTTTGCGTCGGGAGTCACTGGCGGCAGCGCGAGGTCGATAGGGGTCACCTCGAAGACGCAGGCCTGACGATAGCGTATTGGCCAATACAGTAATCGATCGTAACTTTGGCGCCAAGCTAAAGCGTTTATGCTGATTCTCAAGGAAGAACTGCATGGAACTACCAGGCCAATGCCGATTCTCGGCGTCGTTTTTACCAGGCACGTTAGGGGGCGTCCAGATACCAGCGGACAAAGTACGTTGTATTATGGTCACCTACGGGGCATGCGAGGGCCCACTGTACTAAACCCCAGGCCTCTGCAATGTATAGGAGTCGTCAGTACACATCGAAGAGCAACTGAAGGCGGGGACTATCAAGAGGGCAATACCTCTTCCGTGTCGGTAAGGAAGAATATCAAAACTGTGCATCCCCACATAGCATCAAAAACAAACAATTTACGTGATCCAGTATTTCGACACTTACCACAGGGAGCCCAACCTGCACGAGCAGGTGCCTAAAACGCTTTCAGAATATCATAATCAATCAAATTCCTTATGATCTCAATTCCGCGTTTACCGCGAGTACGTTATTATCATAATTGTTTGGAAATGCCACGTCCGTTTCGGCGTTATTGTTAAACATCACAGACATTTGAGCTAGAGCTGCGAAAAATGGTACCTCGAGCAGAGACGGACGAGGAGTGTCGTCTGCTATCGCCGTCTGCACTCGTCATCTGCTTCAGCACGAACGTTGAACTGACTCTGAAGCTGGTGCAACATTTTGAGAAACTGGGTCTGAACTCGTTCAGGACTGGGGTGAATCGAACGCGCCAGTGCAGCGGCCGAGCAACTTCCGGTTGAATCGAAGGCACCAGTTCCTGCACTGCTGAACTAGTTCAGTCAGTTCAGGCGAATCGAACAGACCTAATGTAAATGCGAAACACTTCCTATTTCGCCTAGCAATGCAAAAATAAACAATGTCAATATTTCGGAAAACATTTCGTAATTTATTTTTCCCCTTCACCTTCAATGATGTTAACGCTTTTTTTTTTTTTTCACTCGGCACACCCTCCGCTTTGGCGGTAATTTGCACAAGGCGTAAACTATGAGGGTGAATACGCCACGTGGATACAAATACGAGAACTAGCGGTGCCCGCGACAAAGATCTCGACAGGAATTACAAAAACCGGGATGAATTGGTTGAATAAAGCAATACCCTGACACGCAGGCTCCAAGGAATCCCTCTTGAATCTGTAAAAAAGCGCAAATAAGCTAATATAACTTTCCAGGTGCAACATTTAGAACCATGAGAGTATACCTAATTTTACCATATAGCTTTTATTCAGTGAGTGTCTTTGCATTTTGAAAGTGTATGTACACCTAAATATTCGAGTTTTTTAAAGTTGTGCAATAAGTATGAAATGTTTGAAACGAGAGTCGTAATATACATGGCTGAGACTTGTCACTTACTTTGCAACCTATTCGAAAACGTATGAGAGTAATATATTGCTGAAAATTTAGAGCATACACAGAAGCAAATTTTCATTGAAGTATTTCAAAACTCATTCGTAGTTTTGAAGGCGATTATGTATCCCAGTCACTCACGACTGTCTAAAAAAATCTGTTTCGAAGGTGAATGACATATATACGTTTGCCCGAACTTCACACATAATTTTAGCTGCATTCTAAGGCAAAACGTTTTAAAACATTTTGATACAAAGTGCATAATCCAATACTTAACAAGTATCGTTCTTCCCATCTTCTGCGCAAATTAAAATATCATGCCATTACAAAAAAGTTGGTATTTGTGTTCTACTCATGTATATCTAATGGTTTAAGCTGTAATCGGTCGCATTTGTTTGGGGTAAAACTAATTAGTTTTTCTTTATTATTATTATCGGGTTGGAAAAGCAATCCACGGTTCGCTGCAAGAAGCATTGCGTTGCCGCGTAGAGCTGTTTAGTATCTATTTTTTTAAATTCATTGTACGAGCAATTTGCCACTTCACCATAAGCAGACCAGTCTGCGGTATTTAAATGTACCAATGAAAACATTAGGTTGAACCTTTGCAATAAAATTGTTGCCTTTGACTAGTTTAAGTTTAAAATAAATAAAGAAGAGTTTTAAAATATAAAGTTCGAAGAGCATTGCATTTTTATATCATTTGGTACGCATGCCTGCGCACTAGTCCAAAACATTTGACCTGGGCTGCTGAAAAAATACGCTTTAACTAAGTTCATGTAGTCCCGACTACATATATCTGCAGATTTGAATATGCTTACGCTGCAAAGATATCCATCTGGAAAATCGTTAGTTATCTGACAGAGCCCTGTAAGGTTTGTCCCAAGTTGAGGTATTCCTGTAACATTCTGAAATCAAAATTGAATGGCGAATAACGTGTTATGATATACTTCAAGTTACGAAAATATCAGACTAACAACATAAAAATTGATATGCAGTTGGTGCACAAAAACGCGACCCTTAAAGGGGCGCTGAAATGGATTCTGAGATCGTCTATTGATGTTGACAATGTAATCTACGGGTCTAAGTGCACTAAGCGTCTAAAATTACAATCATGGGCGCCGATTTTCCCTATAAACAATCTAATAAAAAATTGTGACAGGCCCCTCTTTTTGAGCCTTGGAACAGCCATCTGGGGGCGCAGTCGGATGTTGTTTTCAAGCAACACTTGCTGCATTATATATTTTACACTAAAGAATTTGACGTTTTCACTCAAGTGTAATGAACAGCGTGCCTAAAAACAGCGTTAATAGTTACTTTCGGAATCTCCACGCATCTACTATTTTAATCTTTCAAATATTATGGAGGTGGTGGAGACCCGAGGATGCGCACCACCACCCAAGAAAATTAGTGTGCGTGTATTTCTATTGCTGTGTAGAACTGAAACCTTTTATTGACTGAAGCCCAACAAACAATTCGCAATAAGAACAAGCTTCCACAAAAAAAACAATTGAGCGCCCCTTTAAAATCATCAACGAGTAATCACATGACACTGAGTGGATGCAAGTTTCAACAATTATAATATAAATCATGCAGCTATAGACTCAATCATTGTGATCTAAATGTTATTTGAACATTTAAAAAAACTATATCAAGTGTGTAAAGGTGGGTTTATTTCAAAATTATGTATTGCTAGAATATATACGCCTGTGCCACGTTGAACCATGTAATGCATTGAGTCGCGCGTTGCGAAATATTATCAGGTCACATCAGCTTTTCTAAGGACAATATTTTACAGAACTGAAACTCAGACTATATTAAATTCATTGTGTGTTTGCCATAAGTAAAATAAAAAAATGAGTAGTCTGAATTTATGCCTCGGCATTTTGATATAAAAAAATAGAACTAGCACTATAACATAAACCCTGATTGATTATTGGGGGTTTAATGGCGCAAGAGCAACTTAGGCCATATTGCGCCAAACATAAACCCTTACGAGGATCATGTCAGACATTTAAAACATGGGTGTAGTATTGAAAACAAACGACAAAATTCTGTCTAAATGTGCGACACATAACCTGTTTACAACAAATTCCTGCGATTTACCTCATTAACACTGTGAATAAGTAATAGAAATGCTATACTACCAAGCACAAGGAATATTATATATAATTCCGCAAACCAGGGTTTCATACATCAGTACTGTTAATGCTGCAATTTTTTAAATGTCACAAATGGACTCTCAGAGTCTCTTTCGAGCTGACATTTTCTAATTTTTATCTGCCTTAAACAAAAGTACGGTCTCATTCATTCGTTGGAGCTATATCAGTTGAGTTCGTTTTTATAAATTCGTTCTAATACTTTAATTGCATTTGTCACGTTTGGTGAATATAGGTTCCATACCTAAATTTTTAATAACAATTTGAAATATTTCGTTGGTACGTGTAATTATATTGTGCAATCAACACTGCACAAGAAATATACACATTGAAAACAAATCACCATAGCAAAACTGATTTCATTTGAATCACAGTTTAATTTATGATTTTTATCACAATTTGAATATTACTAATTTTTATTCTCCCGCCTTATTTGGGTATATTTTCATTTCACAACACTAAAACATATAACCTTTTTTGTTGTTAAAACAAAGTTCGCTTTTATATAGTGGGAATGCTCCGTATCGTCCTGAAGGAAGTCATTCAGTCAAATGCTCTAAAACACGATTTCGTGCTTCTTTTTCTTATACAAGAAACGCGTAGTCACAATAGCGCGCATATATATTTAGACATACCTCGAATCCCTGCATTAAAATTAATAAGATTGCTCCGAAGAGCACCAGCATTCCAACCGCTCGTTTCATTCTACCAGTGTTTGAAGTGCCTGAAAAACACGCGATGGAATGCTGTTAGTGGATCAGCCCAAGTTTTGGAAAGTCATGCTGAGCAAATCTTTAAAAGTAGAGCTCTAAGCTAGTGGTATTATAATTGGGATTGTTTTTTTTGGAGTTATTTTCCGTGAAGGAAGAAAAAATAGGGACGAAGTTCTCCTCGTCAATCATGCATTTAATTGATTTAATTTTATTGAGTGACCCTCCGCTACTGTACCTCACCTGACATTAGCGTTCTGTAAAGAGTGCATTGCATTCCCGGCAATATTTAAGAGCCTAGCAAAGTTCAAACAATGACGAATCTTCAGGTCGTGAAAACCGATTAAGCAAGTGTCCTGTAAAATAAAAATACATCGAACCAAATGATGAACCAAGAAACCAATATGTTCATTCATCATATTTATTACTTAACAATATAATATATGCTACGAAAATTGTATTTCCAATTCGAAATGCATGAGTGTCGGAAACACGAAAAAGAGAAACGTAAAACAGCTTGACGAAGCCCCTTGCTCTCCCTTACATGCTTATATGCACAAAAAATAGAACATACCAACAGCACAAAAGATATCAAAATACAGAATACAGTTAAAGATGTAAAACAGAAAACCTATTAACTTATTTCTCTTCCAGAAAATGGTTTATGCTTGTAGACGTTATATCGATATTACAATTTATTAGCGTAGTAAGGGAAGTGTGGAGGGTTTACTTTAGTGACTGCAAGAAATGATTATTACGACAGATCGGCAGAATCTAATCTATAACCTAGGCACAGTCTGCGCTAGGCCCGCCAATCTTTGTTATTCCATCTACCGTAAATTACTTTATCTTTGCGTTCTCAATATTTCATGAATTTGCCGAAGTGTGTAATTTGGGGATATTTCGTGAACTCTAAATTTCGGGAATCGGTGTGGTATGCTATGTATTTGCTACCACAGGGAAACATATTCGCGTGGACTATTTTTTGAAAATCGTGGGCGATTCGCGAAATTCGTGAAATTTATGTTTTCGCGGAAATTAAGTCGTTGACAGTGTCCTACTGTATGGTTATTCTATACATCTGTCTTTTTCGCACTTACGTTTGAATGAAACGCTATACAATAAAATACAAAGCGATAACATTGCATGTAAATGAACTTTAATCTCCTCTAAAAATTGTGGAAGTGATTCGGATTTTCATGTAAAAGAAAGTCACTTCTTCTGCCATATCTTAGTTGTAGTCAAAAATTGGGTTTTGAGTACATTTATACAACCTAGAGCTTGGTCTGCCTCAACGGGCGACGAGTCGTCAGCTGTAGATGAGAAATTTAGCGAGTGCAGAACAACTGCTAGCCTGGACTCTTTAATGTGCATCACGCAGTTGTGATACACGTCCGGACGTCGGTACGATGCTCATCCAGGCCGAAATGGGCAAGGGGGGGGAGGGGGGGGGGGGGTTCAGCCCAGGATTCAGGGTTCTGCAGCGTGAGCTTTCGCTCGACGTGCTCCGAGCTGGTGTGCGCTAGCCCACTCGGCCACCAATCCCCCTGAGGACTCAATAATCCTCAAGGGAATCGGATCGGGACAGCTCACGGACAGTTTCAATTAGCTGAGTTGTAGAAGAAAGGTCCTTTCTGAACCCATGTTGCAATTTCTATAATAGGTCCTGGTTATCTAGATAAGCAAAGAGATGTTTTCACACCATGTCTGCAAGCCGTTTGGAGCATGTGCTAGTAAGAAGTATGGGACGATATTTTTTTACACCAGAAGTAACGCATTTTTTCTGAATTGCAATAGTTTAACACATTTTCATGCATTTGGTATTGAACCCTTAGCGTTGTAGGCGAAAGTGAGGTAAGTCAGTTTTTCTAAACTGCGAGATAGCGATTATAGAGAAAGCAGAAAGGGGGGCGGGAAGGGGAGGGGGTTCCGACAGAGTTAGTGGGCAGGTCGAGAAGTGGCTGTGGAACTCGGAGAAATTTGAATTTTACTCGTTCCGGATAATGTCGCCGATAAAAACAAACTGCAAGTCGTAGCTCAACCTTTGAGCCGAAACTAAGAGCTGTGGTATTAGGATTCCGCTCCGGTTTTGAGAAACCGTGTTAAAACAAGACAGGCAAGCATTCATCATTAGGGACAATTATTCCCGCTGCCATCCTTTTTTGTCTAAGGTTCTATAGTTCTGCTCATCTACTCATACAATATGAACTATCAAATTAAATTTCAGTGGGAATTTCGTGTGTTGCACTGGAATCGAAAAGCGAAGGAAAAGAGGGGAGTAGGGGAGGTCGCGAAGGAAAATTTAATTTTGATGTGTAGCAGGACATCACAAAATGTGGGAAGCTCTAGACCAATTTGTTGAGCGAAAACTTAGACAGCCGGAACCAAGGGTGCCCTAAAATGAGTCTGATGCAGCTCTGCGGCCAATGAGAGTTTTCCAGCGAAGTACGAGCCCCACCTCGTGTCTTTAAAGTGAATCACTGAGTAGAGATACCGAACTGAACCGCGGTACAATTCCCATTGAGATCGAATCTCCCGGGAACGCCGATCGAACAGAAAATTTTGTTTTCTCGAGCGCGAACTTTTTTTTTCTCCACGTGCTCCGAGTTGAGGTCCTAACACATTACATCGAGAATATTACCTCAATTAAAAGAAGAAGGTGGTTAATCTTAAACGCAGTGGCGTACCTTGAGCACTCTACAAGTTCACTTATAGCAGCGAAAACCACATCTCACCTTTGTGGTTCAACTGCAAATCGACACGGCAGAAGCAACGATCCAATAGAGCAGGAGGTACGTTTTTCCGCCGAACGTCCGGAGGATGGTAAATATTTGTGTAGCCATGTAACCTATCGTTATGAAAAAATATTCTAGGACCCTGATAGTCAACGTGTAACTCTGTTGACGTTTATGGTTGTTATTCGAGGAACTGTCGATTTATTTGACTGTTTCTGCATAATGCTCGCCTCTGTCGAGCAATATACCCTTCTCTTCGGAGACATATTTAGGTGGTGCCGGCCATAAGTATCATATGGACGTCGCAGGAGCAGTGACATCTAGCGTAATGAATAACTTGCGTGTCACAACATATCGGCTCTGGCTTTTATAAATTGTTCTGGCGGTTCAGTTGGGACTATGGGGGAACAACGTCGTTCAAAAATTCACATAAAGAGAACGGACTCAAGGTGGTATAGCTTTTGAATCCATCCTCGATAAATTACTCGTCTGTTTTATGTTACCTTTTCTACCAGCCGTATATATATAATACAAATAAAGTATTCCGTTCCAATACCAACATTTGCTAACGCGTTCACTTGAGAGTTATATCACGCTTGCACGAAATGCCTTAACATTTCCCGCAACTTTTATAAGGTTACTTATATTGGTTGCGGTATACGCTTAGAAGCATCAATTTCTTAGAAGCGTCGGCCTAGACACCTTGCGCTGTTAGAAGCCTTGACGTCTAAACAAAATGATTAAAAAAAATGCAATGAATATTCAGATGATATTCGAAGCTATAGCTATGCATGAGCCCCGAACAACATGATTTTCCTATTATTTTTATACCATCGCAATTACGTGACGCAATTTTGTTTACATCCTGAATTCCTGTATTTATGTGTGTATAATTCAGAAATATATGACAGCATTCGTGCAACCGTGCATCCCTATGCAAACTTCTCTATGCTCAGATTATGTTGTGCGTCAGTGTTCTAGGAACACGAGTTCTTTCACTAAACTGAACATATGACATTTGTGGCCACGGAAATTTGATAGCCTCAAAGAAAACATCTGTCCCACACTTCAGTTGCTCTGGAAATACGACTACGCGTACGCGTCGCTATATCGCAGGTAATTTGGAATCTTTTTAATTTTGTTTTCGCAGAGTCACTGAGAGCACGGCGTTTCGCGCTTCATCTTGTTGGTATATACAATGGTTTTCTCGATGGAGTACTATTTTATATCACCTAAACAGAGTTTCACGTTGATAGAAAAGTGATATAGAGCCAAGTTTTCCAGCGTATGACTTCCAATCTTTACCGATTAACATACGTATATCCTGACGCAGACTTGTTTTAGAGAGCAGAGGGGCTTAATGTACAGATTTTAGAGTTTCGAGACTTTCATGTCAAATTGCATTTTTATTCCGTTTCGTGGTCATTTATAATACTTAGTCAATCATCTCGTAACTCTGCCGTGTGAAAGCACAATTTCTGAAGCAAATTAAAATCCAGTAAAGCAGCACTATCAATTACACCCGCTGCCCACTTTTATGATTTGAATGAAATAGCATGAAGCCAAGATAGTTGCCACTAAAGAAGACGGATGGCCAAAAAAGTTTTTTTTTATTCAAGGTTATTTATGCGAAAGCATTAACTGTCCCATGGAGCAAGCCGGCGTTACTGTGACCGCGAAAGAATGGTTCCCAATTTCCCTCCCAAATGGCAGTTAAAATGCGTAAGACGCGTCAAAGTTCCAAGGAACGCCACCCCACAAGGAAGTCCTCTTCCTGGCGCTGCGGCACGCGCGCCGGTAGAAAGGGGAGGGAGGCGAGAGGTCGCTCGGCCGGGCGCAACGGGGCGCGCAGCATGTAGGAATACCCTACGCATACGAATGCTTTCGCATTCCTACAAGTGAGCAGCCTGAAGTGTTCTCCTGCAATCGTTGTTTTAATTTAATAATTTTGCCTTTTAGTTGCGTATTTTTAAACCCGCACTGTCATGCAACGAAGCCTACAGCATAGGTTCCAACTGTTGCCAAATAATTATTTAACGCTGCTGACCTCCCCAGTTCATGAGCGGAAAACCCGAAGCTTGAATTTCATGTCAAACTGTTTTGCTTTTACGTCGTCTTCTTTTCCGTCTACAACTTTGATCTTGAAATATAATTCACTTTGAAGATGAGCAGCCACATTCCGACGCCAAGAAAACTAAGCAAACCTAGTTAAACTTGACGAAGGAAACGAGATGGGACAGACAAACAGAAACTTCCAACTTGCAGCAGCGTTCATTGACACCAAGGGATTTGATTATTGCTTATGGACCCTTTCTTCAGGGGCGCCGACATCTTGAATTGTTGTCACTTCCAGTACGGACGAAAACATTGTTTTGCCGTCGCCATGCCAGCAGGAGACACTTAGGATAGAAGTGTTACATTATTGCTTTGCCTCCCCCTTATTTTTTGTACTAGTTACAGGTTGGAACGTTTTAGTGGTTTTTCGGCGCCCATACCGGATACGCGTATTAGGTGATTGGGGACGAGAGTTCACAGAAAATGGAGGAAAAGGAAGGGGGTGAAAAGAGGTGGAAAGAAGGTGCACTATGCCGTCAAGGGTACGTCGCTGTCGGGAACAAAGGGAAGGGGGAGCTCAGAACTAAGAGATCTTATCACTTTTTCAGAAAGGGCAATAAAGGGAGTGCTCCTTTTTTACACCTTCTTTCACCCCCTCCCTTTTCCTGTATATAAACAAACTGCTGCTGCCAAGAAATGTTGCCAGTTGAAAGTTTGTGTTTGTCCGTCCCTTCTCGTTTTCTTCCTCAAGTTTAATTATCCCTAGCAACCCGCTTGATCTAGCCTTTTTCTGACACTCGTTATGCGGCACGTTCTTTTGCTAAGTAGAGGTCGGTTCTCATGTGACTACACTAGTATACAGGGGACAGATTATTTGAATATGTTTTGATTATAAATGTTGACAACTGATAAGGCTCGGGCACAAGAATACAGAACCGCAAAAACGTACCAGCCTGATATTCTATAGGGTGCAACGACCGCAATACTTTCATTAGGTGGGCACCCGAAAATTTGAAAAAAGCTTGATTTAGGAAGTATATGCACAGCGGCGGACATCAGGCAAAGAGTGTAAAGTGGCAATTAGCCTTCTAGTTACCTACAACTCACTAATTACATTTGGAAATATCTGACGCACCTGTCACATTTCAGTTATAAATTGGTTTCCCGTCGTCCAAACTTGTCATAGCTGTTTTATTTTTAGAATACGTACAACTAAATTCTGCTCCGTGCTTTTCTATGACGACGTTAGGATGCCGGGAGTAAAGTCGGCATCAAAATGAGCTGGCTCGTCGTAAGGCCTGCCGAAGGGGAAAAAAAGCGCGCATGCGGTGCCGCTGTCGCGATATGCAGTTGATAGCGAGACTGGAACGGACTGCTGCGATTTTATACAGGTGAGAGGTTTGTAGAAGTGATAATTTTCGCATCTACCGTAAACTTGACGCCTCTTGTTGCGTGGCCGGCTGCTGGCTTTGATGCATCATCACGCCATTCATGTATATGCTTAGAGCGCAGCTCTTTGGCGCCCGTTTACAGCTTAAGCGGCGTCGCCGTCGGCGTAACCGCGCGTTGCATTATGGGACGTTTCCAATAACGACGTCCCACGTGACGTCACGTGTGATGTCAGGAGGGTCACATGTGACGTCACAATGGTCACGAGGGTCACGGGTGACGTCACGAGGGGCCACGAGTGACTTCACGAGGGTCACGTGTGACATCACGAGGAAGGAGGAGGAGCGGAGGAGGCGGGGGAGGGGAGGAGGCAAGAGGACGAGGGGAGGAGGAGAGAGGGGTGATGGGAGGAGGATGAGAGGAGGTGGACGAGGGGAGATGCCAGCTACCCCTTGTACAGGCAAGTGCTATCACCATTCATAAATCACAGGGAGGCATGTGTGCAAACGTGGTGTACTCGATAGCCGAGCGGCCATCTACACATGAGTACTGGTCTTTGCTCAACCCATCGTTCTCTGGGGCACGTAGTTCGTAAATTGTGCACCGCCAAGGTCAAAGACGGCTTGCTCGTGGCAGCTCTGTATCTCTCGCCTACAGCCCTCAGCAAATATTTCGTGCAGGACAAAGAGGAACTTCATACCAATCATGCAGGGAAACATCCCATGGGCCTCGAGTGATGTGGACTCACTGTTCTGTTGTGCTATGTCGGGGGAGCACGCTCGAGACTAATGGCGAGGAAATAAAAACCGCCAAGCAGTCTTTGACGGCGCCGAGAGCAAGTAGGATGACATCGAGCGAATCACGTGCTTCGTCATAGTGTTGACTCCAACGCTATGTCATTCTCTCACCTTGCTCCTGCTGTCTTGTTTTCTGGCACCGACAGAACTTAGAGAGAGGGGAGCTTCTAGATGTGAGAGCTATATTTCCTTTCTCCGGACATGCAGTGATATATATATATATTGTAATAGTAAAGGTAGAAGAGGTGGACGAACGATAGTGAGAGAAGACAAAGAAACAAGACTGGAACGGCGGTTTTTGTTTTACCCGTAACAAATGGTGGCAACGGTTTTCCAAACAGCATGAATACCCGCTCCCACGCAGCAACAGTGGAGACACCGTGGGCCGAGGTTACTGAACAGATCTACAACCGGTTGGCAGAGAAGAGCGCGACAGATGCCGCAACTCTGCTTGAGCAGTTCGACAGTCGCCTCGCCGCCCGCGTCACGCACGTTGAAGAGAACGTGAACCAACGACTCACCGAGGTTCACCATTACCTCACATGTGTACAAGACCGCCTGCAGCACCTTGAAGAAGCTGTCCCAACCGTGCGACCAGGAGACTCAGGTGACCTTCCACAAGTTCAAGAGACATCTACCGTATGTCACCGCCCACCCGACGATGCTGGGAGACCCCAAACTGGACTTGCTCATCTGCATTCCGATAGTATGCGTCTCAAACCTCCAACTTTTGGTGGACTTGGATCTTGGCGCGCATTTATCATCCAATTCGAAACAGTAGCCCAACACAATGGGTGGCATTCATATGGCAAGGCTGCAGCCCTGCTCGCCCACCCCGTGGGAAAGCCGCCGACTTCCTTGAAAGTGTACCGGATTCAAGTCGAACCACGTACGAGCTCCTCCTACAAGCAATAGAAGCTCGTTTTAATGATGCCCATTTACAGCAGCTACATCTCACGTCACTCAAAACCTATCGCCAGGGCGCAGAGTCACTCCAAGAACTGGTTGACACTATCGATAGACTGGCAAGAAAAGCACTTCTAGGGTGCTCCGAAGCCACGCTTCACCTGATGGCTACATCAGCTTTCATCAGTGCCATCCACAACTCCGAAATTCAACGATTTGTGCGGCTCGCAAGTCCTCCCACACTCAGCGCTGCATTGGCTGACGCACTGGAAATGGACGCGGCGAACAGAGCCACCACCTCCACCGTCCGACCCGAAATTCGGAATCCTCCACCAGACAACTCGCAATACAGGCGTCGTAGGCCTGACTGGCGCCACTGCTTCAACTGTGGACGTCCAGGTCACCTTGCTCGCTCGTGCCCGAATCCAACCTCTCAACATCAGGAAAACACCCACGCGGGCCCAACGGGGCAGGGTCCCGCGCAGTCCACGAAGTCTCTCTGGCCGCAGCGTCGGTGAGCAGGTCGCTTACACCTCATCTTTCAATTCAAATACACAGAGTCAGGCAACCAATCGATACCATTATAGACACGGGGGCTGGTGTGAGCGTCATTGATGCTGCCTTGCTGCGATCGACGGACCACGCTGCAGCGGCGACTGAGTGTAAGGACACTCGACTGGCGTCAGCAAACAGTACTTTCATACCTTACCTGGGGCGTTGTGAATTGATTGTCGACGTACTGGGCAGAACTGTAAATCTTTGTTTTTTTATTGTGGAAAACTTAAACCCATCAGTCATTCTCGGGTGTGACTGGTGTTCCGAGGTGGAGTTGCTAGTATTCTTTGCACATGGCCACGCTGCTTTGTCATCATCACAGCTATCTAAGTCCCAGATGAAGTCGGAGGACGCGTTTCCCTCGATTCAGCGTGATAATCCCAGGCCGTACAATAAACAACCTAGTACATTTTTCTACTACTTCTGCTGTCTACTGCTGCACTTGGCTAAGTGTTTCCGAATACTTTCGCGTAACATCCAACTGGTAGCCAGAACATCGGTCGAAGTTTTCTGTCGAACATGGGTGAAAGTTATCTGTCCTCTGTTACCTCTGAAGTTTACACACGATCCCTCCACCTGCTTAGTCATCTCCATCTAGACGTAACGATTCCGAAGTCTACGGCGGTCTGGGTTCAATCATCAATTCAGGGTAATCGGCGTTCAGAAGATTTTTTAGTCAAAGCGGTTCTTCACTCACAACCAGGGACCGAATTTGCAACGCCTCGCTTCCTTATCTCTTCGAGACGAGGTGCCCTTAACATTCTAGTAGTTAACTTGGCCACTGATGACATTCACCTTAAGCGAGGTGAAAATTTAAGAATAGCTTTTGAAATATTGCCAGAGCTCATGATCGCAACCGTTTCGTGTTCTCCAGTGGTATCCACCTCAGAGAGCAGACTCAGCAAAAATGACATCATTCCGTGGACTGAATTAAACTTTGGACCAGAACTAACAGCAACGCAGAGGGAGTCCATACAGTCGTTACTCAAAACGTTCCGTCACTGTATAGCCATTACAAAGCAAGAATTGGGATGTACGCCTTTAATTCGCCACACCATTAACACCGGTGACCACGCGCCAATACATCACCAACCCCGACGAGTGTCGATCTCCGAAAGACAGGAGATCAGCGCTCAAGTGGACGATATGCTCCGGAGAGGCGTAGTGGCACACTCCAACAGCCCATGGTCATCACCCGTCGTGCTCGTCAGGAAGAAGGACGGCTCGACAAGGTTCTGTATAGACTACAGAAAGTTAAACAGCATTACTAAGCCCGATGTGTATCCCCTGCCTCGGCTTGATGATGCCCTCGATCGGCTCCAGGGTTGCCACTATTTCACAACATTAGACCTCATTTCAGGATACTGGCAAGTTGAACTTGAGTAAAACGACGCTGCAAAATCAGCCTTTGTGACACCCGACGGGCTGTTTGAGTTCCGGCGTTTACCATTTGGGTTGTGTAATGCGCCGGCGACCTTCCAGCGTCTCATGGACAGGGTTCTCGGCCGTCTAAAATGGACCATGGCATTAGTCTATCTCGACGATGTAATCGTCTATGCCGACAGTTTCGACGAACATCAGCAACGTCTAGGTCTTGTTTTAGACGCCCTCACGAACGCTCGACTGCGTCTAAACCCATCAAAATGTGTTTTTCGGGTACAGTGAAGTAACCTCACGGTTACTTCACTGTGGTCACGTGGTCAGCAAAGATGGAATTCGGCCAGACCCGGCGAAGCTATCAGCATTTGCCAACATATCCGCACCCACTAGCATAAAGCTACTGAAGAGTTTTTTGGGTTTGCTTCTTATTTTCGTCGCTTCGTCAATAACTTTTCTGCTAAAGCTGCTCCCTTGAACCAACTTCCGAAAAAATGACACCAAGTGCAAATGGGGCGAAGACGAAGCTGCATCTTTTGAGGATTTGTAAAGACCCCTCCTTGAACCGCTCACGCTTGCACGTTTTGTGGAGGACGCCCCAACGTTCCTTCCCACAGACGCCAGTGGAGAAGGGTTAAGTGCCGTCCTTCTTCAGCGAGATAGGGATGGTCGGGAACGACCCATCGCCTATGCAAGCAGAAAGCTGAGTGAACCAGAGAGTCGGTGCCACTCTTCCGAACTGGAATGTCTCGCGGTGGTTTGGGCTGTAGAAACATTTCGCCCTTATATCTATGGCAAGCGTTTCACGGTGGTCACGGATAACGTAGCATTGCGGTGGCTTCAATCCAAGAGCGACCTTACCCCGAAGTTAACAAGATGGGCCATGAAGCTGCAAGAGTATGACTTCTCTATTGTTCACCGGAGTGGGAGAGACCATCAAGATGCTGATTTCCTTTCACGTAATCCGATAAAGGCGCTACAAGTTCTTCCCGTGTCTTCAATCTTAGATCTGCAAAACATGCAATCGGAAGATGCCGAAGCATCGGAAATAATTTAGTTGCTTACAGTCGGAGGTAAAGATTCGTCTTCACTTTCTTCACGACGACTGCGTTGCTTGCAAAAACATTACGAGCTACGAGGTGGTCTACTTTGCCATCGTTCACGTGCTTCAGGACCGTGGCTTCCTGATGTCCCCAAGAAAGCTAGGCAAAATATCTTGGAGATGTGCCATGACGCTCCGACCTCAGGGCATCTCGGACACCATCGAACGTTTGACAAGATAGTACAAAGATTCTGGTGGACGGGTTTGAGGGACGACGTTCGGCGGTACGTCGCTTCATGTACCGTTTGTCAAATGCGCAAAACGCCACCGAACCTAGGCAAACCAGACCTTCAACAGATACCACCCCCAAGGAGTCCATTCGAAGTATTAGGAATAGATTACCTTGGTCCCTTCCCGAAATCAGATACTGGCAACAGGCACATTATTGTGGTGACCGACTACTTAACGAAGTGGGTTGAGGTCAAAGCAGTTCCCGATACGTCAGCGGTGCACCTTGTCAGCTTCGTAAATAACCATCCAGTGTGTCGGCACGGAGCTCCGCGGATGATACTCCCTGACAGAGGAACGTCGTTCATGTCGCGTTGTTTCAAGGATGCCCTTAGAAATTACGGGATTCAACATGCAGCGGCCTCACCCTACCACCCTCAAACAAATGGTCTGGTCGAGCGCACCAACCGCACATTGGTCGATGTAATGGCAGCATTCGTCAACGCGTCCCACAAGAACTGGGACCAATACGTCTGCACAGCCGCGTTTGCACTAAACACGTGTCAACAAGAAACGACGAGTCAATCGCCATTCGAGCTAGTCTACGGGAGACTCCCCACGCTTCCAGAGGAGACGGCAATCGAGACGACATGGACCCGCCGGGCACAAGGCTATGATGGTAACTTTTCCGCCCGACTAATCGAAGCAAGCGAAAGAGCTCAACTGGCCATCCTTTACAAGCAGTCGCTGCATGCAAGGCGTCTAAGAAGAGTAAATGAGAGACCGTCGTTGAACCCGGGAGATTTAGTGCTTCTTCGAAGTCATTTCAGACCCCCACAGCGATCGGAGAAATTAATGCCAAGGTACTGCGGACATTTTAAAATATGCAAACAGCTCGGTCGGTAACATATCGCCTCGAGAAGCTTCGGACGCTGCCTCAACCAGGTAGACACCGGACTCTCACTGCTCACGTTGGCCAACTGAAAATTCACGTAACGCGCGATGAACATGTTGCTTCTGTCCGAGACGGACAGCCCAGTGCACGGGAGGGGCGAGTGTAACGGTAAAGGTAGAAGAGGTGGACGAACAGTAGTGAGAGAAGACGAAGAAACAAGACTGGAACGGCCGGTTTTTGATTTACCCGTAACAATATATATATATATATATATATATATATATATATATATATATATATATATATAGGTAAAGTAAGATAAATATAAAAACAATGGACTGGGAAAAGTTAATAAGACAAATATGCGTACTGTCGGAGTTACTACTTCAAAGTTTATTACGACGTTTCGAGCGGGGACCGCTCTTCATCAGGTCCCCGCTCGAAACGTCGTAATAAACTTCGAATTAGTAACTCCGACAGTACGCATCTTTGACCTATATATAGATATATATAAACGAATATGTGCAGATAAATGAACCGTGCTTAATCCAACGAATCAAAGAATTGAAGTTCTATATATGTATAAGTGGAAAAGTCGTCCAAGCTCCACGTTGTTCTGGCTCGAACTGGTGTTTCTACTTCTCGCGCATCAGGAAGTTCGTGCAGCGAGCTTAGAAAAGAAGAAATATTGCTTTCATCTCTCGGAGTTCGCTCTGTTGAAACTTATTATAAGGAAGCGGGCATCTTGACAAAGAGGAAGTAGAAGCGGGATCTCGAGAAAATGAATGCTCAATACTCCGTTTCACCTTATGTTGTACCGCTGCCAAGGCTAGAAGCGCGAGCTCATAGTGTTGGCAGCTGAACTTGGAGCACGAGAGCTTGTGCCTCTGAGGTGTGCCCCAAAGCCAAGAGCTCGCGCTTGTAGCCTTTCCTGCGGTACAACATAAGTTGAAACAGGGTATAGTTGTACGATGGAGACCTGGCCATAAGCGGGCAATGCCAATCATTCTTAATGTAAATATTTGTAGACAAACACTGTTCTTGGCCTCATCTGCGAACGACCAGTCAGCCGTTCTTACAACATGGTGCAAACCCTGGGAGAAGCTATAACAAAACAGTGAGAACCTGTCTTGATTCACCGAAAGGTCACAACAGCCAACGTATCAACCATCAACCGGCAACATGAACGAGGCATCAACCAACGCAGCGGACCGTCAAGGTAATAATCACACTCAGTGATGCCGACATCAATCACCTTCTCCAACAAAGATCTGCTTTACGCACAAAGGTAAAGAACCCCTTTGATTTTCTGGAGAAAGCAATGCCAGAAACAAGGACACCCGACAATTTAACGAAATCATCCAGAAGGTATCAAACTATGAATATCAACTTAAGTACCAAGACAACGATATCGAGCCTTTTCGACAAAAACCCCGAGACTGGGACAAAAAGGGACGGACAAACACAAAGTCTCAAAAGAATTTGAGACTTTGTGTTTGTCCGTCCCTTTTTGTCCCAGTCTCGGGGTTTTTGTCGAAATGTTTAACCACCACCAGCTCGTTTGCGCCCTTACCTTTTGATATCGAGCCATTCATACCCACTGAGGAACTTGAAGAAGAGTACACTTACGTCATAGAACTAAACGACCGCATCCTGGGGCATTTATCAATGCTGAAAGTTGAAGCTCAGCTAGCCAGTCAGCGGTTTACGAAATTGGAACAAGTCGGGAGAGAAAAACTGCACTTATCTGAACAATGTAATACACCAGATACAACTCTATCAGTCCCCACCTCGTCGGACCAACTCAGCCTTAGGTGACCTCATGTAACAACAGTTATGCACTCGGAGCTGTCGCCCGTGGGACCACAGACAACGCCGACGATCGTCTCGTCACAGAACTCGGATCAGACGAGCAGACGAAGGACAGATGCGGAGCAACTGGAACGGCAGAGGCGACCAATACTCTACTACAGGGCCGTACCCAGAAAAAAATTTCGGGGGGGGGGGGGGGGGGGGTTTCGTGGACAACGGCGGCCATTTTGAAAGTGTCTATTGTCTTATTTTCGCCTACGAATCATGTGCATCGGTGGCATATAATGGAGAGGTGCAGCAAACCGGAGAACCGGTCCCGGTTTGGTATCCGGTAGCCGACCGGCGCCACTGCGCGTGCGCAGAGGTGGAGATTAAACTCGGCTGGCTGCAAGTGCACCGGCCCGGGCCGTACCCAGAAAAAAATTTCGGGGGGGGGGGGTCAGAACCCCCTAACCCCCCCCCCCCCCCCCCCCCCCTGGTTACGGCCCTGCTCTACTATACGACAACCGCGTACAGAAGACTTCAGCCAAGAACACATTCTGCATGCTAACTAGCGAAGAATGTTCGAGAAATAGTACGAAGCAGGCACTCACAGAAGTCCTGACATTCAAAACGAAAGCGAATTGAAAACCAAGAAGAATAGAGTCAGAAAAGCACGAAAAGAGAGGAATAAACGGAACCGTGCCAAAGCGACTAAATAAGCAAATGGAACCTTCTTGGACAGGAATGTCAAACAAGCTCCTCAACGAAACAAACAATTTAAGAAACAAGGCAGACTATACAAGGACCAAAGCGCAAGACAAAGCATCTGGATACATCAGCGCCTAACGAGAGCTATAAAGGAAATAAGAAAAAGAGCGTATCGTACACTTTGAGCCTTGTCGCGTCCCTGCGGCTCTGATACACGTGATTGCCCGGTCAACTTGCATATGCTATGGAAGGGAAAATGGAAGACTAAAACCCTTGCTCACACAAGGAAAGACATCGTGCCTGAATTCTACGGAAATGACAATCCTGACGTGACACACAACGACCTAAACGACACAAAAAATAACCGCCAGACTACCGTCGGGTCCCTCCGCAAAATCTAGACGTCCCTGAAAGGGACAGTACTATTCTTCTTTCAACTTTCAAGTTTATTGAAACGGCACACGAGGAATTTCTTCTTTTCGAGGGGGAGTGTGTTAAAACTTATTATATAAATGCGGGCATCCCGACAAAGTCAAAGTGCAGCGGGATTTCGAAAAAAACGAATGCACTAGTTGGACGACGGAGGCCTGGCCATAAGCCGACAGTGCCGGTCGTTTTTAATGGAAATATCTGTGGAGGAACGCTATTCTTGACCTCATCTTCCAACAACCAATCAGCCGTTCTTACAACAGGCTCCGACAGCGCTCACCCCTTGCAGCATGGATCACGGAAATATAAATAAAATTTTATTTGATTCAATGGTGGCAATAAGAAGAAGAAAAGGTAGGTTGTGAGGGTTATGTGGCCCATAAAACACTTTTTCGTTTCTTTGTTTTCTTGAGTGTTGAAAGTTGCTCTAAGTATGAAGGATAAGAATTAAAGTCCTGATAGGGGGGTTCGATTTGATCCGTAGCGACAATTTCTTGGTGTCCGTGAATGTCAAGAGTCACGGCTTCCTCGGTGCGCTCGAGTATCTTAAAAGGTCCATCGCATGGTGGCGGGAGACTTCATTTTAACTTGTATTCGGGAAGAATGCGTGCGTGGAGGTTTTAAGATTTTGACTCGCGAAGACTTTCCGAGAACATCGCATAGGAGGTTGTATGGGTTGCAAGTCTTGAATAAACTGCTTCAATCGTCTAAGTACACTTGGTGTGGAACTGTTTGAGCACTTTTGCCGATGTCAGAAATTTATCCAGGGAGCGGTATTGGGAATCCATAGGTCAGTTCAGCCGAAGTGCATTCCAGGCCTTGTTTGAAGGCGGATCGAATGCCGAAAAGGACGAATGGGAGACGATCGACCCAGTTGAGTCGTCCATCTCGTGCAGTGATTGCTGCCTTCACCTGTCGGTGTAACCTTTCCTCCATGCCGTTGGCTGAGGGGTGTATTGGGTTGTGCGCACGTGGTTCTTGCCAAAAAGCTGGGCAAGGGCAGCAAACAACGAGCGTTCAAATTGTCGTCTCCGGCCCACAGTGACGGTGACGAAACCTCCTGACTTGCGTCGTCACTGCGGACCGGAGACGACTGCGGACAGAAGACTGCCGTTTGGGAGGGAATTTAGCGTGAGCGCCACCCTTTAAGTGCCGTTTTGGGAGGGAAATTAGCAACCGTTTTTTCGCGGTCACAGAAACGCCGGCTGTGCTCCATGGGAAAGCTTTCGCATGAATAACCTTGAATAATAAAAAAAGTTATTTGGCCATTCGTTTTCTTTTGTGGTAACTATCTTGGCTTCCCGCTATTTCATTTAAATCAAGAAAGTAACAAACAAAGATGAAAGAGCGTGTTGGTGAAAATACAGGAGTCAACGAAAGAACATTCTTGGGCAGTTTGATACTTTAGACCCATGTTCCGGATAAAAAAAACAGGACGCGGGATGGCCCAAAAAACATGCTTTTCGTGCAAGGCTCGTCAAATTATGAGGCGCTGGAGAAATGCAGCCTTCTGCGTTAAGTCCTTATTTCGAACTCTTTTTGTTCACCTTCCGCCCATTGAAAAGCATGCGGGAAGGGCCTTAGAACGCACCTGGTATCGCTGCGCCGCAGTGTTCTTCCGCATCAAAAAGTTCGTCTGCTTTCCTCGCCGTCACCATGGCAACGAACACCGAATAAATAGAAGCACGCACGACACCGCCGCGTGAAGCTAGCAACAGCTGACGCCATTTTACGAACGCCGTCTGCTAGCCAAAGCCGAACGCGGTGTGTCAGATCAACCGCCTCCGCCGGTGCGCCGCTAGCAAAGACGACGAAGCTAAGACACGCCGACGGCGATCGAGCAAGCAACAACACCGCGGGACTAAAGTCCCTTGATAAAAGCGTTTTTCACAAGTGCCGCCAACCATTGTTGTGGAAGCGCTCGAGACACGTGCCATGAGCGGGTGCTCCGCCGCCATTCGCTTCCAAGGCCCGCTCATTTCAGTGCTGCGCTGCCATTTGCTTCCAAGGGTCGCTCGAGACATGGGCCTCATGCACTCGCGCATTTGACGCTACTTGCAAGACAAGCGCAAAAACATCGAGGGGCTTTACGCGGGACGACTGCAACGGCGGCATTTATTCGGATCAAAGGCCGGCTTCGCCGGTGCGCCGCTAGCAAAGACGACGAGGCTGAGGCACGCCGACGGCGAATGGGCGAGCAATTAACAGCACCGCGGGGCGACTGCAACTGCGGCATTTATTTTGATCACAGGCGCGAAATAAGCAAGAACAATTTTTATTTGAATCATGACACCCGATATCCAAGTTGGGGACCACATACCTTTGCTGGGTCTTTCCTGTGAACTTTTTACAGAGACACGGGGTGCCGCATTAAAAACACAGCTCCGTTTGCAAAATATGTGGGCCCTGAAAAGGACCGTTTAGACCGCTACCAAAACCTATAACTGACGTAACGAGCACTTGACGAGCGGTTGGCGCATAAGTCGTCTTTATGCATGCAGGCGGGTGACGGGCTCAGCGCAGCGGATCCCTCGAAGTCACCGGGGCCGCCAGAATCCTCGCCCTGTCTGCGTCGGGGCTCTAGATTTTGGCGGCCGCGGCGACGAACGACTGGAATCTATCAGTGTTTCCGCGCGCCTTGTCTCTCCTCCAAAACATGAACTTTGCAAGGTGACCAGTGAAATGATGGCTCTCGCGCCGTCCAGATGGAAGAGAGTTTTTGACGTGGGGCCAGGTGCAATCCACCGTATTGGTGTGGGCACCAGTGTTCGCGTCGACAAAGTTAAGCTTATGGTTGACGGTGAGGTGCGTGAAGCGAGCCTCATCTGCAAGCTTGCGATAGCCAGCCCAACAATCAGTGTATATTCTTGTTTCAGGGCGGACCCATTCGGCTATTAGCCCTTGCAGGGTTTTAGCGTCATGGGTCTCCACGGGAACAAGAAAGCAGCACCCGCTGCAACGCGCCACACCGCCGAAAACCCACTGGCCAGGCCTTAAATACCCGCGATGGTACTTGTGCCGACCGAACATACTCTCGTCTGGTTCTACAGTCACGCCGTCGCCACCGTTCATGTCTGAATGCTTAAAGACGGCATTTACCACAACCTCCTGACCAGGGTGTAAGATGGACAGGTGGGGAAACGGCCTATAGAAGCCTACCGCAGCGCCGTGACCGGATTGTGTACTCGTCTTCTTGCGGGTACCGCCGATTTGCGACAGATGGCGCTGCGGCGAGAAGAAAAAAATCGAAATCGGATTTGCACGGAACTTTTTGGGAAAGTGTTCAAAATAAACCGAAAGCACGACAGTCCTCCATTGAAAATCCACGAGAAACCATCTCCGTCAGTTTAGCCGGTCGCCACCGATCGCCCACCCGGAGTGAGAGTTCGCGGTGCTCCACATAGATGGCGCCACAGAAAAAGAGAAACCCGAGGGTGACACAATCCGGTTGCTCAATTGGCTCTGGTTTCCCCACCTGTCTATCTTACACCCTGCTCCCGACAAAGGCTCCCCCAATCAGTTATTGTCTTACTTGCGATATCAGCCTCCCGTTGAATGACTGCGCACGGTAGGTTCTGGCATCCGGAGGGTGATTTTCATGAGTTGGAGAAGCGTCAGGTGCGTGCGATCCTTCGAAAAGGGAACCGCTCCGTATCGAGACTTCGCCCCGGCCCTGAACTTTGACCGATACAAAAACAAAAGATACAAAAGCGATACAAAAACACGTCGGGGACACTGGACTTCTGGACCAACTTTGAGTGCGTGCGCGTCTGATGTGTGTTTATGCCATTCTTTCTTTTTAGATTGTAGGTGGGAAAAATCCACACGGACTAGAGCCTGAGTAATGCAGAGTTGTTACTCAGGCCCCAGTCAGTGTAGATTTTTCGCTCCTATAATCTAAACAGAACGAATATTTTTATGGCGTCAGGAACAAAGCAGCATAGAAAGAGTGCCCTTCAAACGACAATAATAATTACTAAAACCTGCATGCCGGATCTCCGCTGGAGACTCCGAGTCACAGTGGAGTAGTCGTCACGATAAAAAATCAAAAGAAACAAAATAAACAGCCTTACGGTCGTCGGCTGCGTCATAAGGCCTCGCCAAGTGCGGAGTATAACGGTCTTGGCATACGGTATGTATTGTGCATTCGTTATTTTCTTTTCTTTTCTTCCACGTCAAATTCTGACGCCAAGACTCTCTACCTCCTCCGTTCCAACGCGTTGTTTGTTATTAATTTAACAAATCAGCTTCAAATAAGGGTCGTGGCACCCTGTAGAGTAAGAAAAAGAACAAAAAGGAATATTCCGAGCAGCCAGAGCAGCACGACTGCTCTGGCCAGAGCAGCTCCTCTCATCAAAAAAGACGCCGTCCGAAACTCCAACGGCTCCCTTCTTATTTTTTTTTTTTTTTATTCACTTTGTTACTTCATTTTGTTGTTGGGTTCGACTGCCCCCTTCTCTGTGACGACGCCGCCCGTAAACATACGTCTGGCGTTTTTTTTTTTTTTTTTTTTTTTTTGTTTTGTCACGCGATGGTGTGGTTTGACCGATCAACCAATGAGTTTGTTAGAATTGTGTCACGAGGTATAAAATGGCGGATGAAATAAATATAATAAATGCAAAGAAGCGCGCAGTTCCCCCTCGGCGCTTTGTTCTTCCAGATTCGAGTATAGCAGTGCCATGGCGTTCAACTTGTGCCGTCTTCTTGGCGCCATGAAAGACCCTCTTGAAGAAATTAATTTGCTTCAGCGCGTTGGCCTGCTCCTGGCTCCTGGGTTTTCGTGCGTGTCCAGAGTGCGAAGCTGCGATGACAAGCTGCAAGTCCGCGCTAGATCTGCGGATGGCTACACGGGGGGGGGGGGGGGGGGGGGGGGTGCGGTGCGGTGTGTGGATGATTCGTGAGGTGCCCAAGAGGAAGTCGGTCAAAGTTCAGTGCCGGGGCGAAGTCTCGATACGGAGCGGTTCCCTTTTCGAGGGATCGCACGCACCTGACGCTTCTCCAACTCATGAAAATCATCCTCCGGATGCCAGAACCTACCGTGCGCCGTCATTCAGCGGGAGGCTGATATCGCAAGTAAGACAATAACTGATTGGGCGAGCCTTTGTCGGGAGGTTGTGGTAAATGCCGTCTTTAAGCATTCAGACATGATTGGTGGCGACGGCGTGACTGTAGAACCAGAAGAGAGTATGTTCGGTCGGCACAAGTACCATCGCGGGTATTTAAGGCCTGGCCAGTGGGTTTTCGGCGGTGTGGCGCGTTGCAGCAGGTGCTGCTTTCTTGTTCCCGTGGAGACCCGTGACGCTAAAACCCTGCAAGGGCTAATAGACGAGTGGCTCCGCCCTGAAACAAGAATAATCACTGATTGTTGGGCTGGCTATCGCAAGCTTGCAGATGAAGCTCGCTTCACGCACCTCACCGTCATCCATAAGCTTAACTTTGTCGACGCGAACACTGGTGCGCACACCAATACGGTGGATTGCACCTGGGCCCACGTCAAAAACTCTCTTCCATCTGGACGGCGCGAGAGCCACCATTTCACTGGTCACTTTGCAAAGTTCATGTTTTGGAGGAGAGACAAGGCGCGCGGAAACACTGATAGATTCCAGTCGTTCGTCGCCGCGGCCGCCAAAATCTAGAGCCCCGTCGCAGACAGGGCGAGGATTCTGACGGCCCCGGTGACTTCGAGGGATCCGCTGCGCTGAGCCCGTCACCCGCCTGCATGCATAAAGACGACTTATGCGCCAACCGCTCCTCAAGTGCTCGTTACGTCAGTTATAGGTTCTGGTAGCGGTCTAAACGGTCCTTTTCAGGGCCCCCATATTTTGCAAACGGAACTGTGTTTTTAATGCGGCACCCCGTGTCTCTGTAAAAAGTCCACAGGAAAGACCCAGCAAAGGTATGTGGTCCCCAACTTGGATATCGGGTGTTATGATTCAAATAAAAATTGTTCTTGCTTATTTCGCGCCTATGATCAAAATAAATGCCGCAGTTGCAGTCGTCCCGCGGTGCTGTTGCTCGCCCATTCGCCGTCGGCGTGCCTCAGCTTCGTCGTCTTTGCTAGCGGCGCACCGGTGAAGCCGGCCTTTGATCCGAATAAATGCCGCCGTTGCAGTCGTCCCGTGGGGGTGTTGTTGCTTGCTCGATCGCCGTCGGCGTGTCTCAGCTTCGTCGTCTTTGCCAACGGCGCACCGTCGGAGGCGGTTGATCTGACACACCGCGTTCGGCTTTGGCTAGCAGACGGCGTTCGTAAAATGGCGTCAGCTGCTTCACGCGGCGGTACCGTGCGTGCTTCTATTCATTCGGTGTTCGTTGCCATGGTGACGGCGAGGAAAGCAGACGAACTTTTTGATGCGGAAGAACGCTGCGGCGCAGCGATACCAGGTGCGTTCTAAGGCCCTTCCCGCATGCTTTTCAATAGGCGGAAGGCGAACAGAAAGAGTTCGAAATAAGGACTTAACGCAGAAGGCTGCATTTCTCCAGCGCCTCATAATTTGACGAGCCTTGCACGAAAAGCATGTTTTTAGACCGGAGTTTGGAGATAGTTTTTTTTACAACAACATGGGTCTAAAGTATCAATGTGCCCATTCTTGTTCAGTTAATTCTAGCCACCCAAAGGCCCCGTGCTCCACGTAGTATGTCTTCACGTGTTATCTGCATTCTATAAGTGCACAACTCGGCGCACAGACTGAAGGCGATTGCAGCGCGCTTCAACGTTTTAGTTGTCTTCTCGTGCAGGTTGCGCCTGAAACAACTGTACAGGCGCGTGAACAATAACGAATCCTTCAAAAGATGTTCCATCAAACACGCCAATCAGACCGTTCCCTGTGAAGAGGGGGTGGTATACTCCATCCCTCTCTCATGTGGTGACCGATACATTGGACAGACAGGTCGTTGCCTGAACACCCGCCTACGAGAGCACGTCCTCGAGGTCTCTCGTGCCTCGGGCGACACTTTTCACCCAATAGTGCTTCATCAACGGCTCTGTACGAACTGTGAAGCCCAGTTCCAGGACACCTGCACGATTGGCAGACACAAGAACAAGCTCGGCCGAGAGATAATTGAGGTATACGAGATAGCCCATGACGATCACAACATCGCTGCCCCTTCTCTCGCTTTGTCCAGAGTTGAGATCAACTACCTGAAACCAGAGCTGGATTAGCCAAAGGGAGCTCTATCTGAATTCGTCAATAGTGTTTTAGAGCGCAGCTCTTAGGGGCCCGTTCCCGGCTTGAGCGGCGTCGGCGTGACCAAGGTCACCCCAAGGTCACGTGACCCCCTAGGTCACCACAAGGTCACGTGACCCCCAGAGGTCACGTGACCCCTCCCCAGGGTCGCGTGACCCCCAAGATCGCGTGACACCCGAAGTTACGTGACACCCCCGAGGTCACGTGATCCCCCCGAAGTCACGTGACACCCCCCGAGGTCACGTGACCACTCCCAGGGTCACGTGACCCCCCCGCACCAAGGTCACGTGACCTCCCCGATGACGTCATCGTCACTGATGACGTCACCGGCATCCACATCGTCCTCATCACTGATGACGTCATCAGTGACGTCACTGATGACGTCACCGGCATTCGCATCGTCATCATCACTGATGACGTCACCGGCATCCGCATCGTCATCGTCATCATCACGGATGACGTCATCAATGACGTCACTGATGACGTCACCGACATCCGCATCGTCATCATCGCTGATTACGTCAACAGAGTCCGCATCGTCATCGTCACTGATTGCGTCATCAGTGACGTTACTGATGACATCATCGGCATCGTCACGTGACCCCCCCAGGTCACTTCACCCCGCCCCCCCCAGTACCCTTCCCTCCTCCTCCTCAAGAGCTGCGCTCTAATTCGGTGCTACAGGGAGTTGTAAACGGCTTTCACTTTTTCTTTTTTCCTTTTTCTTTCTTTCTGAATTTCTTTATCTTCTATTGTATTGGGTTTGAATTTGTGTTTTTTTTCCAATGTATATAAATATATATTAATTTCTGCATCTTCCTCTTTAGTCTCAAACGTTAGGAGGGGGATAGCACTATTGAAGGAGACACTAGTAAATGTGTGTTGCTAGTTGAAAGAACTGTGCTTTGTTTTTTTGTCCCTAAGCGTTTTTATTCTTTTTTTGACCCATGAAAGTAGGCAGTGGGTGTAATTGAAAGTGTTGCTTCACTAGATTTGAATTTGCTTCAGAAATTGGGATTTCACACGGCAGAGTTACCGGATGATTGACTAAGTAGTGCAAATGACCACGAAACGGAATAAAAATGCATTTTGACATGGAATTGTTGAAACTCTAAAATCTGTACAATAAGAACCCCTGCTGTCTAAAAAAGTCTGTGTGAGGATGGACGTATGTTAATCGTTTAAAGATTGCATGTCATACACTAAAACACTTGGCTTTATATCACTTGTCTATCAACGCGAAATGCAGTTTAGCTGATATAAAAAAGTACTCCACGAAGAAAATCATGACGTATATACCAACAAGATGAAGCGCGAAACGCCGTGGTTTTAGCGTTTCTGGAAAATCAAAATTAACTAAGGTCGCAAATTACCTACGCATTTAGCGACGCATACGCGTAGACGTATTTGCAGAGCAACTGAAGTGTGGGACAGATGTTTTCTTTGAGGCTATCAAATTCTCGTGGCCGCAAATGTCATAAGCTCAGTTTGGTGACACCGCTCGTGTTCCAAGAACAGTCACGCACAACATAATCTAGGCACAGAGAAGTTTGCATAAAGGAGCACGCTTGCACGAATGCTGTCATACATTCTTTAGTCATACACGCATCACGATAGGAGTTCAGGATGTAAACAAAATTGCGCCACGTGGTTGCGATGACAGAAAAATAATAAGAACATCATGTTTCTTCAGGACCAATACATAGCTATAGCTTCAAATATCATCTAATATCTAATTTCATTTTCTTGTGAATCATTTTGCTTACACGTCAAGGCTGCTGAAAGGGCAAGGCTTCTGGGCCGATGCTTCTAAAAAGTTGATGCTTCTAAGCATTTACCTCAACCAATATAAGCAAACTTATAATGGTTGCGGGAAATGTTAATGCATTTTGGCATTTCGTGGAAGCGTAATATAACTCTCACGTGAATGCTGCAGCAAGTGTTGGTGTTGGAACGGAATACTTCATTTGTATTACATACATACCGCTGGTAGAAAAGGCGACATAAAACGGACGAGTAATTTATCGAGGATGGTTTCAAAAGCAATACCACCTTGAGCGCGTTTTGTTTTATGTGAATTTTTCGAACGATGTTGTTCCCCCATAGTACCAGCTGAACCGCCACAACAATTTATGAAAGCCAGAGCCGATATGTTGTGACACGCAAGTTATTCATTACTCTAGATGCCACTGCTCCTGCGACGTCCAAATGATACTTATGGCCGGCACCGCCTAGATATTTCTCCGAAGAGAAGCGTATATTGCTCAACAAAGGCGATCACTATGCGGAAACAGTCAAATAAATCGACAGTTCCTCAAATAACGACCATAGACGTCAACAAAGTTACATGTTGACGATCAGGGTCCTAGAACATTTTTTCGTAACGATTGGTTACTTGGCTACACAAATATTTACCACCCTCCGGACGTTCGGCGGCAAAACGTACCTCCTGCTCTATTGGATCATTGCTTCTGCCGTGTCGATTTGCAGTTGAACCACAAAGGTGAGAGGTGGAGTTTTCGCTGTTATAAGTGAGTTTGTTGAGAGCTGAAGGTATGCCATTGCGTTTGAGACTAACCACCTTCTTCTTTTAATTCAGGTAATATTTTCGATATAATGTGTTAGGACATCAACTCGGAGCACGTGGAGAAAAAGAAAAAGTTCGCGCTCGAGAAAACAACATTTTTTGTTCGATCGACAGTCCCGGGCAATTTGATCTGAACGGAAATTGTACAGCGGTTCAGTTCGGTATCTCTACTCAGTGATTCACTTTAAAGACACGAGGTGGGGCTCGTACTTCGCCAGAAAACTCTCATTGGCCGCAGAGCTGCATCAGACTCATTTTAGGGCAGCGTTGCTTCCGGCTGTCTAAGTTTTCGCTCAAGAAATTAGTCTAGTGCTTCCCACATTCTGTGATATCCTGCTACCCATAAAAAATACATTTTCCTTCGCGACCTCACCTACTCCCCTCTTTTCCTTCGCTTTTCGATTCGAGTGCGACACACAAAATTCACGCTGAAATTTAATTTGGTAGTTCATATTGTATGAGTAGATGAGCAGAACTATAGAACCTCACAAAAAAAGACATGCCAGCAGGAATAATTGTTCCTATTGATTAATGCTTGCCTGTTTTGTTTTAACAAGGTTTTTTTTCAAAACCGGAGCGGAGTCCTACTACCCCCGCTCTTAGTTTCGGCCCGAGGTTGAGCTACGACTTGCAGTTTGTTTTTATCGGCGCCATTATCCGGAACGAGCCAAATTCGAATCTCTTCGATTTCCAAAGCCATTTCTCGACCTGTCCACGGAATCTGTCGCGACAGCCCCCCCCCCCCCTCTCCTCCCTCTATAATCGCTATCTCGCAGTTTAAAAATACAGTGACTTACCTCACATTCGTCTACAACTCTCAGGGTTCAACACCAACTGCACGAAAATGTGTTAAAACTATTCCAATTCACAAGAACGGCGTTACTTCTGGTGTAAAAAAATATCGTCCCATACTTCTTACTAGCACATTCTCTAAACGGCTTGAAGACATGGTGTGAAAACATATCTTAGCTTATCTAGATAACCAGAGCCTATTATAGAAATTGCAACATGGGTTCAGAAAGGACTTTTCTTCTACAACTCAGCTAATTGAAACTGTCCGTGAGCTCGCTCGATCCGATCCCCTTGAGGATTATTGAATCCTTAAGGGGATTGGTGGCCGAGTGGGCTAGCGCACACCAGCTCGGAGCACGTGGAGCTAAAGTTCGCGCTGCAGAACCCAGGATCTTGGGCTTTACCCCACTCCCCCCTGCCCATTTAGATGTGTATGAGCATCGTACCGGCGTCCGGTCGTGTATCGCTACTGCGTGATGCACATTAAAAAATCCAGGCTAGCGGTTGTTCTGTACTGGCTAAATTTCTCATCTACACTGTCAACAAAAGGATAGTTGTAGGGTACTATCTTTGGGGTAGTCAGAAGCGGTCACAGATATCGCTACCCCCCCCCCCCCCCCCCCTTTCGTTATACTAACAACCCCATGGGTAGTCACACGGCACGCAATCAACAGGTTGTCACAGTGAGCACACCCAAAAGCAACATGGCGGCTGGCAAGCGACAGTGGAGCAATACAAGTAAGGCCTAGCGAGCTGGACTTTTTTTTGCTAAAATACGATTCTCAAGTGCGTGCGCCCGTTCGCGGCCTTCCGTGCGCACTGAAGCACTCCAAAACGCGCCTCGAACCACGGGCACCGCACGTATTACGAGTAGAGGCGACGATGTGAAAGGGGGGGGGGGGGGGGGGGGGGGGCATTCGAGGGGGTTTGTCCGCGACTGCTTTCGGCGCGGCCGGCTGCATTTACTTCGCGGCCAGAAAACATTCAAGAAAAGAATCGTATAGCGACAAATGGAATGATGTCTTTATTGAACAGAGCGTCTCGTTGCTGTGCTTGCCGCCAGTGATTCGGCGTTTTCGGTTGACAGCGGCGAGGCGAAGCATCACCGATTTAAGCGGCGTCGGTTCCGATCGTTCAACGCTCCTGCTCACCTGTTAGCATTCGTTATCCACTTTCAAGCCCCTGGTAATCCTCACCGCATCTGTGCACGCACTTGGCGCTATTCACCGCATGGAACACTCATTCAACTGGCTATGAGACTGATCCCACTGGGACGAGAGGCCGAGAACCGAACCCTTTGGGGCTGCTCCGTGGAGCCATGAAACGCCTCCATGTTTTTCACTCAAATAAGTAGACACATAAACGCGCGACTCCTTGAATTTGGCGCCGCCACGCGCCACCTAACGTACAGCGATCAAACTATAAGAAAAAAAAAAACTAACAGTTTTTGTGTTCTGCGCCTCGCCAGACATGCACGTATGTATATATTCCACAACACACTACACATACGCGACATACAGGCGCCATTGCATTCTACACAGGAACGCGTTCAGACACAGCAGAAGTACATGAAATATTGGCAGTCTACATTCTACATTCTACATTCTGGACACACGTCCAGTCGACACCACCACTTTATATACTGCTGTATTTTCTGTGACCGATTAGGATGGTGACCACTGTCATATATTGCATAAATACGAAAAGACTGTGCAAGGTTTACGCGTATATATTATTTTCGTCTACTGCCCTTAGGAAAGCGCTCGTATCTCTAATGTAATCCATTGCAAAAGTGAACTGCAGGTTATGAATAAATTTGAATAGTCGCTACATGTCACGTTTTGTTCAGTTTCGTTTTCTCGCTAGTCTACACTTTAAGTATGCAGAATCCTGTTTAATTAATTGTATTAATGATCGAAACCAATTTCTGCAATCACAACTTTCTGAACACGCTGATGCATTTTCTTTTTTCTTTTTACATATCCGACTGACTCTAGCGGCGGTTGAGTACACGTTGAGTACACTGAGCACGCGCAAGTGATTCTAGCGAAGCCCGTCCGCCGGTCTTCCCCGAATCGTTGTTTCAGTTTTCTTCCCTTCGCTACACTTGATTTTGCTCAAGCGCGTGTCTTTCAACTATGCGTTCTATGCGCTTGCGCCAAGAGGACAGTGCAGATTTGGCGCTTTCGGGCCCGTGCCTTCACCTGCAACGAACGCGAAATACGCATCCTAAATTATGTAAAGCCTGGTTCAGACAGCTGCGTTTGACTGGGTCTGGCTGCGTTGCGGCAGCGAGAAACCAGGGCTTCCCTGCTGCTTACATTGCGTGCCAAGATGATTCCTTGAATTGGATTCCACGCTTCATACGAAGCACAGACGTGCCGGTGAGTCGCTTTCGGTTCTCGACTCAACGCTGTCAAACTCATTCAAACGCAAGTGTCTGAACCGGCCTGACCGCTCGTTCACACTGGAAGCGGATCCGCGTTTGCAAAGCGGTTGCATAAATATCCAGTACAATTGCACGCGCACTCCATGACATCAAGTGCGCGTACAATTGGTCTAGATCTTTACACAACCGCGCTCACAACCGCTTTGCGAATGCGGATCCGCTTCCAGTGTGAATGAGCGGTTGAGCATCAAAGAACGCCGAGAACATAGATCTCTGCGCTGCACCTGCTGTCGTCTCCAGCAGTACTTTTTCTAAAAAAAAAATATCTAAAACAAAAAGCACGTATATGTTTGCCAATGCCTTATTTTTGTAAATTTACTTGGAATCTTTTATATAGGTAAAAGGAACGCGTGCCGGAAGGCCTGAAATCCTAGTCCCTTTCAAAGTACTCCGCCTTGGATGACACACACTTGTTTGAAGCATTTTTTTTATCGAGTATGCTCGATGAAATGTGCCAAATGAGCCAGTGAAGGCGAATCATATATCCCGAGACAGAGAAATAGTGAAATACACGAACATGATCCCAGATATCTGTGTAGGTTCGTCCTGTCCGGCCTGAGTCGTGGTGTGCAATGCTTCATACTTCACTGCACTTGCAAGCAAAAAAAAAAAAAAAAAATTGGGCACGACAGGAGCGCAAGTTTGGCGGAACGGGCGGAGCCGAGGAGGCCATTTGCAACTGAACTGCACGCAGAACTGACCGATCACACCTTTATTGAGAGCACGCTCTTTACTGAATCGCATAATTAAAGACGACAAGAGTATCTCGTCCGGCGAACATTCAAGTCAACTTACGCCTGTGCGTAGCTTTCTGAACTTTTGTAGAGATTTGGTTAAATTCCTCGAGCACGACGCCAGCTGCCAGCTGTTTACTGTTGTACATGGTAAAACCCGCGACGGAACCAAAAAGGACAGCCGCGATACTTTTTATCTGCCTCGGGTTTTAGTAGGTGCCTACCAAGGTTGCCTGTACTTGTTTGTTTCCTGCCAGTTTAGGCGAACTGAGCCACATGCTTGTTTCGACCGGTTCGAATTTGAATAAATGATAACCAACGCACAAAAAAACAAGTTTTAAGTACTTTTTGAGGTTTTCGAAGTGACTTTTACTATTGAACGACTGCATGCACTTGAATATTCAATTCAAGAGTTTATAAAACGTGACTACCCCATGCTTGTCACCTTCCAGCAGGGTGCTAACTCTCAATGGCTCGAGCCCAGTGGGTAGTTAAGTAAGCCTGTGGGGTAGTTACAGCCGACAAAACGCACGATGACTATTAAGGGTGCTCCCTTTTTCTTAGAGTGTACAGCTGGGAGACTCGTCGACCGTTGAGGCAGACCAACTTCTAGGTTGTATAAACGTACACAAAACCCGATTTTTGACTACAGCTAAGATATTGCAGAACAAATGATTGTTTTACATGAACATCCGAATGACTTCCCCATTTTTTAGAGTAGATTAGAGTTCATTTGCATGCAGTGTTAACCCTTTGTATTTTTATTGTATAGCGTTTCATTCAAACGTGCGCAAGTGCGAAAGAGACAGATGTATAGAATAGCTATACAGTAGGACACTGTAAACGACTTAATTTCAGCGGAAACATAAAGTTCGCGAATTTCGCGAATCGCCCACGATTTTCGAAAAATAGGCCCCGCGAATATAATTCCCTGTGGTAGCAAATACATAGCATACCACACCGATTCGTGAAATTTAGAGCCCACGATATATCCCTAAATTACACACTTCGCCAAATCCGTGAAATATTGAGAACGCAAAGATAAAGTAATTTACGGTAGATGGAATAACAATGATTGGCGGGGCTAGCACAGACTGTGCCTAGGCTATAACATTAGATTCTGCTGATCTGTCATAATAATCATTCCTTGCAGTTACTAAAGTAAACCCTCCCCACTTTTCTGAATACGCTAATGAATTATAATATCGATATAACGTCTGCTAGAATAAACCATTTTCTGGAAAAGAATAGGTTAGTAGGTTTTCTGTATTACATGTTCAACTGTGTTCTGTATTTTGATATATTCTACGCTGTTGCTTCATTCTATATTTTTTTATAAAAATATAACGAAACAAGTGGCTTCGTCAAGTTGTTCTGCATCTTTTTGTCAATGTTTCCAACACTCATGCATTTCAAATAGGAAATAAAGTTTGTAGCATATATTATGCTGTTATATATTAAATATAATGGAGAAATATTAGTTTTTTGGTGGATCATTGGGTTCGTCATATTTTTATATTGATAGGACATTTGTTTAAGCGGTTTTCACACCACGAAATTTCGTCAGTATTTTAACATTGCAGGGCTTTTGAATATTGCCAGGGATGCAATGGACTCCTTACAGAACGCCGGTGGGGATGAGGTATTATACTAGAGGATCAATCAGCTAAACTATATCAGTTCAACAGCTGATTAACGAGCGTTCTACTTGTCAATCAGCTGTTAAACTGATATAGTTTAGCTGATATAGTTTAGTTTAGTCTTCTTAGAAAAGACGACGAAGTGTTCCCACGCCGAAGCACATTCTCATCGCTCTCCAATATTTAGTTAGATAGCTATTTTTAAATTGAACCTACCGATAGTGAGGTCACCCACCATCGACCTGAACGACGCCATGGCCACGGGGGACGGGGGTCAACCGCCCCCCGATCACCAAACGGCATCTGTCAGCGGCTTGGTCCTTTCACCTGCGACACTCCAAGCTCTATCTCAGCCACCTGCGTTACTGAATGGCAAGTACACAAACGAGGACGGATCTTTGACGCCTGAAACTAAAATGTGTATCGACTCCCTGACCCCCGGACAACAATTTCCTAATTTTACTGACACAGAAGATGGCTCTACCACAGATGACGAAGGTTTCACTCTCGTGAAATACAAGAAGGCAAAGAAACGGTGTCATGAGGCCAAGTCACTATCCTCGAGCAGCAGTACGATCATATCTGTGGGCTCAAAGAAATCGTCTCTTACTGTCATCTTCATGCCAGTAGACCAAACAAAAGTGATCACCAAATTAAACCAACTAAGACTGTCAGAGCTGCTTGAGTCGAAAGCGCCCGGCTCCATAATTCAGATCAGACCGAACTACAGGCTCAACTTGATATCTGTCGACATACGAAATAGTGACGGCCTGTCATCTCTCCTGAAGGTGGCCTCTCTGTTGGGTATCTCTGTCAGACCCTTTGAGCCCCGTTCTCAAGCCCAGGCAACTGGAGTCATCAGAGGAGTCGACACCAACATCGACAGTGCCGAAATTCATGCACAGCTAAAGGCCCACAACAACGCATCTGTTACATCGGTTCGTCGAATGGGTACGTCCACCACAGTAGCAATAACTGTCTCGTCGTCAAGACTTCCTGAATACGTTCTCCTCGGTCTAGTACGTCACAAGGTAGAGCCATTTTTGGAAAAGCCAGTTCAATGCCATCAATGCTGTCATTTTGGGCACGTTAGGTCTACTTGCCGTAACTCTCCAACGTGTTCACGTTGCGCCGGACCACACCAGCGAAATGACTGTGACGCTGATACAACGACAGTTCGGTGCTGTAACTGTGGTAAAGAACACGAAGCGACATCGCATCAATGTGCAAAATGGAAACATGAGTTGGAAATGCGCCACCAAAGACAAGAAGCTGGGAGCACATCACCCGCTAAACCTGCCCAGGAGACGGTCGACAGTGCTCTTGAACAAAACAAACCTGCCCTACTAGATCCTCAACGCGACGAGCGAATCCATAAGAACACAAAGTCGAACACCGGCTCCACTGGCTACAATGAGCAAAAGACGACAAATACTTCTATGAAGGACAAAGCCTCGTCTCAACAAGGACGCTCGACTGATGCTTCTGACTCCCGAAAGCATACCCAAGGCCGGTGGCAAATGCCTCAAAGACAACCTTTCAAAGACGCGCTGGTAGGAACGTCACCAAGAAAACAAGAGTCAAGACCTGAAAAAGACCCTCCTTCTTCGCCAGAAGCAACATCTGGGATCTGGTCAACCATTATCATAATTGCAGAAAGTCGCATACGACAGTATCTCACCCAGTGCACGTCCCCAGTGGCTCACCTTGCTCTGCAATCATTGGATATTTTTTTCCCAATTTTAATTAATTTAATAAGCTAGAATATGGACATATCAACAACTGCAGCGCGCTAAGATGTGCACTGCCTCCATTGAAGAACTAATTAGTGACTCAACACTATTCCAATGGAATGCAAGAGGACTCCAGTCAAACATGTCAGATTTTCGACAATTCACACATCATCATCACTTCCCTATAATTGTAATTTGTGAACCAAACCTTCCAAAAGATTTTAGGCTCTCAGGGTACGAGATTTTCACATCCCTGCGGTCAAATGGACCCAGTCGAGTTATGCTTGCTATACGCAAAGACCTTACATATGTCAATCATCTCATTACACCCCATGCAGACAATGAATACGTATCTGCCACAGTAAGAAACGACAATCGCTCCTTTTCAGTTATAGCGGCCTACATATCACCACGCGCAAAATTTGATGGCGCGCACTTTGAAGTTGTAATGAACAACTGCGCTCCCCCTTACATCCTGTCAGGCGATTTCAACGCTCACCATCCCATTTGGGGAGGTACGCATATAAACAATCGAGGCAGAAAACTTTTAGACTCTTTGAGCTTACACAGCCTAAATATATTGAACGATAGTAGTCCCACATACCTACGCGGCACTACGTACAGTAGCTGCCTCGACCTAACGTTCGTCTCTCAAGAACTGGTGCCTTATAGCTTGTGGTTTACTGATATCGAAACACGCGGCTGTGACCATATCCCAACTTACACCATCCTGAAGGGATTTTCCAGCCGACAAATTCGCCACGCTATTCGTCGTACAAATTGGCAAGCCTACCAAACATCAACGGAGTCTTTCTGCGAGTCTTCTACTAACCTTCAAGACTTCAGTGCTGCTGTTGCTGTTGCTGCCAAAAGTGAAACCAGAAGCTACAATCTTCCTGCGACCCGGACTGCAATCGATGGCGAGTATGAACATCTACGTGCTAAGCGTCGTCGCTCGGAAAGACGGTACCGAAGGACCAAGGATATGCAGGATCTACGTGAATCTCGCCGCACGCAGAAAAAAATAGGTCGATACCTACAGAAACTAGGAAGGGTCAAATGGAGGACGAATTGCTCAAAGTTAGATCCAAGGAAACCTCTTACGGGAGTCTGGCGTATGGCGCGTGGACAACGGACACCTCAACAGCAACGATATCCGTTCCGTGCTTTATCTCTGCGCCTAAACGTGACTGAGATGGAGGTCGCCGAGAACTTCTGCAGCCGTCTCACCCAACAGCCGGCGGGATCTAATTTATCGTTTGGTCTCATGCAAGCAATCGTGCCACCATCGTCCGACGACAGAATGAATTTTCCCTTTCGGCCAGATGAACTCCAGGCAGCTTTGGCTACAGTGAAGCGGACCTCGACTCCGGGACCCGACGACGTTACGTATAGCGCCCTTGCCAACCTAGGCCCACGAGGTCAAAAACAACTTCTTGATTTGTTCAACAATTCATGGGAAACGGGTCAGGTACCATCAGTATGGAAGAAGGGGCGTATCATACCCATTCTCAAACCAGGAAAGTCGCCTTACGACATATCATCTTATAGACCAATAGCTTTATCAAGCTGCATTGGGAAGCTAATGGAGAAAATGGTAAATTATCGCCTTGAATGGTACCTAGAAAATACCGATCAGTATCCGGACGTAATGTCTGGATTTCGACGTGGACGAAGTTCTTTGGACAACGTCATAGACCTCGTCACCTTTGTAGAGCAGAACAAGAAGGAACGACGAATAACTACAGCCGTCTTCCTTGATGTCATGGGCGCATACGACAATGTGACCCACGAGGCCGTTCTAAATGCGGTAGAGGAACTTGGAATTGGTGGCCGCATGTTCTGCTGGTTAGAGAGCTACCTCACAGGAAGATCTATATATATGTCAACGCTCGACGGAAATACAAGTTCTCACATTCTCACAAAAGGCGTACCACAAGGCGGGGTATTAAGCCCAATTTTGTTTAATATGGTTTTGATAAATCTAATCCGCGAATTACCAACCACGGTACATGCATGTATTTATGCTGATGACATTTGTATCTGGGCGACCGGTGTCACACGTCCTCAGATACGGGCAAGACTCCAAAGCGCTCTAAAAGTTACCCATAAGTATCTCATCGAACGTGGACTTCAAATATCAACTTCCAAATCAGCTGTGATTACGTTTTCCCGCAAGTTAATGGACAGATACCCTATTACTATCTGTGGAGAAAAACTTCCGTACGTCCGGGAGCATACGTTTCTAGGGATAACTTTGGATCGAGGCTTAACATGGACGCCTCATGTATCCCGACTGAAAATGAAGCTGACATCCATAGTGCATTTCATGCGATTCATCAGTGGCACAACATGGGGCGCAACTGTTGGTTGCCTGCAGCGACTGTTCGAAGCCTTCTTCCTCGGACTTCTGAGGTACACCTTACCGGTCATCAACAACACCTGCATTACCAATATACGAGCCCTCCAAAGCATCCAGGCACAAGCTCTACGAACCTGTTTAGGGCTACCCCACTCTGCTTCCACGCCCGGGACAATTGCGGAGGCTCGCAGGTTTCCAATTGAAGCATACATCATACAAGAGACGCTGCGGTTGCACTTGAGGCACCTTACACAACATTCTCGCCATCACTTAGCAACGTTACCTACAAACAGACCAAAGTCCAGCTTCTCCAGAACGATAAGAAAGCACAATACTACTCTAAATAATTTCAATCGACCATCTATTAAGAACATACCGCCATGGACATTCTTGACTCCAGAAGTAGTGCCGTACATCAAAGGCATTCATAAGAAGTCATCAACTCCACTGCCTGTACTGAAACAACTGGCATTAAGGGTCATTAATGAAACGTACGGCTCGACGACACATGTATACACCGACGGATCCTCTTCGGAAGAACGAGCTGGAGCTGGGATTGTAATACCCGCCCACAGTAGTTCCTCCAGTTTTGAAATAAGACACAAAACGACATCAACGGCATCTGAGTTAGCGGCCATACGAGAAGCACTAAGGTACATCCTACGTCAAGCACCCCAGAACTGGACCATCTTCAGTGACTCAAGACCAGCGCTACAAATAATCCAGTCTTCTATGAAAAATAATGCGTACGACTTTCTGGCATACCAAATCTTCTGCACCTGCCACCGGGCCCTCCAGCAGGGTCATCAAATAGCTCTTCAGTGGATACCAGGTCATTGTGGTGTCGCCGGCAATGAGGCAGCAGATAGTGCAGCAAAATCAACGAGTAACGGCAAGAAAATTTGCATACCCTACTCCAGGTGTGACATGAAAATTCTGGTTCAAGACGTGGCATAAGCAATTTCACAAAACTACTGGATGAATCCACATTACCACCATCCCAGGCTATACTCCCTTGATCCCCAACTTGCATTCCGAGTTCCATCTGGACTTTCAAGACAGCTAGAGGCGGTCCTGCACCGACTAAGGCTTGGTGTGGCATATACACCGCAGTTCCTTTATCGGATTCAAAGGAGAGATTCCTCGAACTGTCAAAGCTGCGAAGTTGAAGGGACAATCCAACATATCCTGTGTGAATGTGATAAATTCGAAGAGGATCGACAAGTGCTGGAAGAGACGTTAATGGCGTTGGACTCGCGGCCTTTCTGCTCATCAAAAGTGCTTGGTGCCTGGGACACAACTGACCAATTCATGAAGGCCACGAAGGCCTTGGTAATGTTCCTCACGAACACGGAATTATCAGACACTTTGTAGGGTGCTTAAAAATGCCTGTGAGATTTTGAACATTTTTACCATTGCTCACCCTCATTGACAACTTCACCTCATCTTTCTTCCTCATCGTCATACCTTTTCTTCCCCCTCCCCCTTCTCCCCAGTACAGAGTAGCCAACCAGAACATACGTTCAGGTTAACCTCTCTGTCCTTCCTTAATAAACCCTTCTCTCTCTCTCCCTAATTGTTTGCTTACCTCCCGGGAAATAATGCCGAAGAAAACAATCCTAATTATAAAAATACTACAACTACGACTTTAGAGCTCGAGCTTTAAGGTTTGTATCACAGCATGGCTTTCCAAACCTTGAGCTGGTTCACTAGTTGCGCCCTCTCGTGTGTTTTCCAGGCACTTCCAGCTCCGGTAGAATGAAACGATTGGTTGGTATGCTGGTGCTCTTCGGAGCAATCTTCTCAGTTGAAATGCAGGAATCCGAGGTATGTTTAAATATATATGCTCGATATTGTGACTACACGTTTCTTGTAAAAGAGAAAGACGCACGAAATTGTGTTATAGAGCATTTGACTGAATGACTTCCGTCAGGACGATACCGAACATTCCCATTATATAAAACTAAACTTTATTTGTTTTAACAACAAAAAGGTTATATACTTTAGTTTTCTGATGACAAAAAATAGTCAAAGAAGGCGGGAGAATAAAATTAATAAGATTCAAATTGTGATACAAATTATAAATTAAATTGTGATTCAAATGAAATCAACTTTGCTATGGTGATTTGTTTTCAATGTGTATATTTCTTGTGCAGAGTTAATTGCACAATATAATTACACGTACCTACAAAATATTTGAAATTGTTATTTGAAATTTAGGTATAAAACCTATATTCACCAAACGTGACAAATATCAGAGACTATTGCCGCTGCAATTAAAGCATTAGAACGAATTTGTAAAAACGAACTCAACTTATATTGCTCCTACGAATGGATGAGAGCGTACCCTCGTTTAGGGCAGATAAAAATTAGAAAATGTCAGCTCAAAACAGACTCTGAGAGTCCATGTGTGACAATTAAAAGATTGCAGCATTAACAGTACTGATGTATGAAACCCTGGTTTGCGGAATTATATATAATATTCCTTGTGCTTGGTAGTATAGCATTTCTATTACTTATTCACAGTGTTAATGAGGTAAATCGCAGGAATTTGTTGTAAACAGGTTATGTGTCGGACATTTAGACACAATTTTGTCGTTTGTTTTCAATACTACACTTTTGTTTTAAATGTCTGGCATGATCCTCGTAATGGTTTATGTTATAGTGCTAGTTCTATTTTTTATATCAAATTTCCGCGGCATAAATTCAGACTACTCATTTTGTTATTTTACTTATGGCGAACACACTATGATTTTATATAATCTGAGTTTCAGCTCTGTAAAATTTTGTCCTTAGAAAATCTGATGTGACCTAATAATATTTCACAACGCGCGACTCAATGCATTACGTAGTTCTACGTGGCACAGGCGCATATATTTTAGCAAAACATAATTTTAAAATAAACTCCCCTTTAACACTTGATATAGTTTTTTATACGTTCAAATAATATTTTGATTACAATGATTTAGTATATAGCTTCATGATTTATATTATAATTGTTAAAACTTGCATCCTCTCAGTGTCATGTGATTACGACTTTAAAGGGGCGCTCAATTGTTTTTTTGTAGAAGGTTGTTCTTATTGCAAATTGTTTGTGGGGCTTCAGTCAATAAAAAATATCAGTTATAGAAATACAAATATAGAAATACACGGACACTAATTTCTCTGGGCGGTGGTGCGCATCATCGGGTCTCCACCACCTCCATAATATTTGAGCGATTAAAATAGTAGCTGCGTGGAGATTCCGAACGTGACTATTAACGCTGTTTTTAGGCACGCTGTTCATTGCACTTGAGCGAAAACGTCAAGTCCTTTAGTGTAAAATATATACTGCAGCCAGTGTTGCTTGAAAACACCGTCCGACTGCGACTCCAGATGGCTGCTCCAAGGCTCAAAAAGAGGGGCCTGTCAGAATTTCCGATTAGATTGTTCATAGAGAAATTCGGCGCCCATGATTGTAATTTTAGACGCTTAGTGCGCTTAGATCCGTAAATTACATTGTCAGCATCAATAGACTCACAATCCATTTCAGCGCCCCTTTAAGGGTCACGTTTTTGTGCACCGACTGCATATCAATTTTAATGTTGCGATTCTTATATTTTCAAATCTTAAAATATATCACAACACGTTATTCGTCATTCCATTTTGATTTCAGAATGCTAGAGAAATACTTGAATCTGGACCATATCTTCCGACTGACTGTGATTATCACGGCCCAACAGGAACTCTCTGCAGCGTAAGAATATCCAAATCTGCAGATATATGTAGTCGGAACTACGTGAACCTAATTAAACAATATTTTTGAGCAGCCCAGGTAAAATGTTTTGGACTACTGAACAGGCATACATACCAAATGATATAAAAATGCAATGCTCTTCGAACTTTGTATACTAAAACTGTGCTTTATATATTTTAACTTTAAAATAAGTCAAAGCAAACAGTTTTATTGCAAAGGTTCAACGTCATGTTTTCATTGGTACGTTTAAATACCGCATACTGGTCTGCATATGGTAAAGTAGCAAATTGCTCGTACAATGAATTAAAAAAAATAGATACTAGACGCCTTGACTCGGCAAAGCAATGTTTCTTGAAGCAAACCGTGGATTGCGTTTCAACCCGATAATGATAACAAAGAAAACCTAATTAGTTTTACCCCAAACAAATGAGACCGTTTACAGCTTAAACCATCAGATATACATGAGTAGAAAAACACAAATACAAACGTGTGTATGCTATAACTTTTCAGTGATATATTACTCTCATACGGTTTCGCATAGGTTGCAAAGTAAGTGACAAATCTCACCCATATAAATTACGACTCTCGTTTGAATCATTTCATACTTATTGCAAAACATTAAAAGACTCCAATATTTACGTGTACATACACTTTCAATATGCAAAGGAACTCCCTGAATAAAAGCTATATGGTAAAATTATGTATACTGTAAGGGTTCTAAATGTTGCACCGGGAAAATTATATTAGCTTATTTGCGCTTTTTTACAGGAAAGAAACGGACACTATGGAGTCTGCGTGGATGCGAGCTGCGTTAATACACCAGTTTATCCCAGTTTTTGTAATGCCTGTCGAGATATTTGTGGCGGGTACCGCTAGTTCACGTACTTGTGTCCACGTGGCGTATTCACCCTTATAATTTACGCCGTGTGCAAATTCCCGCTAAAGCGGAGGGTGTGCGGAGTGAAAAAAAAAGCGTTAACTTCAGTGAAGGTGAAGGGGAAAAATAAATTACGGAATGTTTCCCCAAATATTGACATTGTTTATTTTCGCATTGCTAGGCGAAATGTGAAGTGTTTCGCATTGACATTAGGTCTGTTCGATTCTCCTGAACTGGCTGAACTAGTTCAGGAGTGCAGGAACTGGTGCATTCGATTCAACCGGAAGTTGCCCGGCCGCTGCACTGGCGTGTTCGATTCATCCCAGTTCTGAACGAGTTCAGACCCAGTTCCTCACAATGTTGCACTGGCACCAGAGTCAGTTAAGCGTCCGTACAGAAGGAAACGACAAGAGCAGACGGCGATAGCAGACGACACTCCTCGTCCGTCTCTGCTCGCGGTGCCATTTTTCGTAGCTCTTGCTCAAATGTCTGCGATGTTTAACAATAACGCCGATACGGACGTTGCATTTCCTCCCAATTATGTTAATAACGTACCCGCGGTGGACGCGGAATTCAGATCATAAGGAATTTCATTGATTACGATATCCTGAAAGCGTTTTAGGCACCTGCTCGTGCAGGTTTGGCTCCCTGTGGTAAGTGTTCAAATATTGGATCACGTAAATTGTTTGTATTTGATGTTACGTGGGGATGCACAGTGTTGATATTCTTAAAAGGTGGGAACAGCGCAGGAAAAAACCGACGAAGGACGAGTAGAAGAAGTGCACAGACACAGCGCTGACTAACAACTGAATGTTTATTTTCAAGCGAACGAGAAAGTAAGTGTCTGTGCACTTCTTCTACTCGTCCTTCGTCGGTTTTTTCCTGCGCTGTTCCCACCTTTTAAGATGCTTAACCAACTCGCCCAACTCTCTGCCGTGTTGATATTCTCCCTTACCGACACGGGAAAGGTATTGCACTCCTGATAGTCCCTGCCTTCAGTAGCTCTTGGATGCGTACTGACGACTCCGATACATTCCAGAGGTCTGGAATTTAGTACATTGGCCCTCGTATGCCCCGTAGCTTAGCATGATACTACGTGCTTTGTCCGCTGGTATTTGGAAGCCAACTAACGTGGCTGGGAAAAACGACGCCGAGAATCGGCATTGGCTTGGTTCTTTCTTTCTTGAATATTAGCATAAACGCTTTAGCTTGACGCCAAAGTTACGGTCGATAACTCTTTTGGCCAAAACGCTATCGTCAGGCCAGTGGCGTACCAACTTGTTTTTGAGTGGGGGGGGGGCAAACCAGACCCTCTCCCCTCTCCCCCCCCCCCCTCCCCCCTGGGTCGCATATTTTTACTAGTGATGGGCCGAACGTTAGATTTCGCAGTGATTCGGCAAAAATACAATGCGACAATTTTACTTCATTTTATTGCGAACTACTTGAGCATATCCACTACCCCAATATCATGAGGAACCTATAATCCCATTTTTTTTTCTTTAAACAGCAGCATGGTTTTCGAAAAGTACTTTCCTGCGAAACACAGCTCTGCGACTTCATCCATGAAATGCACACTAACCTTGAATATCATGTCCAGACTGACGCGGTTTTTTTTTTGTTGTTTTTTTTCCAGTGTGTTCGAACGTGTCCTCATCAACGCCTTCTTTCTAAACTATCATATATTTGCCTCGACCAATAACCGTTTTCATGGATTCGTGACTTTCTTTTTTCCCGTGTACAGCTCACGTCCATTAATGAGCATGAATCTTCCATAATAAGAGTATCTTCTGGTGCTCTCCAGGGGTTCGTACTTGGTCCCTTACTCTTTTTAATATTTATTAATGACATTCACTTTAGTATTTCTTCAAGAATACGCTTTTTTTGATGACGACTGCTTCATCTATAACAAAGTAACGTGCGTGCAAAATAATAACCAGCTTTAGGAAGATCTATATAAAATTAACAATTGGTGCAAAGAGTGGATTATGTCATTAAAGAAGTCTAAATGCAAACTAATTCACTTCACCAGAAAAAAAACCACCCTGTCATTCAATTAAATCTTGGAGTCCGATCTGATTGAGACCTCTACTGTGTATAAATACCGTGGTGTAAGACTAACATCTGACTTTTTTGCAATAATCACATTGAAGCCATTACTGCCGATTCATCTAGTACTCGGTGACTAATCAGACGGAACTTAAGAAAGGCTCCACCCTTTGTCCGTAAGCTAGCCTTTGACACGTACATCAGTCAAAAACTAGAATATGCTTCAACCATCTGGGATCCCCATCAACTGTACCTCATCAGTACCCTAGAGGCAGTTCAGGACAGAGCTGCTCGCTTCATTCCATCCACTTTAGAGTTTTCTTTCGGTGTCTCAGCACTAAAAACTCAACTAACCATGTCCTCTTTGCAGCTTCGCAGGAAAGTCTCTCCGCTGCGCCTTATTCATAAACTCTAATACCACATTCCCGACCTCAAAACCACTTTGTTATAACCCACCAACCGAACATCTTCACGCCTCAACAACGTCTGCACCATCAAACGCATATCTAGCACTACAAACACTTTCAATCGGTCATTTATTCCTTAGGTCATCAGCGACTGGAACAGCCCCCTATCCTCTATTGTCACCATCTTGCACCTGCTGATTTCTCCTCTGCAGTAACACTACACCTTTCTTGGCCCATGTGATGGTGTGCGGGGCTAGGCAGATAGGTGAAAACCAGAGCGCCTGCCAGCCAGACTTGTACGTAGTTCAACTACTTTACACAAGTTGCTGTAGTTTAACTACTTCTCTGGGTAGTTTAGTAACTTTCAATTACATTTCTATTCTGGTAATTAGTAGTTTACTTTAACTACTTTTCCGAATGACTTCCACTCAAATTACAAATTACTTTCCAAATTTAGTGGTTGTTTTGCCTGATGTTGGAAGATCAGCTGATATTTGCAGAGGGGGAAGTATGTGGCGTAGAAAAAGGGGGGGATCGAGGGGGAAGGAAGAAGGTGATTTGGCTAGTCGAAAAAAACCCAAAATTTTAACGGGCCCCCCACTGCAACAAAACTGCTACGAGGCGCGGGGAGCAAACAGACACGACGCAAGAGAGGCCGAGTAACTGTGGGATTAGCTCCGAATACTGGCGTTTCTTGTATCCCGAAGCTCAAGGAGACGACGCATTTGAAGAAAGGGCTTGTCCCCGCTTCTCCCCAAAGTATTAATTCTGGCCCACTACTGCAGAAGGTGCACCAACACCACCTAGAAGAGAAGGCCAGCATACGCCTCCGGTGACGTCACGGCAGCAGGCTGACGAGCGCCGCGCTATAGAGCTGAGCTGAAGGCTTCGCGCGTAGCTTTTACGTCGTAGAAACGCGGGTTTTCGCTCTATTTATTTTTTATGAGCTAAAGTGAGAACTGTGAACGCCGAGTGGTATAAAGAACCAATTTTAGAACGCAGCAAAATTCTTATAACCTACAATTATTGTAGTGAAATACAAGAAAGTGATATCTTGAGACAGATTGGTTATTTTTTAAGCGATAAACTGGGTGGTGTAATTGTCTCTAAACGACATGGGACTTGTCTAATAAAAAATAATCCCTATGAAATGACAATAATCGAAGTAGTAGGACCAGAGAAAACGAACTAAAGTAACAATTGGATAAATGATGCAGAGGCATTCATTTCATTTAATTTCATTCACCTGAAAGGCATCCAAAGACGCATTACATCAGGGGGAATTCAAAAAAATAAAAGACAAAATAGTAATTGAACATAAAAAAGACACCAACAAAAAGAAAATGTCACACGCACACAAAACCGCTTATTAGCATGTTATTGTTATGATGCAGTTTTACAAATCAAAGTTGTTACACAAATTGATGCACTTTTTCAATGAAATGGGATATCTCTCAGTTACAATATGGTCAAGTAGTTTGTTCTAGTCAGTGTTGCAAAGTACTAAGGAAGAGGAAAGGGTAAGTATGGCACTGAAATGGTTCAATATTGAAGGAATTATTTAATATGAATGATATGAAATTGGCAGCCCAGCACTAAATAGATTGAAAATTGGAATCTGAGTAATATACATCTTGAAAAAAAAAACACAATCAGACTATTTTTCGTCTTCTTTCTAGATTAGGAAGATTTATGCTAGCTTTTAAAGCGGAGACACTAATTTCGGATGAATAATCACTACATTTAAATCTGTCTGCTTTGTTCTGAAGATTCAAGACTCTAGATTATAGGTAACTTAGATGTGGATTCTAAATTATGCTCGCATATTCTAATGGTGGGAGGATAAATGTTTTGTATGCGAGTAGTTTTGCTTTAATAAGAGCTAGATCCCTACTGAAAAATCTCATTTGTATGAGAAACTTCTGTGTCCAATAAACACATATGAATCATATAAGATATATAAGAACATATAAGAGCGCTATAAGAACTAGATTAGAATAATATAAGAAATGTGTAAGAAGTTTCTTATATACCTTATATAGTTCTTATATGGTTATTATATATCTTGCATGATTCATGCGTTTATTGAACACAAGAATTTTCTCGTACAAATGGCTTTTTCAGAAATTAAGTGTTTTTAGTGCGCTATTTGTTATTTGCTCAACCCATGATAATGTCAGTGAAATACACGCCCAAATATTTGTACGACAGTGAGTGTTCTAGTGGTTCGGAAAGTAACAAGTACTGGGTTAGTGTTTTAGTGGAAGACTTAATTATGGCCATTTCTTTACATTTATATGTGTTAATGTTCATCTGCCATAGGGAACACCACGATGATATTGTATCTAAATCGTCTTGGACAACATTGTGATTAATATAGGTGTATTAATTTTTCGGTGAATAACTCAAGCATTACCAAAAAGTCTAATTGTCGATTTAATTGATAATGGTAGGTCATTCATTAATATTAGAAACAATAGAGGCCCGAGTACACTACCCTTAGGGACATCTGATGCAACAGCAATGGGACCCGAATTGCCAGACAAGTATAAAAGTAATAACATTCTAAAATTGTGATGTGCTGGTTTGAAAAATGTATTGCACATAGTTTGAAAAATGTATTCCACATATTTTGGCAAACTTTTCTTAGACCTGTGATCAACCTGCATAGGTTCAGCAATTCAAAGCACTCTGCCTGTTCAAATATAGTACTTGTTTTGCAGCAAGCAACTTATCTGGTTACTACATCAAAGAACACCTGTGACCTATTTCTTGGCAATGTCATAATGTGAAAACTTTATATTTGCAAAAAAAGTACTGTAATACCGTAATACCCGAGCGTTGCCCCATATGCAGATGTACTTCGACAGCACCAAGTCTGTGAAACGACACAGTTAGGGCAGCTAAAAACAAGTTTTGTACACATACAGAAGTGGGCATGGGAGCTTCATATTCAAAGTTGCTTGCATTTACAATGCAGAAGAGTCACAAAGAAGAAATTGGTCACCTTTGAACACTGCGAAACGAGCCTCCTGGTATCCATAAGTTCTGAAAATATCCGTCTTCAAAAACATTTATACACATGCATCTTAGATGCTGTAGATTATGTGACACCGAGACACACAATATCTGTGCAGCATGTTGGCATTTACGTTGTAGCACCACAAGATACCCAACAGACTGCTACAAGGACACCGATTATCTGCACACACACACACACAGGTCGACCGACTTCAGAGAGCAGTTGCCTTTGCATGAGGATGAAGCGCAAGCATGTTGCTGGCCGGACACGAACTAATTTGTTTAGTATGGACCTCTTAGCGTATCTTGTAACAAAGGTTTCTCAGTTGAAAGTTTTCACTGCAGTCCAACACATGCTTCAGCTCGAACTCACGATGGGTTCATCATCACAGGCGTCAGACATACTCTTCCTTGGTCCGAGTTCGCTTCTTGACATCCGTGACGGTTGGCAGCGATTGTCTTTGATTGAGTTTCAGCTTTCCATTTCTTCTGTTTGGCATTCTTGGCATTAATGCAAACATTCATTTCTCTACAGTATTTACACCAGCTCTGTCTTCCTGTGCGAGCAAACTGTACCCAACTTGTTTCGTGCTGTTGATGCGGCCTTGCATTTTTCGCCCCTTAGGTTTTTCAAGGTGGTGTAGACTGCGCAGCTGGCCACATAGCCCAAGGCTGGGAGGCTGTGCCTTATTGTTTTACAGCCCAGGGCCGCATTACAGGTATACCACGTTGCATGTAGGGCGTCAAGTATCCGCTCGCTTGGGAAGATCTTTCTAGTTTCCATTGCTAGCTGTAGTGACCGTTGACATTGTACACCACAGCAGTATTCTGTTTTCATCTACGCAAATGTGCCTTGTAGACACGTGATATTAGAAGCAAGCTAGTTGCCTATACATTTCGAAGTATTCTTCTAAGGTGTCAGTTTTCAGCTTGTCCCATGGAGGCCGTACAGTAGCCCGAGTCCATCAAAGCACTATCTGGGATGTGTGACCGCTTCTGCAGGAAATGGAACGAGAAAGGAGGAAATCATATTAACTTAAAAAAAGGTAATGTAATTAAAAATGGTTATAAAAAGAAAGAAAAAAAGAAGAAAGAATGCTCTTCTTTAAGATGAAGTGGTTCCGTATTTGAGAAAACACTGGCAGTGTTTCGATCTGGTATTTTGGATCAGAAACATCAAAATTATTCTTGAATTTGATGTGCCGAATGGGCTATAATAATAATAATAATAATAATAATAATAATAATAATGCTTATTGTACGAGCACATAGAACCAGGTACAGAAAATATTAATAATTAATAGAGCTTCCTGGTGTGTGGTGAGATTCCTTGGGGAGCCTGAAGCGGCTCCAGCTAAATCGTTAGTATATGTCTCTGGTGTATGGACAAGTAAACTGATCAATGAACCATATTTTGGCTTGCGTGTACTCCAAACTACTGCTCAGAGACCCGCTAAAATATCGGTCTTACTAGTTAGCTGTAGCGGATCATTTCTGCGCTCCGATGAGGATACGCAAAAACGACATAATGTACTTCTGTTGTTGTTTTTTAATTGATGTGCTGGTTGCACCCACGATAACCTATCACTTGCGTACCTTGCGAAAACATTCCAACCTGAACTCATAAATCAAGTCATTTTTATTTAGTTCTACACCTGCAAGTAGCGCCAGCATTTGAATACGTTGCTTCCAGGCCACAACCAAATCACTCCCAAGCATGCATTCAGCGAAAAGTAAAAACAAAAAACGAAACCACGATCATAAACATTAAAAAGTTCTCACCCTGCCATGCCGTCAAGGAGCGAGATCTTCCCATCGATTCGCTGTATAGTCGACGCTTTCGTAGTCATCCTTGCAGAAACTCAAATATGGACACTTTCACATCCAGTTTTCCGTCGAAGCGCGGATAAACAACATCTGTACGGATTGACAGCACCGGCAACCGAAAAGCAGCTTTCACGTCCACACACGAGGCCGCGAGAGCACATTCCAAAATGTGCTCGACCTCACTCGAGGGTTGAACTTCTGACCCTCGGCGTCCAAAAACCTACTCGCTTCCAGAGTTGTTCTAGTTGATTCCTCCAGCCTTATTGTCACGTGACTCAACCCGCAGGAGTAAGTAACAAAAAAGCCGTCGAAGAAAGAAACGCAACAAACGACCGTTAAAAAAAAGAAAAAAAAAAAAAACGCGACGCCGTGGCGCCTTTTTTTTTTTTTTTTTGCGCCCCGTCAAGCGTAGAGGGAAAGCAAAAGTAAAAAAGAACGTGCATTGCAAAGAAGCCAACCGTCAAGGGGAGCCTTGCGGAGAAGCGCACTACCAGTTCAGCCTACTCATACCGACGCTTCTTGAAAGGAGAGAGGGAAGCGCTGCGGCTTTCCATCTAGGTGGTGTTGGGTGCACACACTGCATCCTCACTCAAAGGAGGTAACAAAGTGCAGCACCCGCTCGGAAGTTAATCTGGTGCTCCTGTATAGCTTGTGCTGTCTTTCGAGACGTCATCTGGTAATGTTAACCATGTTGAATATACCTGAGACTGGGGTAGAAAGGAACATAAAAGTCAAAGAAACAGAAAGAGACAGGACGACGTCTCAACGACTTGAGACGTCGTCCTGTCCCTTTCTGTTTCTTCGACTTTTATGTTCCTTTCTGCCCCAGTCTCAGGTATATTCAACATGGTTAACATCCACCAGCTCGCCTGCACCCTTACTATTTTATCTCTGGTCATCTGGTGATTTTTCTGGGTGAAGAAATGGCGACTATAAGACCGATACAAATAAGTGCCTTATAAGTTGACTGCGTTAAATGGTTCTTCAGCGAGAATAAAGCAATCATTATATGGCCTATTACTCGCCGCCATCCCCCCCCCCAAAAAAAAAAAAAAAACTGATGCATTTTTGATTTTGCCGCCCTTCCCGAGAAAAACTGATGCACCACCAATTTCCCCTAAAGCAATGCAAAACCTTAAAAAAAAAAAAAAAAAAAAAAAAACGTTGTCGAGAGATTGAAAGGGCATTTTGAAAGAGTGTGTTAAAAATACTTCTACTTTACTGTGGAAGTTCATTGTGTTTATAGTATGTTCCTTAAAGTACATTGCATCCGGTGTATGTACTTACTACCTTACTTGAAGTACATAACCTCCCATTTACTTTGAACTTCCAAGTAGTTTTTAGACGTACTTTACGCAACACTGTAAGCAGTCAAGCACTGTCTGCAAAATCAAGCTCAGGCAGTGCTGAACCTCAAGAGTGAAATGGCACATCCGCAGAAGATCCTTGACCAAAAACAAGTACACAACCATTAGGCATGCAGACGCAGAACCAGCTATTAAAGCGTTTCCGTGAAAACACAAGCCGCCTTATATTCGGCTCGCAGAATTTCGCTCACGCATCCAAACCTATGTAATTACTTCCTTGTTAGCATAGAAAAAAATAAAAGTAACTTCAAAAGTAATTCGATACTTTTTTACGGTAAGTAGTAACTTACTGAATTACTTTCCGTTTGAGTAGTTTCTACTCTACTCAAATTACTTTTAAATCTAATACTCAGTAACTTAACTTAATTACATTTTTTAGTAGCTTGTACATGTCTGCTGCCAGCCCGCCACCACATATTAAAAAAAAAAAACAGACAAATAAATGTACAGAATATACACACTACAGAAAGTATGTAAGATGGAAAGATACGAAGGGAGAAAACATGTATCACAATATGACGAGGATGCCAAATGCGTCCCATACATTCTGGCAAGCTCTCGTGACTCTGCCCCGTTTGTCGGCAGTGGGCTGGGCACACTGATCGTAATTGTCAGTTGTCAGTCAATGTTTCAACTACCTCGTTGCATCAATGGAGAGGTCAAATGAAAATTACGTTATCCAGAATGCATCGCATCATCTGTCACTTGCGTAGTGGACTGACTATATTACTGATTGATCTTCTGTTCTTGAGGCAGAAAATATTGAAAAGAACTACACTCACCAAAGCTCCCAAACGCACAGTTACCGTGCAGCCTACTCCAGACCTCGCCATAACCGATGGTTCCACCAAGTTGTGCGATGGTAACCGCGTGACTGCGCGGCATCCATGGGCGATCTATGACCCCGTCACGTTCGTGCCCGTGCGCGGACATTTGCCAAATTTTTGCCGAATCTTTGCCGTATATATACTTTCCTTCAAGATATCAGAATGTAAGGAACTTCGCCGAATGTGAAGTTCGGCAGATTCGGTCCATCACTAACTTTAACGGCGTGTGTGCTTGAAGGCGTTGTAAAAGAGTGTGGGGGGGGAGGGGGGGAGGGGAGGAGAGGGCCAATTGTGTATGCGCGGGAACAATTTCGGATTCGGACGTCGCGTGTGTAGCAGACAGCCTGCTATCATCATCGAAGGGACCATCAAGCCAGGTGCACTGGCTCGCGTGGCTGGCAGCTCGAGCGTTCGGCACCGTATGTCCTGGCGGCCGGACCTGCATAGTTTCGGCTCCTCGAAATAAATATATTTGCCACCTGAACCAGGTTACAACAGCGTGTATCACTCGAAGCGCATTAACCCACTCCCGCGGCTGCGTTCACGCCGCTTCGCGGCAACAGCGTGCGGCTGCTAATTACAAATCTATTAACCCACTTACCCCCCCCCCCCCCTCTTCTCCCCCCGTACACTCCGCTCTGCGGCGTCCCGTCGGCAATCCAAGCCCCGCTGTCCCCCATGCACTTCCGTAAATAGAGTCCCATACGATTTAGTTCAGCGATGTTTCGTCAACAGCATTCGTTTTTTTTTTTTTTTTGTTTTTTTGTTTAGTGTTAATGGTAAAAAAGAAATGTCGTAAACATCGCCAACTGCCTCGATAGAACAAAACGTTCGAGGAAAAAAAATAAAAACAAGTAATTCCACACCATAAATAGAACGTATGAGACAGACATCTCACCACTAAGTTACGGAAACTCGCATTGTATCCGCTGCCTATGTTGACGGCGGCAGCGCCTATCTCCAAGCAAGCAAGCAAATCTTTATTTTGTATAAGGGCCTACATCGTGGTCCGGAAGGCCTGTCCGGCCCACGTCTCGCGGATGCATTCCGCAAAGGGACCGTGGAGCCTCGTTCGTGGAGCCTTGCTCCACGAACCAGCCAATCCGGCGTGAGCGCCGTTGCTAGGGTTTGTATCGCCCGCGTGGGTCGGGGGCCAGTGCCCTTGGTATTCCTTCGGCACCGCCGGCCAGGGTTTGCCCTGCCCAGTGGCGGCCGTTTCAGGGGGGCAAGCCTTGCTCTCCCACTCTGAGAACTGGGGGGGGGGGGGGGGGGGGCAAGGGCCCCCCTTGCCCCCCCCCCCCCCCCCCCCGGTTAGTACGCCCATGCGTCAGGCCTTCGTCTTCGAGGTGACCGCTATCGACCGCACGCTGCCGCCAGTGACTCCCGAGGCGAAATCATCCCGATGCCGCGCACACATATCGTAGAAATACGAGACTCGAGAGACTAGGAATGAATGTACTATTGCTAAATGAATGTGAAGGACACGAACTGTTATGGAAATGAGAGGAACCGGACGGCCGTTAAAAATGCAGACAGAAACACATTTTGTGCAGAACACGTTTTTAGTACACGCGAATAAAAAAAAAATATTCACAGAAGAGGTTCCGTTATTGTACCTTAAAACTAAGGAAACACGAATTGTCTCATCAAACTACGAACAAATAAATATAGTATACAACTTGGCGTTTAGAAACAAGAGCCAACAGATGCAGACGACACTCTGCGCTTCCGCTCGGAAAGCCGATCACAGCGCCAGTCTTACCGCGGCGGCTGCGCTGGTTCTGCGCCGCCGCTGCACGACTCCTGCACTCGCCTGAACTCGGACGGAACTAGTTCAGAACTTTCTGGCCGAATCGAACAGACCTATAAATTACTCGGTCTATGTAGCGCGAAATATGAAAATTATTGAAACATACTAAAAACACAGCAATTTTTCGACGAACCATTTATTCGCAAAGCCTGCATAATAAGTTGAGAATATATTATACACAAGACCCGCTGAGCGGACGGCCTTAAGTGCACGCTGTGGGCCGCATGCAGACTTCTGTGTTCTCTTTTTACGTACACTATATTACCCTATGATAAAAACTTCTAAACGATTTCGCAGAATTTATCGCACGCATTTTGATCGCTCTTATAGTTGACTTGGAGTGCGATATAGTCAAATACCTTTAGATTTAACTGTGTTGAGAGGGTGTATAGGGTATAAACTATATGCTATTATTAGTGGTTGATTCCGCACAGTAGGTATCTAAGGATGGATTGTCAGCTTATGTATTTCACGCCCTTGAATTGTTACGCGTTGGTTTATAATCACTTTGCGCCTGGTGCAATCTTGTGATTAATAAAAAGAACACATGAATTTAGTACAAAAAATAAAAGTTTATTGCGGCAAAAGTGTGCCTAGAAATATGTAGCGAAATGTGCCACGCATCTTGCGTCGGCAACTGAAGGGTGACTGACCCAAGGCAGCGCGTCTTATCTTTACTTTTCATTGAGGAAGAGGGGTTTAGAGCGATAAGCTGCAATCCTGTTCACCAGTCATAAGTGTCCCCCCTCCCCCCCCCCCCCTGCACTCTAAGAAAAAATGGAGGAAAAAAGTAGCAACGGCGCGTCTTCCTCCCTTCCACTGATCTCAATGACAATTGCTGGATCGCGCTTGCCGCTCCCGCAAGTGAAGCCACCGGACTTCACTCACTTGGGATACGATTTGCCGTTTTTGCTAGCCTTTGCTGCGGTTTTCCAGCGTGCTGTGGACACGTTTCCTACTCGTTCGTCGTCATTCGCCGAAGAAGTTTTTTGAAGACTCTGTGTATTGTTGAGACTTGCCGTCGTGAACACGTGGAAAATTTTACGAAAGTGCAGTGTCGCAGGAAAAAGGCACAACGCGTCGAAAGAAGGGCTGTCGGCGTGTTCAAAGCTTCCGGCGTGTTCAAAGCTTCCTTGGCATGCCGAAGTGCCGTGTCTCTGTGCCTTCGCACGCTTGGATACCGACCAAGAATCGACGCCGTGTGGATGTGTTTTGCGAGTGCAATGTGCGTGAAGCCGTATCAAAAGGTACAACTCGTCGAAAACAAGTGTCGCCGGTGTCGCGGCGTGATCAAAGCTTCCTTGGCACGCCGAGTGATGCATCTTTGTGCCTTCGCACGCTTGGATACCGGTCAAGAATTGACGCCGCGCCAAAGTTCTGAACGTGTGTCGCGTGTAGAAGCCTTTACATCATTTATATATGTCGGCCACGGAGTTCTGGATCGTCCAGCTGTTCCGGTGAGTTGCTATCAATAAAAGGGAGAGATCTGTACGTGTTCTTATGTACTATATTAACCATGGCTATGTCCCAAATCTACTCTAATAGATTCCGTGGGAGCACGAATAGGGCAACGTTGTGGAGCCAGGGGAGGTTTCGAAAGCAAAAGTACAAGACGGCGAGAATGAAAATCTTTGAAGCGCGGCCGATATGGTCGTGTGCAATCTGCTGACCAATTACAATTCGGCGAGCCGCGCTCAAACGTCAAGTGCAATTAAGTAGGTTGATAATAAACCAGTACTGATCAGTGATGAGGAGCTGTTGTGCACGGTATTGTGTAAATCGTCTAAGGACGAAAAAAAGACGTACCTTCCCCCCATCTTCCTTCGCTAGTGGACGCTGGATTAAGCTCGTTCCTAAACCGCGAGGGGAAAAGACGCTGATCCAGAGGCACGAACAGCTTTACGCACATTGCACTCGCTAGACACATACACACGGCGTCGGTTCTTGGTCGGTATCCAAGCGTGCGAAGGCACAGAGACACGGCACTTCGGCGTGCCAAGGAAGCTTTGAACACGCCGCCAGCCCTTCCTTTCGACGCGTTGTGCCTTCCTGCGACACTGCACTTTCGTAAAATTTTCCACGTGTTCACAACGGCAAGTCTCAACAATACACAGAGTCTTCAAAAAACTTCTTCGGCGAATGACGACGAACGAGCAGAAAACGTGTCCATAGCACGCTGGAAAACCGCAGCAAAGGCTAGCAAAAACGGCAAATCGTATCCCAAGCGAGTGAAGTCCGATGGCTTCACTTGCGCTGCAGCGAACAAGCGGGGAAGCGCGATCCAGCAATTGTCATATGGCGAATTCGCGTGGTTCTTTCTGCGCGCTCTCGAGCGCTCTTTCCAGAGCGCGCGAAATCGAGTGGTTGAAAGAGAGCGCTGTGGCCTGATCGGGTGGTTCATTCCGAGGGCGCCTCTCCCTCTCAGAGCGCTCTCTGGCACTCCGTCCGTAGCCGTCGGAGTGCGGAGCGGCGCAGGCGTCACGTGGTAGCTGGACGGTAATCACGTGGTTTTGTTGACGATGGCCGGCGGTGCTCTGTGGTGGTGTGCGGGGCCCGGCATGACGGTGATTGATGCGTGGTTCTACAAAGTGCTTGTACATTCGACGGTGCGAGGCTTACAACGGGACGACATTCGTTTGCGACCGTAACAGGAAAAGCCGACGTGTGAAGCGTTCCCAGTGCTTTCACAAGATCGTTCATCTCATGGCGGTGAATCCGCTAAGCCTAACCGACGACGAAACAGCTCGCAGAGCTCGCCGCTGTTTTACCGGATTTTGTAGTCGCTTCAAGAAATTTTTGAGGTTTGGTAAAAGTGCGTTCAAAGGTTTGTGTTGGAAAATAAAGGGAGAGCCGAATATAATGCGCTGCGATTTGTGTCACATTGCGATGCTAGCACGATATTTCGCCGTGAGAAAAATGCGGTTTATTAACCATTTTATATTCGCCTGCTCAGTCGTACGCATGACCACTATCGCAGCGCGTTCGCTGTCGAAAACACGATGAGTTGACAACTGTTCCCAAGCGTTGGCTTTCGTTTCGTTCTGCAAAAATCAATTCGCAATTGTTTTTTTTTTTTTACATTCCGATGAGTAAAACAATTTACGTCAAAACCGTTATTTCATCACGTTGCGAGCGTACATTTTGCTCAATCTTCCGCCGTACGCTGTAAGATCGTGTTGTTTTTAATGCATTACCAATGTCCAGAAATTTTACTTCCGTGACTGCATGGTCTGAGAATCTCGGAGCGCTCTGAAGCCAGCAGTTGTGATCGGCTGAAAAGGATCTCGAGTAGCTCTGGCGGCGAGGAGGGGGCGCTCTGCTGGATCGAGGTCAGAGGAGAGAGGCGACCACCCGAATTCGCCAATAGAGATCAGTGCTCCCTTCTACTTACGCGCCCCCAAGCGGACACGAGAAAAGTGGAGGAACGAGACGTTTTTCTCCTTCTCCAGGCAGGCGGGAGAAAGCTTTCGCCCTCCCGACTCGTCTTCTTTCGGTTTCGTTTTTCGAGCAAGTCGCGCACGTTGTTTAATAAATGCTGTTGAGCTGATTGAGCTTCAGCGGCAGCGATGGCCGCCTATAATTCCGTCTTCTAGTCTAAACGTGCAGAACATTTCGGTTGCATTGACGTTTCTATCACTAATTTTATCAAACGAGCAAACGAAGCCGCTAGAAACAGTGAAGTTCCGGAGCAGTGCCAGCAGCGCCACGTACACTGGGGGATGGCCGTTGTTGCGGATAGAGTTTTCACGCGCCACCTCGGTCTACTGGCTCGTATACCACAAATCACTTGAGCCGCGGCGAGGGGGCACGGAGTTTGGAAACCCGACCCAAAGACGGGGAGTTTTCGGAGAGTGTTTAGTCTACGTGGTCGGCGTAGTGTTTTATGACCAGGAGAGAGAGAAACGGGGGAATTTCTGGGTTGCCGGGGTGTGGCTCGGTCTCTTTGTGTTGGGTCCTCCTAAAGGAAAGACGCGGTTAACGCGTCTTCTGCTCGAAACTGTCTTTATAGCAATGTAACTTTCAGTGTGTACCTTTAATAAACAGTTATTCAGTTTGTCCAATCTGGTTCTACAACATAATTTGGTGCCGAAACCCGGGAAGATAAAGAAAGTTGTGTTAACGAGACCATTGGATTAACAAGACCATTGATCGCCTGAAAGTACGACGAGCATCGAGGAGAGCCCAGAACACTCGTTTGGTCAACGAGGTAAGAGCATCTTTGGCATCGCCTCAACCAGACGTTGAGGCTCTTAGCGTGCTTTACCAAAGATTGAAACTGAGCAACACCGAGCTCGTGAAGCTAAATGAAGAACTAGAGCCTTTAGTGCCTGCCGAGGAGCTCAGTGTTGAGTGCGACGCCGTGATGGAGTACGAGGACACGGCGATCACCTCACTGGCGCAGTTGGAACTTAAGATCGACCGATTGCAGAACGGCCCCATGACGTCGCGCACAGACGACTCGCTGCATCGGGATAGAGCCACCGGAAGCGGTACCAGATTGCCTAAGCTGCAAATGATCACCTTCAACGGAGAACTCAGCAAGTGGCAAGGATTTTGGGATCAATTCAGAGCGACGGTGCACGATAATCGCAGCTTGTCGAATGTTGAGAAATTTCATTATTTGCGATCTCAACTTATCGGAACGGCCGCCTCTGCCCTGTCTGGACTTGTAGCAACTGAGGAAAGTTACGTCGAGGTGATAGAGCTGCTACAGAAGAGGTTTGGAGATAAGACCCAAATCGAGCAGGAGCATCTGAACAAGCTTAGAACGCGGTGCACCAGGTGAGGTCCCCAGACGATGTCGTTGGATTGCGAAAGCTACATGATCATGTTCAGACTCACATTCGGGGGTTGACCTCACTGGGTGTACATTCGGCGTCCTACTCGTCGATGATGCGTGAAGTTCTCTTGAAGGCGATGCCCAGTGACGTAGTTGTGGCTTACCATCGACACAGAAGCTATAACGGCCCAGTGGGAGCTGAGACATCAGAGGGGACGCTTAAGAAGATTTTGGAGTTCCTGTCGGTCGAAGTTGAAAGCAGAGAGCGTAGCGGGCATGATGTGTTCGCTCAGAAAAACAAAGAACGACGCTCAGCTCCAAAAGGAAAGGTCCTTCCAACCTCCATGGCTCTCCACAGCAAGCTGGTCTCAAATGACTGCTTTTTCTGTAATTCTAGTGGGCACAAAACCGAAGAATGCAAACATCAACTGAGCCTCAGAGAAAAGATGACGCGCTTGTCTAAAGATGGCAGGTGTTTTAAATGCACGACACGAGGACACCGCGCGAGAACTTGCCGCCGCAAGATAACATGCGAAACCTGTAAGGGCAGGCATGCCACAACGATGTGCGACCCGCGGTATGCAAAAAAGACGCCTGAGGTCGGAAGAGACGAATTGAATAGCACGAGTATTCACACAGCTTCAAAAACAAAAGGAAGTTGTGATGACAACGACGATGTGCTTTTGCAGACGTTCCGCGGCTGGCTCATGACAAAAAATGAATGCTGTTACATTAGAGGCGTCATTGATAGCGGCAGTCAGAGAACCTTCATCAGAGAAGATGTGTCAAGAAAGTTTAAACTGAAGGTGATTGGCAAAGTGAATCTGAGCGTTAACGCATTCGGAAGTGTCCGGGACAGCGAAAGGCACGAGCGAAGATTGGTCGAAATCGAACTTCAAAGTCAGTACGACAATCAGAAGCACAGGATCGAGGCGATTGAGGTACCGGTCATTTGCAAAGACATCGATCGGATACCGATGGACAATGACTTCGTGCAGAAAATCGCGAAAGAAAAAAAGTATCTAGCGGATGTGCTGGTCTTCCCAGGCGTTCAGAGAGAGTGCGGAATCAGCCTTCTAGTTGGAGCAGATCAGCTTGGAAAGCTGTTGGAGCATGAAGTATGCTGGGATGAAAACAACAGGTGTCTATCAGCCGTGAAAACAACAATGGGATGGACATTTCAGGGTCCCGTGACCTCGAAGAACTCAAGACGAAAGCAAACAAGCAGCAACGTGTGCGTGCTCAGAGCCGGTGCAACGGGCGACGATGAAGTAAGCTCGACCCTGCGGCAGTTCTGGGAACTTGAAAGCCTCGGCATCAAGGACTCAACGACCAACTCTGCTCACTACGAGTCTGTATTGCGGGGTTTTGAGGAAACCATCACAATGACAGATGGAAGATACCAAGTGGCTCTTCCCTGGAAGTCTCAGAACCTAGGAGATCTCGGCAATAACAGAAAGGTGGCAGAGAAGAGACTGCAAGGGCTCTGCCATCGCTTGGCTCGAGACGAAGAACTTCTTCTGAAGTACGACTCTGCTATTAGGCAATACCTAAACGACGGACACGCAGAGAAAGTGACGGAAGAAACCAACGAAAAGGAAAATGTGTACTACATGCCACACAGAGCTGTTATCCGAGAAGCTTCAGCCACAACAAAGTTGCGAGTGGTTTTCGATGCGTCTTCACACACTACAGGAGAGCTCTCGCTGAACGACCATCTGGAGAAAGGGCCTAATCTAAACAACGACATGCTGAAGATCCTCGTGAACTTCCGTTGTCACAGGATAGCACTAACAGCTGACATTCAGAAGGCTTTTCTTCAAATCAGCGTCAGACCTGAGGACAGGGATGCTCTTCGTTTTTTGTGGTTTGACAGCCCTCTCGTTCCTGGAGAAGAATTGCCTCCCATTCAAGAGTTTCGAATGACAAGAGTTCCTTTCGGGTCAACTGCAAGCCCTTTTCTCTTGACAGCGACATTGCAGCATCACCTGCGTTCGGTCGAGGGAGAAGCCAAGCCAACGGCGATGCACCTGGAAAGGTGTTTTTATGTTGACGACCTGATTGTGGGTGTCTCATCATACGAAGAGGCGCAGAAACTCTACGATGACTCCACGGAAATACTTGCCAAGGCGGGAATGAGGCTTCAAAAGTGGTCGACGAGCTCAAGGGAACTCAAGTGTCACATTGAAAAGACAGCGGACGAAACGTCTACTTGTGCTGAATCGTCAGGTCTGACAAAGGTACTGGGAATTCTTTGGGACACCGAACAGGACAATCTTCAGGTGAACTTACAGTCACTGTCAGACTTCGTCGAAGAAAGAATGGATACGAAGAGGTTCGTTCTTCAGACCACTTCGAGGCTCTTCGACCCTTTGGGACTGCTCTCTCCATACAGCATCCGAGCCAAAATTTTGTTTCAGCATATTTGGGAGAAAGGAATCGACTGGGACACCTCATTGGCAAATGATTTGCGTGAGGAATGGCTTGCATGGTGCGGCGAGCTTGTTGAACTTGGCTCTCTTTCGGTCGACAGATGCTTCTTGGTGACAGAGGGAGCAGTTAAGTCCAGACAACTCCATGTTTTCACGGACGCAAGCACTCAGGCGTACGGAGCTGTGGCCTACATGCGAGTCGAGGACACTAACGGAAACACCAGCGTACGGCTTGTGATGTCCAAGGCACGTGTTGCACCTTTGAAGAAAATGACTTTGCCACGTCTGGAGCTCCTCGGCGCTCTTATCGGATCAAGATTGATGGCTTTCTTGATTGAGACATTGGATTTGCCTGACCTGGAATGCCACCTTTGGACAGATTCTACCATCACCCTCAGTTGGATTCAGGCATTGGCAAGCAAATGGAAGCCATTTGTGTGCAACAGGGTCGTGGAGATCCAAAGCAACACCGACCCCCTTCGGTGGCGACACTGTTCAGGAAAGGACAACCCCGCGGACATGCTCACCCGAGGAGTACCCGCCTCCAACCTGACCCTTTCCAAGGTGTGGTGGCAGGGCCCGCAGTGGTTGTCACGTGATCCAGATTTCTGGCCTCAAAGAAGAGAGACGAACGACGAGGTTCCGGATGCTGACGCAGAGCTAAGAGGCAAAAGCACAGTGCTGCTCAGCAAAACAACCGTACAAGGGCCTCTCCTCGTACTTACAGACTACAGCAAATGGCTCAAGGCAATGAGGGTGACGGCGTGGATCATGCGATTCATTAAAAACTTGCAAGGCATGGGTTCAAGAGTCAGCGGATCTCTGTCCACCAATGAATTGGAGGGGGCAGAGAGATACTGGACGAAACATGTTCAGGGAGAGAGCTACAGCGAAGAAAAAGCAAGCCTCGTCGCCAGTGACCGCCTGCGGTCGAGCTCGCGTGTCCGGGACCTGCATCCTTTCTTGGATGAAGACGGTGTGATCCGCATTGAGACTCGACTGCAGAATGTCTCGGCACCCGACGAGACGAAGTTTCCGGTGCTACTTCCGGGAGACAACCGTTTCACGGAGCTCCTCGTTGAGCACACGCATGTTCGCATTTGCATGGTGGTGTGAGTGCTACTCTGTGTGAACTGCGGGAGCACTACTGGGTTGTGAGAGGGCGACAGTGCGTAAAACGAATGATCGGACGCTGTAAGATGTGTCTTCGACTCAAGCTCAAGCCCATGACCGCCCCGATGGCCCCTCTGCCTGAAGACCGCGTGACAAAGGCAGAACCGTTCGAGGTCTGTGGCGTGGACTTTGCTGTACCGATGTTCGTGAAATCCGGAACAAACAGTGTCAAGGCATATATTCTTGTATTCACATGTGCTGTTACGCGAGCGATACATTTAGAACTTGTCCTGGATATGTCTACCAACGCCTTTCTAATGGCTTTCAGACGCTTTGTGTCAAGGCGTGGGTTGCCGCGAATGATGTGTTCAGATAATGCACTGACTTTCAAACGAGCTGCTAAAGATCTAAAGCAGATGTACGATGTGTTATGTAGTTCCGAATTGAAAGACTACTGCACCACCCACCGGATCACTTGGAGGTTTATCGTTGAAAGAGCTCCATGGTGGGGTGGTTTTGGGGAGCGTATGGTGGGATCGGTTAAGAGTTGTCTGAAAAGAAACATCGGCAAAGCTGCGCTTGATGTCGATCAGATCACAACTGTACTAACGGAAGTTGAGGCTGTGATCAACTCTCGACCAATGACGTATGTCTACTCCGAACCAAACGAACCAAATGTCTTAACTCCTGCTCACTTCCTTTGTGGTAGGAGGCTAACCACATTACCTCATCATAAAAGAGGAGACGTGACATCCACTCGAACGGAGTTGGTTGGGAGATGGTCACACCGCCAGCGATTGATGAATATGTTTTGGAACAGGTGGGCTAAAGAATATCTGTATAACCTACGAAGTGCGCATGCTCGTAGGCCTCAATCCAGCAGCGGTCTCAATGTTGGTGATGTCGTAATTGTGCATGACGACCACGTTCCTCGATTGTTTTGGAGAACCGGCAGGATTCTGGAGTGTTTCCCAGGTCGGGACGGAAAAGTGCGAGCCTGTAAGATAAAATTGTGTAACGGCTCAGAGGTCAGGCGCCCTGCTCAGCGCCTATACCCACTTGAGATGAGCTGAGCTCATCTGCGGGGAGGATGTTGCGGATAGAGTTTTCACGCGCCACCTCGGTCTACTGGCTCGTATACCAAAAATCACTTGAGCCGCGGCGAGGGGGCACGGAGTTTGGAAACCCGACCCAAAGACGGGGAGTTTTCGGAGAGTGTTTAGTCTACGTGGTCGGCGTAGTGTTTTATGACCAGGAGAGAGAGAAACGGGGGAATTTCTGGGTTGCCGGGGTGTGGCTCGGTCTCTTTGTGTTGGGTCCTCCTAAAGGAAAGACGCGGTTAACGCGTCTTCTGCTCGAAACTGTCTTTATAGCAATGTAACTTTCAGTGTGTACCTTTAATAAACAGTTATTCAGTTTGTCCAATCTGGGTCAACAACAGCCGTCTCCGGATTGCGGTACCTGCGCGGCACGGAACTACAGTCACTACCGTAGCGAAACCACGCGGAACTGTGTCGACGTTTTCGACGTTATGGAAACCGCAGGAACTGCGTCCAAGACAGGCAGGTTTTGCTGCCGGCTGCCTGGGTGCCTTCCGTCCTGAGTTCGGTTCTGTTTTCCGATGCCGAGTGCTAGCGGCGTTCAACGTGGTTGTATTTGTGCGTGTCAGCAACATAGCTGCAATATCGTGATGGCAGTGTTGTGGGTTGTGAACAGAAGACTGGAATTAACGCCGATGTGACCGTGTGTTCGCGCATCAGTGGTGTAGCAACAAGATGAGATCGTAAGTTATCGGGCATTGATGCCGTTGGTCGCGCCGTGATCGGAGGGGGCGGGGTGTCGCAGGTTGACATTCCGCTTTACATTAAAAAGTTTAATACCACTTGAGGTATTACGTGCAATCGATCAACGTGCGGATAGTCATGTTGCAGCGCTGGTCTGAACAGTAGAAGCTTCTATCGCTACCGTACAGTGGCCAATGTGACTGTCGGAATTGTCCCGTCCCCGAGAGCGATTGCGCTCTGGGGTAAGGACTGAACAGTACGAAATTATGACGGAAAGTACGTATATTTACAGCATGGAATTTCGGCATTAAAAAACAATAGTAGGTAAAATCGAAAAAAAAGTTACCCTTCATTTTGCTGTTTAAATGTTCTACTCTTCCTGGAGAAACCGCCCTCCAAGTGGCGCGCTGGGATGAGCGCTAGAAGTTTTCGGGCTCGCCACGGTGTAGCTCCGTACACTTAACACCTGCCGCGAGTCGCGGCTTTGACTGCATTCAAGTTGATCGAAAAGCGATTTCTCAGCCCGTGAAGCATCACTTCCAGCTGAGTGAATATCCGCTCTACAGAGATTAATTCAAGACGGTAATTGCAGCTTTGCGCGAGCAGCACAAATAGAAAAACCAACAGAAATACAGGCTGTACAGGCTACGACGTGCCGTGTGGAGAAACAAACTCATGGCTTCGAACCGCATTGCAGCGGCGTGATTTATTGTCTTTCAAATAATTACGGCATGATCGAGCGTTTACTTTTTAATAAGAGATTCATCCCCTGAGCCATCTAAAATACTCTCAGAGATATGACATTGCTGGGAAAAAATCAACATGCTGGAAATCTTTTTTATTGCTTATGGAGTCACCGAAGAGTTCCGTACGTTCAAAACGACCAGTCTAAAAGACGGAAACGTTGTATTGATATTTGTGTGTGCCGTGTATGTGCTCAATGTATGTTTGACACTTGTAATAGGCGTAATGTATGTATAGTAGAGGATCCCCGAGCGCGGGAGAGGGGCTCTTGAAGCGAAATAGTGGCCTAAGAAGAGAAAATTATTTTTTGTAGAACATGAATTGGGCGGTACCTAGCGCCACCTAGCCTAGCTACTTGCAATTACTCTGCTTGACCCCGCCATCTGGTGGCTAGCGATTTAACCTTTCACGCTACGCGATAAACAGCGGCTTCGAGTTTGTTCTTTCGAGAGCGGCTTTTTGGTTCGCGGATTGAGTTTGCCCTTCTCCGTGATGTGCGGTTGACGAAAGAATTGTGACTCGAGGAACACCAAAGGTAAGACGCAAAGTGCGCGAAGTAACTGGGTATCGGTTGTCTCCGTTGAACATCGCAGTGCTGTCGACGAGAAGACTGAGTAACTGCTTTCGAATCGCAAGTTTCTGTACATGTGGGGGGAATCTGGCTTCGGAAATAAACACAGTTTGCGGAAAGCTCGTGTTGCGCGTTTATTTGCTGCTGCTCTCGTCCTGTACAAGAGACGTAGCGTCCACCTCAAGCCTTATTGGGCTCGATTTGCTCGATTTGGGGCCGCCATATTGAGATGCAAGCGACGGAGGAACTTTGCTCCCCTGCTTCAGGGACGAACGTTTCTCCCTTTCTAAAGGAACATAGGTTACAAGACCGTTCCTCCCCTAAGGGAGGACTATCCATACCCTTTTTTCTAAGAGTGTGGTTGCCGCCATGTTGTTAAATTTTGACCACTAGACACGCGACCGTACCAAATCGTGAGGTTTTTCCGCAAAACAGAGCCGAGATTTTTATTGCGATTGCTGTTAAAATCATGATAAACTATTTTTCAATACTCTTATCCCCAGAGATCAGTGTCTAGCTCTGATAAAAAAAATAAAATACCGCTACACGACTGACGGCATCTAGCTGCCCGATTCTCCGTCGTAAAAGCAAATTTTAGGCTTGAAACAAACGAAACGTATCTTTTCTCGGCGTTGCTGTTATTAATGATGAATAAGAAATTAGCTGTGAGTGGTACCTTGTTAGAATCGATACGTAAAACCATTAAGTAACATGTCTACTGGCCAAACTTCTGTGCCATGGCGGCGGCGGGTTGGGGGGCAGTTTCACTTGCCAGTTTATTGCTCTGGGCCCCAATACCTCTTTGCTACGTTCATACACGCGACCCCTTCAGGAATTTTCTAGTCAAGAACGGTTGATGGCAGTCAAGAATGACCTGGGTTTTCTTAGGCGAGTACATAATTAATAATATAAGCATCGGGACCGAGCGGGATTCAAACCCTATGTCTTTGGTGTGATAGTCGTATGCGTTGCCAACTCCGTCACACACGCTTCAATATTGCCCATGCTTCGTTTCACTTTCAAGTTCAGGCGCAGCCGACCGTACATGCTGATGGGATCAAGCATCAAAAAGCGCACAATCATGCTGTTCGTTGCGTTTCTGTGCGTGTTCTATCGTCGCTGAACCAATCACAGAAAGGAAATGCCCAGTGACTTGCGCATTTGAAGCTGCTTCCCAAGCAGCCCACTACGACCGGCTAGAAAGTCTGGCTTGAGCCACACTGGGTAGCCGGGGAAGTTTCAGTGGGCCTAGACTGTTTTGCACCATAGCGCTAGGCAGCCCCATCCTGGTATGCCAGCCTGGCGACCACCGGCTGTTCCCTGTGTAGCTATGAACTGGCTCACCACTGGAACTATGGCCTTGGCCAGCCGGGAATCTCAGTGGTACCCCAAGCTTGACTAGACAATAGCAATTCAACGTGCAGTTAAACCAAGTTTAAAGGGTCATATTAACACACGTCGTAAATAATAAAAATTCAATTTATTTCCACAAAAAAATACATACTGCAGGCCGCAAAACTAGATATAAAACATATGTACAATGCAAAGAAATCGTCATGATATTATTCATGTGATCCAGGCCGGTTGGCGAGGTTCTTCACATCTTCTGGAGTGCCGGGTTTCCTGTGGTGGCTAACATAGTACCCCAAGACATCTGAAATAAGAAAAAACATCAGTAATTAGAACAACGGCGAGATTTATTTGCACCCGTCTGTTCTAAAACGGTATGTAACTAATGCCACGAATAAAAAAAACTTGCACTATCATAAACAGTACGAGACTGAATATGGAAGCGTGTGCAAATCGTACATGTAGAGGCAGTCTCGCAGCGATTAAGTACAAACCGCATGTAAGCGAGTTGACAAGCCACGAGACAAGCGACGACGATCCGCTTCACCGTCGTTCGGTCACTCGCGAGACGCGGCAAACCGCATGAAAGCGAGCGACCAAGGCGATGAGCGACGATTTCTAGAAATCCAAAAACCGAGCGATGCGACAAGCGACCATGGGAAATCTCCGCCGCTCGTCGCTGAGTCTCGTCGCTCGCTTATTTACTTACATGCGGTTCAGCCTTTACGAAACGCAACTCCGAAGAATGAAAAGATCCTGCTGCTGTTACCTCCTTTCTGCCTCGCAGTCTGTCGTCCGCTATGCAACTCGCAATTGCGAGTTGCATAGCGGACGACAGACTAGGAAGACAGGAAGGGGGTAGCAACAGCAGGATCCTCTATCACAGTGGTTAACCACTGTGGTAGAGTATCTCTGAAGCTGAATGTATGCACTGGCGGTTGTATTGTTAGCATGGCTGTTCCAAATCGGGTTGCAACAAGGTTGAGTTTCACATGATCCTGATTATGAAAATAAATCCAAATGGTCGAGCCCGCTTACCTGGCTCGCTGGCGCGGAGACAGACACAGCCATTGCCCGCGCTGCAATGAGGACAGAGCGAATTCCGAAGACGCCGCTCTGGGATGCAGCCATTTCGCCCACAAGCGAGTGGAACTCAGGCGGAGGACGTCATCAGCCACAGGAACCACCGGCAGAGGCAGCACTCAAGGAACCGGCAAACTATCTTATTTAAACACAGCAACTTGTAACCTCCCCAAGCAGAACAGCAGCGCGACCCAAGTTCGCGCCACTAACGCCAGATCCGGTTGTCTTTTTTTTTTTTTTTCGGTTTTCAGAATTGCGCCGCTGCCACCTCAAAACTGGCGCTTCGAGCGAGCGCGAGGGACAGGCTGATTGACCCGCGCGCTTCCTGTCCTGACACGTGAGCAGCTCTCCCCTTTCAAGGCGTCCGCGCTGCGCGCGGGGACACTGCATCATCTCCGGTCCCGGGGCACTGGCGCATTCCAGGCTTCTGACTCACCTGCGCATTGCACCTGCGGGTGTCGGATGTTTCCCGCGCTTTTCCAACATCACGTGAGAGGCTCCCCGCCTCGGGCACTTGCGCTGGTGGCGGCTTCTCGGTGCAATCCAGGGTGGATAAAGGCCGCGGTAAAAGCGGGAAAGTTATAAAGTTCGAGTCCGACCAATTTCGACAGTTTCATTTCCAATTTGTCCGGTACAATTACTCCACAACCAGTCCATATCCAAACTGTTTTCAAATAGTTTTTTTTTTTTTTTTCAGTGGGGAAAACGTGTTCTTTTTTATGTCTCTAGCTAAAACAGGCTTCTTGCACTCAAACGTCGCCTTCTAGTGCAAGGGCTCGTGCTACAAAGCACCAAAAATATTGTAAAAGTACGCTCATACGAAGTAAAAAAAAATTGAAAAAGTTAAGCGAACATAGAGTAACAGTGGCTTTCAGCGGGCATTCTGGGTCAGATAAAATACGAGCTTGAGCCACGGAACATTGCATAGCGGCAATTCCCTGACATTTCTTGGCTCACTCTATCTTCGATCTGGCAACGTGCCCGAATATTGCCTGTTGCTTGCGTTGAGGGGACCAGAGAATTCCTGCGAACCACCACGCAACCTGAAAGCTTGGCAGAAGCTTTGGTGCCCTGGCCATCTCTGACCGAGGAAAACCAATAGACAGCCAGGGTACATCGAATACTGGCAGCGGCCTGTTTACACTGCCATCAATGACCAAGGAAATTGATTGGTCAACCAGGGAAAGCGTTCCTTGGCAGTTCCGTGGCTTTCTGGAGCAAGGAATGACTATGAAACGCCAGGCTAGCATACAGACGTAAATTGCTGGGCAGTCGTGGCCTAGCTATCACAACTAAATGCCAATCCTGGCCCCAGCTAAACCAAGCAAGTGTGCTACCTGGGTTGATTGTTCCCATTGCCTCGTAGCGTCGGCTGCGTCTAAACATAAAAAAAAACACGTGGAAATATTTTTTTTTTAAATATTTTTGGTAGGGCTACGCGTGTCAAATGTCAAGTTTACTCAAAAAAGCAATATTGACGACGCGAGACGCGATTAAGTCGGTAGTCACCTCCTTTTCACTTGTTGTCTCTCTCTGCATTTCGGTCGCGTGGAGGAGAGGTGGATCGGCTTCACCTTCCCGGCTGAGGTGGAAAGAGCGAATGACCATTCCGTGACGTCATGGACTTTGCGTGCTGAAATTGAAATAAACCTCTCACCATTCACACTGCTCCAATATTTTTTTTCGCGTAAAATCTATTTTTTTGACACGCGTGTCCAAGCCAAATTGTTCAAAAATATTTTTTCCCTTTTTAGGTTTTTTTTTTTTAAAGTTGAAACGATGTATAAAACTCTAGTTTATGCGGCCTTTCGATCACGTCCGAGTGTGAAACAATATAAATTTATTGCATTTACTAGATGTGTACATGGTGTATATTTTAGGATTTTTACGTTGTTTCTAAAAAAAATCCACGGAGGCTACACGAATGCAGTATAACCAAGTAAGTCATCCGACCAGGGGTTATTTTATTTTGGGCTAATTGTCATCATAAGTGCAATATTGCCGCGCGCAAGGCTGAGAAAGCAACGCTCGGTCACGGTCCTCCAGAAAGTTCCCGTTTATTCATGTACCGCACGTAACTTCTATCATTTATCCCTGCTTTTGTTTTCTAGAAAGTGCGTGTTCATTCTCGCCCCGATCACGCGACGCTCGAACCGCTTTCGCCGAATCTTCGAGATAGCGGCGCACTCTAGATAAGAGGCCGCCCGCGACCTTGTCGAGTCAGTCTCGCCCTAGCGCTCGATTCTGCTGACACGCCGACTTCGACGCCCGCGACGCTCTGCTTTCTTCTGTTTCCTTCTTTATTTTTTTGGCACAAGTTCGCCACATTAAACGTTTATTTCTTCTTGTTTATTTATTGTTTTTGGTTACTACCCGTGACAATATTTAACTAAACATTGTTGAATAGTTTGAATGAGTAAAAATCAATGTAGGAGCCAGCTCCGAGAGATGGAGGCAATTTTTCTTTCTTCTAAGCCCGCTGTGCGAGCTTCCCGATGCGCGGAAAATAAGAACGAACAGTTCGAGCCAGAACGCTGTGGAGCTCTGTCATCTTTTCCCCAAACTGGAGACCCGGAATCGGTAGGCCCCCGCCGCCTCGTACCACGACCGCAGCCGGCATGCAGAACCTCGCGCAAGACAGTGCTACTGCCGGCGACGGCGCGCCTCATCATTCCCTCTGCCCTCAAGGCCATCCAGCTCCGGCTTCCGCTTTTTTTGGCAAAAAATCCGCGAGTTTGGATAACGCAAGTCGAGACTAATTTTCACCTCCACCGTATAACCTCCGAGCTGTTTCGGTTCTACCATTTCGTCGCCTCGCTACCTCCGCTCGTCGCCGGCGAGCTCGACGACATTCTTTCCCGGCCTTCCCCTGACGACGATCACGACCACCTGAAGGGCGTCCTCCTTGAACGGACGGCAGCTCGGGACGCACGAGGATTCAGCAGCTGATCACAGCCCAGGAGCTTTGAGACTGCCGCCCATCTCATCTTCACCAGATGCGGCGGTTGCTCGGTCCCTCCGGCTCCCAGGACCCCATTCTGCGAGAGCTATTTCTCCAGAAACTTCCACAGGGAATACGTATGGTTCTGGCAGCTGCGGACGACATGCCGCTAGACCGTCTGGCGATGTTTGCGAACCGCACCGCTGAGTACAATTCAGCCTCCATCGCGACGATCACACCGCATCGTCCTGGTATTTAAGTTGATATTCATAGTTTGATAGCGCGATGATTTCGTTAAGTTGTGTGACTGTCGTTGTTTCTGGCATTGCTTTCTTCAGAAAATCAAAGAGATTCGTTACCTTTGTGCGTAAAGCAGATCTTTGTTGGAGAATCTGTTCGATGTCGGCATCACTGAGTGTGATAATACATTGGCGGTCCGATGCGTTGGTACATGCCTCGTTCATGTTGCCGGTTGATCGTTGTTACGTTGGCTATTGTGACCTTTCGTTGAATTGAGTCAGGTTCTCACTGTTTCGTTATAGCTTCTCCTAGGGTTTGCACCATGTTGTAAAAACGGCTGATTGGTCGTTGGCAGATGAGGCCAGAAACAGCGTTTATCCGCAGATATATACATTAAGAATGATTGGGATTGTCCGCTCATGGCCAGGCCTCCATCGTCCAACTAGAGCATTCTTTTTCTCGAGATCCCGCTTCTACTTCCTCTTTGTCGAGATGCCCACTTCCATATAATAAGTTTCAACAGAGCAAACTCCGAGAGGTGAAAGCAATTTTTGTTCTTTTTCTAAGCTTGCTGCGTGAACTTCCTGATGCGCTAGAAATAGAAACGATCAGTTTGAGCAGAACAACGTGGAGCCCGGACGACGTTTCCAATATATATATATATATATATCAGTGTGTCGAACCGAAAAAAATACGGGTTCGGTTACGGTTCAGGTTCAGCTAAATTTATTTTGTTCCGGTTCAGTTCCGGTTCGATTAATTCTATCCGCGAACCGGTTCGCGAACCGGTTCGGGGCGCTGAACCGGTTCGCGAACCGGTTCGGAAATTATAAATGACAGATTGCAACATTAAAATAAATTACAAATAAAACATCTGAAATCAGCACATACGAAACGGGATACATCGTAGCGTAAGGCTCAGGGATTTCTACCAGGAATGGTTTCTTTATATGCACTCAAAGGTTAACTCACCGACGTTTACGCATTCGGACTTCATCTAATTGGGTCCGACTCAGTAGCTGTAAAATCCGCGACCTCCTTACAAACCCACTTACAAGTAGAACTCGCTAACTATCCCGCCACCTCGGCGTGTAAGCAATTGAAGGAACAGTGGGGAGAAAATAGAGCTTTCTTTATTTGAACTAGCCTTCGGTAACTCAAATTAGACCCTTAAAGAAGTTTTCATTAAACAAGATACGAAATATGAAAAACACTTCACCGAACGCAACGCCAGAAGGACGTAATAGGATAAATATTAAAATAGATGAGTTCGCTGTCTCACAAATATGTTAGCTTCTAAGTGCCTACACGAAACCGGATGCATTATTATCAAACTCCACAGCCTTTTCTTTTCTCATTCCGATGGAAGCAAGCTACAAGAACTCGCGCGTTCTAGAAACGTGTTATGAAATGAGCACACAGCAGCATTTAGGATTTACGAGATCGTAGAAAAATAAAATCCCGTGACGCGATTTTTTTTTTTGCACAGCTTTTCAATTTTTTTTCTTCCGTGCAATCCGCGACCAGCGCAATACTGGTTCCTATGTCAAGATTCATGGATGCAGCGTTTATATTCCTAAGACTGAGTGGAGAAGAAAAATATGTAAACGAGGTGTGTGTCAGTTGACGGCACTTAAAGAACAAATGGCATTGATAGAACATTCATTGTCAACAGCGCGTGGCCGAACCGTTTTGACATGAGCCGGTAACCGTTATTTTTTTTCCGGTTCAGTTCCGCTTCGGGTTCATCGCGATAACAATATAACGGTTCGGGTTCGGGTTCAGTTCCGGAAAAAATACCGGTTCGGTTCCGGTTCGACACCCTGATATATATATATATATATATATATATATATATATATATATATATATATATATATATATCACTGCATATCCGGAGCAAGGAATTATAGCTCTCACATCTGAAAGCTCCACTTTCTCTAAGTTCAGCCGGTGCCAGAAGACAGGACAGCAGGAGCAAGGCCAGAGAACGACTCAGCGTTAGAGTCAACTCTATGACGAAGCACGTGATTCGCTCGATGTGATTCTACATGCTCTCGGCTCTGTCAAGGACTGGTCGGCGGTTTTTAGTTCCTCGCCATTAGTCTCGAGCGTGCTCCCCCGACATAGCACAGCAGAACAGTGAGTCCACATCACTCGAGGCAAATGGGAGGTTTCCCTGCATGATTAGTATAAAGTCCCTCTTTGTCTTGCACGAAATATTTGGTGAGTGTTGTTGTATAGAGATACAGAGCTACTACGAGCAAGCCATGTCGACCTTGGCGGCGCACAATTTACCAACTTCGTCTGACGTGCCCCTGAGATCGATGGGTTGAGCGGAGACCAGTACCCATGTGTAGATGGCCACTCAGCTAACGAGTACACTGTTTCGATTGACGACACGAACGAGCCGGTTCCGGAAAAAATAAGAAGACGTTTGTTTATTCAGTTATCGTATTTGTAAGGTGTTATGGAAAGCAGGTAAAGAAGAGGGAAAGGATGAAGTTGCTACAGAGCGTGCGTCACGATAACAGAGTGTGAGCGCTGAAACCAAGTTCGGCGCGTGCCTCGTGACACAGCAAACACGATACATCTTCCTTTCTTTAAAGGAATTAAAAACAAAAGTACAGCATGTCGACGGCATAGTAGCTTGACACTCGGTGCGGGAACACTTGTCATGAGCCTTGAAGAAAGTTGTCGCCGTAGCCTAGCCGCTCTGGATGTCTTCTATAGCGCGTGGACCTTCTCAGCACTGGTGCTGTCGTGGCCACGCTGCCTGCGGGTCGTTGACGTTGTTCCGGTGTCTCGTCGTTCGAGTTTTCTTCATCCGACGAGTATTCTTCGGAACGGTTGAATTGTTCTTTCGTTGCTAGCAGATGTTGGTGATTACGTCGTAAAACGTTGCCCTTTTCTGTGGCGACCTGATAAGACCTGGGCGGGGTCCTATTGATTACCTTCGCCTTCGTTGCCCAAGTGTCGCCCCTGATGCGGACCACTTGTCCTTCTTGCAATGCTGAAAGATGGCTCCTCTTCAGCTGCGTCTCATGATGCTTTTCTACCACTGTGCGTGGTGTTTCGTTGAAGTCTGGTATTGGCGTCCACAATTGCCGACCTTGAAGCAGCTCTTCTGGGGATCTGCCGTCTTCCAAAGGACTGGACCTGTAACTGAGCAGTCCAAGCCAGAAATCGTTTTTTCCTTCGGTCGTTTTCTTAAGAATTCTTTTAACCACCTGCACCCCCTTTTCCGCTAGGCCGTTTGAGCGAGGAAACCTAGGGCTGGAAATGGTGTTTGAAATCGTAGTTCTTTGCAAAACTGGCAAATTCTCGGCTCGTAAACTGCGACCCGCTATCGGTACACACTTCTATTGGGATGCCATACCTTGCGAACATCGCACTTAGCTTATCGATGACTGTAGCGGATGATGTGTCGCGCAGCAATTCTACTTCTGGGAAGTTTGATAATGCGTCGTACGCGCACAGGTAAGACCTCCTGGCATACTCAAAAATGTCAACACCAATTCTGTACCACGCGTACTCAGGAACAGGGCGTATCATGAGCGGCTCACTAGGTTTCTTGTAAGCGTACTTTCTGCAAACTTCGCACTTGCTCACAAGGTCGTCAATGTCTGCATTAAGACCAGGCCAAAAGACGACCCGGTGTGCTCGTGATTTGCACTTGTTAAGTCCCATGTGCCCATCATGTATTCTGCGCAGTATCTCAGGACGCATGCTGGTTGGAATCACCGCTTTGCAACCTTTAAACAACACATTGTTCACCACTGATAGTTCCTGTGAGAAGGGCCTAAGCTGTCCCTCTACCGGACGGTTGGCTTTTAGACATTCCATGACGCTCTTCAAAAAACTGTCGTTATTCGTTTCTTGCGATAACCGTACGCGAGTCGCTTCACTCACGAGTGAGGACGCCACACTCATGGCATGTACTTCCACGTCCTCGTTGGTTTCGTCCTTCTGTGGCCTGCTGATTGGAGCTCGTGACAGCATGTCCGCCAGCACCAGCTGTTTTCCTGGAATAAACTGGAGGTAGAAATCGTATTTCAGCAAACGAAGGAAAAACCGCTGCAGTCGCGGCGGCACGTCACCAATTGCCTTTTGCGAGATTGCTATCAGCGGGCGGTGATCGGTTTCGAAAATCACCTTTCGCCCATACACGAAGTGGTGGAATCTTTGGCATCCATATACAGCCGCCATTGCTTCTTTTTCAATCTGCGAGTATCTTCTTTGTGTCTCTGTGAGTACGCGTGAGGCATAAGCAACTGGTTTCCATGCTTCCCCGTGGCGCTGCATAAGTGCTGACCCTAAGCCATTTTGAGAAGCATCCGATGTTACTTTGGCGTCTTTTTTGGGGTCGAAAATGACCAACACAGGCTCCATGCTGAGGCACTTGCAAAGCTCGTTCCACTCCTTTCCATGATTTTCGCTCCACTCGAACATCGAGTCTTTCTTTATTAGCTGGCGCATCAGTTGTTTTTTCCGCAAGCGCTGGCAGCAATTTCCCGAAGTAGTTAACAACGCCTAGCATTCTCTGCACTCCTAGCTTGTCGGTGGGTGCTGGTATGTCATGCACGGAGCTCACGGTGGCGGGACTTGGCCGGATGCCCTCCTCGGATATTATGTCACCCAGAAAGGAAATTGTTGTCACCCCAATTTCGCATTTTGCGGCGTTGAATGTGAGACCTGCAGTGCGTGCTGCTTCCAGGACAGCCCTCAGTCTTGCATCGTGTTCCTCTCTTGTGGCAGCCCATATCAAAATGTCATCGACATAAACACGTACCCCCGCTATCGCGTCAAATATCTGACTCATTGCCTTTTGGAAAACTTCCGAGGCCGACGCTATCCCGAACGGCAGTCTCAGAAATCGAAAACGGCCGAAGGGAGTCGTGAATGTGCAAATTCTGGACGTCTCGTCCTCCAGTGGAATTCGGTGGAAACCCGAGTTAGCGTCTAAACGGGAGAAAAATACAGCTCCCGCCATTTCCGCCTCGATGTCTTCTCGTCGCGGCATCTCGTAGTGTTCGCGCTTCAAGCATTCAGTGATTTTTCTCGGGTCCATGCACACTCTTAGTTCTCCGGTTTTGTTCTCAATACAATCACTAAGGGACTCACACAGTCCGTCGGTTCCTCTGCTTTGACAACGATGCCTGCCTTCAGCATCCGGTCGAGTTCTCGTCGAAGTGGCTCTTGCAAGGCGAGAGGCACCCGTCGGGTCATCTGAACGACGGGAACAGCGTCCTCCCGCAGCACCATCTTGTATGGCCGTTGAAGGCACTCAGTGCCGGTGAAGATTTGATGGGACTCTTTCACCACTTGATCGCTGCTGCTTGCCGTCACGGCGTTGACCGACCGTCTAAACAGCCCCAGCAGTTCACTGGCGTGAAGCCCTAGTATGGCTTGGCGTCCCTTTTTTTACCACAAAAAAGTTAATGTCAGCTGACCTGTTGCATATGGTGGCTTTCGTTTTCACCACTCCAAGGTGCTTGATGACCCCTCCGTCGTAGGAACGTAGCACGGAGTTGCTAGCCTTCAATTGCATCCTTGGTTGCAATCTTCGGAACATGCAGTATGGCAGAAGATTGGCTTGAGCGCCTGTGTCCACCTTGAGTTCGAGCACCTTGTTCGCCACTTGTGCTTGGACGACCCAGTCGCGTTGTCGCATGACACTGTCGATCGAGACGTCGAGGATGTCGAAATCTTCTTCGTTGCTCTTGATTTCGGAGACTTGCTTGTTGTTGTTGCAGCGTGAAGCGAAATGGTTTTTCCCCCCGCATCTCCGACAGGTGCGTCCGAACGGTGGGCAGTTCCGTGGGCCGTGTCTTCGACCACACTTTCGGCACTTGAACCCCCCCGGTGGCTCGTCGTTGCTCGACCGCGTCCTTGCAAAGTCGACGTGTCGCTCCTGCGCTCTGCCGTAGTCCTGTGCTGCATGCGGTTCGATGCTCGGTGTAGCCTTCACTGCGCTAACTTGTCGTTCGCGTGCCCAAAGCTCGTTTTGAGCGTCCGCTAACTCGGCCGCCTTGCACACTTGTTCCGCTTTCGCCAACGTCAGCTTGTTGTCGCGCAGCAGTTTTTCCCGGACTTTGTCGTTGTTCGTTCCAAAAACAATTTGGTCGCGTACCATAGAGTCCGTCATGGTGCTGAAGTTGCATGACTGTGCCACCTTTCTTAGGTCTCTGATGAACTGTTCTGACGGCTCACCCTGGGCTTGCACACGTTGGCGAAACAGGTAGCGTTCGTGCACTTCGTTCAACTGCGCTGCGCAGTACTCGTCGAACTTTTTGATGATGGTCGCATAATCCTGCTGGCTCTCACCTTCACTGAGGATGAAGTTGTTGTAGACTTCCAAGGCCTCGTCGCCAGCTACACTTAGTAGCAGTGCGGCCTGCGTGGGTCCTAGTAACGGCTTTCCCCCTGGAGCTGACGCAGTCACAAATAGTTCAAACTTCTGTTTGAAGTGGCGCCAGTTTTTTCCAATGTCACCACTCAGCCGCAGGTGCTCCGGTGGCTTCAAAAATTTCATGCCGGTTCTCCTGGGGCGCCAGCAGGTGATTAGTGGCAGGGTCCGTGTGTGACCACTCCTGACACCATGTTTCGATTGACGACACGAACGAGCCGGTTCCGGAAAGAATAAGAAGACGTTTGTTTATTCAGTTATCGTATTTGTAGGGTGTTATGGAAAGAAGGTAAAGAAGAGGGAAAGGATGAAGTTGCTACAGGGCGTGCGTCACGATAACAGAGTGTGAGCGCTGATACCAAGTTCGGCGCGTGTCTCGTGACACAGCAAACACGATATATACACCACGTTTGCATACGTGCCTCCCGGTGATTTATGAATGGTGATAGCACTTGCCTGCACAAAGGGTAGCTGGCATCTCCCCCATCCACCTCCTCTCATCCTCCTCCCATCTTCTTCCTCTCCTCCTCCCCTCGTCCTCTTCCCTCCTGCGCCTCCTTCTCTTCTCCTCCTCATCTCCTCCTCCTTCATCGTGACGTCACTCGTGACGTCACACGTGTCCCTTGTGACATCACACGTGAACCTCGGGAAATCACTCGTGGCCCTCATGACGTCACCCGTGACGTCACTCGTAACCATTGTGACGTCACATGCGACCCTCCTGACATCACACGTGACGTCACGCGGTACGTTGTTATTGGAAACGTCCCATAATGCAACGCGCGGTTACGCCAACGGCGACGCCACTCAAGCTGTAAACGGGCGGTAAAGAGCTTTGCTCTAAGCATATACATGAATGGCGTGATGATACATCAAAACCAGCAGCCGGCCACGCAACGAGAGGCGTCTAGTTTACAGTAGATGCGCAACTTATCACTTCTACAAACCTCTCACATGCATGACATCGTGGCAGTCCGTTCCAGTTTCGCTCTCAGCGGCATATCGCGACAGTGGCGCCGCATGCGCGATTTTTTTTCCGCTTGGGCAGGCGTTACGACGAGCCAGCTCATTCCAATTTACTTCAGGCATCCTAACCTCGTCATAGAAAAGCACGGAGCAGAGTTTAGTTGTACGAATTCTAATAAAAACAGGTATGACATATTTGGAGGACGGGCAACAAATTTATAACTCCAATGTGAGAGGTCAGGCAAATATTTCCAAATGTAGTTAGTGAGTTGTACGTAATTAGTAGGCTAATTGCCACTTTACACTCTTTGCCTGGTGTCCGCCGCTATGGATATACTTCCTAAATCAAGCTTTTTTTAATTTTTGGGTGCCCACTTAATGAAAGTATTGCGGACGTTGCACCCTATATAATATCAGGCTGGTACGTTTTTGTAGTTCTGCATTCTTGTGCCCAAGCTTTATCAGTAGTCAACATTTATAATCAAAACATATTCAAGTAATCTGCCCCCTGTATACTAGTCTAGTCATATGAGAAAAGACATCTACTGAGCAAAAGAACGTGCCGCATAACGAGTGTCAGATAAAGGCTAGATCAAGCAAGTAACTTGGTTTAAGGACAAAGGGAGCCGGTTGGTAGGGATAATTAAACTTGAGAAAGAAAACGAGAAGGACGGACAAAACACAAACTTTCAACTGGCAACAACATTTCTTGACAGCAAGAGTTTGCTTATATAGACCGTTTTATCATGGGTAGCGCCATTTTGAGAGCGAGAGAGGAAAGGGGAAAAGGCTACCGGTGCTTTTCCCCTTTCTGATTGTGTAGAAGGAGTGGAAGTCCCGGATGAGAGGCATGGCCGGTGTTGGGTGTCTGCAGTGCCCCAACTTCGTTCGCGCTTTCTTCTACGTTTCAAACTCCCAAACTTAATTAGAGCCATGGACTTCGATGGCGACAGTCCCCCGGTCATGGGGACACCATTGCTCGGTTATTGGGTGCACGAATAACGACAGAAAGCGTCGAATACTGTCCGAGGACCTATGTAGCTTGCATGGAATCCGGCAAGGCAAGTACGGCTGGAATGTTTTTAAGCTCCATTGCTTTCCGCATGACTGGAAATGATGAACCATTTGTACATTTTTGCTTGCAATGGGCCTATATCAACGTAGCCGCTTTTAGTTGTAATCTACAAGCGATCCACGAAACGGGAACCTCAATTAACTTTGTAAACGCCCGGAGCTGCGACATATCGTCTTGCTGTGCTGTTTTTATCCTCGTGTCCCTGTTCTTATATCTCCTTGTGAATGAACGACGAAGACGCTCTAGATGTACTTTTATCGAACCGCAGAAAGCCTCGAAGCAGCCACGAATTATTTTACTATTTGATGCAATGTTTTGAGTACTCACCTCCAATTTCAATCGCTGGCACGTTCGCTGCCGCTGTTCCCCCCGTCGCCACACTGGCGGATGCCATGACTCAAACAAAGAAACGTGCACACTGGGCTCGAAAATGCAGATCGCAACACACGAGACGTTCCTGCAGCGACTATCAAGCGCCTCAAAGCGCCTTAGTCAACGGAAACAACCCACCAGCGTCACTTCAAGGAGCGCTTTTGCCGGCTCTCTGCTATTGCGCAGGAGATCTCGATTAAAAAACAAACGAACAATAGAACTACGTTTTCAACAATTTTCAGCCTCACTCGGCGGCGGAAATGAGCCTTCAACTAAGTGCTGTAGATGATAAAATCGAGTCAGTCAGCACTGCAAATTATCACCATTAAGATAAATTCAGTTACGAAATTTTACAAGCTGAAACAGCAGTTATCATGAGAAAACTTGCACGCACATTGCGAGCGTACCCCATGTTCATCGGCGGTACAGCGTTCGGTGCGCGCTCCATTTACGAAATGTTCCGAGCGAAGTCGAGAGGATGGCGTTGAGGAAACGCCTTTTCGGTTTACGGACGCAATCCACTGCCGCCGGAGACAAGGGTCATGTGGAAAGCGATGGAGCTCAAAGACACTGCAGCCGCTCTCGCCTTGCCGGGTTCCTTGCAAGCTACATAGGTCCTCAGACAGTATTCTATGCTTTCTCTTTTTATTCCTGCACCCTATGAACCAGCAATGGTGTCCCGATGACCGGGGGACTGTTGCCATCGAAGCCTCTGGCTCTAATTAAGTCTGCGAGTTTAAAACAGGAAAGAAAGCGCGAACGAAGTTCGGGCACAGCAGACACCCAACACCGGCGAAGCCTCTCATCCGGGACTTTCACTCTTTCTACACAATCAGAAAGGGGGAAAGCGCCGGTAGCCCTTTCCCCTTTTCTCTCTCGCCCTGTTTCAGTAAAACGGTCTATACATGAAAAGGGAGGGGGTGAAAGAAGATATAAAGAAGGAGCACTATTCCGTCAAGGGTACGTCGCTGTCGGGAACGTGGGGGAGGAGGGGGTGGGGAGAAAGCTCTGAACTAAGAAATCTTATCTCTTTCCCCGAAAGGGCGATGGAGGGGGAACCGATGTTGTCCTTGGATTGACAAATGGCGAAGGCTTCTATTAGCCCGGATGGATGGATGGATGGATGAATACGGCTGAGCCCTTTGGATCGGGCGGTAGCTTACGCCACCTAGCCCGAGAACTTCGCGTGGCGCCCCCTTACGGCGAACCGGGGTAACGTCGCGGCGAGGACAGAATTTTTCCCCGACTCGACCCGCTCGCCCTGTGGAGGCTGTGACGACATCAGCTGTCGGCGCGCTCGTTTCTATTTAATTATTTTGGGGTGTGTTTTTCAGATGACTAATTTTTTTATGTGGCTTTATTGAGGGTTGGCCTGTTTCTACACGCGAAACTTCAACCAACATTTCAGGCATGGTTGACAAGGCAGGTAACGCATGAATCGCAGCTGGTATATGAAAATAAAGAAATACGCCCACAAATGCAGGAGCATCACTATAGATTTACATCTCACACAGTAGATGCTGCTGATGGTCCTAATGAATTGGCAGGTTATGTATAGTATTTTAGGGGCGAAGCTCCTTAGGGTCTAGCCTTCTCCGTCCATCCGTCCGGCCGGCCGGCCGGCGTCCGTACTCAAATAAAAGGAAAAAATGTTTCCGCAGTCGACAGGATTCGAACCTTTGCAGGGAGACCCCAATGGATTTCTAGTGCATCGCCTCAACCACTCGGCCACGACTGCGGGACGAGTAGGGGCTCTGAGATGTGGTAGTAACTCAAGAGCTGGGGATGTCATGGATGAAACGTTGCATGTAGCCGCTCAACGTCTATACAGAAGAGGACGCTGCGGTCAAATGCGCATAAAATCGCGTTATACTTGGCATGCATTTGTTCAACGTTTACAGACGAGAGGGCGCTGCGGTCAGATGCTCAAATGCGTATATAACCACGTTCCATACCACACATTCTTTTCTGACATGGACCGTTGACTTAGGTGGTGGAGATGCGTTACCACGGCTTCTAGCGGATCCAAGCTGATCCGCTAGAAAAACCACTGGCTCTGCATTTCACCGATCATAAAGCAGTAATAATGAAGTCAAAACGCAAACCGGAACTCAGCACTACCTATAAACAATATAAAAATTCAGCACCATCAGCACTACATCTGAACAATAAAATCAATATCATCAGCACCACCAAGGCTTCGCCCCAATCAACATTATTCACCGCGTGGAGATCCGGTCTTTTTTTTTTTTGTATCTGTTTTTAAACAAGTTAAGCGAAGCAGAAAAGCTGCCTGTTGCTCGAGCAACATGTTAAAGACAGTGTGGGCCATGGAGAGAGAATCACAAGTAAGACACCTTAAGTACAGGGGCAATGTAAAGAAAGAAGGAACATTTATTTATATACATTGCTCCCATTTGACCTTTGCTGGATTCGGATAGTACCTCAATAGACTCCACTGGTGCTATTTGTGGACTTGTTTATATCATCCCTCAAGTAATGTACAAGAAGCGTAAGCGAAGGTGTCTAGCCCGTTATTAGTCACTTAGGCTCTAAAATTAAGATTTAGCTATATCAAATTGTCCTGAAGCAAAAATACCCTAAGAATTTCTCACGCAAACCTTTACCCTTCATAGGCTCCACATTTTCGGCTACTAGTGCAGCATCTACCACTAGACAGCCGTTCGAATGCGCGCTGTTCCTCCTGTTTTCCCCTGGTGCCAGAAAGTCCAGCTGTAAGGAATTTGAAGGCTGAGGAAGCTTTCGGGGACCTGCAGCAGTGTCTCTTTTAATTGGAAATGACAATTCAAACTAAACGGTGTATTTTCCGAATACACAAGGCTGGACCAAAGAAAGAATGCTAGGAAAGAGCATAAACATTCAAAATTACGGTACTATTGCTCTGCATTATTTTGGACAATTTAATACCTCATACAGGCAACTGGGGGCGATTCGGACGTTTTTCCTGCTACCATAAAAACTAATTTCCAGTAATTGTGCATGGTCTAAACCATTAAACATGCCTGCATACGTGTATAAACTATATAATTAATTCACGAAAAAGCTACATTTATGTGAATCAACCCTCTTCCACGAGCACTTCAAAGGCTTTCAGACCCAGGCCCTTTAACACATCAGCGAACCAGAGCATGCTGAGTGGCACGTGCCGAGTCGGGGTCGCGAGCTAATTTGCCGACTGCCCAACGGCCCTCGATATAAATGCCATTTAAAATGCCTGCAAAGCGGAATGTAATATTTTCCTAAATCATGAACATGCAAGAAACAGAATTCCAGCGTCTGAAACACTTACGGCGAAGCTTCACCGTCCCCTTGCAAGATTCCCTTGTGCCGTGTTGACGGACGGGGAGGTTCATTGGCGGAATTGCCTCCGCCGATAGCTTTCGGGATTTGTAACCCAATTGTAAAGGTAAAAGTGACAAGCAGGCTTATGAAATGTACGGTAGCACGTCAATATCAGCCTAAACGGCGTCTTGTACACCGGATAAACGAGGTCCCGCTCCTCGAAGTCCTTGCGGCACACAGCGCCAAACCAGGAAACCGGTGCAGGAAAGCGAGCCAGATGCGAGATCGCGGACCGGAGTCATTCCCCTGACGTCACGGTACAGCTGACCCAATCAGGGCGCGGCGACCGCAGCGACACTAGTGCTCGCTCTCGGGGCTAATAGGCGGTTACAGGTTAAGGAGGTAGGGGCAAATGCAACTCAAAGGGAATCATATCTCCCTCCGCCACCTCCGCATCGAATAGCGTCCCATCGTTTCCGTGACGTGCGGCCAACGCGCGAGGAGGGTGTTGCCTTTCGGTACATATTTGCTTTATCTTTCGACTTCGACTTAGCATTGTGGAAGCCATGAGAGGGATATTAGAGTTTTTCCTCTCCGATAGATACAAAAGCTCCTTTCAGGGGCTCGGTTCCCCGTCCAATGAATACAAAAGGTCGCTTTCCTAAAAAGTGGGATCGGAGACAAGTTCGAATTCATTCGAGCGGAACAAGGAGCGTTTCCAGTCAGCTCTTCTTTAAACTGCGGAGAGATTTGAAACGGGCGCATCACGCTTGTGGGAGGAGCTTGTCCTACCTTCTTGACTTGTAACCTAATATAGTATCTCCCGACTATACCTCGAGGCGTGACCCCGATTCTTGTAGCTGCTTAAACGACCGCCAGAGAGAGGACGCGAGCGAGGTTAAAAAAGCGGTCTCCAACGGTTCAGAGGTTATTCACCACCCAATCGCCAAACACACGTCGGAGGGTACTTCTTGCTCGGCCGTCCTTCCCTCTACTACAAGAATTGGGGGTCACACCTCGAGGTATGGTCGGGAGATAGTAGTAGCCTTCGCCATGTGGCGATCCAAGGACAACATCGGTCCCCCCCCCCCCCCCCCCCTTCAATGCCCTTTCGGAGAAAGAGGTAAGATCTCTTAGGTCTGAGCTCCCCCCCCCCCCCCTTTGTTCCCGACAGCGACGTACCCTTGACGGCATAGTGCACTTTCTTTCCACCTCTTTTCACCCCCTTCCTTTTCCTCCATTTTCTATGTACTCTCGTCCCCAATCACCTAATACGCGTATCCGGTATGGGCGACGAAAAACCACTGAAAAGTTCCGACCTGTAACTAGTACAAAAAATAAGGGGGAGGCAAAACAATAATATATGACGGTTACGCTTCTATCCTAAGTGTCTCCTGCTGGCATGGCGACGGCAAAACAATGTTTTCGTCCATACTGGAAGTGAAAACAATTCAAGATGGCGGCGCCCTTGAAGGAAGGGTCTATAAGCAATAATCAAATCTCTTGGTGTCAATGAACGTTGCTGCAAGTTGGAAGTTTCTGTTTGTCCGTCCCTTCTCGTTTCCTTAGTCAAGTCTAACTAGGTTTCCTTAGTTTTCTTGGCGTCGGAATGTGGCTGCTCATCTTCAAAGTGAATTATATTGAAGCTCAAAGTTGTAGACGGAAAAGAAGACGACGTAAAAGCAAAACACTGTGATATGAAATTCAAGCTTCCGGTTTTCCGCTCAAGAACTGGGGAAGTCAGCTGCGTTAACTAATTATTTGGCAACAACTGGAACCTAAGCTGAAGGCTTCGTTGCATGACCGTTTGGGTCTAAAAATGCGCAACTAAAAGGCAAAATTATTAAATTAAAAAACGATTGCAGGAGAACACTCAAGACTGCTTACTTGTAGGTATGCGGAAGCATTCGTATACGTAGGGTAATCCTACATGCTGCGCGCCCCGTTGAGCCCGGCCGAGCGACCTCTGGCCTCCCTCCCCTTTCTACCGGCGCGCGTGCGGCAGCGCCAGGAAGAGGACTTCCTTGTGGGGCGGCGTTCCTTGGAAGTTGGAACTATGGCGCGTCTTACTCATTTTAACTGCCGTTATGGAGGGAATTTAGCGCGAGCGCCACCCTTTCTTTTAAGAGCCGTTTTGGGAGGAAAATTAGGAACCATTTTTTCGCATTCACAACAACGCCGGCTGTGCTCCATAGGACAGTTAATGCTTTCGCATAAATAACCTTGAATAAAAAAAAAAACTTTTTTGGCCATTCGTATTCTTTAGTGGCAACTATCTTGGCTTCATGCTATTTCATTCAAATCATAAAAGTGGGCAGCGGGTGTAATTGAAAGTGCTACTTCACTGGATTTTAACTTGCTTCAGAAATTGTGCTTTCGCCCGGCATAGTTAGTAGATGATTGACTAAGTATTATAAATGACCACGAAACGGAATAAAAATGCACTTTGACATGGAATTGTTGAAACTCTAAGATCTGTACATTAAGAACCCCTGCTCTCTAGAAAAGTCTGTGTGAGGATAGACGTATGTTAATCTGTTAGAGTTTGCCTGTCATACACTAAAACACTTGGCTTTATATCACTTGTCTATCTACGCGAAATGCAGTTTAGTTGATATAAAATGGTACTGCACCAAGAAAACCATTACGTATATACCAACAGGATGAGGCGCGATACGCCGTGCTCTTAGTGATTCTGCAAGAACCAAATTGACGAAGATTCCAAATTACTTACGCTTATAGTGACGCGTACGCGCAGTAGTATTTGCAGAGCAACTGAAGTGTGGGACAGATGTTTTCTTTGAGGCTATCGAATTCTCGTGGGCGCAAATGTCATATGTTCAATTTAGTGAAACCGCTCGTGTTCCTAGAACAGTCAGGCACAACATAATCTAGGCACAGAGAAGTTTGCATAAAGGAGCACGCTTGCGCGAATGCTGTCATATATTTCTGAATCATACACACATAAATATAGGAGTTCAGGATGTAAACAGAATTGCGTTACGTGGTTGCGATGACAGAAAAATAATAAGAACATCATGTTTCTTAGTGTCCATACATAGCTATAGCTTCAAACATCATCTAAAATCTAATTGCATTTTTTTCTGAATCATTTTGTTTAGACGTCGAGGCTTCTAACAGCGCAAGGTTTCTAGGCCGACGCATTTAAGAAGTTGCTGCTTCTAACCATATAACGCAACCAATATAAGTAAACTTATAATAGTTGCGGGAAATGTTAATGCATTTCGTGCAAGCGTGATATCACTCTCAAGTGAACGCGTTAGCAAGTGTTGGCATTGGAACGGAATACTTTATTTGTTTTATATACATACGGCTTGTAGAAAAGGTGACATAAAACGGACGAGTAATTTATCGAGGATGGATTCAAAAGCAATACCACCTTGAGCGCGTTCTGCTTTATGAGAATTTTGAACGACGTTGTTCCTTCATAGTCCCAACTGAACCGCCAGAACAATTTATAAAAGCCAGAGCCCGCATGTTATGACAAGCAAGCTATTCATTACTCTAGATGTCACTGCTCATGCGACATAAAAAATATCAATTATGGTCGGCACCACCTAAATATTCCTCCAAGGAGAGGCGCATGTTGCTCAACAAAGGAGATCATTATCCAGAAGGAGTCAAATAAATCTACAATTCCTCAAATAATAAACTTAGACGTCAACAGAGTTTCATGTTGACTATGAGGGTCCTGGAAATTTTTTTTTCGTAACGATCGCTTACTTGGCTACACAAATATTTATCATCTACCGGACGTACGGCGGCAAAACGTTCCTCCTGCAATATTGGATCATTGCTTCTGCCGTGCCGATTCGCTGTTGAGCCACAAAGGTGAGAGGTGGAGTTTTCGCTGCTATAACTGAGTTTGTAGAGAGCTCGAGGTATGCCACTGCGTTTGAGATCAACCACCTTTTTTTTTTTATTTAGGTAATATTCTCGATGCAATGTGTCAGGACCCCAACTTGGAGCACGTGGAGAAAAAAAAAATCGTTTTGAAGAAAACAAAAATTTCTTTTCGATCGGCGTTCCCGGGAGATTCGATCTGAACGGAAATTGTACCGTTGTTCAGTTGGGTATTTCTACTCAGTGATTCACTTTAGAGACATGAGGTGGGGCTCGTACTTTGCTGGAAAACTGTCATTGGCCGCAGAGCTGCATCAGACTCATTTTAGGACAGCCTTGCTTCCGGCTGTCTAAGTTTTCCCAAAAAAAGTCAGTCTAGTGCTTCCCACATTTTGTGATACCCTGCTAAACATCACAAAATAAATTTTCCTTCGCGACCTCACCTTTACCCCCCCTTTTCCTTCGCTTTTCGAATCCTGTGCAACACACGAAATTCACGCTGAAATTTAATTTCATAGTTCAATTTGTATGAGTAGATGAGCCGAGCCAGAACCTCAGAAAAAAAGGCACGCTAGCGGGAATAATTGTTCTTAATGATTAATGCTTGCCTGTTTTGTTTTAACAAGGTTTTTCAAAACCGGGGCGGAGTTCAGACACCACAGCTCTTAGCTTGAGCGTGAGGTTGAGCTACGACTTCCACTTTGTTGTTATCGGCGCCATTGTCTGGAACGAGCCGAATTCGAATTTGTTCGAGTTGCACAGCCACTTGTCGACCTGCCCACTAAATCTGTCGCGACCCCCCCCCCCCCCCCCCTCTCCTCGCTTTAGAATCGCTATCTCCCAGTTTAGAAATACACCGATTTACCTCATTTTTACTACAAGTCTAAGGGTTCAATACCAGCTGGATAAAAATGTGTTAAAACTATTCCAATTCACAAAAACGGCGTTACTTCTGGTGTAAAAAAAATATAGTCCCATACTTCTTACTAGCACATTCTCTAAACGGCTTGAAGACATGATGTGAAAACATCTCTTGGCTTATCTAGGTAACCAGGACCTATTATAGAAATTGCGACATGGGTTTAGAAAGGACCTTTCTCCTACAACTCAGTTAATCGAAACTGTACGTGAGCTCGCCCGATCCGATCTCCCTGACGAATATTGAATCCTCAGGGGGATTGGTGGCCGAGTGGGCTAGCGCACACCAGCTCGGAGCACCTGGAGCGAAAGCTCGCGCTGCAGAACCCAGGATCCTGTGTTAAACCCCCCTTTCCCCTGCCCATTTCGATCTGGATGAGCATCGTACCGGCGTGAGGTCGTCTATCACTACTGCGTGATGCACATTAAAGACTCCAGGCTAGCTGTTGTACTGCGCTGGCTTAATTTCTTATCTACAGCTGGGAAACTCGTCGTCTTTTGAGGAAGGCCAAGTTCTAGGTTGTATAAACGTACACGCAGCCACATTTTTGAATACACCTCTAAGATATGGCAGAACGAGCGACTTTGTTTACGTGAAAGTCCGAATGACTTTCCCAATTTTTGGAGTAGATTAAAGTTAATTTACATGCATTGTTAACCCTTTGCATTGTTATTGGATAGCGTTTCATTCAAACGCTAATTGCGAAAGAAACAGATGTATCGAATAGGTGTACAGTAGTACGCTGTAAACGACTTAATTTTCGCGGAAACATAAATTTCGCGAATTTTGGAAATTGCCCACGATTTTTGAAAAATATGCTCGCGGATATGTTTCCCCGCGGTAGCAAATACATAGCCTGCCACCCCGATTCGCAAAATATAGAGCCCACGAAATATCCCTAAGTTATACACTTCGCCGAATTCGTGAAATATTGAGAACGCCAAGATGAAGTTATTTACGGTAGATGGAATAACAAAGATTGGCGGGGCTAGCGCAGACTGTGCCTAGGCTATAATATCAGATTCTGCCGATCTGTCATAATAATCATTTCTTGCAGTCACTAAAGTAAGCCCTCCCCACTTTGCTTAATACGCTTATAAATTGTAATATCGGTATAACGTCATTAGAGTGCAACATTTTCTGTTAGAGGAATAACTTTAAGTTTTATGCTTTACATGTTAAACTGTATTTTGTATTTTGATATCCTCTATGCTGTTGCTATGTTCTATTTTTTGTGAATATAAGCATGTAAGGGAAAGCAAGGGGCCTTGTCAAGCTGTTTTACATTTTTCTTTTTCTTTCTTCCGACACTCATGCATTTCGAATGGGAAATAAAATTTTTGTAGCATATAATATATTGTTAAGTATTAAATATGATGGATGAATATATAGTTTTTTGGTGCATAATTTGGTTCGATGTATTTTTATATTTACAGGACACTTACTTGTTTAAGCCGTTTTCACACCCTGAAAATTCGTCATTGTTTGAACTTTGCTACGCTCTTGAATATTGATAGGAATACAATGCACTCTTTACAGAATGCTAATGGAGGTGAGGTACAGCAGTGAAGGATTATTCAGTTAAATTAAATCAATAAAATACATGATTGACGAATAGAACGTCCTCCCTAATTCTTTCTCCGAAGAAAACAATCCTAATTAGAATACTACTACAACTATGAGTCTAAAGCTCGGGCTTTAAGGTTTGTATCACAGCGTGGCTTTCCAAACCTTGGGCGGGTTCTTTAATAGCAGGCTCTCGCGTGTTTTCCAGGCACTTCCAGCTACGGTAGAATGAAACGATTGCTTGGTATGTTGCTGCTCTTCGGAGCAATCCTCTCTGTTCAAATGCTGGAACTTGAGGTATGTTTAAATATATACGCGCGACATTGTGACTACGCGTTTCTTGTAAAAGAAAAAAAAAAAACACAAACACCGTTTGTTACAGCATTTGGCTCCACTACTTCGGTCAAGACGAAGCAAAACATTCCCACCGCATGTAAGTGAACTTTATTTGTTTTAAACACAAAATAAACACAGATATACTTTAGCGTTCAGAAATCAAAATCCGTCCGAACCAGGGTGGAAAGTAGGAATCAATATGCTTCAAATTGTGATATAAATCATTATTTCAGCTGGCTTTGCTTTGAGAATTTGAGAGGTTTTTTTTGTCATTGAATGCTTTCTATGTGCAGGTACTTTGCACCGAAATCAAACAATAGTCAAGCATGAACGATTTATATGAGGCTAATCACGAGCAAGACAAGTGCTCTTCGGCAAATCGAAGACTTGAGCTTGATTGCTACTTTCTACTTCGTTCATCAGCTACGCAACATCGCACTGCAACAATCTAAAAACGCAAAGAAAAAGCCAAATCTAGAAGATGAATATCATAATGATCTCATATCAAAACGCGAAAAATCTAATCAGATAGGCTCCTTTAGATAACTAAAAAAATCAACCTGTATCTCCTCTAGTATGGCGGGAATTTCATCAATAAAGAAATTCTGATTCAAATTGCAATTCACAGTGAAAGTAATTTTCTCTTTCGCGTTGTTAATAATGATGGGAAAAATGTATTAATCCATCTGCCACGTTGAAAAATGCATAGAGTGGTAAGGAATTACTATCTAGCTTCACTGACTTAAATCAAACCATACTTATTGATTCGATTTCAAAAATACGTTTTTCTCCCATAACTTGGAGCATGTCTGTCGAAAATGCGAACTATATCGTGTTTGGACCGGTTAATATTTTTTTTTAAATGTAGGCACCGCTCCTCTTTTTGGTAAACTTTGTGTTCTTTTGGTAAGTTCTGTGCTTTCTGTCTACATAACCTATTCAAAATTTTGAGTGAAATTGTTTTAATAAAGTCAGTGTTTCCTTAAACTTTGATGTAGTAACTAGGCAGCTGAAAACATCTGTGGTGTACGAGTAGCCATTTAAGTGAAGCAGTCTCCCATATTGAGGCCTACTGCAATTATCTACTCGGCGAAAACATTGTAAAGAGAAGCATTTGTTTTTTTCTTTGTGGCGTATAGTCTGGCAAGCTACAGCAAAATATTACATCATTATGTAGTCGAAACTGGTAAAAACAGTTGGAAAAGAATTTTTGGGGAAACTTCGTGATTGTTAGTGCTTTCTGAAACAGCGATACAAATATAAATTGCAATTTAGTCAATTCTTGGATTGAATCTATTGTAACAATAACCTTTTCCACAAAATACTATCACTAAGCTGTCTGAATGTTTTTTACAGCATACGAATTTTAATAGGACTAATGACGACTTTGCTTTTATTGATATTGGTAAATGAATTTTTTATGGCCAAGAATAAATCATTTTGTTTGTTTTAGAGTGTCTTTACTGCACCGGATAATTTATGTAGAAGAATAGTTAGAAGACCTTAAAATAGCGGCAACTGATTTCAGCGATATGTTCACTTCACAAAATGCAAACGCTAACTTCCACCTTCTTCATAAACCACGAAAGTTAATCCGGTCTAGAACTGCAGGAATTTGGAGAGAATATTATCGGGCAACACAAAGTGAAAGTCAACGAAATCGTTATGGTGAATATATTTAAAATCGTTCACTTCGTCATTTTCTTCAGGACAGAGGAAGTGCGTGTTTATTCCTAATCTGCTTTGACATACGCAGTTACTAGTGCTTTAATTATGCAATGCCTCAGTTTTTAAAGGACGTATTACACGCAGATTTAGCACGAAATATTGATTTATTCATTTACTTTTTATATTATTTAATTAGAAACCTTCGTGTCTTTATCTATGACTGAGGATTTTTTCAAAGACGCTAATTTTACGTCCAGGCTGACTAAAAAAATTTGCGTCCAATGAAACTTTGAATGGAAACTTTAATTGTATCTGGACATATCTGAACAAGGCTAACCGTGATGGATGCATGCGCGAGAGGGTTGCTCCGATATGGTGCTCGCTCTGCATGAGGGTTGGAGGAGCTGAACCGCTACGGAACGCGACACTCTCGCTTCTGTAGCCTTTGTGGTTATCGAGGATAAAATATGAAGTATATAGTTGTCACCCACAATCCGTCTACTTCCCTTTCGTGATCAAAGATTTTATTTATTTATTTTTTTTCTCCAGAATTGGAGTCCTCGTGCGTTACCGGAACGAATACGGACGCCTTCTTATGTAAGTTGTAAGAATATATTCTTTATTGTGAAATTGCTTTGACCACGTCTTTCGCCTGAAGAAATGTTTATAATAATGGTGCTTCCGCCTATTTATCTTCTGCGGATTTCATCTTAATTCAGCCGAGGCGCCCCGAACAAATAGATCACACTATGATAGCAGCCGTAATTGGAGAGCGTCTACTTTATTTTTACTCCGTGTCGACTACGACTTTAGCGAAAAGAATAGTTCCTTCAATGATACTTGCGCCAATGAGCTGCACGTTATGGTAGGTGCGGAATTGTTTGCAAGAGGTCTTTTGTCCAGAACGCTAGAATTACTTCTGCTTGAAATGTGTTACGTATTTGTTTTAATATCGCTCTAGCAAACATTCTCAATTTTATGTCGTCACTTAATCACTTTCCATATTACCTCTTAAATTTTATGTGCAACTACTAATAAGGCTTTTGATTACATGAAACACGTGCAAATTGCGAGTGGTATGATGATAAGCCGGCAATGTGGAAGAACCGAGTGTTACCTGACTCAAAAATGAATTACAAATTCAAGACAAATGCGTGCAAAAACACGCAATTAAAATATCTTTGTCACCATTTATTCGTGGAACGCGTTTCGTTCTTCACAACCAGTGAATTATGTAATTTAATTGAAACGTACCTGGTTCATTGGTTTTCTTTTGGGAACTTTATTTTGTCCTACCTTTATTATTGAGCCTTATCAGTCTTCTTTTTTTAAGAACAAAAATGATTACCGGGGAAGATTCCTTGGAGTATTTGGTGAGTACAGAGTTTTTTTTTATATGTCTTCGCATTAAATCTGGCGTCTATTTCTAGTAACATCAAATAAAGTGCTGCATTGAATCATCCCCTAAGTTGCAACATTGACAGTTTTTTTTTCTAGCATGGATATAACAGCAGCGGACAATAGGTGGAGGTGCACATCTCTCGCATCATTTTTCATCCCCTTGAAACTAAGACAATGTTATAAAAATAATAAAAAACAACCCGCTCTAAGTTCTCCACCTGCAGCCTTCAGTGTTGCAAAATAGATACCCACATGTAATTCGAATCCCATTCCGGGGTATTAGAGTTTCCGACAATTCCATTCCTTTCACTCCTGGGTTGGAGACACCTGGCCCGCTCTCACTCCTGGAATGTCTGAACTCCATTATTCTGTTTCTTCAATTCCTAAACCTGAAAAAATGGCCAGTGACAGCCACATTGTGTTGCTGAAAAAAAGCGGCATAAAGCTGATTTCATCAAACATGGAGATGACTGCAAAAGTATGCAAAAGCTGTTTAAAGCCATCATTCTACTTAGCCGAGAGGTGGTCGCACGAAGCTCTTCGTGGCACTCGGTGTCACTGCAGACATTGATTGCGCGATCACTGACAAAAATGTAATCGAGAATGAGACCGTTCAGCCATGTCTCAGTTAACACAATTAATTACTCTATCAAGAAGCAATAAGTGATTAAAGAGCAACATTATGTGGATAACAGTTTTTACTTTCGTGTACAATATTCTTTATTCTATCAAGGAAATCATAAACGGCATGCCAAAATATGTGCTAGAGAAAACAAAACTTTAGCGCTTTTTGATTTGTGAGTGACAAATTGTGCATTTGTGCATGCGCTCTAGGACAATTTGGAATGTTATAATTTGAAAACTAACGGGTGGTTCTCTAACTCGTTTAAGGAGCATCTTAACAATATCTTTAAGATGGCTGAAGATCAGCCAAACTGACTTTCATGAATATTTTATTACCTTCGTCCCTTGATTAGAAATTGATAACATTTAATACTATTGAAACACAGCTAGTATATTTTTAGTAGTTAATCGTTAACGTCAAAGATGACAGTAGAAATATTTTTTTGGTTCTGTCTAGTGTAAATGCGCAATTAATCGTTAATATTCCGAAAACCGTACAAGGTCTTTGTAATAAAACAGATTGACCCGGGTACCGATTTCCTTGACTCTGTGTGTAATGTTTGCCGAGTACAGGAATCGAGGTTTATGAAGACAACAGCAGTCCAGTGTGATGCGGAAGCAGTGTTCCACAAACGCGGACCAAATCGTTCCTGCTTCGTTCCTATATAGCAGCTTGTAGCGGTATGCATAGAGCATCAGCGCCCAACGCAGGACACGCGGTGGACAGGTCTCGGCCACAGGCTTGTCCGCAGCAAGCAGTCCCAGCGAAGGCTTGTGATCTGTGACAGCTTCAAAGTCACGTCCCCAGAGGTATTGCCGAAATTTGGTCACGCCAAAGATGAGGGCCAGGGCTTCCTTATCGAGCTGGCTGTAGTTGCGCTCAGCTGGTGAGAGAGTTCGAGAAGCAAACGCAATCGGCCGCTCAGCGCCTGAATCTTCTCGATGAAGCACAGCCCCAACTCCGTACGGTGATGCATCACAGATCAGCACAACAGCTTTCTTTGTGTCATAATGCACCAGCACCGCGGCAGAGAGCAGCAACTCCTTGCTCTTACGGAAAGCGTCTTCTTGCTCAGCACCCCAAGACCATGGCGTCTTTGCCGCCAGGAGACGATTCAATGGGTGCAGCACACTGGACAAGTTTGGCAGGAATCGCCAGTAAAAATTAAATAGTCCCAGTTAGCTTTGCAATACCTTGACATCCGTAGACCTCGGTGCTTTCAGGACAGCGTCAGTTTTTCCGGGTTTCGTTGGAAACCCGCCAAGGTGACGATATGGTCCAAATATTCAACCTTGGGAATCAAGAAAGCGCACTTCTCTAGCTTAAGCTTCAGTCCAGCTTCCTGCAGACGATTTAGTACCTTTTCTAGGTTCTGCAGATGATCTTGGTCATTCTCGCCAGTCACAAAGGTGTCGTCGAAATACACGACGATGTCCTTGAAGTCCTGCAACAGGTTGTCCATTTCGCGCTGAAAAATCAATGATGCCGAGGTCACACCGAATGGCAGACGCGTGTATTGGAAAAGACCACGAGGAGTATTGATGGTCACCAACTTTGAAGATTCTTTATCCAGCGCACGGAACTGGCCGAGGCTTGAAAAACCTTGGCCTGGCGTCGTCTTTTATAGTTATCCTTGCAGCCACGCCCTTGAAAGTTCCTATGCCATTATTGAAAACACTCGAGTACTTAGCGACGACATCTTGAACAGACGTCGCCACGACATTCTGCACGACGTACAGAATGCCCTGGCACCGGCGGTCTCCAAGCTGTACGGTTGCAGCGAGGCTTCCGCGCACAGGAGATAGTTCACCCGAGTAGCTCTTCAGCATGACGCTTGATCGGTCGAGCCGGAACGGCGGGAATCGTTGGCGAAGTATTTCTTCCGACACGACGGACACGCTGGCGCCCGTGTCTAGTTCCATCAGGAAACTTCCACCCGGAAAGGCTGGCCATCGACTGCAGTGGCTCCCAGTTGCCACATCTCGTAGACCTCCGGCGGCGAGACATCCCTCACGCTTTCGCTTACGGCGTGGACCGATCGTTGTGGCCTGGTTGGCGGCGCTCGGCCACCTAAGCTCGCATTCAACCATGTGCAATATACACCAGCTCGTTTGCGCCCCTACTTTTTGTTCTCGCATTCTCCTTGCAAGCTCGTGAAAGATGGCCCTTGCCCCGACATTTGTGACAGATGCTACTAGCGTGACGACACTGGGTGGCGAAGTGCTCGCTCCCGCAGCGAAAGCAGGAAATGGCGTCAGTCCTTTGTTTCCATTTCGATGCAGCACCAGAAGTAGAGGTGGTAGAAGCATCATGTGACACTGCGTTTTCAGCCGAAACGCACGGCAGTCTCGGTGTCGATGGCAGCTGCGAATCCTTCGTGGCTGCTTCCATCGCGATGGCAGTCTTCTTCGCGAGGTCGAGGGTCAGGTCCGGAAGTTCCAAAAGCCGCTGCTGCACACTCTAAGAAAAAAGGGAGGAGAAAGGTAGCAAAAGCGACTGTTCCTCCTTGTTGCGGACAAGTTGCCCAGAGAAGGGAGGAACGGCAGTTGAGATGAAAGGAGGAGGGCGAGTTCCTCCTTGTTCAGTTGGCGCAGGGGTAGAACATCGCGCTTCTGACCAAGTGGTCAACGGTTCGATCCCCAGAAAAGTGTTTTTTTTTTTTGTAAAGATTTTTTTGTTTTTTTTTTGTTTACCAAAACACATATAAACAAACCCAGACCGCTGAAAGGAAAATTAAAGTCCTTATTATTCTCCGAGACGTTTTCCTCCTCCAGGCAGACCGGAGAAAGCTTTCGCCCTCCCGACCCATCTTCTTTCGGTTTCGTTTTTCGAGCACATCGCGCACGTTGTTTAATACATTAATGTTGAGTTGATTGAGCTTCAGCGGCAGCGAAGGCCGCCTGTAATTCCGTCTTCTAGTCCAAACGTGCAGAACATTTCGGTTGCATTGACGTTTTTACCACTAATTTTATCAAACGAGCTAACGAAGCCGCTAGAAACAGCGAAGTTCCGGAGCAGTGCCAGCAGCGCTACATACACTGGGTAAGACGGCCGTCTCCAATTTGCGGGACACATGCGGAACTACAGCAGCGAAACCACGAGGAACTGTGTCGACGTTTTCGACGTTATGGAAATCGCGGGAACTGCGTCCAAGGAAGGCAGGTTTTCCTGCCGGCTGCCTGGGTGCCTTCCGCGCTGAGTTCGGTTCCGTCGTCCCGTGACGAGTGCCAACCGGCGTTCAACGTGATTCTTCTGCGTGTCAGCAACATCGTCAACGTGGTTCTGTATTTCTTCGTGTCAGCGACATTGTGATGGCAGTGTTGTGGGTTGTGAACAGAAGACTGGAATTATCGCCGATGTGACCGTGTGTTCGCGTATCAGTGCTGTAACAACAAGATGAGATGACGTAAACTGTCGGGCATTGATGCCGCTGGTCGGGCCGTTATCGGAGGGGCCGGGGTGTCGCAGGATGACATTCCGCTTTACATTAAAGAGTTTAAAACCACTTGAGGGATTAGGTGCAGTCGATCGACGTGTGGATAGTCATGTTGGAACGCTGGTCTGAACGGCAAGCTCCTATCGTACAGTGGCCAATGTGACTCGGTCCCCGAGAGCGATTGCGCTCTGGGGAAAAGACAACACTACGAAAGTATGACGGAAAGTACGTATATTTATAATGGAAGTTTAGCATAAAAAAAAAAAAAAAGACAGGCAAAATCGAAAAAAAAAACAAAAAACGCTATCCTTTAATTTACTGTTTAAATATATTACGGTTCCTGTAGAAACTGCCCTCTAAGTGGCGCGCTGGGATGAGCGCTAGAAGTTTTCGAGCTCGCAACGGCGCAGCTCCGTACACTTAACAGTTGTCGCAAGTCGCGGCTTTGACTGCATTCAAGTTGATCGAAAAGCGATTTCTGTGCCCGTGAAGCATCACTTCCAGCTGAGTGGATATCCGCTCTAGAGAGATTAATTCAAGACGGCAGTTGCTGCTTTGCGCGAACAGCACAAATAGAAAAACGAACACCACAATATAAATACTGGCTACGAAGGGCCGTGCGGGAAAACAAACTCATGGCTTGGAACCACATTGGAGTGGCTCGATTTATTGGCTTTCAAATAATTATGGCATGATCGAGCGTCTTCTTTTTAATAAGAGATTCATCCCTTGAGCCATTAAAAATAGCCCCAGATGTATGACATTGCTGGAAAAAATTGAACATGTTCGGAATATTTTTTTTTTGCTTAGGGAGTCACCGAAAAATTCCGTACGTTCAAAACGACCACTATAAAAGACGGAAACGCAGGGCTCGGTAGTAGTGATCGGGATAGTGTGCTGTTGTATTGATGTTTGTATGTGCGATGCCTGTGTATGCGCTCAATATATGTTGACCTGATGTTTGTAGTGTCCGCAACGTGTCTACATGTGTTAGAGATTCCGTAGAAGGAACCGCAATTGTGGCGTAAAGAAATAAAAATATTTTTTTGTAAAACATGAATTGGGCGGTACCTAGCGCCACCTAGCCTAGCTACGTGCGATTACTCTGCTTGACCCTGCCATCTGGTGGCAAGCGATTTAACATCCTTTTACGCTACGCGGCTACGCCAGAATTTCGTGTTACCGTGCTGAGATAAGCCAAGAGGTTGCTTCGGATTTGCTTTTTTTTGAGAGCGGCTGTTGGTTTTGCGGGCGAATGTTTTTCACTCCTCCGTGATGTGCGGTTGACGCAACGGTTGACGAAGGAATTGTGGCTCGAGGAATAGCAAAGGTAGGACATAAAGTGCGCGAACTGAGTGCCGGTTGTCTCCGTTGAACATCGCAGTGCTGACGATGAGAAGACTGAGTGACTGCATGCTTTCGAAACGTAAGTTTCTTTACCTGCAGGGGTAAAGAAACTTCGGAAATAAATACAGTTCGCGGAAAGCTCGTGTTACGTTTTTATTTCCTGCTCCTCTCGCTTCGTGCAATAGACTTAGTGTTCTCGTTAAGCCTTACCGAGCTCGATTTGCTCGATTCGTGGCCGCCATAATGAGATGCAGTCGACGGAGGAACTTTTCCTCCCCTGCTTAAGGGACGAAAGTTTCTCCCTTTCTGAAGGAACATATGTGTCAAGAGCGTTCCTCCCTTTAGGGAGGACTATACTGACCCTTTTTTCTAAGAGTGCACCGCCTCATCGTTGATCCCCCCGACTATACGGTCTCGCAACATCCGGTCACGGGACACGCCGAAGCCGCAGTCGTCCGCAAGTTTGTTTAGCCCGGCGATAAAATCTGCTGCAGCCTCCCCGGCATGACGTACCCGTGAATGAAACTTGAAACTCGCCACGACTTCTGACGGCCTCGGCGAGAAGTGCCCGCCAAGCACATCGAAGATGGTCACCAGGGTGCCTTCTGACGGCTTCACTAGAGCCAGTAAACTGTGCAGCACTGAATACGTGGCCTGGCCACAACAGGTGAGGAGCACGGCTCCCCGTTTGTCCTCGTTGACATCGTTGGCGATGAAGTATTGCTCGACTCGTTCCCGGTACTCCTCCCAGCTAGCTTCCGCGTCGAAAGGTTCGAGCTTGACGACCGATGGCATTCTGGAACAGCCGTACGTGTCGGCAGCAGCAACTTCAGTGCGCAAACATCCTCGTCGCCAGTGTAATGCTTGCCGAGTACAGGAATCAAGATTTATGAAGACAACAGCAGTCCAGTGTGATGCGGAAGCAGTGTTCCACATACGTGGGCCAAATCGTTCCTGCTTTGTTCCTGCTTCTGCAGGGAGCGCGTGAGGGGCCGGCACGCAAAACGCGCTGGGCTCGCGCTTCTAACATTCTAGCATTATCGGCCGTCGGGTTTGTGCGACGGCCGACAATCATGATGTTGATTATGGCTGCGTCCAAGCGCCACCTGGGCACTGTCACACTGTGTTACTACAAATTAAATTGGGTTTTAATTAATTTCATTTCATTTGTGGATTTTGTCATCCCGTGAGGGCAATTACGGCGGTGGACATTACATAAAAAAACATACAAGTTCATAAAATATATATATAATACAACATAACAGTTTCTCAATGAACACGCCAACATCATGTCAGGAATAATCACAGCATGCATCAGATGCAAAAAAAATATCAGAGAAGAAAAAAAAGGCACATATTCATTATTTTAGACAAAAAAAAAAATGGCCCTGCCAAATCGCGAAATGTAGTGCTCATCGAATAATATTTTCGATCCATTTTAGAAATTCACAGGGCTATGTGCGTGACACGTCTTTATCGGGCAAATCATTCCACTCTTTGATTGCTCAAGGGAAGAAACTGAATTTAAACTAAATTTTATAGCTAATAAATCGTTTTTTGCCTACAGACACTGGATACACATAATACGTGTCCCCGAAATGACCTATGGCATTATTTATTTTCCGCCGCACAAATGAGCTACTCCTTCACATATACTCAGTTTTCTTCTAAATGTAGCGCTATACTGTGCATCGCATAAAGTTCGACCGCAGCCCGTGTTGCGATCAGATTACAACCAATGAGGAAGCCTTAAAAGTGCCCTGCGACGGCGAGTGTCGCGTTTTTGGTCGTTCGCCATCAACGGCTAAACCAATCAAGCAGAGAAAATAGTGCAGGGTTAAGGGGCCCATACCGCCTCTAATTGCTTTAGCGGCTCATAGCAGACGCACAAAGCGACGAGCGCCATGACCGAGCATTTTTTTCGCTGGTTGATCGACTAATTCGAATATGATAGCGTCAAAAATACATCCTGTGCCCAGTCGGTCTGGTGAAGATTAGCTACCCGCGGTGCATTTAACCAGAGATTGAGGCGGGAGGACGAACAAAAATTGCCACTGGTAGAGAAAGAAACAGGAAGAGACAACCTCCACCTCCTTCTGCCCCAGTCTCGGGTTACATTCGTCGTGCTGAACTAACACCAGTCCGCCTGACCACTCACTATTTTCGGACCTTGCCTGTTCCTGTTTTTGTTTTTTTCTAGCACTCTCAAAATATATTTACTTTTGTGTCCTCCTCTCTGTCTAAATTCACCATGATAGTAGCGACGGCTGCGGCATGATTCGGAGCGAAACGGAGTGCAGCAGTCTGGAACAAATACCAAACACCAAAATCTAAAAACTGACAATTAAAACTTTTTTAGACAAAAAAAAAAAAAAGAGAACGAGCACGCAGGCTCAAGCCTGTTCCTACAGAAGTGATAATTTTAGCACTCTGCTTGTACACTCCTTTATAATAATCCTTTTTTTTTCACTATTTAAATTGCTGTATTCTGATCAAATTGCCTAATATCTGGATCATACGGACACTTTACCGGCCTTCAGAACAAACTTCTTTAAAACGTTGGCGAACGAGCGCACGCCGATAGGCGTAAGATCGCGTCGAATTCGCCGATTCTTTAAAAGGGTTCGTTCTGAAGGCGTTTAATGTGCCCGTGCCACCCACGCATTTTTTCTATTATTCTTATCCCATTTTAAGGTGATGGGATTTTATAGAACTTTCGAGGCGAAAGTTAGTCCCGGTATCTGTAGCTGACGCAATGCATCTCTGTATTTCTGAGCACCGCCGCCCACCTCTTTCCCATTGAAAAATTCCGAAAATCGCTTAAAACCCTCGAATGAGTCAACGGTGCTCTTAAAGATTGCTACCTGGTCTGGACCGCTAGCGCTACATTTGAAAAGAGGCTGCGTGTTCGGCGACGTGTAGTTCATTTTTGCGGTACGAATACGCTGTAAATAGCTTGCGGGTAAACGATGTGCTAAAAAAGTACTGAAACCTGTGCCAATGCTTTCCTTGTGTGATTGTTTTACAGCGGAGCTGTTAAGGGATATTTTCCCCAGTTTCGTGTTTGTAGACAAATAACCTTCGACACAACCCTTCTGGACAGCTACCGCCATCTATAAGCAGCGGCGGAAACCAGACAATCGGCTTGCCGGTTGTCTGGTTGCCGTTGTCGTTTATAGATATTGGCACATAGTACAGCTCCGCTGCTCTTCCTTCTTCACCGGAGGGGAAAGGCCGAAAGTTTTTTTTGTTCTGCAAATTTATCGTTCGCTTACTTATCGCGGGATTATAATCTGACATATCTACCTGAACATCCCTACTGAAAAATCTAATTAGACGGGATGGCGTCCTTTTGGACTCTCGAAATGAGCACCGTGTACGATGTCTGAAGGCCACGTTGGAGCACCAACGTGGCCTTCAGACATCGAAGAAGTAAACTTATTTTGGGCAACCAGATCTTGCATTTTTTTTTCTTGCAGACTGAACAACCGGATAGAGAGAGCTAGTATTGTCTGGCTGTTTTACGATGTAGAATAAGATACCCTGCTTTATTTAACGAATTAAAACTGACCTAGCCCCGAAATCACGCGACTTAAATGGTGCTGAACCGAAATCTGGATTCCCCGAAACACACGACAAAATCGTGCAACGGGATGCTACGAACACCAAAACATCACTCATAGAGGGATATCTCAAACAAATAACCGTATTTCAAAAAAAAAAAAAAAAAAGAGAGGCGCATTTGGCAGGAATGTTGACGTCATGTTTCTCCGAGAAGGAGAGGGAACGGCCCCCCCCGTCTTCTCCGCCTCGCGGCCTTGAGGGAGCGAAGCGAAGAGAGGAGGTAACTAGGTATTTTGACGTCATGCGCCTGGTCGACCTGGTTCAATCTCGACTTCTTTTTCCAAAAATACGGCTGTCCCTTTGAGATATCGCCTACTAGTAGTGTTGTAGGGATTGTAGGGTCCCGCCTACATCTCCAGCATTGTTTTTTTGAAATCCAAATTTCGGTTCACCATTCCTTTAACACTGCGTTTTCCGTACACTGGAAAAAACAAGTCTGTTGAAAATTCCTCATCCAACATACCTTTCGATACGCCTCAGGAGATACGGTGGAGATAAAGAGAATCTCGGGACATCTTTGCAGGTGCCGGCAGGTGAATGACGGCACATCACTGGAAAACCGGAGGAGCCCTGTCTGCAGACCCACAGGACGCCCATTCATAACCAACGTTTTCGGCCATGTGATGCTTCTCACGTGAAGCATTACAGAGGAGCAATTCTTCCTTTTTGGCAGCTCAAGCACGAATTGGAGACACGTCTGGAGTTTGTACTAATTATGTATTAAAGAAATGATTTGCCCAGATAAAAATTTAGGATTTTTATACATTCATAAGCCATGTGTAAGTTATCATGTAACCTATTATGTTATCCTATTTTCATCGTACATTAATCGAAATTTAAATAGGAACAGACCGATAAGGACGTGTTTCATTTCTAAAGTTTCTGAACGTTTGTAATTTATTAATAGCATCGCAGATTTGGTCGCGACAAGCTTTTTTTTCAGGGCGTCCACCAACACTGTAGTTTGTTGAAAAATAAAAATATATTATTAGAATTGTGATAATAAGAGGAATTATTTTTCTCTCTCTCCAATGACATCATCTTATGAAAGCAAATTGGCGAAGGGGTGTGACTTAACCTTTTGAGTGCTGAGTGTTGCAGCGATTCATTGTTTCCATGTGGTTTCAGTTTTGGTTTGTACCCCGGCCTTCAAAACTGGGAAGTATCTTTTTTTTTTTACTTTAGTGGCATCTATGAACAAAAGACGATAAAATATTTTATCTTGTGGTGTCACTTTCTCCTGTTTTAGTATGCTCCTATGTTGTTAAAAGACGGCGTATTCATGTCGTTTTAACTCGTGCTTTATGGCGTACACTGAGATCGAAAAATTATTAATGAACTGAGTATTCAACGACTGTGAAAACAACGAAGTCGGAGTTCCGATAAACAAAGACCGAGTAATACTGCTGGAAAGTGTAACATCAGGGTGTGAGTTCGAGATGCCGCTGCATGGTACAGTGTCCCGAATAGTACTATACAATAAATGTCATTAACTGGAGGCATGCAGGCAGCAGATAACTTTTTGCCTATAAGATAATTTTTCTTTAAAAAGAAATCAATATTCTTTGCCACTATATTTACATATTATAACACAAAGGTCCAAGACTGCAAATTTGATTTTACTTCAGGAAGATTCCTTGTTTTTCTGCGAAAGATATATACTTTTATAAGCTATTAACCATTTTACGACGCAATCATGGACGTTATATACTATCATTTTGTGCTGTCCTGTGATGACTTATGTTTTTATAAATTCTATTGCCACTATTCATAAAAATTCGTAATTATGTCGGAATTAAAAAGAGCGCGGAAAGACGAGGGCCAGACAAAGAAGTGACACGGACGTAGCGCTGACTTACAACTGAGTCTATTGAACGAAAAATCGCCATATAAATTTTCGGTGTCACGAACAAAACAGAAGAAAGAATTCAGCCTATGTGATGCCTCACCAATAAAAATAAAACTATATATATATATGGGTGGTTTCATCTCAAATCGTGCAGGCAAAAAGGGTCGAATTTCTAATTTCGATGAAAAAAATGTATGTTATGGCGCCGTTTCTAAAACCGCAGTCGACATAAACCGCAAATTCGTCCGATTTTTTGTTCTCGACTTATGAATTTTTAAAGAGGCCGCGGCGAAAAGCAGTGTTTTTCACACCCGTCGTGGGTCGGATGTTTCGCTTGATCTCCCGCCATGGATTTTGAGTGCACATTATATTAACTTTTTTCAAGCACTCTGTGGATACATTTCAAAGGCTCCAATACCATGAAATAATTTTTGGCCTTTTTCTTTTTTTCTGCAAAAATGTCAAAACGCCTCCTCGGTCAATTGTTGACGAACTTTGACAATTAATTACTGGCGATCTACTTGGGTTACATCGATATTTTTTATGTCCACGGAGAGCCCAAGACACGCTCTTTATACTTATTATAAAATGCCTTGGCTGTATAAAATATCCTTTGCGGTACGTTTACGTTAATATTATGCAAAAACCAAAAAGTTCCATTTTTGAAATTGATTTTCTCAAAAAACCCATTTTTTATTTTTTTATTTTTTGTTCAAATGTAGATATGATAGTTGTCTACACGAAAATCAAGCCTAGAAAGTGTATATTTTGTTTGCATGTTTTATATTTAGACCTCAATATCGGAAAAAGACGTCTTTGTTTTGCAAGACCTAAGTCAGACATAGCGACCCACGCGTCTCTATGAATTGTGAACAAGTTTTCTTGAATTTTCTTCTGCATATTGTAATCAATTATAAACGGATTTTGTGGTATTGAATATTTATGTACGTTTTGATAAGAGCAGGAACCATGAGATACATATCTAACCAAATCAGCAGGCCTAGTAGACTTTCAATAACCAAAAGGCACAGACGTTGTATTGTTTCGATTTATAAACCTTTCAAAGTGAACTAGCACGACTAGCTATTATCTGTCATATTACTAAGACAAAGAAAGTCACCACATTGTCGATATATTATATACAATTCTTTACGAAACCAAACACTGGGGCTTTTGCACCGCACATCGCACAGGTCACCAGGGAATGTCCTTTCACTTCCGTAATACACAAAAGTGGTGACACAGAAACGGTTCGAAACACACAGAGAGTGTGTCATGGAGAGGGGTAGGAAATAAAAATAAATAAATAGGAATTAAATTGCCCAACTCCAATCTTAACGAAAATTGCGTTAAAAAAAAAAAAAGTATTTAGGTTCGAGCGGTGGCAAGGCGATAGGTCCACGCATGGTGGAGAGTCAGACAAAGAAGTCGACGGCACGTAAAGGTAAAACAAAAAAAAAAATCAATAATTTAATAAAGACGGGAAAACTCAGCCGCACATGGAAAGAACAAAAACCAACTCCCCCGGGCATTCCCTAAACGGGACGCAACCAAATGCGTGCGAACACGCTCTCGACATCACCGCCAGGCCGCTACGCCATGACGAAATAAACCCAACAACTGAACAGTGCTAACAAACAGTTAGTAAGAAAACATTGAAAAAAAAAAAAAGTTCAGAAAAAGCCGCACCCGAGAAACAAAGTTCAGCGGGGCGAAGAAACACACAAGTCGGCCCCACGACATTGAAGTCTGGCAGGATGACGGCGTCCAGATGATGCTCGAATCTGTTCCTCCCTCTATTACGCACATCCACGACGGCTGTGCGGAACAGTGGCTGTACGAAAGAAAGTGAAGAATAGATTCGAGCCGGCGATGCGCGAGAAGGTAACCAAGACTATGCTTCAAGCTTCATATCGGGAGAGGAGCTTTCGGGGTAGTTTCTGCAGTTACTCAAACTTTCTCTTTCCCCTTCCCTTTTTCAAAAGAACACGTCAGCCGGCGCTAACGTTTCATCTCGGGAGAACCCACTCTTCACAAACGGTTATAGTTGACAAGGAGGCTGACTTCGACCCAACTAGTCTCCGGGCAGAATAAAAACAAGTATATTTACCAACACGCTCGTTTTAATGTCAGTCTCCGGGCTTTGCTGTTTCCAAAAGAGATAACTCTTTATCAGGACAGAACGAGCGGGTTGTTGGGGATAATTAAACTTAAACACTCCCTTCTCGTTTTCTTCCTCAAGTTTAATAGATAACCCTTCGGTGCTATCGGATCTCCCCGGAGAGAGAAAGAGAGCACGGCCGTTTCAAGGTAAGGATAGGGCGCTCGAAGCTAGGGCAAACAGGCGGTATCGTTTCACGCATGCACGGATGGCTGGTTTCAAATTTCCCCACATCCCTAACGAAACCGACCTATCTTCATGTGTGCGTCTGCGGGATTTCTGTCCCGCGCCGCCGGTTTTAGCGCGCACGCGTCGTTGTTTTGGCTGGCAGAACAGTTGTTGACCGTCGACATTGTAAGGCCGTGGTGTTCTCATCCTTTCAGGCAACGATTCCTTTGCTTTCCCTTGTGCAATACTCTGACAGACTCCTCCTGGGTGGCTGTCACTGTTCGCCGCGTCAACGACACAATCGTACCATTTCACTCCTCGTGACACAGGGTGCGCTGCTCGCTTTACTCTCACGGGCCGTCCCATCTAACACAACGAGCGCGAAAGGTCGTGGTCATCTGCTGGCTCCGAAAGGGCGGGACGTTCATGCAGGCCAATGAGGGCCCCGAATCAATAAGACGTCTGCCGACTGCTACACGTTAAATATTTACGACACCTGCTGATCTGTTAAGAAGTGTTGCTTTCTCTTTTTGGAACTCATCCGATGTAGCTTGCCGCCTATAATAAAATTTATATAATCAATAAATATATCAGGGTGGAAATACTGTATTTCATTTTTATGTGGGAACGTTGAAAAAAAAGAAAAAAACTATTTCCAAGCTTGTGAAGACGCGCAATTCGCAAGTCCATTTCCAGCCGTAAAAACACGTTTTTGTACGATATTGATGCTTAAATGTAGAACATTCAAACAAAATATACACTTTCTAGGCTTTATTTTCGTGTAGAAAACTATCATATCAACATTTGAACAAAAAATAAAAAAAAATAAAAATGGGTTTTTTGTGAAAATCAATTTTAAAAATGGCACTTTTTGGTTTTTGCATAATATTAACGTAAACGTACCGCAAAGGATATTTTATACAGCCAAAGCATTTTATTATAAATATAAAGAGCGTGTTTTGGGCTCTCCGTGGACATAAAAAATATCGGTGTAACCCAATTAGATCGCCAGTAATTAATTGTCAAAGTTTGTCAACAATTGACCGAGGAGGCGTTTTTGACATTTTTACAGAAAAAAAGCAAAAGGCCTAAAATTATTTCATGGTATTGGAGCCTTTTAGATGTGTCCATAGAGTGCTTCAAAAAAGATAATATAATGTGGACTGAAAATCCATGGCGGGAGATCAAGCGAAACATCCGACCCACGACGGGTGTGAAAAAAACTGCTTTTCGCCGCGGCCTCTTTAAAAATTCATAAGTCGAGAACAAAAAATCGGACGAACTTGCGGTTTGTGTCGACTGCGGTTTTAGAAACGGCGCCAAAACATATATTTTTTTCATCAAAATTAAAAATTCGACCCTTTTTGCCTGCACGATTTGAGATGAAACCACCCATATATATATATATATATATATATATATATAAATAAAAATGCGCCATGACACAGTCGTACAGAGTACGTGCTAAAAACAAGCAAGTCAGGGAACCAGAAAATTCATCTCATTGCCTGATAGGGCCACAGAAGGACTGCTTACACCTACTGCACCCAACCTCGCTATCTCAACAGCCTCTAGAATTTCCCGAGTAAGCTGGTCCCTATGGACCGCCTTACTCGGAAAATAATTTCTATATATATATATCTATATCTATCTATCTATATATATATATATATATATATATATATATATATATATATATATATATATATATAAATTAGAACTATCTTCAGACATCACATAATTCCCGCCAAATACTGTCCTATACCAAGCTCGTATCTTCAACGCTATTTTTGCTCACGCATATCTTTTAACTTAGGCGTACAGCACAAGGTCCAATTTCACATGCTTCAGCGTAATACAAATGTTTCAATACGATGTGCATAATCCTGCACATTGTTTTGTTCGTTTATTACGGAGAAATATATTCCCTAAATAGGATGCTGCAAAGAGTGTTAAAGCGATACAAGAAAACCTGAAACAAGCCTCTTGGAAGTCAATAAGTGAAAGCTCATGTTTTTCTAAAAGGCTGGAAACATCGGGCGCCCCTGTGAGGCTTTCAGAAGCTGCGTTTCAAGGCGCTTCTTCAATTTTGTCGGTTTTGCTCGTCGGATTGTCTAGTAAGCAAGGCCCTGAACTCTGCATAACAGTGTATATTTAAAAAGCACGGCTTATTTTCACACCAGTGTAAGCCTTACTACGTATACGAACACAGACACACAGGTCTGTGTCATTGAAGAACACATGAGTTCAAAGTTAGTGACAAGTTTTAATTCGGTGGCGTACAACAGAAGAAACCGGGTGGTGTTAATAAAAAAAAAAAAAATAAAGAAACAATCCCTTGAAAGGCGGCAGTAGAAATTCCAGAAATTTGCTGAGTGATTGTTGTCCAGTTCAGCCTTCCAAAGGCACTGTCGATGTCTGATGCCTAACGGCGTCCTGGCCACAAGGCTTTCAAAATGTCTGTTCCGTAATATTCCTGCGGTTAATACGCACATTAGAACAACCTAATTTTGGCCAATCGTCACGGGTGCAACAGCACTGAAAACCAGCACAGTATCATTACAAAAAAAAACCTTTTTCATGAAACAATTTACTTTACATGCTGAAGCGTCAACGCGGCACTGTAGAAGAGACTTAGAGCTGGAATTCGAGAAAACATTAATATAATCTTGAAAATCATACACTGTAAAAAAAAAAAAAAAGCTGTTTCCAGCTTCTTATTCTTAGTTTGTCCATTCGATTAACATTTTAAAACAAGTGTTCCTTTAATAATCTAACACTTTCTTTCTCATCTTTTTCACACAGTTACTTTCCCCTGCGTTACGGTTGCGGTAGGCCCCCAGAAATATGAAACCGTCTATGTAATTTCACCTCGAACATTCAAAGAAGCTAATTAACGTTATCTATGAAGCTCAAGGACGACGAATGTTAAGTGATTGGCTATTCGCATTGTTTTGTAAAAATATACACCGTAAATACCTCAGAGTGTAAAAGATAATGCAATTACTGTATTTATTGGTGCATGAGTCGCGTTTTCGTTTTGTCGAAAGTTTTTGTAAATGTGTTTTACACAACGCTGCGATTTATACGCGCTGCGTTATATGTTTGGGAAAGGAAGATTGCTCGCCCCATTGAGTGAATGCGCAGACAACGAAAAAGAGTGTTATTCACAATCGCGTCGGCAGAGCACGCTCGGCAATTCCGTCAATCAGTCTACATCACGGATCCTGTTAAACTGCGTAAATAATGTGCATAAATATTTTCTGCCAAGATTTTCTTTCGTACGTAATTCGGGTCCCGGTTAAGCGCGCATTTCCGGACGTCCTCACCGATAGCAGCTCTGCTAAGACTACCGGACCCGTGTCCGAAAATATGGCGGCTGTTCGACTTTGGCTTCCACAGTTCTGGTCATCCGATCCCCTCTCGTGGTTCACCCGAATGTAAGCTTAATTCACCGCCGTAAAGATCACGGGGCAACATAAAAAATTTCACCACATCATCGAAGTTTTTTACGGGAAGTTGTGACAGAGGTGCGAGACATCATCCATAATATCACGAGGGAAACCGTGGCTCGCACCTTCGTTCAAGTTTGGGTTTCCCAGTTGGGCGTTCCATCCCCTCTTACGACAGATCGAGGACGTCAGTTTAAGTCCGCGTTCTTTCATCAATTACTATAAGTCCTAGAAACCACCGATATTCGAACAACAGCCTATCACCCTAAGGCCAACGGTTTTATTGAACGCTTTCACCGTTCACTTAAAGCAGCCCTTATGGCGCATTCTGAAGCAAACAAGTGGCACAAAATTCGCCCATCGTCCTCATTGCGCTTCAAGCAGATTTGAACAAAAATCTCTAATACAGCTGAGCCGAGCTTGTATATGGGTGAATTCATCGCCCCCCGGATATATTTCGGCATCTGCGCCCGAGGACCCAGCGCTTGATCCCACGACCTTCAGATGCCAGTTGCGGGCGTGACGAAGAGAAACCTCTAGAACTTGACACCGCGCACTCAAAATCGAACACCAGTATACGTATCAAACGACCTCGGCAACTGCAGCGATATCTTTCAGGGAAAAGACGGCGTCAAGACATTTTTACAACAGCCGTACTTAGGGCCTCATAAGGTACTCTCAAGAGGAATGAAAACCTTCACCACTGATTTCTACGGGCGTCAAGAAACCGTTTCTGCCAACCGCCTGAAATCGGTTCACCTGGAATATCTTTCTAATACAAATGATACTACTGATACTCATACACTCAATGCTCGTCCCACCTCCGACCCATGCGGTTTTCCGGCAAGACGAATTCCTAAGCCAAATAGAATTCAAAATAAATTTCTGCGTACAGCTTCAACCGACACGAGCCCTCCCGACTTGAGCACGCGCGAACCCAATTCTGCGGTGCGACTCTAAACATTTGAGAGCCGAACCGTCTACCCCTGCTTTACCTCCCGCCCCGACCACAACCCATCGCAAACAAACACCTCGGAAATTGTTATGTTACTAACACCTACATAAATATGAAGGAAAGAAAAATAAAAAGGATTTGCGGTTTGGGGGATTCCGAGGAAACAGAGGGTAAGGTGAGTTCTTCTGGGCATGGACAGGTTGTTTGCCCGATTCAGTGACAACGAGGACGACGAAAATGCTGTCATTCTCGAGTGCGCCGGCAGAGCACGCTGGACGATTCCGATAATTAGTCTACATCACGGATGCTATCGAACTTTGTAAATAATGTATATATCTATGCTGTGCCAAGGCCTTGGTTTTCTTCATATGCATAAACCTAAGGTGCGGAACTTTTCTACGGGGGCTATATTTGTTAGCGAGAATAACCAAACTGGCTCTCGGTTGAGCATATACCTCGTAGTCATAATATTGCATATATTTGTATTTATCAATGAAGTTTTACTGCGCCGACTGTACTAGAAGAAATGACATATCCAAAGGTGCGACTTATATTGCAACTTTTTCAAGCAAACCGATGTTGATAGGATGACGCGACATATACAGTAGAGAATACGGCAATAAATTGGAGGAGTAGGTAGAAGAAAAGTGGTTGTTTGGGCGAGTTGGTTTGACATCTTATGCAATCTTGTGCGCAGCAAGGACGTGGACAAAAAGAAGAGAACAGGACACAACAAGGTGAAACTTTCAACTAAATTTTATTGAATACGTGTTCTTATAACATAGTCTCAACCATTGTCACAATGACAACAAAACGACAAAAACAAAGGAAAACCGAGTGTCGCACAGTTTAAAGAAAGTAGCAATGCGATCAAATGTAAAGGTAGTCTTTTCAGCACCCAATAAGCTCATGGACCTGTGCAAACTATCAAGGCCTGGCGTGCGTGCCAAACACGGATGTGAAAAGAAGCACAGAACGAAATTTGTCGACTGTAGAGATGGCGTGGTTTATCGCATTCCGTTGTCCTGTGGCAGGCACTACTTCGGGCAGACGGGGCGCTGCCTCAATGATCGGCTTCGCAAGCACAGTAACAATGTGCAAGAAAAGAAAGGTGGCTTTCTTGACTTGCATTGCAGGAGATGCGGTTGTACCTGACTGTTGGATGGATGCGTAAAAATTTGGAAATGGAAGTCAGCGTTAATACGTGAAATCGTACAAGCCGAGCACATTGATTATTTAGGAAACACGTGTGTTGATATGCCGCCGTTCTCAGGAAAAAAGGAGGAATTGTTTTTTCCTGAGAACGACATAGTGTTATTTTCCAATTATGCCATGTTTGAAACTGTAGATACCGGAACATGTATTCAATAAAATTCAGTTGAAAGTTGCGCCTTGTTGTGTCCTGTTATCTTCTTTTCTCCTCGTCCTTGCTGCGCACATGAGTGTATAAGTAGGTAGAAAGAAGGCACAAAAAATACAATGAATGGACGCCGGCACCACGTGTATTTTTCTCCATCTCTGGAGTGTGGTGTCTTGTCAGAAAATTTAAGAACGAAAACTATATTATTTTTATTGCAAAAATAAATGTATATTTTTTACTTTTATGGCCCAATTCGCAAACTGCACCTGAAATGCATTGTTAGTCTAGGTCGTTTCATCCAACGTCATGTGTCTGCCCCCGCTGGCCGTGTAGTCCCATGTTATCTTTGTTACTGTCCTCTAAGGCGACCCCAATGTGGAAGGTCCGATCTCGTTTCATTTCCTTGCGTAAAACGCACGTGGAGTGAGAGGGGAATGGCCTTTAGTTTGTTCACTTCTTATACAAAAGGTTCTCTCCACAAGAAAATTTTAGTGGGGTTCGATACGTTCTCCTTCTCTTTTCTTGGTGTCAACTTTCGTATTTCCTTAGTTTCATGTTTCCTGAAAATATTCGAAATAAACCAGACCACTTGGGCCCTATCTTTCTGTTTTTTTCTCTATTACACTTTGCCGTATAGGAGTAGAATTAAAGATTTTCGAGGAAAATATATTTTGACACTTACTTTCAGAAATCAAGCCCGCTAATTATGCATTGTAAGTGAAAAAAAAAATGGGAACACCGCATGCGACCCAACTCAGGACAAACAACCTGAAATATCTGAAGAATATTTAGGTCTTTCGCATGAAGTATCTTTGAAAAAATTAAACTATTTTTAACGAAAAAGGTAAAGTGAGCTCATATTAAAAAAAACAAACAAAGTGCTCTTAAGATTGCATTTGAAGATATATCTGCGGCATTGGTCAAACAGTCCATTAGAGTTGCAATCAGCCTGCAAAAAAAGGTGCTAGCTCGTCGTGGGTGGGACGATTTGTCAGAGACCAATATTACTTACCTTGTGAGATTTGTGTACATACTTCGTCGGGTGAAAAAAGAATAACTAGAAACAAACGATAACGAATAGGATTTAGGTTAAATCACGCGCAAACTTTTCGAACGTGAAAGCAAGTGCTGTCACTCCTAAAAAAATAATGACATACCCTTCCGGAGGGAGATTCAAGTAGAGGCTGCATAAAACAAAATACAAATATGGGTTGGTTAGTGGTTATTAGCATTGCTTTACGTGCTATATAATAATTATATATTTTCATATATTAAGGTCCACCCTTTATAAGCGAAACCATAGACTAAAAGTACGCTGTTACCATTTAAAACTGCTTTTGTTATTTGAAGCGACCAGTACTCTCAAAGGTCAATACAATGGTCGATGAGGACATACATCATGGTTGCATGTGAGGCACATAACGTAGTTTGTTATAGTGATTACGAAATTCAAATTTAGTCGCATTCACTCGTATAACCCAGACACTTGCACATTGCGAGCTAGAACTGGCTTCTGTTTGAAAAATTCACAACTAGTTAGGTAACTCGTTTCTAGTTCGGCGCCTGGTTATCGAAGAAAGCAGCTTGCCCTTTTTGAAGACGTAGTAGGTCGAAGTGCCATCTAAAGAGATGAATGGAAGGGGAAAAAAAACGACCTTAAGTACTTGAACACGATATACATAGAAATCCGTATTTGTTTCTCCACATACTAGTGCGAGAAGTGAAAGCGATGGTAGTAAAAATATACAATTTTTGTATATCCACTTTTTATTTACTCTATTACGCACACCACTCTTGGGGTCATTAAAGTATAGAAGAAATGAAACACTGCCGAAATGATTCAACGTTCGTATCAAAGATTAATTCAGGGCAAATACCGCTCAGCAATCGCAGTAACAATCTATAAGCGAAAAATAGCATAACTCGAAAATACTTATGATAAATTTGCAAGGGTGTTTTATGGCGTTTTTCTTTTGTAAATATATTTGGGCGAATCGAGTGTTCTAGATATGCACTTGTACTGTGGTCTTCCGCGTATTTTTGAAAATACTTCTTTCGCACTACAAAATGCAAGTTTAGCACAGTTTGAAAATACCATTACCATTATTCAAGATATCTAGAAACGTATAAAAAAACATAATAAAAGTGTCCTTACACCACAAGCAAATTTACGATACGCAAAAATTTAATTAAAAAGTGAAGAACATGTAGTAAGCAAGAATTTAGATTGGAAACTTATGTAAAACAAATCGCCAGCAGTGGAAAATAAAACCAAGACTTTATGAATACGGAGATTATGAAAAAAATTGTCAGTGCCGGCAGTTGGTTTTACAGATTTTCTATTTTAATTATTGGCCTTATTTGGTTTCTTCACCAATAACGCTGCACTGAAGGCATCAATTCTATAGATCACAGATGTACCTTTAAACCGACCGTGGCACAATGAGAAGTATAGATGCCGATTTACACATGCTGCTCTACGAAATTCAAGAAAGAATTACAAGATCAAAAGTCGGGACTCCAATCCACGCTGTAAACTTGGTTGGCCAGATCTGATACCACCTGCAACGATTGCGCACTGCACTATAGACTCTTTTCTCGGCAAACGCTACTAGGCGGTTCTCCAGTCTTTGACGTCTTAGAGAACTTCCGGTTTATGAGAAGAGTGAACATAGCCTACCCTAACACCACTGCTTGAAATATTGATGAAACGTTTAACCCCCGATTCCCCAGGTGACCGCTAATATAACGAAGAAGCGCGAGATCCGTTAAAAGTTTCGAATATTCTTGTAAACCAATTTGCCTCCTCCAAGTCGTTAAATTGTCCAGCAAAGGGCCCTCGTTAAATCTCCCACTTTGATGTCCGTGTAGCATTTATGCTTTCTAACTCTGGTGACGTAAGCAAGTTCGGCTTGGGGCGCAGTACGCATTTCATGTTTGTAAACAACAAAAGGGCCTATACAAAATAAATGACGAAAGCAAAGTAAATGCACTGTACCAAAACATTTTATATCTTAAAGGTAACTCCCCACGTCGCAAGCTGCCGTCGCCGCGGCATCTTACGCAACACCCGGGACACGTATGGGTAGAGCGCAACTTTGCTTCGCATTGTTATAAGAAGCACCTTATCACCAATTATGTGGTTCGGATGCTTGTTTTGTGGTTGTTCTTTACTGAAACCAATCGTGTGCTGTTTGTTGTGACATGCACCTTTCGCTTCAATCGCTGAAGGTTTTACTGCGAAGCTGAATATGGCTTGCAGGTGGGATTTTTTCGTGTCCGTCGACAGAAAACCAACGCGCGCGCCTTATCACTGTTCTCGCACGACTTTTCATTCATCACATTGCTTTGACACTTGTTTCAGTAAGAAAACCATAAAACAAGTACCAAAAACAGGCGATAGGTTATAAGGGGCGCGAACGATGTCAAGCGCGTAGCGTTCCTCGCTTGCTTTCTCGGTAAAGTTTGCGGTTGAATAAGGTGCCGCGGCAACGGCAGCACCACGAAGTCTGTCATATATAAAAAAAAAAGTTTTGTTACAGTGTATCTAATCTTCTGTCGTCAATCATTCGGTATAAACCCTTTTGCTGCTTACAAACATGAGCGGCCGCTTCCGTCTATAGCGACTTCCGGTCACACCATTTTTGCAAGCCTGTTCAGCTCGCTTATGTCAGTAGTGCTAGAAAGCAGAAATGCGACACCGACAACTAAGTATAACATTTAACGAGGGCCTTCGGTTGTACAACTTAACATCTTGGAGGAGGCGTGTTGGTTTACAAAAATACTCGAAACATTTAACGTATCTCGCAATCCTTCCTTCTTTTGGCGTTCAACTGTAGAATCGGTGGTTAAACGTTTCATCTATGCTTCAAGCAGCTGTGAAAAGGTGGCCTTGGTTCATTCTTTTTATAAACAGGAAGTTCTCTGGCACGTCAAAGACTGGAGCACCACCTGGTGACGTTTGCCATAAAAAGGGTTTATAGTGCAGTGGAGAATTGCTGCAGGTGGTTCCAAAGCTTCGCTGTTTGACCACCGTCACAGCGTGGATCGTAGCCTTAATTTTTGTTTCTGTGAGGATGACAGCGCAAAGAAATTCCGGAGATCCGACAGTTGAGTCATATACAGATTCGCTGCAAAAAAAAGCTTTCTTGAATAAGACCTATATAAACCAGAAACTGTATACAGAACGTCAGCTTTCAGAATATGTCGTGATCCATATACAATAGAACACAAACTGTGTCACGAGGAAAAAAAGAAATTGCGCGACAATTACACGACGTGATGCGTTTAGACTGCGGCAGCTGATCTGCTTATTTGACGATTTGACAATGACGATTGATTGACATTGCGCCGATCGTGTGTCATACGGTGATCTGATATTGAATTGATGCTGCCCCGATTTAGCGTGGACACGTTGTCGATGGGTAAATGATTTAAGGTCGTGATGTGTTTTCTGCCAAATTTAGCGGGGATACTGAATTCGTGCATAGATCACGTGACGTTAATTATTCCACTCAATTTAGCGGGGAAACCTGAATGTGTCTGTAGGTAGCTTGACGCCAGGTTCCGTACGTGACATTAATTTTCCCGCCAAATATAGCGGAGGAACTGTTCATTTTCGTTTACGCTCACGCCGCCGCGAAACCCGGAGACGGGCCATTAACAGCTGCCGTTGTAACAGAAAAAAATGAGGAACATCTACCGAAGTTGAATTTAAATTTACACAGGGCCTAAAATAGTAATAAAATAAATTTATATGAGCGAAAAAGGAAGAAAATCTTCGAATAGCCTAACGAAACGTGGGTTAGCTACAGTATGACCCTTACTAGATTTTAAAATTAAACAGTTTCCTAGTATAGAAAACTTGAATCAAACCACCTGTACGTTCTACAAGTTCAAATATTGTCACGGGTGAATGAGCTATGAAAGAAGGTGTCCGGGTTCCAGCCCGTTGTACGAGCCAGTATTCCTCCTGCTGGTTGGAGCCGAGCTAGATGGTTTATATTCTTGGGTGGCACCAGCTGAACACTAATAAACCCAGAAATTTACTAACGCTTGTAATTTTGTTTATACTGTTTTTTTTAAGTTCCAATTAGCGGTTGTAAATTTCCCTACTTATTAGTGTTCAGCTGGCACCCCCCCAGTTGTCCTGAATTACCTTCATTTGTATTGCGATTTTTGAGCGTGGCACCTGCAAACAAATCGGATCACACAAGGCAGTGCCAAAGCCCACAGTATGTTTTAACCTTTATGAGATCGTTGAGAGAATTGGTCTCGGAAACGGAGAGAAACGAAGGACACGTGTCTCCCATTACCCTTGGCGCCACCATAGAACAGGGGGCGCCAGGCTCTAAAGTGCTCCCTTCCTTTTCTATTTTGTGGGGAGAGATTATCTTTGTATTTTGCACAGCTCCCCGTTCTCCACTCTTCCGCTGATGGGGCAGGAGAGCAGAAAAGATATGCAAATATTTGTTTTCTGCAAACAAAGCAGAGACAAAAAAAAACATTTTGAAGAAATGCCGCCCCACGTCCAGGTGGGGCCAGGAGTAAGGGGGTGCCTCAGCACGGTGATTAAACCCTAGAAACAGGTCATAGGGCCGACGTACTTTCAAAGACTTCGAGCGCGTACATTGTACTCACGATAAAAACAGCGAACTCCCAAGGTGTAATCCTGGGTCACTGGTATATAACGCAATCACAAGTGATGCTGTCATAAGCCAACACTCAGCGTGGCGAGCACGAAGGCAGCATGAACGTCCTTCGAATTTGAAGTCGGCACGGAAACCAAACACTTTATGTGGGCACCGGCCCGGGCCTCGCCTTCCAGCGGGTTCCCACCCACTGCGCCTCCGCTGGCAGATAGGGGGACGACCAATTGGCCATGCTCATACACGCGGAAACCGCACTCCGGCTGCCCAGCGTGGAGCCTTACGCGGACGCGAAGCTCCTGGTGGCCTGGGCAACCAAAGCCAAGCATCCTGACGCGAGGTAAGAACGCGGCGGAAGACTGTCTTGATGGTCTCGCTGGCTCCAATGCCTGAGGCCGAGCGCTGACCCGGAGTGCGGGGGCAGTGGAGATTGGGCGGATACCAGCCACCTGACGCTCGAGTAAGTGGATGACACCGACGGCCGCGCGGAGCTAATGGTGGCGTTCGGCAGACTATAGGCATCTCCTGCATCTCTGCAAATCATCTGTCCGCCTGAAACAACTTAAACAAAAAAGATTGCCCTCAAAGCACTACTCAGCTTCCTCAAGAGCAGTGGACTTCCACAATGCATGTGATAGCCCTGAAATCGCAAGATTCAGAACAAACTCTGGTATGCGAACATAGCCGCATACCAGAGGAGACGCAAAATGACCCTGGCAGCTTTCCCGCAGCCTCCTCTCTCACCGAGGATGAGTGGTATGCAAGCTAGGCCAGGGACAAGCAGAGAGCCGCCTGCCACGGCGAGACAGGACGGCTGAAGAACGCGACTTCAGCGTTCGCCTTCAAACACAGTTCCGGTCAGGGCCCGTTGGTCGCTCACCATCGTGCATGAATTAGGTAGCCGGCTGAACGCCTATGCCCGCGTTGTAGATGTGAAAATGTCTTGAATTCTCTATGTCACATTAGAAGTGCCATTAAGAACTGTATCTCCAAATACAGGACGGAATCGGCCGCCAGAGCACCGATGACGAGGAGCCAGGCCATCAGACGGGCAGAGCTACACTCGAACTGCACTCTAGTCGTATCGCAAACGAATAGATGGATGATGGATGGCTGATAACGATTGTGCCCATTGTAACGGTTAGAAGCTTGCGTCCCTTAGCCCCAAATCAATAACAAAAACCTGATTTCCCCTTCCCCCCCCCCTCCAACCAATGCGTTTCTCTAAGTATCGCCGGGTCCTGAATATGATCGCCAGGCAGACGTTTTGGGGACAAGCCAAAAGAACTAAAAGCATCACTCCCCGCCTCCTTCGCCAGGCGAGGGAGTGGCCATTTTCCCCCTGGTTCAAACTGCTTGTCGGCGTCACCTAAAACCTGACCAACTCGGAGACAGGTTTAAGACTTTGGGCAGGAGCCATCCTGGGAAAAAAAAACAACACAAAAACAGACACATATTTGTCTGATAAAGTTCTTGTGTCTAATACACACATATGAATAATACAATAATATACGAACATATCAGAATTACATAAGAATTATGCCAGAGCTTTATAAGATATATTAGAACCATATAATAAACTTATAAGAAACTTCTCACAAGTTTTTGATTTTGTTCCTAAATGTTCTTATATATCTTATATAATTCATATAAGTTCTTATATATCTTGAATGATTCATATGTGTTTATTGGACGCAGAAATTTCTAATTTTCAATAGGGCACGCGGGAGGGAGTCCCAATTTTCCTCTCTTCCACCCGTCCCCAGCTGTCCGAGTTAGTTTGTCCTTAGTTCAATGTTTCCTTGACGATTTCCACCACCACTCCAATCTCCTCTTCGTGGCCTCTACTCTTTTATAGTCTGCCGTTCTACCTTTTTCAGCGAAACATGTGGGCCACTAGTACGTCTGTCGCCCCTTCGGAAAGGGCAGGACAAGGCTCCTTACATTATAGAATAACATGCTCAATTATTTCCGTCTCCTCCTTACATACTGCGCATATTGTATCTGAGTCTTCGATTTTGACTCGATACGTTTTTGTTTTTAAGATTCCCATCCTCGCCTCATACTGGAGAGCGCTCCCTCTTAAATTATCGAATAATCCTCCCTTTTTATCTTTTGCATTTGTGACCTATAAATAGTCAAAGCTGATTTCCCCTGCATTTTTCCTCCCACATTTATCTCTCTGCCCCCTTAACTGCCGTGTCCACTGAACACCTCTCCTCCACCACATTTCCAAACTGGAGTAATTTCGTCCTTAGCTTTCCTGTCCGTTTTCTTCCATCTCGTGTTCTCTCCTCAAATACAGGTATTTATAGACTTTATGTGGCCAACCGCTTGTCCTCCATGTCTTTTAGTCTGAGGACAAATTCATTTTCGTCACTATCTCTCTGGTCTCAAACGAGCTCATTTCGCCCTGAACTCTCTCGTTTGGAGTCTTCTCATATGTCCCTAGAGCAATCCTACCAAAACTCCTTTGTCTTATCTCCAATTTTGCCTAAAGTTCAGAACTCATGCACACGACTGCATTGCCAAATTTAAATCCTGACATACCACTGCTCCTTTCTATACTTCCCGTACCACCTCGTTTCTATTGAAGTTCCATAGCGCCCTGTTCTTCAAAATGTTAGAATTACTTTTACCCCTACCAGTTATAGGTCTCATATTCCTCGAGGTATTTTTTCCTTCGTTGATCCACACTTCCAAATATTTGTACTTGTCCACCATATCTCTCTATCTGTTCTGAAACTTGAAAGGGTCTCTCTTGATGTCGCTAATATATAATTTCGGATTTTTTTAACTCTTAATTTAAATCCAACAGCTTCACCTTCCACGCTGCAGATTCCAATTAACTTGTGTAACTCTTCTCGATTATCTGCTAAACGTACACTATATTCTGCGTTCGTTAGGCTTGGTATTTTTTTCCCAACTCTTTTCCCTGCTTACATTTAGCCCAATTAATTTTTATTGAATCTTGTCTAAATTTGTATAAGTATTATCACGAAAAGTAGAGGTGACCGGGGGAATCGCTGCCTTGAATTTGTGTATTTAGGATCAATACTTTTACACCCGAATTTACCCTTGCGTATCCTTAGCAACACCGAGCGCACGCTGGGTGGAAGCTCCCCACGCTTCAAATATATTATTGAAGCATTTCACCCGTATATTTCAATTTCCCTATATATGAATTTTTAAAAAATACTCATAGACTGCTGTTATTAGTCTAAAGGTATGTACACTTTTTTTACTGTGCTTATTATACACTAAGAGCGAAAATACTTCAAGCATACTCCCCAAAATATACTCCGGTTTTAGAGAGGCTTTTAAATTTATTGCACCTTTGAAGTTATGCGATTACTCTCCCAAGCTTATGGTGCACTAAAAATATACTAACTGTTCCAGCCCGAAACAGGCGCCATTCCGGGGCACCCCCAGAGTCCCAAAGTGCTCTGAGCAACTCGATTTACGGGTGGAGAAAGATTTGAATTGCTAATTTCTTGCATGCTGTAGATTACGAAACCTAGTAGCATAGATCGAGTGCGCTTTTCACATCACCTCCAAGGTAAACACTGCGGCTTTAGTCGTCATCTCACCAACAAAGCCATCATAGCGAAAGTCTGACTCTGTAAAAGTGCTTTATTTAAGTGAGCTTCCCTATCCGTTGGACATTTCAGAAGATTCGAGTGACCGTTTGTCGTCAAAAGTGGCAAGGTGTGACGGCATTCGAAATAATTCAGTGCTTCACAACTAGTGCCAAGAAAGCACCATATATGAGGTCCCGTGATCGCGACACAGCAAAACATTCTATATTTCGCAGCATATCAATCAGTCTTAATAACATTCTGTAAACTTTGTACAGTGGAGGCTAGAAGGTGCACGACGTGCTACCGTAAGTTTCGCAGGTAATCCAATAGCAAGTTTTGGTACCCGATGACATATGGCGTGACATGAAACCGACATGTTCGTTACTGTGGCTTCCGTCAGGTTTACTCAAGAGCTTCTAGTGAGCGGGACAATCTGTTCGATCGATGTACTTGGTTAATGAATGTATTTTTAAAATTATTTTAGTTTTGTGACTGGTGTATTTAGTTATGAGCGGGACCGTGTCCAAGGGTTGCGAGAAAAAGTTTGACTGATTTGCTTTATTTATAGAAACCGTTTTAGGATAAAGACGTCAACATACCCTTCCTAAATTCAGCACTGATGCCAAGCCGTCAAACTGTGGAAAAAAAATATCGGTTAGAGGTATCAACACAGCAATCATTAATTCACACGTGTAACTGAACTAATTCTCATTGTAGGTGTTCTAGAAACTTTAACTTAAATCACTGCAAAGACAGGCGATGTTCGTTTCCATATATATTTATTTTCTAACGCGCCCTTATTTCTGATTACAAAGCTTTCGCAGCCTTTCCCGTTTAAATCCGAAGAAAATTCGCAGGTAACATTTTCGTCAGTGGGGTTTATTCAAGAAACTGCAAATTTCGAGGTCAGGATGAAAAAATAACCCAAATAGAAACGACGGTATTTTACAAAAAAAAGTTTATATAAGCACATGCTTATTGGCGATGAAAATAGGGCACTACAGATTTGTTTTTTGAATCTGGGAATACTGGTGAATTGGGGAGGGGGGGCGAGGGAGGCTGCTTTTAGCTCGTCAAAATCCGTTCGGGAGAACGGGTATTCTACCTCTGGGCTTTTGTTTAAAATTTTTGTTTGGAACATGACATTTGTGTGCTTCTTAGAGGAAAGAGAGGTTCTGTACTTACAAAAGTGAAAGCATTGAACCGATGTATTTAAATGAAGGAGGATAGCAGCTGATGCTTCCCTGCCTCCAAGAGACTACGTTCAGGAGTTTGGTTATATTAAAGTGTCTGCAGTTTTTGAGGCAACACTTTATTTGTCGTGAGACAGTTAAAATTGCAAATGACAAAGCGCCAATGCCAAATGCAACTCCAGAAATGTAATTCGAGGCAGGTGAGTTGTGATGAATTTAAGGTACCTTTACCTTTCTTATTTAAATATTGAATTTTAAACAAATTGGAAATTACGTAAAATTAAACTCCGAATTTCAAAGATTTGTGAATCAAACAAAAATAAAGTCTGATAAACCGCGAGTTTTTAGCGAAAAATAAACTCCAAAGTCACCCTCCGAAGTTCACATGAAATGAACTTTGAAAACACATAATCCGACTGAGGAGTCATACCGAGGCATTTCAGCGGACATTTTGATACCTAGGACGCCCTAAGTGTCAAACCTTTCAAATTTACCAGGACTTGTTATAGTTCAGGTACGTATTTGGTTAATTGAAAATGGAGTTTGACATGGTCTTTAAATAATTCAGCTTTATAATACCTGCGGCCGGGAAGGTTTCACTATGGCAGTTTAGAGTCTGATGGGCCGTTTACCGTAAGCTCGCATATCGAGACCGATCCAGCTCCCTTGCAGACGACTTTAGCCTAGGGGAGAATTATTGGAGTTGAAATATTGAATGTACATCAAGTTCAATACGCACATTTAATAAAAATGTCACATTCAGCGACATGAGATTTCGGCGGGTACTTTTCGCGCTGGGCTTCTCGAAATCCGAGTGTTTCACTGCTCTTTCTTGCAATAATTCATTCAACGTTCTCTTCAATAGTTAAAGTGCACGCCTGCAGATTTCTCGAGAAAATACACCTCATTTTTAAGACATGACACCTTTAGAATAATTATACTTTGCATGGAATAATATGTTTTTTGTTGTTCTTTTTGTCCTTTTTTGTATAAAAGCTTCGTGAAATTTTAAATCTCTAAAGGATGGGTATGTAGTCGGAGAAACTTGTGTTTTGAGGTATAAAAATACGAATAAGAACTACTATGTTGCGGTGAAAATACCAGAAAAACAAAGAGGCTGTTTTTTTTTCTTATTTCGTTTCGCCTGAAATAGGGTCCGTCAAGTAGGAAAATCTTTTGGTATGTCACCTAAAAACAGAAGCAAAATGGCGTTAGAGGAAAACAAGGAGCCCTGGGAACGAACAAAAAGTGCTGCGACGCTCTAGTAAAGTGTGCTGCCCCGGGCCCTCACGCACACACACACACACACACACACACACATCTTTCTCTCTCTCTCTCTTTATATATATACATATATATATATATATATATATATACAGGGTGTTTCAGAGAACGCAGGCCAAATCGCTCCTTCAAAACCTACTCATCACAATGACAAAAGGCTTTTGGCGCTTTGGTCCTGGGCCAGTGGCCCATTTAGAAAAACTATGAAAATCCGGCGTAATTAAATTCTTAATTATTTTTGCATAATCAACTTTTTAAGTATTGTGCTTAAGGGCGTGGTTTCAATTAGAAAATTGCTCAGCATCATCGAAAAACACTAAATCAACAAATTGGAGAACGATAGAAGGCACGCGAAGCATTTAACGGCTTTCTGAAAAACAGCACAAATTCGACGGGTTTTTAAGTTTCGGTTTGCTATCTGAGCGCAACTTGGCTCCAGCGGCACCGCGCCCCGTGGAAAGATAGTGCAACCAGACTCTGCTGCGTCACTCGATGACAGCGCAGCAGAGGTTGGTTGCACTATCTCTCCACGGGGCACGGTGCCGCCGGGGCCGAGATGCGCTCCGATAGCAAATCGAAACTTACAAACCCGTCAAATTTCAGAAAGGCCTAAGAGAGACCTTTCCGAAAAAGGTCTGTCTCAGGCGAATACGTTGACTGACTTTACAAATAAGATGTTATAATACTCCAAACAACCGTCTCAAGTACAATTTTCTGCCGTTCATACTTTCTAGCACCATGCGCTTCGTTTTCTCCCTCTCTCCCTCTCCCCTCCCATTCTTTCTCTCTCTCTATCTCTCTCTCTATCTCTCTCTCTCTCTCTATATATATATATATATATATATATACACACACACACACAAAGAGAAAGACTGATATACCTATTACCGTCGTGACACTCCCGCGTCATATTTCCCTGATATACGAAGCAACCAATGAGGTCCTTTCATACTTGTCTTTGATGCGTCTGGATATTGAATATGCATCGTATATCTCCGACATCCTTCTTGGCGGAGGTTGCTTCAGAAGGGTTTATTCTTTTAAAAATAGAAGGCAGTCCTGTTGATCGTAATCATCTCCCCTAGACCCCAAAGGCCGAATGTTTATTTGCTATCTTATAGTGTCCATTGATCGATGCGTCTGCATGTTTGCGTCGCTTTCGTGTTGAACATCTTACAATCAAGAAAGCGAGAAATATGTCCGCTACTGTTACTAAATTGTGCACTAGTTAAATTTCAGTTAAATAACTTAAATGAGGATGTATATGTAGAAAGCTATAATGTTTATGTTCTAGGCAGTTCTGACAGCAAACCTTTGGATGCTATGAAAACTCCGATTGAGGCAATGTTGATGCTTAAAAACGAATGGAGCTATAAAGCAAATAAAAAACTCTTATTCTAAACTAAAAGTTCCTTTTTTTAATCAAGTCCAAAATAGGTTCGCTGACACTCAGATTAACACCTCTTTTTTTTATCAGTTACGCTTCATGAATTACCCTGGTTGTTTTCACGCTGGGTCGCCCTAGAATGGTGGTGTCGGAGAAAATCGAAGAGCACACACATCAGTTGGTGTGGACGACAGTGAACTGCTTTCCAGAAACTATTTCTTTCCTTGTTTTCTGGGGCGTTTAGTACGCAATGAACCAACCGGACCAACTCACAATTTTGTGTAATCTGCTCATAACATTAATGTAGGAGTGCTGAAAAACCGGGATTTGGCACTCTCCGAATTTCCTACTTTTGATATTCTTATTGTACTTTCACAGTGTAGACGTTTCATCCTATACCCGTCTTACGTCACTATCAAGTGATTTAAACCATTTTTTACTTCTCTCCGATGCAGGTTCCAGAATTATAAATTTTGCCTCTATAAATACGAGTGGCACATGTCAAGTTGCTATCTAGGAATATAAGAAGTCTTCACAAATATATGAATGACGCTTCTGGATGTCTATTTTCATGAAGGTGCCAACGCTGAGTTTTTACTTCTTGAATAATTGTGAAAAATATCTATTTGCATCAGCAACTATAAAAAGTTGTATATCTCCCAGCCGTATAGTTAAAATAAGGTGCGAGTAATGACAATTATCTGCTTATGCAAATAAATAGCTTCTTTTTTAATTAGTACTTACGCAAAACAACATTTGAGGCATTATTCCTCAAGTACTACATTTATATCGCACATTCTAAGAACAATAACCTAACTGCAACGTATTCAAAATATTGCTTCATTTCAAACAAATATTTCCACAAACTGCTTCAATCAATAACATGTTATAAAATATAAAATTATAGAAAGAGACAGAGATAGAGAGAAAAAATGTAGCGCAGAATACCGAAAAATATATGTAAATAAAGACGACATTCGAAGCGCGGTTTGTGTTTTTATCGCAATTTGTTATTGAACGCTCGGGCCTGAGACATGCCCTTTCTTACCCCAACGAGATTCAAAGGATTTCCGGCGCGGCTCTCAGGAAACTGAAAAATTAAGGCAATATATTTTTAATCTGTTCTTATAGATAGCTTCATAATTCAATATGAATAGTATATGTGGAGTTTAAAAAACAAACGACTAAGCTAGGCGTCAGCCCAAGTTTGGAGATTGAAAGACAGATAATTGAAAATTAATTATTGATCTTGAAAATTCATCAACAGTGTCCAAGAGCTGGGAGAAGTTCGATAATATCAGTCTTGAGATGGGCGCCTATCATTTCGTCGAAACTCGTTTCGTGGAATTACGTTTTGTGGAGAACTTTTCCTAGTCACACGCTTCGTGTATGGACGTTTCGTCGACACTAACGTTTTAATCGAAACTCGTTACGGTTATTGCACGCTGTTGGCGCATTTCATCGTGCAAGTACCACTTGGGTGCATGTTAACCCATCCGGTCACCCCGTTTGCGCCCCACCGCGGCGACGGTCTGCGGTGGCTTTCCGCAAGTATATTAACCCACCCCCTGCCACTTCGCGGCAACATTTTGATGCGGCTTATTACTACAACAACAACAAGAAAACCAATCTCAGCTTTTGATTAAACAATTCGTCGATGAAACATCGCGTGTCAATGAAACGATCTATCGATGAAACATCATTCGATGAACTGATTGCCACCGTACGGACACTGTTACTTTTCTGGGAGCGCTGAAGAAGAGATTGCCAAGAGCGCCCTGCCCCTGCCCGGGGCGCAGAACCGCAATTTGAGGAATCAGGTAAGTTCTGACCTTCACTTTAGGTTCCAAACCACAAAATAGCATCATCTGGGAACCGCGGGACAACCTGGGACCGCCAGCACTCGTAAGGAGTGACACCAGCGCACGCGTATTTGTGTGTATCTATGTTGTGTTTCGGCTCGAGCGGCAAGATCTAGCACTCGCATCAGACTCTGCGCAAAGAAAAGCGGTTACTTGCGCGTGGCAAGAGCGGCTGGGTGGCGTCATCTGCACCCTTCGGACATATTAGAGGGCCATTTCGTCTGCGGCGCCCGCGCCGCGAACACCCCTTGAATATTTGGACTCTGGGTGAGGCTCCTTTTCGCAGCGGACCTTCTCGCCCTTGGAGGAATAGATAATTGGGGTTCAGAGAGCCCGAACATAGGGATTGAACTGTCAGCCATCTACTTGGACATTCACTTTTTATAAAAATTCTACATCAACACTGTCACTTCAGGCCTGCTTCCTTGGGACTATGTGCAAGTGATCAGTGAGCCACACCACAGAACCCTCGTTCCGCAACTGAGACCCTTCTCTCCAAGTTCACTCGTAGAATATATAGGTCTATATATTCCTCCATAATGGGAAGAGCGATATTGTTCCCTATGTTCTTTTAGAAACAGAGCAACCTTCATTCTTGCAAACAAGGGAGCAAAGTTTCTGCACCGTCTGCGTAGCAATACGGCTGCTTCGGCTCGAGTGAACCGAGGTCAGTAAGGCTTAAAGAGGACGCCAAGACGCTACGGATATCGTTGGTATTTACGCGGAAGGCTGACGCGATTCCACCAAAAAGATATAGGGAGATACCCCTGCCGAATACCTCACACCCAGCCCTGCTAATAATCTATCGGAGGATACGCAGTCAACCGTTTCGCACACATCCAAACAAGTATCTGCTTTCGGAGCGAGAGTTGTAGCGTATAAAAACATAGCATGGGCTTTTAATGAACTATATATATTGAGTTGGCTTCCCACGCAGGTAACGAATCGCGTTTTAAACGCAGTCACTCTTTTCTTGTTTGTTTTCAACACTGCAATGTTGAACAGAGACATCCAACACCATACATTCGCAATTCCGCGCGACATATTTCTTTGTTATCACTGCACCTCAGAGACAAGTGATAATCATTGGCGAAACGAAACCTAAGCTAAAGACTTGGCTTATTGCACGGTTCAGAAAAGATCGCGAAGCGTGAAAGAAATTTAAATCGCAAGCCACCAGATGGCAGGCACAGACAGTGTAATTGGAAATGTCTAGGCTAGGTGACGCTAGGTACCATCCAGTACATCGGCCGCAAAACAAAAAAAAAATATTTGCTCTATTAGTGAATTTAGATATTTTCATTATGCACAAAAACACTTCGCGTGTCACCACAACGGATACTCTACACTTTATGTACACTTCACATACAGCGATAACACATCGTACAGAGCACGCATAAACATCAACATTAACGCACACTACCCCATCACTAACTCCGTACACTACGCTTCCGTCTTTTATACTCGTCGTTTAGAAGCTACGGATTTTTTTCTCTGATCACCTCAGACATAAATAATTTTACCAGAACATCAACTTTTTCCTGGCACTCCCATTGCTCAAAAGGCATTTGGAATGAAAAATTGTATGATTCTGCTAGTAAAAGGCAATCGATTTCGCTGCAATTATTTGCGACAGCTAATGAAACAACCCGCTCCACTGCGGTTCATAGCAGCCTTGGGTTCGCTTCCCAGCATAGCGCGTTGCAGAATGACGCGAGGGACGCCAGTTTTCCAAGCACAGTATTCGTTTTTGTTTTGTGCTGTTCGAGTGTGGCGCCAGTGGTCATCTCGGATGAAAATCTGTATTCACTCAGCAGCTGGACGAGATGTTTTACGTGCCGAGAGATGGCTTTTAGAACAACATGAATGCGGTCAACGCAACGATTTGTGGTAGGTGTTGTGTGCGGTGAGGTATGCCTTAGCGTTTACGAAAACAAGAAACTTGTGGGGTAACTTGCGTAAAAAGGTAACTATGGTGTACCCTGTTATACAAGGGTGGCAAAACACAAAATGGCCGCTTGATGTGCCAGTGTTTCAGTGGAGTCCACAGAGCGACATCGATGGCACGGAGCACGTGGTGTTCTGGAGTCATCACTTCTTGACTGATGGTCAGTGCATTATTTATACGGTTAGCCGTATAGCTCATGAATGGGGCCTCTACAAGTGGACTATAAAAGGCCCATTCGATATTGAAACGCGCTTTGAGCTCGATTCAACAATCCGGGGTTCAATATAATTGTAATAAATAACACGAACGCGGTATTGCTCCAACAAAGCGGCTAAGAGCCTGAGGTAGGTAAACAAATTGTGTCCTCCAGCTGCGATATGCAGATTCGAGATCCGTTAGCTACAAAAAGAAGAAAAAAGTTAGAACGGTGACACGTAGGTTTTGTGGGCTACGCTACAATGCGCATGTTGACTTAAAAACATCAGGCTATAACAGGAAGCAAATTTACCAAACGTCAGATCGGTCGTTCTTTCTGATTTCCTTTACTGCCAATATTGCATTGCATGATCGGGAAAACACGTTCCTCCGTTCTTCTAGAAGATTAGTGTACAATCCTACCCCGAGCGTAAACGATAAGGAAGCCAGAATGAACTTGCCAAGTCAGTCTCGCTCTCACCTAATCGCCGCTCGCTGTTCTGCTGTCTCGACCGTCGTGTTTTATTTTGTACGGCACAAATTCGTCGATTAAACCTTTGTTTTGAGTTCATTACTGGTCGTATTTTCGAATCGCCAGTCACTTCGAATAACCAAAAGAAAACAGGGAAAGACGGCGCTGAACCTTTACAATAATACCTGAAAAATGCGATGTGATGGGCGACAACGAACACGATATTTCACTTGGACCTTGCCCCTGTATAAATCACATTTTGAAGGTATAATCGAATTGTGCGCACGCGAGTTGCGTGCACACATCAGTTTTGTCACTTTCCTCTTTCATCCTTGTCTTCACTATCTCGGAATAGCCAGTGCTTCCAGTTCATACTTGTGCAGTTGATCTTACACAAATATTATCTTTACACTTGAAAAAAGAGGTGTCGAATCTTGGGAATATCAATGTTATACATAATTGGCAATTACATTTTCCAAGCAAGGGGAAGCTGACTCTGAAACGCGCGTTTAAAGCTATTGTGAAAATAAATAAAAGCAACATGGGATGTTAAATACATCGTAAATGTATAAAATGTGTATCACTATAGTTATTCGTTTACAAACTTGCTGCCATTTCAACAACACTCCCTTGTTTCAGGAGAGTTCCATGTTTGCTCATTAATTCACGTTGCAAAAACGATCTGTCCTCCGGATCACACTGCTCGTTTTTTTTTTTCATAACACTCGTTGTTGCATTTTATTTATGTTCCCCCGACAAACCCCGCTCTAAGCTACGGGAATAAAATGAAACATAATTGTAAAAAAAAAACAAAAAAAAAAGAACATGCGCCGGGCTGTTGGTCATCACGCAAAGCTATAATAAAATTTGTACCTGAAGTGACTCAAGCCAATTAAATGACTCAATCCGAAACTGTCCATTGTTTGTATTGTTTCCGAAGAAAGAAACATTCAGCGAATTGTAGGCTACCACTGGCAGGCCCCAAGTGTTTTGCTTGTGAAGCTCAATGATTGTCAGGTAACCGGAGCTTCACATCTTTGTGCTCCCGCAACCGAACCGTAATACGAATTTTGGTCAGTGGATGCAAACTGTAATAATTTATTTGAAATGAAGTGATAACTTACAGTTCCGGGTGGGACATATGGCGGGCGCTCTTCATCGTCCTAGTGATAAATATTGTTAGACATAAAAGTTTCAAATTGGAATTAAAAATGCTCAATAATGATGGGAACATAAAAAATATGACCGCAAACGTACACAGCGGCACCGTTCGCAAAGCTCAGCGCTCTACAGAATATAATCGTCTGGCGCGAAAACTCTGACTTTTTAGGTAGTGGTCTACCATCTAAATTATTTGACTTCTTTATGGAAATCGACTCTTTTCTACTTTTTATATAAAAACTTGACGTTTAGACTATTTTACTTCTTGTGTAGTGGTCTGACAACGAAACTATTTTACGTTTTATTTATGGATATGATAATTGCTAGACATAATTTTTTTGGAATGGAAGATGCTTTCATACCGCAGAGTTTTGGTCCGCAACCAGTACAAGAGTTACCAAGAGGATGGAGAGAAGTGTATAGAGTGCCATGGTTCGGAATGGAAGCTTCCCTGTTCCAAAAAGAAGATGGGTGAATGCTGTCAGGTAAAAAGAATACATTTATAAATTGGTGTCAATTTTATGGAGGTCTACAAACTTTCAACAGTGTTTGTAAATCTATATATCTGGTTCATTGTCCCTAGCGCCGTACCAAAAAAGGCGTGGGAGCCTAAACGACATTGTGTTTAACTAAATTGTTTGGAAAAAGTATATTCAACAACTAAACAAATTTTAAGCGACCTAATTTGCAGCGGCGCCTCGATCAGCAATATATTTTAATTGTGTACTTTGAACCAAGGTAATCGTCTTTTCCCGATAATTTAAAGTACGCAGAATACCTAGAGGTACTTTTGTGGCATTCGCACCAATCGTGACTAAGGCTTATTCGCAATATAAAAAAATAAAATAATGAGACCCAGCTTCATGATCACGTTGATTCGGGATGTTTCCCACGAGTTTGAAGGCAATGCGATCTTCATTTTATTTAACTTGCGTCTGATGCAGAAATAAATCCCTGTCAAATCAGATCCGCAGTGTGACTTAAACTCACAAATCCGCACTCTATGAGAGTACACGTACGAAATTACTTTGTCACGCCACATTTTAGATCACTTTGCAGCAAAGTAAAAATATATTTGCAGTAAAGTACAAAAAAACTTCGTTAGGTTGTGTTCTTTGCTTCGACGATTCTTTATAATTGTGAGGCTGCTCTATGTATATTTGAGCAGGAATCTTTGCATTAAATATTCAGTAGTCACGCAATTATATTACAGACCAAGTTCAGTGGTAACTGGGCATAAAGTTAACTACAGTCAGAATGAATGTACAATGAGAATATGTCTTTAGTGCATGCGTACACCTCAGTTGCCAGACTTAGTCGGTGGTAGCCTTTTCGTTCTCGTAATTAATATGCAATTATTAAAAGAAAATATTTCATAGATATTTATCATTTAAGGGTCTAAGTTATATTCAATATATTCAGCATATAGTCTAGTTTACTGAACGTTTAATGGGTATAAATTTAGTGGAGCCAGGGCAAGGTATTTTCAACGGTACTACCTGGTCCTGATCCCGAGCAGGTGGTAATATTAAATAAGTAAGTAAATGTAGTAAGTATTTAGCAGTAGAGTTACTTATTTACATTAGCTCAAATAATATTAACTCTAAGGCACACTCGGGCAGTCCGACTCTTCTATACTCATTTGGGATAAGAAAGTGAATCATTTTGTTAGGTATGGCTACTATTAATAATTACAGGTACTTTTAGACAGCAGTGATTCAACGTTTGTGTCGACAGTCCTTCTGTTGGCACTTTAAGGTACCGCCAGGCGCAAAATTATTCTCACTAGGCAAAAGCAACTATCTTGCACGGGATGTATTTTTTCAAAGGAGAATTTGAGCCACTAGATAATATAAGGTCCTAAATAATGAAACTCCAACTATCTCAGTGTATAGAGTCACAGTTGCAATTTTTTTAAGCTTTATGTAAAATTGCACGAAGCGCTTTTCAGTTCTCCAGAATTTTTAAAACAGTTCGCGACAGCGAAAAACTGGACCGTTCGAACTTCTTGACACTACATCTAAAATTTAGTCAGTAGAAATTTCAAATGGTAACTATCTAATTGCGCACGGTCTTCACTAAACATACAGGTGGCGGCACCAAAAAGACAATGTGTAATGAACTACTGACTCTCTGAAAAACTAATTAAGTTGGCGAAGTAAAAAAGTCTTGCAGAAATTAAAAAAAAAGAATATTGCCAATAAAAAATATTTACCATACTCACCGCGTGGTTCTTGTTTTATTCGTTTGCTTAATCACGTTTGTTGCTGAAGTCACTGTAGCGGTTTGTATTCTAAGAAGAATGGGTATTACGCTTTCTTCCAAGTGGGGACTTCAGTTACTTGTTATTAAACACCGCTCGTACCTCGTCCTCAAGGAGAAGCAATCATTTCTTTAGAGAGGCATTCTCGCACGATGATCGAGTGAAACATAAAGTAGACGTTTTTTAATTGCTTATAAACAAGAAACCATGATCCAACAGCAGTAAGCACGCTCACCTTTCAAAACGGAGAACTTGGAGAACTGTAAAATTTATTATGGAGACTGGCACGCTCTCTTCTTGCATGCATTTAACCATTCCTCAACGTTATTAGTTTTCAGAGAAGCCATCTGGGGCGTCATTTATACACTCTTGGCGTACCAACTAGCAAGTCGTTTTGACATCAGGAAGTAGTAAACAACCGTAGTTTATTAGTAAATTCATCCATCTTACATCGAGACAGAAAGGTATTGAAATGGCAGTCCCACAAATGCATCAAACGTTATACCACGCCAACCCGTTCTTGGCTTTTAAAAAATCGGTCGCAGTGTGCTATTTCTCCGTTCCTTGTTATGCTCACATATCCTACTAATTTAAATAACGCACATCTTGACCTTCACCAAAGAAAGAATGTTAAATTTATTTATTGGCGCAGAAAAATAGAATCGGGGTTCAGACATATGCAGAGATGTCTGCAAATTAACTTATTGTTTCTCCATAACTGAAGCAATTGGGGAGATCAAGAAATATAGATGTATTTGAGATTTTCACAAGCCTGCTCCCCTCGCGGAAGTTTTGGCGGTGGAAGTATCTTGAGGTGAACGTCCAGCGAACACAGCTTGAAAATTTCGGACTTCAGTAAGGACAAAAAGGTTATTTTCTAGCCTTTCTAATTTTTATATCTGCTATCTGCTATGATTTTCTTTTTAAATATTAGAAACAACGGTGATGTTTATTGTAATTTTTATATCTAAAATTGAGGGCCACTGCGCTCTATGGGACAGCACATCACTAACCAATGTCATCATTCTTGGCGAGACCGTAGGACTATGCATTTTCTTCGACCCTACACTTGAACACTTGTACTGTTTATAATATCATCCAAATAAGGGGAAGTAAAAGTTACCTACTTCTAAGCAAGTAGCACAATTTTTTGGACGCAAATGTTTTTTTTTTGGGGGGATAGATGGCATTGACAAGGCTAAGAAGCCAAGGTAAAGCGAAATTCACACTTCACTTGCTAGATTTTGGGTGTCTTGCCCTAATTCGCCAAACAAGTGCCAAACTTAGGCTTCAGTGTAGGGGGGTCAGGAACATCGTCAGGTTGCTACGGTGACTTGTTTTCTCTGCCTCTCGCTCCACTCTAGAAATAAGGGCAGTTTTGCTGTCATATGACAGGGAGTAGATCGCCAAACAAGAGCCAGAGTTAAGCTTCGCTTTTGATTGTTCGTTTTTATATGAGTCGACTTGTTGCCTGAATTCCCAAGCAAGTGTCAGATTTAAGCTTCTCTGCTTGTTATTCGGTTCCTACGCGGCATTCTTGACTGAAATCTGGCACTTCAGCAATTATGCGGCAAGCCAGAGAAAAGCCATGGAAATGAAAATGAAAAGTAAACTCGCATTCACTAACGCCTTGGAGCAAAGTCGTATAAGGCCAAACTTAGGACCCTAGAATTACCAAGCTTGATCCAAACTATGTGTTTCTCTGGAGTGCTCCCTGGGCTTTAAGATATCCTGCAAATGAACTGGGCCGACAGCCGAGACATTGCACACTCTGCTACGAAATTAGCTACACACATAATACAGGTAATAACACTGCACAAACACAATGTTCACGACACTTTAGAAATGGTTAACCTACAACCCACATATTGAACATAATCGCGCACAAAGCAGGAGGAAAAGGGACAGCAACAAACAAAACACTCAAGCGCTGATTCGCAGCGCTTGTGTGTGTACTTTAGCTATGTGTAAAGCCGCGTCTGTGGCGCTCTTATAAAGAGAGCCTATGCTTTCAGCTTGTTTCTTTGTATCTTAAATTTCATTTGCGAGTCAGCGTTTGTGTATCTTGCGTGTTCCTTCTCTTTCTCCTCGTCCTTTGTGCGCAGTTGTGTTGAACATGCCGCTATACCAACTAGACCAGCTCACAACTCTTCTACACTACAACACGCATTATATACATTATTTCGCACTGCTATGTGGTTTGATAACGTGTTAAAAGAAAATGACAAAATGTCTTGCTAACAATTCACTGGTTTCATCACGTGGCTTGACTGTTTCAACAAAGAAACGTGGTTTAAACAGTTATATGAGTTTTAATTTTCTTATTTAATGTTTAACGCATTCATGGGTGGAGTCCGATGGGCTACGTAACCGAAGATTATCCCAATGAATTAAAAAATAAATACAATGCTTCCCGCTAAATTTGGAGGGGAAACTTCCTATCCATGGTTCTCCATCAGGCGTACCACAGGATTCGTCATGAAACCTCCGCAATAAAGTCTGTCGCCGCAAAATATTATGAATTCGCCAACAAATTTCTTTCTTATAAATTGAGAATTCGCTTCGAGTGTTAATTGGTACCTGTGAGCGATAGACAAATAATTCACACCACTGTGCGCTTTCGTCTTTTACCTGACTGCGCAAGAAAGTCCGCAAAGCTGACTCGCTAGTTTTACAATTATACTTTACACCTTGGGTCCGAGGGGTAGGTCCGAACGGGCACTACATACAGCCTTACTACAATTACACCTTCTACACCTAAATACAACTTTCTCTTCCTATATCTCAATGTACTCTTTTATCTCCCCTATCCCCATATACAGTTGTACCTCTCTATATACCTACCAGCCCCTTTTTCTCAATTTATCCGAATATAGTGCTTTCTTTCCTTATACCTCTCTATTAACGTTGCTTCATATTAACTTTTTCTTATATCTGGATATAGGGATATAGTCCCTATATACATTGAAATACTGTCTATGTACAGCTCTCTCTGTGCAGATGTCAAGCACGAGGACGAGGCAATCGTATTCGACTGCAGTCTGAAATGAAGTTTACGATTGTGCCCAATCTTCAATCTGCATTTTATTGTTAATAATAACACCGGAGGAGCAACTTCGAAACCCCGATAGTGTGTTTTGTTTCTTAACTTTAATTGACAATTTCATGAACCAGGTCTTTAGAGTGGACTCCAAATGTCTTTTGACGGAGCATAAATCCAATTTCAAAGTTCTCCAGTTCATTTATTTCCGCCTTCACTTTACGTTTGCCGGCCTTTGATACGCTTTCTTCCGGCGCTATTATAAATTTGAATCTTTTCTGAACTGGCCACTCGGAAACTTTGAATTGTGATATTTGGTATTCTCTACAGTCTTTTTTTTCATGCTGCAAGAAATGCCTTCACCGGAATAATGTTAAATTTTGCTGTGCAACCTGGTTCCTGTTCGAAAACGGACTTTGCCGTGCACCTTTTTAATTTCTGTGCGGAAAGGGTAATTCTACTTAGACATCCCAAAACTCAGCCTAGATCTGGTGCGCCATATCTAGGGTGGGATAGACAGAAAGCGCACCTTAGCAAAGCCATTGTGAAGTAAATCGTGCCAAGCGTGAGGCGCGCGAACGCTATAGACTAGACCTTACGTAAAAATTCGCTCGTGCTCCTAGCCTTGGCATAACCTTACTTCACACATTCTTAGCTGGGACTGTTTCTAGCAAGTAGGAGCGTGTTTTGATGGGAAAATAATTAATCACGGAGCATTCCTATCGCCATATCGCAAAAACAAAAACGGATACACGAACCTGACAAATAGCCCTGCAGACATTAACAATTATAAAAAATGGAGGCATCTAACCAATGAAGCAGTAAGCGATCTGTTATCAGTAAGGTTTAGGTAAGGGCCGAAGAACTGAAAAGAGAGTGCTAAACGTATTAACGCACCCCCAGCGCGGAACCGATTTTCCGAAGCCCGCCCTACAGTACTCAGGGACTCTGAGTTCAATACTTTGTCTGGACTCTGGATTTAAGGTTTCCAGAAACAATTCAGGTTAGATTTCCAGTTCCATAATCTAGATCTTGAAAGGTTATTCTGGGTTTTTTGGCAGCAATACTGAGGGACAAAAATAAACGTGAATCTAAAGTACGGTGACAAGCTTCCTCTAAATGAGGCGAATCACTAGCCACGTTAACCACGCGCCGCTCTCTGTTTCTTATCACCGATCGGCGCATCTCTACTGAAATGCGTGTATTCAGGAGTCTTGAAAACGTGTGATTCGCCTATCGACACACCATAGCACGTCACTGTGTACGAAATAATTTGGTAGGTCCTACTCGGCCCGTGGAATTACTTGCAACGAGAGACATCGGGGAATCAGGGTCTCATAGTAAGTGTTATATGAGTGTGGGACCTCAATCAAACCCTACGTGCTGCCAGTACGTTGCTTACGCCAGTGTTTGTAGAAGGCTCAGCGGCCGCCGAGGTTACAGGCTCACAATTACGGTGTGTTCCTGAGATAGAGTATGCGGGTTTGCGTGTGTACGAACCTCACATTTAAGAACCCCACGTGCCCAGAGGTTCCCGCCAAAGGGACGCCAACGACCGTCCGGAAGAAGCCAGGATCAAGTTGCAGCTGCTATGGCTTGTGAAAAGAGACAGCAGTAGACCGACAGTGATCGACTCTACGAGTGTAACTCCCCTTTCTCCATTTTTGACTTTCCCCCGTTACAGTCTAATCTTTTATGCCTTCTGAATCGTACACTTATCAAAAAATATGAAAGACGAATTTGTTCACGTATCAGCAAGAGTTTAATTTACTCGGTGAAAACTGTTCTACAAGCAGAGAGTTAGCACGCAACGACGCCGTAGTGGTGCAACGGCGACAGGATGACAATTCCATAAACGCTTTTTAGCGTTGGAATTTTATCTGCGGTCGACGGTCGTCAACCTTAAAGCAGAGTTTTATGGGTAAAAAGCATTGTTGGAACCAGGGTGTCAAACCGGAACCGAACCGAACCGAAAACCGGAACCGAACCGGTATTTTTTCCGGAACTGAACTCGAACCCGAACCGTTACATTTTTATCGCGATGAACCCGAACCGGAACTGAACCGGAAAAAAATAACGGTTACCGGCTCATGTGAAAACGGTTCGGCCACGCGCTGTTGACAATGAATGTGCTATCAATGCCATTTGTTTTTTAAGTGCTGTCAACTGACACACACCTCGCTTACATATTTTTCTTCTCCACTCAGTCTTAGGAATATAAACGCTGCATCCATGAATCTTGACAAACGCTGCATCCAATGAATCTTGACATAGGAACCAGTATTGCGCTGGTCGCCGCTTGCACAGAAGAAAAAGAATTGGAAAGCTGTGCAAAAAAAAAAAAAAAATCGCGTCACGGGATTTTAGTTTTCTACAATCTCGTAAATCCTAAATGCTGCTGTGTGCTCATTTCATAACACGTTTCTAGAACGCGCGAGTTCTTGAAGCTTGCTTCCATCGGATTGAGAAAAGAAAAGGCTGTGGAGTTTGATAATAATGCATCCGGTTTCGTATACGCACTTAGAAGCTAACATATTTGTGAGACAGCGAACTCTTCTATTTTAATATTCATCCTATTACGTCCTTCTGGCGTTGCGTTCGGTGAAGTGTTTTTCATATTCCGTATCTTGTTTAATGAAAACTTCTTTAAGGGTCTAATTTGAGTTACCGAAGGCTAGTTCAAATAAAGAAAGCTGTATTTTCTCCCCACTGTTCCTTCAATTGCTTACACGCCGAGGTGGCGGGATAGTTAGCGAGTTCTACTTGTAAGTGGGTTCGTAAGGAGGTCGCGGATTTTACAGCTACTGCGTCGGACCCAATTAGATGAAGTCCGAATGCGTAAACATCGGTGACGAAACCTTTGATTGCACATAAAGAAACCATTCCTGGTAGAAATCCCTGAGCCTTACACTACGATGTATCCGGTTTCGTATGTGCTGATTTCAGGTGTTTTATTTGTAATTTATTTTGATGTTGCAATTTGTCATTTATAATTTCCGAACCGGTTCGCGAACCGGTTCGCGGGTCGAATTAATCGAACCGGAACTGAACCGGAACAAAATAAATTTACCTGAACCTGAACCGTAACCGAACCCGTATTTTTTTCGGTTCGACACACTGGTTGGAAGTAACGCTTTACTAGTAACAACGTTACTGGTAACTAACGCACTAAAGTACTCGTTACAATTCCAAGTGAATAACGAGTAAAATAATGTCGTTATTATTTTAGGGTATCTCCTATGAAATTACGTTAGCCGTTAGTCGTTGCTTGTGATTAAAAATTGCCGCATAATTATTTTGAAAACAAAATCATTTTTATTCTGTACAACAAAGCTATGTATAAACAGCGTCATTTCAAACTTTTTGGGAAAAGTTCCCACAACCGGGCCCAAAAGGCGCGAGATTATCGCCGGGCGGAATCACTAAGCGTCCTTGGTGCAGTCTTTGCAGAGAAGCTGCTAAAATGACCGTCTGCGTACCATGAAGGAGCAGCCGTCTCTCTGGAAGGAGACATCCGTTCAAATAGCCACCGCTCAAAGGATTTTGCCTTAGCGTCCTTATCTACTCTAGCTGGTCACATCCTCTCCAAAACAAATAAATTCTCGTTCTGTCAACAACAGATATATAAACTCCAAGTTTGGGAGCGTTGACGTTTCCACGCTTTGAACCAAAGTAAGTGGCAAGGTTATCGCAGCACCAGAAAGACGTCACTATCTTTTAGAATCCCTGCTCTACCGCCGTGGTACAAAGGTGCGGTCTCTCGCTGGAAAACGACTCAAGTTCAGAAGATCGCCTCTCACCAAATCCTCTGGGCATCCTTTCTTACATAGCGCCTCAGAGATTAGACGAAAGACTGTATCACCCCCACGTACGGCACCTTCTTTGAATCGCAGTTCGTCAGACATAAATACCGTAGTCTTCCACTGGAAGGCCTACCCCCAACTCTGGCATTGAAAGAACGAATTATCTATTTTGGACGGTGCGCCCGGCTTTTGCTTATCGCAGTTTTTGGTTGTGTTTGCGAAGGCTACTGTACCTTTCATCCAGAAAGACGCAGTCGCAGCAGTGATAGTTATGGCACTCGTCTACTTAGCCCTTTGCTGCTGCTGCCAGTGTGAAAATAAGAAAAAGGTGTTTGGCCGTGAAAGAGAAACTTAGGTTAAAGAGCTTATAAACGCTCACCACCTTTTTTAGTCATACAAGCACGTAAATATACTGCGAGTACGCATGTGATTCTAACCAAAGTATGGCCGGCGCTATACTTCGTTTATAAACACTCCCAATCATCTTTGGTTATAATTATTGGTTATAATAAGCGATCGGTGTCCTCTTCTTGTTGCTCGTGTAGCCTAAACCGGACCGTTGCAAAAACCGGCGTGGCCATTGTTTGTCAGCAGTCCATATACTGAACAGTTCCCTTAGCGAAAACTAGGTTACTTTAAGTATACTTTACGGTCTTTTAAAATACTCATTCTCAAGAAGTATACTAAAATTGTCCTTAAAGGATGCTAGCCAGAAGTAGGCTTGTACTATTAGTGTCCTTTCTTAGTATGCTTGAAGTAAGTACTGTAATAGTATACTTTTAGTAAACTAGCTAAGACCTAAGTAGCTTCTAAGTTCATGCGAAGCGTCTTACTAGTAGCCTGCCCTGGGTATCTTTTAGTGCACTAGAAGAACGTTATGGAAGTAAGCTGGAAGGATCTTGTAAGTATTCGTGCAGTGACTTATCAGTTGCCTCTCTAAGGTTTCTTTTAGTGAACGAAAAGTTTACTATGGAAGTGCGCTGAAAGGATAATCAGAGCATGCACCGAGTATGCTTAGCTGCGCTCACCATGAAATGAGGACAACATTGTGCTTCGTCGCTGTGTCTGTGTCATGAAATGGCGTCAGCAGCTCGCGTTGTTTCGAGCGCTGTGGCGTTTCAGTGCTGTACGTGAGCCCCCTGATCAAGTTCTCAGCGTTCCGGTGGCAGGCGTGACCGACTACGTCTGCGATTGCACCGTCCCAGAATGAGTGTAGTGACCATTATAAGTTGCGCACACGCTGTGGACGCGTAGCTTCCCGGCGTGGCGATCAAGAAATGAGCCGCCTGGAAACGACAACAATAGTTGCGTTGACGCAGTGGTTACCCCTCACAAGAGCGCAAGAAAAACTGTGAAAGGTACGTTTAGTTGATATCTTCAGGAATATGAAAGGTAGCCGCTGCAGTCTCAGCGTAGTTGTTGTCGTTTCCAGTTCGTTCTGGTTACACGGACGCGGTGAGCAGCCTGCAACAGCGAGTGAGATACGCTATTACCGTTTGATCCACCAGCTTCGGGAGGCTGATATCACATCGCAACCCGCAAAAGTCAGGAGCTTGGCGGATGAATCCGAACACCGCGTACAAAGAAAGTGATTGCTTGGTGACAATCAACAAATATGCGAGCATGACCGACTACGTCTGTGATTCCATCGTTTAATCATCAGTGCTACGTGTTATTTGCCCCACCAACATCGACGAGCAATCTTCTGTCGTCGATAGTTCTCAGTCGGATTATAAAGCAGTGCAGTTTGTGTAGTGGTGCACCGGGTCGCGAAATCGATGCTCCTGAGTTTCGTCGACGCAGAAAAAACAAGCTTCATCGTGTCTGCGTCTGAGAGCTCCGCGTGGTTTCATTGCAGTGTTAAAATTCGAATGATTTGGGGTCTGTTGCTGTCGTGACGCGTTTGAGTTCTTGGTATTTCTATCAGTCGCGAGCGTGACCGACCACGTTTGCAAATACGTCGCTTTTTAGACTTAAGGTAGGTGGCGCAAGCTACCGCCCGTTACAAAGTGCGTTGCAAGGTGCCGCAGTAGTATCCATACCCATACAATCATCCAGATGGTGCCGGATTGATCAGCCGTCAGTTTTGTTGTCTTTAAATAAACCAGTTTTTTTTATGAACTTTCGATGATGTTACTTCGAAAACTTTAGCATTCCGAAGTGGGATTACCGCTGAGCCTTCCCGGAACAGTGGTGGCTGCGACAGCCACGTTCACGCCGACGAACGTGAGTCTTCTTCGCGGGCGGTGGTGCGCGTCCATTGTTTCCGCCACCGACGAGAGGCCGTTCAGTGTTCCCGTTGACTCGACGAGAAAGCACAGCCATGGCCGCGGACCGTGAGCTCGTACGGACCCTGGCGTCGCAACCGGGCTTCGCATCGGTGACCGCGATGCCAGACTTGACGGTGTCCATTCCCGCCTTCTCTGACTCGTCGTCGGCAGCGAGCGCCGTGAAGTGCGCGGGACTGGGAGGCGCATATCAACACGGTGGCGGCGCAACGCAGTCCGGGTGGAGCGATGAAATAACGCTCGCTGTTGCTTCATCGAAGGTGAGCGGGACGGCTTGAGTGGCATCCAACGACCGGGAAGCGACTGGAAACTTGGTCGAAATGGGCTGAAGAACTACGGATGGTGTTCCCCGATGATGACGATTCGCACTCTACGAGATGATGCTCCGGCGGACACAGACCGGGTGAGTCCGTCGCTGATTATTTTTTCGACAAGAGCTTCTTCTGCTCGAAGTGTGACGTCAAGGAAATGAGTTTACAATGGCGCAGCTTATAATCGCGGAACTTCGGAACATGAACCACGCTGTGATCCTGCGGCTTCAACAGCGACGTTTGCAACGTCTTTCGAAATTTTGCAAAAACTTGCTGATTTTTTTTTCTTGAAATCACTCGTTGCAGAACAAGCAGCCCACAAGAAAAAAAAAAAGACACTGTGGAGGACAAGCTTCTCAAAAAGCTTCGCCAGGAGCTGAAAGGTCACAGGGTATGTATAACAACATTTTTGTTAGAAAGTGTTAGCTTTATGGAGAGCGCATCAGATTTATATAATGTTGCCATTTTGGTGCTTGGTTAGATATATTTTAATCAATGTCATTATTGCTTTTTCGAGTGTACTTATCAATTATTCATTCATGCAAACTGCAAGCTGTTCAGAATGCTGAAGTAATTGGAGACTAGATATACTGTTTCAGTAACCTTTGCACTGTGAGGGCAGATGACATATGATGCTATTTTCCTCAGCATTAGAAAAAGTTGGTGGCAACGGGAATGCAACTTTGCGGGTCAGTCAGAGGTCACTTCTGGGAAGCAGTTGCTTAGGACTTCCAATGTTATGCTTTGTTGTACAACTCTGATAATCTATCATTACTGCTTATATTTTCTGTTTATAGCTCCGTGCATCTTCTGGGGATCCTGAGGACGTTGCATCACAAGCTCGAGGACCTGTCTTCGCTGTACCTGCCCTGGCCTCTACTGAAGAGGCCTCTGCTAGGTCCAAGGAGTCCCGGATAAAGGAGGGCGAGACCTGGGCCAACAATGTCGAGACCAGGGCCAGTGAGCCTCAGACCGGGGCCGAAGCCAGGGCTAATAAGGTCAAAGCCTGGGCCAACGAGGCCGAAACCAGGGCAGGGCCACCGAGGCTGAAGCCAGCATGGAGCAGGTTGAGACCAGGACCGGCCTGACTGGGGGACGCTGAGGCTAGGGCGGCCGAGGCCAGAGCACAGGAGGTCGAGGTTGTAACGTAGCGTCCTCTGCTTCCGGATGTAAGGTGGAACAGTATAACCTATTTGTCCAGGCCTAACTGCTCGATGTCGCAAATTTGCAACCTAAAAGATTTTTTGCTTAGAAGTTCATTTGCACCAAAAATAACTTTAGTGATCGATTACATATACACATTTGCAGGTACGTCCCCTGGGCGCCGCCATCTTCCTAGCTGGAGAGCGCGTGAGCTGCGCCATAACCTAATTACGATGCCTTGAGAAGAAGACGTAGTCAGATTATGGCGCGGCCCACAGTGTACCTAAGTACCCCCCAGTAAGCAAGATGGCGGCGCCCATAGGCCATACTTACAAAGATGTATACAAAGCAAAAAAATAAAGTTTAAAACATTTTTCTTATCTACACTTTGCTTTAATTCCCTGCGTTAAATGGTCAACAAGCTTCTTCATATCCCAAAATGAGTACTACTGCTGCTACCATTCTTTGTGATTCTGTAAGTTTTTTTCGTTAAACTGAATGCTGATACAGGAGAGACTTTTTCAAAATCAGGGTAGGCAATATCTGTGATGGTAAAGCACTGAATCGTGATGCGAGAGCTGACCCTGCTTGGGTTTGGAGTTTGACTGTCTCTATGTTTACACACAGTGTCAATTTTCATGCCTCAATTTGCTGTTCTCCTTACAGGAATAGCTTGTGCATTTCTCTTTAAAGTTGCAGCTGTACATAGGTGAAATGGGGCCACTCATAGTATGATATAGAGTGGCAGCAGCATTCTTACTCGATTTGGGAACGGTTTGTGAAGCGGCGTGTTGACAGTGAGTGCCCGTGTCGAAAGCAGTGAAATATGCACAAAAATACTGAATGTGCACTAGGAGAGAAATTTTGAAAATAAAAGTGACAGCCACTGAACTGAGCTGACTAAGATCAGGGAATGAGATTTGAGGGGCATTGGGGTGGCGAAGCAGTCTGAAGGGAGAGCAATATTTCTAGTGCAAGTTAAAGGGCTCGGATAATTTCACAAATGGTTTCTTTATGGTGAGTATACACATGTCCAGCATGGGATTTCAGGCTTGGATTTCACAGCTTCATGCTTTCCCACCATTCATATTAAAAGTTTGAAGTCTAGGAGCAAGTTTGGTGCAGTGTTTGCTTTAATCGTGTGCACTTTTAATTTTCCTTAATGTTAAACCAGGTGTCACATGTGTGTAACTTCAAAGCGCCTGTGATTTCAGTGTTGACTGTTGAACCAGTAATTTTCTTATAATTTGATGCTTCCTACCGGCAGGTGTGCCACCCCTTGTTGCGGCTATGGAGACTCGTGGAGTGGCAGGCCCTGTGGTTCAAGAGGATATTGTGTAGAATATGGTATGTAACAATTTTTTTTCTTCACATCGCAGTTAAAGGTGTGAATCTTTTATCTTGTCTTTTTCCTAACCGTAATGGCTCATTCACACGAAATTTTGACGCTGGGCGTCAAAATTTGATCAGATTATTTTGATGCTCGAACCACAATCGCAGACTTTTGACGCTGGGTGTCAGAACTCTGTGGAATATCCTGTGGCAAGCGGATCGATCAAAGACCTTTTTGATCTTTTTTTTTCTTTTTTGCTGGAGAAAACTTTTTAATTAGAACAAAAGGCAGGAATTCTATTGCCATATGTCACACCAGGGAATGTCAGCTTATGTGCAGCAAGAAAATGAATTTCGGCGGCGCGAGGATGTCTCGTGCAAGACTCTGTCACATGCCTCCTCAGCTTGCAATGGCCTTGCCGCTTGCCTTCCTTGTCTTGCTCGGCCTTTTCTGTCCTCAGCTACAGTTGGTTTGCGACAGCACACTGCCTTTTGGTGCCAGGGTAGGTAGATGCAGCTTTTAAAAAAGGTCTATTGCATCCTTTGTGATATAGCAGACGTTCACAAATCATTTTAAATCTCGTTTAGCAGACGATACATCAATGTCTTTTTTGTTCTGTTTTCGTCGGTGATTGACACTTCATGGCAGGCGAAACCAACACAATTTAGACGAACTTGAGGTTTTAGCACCGATTTTCCATGTTACCTAAAAGGAGTCAGTGTGAAGCGCGGATTGAACACGAGTGTCATGTCAGCCTTGACTGCCCATTCGGTGAGAACACGAGTCGCACCTGATTGATGATGCTTCACTAATTATTAATCTTAAATCTGTGCTGTGCTCGGTCCCCCTTTTGGTCACAGAAAATCCAGTGCGTTGACTTCCCAAACTCTTCTTTTTCTGGCACTGACAGGCAACATATTTGCAAACAGTCTTTTAGCTCCTTCACTCTCGCCAAGACGAAAATCAGACCCTGTGCTGTGGGCAGCTTTCGTTCGGTGCTCGCATATTTCTTGGTTGTCACTGAGCAATGAGCATAGGTAACCTACTCAAAGTAATGCTTGGTGTTTGTCAAAAGTTGACCTCCTAACTTCCTCCGCCGACGCACACTGGCACGGCAGGGTTGTACTAAGGAAACTGATTTCCCAGATACATCATATGGGAACGGCAGGGAGTAGTAAGCCTCAACATTATAACTTACAGTGCGACTAGGACAAAGACAGACAGAGGAGAAAACACAGGACAAGCGCTGAACTGGCAACTGATTCTATTGAAAAGAAAATACATATGATGCTGCTGCTGCTCAGGCAGGCATGCCCCTCCGTGGCCCTGGCGCTTCTTCTTTTACTCAACACGATACCAGCCGAGTTATCCGAGATCCGAAAAGCCGATCTCGCTCTTCATCAAAGTCACTGTGGGCTGGCTCACACACAGAGATCCGTTTTGTGTTATGTAGTATGTCTCCATCATTTCTCGGGGTAGTTTTTGGTTGTGTCGGAACATCACTGTCGTGTTGTTAAAAAAGGGTTGGCATCCGCAATCCCGGCAATGCATCGCGAGATGTGTGTGAGCGGTTCCTTTTGTAGAACTGTGGTGTTCTTGTAGTCTTATCTTGAGGCAACGCCCAGTTTGTCCTATGTAGGCACGCCCGCAGGAAAACGGGATCTTATAGACCACACCTTTTATGCAGGCGACAAACTGCATTCCGTGTTTGATGCTGCTGCGGCTGAGATGTCGGATCGTCATTTCTCGCACGTTTGTTGACTGTGGAGCACACAGAGCCGAGATTGTGACAGGCGGAAAAATCAACATTCACATTGTATCTCGAGGCAGCTTTCTTGAGTCCGTGGGAAAGGCGGTGGATGTATGGTATGACTGAAGTTTTCCTTTTCTCTTTCTGCTCGAGGTCACATTGCTCGATCTCTGGATCTGTTTTAAGGTATTTCACGATTTTTTCGCAAGTTGAAGTAATGACCGAATTAAGATACCCCAAATCCTTGAGCCGTTGAATTTTGGAAATGAAGTGGGAACTCAATTTGTGGATGCATGTGCTTGTTAAAGCTGTCCTCAGACAGGGAAATGTGATGCCTTGTTTGACGAGTTTAGAGTGGGCTGACTGAAAGTTTAGAAGAGCCTTTGCTGTTCTGGGACTGTAACACCAGCAAACATGATCATCCCCCTCTTTGATGCGGAGATCCAGGAACTCAATAAGGTTCTTTTTTGGGGCTTCATAGGTGAATCGAAGTCCTTGCCTTTTTTTCGTGAAGATCTTCAGCACATCGTCAAGCTTCTGATGGAAATTAGCCCTCTCAACGAAGACCAAATAATCGTCTACGTACCTAAACACTTTTTTGGTGTTTTTCTCCAAGAAAGGTTCCAGACCCCGATGGATCTTGCCTAGGAAGATGTTACTGAGCACAGAGGCTACCCTCGACCCTATGCATACTCCGGACTTCTGTAGGTACACCTTGTCCTGCCATCCGATGAATGTGGACTTCAGCCCACTCCAAACTCGTCACACAAGGCATCGCAGTTTCCTGTCTGAGGACAGATTTAACAAGCACATGCATCCACAAATTGAGTTCCAGCTTCATGTCCCAAATTCAACGGTTCAAGGATTCGGGGTATCCTAATTCGGTCATTACTTCAGCTTGCGAAAAAATCGTGAAATACCTTAAAACAGATCCAGAGATCGAGCAATGTGACCTCGAGCAGAAAGAGAAAAGGAAAACTTCAGTCATACCGTACATCCACCGTCTTTCCCACGGACTCAAGAAAGCTGCCACGAGATACAATGTGAATGTTGTTTTTTCCGCTCGCCACAAGCTTAGATCTGTGTGCTCCACAGTCAACAAACGTGCGAGAAATGACGATCCTACATCTCACAGCCGCTGCAGCATCAAACACGGAATGCAGTTTGTCGCCTGCATAAAAGGTGTGGTCTACAAGATCCCGTTTTCCTGCGGGCGTGCCTACATAGGACAAACTGGGAGTTGCCTCAACATAAGACTACGAAAACACCACAGTTCTATGAAAGGAACCGCTCACACACATCTCACAATGCATTGCCGGGATTGCGGATGCCAACCCCTTTTGAACAACACGACAGTGATGTTCCGACACAACCGGAAACTACCCCGAGAAATGATGCAGACGTACTACATAACACAAAACGGATCCTTGTGTGTGAGCCAGCCCACAGTGACTTTGATGAAGAGCGAGATCGGCTTTTTGTATCTCGGATAATTCGGCTGGTATCGTGTTAAGTGAAAGAAAAAGCGCCAGGACCACGGAGGGGCATGCCTGGACGAGCAGCAGCATCATCATATGTATTTCCTTTTCAATCGAATCAGTTGCTCGTTAAGCGCTTGGCCTGTGTTTTCTCCTCTGTCTCTCTTTGTCCTAGTCGCACTGTAAGTTATAATGATCTCTACCGTAAACTCGCCCAATTGTCCATTCTGCTAAGCCTGAACAGTTCGGTCTTTTTTTGGTGACCAAATTCGGTCGGCAGCAAGACTGCTTTTTAAAAGTGTGAACGAACCATATGTTCTAGCAAAAAATGTGCCTATTAGAGAGGTTCAACTATTAGAACCATAGCTATACTTACTGACCTTATAATGTGAGGCCTAAGTTTCCACATTCCACCAGGATGTGTGAAGAGGTAAGCATTGGAATCTATGGAAGAAGCTTAGCAATGTTGAGGCATAGAAAGGTAATGGTTCTTCAAACAGCGCTAACCGTATTGTTGGTTTCATTTCTGAATTGTTTTGTGTTGTCTCTGTTTCTGTCGTGTCCTTAAATCTCAGTGATTTGCTTTGTTCGTGGTTTGCAAGGTTTCAGCAGACCCGTCCTCTTTTTTAAAAGGTTCTTTTTTTTAATTAGATGCTGTATATGGGGTGTCTGTTCATGCAGGCTTAGGCCATCCCAACAATGTCAGGACTGCTTTCTGCTCATCATTTTCATAACCTAAATATAATTCAGTTAGAACCCAGGGAACAATTTTTGCAACAGATATATCCCTCATTGCCTCTACGCACGCCTTCTAAATTCTGGGAACTGGATGGAAATAGTGTATTAGGTTCACCACTATCTTTCGATGATTTTCCGAGTGATGCTGCCACACTCCACGAATGCGGCCAGCGGAAGTTCTCATTCAGCCACTGTAGGGCGCGCAGCATTCAATCGGTTGAGGCGTTTTCAAAGCTGGAGGATATAGTGGTGCCTCGATTATGTGACTTTCAGGAGACTGCGCGACAACATTGGATAATCCAAAAAACAACAGTTACGGGTCAAAGACATACAGAACTTCCAAACAGCCTTTAAGCTGATAATCTGCTGGAATCTGAAGAAGCTAGAACCCTCATGCAACTATGAATGTAACCTAGAAATTGTGTAATAGAGGTGCCAATCAATCTTTATTATCACATTGGAACTTCAAAAGAAATCAGTGAGTTTCTGCTGACTCGTCCAGTTGTGCATAAACCGGGGACGCATAATTGGGGTTTTACTGAATCCACTGTGGGACACATTTCATTCTCGATCGCATAATGTGTAGAAGTTTCTTTAAAATTTCTGGGCGTTGCCTTTAAGGACTAGCATTTTCAAAATAAAAAAAAAACAATCAGAAAACTGCTTTAATAAACGACGCAGATCAAGCCTGGAATGTGCTCGACAGCGGATGTTTTCTTCAGCTTCGATAACACTTCCCCAGTCGACTGCTGCATGCTGCAAGATTGCCAATTCAGAACTTCCGGAGGCTGCAATCACAGAGTGAAGCGTAATTATAGTTGGAGGCACCTACTACAGTCCATGTGCATGTTCTCTTAAAGGGACACTTGCATGGCTGTTAGGAATATAGCTAATAGTAATCAATAATATTGATTACTATTAGCCTTGGCACACTCGCAACTGTTGTTTATTTGGAAAGACAATTTACTATGTAGGCCTCTTCGGCCAGCCTAGTCATCATCACTTCGCGCGAAGCATTTTTGTTTAATAGTGCAATTGATGCCCCACTTACACACTCTTTTCCTTTTTCCTAAATAATATATTCCTCATGCAGTTCTCTGCTTGTTTTGGCATTGTATCTGGCAAGAATCTTAACATCGTGCAACACCAAGGAACAGGGGCATTTGCTGCAGTGAATGGCGAGGTGGCCAGACAGGCTAGCTCACGTGGCAGCCACGTGCTCATGGGCACGTTCATTCATACATCCACAAATTTATTATTGTGTTTTATGCTGCAAGGCTCAGACGGCTGCTCTATGATGTTGATTCTGTGGCAGAGCCGAGCCATCTTATTGGATGCCAAGGACACCACGGGAATGCGGTGGCGCTGACCGACTTTCCTTAATTGTGTGAAACTGAGGGTATGGTATCACAGCTGGTCTTACATTGGACCTCTCACGAGTGGGTTTGTTTATCCAGAAGCAAGCTACCTGCAGATGTGTATAATTCAGGTCGCCAAAAGCTTGTTAAATAAAGTTGAGGCATAAACAAGCCTGCTCGTGAGAGGCCCAATGTGAGACCAGATGTGGTACCATACTTACACTCATACCTGCCAACTCTTCCGAATTTTTCGTAAAATGTACAAATTGGGACTAATTTTACGATTTTACGAATCTTGCTTCAAATCTTACAAAAATTTTTTTTTTTTTTTTTTTGTTTTTGTAACTCCGTTGTTGGTGGTATCTTGTATTGCCACAAGAGGGCGATAGGTACCGTCCACAGCAGCGTCGTGGTTTTTACTATCCGTCTATCCGGTGGCCACGAATCGAAAACCAATCCAAAGCTCAAAGCCTTTGTTCGTGTGTTCGGCGGTGCACAGGTGCAAGTTGGTTCGGCGTGTTCAGACGTTGCTGGGGCCTCGTTGTTTCGGCCAGTTTCGAGGCAAAAAGTATGGCGTCTGTGTTTGTTGCACGTGTAACTGTAGCATTCTCCTTGTCACTGTGGCTTCGCGGCGCAATGCCAAACTCGAAACCTCAAAAGAGGTACTTTCAGGTGTTCCTGAAGTCCTACACGTCGAAATTTCCGTGCTTCATGCCGCCCAAAAAGCAAGAGAAGTTTGGATTGTGTAGCACGTACACGTGTGATGTAAGCATTTCGCACCCCCCCCCCCCCCCGGCCGCAGCCGCGCGACTTTTATGAATTTGAAATTCCACAGGTTGGCAGGTATGTACACTCAGTGTCACACAATTCAAGGAAGTCGGTCAGCGGTACCGCACTACTGTGATGTCTTCGGCACACAATAGGATGGCTTGGCTCTGCCACAGAATCAACAGGCCCAAGCCCCGCCGTCTTAGCCTTGCAGCATAAAACACAAGGATAAAATTGCTGGGTGTGTTTTGGGCGTTGTGTATCAGATACCAATATTGTGAGGGGCAGTGTATATGGGCCAGATGTGGGAATGACCCTGCCCGTGAGCATGTGGCTGCCACGCCAGCCAGCCTGTCTGGCCACCTCGCCATTCACTGCAGCAGATGCCTCTGTTCCCCGGTATTGCATTATGTTAAGATTCTCGCAAATACAATGACAGAACAAGCAGAGAACTGCATGAAGCATATGAAATTTGGGAAAAAGGAAAAAAGCGTGTGAGTGAGGCATCAATCGCCCTATTAAACAAAAATGCTTTGCGCCAATGTGATGGTGACTAGCCTGACCAGTGGACTTTATATAGTAAATGTTCAAACTAGCCTTATTACCCTCTTTACTATTAGCTAGCCCTCTTCATCAAACACTTCCTTACCACCAGCATGTCACGGCCATTCGTGACTCATCTAAAAGGCATTCATATGGATGTAATGACCGTATTTGGTTCTATTTTTATGTTTCAGATAACCTTTGGAGACATTGCGCTTCCTGAAGCGCAGTTGAAGCATGTCGACACGAAGCAGCCATCCATTTACGTTCAGGAACTCGCGGTCATGGTATTTGAAACTGAGGCCCTGACAAACTGCTGCCTTACGGGGTCGGCAATGAAGGGAAAGCTTCCTAAAAAGGGAGTTAAGGACTTGATAGGTGAGTAAATTGCCGTAAAGAGGAAATGGCAAGGCACTATTGCAATCAAACTTAACAGGAACAAATACTAAGTTTACTCTTGACATATATTGGACTTAAATCTTGGACAAAAGCTCACCAGACAGAAGCTCACCGGTCAAAAGCTCACCACGTGAAAATTTCATGTTGGTCTTAACACGAGTGCAGACAACTTAGGTGCATGCGTGCGACACTAAAACACAACAATGAATTAAATCTGATAGGCACATGGTTTGTTGATTAGACTGGAAACAAGTTTTTCGATTGGTTAGAAGGAAATGCAGTCCCGTACAGGCTGTTTCCAGCAGTCTTGGTAGATCTCGGTGTACCTGGAGCCCCTTGCAAATATTTTCCAGACGGTTGTGGCATACCTTAAGTCAACCCAGATTGATCTTATCAGCTTCAGCTCCACTCATTTTGGTGACCTAAATTTTTGTCCCAAATCGTTGCTTCTGTGCCTGTTATGGCTTACCTGTCGACACCGTTGCATGAGATGGGGTACCACTTCTTCTAAAAATAGTGCAATGTCCATTGCGTCCGCACTTTGGCCCAGCTCGTGACTCACCGGGTAGCCAAAAAAAAGGGGGTGAGCTATTGTGTGGGTCTAAGAAAAAAACGGGTGAGCTTCTGTCCGGTGAGCTTTTGTCTGGTCACCATTGGACTTGTGTCTCAGTACTCATGGATGGTTGTTTCTTTTTGGCTTATGTTGGGGGAGATATTTGTCTTTTTGTGTCATTACGTCTTGCGCTACACCTCTGGTTTGCAATAATGTGCCCCAGTTCTAGCATACTTTAATTTTTGCCTAGATTATAATTCACTCTGATGTTCCTTCTGCTTAATTTTGATCGTCAATTTATATCGGCGATTAAACTTAACGAAACTTCAGTATTGTTTACTTTTGTGTACAATTTTCTGAAGATAGCTGACTGTTTACCCCAGCTTTAGGCTGCTGAATCTTTCAAAAACTTTCAGCTTGTTCAGTTGTTTTTAAAGTAATTGTTTGGTACAGTATGGCCTCAGTTGGTTTTATATCAGTAAACCCTGAATTATAATATAAAATAGATGTCAGAATCAAAATTAAAAAAATGTGGTCATCTGTGTGTTTAAAATTATTGTCTAGCTACGCTATCTCCGACTTTCTAGCCAAATATCCTGAGGCACTGGTTCTCGAACAGGGTTCCTAGTACAGTATACTGAGGGTTCTTTCAGCACCTGAACTTCCTCAATCGTTCCTATACCATTGTCATACACTCAATTGCAACAATGCCAAGAGTGGAAGGGGCTCCTCGGCTAACAGTAACATTAGTAAATTTTTGTTCGCTGATGTCAGAAAGTTTGAGAGTCCCTGTCACAAAGAATGTTATGTTTGCAGGCTTTTAAAGGGGTTATGAAATAGTCCTCAGACTTCGGCCAAGTAAGTGTGGCAGTATCTCACCATCGCATGTGCAGTGAAGATCAGAAAACAATTTTTTCCAAGGTGCACTAGTTTTATTAAAAAAATTAAATAGACTTAAGCTTGGGGGGCCCCTCAACCTTTAGAGTCCTTTCCAGGTCACGTGCGTGTGACATGAATTGGGGGCCAAATGAGTGAATGACAACTTTTATAAAAACCTTAGCTTCAAATTGGGCAGATACCTGCTCAACCCGCAAACTCAACCACTATTGGCGCCAAGCCAGCAGTTCCTGTGGCCACCATAAGCTGCATGATGAAAAATGGACCCTTTTTTCCTTTCTGATTACGCAGTGCACTCGCAACATTTTGAGGGATCACGGTGTGTTTTCTCGTACTTGTGATAAGGTAAAAGAAATAAAAGTAACGAGCTCCAGACTGTTTCCACAGTAAACTTGTTTCATGATCCCTTTAATGCATTGCAAATTGACGAAATGCCTTGTTTTACATTATTTCACAGCAGCAATATTTCACAGTTGCCAATAAACATAGTCATTGGTCCCCGTGCTCAATATATTTAGATGATTAACTTTTTGTTGTTGGTTTCTTTTTGTGAAATTTTCTAAAATTATGTGGACCTGAAGTATAATTTTAAGTAGTATTAAGTAAATATGGAGTCTTAAGGCAAGTTCCTTAATTGTCTATTGTCTTCTCTTTTCAGCTTTTGTTACTGCCAATTCCCTGGAGAAACTCGGAAGTTTGTGAAAGAATACCTGTAAAGGAAGTGCAGCAATGCTTCCTACACTTCAAAACAAAGCCTCCAACACACAGAAGAAAACTGCAGAATGAAAAAAAAAAAAAAAAAAATTAGCTTTCATTTTTATTTATTTTGCGCATTGGCTTTTTTTTTCTCTTAAATCTGATTAGCGATTAATTTAGATTTTATTTAACAAGTGCATTAACTTTTTTCATTCATTTTACTTCAGTCATGTAGGTGATGTTACTTCAGTCATGGTAGATGATAAATATTGTAGGTTTTATATTAACAGGTGCAATACTATTTTTGCTCGTTTTTCTTCAGCATGATAGTTTGTAATTATTTTTTTCTTCTAATAAGAGCTTGTTTATAAAGCTTTAAGTGCATCTGTGATATTTGTAAGCCACTAAAAGTATTACGTTTTTTGTTCCATCGTAAGTGTTTGTTGTAGGCAACATGTGTTCATTCTATTGAAAAAAATATTTGTTTAATAAAAAGTTCTTACTTTAATTTGTCATCACTTTGAACTCGTCTACATTAAAGCCTGTAACATAATGCATTTCAGTTTCGATAACTGCAAACCACTGCAATTGCTAAATCAATATAATTTTCTACTTCTCTTATCTGGAATTGGTCAGGAATAAATTGGTGAAATGCTTTAAAAGTTCTGTTAAGTGTACCCCCGATTATATTTGAAAGCCTGCTTCCAAATTTAATCCGGGGTACAATTTATAGTACTAAAGGCCTGCATAAAAGCATACTAAAATTCTGCTCAGAAGTGTACTAGAACAAGTATCCTAAAAGGATGGCGAAATGTTACTTCTGAAGTGCGTAAGAAGTGTACTAAAATGCCTCTTACAGGCATGCTTAGAAGTATCCTAAAAGTATAGCGAAATGTTACTTTTGAAGTGCGTAAGAAGTATACTAAAATGCCTCTTACAGGTATGCTTAGAAGTATACTAAAAGTATGGCGAAATGCTACTTTGAAGTGCGTCAGAAGTATACTAAAAACCGGCCAATTTAGAGCATCAAGCATACTTCTGGAAGTGCAAATAAAGTATACTCTAAGAGCCCCGGTTTTTCGCTAAGGGTTGTCTCTGTCATGTAACGTCTGCCGCTAACCAACAACGCCGTTTTAGAGTGCTTGTTATAAATGCCACTTTTACTGCCATCTCCCACTCACTTTTCGTGCAAGACGGCAATAACCACCAAAACTCCGTTACCATGGCCCGGGCTAAGTGCTATGTTTGAACTGAGGTAAACGAAGTCGGACAATTTGGTGTTTGCATGTCTAGTCTGTATGCCGAAACCAACGTTACTAGAACACTCAGTTGGGAAACTCGCCGTCGAAACTTGGGTCGCTGGCGTCCACCGAGACCGAGCTAAATACGACAACAGCGCCACTCTTTATCATTTTTCTGTACTGTGGTCACCTTGAGTTTTTAGAAAGCATGTTTTTCCGTAAAAATAAACGGAAAACACTCTTTTTGCATTAAATTTCTTCGAGTTTAGTACCAAATGATGGGCGCGTGATGTTTTTAAAATCTTTAGGTCGCACGGTTTTGCGGAACAATTAATATTGTTTTTATACAACCATGCCTCAGCGCTGCTTTCAGGTAGCGCGTCCCGATCTAGGTGCATTTTAACTTCGGAAGCAAGTCGCGGCGCGTCCGCTGGGGAGACGGGAGTGGCACCCCTATAACCTCTTCCGCTGTATCTGTTTCGGCCCCAAAGTGGCCGATTAAAGCCAAAATAGAAGTAACGTACAGTTCCTCGAGTGGCGGCAGCGGAAGAAATGGCGGCGTTGTGTTCGTCATTAGCTCGGTTCTGGAAGACAGAGCGGGGCCACTTTTTCAGACAAGTATCTATGGCAGTTTCCCAACTGAGTGTTTTAGTAACGTTGGCCGAAACTCAAGCTGCTGAGCACACCTGGGACGTCGAACTCGAACATGAAAAAGCACATTAAGGTAAGTTATTCTTCAATGGTACTTACTTTTTTTACGTGAAAATGACGGGGTTAAGTTTTGTCAGGCAAAAGAACGTCCCTTTAGAGATTGTTTTGCTAATCGCATAGCTTTCACCTACATCTCACAGTGCTCATTAATGTAAGCTAGCGAAAACACTTCGAAAACAGCTCAATTGAGTTTCCTTGTATATTTGAGAAGGAGGGGAAATAAGTCACTGCAGCTATATATCAACACGCCTATTTGATATTTGTTTAATTTTGCGATTTACATGGACAGTTTTTTCTGCCCTAATTTGTGAAGCAATTTATTTAGTTAATATTTCGTTGTACCAGAGCACTGATAACTAGAAATTAACAGGGGTGCTTCGCATCGGTCCTAATTTGTATCTTTTTTTGCTCCAGTTCCTCCATTCGCAGAAACTATCAGAGTTCTAGGTGCGTTCAAAGAAACGAAAGACCAAGACTACAACCCACTTTCCCGACGCGTCTTTGCTGAAGTAGATGAAGATCGACCGTATGCATCAAGTTCCCGCTTCTCAAGAACGGTTCGGCAAGCTTGTGGCGACGCTGTGGTCGAGACGCTGTACAGTCACAAACTATAAGTCATACACTAATAGCTGTCATATACTAACAGTGAAACAAAAAGTAACGGCAAAGTAACGTAAAAGTAACGTCCCTTAGTTATGGAAAGTAACGTCACCAGTATTTTGTTACATTTGCAAAATGGTAACGGAGCTCTGTAACGCGTTAGGTTTTTTTCTAAGGTAACGAGTAACGCTATTTCGTTACTTATTTTCGGTTACGGGCACAACACTGGTAAAAAGTGGGTACGTGTATTGGTTCCTTGGTAGCCCCAGTTTTTTGTGATATATTTTTAGCATCCATGAACAACCATAATATTGTAAGGCCCTAATGAGATGAATGTGCTTAATATTTTTTATATATGTAGATGATTTTCTGATTATTGTGGATGATCACTCGGGGATGTGTTTCAATGATGTTGTTCCAAATGTCGTCGACTTGTTTGAGGCCAGGTCGAACGGGTTGAAGTTTACCTAGGAGCTTCCCATAGACAAGTGCATTCAGTTTTTAAACCTACCGCTTACTTTTGCAAATGAACACGTGTGCTGGTTGTACAAACCACTTTCAGAAAAGAGCGTCTTGTCTTTTGATACCGCTCATTCTAAGTTGATAAAGCTAGGAATTGCTCTCACCTGTCTTCAGGCTGCTTTGAAAAAAAGCTGCCTTCACGCTTTGACCACACGCTTTGAATTTCAGATAGAACGCTTAGACAGGGCGGGCTACCCCGCCGGCTTGTGTACCAGCGTGTGTGAAAACCTCGCACAAAATATCAAAAGTAGAGGAAACACAGGGGCGGTAAGCGAGAAAAGAATAAAAATCAAGAGGTCAAGTGATACCTTATTTACACAAGGCGTCGCAGAATATAAAAAAAGCAATTAAGTGTGATGTCAATGTTTTTTCTGCTCCGTGCAGCTGGCGAAATTTGTCCTATAATTACTGGATAGAAACTCGTTCAATGCTCGAAGACGCACGTCACTCAGTACACAGCTTGTGCCTCTAATGTTGTTTACGATATTCCGCTAACGTGCGGGCTTGTGTATATTGGACAGACTGGGCGGTATTTTAACGAAAGGGCGCGTGAACATCGTCTAGCGGTTCGTAACAAAGCGGGGGGATACTGTGCCGTACACTGCACGCGGTGCGCGTGTGACCCCCTGTTAGAATGAACAAAATTTATTAAAAGAGCAAACAGCAAGACTGAGAGGGAAATAGCCAAAGCGTATTTTATAAAGTCCTCAGGTGACCATTTTACTAAATGAGAGGGAAGTTTCTTTTCTAGATAGTTTTGTGTGGTCGCGTTGGACTGATACGAATGCTTAAACCATTGTCTTCTGCTGTTATTGTTTATGGGTTTGCTTTTATCAGATGTGGTCGGCATGATTGGAAAGAGTGTTCACGCATGTGTGCTTGGTGGTTGGCCTTGATTATATCAGTTGAAAGTGAGCACCAGTCCGTGTTGCATGTGTATCGTTTTCATCCGTGTTTTTTTGTGCTTTTTAGCCCTTTAGATCACAACGAAGCGACAAGCCCAATCCAAAGTTTTAATGCGATAAAAATAATATTATCATGAGCTTGGAATCCTGGATGCGATAAAAAAACCGCCCAGTCTCTTTGAAGGAGAAAATATACCGTATAAAAAAATACGAAAAAATACCGCATAATAAAAATACCAAAGTTTAGGATTAGATGTTACAGAGTAAATGCTTCATAATAAGGAGGCCATCAATTAGACATTTGTTAACGCGAAACAGTCATGGTATTCAAAACGTTTACCATTTGATAGGGGATTTGTTTCGGGTGCCAGTCGGTTTGACGAAGTTGAACATAGTATCTAATATATTTATATGTTTAGGTGTTTCCATTTTTCTAAATATAATTTATTTGACAACGTTCTGTATAATATCGCAACAAACACGTTGTTTCTCCGGCATGAAAAAAGGTATGGAGCTCTGAAATGGCTGTCGGGCGGCGCGATAGCTCTTTGAAGAAGTTTCTGCGAAATCCTTGAGTGAGTGGAAGCTTTGTCGCTTGAATGTACTTTTAGGTATGCTTTATTTTATGGCCCAGCCTTGGCTTACGGCGGGTAGCATCCCCGACGATAAATGTTTTATTCACTTGTTCGTTTCATGAGCCTTGTACACTCAGCTTAGACTATAGTTTCGTTTAATGCGCTCACTCGGAAACAAGCAAAAAGTTTCCTTAGATTTTTTATATGTTGTGTACTTCAGAAAGCGAAATATAACCCTGCACTAAAAACATAAGCCCTTCAGTGTTTGAAAACATTTTTGTTTTTAGGAATGGAGGCACGTTTAACAACCGGAGGTATTTGTCCACCATAAAAAAGGGATTTACTCAAGAAGGAAGTGCTTGTGCACGTCCTTCCGTTTCTGACTGCTGTTGTGGGTAGCTGGACAATTTTGACAAACTGTGAAGTTAAAGAATAAAAACAGTCACCGTTTTTTTTTTATTTTTCGTGTTCCTTAGAAATTGTTATACCCTCCATATTAACAGGCGTGAACCACCTAGCTGAAGTAAATCCCGCAATGCATTTATCAATTTAGTCATTCCGCAACCCCTATTTTCATTAACCACAATATTTTGTCGTGATTTATCAACAGGCTTCAAGACCACAATAGAAATTGCAAAGAAATGATTTGAGAACCATATAGAGGGTAACATTTTTTATTCAACACAGAATTTAAAAAAAAACGTCTTTTCTGCTACGTTAATGCCGTCTTCACCCCATGTTTCTTGAGCTCGGTGGATATTCGAAAGGCGAACAAGCGTCACACTCTATTGTGCAATTAAGTAAAACTAGGTAATTAACTTTTTAATTTAATGGCTTTGTTAAGCTACTAGTCAAGATTTTCAGCTATATGGGTATCGTGTATCCTTGCTACGGGAACATTCTCTCCGCTAAATTTGGCGAGAAAATTGATGCCATGTCAACTGACGTCACGTGACCTCTGTACCACTTCCGTTTCCCCGTAACATTTAGCAGAGAAATTGACGTCGGCAATTAAGCACCAATTCACTTTCCTCGTTCAATATATCGGGACAATTGATGTATGCACCAATTCACAAAGAAGAAGAAAAAGAAGACAAGCGAATCAAATAGTTTTCTAGCACCGCAAAGGAATCAGCAAACGCAGCTTGAACGTTGCTCACACTGACAAAGCACAGCGAGCAGAGCGACATGGGATCCCGCCAGTGTCCACTCCCAGCGCAAGGAGAGCTCCGCGCCAGAAAACGTCGCCGAGCAGAAGAGCAGCGCCGTCGCTACGCAGCAAAGGCAGATGGTGAGAAGCAACGGCTCTTGCAACACAAGCGACAACGGCTCGCCCAGGAAACGGCGGAGCACGCGAGGCCCAACTTGTCGTAATGAGGGAGGCCAAATGACAACAGCTCTCAAAGAAAACGGAGTGTGAAAAATTTATTGTTGTACGCCCCTCCCTCCTTCCCATCCCCGCTGAAAAAACAACAAAATGTGCTTCCGTTTCGGGTCGTCTTAGACCGAATGCCTTCCTGTCGCATTCATAAAAATTGTAGAAACCCTGTGCTTTCTGCAATTTTTATTTATTGGCTTTATGGGCCACGTTACAATTGTAATATTGAAGACATCTGCTCCGAAAGGCTAGACCGACTTACACAATTAAGAAAAAAAGCAAGTGTTTCGGAGATATTTGTCGATACTTTCTCCCCTCTCTATCCTCTGATTCCGGAAATGAAAGTCTCAAGTGCACCTGGACGCGCTGACAACGTGCCGCTTGAAGAAGTGAAGCTTTTGTGACGTACAATATGTCGTGAACTCATGTCTCCACCGACAGAAAACGATCGTGAGTGAAGCTCCGAGGGCAATGACGCGCTAAAGAGTGAGAGCGCTAAAGACTGTTCTAGCGAGTTTGCATACCTCAAGCGGCACCCTGACAACCGCAGTGCAGATAGGAGATCAGGACGATTTGTACGCCCCGAAAACGTCATTTCTAGGAGCGTCACGTGGTCAGCGCTTGCGGCGCACTTGGAACTTTCAGTTTTGGAATCGCAGGATTGAAAGGGGAAAAATTCTTGACGGATACCTCCGAACCAGCCGCGTATTTTTTAATTGTGTAATTTAGTCTAGCCTTTCAGAGCGGCTGTCTTCAAAATTACAATTGCAACATACTGCCGCCCCCCCCCCCCCCCAAAAAAAAAAGAAAAGAAAAAAAAAGAACCGGCAACAACAAACAAACAAAAAGCAATAAAAACAACAACCATAATTAAACAGTTAATTAACGGATTTTCGTTTTTTGCGTTTCCTATTAGGCTTGCGTGCGCGACGGGTAATAACCCAGACAGTCAGGAACGTTACTATATAATTTATTTAAAACCAAAACATCCAAAAGGACAGAGAACTTGGATGTCGGTCGGTTAGCAGGAATTGCCTGACAGCTTGTCGTGAATTGGATCCTCGCGCGCCAACCGAGATCGGGTCTCTCTTTTTCCTCGTCTTCAGCCTGTCGATCTCCGAGGCATTGAGTGGCTTCGGAGAATGTTGTTTGGGCAAAGGGAACGCTCCGCCACAAGTTAATTACTCCACAGACTCTGACTGTTATTCGCCCCTCGAATGTCCACCAAGCACAATAATCATAATGTGAACACGGTATCCACCTGACAGTATATACATCTAGTTCAAAAGGATCTGTTTCGAATAAACAGTATCATTTTCTATTCAAAACGAGTTGCAGTAGCGAGTCCGCCTACTCTTTGTAGGCGTATGGTAAATAACTTGCTGCTTGATATTTCTCACGCACTACTTCAAATACTCAAATTGTTACATATATTGGGTGAACACGCTTGGGAATTGGGAATATAATGTTTTATTTGTCGTCAAGCGATGAGTGCTGTACTAAATTAGGAAGCAACAAAAAAAAAAAAAAAGAAGGGGGGGGGGGAGGAGATTGACATGCATCTCCTGGCTCAGGTCACAGGGTGGGACTTCGAGCCGAAAGATTATTCATCGATGTCAGGAGCAGTGGTCGGCATTTTTGGTTGAACTCACTCCCTCACAGCTAGCTAATAACAAAAAGTTAAGAACTCACTCACCCTCACCCTCACGGCTACACTCACCATCAAGTCCTCACTCACAAGCTCACAAACTCACTTAACTCGTGAACTTATCGAACTCACAAACTCACGCCCCTCACCAACTGATGAAGTCACCGAAATCACGCCCACCACCGTACTCACCAAATTCAGAAACTCGCGCACCTCGCCCAACTCACCGAACTTAAACTAAAACCCCTCATCGAAGTCACTTACTCATTCAATCAGAAATAATCTCGCCCTCACTGTTGTCGCGGCGTTGGCGCTCGTATAGTGCACAGGTTGCTCGGCTTTTAAGCAAGGAACACATGAGCGACAAAAACAGACGCCGTGTGGCTGTTTCCATTGCAACTTGCGCGAACGCTCTGTCGTGGCGGCTTGGCATGGGTCCGCGTCACAGCGTCTTGGGCTGCTTCTACGGAAATCACCGCACGACGTCCCTTTTTTGTCGCTAATCTGTTGTATGCTTTGCAACCTCGCCGCGTTCGCTTCCAGGTTCCGTCGCTCCGGCGCCAGCCGTCACGTCACCAAATGAAGAAATGTTTTGTCCTTCTGTTTGCTTCGCTTCGACTCCATCGCCGCGCCGGCCGAGCGCTTGTGGAAGGCGCCTTCGTTGAGATGCAAAAGCGCGTCATCGCGAGTATTGTGACGAAGCATTTTTAACGGTGTGCACTGTTTGTTTTAAGCATTCGCGACTACACCTGCAGGTATTCAATGAGCGTCTGCATCTTTGTTGATTCAGGTGTGAACTATTACTATTCACACATTCGCCACCGTGGGTGTGTATTATGTTTCTGCATAAAATATTGCAAACTTCTTAGTGTTAAGATGGTTTGCTCGGCAATTCGTTATCAAGTAAATCTAATTGAAAACGGTTTGTTTATATTTATCCTCGTCCGCACGAATTATTTCACCTAAAATAACTGCCTGGTAGATTTCTTTTTCTGGCAGAAGGAGCGATTTAAGAACTTTCTGCGTACCATATTATTGTATAACAATTTCTTATCGCGTCGTTTCTTTTCTGATAAATCGCACATACCACTTAAACCTCGGAATTAGGTTTTAATCTGCCGAACCTGTGCCTCGTAATATGTTTTACTTTAGGTATCTTAGCATGAAATCATCGTAGGTGTCAGATGCCTCGTCATTTTTGTTCCTCAGACAATGTGTGCTTATGTTCAAACTTGTCAATATGTTGAACAAAACAATTTAGAGTACATGTACAAAGTTGTGTTTTCTTTTAAAATAATTGATTATATTTTGTAGGACGTTAATTAATAATTTGTGTTTACCGATTTGTCTGAATATACTACAACCTACTGGTGTAAGCTCCATTTCTTTCGACTACTGTATTTTAATATAGTAGGTAAAAGTAGGTAAATATACTGCAGCCAGTATATCGACTACCCACAATGGCGAACTTCTTAATGTGAAGATAGTTTGCTCGGCTATTCGTTATCGAGTAAATCTATTGCAAAATTAACGACTAACGCGGTGTCGGACAGCAGCATAGGAACGCCAATAATTTTTCATCACCAGTATTAGATGAAACTAAAAGATTTAATTAAAACTTTGGATTGGACCAGTTAGTTCAATGTATTCAGAAAACTAAAGTCCGCAAAAAAAAAAGACACGGACAAAAAAAAAAAGAAAAAACACATACAACCCTGACTGGCGCCAACTTTCAACTGATTTAATCAAGGGAAACCACCCAGCACACATGCGTGACCACTCTTTCCCATCATGCCAACCCCATGTGAAAAAGCAACTTATAAACACAAGCAAGAGGTGGCAATGATTTAAATATTTGTATGAGTTCAACGTGACTACACAAAACTATCTAGAAAAGAACTGCTTTGTCATTTAGTAAAATCGAAGGCGTGCTGACGCATTTGTCACGTGAGAACTTTATAAAATTCGCTTCAACTATACCCCGCTCAGTCTTGTTATTTGGTCTTTTAATAAATTTTGTTAATTCAGACAGGGGATCACACCCACACCGCACGCAGTGTACTGCAAGGCGTCCCCCCGCTTTGTAACGAACCGCTAGACGATGTTCACGGGCCTTCCCTTAAAACACAGGCAAAGTCTGTACGATAGACACGCGCCGGCACGTGAGTGGAATCTCGTAAGCAACATGAGAGGCACAAGCTGTGTACTGAGTGACGCGCCTCTTCGAGCTTGAGTTTGACACAGTATGAGGTCTCTAGGGGACATGGTTTCGATGAGGGTTTGCAGGGTGGCGTCAAGAAAGGGCGGGCCATGTGACTTCTCCGTACATTTCTGGGGACGTTGAGCCGTTTCTAGCTTGGCAATGGCGCTGTTACCACGTATGCCTGGTTCTCTACGAGTGATGGGAGAGGTCTTTGGCTCCTGCTCGCTTCGCGGCGGCTTGGCGTGGTCTTCTGCCGCTGGTTGCCCCTTCGTTGCGGGGTGACGAGAGACGGGGCAGGACTCTCCCGCTCGCCTCGGACTCTGCCGTGTAGATTGCTAGGCACCGAAGTACGCGCGGCGTTTTGTTGTTTCGTAAGGAAGGAATACGGGCGCTACGCCGGTACGCCTTGAAGGCAGAAGTTGCTATTTTGAATCCGCTCGTCTTAGGTACTGTTGCTAATCCTGAAGCCAATATGAAATGAAAGGCAGCTGGGAATTGTGACGATTCTCCTGCATAGTTCTTTGTTCAATTTGTAGTCTGGAGTTCTCTAAGAACAAGTACGGATGCGCACCTCCGAGCTCCAGTACGCCCGAGACGACGGACTTGTTTTCAATTGGTTTTAAAGACTGCTACATTTATTTGTTAGCATATTAAAATTTAATCCTGTCGTTGGTTTTCAAAGAACAATTGCAGACGATAAGTTTCTAGATTACATTCAAAGAAATATGAAACAATATTTTTTTTTTTTTATATCTAGAGGAGTGCAAAGCATAGAGTAATATAATAAATGTAAAGAGTGGACACAGAGGCCGATTCGCGGCCCAGATAGTGTGTTTGATGCCTTCGGATACGTGGCGCTTTACTGAGTTTTGGTTAAAACTACTTAGAACTCTTTTTGTGAGAAGTATATATTTTTAAATTGTTATGCTTTAGCATTATGTAAAGTACTTATAACGACTAAATAGTTGTAATCTAATACGTCACAAAAACCACGTGATGAATGGCGCCTGCCATGGCGTGCCGTGGGCCTGCCCACCTGCCTGCCGGCGCCCGTCGCCTCAGCATCATTCTGCATGGCCTCTGCTCGTCCGAGCGTCGTTCGTCCGTGCCGTGCGTGCCGTCCGTGCCGTCCGTCTGTGCTTCTGTCTGCAGCGCGATCGGTCGGCTTTGCATCAAACAAGGTGACGCATGACCGCCCGCGTGCTCGCATGCTCGATGTGAGTTTGTGGAGCCGAGCGGCTTGAGCTTCTCGCTCTGATGTTTCCGTCGGGCAATCGTGTGTACACTTGGGTTATTGATGAGACTGTCTTGCAAAAGAACTTGACTTATGACCCTGCGCACGACATTGTCTATGGATTTACACAAGGCGGTGTTGAACGGTGTTGCAGATAGAGCCTTGGTTGTTGTGCTCTCTGAAATTTCCAGGAGGTAGGTTCAGCCCCTTGCATTCACTGTTGTGTACACTTTAACAGCGTCTTCTTTTATCCGCAGCCTTTCATTCCTCTCACTGTGGGAGCGTAAGACTGTTGGCTTCACAGTAAAGGCTGTGGTCTGTGATCAGGGGGCTTTGAACGTAAAGTGGCCGACCAACTTGGTGTGTCTGTTGATAAGCCATTTTTGAAGTCGACAACGAACATGCTTACTTTACCTTTGATGTTCCGCACCTCATCAAAACAACCAGAAACAGGCTTCAAGCACAGACATTTTGCATTGGAAATGAGGTCATTGAGCAGTCCCAGATTGTTGAACGTTATCGTTCTACCCATGAGATGTGGTTCCGATTGGCTCCGAAACATACTGAGAGACATATATTTCAAAACCCTTTGAGTAATATGAAAGTAAAGCGCGCCGCAGGTACTCAATGCCTCAGTCTACCTCGCAGTCTTATCCCTTGTTCATGCCAAGGAGCTTCCTGAGGCAGCCATAGCGATAGCCTATTTCTGCGCCAGGATGAATAGACTTTTTGATTGTCGGAAGTTGCGTCATGCCATTCTGAAAGGAGAATCTAAGGTACTCGATTTACTTCTCCTGCAACTCGGATGGATTTCAGCGTGGACGTTCCAAAGTAGGAAGTAGCCACAAACCATCATAGGGTGCTAAGTTACTATAAAGAGTGTCCTCATGCTCTGGGAGGAAATTTCAAACAGCCATGACTTTAAGTTCTTACTGACACGACGCCTGCAGCAAGACCCACTTGAGAACTTATTTGGAGCTCTATGACAAATGCTGGGCTGCAATACAAACCTAAATGTGTATCAGTTAACCTCAGGACTAAGACACTACAGAGAAAGAAACTGTTCAAACTGTCGAATAATGGGAACGTAGAGGATAACGAGGCTGACTTCCTCAAGGAGTTGCCAATTTTTTTGCACCATGAAAGTTCAATTGCAGACAACGTGGAATGTCTTCCAATTGATAACTTCCCGCCACCAGAGGATATTTCTCAACTGACATAAGGCATCAGATCTAACATAATTGATGACTCGTCCACTTATTACGTTGGAGCTATTTGATGAAGCATTTCCTTGAACAGACAACCCACAGTTGTGGCTGTTCTCAGCTGCTGAGGGATCAGTCTGACAACTCGTCCAGGACTCACCAGTACTTTCTTTTGCTGAAAGCGTACGATGTGCCTGGAAAGCTATTCGGGAACCTAATAGTACTATAACAGGTTTAATTTAATTCCATTCAGCAACTATAAAATCGCTTTCCTACCTTAATAGAGAGTGTGGCGCATATTCGAGGAGTGTGTGCTGCCGTGTATCACACACTTCCAGGACTGTGTAGTTTAACTTTTATCAGAGTGCCACAAATGTTTTTTTTTTTTTTTTTTTGCAGAATACGCTTGTGGTGGCATGTTCGATTTGTTAACCGGAACTCGGACAAAGTGTGGTTGCACTCTCCAGTGTCTGGTAAGCAACTAGACAAGTTTAAGTGTTGATAGTGTATTAACGGAGGTGGTTGCCAAATTAAGAACAGAAAGTGCTTACTAGTTGAGCGGTGTACCTTGCACTCCAAAGATTTATTTCAGTTATCTCCAACAAATATGTATTACGGCCACCTTGCTAAAATATTTATCCACTTTATACAGAATGTCTATAAAAAATAATGTATAGAAGCTATAGATTCGAAAGAAAATGCATCCACTTTTGTATCCACTGTCTATATTTTTTAGCCGCTTTTTTTTTTATTACGCCACACTTCCTTCCTGATCAGATGTATTTCGGGGAATGTTCAGGGACGTTGAATCTTGTCAGATTCTGAATAGAGTTCTTATTGTTTGGTAATGGCTCTCCCACAGTGTGTTTCAGGCTATGCCAATTTATGTGTTTTATATTAGCCGGGAATTGTGAATTTGTACTCTCCGCTGTATGCTTTGCTCTCTTATTATACTGTTATAACTGGTGATGAGAGCGATGTCTTATTTATTTCTGCACCTGCTTCCTGTGCCCGAGTCGTCGTGAAAGCGAAGGGATCACTCAGTATGTTTCCTGTGGAAAGTTTTTGTTAACGTAGTTCCACTTAAAATCTATTACGAACTGTACGATATTACGAACTCCTTCATGTTCATTTATTTTTGTGAGTATCTTTTTCTGATACTACATACAGAGCGCCTGAATTAAATCATGTATATACCAATGTAGACCAATAAAATGTTTTCGAATCACTTTCTGCTGTTGACCCCAAAATGCTCCACCACTCAGGATCAATATCGAGATTGTGTAACTTCAATGTTTAACAGTAGAAGGAGCAAACAAACTAGATATACACCTCTGTTTTGTGAAGTAGAAATTTTGTTTGATGCATTTTGCACGAATTCTATCGTAAAAATTCAAATAAAACTGCGTCAACATTAAAAAAAACGGCTTTGGGAGTCGAGTAGCTCCCAAGAGCCTAGCGAGGAGGGAGGCGAGGAGGAAGGAGAAGGAAAAAAAGGAGAAGGAGAAGGGTACCGGAGAACTGGAGCAGAAATCCCCAACCGAAACCGAAATTAACTTGACCGGAACCGGAACCAGATTATGCTTAATGCCGCCTGCTAGGAGCGCTAGCTGTCATTGGTCTATCTGGGCCGCTGGGGCCTATTTTGGCCCCAGCGGGCCAAAATAGGCCCCAGCGGCCCAGATATTCCATTCCCTTTAGGACAAAGTTTGTCCTAAAGGGAATGGTTTGTGCAAAGACTTCCTTGACATGTGTTTGGATTTTAATCTTTTTCAACTTGCGTCCGTCCCTACTAGGGTGACGGATTCCTGTTCTAGTATTTTAGATCTCGTGCTAACTATTCATCCGGGTTTTGTAGAATCACCTCTAACCTGTTTTGATGGCGTGAGCGATCATCGGGTAATTTATTGCCCTATATGCGTGGAAATCCAGAAACCGTTGCGCGTTCAAAAGAGTATACGGCTGTATGAGAAAGGGAATTATGAGCAGCTCTGCAACAGTCTGTCCGAATATTTTGTGTCTTTTAATACTAATTTTGAGAGTAGAAGTGTGGACGTAAACTGGTGTCTCTTTAAAGATAAATTATGTGATTTAGTGGAAAAATATATACCTTGTACTGATATAACAACGAAGTCTTCGAATCCATGGTTTAATCGCAGCCTCAAAACGCTACGCAATAAAAAGCAAAGGCTCTTTCGAGTTGCCCGTCGAGCCGGTACGCCCGAATAATGGCAGAGCTATGAGGACTGCGCTAACATTTATAAAATTGAGTTGAATAGATGTAAAGACATTTTTTATCGTACGACTTTGCCATCATTATTGATTGCCGATCCGCAGCGTTTTTGGAATGTTGTTCGCCCAAAAGACGAGTGTTCGTTACAACTTGTTTCAAATTCAGGGGACCCTGTTGCAGTGAATTTGTGCGCTAATGTGCTGAATGATGTTTTTTCTAAAGTGCTCTCCCGTTCAGACCTCATTGCTGTTTCCCCTCCCGTCTCCAGTATATCGTTCCCAATGGATCCTATTCTTATTGATTACGATGGAATCGTAAACATTATTAAATCCTTAGAAGTTTCTTCGTCATGTGGAATTGACAGCATAAATTCCAAGATTCTCCGTAACACTAATCTAACGTCTAGCCTTTTTTTAACAAAAATCTTTCGTCAATCTCTGGAGACGGGAGTCGTGGCTGAGGACTGGAAGTTTGGGAAGGTCATTCCGGTCCACAAGAGCGGTAGTAGGTCATCACCAGCCAACTATAGACCGATATCTCTTACCTGCATCTCGTCTAAAATAATGGAACACATCATCTTCAAGCATTTGGTTTCATTCCTGGATTCTAACTCTTTCTTCAGTGACGTGCAGCACGGTTTTCGCCGTAATTTTTCTTGTGTAACACAGCTTCTTCACCTGACTAATGACTTGTTCTTGAATCTCGACTCCGGATACCCCACTATCGCTGTATTTCTCGATTTCGCTAAAGCATTTGATAAAGTAGCTCATAAACTTCTACTTCTCAAACTTTCCACGCTAAATATTGACGCTCATATACTAATCTGGATTGAATCATTTCTTTCTCAACGCCGTCAATACGTCTACGCTAACAATGCCTCGTCTCACGTCTCTGCTGTTTCTTCTGGTGTTCCTCAAGGCACCGTGCTTTTACCGCTACTTTTTCTGATTTATATTAACGACCTCCCATTGCGTATCACCTCTGTTATTCGCCTGTTTGCTGACGATTGCGTTGTTTACCGTAAGATTACTACTCAAGATGACCTTCTAATTTTGCAAGCTGACCTTCTCAAAATAACCGACTGGTGCCAGATTTGGAAAATGTCTCTCAATACTAACAAATGTAAGTGCATGCGTTTTTCTAATTCATTAGCAGAAACTAATCCTACGCTACTTTTGGATGGGACTATACTCGAATATACAGACCACTATAAATACCTCGGCGTGCATCTTTCACCTAACCTCTCTTGGAATACTCATATTAACGACATTGTACAATCTGCTAATCAAAGTTTAGGCTACATCCGTCGAAAGTTTAGATCTGTTCCCAATAACCTCAAGCGCCTCCTGTACGTTACTCTTGTCCGTCCCAAATTTGAATATGCGTCTTCGATTTGGCGTCCTCATCAATCAACGCTAACTGATTTAATTGAATCTGTTCAGAGCCGTGCTGCACGCTTCATTTTTTCTGATTATTCCCGTTTTTCGAGTGTCTCGTTAATGAAAGCTCACCTTGACCTTCCGCTATTATCTTCACGTCGTAGGATCTCTCGCCTTTGTCTTCTTCACAAGGTATTTTATACGCCCATCTTTAAACAATCTCTCTTAAACCCCCCATCATACATCTCGGCTAGAATTGACCATCCTTGTAAGATCGCCCGCCCACAATGCTTCACCCTCGTACACCAGAAGGCGCTCTTACCATCTGCGATTGTGGACTGGAATGACCTCCCCGGGAACCTCATCGGCATCACCGACAGTGGAAGATTTCGGGACGCCATCACCAACTACTTCATGTAAACCCACTCCCCCCTGTAACGCCACTTGTGGCCCTGAGGGTATTATAAATAAATAAATAAATAAATAAATAAATAAATAAATATATAAATAAACCTAATGTGTCTAGCTTACATTCTACGAAAACATCAGACAAGAAAACTATGCAAAGTATACAACACCCGAGCCTGCAAAGTATGCAGGACAGAGCATGGTCGGGAATGTTTGTTATGAACAGCTTCGAACCTCCAGAATAAAGCGACCAGTCTATGCAAGTAATGGGTTACTACGTAGGCTTATTTTTGAACCGGTTTGTGCAACCAGGAGAGGCAGTTTTGCGGTGGTTTTGAAAGTGTCTTCGTTAAACCACAGCCCTGTCAGAAGCTGCTTTGAAGGTGGTTCGTCCGCTAGGAGGGCCAGTTTCGCAATTTCCAAGCATCGCATGTGGAGATGATCAAGCCTCGAACTGGAGCTATGGTGACTGACAGATTGGGAACAGCAGTGCGTGTCTTTCGAACGCCCGGTCTCCAGAACGCACACAGTGCCTTCCGCTGTGCTTGGGCTGCTTGATGTTTGTGAGACGACGAAGCGTTGTGGAAGGAAGGTGCTCGAAGCGGGACAACCATAGCTCCTTCCAGCCGTTCTCGCCGGTCAGCCACTATATGAGGGGTGACAAACCGAACCCAACAGACGAAGTCCATTCTTGACGGTCCTGCGGGAGCAACATGAATATTATGCTTGTGGCGTCTAAATCCGCAGAAGTGTCTCAGCATGCGGAAATAATCTAGAGAACACCCTATTGGAAAGGACAATCAATGGGATGTGTTTAACATATGATTGCTGAAATGGTACTGTACGTTATCGCATGTTTGCTGGACACACCCATATATTTTTCCCGCTAGGACGCTACTGCCATATTTTTATTTAATTATCAAGATTGGTACGAGCCATGAAATTATAAACTTATTCGCAGTGTAAACATTCCCTCTGCCATCAATGCTTCGAATACCTCGTTAGTTTAATCGAAGTTGAGCTGGTATTCAAGTAGCACTGTCTTGAATGATGACTTGGGACTTGACAATATGTATGTAGTGATCGTCTTGTAAGAAATAACAAAGCACTTGAAAGGCGGTTGTCATTCAACGTGGTGAAAAAATGTTTGTTTTAAATGAACCCAGTGACGCAGATTTTTACCGCACCAGTTCAAGCTCAATTAGAGGGTGGTACGGCGGAGTTGAAGTAAACTGTCAAGTGGATTTCAGAAGCCTATTTACAGTGTTGGTGTTCTTAGGAGTAGGGCAAAGGCGAGATTGGAAATGTAATGGGGACTTTTTCATGCTAACTGCCTTCGGGCTACTCGACGTTCCAACACCTAATCTGTAACAACAAGATGAAATAAAGTGATCGGAAACATTAGCCTTTGAAAAAGTAACATGCCCTAAAAAGGCCAGCTCGTGGCTGGTTTGCGAAGGTTTTGGTACGGCCTTCTGTTTGCTTTCGGGGCAACCGTCACCATATTATTTTCGTGGTACTAGCAGTAGCAGGCGCCTTAAGGCATGTCCCTTTATATGCAGTGCTTGTTTATTAGATTTGTATTGTTTAGGGCGGTTTTATTATTAAAAAATCGACATGCGTTAACCCTCTAGTAGTCTTCTTTAGTGTTCAATATTGCCAACATGCACAATTGAAATTACGTTGAATACTACGTCACATTTGCTACCAGAATGAAAAGCGAAGAAATGTAAACACAAATTGGGTTTGAAAGTAACTTTAACAAACTCACACTTGGTTGTAGAAAAATGAGTTTGATGTTTATGCCCAAGTTGGTGTAAATGTCCCTTTTATTTAATCACCCATCACAACCAAACGACCAAAGTGAAGGCGGCGCTTGAACAAAAACGAGAGGCAGAATAGCGTGCGAAGAATTGGCTGGGCAGGGTCGTGCCCGTTTATTTCATTTATTGTAGAATGCATCGCGTCCGAGATACGACGGTTGTCCTGCTCCCAGATCATATGGCAGTCCTCCATCTTCGGTGTCGTAACGGGCCAAAACTCTTCCCCATCTCTGCGTTTTAAACATTCTCGTCATTATAGTCCAATTCCTCGGAGCAGTGATTACTCACGTTAATTGGGTAATCTAAGCTGAGGGACAGGACACTTCATCTACCCCACCGATCCCCCGATCCGTTTCCGAAGAACGCCCTCGACTTAGGGCTCATTTCTTTTTCAGAAAGAAGGCTCTTTTTTTGTCGACATTACAATGCCAATATTCAATATTCAAGTATAAACCATGTACAGTCAGCACGGAATGAAACCCGAACGGCGGAACGTGTGGCCATCGATACAGGCTGCTCCACCTGGAGGGTCCCTGAGAACTAATGAAAATGTATCTGGGTGCGAGAGTGCGGGCCCTACTGAAATGTCCTCAACCCTCGCTCGGGGCGTCTGGGACTTCCGCGTTTCGCCAGAAGGCGCGCTGTAAGCGCCGTCCCTGGGGGTGCTTTTCTGTCGCCGCACTGTCGCCCGGTCGACCCCGTGAGGCCGCTTAAGATGACTATAGCTCTTTGCGATAAGCCCTGCTCAGACAGGGTGATGCATTTATTCCGTTCCGGAATTGATACGCCTGGCATATCGGTGGTTACCAAAGAGAGCGTCAGGAAACAATTCCTCCCTTTTCAAGAATCGACTGATAACATCGCAGGAAAACATGCGCATTACCCCTAAAAATCGAGGCGTCCGCGTCAGTCTGTTGCAGCATTTTTTTTCATAAAGAGTATGGTCGTGCGAATTAACAAATTTTATTTCGCGTTTATGACGTTTCACTATTTCTCAGAAACCACGTGACACGTTGTTCACCGGAGCCCCAGCGTGGTTCCGGCGACATATCATCAAGGACTACGGGTCGATACACAAGGCGATAATGAATGGCAGCGCTGAAAAGATATCGCTGGTATTCCAATACACAAAGCGAGTAACAGTGCTTTTTGTACCGGATGTGACGGCGCTTACACGCGCCAGCGGCGAAACGCGGAACTCCCAGCCGTGCCGCGCGAGGGTCGAGCTGATCTTAGTAGGACCCGCACCCTCGCACCCCGGCGCACTTTCATTAGTTTTCAGGGGCCCTCCAGGCGGAGCAGCCTGTACCAACGGCCACGCGTTCCGGCGTTCGGGTTTCATTTCGTGCTGATTGTACATACAACCCTAATGCGGTTGCTCCAACGCGGAGTCTAACCATAATTTCCGGGAAAATATTCGGACGGTGGAAGGAATTTATAAACAAACCGCGAGTGGTACCTATAAATGTATACGTGGCCCGCAAAATCGAGTATTTTAAGATATTCATGATAAACTGTTAGACCTGCTCAGGAGCTAAAAAAGCACCAACTCGTTTTACTTATCTTTTAAGGACCATAGTTTCCAATAATTAATTATTAGGTAGATGCAACCTAAACGCTATTAAAAACTTTGGATATCATGTGCCCGCCAGTTTCTAAATATATGAACAGCTTTTTAGCGGAGCCTCTCAATCCCAAAAGATTGTCAGTTCGCCTGTCGTCCATCTGCCCGTGCATTTCCCGCCAAATTTAGCGGGGTAATTGATGTTACGCGACCGAACGTTACGATACCCATAGAGCTACTATAATAAACGCTAGAGGCCCAGCTGGCGCTAGTGTCTGTGGGACTTCCGGTTGCAAATTGAAGCAGACAGCATGCAGTCTACTTTTCCAGTCTTCCTGTGTATTCCTATGGGAAAGCGCGCGTGAATTTTGTCTCGTCGCCGGAATATAACATTAATGAATTTTGTTATTTCGGTTGTACCTTTATTAATATTGTGAAACTGTAATTGCTTTAGTTACAGCATTTTCCCTTTACCACTGAACGACGTTAAACTTCGCTATATTTCAGGACCAAACCTCTGTTTCAAGGCAGGTATGTAGAAACGAGCGACGATTCCAAGCAAAATAACAATCGAAAGGAATGTAGAGTGTGTTTAAAGTCCGCCAGCATTCCGTTGGTGCTTATATATTGCTAATATGCCTGTCCTCTCACTATATGGATATGCCCCCGTCGTGCATCTTTACGAGTTGTTAAAAAAACGTTCGAAACGTAAAGAATAATAAACGTGGGCTACGATAGGTGTATTTTCTTATTATTTCTTATGTTGGGCAGTTTTTATCGCGCACCTGTTCTCTGGCTTCCCCCTATTTACAAAGATTTGGAGCGTGCGGGTGATGATTTGAACACAGAACAAGCATCTTCGCATGTATTCATGAGCAGAAAGAATAAAGCAGTACTTATTTATTGCAAAGCGGACTATGTTACGTGACTTTCAATTTAATTTGGTCGTCTGCAAGCACAAAGAGTTACTTATCCAGTGTTACTGCGTAGTCCTTGCCGTCTCTCTTATTTTTACATGTGTCCTTCGTTTGTTTGGCACGTATACCCCCATGCTGGAAAGCGCCGGCGCCGTGTTCGCGCTAACAGTGTCAGACAGTGCACATAAATACATGCACGAAGCGGTTTTAGCACCGTTTTTCATGCCACGATTTTAAAAGAAAAACGCCGTAACTGACCAATTATTTCATCTGCGTGTCTGGGAAACGTTCTAACGTGCCTAGTAGGTGCGAATTATTCGTGATATTTGCCCTTATAATCGAGCGCAGGGAGGTAATGCACTCGCTCTTTTCCGTAGGTATGCATTACCGGAAGTCAATTTCGGACTGCTTGCTGTCTGCTTCAATTTGCAACAGCACACTAGCGCCAGTTGAACCTCTAGCGTTCATTATAATAACTCTATGACGATACCAGTACATAAATTAAGTTTTTCAGTTAAATTTAGAGGGACAATTAACGTGTCACGACCCCTAAACCAATTTAGTTTCTCCGCTATATTTGACGGGGAAATTGATGGCACGTGATCTGCTGTCACGAAACCTATACACCAATGCAGTCTTCCGCTATATTTGACCGGGAAAATAGTGCCACGTGACCTCACGTCAAGTGACGTATACATCAATTTAGTTTTGCCGTTAAATTTGGTGGCGAAAGTGATGTCTCTTCACCTGACTTCATGGAACCTACACATAAATTTAGTTTCTCCGCGATATGTAGCAAAAAAAAAACACGTCACGTGACCTTGACCTTACGTTTCGTCACGTTGCAGCGCGTAACCTATACACGAATTCAGTTTCCCCGCTACATTTGACGGGGAACCAGATATCACTTGACCTAAGCACCAAGCAAATGTCCTCGATTAATTCAAAGGAAACTCTAGGTTTTTCACTCTCCGAAACCACTGCTTATTATCTTGTGAAGAAATTAAAAAGATTGCTGCTTAAATACGACTTTCCATGCATTATAGGAGTTTGGAGAATAAGGATAAAGGAGCATGTCAATTTTTTTTCAATAGGTTTGTGTAGTGCGGCTACCGTATACACATCACATAAAGACTTGGTGCTTGATCATATACAAAAATGTGGACAAAGAGCCGCTCGCGTGTTGAATAATGCGCATGTCGCGATTCATGTTTTTTTTTTACAAATCTAGCAGGAAATGTTTTCCAAATTAGCAACGTCATGAGGTGCATGTCAATATTTATTCCACATCAAAGATTAAAAAGTACAAAAAAAAATTAAGTAACGTTCAATATTTTATATTTTTTACGATTAATATGATTAAAATTAATATACAAAGTATTTTATTGCGAGCCTTTTCTCTTTTCAAGTTGTTTTCCAGCTTACCGAGTGAAGCTAGGAACAAAACTCACGGGTCTAGAAATCTCACATTCTTTAGAACGGGATACTGAAGCCGTAGAGATATAGCATAAAGCACGATAATATAATAAAGAGGTTTCATTTCCAAATACTCTTGTTACATGGGCAAACGTAACGATGGTTGAGTATGACTGAGGTTAGACTTAGCTGTGGTAGAGAGTGACCGAGTTCCTGGGGTATAAGTTGGCTCTACTTTCAACTAAAACACCCAATATGTTACCTCAGAAGAGATATACTTTCTTTATTGACTTATAATTCACGTGTAATTTCTTAGAAATATGTAAATTTAAAAAACTTACCGATTCTTTAGGCAATCTTATGGGTCCCGGCTAAAATGTATATATATATATATATTAGTATTCTTTTTATTCTAATGGGATAACGTCTATTGATATACATATGAAACGCGGTAGACTTATTTCGAATTATCTAGAGGAGCCTTTAAATATTTTTATAAAACAAAAAAATGCTATCTTATGAACTCCGTATAATGAGCACACAAAGAAGTATTTTGCTTATGAACATTTCAACTTTACATCTCGAACAAAATCAACATTCAAAGGTTTTGGCGCCTGTGTTTTGTAACGAGTACGGAATTTTTTTTTGTCACTTTGGCAGTTGTGTTAGTTAAAGTCATTATTAATGTAACGCCCATCGCCGATTCATATCATTCACAGTTTTATCCTTTTGAAAGTTACTACCAATTCGGCTCTGAATAATTTTTTTTTTACAGGTTGCTGTGGATTACATAATAACCGGAATCATCTACCGATCATTGCCGACACGATGCACTGCTGCACTATAAGTCAGGCTGTAGTCAAGACTAGAAGAGAACAAATATCAAAATACGGTGCATTTTCCGCGGCTGATTCGTTTCACCGATAGCTTTGGCTAGGGCTTGCTTTAACTTAAGGTGAAATAAGGTGTAGTGTTCTGGAGTTCCTCAGAATGATTTTATTCGTTCTATGAAGTATTGTTTTTACTATTCGGAGTGCACATGCCATGTAAACCTGGAGAAGGGTGAAGACTTGGGAGAGTTGGTTCTGCATATTGAAGAATTAAAAACAGCGCGAACAAGACAAAAGACAAGGCGAACAACAAATCTCGATGTGGAAATGACGTGTGTAGACGTGCGCCATCGGTCGCTCTGTTTCATAAGAAAGGCGTTCTTGGGGCATGTGCATGACAGTCATAGTGGATGACAAGGTGATAAGGATTGCGTTATATTTATTCACCGCTATTTTATGCGTTGCTTTACAATAATGTTCAGTTGAGAGTCAGCGCTTTGTCTTTCTACGCCTCCTCGCCTTGATTGTACTGTTTTTAATTCTTTCTTTTGTAAGCCCCTTTTCCACAAAATGTATGTTGATTCTAGAGGTATGACAATAATAAGATAAATAAATTGTAATCATGACGTGTTCGTACCGGGCGAGGCTGCATGTGCACCACCATGAAAATCCCAAAGAGGGTCAACAAAAGTAGGAAGAGTTTCATGACTTCCGCTTCCAGATTTGCTGAAAACGACCAAGTAAATGCACTAAAATGTAATTGAATGACTGTACACTGTCAGACAATTTAAGCGCAAACCGGACGTCGGCGATGCATTTACTCAAACCAGGCATTAACGCGCACAAATGTTACCACTAGGCTCATCAACTAAAGGTTACCTTTCTGGTATGTAAGCTCACTGTATCTGCTTTTTGTCAACATGTGCTTTTGTGCGTCCTAAAAGGTGTTACTAATTATTAGTCAGACCTATTACGGCAATGAATTTCCCGTTTCTACTGCACTAAATATGACATGCCATTTCTACGGAACTTGATGTTCTTGTTACAAATCCAGGGCGTTTATTTACTCAAGAATTAACTAGTACTCCTTTCAATGATATATATATATATGCTTCAGAACAAAAATATATTTATTTTCATATGGTTAATTTTACGACTTTTCATTGACGTATATTTTAGAATATGGAATGTGTTCTTCGTTCATCGCTCTGTTTTGAAACAATATACTTTTAACATGTCTGTTCATTGCCGGGCAATCACTCCTTCCATTGAATATAAACATTGTGAGCCGCTAAAGGGTAGACTCTGGCGATGTTCAATGAATGAAACACATGCTGTTTCCATTATGTATGGAAACAGTACCCCCGCAAAACTTATGTTTGTGAGAATCAGACAATAATACTTTTTTTATTCTTTAGAAAAAACAGCAGTGCCTTTCCACCTCCAAGCAAAACAATCGGACAGTGTCAAAATCGTAATCTGTGTTTATACAATCGTTGCATGCATGTTAAAGTCGGCACAGGAGGCGGGAACAGTTACTATGTATATATGAATTCCTAAAAATTTCCCTAAAATGTTTTAAAATTGATGTCCGCAAACCCAGGCTCAATATTCATTATTCAAGTCTAGGTATGTCTTTGAGGTAAATATAAGACACATATATAAGTTCCAAAAAAGCAAAAAATATATTCAAACGGCCTATTGATGAAATAAACAATACTCACATTGGGTTGGTTCTGTGGATGTCTGCACTCGTTTTTGCCTTACCGCATTTAAATAGGAAAAAATGGCCAGAGTGATATATGTGGGTATGCGCTCTGGCACAATCGTCTGGAGGTCTCCCGTGCCAGAGCGCAAGCGAAATTATTTGAAAAAAAATGAGTGTAATTGTTTAAAGTTTAATTAGAAAAGTGTCTCGATGTTTTTTCTCGACGACTGTGTCTAAGTTATCAGCGTTATATCTCTACCACTTATGACCGTGAAGTAGAATAACTTTAAAAACTTTCAGGATTGATAATGTTCTTTATATACTTTCCTCAATCATCCTTTCTAATTAATTAAAACCCGCTATTTCCAAGCCGTTTCTAGTAGAGGAAGACACTTTAATAGAATGTGAAAGGTGCCTGAATTAATTATATTTTTCCTTTCGTTATTTGCCTGAAGGCCAAACATGCTTGGCTAAGTTATTGAGAAGTACAATATGATTTGATAGATGTCTAGGGTTCCAGCATGCCAAAGCATTTTAGATTGCAGATGCTGACTCATGTGAAGTAGAACAAATGAAGAAGTGAGTAAATAAATGTATTTATCCTATAAAACATATGTTGTGATGCGAGTTTGTGATTTATGTTTTGTTCAAGATTTCTACTCTGTAAATGTTCAGTACTATGTAATTGAAAACGCCGGTAGGTTCTCTTTCACTTATATAATATACGTTATGCACTCTATATCAACTTCTTTGAGGGCAAGAAATTTCAGAGGGAACTTGAATATAGTGGGGTCGCGTTGCGCATAACACTTCTATCTAGGTATAGTGTAAGGAGCGTTGAGACGCAAAAAAATAGCCAGACTTAATTTAAGATAGAAGTTTCGGAACGAGAATGATTGTTTGTTTCCTCTTCTGCACTCGACTGCTCTCAAAGGCTCCCTCTGCTAAAGGAGGAAGAGCGGATTACTTGTAAAAGGAGCTTATGTTTCCATTATTGTCCCGCAGGAAACTATAGGGCGGTTTTATGAAATGTCCTTTTACTTCCCGTAAACAGCGTTTCGCCACTTTTATGAACAGAGATCCTCGCTTTCCTTTTTAGTTTGCATGCAGACAATTCGTCGTTTTTGGCGCTGGTTAAACGCAGAAGCATGACGAGTGGCTTCGCAGACGACAGGACTCTAAAAGTGTGACCAGAAAATTATTTTGAGTCGCAGAAACCTATGATTCCCATACAAAAATCTTCTATGGACGTCTATAAAAAGTTCTATGAACACCGTATGTGGCCCTCAGTGGTAAGCCATAAAACAATACCACTCAGATTTGTATACCTGGCTATAGAATGTATGTGTCTATGACGCTATCGTCCCTATAGACTATAAAATAATATATGTCTATGACAGAAGTTACAGGCTAAATAATAATATTGCCGCTCGCGCAGCTGGCCCAGCAGGTCGCGCGATTGTGGCCCAATGGTTATCGCGCTTGCCTTCCACGCAAGTAGTCAAGGTTTTATTCCTGCCAGTGGATACATATTTTGTTAACTCTGTAATGTGATGTTCTGGTAAATTCGAGAGCCGTGTTCCTGATTCGAGGTTCAGTCTCGCCCCTGTGTTCGATCCTGCTGTTACGCCGACTTCGACGCCGCGACGCTCTGTAGTCATCTGTTTCCTTTTCGTTTTGGGCACAAGTTCGCCCCGTTGAACGTTTCAGTTTCCTCAGTTATTTTGTGTTTCGTCAGCTCGTCATTCGTGACAAATTGTGTCTCTGAAACGTCGTTCGTTCAACTGATTGCATCGCCAATGAGTAGCGACTGCCGGTAGAATTTCGAGGGAATAATTTTTCCGTCTGCCGTTAGGATGGACGCTACCCAAGAATTACCCCGGTGCTTGTTTGCTTCGCAACCTTCTCAGTTGTATAAAAACTTACTAGTACCTTTTTGGATATTGCCGACTGTTCCGTTTGCAATTGTGAACGGAATAGCCTTCTACTCCGTTGACAAGTACAAACGAAGCAGTCGCTTGCAAGTGTAATAAACTTCTAGTAGATTTGAAAACAATCTCTGTCTGTTTACCTGCCGTTTTGCAAAATTCTGGTTGAGTACATTTCTTTGTTGCTGAAGGTTTTGCTTAATGTTTTAAATATCTGTATAAACTTTGAAACGTCTAAAATACGTTTCAAGTGTTTAAACTTTTTTTTTTACCTCAAGATACAAGGTCGGGGCATTTTTTTTTATTAAGATGCACAGTGACAACAAATAATTTGTTTGACATTTCATACGATTGAGGTAAAAAGAAAAAAAAAACCTATAGCTAGCTATAGCATGATGGTAAAGGGAACTATAGGACGAGCTATAGCACAGGCTATATCAGCCAATGCATAGGGCTTTAGGACGCTGAGGAAACCATAAAAACGTTATAGGCAGCTAGAGCACAATGGGTAAAGAGAACCATAGGACGAACTATAGAATGAGCTATAGTGGACCATAGAGAGAGCAACAAGCGGCTTCAACACCTTAGGAAAAACCATAGTCTGGTTTAGAATGCTGGCTAGAAATATTAAAGGGACCCTGAAAAGAAAGAAAAAGTTTTTTCTAAACAGTCTGGTTGGAACACGCGTGTCAAAAAATGAATTTTACGCGAAAAAAAATTTTTTTTAGAGCAATATTGACGGCGAGAGATTTATTTGAAGTTTTGCGCGCAAATTCCATGGTCATTCAGCTCGGCTTCTCATTGGTAGCGATGGTCATTCAACTCAGCTTCTCATTGGCCAATAGAATGAGTGACAGCTTAGATGTTGGTTTTAAAATCTTCGTGATTTTTTTAAATCGCCTTTTGAATTAGATATTTTTAGGTTTAAGAAACAATCCATCGAATGAATGTCGCAATTGTTTACAAACGTTTTACAAAATCGTAACTTCCGTTCGGATACCACAACAAAACAACAAACAAAAGCTTCGCCATTTTGTTTTCTGTCGTGGTCGCCGTCTTCGCGTTTCGCGTTCTGAAGAGGGCTTGTTGCTTGTGTTAGTTAGTCAGTCATAGTAAGTACTTAGGAAGTGGCGCGGGGTGACAGGTTTCTGTTTTTTTTGCTCTTTGCGCAATTCGTGTGTCCCGTTTACCTCATCTTGTGTTTGTTTTCTGGCGCGCGCCAGTGCCAATGTTTGTTTAGATGTCGGTTCCCGTGGTTCCCGTAAAGAGTTTAGTGAGGCACGCGGCACCGCACTCAACGTTTAATAAAAAAAAAAAGATCAGTTACCACTGCGTGTCCTCGCGGCGGCTTGAAGGATCGTGCGGCTCGAACGAACTCGTCGAGGCACCCGCTTCGCCGCGGCGAAGCGGGTGCCTCGCGGCGATCGGAGCGGACGCCTTCCGGCTGGCGAGGCGTGTCCTCGTACGGACGAAGGCCCAGCTGCTGGCAGCGTTGAAGCAACCGACGCTTCAGGTCGGGGTGCACCGCGACGACTATGTACTGTGTGTACGACCACGGTGACCACGGTACGTGCACGATACGACGCGGTATGTCGTTCGACCGGCAGACAGCCGGCCAGGGGCTGTGTTCCAAATCTCCAAATGGATCCGAGTTTCTCCGGCGGATCGTATCACGTGACAGCACAGATTGAAAAACGCTGTACGCGGGTAGGTTTTAGAACGCCAAGAGTACAAAACCCTCACCCTAAGGTAAGATCGAGTCAATTTTGGAACACGGCCAGGAAGTAGCAATGGCTCTCGTGCGGGGCGCAGCCAAGCCAGGAAAGCAGCCAAGCCGATCCACTACGAAGAGGCGGGGACTACCTCTCCTCCACGCGGCCGAGATGGCGAGAGAGAGAAAAGTGGAAAGGAGGTGACTGCCGACTAAATTGCGTCTAACGCAGTCAATATTGCTCTAAAAAAATTTTTTTTTTCGCGTAAAATTCATTTTTTGACACGCGTGTCTCAACCAGACTGTTTTTGAAAAACTTTTTTCTTCTTTTCAGGGGCCCTTTAAAAGAGTAAGTCATAAAGATCTCTATTACAAAGCACATGAAAAGCTATATATGGTTAAACGAACAATAACAAAACCCGTAGGCGGCTATGGCATACTTTTTGAAGAGACCCATAAAGTGAACCATACAAACTTATATATTTCCATCGTAAACCGGAGACACGGAAGAATAAAAAAACGGACAAAACAACAACAAGTCTCAAACACAGCTTCTAGTTTATTTGAACACCTCCGCTCTTATATATACACAACAACCCTCCTCTCCAAAGGTCGACACACCTCCTCTCCACTCCATCAACGACATCTCAAACTGAACCAATGACACATGCTACCTCCCTTCCTTTCATACCAACCAAAAACTGACCCCTTTCCAATCCAAGAAACAGGCACTCAAACCCTGCTAACAAGGAAAACACCCCCCCCCCCCACAAAAAAAAAAAGAGATAGGTTTTACGGAACCGACCAGCCACAACTGATAACAGGCCTATCGAACAGACACGGTGTTAACATTCAACCACCCCTCAAAAAAAAAAAAAAAAAAAAAATTAAAGACATAGAAAGTGTTTCAGTTCACTTCCGAAACCCAAGGACGGTGTGCTGACACAATTGCCACGCTCCAAAATACATAAAGTCTCCCTCACAACTCTCCTACCATTTTCTTTCTCTTTATGCAATACCTGGGTATCCCCCCACTGAGGCTGACAGTGATTGCAGTCTACAACATGTTTAGCTATTTCTGAATTCTGCGCATTGTCTTTTACCGCCCTTTTATGTTCCAGCAACCTATCATTCAAACAGCGACCAGTTTGGCCTACATAAGACAATCCACGCCGCAACGGAATGTCGTATACAACTCCTACTTGACAAGTTAAATCAGGGTTTTGGTGTTTCTTTAGGCAACCCTGACGACCACCCGAAAAGGGGGTTAAGCTTTCTAATTTATGTTGTGCCTTGAAAACTAAATTTACTCCGAACCTCTTGGCCACTGACTTCAAATTGTGAGATATTCCATGATAGTAAGGCACACAGACCACATTTTTCACAACCGGTTTTTCTACCGGAGCCGAACTGAACTTTCTTAACACCTTGAGCATAACGCTAGAAATCACATCCTGGTGATGGCCCGCTTCCACAAGACGCAACTTTTGCAACCCTATTGCCTCTCCAACGTGATGTACACATGACTTTTTACACGCGTTATCTACCACAGACGCGATTACACCCCTCTTGACTAACTTCGAGTGGCAGCTGTCAGCAGCCAACAAGGGTTTTGCCGATTCCTTACCAAACCTCCAACACAAGCCCTTTTGTGTGTGTAGTAGGAGGTCTAGATACTGAATCTTGCCCTGAAGAGTGCTTCCTTCCGTGAACGTCAAATCGTGGCACTTTTCTATTATACACTTCTTAACAGTCCCTGCTAACCCTTCCTCAAAAGAACAAATCAAAATGTCGTCTACATAGCGACGAACTACAACAGCTCCACTCGGCAAAGACCGCACAACCGCGTCGACATAAACATCCATTTCATTTAAAAAAATCTCTGATAACACTGGCGCAATTGAGGACCCGATGCACACTCCCTCTTTTTGGATAAAAAGAGCACCTTCAAAGTCTATAACAGTGGACCCCAAATAAAACTCCAGAATGCTCATAAAGCTATCCACATCAATTCCAGAGGAAGACTGAAATTTTACTAGATGGTCATCACACCACCCCCTGACCCTCCTCAAAAGCTCCGACTTATTCATAGAATAATAAAGATCCTTGATGTCTAAAGTTATTACTTCGCAGCTTCTCCCGTGATGGGGATTCAGTATTTCTATTAATTGCTCAGAGTTTCTCAATGATAACGGGCTATCGACCTCCACTCCGGTTAGACACTTTTGTATAAAAACCGACAACACCCTCTGCCAAGCACCATTTTCGTTCACAACTACTCTCAACGGGAAGCCAGGCTTGTGGTCCTTCAACAAAAATTTCAGTCTTAAGTAGCCTGTGAAACCTCCCCTAGCCTCTTTACCCCCCTCTGAAAGTCACACTCCTTAAGTACAGCTACCACATTCCTTTTCGCTTTCTTGAGGTCCCCAACATACGGCTTAAAAGTTTATCAACCGCTTCAGCTGCCTTTGCTCTAAACATGTCATTTCCTAGGACAGCAAACCTCCCTGATTTGTCCGTCTGAAGTAAAGTAAGCTCTTTCTGTTCCAGGTCCTTCTTTACATCCCTGAACATCTTACAGGATACCTTATCCCTCGAAAAAGTCTGATCCACTATCCTTGAGACCTTCCTTATAGATTCATCAATAAAAACTTTTTTCTTGTCCTGATCAGAAATTTTCTTCGTCTGATCAGAAATTTTCTTCCTCTGGAATTGATGTGGATAGCTTTATGAGCATTCTGGAGTTTTATTTGGGGTCCACTGTTATAGACTTTGAAGGTGCTCTTTTTATCCAAAAAGAGGGAGTGTGCATCGGGTCCTCAATTGCGCCAGTGTTATCAGAGATTTTTTTAAATGAAATGGATGTTTATGTCGACGCGGTTGTGCGGTCTTTGCCGAGTGGAGCTGTTGTAGTTCGTCGCTATGTAGACGACATTTTGATTTGTTCTTTTGAGGAAGGGTTAGCAGGGACGGTTAAGAAGTGTATAATAGAAAAGTGCCACGATTTGACGTTCACGGAAGGAAGCACTCTTCAGGGCAAGATTCAGTATCTAGACCTCCTACTACACACACAAAAGGGCTTGTGTTGGAGGTTTGGTAAGGAATCGGCAAAACCCTTGTTGGCTGCTGACAGCTGCCACTCGAAGTTAGTCAAGAGGGGTGTAATCGCGTCTGTGGTAGATAACGCGTGTAAAAAGTCATGTGTACATCACGTTGGAGAGGCAATAGGGTTGCAAAAGTTGCGTCTTGTGGAAGCGGGCCATCACCAGGATGTGATTTCTAGCGTTATGCTCAAGGTGTTAAGAAAGTTCAGTTCGGCTCCGGTAGAAAAACCGGTTGTGAAAAATGTGGTCTGTGTGCCTTACTATCATGGAATATCTCACAATTTGAAGTCAGTGGCCAAAAGGTTCGGAGTAAATTTAGTTTTCAAGGCACAACATAAATTAGAAAGCTTAACCCCCTTTTCGGGTGGTCGTCAGGGTTGCCTAAAGAAACACCAAAACCCTGATTTAACTTGTCAAGTAGGAGTTGTATACGACATTCCGTTGCGGTGTGGATTGTCTTATGTAGGCCAAACTGGTCGCTGTTTGAATGATAGGTTGCTGGAACATAAAAGGGCGGTAAAAGACAATGCGCAGTATTCAGAAATAGCTAAACATGTTGTAGACTGCAATCACTGTCAGCCTCAGTGGGGGGATACCCAGGTATTGCATAAAGAGAAAGAAAATGGTAGGAGAGTTGTGAGGGAGACTTTATGTATTTTGGAGCGTGGCAATTGTGTCAGCACACCGTCCTTGGGTTTCGGAAGTGAACTGAAACGCTTTCTATGTCTTTAATTTTTTTTTTTTTTTTTTGAGGGGTGGTTGAATGTTAACACCGTGTCTGTTCGATAGGCCTGTTATCAGTTGTGGCTGGTCGGTTCCGTAAAACCTATCTCTTTTTTTTTTTGTGGGGGGGGGGGGGGGGGGTGTTTTCCTTGTTAGCAGGGTTTGAGTGCCTGTTTCTTGGATTGGAAAGGGGTCAGTTTTTGGTTGGTATGAAAGGAAGGGAGGTAGCATGTGTCATTGGTTCAGTTTGAGATGTCGTTGATGGAGTGGAGAGGAGGTGTGTCGACCTTTGGAGAGGAGGGTTGTTGTGTATATATAAGAGCGGAGGTGTTCAAATAAACTAGAAGCTGTGTTTGAGACTTGTTGTTGTTTTGTCCGTTTTTTTATTCTTCCGTGTCTCCGGTTTACGATGGAAGTTCTTCACCAGCTCGCCTGTGCTTTTACCCTTTCTTCGAAAACTTATATAGCTTTCCATTGAAAAGGCTATTAACAGTTGTAGCTAACCAATGACAGGTCATAAAAAAAGTTATAGACAACCATAGTGTAGACTATAGGAAAAGCTAGAGACAGCCATAGACGCGGCTATAGCTAATTGGGTCAGTTCTTTATAGCCAGTAATATAAAAGATTTTCTATAGCCGAACATAGACCAATTTGGTATGAGTTAATATGCGTTTTTTTCGCGTGTTTTTATTTTAAATAATACTAAATTTAAACGGGCTATTTTGACAGTCAACGGTTCCACCTTTCGAGTGTCGGCTCTCACGCACTCCGAATGAAGACCAGTAGGAATAGAAAGGGAGTGTCAGACCATGTTACCGACACGCCGCATTGAACTCGCAACTCTATTTTGTATTTTGCCTTTATTTTCCACCTCGTGTATTAAAGCAACACACGAGATTTTCATTGTTTTTCCTTTCGTCTATAAAAACAATGCACAAAATTGTCTGCAATTTTCTTCTTGTGGCCAGGTAAAGTAAAAAAAAAACATGAAAAGATGAGACAAGGAGTATCATACTCGCGGACAACTTTCTGTGGCGTTTAAGAATTAGTATAGAGTGCGAGCACAGAGCTTTGATCGGCGCTCAAGGTGCGAGATCGCCCGTGCGCTCATAACTTTAACTGCATAGCCACAGAAAGTTGATCGCGAGCATACCATCTTATCGTCAAGCCTGACGATATGTTCGGCTTCAATTATATCCCTTGTCATTTGGTTACTATGCCTCCTTAAGATGGTGCACCAGTGTCTGGTGAGCCGCACGCCCGCAATTGCGGCACTAAAGTCCTGGATGTCCAGAGTCTACATTGGCAATGTTGTGTTCTCGGACTCGATCGCTAATACACAAACATTTCGTTAGGCTCGACGATGAGTGTGTTACTACTCCATCTCTAACCTTGTAAAAAAAATAGTTAGTTTACCGGGCCAGAAGGTGACCATTGCGGACTACTTGTAATATTGGTTTATTACATCACGAGGAAAAGCAAGGCAATTTTGTGTATTGTTGTAATAGACGACTAGGGAAACAAAGAAGAAATATAAAATAGCGCTGTGATTTTAGCTCGGTGTATATGCTGTATTTTGTCATGAATAAAAAAGTGTGTGCCATTGTGCGCTGTGAAGTCGCTAACGCTCTGCACCAACTCGCCCAGACTGCTGTTTTGACATAAGATGCTCTTTTGCCACGCCAAAAACTCCGGCAGACGAAATTGATCACGATGCAAAAAATAAGACATAGGGCTATAGTGCACCAACATGGCGACAATGAAACGTTTAACCGGAAGTGCTTGAAACCGGCCTATAACTCAAAGTTCATTCATGGAAACCCATTCATGGAAATAATTTATTTTCCACACAGATTGTGTTAAGGGCTCCTTTTTATGACAAACCGAAAATTCGTAAATATCTGCTCTGACGCTCCGCACTAACGCAGACAACGCCATACTTGTACTATAAAGCATATGAGTTTATAGAGGCCATTATTAAAACTCATAGGCAAGAATAAACCCGACGGGGTTTGAACTTGGTGCCATCCGATTTATTACGAAGACCAATAACGATTGAACTGAGCAGAGGTTTTGGTCTATATTTTTATTAGAGTTGAGTAGATGAAGTGTGTTAGGACGGCTAAAAGTTGGTTTGTAAAAACTAAATTTAAACTAGCTTGATTATGTACACAAAGACCGCCATATTTACCAGTTTCTTAGGGTACCCTTTGAAGGGAGTTCGGTGTGATATATATGCCGCATTAGTCAGAGTAATTGTTGCCTTTTTGAGGAGACCGCGTAAGTCGGTTTCCTAACGTGTCGAGCTAGGTTTTTGTACAGATAGAGCCGAAAATAGTGAATTTCGTGCAACATACGCTTGAATAAAGAGCTTTCTAGAGTAACTAGTGAAACCTTAAGATCGACAATTCGCTACTTATGACGGCAACTTTTAAAAAGGTCTTTGATTGGCGCAAAAGCTTACCAGTGGAGGCAACTTTTGACATATAACCGAGATAGCCGGACAAAAAATAGTTATGGTTGATATTTGCCCATTCAGTGTGTTTTAATAATAAAAATGACTAAATGATTCACTACACAACACAAAACGCACCGCACTTGACTAAATATGCATCGATTCCTTCTGCGCCCTCGCTCTCTCCTCCCTCCATCGCTCGGCTGTTGTGCCAATCAGACGCCTTTCGTTAGAGCTCGTGCTGCCAAGGCACATGCGAACGCAAGTAGCTCGCTCTTTCTTCCGCTATTGTACAAGTGTTTCACAGCATCGGACAGAGGACACACTTTCCAAAGATGTATGTAATATCGGGTGTCTGAAATAGGCGGCCAGGCTTTTTAAATCAACCGCAAAATTCGGTTTCTTATATTATCGCGCTACAATTTTGTGCAGTGTTGCCCACAGGTGGTGCATTTTTTATATATTTTTTTGCAAAGGGCGAACTTACTTGTGGAAAAGGTAAATACAGAAAATGGCTTAATTCCTAAGGAAATCCAGCAAAGCTGCCGGTCTTCAATCAATAGGGTGCCATATTTGAAGACCGGTGACATCGCTGCCTTTGCATAGGAGTTAAGCCTTTTTTCTTTTTTTTTTTTACTTTTTATTTGGGTAAGTTCGCTCGTTATGGGCTTAAGCTGAGCAAGTTGGTTCACTGCTTGTAAATGGGGCCAGCTGAACATGAAAACCACACAGAGAAAAAATATAACATTCGCACCGCTGGACTAGCAACATTTAATGATGCCTCTTTTTTCTTTTCTGATAATCCTTGGTTCCGGTTTTTTTTTCTTTACACTAACTTAGATTTTTTAATCCTTTGCACTTGATTTAGGTTTCCTTTTCCTTTAAACTTAATACAGAATTTATTTTCCTTAAACGCACTGTTGTTTCAATGTTCTCATCCGTTTTCTTCTGTCACCTTTAAGTGGTCTTCCTCTTCTTCTAACTACCTAAATATAGAAATCTACCTACCTAAATCTAGAAAACCTAAATCAAGTGGAAAGAATTAAAAAATCTAAGTTAGTGTAAAGAAAAAGAAAACCGGAACCAAGGATTAGCAGAAAAGGAAAAAAAGGCATCATTAAATGTTGCTAGTCCAGCGGTGCGAATGTTATATTTTTTCTCTGTGCGTTTTTCATGTTCAGATGGCCCCATTCACAAACATAAGTTCGCTCTTTGCAAAATATATAGAAAAACTGCACCACCTGTGGGCAACGCTGCAGAACATCGTAGCGCGATATGTTAAAAAACCGAATTTTGCGGTCTGTTTAAAGGGCTGGGCCGCTAATTCAGACACCCGGTAGAAGGCTTGAGAGTGCTAGATTTTGTGCGCCTATAGTCACGATGCATGGCAATATAAAAGAGACCATGGAGGAGAACATTACTGAAGAGAATTGGCGGCCAACTCAGACTCACCGTGTTCGCCGGGCCAATGAGGCGTCAGGGAGGAGAGATCAGCATTAGGCTGGGGACAGAGAAGCAGAGTGGACTCGTTCTGCCACAATCGAGACCCGAGTGAGGGAAGAAGGTCCGTCTCCACTTTTTTAGCAGAACGTGGTTTTCATATAAAAAAACACCGATGCATTATTGGCCCTCAACGTTCTCTGCAGCAAAGCACCATAGAAACGCAGTCCCGTTTTTCTCTCCTTCCTTTTTTGACCGTATATTGGTCTGACATGTATATATTGTAATTAAATTGATAAACTGCGCTGCCTGCGCGAACACACAACTTTGTCTAGACTCATGTTTGCACGAGAGGCTAGGCAAGCGAATCGAGAGATAATGTCAAGCGCTCGAGGCAGTGACTTTGACACCGTTGTACACTATAAGGAAAGTTTTATTCGATGCTGTCAACATGGCACCCTTAAGAATAAAGCGCGATCTTGAACTTTTATTTGCTGGTATTATAAACTGTTCTGCTAACTATAACATGTTCCCTATGAGTTTCTGACCAGTAACGGTGTAGAAGAATTTACAGCTCAAGAGTCACTTTGCTCTCCAACTAGACATTATCAATCTTATTTCGGGTAATACAAATACACCAAACATTTATCATATTCCAAGCTTTCTATAAGTCGACAATATATTATTCTCTCTGCAAGGTACCATAATAATCTACTGAAACTATTATTAGTTGCACTAAAAATAAATACATACACCTATATTATAAAGGCTCAATAGTTCAGAACCTCAAACTTATCGACCTTGTTGAACGCTGCAAACTTTTTATTCATTCAAGTTCCCTTAAAGGCCCTCGTTGAGGGCATTACATAAGGGGGGGGGTACATAACACGAGAGTATAAAACAATAACAACGACATATGCGAATACATGGGGTGCTGCAAAACAACGTGGCATCGCCACGAGCAACGGCAATACACAAATTAGTCTGGGTAAATTAACTTTTAAACCAATATTGTTAACGACACTCAGCGTTACGCAGAATGTTCAGTGACTGATAATCGAAACACACTTCTTATCGTGCAGGGACAAGATTGCCATGTGACAACCTTATAATTAAAGGATTTGAAGAACTACTAACAGCCTGTCCTGTAAGGTGCTCTTGAACTGAAATACGCAAACCCACACATGGTGGACTTCGGCCTGCTGAATACTCTTTAATAGACAGCTTGCTTTTTTGAACACTCAATTAAAAGTGACGGAATAATATATATAATAAACGAAAAGTAACGGTAAAATTAATTAAAACTTATTGTCTATTCTATACCGAACCGTAAGAGGAAGTCTCAATGTCTAAATTGGGCTCGTGCGACATTTAGACCCAATTTCTACCAAGAGAAATAAGTCAAGAAGAAAACGTTTTCTCCGAACATCCTCCACCCAACGCTGCCGCACAGACGGCAGCCCTTTTCTACGAAATTGGCTTGCTGTGTTTTTAGATGAGGCCACCTCTCCTCCTTTCGTTAGCACTTGTAGCGAAGTAACTTTTTATGACACCGTTTGGTCCTATTCACGGATAGCTGTGCATGACAGCTGATAATTTCGAGGTCCTACCGGGAAGATACCTCGTGATCATTTTTATTGCCATCAAAAGCGCGCGAAGCTATGTATCAAGGCACAAAACAAGAGGTTTGCGTTAGGGCAGACACCTGCTCTAAACAGTATATAGTTCTGACATTCAGATAGCTAACAGGACTCAAAAGGTTCTGAACAACATAACAAGATAACTCTTTGGGGTGAGTAGCTTTCAGCGGCCAAGCGAACGCTTTTTATGACAAAACAAGTAATAAGTTGACTATCTAGAGCTCATTGTGATCAGCATCGCTGATCCAATAATCGGGAGCGCCTCGCAATTCCTAAATGATTTTCTTATAAATTAGGTTTTATGTACTGATTTTTTGTGAAGTGATAATAACAAAGTAGTTGCAATGAGCTCTTCCAATATATGTTTTACGAAAAAAGTCTCCAAATGCCGAATCCCCTTTTCAATGAAGAACGTTACAGGGTTACTTGATATCCAACGAATGTAATAATGCTGACATACTTATACTATGATCGGTTGTTGTGTTTGAAACAAATATTTTGCTCCAAAATGCCACATATGCAGACCTATGTGAGCATATTAATAGTTAATAATGCTCTTTTTTCTAATAGCTCCAGGCTGTACGAAGAGGATATTTAAGGATCCTGACAGGGCACCTACTGGCATTATATTTAAGTTCAAGTTTGGGTACCTCATAACCCCCGAAAGTTGTTTCTTATTTGGATGTGGTCTTGTAATTTAACGGGGTGTTCCATTGGTCTTTAGCCATTATGAAAATGTACTCTGCACGTCTGAAAAATTCTAAGTTTGTAACAATGCTTGTTATGTATGAATTGGGTTAAAATTTTCAACTTTCTTTTCTACGAGTTCTTAAATATAGCGGCACTATACACCAAAAAACGTTTCAAACTGCCTCAAACGTCCGCGAATATGTTACAGTACGCTGTTTACTAAAAAGTAAAATATATTGAGAATAATGTTGGCGTCGCGAGAAAATTTTGAGCTTCCAAGCTATCTTGTCTGCTCGTGCGCTCTGGCTCAAAAAACGACTCCCATTTTGAGGTTAACCAAACAGAGTCTTTAAAATTGAAGTTATTTGATACCACTTCTGCTGGCGCGCGCAGTTTTTTTTAACAGTATGCAGTTATATTTGCAACACTTTGTCGAGAGTTTATGCTTGTGTGTGGATGATAAAAATATTTGTTGAGATTCTATTCAGAAATCGATGCTTCTCAAATAGTAGCGCTACAGGTCGCTATACGACTCGCATCCTTATTCATTTATTTACGTTTAGCAGCTCTTGCATTGGACCTTTGTTTCTGGCGCAACTTCGCGTAATCTAGTCCATGATTACAAAAGTTTAAATTACACTTCCCATATACACTTACAAGATTACAGCTCTTTTCTTTCCCTCCAAGCTATTTTAAATTCAATCAGCATATTACTGTGAAACATTTACCCATAAATCTTGATATTCTTTAAGTGGAAAATGCCGGCATTCATTGGAGTTGGGTGAAACTGTTTTGACATTAGTAAGAGGTTCTAAAGACGTCTGTGGTCCGGGTTAATCACAATGTTTTTACAACTTAACTACAAGATTAAGCCAGCTAATTATTTTGGTGACTCGTCAATGAGCCATTTGTTTCGCTTCGAGTCTATATATAACTTAAATTATGTTTCTGAAACGCTTATTCCCGAATACAAATATATTATATGAGTTGATACAAAAATGTATGATATCTTAATACAGAATATTTACTGGACGGAGACGAGAAATGGAAGCTAGTTCTGAGCACAAAAAGCCATGACCCCAATTGGGTCGTCCGGCAGATTAGCTTACACAGCGCAACAATCGTCGTCAATAATTAGTCGCACAACCCACTGGATAAAGAAAATCGGCCTTTAGAGCCGTCGGTGTGCCACGGTAATTTGGTTTTAATTGCAAATGTACGAGTATTACTTTTACTTTTTTTCCAGAAAGTTTCAAAGTCATGAGGTTATTTCTTGGCCTTCTTGTCTTCCCGGCTGCAGTGATTTATGCGCAACGATTCACTATACCGGTATGAATAATTCCTGCTAGGATTTTTTTCCCTTCATTTTTGACATAGTCCTGTCGTGGCGTGCAAGTAGTCTTAATTGAACACTTAGCTTATATGTATTTTACTAATAGCACTTTTTTTGCAATTTATAAAATCATACCAGACGTAATTGTGAACCAATCAGTCCGTGCAACACGTATTTTGGTTTGATATTTGAAGCATATCTTTAGTAGATTATACGAAGTACTGAGCTGAGGCATTGCAAAAAGCAAGTTCGCGTAATGTAAAAAAAAGTAATGGAATTATTTTAACCTTTCACTTTCAATTGTTTTTTGAAATGGTGTCTACGTAGTTTATCAAAAAAAGTTCCACTCTAGAATACACGTGTCAGTAGTGCGCCTATAAAACAAAAGTTAAACAAAATCGTTACAGAAAACGCTGCCTCGGTGACCATCGCACAGCCATATTTATTATAGTCTGCATGGAAAATTTGGGAAAAAATATAAGCAATACGTCTCTACGTCATCCTGAAAATATATTGCGAAACAAGTGTAAACGGAACATCTGATATCAAGTGTATACCACCACCCCCCCCCCCCAAAAAAAAAAGGAAAATGTGACTTGTGATTACTAATAAACTTAACTAACAAAATAAGTTTAAATTGACATAACGAGCACGTTGGTGTTTATTTCTGAAATCCATCCCCGGAGAAACGACAATGTTCGACATTTTAAATCAAAAGGAAATATCTTAAATCTTGCGACGGCAAACTGAAGTAATTCCTGGTTTCTTATATTGGTACTGTAACTCATCTGGAAGCCTATGGACAACATCTCATTAACCACAAACTATACGTATATGCATATTCATACCGATTTCGGCAAAAACAAGTATTTTCGAAGAAACCGCTGCGACTTGTGGATTCCCGACAAGGCCCAAGCTGCAAACACGCCAAAAGTCAAAAGGAGTGCACCAAGAAGTAGCATACAATTGTACTGCAGTTTCAACATTGTGAGAGTACGTATTACTCTTGTTCTAAGACGCAGTCAACGCCTAAGGGATTTAGTCCAAACCGTGCGGACGCAAGCTGGACAGCGCCTTCGATATCTTTGTTGCCTTGTGTTTCGGCCAATATATAAAATAATTCCTATCGGAAGGATGGCTGAGGAAAAAAAAACATCTTTCTCGAAAGAAATTACCAAACACAGCGACCGTCAGATATCAGAAAAATTCTACTAATTTGTTAACTGATTTGCCAAATCTTATAAATTAACTTTTTACAGAGTGAAAATAAACATATGGTTTCAATTAGGAACTTGCTGAGCATCATTGAAAAACCATAAAGGAGTCAACATTAGGAAGATGTTACGCGCGCGAGTGGCGAACGTTACCGCTTGTACAGCAGCCACAAGGCTGCAGTGATGAAAACGCAGATTATAAGAATATCTTCCTCCTTTCCGCGCTGCCCGGCTTGTGCCAGCTACACGAGCAGAAACTTGAGTGCACCCCGCCGCTTCACACCTGCTGTACGTTTTCCAAAATTTTATTGATACGCGGCTTTTCAATGACGATCAGCATGTTTCCAAAGAGGCGCATATTGATCTTTTTTTTTTTTCGGGATAAAAAATGCATTTTTAAGTTTTAGTTAATGGTTTTAGCTAATTAGTGCGATTTTAGTGTTTCCTGAAACCCGCTGTTTCTGATCATTTTTTTAGGGTGCTTTTGTTTTCATAACCACCCTATTGCAGCTATTTGTGAAAGTGTTCGATGGAACACCCGGTAGAGTGATTACTTTAAGAAGCGCAGGACGTAGATAGATTGGATGCGGTCTCTGCTTTGTAAGTTTTCCTTCGGATTTCTAATCGGTTGATGCCAGAATCTTGTTGACGTTTCAGTGCTAAGATAGTAGAGACTAACCAGCCTCTGAGTTTTTTTTTAATAAACATATTTGTAATTGCCATTTTAGACGAGGAAAGGGACAGGCTTTGCACTCCACGGGATATTACCCGTAGCCGGGCGTCACCACATCAACGCCGGAAAACTAGAGCAACAACCGTTAGGATAACGGATGACGTTAATTGTTGTTCAGTCGTTATTGATTTTGGGAATTGCACTTTGTGTCAATAATATAAACATCGTACTGGCCTTAAAATTCGGGGCAACTAATTATGACAAGCACGCCTGAACCAAATAATACACGTAATTTCCTGGCTGTAATTACCATGCTTATAATTCCTCAACAGTTACAAATTCTCTAAACTTAGATTGTATGGACGTCTTTCAACGAAGACGTACAAGTCAGATCCAAAGCTGAGGCGTCTTAAAGTGCCAGGACCACCAGTCCTCAAAGTGTTATTTTCACTGATAAAAACAAATGTAGGTATGAACATAAAGAGTAATCATTAGCTCATGTAATAAACGTGAATACTTTGCAGATATAATTTTCGCCCTCAAACTCGCGAAAAACGATAATTACAACTTTAAGATTCTCGCAAAGTCTAACACACAAGCTTTCGTCATGCTATAAATAATTGTATACAAAGCCCTGTAACAACGACACCGTAGACGAAAACATTTCGGCGATATTTGTGTAACTTACTAGCGAAATATGTGTGAATCTGGAAAACTTTTGTTTTTTGCAGCCTGAGGATGCCGGAGAATTTGTAAGTTTCTGGCTTATACATTTTGGGCATAAATTGCTTTGCCTAAAAATGTAGGTTTTCATAAATTATACGAAGAGTAATTAAAGCTTTTTTTGCTTTAATTTATTTGTTTATTAAAGTTTCATATTGTATTGTTAATATTATAAATAATTTCACGATTCTTGCGAAAATGAGCACATCTGGCAACCAAGCGCAAAGTACATAAATGTATTATCTTGGTCATGGATGAAGAAAGAATAAAACAATTAAAACAGGGACAACACAACCACATCTTTCAACTAGCAACAGACGAGTAAACTTTCGAACAGCGAGCAGCCGACTATACCCAGTAGGAGTAGGGAAAGAAGGGGGAGAGAAGGAAAGGAAAGAAAAGAAACGCGAAGTGCAAGTCAGGGTGGTAGGGTTATCTAGGATTTTAAAAATTCAACCTCAGTTTTCGTCAGCAGGAGGGAAGGGTTAGACACGTTGTTTTTTGCTGTGGTCATCGCGAATGATTCTATGATTTCCCTGCCGAATCTGCTGTCATGTCCCCCCAGGATTTTTGTGTCATCAAAAAGGGGATGACAACGCAAACACGTGTTCGTGTTCGTTCGTGTTTGCGTTGTCATCCCCTTTTTGATGACACAAAAATCCTGGGGGGACATGACAGCAGATTCGGCAGGGAAATCATAGAATCATTCGCGATGACCACAGCAAAAAACAACGTGTCTAACCCTTCCCTCCTGCTGACGAAAACTGAGGTTGAATTTTTAAAATCCGAGATAACCCTACCACCCTGACTTGCACTTCGCGTTTCTTTTCTTTCCTTTCCTTCTCTCCCCCTTCTTTCCCTACTCCTACTGGGTATAGTCGGCTGCTCGCTGTTTAAAAGTTTACTCGTCTGTTGCTAGTTGAAAGATGTGGTTGTGTTGTCCCTGTTTTAATTGTTTTATTCTTTCTTCATCCATGACCAAAACCAACACGCTCTTCTCCCAAGTGTATTATCTTCTACACGTACCAAAGAAGTGACTTGATACAATGATGCTTACAAAATGAATAGCGAGCTTTGCATCATAAAATGAATTTTTAAAGATCTTACCTTCACTCACTGTCACTTATTCGCACTCGATGTGTGTGCAAACAAAAAGTTAACTGCGCGACATTTACGAAATACGATGGAAACTACTTGCAAAGCCTTCTTCGCAGTGACATTTCAGTTCTTCCTGCCAATACTGCAGTAAAAAAGCGTGGTACATGGTAGCACACCAGAGAAGCACTTACTTGGCATAATCTTAGCATTCCTGGGGCTCTAAATTTGGCCTAATGCAGTTTCGCTGCAAGGCGTTAGTTAGTGCCAGGGTATTCCTTAGCTTGCGTGGCTTTTTCTAGCTCGCAACATAATTGCCAAAGCGCTAGCCAATCTTTAGCTAAAGGTGCCACATATGAGCCAAAGAACAAGCTGCAAAGTGTAAAAATGGCACTGGCTTGATGACTGGGACCCAAACATGCCACGTGACTTCCGTGCTGCCAACAGTAAAGCCTCACTCTGCCATTTGTAAGTCAAGTTGGGCTATGCTTTGGCTTTTCCGGGTTGTTTGAAGCCAAATCTTGCCCCAAAGAGCAATGTTACCTGGGACTTGCTTCAAGGTTTGTCAATGTTCTGTCCCAAAAGAGACTCCAGAACGCTCTGGCATTGCCATTATAGGGCAATTTTAGGATATTTAAGATCTTAAGGTCACTACTTTACAATAGTGTCAATATTAATAAGCTAAAAAACGTAGTTTGTAAACAATATACACCAGAAAAGCTCATTTTTATTTGTTTATTTAATCGAAATACTACTGGTCTGACACGGAACAATAACAGGAGTGGAAATTATACAACACAAGGAAACGCGCACACAATGCACGCATCAAAGAACACATTACAGTGCATTTTATTTAAAAATATTATTTGTTATATCCTGGTTTCAGAGGTCGAAATATCTCAGACAAGAGAAAGTCGCAACGTCTGCTGGAACTTTGTTCCATTCTTGCGCTGTATAATTATCGTATTATTCTTGGTGTATCAATTTGATACGGTTGACGAAAATAATCCTTGGAGAAGAGGAACAAGACGGAAACAAAGGGGAAACAAGAGGGGAACAAGGGGAACAATAGGGACATTTGTACCTCTTGCTCCCCTTCTCTAGGGGTTATTTTCGTCATTCTTTTGTTCAGCTTGCTTGCACCTTTGCATTTAATTCCATCATAATCGATATAGTGGTAGGTGCCGGGGTAATCTAATAACTGCCAAATATCACTGCACCTAAAGTATCAGATATGAGTATTTAAAAAATATCTAACGGGGACGAATCAGCCGTATGTAAAGGAAAAAATGTAGCAGCAAGTAATTCTGATTATTTTTTTCAATAAAGAAATACATCAAAATTAAAATAATTTTTACAAGGAGTCTCAATGTATATAAATATTTTACAGACTTTATTGAAATAAAAAGTTGCCTATCAAACTTCTTGCTTGTTCAGGATCAGGGGGGGTCTGACGACGGAAGTTTTGGAGAACTGGTAAGTTCGAGGCATTTTGTAGCTATATAAATAAGTTGAAGTGATTGCTCTCATATACTTGTACGCCAATCGGGTTCTATTTTATCCCAACAAACACTGAACCAGACACTTGATTTTTTGTCTACAGGATGACGATGAAGACATCGTAAATGTCTGAATTATGCACTCTAAGAAATGCCTGCGGGTCTACTTTTTCGCAAAACACTCAAGTCAAGTCAAGTCAAAATGTGTTTTTATTTGTACACAAGATGTTAGATAATTACACTTATTCAGACGGGAATCCCAAAGTTTTCAAAAGAAAACTGTTGAAGGGACCCCTTGGTAATAAAGGGTTGGTCAGCGATCAAGTTAACACCATCATATATAAAATAAAAAAACAAAAACAAAAAAAAAAACGAAACACAATTGTGGTATCTACATAATCAAAATATTAAACAAAGTGAAAAGAGAGAGAAGAAAAGCTAGAAAGTCGAGAAAAAAGGACAATATTAGTGTGTTTGTGTGTGTGTGTGTGTGATTGTGTGAAAGGTGTGCCTAGGAGAGAAGAATGAATCGGGGGGGGGGGGGGGGGAGGGGGGAGGGGCATAGAAATGGTTGATGAATCATGCAGATAGTATGTGGGCACGTATGGCTTGTTTAAAGATATAGAATGATGACATGGCAGTTAGGCAGGGTGGTAGAGAGTTCCACGTTTTAGTAGCAATGTAAATGAAGGTGAACGCACCATAATTAGTTCGTATGCATGGTACAGACAGTGACGCTTGTGAATGTGAACGCAGAGGATACATGACATCTTGATGAGTAAAACTAATTGAAGAGCATGTTATCTGATTGGTGATGAACTTAAATGTTAATAATGCTACACGATAATCGAGGCATTGATGAACTGTTAAAATGTTGAGGAAGCGGTATGCAAATTGAGCACTTTCGCGCCTATTCACAAACAGCATTGCTCGTAGTGCCGTATTCTGGGCGATTTCTATGGGTTTTAGTGTTGTTTTATATGTCAATCCATAAATGGATAACCCGTACGAAATGTGAGTATGAATGAAGCTATCATAAAGCATTTGGAGGGTTCGTAAGGAAAATATGTGCCGTAGCTTATATAGAATTGGTATATTTCGATATATCTTAATAGTTGTGTCTTTTACGTGTTGGTGCCATGTTAACTGATGGTCAAGTGTTAGTCCTAAAAATTTAGTATGGTACACTCGAGTTAGGTTAATACTTGCAAACAAAAGCTGAGGTGTGTTTAAAACTAGTTTGTTTTTCGGGGCAAAAATTATGTAGTTTGTTTTCGCTATATTGGGAACTAATTTGTTATGGGTTAGCCATTTAGCTAGCTTTTCTAAAGTGTTATTTGTTTCCATGTATAGTTCTGTCACGCTTGCATTATATATAAAAATATTTGCATCGTCGGCATAAAGAACACAATCTTTTTGTAAATAGGCTGCCAGGTCATTAATATATATTAAAAAAAGAAAGGGACCTAATATTGAGCCTTGCGGAACACCAATGGTAATATGTTTAGTTGTTGAAATAGTGCCATCTAAAGTGACAAATTGGCATCTGTTTGATAGATAACTTTCGATTAGATTGAGAGCAACACCACGAACCCCGTAAGCACTTAATTTCTGTTGTAAAAGTTCATGGTTAATTAGGTCAAACGCTTTTGTTAGGTCTACAAAGATTCCCATTGTTAATAACTTCATTTCAATATTTTGCTTTGTTTTCTCTACCATATTTAATAACGCGAGTTCTGTTGATTTCCCTTTAAGAAATCCATATTGTGACGGAGTGATCAAATTATTTTCAGAGAAGAACAGGTTCAGTCGCTTTAGTAGAAGTTTTTCAATCACTTTTGTAATGACAGGAAGTAAGGCGATTGGTCGATAGTTCTGTGGTTTTAGTTTGTCTCCTTTTTTAAATATTGGAATCTCTTTTGCTATTTTGAGCAAGTCAGGGTAAGAGCTAGTAGTGAAAATTTTGTTGACAATATCAGCCAAAGGGTGCGCAATGATGGAACCACATTTTTTTAGTATTATTGTCTGTATTCCGTCGCACCCCGACGACGAAGTATTTTTTAGCGTGTTAATGGTATTATGAACTTCTTCTGGATCGACAGGGTAAAGAAAAAACGTCGTGTCATTACGAGCTATATTTGGTGTGCCAGTGGATAGATTTGTGCATGAAAGATACTGCACGTTTGTAGTGATAGTTGAAAAGTAGTCATTGAGCGTGTTAGCAATTTCTTGTTTGTCCGTAATTATGCCTTGGTCGGTGCTTAAGGCTGACACAGTTTGTTCGGTAGTACTCTTATTTAATGCAGAGTTAATAATTTTCCAGGTTTCTTTTGGATTGTTAATGGAGCTAGAAAGTTTACTAAAAAATACTGCTGTTTAGCTACGTTAACTAGTTTCTTTAAACAAACATTTTACAATTTGTATTTACATTGAAGATGTAGATTAAATGGATTGCGTTTTAGTTTTTTATACATATTATTTTTGTGATTGATAGATCGCTGCAGCCCGTATGTTAACCAGGGGCTTTTTCTGACTGATCTGCGGGATAGGGTTTTGGTTTTCGTACCTATTTGAATGGAAGATTTTAGTGTTTCGAAAAAGTTGTCTAGGTCTAGGTCTGCCGTGGGCGCCTGGTATACGCTCTCCCATGACTTCGTGTTTAATGTATTTATTATTACGTTGTAATCGTATATTTGAGTAGTTTGTGTTATCGATTGTGACACCGTATGTGTATTAGAAACAGCGAAAATGGGTGTATGGTCGGTTATGTCGCTTGCAATAGTGCCAATTGTGAAGTCTGTTGGATGACAAGACGTAATTATGTGATCCAAAGTGCTGCGTTTTGTGTCGCTAAAGCGGGTAGTTGTTGTTATGCATTGTTGTAGTCCGTAGACGGCTAGTGTATCTAGGTATCTGTAAGTGACGGATGAATCAGCAGAAGTGTCAATGTTTATGTCGCCCATAATGATGACATTCGAATTAATTTGAGAAATGTTTTTGAGGGTTTCATTTAAGCTGCCTAAGAAGTGCTCAACTGCATTATTTGGTGAACGGTAAATGACGCCTATGAGTGTATTGTTTGTTTTATCGGGAACTACACTAGGTGATTTGGGATTTGGCGGAATTTCTATAAATAGTGATTCACAAAGATTAGATGATATATGAATGTCATCTCGAAGTCTGCAAGTAAGTGTATTTTTTATGTAAAGAGCAACTCCCCCGTGCGATTTAGACGGAAACGTTATTTCTTGTGATTCGCGATGACCATATATTACCTGATAGCCAGGGATATTGAAGTTGTTATTCGTGTTATTGCTGAGCCATGTTTCAGAAAGGGCTATAAAGTGAAAATCATGTTTTAGGGTAGATAATAAGCAAATCAGATCGTCATAATGACTACGTAAGCTTCTGATGTTCAGATGGAGTACCGATAACTCTGATGAAGTGGATGTCTGTCTGGAAAATAGGTCTGGTTCAAGCAAGGATACGTTCATAAGGAAAAGAAAAAGTGAGAACCGAAGAGGGACACAGAAAGATTTAGAAGCTAGGCAAAGACGCTCAAATCATCCTGAGACACGATCTTGTGAACTGAGCTCCCATTGGTTTTTCTGGCTTTAATAACACATTGGTCAGTCCACAGGTGCATCCATTCCTTGTCTTTCTTTAGGCGCAGTGCCGCAGAGAAGAGTTTTTTCTTTAGAGGAGAAAGGTGATCATTAAAAAAGATTTGACTCTTTTTCACTCAAAGAGGAAATCTTATCGGCTCATTACAGCAATGTAGGAATGTCAAACAAGATTATCAATAGAAATAGGAAAATTACCTGGAACGGAGAACGTGCCTACAAGGATAATATAATTTGATTTGTATGCTCTTCACATTATTTATGTTTATGTAAGGTGCCATTTCATATATTGGTAAAACTTCACAAACTAATCCTAGTGAATACTGACGTTACATCTTACTTTTATACGTATAAGTTTGTAATTCGACAGTGGCTGCACTTTCGGCAATCTAATATTGCCCCGTTATAAAAAAAGAAACCAAGCGAACAATGATAATGTAGGTATGTCGATATGACGACATATATAAATTGTAAATAAAATTCTGAGCGTCTCAAGTGTATATTTAAAGGGACCATAAAATTACCTTTTTACTTTTGCCAGAAAACTTTTACATTAAACCTTCAACGTTCACTGAATGCCGAAGAGGCGTCCGTTTTCGTCTCAGTTTATTAACTTCTACACAAAAAAATTATTTAAAATATCGACATTTTCTTTCTATCCAATTGACCGCAAAACAAGTTGCAGCGTAATTTTGACGCTCGTGACGTGCTCTGCGACAGGAACCGGAAGTTCTCTAGGCAGTAGGAGGATGGGAGCGTTAGCGGCAGCGAGTTGGGGGTGCGCCGGTAGGTTTTACCTCTCTGATGCGCTGATGTCACCGACGTATTTTCTGAATCGGCGCCTCACGTCGCCGCGATAGCCATGGACACATCGCAGCTGAGCGAAATTCAATGAGATATGTTGCGCTACAGCGATCATGGGACTAGTCCCATACGCCGGTATGCCTGTTGGGAAGTGCGCCGAGTCTTCCGGTTAAGACTCAAGAAGGGTCAACCCAACTGTCATTGTTGGTAAAAACGGACCGTGTTAGTCGTTTGCCAAGCGACGTAGATGGAAACAAATTGCCGCGGCGTTTTTCGCGGCGTCGGAGATTCAGGAGCGAGCCGACGTTAAAAAATATATGTTTGAACTGCGACAGTGTCAGCAAGAGCCACGTAAATACCTGTTTACACTCGGAGCGGACGCGCGCGTTTGATGTAAGTGCTGCATTTGCGCTGTTGGTAAGCGCTTCGGGACCGATATATTAGCATTTCATTTCGATACTGACGTGACACTTGGCAAAGGAAGGTTGGACCGGCATTGCACGTAGCTCCCACGAACTGTTATAGCTCGACAGTGACGTACAGTCGTGCCAGAATAAAAATGACATACTAATAACAAAGTGTACATACCGTGTTACGAAGGTAATGCATAAAGCCTTTATTTGAGCTCTATATCACACCAAAAAAAGAGAAAGAATCGACGAGAGTCCCTTTTCGACGACAGTGTTCGTCACCACTGCCTCGGAAAACAAGGAGATGACAAGGGGAAGAGATTGACCACACCTCTTAATCTAAAAGTGAGGTCAGCGATCAAACTATAATGCGGAAAGGGTCCACAAGGGTCGCGCGGACATATTCCATTCAACACGCCAGCCGGTGGTGGGCAGACGGTCTTGGCCAAGTACCGTTGAAGCAAGGCTGCGCCGAGTCGGAGTGCCTGCTAGGCTTATATTGTGATAGGCCTTTATAGCTCGCTTGTTCCGGGTTGGTGGATTCGTGGCCGTTGTAGATTTTCTCGCGTGTTGGTGGATCCAGCATTCTTGTTTGTCGTGGTCCGTTTCAAGTACTTTTTACTTTTTTCTTGCTGCTTGAAGTCGGAACGTGCGAGAAGTATACGTAAAAAATAAACGTTCGTTGGTCGCGACCAGGTGTCCAACTGAGCGACGCTGTCGACGCAAGCGCAGTAGGTTTACCACACGATAGATGGCGCTTGGCTCTCAGCATTATCAAATTTAGCAATTTTTGTCACATCCCAATTATGCTCCAAAATGTGGATCTGAATATTATTTAACAAAACTTTTAGGAAACATTCGCCGGCTATTTATTGTTTATGATCGCGGTGCTGGTGAGGTAGGCTCTTAGTCAATAGGCGACGTCGATTCGCCTGACGTGCTGCAGTTCCGCGGATGCATAGCAGTGAAAAAGCAGAGAGCTTTCGAAGAGAAGAAGGCGCAAAAGAGTCCAGTTTTCTTTTAAAAGTTCTATAGCGAAGAATGTTTTTTGGCTCCCTATTTCTGTGTTTTTGTATTTCTTTTCACATCTTTTATGACGATAGGTGGATGAAATTTGATTTCAGAATTGTTTCATGGTCCCTTTAAGCCAATATAAACAATTGGCATGAGCTCCTTGGGTGAACGAGAATTGTTTTGTAGAGAGAATGAAGTCGAGATGCAACTGACCATATATATGCTTTTTTCAGCCTTATGGAAGCGACAGATCAATCACACCGGAAGTAAGTTCGAGACCTAAGGCTTCTTTTCTATTTTAATAACGGAATAATGAGCTAATCTAGATGTATGCATGACTGTGTTTACAGTATGTATTACTCATGAACATTTTGAAGCGTTTTGCTTTACTTTCTCTATTGAAAAAAGCCCGTCATCCCTTATGTGTTAGGCAACCCACTCAATCCTTTTGAGCCCCTCAGTCCTTCAGGCCGCTGAGTCTTTCAACCCTTCACACGTCTACACTTTAGTCCTTCCATTAGGAATTGTCCAGCTCTTGACACCATAAACATTTCAAGTCGGGATTGTAGTCAATGACTAGCAACGTGTCTGGCTCCCTCAAATAACTTTGAATCTTCCACCAGACATTTGGGCTGCCTGGGCAATGCCACTGTGGGTCCTATCATGGCTTTGCGTGGGCAGAGTTAGCGAAACGGAAAGCTACACGGCGACAAGACATGGGAATGCTCAACTATGGCGGCCCATGCGATACCCGTGGATATTGCACAGAGGCAGGATTAGGAGAGCCCTTCATACTGGGGAAAGTTAGGAATTTTTCAACATGCCGACTTACACTTTCAATTGCTAAGCGAGCTGAAAATCATAGAAATAAACATGTCTTTCAACCTTCTCCACCTGACAGCATATTAAGTTTAATTCAATATAAATATAAATAATGATGATTTATGTAAGCATATATATCAATGTGACCACAGCTTGAATTTAAGCAAGCAGGGAATGACATATTAACTCTGATCTCCTCGTCCAGGAGAATCGAATTTTAGACCCATTTTGATTTGGGCACGCCAAGCATGCGGTAACCCGTCATTGTAATTAGCGCGTTTGTCGTTAATGTAAACATATTTGGTTATATACTGAAACTTACTTAACGGCTATATCTGTTTCTAAAACCACATAGTTTTTCATGTATTTTTAAAGTGAATTTTTAATGCGTTATTTATTTGCCTAAAAAATTAGTACCGCCAAACTACAGGCTAGAAGAGTCGTTGTGAACCCATGTGATCAATTGCAAGACTTCTTTTTCATTTAGAAAACATAATTTTGTTTAAATTCTTTGGGGTGGAGAATTAATCGATTAAGCTTCCGATGAATTAATAATTATTTAATTGCGGTTAATGTTTATAAACGGGTAAATCGGCAATATTTTGAGTTGTACATTTCAAGGAGAAAGTAAAAACTTTCGCCCACTGCGTTCAGCGTGGCCTGTGAGTGTCATCCAGAGTGATTATAAGGTTTAAATTGAATTGTAAAAACACCTTGTATAATTGCACGTTCGTGTTTTTATGAGGGTGTACTGAGTAAAGTTTTAAATAAAGCTGTTCTTTGCGCCATCGATGACATTGCAAAACGTAGTAATAGAAAAAGTGCACTTTCACACTTTTGAGATGATGCTTAAATGTCAGTGCAACCGATTAATTGATTCATGAATCAATTAAAAGGTACCAATTAATAGGGTTAATATTTTGATCGACGCCCTGCCCTACTTAAATAGAAGAAACTATTTTTAAGTTGTGTTTTTGGAGATCAATAAATGACACAAACCAACTGGCACATGAAACGTTTTGTCAAGCTGACATTTTTGACAGTTTTTTCTGTAGGCCACTAGCGTTATGTACTTTTTTTATGCAAATAAATTTCAATATTAATTTTATTAATAATATAATTATAAATATTATCATAATGTTATTTTTAATATTAATTGTATGCGTCACAATATGCCCAGTTCAAGAAATTCTGGTGATCAAACAACCTTTATATCTCAATTTGAACTAGTGCACAAGGCGTGGAGTAAGCGAAAGCCAAGACATCCATTTCGTTATATCGCTAAGTTGCTATTTTCAGCGGGAGACAGGCTATGGCCCCACGGCTAAACTCTCAAGATATAATTGGCTCTGAAAATTAGCATAGATGTAGGCTTTAAAGGGGAAAATTGTGGACATTTCCGATTTGGTTTCTCAAAATGGCACCATTCTCTGATATAGAAAATATATGTAGTACAAGTTCTGACATTTTAGCGCGGGGGATCGGTTTAATTTGACACCTAGTCATCGAGAATTAGAAATTAACGCGCAAACAAATTTCGCTGCAAAACTTCCTTACTCACTACTAAATGTGTTTATATGTAAAGAAGGCCATTTCACGTTGGTTGATGTTATTTACGGAGACTATCGAATTTGAGAGGGGAATTGCAAACAAGCTCGACGGAGTGTCGTTATGTCATTTAAAACATGGTGTCTGTAGGCGGCTCAAGCTGGCTATGTATCTTCATTACCGTTCCAACAGGAATTTCCTGAAATTGTGCAGTTTCCTTTTACGGTTCTCACACCTGAAATGCCCAGTTTTCTATGGTCTTCCTCAAGAAGTTTTATCGATATATCAAAGCTTGCAGATTTACAGAGGTATCAATATAGTGATAAATGTTCCACTAGGCACACGGGGAAAGTGAGGCATGCCCAATTTGGGATTCACGGAAATAACCAACACGGTAGGGGAATAACTAAATTATAATAGATCTCACACCATTTGAGGAATTATGAAATGAGACCGAACTGAAGGAGGTTCCCCGAGAATTTTGCGTGGGCTGCCCACGTAGACCTACTATGGGTCCCATGAGGGAAGGGTTTCTTGGCTGCAAATCTAGGCCCCCGTGTGGGCTCCTTGATGTTTGTTTGTTTGTTTGTAAACGTCTTTATTGGGCCTTTTCGCGGCTGCTCTTGTCCTACGGCATCAGCAGCGGCGGGGGAGAGACCGGGGGAATTTCTTTCCTTGGCGGGCCGTGTAGAAGCATGGCTCCAGGCCCTCCGTCTGTCTGAACAAACAGGCAGAGGTGCTTCCACAGGAGTTGAACGGTCCCGAGCGACGTGTCCTGGGGTAGAATCCAGTCGATGTAGCTGGTGGGTCGGTGTTCTGCCGGTAACTCCGACAGAATGCGTTCCCGGGCTGCGCCATAGGTTGGGCACTCCCAGACCAGGTGCAAGGTGGTCGCCGGCACAGCGCAGGCGCGGCACTTGTCTTTGTTGGGATCATCGACGAACATCTTGTGCCTGAGGGCCGGCGTGAGGGCGGTGTTGGTGATAATCCGCCTTATGGTGACCTGTGCCCTGCGGTTGAGGTCTGGAGGCATCGGTGGGATCTCTCGGTTGTGACGGTTCGCGGCGGCGACGTCTTGTCACAGTCGGAGGAGGATGGCTTTACGTTCCTTCTTGGCAATTGCCGCTAATTCCGCGGAGTCTGGTAAGTCGTCCGGCGGGCCAGTTTCACTCGGCGCTGGGGCGTGTCTGGGCTCCTTTGTGTTGTTGGTTGCGTCCGACACGGTTGATCTGCGCAGTGCTGCTCGTGCCTCGCTGTGAGCCCATTCGTTCGCCCGGATACCCGCGTGTGCCGGGGCCCAGTCGACTCGTAGTGTGACGTTCCTGTCATGCAGTAGGCGTTTCGCGACGTCGTGAATATTTCGCACCCGTTCGCTCTGACTCTTGATTGCGTTTCGGCACTCCGAATATGCCTCCCTGGAGTCCGTGCAGATAGTGATGTCAGTCACCTTTGTGCCGGCGGAGTGACGTTCCTCTGCGTGTATCGCTGCTCGTAGAATGGCTTCAAGTTCGGCCCCCTTCACGCCCACACCCGGGGGCAGCGCGCACGCATCCACTTCGAGGGTGGTGGTGTCAACCCAGGCTATTGACGTTCGGAGAAGGCTTCCGGGTTCTTCCGGTGACGGCTGTTCTGCGGCCGCGTCGGTGTAGATGCAGACGTGTTTCGCTCCATCTCTGTTTTTGACAAGCTTCTCGTGCGCTGCCGCGAAACGGGATCTCCTCTCGGGATGATCGGGGCCCATGTGACCTGGGAGTGGTGCATCGTCTGTGAGATTGATTTGTCGTTCCCATGGCGGCTCTTGCACCGGGGGGATCGGCGGTGCAGGTTGCGGGAGGTCTCCCAGCTCTGCGAGAATCCTCTGCCCAGCACGTGTGCTCAGTAGACGAGTTCTCTGTGCAGACAAGAGTTGCTCGGCCGCGTCGGCCAGCCTGTTCAGCCCGCCGTGGGCATAGAGGTCCGCAGTCCAGGTGTACCTTGGGAGGCCCGTTACGATTCGTATCGCTTCGCGGTATAACTTTTCCAGCTCCTCCTGTTGTTTTGTGGTGACGTGATGGTAGTTGTAACCGTAGAAGATTCTCGATGAGAAGAGAGACTGGGCGAGCTGCCGAGTTTCTTTCTCGCCGGTTCCCCATCTTCTGCTGGTCACTCGGCGAATGAGGTGCAGGATCTGCCGACCTTCCTTCTTCACGTGGGCCATCCACGTGCCGGCCTTGCCGTCTTATTCGATAAAGAGACCCAATACACGGATCGTCGAGCTCCGATTAATGGGCTTCCCGGCCAGGTTCAAAGTGTAGAGGTTTCTGGTCTTCTCTGCTTCTCGCTGCGGGCCGGAGAGAACGTCGACAAATTCCGTTTTCTCTGGGGAGGCGGTCATGCCTACCTCCTCCAAAAATCTTTGGACCTCGTCGAGTCCTCGCTGAAGCGTATGTTCTTGCTCCCCCACGGAGCCGGCCATTGACCAGAGGGCATTGTCGTCCGCATATAGGGCGAAACGTAGCTGTGGGCTCTTGGACAGGCGCGGGGGCAGTCGTGCCATGACCATGTTAAACAGAGTCGTCGACAAGACCACCCCTGTGGGACGCCGACGTGGTTGGCAGTTTCGGGACCTGTCTTGTCTCCGATCTTGACTTTAAACCGCCTATCACGAAGAAAGCCGCGGATGAAGTTGAGCGCTCGCCCGCCTACGCCCGCTAGACCCGCGCTCTCGATCGCCGCCGCGTGCGGGACGGAATCAAACGCCTTTTGGATGTCGACCGCGACGACCGTTCGAGGCTGAAATTTCGATGGTCGTTCCAGAACATCCCGATATAACATAAGCAGATTATCTTGCGTGCTCAGGCCTTTTCTGAAGCCTCTTTGGCAATGGTGGAATCGGTCCTCAGTTTCGAGCTGCCAGAGGGTTCTTGCGAGAACCATTCTTTCCGCCAATTTGGAGACATTGCTCGTGAGGGAAATGGGCCGCAAGTTTTGAATGGAAATCGGCGGTTTGCCCGGTTTCGGTATCGGGATCACGAGAGGCTCCTTCCAATCGTCCGGGACGGAGCCCGTCTCCCACACGTCATTGATCCATTCAAGGAGTTTGGACGTGAATTCCGTAAGTAGATTGCGAAGTTCCGCGAAGGACACGCAGTCCGGTCCGGGCGCGCTCCGAAAGTTGGCCTCGTCGAGCCCAGCCTGTAGTTCGGCCAGAGTGAACGGCTTATCGTTCGGGGCTGCTATTCTCACTTCGTCTTCGTGGTCGTAGCAGGTCTCGTTTTTCTCGTTGGGTTGGGGGAAGAATGTTGTTCCGGCCATTGTGGCAATTTCCTCCTCACTCTTGTCGAGTCGGAGAGCTACCATTTGTGCTGCCGTTCGTCTTTTTGACTTTCCCTGCCAGCTCCTGAACATGTTCCATATTTGGGGTAGCTGCATCCGTCCCTTCAATTGGTTGCACAGGTCCTGCCAACGTTCTTCTGCCAAGTTCTGGGCGAGTTGGCGCGCCTCCTCCGTCGCCTGGTCAAGGCGCCTGCGCAACCATGATTTCTTGCCCCGCTCTCGGTATCGCGTGAGCGCCTCGATGCGGGTACCTCACAGATTGAGCAAGTGTAAGTCAGGCTTGGGGGTGTCCGGATCCACGTTTACTGTGCGTGTGGCTTGCGCTTTTGCTGCTCGCAGACGTTGGACTAGGTAGCAGGGCCGTGTTTCGCCTTCCAGGGCCTCCCATTCTTCTAGTAGGTTTCGGTGGTCATCCCACTTGGTGATTTGAGTTTTTATTTTCTGGTTATTTATTCCTCGTACGTTTTTGAGCGTGACAAGTGTTGGGAAGTGGTCGCTGTCCATCGCGTCCATGGAAACTTCCCAATCTGACCGTGCGTTACGCGACCCCCACCTGAGCTCTGGGGTTGTGTCCCCCTGGCGTCCGTGTCCGTAACGTGTCGGAATATCAGGGTCGTTGAGCACCTCCATGTAGTTGGCATCCATCACGTCGCGTAGGGTCTCTCCCCTGTAGTGATTCTCGGCGTAGCCCGACGTCTGATGCCGCGCGTTGAAATCTCCCGCGATAACGATTATATCGCTGGAGTAGGTGGATCGAATGTAATATATCCAATCCCAATTCTCGCGCGCTTTGCCCGTCCTTCTTGGCCGGACGTAGACCGAAACAAGGAGCAGGAGGCGTTTGCTGAACCGGGTGCGGACGACCACTACTTCCTGGTGATCGTTGCACCATCTGCTCAGGTCAATCACCTCAATGTGTGGAACGGTCTTGTCGATGTAGATCGCCGTCTGTCCGCGCGCGTTTCTTCTGCCCGATTTCCGCCCTTGTGAGCGATGCGTATTTGTGGGTTGAAAATAGGCGTCGTATCCTGGGATGACGATCTCGGTGATGTTAACTTCTTGGAGCAGCATCGCGAGCGGTTTGCCTTGTGTTACTAGTGGGTGGACCATGGTTCGGCTTTTTTCTTTGCGAGCGTGCGGCAGTTCCATTGCAGGATCCACGCATCGCCCGCAGCCGTGCGTCGATTGGTTGGACCACCGTGTCGACCACTTTCCATTATTTCGGTGCGACGGTTGGTGTGAGACATTGGGCAATCGTCCCCGAAATGAGGTTCTTGAGGCCTTCTGTGAAGCGTGGCCAAGCCTCGGCTAGTGCTCTTCTGACCTCTTCTCGTATGACGCTGAGCGTCTCCTCGTCCAGGCGCGGCGTTTTCGAGCTCGTCGCTTCGCGGTGCGCTGGCGTGGTAGGCTCTGTTGTCGGTAATTTCCTGTTGTGCCAAATGTTTTTTCGCATCGCAGCAACTAAGGCGTCGGTGTTGGGTTCTGCCTGGGGAGTCGAGCGGGTGGACAGGGGCGGGAAGTCCGTCTTCATCTGTTTCGTGCTTGGTGTCTCCGATGTGCGAGGTTCACCGGGCTGTCCGCCTGGCGATCTTTTGATACCGGTCGATGCCGGGCCTGCTGCTGGTGCAGGTGCGATAGTGGTTGCTTTGGAATTAGTGTCTGCGAGTCGTTTAAGGCGTCTGGTTGGTGCCTGGTTCGGCGACGGTGTTTTTGGCGCGACCTGTTGTGCGACTGTATTGGCGCTGCCACTGCCGGCGTTGGTCGATTTCTTGTGGCGGCGCCTGCCTCTCCTTGATCGTGAGGGTCGCGTGTTTCGTAAGGGCTCGTGTTTGGGTGGTGTTCCGGGTGGTTGCAGCTGGGATCTAAGGTTCTAGGTGGACTTCCTCGCGGCTGGGCAACATGAGTCCGTCGCAATGTGAGATCCCTTGCAGTTCCTGCATTCTGGCGTTTCGCCGTTGCATTCGTCATTGCCGTGCTTCATCCTGCCGCACTTTTCGCATCGTTGCCGGTGCTACTTGGGCAGATGTCATGCTTGTGGCCGATGTCATGGCAATGTGAGCATACTACGACTTTGGGTTTGTATTCGAAGACCCTTTTCTCGAGTATGTCGTACAACATGTGCGAGGAGAGAGTCTGGCCGTCGAAAGTGATGAGAATGGAGCCAGACGATCCCATGGGTCACGCCGAGAAAACTCGGTGTGGAAAACATGTGATCATTTGTTGTAGTGTCTGTGCGTTCAATTCGTCGACGCCGTGGATGACGCCCCGGGCGTTTTCTCGCCTAGCTGGCTCGTAGGTTTGCACTAGAATTGGCGTCTCGCCCCCGAATGGGAAAGATTCCACCTTGAGAAGTTGGTCTCTTAGCTGGGGGTTGGAGGTGTCTATGGCGATCGTGTTGGACCTGTGCAGCACGCGAACCATGAAACCGGTCGTTACGCGAATCTTGTTCGCCTCGCTCCTGACCGCGTCTATGAAGAGCTTCGGGGAAAGTGCCGCCATCCTGATCGGTTGTTTCGGCCGTAGAATGACGGTGTAGTTCGTGGTACGTACTTTCCTTCTGCGTTCTGTGACGGGCGTCCAGCCATCCTCATCGTCGTCCGCGGGGTTTGCGATGGACCCAAAGTTAGCCCACGTAGCCATCCGGCGGGCAGCCTCGTGAGACGCTGCGTTGACGAAGCGTTCCCCGGCCGCGTTCAGCGTGCGCGTGCGCCGTTTCTTGGTGTCTGGCGGAGCGTTGTTTTTAAGTTTCGCTGAATATAAAACGGCGCTTGTGAGCTCACCGTGGTCGCTGCCTTCGGGTGCGGGGGTTTCGTGAGGTCCGCTTGCGTTGTCTTGAAGAACGGAGAACGGGTTCCAGTCGTTGCCTGCTCCGGTGGGAAGTAGGCTTCGCGGCCGCGGAGCCTCGAGTTGTCGAGTTCCCCCGGAAAAACGAAAGATATCGCCTTCCGGTCGCAAGTCCTTGGAGGAATCGGTACCGGTAACGTTCTCGGACATTTCGGCGAAAGTTGGGGGTGTTTACCCCGAATATTCCGCTAAAATTGCCCGTTAAATACGCGAGCGATGTGAGACCTTGCAAGCAAGCCACTAGGGTTGCCAGACCCACCGGGCTCCGTGAGGGAAGCCCATGTAGGCTGCCCAAATAGGTTCTTTTTGGGTCTCCCGAGGGCAGCCCCCCCCCCCCTTCCTTTGGGCATCCCTTTCAGAGCCCACTTTGTGCTAATTACGACATAGTAGAAATAAACGTAAACGCGCTCCCCCCCCCCCCCCCCCCCACAGAAAAAAAAAAAAAAAAAAAAAAACGGAGAAACTACAAGGAGACTTAAGCTTTTTTGTGAGTTGTGAAGGCGAGAGCATGAAATTGTTATTCCGCTCCCTTAGTTCGTCTACAGCGTACTTGCGCGGACGACCACGTACAGATAGCTACTGCTGAGGTTGCGGCCGACGGCCGAGCGCGCGGTCTAATCAAGTGGCCACGCCGCGTTGAGCTCGGCCGTGCAGCCTCTCCGAAGTCCCTTCGTGCGTACTCTGCTGGTTTTGGGTAAACCTCCCAAAACAAAATAAGGGCGAGAGCTTTCACTTTGAATGAAGCGCGCGCCTCGTCACAAACAGTTTTAGTAAATCATACGGAAAGGTCTTGCGTACGCAAGGAAACTTCGGGTCAGGAGTGCGCATGTGCAGGACGCAACAAAAATGCTAGCGTGTTGATTGCGTGCGCATGCAACCGTTAGGGATCTTGCGATACGGGATCGCGAGCGTTGCGGGTCCCTTACGGGAAGTTCTCCAAATATCTCTGGCCCAGAGACAGCACTAGCTTCCAGATGACGTCAACCTCGACTAGAAAGTATGGGGGACTTAGTTTTCGTAAATTTCAGTGTTATGTGAAGTTACGTGGTGTTCATCTCGGCAATTATTCGTGGGACCTGCCACAGTCGAGCCATAGTGCGGTGCATGCTGCATGACGGCTGAGTGGAAATGTTCACCGGGCGCAATATTCGTGAGTGCTGCGATAAGACCACGGCTATAGGCCCTGCTCAGAGTGCATTTCAGTGTTGACAAAATAAGGCTTTAAACAATTGGTTAAAGTTGCCGCCCCGCATTGAGCATGAGTCTGTCATGCATTTCTTTCTACACTAGCATTGGTGAAAGGTACCGCTTCTGCGGCGTGATTGACGAAGGCACCGTGGTCGGGTTTCGCTACGCACGCGTACTCGTTCTCGTAGCCTCCGAACCCCTCAGAAAATCGCGGTTGACGAGGCGGGTGCAGCTTTGCTTACTTTGAAATATAATGATTGTAAATGTTTTCGTTTTCAGTATTTCTTTTGGGAAGTATAGAGGCACTAAAAATCAAATCAAGAGTGCGCGAAAAATAAATTCGGCAAAGTTTGCGAAACGCAAAGCTGAAGTCAGTCCGGACATGTTGTTTTTGCGCGTGCGGTATACTGTTGCTTATTGAGCTCGCAAGAGCCAGCAGCCCAATATAAAACCTAGAGTTTGAGTATTGCGTAAAAAAGCAAACGCGAGTGCTCTGCGGTTGCATCAAGGCTCTATACCACAGTAAACATTATCCACGCGCTTCGCCAGCTTCAGCGTCACTTCGCGTCTGCACGCTTCGCTCTATGCCGATATTTGTCCTGGGGAGATGCCGGGGTCGGTTCGCCAGTCGCCTCATTGTGGGTGACTTCGAGCGACGCGCGCGGACGCTGACGCGGAAAAAGCGAGCACTTCGTGTTCCACGCTGTGGACGTGCCACGCCGCCATGCACCAATCCAAGACGCAGCTGTGGCTCCGCACACGCGCAGTGTGGAACGCGCAACGCTAACGCAAACACAAAGTGCTTGCGTTCGCTCGTATTCGCGATACAACAAAGCCGCTACTGCCTATCAGAGAGTTATGAAATAGGGGCCTGCAAACTTAGGAGACCCAAAGATTATAGGGACTCACCACTGCGCAAACGCCGAATTAAAACGGGGTTTTCGCTATCGGGTTAGCGCTCGCACTTATCGCAATAAACTCCCCTTAGGAGCGTGGGGCACGGGCTGAGTTGCTGAACTTGGCGGCGCACTTTGCAGCGATCGTGTCTCGCTTCAGAGAAAGTCCGTCGTTGTCGCTAGGCATATTAGACACGTTCATCGGCAATGAATAGTTGCAGGAGGACTTCACTTTTCCCTACCTCACTGAGATCACAAAATATAAATGTTTATCTTACCCCTTTTTTAACGCCAGAGCGATTAGGAGGTAGTGTCAGAGAAAATCCGGCGTCATCGTCTTTGCGAACAAAAAATTCCATAATGCAACGTGCGCAGCCACCTGTGACGTCAGGTGTGACATCCCGCGTGACTTTGAGCGTTGCATTATGGGATGTCTCCACCAAATTTAGCGGAACGTTTTCCCGCCAAATTTAGAGGAAAATTTTCCCTCCAACTTTAGTGGAGCATTTCCCGGCCAAATTTGACGTAAAATTTTTCACTAAATTGAGCGGGTCGATAGGGCCAGGACATCCCAGCCACGTGTGACGTCACGAGTCACATGACATCACGTGACGTCACGCCACAGGTGACACTACCAACAAGACAACGCACATGCTTGCACGGCTCGGGAACGAGGGCGGGTTTAAATGAGAAGGCTTTGCGAACGGGGCGGGATACCGCTATTGCGTTTCACTCTTAAAGGTGACGATTTAGAGTCCCCCTACTTTTTAAAATCTTTTGATTCTGACCTTTCCTATGCCTAAGCGCAGCCAGTAACCATTGACATGACGACGTATCCAAAAATCTCGTGGATTCTCTTGGCTAAATCGGAGAGGAAGACCGTATTGGAATAAAAGTTCAAACAAGCTAATCTTGGGTTCCAACATTCAAACAAATATTGATTTACAAGACACAGGATGATTTCGTTTTAGCTTAATAATTCTTTGTACCACATGAAACGAAATCTGGTTGTTAGCCACCAATATTTTGCACTTTATATAGTCTTGGCTTTGGAATATTTCGCATGTTAACCGCTTGCGTGCTGCAAGCGAGAATCGCAGTCCGTTGTGTAATCCGTTCTTCTATTAAGTTTCGCAGCGATCATCTCTACACTTTGAGCCCCCCCCCCCCCTTTCTATTTACAAAAGGCCAGATGCTTTGGGGGCCTCCTATTCTAAGACTCCCTCTTGACTATGTCGGCATGTTCTATATTTGCGCATTGCCACTTCTGCCAGAACGCGAATTTAACAGAAATAAATGAAAGAAGAACAACACTTCATGTCGTTTTTAGTAGCAGACCAGTATGCACCAAAATTCAACCCTTATAGTTGTTACAGCCCGGACAAAAAATGTCCAATATCTGGGCTCTGGACGCATGCGTGACCACGCCTTTTTCTTCGCGGAGGAGAGTCACTGCGTATGCTCACAATTTGGTCCACAGCCCAATAAACAAATATGGCGGCGCAGAGAAGGCGAATATTAAAATGGTATGGAGCGAGAATTCGGGTAATAAAACAAGCATGGCGTTGCTATATCAGTCTGTGGCCGTATGGCAAGACAAGTGTGTAACAGTTTGACGATTAGCGCCCAGTAACGAAACAAGACAAAAACAAAACGCGGCTGGCAACAGAAAGAATAAAACAAACTCCAGACAAGGGACAACGAACATTTCTTGTAATGAACGTAATGAACCGCGTCAAAAACATAAGTATAAATTGACATAATGAGCACGCTGACCTTCATTTTCTGGAAACGAGCGTGTTATACATTTTCAGTCAAAAAAATGTCACAACACCAGCGACATTAACAGCGCCTTTCAATACAATCACTCCATATATTTAATTGAAAAAAATGACAACTTTATTTACCACCGATCGAAGTATCTGAGGCATGGGAGTCAAGCTCTTCTAGACTTTTACAGCCATAACGTGTGTTGTCTGCTTTTTTTTTTTCGCGCTGTATAATAATTGCACTGTGCTTGGTCATACTTTACGTACGATCGGTACTGCAGATGTAATAACTAACTGCCATTTGTCGCAGCGTGTTGGGTGTGAAATATTTGAGTACCTCAATATATTTCGATATTTCGATGAGACCAAGACGCCGTATAAATCGTTTTTATATCTAGAGAAATTCATAAAAAATAATAGACACATTTTTAGGAATAAAACGTAACATAAACCAAAATGTTGTTTAGGTCGTGATGTACCACAATTTTTTACAAACTGTATTGAGATAATGTGTCTTATTACACTCCTTGCTTGTTCAGGATATGGGACCTGCTTTGACGGATGGGTTGGCAGCAGAGCTGGGAGTAGCGGTAAGTACCACACTTTCTGTATATATATAGATTAGTTTTAGTATATGACCCCGTAAGTGTGACTTCACTACTCCAAACAAACCTTTGCTAGGAGTGTTGTTATGGGCACATAGATGGACTGGATTTCGCTCCTAAAGAACCATCATTCAAAAATCAGACGAGGAATTTAAACCTCGGAAAATAATAAATATAGGCATGAATATGATATTCCCTGGAGAAGGATATGGAGGGGGACAAATTAAACGTACGAATCTCCACACGAAGCTATAAAGGAAACCTAGATCTGACACTTAGTTAAAGCAAGGATGTAGGCGAGCTGGTGCAATATAGACATTTTAACCCTGGAGAGTGGGGACAAGGAGGACAAACACTACACAGACCTCAAAGCAGAGCAAACGTTTATTTCACGCTTCACAAACTTTTATAGGTACTTACATAGACATGTTAACCCTGAAAAGCGGCAGAAGTTTGCTGAGTATCAACTATAGGTGGAATATTTCCAACGGCAACTTCCGGTCTTCGAGACGTCTCGAGATACCTGCTGCAGACGAATATTTCATACGGAATGACAGTTTTGATTGTTTTCATGACAACGCGATTTTTAATTTTTATTTATTAGGTCTAAGAAAACTAATCAGATCTACAAAAACGAATTGTATTTGAGTGCGATATGAGACACTGTCTGACGAATCATCACGCGTGTAGATATCTGATAAATATACAGCTAGAGAAACATACATTAAGTACATGATATCAAAGCAGCGTCAGGTCCTTTTTTTTTAATTTGTAGGAGCAATTATTTTGAATCTAACATATCGGTTCGATACCTCAAGCTTCGTTGTTTGGGCTCCCAATGCGGGTGTTTGTTCGTACCTGCTCGTAGACATCACATTGCTAAAGAATCCAGCTGACTCTTATGTTTGCAGTAAGACCGCAATTAGCGAAAGAGTACATCAGGTGAGTTATATATATATATATATATATATATATATATATATATATATATATATATATATACAGGGTGTTTCAGAGAACGCAGGCCAAATCGCTCCTGCAAAAACTGCTTATCACAACGAAAAAAAAAGGCTTGTGGCGTTTTGGCTCTGGGCCACGGGCCCATTTAAGATACTTAGCTTGTTAATTATTTTTGCGTGATTAACTTTTTTAATATTGCGTTTAAGGGCTCGGTTCAAACTAGAAAATTGCTCAGCATCATCGAAAACCACTAAATCAACACATTGCAGAACGGTAGAAGGCACGCGAAGCATTTTACGGCTTTCTGAAAAACCGCAGAAATTCGACGGGTGTTTAAGTTTCGGTTTGTTATCAGAGCGCATCTCCGCCCTGACGGCAACGCGCCCCGAGAAGAGATAGTGCAACCAACTTCTGCTGCGCCGTCATAGCGCGACGCAGCAGGGTCCGGTTGCACTATCTATCCACGGAGCGCGGTGCTGTCGGGGCCGAGATGCGCTCCGATAACAAACCAAAACTTAAAAACCTGTCGAAGTTGTGCGGTGTTTCAGAAAGCCGTAAAATGCTTCGCATGCCTTCTATCGTTCTGCCATTTGTTGGTTTAGTGGTTTTCAATAATGCTGAACAACTTCCTAATTTAAACCATGCCCTTAAACACAATATTAAAAAAGTTAATTAGGCAAAAATAATTAACAAGTTAATTATCCTGGACTTTAATAATTTCCTTAGATGGGCGCTGGCCTAGGACCACAACGCCACAGGCCTTTTTTCGTTGGGATGAGTAGTTTTCGTAGGAACGATTTGGCCTGCGTTCTCTCAAACACCCTAATATATATACAAATATATACATGGGTGATTTCATCTAAAATCATGCAGGCATAATCGGTCGAATTTTTAATTTCGCTGAAAAAAACATATGTTATGGCGTCGTCTCTGAAAACGCAGTGGCCACAAACCGCAAGTTCGTCGGATTTTTTGTTCTCGACTTAAGAATTTTAAGAGGCCGGGGCGGAAAGCAGTGTTTTTCACATCCGTCGTGGGTCGGATGTTTCACTCGATCACCCGTAGTGGATTTTCAGTGAACAGTATATTAACTCTTTTAAAGTACTCTGTGGGAACAGGTAAAAGGCTCTAATACTATGAAATCAATTTAGGCGCTTTGCTTTTTTTCTGTAAAAATGTCAAACACGCCCCCTCGGTTAATTGTTGACGAACTTTGATAATTAAATACTGGCGATCTGCTTGGCTTACAACAATATATTTTGCTTGTGGAGAGCCCAAAAACACGCTCTTCATGTTTATTATAAAATGAATCAGTTGCATAAAATATCTTTTGCGGGACGTTTACGTTAATGTTACGCGAAAACCAAAACGTACCAATTTTGAAACCGATTTTCTAAAAAAAAAAAGAAGTATTTAGTTATTTTTATTTTTTGTTTAAATGTATATATGATAGTTGTCTACTCAAAAATCAAGTCGTGAAAGTGTGTAGTTTGTTTGTATGTTATATATTTAAGCCTCAATATCGGAAAAAAGACGTCTTCATTTTGCAAGCTCTAAGTCAGACATAGCGACCCGTGCTCTTCTATGAGTTGTTACAAAGTTTTCGTGAATGTTTTTCTGCGTTTTTTAATCAATAATAAACGCATTTTGTTGTATTGAATAATCATTTGTGTTTCGATAAAAGCGGGAACCCACGAGAAACATATCTAATCAAATTAGCAGGTCTGTAGACCTTCAATATCGAAGAGGACATACGTTGTATTGTTTGGATTTAGAAAACTTTCACTGTAATATGACTAAACATTAGCTGTCATATTAATAAGACGTAGAAAGTCACCACATGATTGATATATTATATAAAATTCTTTCCGAAACCAAACGCTAGGGTTAGTTCACCGCACATCGCACAGATCACCAGAGAATGGCCTTTCATTTCCGTAATGCACAAAAAAGAAGACACAGAAACGGAGAGATTGCTCCGGAGAGGGGTAGGGAATAAGAATAAATAAATAAAAATAAAATTACCCAACTCCGACCTTAACGAAAATTGCGTTAAAAAAATAAAAGATTTAGGTTTGAGCGGTGGCAAGGCGGTAGGTCCACGCCTGGTGGAGAGTCAGACAAAGAAGTCGACGACACGTAAAGGTAAAACAAAGAAAACAAATTAATCAGGACGAAAAAACTCAACCGCACACGGAAAAAACAAAAATCAACTCCGCCGGGCATCACTTAAACGAGACACAACCAAATGAGTGCGAACACGCTCTCTGCAGCACCGTCAGGCCGCTACGACATGACGAAATAAACCCAACAACTAATCAATGTTAACAAACAAATAGTAAAAAAAAAACGTTCAGCAGAACCGCACTGGAGAAACAAAGTTCAGCAAACCAAAAAGCACACACGAAATAAAAAAAAAATAAAAAAAATTGCGGTGGCTAAGCTTGGCTATGTCAGGATATACGCAGCGTGAGCTTATGCGCACAAAATGAGAGGCGCTATCAAGCGGCTCCGGTGCAGCGTGAGACTCTACTGCGCAACGCAACGGAGGCGCACATCTGGGCACGCGGCGGCGCCAGTGCGTCTGCCGCGGCTATGACGTCACTCCTCTGGAATGCGCAGACCGGCGAGGCGGGCGAGGTGCTCGCGGCGGCGGCGGAGCGAGCGGCGGGGGCGGAGCGTGGCTATCATAATAAGCCGTGCTCATTATGAGGAACTCCGCCGCCGCCGCCACCGCTGCCGCGCTCCGCATAATGAGCACGGCTCGCATAATGAGCACGGCTCATTATGAGGGCCACGCGAAACTGCTCAATCTCAACCAGTGTAACTAACACTACAAAAAGTCTTAACTGACTGACGCCGAGTCTAGTCCCACGACACTGAAGCCTGGCAGGAGGACGGCGTCCAGATGCTCTAATCTGTTCTTCACTCTGTTCCGCACAGCCATGACGGCTGTGCGGAATAGTGGCCGTGCGGAACAAACTGAAGAATAGATTCCAGGAGCGATGGCGCGAGAAGGTAACCGAGACGTAACATGCCTCGAGCGTCATATCGGAAGCGGAGCTTTCGAGGTAGATATACTGTAGTTACTCAAACTTTCTCTTTCCCCTCCCCTTTTTCAAAAGAACACGTCAACCGGCGCTAGCTTTTCATCTCGGGAGTAGACCACTCTTCACAAACGGTTATAGTTGACAAGGAGGCTGCCTTCGACCGAACTAGTCTCCGGGCAGAATCAACACCAATATATTTACCAACACTCTCGCTTTTAATGTTAGTCTGCTGGCTTTTCTGTTTCCAAAAGAGATAACCCTTCGGTGCTATAGGATCTCCGCGGAGAGAGATAGAGCGCGGCTGTTCCTAGGATAGGGTGCTCGAAGAAGCTTGGGCCAATACAAGGTACCGTTTCACACGTGCACGGGTGGGTAATTCCAAAATTTCCCCACATCCCTAACGAAATCGGCCCATCTTCGTGTGTGCGTCTGCGGGAGTTTTGTCCCGCGCTGTCGGTTTCAGAGCGCACGCGGCGTTGTTTTGGCCGGCGGAACTGTTGTTGACCGTTGATATTGTAAGCCCGTGGTGTCCTCATCTTCCCAGGCAGCAGTTCCTTTGCTTTCCCTTCTGCAATACTCTGACTGATTGACTCCTCTTGGGTGGGCGTCACTGTTCGCCGCGTCAACGACACATTCGTACCATATCACTCCTCGTGACGCAGGGTGCGCTGACCGCTTTACTGTCACGGGCCGTCCTATCTAACACAGCGAGCGCGAAAAGTCGTGGTCATCTGCCGATTCCGAAAGGGCGGGACGTCCATATCGGCCTATGAGGGCCCCGAATCAATACGACGGTTGCCGATTTCTACACATTAAAAATTCACGAGACCTCCTGGTCTGTTAAAAAGTGTTGCTTTTTCTTTCGAACTCCCCCCAATGTAGCTTGCCGCCTATATTAAAATTTAAATGATAAATAAATATAACAGGGTGGAACTACTGCATTTCATTTTTATTTAGGAACCTTGAAGAAAGGAAAAAATATTTCCAAGTTTGCGAAGACGCGCAATTCGCAAGTTTGTTTCGAGCCGTAAAAACACGTTTTTGTACGATATTGATGCTTAATTGTAGAATATTAAAAAAACACAATACACACTTTCTCGACTTGCTTTTCGTGTAGACAACTATCATATCTACATTTTAACAAAAAAAAAATTAAAAAATATTAAGAAATGGGTTTTTTGAGAAACTCGATTTCAAAATTGGTACTTTTTTGTTTTCGCATTACATTAACGTAAACGTACCGCAAAGGAAATTTTATACAGTTAGTGATTTTATCATATATATAAAGAGCGTGGCTTGGGGTCTTCATAAAAATAAAAAAAAGTATTGACGTAATCCAAGTAGATCGAAAGTATTTATTTGTCAAAGTTCATCTACAATTAACCGAGGGGGAGCTTTTGACATTTGTACAGATAAAACGCAAGGCGCCTAAAATCATTTTATGGCATTAGAGTATTTTAACCGTACTTACAGAGCGCTTAAAAAAGTTAAATAAATATGGAGTCACAATCCACGGCGGAGAACGAGCGAAACATCCGTCCCGCGACGGATGCGTAAAACACTGCTTTCCGCCCCGGCCTCTTAAAATTCGTAAGTCGGGAACAAAAAATCCGACGAACTTTCAGTTTGTGGCTACTGCTTTTTTAGAGACGACGCCGTAACATATATTTGTTTCATTGAAATTAAAAATTGTACCCTTTTTGCCTGCACGATTTCGGATGAAATGACCCCGACCGTCAAGCTTCTTCATTCGGATACGAACTGCCCTACGCTTCCCTCTCACGAAAGCTGCAACCGTCACCCCGCCGAAGTTGGGACCCGACCGTAGCATTGTATAAACGTTTACCCGTCTGGAACTCGTCCTACGCTTCTTCGGAAACTTCAACCGTCATCAAGCCGTTTTTGAAACTTGGACTTGACCGTAGCATTGTATGAATACCACACGCATTCATCTGTAAAAGTTCTTCCTGACGAATGCCGGACTATAGCCGAAACGTCGAAGAATAAATCGTCCGTTGTTGCTGATTTCACCAAGGGTTTTTTTCTTCTCAGTTATATACCCATGCCTTCGGCACGGCCGCTGGATCTTCTTTCTGCGCGCTCGCGGAAAGAAGATCCAGCGGCCGTGCCTTCGGCCTCCCGCCACCATGCGCGTTGTATATATATATATATACACATATCTTTGTACACAGATATATATATATATATATATATACATATATACTAGGATACATAGATATATATCTATGTATGTATATACATAGATAGATGCACTTCACGTTGCCGTCGTACGTAATTCGGCTCCATAGCTTTTCTACCCTTCTCAAAGCATTGCGAAAGCCTCCGCGGGCAGGCGTTCAAGAGCTCGCGCACCTCATGCGTCGATCAAAGCTATACGCGGGCACTCTTCGCTTCGGAAATTCCAGAGAAAATTTACCCCGAGAATGGAAATTTTGTCGCCCGCTACAAACTTATTGGAAGGCAGTGGCGTACTCACCCGGAAGAACCACTGAACCTGCGAAGATAAGATATCGTTATGTCTGCTAGCAAGGCAAAACCTCTTCTGAAACTTTCTCAAGCGCGTTTATAATTGCGTTGTGACACTGAAACAACACAATTAGTTTGCTGTTTGCTCAACGCTTACAAAAAAAAAAAATTCACTTTTTTATTAGACAGTTTTTAACCTTAGAGTGAGCCCCCATGCGTTGGTCCAAAACGACGGTCTAACAACGGTTTTATTGGAGCAAAGTCATGTTCTGACGTCATCACTTATAGGGTAAATTATTGTCATTAACCTGTGTGCAATGGTGTGTTTTTGTATCCTAACAAACACTGATTCGAAGGCTAGCCTTCTATTACATGACGACAATAAAAAACTACGTAAATTTCTTCATATTAAATGGGAATTTTTGTCTTCCTTTCAATATGGTTTCAAGACACGATTCCTAGATATTTTGTGAGAATTCACCTGAACCATTTGCGCTTCTGTCATGCCTGTGCTAAACTGTTCAGCAAAACGTACCTCTATATATGTTGTAGCCAGGCAAGAGATCGTGCTCCAGAAGGAGCACGATTTCCCTTGCACTTTCTCGGCCCCTTAATATATCCTCTCAGCTCTATTTTTTTTAATAACTAATACACCTCAAAAATTACTCAAGCAAACAGTGTGCGGGGGAAAATATAAAACAAATGTCTGCAGTTTTCTTGCCCACGTTACTGCAAATTAAACGTTTTTTACCTGTTTTTTTTTTTTGTGTGGCTCTATAGTAACCGAAATATATAATATCTGCGCACTACAACAACCCAGAAATGCCAAACAAGTATATAACCAGATCTAAGATCACATTGCATATTGGTAAAACGTAAAACGGACCACAATGACTACTGACGTTTTATGGTTTCAAACATATAAGAACGTGATTCAACCATTAGTGGACTTTGCGGAATCAACAATTGCCCTGAGATAATACGGAAACGAAACAAAAAATGCATAATGTGTGTGCGCTGATGTGACCTAATATAAGAAATGTAAATAATTTACTCACCGTTAAAAGTGCATATTTCGACCGGCAGAAAAAGTTGTTATTAGGGAAGTTACGGAACGAAATTGATGTTTATTATAGTAGTAAGATAAAATGCAACTGACTAAACTCTGCTTTTCCTCCAGTCTATATTACATCATGAAGCAATCACACCGGAGGCAAGTTCGATGCCTGGTTTTGTTTTATTTTAGACGAAACATATATTATATGATCAACGTGTATGCACCGCTGAGTACGCTGTTGAGAAACCAAGAAACACGAAGGAAAAAAAGCTGGACAATCCGTCCGGTACGACTTCATCCTTCACTTTTCCTTTCCAGACTGTGTAAAAAAAAACAGGAGCACGATTTTCTTTTTTGTCTTTTTTATCGTCCGGTTGTGACATATACACCTTGTTATACTAATAAACTCATTAGTATTCTTTTACTTTCTATTGAAAATATTCCTTCACAACTGATGTATTATGCAACCCACTTAAACCTCAGGACCTTTTAGCCCTTTAGAACCCCAAGCCGTTCTTGCATTCACACGCAAATTCTTTAGCTCTACAAATAGAAACTCGCTATCTTTTAACAGAATAAACATCTCAAGCCAGGATTCCTCTTAATGGCAAATAGTGTGACTATCTCATCGCGGATGTGTAGAAAGCATTTTAGGCGTGGTGAATTATTTTACACGGAGTATTTAGTTTGAGAGTGAATTCTAAACGCGCCCTACGGTATGTCGTTATCTGTTTGAAAACTCGGTGTCTGTAGCCGGTCCAAACTGCTTATATATTGTGACTAATTGTCTCATAAATATTATATAGAAACGCGCAGTTTTTCTTCCCATTTTGTACTCTGAACATGCCCATTTTGATGTGCTCTTGCTGAGTAGGTTTGATCGATCCATCAAAATGTACTAAACTGGTAATATTTGGTAATAATGGGAAACTAAGGCTTATCAATTTGAGGTGCACTGCAAAACCCTACAAGGAAAAGGGGAGGTCGAGAATAAATGGGAGTAGATCTTGCATCGTGTGGGAAGCAATGACATGAACCCGAACCAGATTAGTTCCCGGGAAGACCTCATTAGGGCTGCCCACGTAGGCCCACGTTGGATATCGGAATACGTAATTTCAAAACAGCAATAGTTAAAGTTACGGTTACTGTTAACACTTGCTTCCGAATTAATAGGTTACGATACTCGGCTTGGTGAGAGATTATAGCGGGAAAACTACTTTTAATACCATTCACCTTGTGTTGTCGGTGCAATGGTAATAACTGACATGTATCACAGCCCGTTAAATATGAAAAATGTATTTATTGGCAATATTTGAATAAACACAAAGACGTATTATGTATTCGTTTATCTAAAAATATCAAAGCAACCTAACTGAATGTAGAACACACTAATAATACATTTCTATAATCAAAATACGTATTTTTAGAAGATGTACTATAGGTAGGTATTTATAAAACATCAACAAACTGTACTGCAACAAAAAGCATCTGATCAAACTTCTTGCTACTCCAGGAAATGGGGCCGCCTCTTCATGGACAAGATGTAAGTCCCAAACGTTTTGAAAATGTACAAAACTAGTTCCGGTAATTGTTCTTCGAAACCTGTATAGAACTGTTTTGTAACTTATCCCAAAAATCACGAAATCTGAGACCAGTTTTCATCTCCACGATGACAATAAAGGCTAGGGCAGTTTATGAATAATATTTTCAAACTCGTTTGCTTTTCTTTGCAAGTATGATTTCTAAATTAAGTGTTTTCTAAATGTTTTTTAATAATAACCAAATGGAACCATTGGTGCATTCGGAAATCTTGTGATAACACTTTACTTTAACGTATTTTGACATATGTTGTAACCAGGCGCGGATAAGGAAATACTTCCTCTGCTTCTGATTAGGTCACCTTAACTCTTGTTAAAAATCAAATAGTAATACACTACACAAATTGTAAAAGCGAAATGTGTACAAGGTAATAATATAAAACCATTGCCTCTAGTTCTGTTCCCAGCATTGCCGCGAAACGTATCAGTTTCTAGCATGTTTTTTGTAGCTTTATAATACCAAACCCTACCGGAAAGCCCCGTATAACGTTTTGCTATCTGGATTAGAAAACTGGAATTCTATCTTGACTTCAATTTTTCAGGAATTATTCCTTTTTCTGAAGTCTGGATATTACGTTTACGGAAACATTTCCAGTTAGATTTTCTGTTTCATAATCCAGATAGTTAAAAGTTATAAAGTGTTTGTCGGTAGAAAATATATAACATAATAACGCACTGCAACAATTAAGAAAAAAGACGAACAAAATTAGCAAAGCCACTCCGCCTAGCTTTTTGGTAAAACTTCACAAAAAGATCCTTGTAACCAAAGTAATTTTATGCTTATTTTAAACGCGCAAGGATGTAATTCTACTGTGGCTACGTTGTTGGCCGGGATTGCTCGGTGATCATAAAACAACCATAAAGAATTAACCAAATGTCTGCACATGTAATAAGATTTATCAATTGTAATTTGGCATGAGCGGATGGGGTGAACCAGAAATGTTTTGTAAAGAGAATTAGCATGAAGTGAAACTGACGGAACTCTGGTTTCCTCCAGCCTTATGAACGTGACAGCGGATTCACTCCCGATGTAAGTTCAAAGCATAGATTTTTTGTTTTAGTAAACAAGAAATAATTGTACGAACTATGTGCATACGCAAGGTATATGTATACACCAAATTGAACTTTTAAACATTTCAGAGAATTTCACAATAACTTTTCTTAACATCTTCTGAGTTCTAATGTGTTATGTGGATTACTCTACTAAAACCCTCCCCTCTCAGTCCTTGAGACACCTTACCTTTTCAGAGCTCTCAGACTATCAATTCATTCTACCTTCCAACCATTCACACGTCTATCCTTTAGCTCTTGGCATTTCAATCGTCTAGGTCCAACACCATAAATATGTTAATCCAGAAATAAAGTTAATATGAAGATAAGTGGCTGCCTCAAATTAATGTGAATCACCGACCAGAATGCGGCTGTTTAGATAGTCATTGGTAGTTTATTTTAAACAAGGAGATTTAGATGCATGTAGAAACTCAGAGAGACGATAACAACCAATCTGTACTCAAGCCTAGATGCAGATATCTGAAGGCAGATGCTCTCAGATCAAATAATGGCAACCAAGTTCTTTGTGCCAAAATATATTCGCGAGGTACTCACAGTGTTGCTCGATAAAATCCTGAGATGTAAAGCAGTTTCATTGTTAAGGCCGAACACTTTCACGACACGCATAGTCAGTGTGAGCATACTTCTCATACTGCGTTGCTTGCTCGACCCTTGCGGCATTGGCATACTCTCTAGTGTCGTGCAACGCCGGAGACAAGCCGTCCGTTAGCTTTGTTGCGTGCTTAGATAACGCGTCCTGATATTTCTGTGTTGTTCAGTAACCCGTTCTCCAGCAGACGCGGCATCTTTTTACGCAGGTACAAAAATGTTGGCCAGAATCCAGTCGATCTGTTTACGGTCTTCCGAATGACAAAGCCCATCTCGGCGATGTGCTCATCCCAGTCTCGTTGTATTTCGGCGCCTTCAGTATGCTCTTTATTATCTGATTTACTCGCTCATTGACATTCAATTGAGAATGGTACGGCGTTGTCCTCTTGTGCGTTATGTTCAGCGCCAAGCAGGTGTTCATATGTAATACAATACTAATAAAATAACAAGCGTTATCACTAATGGAGCGCCTGCAGGTGTACCGAAGCGTAGGAAAATATCTAGCAACTTTTTCCAGATTCGTTCTAAAACCAGCTATTTCGTTACCTGATTGTCTCCCCTTCAGAAGTAATTTATGTGCAACGATTCCGCATACCGGTATGATTGATTCCGACTTGGCTTTTTTTCAGTTTTGACATTGTCTTGTCGTAGCGTGCAAGTAGTCTGAATTGAACGCATAGCTAACGTGTATTTTATTCATAGAACTTTTTATCAATTATACAATCATACCTGTCCTAACTCGAAACCACTCAGTTCATGTCACTCGTATTTTGGTTTGATATTTTAAGCGTATCTTTGGCAGATGATACGAAATACTGAGCTGAGGAATTAAAAAAAAAGACACGTTTAGCATAATATAAAGAAAGAGGACTATAATTATTTTGACATTTCACTTTCAATTGTTTCTTGCAATGATATCTCGGCAGTTTATAAAAAAATTAAACCCTGGAATATCACGTGTCCGTAGTGCGCCTAAAAAACTAAAGCAAAAGCATTCCTTGAAGAAAACGCCGTCTGGGCGCCGCGCAAAGTGATGCTACCCTCTCTACAGTCATATTTAATATATTCTGCAGTAAAAATTTGGTTAAGAATATAAGAAATTTGTCTATACGTCATCCTGAGGTTATATTGCTAAACATGTGTAAATGCAACATTTGACGTCAACTGTCCAGCACCAAAGAACACAAAAAGTGTGACCCGCGATGACTAATAAGCTTAACCAACGAAATACCGTTCAACCTGACATACTGAGTAGGTTGGTTTTTATTTCTAAAATGACTCTCTAGAAAGACGAAAGTGTTACAAATTTTTAATCAAAATGAAATATTCCAAGTCTTAAAAAGGTAAATTGCCGTAATTCGATCTGGTTTATATTTTCTTCGTCACTCCTATGATGGCCTATAGACATCCAATCATTAACCAGAAAAATATACTTGGGAATATATTAATAACTATTTTGGCAAAATAAACATATTTTCAGACTAGCCGCTCCGACCAGTGTATTCCCGACGAGGCTGAAACAGCAAATACGCAAAAATAAAAAGGAGTACTCGAAGATACATTGGTACTGCAGTTTTAATATTGCGAGAGTATTACTGTTGCTCTAAGACGCAGTCAATGCCTCGGGGATTTAGTCGAGCGCGCGTGAACGCACGTTGGACAGCGCCTTTCGTATCTCTGGGCCTTGTGTCCAAGATATAAAATGATTTCTACCAGAAGAGTGGCTGAGGGAAAAAAAAATCCATATTTCCGAAAAAAATACCTAGCAGAGTGGTCGTTAGGAATCGCACAAGTTGAACTAATTTTACTAATTAGCTTAAAACTCCCAAGTACCTCTTTACAAAGTGAATATGAAGGGTTTAGCCTTCTTAATTTATTTACATAATCTTTGCTCTTTGGCACTAAGTGCATGTGTACGCATAACGCTTCACATCAGCGTTCACCCCTGGCCACATGGAACGAGAGGTGAGGAGCGGACTGGACAAAGCGCTCGATGATGGACGTACGAAACCGAGTTCCACCATATGTTCAAACTCCTGCTAGGCTATCTTCTGTTTGTCAGGAGCAAGACGTCGTGCCTTCGTAAACATTGGAGAGCCTGTGGTCTCGATGTAGTGAATGACATCATGCTTTACCGGCGTCTCGGTGGTACCGGGCTGTAGAAGTAATGGAAACTCCTTAAGGAGGTTTCCCCAGGGAGCTGCAACCGTTGCACGTTGCAAAATAGGATTGACGGCTGGCGAGTTGGACAGAACACCTCGAAGGCCGAGGTGCGTTGCGGTGTCGAAAAGAATTCTTCGTTTAATGTCTACCACTAGTGCGAAGTTCTATTGAAACTGTTGCTCCAATGATGGCGAAACAGACGTCTGACACCAGATAATCCAGCGAAAGGTTCCTGAAGGCCAAAATCTAGCGTCAGGGATTTCTGCTCGTAGGTTTTGATTGTTGATCCGTTGACCGCCGGGAGAAATGAAGATTACTTTTTCATCTGCGGTTTTCTGCCTGTGGTTGGACAACGCTGACTTCAGAGCCTGTGTCGACAAGGAATTGAATCTCCGTCTCCTTGTCTGTAATGTAAAACAGACAGCTAGATTCAAAACCAGGGGCGCCGGCCGTATTCAGCACGTGGTCTTAGAGTTTTCTGAAAAAAGTCAAGGATGTTGGCATTTCTTAGTGAAATTTCTGTGCTTTCGGTGGCAGCAACACCACACGTGATCACGGAAATGGGAAAGACTGCGTGGTCGGCTGCCTCCTGTTGGTGCGTCGCGAGGGCTTAGGGAACGAGATCGCGTGAGTTTTATGTCCCGCACCTTCTTCGAGAGTTGGTCGACTCTAGCCAGTAAGCGATCGTTTGTAATGCGGAGTTGTGCGAATTTGTCACAAAGCTCCTTATAATTTTTGGTTTGCTCGGTTTGTGAAGAACGCTGGTGCACTGCGTTCGAACCGTCCGTGCTGGCGTCCATTATTTTGTCTGCCATAGATGCTAGGGTCTCCAAAGAGTCTGGGATGATGTTACCAAGATCATACGTACCTGCTCGGGAAGCCTCGAGAAGAAGAGCTCCCGCAATATGGATGCATATAGTGCGTCGAGGCGGTCTCCGGGTAGGTGTTGCATGGGGCGCGTGACCTCTGACGGCTTCCTGTCACCTAACTCCTCGGTGGTAAGGAGTTGCTGAAGGCGACACTTTTTTGAAGCCCGTTGTTCTGCGGATCAGCTCTCGCTTGAGAATGTTGCGAGGTTCATCCTCAGGTGGTACTCGCAGAATATCTCGAATTACCGCAGCTGTGTGCTGCGGCAATGCGGCAACGACGTGGTTAAATTTCAAAAGTTGTGACGTGATGCGGTTCTTGCGGAACAGGCAGTCGATGCTAAGGAACTATATTTCCGAGTCCGATGTCCAGACCACTGGCAGCTTGAACACGTCAGAGCTGCAGCAACGTCTGGGAAGACAGGGGAAACAATGGGGCGAGGCTGGAACGTCACCGGTGGAACGTTCCATGCTTGGAGTGGTTGGCCAATGTTGAAGTCACGGCCAAGGATGACCGAGGTTGAAGTCGGTTGCCAAACCTCCGGGTCTGGGTCACCACTGGAAGGGTTAAGCCTTCTTAATTTATTTACATATTTACAAATGCTCTCGTTACCGTGATAGTGTCAGCTTCAGAACTTGCATGCCGGTTCCTTCTGCCGATCCTTTTGTGTCTCGTGTCGTGTGCCCGTGTCGCCCGTCGTTGTCTTCGCTGCTGCTCCGCTAGGCGCTACAATAATAAAGGTAGGGTTCGAACTAGGAGCTTGATGAGCATCATCGGAAAACCATAAATCAGTCAATCTTTGGTAGATAAAGCGCGGGAGTGACTAATGTTACCGCTTGTGCTGCAGCTACAAGGCTGTAGTGGCGAAAATACTGGTGATAAGAACATCTTTCGCTTTTCCCAACGCCAGACGTGTGCCTGTTAGACTTGTGGAAACTTCAGTGCACCCCGCCGGTTCACACCCTATTGCAGCTATTTTTGAAAGAGTTAAAAAAAAACCCGGTACAGTAGAGATCAGATCAGAAGTTAAGACTTCTTAATGGAGCAAGGCAGCCAGCTCTCAAAGTATAATTTACACTGATAAAAACATATGTAAGTTGAACCGTAAGAGTAATCATTCGCTCATGTAATGAACGTGAATACTTTTCATATACAACTTTGTCCTCCGAATTCGCGAAAAACAATTTTAACATCTTTAAGACCTTCGCAAAGTATAATTGCGCTAGCTTTCGTCATGCAATAAAATAACAATGTACACAGCCCTGTAACTCCCTCACTGTAGACAAAAACATTACGGCGATATTTGTGTTACTTTCTAGCGAAACATGTGTGAATCTAGATAACTTTCTTTTCTTGCAGTTTGATGATGACGGAGAATTTGTAAGTTTCTTGCTTTTAACTTTAGGTATAAATTGCTTTGCTCGAAAATATAGTTTCGATAAATTATGCGAAGAGTAATTAAAGCTTTGTTGAAGCTTTAATTTATATTTTTATTTATTTTTATTTCGTGTTTATAACATTATAAATAATTTCACGATTCTTGTGAAAATGAAAACAAATATCACATCTCTCAACGAAACGCAATGTACATAAATCCTACACATCAAAAGGAGTAACTTGAAACAATGATGCTAACAAAATGAATAGCGAGCTTTTCAATATAGAATAGTCTTTTAGAGGTATTAGCTTTACTCACTGTTACTTATTCACACTCAATGTTTGTGCGAAAAGAAGAAACGTTGGCTGCGCGACATTTACGAAATAGGATAGAACCAATGTACAGCGCCATCTTTGCCATGACAGTTTAACTCTTGCTGCCTATACGGCAGTAATGAAGCGTGCTCCATGCTTGCACGCCAGAAAAGCACCTATTTGGCATAATCTTAGCAATCCTTGGGTTTTAACTTGAGCCTAATGCGGTTTTGTTGCGAGGCGTTAGTTAGTGTCAGGTTTTGCTTTAGTTGTATGGCTTTTTTCTAGCTCGCCAGATAACTGCCATAGTGCTAGCTGATCTTCAGTCACAGATGCTGCATACGAGCCGAAGAACAAGCTGTAAAGCATAAATACTGCACTCGCTTAATGATAAAACCCAAACATGACAAATTACTTCAACGCTGCCAACAGTTAAGCCTAACTTTGGCATTTATAAGTCAAGTTTGGCTATGCATTGGCTTTTCTTGGTTTTAAAAGCCATACCTTGCCCCAAATAGCAATGCTATCTGAGACTTGCTTCAAGTTTTGTCAATGTTCTGTCAGCAAAGAGTCTCCGGAACACTCTGACGTTGCCGCTATTGGGCAATTTTAGAATATTTAAGATTATTTCATTGCGTAAAGTTAGTTTGCAAAATTCCCCGACAGTAAGTTAATCTTCTTAATTTAACGGCTTTGCAGTGCTGTAAATGTTACTAGGTTAAAAAAACTTGCTTTGTTCACAACGTACATTAGAAAGGCTACTTTTTGTTTATTTATTAATTAATGCGAAAGCATTGACTGCCTCATGGAGCGAACGACGTCATCAGTTTTGGAAGCCGCGCCAAACGGCACCTAGACTCCCCTGTGTTAATAGAGCGAAGTGATGCCGCAATCTGATGGATAGTCTCCCATCGCCTGGTGCGCGTCATAGTGTCAAGGAACAAGGCTTGCATTGACTCTCGCGTAGCACAGCTCCAAAAAAAAATCATCACAGCGAAGCCTTCTTCATGGCGGTGCAGCGCACGCAGTGGTCCGGCTGCCGGTAAGAGTTAGGGGCCTGGCCGCACAGCCCACTCGGGCAAATTCCGGTGAGGCAGCACGGCCGGGCTCAGCGTGGCGTGGCCGAGCTCAACGCGGCGTGACCGAGCTCAACGCGGCGCGGGTGAGCTCAGCGCGGCGCGGCCACATCACGGAAGCGCGCGCTCGGCCGTCGGCCGCTACTTCGGCAGTAGCGAAACGTGGCCGTCCACGCCACTACACCGTAGATAAACTACACGCCACTACACCGTAGATGAACTAAGGGAGCGGAAGAACGATATCATGCTTTCGCATTCACAACTCACAAGTAGTGCTTAGGTGTACTTGGAGTTTTTATTCGAAATACTATTGGTCCGACACGGAACCATACTAGGAGTGGACGTTACACCACACAAGGAAAGAGTCACAAGAAGCACGCATCAATAAACACATTTCAGTACATGTCATTTATAAATATTAGTTCTGATCTTCTGGGACCACAGATCGAAATGTTCCAAAGCAAATTCTTCCCGACTTGCAGCAGTCACAACGTGTGCTGGAAGTTTGTTCCGTTCCTGCGGTGTATAATTAACGCACTATTTTTGGTGTTTCAACTATGTAAGGTTGTTGGTACAGGGGTAATGTAAAAACTGCCTTATATTCCTGCGCGTAAAGTGTCAGAGATGTAAGTATTTGAAGACATTTCAATGGGGACCAAGTAGCTAAAATATACAAATAAATAATTAGGATTGCATGTTTACTAATGAAGGAATACATAAAAATCAAGATAATATTTTTTTTCAAAGAGTCACAATGCATATAAATATTCTACAGACTTTATTGAGATAAAACGTAGCTCATCACATTCCTTGCTTCTTCAGGATCAGGGAGAGTCCGATGAAGGAAGGTTTCAGGAACACGTAAGTTCAAGATGTTTTGTAGCTATATAAATAGGTTGGTGTGATTGCTCTCATATACGTGTAAGCAATCGGGTTATATCTTATCCCAATAAACAGTAAACTGGAGACTTGTTTTCGTTTACAGGATGACTTTGAAGACAACGTAAGTTTCTGAATTATAAGTAGGAACCTTTTGGGTTTTTTCTTGTAAAAAATAATTTTTACTCCACGTTTTCTAATATTATTCAATAATTAACATGACTCGTGGAGATCTCCGCCATTTTTGTGCTAACTGTTTCTCCATAATGTTTTTAGATGCATGTTGTAACCAGGAAGGGAAAGAGGTGTCCTTAACCTGCTCCCTGATCTGTCGTTGTCATTCCTTGTTTGCAAAGTGAATTATAAGCCACAAAGCACATAATAAGCAAATAGTGTGCGAACTAAACACTATAAAACCAATGTATACAGTACTCTTGGCGACGTTGCTCAAAACAGACCAAAGTTCCTTTCCTGATATTTGACTGTGACTTTATTCACCAAATTGTATCTAATCGGCGCACTACGGCAATCTAGAAATGCCAAACAAGATTACCACTAGATCTAAGCTATATACTTAAGACGTAGAACGTGCTGGTAAGGACAATATAAATTGTGTTTAATGTTCTTTCCATTATTTATTTCATCTAAGATCACCTTGCATCAAGGTAAAACTTGGGAAACTATACCTAGTGAAGACTGACATTTCATCTTACTCTCAAACGAATAAGTATGCGATTCCACAGAGGCGGCAGTTTGGGAATTTAATATTTCCCTGTAATAATAAAAAAACAAGCGAAAAAGATGATAAGGTAGTTTTATCTGTGAAACGAGATATATAAATTGTAAATTAATTTCTCAGCATTGAAAGTGGACATTGAAACATGTAAAAACAATTATAAGCCAACGTGTCGAACAACGAATGTTTTGTAAATAGAATCAAGACGAAATACAACTGTCCAAACTCAATTTTTCTTCAGCCTGATGAAAGTCACAAATTTATCACACCGAACTTACGTTGGAGGCTTAATGCTTTTTTTTTATTGTAGTAACAACATAATGAGATAATCCACGTCTATACATGACTGTGTATACACCGTATCGTGCTCGTTAGCATTTTGAAGTTTTTGCATTACAATCTCTCTAATGAAGATGTTTCTTCAACTGTTATGAAGTATGCAACCCACTTAACCCTTTTGAGTGTGTCAGCAATTCAGACCGCTGATCATTTCAACGATTCACACGCCTACCTTTTAGCGCTCCAAATGGGAATTGCCCAGCTCAACACCATAAACACCTCAAGTGGGGATTGCAATTAACGACTAACAACGTGGCTTCATCAAATAACCGTGTATAGTCGACCAGACACCTGGGCTGCCTGCGCAATGCCACTGCGAGTCAAACCATAGCCTTGTGGGGACAAATTTAGCAGAGAGGAAAGCTACACAGGGACAAGGCATGGGCATGCTCAAGTTGGGCTCTCCATGCAATACCCCGTGGGTATTGCATAGAGACAGGACTAGCGGAGTCCTTTTTGCTGGGGAAAGTTTCATATTTTTTTACATGTCGAGAGCCTAACATTTACAGTTTCAGTCTCTAAGCGAGCTGAAAATAAAGGAAATAAACTTGTCTCCCTTCCTGCACCACCTGATTGTATATCAGGGTCAATTTAATATAAATATAATTAATTACGGTTGATGTAACCAACATATATTAATGTGGCCATAGCTGGACATTAGTCAAGCAGTCATTGGCATATTACTTCTCCTCTACTGAGGCATCGATTATCAGACCCACTATAGTTTGTGCAGGGCAAGCATGAGGTGACCCGTCATGGTAGTGAGCGTGCTTATCGGTAATGTAAACATATTTGGTTTTATACTCGAACTTATTTATTAGCTATATTTTCGAAAATTATATAATTTTATTTCATATTTTTAAAGGAAATTTTTATTACGTTGAGTATATTGTCTACAAAGTGATCACCACCAAACTTCAGGCTTGAAGAGGCGCTGTGAATCCGCGGGCTCAATTGCGCGACTCCTCCTTGTTTTAAAAAAACATAATTTTGCCTAAAATTTGAGGATTAAAAATTAATCGATTAACCTCCCTGTGACTTTATTAGGATTTAATTGCGATTAATGTTATTTACACATTAATCGGTTGTATTTTGAGTTGAACGTTTCGAGGAGAAAGTAAAAACACCTGCCCAATACCTCGTCAGTATTTATCCATTTCATGGGGCAGTGCTCTTTTATTCAACAGTAATGCACATCAGCGTTGCCTGTGAATGTCATCCAGGTGTCATCCAGGTTTAAATTGAATAATAGAGATAGCATATATAATTTCTTGGTCGTGTTTTTATGTGGGTGTACTGAGTCGATTTTTCAAATAAGGCTGTTCGTTGCGCCATATATGATATCGCAAAACAGTAAAATCGAAAATGCCGTTTCACACATTTTGAATATGATGCTTACATGGCAATTCCACCAATTAATCGATTAAAGGGTACCAATGAATTTTATTATTATTTTTGGGCGACGCCCCGTTCTGCGTAGATGAAAAGTTATTTTTAGTTAACTCTGCCCCCTTCGAGAAAAACATGGCCAATAGCCAAGAGGTACTGGTTCGCCCGCGGTCTCTTCGGTAGTGGGCCAATGATATGTCAAGTGATGATCTCCAACGGGTGGTGACCATCGACTGCATTAAACCCGGAGGCTTGATGCAGGCTGGACAGCTACGGGCTTAGCGGAGTGTGTTCTGCCCTGCCCGTCCAGGTACCGACGCGGCATAACTTATGAAAAGTCTTGCTGCCACTGCCACGACCAGCCAGAGCGGAGTCATGGAAGCACCTGATTACACGTCTTCTGTTGCTTAAAACATCGACCGTTCTGACCGATGTAAACTTGGCCGCCACTGAAAGGAACATAATTTTCCATATTATTCACGCATTCGGTGTACCCTGTTACATGTCTTTTTGAGCACGAAACAAACTTTTGTTTCGACATCGCGGAGCATTTCTTTGAAAGCTTGCACGGGGCTGAGAACACAACATTAGCCCTGTGTCTAGCAGCCATCTCTTTCTTCTATTTTCTTTTTAATTAGGGGACACCTTGTGCAAATATAGAGCCACCTGCACTGGCGCCTTCGGGGCTCTTGACGGGACGAATGTGGTCAAGATTCCCCGCTATATGGATAATTGTTTAGTTATTTTGCAGAAATGTACAGCGAATAGTATGGGGTTTGCCTTGGCAGAAATTGTGAATTTGTTTAGATCACTGTCAGGCGAACTAAGCTTCGATTGGGAAATGCCTAATGATGGGAGTATTCAGTTTTAAGACTTGTAGCTAATTTTTACTCAGGACCATTTGTGCTGGAGCTATAATCCACGATCTGAGAAAGGCCTCCTTTCTTCCAGCAGTGCCCACTCCAAGCTTGTAAACCGGTGGATTGCATTGACCTGCCTTCACCCAGCCGTTACAAAAAGCTACCAGCATAGACTGCCGATCAGCTTTGATAATCAGGTTGCACGCTTGAAGAGTGCCGGTTGCCCGAAGAGCTTAGACTCAAGTGTGTGTGAAAGGCTCCTACAAAAAAATTAGATGAGAGGGCGGAGACAAGTGTCGTGAAAAGACATACAAGATGCGAGTGCAGGTGTTTCGATATTTTCGTAAGGTGTCCCGAAATTTAAATATAGATGGCTGTTACACACAGGGCTAATGTCGTGTCCTCATTCCCGTGCAAACCTTCAAAGATATGCTCCACGATATAAAAAAAAAGTTTGTTTCGTGCTCAGAAAAAACATGTGACTAGACGCACCGAATCCATGACTGAGGTGGTATATGAGATTCCTTTCAGTTGCGGCCACGTTTACGTCGGTCAGTTCGGCCGATGTTTTAATGAATGAACGCGGTTACACAAGCTCCCAATACGCAATGATTTGGGTGGGCATCTTGCGGAGGACTGCAAACAATGTGGGTGTGAATCAATTATAGAGCGCAGGAGGTTACTTAATCCAGGGAATGGCAAGATGAAAAAGGAAATAATCGAAGCTTTCTGTATCAAAAAAGCGGCTGAGAAAAATGCGTAAACATGCCTTCCCTTTATCTGCTGAACATGGAAGTTGTGTTTCTTGATGTCTGTATGTGATGAGTGATGGGAATCTTGATTTTGTTGCTTAAGGGTGTATAAGGCGATGGTGATTAAAAGTTTACCGATGTTTGGTGTTACAATAAATTAGTTGGAAGGTGGCGCTTGTCCGTGTCGTACGTTTGTCGTTTTGCCTCCTCTTTCAATTCGCGCCTTTTAAACTTTTAATTGGCAAGCAAATAGTACAGTGTAAACTTTATTGTGAGATGAAACTGATATAATCTCTGTACTTGTATACAGCAGTTCGATGAAAGAGGCGCAGGTACACCAGATGTAAGTTCAATACCTACAGTCATTATACAATATGAGTATGTACAAAGATATGCACACACCGAACCGTACTCAGTAATATTGTTAGAATGATGTGTGTTATCGTTTAGCAGAAAACATTTGAGACATCTACAGGACGTCCCCAAAAATATTTACATGGTTTTTTTACCACACAAATAAACTGCGCATCGCCGAACACTCATGAATCGCCGAAAGGTCTCGCTAGAGGTCCGAAACAGATGCAAAAGTTTGAGCATGAATCCATATTTTATTCAAAAGTTATAAATTATTCTCGAAACATTTCGATGGAAAAATGGCGCCAATTTTCACCCGTCTTCGGTTTCTGGCGCCATGCAGCTTCATATATTTGAGAACGTTCCACTTTCCACTTTCCCATTTAAAATGTTGAGAACATCACTTGCAACTTTTGAATAAAAAATCAGTTTGTGCTGAAACTTTGGCATCTCGTTCGGATCTCTAGCGCTAACTTTGAACTGAGAATAAGCATTCGGCGATAAGTTCATAATTTTTGTGGTGCAAGAAAAACAAAACAAACCCGTACATGTTTTGCCCTTGAAGTCGTTATAGTAGAGAGCATATTTGAGATCAAAATCTATAAATGTTTAACGTTGTGTATTTTTTTAAAAGTTATACAATTTGGGTTACTTAACCCCTGCAACACAGTCTATAAGAAAGCACTTAAAACAGTGGTATTCGTACAATACAGGAGCGATTTCTTCAGCACAACCAGAAACTTACTTGCTCCCTTTTTAACTATATTTTGTGAAAAGGAACCAAAACAAAAACGACAAAAAAGCAATACCCAATGTGTAGGATTTAAATTGTAAATTCACGTGCCGTCCAGGACTTTTTCAAAGAAGACAGAAAGGAAGATTATCAATCTCAAATTTTCGATATCAGGAGAAAGAATTTGCACGAGCTGCAATGGCAGAAAAGAAGTAGTTTGTAAATTGTGTTGTGAGGAGATGAAACTGATCAAATCTCTGTGCTTGTATACAACAGTACCGTGAAGCAGACGCTGGAGTTACAGCAGATGTAAGTTCAAGACCTACAGTCATTACACAATATGAGGGTTTACACAGATATGCATACACCGAACCGTACTTGTAATTTTTTTAGACTGGTGTGTGTCCTCTTTTAGGAGCATATATCTCAAACATACAGTAACTTGCGCCCTTAAGACCGTTATAATATAGAATATATTTCAGATAAAGATCTATGATTAAACTACATTGTGTATTACCTATGCAACACATTACATAAATAGGAAATTAAAGCAGTGCTATTCGCACAATACGGGAGTGAGCTGTTCAGCGTGACATCTTTCTGGTCTCATACTTAAACAGAAACGCACTTGCTTCATTTAATCTAGTGTACGTGAAAATGACTAAAAACACCAAATGTGCTAAGCTTAGGTGCTGGCGAAAAAATGAGGACCCCTTATGTACTTTGGTAAAATATTTTCTCTTGCAACCAAGGCTTATCCAAATCCGCTGTTTTTCGCGACGTTTTACTGCCTTTCAAAAAGAACAAGTGCAAGTATCTAATATATTGGTAGAGTTCTTGTTCCCGGAGGTTCCCGTCAACGGCGCTCCGGAACCACAAACCCTGAGCTACGCCGCCATAGCTCGTCTCCAGCCGCTCCAGTTTTCCCGGCAGTACTTGGTGGCATCACGACATGAGACACATTGGCCACAGCATGTTCGCCACCAGGAACAACGTAGGCCTTGAAAGACCAACGTGTGAAAAGCAGCATACCGGCGCCCTTTATGCTTCCACTGCGGAGAAGATGGGTATGTCTATCGCCGCTGTTACTACCGCCAGCTTAGACTCCGAGGTTTTCAGCCGAGCGATCTACGCCCAAGGTACGGCGAGTGACCTCGGGACATTGACGAATATCTTCGCCAGTCGCCAGTCGCCACCGCCGGTGCCGTCTCCCCGCTGCGGTTTTCATTTGCCGTCACCCCATTTCCCAGCATCGCCTCTGCGCAGATCCGCCATGAAAGCCTGTCCCTCCTTTCCCGCCTGGAAAACTAAGAGCGGCAACCCCTGGAGGTGGAGTTTCCGTGGGCCGACGTCGTAAAGAGCCTCAGAGAACACCGCAGAGCTCCCACTCTTACGACACCGCTCCTCGAAACGACGCTTTCGCAAAAGTGCCGAACAACCTCAAAGTAGTCATCGACGGCCACGACGCGTTGGCACTCGAGAACGCCGGAGCGGACTCTTTCGTTTTGAGTTGGAGACCCTCTCGACGCTCCGGAAAGTCACTACATAATAGGATGTCCCGTAGATACGCATTGCCAAAGTGCACCTTACTGAACCCGTTGGAAGGTGCACCGCCCGCGTCATGATTCATGGCAAAACCTATCCGGTCAAGTTCGTCGGTCTTGAGGACTGTGCGAGGAATGTTATCCTCGGTATGTACTTATTTTGCGGGCACGATGCGGTCATCGACCTAGAAGAGAAGAGGTTGACACTCAGACAACCTGTTCCGACGCCGGAAGAATTTGCGGCAAAGGCAGCCGCTGTTTGAGTACTCACCGATTATGTGCACCTCCCGTCGTGGTCGAGTACTATGATACCCATGGAGTCCGATGCAGCTTCCTGTGTCGAAGTTCTGCTGGAGGGCAGCGTCCTGTTGCTCCTTGAAAAGGGAATCGGAGTTGCAATATGTGTAATACCGCTTCAAGACGGATGTGGAACAGTCCTCATTACAAACTTCCATCCACAGCGTCAAGATCTTTCCAAAGGTACCGCTCTGGGCCACATTAGGGAGATCCGGAACTCGGCCATGATCACTGCACTGTGCGAAGACCCGTTAGCATTGCAGCCCCAGAAAACGCTCCCTCGGAGCTTGGCACCAATCCGAAGCTTAGCGCTTCAGAGCTAGGACGATTGCTTGAACTACTCGGTGAGTTCACTGAGTTCTTTGCGACCTCCTCAAGGATGCGACGAACGACAATAGGGAAGTACCTCATTGTTACCGGCGCCGCCACACTCCCGGTCGGCCGCTCACCGTACCAAGTACTCGTGAAAAAGAGGGAGGTCATTCAGGAGCAAGTTCAAGAAATGCTCAACGACGACATTATCCAGCCGTCATGCAGTCCGTGGGCCTCACCAGTCGTGCTCGTCAAGAAGGACGGAGCTCTCAGATTCTATATGAACTATCGTCGAATGAAGGCTGTGACTAAGAAAGATGCCTATATGCTTTCTCGCATCGAGGAAACGTTATTCTGACATCGACACTTCCTATATTTTTCGTCAATGGATCTAAAGAGTGACTACAGGCAGATCGAAGTCGTCGAACGGGACCGACAGAAGACTACCTTCGTGACACCCGACGGGCTGTACGAGTTTAAGGTGACGCCCTTCAGACTATGCACGGCGCCGGCAACGTTCCAGGGCGTTGTGGACACCGTATTGGCAGCCGTAAAACGGCAGAGCTGTCTCGTTTACCTCGACGACGTCGTGGTATTCACGGCCAACTTCGACGAGCACTTGCGACGCCTTCGGGCCCTTTTGCAAACAATGAAGACGGCCGTACTCACCCTCAAGCTGACAAAGTGCGGGTTCGCCTACAGCAGACCGGAGTTTCTAGGCCATGTTGTGAGCAACGAAGGTGTTCATCTTGACCCTCGGAAGACGTGCACCGTCTCTAGCCGCATTTTCGCCGCCGTTGGACAAGAAGGCTCTAAGACGTAATTCAAAGAGCGCTCCGATGACCACCAGAGAAGAGTGGACGGAGAAGCTCCCCTCTTACCAGTATTCTTTTCTGTGCTTCCCGGATTTGCACAGACGTCGCTATTCTCCTCCAAGAAGACTATAGGAGATTAACTCGACACTCGAATTTCTTAAAAAAGCAGTTTCGCTCTCCTCCCTTTGGATGGTGGTCAAAAGTATGCGATGTGACGTCAGTGCTCGCCATGAGTAGGCGCGCTCTCTCGCCCCAGTGCTCATTCGTGCTTGTTCGCCTATATCAACGCTCGCGAAGCTTTCTCATATTTTGTCTTGCGCACAAGTTCGCTTCTTTAAACTTTTGTTTTTTTCTTGAGTTATTCGTCGCCTCATCATTTGTCATTTGTGAGAATATTGCGTACACGAAATCAGCCTCCAATTATAAAGATCTGCTTACAATGAGTTAGAAATGAAGGCGCCACATGAGTACGGCGGGGCACTATTTTATTTAGTTTGCTTCGAGAATATCGGAAACAATTATCAGTCTTTCGAAAAACTCTAAAGGATGCAATCGTTGTGTTAGCTATGAAACGTGATAGAGTCCCAGTGACATGAATGATACACGCTGCGCTTGCCACGACAATGTTTTGCAAAAAACTTAGAGGGGAGAAAAAATAAATAATTCTAGACAACGGAGTGCATTAGGTATAATATTGGGTAAATTGAGTAAATAGGCATGTGTGACACAAGTCCGTCTACAGATATGAAACTAACCAATGTTTCATTTGAAATCAAATAGTTCCGCATGCACTGCGGTCATTCAGATTGGTCGCGATATTGACCGAGGCGACACAGGTTTACAATGCGAATTCTATATTTATAAAGTACTGGCGCAATCTTATACAACTATTATTACCTTAGTTTTAAGCTCACAGAAACTGAAAGCTTTTGGACAAAGGACAGCTGCAACGTTAACGACAATATACGTACTAACAGCGAATATAATTCGCTATTTATTTCGGTGCCAAAAAGAAATATTCTGCGGGAGGTTTTTATAGTTCAAACATTTCAGAATGACCAGATTCAAACTTAAGCTGTTTTGATAAATCTGTGTAAATAATTTGCCATTAAGAACTTATGTGATGAACGTATCTAGGAACTACTAGTATTTTATCACGAACCGTAGTTAGGTTTCTGAATATTTTATGAAAAGTTACTGTAACTGAAATGCAGCGGTTGTACTTTTTCCTGTCTTTTGACTGGTTCGATTCACGCAGCGCAAGGCGTACACTTGACGTAACTGTGCAACTTCAGTTAGTCTATAAAAGTAATGTATAGACAGTTATATACACCCTCATATATACTTCTAGCAGTCTTAATTGCTGGTGTTTTTGTGTGTTTTTTGTGCCCCAGATGAGTTGCACATCTGAGACTAGTTTTTTTTATTTTTCCACTTAGTGTACAAAAATCACGACCGGCGTTCCTGGCTAATAAATGCGAAATGGTATTAACATGACCCTTGGTGCTAACTCGCATAGTTTATGGTACGTTTAAACCGGGGTGCTTATAAATTTTAGTCCTTTATACGTAATTTTATACCTAATAGAAAAAATATTAAGCCACCAAACCTTCGCGAAGGGATACACTGGAATAGGAATGCCATAGAATGCTACTTCGAAACGGAAAGTTTTTTTTTATTGTAAACATGTTGGCAACAAAAAACACCGCGATGTTTTTTTTTGTTTTTTTTTAGAAAGAGGGTTTGCGCAGTCGCATTCGACCGGCGTACTACAAAACCTAGAAATATTTTTAAAAAATATTGTAATATGTAAGACCGACTTACACAGTAGTAAACCTTTTAACGTTTATCATAAAAGAAAATATTTCAGATTTATTTCAAACGTTTGTGTATGCTTTAATCCGCTTCTGGACAAAGCGCTACGTGGGAATTGCTGCAAAATACGTAAATGGACAATTTTGTGTTCAATGTAATATCTGAAACACAGTGTGAATCTCAAAACGTAAATCATTTAAAAGTGTTTAAAAAACACTCGATTTCATATTGTAACAATTTAATGTTACCAAATAACTGAAACATAAATGAATTACCCAAATGGGAAAGGTTATCTAGCAGTACTCCAAATAGTCGTCAAGAACTACATTACTGTTTTTTGAGAGCGTTTTGAAATGTATTGCGTGACAATTAAACTCATTAAACTGTGTGCTTATTCACCAGCTTGAAGAGAGCAACGCAGGGCGAACACCATATGCAAGTTCGAGTCATTTAGTTACCATGAAAAATAATTGTATGCACAAGTTTACGACCTTGAATATTTTTAAAGACATGTATCAATTGGAAGGTGTTTAAAAACGAAAACGGCCGATTCCACAGTTTAAATATTTAATATAACCATATAATTGAATCGTGAATGCATTGCCCAATTGTGAAAGCTTATCTAACAGTCATCTAAATAGTCGACCAAGAACTGCGGTAATAACATTTGAGAGTGTGTGGAAATGTATTGGGTGAAAATAAAACTAATTAAACTTTGTGCTTATTCACAAGATTGAAGACCGCCAGGGAGGACGAACACCATATGTAAGTTAGAGCCATTTAGTTAACATAAAAATAAAATAATTGTATGCACAAGTTTATGATCTTGAATATTCTTTGGTAACGTCTATCAATTGGAAAGTGTTTAAAACAAAAACGCCCGATTCCCCATTGTAGTTATTTAATATAACCACATAATTGAATCGTGAATGCATTGTCCAATTGTGAAAGCTTATCTAACAGACATCCAAATAGTCGATGAAGAACTGTGGTAATGACCTTTGAGAGTGTGTGAAATTGTATTGGGTGAAAATAAAACTGATCAAACCATGTGTTTATTCACCAGATCGAAGAACGCCAGGGAGGACGAACACCCTATGTAAGTTAGTCATTTAGTTAACATTAAAGAAATAATTGCATGCACAAGTATTTAACCCTGAATATTTTTTGAAAACGTGTATCAATTGGAAAGTGTTTAAAACAAAAACGCCTGATTCGACATTGTAGCTATTTGATATAACCGCATAATTGAATCGTGAATGCATTGTCTAATTGTGAAAGCGTATCTAACAGCCATCCAAATAGTCGATCACGAACTGTGGTAATGACCTTTGAGAGTGCACGTAAATCTGTTGACTGAGAATAAAACTAATTAAACCATGTGCTTATTCACCAGATTGAAGAACGCCAGGCAGGCTATACACCAGATGTAAGTTCGAGTCATATAGTTAACATAACAGATAATTATATGCACCAGTTTATGACCTTGAATATTCATTCAAAACGTGTATCATTGGAAGGTGTTTAAAAACAAAAACACCGATTCCACATTGTAACCATTTATATTAACCAGATAATTGAATCGTGAATATTGTCCAATTGTGGAAGCTTATCTAACAGTCATCCAAATAGTCAATCAAGAACTGTGGTAACGACCTTTGAGAGTGTGTCGAATCTTATTGGGTGAAAATAAAACTAATTAAACTATGTGCTTATTCACCAGATTGAAGAACGCCAGGGAGGACGAACACCATATGTAAGTTAGAGTCATTTAGTTAACATTAAAAAATAATTGCATGCACAAGTATATGACCTTGAATATTCTTTCAAAACGTGTATCATTGGAAGGTGTTTTAATACAAAAACGCCCAATTCCGTTTTGTAGATATTTGGTATAACCACATAATTCAATCGTAAATGCATTGTTCGGTTGTGAAAGCTTATCTAGCAGTCATCAAAATAGTCGATCAAGAACTGTAGTAATGTCCTTTGAGAGTGCACGTAAATCTGTTGACTGAGAATAAAACTAATTAAACCATGTGCTTATTCACCAGATTGAAGAACGCCAGGCAGGCTATACACCAGATGTAAGTTCGAGTCATTTAGTTAATATATAAAATAACAGTATGCAAAGATTCTTGACCCTGAATTGCCTTTGTAAAACTTTGAGACATGCGCGCGGTCGCGCGCCAAATAAACCTAAGTCAAGGAACAATTTTGTCTCCTCCCAATAATGGACTATAACCTGGGTAATACTTTTTTAAATAACAAATATTACTGTTTCGGTCGTGTGAATAACAGAATTGTATTGCCTAATAATCCTAAAGGAATTTTTAAATATGTTTTATTTAATTATTGGTGTTCCTACCGTATTACGTCAAGTTGTGTCAAATTATGTGCTTTGGTTAGGGGATGCACTGAAATTGAGAAAATGTAAAAGAGAAAAAAAAATATCGGGAACAAATGCTTTTTTAATTAAAAGGTACTGAAAAGTACTTTGCCATTTCAGATCACATCATATTGCATTTTAATCTTTCGACAGAATAACATCTACGTCCATAACCGCTATGATGGAAACTAGAACCTACATTGTTCGATGCAAACGCAACCCCACTTTTTCAAGTTGTCGTCTTAACGTTTCTTTTAATATTCTTGAGTGTCAATGTGGCGCACACTTTTAAGCCTGATAAAACTGGTTTGAAAAGCAAGGCTGAAAGAGACAGTAACATGTATTAACGTACTGGGTTTGACACATACATTTTAATAAAATCGAGTAAACTAATATCGGTCGGACTTTCTCCCGCAGCGCAGGCGCAGGGCCATTTAAAAACTTCAATGAAAACCTTTGCGCGTTAAAAAATTGGCTTTTGTATAAGTAACGTTTCGTGGGTATTATGCTGAGTTTTGTATATTACATTCTGTTTTGCCACTCGTGCTCAAAAGCAGATTTCACTTAAACATGGGAACTTCACTTAGGTGTAGTTCTCCACCAACTTCAATTTGAAAAATGCAGTGATTCTGCTGAAGAGTGCAGTCAGGGGAACGTTTCGTAATGTGTAAACCATGTCGGGACATCAGGTGGTAGACTTGAAGCTTCTGTAATAGTTTGGAAAAATAGTGCACTGAAAATAAAACGAAACAAAGAACGGAAGAAAAAGAAGAAAAACCCGACACTTTGGGTCTCAAACACAAGCGCTTGTTCACAAGGAACAACTGCGCAATAGATATGTATGAAACGGTGTCTCGTGACGTTTATGTACGTTTATTGTCTTTGGGTTTTTGAGCATAGACTTGTAATATGTAGTCTACTGTGCTTTCAGTTGTTAGTCCGGGGAAATATATGTCTGTAAAACAATAAACAAACTTACTAAATGTGCTCACTGTGATGAAATGTTTGACATTGATTTCTGTAGCCATACCAGTAAAAGGTGCTTCATGATGTATTGTGTGTACCCAAGCGTCGCCTGCTTAATGGTGTAACCATTTCACGCTATCATTTATGTTTGAAATAATAATAAAAATAGTACAATCAAAAACTTCACAACTTTGCTCCCGTTCAAAGCTCTATATAACCGGTTGTTGCGAAATTACAGTTAACTTGTCGGCCTTAATAAGGTGTATTATCATCTTAAAAAAAGAATTGATATATTTATCACACTTGTTTTGTAATAGTGCTGCTTTCAACTTTTTCTTTCCATCAGAAATAGGATTATTTAGGATGCTATTGAAAGGTAAGGCCTGTGAGTACTTTGCTTACGAAATTTTTGAAACATTTTGCCAACTTGTGCGTTCGAATTTCACAGCCCTCTGTGGTTCAAACGGATAATTTTACGACCTCTCAGTGAGCATGCATGTGTATCAAATCGTGTGTTAAAAAAAACAGAGCGTCCAGTCTTTTTGAAAATCCGTTACAGAGCCCATCGCAGCAATCTCCGGATATGGTTTGGCGAAGGTCGATGTTAAAACAAGTATAGAACTGAAAAAATCTGGGATATCAAACTGGCTATGACGCATTCACATCAAACGTAATTCTGAGTGTAACAGTGCAGATTCTACCCCACCCCCCTTTTTTGGGTCAATGCTATAGTCATGCTACTACGCGCGTACATTCTGCAGCATACATTTTTAAGGTGAAACGTTTATAGGCTATGCTTTCAGGTGAAGTGAAGCTTCAAAAAACGTAACCGCGAATTACCCTTTTAGATTTAGCAAAATAATTCACGTCGCATGACTTAAACACAAATGCAATTTCCCTGCTAAATTTAGCGAGGAAAATGATGTCACATGAAAACCCGTCCCATGACCTGTACACACATTTTATTTCCCCGCTAATTTTGCGGTAAAATTGACGACACACGATTTTTATGCAAAATCAGTTTCCCCGGTAGATTTAGCGGGAAAATCGAAATTACTTGACTTACCCATAAATTCAGTTTACCTAATACTCGTCATTCCCCACACTCTGGGGACACAGGCCGACCCGAGGGACAAAGTCAATGGGTCAATAAGCCAATTAGTCAATTCATCATTAGAGTGGAGCGTGAATGTTACCAGAGTACCGAAACTTCCAAGCTTTCTTTGAGAACCGAGACACGGCGCAGAAGTAGCGCTCCAATCCACCCCAATATGGCGCTGCCCTGCGCGATCGAAGCGAAGCGCGTACAGTGCAGCGTTCGTTCGCGTGCGAGCTCTCAAGACCTGTTTACTGGTCTGTGGCAACAGTGGTTTGTCTTTATTAAAGTTATTTCCTTCGTTCTTAGTGGTGCGTGACCTGCTCCTCGCTGTCTCGCCTCTCTTTCTCGCCTCGAAACACATTGAAGTCGAGTGTTAGACTTAGAGCTTGAGGCGTAGTGTTTATAGCACAGCACCAGCGCAACCGGAGCGAGCAAACGAGCCGGCAGTCTTCTTTGGCGAACCAGATCAGTGGCTGCTTAATAAAAAAAAAAAAATCTAGGGAATATCAACGCACCTTCCATTCGGTCCTAATTTATCGACGCCCAGAGCTTACACCCGTGCGTACCCGCCGCAGACGGGGTTACGAGGAAACCGTTTATATACGACAGGATAATAATCCTGCAAAAGAGGAACGAGGCTTCTTTGTTCCCCTTCCCCAGAGATAATTTTCGTTCTCTATGGATTATTATGGTCATTCTTGTCCAGCTCGTCGTTCCCTTTGCATTAATTGCATTATCGTCATAACCTAAAAATGCAGGCTGTTTAACCTTGTAGGTGTTAGACATGGTGGCAGCTGATAACATTCCTTTCCAACGCTCCCCTCTTACACTTGGTTAGTTAAGTTGTAGAGTGGATATAGTGGAAATGGACAGGTGCCTGATTTGATACCAGGACAAGGTGGATTTTTTTCGGTCGCGCACCAGCCACCTAGTTGTGTTTAGAGATTCGTGTTCGTCGATTGTCTCCCTTGATCCCCTTCTCCAAGAATTGCTCTCATTGTTTTAAATACGTTTTCTTATTGTTTGGGCCGGGCCAAAAAATGACCGTCTGGTACCTTCCACCATGGGCTAAACCAGCCAATCGGAACAGGATTATGAGGGATTGACTTCTGGTTAGCGGAATGAATGGAATTCGGTAATCTGGGTACACTCACTGACTCTAGCAAAGAGGGATGGATGGAGTCAATGGTGTAGAGAGGGGCGGAGAAAAGCGGAGGCCCAGCTCGACAAGAAATGCCTGGAGGTTTCTAGCGCTAAGTCAAGAACGTTTCAGTACCAACAGAATTGCAGGGCAATTTGCAATATTTTTTTTCGCCAACAAATTCGTTCTTATCCGCTAGAAAGCCTCGATATAACAACCCGTATGGTGCGATGGTGTCATATATGTGAGCCGTGTATTTTCAACATCGCTATTTGGAAGGTTCTTCTAGTAAATTTATTGTGAGGTTCATCGTGGGCATTGTGGGAAAGTACACGCGCGGGAATATTTTTGAGTGTGATGAACACTTTGATAGAAAGAGATTATTATTCTTTGATCATGTATGCGCAACTCGTATTCTTTCTATGATCAAAATCATGCCTGCTTCGGCAGAATTCCATGCCTTGCACTGGCCATACCTACAAGTTCGTGACGCTGAAGATCTATGGTTCACTGTGCATTAGTTACAGGCGTTTTTTTATTTATTAGAAGCTCTCGCAACCTATGCCGTTACTGAATTATATCTTGTTACACTTAGAGTTTGCCTCGTTTTTTGTGAGCCACCTAACTACACCTTTTTATATGATAATTGCATTGCCGCTTTCCCTTGCTTTGGTGCCGCTTCGTACCCGTGCCGGGTCTTTTAACAAAAAACATGCTTTAAACCAAGTTATATATTGGATTTCGTATAGCTATTGTAGTAAAATTACGCCATAAAAACATCTGGCAAAAGCTGAACGCAAAATCATTTTACGCAGAGTAGAATATCAAGTTGTGGACTCATCACTAACCGGGCGCACTGTGTAATAAAGTTCAAGGCGAAGTAGACTATGTGCTTCAGCCCCTGTAGAGCAGTGGTCTAAAACTCAATTCAGTGTGGGGACCAGATAGCCCACACCGGAAAGGTCAAGGGCAAACGTAAGACAGGCCGGGGGGGGGGGGGGGGGAGGCTTAAACGATTTAAAAAGAAGAGTTCTCATGCTCTCTGCTCTTTAAATTCACAGTTTTGCCAGTGATATCTCCAAATTTTATTTCTTTATATCACTACTTTGGGATCTCACCTGATGCGATAACAAATGACACCGCCCGCCAAGGTGCTGCAACATTTAATAGAACAAGAGAGCAAGTACACTTTCTTTCCTGTTTCTCAATTCCCTGGGGAATTAACAAAGCTCAAGATGTCTATTCAAAACAGTCTGTAAGTTTGGCAGCTCTTGTTTCTTGATGACTTTTGTTACAACGCTCTGAACAAATACTTCTCTTTTAAGGGTAATATAATGTTTTTGAAGGCAAGAATCCCGAGCTTATAGCTTTATCTTTGGCAGTTTCTCCTGCGGATCGAGAGTTCGTGCAGCCCGAGAGGCATCCTTCAACGAATAGCTCGCGCTTCCAGATTAGTGGAGGAATCTCTGTAGATTACAAAAAGCTGTAAGCAAAAAAAAAAAAAAAAAAAAGTGAAACAAAGGCCATATGAACACAGATAAGCATAAACTATGTGAATACGTTAGAATAGCACAGACATTGTTTGAGCGAAAATGACTCGACGAGGTGAGATAACCATGACGCATGCCATATCTAGAGCTCGAGACATGGGAACCGGGAGTCGCAGACGGTTGCATGCGGGCCGTGTCCCAGCAGGTCGCGGGCCGGGTGTTGGAGACACCTGCTGTGGAGTGAAGTGTTGCTTATGGTAGTCTACGTACTCAAGATATCGAAACGTGCAAATTCAAAAAAATCAAAGGTGATTTTTTTTTTTTTTTGCGTAGATCGCATCAATGCTTTAAGTGACGGACTGAAATACTCTTGGGTTAATGTCACGGTTTGTTTCATTTAATCGGGTAACTGCGTGGTTCTGTTAAAAACAATTGTTCTAGGAAACTCTCGAAAGAAATCTATTCTCGAAATCTGTCACTACAAATTGTTTGAAACAGCGTTCCGTGGTCTTACTAGTTGTAACTGCGAGGGTGGGGGTGTGGGAAGCTGATCTTTGGTTTCTTTTTGCTCCACGCTAGAACTGACATTGGAAAAGTAAAGAAGAAGAAGAAAAAGAAAATCCAAGGGCAGCGGAGAACACAAAAGGCCTTATTTTTCTTCCCTCGGCTGGCGTTAAACAGATGAATCGTCTTTTAGCTTTTACACCCTGAAATTTTCCTTCGCGGTTTGTAATCAGCTATAAAATAAATATGAATATACGTCGTTCTAAATTGATAATATTGAACATTTCTTTTTTTTATTGTTATACAAATCATATCCCCCAAAACGCCACTACACAAACTTTTTCTCATTCTGAAAAGAAAAAAAAAAACAGGTTTTTTAGTCGGAAATCCAATAGGAACTTCATAAGAAATATAAATACCAAACGTATATGAACCTGGGATGCAAGGAAAAATAAACATAAATTATACAAGAAATGAGGTCTATCATTTGCGTATAGTACGGTAGGCCTCCAGTTTTGGCGGTAACGCGTTACAGATAACGGCGTTAATGTAACGCGTTCTTTTTCGGGAGTAACGTGGTAAAGGTAGTTAGATTGTTAAAACAGTAACATATAACGTAATTACACTACTTATCTTAAGAAGCTGGTAACATAGTGACGTTAATAGTTATATTTGTTGCCAAAATTTCAACAAAATTTAGAAATTCATGTTGTCCGTCCTGTTTTTCACCCGCTCTTGGGTTAGCGTGTCAACAAAATTACACTTCCTTTTTTCTAGTGTTTCTTGGCGCCAAGGTATATGATTCCATGAGATAATTCCACATTCCTTCCGAATCTTGCCTCTCCTTTTTCAGGTGAAAGTTTAATATATACATAATTATCTTAAGTTTTTTGTATGAACATAATGTTTCATGAAATACTATTCTTAAGCACACCGTCCACTCCAAAACCGTATTTTTTTTATTTCACAAATGAAAAGTAACGCAAACGTAACGTGCGTTAACTTTTTTCAGTAATGGTGACGGCTAGGCATTCCTTTTATTTCGAGGTAACGTAGGTTAGTAACATTTTTCTCTTATTTACAAGAAACCTGTAATGTATTTTGTTACTCCTTTCAGTAACTCCTAAAACACTGGGCGAAGCCACTCTTGCACAGACGCTGGTTTATTAATCCCGAAAGAACACGACGCCTTTTCACGGACCATTGGGAGTGGTGGGCAGCCGCGCAAATATGGCTAGAAGCTCTCGCAGGTATTACACTGATGTCGTCGTGTCGTACAGACTGACCGTCTTCTAAGTTTCTTGAGTACGCGACACCTATTTGCTGGAACCACCATCGGGGATAGGCAGACTGCAGGGCGCAATAGTTAAAAAAAAAATACTCGCCATTTTGATATGCTTGGTTTAACAGGTTAACGGCCCAAACGATGCCGCGGTAATTTGAGCTGCAATGGGTAAGTTTGCTTGGCTTTGAGAGACAGCGAAAAAATATTATCAGGCTATAAAGAGGTAGAAAAACATTAATGTATCTGCGAAACAGGTCATCAATATTAATAGTAATATTAAATCAGTAAGGAGGCTTGACAACAACGTCTAATCAGTAGGGAATTTAATTTACGACTCACTTCATCTTTGTTTCCTAACGTCCACTTCGTCATCCTCTAAACAGGAAAGCATGCGATTGCAGTGGAACCGTAACAATATCCCCCTCCTGTAAATAGAGCGATTGTAGGGATTAGAGGTGGTTGTCTTCAAGAGATATGGTGTAGAATTTCATTCGAAACATGTGGACGATATCTTTGTTTCATGAACGGCCTTCTGAAATAGGCGTCAAGCGTTATGGTCCGGAATACCTTGAGAGAAGTTTTTCTGAGCGGTCAACGAAACGAACGGGTGATCAAACTGAAACGAAATGACTTATATTGTACTTGACCTGTCGATGCTTCTCGTTAGAACGAATGGCCTGTGCCTGCTCTGAGGCGAGTGTGCGGCCCTGAGTGAGTTGGCGGGAGTCCTCTGCCCGGTGCAGGACGTCTTCTAAGTTCGGATGTTGGTTCGGAAACACTTGGAAGGATCGTTTCTAAGGGGGTTTCTACATCTCGACCATACACTATTCTCCACTTCACCTTCCGTCCGGACGCAGACGACGCTAGGAGCTATCTTAGCCAATCCCGCTCTTTGGACGTAACCCGTGATACGACTTCGGTTCATCGCTGTGCCCCCTCTCCAAGGTCACGTGACACTCACACGGCCTTGGATTGGCTCCGATGGCTCGTGGCATCCGCTGCGCTCGGACATAAGGTGAAACGGAGTTTAGGTAAAATGGCGAATAGTGTGCAGTTTCGTTGACGGATGTATTGTAAGCATAAGTGACGACCGCAAAAACTGATCGCAGTTTTCTTTATTACTTGAAATGCAGATGGCGATAATTAAGGTGAAGGTTTGGTTAAAACGTTCAGTCATACCGTTTGTTTGAGCGCGGTGAGTCGTCGTGGTGCGATGGAGGGTGCGGTAGCATTAAATGAGGTTCTGAATAACTGTAGAAAGATACAACCTCTATCGCTCACAAAGTTTCTGAGAGATCCGTGTCTCCAAACGGTGCTGTGAAGAAAAAAGCTAGTCCACCTCTTCTGCATTTGGTGCCGCGAGTGCTTTGGTTTCTACGTATCGTGAGAAATGTTCAACGGCAACGGTTATCCATAGGTTTTTGTTTGCGGACCCAGGAAAAAGCCAACGAAGTCAATTCGAACTCTCTCAAAGGGGTGTCCACATAAATGATTGGGATGCAGGTGGCCCGCTGGGGCGAGGGTGGATATTTTACGGCGTTGACAAGCTTTACGTGAAGTGACGTATCTGTGTATACTTTTGTATCAGCCAAACCAGAAAAAAAAGAAAAAAACATAAAAATGGGGCCGGTTGTATGTGCGAAACACACCCAGGTTTCCAGCATTTGGGTCATCATGGAGAAAACAAAGTATGCCAGAGCACAAATGTTGGAGGATCACAAGAAGCAATGTTTTTCACGTGGGCTCATAATTATGACGATATAAGACTTCGCCCACTATTGTATATATATTTGCAATTTCCGCCGCTGTTCTTCGTCGAAAAGAATGATGCAACAGTTGGATGATACTTTGAAGTTTTGGATCGTTTCCGTTGTTTCGTGGCGATGTCCATCTGTGCAGAGAGTTCTCCAACAGGTATATAAGTTACACCTTCTTCATCACTAGCGCTCGCTTATAGACAACAACGAGACAAAGCGTCAGTGTCTTGGTGAGCGTGGCCTCCCTTGTAAACTACCTCGAAATCATATTCCTGGAGACGACGGTCTATCTAGCAAGACGTCCTAATGGGTCTTTCATATTTGTCAACCAGCAGAGAGCATGGTAGTCAGTGACAACACGAAAGCGCCGTTCAAAAAGGTACGGCCTGAACTTAATTATGGCCCATATTATAGCCAGACACTCCTTCTCTGTGGTGGAGTAACTAATTTATGCTTTAGTAAGTAGATGGCTCGCATACACGATGACATGCTCCTTGATTTATATTTTTCTGGATAAGGACTGCCCCAATTCTATATCCGTTTGCTTCCAAATGTATTACTGCGGGAGAGACCGAGTAAATTGACATAGTATTGAATCACTGGGCAAGGAAACCTTTAAGGACCTAAAACATTTATTCTGATCTTCCGTTCATTCGAATGATGTTTTCTTGGAGAGAAGGAGACTAAGAGATGCATCCCGGTCAGCGAAATGTCGAATGAAGCGACGAAAGCATGAGCAGAGGCCCAAGAAGCGTTTCAACTGCTTGGCATTGATTGGGTGGGGAAATTCGGAGACGGCATTTATTTTGGCCAGGTCAGGACGTATATCATTTGCGCTGACAGTGTTTCCCACAATCTGAATTTGACGGCAAGTGAGATGACATTTCTTTGAGCTAAGTTGGAGGGCTGCTGTTTTCGATGCATTGAGGGACAAAATAAAATCGTGAGAGATGTTCTTCAAATGTTGTAGAGAAGATTAAAGCATAGTTTAAAGAGCACAGGCAGCTTTGTTATTTTAAACATCTCAATAAAACATCCATCATTCTATCGGAGGAGGCAGGACCATCGTATAGACCAAACGGGATGACTTCGAATTAATATAGACCGTTGGAGTTATGAAATGCCCTTTTTGCTCGATCCTGCTCAGGTATCAATATCTGCCACTATCCGGATCGTAAGTCTATAAAAGGAAACAAATTCGGATAATTGTGAGGTGTCTAAAGCGTCGTAGACTCGTCAAAGAAGATACACGCCCTTTTTGGTGACTTCATTCAAGCGTCTGTAATCCACGTCGAGTCTCCATGATTCATCTTTCTTCTTAATGAGGACTACAGTTGAGGACGAGAGACTTAGGCATAATTATGTTTCTTAAGCATGTCTCGAACATGCTGATAAACTAATGCTTAGTCTGAAGGAGAGGCGTGGTAAGGTATGTGTTGAACGGGAGAAACGTTGCCGGTGTGAAATCGGCGCTTTACGAAGATTGTCAAACCCGATGGCCCGCTATCAGGGTCAAAGCACTGGGTATAGTGTTTCAATACATCCAACAAGCGCCCTTAGAAGTCCTTCGGCCAATATTTATGAATCATGAATGATAAGAAAGAAAAACGTTCAAACGACAAAGTAGTTGCGCTTGTTAATATGGGAGCGGGTGGTTCAAGTGTAGAGACGGGGCATGAAGGCAGAGGATGAAAAGAGACTACGAAAGTTCCCGTTGTTAAACGCCGAAGCTCGTTTGACATGTTGGTGATAGGGACAGTTGCCTCTTCACTGCTCAAGGTCAATATTAAAAACGTATGGTAACCTATCACGGCATATCTCTAGAACAGGGGTGGCCAGACTGACCCGGTCTAAGAACGCAATCTAAACCCCGAAACTTCCAAGAGCCGCGGGGGCGGGGGGGGGGGGGGTCAAACTTTTGCACAGAGGAATAATCGAAACTCTGACTACTTTCAATCTATCCGAGTCGAAAGCAGTCCAACTGTACGTAAGGTAACAGTAGCACAAGACTACCAAACTGCGACCTGTCTTCGGATTAAAAACGCGTTTCATTTTTCATTTTGGGAAAGTATGGGGAAGGGGGGAGGGGGAGCCGCGAGTCGCAGTTTAACACGCGAAGAGCCGCATGCGGCTCGCAAACCGCAGCTTGGCCACCCCTGCTTGAAGAGGCAGGCACGTAGCCAGGAAAGGGGGGGGGGGGGGCATGAATACCGGTCCCCCCCCCTCCGAAATCTTCCATTTTGCTGGGACCTCCTCTCTCCCCTCCCCCTCATACAGCATTTTTCATGTGCGCGCCCCCTCCGAAACAAAATCCTGACTACGTGCCTGCAAAAAGGGAATCACATGGTCACTACTCCAATATAGCTTCCTCACTTAGAATGTGTCTAGTTTATATTCGTCTTGATTTTCCCTGCCAATATTTACCAGTTCATTGCCACAGTCTGTGAGTGCGTTGCGTTGTGAAAAGAAGTCCCACCATAAGATTAAATCGTTGCTAGCATGTTCAACAAAGGTGAAAACCCCGCAGATAACTTTTTAGAGTAATTCTTGTGGCAAACAAGCAACATGGTGAAAAGTGACCGGTTTGCACCTTGCTGTAATCGGCCACCCGGCGGAGCGCCAGCCAAACAAAGCTTGCGCCGAACGAACTGTTTCGGGGCTGAAACTGCTGCACAAGAGTCTATTAGTGCTAAAAATGTTAGTCCTTTGACGTTTATCAAAACAAAATTGCGTGAGAGCGGCGGAGGCTTACAAGAATTTAACGAAGCGGCGTTATTTCCTGCAGCGGCAGCGTCTAGTTTCCTTCGAGGTAAGAAGTGGACGGCTCGTTGCATAGCCGGAAGGACGCAGAAGAACGTGGGTAGAGGGAGAGTGTCAACCTAATCAGATCATTATTTCGAAGACGAGAACATGCAGGGTCCGCTTATTTTACAAAGCTTACTCATACGTGCAGTGTATATCTAATAACATGTCTTTTTTTTATTGTCAGTATGGTTATCTGTATCAGTGTCAGTATGGTTATCTTTATCAGTACATCCTCGAAGACGAGAACATGCAGGGTCCGCTTCTACTACAAAGCTTACTCATAAGTGGAGTGTATATGCAATACCATGTTTTTCTTTATTTTCAGTGTGTTTATCTTTATCAGTGTGGGATGAGTAGTACGTACATCCCCTGGTATAAAAAAACGGTATTGGTAGCATGCTATGAAATATTGTGATTTCTGCATACTTTCTATTCATACATACCCGTTTTGGCAGCATTCGTTGCTGCTCCAGAGCTTTCACGTGTGAACGTGCTCGCAATGCGCGTAACGCTGTTGTTAAATTTTTACCTTTGCATCACACTTCGAAGCCTTTCGGACTTTTTTCACAACTTGCATGGCTTATGCAGCACAGTCATGATACAAAACGCCCACAGGAATAAATGTTTATTTAGTCATGTCTCCAACGCCTTGCTATCACCACTTGCTTGCTGGAAAAGAAAGAAATTCTCTCAGGATAGGGACTTTATATTAGTGTGTAAATATTTACCTGACAATTGTCATTAACATTCATTTAGGTTTTGTATAATATATATATATATATATATATATATATATACGCAGTATCAGCACACCTGAAATGTGGAAGTTTCATGTTTCAACTCACAATCAGACGAGACTGAAAAGGCGTTGGTTGCGTGCGCCTAAATTAAGGTCCGTGTTTTCGTAGCCCTGAAAAGACACATGAGGCGCATCTTAGGGCACAGCGCGAAAGAACTGGTTAACTACAAACTTTTTTGTTTAAAAAATGCAAGACCTAAAATGTCAAATGTATTAGAATAAAAACACTTCAGATTATCATGAATGCGCACCTGGCAATTATGTGAAATTGGGGATAGAATGAAAGACTTGTCTTAAGGGCTATTACAAATTCTGCTAGCATAAATTCGCTTAGTTAGAATGTAATAATAATAAAAATATCACACACTTTATTTTCTTTTACCATTAAAGGTAATGATTGGGCCGAAAATGAAAGCCGCTATAAACGGCTTGACAAGCTCTCAGCCCCAGCGACATTCTGCAGCATTCAGAGGGAACATTCAAATAAAACACAAACGTATTCAATCACAGAGCGAGCACATTCAACCGATATCAACCACCCTGTCAATTGCAAAAGCTCTATAAATATACCAGACCTACGTTTACATAATAAAGAGAAATGCATGCACATGAGGAGGAATTACCCCATTAACAACTTAACCGGGAACATGAACCTACAACATACATATATATGCATATATAAAGGACCAAATATCAGTACACTATGTCAACGTTATACATGGCAGTGCGTAAGTCATTTAAACTTAATTTATCTATATCAATATTGTGAAAAATTACTAAACTAAGGAATCTTGAGACCCGGTAGGCTAACATTTTTTCCCGACATTCAATCCACACGTTGTTTTGTTGCCAATGATCGAGGTTACGAGTTTGTTAGGTTACATCAGGTTTTTGTAAATATGGCAATTGTACCAAGGAGGAGGTGTTGTGTTGCAGTCCTTTTTCTAGCCTCGGGGATACTCTATAGCTATGTAGATTCTTGATCTAAGCATATTATAAATTTTGAACAAGTTTTTCCATGCGACAAATATGGGCCATTTGCAAATATTCTTGTCATTATTTTTTAAAGTAAGTGTACTTTCTCCAAGTCTGGTATTGTAGTTCTGCTCTAAACTAAGGAGCAGTAATTTAAATAAGAATGAAATAGCGATTGCTATAAAAAGAGTTTAATTTATGTTGGAAGTATACACCGGCGACGGCGTAAAAGACAAAATCACCTTACATTCGTTCATTTCATTCGATTCCTTCTGGCGTAGACTTCCCCTTTCCCCTCTTGTCAATTTAGTAGAAGAGAGGACTAATCGTGGTGAGAGGAGTGCTTTTTTTCTTGGTGGATCAAAATATATTACACTCTAAAAAAAGTGTGCCGTCTTACGCCCTTTTGTCTCGTATAATGCACCCCAAAACGTCAGTTCAATGTACAGCCAATTATAGTCAAACAGACGGCCCCGAATTTTACGAGGTGCTTCTTAAGGGTGCGATATACCTAGGGTGTGCATTCTCCGGTTTTAACCGAAAAACACCCATAAACATCCGTCGGTGACGAAAATATAAAATCGGTTAAAACCGAAAAACACCGGTGGTTGGATATGTTCGCCCTGGTTAAAACCGAAAAACACCGGGCCTTGCTAGTTTCCGACCTAGCGAAACCCTTTCCCCTTAGAGGTTTGTCAAACGTGTTATCTCGTGGATCCTGCATTCTTCCAGTGTTTATACATGGCTTGCAGGTGGCGCCAGTCCGCCCTCCTTTCTGGGGGTCAAAAGCGTCTAGTGCACGCAGTGGAAGCTAAGCTCTGATACGCCTTTCCCCTATTGTGTCTCCCATGGCCCCCTTTTGTGGAAAAATTAACACAGTGGAAGGTAGGCTCTGACGCGCCTCTTCCTCATTGTGTCTGGCCAAGTGATGTTGGTGCAAGCCATGTATTCAGAGGTTGCTGGGGTTCCTGGAAGACACTGCCAACGTCCGTGTCGTACAGTAGCGTGCGTTTTCATAATTGCGGGTTGCGAACCGCAAGGAACGTGCTGCCATGACGACAGCACGTTCCTTGCGTGTAGATGCAAGCATGAAAGTATGCTTGCATTTACTATAATAACCAAGTGTGAGAAATAGTTGCTTCCTAGAGAAGAAGAGTATGAACTATGTGAATAAAATTGGAACTCTCTGTCTGTGATCGATCGCTTTTTTTTTCACCGATAATCACCGTTTTTAGCCTCATCGTGAGGCGTTCCACCGAAATACACCGGTGTTTTGAAAATAAATAAACACCGAAAAACATCCGCCGATTTTTCTCACAAATAAGCACCGGAAAGTACACACCCTAGATATAACTCATTAAATAGCTTAGGTACGTATCAAAGACCACAGAAATAAAATACCGAGGTTTTGCAATAAGAACAAGAATACCCCGACTATCTCTTTTTTTTTTTGTGGCGAGTAACACGTGCATTAGCTATTTTAGTAATAAGGTTTTCCTTCTTGCGGCCTGAAAAATACGAGAGGCTTGATAGCCACACGGCTATCAAGCCTCTCGGGAAAGTTGGAACTGTCAGTTTGATGTCAGTGCTCTGTACGTCATACTAAAGTTTTGAGATGTCTTATATGGGACGAAAGGTGTAAAAATACACCTTTTTCTTTTTCCTTTTTCTGAGAGTGTACTCTGCGAGTGTATTACCCAGCGGTGCGCTGAGGGAGAGGGCTGCCGATGACGCACTGAGATGCCGGACTCGCCAAGACGGCAGACCTATCGAGACGGTCTCCGCCGTGTCGATAGGTTTTTTTAGGATGATATATATCTAGAGATGGCAGTAATGACATTACTGTAATGAAGTTACAGTAATTAAATTACTTTTTGGGGTAGTGAGTGATGTAACGCATTACTTTTAGGGTGGTAATTTAGTAATGAAATGAATTACTTTCATGCAGTAATCTAGAAAAAAATATTAATTACTTTTAAAATTACTCTTGTCATAAACGAGAAATTTCGTTTGCAAGCTTTAAGAAAAAAATCAAAATTATTTCGCATGGTGAAATGTCGTGAAAGAGACGTAAAAAAATGAACGACCTAGGCGAACTGGAAAGGCGAAGGGGAAAAGCTTAGATATGAAGACATCGTTGGAAGGTCACGGCTCACTAACTCCAGGCAAGAGAGATTTACGGCGTCACATCATCACGACGGTGCTATAGTTCGTTCACCCCTAAGCTGACAGTCCGGTGGGTGCTGCGAGCTCACCAGAACCAATCAACCACCTTCCTTTAATCACCTCACATGTCCCTTTCTCTGCGAGTGGGTAGGAACGAGTACGAGGTTACGTGGCGACAAATAGACTTGTGACGGTTCCAACGAGCACGTAGCTTCCACCGCACTGTCAGCTTATGAAGGAACACTTCATCGGCTACAAGGTGAAGGGCACATTACCAGTGAGGTCAACACATTTTAAAGACTGAAAGGACAGGACCCAGCAGATCCCCAGTCTTCTTGCTCTTTCGTCAAGCAAGGCCAAACCGTAAGCTTCGACGATTGTGAACAACAAACGACCGTAATTAATATAGTTATTCCCAAATGCTTTGTCAAGGACCCAGAACGTTTTGTGCGTATCCTTCGCAGTAAAGGAGCTTTTTGTAGTCTGAAAAGACGGGAATCGGGTAAAACAAGTGCCGCTCGTGGTATGCCTCGCTGCCTTTCCCTCGGAATTTTAGCCGGGAATAAACCTACGAGCAGATATCGCCACCCGTTTGTTCGGAAAGTACACCTTTTAGGAAACTCGCGCCGTCCCTTTCCTCAGGTGTGCTTGTTCCTAGCAAACATCCAGACCCCTCGTGTGACAACGTGCAAGAACTTGGGCTCTTTGGGTGTTTGGGAACAATACTTCTTGAGAAAGATGAGCAGGAATACGGCAACTAGTGCTCTTGGGAGTATACGATTAGATTGTGTCTGAGGCGGAAGGGAAACACTTCATGTTTCTTTTCCTTTTTATAATTAAAAAAAAAAATAATTATTTTTAGCTAAGGACCTTCATCGTTGAATGAACAGTGAATTCGGTGAGTCAACTATCTTTGAGTCAGATCAAAGAAGAAGCTATTCATCATGTTTAACATTTATGTGGTGTGCGACTGCAAAACAACTGCTTGGTATGGTTCACTTTGAGGCGCATAAGAATGCTGCGGTGTAAACAGGGAGATCTGAGTTTTGGTACATATACTGTAAATAAAATCAGCACAAATTACTGCTCAAGGTATTGAAACGTAATGTTGAAGTAATTTAATTACTTTTGGAAATTAATTGTTACGTAATGTCATTACTTCTAGTCTGTGGTAATTTGTAATGTAATTTAATTACATTTTTCAGTTTTCGGCACAGTAATTAGTAATGTAATTTAATTACTTTTCCAAAGTAATTTTCCCGTCTCTGGACATATGGCAGCAGTCGCCCATCCACATTCAAAGGTGAAACCACGTGCTTACATGCGTCAAGGTGTTCAAACTAAACGAAAAGCAGACGTCACATCGGCGCAATGGTCATTTGATTTTCCCGGAATAAGATGTGCTTGCTGTAGAAGTACGGGGCGTTCTCCAGAAAAGAGAACGATTGGTTTTTAAGCCCGGTAAATGAACTATGTATCGCAGAAAGCTCGAACTCGTTACGAATCAGATGTTAGCGGTTGAGATAGGACTCTAATGTATGAGAACCTATCACCTGGATCAAAATAGAAATGAGAAGCACACTAATTTTCTATTAGCGGATGTCCACCTAAGCCTAATATTGTCAGAACGGGAAATGACATTGCGGTCTCCTGTAGCATCAGTTTCAATAAAAGGAGCTTGTCAACAAAAAGAAAAGATTTTGATTTTTTACCAACAAGTGTTTTTAAATATAAAATTTCACATACTTCTAAAACTTCACAACCTCCTCATACAAAATGAGACTCACGTAGACGTCGGCTCACAGAGTTTGTTTTCAATTATTTGCTGATCTAGGGAACGCCACGTTCTCAAGCTTTCGCGTTTTATTCCAGCCGCTAGCGTTATATTCTCACGAAGGTACGGGCATCCTGCGATGCACATTTGATTACCGCAGTTTTCTTTTCTTGGAAACTCCCGGTATTTGCTGGAAAGAAGGAGGAACACAAGTATACTGCGATCAAGGATTTCGAAATCCGTCTTTGGCTCATCGAAACGTAAGGGGCATGCCGATAAAAAAGGCTACATAGAGAGCGAACACTCAGGGAGCCAGCGAAGACGAGGCAACCAAGTTCGCGCCGTGATTGGTTGATATCGTGGGGAAACAAATGCTCGTAGGGCACTTGCAGGGGGCAAACGGACGCGTGAGGTTCGCAGGGAACAAACGAACTTGCACTCCGTATGTTCACAAACAGCTTACAAACCTCACGGCGTAGCGAGACCCCAGTGTGCTGCTACTGCCCCTCCGCCAATTAGATTGTTGTATCAGATAACAATACCACTACGAAACAAATAATGTCGAACGAAGCGTAAACACAATGAGCTTCATCTTGCGTTTTTTTTTTTTAATCTACCGGAGCCTGTTTTTGTCTGGTATATCATCATCCCTTATCGAGGCTATGCGACGGTTCGGGTCTTGAGGACATAATCATCGAAGTTGCCCGAGCAAATGGCCCCCGTCGCTGTCCTCAAAAGTACACAAAAATGTTGAAAAGTAGCATCATCTTCAATCCAGACACGTATAGGCGCATATTGTAGAAACTGTGGTACACGAAAAGAGTAAGGACTAAAAAATGGCGGCTATGTGTCGATCACTTAACGCGGACACCAACATTTAAAAAAAAGCAGGCTTCCATTCTAATGTAATGAAGTAGAAGAATCAGTTCACCTGATTTGGGTTGACAGAAGGATCCAGATGATTAAATTGGCAACCTCCAATCGCCTGAGAAAGCAAGTTTGGAAAACTTTGAGTTGTATGAAAGTAGTAAAATTAATGAGTCGCGAATTCGAAATCGGTGTTATCACACTGTTTGAATTGGAAAGGAAAGTTCGTTGAAATGATTGCCCTTTATAAATGTTCTCTAACTGAACGTATTTCAGAGGTCTTAGAGATGCCGATGATAATGTTAATACGTTTTTGACAGATAACAGGCTGCAAAGAGCTCGCCACAAGCCTTGCCGCAGTTGCTGCATGTTTCTCGAAATAAAGTCGCTTTACGCTGATTACTGCTCGATTTAGTGTGCTCATCCAATTCAGAAACATGCCATAAATGGCCAACTTCAATGTTGTTTTTAACCTGATTCAGCTTCCCCTTAACACTAAATGTTTCAGTACCAAAGAACATAAAACACAGTAGGGTTCATAAAATTTCAGCAAAGAAGCATTGTTCACACCTGATCTTAACACGGACGGGAGGTGAGATTAAGGTTCATGTGGCTGAACTCGAACATTTAGCCCTATCAGGAAAAGTTGTTGTGGATTTTCACATTGCTAAAAGAGTAAATTTAGTAAGAAGCGTAAGCAACGATCTGAAGCGTGAAAACGGTGTTTCTTTAATAAACTGACCAATATTTTCTTACCCCAGAAAATTCACTTGATCCACCATCATTTTGTCCTTCCTGCAAACAAACGCAATCACCGCCACCAAGTTAGGAATATTCTGTATTTGCTCTTTATCTTTTGTAAAGGTATAAAAGAAACTACCCATTGCAAGATGGAGCCACGCGGACGACATGTGAAGAGCTAAAGTGGTATTTTTTTAATATTACGGATAAAGTTCTTTTGGCACATTCACGAGGTTAAGTATTTGTTGACTCATATCAGGCCGGTAGTTTTGCTAATATATTTAGTCTATATATATAATGAAATTGTTACATTTTTGTCCTTCCAGCTAGACGAATATATTTATGTGATCGGATAACCATATTTTGGAGGTTGTAGAAGAATGGATTAGATTTGCTAACTTCATAATGTAAAAACGATGAACATTTGGGCAGCGTTCGAATACAAAAAATCAGTAAATGCGTAAATACGACACAAACGACACTACGATATGTGCAAAGGGGACACTGGGCTAAACTCACTTCAAGGCAAACACTACAGCAATCTAGAGAACAATTGAGCAAAAAATGAGTTTAAAGTCGCTTTTGGGGTGTGCTTCATTTCTCGATGGTACACGGGGTAAAAGAAAAGTGAAAAGACACTTTGACGCAATATGACACCAGTTCCTTATTGCACAGTCATGGGGTGTTTGTAAAAAATTTGGAAAATCAACAGTGTGCAATACCTTAATTAAAACTGTCCTGCTGTAGCATGAATAAATTTACAGTCTTGACTAACGTGCCGAGTCGATAATAACTTAAGTTCTGAGGTGTGATGAGACCATTTCTAATACTAATTGGAAAACAAGTCCGTGGCTACGCTTCGCAAGGGCCACAAACTTGAGAAGCATATTTTAGGGCAAGCCTACCCAAGGTTTTGTGCGCGATCATTTTTATATTGAACAAAGTGATATTGGATTACCCCTCAAACGCACTTCTTATGAGGTCTACGAAAAACAGCCAACATGCATGTTTCCACTTCCAATCAGTCAAACGATTCTTTTCTAAATGTATATCCGCATAAACCATTCGCGTTTTATTTACAAGGCAAAGAAAACCGGAAGTGACGAGCGTTTCCAAACAAACAATACCTCCACACTTTTCGATATGTTGAGGTATCATTTCTCATACTGTCGACCACTCACACGCACTCAATGTGAAAAGGTAAAGTTACCGCTAATAGCTATCTTTTTTCACTTCACCGAACAAGGTGTGATCATCATATGGTGGACTTTGCCGATTCCATCGCAAGCAGCACAGCTTTGGCTAGCATTGGCCAGACAGTGGCCAGCCATTGGCCGATGACTGGCCTTCTTCTGGCCATTGGCCAATGGTCCCTGGCCATCAGCCATCTGCCATCTGCCAAGTATTCTCCGGTGAATTTCCACTCTTCAAGCATTGGTTAGAGGACCTTCGCCAGCCAGTGGCCAATGCCTGGCCAAAATTCGTGCTGATTGGGATAGTCGTGGGACATCTTTATAATGTGGTGTATATTGACACGAATGAGAAATAATGAGGTGAAGAATAACTGAAGAAACTAAACGTTTAATGAGGCGAGCTTGTTCCCAAAGCAAAATAGAAGTAGGTTAGCGTCGCAGGCGTCGATGTCGGCGGAACAGCAGGATCGAGCGCTCGGGTGAGATTGACTGCGGCTCGCCACGCGGAGCCCCTTACCTACATGTATGGGCTACTGGAATAATCGGCGTAGAAGGTTCGACGCGTACAACGTTCGGAACTCGGTCAAGAAACATGATTCGCGAATTTATACAAAACTAAATTGCGGGAATAAACAAAAGGTGTGTCGCTCCCAGGAATCGAACCCTGGCTTTTCGCGTGGCAGGCAGGTACAATAACCGTTCGGCTTCGCGCTGCCTACCTGGCCAGCTGCGCGCGCGGCAATATGATGGCGTCGACAGTATATCTACACCCAATGTTCGAAAATGCTCAAAAATAAGGTGGTGATGTTTATACTCGCTTAGTGCTCATTCCAATGTGTAGAAAAACAACATTCCTAATCATTGGGCGCACTTTTTCGTGTGGATTGTCTAATCAGCTTTGGACACTCTTTAGATTGCTACCAAGGCATACATTTCAGAGATGAAAGAACATTATACTTGATTAGTTTGTATTACTAAATTGTTTTGTATATTTGCTAACATTTATCAAAGGGTTTCGAGAAAACTTTTGCGTAGACGAAGATCGTTCCTGTAGTTAAATTGAATATAAATGGGAAATAATCTTACCTTGTAGACATAAGTTAATCAAAAGTATTTAAAGAATATTAAAATGATACAATTTATACAAAACGTTTTATATTGGACTTAAAGTTGAAGTTCACTTGGTGCTATTTAAAAAAAAAAAAACGGATAACGAAATACCAGGAATTCTCACCGAGACATCGCCTGATCTGGCGGTTTTGCGGAGCCCCTTCTGTAAAAGCAAAAAGGTACGTTATCCTACACGCCAGACTGAAACGAATAAATCCAGGTTTTCACCCATTTGACGATTTAGAACCTCGTTCACTAATCCGCTCAGAAATATGTATGTTCAGTATCTGATAGTTTGTTTAATTTAGATACTGTTTCCGGCTTAAAACTGAGTACTTTTCAAGGAGTTAATACGAAAGAGTAGAAAGAATATCGCATTTTTGTTAAGAAAAAAAAAATTACGATTGGAGTATTTTCTAAAATATTTAAATATGTGACGCATCTTTCTCGTGTATGTTTAATGTGGCCCTTTTTTAATGGTCCGGTCTGCTCGTCAAACCCAGTGCGGCAACTAAGGTGTGCATATAAAATGTATCGGTTTAACAAACTATATGTAAATTGAAAGTATATACCTTCAATAAACTTTGCCAAGTGTTTCCTAAAAGTGTGAAATTATTATACTTTTTGTGTTTTGCATTTTGTTTTGAGCAATATGATATGATAATAAAAATCAAATTACCGATTAGCTCACGAGCATATTTCTTCAAGCTCATACACGTTTTCAAAAACTCTATCCTTTCCCAATCTCATAAATAGCCGTTTAGCTACCTTACCAGATAAGTAAGCCTGTAGAACAGGTGCAACATTTCTATTCATAAATCTACATTTTCGGCGCTCACCAACCGATCCTTCTAAGCTACAATGCTGCGTATTCTACGTGTGCATTCCAATAACTCAAAGCATTAGTCACTTCTGAGCAATATGCTTATCGTTATTAAAACCGATGTTATGTTATATTTGGCATTATTTTTGTTGCACACAGCCAACAGAAAAACATTCCCCTGTTTGAATATTTTGTTCGAGACAATAATATAGACATGGCAAAAATTAATGAACACAATGTCGTTAAATAGTCAAACACAAAGTAAATCTCCACTTCTAGATCGTTAGTTCTAATTTTGCACTTTTATTCAATACCAAGCGTCAGGATAAAATGATTATTTGATATTACTGTTTCGCTAGCCACTTCACCGGGGAAGTATCGCTCAAAGTTTTATTTTACGTAATCATTGAGACAAGTGTTTACTGCAAGCCGGCTTTTGCCAAATTGTAACAAATGGAGACTTTTTCCACAAGTAAGCGAATCCTTATTGCTAGTATCCGGCGGCGCGACTACGTGTATAAGAACATTCGTCCGAGCGAGGCACAAAGCACCGAGGCCGCTCCCACGGATCATGTTACGCGGACCTGGCTGTTACCGGGCGGGGTCTCCGCAGAGCAGACTCTCTCAACCTACGGCGCAGCGTGCGTCTCGCTGCGCCGTAACGCCTGTGTGGCGACGGTAAACGAAAACCTCAGCCTGTGTGGCGAAAACCTCAGCCTGTATGGCGACAAGGAACTTCAGCCTGTGTGGCGACAGAAGAACGGAACTCAGCCTGTGTGGCCACCCCAATTTGCACTAAGTATTAAATCTCACTTTAATCTTCTTTTTACCAATGTGAGAGTCTCCTTTCGACCTTGCGATCCAGGCCAAGACAAAGAAAGATAACACAAATACAGTGACGATTTCATTAGTTATATTTGGTTGCTTGTCAAACGTGAGGACGTTGAGCCATGGATCGATTAGTGTAATTCATTGTATATATTGGTTCGGACATATAATCGCTCTCACCGTCTTCTTTGATTTTCGAAACTTCTTCTTGGAAGCACGACCGATAGGCGTCCCAAATGGTGGAAACTGCGAGGATAATGAAAACAACTTCAACAAAAAGTGGCACCGCTTTCTCAATGTCTTAATGCTTCGAAAACACAGCCTTTGGAAAATAACGGAGCCAGGCTAGTCATCAACGTAATGACCTAATTAATATTTCTTAAAGCTACGAAATTCGTATTTTATGTTTTCTGAGTTATTTCTCTAGCCGATAGTAAGCGAATTGTGGATACGGGGAGCGCGTTGTAGAGATACACAAAAAAAGACAGAATAAATCATTTAAGTTAGACGAACACAGACGTACACCAATATTTAGAGGAATGGCGTATGTCTGTGTTCGTCCCCCTGAGATATTTTGAGGATCACCAAAAGAATGAAACGCAGGTGGTGGGAGGAGGGACCTCGCACAGAGGGACGACGTAAACTTTCTTTCAACTAGCAACAGGTGTTCTGCTGTGGGTAGGCTTAAGAAACTGTACGTCGTCACTTGTCCCACCTGTGTCTCATTCTTTCGGTGTTCTGCTACTCAACCTTCCAGCTCGTCAGTATACTATAGGTGTATTATTATTTCTTCCTTTGTGCATTGAATCGGCAGTCAGGTTTCCAATTCTAGCATGCTATGTTGCCGAGCATATCTATCTCATAAAATTAACCTGTGTATTGAAATTAAAACTGGCAATATTATTTTTTTTAATTTACAAAATACAGTGCTAGATTATCGCTTTAATAAAGAATAATAACATCAGTCCAGGAGGCTGAAGTTTGCCACGTATGTTTTTTACCGGTATATGGCACAAACATATGCGCTTATTTAAACGCACGCACGTATTTTCCTGGAGCGAAAGCAATCGAACCATGGGCATGCACCCTGAAAATTTAAGTTTTATGATTAAAACAATCTCTGTCATTATGTCAGAAGTGATTAAAGTAAGAAGGTGCGTGCTAAATTAATTATCTTATTGTAAATTTGACTTTTCAAATAGACCCTGACAAGATTGTAAGCATCATTAATTCATTGGTAATTTCACAGCAAGGGTACAAAAAAAATAACATACTTCGTGGCTAAAATCTCTTCCTTTTTTAACCGCAAGAAATAAACGGTGCGCATTGGGTTCAAGAAAGTATCATAGATCTTGTGCATTTTTGAAATCTGAAAAAAAAGGTATATAATCTTCCCAGGGCACTTGCATTTCTAATGATGTTGATCAAATACATACGAGTGCGTATTTATGTTTTAGAGGGGAAAAAACATTTCAATTCAGTTTAACAAAAATAACTATTACATCAAAAAGCATTGCGAATTGGAACACAATGTACCCACTATTTGTTTTATCTAATGATGCATGTTGATGTACTCTATAATTACCACAGCAAAGGGCTCAGAGGGGTTAAGACATGAAGATTAAACGGGTTGATTATCCGTGAAATGGAAAACTCATAGGCTACTCACTATATACACCAAGTTTCGCTATTTTTAGGGCTCCAATAATTGCAAAAAAATTAATTTACAATTTTGTATCATGTTTGTCTGCCGACCGGGCAACACTGACCAAGTTAGTCACACCATGATACCCATAAACCACATAGATATGAACGCTCTTTCATTTTAGGCGCCCCCATGATCGCTCAAGCTCATCTCGCCAGGTCACGATCAAACCTCTAACTCCACGTGTACTCCAACGCTACTCTCGCTCTAGCACCCGGACCTTTGACTTTCCCCCCCTGCATGCACCTGCGAGATCGCCACGGACGACGGCGATCACGGCGGGATTGTCTCTGACGACGTCGCCGTCGCTAGAGCTGGTCGCCAGCGAGGCTCTCCTTCAAAATGACCAGCTTCAAACATCTCTTGATAACAATCTCTCTCGTCGCTGCTGCGATCAGAGTCGGTGATTTTGACCAAGCGAGGGATGCCTTTGGCGTAATTGTTACGAACAACACGCTCGAAACGCGGAAGCTAAACAAGAAAACTGAAGCTCTAGACTTTGAGAGAGCCAAGTCTGTTAGTGCGTTCAAGGGGACTATGCGATTTGGTCCGACGAAGTCCCGAAACCAACAATTCCGGCGACCTTTTAAAATTCGCGGATCCAAGTATCTCGCATATAAATCGGTATATGGACGAAACTATCACGGTATTTTCAACACAAATACATGATAAATATATGAACATACAATGGGTTCTAACAGTATAGTTATATTTTATTTTTGGCGTGGTCTAACGCCTTAACGTGCAGTACCCTGGTTCAAATTCAAAGTTAAAAGTAAAATTCCGCCTTTATGTAAAGGGTCTCACCGGATATACGGTACTCTCTTCCATGTCTTTTGCCTGGAAATCTTCAAACTAAGAACGAAACATATATCAAAAAGATTAACCGCGTAAAAAAAGGCTTCTATGGGTCGAGTTTCAAAGGAAATGAAATGAAAGGAAACGTCATAATCAAAAGCTGGAAACTAACTTTCGGCTGCTGAATCTAAAGATTCAGCAGCCGAAAGTTAGTCTCCAGCTTTTGATGATGACGTTTTCCTTTTACTCAGCCAAAAAATAAGGGGAGTGGTAACATTGCCACTCAAATATATATGTGTCTCCAACAAATCTTCCTGAGTAATGCGAGCGAGAAAAATCGGCGCCTAGAAAGACTAAACTTTCATGGAATGCGCACTACGCTTAGCAGTTTCAACATTAAAAATTTCAAAACGCAACTTTGTTTTTGTAAAAATAATAATAATAATAATGAAACACAACAAGAAGCTCGTTAACAGAAAGCTTGGGAGCGTTAGCAGGCGACCGAGTTAGCGAAACTTTCTTCTTGAGGCGCCATCTTCAAATAGACGGAGCGAGCAGACAACAGGGTGCGTCGTCTGCTCACTACGTCTGTCAAGAGATGGCGGCAAACGCATATAGTATCGGTGACTGGTTATTCTGTGAACGCCCCCACCCTTGAATTTTGAAAGTGTTTTTCTCTAACTTTTTACATAAAGAGAACTGCGTTTTTAAATTTCACACGGTACAAGCTGGCCACCTCAGCGAATATTCAATAAACGTTTGGGCTTTCTATTTGCAGGCGCCAATGTTTCCGGCTTCTTTTACAGAGGAAGGTCCCCTTAGGACACCCCGTATATAAGCAAAAAATAAACTCCCAATTAACACAAGATCAGTCTTGTAATCTATTTTTCGATACCATGATCTTTCCTTTAGGCACACTTGTTTTTTTATGAACAATCGGATGTTTAGAGATGTGTTGAGAATAGGTAAATTCAAATGGAATTGTTCTTTACTGGTTTGAACTAGAGGCCTACCGACGAATCCCGCGCCATTGAATTGGAAAATTTATTCAATGGAACCCGCGAAACGAAAATCACGGAGATAAGCATGGTAAATAAACAAACTAACTTATTATAGTATATTAACCGTTCCAGTTTCTAATATTTTTCTCTGGTCATGGTGTCCTTGGTAGACGGGCAAAGCAGACGGCGATGATGGCCGGCAATCGCAAAAGCGATCTGTTATTTTCAGAGCCAGCCCTCTCTCCGCCAGCGCGAGCCGGCGCTCGACAGAGTTCGAGCAGTTTGGCGCTCAGCCGAGCTCAGGAGGGCCAGTCAGTCACTTTCATTCAGTCAAATGATTCTCTTCTAAGTGCACATTCGCATAAACCACTCACGTGTTATTTACAAGGCAAAGAAAACCGTAAGTGGCGAGCGTTTCCAAACGAACATTACCTGCACACATTTCGATATGTTTAGGCATCATTCCTCAGATTGTCGACCACTCACACACTCGGTGTGAAAGGTAAAGTAACCGCTAATTGCTATCACTGTTCACTTCACCGAACAAGCTGTGATCATCGTATGGTGGTATTTGCCGATTCCATCGCAAGCAGCACAGCTTTGGCCAAGCATTAGCCAATGGCTGGCAATGCTCCTTTGGCCAGTGGCCAGATATTGGACAGCTATTAGTCGATGACTGACCTTTTTGTGGCGATTAGCCAATGGCACTGGCCATCTGCAATTTGCCAGTCATTTTCTGATAAATGGACACTCTTCAGGCATTGGTTAGAGGACCTACGCCAGCCAGTGACCAATGCTTGGCCGAAATTCGTGCTGATTGGGATAGTCGTGGGACATCCTTATATTGGGGTGTATATTGCCACGAATGATAAATAATGAGGTGAAGAATAACTGAAGAAACTAAACGTTTAATGAGGCAAGCTTGTTCCCAAAGCAAAATAGAAGTAAGTTAGCGTCGCAGGCGTGGATGTCGGCGAAACAGCAGGATCGAGCGCTGGAGCGAGATTGACCGTGGCTCGCCACGCGGAGCCCCTTACCTACACGCATGGGCTTCTGGAATAATCGGCATAGAAAGTTCGACGCGTAGAGCATTCGAACCTAGGTCAAGCAACATGATTCTCGAATTTACGAGAACACTTAATTGCAGGAATATACAAATGATGCGTCGCTCCTAGGAATCGAACCCTGGATTTTCGCGTAGGAGGCAGGCACAAGAAACGTCAGGCCACGCATGCTGCCTACTTGGCCAGCTGCGCGCGTGGCAATATGATGGCGTCAACAGTATATCAACACCAAATGTTCGAAAATACTCTACAATAAGGGGGTGATGTTTATACACGCTTAGTGCTCATTTTAATGTGTCAAAACAACACTTCAAATCATTTGGTGCTCTTTTCCGAGCGGATCGTCTGATCGGCTTTTGACACGCTTTGGATTGAAACCAAGGCAAACAATTCAGAGATCGAAGAACAATATATTTCATTAGTTTGTATTACTAAACTGTTTTGTATATTTGCTAACATTTGTCGAGGGTTTTGGAGAAAACTCTTGCTTAGACCGAAGAAAGTTTCAGTAATTATATTAAATATAAATGGGAACTAATTTTACCTTTTGGACATAGGTTAATCAAAAGAATTTAAAAATATTAAAATAATACAATCTATAAATAGAGTTTTATGTTGGACTTCAAGTTGAAGTTTATATGGCGCTATTTAGAAACAAAAAAGAATGGATATAAAAATACCAGGAATTCTCACCGAGACATCGCCTGATCTGGCGGTTTTGCGGAGCCCCTTCTGTAAAAGCAAAAAGGTGCGTTATCCTACACGTCAGACTGAAACGAATAAATCGCTGTTAGTGTCAACAATAAAATATATATGACAATGACCTAAACTAAGAAAAATACGTATGATGCATAGCTTTCCACAATTGTCTTGTGTTCGGAAATGCACATTTAAGTGCATGAGGTTTTTACGCATTTGAACATTTAGAACCTCGTTCACTAATCCCTTCAAAAATATGTATGTTCAGTATCTGATAGTTTGTTTAATTTAGATACTGTTTCCGACCTAGAACTAAATACGTTTCATAAAGTTAATACGAAGGACGAGAACTCCTTCGTATATTAACTTTATGAAAAGTATTTAGAACTAATTTCGCAGTTTTGTTAAAAATAATTTACAATTAAAGTATTTTTCTAAAATAGTTAAATATGTGATGCATCTCTCTCGTGTATGTTGCCGTCTGCGCGTCAACTCCAGTGCGGCAACTAAGGTGTGCATATAAAATGTATGTGTTTAACATAATATCTGTTGATTGAAAGTATACCTCGAATATACTTTGCCAAGTGTCTCCTAAAAGGGTGAAATTATTTTAATTTTTGTATTTCGTATTTTTTCTTGCGCAATATGATAATAAAATCAAATTACCGATTAGTTCACGAGCATATTTCTTCAAGCTCATACACGTTTTCAAAACTGCTATCCTTTCCTAGTCTCATAAATCACCGCTTAGCAACCTACATCAGCAGATAACTACGCCCGTAGAACAGGATGTGCAACATTTCTGTTCCTAAATCTACATTTTCGGCACTCACCGACAGTTGCTTCTAAGCTACAATGCTGCGTATTCTCCGTGTGCACTCCAATATTTCAAAGTATTAGTCACTTCTGAGCAATATGCATATCGTTATTAAAACCGATGTTATTTTATGTTTGGCATGATCTTTTTGGCCTCAGCCAATACAAAAACATGCTTCTGTTTCGGTATTTTGTTCGAAACAATAATATAGACATGGCAGTAATAAATGAACAGAATGTCGTTAAACAGTCAAACACAAAGTAAATCTCCAGTTCTAGATCGCAGTTTCCAACGTTGCACTTTTATTAAACAACAATCGTAAGGATGAAATGTTTATTTGATGTTTTTGTTTATCTATCCATTTCACCCGGGAAGTATCGGTCAAAATTTTCTTCTACGTAATCATTGAGAGAAGTTTTTTACTTTAAGCCGGCTTTTTCAAATCTCAGTGTTTGGTAGTCGTAAAAACTTAGAATATTATAAAAATATTATCATTATCCGGAAGACGATAAAAATTATTTTTTGTCATAAATAACGCTGTTTATTTTAACAAATACGGTGACGATTTCATTAGTTATTTTTAGCTGTTTGTCAAGTGCTATATACACCGAGGACTTTCAGCCATGATCGATTAGTGTGATTCACTGTATATATACTTTCGGACTTAACCGCTCTCACCGTCTTCTTTGATTTTCGAACCTTCTTCTTGGAAGCACGACCGATAGGCGTCCCCCATAGTGGAAACTGCGAGGATAATGAAAACAACTTTAACAAAAAGTGGCACCACTTTCTCAATTTCTTAATGCTTCGAAAACACAGCCTGTGGCAAATAACGGAGCCAGGTTAGTCATCAATGCAATGACCAAATTAATATTTCTTAAAGCTACGAAATTCGTATTTTATGTTTTCTGAGTTATTTCTCTAGCCGATAGTAAGCAAATTGTGGATACGGGGAGCGCGTTGTAGAGATACACAAAGAAAGACAGAAGAAATCATTTAAGTTAGACGAACACAGACGTACACCAATATTTAGAGGAATGGCGTATGTCTGTGTTCGTCCCCCTGAGATGTTTTGAGGATCACCAAAAGAATGAAACGCAGGTGGTGGGAGGAGGGACCTCGCACAGAGGGACGACGTAAACTTTCTTTCAACTAGCAACAGCTGTTCTGCTGTGGGTAGGCTTAAGAAAGTGTACGTCATCACTTGTTCCACCTGTGTCTCATTCTTTCGGTGTTCTGCTACTCAACCAACCAGCTCGTCAGTATACTATAGGTGTATTATTATTTCTTTCTTTGTGCATTGAATCGGCAGTCAGGTTTCCAATTCTAGCATATTATGTTGCCGAGCATATCTATCTCATAAAATTAACCTGTGTATTTAAAATAAAACTGACAATATTATTTTTTTTAATTTACAAAATACAGTGCTAGATTATCGCTTTAATAAAGAATAATAAAATCAGTCCAGGAGGCTGAAGTTTGCCACGTATGTTTTTTACCGGTAGATGGCACAAACATATGAGCTTATTTAAACGCGCGCACGTACTTTCCTGGAGCGAAAGCAATCGACCAATGCGCATGCTCCCTGAAAATTTAAGTTTTATGATTAAAACAATCTCTGTCATTATATCAGACGTGATTAAAGCAAGAAGGTGCGTGCTAAATTAATTATCTTATTGTAAATTTGACTTTTCAAATAGACCCTGACAAGATTGTAAGCATCATTGGTTCGTTGGTAATTTCACAGCAAGGGTACAAAAAAAAATAACATACTTCGTGGCTAAAATGTCTTCCTTTTCTAACCGCAAGAAATAAACGGTGCGCATTGGGTTGAAGAAAGCAGCATAGATCTTGCGGCTTTTTGAAATTTGAAAAAATGGTATATAATCTTCCCAGGGCACTCGCATTTCTAATGATGTTGATCAAATACATACGAGTGCGTATTTTTGTTTTAGAGGGGAAAAAACACTTCAATTCAGTTTAATAAAAAAATAACTATTACATACAAAAAAGAAAAGCATCTCGAATTCTAAAGCAATGTACCGACTATTTGTGTTATGTAATTATACATGTTGATGTATTGCATAATGACCGCAGCAAAGGGCTAAGAGGGGTTAAGACATTCAAATTGAACAGGTAGATTATTCGTGAAATGGAACACTCATAGGCGACTGACTATATACACCAAGATTCTCTATTTTTAGGGCTCTAGTAATTGCCAAAATGAATTTAAAATGTTTGTATTACTTTTGTCTAGCGACCGGCCAACACTGCCCAAGTTAGTCACACCATGATGCCCATAAACCACGCGGATATGAACGCTCTTTGATTTTAGACGCCCCCATAATCGCTCAAGCTTATCTCGCCAGGTTACGATCAAAACCTCTAACTCTGCGCGTACTCCAACGCTATTCTCGCTCTAGCCCCCAGCCCTTTGACTTTCCGCCCTGCGTGCGCCTGCGAGATTTCCACGGACGACGCCGACCACGGCGGGTTTCTCTGTGACGACGTCGCCGTCGCTGGAGCTGGTTGCCAGCGACGCCGCTCCAACCAGCTTCCAACATTTCTTGGCCATATAACCAGTTTCCAACATTTATTGATAACAATCCCTCTCATCGCTGCTGCGATCAGAATCAATGATTTTGACGAAGCGAACAATGCTTTTGGTGTAATTGTTACGAACCACATGCTCCAAACGCGAAGCTAAACAAAAAAAACTGAATCTCGAGACGTCGAGAGAGCCAAGCCTGTTAGTGCGTGCAAGGGGACTATGCGATTTGGGCAGACGAGGTCCCCAAACCAAAAACCCCGGCGGCCTTTTAGAATTGGGCGGATCCGAGTGTCTTCCATATAAATCGATATATCCACGAAACTATCACGGCATTTTCAACAGAAATGCATGATAAATATATGAACATACAATGGGTTATGGCAGTCTAGTTATATTATATTTTATTTGTGACGTGTTCTAATGCCTTTTAGAGCAGTACCCCAGTTTCAATTCAAAGTTAAAAGTCAAATTCGGGCTTTGTGTTAAGGGTCTCACCGGATTTATGGTACTGTCTTCCACGTCCTTTGCCTGGAAATCTTCAAACTAAAAATGAAACATATATCGAAAATATTAACCGCGTAAAAAAGGCTTCTATCAGTCGAATTCTAATGGAAATGCACCCTTTACATTCGGCAGCCGAGAGTTAGTTTCCAGCTTTTGATTATGACGTTTTCCTATTACTCAGGCAAAAAATAAGGGGAGTGTTAACATTGCCATTCAAATATATATGGGTCTTCAGAGAATCTGCCTCTGTAAAGCGAACCAGAGAAAGCCGCGCCTGCACAGAAAAAGAACAAACCTTCACCGAATACGCACTAAGCTTAGCAGTTTTAACTTTTAGAATTTCAAAACGTAACTTCGCTTTTGTAAAAAAAAAATAATAACAATAAAACAGAACAAGAAGCTTGTTAAGAGAAAGCTTGGTAGCGTTTGCAGGCGACCGAGCTAGCGAAGCGTTTTTACTTGTAGCGCCATTTTCAGATAAACGCGGTGAGCAGACAACAGGGTGCGTCGTCTGCTCACTACCTCTGTCAAGAGATTGCGCCAAACGTAAATAGTATCGGTGACTCGTTACACTGCGAACGCGCCCAACCTTGACTTTCGAAAATGTTTTGCTCTAACTTTTTACATAAAAAGAACTGCGTTTTTAAATTTCACACAGTGAAAAACTGACCCCCTCAGTGAATATTTAATAAATGTTTGGACCTTCTATGTGCAGGCGCCAATGTTTCCGGCTTCTTTTACAGAGGAAGGCCCCCTTAGGACACCCCATACATAAGCAAAATTAAACTCACTATTAACACAAGATCAGTCTTGTAGTTTATTTCTCGATACCATGCTCCTTCCTTTAGGCAGACTTGTTTTTCGTATGAATAATCGGATGTTCTGCGATATGCTGAGAATAGGTAAATTCAAATGTAATTGTTCTTTTCTGCTTTGACCTAGAGGCCTACCGACAAATCCCGTGCCATTGGATGGAAAAATTGATCTGATTGAACCCGCGAAACAAAAATCACGGAGATAAGCAAGATAAATAAATAAACGAACTTATTTTAGTATATTAACCGTTCCAGTTTCTAATATTTTTCACTGGTCACGGTGTCTTTGGTACACAGGCAAAGCCGACGGCGATAATGGCAGCACTCGCAAAAGCGATGTTCTATTTTCAGAGCCAGCCGTCTTTCCGCCAGCGCGAGCCGGCGCTCGACAAAGTTCGAGCAGGTTGACGCTCAGGCAAGCTCAGGAGGCCAGCCACGCCGCTCACTAAAATATCTTACGAGTGTAAATTATATATTTACAACAATTTTTTACTCATCAGCTTTATTGCACCCTTCCGAACCGATCACTGAATTTAAACACAAAGGCGAAAAAATAATAGCCTCAGGACGGTGCAAATGCTCCGGCCTACCGATCATGTGAAAAGAGAGCATACTTTGAGCCTACGAACACCGTTTCTAGGAACAATGTCTGTTCACCTACTTTATCGCCAAGCACGCGGTCGTCAATCAATGAGATTCGCGGTGCACGCTAGGCAAATTAAGAGGAGAATAAAACGCTTCGATTAGGGTCGTTGAAAGGACAAGAAACAGTGCGAGGGGCACAGTAGCTCACGCTACTTGCTGCGTGGTACGTTCATCGATGTCCTTATCGGCAATTTCTTCAAGTTGAATTGAATCGAATTGAAATAAATTTATTTGAATTGGCTATGGACTGATACTGAGAGCCCTGGGGCTTGTCACGCACGTGCGTTTCTGAATCGTTCAATCACTGTATTAAAAAAAACGATTTGCAAGGTGGCAATGAAGGAACGAAAACTCAGACTCCTCGTCCCCGTCAGGTTTAAAAATTTTTAGCTGAACCTTGATTTATACCTGGGTTTCTGGCAGGTTTGCTTCACCGTATCTTTCTTGAAGAAGTCTCGCTAGGGCCTGTGTGAGGAAGAAAGGGGACTTTTTGTTGGTGACGGTAAGAGAAAGAAAATACGAGCAGTCGGAAGACTCCGAAACATGTTTTTTTACTATTGTACCCCGTAGATTGCGTTGACAAAAATTACGGCTTATATGTGTTTTTAAAAGTCATCTTTGCTAAGAGTCAGATTTAAAATAAATGAATGCAGCTCCAGAGAGCTGGGTAATAAATTAGCTATAATCCTAAAAAAAAAATACTTCCAAAGTAAAGATTTATACTATACTACAAGAGGTATGCCGTTATTTGTAGGAGATATTTCAAACATATATTCTAAAAAGTATAAAAAAGGCCCAAATTTCCTTCGAGAAACGAGACTTTTGATCTTCAACTCTAAACGTATTTCACACCAACAAAACAGTATTTCTTTTTAGAGCGCAGCTCTCAGGCACCCATTTCCGGCTTGAGCGGCGTCGCCGTCGGCGCAACCGCGCGATGACTATGACGTTGAGGATGACGTCATCGTGATGACGTCATCCTCATTACCACCATCATCGTCATCGCCACTGATGACGTCATTCGTGACGATGACGATGTGGATGACGCTAAATTCCCCGCTAAATTTAGTGGAATTCCCCGCTAATTTCCGCTAAATCTAGTGGCGAAACAACTCCCCACTAAAGTTAGGGGAAAATTGCCCTGCTAAATTCCCGCCGAATTTACGCGCGATGCTCTCACCACAGATGTGCATTTTCTGCGACTTGAGTTAGCAACACATCGATCCACACCCATGTTAGTAGTGGGGGACTTTCCACCTTCTCCCCTCAGAACGCTTCCCTCCTCCTCTTCAAGAGCTGGGCCCTAATTCGGCGCTACAGGAGATTGTAAACGCCTTTCTTTTTTTTTTTTAAATTATCATTGGTGACAATACACAAGGCGGTTCACCAAGAATAAGAACTAAAAATAGTGCTTTGTATATAAAGCAGTGATTCCTTCGCGAAAGCGTTATCGACCGCGGCAGTAATCACGAGACGAGTGTAAAGTCATTGCGAGAAACTAAGTTACATAATGTTTACTAATTACCTTCTAAAATATTTATTTCAGCTGACGCATTCTAATTAAAGACATGACGCCCTCAATAAAAAAATATGCCATAAATTATTATTATTATTAATATTATGAATATTATTATTATTAAGGAACATTATTTTCCCTTTCGATACATAAATGAATCATAAATGTGGTTAGGATTCAAGTAACTAAATACTGGTGCCTGCTATTCCTTCGAAAATTTAAAACCCGAAGAGAGGATATGACAAAACTAGGTGGAAACATAGCTATGAGGGTCCCACCATTTATTAAGTCCGACTTTCAGCGTACTTAGCGGCTGTGGTGAAGTTGGTCTCTCATTCCAGTTTAGGTGCCTTCGTTCATCAGCATGGCTAGAGACATGTAGGCCTTCCTGACTTCGTGAATAACAAATATTGGTGGCTCCGTTGGTATTGGACAGTAACTTCAGCCACCAATTTTTCCGTCATTACTATAACTTTTAAGTTAGGTATATTTGCTCAAACGAATCCCTAAATTATAAGTTTGAGAACAGAAAAGAAACCATGCACAATATTCAGTCTAAAATAAAAACAACCTCGCCCAACAAAAAGAGAAAAAACGAAGGAAAACATTGGGAAAAAAAAGACAGTAGGCACAATTTTTTATTGTAAGTAGAAAGGCGACCATAACAGAAATAACTGCTCTGCACGCGCAGACAGAACTGTGTACTCCGTTTCACCGCAAGTGCAGAAGAAAAAAAAATCTACGAGAGCGAGCTCGGTGTTTTAAAGGGACCTAAAATACATTATTTCGTTTATTTATTTATTTATTTTCTACGTTTATGAACAGCTTGATGCCTCGATAATTATGCACAGCAGATTGATTACAGGTTAGTGACAAACGCCGCAAAAGTTTAATTAAAAACAGTAATATCTACTAGGTCGCGGTTATTATGCGCCGAGAGTATTATACGTGTCATGGGACTGCTTGGAATGATTTGATTAACATGAAGCTTTGAAGAAATCCCCAAACATTTATTCACAACATGAATATTAAAAGCTGATTTTAGATAAAAAAATTAATCCGTGAATACATTTATACAGAAAAACTACATCTAGCGCACGTGGTCTAGAATTCAAAGTAAGGCGATTGCATGGTTTCAAGAGTCTCGTATAAAAATTATAAACAGTGCGACCGATATAACGATCCTTAAGAATTCAAAAGAAACGCCATTGAACATTTTCTATCATCTTTCGAGTCGTAAAACTAATACAATGCCAGAAAACAGAAGAAAACGCTAACTTGGACCGGATTCACGAGAATCGTTAAATACACGTTGACGTTGAGACCTCACGCGTTATTCTTGAGATGAAATCCTGCTCACGGAAAATGTCATTTCTCGCACGCTCGTACAGTCAAAGCATTGACAAAGACAAAACGTTTTTGATTGTGGCGTCAGCTTGGCTTTAATTTATTGGAAACAGAAACAGGGTTCTCTGCAAAAGCGCTGACGCTATACAGATACTTAAAAGACTCTCCATGGTTGTGGCGCCTTTAACCGTCTCACCTCTGCCGCAAAAAAAAAAAAAAAAAAAAGAAAGAACGACGAGAAATTTACACGACGACAGCAACGGCACGCCTGATCTGTTTCCCTCCATTTTGGCAGCTGCCCAGCGTTTTCACATAGCGCCAGTGCAAGTGGTTGTTTGAGAAACGTTCTAGGTTACTAATCATTTTAGCACTTTGTAAATCAAAGTGGAACTGTATCTGAATCATACAAGCGATGAAGGTATACATAATAACACAGCATTGCGCCATTTATCTGGTGTCAGGAATACTAAACGCCGGGCCGCGATAGGGTTTCAGCATCCCACCCGAAAGTGATGTTATCCTCCGCAGCAGGCAGTGATACTAGACTAGCTCAAACGATACTCTCCATTGAACTTGTTAACTGTAGGTGTAGCCCCCCCCCCCCCCCCTCCCCTTGTACACCCCGGCCGGTTTCCAGTCGTTTGACGCGCCATACGTCATGTTTTCCTGCGCAGCGTTTAAATGACGTTTCAGCGTACTAAATGGAACACATAGTTCTGAAATGCAAATCTAGATTGCGCTTTAAACGACGGGAGTCCGGGAGTCAGACTGAAGAGGTGAGGAGGGGTAGCGTCCTTCCGTGGGAGATCCACAACTAATCTAATCTAGTAACGTTGACAGCAAATGCGAGTGGCGATTCACCGCGAGCCGATAAGGGTCAGGTAAACGCCAAAAAGGTGCACCGTACACTATTGTCCCCTCAAACGATGTGCAGCGCCTTCTTTTTTGTGTCTGTGTTACTTTCTGTGCGGACGATTTCAGACGGCCTGCTTCTGCCCAAGAATAGCGCAGGGCAGAATTTAGCCTTCTCAATTCCAGCATCGATTTTACGACGGGCGACCATTTCTTTTATTAGAGACGTGGCAGCTAATGCGAATAATTACTGTAATTAGTAGATTTTTGACATTCAGTTTGATAAATATCCCTATACATCTTCTAACTGGCATAAGAGCGATCGTTATCTCGAGAATAATTTTTTTTATTGTAAGCGCCGTTTACTTTTAAAAAAGGGTATTTATAATCGTTGATTGTGATCTAGACGGAATTCAGAACCGCTCTCTATATGACGCGTCGTTACACTCGTTAGGAGTTTAAACGTTTCAAAACCTCTTGGACAGTACATGGAATTCTAATCGAATCCAGGCAGTGCAGCACCAGCAATTGTGTTGCCCCGTAGAACCAAGGGAACCTTACCACCCTTGCGCGAAGGCCACGTCCGAGACGGGCTGCAAGTTCATCCTCGAATGACTGTAAAATAAATATTCGTGCATTGAAATAAATACCGGAAGAATAACTCTACACATTTTTTCTGCCGACACCGGAAGTAATTTATCATTTATTTATTTGAAAAAAAAAGCATAACACTCAAGAAGGGTCCTTACTTTTATTTCATTGAATCACTAGGATTTTCTAATATATAGGCGTACTTATTGAAGTGCAGCTTGCCATAACACCTCATAGAATGCCGGAAAGGGTGCTTTGAGGTAAATTAAATAAAAAAAAATAAAATCTGCTTGATATTAAAAACGAAGCTATTCCGGAATATATAAAGCCTATAGTGTTCCATATATTTTTTATATTTGCAAAGAGAGGTAGAGAAGTTATATATCTCATATCAATTATCTGATTTTAAGTGTTGATAATTTTAAAGCAAACTAAATCTTACCGATATTTCAACAGCACCGAATACGAAATGTTCAAACACATACGGACTCACCTATAGCAAAAACAAGTTTCTTCAAAATATTTTATGTATTTATCAATTACCATCCAGTAGTTTTAACCATAACCTAAATTTTCTAAATAAAAGTTGACATATTATATTTTTAAAAGTTTGCAGCCGTCGAGTGTATTAATACGCCTATCGCTGACCTGAAAGGACGTTCGCTGACGATACTTAAAAACCAATCGTCAACTCGCTGCGAAACAAAATATAACAATCACAAGAGTGTCTCAAGAAAATGGCCACAGGATATGCTATATTACTAGATATTTCTCGGTCTTTTTTTATTTATTTAATAAATTGTATCATTATTTCAAGGCTGTTGAGACAAACTCCTTCCAATGATCACAACATCACAGAGCATGAAAGGATTCAAATTACTACTTTTAAACTTAAGGCGAGCCAAAACGATAGTCCTGTTAAACTGGAAGTACTACGACAAAAAAAAAGAAATATGCCCTTGATTATTCGGAATTATTCATCGGGCGTTTTATAGACGCAATTTTATCCCGGAAAACAATATGATGGCAACGTATACTCTTTCAGAACAAAATGTATTAAATATCACCTTAGGATCAGCTTACAGTTCATTGGTTGTATTCTTACTTTGGATTCATATAAACAAGCGCTAATTTTGTGTAATATCCAAAGTCGCGTTTTGCATGAATCTACCATGGGCGCGCACCAAGAGGGAACTGACAAAGCCATTTTCAACTTGAAAATTACAAATAAAATCGCAATCAACGGTAGAAATCATTGCGACTGCAACGACCACTTACATCCTCGAATTTCTTCGACCTCTCCACGAGACTCGCGGGTGTCGACATAATAAAGGAAGCCCGCAATAAAAAAAAACTGCAGTTGAACAAACATCGATTCATTTTGCTCTGCTTCTAGAAACCACCTCAAGAAAAAGCGATGAAGAAGGGCCCATGTAGCATTCCCCTCATAATTATCAGAAACAGCAACGTATACTCCTTATTTCTAGGCGCGGCATGGTCTTGTTTATATGGACACATTCGAAAAAATTTATAGTATTTACGTTTTTCACACAAGTCGAAAACAGCTAGTCATGGCGGAAAAACCTACCAAAAGAAAACAGGAAATGAAGTTGTGAAATGAGAAGTTCTGAGGAATGTGGTAGCCACAAGGTAAATTAGCATGATGTTTCACATTCCTATTGGCCTAGGGCGCACAGCATTTCCAAATTGTACATCTAATCCTCCTCTGAGCTTCGACGTTTATATTTCTATCGTTCGCGCAATATACTGTCATTGTCGAGAAAAGAGTCAAAGTACAGGCTAGCTGGCGGAAGTCAACCATTTCGTCGTTTACCCTGAGACTGTTTTTTTTTTAGAAGAGCAGAACTAACAGAATATGAAAATATTTGAGACATGTCTGTTTTTTCTGTTACTTCTGCTCTTCTAAAAAAAAACCCAGTCTCAGGGTGAACGACGAAATACTGTCATTGTGTTTTTCAGAAAAGCAAAGCACTGAAAGGCAACTTGATGTGTATGCGAAACCTGTGCAATATTTTGCTTTTCCGCCAACCATGACGAAGAATCCTTATATTTCTAAAGTTTTTAGTAATCATACTGATACACGCGCCTCAACATAAAAAGTACTGCTCCCTATGAAAATATTTTATTATTAATAAAAAACAAAAGGAAATTTGCCGCGGTCTTTTTTATGAGTCAATAAGATTAATTAAACATAAACGGGATAACGAATGTTTTCCATAGCATATTGTTCCACGTATCCGTCAAGACTATGGTATATATATTACCTTCTTTTTTTTTTGTTAAGAAATGATAATAATGAAGCCATATTGAATCCTACGAGTTTTCCAAATCATACACAGCCTAACTATGTGCGTGCCACAAGGCATGTTCTACATTGATTGGTGAGACGCTTAGCATTCTGCCAGTACGCCGTCACCTGCGCTAATAGCAAACCCGTCTTCAGCTTCTGGGAAATGCCACTAGAGACTTCTTTACTATGAGGTATTGTGTATTTGATAACAAATTTTCATATTTAAGTTTATGTAGGTGCATGTCAGGTAGTATGCGAATTAACAATCTTCGTAGACTCGAGGTTCGAAAACAAACTGCCGCGTGGACAGTGCGTTTTTCATTACACAGCTGTTCGGAGCTCCTCAAGAACGAATATTATGGCGTATAAAGTTTAAGTGAGGCCTCCTTCAACTAAAGAGTTCAAACGCACATGACATTTGTAAAACGGCAAGACAAACATAATGATTATAATGACATAAGTCAGAATTGGGCGAGCATTTGATTTTTAATTACTTGCTGATTGAAAAGTGTCCTTGAAAAAAAAATAGTCCTTTTTCTAGATAAAAATGAACTACGCCAGGCCGTATGCCCAGTATCAAACCAAATTTGACGCAGGCATTTTGGAATAGAAACCACAGTTTGAGAACTCGTCATTATCTGGTTCAAACATTATAAATTATTTTGGAATACTTTCACCGAGAAAATGGAGCCCGTTTCCTCTCCGACGCAATTAATTTATTTTTATTCGCTGACGTCATCGGCCGGCATTTTATCATTAAAAAAGCTGCTAACGTGTCGGAATGCGACAGCATTCCTATCCGTAGCGTATTCCTACAAGCTGGGCGCCGCGCTGAGCTCGGCCGCGCGGCCTCTCCGGAATCTGCCCGGGCGGGCTCTGCAGCGGCTGGCCGCAGGGATCGGCCACCCTCTCCCTCTTACCGGAGGCCGCGCCGCTGCGCCATGGAGGGGGCTTCGCTGTGGGGTGGCGTTCCTTGGAACTATGGCGCGCGCCAGCCGATGCGGGTTTGTCTTCGCTGCTAGACTACAGCCTTCGCTCAATGGGGCAGGGGCATTTAGGTGCCGTTTTGCGCGGCTTCTAAAGCTGATAACTCCGGTTCGCTCTTTGGGACCAGTTAATGCATTCGCATTAAAAGTTATACACATTGACTAAACATATTGTACCAGACGACGCCCAGCTCTAATACTTTGGTATCTGGTCCGGATAACAAAGGTCACATGGGTTGGAGACGGGCCATTAAGCAAGGGGTAGTTTTTTTTAGTTTTTGTTAGTATTAAGTGAGCATATTTAATTGCCACTTTAGTTTGTTGTAGTTTCTTCTCCTTCAATTGTTATTGACGACTTACAAGGCTTATTCACATGTTCTACACGGGCATCTTTAAGACAACCGTTCTATTCGCAGATCTTCGGATTCAAAATGAACAAAACGCTGTCGAAACTTAGTGGTATTAGCCTGGTTTACTGCTATTAAGAAAACATTCCCCGAGAAGCATCGAAACCATTCCTTGCAAAACTAGTTATAAACTATTAAAACAATATTTAGTGAAGACACTGCAGAATGATAATTTTAGCTGTTTCCGGTTTTTGTCTGAACGGTAGGAACTAACTGACACTAAAGTTTAGTCGTAATGTGGCAATATTGTAATAATAGAAAACGTTTGCAAATTTCTCACCGTGTCGGTGCCCTTCCGCTTTAATTTCTCTTGCTTTCTGTTCAACCTTCCATTTAGTTTTGTCTGACTTAAAAAAAAAGATCGGATAATGAAGAAACATCTTTACCAAGTCTTGGCTGCCTGGTGTCGCTTGCCTCGCTTGAGCCAGTTGCCTCTATTAGTATAAAACATACAATACACTTTTGGACACAAATCACTGGACGAACAGGCCGAGTTTTCAAATGACGACTGAATCATTTCTTTCACAACATCGAAAAGTACACTGTATAAAAATCTTAAACATCTACTTCCTCGTGAAGCACCTTCGAGATCCAACCTCTACAATCAGCTTAGAAATGTCTGCGAATGACGAATCTGAAATTATGCTTGGCCAAAAAAAAGAAAACATTCAAAAAAAAAGTATGCGCTTTGACACTAAGCATAACGTTTCGCAATGCAGACTCTAAAAAAGCAGACTTTGTTTTCGGACATATATCGGAACATATTTTCATAATCATCATTCCCCGTAGATTCCAGCCACTGGATCTCCGAATTGCTTGGCGGGAACCAACTAGTTCTATATTTCTTAAAAGTTTTCGCTATTTTCTTCCAAATTCGACGCATCCTGCCCATACTCATAAAATGGGAGTGAATAAAATTAAGGGCATATATAAACAAACTATCAGCTAATTTGAGGAACAATTAAATATTAGTGTTTTCACGATTTTATAAGCGTTGACTTCTCCTCTGAGGAGTTTATCAGAGCTTTCAGCACATCCTTTAAAAAGATTCTATGGACTGAGAATAGATCGTGCACGTGCAATACTGGATTCTCATAGCGTTTTAAAATCGGGTGCCTTACCGACCGAGGGCCTTCTCCGGTATACCAAGGATTTTTGTACTGGAATAAACAGAAATAGAAGAGCTTTAATGTATGTCAAAGTGAAACAACGCAAGAAATGACGTACAAAATAAAATGCCTAGCATTTCTTTTAAATCTCTGAAAAAAAATTGATGGCGAAAAAAGACATCAGTATTTAATTTAACGATCTGTTTAGCTTAGTCGCTATGTGTTTTAGAGTTCCTAATTTGTTGCCTCTACCATTGCTCCCTTAATTATTCGTCGTAATATCTGGGTTCGTTAGACACACAAAGTAAAACTTTCTTCAAATGAAACTTGAGAGGTATCCAAGCGTACAAGCAAGAAAATGGTTACTTCATACCCAAGCTGATGTAATGATTTAAATATACGTTCTTCTCTTTCTAAAACATCGAATTATATATAAATAGAAACTGAACGGTACAAACGCTCACATGCACAATTTTCTTGAACATTTTACTTACGAATGGTGGCGGAGGAGTCTTTAATAGGCTTCTAGCTTTCGCCTGTGTAACAAAAAAAAAAAAAAAAGCATCCGCGTGAAAAAAAGGAGGCGTCAATCTAGGCGTCCTTATTTCATTCATATCTCTCTGATAGAATGCGGCACCGGCATGTTGGAGATACACTAATCATCGGTATGTAACGTAATCAATGGTATGACACACAATCAAAGGGATAACTCGTGCCATTCTTCAGTCGTAATTTTCCACCACAAAAAAATTTAGTTAACACATTTTGGTCATTGGTACTGCGTGATTATTGGGATAAAAGAAATGCTAATTTTCTTTATTTGCTAAGCTGAATAAAGGTGGTGGAATGATTAGTATTCTGTAAGTTTCAAATTGTCACCTCTAAGTTTTAACATCTAAATGGAATCCCTTTTTCAATTGCCTGGCTTCAGAGCTCCACTTGCTGCTTTTACAAATACAAAATTATCTTCGTTTTTTGCACATCGTTATTCCGAACGGTGAGCATTAGTCAACTCATCATCATTAATTGATATATCTCAGAGGCATGAGTTTGAGCGAAATAAAAATCATATATTTGTCAATTTGAAGAATTTATTAATATTTACTCATTATTTTTCATCCACATTTAATAGAGGCAGCAAATACAATTTATAACATTCTACCCGACCACAAATTTAAAAAAAAAAGTTCCTGTTCGCCGATGTCTAGATTGTAGCAACCCACATCAGGGGAATCGCGGTTCTTGATTTAAATATGTATTTGTGATTGTTCGTTACTAAACAATAAACTGTTTCTACGCGTTGTAATTGAGCATACCTGAGAGTATTGGATTAAGTAAAAGACGGGAGCCAGTTATTGTAAATAAAAAGCAAAATGTTGCTGTGTTTTTGAAGAAAAAATCAAATACCACCGTGTGCCTAGCACAGGCAGAACACAAGGCTCACCGACTTAGAAAAGAAAGGTAACTTGGGATTTCCGTAGCCGTACCTTTCCCTTTTTCCCGATCACACTTTCCCCACCTGCGCTTCCCGCTGCGATCTTTTTCTTTATAGGACTTGCGCAGCGAGAAAACACTGTCAGCACTCTCCTCATGGGTCTCCACAAATTACGTAGTAGTGTAGACGAGAATCAAGAAAGAAAAATAGGAAAGAAGAACATAATAAAGCTACGCCCTATACCGAAGTATAACACCAATTCCTTAACGATTAAAAAGCGCGACAGGACAACGGACACAGAAGGATACACAGACACACTGCTCTGTCTGTGTCTTCTTCTGTGTCCGTTGTTCTGTCGCGCTTTTTGATCATTATGAACCACCAACTCGCCCAACTTTCTACCCTCGTCAATATTTCCTCGTCGCAAGTGTAACGTTTGTCCCCGCATGGTAACTTGGTGTGCTCACATTTCGCAAACGCATCTGCATATGGGACACTTGGATGGCACATCAAAGCGACGCCTTATTTTTTTTTCCTTCGTTTCAGACAGGTAGTTATCCTCTCTTTGTTTAGTGGTACTGGTATTCAAAGAGATTAGTTACACAACCAATCGGGAAAATAAAATCATCAGCACATTCTGACAAACACATTGTTTCAAACCGATGCCGTATATAGCAGTTTTCACCTGCTGAAGAGAGGAGAAAATGGAAGTCATTTTCTAGATATTAGGCTGTGCTGACGTTCAGATGCTATGAAGGGTGGATGACGTGTAGGCACAGGTGAAACCATATAAATACAGAGTGCGGCCGTAAGACCTAGCACATTTGGCACGATTTGCAAAATTCGCCTTTCAAACGTGCAACTTACCTGAAACAGCGAACGCGAACGTCGTTTAGCAAAAAACTTTACGTATGTCTATTTTTGCAAACTTAATTTCAAAAATAGTGAAATAAAAAAAAAATACAGCGGAAACGGCAGTTGTCCATTTCCTATCTCCTATACCGGCCTGAACGTCGTCTGCATAATGGTTTGCAAGCTCGCTCCCAGGTGGCGTGGTGAACTCAAAAACGCTGACATCATAAGAGAAGCCGGCGACCAGTACAATAACGCTGATAAACCACAAATTAAAAAAGATAGGAACGATGACGCACTTTCAGTCCGCATTTAGAAATAAGCGATCATTTCTGATTGATGAAAAAAATAATCATAAAGCGGAAACATGTTTGTTTCATTTTGTTGTCTGCTATCCGTCCGCGCATCCCTGCTAGGCGCAGACGGTGAACGATCGAATAACAAACGACAAATTAAAACAAGCATTCGTTTCCTCCAGAATTTGATTTCGTATAAGAGAGAAAAGTTAGCTTATTTCTAAATGCGAGCAGAAACTTTATCATATTTCAAATATTTCTTTAAAACATTATTTACCGCTGTTATCGCTCTCGTCGCCCGCCTCTCCTATGACGTTCTAGACATATTTTGTGAACCAGCCCACGTAGAAGCGAGCTTGCAATTCAGTATTCAGCCGAAGAGCCGGCTGGTATAGGACAAATGAGATGTACGGCTGCCGTTTTGTTATGATTTTTTTTCTCAATTTTACCAGCAGTGAGTTGAGTTCTCCAAAAATAGAGCATAATACTTTTTTTTAAACGATGTTTGCATGCCTCGTTTTATGTTTCCACGTTACGAATGATAATTTTACTAGGTTTTCTCAATGTTCAAGTTCCGGCCTTACGACTGCAACTTAACATTCTATACGTATTTGTGGCGGTTACCTTCACTGGCGCAGCAAAGGCCACGTCGTTTTCGAGAAGTTCAATGTTACGTGAAGTTGCGTGGTGTTCAGCTTGGCAATTCTTTCGGGGACCTACCGCGGTCGAATAAGATCGCCGTGCAGCTGAAGCAGTGCATGATGAAAATGTTCACCGCTTGCAACGCGCGTGAACGCTCCGATCTTCTAAAAGCTAAGCCTCTTCGCGGAGGTCATCGCCCACGAACGAACGAATCTTCAAGAAATCCCCGAAGTTGTCCCTTTGGACTGGACATCACTGAGGGCATTGATAAAAGATGCCGTCTCCACGGGACAAGTGAAGGAGGCTCCAAAATCGGATTTGACTACGAACTCAAACATATAGCCTCCCTTCCCCTCAGAAAAGCGCGCTCGACCAGGCAGCTGCGGCTTTATTTTCAGTATTTATTTTGAGGATCACGGTGGCGCTATAAGCAGGCGGAATTCTACGGCTCTGGCAAATTGAATTTAAAAGATCATGCGAGATGTTCACTTGGCAACATAGTGTACAACTACAATCGGTCCGAGCTCAACATTTTTAGTGCACCCTATAATACTGCATATTGCGAACGTAAGAACAAGCAACGCTCTATTAAACTGTCTAGTGCTTTCTTGTGATATTATAAAAATTGGCTTTTCCTTTGAGGCCTTTATCTAAGCTCATTACACATCCTCTAATAATTCTTGATGAACTGGGAATAGATGCACACGTAATGTTGGATTCTCATCGTGTTTTAAAATCTAGAGCCTTACCGACCGAGCGCCTTGCCGTAATTCCCAAGGATCGTCGTACTGAAAAAAATATAACATTTTTAATATTTGTCAAAGTGAAACAACGCAAGAAATGATGCAGAAAATAAAATGGCTAACATCTCTTCCCAATTTCTGCAAAAATTGGTGGCAAAAAAAAAAGGCAGCAATATTTGAGTTAACAATCTCTTTAACTTACTCGCTGTATGTTTTAAACGTTCCTAATTAGCTATCTACCATTGTCCCTGTAATTGTTTGTCCTAATAATTGGGATCGTCAGGAACACTAAGTGCAAATTCCTTCAAAGGAAGTTTGAGATTGATCCAAGCGTACAAGCATGAAAATGATTAATTTCTACGAAAGCAGATAAACTTATTTAAATATACGTTCTTCTCTTTGTACAACTTCCAATGATATGCAACTAGAAACCGATCACGACAAACGCCCACATGTTCAATTTTAATAACACTTTTGCCTACAGTGGGCGGGGGGGTTTCTGATAGCCTTCTAGCTTTCGCCTTTGCACCAAAAAAGAAGTATCCGTCATGAAAAAGAAAAGCGAGATGGCGGCTTATACGTCTTTATTTCTTTCAAATCTCTCTAACAGTATACGGCACCGCGGTGTAGTAGATACTCTAACCATCCGTCTTTCTTTTATAAGTAAATATAGTCAAAGGGATAACCCGTGTCATTCTTCAATCGGAATTCCTCTGCACAGGAAAATCGAATGAACACATTTCGGTCATTGGTACTGCGTGATTATTGATTATTGGGATAAAAGAAATGCTAATTTTTTTTTTTTTTTTTTGCTAAGCTGAATAAAAGTGGTCGGATCACTTCTGAATGGAATTCCCTTCTCGATAATGTTTTCACTCATTAAGAATCATCTGGCTTCGGAGCTCCAATTGTGTTTTTGTGAAGAAACAATCTGGCTCATGCTAGTGCATCTTCAGAAGGCTGTATATGCATCAAATTATTTACAGTCAGCTTATCTTTGGTAGCATAATAAGACTCCTTACACAAAGTGCAAAATCTAGCTCACGTTTTTTTTTTTTTTTTTTTTTTTGTTAGAGTGCATTTTTAGGGCTTGTTCACACTTGCGAGTTGAGACAGTTGGAGCGACTAGCGACAAGCGACTGGCGAACACCAGTGTTCACACTGGATTGAGCGACCGACGAGTCGCCAGGCTTGCTGCCAACTTAACGGATAGCAATCAACACCTTCCCGAGCCGACTGAACGGTTTTTCTGATCAAAGGCGACGGCAGGAAAAAACAAAAAAGCTTAATGGTGCTTCGAAACGTAAAATAACGGCTATATCTGCGCTTTCTCAACCGTGATACTGTACGTATCTGCATCGCCAAAAATGTCGCCGATCTTGTTCAAGGCCTGCAGCTTTTTATCCCGATCCTTCTGGTCGGGATGCCGCTATTTGTGAAGAAAGGGGTAGTCTTTGACAGCATTAATAACAGCTTCCGCGAAGAGCTCCATGCCAGCTACCGACGCCATGCGCGCGTCGCTATTTCCCGCGGGAAGCATTGCCGGGTGTCAACAAACGCGCGCAGCACTTCCGACGAGACTATGATTGGCTCCGCCGTCCAGCGACTCACTTTTGCGACTTGAAAAATCGGTCAGGGAGCGACTGCCCAAAACCGGTTGGTAGCGACCTATTTTGGTCGCTCCGCGAACAAAAACCAGTCGCTATTCGCTGGTCGCTCCAGCGACTGTCGCTAGTGTGAACCGCCTTTTAGGCGTCCGTTTCCGGCTTGAGCGGCATCACCGTCACCGTCACCGTCGCCGTCGCCTACGCCGTCGCCGTGGCCGTCACCGTCGGCGTCGGCGTAACCGCGCGGTGCGTTATGGGTAAATTTTCCGGCTAAATTTTGCGGAAAATTTTTTCCACTAAAGTTATCGGAAAATTTTTCCCGCCAAATTTAGCAGAAACGTTTCCCCGCTAAATGTAGGGCAAAATTTCTCCTCCAAATTTAGCGGGAAATTTTGCCCGACAAATTTAGAGGAAACTTTTCTCCGCCAAATTTGGCGAACAAATGTCCCCGCTAAGTTTAGCAGAAATATTCGCACTCTAAATCAAGCGGAAAAATTTCCCCGCTAAATATAGCTGAAAAATTTACCCACAAAATTTAGCGGAAAACTTTCCCCTAACTGGGAGGCGAGCAGAAGAGAAGGAGGGGTATATCCTCCTCGCCGCATCTTCCCCTCGTCCTCCTCAAGAGCTGCGCTCTAATTCGGCGTTACAGAGCATCGTAAACGTCTTTCATCTTTTTTTAGTTTGAAAAGCAGAGGGAAACGACACTCATGTTGCACTTAGAGTCACTAAATAAGCTACGCTTTCAGAGTACCGCATTCCTTTTCTTCGGCACTTTGCCGACAAAGCAGTCGCTTTATTCAACAATATTCTGGTTCGCTGCAGCATCATTGGACACCGGCAGCCACATGAGTCGCTATCATCATCATCACGTTTTTTCAACGCCACCATCTTGGGTTCAGCGATCCGCTGCCTGCTGCTGTTTTACTGTTTACTGCGCGCGCACGCTCAAGTCCGTCGCTCAGCACGCACTTTTTCCTTCTTATGTCAAGATACGAACAACACTACCCTGATTCGCTGCCACAGCTGCGACTACGGCAGCTGGCGCAGGCGACGGCTACCGCTCGCTTGGCTCAGCTACAGGCGCTCCTTCATCTGCGCGTGGATCCAAGATGGCGGCACCTGACGCGCAACAGATGCGTAGTTCGGGAGTTTCGGTACTCTGAAAACGTAGCTTTCTTTAGGGACTCTAGTTGTACCCTGCGACTGGAGTGCCCTCTCCTTCTTGACCGTACTTTCGCACTATGCTTGAAAAATCCATACGTTTCCTTTAATCCACGTGAAAGCTTTTCAACTGCAAAACGTCTTTTTTTTTTTTTAACGCCGCCGTAGTGATTTTGCTTTTCGCTTGTTTGTTTTAATTGAAATTAAAGTCAATGAGCGCACTTTTTGTTATCAACAATTTAGAATTTGCGACACACAACTGCCCAGCCACTGGCCTGCACACGCCGGCACGGCCTGAAAACTTCCTTGTTGAAGCCCGAGCCCGGCCCGGGCACGGGAAAATTCGTACTGCCCAGCCCGAGCCCGGCCCGCGGGCCAGGCCGGGCTCGGGTCTTAAGGCTGGCCCGGGCCCGTGCAGTGCTCTATCCTATACTATTGCATATTGCGTACCTAAGAGCCAGAAACGCTCTACTAAAACTGTATAGTGTTTTCATGACTTTGTAAGCCTTAGCTCTTCCTTTGAGGGATCCATCTGAGCTATTAGCACATCCTCTAATCATTCTTAGTCAATTGAGAATAAATTAACACACAATGTTGAATTCTCAGAGTGTTTTAAAATCTAGAGCCTTACCGACCGAGCGGCCGGATCTAATTCCCAGGTATCGTCGTTCTGAAATTCAAAGGAAATATATTAGAACAGCACTAATATTTGTAAAAGTAAAAGAACGCAAGAAGTAATGCTTGCTTCAGATATGATGAGCAGCTCGAAGAGTATTGTGAAAAAAGCAAAGTAAAATTGCTAACATTTCTGATAAATTGTTGCAAAAAGTCATGTCCAAACAAGGCATTAATATCTGTTTTCACAATTCGTTTACTTTACTCGATGTGTTTTAAATATTCCTAATTCGTCGTTTCTACCATTGTTTTCTTAATTATTCGTCCTAATAATCGGGCTCGTGGGGAACATTAAGTATAACTTTCTACAAATGAAACTTCAGAGGAATCTAAGCGTACAAGCAAGAAAATGGTTACTTTATACCCAAGCTGGTGTAATGTTTGAAATATACGTTCTTTTTGTACAACTTCGTAAGATATATAACTAGAACTATAAACATTTTACTTACTGGTGGCGGGGCTGTCTCTGATACACTTCTTGCTTTCGCCTATGTAACAAAAAAAATATCCACCATGAGAGAAAAAGAAAGCCGTTCACAACTCCATGCAACGCCGAATTAGAGCGCAGCTCTTGAGGAGGGGGAGGAAAATGTACTGAGGGGAAGGTATACCCCTCCTCCTTTCTTCTCACCTCGTCATCCTGTCTTCTACTTCTCCCTGCGAGCGGCGTCGCCGTCGCCTCACGAGGGTCATGTGACCTCACGGGGGTCACGTGACCCCCGTGAGGTCACGTGACGATGACGATGAGGTCATCACGATGACGTAATCGTCATCATGATGACGTAATCAGTCACGTCACGTGTTATTGTTACTGATGACGTCATCATCACAGGTGACGTCATCATCACTGATGACATCATTGGCATCGTCATCGGCATCGTCACTGATTAAGTCATCAGTGACGTCACCAGTGACGTCACGCGTCCCATAATGCACCACGCAGTTACGCCGACAGCGACGATGGCGCCGCTCAAGCTGGAAACGGGCGCCTAAGAGCTGCGCTCTAAAACGTGAGGTGTCGATCTTATACGTTTTTATTATAGCTGTTCAAATCTCCCTTAGAATGTGCGGCACCGCGATGTAGTCGACACAATATTATTTGGTCTATCTTTTAACAAGTACATGTAATCAAAGGCACCAACCGTGTCGTTCTTTAACCAGAATTTACCTCAACCGGAAAATTGGGTGAACGCATTTCGGTCATTGGTACTGCGTGATTATTGGGATCAATAATTTTAATGCTCTTTATTTGCTAAGCCGAACAAAGGTTGTCTTATGATTAGTAAGTAGTCTGAGAGTTTTAAAATTTCACTTCTAATTTTTCACTTCTGAATGGAATTCCCTTCCCGATATTGTATTCACTATTAAGTAGTGGCAACAATATTGGTTGTCACTACTTAAGTAGTGACAAAAATATTGTCGTTACTACTTAGTATTGTTGTCACTACTTAAGAATCATCTGGCTTCAGAGCTCCACTTGCTGCTTTTCCGATGACAAAAAAATCTTCGTTTTTTGCGTCATTTTCACTTTACTCCTTTGCATTTGTTGTATTTCATTTACCTCGTAGTAAAATCCGACGCGCAGCCTAAGCCGCTAATGTATAAAATAAAACTGCATTAAATCTAAAATGATGGGAGCCCCTGAGAGGGAACTTTGAGTAATCATCCTCGCGACATGGTCTACGTTTTATTGAAGCTTCTGAAAGGTACCTATTCGCTTCATTTTCGAAAGCACCTTCCAAAATGTGAGTATTAGTGAACTCTTCATCATTAATTTATATACCTCACAGTGCGTAAATTTGCGTGACAATCAAAATGCTGTGTGGGTGAATTTGAAGAATTAAAGAATATTTACTAATTCTGTTTCCCCATAACTTAATATAGGCAGCAAAACACAATTTATCGCTCTCTTCCTCCTACCAAAAATTAAAAAAAAGAAAAGAAACAGCTCCTGCTAGCCGATGCCTAGGTTATGGATACACAGATCAGGGGATACGAAGTGTTTTTATTTGAATTTGTCTTTAGGGTTGTCCTCAACTAAAGAGTAAACTGTTCCAACTCAGTTTAATTAAGAATCACTTGAGTGTATTGTATTCAATAGGAGACTGTATAAAAATATGATAAATAACAACCAAAGAAATTAAGGTATTTATGCAAAAAAAAAAAAAGAACGAAATACTGCCCTCTGTGTGGCACGGCTGACAGCGCACGAGGCTCTCCGATTTAGAAAAGAAGCGTAACTTGGGATTTCATGAGCAGCAACTCTCCCTTTTTCCCCACAGCCCTTTCTCCACCTACGCTTCACCGCTGTGTTCTTTTTCTTCACGGGCCTCGCGGTTCATAAAAACACGTCTGCGCTATCTCCAGGGGTATTCAACAATTACATTTTAGTGTATGCGAGAATGGAGAAAGAAAAACCGGAAAGGGAAAAATGCAATAGAGCTACGCACTACACCCAAAATTTAAAAAAAACTTGTCACAAGCGCAAAGTTTGTCTGCACATCGCGTCCGGTGTGAGCGCATTTCGCGAACGCATTATATGGAACACTTGGGTGGTACATCAAAGCAGCGCCTTATATTTTTACTTCGTTTCCTACAGGTAGCTTTTCTCTTTTTGCTTAATGGCTCTGGTATTCTAAGTGATCTGTTACACAACCTATTTCGTGAAATAAAATAATCAGCACATTCAGACAAATACACTGTTTCAAGCCCATGCTATATATAGCACAGTATTTGCCTACCGAAGCGATGAACAGAGGGAACTCTTTTTCTAGATATTAATCTGTGCTGACCTTCAGGTACGTGGGGATGACGTCTAGGCAGAGGTGAAACCATATAAATACAGAGTGCGGCCATAAGAACCCGTACATCTGGCGCTATTAACAGAATTCGTATTTCAAAACGTAGCACATACCTGAAACAGTGAACGCGAAGGTCGTTTAGCAAAAGGTTTTATGCCTTTTTTTAAAGCTCAAGTCAGAGCTTGTGTAACTTAAAATATTAGCACGGAAAATGTGGCTGCGCATTTCCTATCTCCTACACCCGCCCAGACTTCGTCTGCATAATGGTTTGCAAGATCTCTAACAAGTAGCGTGGTGAACGCAAGAACGCCGATATCATAAGAGAAGCCGGCGACCAGTAGAATAACGTGGATACATCATGATTTTACCGACTAATCTGAAGAAGATGGCGGCGCCTGACGCGCAACAGATGCGTAGTTTGCGAGTTTCGGTACTCTGAAAGCGTAGCTTTATTTAGGGACTCTAGTTGTACCCTGCCAATGGAGTGCCCTCAGCTTCTTGACCGTACTTTCGCACTATGCTTGAAAAATCCATACGTTTCCTTTAATCCACGTGAAAACTTTTCAACTGCAAAACGTCTTTTTTTTTTTTTTTTTAAAGCCGCCGTAGTGATTTTGTTTTTCGCTTGTTTGTTTTAATTGAAATTAAAGGTCAATGAGCGCACTTTTTGTTAAAAACAATCTAGAATTTGCGACACACAACTGCCCAGCCACTGGCCGGCACAGGCCGGCACGGCCTGAAAACTTCCTTGTTGAAGCCCGAGCCCGGCCCGGGCACGGGAAAATTCGTACTGCCCAGCCCGAGCCCGGCCCGCGGGCCAGGCCGGGCTCGGGTCTTAAGGCTGGCCCGGGCCCGTGCAGTGCTCTATCCTATACTATTGCATATTGCGTACCTACAAGCCAGAAACGCTCTACTAAAACGGTATAGTGTTTTCATGACTTTGTAAGCCTTAGCTCTTCCTTTGAGGGATCCATCTAAGCTATTAGCACATCCTCTAATCATTCTTAGTCAATTGAGAATAAATTAACACACAATGTTGGATTCTCAGAGTGTTTTAAAATCTAGAGCCTTACCAACCGAGCGGCCGGATCTAATTCCCAGGTATCGTCGTTCTGAAATTCAAAGGAAATATATTAAAACAGCACTAATATTTGTAAAAGTAAAAGAACGCAAGAAATAATGCTTGCTTCAGATATGATGAGCAACTCGAAGAGTTTTGTGAAAAAAAAAGCAAAGTAAAATTGCTAACATTTCTCATAAATTACTGCAAAAAGTCATGTCCAAACAAGGCATTAATATCTGTTTTCACAATCCGTTTACATTACTCGAAGTGTTTTAAATATTCCTAATTCGTCGTTTCTACCATTGTTCTTTTAATTATTTGTCCTAATATTTGGGCTCGTGGGGAACACGAAGTATAACTTTCTACAAATGAAACTTGAGAGGAATATAAGCGTACAAGCAAGAAAATGGTTACTTTATACCCAAGCTGGTGTAATGTTTGAAATATACGTTTTTTTTGTACAACTTCGTAAGATATTGTCATGGGCGGTGACCAATAAACAAGAAATAAACGGTAATAAATAAACGTTTAATGTGGCGAACTTGTGCCAAAAATAAAAGGGTACAAACGATAACAACAGAGGGGCGCGGCCGTCGAGGTCGGCGTAGCAGCAGAGTCGAACGCTGGGGCGAAACTGACTCCGTTCGCCTTGCAGAATCCCCTATGTACCCCGTGCGTTTCTGGATCGTTCGGCGTAGAAGGTTCGGCGCATAGAACATTCTAACCTCGAATCAGCAAGACGGTTTTCGAATTCACCAGAACATCAAATTACACTGTCAACAAAAATGTGTTGCCGCGGCCAGGAATCGAACCCTGGCCTTCTGCGTGGGAGGCAAGCGCGATAACCCTTAGGCCGCGCGCGCGCTGCCTACTTGGCCAGCTGCGCGCGGGGCAATATATAACTAGAAACTGATAAGGATACATGTTTAATTTATAAACATATTACCTACCGGTGGCGGGGCTGTCTCTGATACACTTCTTGCTTTCGCCTACGTAACAAAAAAAAAATATCCACCATGAGAAAAAATGAAAGCAGTTCACAACTCCATGCAACGCCGAATTAGAGCGCAGCTCTTGAGGAGGGTGAGGAAAATGTACTGAGGCGAAGGTATACCCTTCCTCCCTTCTTCTCACCTCGTCATCCTGTCTGCTACTTCTCCCTCCGAGCGGCGTCGCCGTCGCCTCACGAGGGTCATGTGACCTCAGGGGGTCACGTGACCCCCGTGAGGTCACGTGACGATGACGATGAGGTCATCACGATGACGTAATCGTCATCATGATGACGTCATCAGTGACGTCACGTGTTATTGTTACTGATGACGTCATCATCACTGGTGACGTCATCATCACTGATGACATCATTGACATCGTCATCGGCATCGTCACTGATTGAGTCATCAGTGACGTCACTGATGACGTCATCGTCATCGTAATTGATGACGTCATCAGTGACGTCACGCGTCCCATAATGCACCACGCAGTTACGCCGACGGCGACGATGGCGCCGCTCAAGCCGGAAACGGGCGCCTAAGAGCTGCGCTCTAAAAAGTGAGGTGTCGATCTTATACGCTTTTATTATAGCTGTTCTAATCTCCCTTATAGTGTGCGGCACCGCGATGTAGTCGACACAATATTATTTGGTCTATCTTTTAACAAGTACATGTAATCAAAGGCACCAACAGTGTCGTTCTTCAACCAGAATTTACCTCAACCAGAAAATTGGGTGAACGCATTTCGGTCATTGGTACTGCGTGATTATTGGGATCAATAATTTTAATGCTCTTTATTTCCTAAGCCGAACAAAGGTGGTCCTATGATTAGTAGTCTGTGAGTTTTAAAATTTCACTTCTAATTTTTCACTTCTGAATGGAATTCCCTTCCCGATATTGTATTCACTATTAAGTAGTGACAACAATATCGGTTGTCACTATTTAAGAATTGTCACTACTTAAGTAGTGACAACAATATTGTCGTTACTACTTAGTATTGTTGTCGCTACTTAAGAATCATCTGGCTTCAGAGCTCCACTTGCTGCTTTTCCGATGACAGAAAAATCTTCGTTTTTTGCGTCATTTTCACTTTACTCCTTCGCATTTGTTGTATTTCCTTTGCCTCGTAGTAAAATCCGACGGGCAGCCTAAGCCGCTAATATATAAAATAAAACTGCATTAAATCTAAAGTGATCGGAGCCCCTGAGAGGGTACTTTGAGTAATCATCCTCACGACATGGTTTACATTTTATTGAAGCTTCCGAAAGCTACCTATTCGCTTCATTTTCGAACGCAGCTTTGAAATGCGAGTAATATTGAACCCTTCATCATTAATTTATATACCTCACAGCTCGTAAATTTGCGTGACAATCAAAATGCTGTGTGGGTGAATTTGAAGAATCAAAGAATATGTACTACTTGTGTTTCCCCATAACTTAATGGAGGCAGCAAAACACAATTTATCGCCCTCTTCCTCCTACCAAAAATTTTAAAAAAGAAACAGCTCCTGTTTGCCGATGCCTAGGTTATGGATACCCAGATAGGGGATACGATGTATTTTTTATTTAAATTTGTCTTTAAGATTGTCCTCGACTGAACAATAAACTGTTCCTACTCAGTGTAATTAAGAATCACTTGAGTGTATTGCATTCAATAGGATACGGTATCAAAAATATGGTAAATAACAAGCAAAGGGATTATGGCATTTTCGCAAAAAAAGAACGAAATACTGCCACGTGCGTGGCACGGTTGGCAGCGCACGATGCTCCCCGATTTAGAAAAGAAACGTTACTTGGGATTTGCGTAGCAGCAACTCTCCCTTTTTCACCACAGCCATTTCTCCACCTACGCTTCACCGCTGTGTTCTTTTTCTTCACAGGCCTCGCGGTTTGTGAAAACACGTGAAAACACAGAGCCTGGTCACGTGACTTACTGTCACCTTTTGCCTCAGCACCATGACAATCCTGTATTGTCAAAAGTTCCAATAAACAAACAAACAAACAAACAAACGTCAGCGCTCTCTCCAGGGATATTCACAAATTACATTGTAGTGTATACGTAAATGGAGAAAGAAAAACCGGAGCGGAGAAAAATACAATAGAGCTACGCACTACACCCAAAGTTATAAAAAATTACTTGTCACAAGCGCAACGTTTGTCTCCATATCGCGTCCGGTGTGGGCGCATTTCGCGAACGCATTCTGCATATGGGACACTTGGGTGGTACATCAAAGCAGCGCCTTATATTTTTACTTCGTCTGCTACAGGTAGCTTTCCTCTCTTTGCTTAGTGGCTTTGGTATTCTAAGTGATCAGTTACACAATTCATTTCGTAAAATAAAATAATCAGCACATTCAGACAAATACACTGTTTCAAGCCCATGCTATATATAGCACAGTATTTGCCTACCGAAGCGATGAACAAAGGGAACTCTTTTTCTAGATATTAATCTGTGCTGACCTTCAGGTACGTGGGAATGACGTCTAGGCGGAGGTGAAACCATATAGATACAAAGCGCGGCCATAAGAACCAGTACATTCGGCACTATTAACAGAATTCGTGTTTCAAAACGTAGCACATACCTGAAACAGTCAACACGAAGGTCGTTTTGCAAAAAGATTTATGCCTTCTTTTTTCTTTTTTTTTTGAAAAGCTCAAGTCAGAGTTCGTGTAATTTAAAATATTAGCACGGAAACGACGGCTGCGCATTTCCTATCTCCTACATCCGCCCCGACTTCGTCTGCATCGTGGTTTGCAAGATCGCTAACAGGTAGTGTGGTGAACGCAAGATCGCTGATATTATAAGAGAAGCCGGCGACCAGTAGGATAACGCGGATACATCAAGATTTTACCGATTAATTTGAAGATTATGCAATTTGATTCTGCATTTACAAATAAGTAAACATTTCTGTTCAATAAAATATAGTTATACAGCAGAGAAATGTGTGTTTCATGGTGTCGTCACCTGTCCGTTCGCGTATCCCTGCTGGCCGTGGACGGCGCATTGAGAAGAGGGATAGAACAACAGACGGCACAAAAAACAACAACAAGCATTTGTTTGGTTATTAATTTATTGTTTTATAAGACAGAAAATATATATTCTTTCTAAATGTGAACAGAAACTGCATCATTGATCATATATTTCGTTAAAAATATTTTTTACCGCAATTATACCGCTCGTCGACAGCCTCTATATATCCGTTAAGGCACAGGTGCGATAACACGAATAAATCTCATGCGCCCTTTCTTTGCCATCGGCGTTTGCTGTAAAATCTCGTGCGAAACAAGCAATCACGATACCGCCAACAAAGTCCACCTCGCTTAAAACCGTTTATCGAAAAAAAAAAAAATCTTCGGCGGGTGAGGTATGCATTTTTAAAACTGTTAACAACCGCCGCATTTCCAAAACTGACGCGGGAAAGTAGACGGCATGATTAAACAGTTTACTGGTTATTTGTAAGGACGTCCAAACGCCGTCATAGACACGACCGATGCCCATTTTACAAAAGTTGTTGATAAAAATTAATATTATTCATAGTCTCACAATCATTGTTTCATTTTCTCAACATTGCCAAGTTTCAATTTAAGATATTCAGGGTCTCTCGGGCGTTCAACGATAGAACTGACAGTCAGTGACAACATAAGTACGACAGGTAGGACCTTCAGTTGTCCCGCCTCCAGTGCTAGCTTCGTACATTTGACAACGCTTCGGTGCCTCGTGCTGTAAAATGAACGGTCCATTGTGCGGCTGTAGTCGATGCACAGCAGAATATATAAAGTGCGCGACAGAAGGCGGGCGATTAAAAAAACACTCCCTGTGGCTCTCATCTTGTCAGTCACTACATACTAGATGTACGAGTATAGTGGGTCAGGAGCGCCTTACCTGTCTTGCACTGGGCTCTGCGGCGTTTCGTGCAGCGAGTTTACCCTGGGATTGTAATGAAGAAATATTGCTATCATAAAAATTAAGGAAGGTATTTTATGATAATTTTTACGTTGCTACTCTTTCATATATATTCCATATGTTTCTGTACAAAATTGAAAAAAAAAAAAAACTATGAACGGGATAGAGGTTCCGGATAACCTCTGCCTTTTTAAAGTCGGGAAAAATACATCTCTCTCCCTCGCCTAAATATAGAAAATTAGTTCGTCAGCATGAACATAATAAGACCAATTCAACTCGCTATGTCAATTTGTAAACTGTGGGGTTGGAACAAATATTTATTTTCAGACTCGCCTTTGACACGTTTGCGCTTTTTTCTCTTCGCTAATATGGATACTTCGATTCTTTTAGAGGTCTCACAACACCGGGGCCGTACGTGGAGGCGATCAGCCCATTTTTATGTCTATCAAAGATGAGCTGGAAACTTGTACCAGGTAAAGGTTACATGGATACCTGCATTTCCTCCCGCAACCGCTTCACATATTTCCATCGCTCTTGAGGTGGAAAAACGCATTGATAGAGAGAAATATCTAAATTTCCAATGGATCAGAATATTTTTGTAAAATAATCCCACAGAAAATAGACTCGCAGCAACAAAGCTATGATCTATACAAGGTATTTCTGTAGCCCTCAATTTTTGTTTTCTGCTTCAGTACTCCACATCGATGGGCAGCATATAGTTCTGAACACATATTAGACTACTGAAACATATATATTTAAACCAGATTTAGTCTCACAGAGTGGCCCCGGGAAAGTACGGATATTTATGGAGAATGCAAACGATAAAATCTGGATTCAAACATTAGAACAAGGCATGTTTTGATCAAATCTACAAATTAAATTATTTGAGCAAGTGTCCCGGCGTCAACGGAAGTACCTCGAATCTCTGCAAAATAGATGCAGCCACATAATGCACACAGAATATGCTTCTTTTCTATTATCTCGCAATATTGTAAAACTTTAATTTTTATTTTGATGTTTTGAAACTTTCTTGTTATGTTATTTTTTCTAAAAAAGAACCATATTGAGAATAAGGAAATGCTGATTTCCTAGTTCATAGGTTTTTTAGAATCGAGAATACCAATATTTACTAATGCTTAATGCATCTGGGAAGTATTATTTCGAGATGATCGCCATTGTGAAACATATAGACGGAACCCTAGTGAAAAAAGTCATTTTATGATAAATTTCTTATATCCCATAAACACATATGAATTATACGATATATATATATAAGAACATATAAGAACCATATGATAATTATGTAAGAGCTATTTAAGAACTATATAATATATATAAGAACCATATAAGAAACCTATAAGAAACTCCTCACAAGTTTCTTATTGGTGCTTTCATGTCCTTATATATCTCATATTGTTCTTAAATAATTCTTATATGGTTCTTATATGGTCCTTATATGTTCTTATATATCTTGTATCATTCATATGTGTTTATTGGACACAAAAATTTCTCGTACAAATGAGAACGTTCAAAAGGGTAGCCGAAGCTCTATGTTTAGTTTCAACAAAATACTTTTTTTAACTGTGTATTTTTTATGCTAATTATTAAAAACGCCTTCTAATGAGCACGAAATTTTTGGGTACGAATTGCGCGTTGCTTGTTACAGAGCGTTAAAATTGTGACTAAACGCTCCCGACGCAGCCGTGGCGAGTTTATTTTACCGTCTGATTCTGACATATTGTGGTTATAATCGTGTGAAATCTGCCTAAAAAGTAACCAGATGGAACAGATAACGCAAGACACGAGAAACACGTTGATCTTTTTCAGATTCTTTCATTTTTATGAGCTGTATTTTTGGTAGGCTTTTCATTTTAGCCAATAGCGCACGTTCTTATTGGCCATCATACAACGAGAATATATTCAATTTATACTATATTCCCATACTGCTAAAAAATTCAGCCTTACCGACCGAGCGTTGACCTGTTGAAGACAACGGAAAAGTGGGGAGTTTTTTAAAACAAAAAGAACACACATAAGTAAACACAAAATGCTACGCCAAAACCACGCAAATAAATCTGCCTGTGAAACGAATTTTGAGCAGCTAACTCAACTTATACGTGATAAGACGAGATGGGCTGACACAAGTTAACTATACATGAAAACTTAAAGCCGGGAAAAAGAAACATTCTGAACTATGCCTAAGAAAACTAATCAATAAAAATAAAGCAATATCTTTATATGTCGCACTTTTGTTTTAATATTCCAGATTAAGCCTAGGGTTTCTACCTTCACTTATATTCGTTCTTACAATTATTTTGGCAGAGGCGCAGTATGATCATTTTCGCCAAATTAAACTACAAATGTCTGAGCTTATAAAAGAGACAAGAACACGCTAATTTTGCATCATATCAAGTTCAGTGTGGATATACGTTGCAATATTTACTACAACCTTTAGAAGACGAAACTAAAAAATTTATCAGAACCCATAGTTCATTTGGAAAACTTTACTTACTACTGATACGCTCTTAACATCCTCCTATGAAAAAAAAAAACAGTAGCCCAAAAACAAGAAGGTGCAATCAATCTAGAACGTCTATATATAAATCTTACCAGGCTCATGACCGTGGAGGTTACCTCATTGTAGTAGGTGCACCAATCGTTGTTCTTAAGTTTGCAAAGTTCGGATAATCAGGCGGATTATCGGTGTCATTATCCAATCGGCATGACACCTCATTGGTGAAAACAGTGGACAGAATCGTTTTTTGAAACCGTGTGACTATTGGAATAGGTTAACGTTCGGGCTTCTAAATTGTTTTGCTAAATGCGGGCAGCAAATTCCTTAGTGTTCAGAGCTCATGAGGGGAGTTCTTCAGATGGTAAACTGAGTAGCCCTTGACGCAACGTAGGCTACGGCCCCCTACAACTCATTGATGCTTTTGCTCCCTTATATTGAATTTACATGAGAGTTCACAAAGAGAAGTTTCTTGTTAAATCATTAACAATGTTTGAAATAGATATCATAAGATGTTAAATACACAAATATAAAATAGTATATTATTTTATTTTTACATAAAACTGAATAGCCGAATCATAATGATATAATTTTTTTCTGTCCGACTTCAGCGAATCATAAATATAAGACTAATATTTCTTCTAAATAATTACAAAGGAATCTTTTTAGGATTCTAATTTTTTTCTGGGATGAAGTTTTTGGGTTCAAGTTTAAACATGAGTAAGCCTTAACGTTTGGCACATTAGACGGACACTCAATTTGTAATTATTGGATGACGGTCGGGCATACACATCCCTAGCTCTCAGTGTAATGGTAGTGTTTCTAAAAAGAGCACTAAACTTTTAAGTGCATTTTTAAAGGCCTGGCCTCTCAGATAAGAAACGTTTTTTGAACAAATATTCCCTCAATATTTCAGTCGCGAGACTCGTTTGAGTACTTAAAACATTCTTCTTTTTCGGGGTCGACGTCTTAAAAGTAAAGCTTTTTTGGGAATTGATCGTTAAATAAAATACGCCTCCTATGGACACTTTAAGAAAGGTTATTCTTTTCTAAGGGTTGGGGAGGTAAGCTTTTTTAGAGCTATTCTAAAGTGTGTGTCTACTTTATGCCAGAGTCTCAAACTAGCAGTACTCTTCGAGGCAGTTTCAAGATCAAAATATATATCGGGCCGTCAGTATTGCGTCGACATGTTTGTTGTAGAAAAGTTAATTGTTTGACATCTGTCTGGGCTATTCAGGGCAAAAATATTTGTAGTTGCTAATGCCCATATAGGCGTCCCAACCAAATTCGTCAGCATTTTAAGACATTTATTATTATAGTTTTAACGTGATAGTCTAACGGAGCTCGTGTCACTGGAAATCCGGCGTCGGTGTCATGACGAGAAAATCGCGGACGCGAAACTCCTGTTTGGTTTACGGGGTCATGCCGTCACAAACACATCACCTCGTGCGGGAATTTCAAACAACCCATGACGTTCACACGAAACGTGGCGTGACACGTGAAATGAAATTGATCGAAAATACATTACATATAGGGCGAATTAAAGGTCGCCACATCTCGGAAATGATTTCGCTCTATATAGTAATTTATTTGCCTTATGGTAAACGAATACTTTTTAGCGTGATTAGATCCCAAGACTCGTCGGTTTCGAGACAGACACGCCACTGACTAGGCTCTTTTTATTATTGCATAAGATAAAAGGGTGTACACGTTAAGAAAACTGGTGAGTTTTGGCTTACGACTGCATCCTCGCATGAATAACCGCTAGAACACCTACATCAATTGTAGCACATTCATACCAATCAGTACAGCGATTGGTGGAGAGACAATGCCAGACACATGCGTTTCAGATCAACACAAAATAGGAGCATTCGGGGCACATCCCTTGTCTTGGCTTTTATATGGCGTGTTAGTTAATTCGAGCTGTTAAAAGCTCTCAGAAATTCATCTCTAGAAGATCAATCTTGTTTATAATTCACTCCTTCTATTAGATAACGTCACGCGAATCGTCCCCCCTCTGTGACCAACATATGGTTACTTTGAGAGCATAAAATTGTATGCAAGTTGATCAACGTAACTTTTTCACAACTGAAGCGCGAGACACATGGACGGCAGAATCGTCCAATCCGACGTCTGATCCGACAGTCCGAACGCCGCTCCGAAACGCCGTACGCGACAGTTTGAGACAAATGCTTCCGACCTTACATGCGACACGACGGTCCGTTCGGCTCCGCCCAGGGGATCGAAGCACTCCAGCGGAGGTCCCTGTTCATAGATCTCTGGTTCTAGATTGACGGTTTAGCTCGCACGAACGAAGTTAGGAGCTCGTTCTCGCTAGCGCGTGCATTCTTTGCCGGGGCCATCTTTTTCGAATGGGTTAGCGGGATCCAAGCGTCCGGCTTCAGGTCGCCCGTCCCGTGTTCTTGTTCGTCCCGCCAGACCCAGTACCTCATCATGACGTTCGCGCTAGCTGTGCTCTCATTGGCTGGACGCATCCGACAATCCGTCCGCCGTGCGAAACTATCTGGCGCGTTGGACGCATGTCGGATCGCTGATCCGACGTCTGAAGCGACCAAATTTTGCGGATCAGGCAGTCGTATTGCCGGATCGGACTTTGGATCGGATGGATTTTTCGCGCATGTGTCTCGCGCTTGAGGGTCTGCCTCTGCTTCCCGACATCCAGCAACTTCATAGAGTGTCGCGTTGAAATCGGCATGCGTGCAATACAAAAAAGTGTGCTGCCTCAAAAATGCATAGGGCACAGTTTGTGCCCTATTGGAAAAAGAAACCTTTCTTACCCCCCCCCCCCCTCAAAAAAAATATTACTACAGTGCCTTTATATAAAACCTGAATAAGAAATCTTTTATCCCCTGCCGAACAGGGCATCTTTGAAAACACCAAAAAATGTTGGAACCGTTAGCTTCAGCACGCTACTGATTAGGCCATGTATGGCGCGCTTGAACGGCTTGGGATTCAGGAACGAGAAGTTTATATGTTTGTATGTTTCGCTATCGCGTTCCACCCTTAAAGGCGAAACTGAAGCGTCCTCAAAATTCTCTCATTGGAGAACTCATACTTTTCTCTAAAATAAATGCACAGATATCGTAGAAACTCTCCCAGCTTAAAAAAAAGAAGAAATTATAAGTATCAATACACAAAGGTACGGCACGCATTTCACCAAGGGATCTTTAGTGCAGTCGTTGCAAAGTACCTATCTTGAACCACTGACGCTTTTTTTTTTCTCTAAACATCAGCAAATATTGATTTTGAATTGAATATTTAGCCGTACATTCTCAATCAATTCTGAAATGTTCTCTTTTACAGTTTCCTCATGGCCGATTGGAGATTACATACGCTATTCTACACTACGGAATGTGACCAAGTTCTCCGTTTGATCATTCTGCTATGCTAGAGCACACTTACGTCAAAATAAGGAAATGTTAATTTTAATTGCATATATGTATGTTCTCGATGCTAGTGTCTTTCTGCACTTTATGAATGTTCAGTCTTGGGACATTTATTAGTTTCCTTTAAGTTAAGGTGGAACTTCTAAAACAGAGTCTTACCGAATCGTGGATGTCCAGTGCGGCTTGCCTTGCCTCAGGAACAACACCCTAAACACAAGATTTGCATTGCCAATTCTGTTGGGAATTGCTGCGCGAATTGTACGAAACGTTAAAATCGTGACTCAACCATAGGGCGATTGCGGCAGTATTTTTTACTTTAAACTTCAACGTATTATGTACGCTGGTTTCACTGACGTGAAATGGAATACCGTAATATCCCGAGTCATCGCCCATCCCCGAGCCATCGCCCACCCCATTTTTTGGGCCAATATCGATTTCCGAAAAAACACCGAGCCATCGCCCACCCCTTCAAATACCCCAGCGCGGACTCTGCGATCCGCGAACACTCATCCTACCCGAATGACGCGGCAGCGGACCCTACAGTTCGAGGACGTCCGTGACAAAGTAAAACGAAGGAGGGAAAGACACTTCTTTTTGTTTACGCATTTCCTCCGTGAGCGACCCCAAAGTGGTCGTGTATCCGTGCGAAAAGAAAACGATGGGGATAACAAAATAAGAGTTTGTTAATATAACCGCGGAGTGTTAAGTCAAAGTCTGTCTCCGCCGAAGTAAGGACACCGCGAACCCGCTCCTTCTTCCCGCCCGTCGCGACCGCGGTTGTGCAATATTTTAGGCAAAGCCAACGCGTAAATAAAGCTTTGCTGGAACGCCCTACACAGACGTTTGCAGAGCGTCCCAACCTTCCATTGATAGCCCGCCGTGCACGGACGCACGTATGTACGTACCAAACAAGAAAGTTGCGCAAGAGCTTGCGATTGACAAGGCGCCCGACTTGGCCCGACGCCAAGGTATTTGCCAACGCGACCGCCGGCTTTCCCGCTTTCCCAGGATTGCGCTTGGTCGCTTCTTTGGTCCGCTCGCTCGCTCGCTCGTTGCGCCTGGTCGGTTTTTCTATTTTCTTGTAGACTTTTCTTTTTTTTTTTACTAACTAGGAGAACATAGTGGTGACATTCTTTCACGGAACAAACGTTCGCGCTATATGCAGATCGGCGGTGTTTCTAGCGCGTATGCAAGCAACGGACTTCGCTATAGTAAAATATTCTTTCGTGAGCATTTTTTTTTTATAACAATAAAACTAAATCGAGTTTTGAGTTTGATGTATCTCTTGTGCATCAGCGCTAGATACGCAGAGAAAAATATGCGGTTTTTTCCGCTTTTTTTCAAGTGGTTGTGCTCACCCACCGAGACATGGCCCACCCCACTTTTTTAATGAATTTCAGGCGGTAGGGGGGTGGGCGATGACTCGGGATATTACGGTAGGAGGTAACAAATAACATATATGCCAAGCCAAAACACTCAAAAATAAATACCCGACTTTTTCTTTTTTTTATTAGGTGTGATTTTATCTTAAGCCTGCGGCATATCTAGTCGCGCTGAATTAAGGATATATGCACACGACGTTGAATTCCTATGAAGATAATAAAAGGTCGAACATTACCGACTTAGCTTAGGCTTTTATGGCAGTCAAAATTCTGGAGCACTCTCTGATACCGAAAATAACAAAGATAAACACTAAAATTTGCTAAAGTAGAACCAAATGAGAACATTTGTTAACAACGCAAATATTAGACAGATGGTTGAGATATGGCTACGAGGAAATTAGACGGTTGACCTTAGTCACAAATATCAACAAATATTGATGCGAAGAAAAGCAAACTTCGTAGGCTATACGAAATAAGTGTAAGTAAAGGTTACGGAAATAATCTATTCATAGAGTTCACACTGTGTTTGAAATTTTATTTGTTTTCGCATTCTACCTTTAGTGTCCCTCGTATTGACTATGCTTTTTACACAGGGTGATGATTATTTTATAGAACATCTTGATGTTTTTCTTTCAAGCCGTCAAATATAGAACGTTTCTATTTTATATTATTTAATTTTATAGTGAGTCGAGCGCATCTTACCTGTCTAGCGCTGGGTTCTGCGGCATTGCGTGCAGAAGCTTTGCCCGGAGATTTCTGAAAATAAACATTTAATTGATGTTATATGGGAAATCATCAAAAGCCCGAGGATTCGCATACGTATTGGTTACTCTTACACTAATATTTGGTAAAAGCAATTAAATAAAAATCGCAAAGCTTTTCAGCTGCCCAATTTATCTTACAGTGACGCTTACTTCTTAATACCAGAAAACTGTTGCGCGAGCTTGGAAAATGTGGTGAAGTTGAAGTGACTAGGCGAACGCGTGCACATATATTGTTGGCAGAAATGCAGAACTGCATTATCGAAGAAACCTTTTTACTCTTACGGTGTCGTGTAGGTTCCATATCTTAAATCTCTTTACTACAGCAGTTTTATTGAGTAATTCACTAATGTGTTGTTGTTGTTTTTCGTTCATACTACCACCGCCCTCTTCCAGAAAATGTTTATCGCATAGCTTTTGTTTCATTTATTTATTTGTTTACGTTTGTAATGTAGATGTCTTTGAAGTAATAGCATATTTCGTGCACTACACATACCTTCAGTAGTGTAAGAAATCAACTCAAGAACACAGCACGAGAAAAAAGACACGCATTAAGTTTGACAGTTGCGTATCGTTTATCAGAGATCTTGGCGTCTGTCTTCACAGCTCACTTTCTTTTAATAATCATGTTGTTACAACCGTAAATGCAGCGCTAAGAGTATTAGGTATGATTTCACGCTTATGTCGCCAATTGTCTGCCCCTTTATGTTTCTTGCATTTGTATAAGTCTTTGGTTAAATCACGGTTAGAATTTTGCTCTGTGGTTTGGAATTCACTGACTATATCACAATGAGTTGCTGGGCGAGTTGGATAGACATCTTAACTTAAACAGCGTAAATAAGTTACGTAAGGAAGAGACAACAGCGCTCTTTCCTTCCTGTTGTCTCTTCCTTGCGTAACTTATTTGCGCTGTTTAAGTCAAGATGACTATTTCACAAGCTATCGCGACAGAAAATGTACAGAAGCGAATGGTTAGAATTGTTTGTGATATGTATATTGGAAGGGGGTGTTTCTACCGCTACGAATCATTGCTTCACAGATTTCTTTTTCACAAACTGACTGTGAGAACAGAGTAATGAGATTTTATGTTTTTATACAAAGTTGTACATGGTGAGGTAAACTGGACAGACTTATTGCAGTCTATTTCCTTCCATGTTCCACCCCGAATCATTAGGAACAAATCAACGTTTTACCCCTCCTGTACATCACCTGTTTCACCTCTCTTGAGGGTTCAAATGAATTTTAATAATGCACATCAGAATAACTATGATATTTTTAGTGCACATCAGGATTTTATGCAACGATTACGCGAATGGATGCAATTGCCTTAAGCAGGCCAAAGCACGCCAAAGCACGCCTACCCTAGATTTTTTTTCTGGTGTTTGTTGTTAGTTCTTCTTTGATCATTTGCATTTTGTCTTATATGTATAATAATTCACCCATGTGTGTGCACCACACAGTAGACCGCTAGGTTGCTTGTGGGCACTGGAAAGTAAACCATTATTTTTATTATATTAAGTACGCCTGTCCATTGCAGTTCGTGAAATGCTTCTCTGACCTTCAAGTCATGAAACATCTAAACTATTTTTTACTTTGATATAATGTAAATCGTTCGAAAAAAATTACATTTTCGTAAGTACTGTGTTGATTGCTTATGGTCATTCGTCACATTTACACAAATAGAAAGAAGACCACCAGATTAACTAGCCAGTTCATGCGAGGACATGAGAGCTCAGAGTAATGTTCTTGACAAGATTATTTCTTTATGATCACCCAGGCTCTTCTTCGTTACTTCTGGGAAATACAAATATTGTTTACCTAAAACAAGGCATTATTATATGCTGCATATATCTCAACCATAACGTTGGCCCATCGCCAAGAGACCAAGCATGTAAACTGTATACACCGCAATTTAGTACCGGCAAAGCTACACGCCAGTTAATACAAGATACCTTGACAGACTATAAAAAAAGAAACTCACACGCGCCTATACTCTGCTTCACACTAAGTTTGAGTGCAGCCAACGCAAGGATCTACAGGTGCAAATCAAGTAGCACCGAACTTCTCTCGTCACTGCATTCATCGCCTTCGTACGTTCGGGACGCTTCACTTTTTGTCCTGCTTGAATGGCCTCACCGTACTGTAGTAGCGATAACAGCACTCGTACTAGGTGAGAAAATGAGTTGTTTCTCCCATCAGTGTGTTGAATGCGCATTCGATCTGTATCAAGCTTGAGGTTACGGACGCGCCAACATAGAGCTGCTCCCGAGAGAACATTTCTCCGCTCGATTCGATTGGCTCCTGAGAGCATCAGATTACGTTACGCGATCCAGGTGCCGCGTCCGTTGGCGGAACTTGCCGCACGCTTGCATCAGTTCCGAGCAGTGCCAGGTTGTATAACATTGGATAATAACCTCATGGCTAAACTCACCATCGCACCGCGCACACTGCACTTTCGTCAGGTTGCAGTACTGTGTTGCGATTTCACCAGTCTGCGCCACCGCGAGGTTACCCTACACTCGACGGCATGAGAGAATACGCGTCGTAAGACCACAAGGGAGACTGTGCAGCCAGACTTCACAAAAGAATGGCAGCAGACTACAAAGACTGTTCCTAGATTGGCCCTATCTTAATTAAATAAAAAGTTAGTTTTCTTATTAACCGTGTCTGAACAATTTAACTTTCGGTCGGGGAGAACCCAAGACACTTCAAGCTACAAAGCACAGCGAATGGCAAGGGGGAAGAAAATATATGATTTTGTTTTTTGTATCAATGCGAGAATACCCTACTTTGAATGTTATCTGACCCTAATACCGTGCTAAGCTTGCATAATTAAAAAAGAAGCATCAGTACTTTCTTGCATTTCACTTTGAATGGACATCGGCGGGTACCAAACTGTACCGCGTATGCAAGTGCCCCAAATGAGCCCTTCGCACAACAACACTAATACATATTGTGAAAGCACGTTGAGTCGAAGAGAAAAATGGAAAACACCGGCAGCCACTTTATACACTTACAGGTATGCTTGCATACGCGCTTTCCCGTGTGTTTAATACGGAGAGCAGAAACGACAAGGCACGTTGTAAGTGGTCTGACTGGGAAATCCACCTGGCGCTTAGGATTTATTGTCATCGATGCCTCGCTACTCGCTGGATGCTTTCCATAAACCGCTTAGAGTTGGTTGTTTTATGAGGTGATGTAGACATACGGGTTTCGTGCATTCGGAGCTCGTACGATGCGCGAGATTTTGCGGCATAGTCATCGGTATGAATCATGATTTAAACTCACCATTTCGACCAGAGCGTACGATCCAAACAGGAGTAAGAGTCCTACCCCAGGCTGCATCGTTTGGGTATGTCAAGTTCTAGAAATCGGGAGCAGACACAATTGAGTTAAAATTTATGTTCTTATAAATGGCATGTATGGTTACTGACAACTTAAAAATCGCTGACCGCAGCTCGGCTAACGCAAAAATTTCATTGTTAGCGGAGTATTATTTAGAGTTTTGAGAGTCGCCGCGCCTTGTGTTTTTAGGCTTATGGTAACTATAACACTGTGGCTGACGCCACATCGACGGACATTGTTATGGTCATGTTGCTGAGCGCGAATCTTCTTTAGCCTGTATTGCGCACCATTTATTTTGTTTCTTTAGGGAAGAACAAGTAGGAATTACACAAATTGTCCACACGCACGGGGCAATGACGTCACGTTCAAGTCATGTATAATTTGTTTTGAATAAATACCTTTTGTTTTCTTGAACTGATAAGAGGCAGCTCGTTTTCTTTTTGGTAATGACTTTAAACAAAAGTTGAGAGATCGCGCTCAAGTTAGAGCTTGGTCGAGTTGGTACACGCTTGGGAATCAAAGCAGCGGAACGAACGAGACACCCGATAAAAAAAGACACAGAAACAGTTCTGTGTCTGTGAACAGCGCTTTGTCTGTGTCTTTCTTCATCGGTTCTCTCGTCATTTTCATTATTTTAATTCTTAAGAATCTCGCACTCTTTTAATTATAATTTTGTTCAGAAAGTAAGTACCCATTACATAAAATTTTGGTAGCAAAGATCTCAATAAAGTGTCCTTGTGCATTAAAGTTTTTTTGTTTGTTTTTTCTTAATGGGTTAGCATTAACCTGCTCGCTTTCACCGACATCCGGCGGTGTCTTTCGTTTGTCAGCGCTGGGGAGAGAGGGAGGATAAAGAGGAGAGGATGATGTGTGCGACACTCCCATTGATTCGAAGCGCTCACGTCAGCACGCGTCAACCTTCCCCGCTCATTCAGGCGCTGACAAACGGAAAGATACCGCCGGGTTTTCATCAAAACGAGCCTTTTCGTTTACGTCAAAGTCACGAGCACAGCTGGCGCTAAGCCAGGGGGAGGACGCGCCGCGGCGCGGTGGAATGCGGGCGTGCTCAATTGCCGCTCTGCTATCGCTGGTTGTTCTTCGCTCTGGGTTTCCGTAGTGGCGGTGCATGGGCTATGATGTGTGTGTGTAGTTAAAACGGGGGATGCGGTTCTCTCCACGGGTGATATGGATGCGGCCCCAACCACAAGTGGTATGGATGTGCATCTTCCCACGAATGATATGGATGACCGTATGTAAAGGCGTCGACGTACTCTGACAGGCAGAGTACAAAAAAAAAGGGGAGAAAAAAATTACAGGAAGATCCATTCGTAGATTCTAATGGAATGCGTTAGCATTCCATTAGGATCCACCGCTAAGTGCCCCGCATCACTCGTTACCAGGTCAGCGCTAACGCTGACCTGGTAACGAGACGAAAAAGAGGCAGCAAAATTATAGGAAGCAAAAGAGAATACCCAAAAAAAGTCAAGCAAGAAAGTGTCCTTTTTTTTTCTATTTTTTCTTTGGGGGGAGGGGGGGAGTTAAACGTTTCTGCATGCACAGAACCTTTTTGTCTCCTAAGAGAAACAACAGGTATGATAATATGCTTAGTCATCAAAAGTACGGTCTGCGTTGTGGCACTTAGCACAACTAAGCATATAGCGTTCCGTGTCTCCTGTTATGATGGAAATAACGTTTCACTATGCTCAGTGCCAGAGCGCAAACCGTTCTTTGGGTCTGAACATAGCAGCGCGTGATTGGCCGAGCTCTCCCCATAGACTGCAGTGACTGGCTCTCCTAAGTGCTTTGCGGGAAAGTAGACGCTCCAAATTTCTTATATCTGCTATCAAGGCTGCGTATTTTGAAGTATGTTTTTGCTTACGATGCCAGTTGCAGACCATAATAAAAAAAATAAAGGTATACATAACATTTGAGTACGATGCTCGACTACTGCTAGTATTTTGTGCAAATATTTTTGACTATATTGTTCACCTTGTATAATGACGCTGCTATGGACTCTCAGAATTAATTTATATATTCGGGAATACTGCCGGCCCGCGCTTGTGGCCCAAATCATCCTTGCATGTACCTTTGCAGGGCAGACATTGTAAAGATATACAATACAAAATGTCACATGCGAAATTGTACAGAAATATGAATTATTTTGCAGTGTTTACTTTGATACGAAATCGTCTAAAGCTTTAGCGAAACAATCATATGTAGCAAGGTTTGTCACTCTTTCAAGCTTCGATTAACAACCTCAGCAAGATTTAAATCACTACACAAATGATTAACGTGTTCTTTGTTTTGTTTTTAACACCAAGCATGCGCCTTGCAATTGTCAAAAAAATGTATTTCGCCAAAAAGGGACAATATTTTTTTCGCTGATTGTGATTGGACTTTAAAAAAATGTAACGGTGTTTTACGGCTTGAAAGAGTGGATTTTTGCGTGTGGCATTCTGAATCGTGTTCATCAGGCATTCACTCAGTGGCTGCGTTTACATGAATGCGACAGTATCGCATCGAATTGAGAGGAAAACAATCCAACGCGCCGAGTCCTTCTGCTTCTTACTGTTCTATCCAATCACAATCGTCATATTGCCCCGTGCGCAGCTAGCCAAGCAGGCAGCGCGCTTGGCTCCCGCGCAGATTGCCGAAGTTAAAATTCTGCCACCACTTTTTGTTTTTCTTTCTTTATATAAGTAGAATATTTTGGAACGTTGAACACCCCTATAGCTTGTTCATGCTCAGAATGTATACTTCCACAACGAATGAGGTAGAATGCTCCATGCTCCCAGGGAAGGCTCAAAAGAAGCCGCAGCACGCCTCACGGAGTCAGTATCGCCCCAGCACTCGTTCCTGCTGTTTCGCCGCCGTCGACGATTGTGACGATAGCCTACTTTTTATCTATTTTGTCCACAAGTTCCCCAATTACACGTTTAGCTTCCTTCAGTCATTCGTCGCCTCACGAACTGTCATTCGTGACATTTTTGAAGGAGATGCGGGGTACAACCCATGCACTGCAACCCTCCGAGGATCCACAGTACTAGCCCTCTCCTTAGCGAAAGAAGACTTTAATAGGAGAAAGCCGACGCACGAGCAAGCTGCTTCACTCACGGCAAGCCTCCAGAGTTTGGCCTCCTGCCAGCCAAGAGCAAGACAAAACTGTCGACAAGACCAGCAATGAGCACCCAGTCGCCGCAGACCTCGACTGCTCCATATGTTGTCTTAATGCATGTTGCCGCACGCAATCCGACGGTATTCAAGGGTGAGGCCCACGAGGATGTGGGGGACTGACTTCATCACTACGAACGTGTGGCCCGCTACAGCGCATTGACGGCAAAACAGCGCCTTCAAAACATTTAGTTATCCCTTGAGGGAACAGCAATGCACTGGTTTACAAATCGTGAAGCTTCCCTTACGACGTGGAGGACCTGCGAGGAGCAGCTGAAGCGAACCTGTACAAATCAGCACCGACGACTTCGATCCGAGGACATCCTTTAAACAGGTTGCCAAGGTCTAAACGAGTGTGTGACGAGCTTCATTGAAGATGTGCTGCGCCTAAGTGCTCGTACCCACCTTGGGGCCACGGAAGGCAACTAGCTGCCTACTTACCCTGATGATCTGAAATTAATTCGTTGCTGAGGCGAGAACCATTGAACGAGCGCTGTCGGCCAGGGCGGGCCATTATCACAGACTCGCCGGCGTAGCCACCCACCTCATCCCTTCCGTCTTCCCGCCCTGACCTTGGTGGCTTTGGCATCAAGAAGCTTGTGGAGGTCATTGGGGATGTCGTTCGAGATTAACTAAAACGGTTGCTTCCTTCTCCGGAACGACCAGCCCCAGTTTCAGTCGCGAAGGATGTTCGGGAGGTTCACTGGGTGCTTTTACCGGAGGTCCCCGCCCTAGTGGCTCCCGAAAAGCCGGCCCTGACTTACACCGCCACCGCCTAGAACGTACCTTTCATTGTACAACAATACCAGCCAGTTCCCCGACGTAATTCACCGGCGCCGCAGTACACTCTAAGAAAAAATGGAGGAAAAAAGTAGCAACGGCGCGTCTTCCTCCCTTCTACTGACGCGCCCCCAAGCGGACACGAGAAAAGGGGAGGAACGAAACGTTTTTCTCCTTCTCCAGGCAGACGGGAGAAAGCTTTCGCCCTCCCGACTCATCTTCTTTCGGTTTCGTTTTTCGAGCAGGCCGCGCACGTTGTTTAATAAAGAGCTGTTGAGTTGATTGAGCTTCAGCGTCAGCGAGGGCCGCCTGTAATTCCGTCTTCTAGTCTAAACGTGCAGAACATTTGGGTTGCATTGACGTTTTTATCACTAATTTTATCAAACGAGCAAACGAAGCCGCTAGAAACAGCGAAGTTCCGGAGCACTGCCAGCAGCGCCACGTACACTGGGGGATGGCTGTCTCCGGGATCTCCGGATTGCGGGACTCGCGCGGCACGGAACTACTGTAGCGAAACCACGCGGAACTGTGTCGACGTTTTCGACGTTACGGAAACCCCAGGAACTGCGTCCAAGACAGGCAGGTTTTGCTGCCGGCTGCCTGGGTGCCTTCCGGGCTGAGTTCGGTTCTGTTTTCCGATGCCGAGTGCAACCGGCGTTCAACGTGGTTCTGTATTTGTGCGTGTCAGCAACATAGCTGCAACATCGTGATGGCAGTGTTGTGGGTTGTGAACAGAATACTGGAATTATCGCCGATGTGACCGTGTGTTTGCGTATCAGTGGTGTAACAACAAGATGAGATGGCGTAAACTGTCGGGCATTGATGCCGCTGGTTGGGCCGTGATCGGGGGGAGGGGGGGGGGGGGGGGGGGGGGCGGGGTGTCGCAGGTTGACATTCCGCTTCACATTAAAAAGTTTAATACCACTTGAGCGATTACGTGCAGTCGATCAACGTGCGGATAGTCATGTTGGAATGCTGGTCTGAACGGTAAGCTCCTATCGTACAGTGGCCAATGTGACTGTCGGTTGTCTCGTCCCCGACAGCGATTACGCTCTGGGGAAAGGACAACAGTACGAAATCATGACGGAAAGTGCGTATATTTACTGTGTTTAATTTTAGCATTAAAAAACAATAGTAGGTAAAATCGGAAAAAAGCTACCCTTTAATCTGCTGTTTAAATATACTACGGTTACTGGAGAAACTGCCCTCCAAGTGGCGCGCTGGGATGAGCGCTATAAGTTTTCAAGCTCGCCACGGCGTAGCTCCGTACCTGCCACTAGTCGCAGCTTTGACTGCATTCAAGTTGATCGAAAAGCGATTTCTCAGCCCGTGAAGCATCACTTCCAGCTGAGTGAATATCCGCTCTACGGAGATTAATTTAAGACGGCAAATGCAGCTTTGCGCGGACAGCACAAATAGAAAAACCAATAGAAATACAGGCTACGACGTGCCGTGTGGGAAAACAAACTCATGGCTTCGAACCGTATTGGAGCGGCTTGATTTATTGGCTTTCAAATAATTACGGCATGATCGAGCGTTTACTTTTTAATAAGAGTTTCATCCCCTGAGCCATTTAAAATACTCTCAGGGGTATGGCATTGCTGGAAAAAAATCAACATGCTGGGAATATATTTTATTGCTTAGGGAGTCACCGAAAAGTTCCATACGTTCAAAATGACCAGTATAAAAGACGGAAACGCAGAGCACGGGTGTAGTGTTCGGGTCAGTGTGGTGCTCCGTTGTATTGATATTTGTGTGTGCCGTGTAAGTGCTCAATGTATGTGCACCTGATGCTTGTAATAAGCGCAATTTGTGTATAGTAGAGGATCCCCGAGCGTCGGAGAGCGGCTCTGAAGCGCAGTAGTGGCATAAGAAGAGCGAAATATTTTTTGTAGATCATGAATGGGGCGGTACCTAGCCTAGCTACTTGCAATTACTCTGCTTGACTCCGCGACCCCGCCTTCTGGTGGCTAGCGATTCAACCTTTCACGTTTCGCGATAAACAGCGGCTTCGAGTTTGTTCTCTCGAGAGCGGCTTTTGGTTCGCGGATTGAGTTTGCCCTTCTCCGTGATGTGCGGTTGACGAAGGAATTGTGACTCGAGGAACACCTAAGGTAAGACGCAAAGTGCGCGAAGTAACTGGGTATCGGTTGTCTACGTTTAACATCGCAGTGCTGTCGACGAGACGACTGAGTAACTGCTTTCGAAACGCCTGTGGCGGGAATCTGGCTTCGGAAATAAACACAGTTCGCGGAAAGCTCGTGTTATGCTTTTATTTGCTGCTCCTCTCGTCCCGTACAAGAGACGTAGCGTCCTCGTCAAGCCTATTGGGCTCGATTTGCTTGATTCGGGGCCGCCATATTGAGATGCAAGCGACGGAGGAACTTTGCTCCCCCGCTTCAGGGACGAAAGTTTCTCCCTTTCTAAAGGAACATAGGTTACAAGACCGTTCCTCCCCTAAGGGAGGACTATCCATACCCTTTTTTCTAAGAGTGTATGCTCCACGCCCAGAACTAAGTGGAACGAGAAAGACTGACATTGGCAGGACGGCAGACCGGCGCACCCTTTGTTACCATTGCAGAGAGACAGACCACATCTACGGGCACTGTCCCTTACGCCAGTTTGGACTTCGCTGGTTAATGCCGACCGACCCGCGTCCAAGGTACGGCGAGGGTTCACGTGAAACTAAAGAGCATCTGCGACGCTCACTAACCCCGGAGCCGTCTCAACCTCGAAAATCCAACTCTCCATCACCCCGACGTCCTTCTTTACCCCACCGTCGCTCTCCCCGCGACAGCCTGGCGCCCCTGTCTCGACGGGAAAACGAAGTGCGGCAACGCCTAGAGGTGGCGTTGTCCCAAGACAGACGACGTAAAAAGCCTCCACAAACGCCGGAGGGCGCCTACTCCGCCCATGTCATCCATCGTAACGCCACTTTTGCAAAGCGGCCCAACAACTTCACTGTTGCCATCGACAGCCCCGAAGCGTCAGAACTCGAGGACACCGGAGCAGACTACTCATTTTTGAGTGGAGGACTCTCTCACCGCCTTCAAGATGTGACGACGCCGTGGGATGACCCGGAATTACAAACCACTGGAGTACACCTTATCACACCTGTCGGGAGGTGCATTGCTCGCATCCTTGTTGGTGTTGAACCCGTTTGCTCTATTGACGTCACCCCCGGGTTAGTTTAGTTGGCAGAGCGCTCCGCTGGAAATGGAGAGGTCCCGGGTTCGATACCCAGTCCAGGCGGATTTTTTCGGTCGCGCACCTAGCTGTGTTTGGAGATTTGTGTTCTTCCTTTGTCCCTCTTGTTCCCTTTATCCAGGGATTAATTTCATCATATCTGTCCAACTTGCTTGCACCTTTGCATTTAATTGCATTACAATTATAACCTTGAAATGCAAGCTTCCACACCCGTTGGTGTTAGACTGGTGGGAGCTGATAAAACCCGTTTGCTCTATGACGTCTTAGCCGTGGTTAGCTCAGTTGGTAGTGCGTTCCGACGGAAATGGAGAGGTCCCGGGTTTGATACCCGGACCAGGCGGACTTTTTAGGTCGAGCACATACTTGTGTTTAGAGATTTCTGTTTGTCCTTCGTCCCTCTTGTTCCCCTTCTCCAGGAATTATTTCCGTCATTCTTGTCCAGCTTGCTTGCGCTTTTTCATTTAATAGTATTATAATTATAGTTAACCTTTAAATGCAGGCTTTCACCCTTGTTTTGTGTTAGACTGGCGGCAGCTGATAAAACCCGTTTGCTGTACTGACGCCTAACCCCTGGTTAGCTCAGTTGGTAGAGCGCTCCACTAGAAAGGGAGAGGTCCCGGGTTTGATACCCGGACCAGGCGGACTTTTTAGGTTGTGTTTGTACTTTGTGTTTGGAGATTTGTGTTTGTCCTTTGTCTCTCTTGTTCCCCTTCTCCAGCGATAATTTCCGTCATTCTTGTCCAGCTCGCCTGAGCTTTTAGAGCGCAGCTCTTAGGGGCCCGTTTCCGGCTTGAGCGGCGTCGCCGTCGCCGTCGCCGTCGCCGTCGCCGTCGGCGTCGCCGTCGGCGTAACCAAGGTCATCTCAAGGTCACGGGACCCCCAAGGTCACCCCAAGGTCACGGACCCCCCAAGGTCCCGTGACCCCTCCTAAGGTCACCTCAAGGTCACGTGACCCCCAAGGTGACCCCCACGTGACCCCCTAAAGGTCACGTGACCCCAAGGTCACCCCAAAGTCACGTGACCCTCAGGTCACGTGACCCCTCCAAGGTCACGTGACCCCGAGGTCACGTGGCCTCTCCCCAAGGTCACGTGACCCCTCCCAAGGTCACCCCTAGGTCACGTGACCTGGAGGGGCCACGTGACCCCTCCAAGTCACGTGGCCCCTCAAGGCCACGTGGCTCCCCGAGGTCACGTGACCCCTCCCAAGGTCACCTCAAGGTCACGTGACCCCAAGGTGACCCCACGTGACCCCCCCCGAGGTCACGTGACCCCTCCCAAGGTCACGTGACCCCCAAGGTCACGTGACCCCTAGATCACGCCTCCCCGAGGTCGCGTGACCCCCCTCCCCGAAGTCACGTGACTCCCCCTTCCCGAGGTCACGTGACCGCCCGGAGCATATTAAAGAATGAGGGAAGGAGGAGGAGAAGGAGGAGGGGTCTACCCTCCCCTCAGTACCCTTCACTCCTCCTCCTCAAGAGCTGCGCTCCAATTCGGCGTTACAGGGGGTTGTAAACGGCTTTCACTTTTTTTCATTAATTGTATTATAATTATAGTTAACCTTAAGATGCAGGCTTTCACCCTTGTTGGTGTTAGACTGGTGGCATCTGATAAAACCTGTTTGCCCTACTGATGTCTACCCCTTGTTAGCTCAGTTGGTAGAGCGCTTTACTACACTGTTAGCAAGTCCCGTGTATTTGGCGAATATTTGGGGTGAAAAACACGCTATTTACACAAATTACCATAAATTTACACGATGAGTAACGGATAATTCGTTCAGAAATCATGCGAGCTTGTAAAAAACGTGTTTTGGTTCGGTCATACACGGATGACCGTGTAGCCGACCTCGATAACACGCATCGCCCCCGGCGACGACCGCGGCATTGCCGGCTATTGAAGCACCGGAATGCTTGGGGACACACTTAGAAAGGACCGTCGAGACAAATGCCGCGGAAAGAAACATGTCTCGGAGACAGATATGCACCAAAAGCAATTGCGCCATGTCGCAGGACGTTGGCGAAACCCACGCTTACGAAGCTTACCGTGCTCGCCGCCATCTTCTGGTCGATGGCAATGCGGCTTCCCTCATGTCGCCAATGTTTGTATTTAGTTTAGGGGTCCTGATAACAGTTTTTTAGACACCACAAATAAAGTTATGGGTCTAATTATTCGTTCCAAACAGTTAAAATGGATATAAAAAGCGTGTCCTCGATGTGAACACGTGACATTGCAGTTGGTTGCGTTTTTGCTTTAACCTTCAACTGCAAGCGATCTGGCCACGGCGCAAGCGCAACGCCGATGTACGCTGGAAGCAAGCGCCGGTTGGCTTTCGTTGTTTTTGTTTGACCGGAGAAAATCTGGCAAGTACGCATGGCGCCGCTACTGTTTTGGTTTGACGGGACGCGAGAAGCTTCGCATAGAGCTTCGGAGTTTGCGAGCACATAGTGAAGACGTGACCGGAGAAGTGCCCCTGTGATGTTCCTGGAAGACGGAAAGTAGCATTCGTAATCGGCGTGTGTGCTTTCAAAGCGAAGGGAGTCACAGGGTCCACGAGTTCGCAACCACAAGCCAAGGTTCACGACAGCGCGGCGCTGACTTCGGCGATCTCGTTCTGTTTGGTGCAACCCGGCGATGCGAAAAACAGCTGAAACATTCGTTGTGTGTGGTGCGGTGCTTTGTATTCCGGGTCTGTTTGAACCACGTTTTTAACACGGAGCGCAAATTGTTTGTTGCGTGGTGGAGGTTTAACGGGTACAGTCCCGTCGTCGTCAGCTGATCCGGTCCAGCTGGTCCGGGAGGACGCAGCGAGCGTTTTTAAAAGTAAATCTTCCTTCGTTCCGTTTCAAACTGTGGAAGTATCCCGACACATACCGTGAGTAAGAAGCAGCGGGCGTTTTCAACAAAATTACGTTGTTTTAATTGAATAATGGACTCCGGATTGTTGTCTTAAATCTGCCGTTTTTTATGCTTCGTGTTGGACTGCGTTTGCATAGCGACGCACACCGCTCGAGTAGATGATTCGGTCCTGCAACGAGTTTGTTGCGCCAATCATGCGGCGTGAATAAATTAGGGCAAGGTTTCCTACGTGCCCACAGATGCATGTACTGAGACCATTTTTTATGTTGTGAACGTAGTGCTCTTTCTTTATTTTGGAAGACGCGTTGGTGCATTTATTATGGTACAATCACTTGAGAGTTGAGAAATAAGAGAGCGAGCAAGCTTTCCCAACTTTGTCTCTTTCTCTCTTTTACTGCCCTGTTTCAGTTTCAGTAGGCATATCTACTAGCAGGTACAAACTGCTCTAAAGCAGTTAAAAAACGGGAAGCTTAGGACGGTGCGGACTCCGTGTTTCGCGCTTTTCGCAAGGTGATAGGGTAAATGCTTTTGTGAGATATGCGGAATATGCAAGCGATTTTGTTATGCCCGTCGTTTGCGTCTCTCCAGCAAAACGAATAAGATGATCTACTACAAAGGCGCAATCACAAGCCAAGATTTAAGATAGCAGTCGTTTGCTTCGGTGATCCGTGTAGCTGTATTTTACCCTGCTCTCTGCAACACCGTGTCATGACGAAGAGCTGGAATGGTCACGGTTTGTGCTGGCCTCCCGGTTGACAGAAACCCGCGTCGCCCGCATCGGCACCGAGTGCGCTTAAGCTGTTGATGCTCAAGCCTTTCATCCGCGGCTTGTCGCCAGCTCATCCTGCTACACAACGGTGAGGAAGCGGCGAGAGTAACCTCGGAAGTGAATGTAAATCCTCGTTCATTCAGTTATCCGGTGTCAAAGTGTGGAAGATGTCCAACGTGTACTGAGGGCGGGAACTACGAGCGTTTTGCCTTGCTTTTATAACCGAAACCAGACCAACGAGATAACTGCCTTGCGTACTCTAAAATGACGGAAGCAATAAGTTTCAACAGGTCGAGTACGTCACCGGGGATGTAGGCGAGACGGTGCACACTGTTTAAACGCTTGCAGTATCCACAAGTGGTACCAGGAAAACGACGTCAACAGAGAAGGAGCTCGCGATTCAGCATAATGCACTGCTACGGGCCCGTGTATCTTCAAAGTTCGGGGTGGTGGCAGTATAAAAAAAAAAAGACGCATCAGCGCCCCACACCAGTGTTCACGAATAACACCGGTGACAAACTCCCAAGCCCCACCGCTCTTCTCGACGCCGACACGACATACGACAACAAACTGCATCAAAACGCCCCAAAAGTGAAGGCGTCTGCTCCCGTACTGCAACTGCTGCAACTAGCGGAAGTGAAGTGTTGGGCGGATGTCCGGATGTCGTTCACAAAAATATATAAAAAATGCTTTGCGCAAGGATCATTTTCATTTAATATTGTATACGTAATGAATAAAATCCCAATAATTTGTTTTCCTATCTGATTCAAGCTAGTCTGACTGCTCATAACACTGGTCAAGCAAGAAAATAACAAAAATTTGAACTTTTTCATGACCGGTTTAAGATTTACTGTTAACATATCGTTATTTATTGCAACGGACTAACATTATAGATTTTGCCTCCATACTTTTTAAATGCAAACAGTTCTAACACACGGCTGTCCATTGCGCCGTGTTTTGTGTATTCTTCTATAAATCTGTAATGGTCAGCGACCAAAAAGCTTACCCGCACATGTCAAGCTTATATGCGCCGCGGGGAGAAATGGATATCGAGTAGGAAGTGACGGGCGTAGTGTCGGTTGTTGTGTTTGTGTACATGTCGGTGCTGTGTAGCTGTGTGCTGTGTTGCCTGTGTTGTATGTATGGTTGCTGTGTGGTCGTGGTCGTTCGCAGTGTTAACAGACTCGTATTTTTTTAAAAAACAGGCCGCTAGAAATCTCGATAGGTGGCGCAAGTTACCGCCCGATTCTAAATAGTTTGCTCAAGTTATTTATCCATGTAAGTTCGGCATTCGTTTTTTTTTTGCGGCTTGTTGAAGCTACCGACGCCGCCGACCGCCGACAACGCACGTACGTACCTTTGCAAGAAGCTAGGTCCGCCGCTTGGAGACTTTACTGTGTATAAAAGACATCGAACGAGAACTAACGCGCCCTGTGTGCTTTCAATTCGGCTGAAAGGCGCGCGGCTCGCTGGGCTCGTCTCTCGCCTGTTCTCGGCCGCTGGCCGCCATGTTTCATAAGGAACACGCTCGAAACGGTTTTGCGGAAGGCAGACACGGTGTAGCGTGTTAAGTTTACACAGCACCTCATGTGTAGACGAAAAACACAGATGGCCTCGTGTAAAACAAACACGTTTCGACGTGTCCGCTATGGGACAACGGTTTACACGTCTGGGCGTGTTATTTTTGCTAACAGTGTAGAAATGGAGAGGTCCCGGGTTCGATACCCGGACCAGGCGGATGTGTTCGGTCGCGCACCAGTCACCTAGCTGTAATTGGAGATTTGTGTTTGTCCTTTGTTCCTCTTGTTGCCCTTCTCTAAGGATTATTTTCGTCGTACAAGGTACTTCGTTCCCTCGCGAAGCTCCACTATGAAGTGATCCCCGACGGAACGTCAACATCATCACGACGCCAGGCACGACCCGACGTGGTTTACGTCGTTTGACTCAAGCCGTTTTGCGCTCAATAGGACTGGACTTTTTATATTCCAGATGACTTTTTACCTTCCCGTTACTTTGTTTTGTTTTGCGCTGCGTCGGTGCGATACGCTTTCGAAGGGTGGTGTAATGCAGTGTGCACAGCTAGGCAATTAGGCAGCGCGATTGGCTGCCACGCAGATGGCCGGGGCTCGAATCCCGCCACCGCTTGGTTTTTTGTTTTTCTTTCTATATGTAAGTAGAATATTCTACAACGTTAAAGAGCCGTGTAGCTTGCTTATGCTCGGAATGTACACATCCAGATCGAACGATAGAGAATGTTTTAGGCTCCCAAGGAAGGCTGAAGAGAAGCCGCGTCGCGCCTTCCAGAGCCAGTCTCGCCCCAGCGCTCGATCCTGCTGTTTCGCCGCCATCGACGACGCGACGCTAGCCTTTTTCTATTTTGTTTTGGGCACAAGTTGGCCCGATTAAACGTTTCATTTTCTTCAACCATTCGTCGCCTTATGAGTTGTCATTCGTGACAATATATAGATTCGATGCGCTGCGGTCGCATCCATGTATCCATGGCTACTGCTGGGATAAAGAGTCATAATGATTGTGTCTTTTAATATTTACGTCTCGGAAAAAGCCCGTAAATGATTAATGAAAATCATGATACCATCTGACACCGGAAAAGTATTCTTTGCAACTCATATTTAGAGTGGTGGCGATGCTCTCTCTGTTTAGGCGGTGCTAGCCGTCGCCCGTTTCAAAAGGTAGAGTAGTTGCCATGTTTCCATCCAAACTCTCCTAAGGTCAGTCATAGTAACAAAACTTGGCATAGAACCTCGCGCATGTACAAGTCAATGAGCCCATCGTGGCCTGAGGATGAATCGAATAATCATATTACCGGTACACTCAAAGCAAAGGAAGGAAGGTCGCATGTTCAAGTATTTTATCTATTTTTTTAAGGGACATTGAACCGGCGAAACAAGATGGGTCCGTCTATTATGATTAGATAAGACGCATCACTGAAGAATTGAATTATGCTTCGGGGTGAATGAAACTGCCTCACTCCTTACCTATACAGGGTGTCTTTTTTCAAAGCTTTACTTACTTCTCTAAAAAAAAGATACGAAAAAGTGAAGGCTATATTTGTACAGTTTGTGCAGGCGAGTTATACGGCCAGGGGAATATAGTATATGTGGTAAATCATATCGATGAGTCGCGTAATTAAGTAAAATTTGTTCATTAACTTTTCAATTAATGAAAATATACATATGGTTTCAATTAGAAACTTGCTGATCGCCATCCAAAGCCACTAAATCAATAATTTTTACAAATAATTTGAGCGCGTGTGAAGCGTAGTAGTGCGCCAAAGCCACCACTCGTTCAACAGGTATACAAGGCTGGGGCTATGATAAGAGATGATAACTTCGCGCTGGCGACTTATCACGCTGATAGCCTTGCTTCGGCTGCACGAGTGGTGTCTTTAGCGCGCTACTGTGCTTCTCATGTGCTCGAAGTATTTCTGAATGTTATTGAAATAATAGTTTTTGATGACGCTCAGCAAGTTCCTAATTGGAACCATCTGTCAATTTCCACTACTTAAAAAGAGTTCATTAACAAATTTTACTTAATTAGCCGACTGATTGGTGAGATAAGACCCCTTACACTTTAAGAAATGCCTGCGCGTCTACTTACCCACAAAACACTTAAAGAGCCAATCTCTGTGATCTACGAAATCACCTCAGCGAATGATATGGCGGAAAATCTGTTTAGACATAAGAATGAACTCTGCGCTTTGGCATTACGCAATGCCAAGCGTCATGCTTGCATTGCTTAATGCCACAAACCAAACTTTAATTTGAGATCTAAACAGATGTTCCGCCTCATCATTCCCTGAGATGAACTCATAGATAGCAAAAATTGGCTCTTTCAGTGATTTGCAAATAAGTAGACGTGCAGGCATTTCTTAGAGTGTGCTATGTCCCCTAGACCGTAAAACTCACCTGCAGAAACTGCATAAGTGGAGCTTTAACGGCTCCTTTTAAAACAAAGCTTTAAAGTCTCAAAGGCCCCTAAAAAGGAAAGAAAGAAGCTTTTTTGTAAGTCTCGGTGGGGCACGCGTGTCAAAAAAAAAATTATTTTAATAAAAAAAAAAATGTAGAGTAATATTGACGGCGGGAGATTTATCTGAAATTCTGTGGGCAAAGTCCGTGACGTCACGGGCTATTCCGGATTGGCCATCTCGGTCGTTCGCTATTTCCACCTCAACGTGAAGGCGAAGGTGATCTACCTCTCCTGAGAGAAAGATCGCCTTCGTGAGAGAAAACAAGTGGAAAGGAGGTGACTACCCACAAAATCGCGTCTCGCTCCGTCAATATTGCTGTAAATTGTTTCATGTCAAATATTGCTGTTAAATGTTTAATGTAAAATATTTTGAGGTCTTTAAAAAAACACACTGTTAAAAAGACACTTAAAACACACAATAAATAAACGAATAAATGTACAAATAAATAAATAAATAATTTTTTTTTTTTTTTCAGAATTAAGACACATCAGTTTAGTGAATTTCAGGCGGCAAGCGGCACGGATAAGCTTTCCATACAAAACAAATGGCGCAATCGGTCGAGGACTGAATAGCAAATGAACTAAACATTTTCATAATCTTAAGCTTTGCGGAGCGTTGATTTTCGCCTAGCGAACACACCAATATGAAAATTGTGGGACACCATCAAATTTTTCTGAGTTCGTACGCAAAGTTCTTATTGCAGACTAACCCTGAGTTAGACACCTTGCTGCTATTGCAGCCTTACAAATTTAAGCTACATGTGCCTCACATTTAGCACGTGTAACGAAAGCACATACCTTTCCGAACAGAGGAAAACCACCTTCTTCAACTGGCACTCAAGTTCGTTACATCTCTACAACAATTATATAGCAAGTATAGGCTTGTTTTGTCAGCAGCTCCAAGTAATCTGATTGGCCAAACGAGCTTTGTATATTTATGCTAAATTGGACCTCATATGAAAGTTTGACAATCTCCGTGTTAGAAAAGAAAAAAAAATTCGAATCGTACGTCGGACTAATCAGTTTAATAATAGAGTGACACTGATACAACTTATTACCATGTGCTTGTCGATTCAGCAAATGTGCGTTCAAAGCATTTTGTTTCTTTCAATAATCATGCGTCGATAAAAAGGGTGCTGTTGTTTCTTCAAAGACAGACCGCCACTGGTGACTGAGGAATGTTTTTGTTCCTTTTTACATTTTTCTTATTCCTCCATGAGTATTGTCAATTTCAAGAAATCCTGCAGTAATTTATCCAACCTCGCTATCACAGAAGTAGCAGTTGGAAACAAAGGAATATTATTTAAAAAAATGCTCAGGCGAAGTGTTTCAAAAAGGGCATGATTGGTATATTATAATTTGTGCAACACACAGCAAAGTGGAAATAAAAAAATATATACTATGAATAAAATTTCGAGAAATAAACAACTGAATCATTAAATTCAATTGTAACTAATATGTCTCATATTTCAAGACGTAGACCCCATTGTAAGCAAGCAAATAACTCAATCATCTCATTCTAAATTTCGCGTGCTGTGGGTGTCTGGGTAAACTTATCTTGACACGCCCAGTTCTGATGTATTGATTTTTTATATGTTTACACTCTTTCCACAATGCTTTATGTATGTGACTGAAAAAGCATTGAGCAATGACCAAAATCAACAGTGAAGTGGCACAATGCCGACAATAGAAAAACGAGGTCCTCTCCCGTTTTAGCAAGGAATGTATGCCCAAAGCAGTGGTGTCCGAGTTGTCACTTTAAGGCAGAGACATGCTCGGACAGTAAGATAAGATGAAAAACATTCTAAGGTACGAAAGTGACAGGCTCGAAGTTTTCATTCCGGCTTTTGTCTCAGTCTCAATGTAAATTGGAGTTTGCTGAGTGGAAAGTAGCAATACACGAACGATACTCGAAGATAATTTTCAAAGATGGAGTGACATATGATTTTTTTTTATTTACAGAAGAAAAAACCTGCACCGCCGAAAAACTTCGGCATTATAGCAGGTACAACCCATGGATTAATACGCTCAATAAAATTAAAAAAACAGAACACTTGAATATACAACCTGGGCTGTCAATAAAGAAAATACATAAACATTGAACATAAACAACATTAAAAATCAAGACCATTTCCTGAGATAAGAGGTCCCACGTCGTCACGAATAAAAAAAGACTCTGGTAACAGGTTCCACTGAGCGATTGTGCGTGGAAAAAATGAAAACTTCTTATAATCTGTTCTACAAGAAATTTCCCTTATTTTTCTGGTATGATCCACACGATTTGAAACGTAGTTAGGTAATGTTATGTAGTTGCCTTTATCAATACCAGTCATATCATTAAAAATTGCAAGCAAGAACCTCAGTCGAAAATCTTTACGCCTTGACAATAAAGGTTCCCAACCAAGTACATGTTTAGCCTCTGTTACGCTATTGTTCCTACTATAATTTCCTGTTACGAATCTCGCCGCACGGTCTTGAAGTTTTTCTAACTTATGTGCACGGTACTTTTGATGCGGATCCCACAAAACACATGCGTATTCCAGTGTAGGCCTTACCAAACAGAAATAGGCAGTCTCTTTTAGTTTCTGTGGAGCACCGCGTAAATTTCGAATAAGAAAATTTAAAGCGCGGCTGGCTTTCTTAGCAGTTTCAGTGACACGAACATTAAAAGAAAGGGTGCTTGACAAAGTAATCCCCAAATATTTAACATCAGTGTTATTACTTAATCTATGATCATCAATAAAATAGCATGATGGGACAGGGTTACGTTTCCTCCCGAAAGTGACTTGCACACACTTTTCCACATTTAAGCCCAACTCCCCAATCCTGTACCAATCCGACATTTTATCTAGGTCCGACTGCAAAAAAAGCTGAATCACCAACACTGTCTACCCTACTGTACAAGACACAATCGTCCGCAAACAGCCTTATGGGCGAGTTAATGGTCGATGATATATCAATAATAAATTAAAGAAATAAAAGGGGTCCCAGCACTGAACCCTACGGCACGCCATAAGTCACATCAACAAAATCTGAGCTGGCACCGTTTATGACGACACACTGCTTTCTCCCAGAAAGGTAATTTTCAATCCAACGGTATATGTTCTCATCAAGGCTAAGGGAGCTCAGTTTGTGTAGCAGCAAAGGATGAGACACTTTATCAAAAGCATTGCGTAAATCAAGAAAGATGGCGTGCGTTTCTCCTCCCTCCTCAGCAGTTGCAACCAAGTCATGATAAAGTTCAACGAGCTGTGTGGCGCATGAGAGGCCCTTTCTGAAACCATGTTGACTAGAAGAGAAATATCTATTTGTATTAAAATGCCTGAAAACATTAGTATAAACAATATGCTCTAAAATCTTGCAACATATGCAGCTCAGTGATATGGGGCGATAATTCTCTACGTTGTGTTTTGATCCGTGCTTATGAATTGGCGTAACACACGTCATCTTCCATTGACCTGGGAGTACACTTTGTTCTAGCGATTTACAGAAAATAATCTTTCAGTAGCGAGACACAATAAATGAGCATAATTTTAAAACTCTCGGTGACAAACCATCGGGACCTACAGCCTTTTTAATATCAAGCTCATCTAACCACTTTTTTATCCCTTCTACACTGATGACGACCGGAGGCATTTGATTCACAATTTGTTCATTGAGAGGGGGTAAGAATGTGTTCTGACGCTGGAGGCAAAAATAGACTGGAAGTATGTATTAAAACAGCTTAATTTTTTGTAACTTTCTTCAGTTACTTCCCCAAGGTACAATATATTTGGAATTCCCATGTTCTCCTTAGGCGTCTTTCTGAGGTCGTTCCAAAATTCCTTGCTACTAAGTTGCATGCCATAGGAAAGTTTATCAAAATACTTCTGTTTTGCACTGGTAATAGCTTCCTTATAGGTTACATTTAGTTTCTCTAGCTCTGCGGCTGCCGAGATGCATGGGTTTCATTTTTAATTTTTATACCCACGTCTGCGCTTTTTTATCTCCTCTTTGACGGCAGCTGTCATCCAGGGCTTATCATTCGTTGCTTTTGCACGTATTATTTTAACGGGAACGTATTTTCCTATTAATTCCAACAAACGGTTTTTGAGAAATTCCCATGTAGCGTCTACACGGTTTTCTACAGCGAAAAGCTCGAAATCTTCAAAAGATTCAGTCAGCCCCTTCTCTATAGCTTCAAAATTACCTTTATCGTACATAAAGACTTTTCTGTCATTATCCTGGGCACGGAAAAGCAGAGGGAACGTCAAGCTGGCAGTGACTATGTTGTGGTCGCTAATTCCTGGTAAGACGGCTACATTATGAACAGTTTCACTATTACACAACAGCAGATCCAGTATATTTTCGCCTCTAGTTGGGACCTGGACAAATTGCTCGAAACCATAAGTTGTCGAAATATCATTAAATTCAGCATAAACAGCCCCACTTGGCACACTGGTGTCATCACTATGCCATTTTAGCTCTGGGAGATTAAAATCTCCAGCAAGAAATATCTGCTCATCAGGTAAGACAGAAACAACATCGTTCAAAGCCTGAAGGGTTGCAACACCGGTTCCAGGGGGACGGTAGAAGACCCCAATAGCCATATCTCCTTTATTAGGGGTTCGTATCCGGCACCATATTGTTTAAAGCTGTTCTGCTCCCACATCAATCATCACGCTCTTTAGAGACTTGTTAACTAAGAGGAACACCCCACCCCCGTGTCCGTTTCTGTCCCTTCTGTACACGTCAAATTCCGGGGGGAAAAGTTCAACATTCAGTATTGTTTCATCTAACCATAATTCGGTACCAAAAATAAGGTCAGGATGAAATACTTCAATTAAGCCGTTTAACTCTTCAATGTTATTTTTTACGCTGCGACAGTTCACTAACAAAGCAGTATGTGCCTTTTCAGGAAAAACCCTTTCAGAAACAACACTTCGTTTACCATTACATTTTGATTTATCACAGCCTCGTTTTTTATCGCTATTTACCAGTTGGCTATCAGGGAATATAGATGACGTCGGAGTGTTTTCACACTGTCACGTAGACGCAGTTTCGGAGTCCGGATAATTACCTATTCTCACACGGCATTTTTTTTTCATCATCCCACGCGTACGTGTCATCATTGACGCGCAGCTTATCATGAACAAGTTTTACTTTAGCACCCTGTTCTTTTTCTGCCATTGCACTGTTCCAGAGCAGTTTCCGTTTGCGCAACATCACCTGTGAGTACCTAGTCATTTGACACTGATATTTTCGTGCCCTTGAGTTTCATACAATATCTGAACACGTCGCTCTTTTCATTGTAATCATAAACCTTCATGATAACTGGCCTAGTTTTTTCCATTTTTTTTTTGCACCAAGCCTATGTATACGTTCTACGTTCTACCTACTGTACATCAACGCACAGGCGACCCCGAAATAAATCCTGTATCACCTTTTTTCTAATTATTTCATCGGTTTCTCTTCCTTGTTCTTGTTCCGGAATGCCAAATACAATAATGTTGTTCCTACGGCTCCTGTCTTCCAGGTCGACAAGTTTTTCCTGCTGTGAACAGGTGACTTGGTTAATACTCTTAACGGCATCCTGGAGTGGTACGACAAGTTCCGCATCTGTACCCTGCTTTTTTTTGTAATGATCTCAAGCTGCTTAAAGATGGTCTCGATGCGCTCACTTAGTCGATCGTGCTTTTCTTTTAGCGATAGCACATCGGTCGAAATACGCTCCTGTGCATCGAGAACCTTTTGAATTAGGGCTTCTATTTTTGTGAGCTTTAAATATGATTGCAAGTAAGCTTTAAAATATGATCAGGGGTTTGATGTGTGTCATTCAACCCCGATGCCATGCCCAAACAAATACCACACTCACTTGCACAAAGTTTAATTTCTTTGTGAAGGCATTTTATAAACTATCTATAGCTAAGAAACAAAATTGTACTCAAATACCGATCCCTCGGGTGCACCCGAAGTGACATAAAGATACCCCAAAAGATTTACTCTTTTACTTCTTTTTTTTTGCAGTTCGGGGATTGATGAGAAGGGTAAGCCGCATTTCAATTTATTAACTATCCTTATCTCAAAGCGCTGTTGAGAGTTGATGCAGATATTTGGGATGACAGACGCAATAAAAAAGTTTTGAAATGTATAAATGATTTTTTTCTGAATGTCCCGTGTTGTTTAGCGAGCTTGCTAAAGTATGCGCTTGTTTTGTGGTCTGAATAACAGTTTATATAAATTTTCTAAAGCCATGTTTGCAAACCATTGACATTTCTTTATTTTAATATATTTTATTGTGTGTTTAAATAGTGAAATGAGCAAGGAGTTTGCACTAATTATGTACTAGTCGAAGTACCTGTCCGTAGTTAGCAATAGCAAAATTTGTGAATGTCGATTCTTTGAGTGTTGTACATTTAAACAATGTACAACAGCCAAAATATAGTAAAACACGAAGTATACAATTTTATGTCCACCGGATACCGCCCTACAAAATCATCACGTAACGCAAGTCGGGCCCAAGACTCTTCGTGCTGTCCACGATATCAAGCTACTAAAAATGCCCAAATGCAAGATTATTTCTTTTCTACCCAGGGTTTTGGAAGAAGTATTGTTTCCAGACCCATGACAGAGACTCTAGTATTTCGTAATTAATGAATAAAAGAAAGTAAACTTTAACGGTGGCGATTGTATACGCTTTTCATTTTGCCACTTCCTAGCCTGCGTCGATCAGCTGAGCGAGCTTTGCAAAGGCGCACAGTCATTGCATTCGCGCGTAATACCTTATGGTTTTGAAGATTCATCAAAACCAAAATTGTCGCCATTGCTTCTTGTTTTGTTCTGCACATGGTTAAACACCCCAACGCGTTCTTATTTCCTGAAGAAGTGAAATAACAGACTAATTTCTTGAATTCAAACAAAAAAAAAACATTAAAATTAAAATGTGCAAGTTGAGCAATAATTTGCTCATCTGACAGTGCCAATACAAGGTATTTTAATCGAATACCGATTTTTACTGAAAATGGTAAAAACTACACAGTGCGTCTACTCAAGTGAGTTTTACAGAACGACGGAAATTTCCTTCAAGAGATAATGCAAATATAGAGGTCTAATGAACGAGAAATAACTAATTACTTAATAGTGATGCGACTAATGCAAAAGTGAAAGGGAGCCGGACAAAAATAACGATGGTAATTCCTGGAGAAGGAGTACAGGGAAGGGAGACAACAAACACGAGTCTTTATCCCTACACAAGTAATTTTTATGATTTGACGCTTGAGGACACATTATTTATTGTGAAGATGGAGGCAAACACTGTTAAAAATCCAGCCAGTTCTTTTTTTTAATTATTCAGTATCAAATTTTGATCTGGAAATCATTCGATGCCGAAAGTAAACACGCGATGCCCGCCGTAAAGCCCACCGTTTGACGCCGGAGGGTTACATCTTAATGAAAAAGTTTTCGTCACCATTTTGCGTCACAGTGCGCTAGAGCTGGTTGCAGTCGGTCCTCCGTGACTGGAGAACTCAAACGATAAGCCACCTTATCGGGCGCCGCATGCTGCTTCTCTTTGCTGCGCGATATCACTGAAAAAATCTTTTAATCATAAGTACAAGTAGGGTTACAAAAAAAACACACAAAACACTGCAAAAAAAATTTAATGCTTGGATCCGCTGTAATTGAGAAGTGACGCAAATTCATCTCGTAATTCAGAATTGATCCTCCGGCGTCAAACTTGGGTTGTCCTTCTGGCGGTCATCGCGCGTTTGGCTTCGGTATCGACATATTTACAGAACAAAATTTGACGATAAATAACTTGAACTGCTGATCAAAAATTTTAAAAACTGGACTAGCCTTTGATATAGATTGCTTCCATTCCTTCAACATATACATGTGCCCTAAAATGTCTAATTAAGGAAGTAACTAGGGAATGTTTGTTTATTATTCGTCTTTAGTTGCATTCTTTCTTGAACATAATGTCCGCCAGGCCGCACAATTTACTACCCCGAACCGCGTTTGTGTAGCTTTTACAGTTTATATTAGAAGAAAAAAACACATCTTCGATAAAAAATAAAATATAATGTATATCGAAAAAAAAATAAAAAACCTAACAAATGGCAGTACGCTACAAAGTGTATTCTAATTACGTTGAGACTTCTTGGCGACAAAAACCACGTTTAGATGTGTTTTCTTTTTAAAACCAAAGCCGAATGTCTTCTTTGCCCAGTTGCATACGCGAAGTGACGCCAAAGTCCAGAAAATGGCTGTGGTTCCATGAAGATTTATTGTAAAATAGGTATTTCGAAGTTGAAAAGAAATGATCAACGTGTGGGAGAGCTAGTGCCTAATAATCATGATGTTTGAACCCTGGGGCTGGGTAGGAAACCTGAAGATATATTAGAAGAAACAGTAGAAAGAAGGGTGGTGTGTCACGATTTTCTGTTTCTTCTAATATATCTTCAAGTTTTTTTTCGTTCCTCGTTTAGCAGAATAGCATAGAATGAGAAATTCTGCTTTGCGAAGATACCGCTTATCGATTAGCGATGCTGAAGCTTTTAATTTAGACAAAACAATAATCCAAAGACGATTACTCTCGTGGTGCTTAATTTCATATTAAATTGTAGAGTGTCTGTACTGAGTGACAGTTTAATATACTAAAGGCGTGGCGTATAATGACTACACCTCTTGCTTCGTGATTTCTTTTTTAGGCTTTCGTACCTGCCGATCTCACAATCCGATTGCCTGCAACGTGATGATAAAAGAATACACTCTAAGAAATGCCTGGGCATCTACTTACCCGCAAAACACTCAAAGAACCAACCTCTGCGATCCACAAAATTAGCTCAGCGAATAATGTGCCAGAACATCCGTTTAGACCTCAAGTCTGCGCTGTTGCATTACGCAATGCAAGCATGACGCTTTGCATTGCGTAGTGCCATAGCGCAGACTTAATTTTTAGGGCGGAACGGATGTTGTCCCTCATCAATCGCTGAGCTGATTTTGTAGATCGCAGAGATTGGCTCTTTGAGTGTTTTGCGGGTAAGTAGACGCCCAGGCATTTCTTAGAGTGTAGGGACCGAGCGCGCCTTCCGATTATTAATAAGGGTGGCGATGTGGGTTAGTTGGTTCATACTGACGAAAAGGCAAACAGCGCGCAGAAAACGGGGACTAGAGGAAGGGCAGACAGGACAAGCGCTGACTCTCAAATGAAATTTAATCACAAGGAAACAAAACAAAGAAAACAGCAACTCCGCCCACGTCACATGACAAATTCACCACGTGTCCAAAAAGAACATCTCTTTGCTACTCAGGCCCAGTGACGTTTGGCTTACGCAGTTCGCGCCGGCTTTGATGATTGCATGCGCCTCTAAAATTTCTCTATTCACTCTTTCCCTACCATTGCCAATGATACTAGTCTTACTGAAGATAGGTTTGCACCCACAACTATGACAATGCAATGGCAAATGCCCCCCTACAGCTCCAACCACAGATCGCAACGACAAGTCATGCTCCCGCAATCTGTGATTAACACATCTGCCCGTCTGCCCGACGTAGGCTTTCCCGCACGTTAGTGGAATCGTGTAAACAACTCCCACCTTGCAAATAACATATTCATGCTCATGCTTCACCGAGCAGGCGGGGCCTTTGTCCTTCTTATCGGCAACTCTCGCGCATAATTGCGACAGCTTACACGGAGCGGAAAACACCAATGGCACATCGTACCTCAAGGCAACTTTTTTCAAGTTGTGTGAAATTTTATGGAGATACGGTATTACGAGCGGTCTCTTATTTGGCCTTTCAGTCCGGGGACGGGGTTCTCCCTTGAGTTTCTTCAACAAACCCTCCGCAACGCTCAATAAAACCGAAGTTGGGAAACCTGCCACGGTCAGTCTCTCAACCTGCCGGGAGAAACTATCGTTAACGACATGATGACATGACTTCTCGAGTGCAGCTTGTAATACCGTATCTCCATAAAATTTCACACAACTTGAAAAAAGTTGCCTTGAGGTACGATGTGCCATTGGTGTTTTCCGCTCCGTGTAAGCTGTCGCAATTATGCGCGAGAGTTGCCGATAAGAAGGACAAAGGCCCCGCCTGCTCGGTGAAGCATGAGCATCAATATGTTATTTGCAAGGTGGGAGTTGTTTACACGATTCCACTAACGTGCGGGAAAGCCTACGTCGGGCAGACGGGCAGATGTGTTAATCACAGATTGCGGGAGCATGACTTGTCGTTGCGATCTGTGGTTGGAGCTGTAGGGGGGCATTTGCCATTGCATTGTCATAGTTGTGGGTGCAAACCTATCTTTAGTAAGACTAGTATCATTGGCAATGGTAGGGAAAGAGTGAATAGAGAAATTTTAGAGGCGCATGCAATCATCAAAGCCGGCGCGAACTGCGTAAGCCAAACGTCACTGGGCCTGAGTAGCAAAGATATGTTTTTTTTGGACACGTGGTGAATTTGTCATGTGACGTGGGCGGAGTTGCTGTTTTCTTTGTTTTGTTTCCTTGTGATTAAATTTCAGTTGAGAGTCAGCGCTTGTCCTGTCTGCACTTCCTCTAGTCCCCGTTTTCTGCGCGCTGTTTGCCTTTTCGTCAGTATGAACCAACTAACCCACATCGCCACCCTTATTCAGTTCATTTCTTCTACGGTGGGTTCTTTTACGTGTTGTAACAGCAACTACGACCATGCCATCACCTGCATAAACCTCATCGCCGTGTCGACCTGCCGTGCAAGATACCTCTCGGTTTGCATCAAGACGGGCCAGGCTCCTCCTGAAGTCGAGGCCTTGTTCGGGTGTCTTCGTCCATCTGATGGGCATTCCAAGCGCATATGCAAGATTCTGCGGTCAGAAAGCTGGAGGCAGGTGCGGTTTCTTCACGACTACCTAAGGATGTTGTGTTTCCGAGGCGGCTCTACCCCCCTGGCATACCGTCACCACCGAGAGCATCTGAGGCTTGTGACCCAGGCTACAGAGTTTCTGTGGCAACGCGTTCGAACTGGGATACCCAAGAAGTCTCGTTTGCCTGGGAACAGACCTAGTCGACTGGTCATTTTGGGAGACGCCCAAGTTCCTGAGCATGTGGCCCGAATTCTGGAAAGAGGGCCAAAGTATAGTGTTGAGCCTAGCATCAAGGCGCATGAATTGCTGGCTGATGTACGGCGAGTGTCGGAAAGGGCAGCGTCTGAGGATAAGGACCACTGTGTTTCGGAGGGGGTTGACTGCCTACTGAAATGTGCTACAAAACGGCCTTCTGCATCTGGGGTGGGTTCTCTACAAGGTGTTGTTACCTATTTTCAAGACAACGATCTCAGTTTGCTGCAGGCTGATAAGGAGGGGGGATTTGTTGTGCTACCCCGGAACCTACTAAACACTAAGGCTGACGATGCGATTAACAAGAACTTCGAGATTACCAATCTTAAGCCAAAAAGGGTCAAATGTGCTGCAGCCAAGTTGTGCAAAGAATTACAACTGTGCAAGCTGGAAAAAGAAATTGGAAAGACGACGAAAGGTAATCTTGATGTATTCTTTTCTGTTAAGACACATAAAGTGAATGCACCCCTGCGGACTATTGTTACCGAGAAGGGAGCGTGGCAGAGACAGGTCAGTCTATTCCTGCAAGAGCACTTAAGTCGGTTAGAGACCTGTGATCCTTTTTGGTGCGCAATTCGCAGAGTGTCATAGATTACCTTAGTAGTGGAGCAGTCACAGATGTGGGGGGCTTTTCCATAGATGCTGAGGATCTTTTTTATTCCATCCCTCATTGCGCTCTGTTTGTCGCGGTTCGTGAATGTATTGAAAGAAATGGCGAGATTGGCTTCCAGAACGCTAGCGGTGTGTGTACTGATGGGTTTTTAGAGCTACTTAAGTTTTATCTGGAGTCAACTTTTATCCAATTTAACGGTAAGCTTTACGTTCAGAAAAAAGGAATTTGTATCGGTTCGTCTGTGGCGCCTGTGCTTTGTGATATTTTTTTAGCCAAGTGCGATAGGGCCATTTCGGAAAAACTGAATGACGAGCGTGTTTGTAAAGTGTTTCGTTACGTGGATGACTTTTTGGTTTTGTTTTTTAGGCTGGAGGGCATATGTGAGGCAGATGTCGTGAGGTCTGTTTTAGAAGTTTTCGCACGCCATTCGGAGGGGCTCACTTTCACTCCCGAACTTCAGGATGGGGCTTACCTGCAATTTTTGGATTTGAGATTAAAATTCATTGCTAAACACGTTTGCTGGACTTATCACCCACGCTCGAAGAAGGGTCTTCTTCCATATGATTCATCGCACTCTAAGCTGGTCAAGAGAAGCATTGCCTCGTCTTGCCTACAAGCTGCACTCGAGAAGTCATGTCATCATGTCGTTAACGATAGTTTCTCCCGGCAGGTTGAGAGACTGACCGTGGCAGGTTTCCCAACTTCGGTTTTATTGAGCGTTGCGGAGGGTTTGTTGAAGAAACTCAAGGGAGAACCCCGTCCCCGGACTGAAAGGCCAAATAAGAGACCGCTCGTAATACCGTATCTCCATAAAATTTCACACAACTTGAAAAAAAGTTGCCTTGAGGTACGATGTGCCATTGGTGTTTTCCGCTCCGTGTAAGCTGTCGCAATTATGCGCGAGAGTTGCCGATAAGAAGGACAAAGGCCCCGCCTGCTCGGTGAAGCATGAGCATCAATATGTTATTTGCGAGGTGGGAGTTGTTTACACGATTCCACTAACGTGCGGGAAAGCCTACGTCGGGCAGACGGGCAGATGTGTTAATCACAGAGTGCGGGAGCATGACTTGTCGTTGCGATCTGTGGTTGGAGCTGTAGGGGGGCATTTGCCATTGCATTGTCATGGTTGTGGGCGCAAACCTATCTTCAGTAAGACTAGTATCATTGGCAATGGTAGGGAAAGAGTGAATAGAGCAATTTTAGAGGCGCATGCAATCATCAAAGCCGGCGCGAACTGCGTAAGCCAAACGTCACTGGGCCTGAGTAGCAAAGAGATGTTTTTTTTGGACACGTGGTGAATTTGTCATGTGACGTGGGCGGAGTTGCTGTTTTCTTTGTTTTGTTTCCTTGTGATTAAATTTCAGTTGAGAGTCAGCGCTTGTCCTGTCTGCACTTCCTCTAGTCCCCGTTTTCTGCGCGCTGTTTGCCTTTTCGTCGATTATTAATGTGTGAGTGACTGTAGCGACGCTCGTGTCCTATTTAAAAACTAGTGTTCTAACGTTTAGAAATATGCCATTATGAATTTGATTATCTTCGAATTGTTCACTCTTTTTAATGTGCGGCAGGTTCGATTGAGCTTAACACGTCAAACTTAAGAAACATTGTATTGGAAAAAAATTATCTAAAAGCCTAAACGTGAGTTTCTTATTTTTTAAGGATTTTGATTGCTAAGAATGTTTGCGTCTCGTTTACTTTTCTGACGTACTTCGTTCAGACAAAAAAACATTGCCTATTGCATTTGTAACCTCCCTATACCTGTTAACACCGAATTTAGCAATAACTATGACCGGTGGTTCGGCAAGCATATGTAGCATATTAAAAGGCACGCCGTTGGATCGACTCACAATTTCTTTTTTGACACGCAAAATCAGTGGCTGCGAGACTTAAAATTTCAAGCTTCCGTAATACTTTCTCCGCGTTATATTTAATGTTATGTCAAGAAACGACGCCCCCTGGTAACAAATAAATTTTCAGAAATCAATATTTTTTTTTTACGCATAGGTATACCTTGTAGTGATGCAAAACTTTCGACAAATGTACTATCAATACTATCGATAGTTTTTCCAAAACTATAGATGTGTCGCACAACTATCGATAGTCGACTGTCGATAGTTTTTTTACTTTCGACGGACAAGGTTCTGGCGACCATCGATTCTATCGATAGAACTATCGATAGTGTCGTACTACTAGAGCGAACACAGTTGCCGCAGAGCCGTGTATCGAGAGAGTTTGGTCAATGGGAGGCGCGGGCAGAGCCAGGGCGTGCACCAGACTCGGAAAGAGCGCTTGCCATGCTCTCTTGACCAACCAGAAGCCGAAAATAATCCCCTAGCGGTGGTAGCGAGAAACAGTTCTGATCAAAGGTATATGCTCGTATATGTTTTTAATAAGTGCGTAAGAGCGAAGTGTAGTAACTCTTCGTGTTTGAAAGTAGAGTGCACGTGATGTTTCGTTTATGATCACGCAGAAAGATGTTAGAAACGAACGCGCCGCTCGAATCTGTTTTGCACGGACAGATTATGACCGCTCGGACGGAAGATTCCCGGCCCTCGGCGCTTGGCGTACGGATTATGTCGATCGTTCAGCTAGTGCCAGTGTTGTGCCCGTTACCGGAAAAAAGTAACGAAATAGCGTTACTCGTTAGTTTGGTAAAAAGTAACGCGTTATCGAGCTACGTTACTCTTTTACAAACACAACGATATACCGTTACCGTTACTTTTCAAAAATAACGAACGTCACTTTTACGTTACTTTTACGTTACTTATCTCTTCGAGTACAAATGTTTGGCAGAGATGTATGATAAAGCCTCCTTAACAAGCTTGGATAAAGATAAAAATTTACAGAGTGGTTTCATAGTGTTTTGATGCGCGAAGCAGCTTAAATTTGGCATGCAGATTAGGCATTGAAACTGTAAATTACCTGATTCTGTCTCCTTTAGTTCATACATTTCATTCAGACCTGCTGGCCATGGCGACGGACTTTCGTTATTCATGCCCATCTCACGCGCAGAATGAGTCGGAGATGCTAGTCAATCGGCTTTTATAAACTACAGCATGCGAACGAGGACTGCTGGAACACAATCAGCCAACCAACACCCCTCATCTGTACGCCGGTTTTAGTAACAGTCCGGTTCATACTATTGCCAGAGACTGATTTGCTTCACTATCTGGAACAGGACACCGGTTACCAGCACACTGGCTATAATCACTTGCTGTCTCTTACCAGCAGTAGCTCTTAGTTTTTCTGTGAAAAAAAAAAAAAAAAAGGTTTCGTGTTTTTAAGTTTTCTTTTCAGGTTTAAAACTGTTTTTTTTTTATCATGACCTTAGGGAATTAAAGACTAATCAAGCGAAAGATTCTTTTGTGCACAAAAGTGGGTCAGGAACTTTCAGGCAGCGAGGGGGAGAGCGAGGGTAAAAATATTCCACAAAGGTTTTTCTTTTTATTTTTGAAACTAGAGAAATGAGCAAATCGCTTCGCCACTAGTTGTCCACTGTTGTAAACGGATGTCTCTCCACGGCTCTCCCCCCCCCTCCCCCCCCCCCCGCTGTCCACTTCTGCTGCACAAAGCAGGAGGGGGGGGGAGAGGAGGGAGGGGAGGAGACTGTAACGCAGTCGTTCGTTCAAGCCTTGTGGGTGGTGATACGATGAAAAAAAGAAAAAGGAGGATGAACTCAATTAGTTGGTAGCCGAAGGTTTGTTTCGCCTTCGAGAAGTGAGTTTTTTTTTTTTAAACTTTACTGTGACGGATGCTGGTTCCGTGCAGCGATAAGCTGGTGCAGGATTTTGAAATAAGCTCGTGCAGGATTTCACCAGTTTTGGTCAAATGTAACGAGTAACGAAATTTGGCAGCCGATACCGTAAAAAAGTAACGGAAATACTTTACTCGTTAGTCATTCAGAATACTAACGAGTACGTTACTGCGTTAGCGAAAAATGTAACGCGTTGCCAGTACCGTCGTTACTAGTAACCCGTTACCTCCAACACTGCGCTAGTCGCACTTTTCCACCATCATTTTGGATGAGCGTGATTAAAACATCACGGGTACCATATTTTCAGTCACCAAGAGTTACTCCGATGCACTTATCAGGTTTGTTTCTCGCGACCACCACCAGGGTATTATTCCCGGCTTCTGGTCGGTCACATTCGAATTTCTGAAGACGCCCTGGAACACGCCCAGCCCGCTTTCGGCCAATGGCGCCTCGTCATTGGTCTCCTATACTTCCCAACGAATGGCCAAACTCTCTAAATATACCGCTCTGAGTTGCCGCACCGCCACTCGCCTCCCTTCCTCCTCTCTTCGCCCAAACTCTCGTCTTCATCATCACTGAAAGTTGAACCAAAGTTGGGAGGGTAAGTGCTTGGGCTATTTGGTGTGCCGTTTGAAAAAATAAAGCGATAAAAACAATAGAGAGAGCGACGCAAACTACTAGTGTCGCAAAACTGTCGATACTAAACCTTCGACAGTACTATCCATAGGTTTACGATAGTCGACTGTCGATAGTTCCCCGATAGCTGATTAACAATAATTTTTTGATAGTCGACTATCGATAGTACCATCGATTGTTTTTGGATAGTGGACTATCGATACTTTTTTTATAGTTTTTCGATAGACGACTATCGATAGTACTATTGATTTCTTTTTACTCTCGATAGTCAAATTTCTGGCGACTATCGATACTATCGACAGTACTATCTATAGTTTTGAATCACAAGAGCGAACACAGTTGCCGCACCGCCGCTCGCCACCCTTCCTCCTCTCTTCGCCCAAACTCTCGTCTTCGTCATCAATGAAAGCTGAACCAAAGTTGGGATGGTAAGTTCTTGGGCTAGTTGGTGTGCCATTTGAAAAAATAAAGCAAGAAAAAACAAAGAGGGAGCGACGCAAACTACTAGTGTCGCAAAATTGTCGATAGTAAACTGACGACAGTACTATCGATGGGTTTACGATAGTCGACTATGGATAGTTTTCCAATAGTTGATTAAAAATAGCTTTCCGATAGTCAACTATCGATGGTACTCTCGGTAGTTCTTCGGTAGTCGACTATCGATAGTACTTTCGATAGTTTTTCGTCGTCCATCGATAGTACTATCGATAGTTTTTTTTACTATCGATAGTCAGATTTCTGGCGACAATCAAGACTATCGGTAGTACTATCGATAGTTCTTTTACTATCGATAGTCAGATTTCTGGCGACAATCAAGACTTTCGGTAGTACTATCGATAGTTTTTTTTACTATCAATAGTCAGATTTCTGGCGACAATCAAGACTATCGGTAGCACTATCGATAGTTTTTTTTACTATCGATAGTCAGATTTCTGGCGACAATCAAGACTATCGGTAGTACTATCGATAGTTTTTTTTACTATCGATAGTCAGATTTCTGGCGACAATCAAGACTATCGGTAGTACTATCGATAGTTTTTTTTACTATCGATAGTCAGATTTCTGGCGACAATCAAGACTATCGGTAGTACTATCGATAGTTTTTTTTACTATCGATAGTCAGATTTCTGGCGACAATCAAGACTATCGGTAGTACTATCGATAGTTTTTTTTACTATCGATAGTCAGATATCTGGCGACAATCAAGACTATCGGTAGTACTATCGATAGTTTTTTTTACTATCGATAGTCAGATTTCTGGCGACAATCAAGACTATCGGTAGTACTATCGATAGTTTTTTTTACTATCGATAGTCAGATTTCTGGCGACAATCAAGACTATCGGTAGTACTATCGATAGTTTTTTTTACTATCGATAGTCAGATTTCTGGCGACAATCAAGACTATCGGTAGTACTATCGATAGTTTTTTTTACTATCGATAGTCAGATTTCTGGCGACAATCAAGACTATCGGTAGTACTATCGATAGTTTTTTTTACTATCGATAGTCAGATTTCTAGCGACAATCAAGACTATCGGTAGTACTATCGATAGTTTTTTTTACTATCGATAGTCAGATTTCTGGCGACAATCAAGACTATCGGTAGTACTATCGATAGTTTTTTTTACTATCGATAGTCAGATTTCTGGCGACAATCAAGACTATCGGTAGTACTATCGATAGTTTTTTTTACTATCGATAGTCAGATATCTGGCGACAATCAAGACTATCGGTAGTACTATCGATAGTTTTTTTTACTATCGATAGTCAGATTTCTGGCGACAATCAAGACTATCGGTAGTACTATCGATAGTTTTTTTTACTATCGATAGTCAGATTTCTGGCGACAATCAAGACTATCGGTAGTACTATCGATAGTTTTTTTTACTATCGATAGTCAGATTTCTGGCGACAATCAAGACTATCGGTAGTACTATCGATAGTTTTTTTTACTATCGATAGTCAGATATCTGGCGACAATCAAGACTATCGGTAGTACTATCGATAGTTTTTTTTTACTATCGATAGTCAGATTTCTGGCGACAATCAAGACTATCGGTAGTACTATCGATAGTTTTTTTTACTATCGATAGTCAGATTTCTGGCGACAATCAAGACTATCGGTAGTACTATCGATAGTTTTTTTTACTATCGATAGTCAGATTTCTGGCGACAATCAAGACTATCGGTAGTACTATCGATAGTTTTTTTTACTATCGATAGTCAGATATCTGGCGACAATCAAGACTATCGGTAGTACTATCGATAGTTTTTTTTACTATCGATAGTCAGATTTCTGGCGACAATCAAGACTATCGGTAGTACTATCGATAGTTTTTTTTACTATCGATAGTCAGATTTCTGGCGACAATCAAGACTATCGGTAGTACTATCGATAGTTTTTTTTACTATCGATAGTCAGATTTCTGGCGACAATCAAGACTATCGGTAGTACTATCGATAGTTTTTTTTACTATCGATAGTCAGATTTCTGGCGACAATCAAGACTATCGGTAGTACTATCGATAGTTTTTTTACTATCGATAGTCAGATATCTGGCGACAATCAAGACTATCGGTAGTACTATCGATAGTTTTTTTTTACTATCGATAGTCAGATTTCTGGCGACAATCCAGACTATCGGTAGTACTATCGATAGTTTTTTTTACTATCGATAGTCAGATTTCTGGCGACAATCAAGACTATCGGTAGTACTATCGATAGTTTTTTTTACTATCGATAGTCAGATTTTTGGCGACAATCAAGACTATCGGTAGTACTATCGATAGTTTTTTTTACTATCGATAGTCAGATATCTGGCGACAATCAAGACTATCGGTAGTACTATCGATAGTTTTTTTTACTATCGATAGTCAGATTTCTGGCGACAATCAAGACTATCGGTAGTACTATCGATAGTTTTTTTTTACTATCGATAGTCAGATTTCTGGCGACAATCAAGACTATCGGTAGTACTATCGATAGTTTTTTTTACTATCGATAGTCAGATTTCTGGCGACAATCAAGACTATCGGTAGTACTATCGATAGTTTTTTTTACTATCGATAGTCAGATTTCTGGCGACAATCAAGACTATCGGTAGTACTATCGATAGTTTTTTTTACTATCGATAGTCAGATATCTGGCGACAATCAAGACTATCGGTAGTACTATCGATAGTTTTTTTTACTATCGATAGTCAGATTTCTGGCGACAATCAAGACTATCGGTAGTACTATCGATAGTTTTTTTACTATCGATAGTCAGATATCTGGCGACAATCAAGACTATCGGTAGTACTATCGATAGTTTTTTTTACTATCGATAGTCAGATTTCTGGCGACAATCAAGACTATCGGTAGTACTATCGATAGTTTTTTTTACTATCGATAGTCAGATATCTGGCGACAATCAAGACTATCGGTAGTACTATCGATAGTTTTTTTTACTATCGATAGTCAGACTTCTGGCGACAATCAAGACTATCGGTAGTACTATCGATAGTTTTTTTTACTATCGATAGTCAGATATCTGGCGACAATCAAGACTATCGGTAGTACTATCGATAGTTTTTTTTTACTATCGATAGTCAGATTTCTGGCGACAATCAAGACTATCGGTAGTACTATCGATAGTTTTTTTTACTATCGATAGTCAGATTTCTGGCGACAATCAAGACTATCGGTAGTACTATCGATAGTTTTTTTTACTATCGATAGTCAGATTTCTGGCGACAATCAAGACTATCGGTAGTACTATCGATAGTTTTTTTTACTATCGATAGTCAGATTTCTGGCGACAATCAAGACTATCGGTAGTACTATCGATAGTTTTTTTTACTATCGATAGTCAGATTTCTGGCGACAATCAAGACTATCGGTAGTATTATCGATAGTTTTTTTTACTATCGATAGTCAGATATCTGGCGACAATCAAGACTATCGGTAGTACTATCGATAGTTTTTTTTTACTATCGATAGTCAGATTTCTGGCGACAATCAAGACTATCGGTAGTACTATCGATAGTTTTTTTTACTATCGATAGTCAGATTTCTGGCGACAATCAAGACTATCGGTAGTACTATCGATAGTTTTTTTTACTATCGATAGTCAGATTTCTGGCGACAATCAAGGCTATCGGTAGTACTATCGATAGTTTTTTTTACTATCGATAGTCAGATATCTGGCGACAATCAAGACTATCGGTAGTACTATCGATAGTTTTTTTTACTATCGATAGTCAGATTTCTGGCGACAATCAAGGCTATCGGTAGTACTATCGATAGTTTTTTTTACTATCGATAGTCAGATATCTGGCGACAATCAAGACTATCGGTAGTACTATCGATAGTTTTTTTTACTATCGATAGTCAGATTTCTGGCGACAATCAAGACTATTGGTAGTACTATCGATAGTTTTTTTTACTATCGATAGTCAGATTTCTGGCGACAATCAAGACTATCGGTAGTAGTATCGATAGTTTTTTTTACTATCGATAGTCAGATTTCTGGCGACAATCAAGACTATCGGTAGTACTATCGATAGTTTTGCACTACGAATATCGGGACGCGTTTTTTATAAACACGGATAGCTTATAAAACGCAAGGCGTGAGGAGCTCGACGCATCTCATTATCGCCCCCGAGCCAATGACATCGCCGATTCAGCCGATGATTAAAAAAAACCGAACAACCAAACATGAAGCTATAATCGTAAAAATAAAACGCCGCGCCCTGCGTTTCTTAGAATGTTGGTGAGTATAAACTTGCAGATGTTATAGATCTGCACCTCTCAAGTTTTGAGCAGTGACCCTTTGAGAGCCAAATCGGATATTTTTAGGTCGTCTTTCTCTGGTGCGTCGCGTTTCGTCCTCCCGAACGCGCTGTTCGTGCCCGTAGACAGATGCTCAGGAATGTTGACGTTCGCCAGTTTACGCCCGTGTATCGTGCCTGGCGGGACGCTAGGACCCCGCTTCACGTTCGCATTAAATTGTCGCCTCTCACGGACGCTATCGGAGGCACCTCTTTTGTGGTTGCGTACGGGGGACGATACAGCGCCGCCATGGCCCAGAGAAATCAGGACTATGGGGACTGAATTTCAAAAACGATATCATTTGTAGCACGGTCTCTAATTATATGAACCGCGGTCGCCTCTTCCAGCTGCGCGTTTTTTAAAGTTCGTTCCACCGTCCTACAGCCATTATGAGCTTTAGGCTCATTTCGCGCGTGTCCGCCATCAAAGGGATTACCTGCATGCTCGACACGGCGGGGAAAACACACAGATTTTTGTTTCCCCAGACAGTACGTTAACTAGGGAACTTCGTATGAGTCGCGCGCGTTTTATTTTTCTGGTCATGCACCAATTCACTTCAGCACGCCGCGAATGTAATGAGCTCGTCGTTGGTGGTGAAAGGCGAGTTTTTCGCACAGGCGGATGACTTTAGCGATATGTTTCAAACTCGGGAAGTCCCGTGCGCATCGTTGGCAGCCTATTTGCGTATATTTCTATTCAGGCTGCTCGCTTAAGGGAGGGTTTGGTCGATACCATGATCGATACCACGGGGGTGCCGCCACTAGAACCACATATTTCACCCCCCGTTTAGCACTTCCCACAAGGTCTGTGAGTTGTTTTTTTGCTGCAGAACGCGGAGGCAGCCAATTATGGCGGAAAAGGGAAGGCTCCCAACCAATGACGAAGACGAATGGCGATGGTCTACGAATGAACGAGGGGAACATCACGCTCATCATACCTACGCATATATCGTTTCGTTTATTTTTTAGTCGCTTTCTGAATTTCTTCAGTTCCTGGAATCCTTCTATTTTTCGACATGATTGGCTTTCTTCATTTTCTGCAAATAGTGAACTCATAGATTTTTTTTAGAGTGCGATGAGAACGAATTGCAAAGAAAACCTGCAATTATTTGTGTTCAAAACCAAGAAAAGGCAATCTAACTTCAAAATTTAAAAGCCAGTCGCGGATATCCCACCAATACTTCAGTGATAATGACCTTAAAATTGCTTAAAAGAAAAAGAAAAGAAAAAAGAATCCTGCAATGGCCGGAAACCGAAAACAAAAACGTTAAAGCCAGTAGGCGGGCAAGCTGTTTAATGATAGACATGATAACCCTGGAACAAGGAGACAAGAAAGGACGGACGACGCTGTGGTATGTGCATTCTAGGGACTCCTTACGGCGCTGTTTACACACACTACGAAGTACGCGCTGAATATTACGCCAGAGTTTTGACGCCTGTGTCAATAAAAGGACGCCAAAGCCGGGCTTAGTTAATGTCAATGCTTTCCATTGTCTTAAAATCGTGAACAAAGCCTGGGGTTCTAAACTCGTCAAACACGGAGTTGGAGCCAAAAGTTTGCAGAGCGCGCCAACTGGACGCTGGCCACGAAAGCGCGAAGTCATCGTCGTGATCGGCCAATCGGTGCGCTCCGTGAACTTCGGCCCCAACTTTTTGTTTTACGAGTTCAGAGCCCAAGATGGACGATCGGCCCTCAGAAGATTCGGGTAGGACTCCAAGTACATAAACGCCAGCTGGTAGGAAGAAACAATCTGTCAGTTGAGGGCGGGTTTTGTAATTATGTAGAAAACGCGACGCTCATATGCTTCTTCCATGTCCCAGTCATGAAATAGTTACTGTATTTACTCAGTCAAATGCATAAAGTTTCGTTCGCATGCATTTTTACAAGTTGCAAAACTTCAAGAGACGAAAAAAAATGTTTTCTATTTTTACTAACCGGGCTTAAGATATTGCATTACTTGGTACAGCGATTGTCTTCTCGAGGATCACCAGGGCCTCTCCAATTCCTCGGTCACTATGTTTTGTTTTGGCTTTTGTTCCGGGTAAATTTTATTACGGCCAGTGATTGTTGTCATTTTTGAGGGAGTAAAACGCAAGTACCGATCTGAACGTGAGTTTGTTAAACCATTTACAAAAAAATTATAGAATGTATAAATTCATAGATGATCGAGTGAACCCTATATGCGAGAGCCCCATTATTTGAAGATGAATCAGTATTTTATTACGGGCAGCCCTGTCTGTTGTTGAAGAACAGTTGGGACCCTCGAATTTAGGTCTTGGTTCGTAGTCTTTGTTTATCTTCATGGGCAGGCCGCAACTGGTTGTGTTTTGTTTTCGTGCCATGTGTAGAAGCGTACGTTTAGCAAACACGGTCCTCGGTGGCACCAAAGCAAGGCCCATGGCTGCACATGCCCGACTGGTGGGCTCAAATATCTGCTGAAGCTCATATGCTCAAGCGCCGACGTGCAGGTTTTCGCCACGAACGTTCGGCACCACCTCTGTGTTAGACGAGTTCCGGGCCCTAGATGTTCAAAATTCATTAAGCTAGAACCACCAACTCTGCCTTTATCAACGCACTCTCCTTTTCCTACTGTTTTTTGTCGATGGGTTTGTATTTAAAATAGGGTATGTGGAGAGCAAGTCGTCTGCTTTATGCGCGGTAGCGGCAACGGCTAACAACAGCGAGCTCTGCTTGGCTTTGACCTTAAAGGAAAGCTACGGGGGTTCTTGAAAAAAAGGAGTTAGAAGTGAATTTTAGTGTATTTTTACCCCGTGAACCCGAATACCTAAACCATTTGCTACGCAAGTATTGGTAAACCCGAGAAAACGCGAAAGACAGTCGCAGTACGTGGCGTCATCGGCGGATCTTTGGGCTGCCCAAGACAATCAAAGCCATTCAGAGCTCGGCGTCGTTCAAACGTTACTGTAACTCTTGTGAAGAAGCAGACGACTTACTCTTTGCATTGTTTATCGTACAGAAGCCAACCGTTAATTCAGGATCTCCATATTCTCAAACATCAGTCCCGACCCAACGCAGTCACGTTCACCAAATCAGATCTGTTATAAAGACAGATCTCTTGCAGAATGAGCATTTCGTCATGTTGAATTAACCGGAGACTGGGGTAGAGAAGAAACATCAAAACGTAGAAGAGACAGAAAATAGACAGGACGACGTCTCAAATTCAGCCAACTCGTTTATTCAATCCACCTCTTTATATGGTTTTCGATCTGAAGGTCATCACCACCAACACAAAAGGTCGAAATCTATATACTTCAAGTGCCACAGTCCACATCACACAATGTAAGAATGTGGACAATCGTACGGGTGTAGGAACTAATGGTCCCGGAACTAATGGTCCCAAGCCCAAGGTAGGACGAAATGATCCCGTAAGAAGGTTGTTTTGAAACCAAGACATACCATGCAATATACTTCATCCGTTATACAATCAGTGATTTTCTGGTGGTATGAAGGATCTCGTCTATATTTTCAGGCCGGTTACTTCGAAGGAAGTGGTCGGGTATTGAACTTAATTTTATTCAAATTAATCAAAATATTTTTGAACGAAAAATTTTTGAAACAAAAATAAATACCCCTAGTTATACTGTTGAAGCGGGTCCATATCGCATGGGCGAATGACGTTTTAGCGAATAACGGGGGCGCGTGTTTAACCCCCCCCCCCCCCCCACCCCCCCCCATCCCCGGGCTGCGCTCTCTGCGGCGACAGTCTGCGGCGGCTTATTTAAAGTATGTTAACGCATTTGGCCCACCCGTAAATACCGCTTCGCGGCGGCCGACTATTCGCTAAAGTGTCATTCGGTGAGACGTGGGCGTTCGATAAAATGTCTTTTGATCAATCGAGTGCCTCCCCTGTTGAAGCCATAAACTCGACTTACTTCCATCTCGTCATGACGCGTGGTGCTGGCACTCATAACGAGCGGAGCCCGATGCCTTTTTAGGTGCATTACGTTTCCATAGTGCGAAACATTTTGGAGTATCCTAGAAAAATATAAAAACCGGTCGAGCTCGTGCAACCATAAGCATCGAAAATCGGAGCTTTTCTTATAAATTAAAAAGTGTAAAACGTTTACCGGCGAGTGTTATTGGATTTTACCCGATTTATATAAATAAGTCCCATGGGCCTTATTTGTCTGGGACCATTTTTTCATAGTTTGTACTTGGGACCATTTATTCCGGAACCATTTGTTCTGGGGCAATTTGTTCCGGGACAATTTGTTCCGGGACCATCTGTTCCGTTTCCCCAATCGTACAGGTCGATGCGATAAAGCAACATCCATCCCACTTGAAACTTGAACATTAAGATATCTCGGCCCTTTTACTTTAAACAAAGTCACCACATCTGCTTCACAAGACGCCCTCTCCACCCACTACCCCTAAAAAACAAAGAAACGCCCTTCGGGCTAGCACACGTCAAGAACCAAGAAAACAGCCAAACTACACGGAGCTCGGATCGGAGACTGAAATCATTAGCGAAGAGGGGAACGAGCTAAAGACAGACTGTGCCGATGAAATCTCTAGCAATCGTATAAGTAAGGATTCGCTTTAGTTTGGAAGCAACTGAGAAACCTTGTAAAAACTTAGTGTTCATTTTTTTTTTTTTTTTTTGAAGTGTGACAGGGAAATTTAAGTGTGGTTTTCCAAAATGACTAAAAAACACTCTTTTTTTGCTGTTTCTTTTTGGTTTTTGACGTGGGTTGGCCCGATGGTCGTTTTGGTGTTTTTTGGGGGTCGTAGGTGGAGAGGGCGTCTTTTGAATCAGAAGTCTTGACCGTGTTTAGTATGGAAGGGGAGAGATATCCTATTGTTCTAGTTTGAAGGAGGATGGATGTTTGCTTTTTCCTGTTGACTTTTCAGGTTGTCCACATTCTTACATTGTGTGATGAAGACTGTGGCGCCTGAACTGCATAGACTTTGTCCTTTCGTGTTGGTGGGGATTCCCTTAGTTGATCAAGATGTAGAAAACCCGAGACTGTGGTAAAAGCTGGGAAACTTTGTCGAAGAAGAAAGACAGGGGTTAGTGGAGTTTGTGACGTCGTCATGTGTATTTTCTGTCTCTTCTACGTTTTGGTGTTTATTCTCTACCCCGGTCTATGGTGAATTCAACATAATTAATATTCACTAGATCCCCTGCACTCTTACCATATTTTCTATAAGCATTTCGTGTCTACGAGTCCAGGATATCACCGCTTCTGTCCCAATTCTATCACAGACGACCATCTTATCATAACAGAAAAGAGCGGAACAAGGCCGTTGACAGCACGCCATGCGAGACAGCAATGCCGTCGTTGCTTCAGCGCGCACGTAGCAACTACCGCGTGAGAAAAGGAGCCTCTGTTTCCGATAATGAACCTCGACAGCGCCGACCGACACGAAACACTTGAGCGCGCGCCCTCCGCATTCAATCTCGAGAGCGCCTGCGCCGCCTCACAGCCCCGTAAATCAAGGTCCCCCCACAATCAAGGCGACAGGGCGTCCCGTCCGCTGCTCTGATCGCGTCAGAGCGGCATAGGCCTTCAGCGGCCGAGGCACTCGAGCCTCTGCGGCCCTAAATCAATCGTCGCTCAGGTGCTGTTTGCAGTTCCGGGAGCGATTTTCAAAAGGCCTGTCTACCCTCCCTTCCGTAACGCACTTTTAATGGCCGGCTTAAAGTTCCAATTTCGTGGAACGTTCATTCAGATGTCAGTGGGCCCCCAAAAAAGTTATTTGTGTCACGAGTTGTTTATCAAAACTTCCAGCGTCACGACAGTTTCATAAACTTATCTCGGGGTGCGTGACGGGCCGCTTGTTATATTTTAGTTTAAAACTCCGCTTCTCAGAGAAAGGACACATGTATTTTACTCGTCGGGTACAATATTCATCCGTTTAGGATGGCTATACTTCGTCTCACCTTAGTATGGACTATTGTTAGCCGCGCGTGCTAACAGCGCGAGCTAGTCGCTTCCAATGAAGCCGCGGCGGCTGCACGAGCGCTCGTGCAACAAGCGCTCTAGCCAAGGCTGTCAAGGTTGGCCGCTCGCGCTAGCACAGCCTTCGCGGCTAGTCCATGCTAGGGTGAGACGAAGTATAGTAGTCGTTTATTGCTATGATGAATATACATTCACAGATACCTTTTTTTGAAATAATTACGCTCGTATCGCGATGTCTACATATCTTCAGAATTTTTGTTTTGTGTTTCAGCAATACAACGCTTTTTAAAAGGCCGGTTGAGGCATACGTTGCGGCCCTCAGTCATCACTATGAACAGCTCTGATAAAGCGCTGGCATCGAAGCAACCTAACACTGGTGCAGCTCTGTATCAGATCTCTAACATAGCGTGAAGTCAGCACAGTTTCATAGTGGTCAGTGTTATTTCTAGCACTCGCAAATAACGCTGACGTAACGCTGTGGCGTGTGTGTAAACAAGCATTTGAGGCAATGTTCAAGGAGAAGTCGTCCATAAAGAGTTTTCTCCTTTGGCCCCTTTCCAGACCTAATTCGCAAAAAAAACCAGAACAAAAGTACAGAAGATCAACTTGCAAAAAAGTCAAAGCTAAATTTGTTCAAAATTCAGGAAAACCAAGAAACGCACAAGGGAATTCCATTCAGACTCTTACCTATCGCAACGAAGAATGTGAATTCGAGAAGTTTACAGGTGTGTTTGACAAGACCCGTTTGGAAGCAGCGAATGTTTTCGGGTCCTGAAGCGATCGAAACCGATGAAATGGCTGCTTACGTGACGAGTAACCATGCCCTGTTCGTCGTGCAACGTGTTTCATAATCATGAAACTTACGTAACAACTGTAGAATCTAAAGGGTGATTCCTCTCTGCCCATAGGAAAGCTAACATGTGCAGGTATTTTTTTTTCTTTCTTGTTTTATCGGAAAGATAATTCTTTCTTCTCAGATTTCGGTACGCTCGGAGGGGTCTGCCTATTTTGTGTCAAAGAAACAATCAAATGTTCTTGTGCAATGAAAGAGTTGAGATGCTCGTCTTTTACCCGCATATGTGTACTCCCTGTTCTTTGCACCCCTCTCTCAACTCTTTTAACTTGCTCAAATATATAACTGGGTGATTTCAGATAAGATCGACAGTGGCTGGTCGAGATCTTTAAATGAACTGATGTTTTTATATGCCATTGTCTAGTGTCCGGTATAAACAAATTCACACTTAGTTTTGACCAGAAAAGAAATTTTGGACACAGGAAAAATCGTAAGGCATGAAAAGGTGGACAGTTGCATTAACGCGCACAGATAGAGGGGGCACGTTTGAGAGTGAATAACAAAAAGGATAACATTAGGAGAACTTCAATACTTCTTAGACGCAAACTATGAATACAGCTTTCTTGTAATAAACAGTAATAATATTTTTTTAAAGTGTATTTATTTGTTAAAAAATTACCAAACATGCCTGCTGGAACAATAAATGGCGAAATTTGGAGGCCTGTATCTCATGAAATAATTTATTCATTATCATACAATTTTCAGCTGGTATTCTAATTATATATGCATATTATTTAAACAACAGATAAGGTATCTGAGTGATACGATAGTCGGGGTATATTTAGGCAAACATGAAAGAAAATCAAATAACAAAATTCTGATGCAAAAAAAAACTTCGATTTTTTCGAATTTGGGTACCCTGTCATACTTCATTTCGGTATTCATTTCTACTAAAAACATATGCATTATTTTATTGAGAAAGAAGACACTACTCCCCAGATTAGGGTCCTTTTTCAAAAACTACACTCAGCAGTGCCCTATACGAGAAGTGACTCTGAGTTCCATGTTCAGGAAACTTACACACATCTTTCGGAAGATTTCTTAGGTAAGGTCACTGATAACTAGAGCAATCGGTCACACATTAAAAGTGGGGAGAAACTATATACAGCATTTTACATACAGCGTACAAAGGGGTGTCATATTAGAGACTAGTAATTCGAAAAATGATGATGCAGTGTGAATTTTTACTTTCCGGTATAATTTATATTTTAAATAAAAGAAACAGCTTTACTTCCACACACAAAATTAAAGATAGAATGCTAAATTTTTTAGGTTAGTTGTGTATTTCCGGGGACAAATCACTTCAGGTGAGCGGTGCCACCGCGCCGGACTGTAAGACCTTCGATACTCTCGGTGCAGGAATGGATCGCGGCAAGCCGAGATATTTTATCCTGCGCGGGGATAACGTTTCGTGATTCTTATATGGTGATCAGATAGAGATTTTAAGCAATCACCAAGTAAAATAATAAGTTAAATACCCCGCGAAGAAAACTGTGACAAAAAAGATGTCTCTGCATTGAAAATGAGCAGTCCTTGGGGCATCAAATTCGGCACTTTACACTAAGGCTTTCCTCGATGTACCCATTTAATAAAGCTTTTTTAACCAGATCCGACTGTCCGTGCTACATATATGTCAGAGGTTCCTTCTGTTGATGACTTGCACAGCCGCCACGCGTGCCAAGACTGAATGCCAGGAATGGCGTGCACCGTCAGGCACTCTCTTTTTTTCTTTTTTGACGATACCGAACAAGCTTATTTTCGTTCAGATACGCAAGATGCACCCAGTTTCTCAAATGGAACGCTAGCTATTCTCCTGGCCGCCTGAATTGCGTTTATTGAAAGTTCTCTCAGGTTGTGTGGCCTGGTGCTTCACGAGTCCGCCAACTCCGTCGCATGCATTTTCCGATGTCCAGATGCAGAATATAACCACTGGACTTGTGGGCAATCATTCTGTGCAAACTGGTGAAGCTGGTAACGATTCTTAAAATGACTGGCGGCCCCGTCACTTGCGTACGTCACGTGACGTACGCAAGTGACGTACTCTTTCACTTTTTCTAGAGCCAAGCACGTGAGAGCAACGTCGTCAAACAGGTCCTCACTGATGATAGCAACACTGTTTGTAGATTTTCTTGTCGTCACTACACATCTAAATATCTTAACTTTTTTTTCTTCAGTGGTATGCTTTAACTTTGCCAGGAAGCACGATGGTCCAGTTTTCAGCAAAGTCAAAATGAAAGACAATGCTCCCTCGTTGCATGCAGCTGCTTCTCATTGTAGATCGCTTTACCTTGCGTTTGTCGGACATGGTTGTGAAATATCCAACTTTCAACCGTTACTTGAACGACTTTTAGGAAAATCTCAAGATCAGTGTTTTTTTTATATTTTTTTTCACAAGGTCGCTGGATTTTCACCGTTGTAAGCACAATCTCTTCATCCTCTGGGATATAACGTTCCTCGAGGGTAAGACACTGGCTTTTTGGGCAGTGATCACAGTCTCCTTAAAGACAGAGACATGTTAGTCGGTCACACAGAAATGCTGAGTTCATTTCACCAGTGTTGGATGTTGAGCCTGTAACGTTCTCTACAGCGGCAATAAAAAGGTAATAATTGGCGCAGCGCACACAAACGCACACATCCTGGTGTGAAATACATTTGACCCATCTTGGGCGCAAGGAATAATATTTCGTTAGCCCAACGCCGGAATCGGGATACTTGTCTTTGTATACTCGACAGGCCTCTCAGTTTGAGCTTGTCAGGAAGCGCTTTGGCACGAACGTTTTCTCCACTTCAAGCATGACAGAGATGACGTCCTTCTGGTTGGGACTTTGGCGCGAACATTGTAGCTCGTCTTTCGTGAAGTACCCTGGGGCAGCAGACACGTTCTCGAGACTCACCTTGCACCTCGTGCAAGGAGCCGGCTCATGCCACACGCCATGCTTTTCCTTACCTAAAACGGAAACACTGTCGTCATGTTAACCTTTCCTAAGTTAACATGGCGAAAGTGTTTACGCTCTATTGTATTTAGGCGGGGCTCGAGTATTTCGGCGTTCTGCTCTCTGTTGGTGTGCCTCTTTGTGCCTGATATTATCGCCCGCGAAGCCAGCGAGCGGGATGGCGACAGGCACGACTGCTCAGTAAACAGGCATCGGCGGCCACATGTTGCTGGTTGAAGCAAACACCCTCATCCTTGACAGCGAGCGGGGGTATGCGAAAATAGATGGTATCGGCCGTTTTACTAAAACTAGCGACGAGTGTCGCCTGCTACTTCCGTCAACTTGCGCCATAATCGTGAGCTTCACGAGGAAAAGGGGGATCGGTGGCCGAGTGGGCTAGCGCACGCCAGCACGGAGCACGCGAAGCAAAAGCTCGCGCGGCAGAACCCAGACATCCTAGGTTCAATCCCCACTCCTTCCCGTTTCGATCTGTATGAGCATCGTACCGGCGTGCGGTCGTGTACCACTACAGCGTGGTGTACGTTAAAGACCCCACGCTAGCGGTTGTACTGGCTAAATTGCTCATCTACATCGAGTGACTCGTCGCAACTTTGAAATCGCTGACCAACTACACGTTGTATAAATATCCACACAACCCCAATTAATTATATTTGCGGGGATATGATTGTTGCTAGCCACACAACACTATCACGCAGAAAGCGAATGCTTGAATATGTTTTTATTCCAGATATCAGTCAGGGATATATATAAGAGAGAGAGAGATGAAGATAGAGGGTAAGAGAGAAAAGCATAGAGTGCCGTAGGAAAATATAGTAAACAAAGTTCCCAGTGGCCGATGGCTGCAGGATATTTCCTCGGATTACTAGTTCGTAATATGATGTCTCTTTGTACACAGTAGTTTCTTCTCAATTTTAGTGTGTGAACGATGTCTATAGTTATCAATAACCTCATCTGAATAAATATATATAAAATATGTGTGTTATATCCATGAAACTGGAACTTAAAGTCACTTCTTGTATAGGGCACTGCTGAGTGTAGGCTTTGAAAAAGAACCCTACTTTGGGGAGTTGTTTCTTCTTTCTCAATAAAATAATGCAACATGTTTTTAATAGAAATGAATTCCGAAATAGAATATAACAGGGTACCCAAATTTTAATAAAAAAAAAATCAAAGGTGTTTTCTTTTTATTGGCATCGGAATGTTTCGTTGTTTGATATTTTTTGACATTTTTGCCTAAATATATCCCGACTATCGTATCATTCAGAACCTCAATTATCTTTTAAATAATAATTATATATAACTAGAATACTATCTGTAAATTATATAATAATAATTAAAATATTTAATGAGATACAGGCCTCCAAATTTTCGCCATTTGTCGTTCGAGCAGGCATGTTTTGCAATTTTTAGAAAAATAAAAAAATTTTAATAAAATAATATTGTTTTATATTACAAGCACGCCGTACTCATAGTTTGCGCAAAAACAGTAGAAATATTCTCTTAATTTTATCGATTCAGTTATTCACTCTCAAACGTGCCCCCTCCATCAGTGCGCATTAATGCCACTGTCCACCTCTTCATGCCTTACGATTTTTCCTGTCCCCAAATATTTTTTTTCTGATCAAAACCAAGTTTGGACTAGTTTATACCAGACACTGGATAATAGCATACAAAAACATCAGTTGATTTGAAAATGTCGACCAGCCACCCTTTGGTCGATCTTATCTAAAATCACCCAACAGCTACAAAATAGACAAAAACCATCATTCCTGAGCTCGAGCCAGTCTCATGTACGGCAAGTGCAAGTGCGTTATTTTTCCTTGAGCTTTCGCGAGCTACAGCTGTAGTAATATTCAAAGCTAAAGAAAGCAAGCGAGATAGATATACGAAACCGAAAAACTGATTGCCTTATAAAGTAAAACAAAAACACCTAACGAATGGGTTAAGAATAAGTAAAATAAGTTGGAAAAGCAAAACCTCACAACTGCAGTACGCCAAGTAAGAAAAAAATATTTTATCTCCGAATGCTAAACATTGTGGTGATACCTGACAAATTGAATGTACGTATTTTAAAACGACGGTCACCTCGTTTGTATAACTATGGGTCAAAAGTTTCGTATTCGTGTTACCTGTATGTTTAGACAAGGGGATGTTAGTGTGCTTTAAGGTGCGTGTAGTGGTTTTAAAGTAGATAGTACTATTGATAGCCTGAAATATATAACGCACAACGTAGTATGGTCACGTGGTTTGTGCCAATCCAGGTCATGTTATTACGTGGTTGATGCCATGATGTCTGTCATGCCCAAATAAATTTAGAGGCGAGCGTACGTTTTCTCGCTAGATTTTCTTGAGAGGCAGTGCAGGAGGTGTGGCAGCTTCTAAAGTGATTGTAAGCCCTTCACTATTTTAGCCTTATATTGTGTACCACAGTATACTCGTTTAGTCCGAGCCCATATACAATATACATTATTATGATTGAAACCTGAGACTGTGGTTTGAAAAATGGAAACTCGTGAAGTAGGAAAAAAAAGTGAGAGACAACGTATCATTATAAAAGCCAGCGTAATCTGAGGCTTGCTACTTAAGTCATCGCTTTTCTTGCAACCTCTATTCCAAATGGGTATTTCTTCGATATGTAGTAATAATCAATGTGTAGCAACGAACCTAACAAGTGCACGGAATAGTTTTGAAACGGTAAGACCAACCCTTGAATATGGGTGTGTTCTGTGGGATCCGCACCAAGCGTACCTTGGCATTAAAATAGAAAAAAAATCAAAACCGTTCTGCAAGGTTTGTAGAGGGAAAGTACAATAGAACATCCAGTGTGACAAAATTGAACTTGAGACCGGTTGGGAAATATTGAATTTAATGAAAAAAAATTTCGTCCAAAGTTATTATTTTTTATATTTAGTAACTTAACTGGAATTGATAAGTATAAACATCTTGAATTACTAAACTATTCAACCAGAATATATAATTGTAACAAGATGAAAGAAATATTTTGCCGAACTGATTATAAAAAATTCTCATTTTTCCCTCGTACAATAACGGACTGGAATTCATTGCTTGCATCAGCATTTACTACAGATGATGTAGGATATTTTTTTCAGTATCCTAAATTTTTTTAACATTCAAGAGTTTGTGTGTGCTCTTTTATTTAACAGTATTTATTGTATTTTTTGCCATTGTATTTATGTTCGTGAGTTTGTGTTTTGGTTTCTGGTTCCCCGCTATAATGCTTCGGCGCTGCAGGTTGTTTCTGTTAATAAAAAAACAAACAGTAAGTGTTGCCTCGTGTTTGGAGAAAAAAACGAGCTTTTTGCCATCCTTTTATTTTTACCATTTTTTTTGTCTGTTTGTGACCTATCTACAGATGCTGAAACTTTGCTGTCGAGCTTTCAAGTAAACAACTTTGCCAGCTTGGTAAATTGTGCGCGCTGCTGGAGTCAATCTACCCCTCCATGTTTCTTATTGCATTAGGTTTAAAATAAAAAAAATATATATAATACAGTTTTTTTTCTGGCGTTAATGTTGGAGACAAGCCAGCACCGCACTCCTCCAACTTGAGTTCGTAGCAGAATAGTAAGAAATATATAATTGAAATGAATATAACAATATTTACTTAGTTTTCGAGAAAAAGTAAACAACCTGTTCAAACGGTGCCGCTTGCAAAAGATCGATAGGCCGATACTTCAAATAATTTTAGTCCTTGCATCCTCAGCAAACACTTTTGAGCTCATGATGTTTGACTTGCAGGCGTCTTATATGTTTTGGCTGGACTTAGCTTATAACCTATGTGTTCTTATTGATCTTTCTGACACGCGTTTTTATCGGTATTGAAGTCTATCAGTGGGGGCAAATATGTAAGCTGGCTCACCTATTTAATCTTACATCTTTCCACAACACTATAGCAATATAAATATTTCAAGAGGTCTGCAAAGTGCTGGAGTGTGATTGCGGGCTTAGAGTGCCGCACCCTGTTGTGTTGTTATTCTCGTAACAGCGTGTATTCGACACTCTTGCTTAACATGACTGCTTGAGCGACGAGCACGTCATCGTCTACACATCATCGTTGATAATGTTAACTTCTGTTGCTGTATTTTCGTAACAATCATGCGTGACCTGGCGATTAAACGGAATTCAGCTATTAAACATGACTGTTTTTATTATTCATAAATAGGGTTCGGCATTTTAACCGATAAAAACCGATAAAAGTACGCCGAATCCTTTTTCGGAAATTCGGTTTTAACCGAAAAAGGTCAGTTTTTAGGCTCGGCATTTTCGATTTAAACCGATATAAAAGTACGTCGCATTCATTTTCTAAACTTCAGTTTTAACCGGAAAAGCTCGCCTTGACCTTCCAGTCGTACCGCAGAGACGTGGCGAAAACGTGGAACGACAGTGTCTATCGAAATGTGTCCGAATGCATGGGATACACGGATGCCAGCTCGACGTTTTGGTTTAATGTGCCGCATCATCGATCGGAACGTGAAGTCCGAAATGCCCCATGACTCCCCATATACGAGCGTGTTTTTGTAACACGTTTTAGGGAAGACCGACTTGATGCAAGCTCTGCATGCTATGTTGTGCTTCAAAACGTCGCACCGTGTCCCTTTTGGTGGTCACAATTGGTTAATTGGCCGAATTTGGCTGAGGCAGCTCTTCATCTCCTCAGCCTGCCAGTATCCAGTGTTACCGTTGTGAGGGAATTGTCGAAGCTCAGGGTCATATTAACAGGGAATAAAGAGTGCGGATTAACGAGGAGAACCTGGGAAAGTTCATCTGTGTGTACTATAATAACACCACGTAATCCTGATATACAGACAGTAAAGTTCCACGTTTTTTTGGAAATAGGCTTTATACCTGACTTGTAAGTACTTCGGTTGTTTTTTTCTTGTTTCTTTTACAGGTGCACACATTTGCCAAATAAAGTGTCCATTTCTTTTTCAATTTATCTGTGCCGTTATTCTTTGAATGATCACAAATATCAGAGCTATAAGAATCATCTGATCCGTTGACCGTTGGTGTTTATTGTATATTCACCCGAAAAATCGGATAAAATTTTGTTGGCATAAATACACGCCGGAAAAAACCGAAAATTGAATATTAAAATAAACACCGAAAAAATTACGCCGAAGTTTGAAAAAATAGAAACGGAAAACGCGGAACCCTATTCATAAGCATAAAAAAGAACATACTGAAATCGTCGAAGTGAGACTACTTCATCTCAGTTTAGGTTCAGACGCAACCAGTGCTATGAGCTAAAATGCAGCCTGCAAAAGCTAGGCGGCGCCAGCTGAGTGAAAGCCCACGGTTATACCCTGTATCGTTGTAACTCGGCAAAAAATGACCGACAAGCCCCACATTGCGCGACGACGGCTTCGATATGCGCTACGGATACGAGCGCAGGCACACATATTGGAGCATGACGCAGCAAAAAGCCCGATACATCTGCGCAGTAAAAGTGCACTCCGTTAATACGCAGTCACATCACGATTGATCCGCCAGGGCCGTAGCTTCCGCCGTACTGGCATGTTTTACGATCACGGCTTCCTGGCCTAAACATCATATCTTGCGCCAGACACTGGGCTATAGCGGCGCCACCAGAGTAGTAGCTCACGTGTGAACAATGTGCCGCCACTCCCAGGCGTACCCAATGTCTCTTGCTTCAGTCACTAGATATCGCCGAACCAAACAGCATTGCAGGTTGCCTACGGGACCTGTTGAGACTTCGTCGCTGTCTGTCGCACTGCCGAGCGAGCAGTCTGCGGTACGAGCAGGGAAACAACCACGCTGGTCGGTGGCAGGTGCATTAAGCGTTTGTTTCGTCGAGCCCCTCAAAATGCATAGCCCGCGCTTGGCGCATAACAACAATCAACGGGGTTATCTGTTTGAGGATATGTAACACTTGGATTAGAATCAGAGTGACATGAACGGTTTCCATCAGAATGATGACTCTGCACATGACCAATCAAACAGCGTGAAAACCGCAAGTCATTTATTCTGCGTATATTGCTTCAACGATGATAGAACACCTAGAGAAACATGACGGACACCACTAGTGTGCGCTTTTGAAGCGGTCTCAGTGGTCGCATCAGTTGGTAGCGTCTGGTGCGTCGGGGCTTTAAGTAAAACGAAGTATAGGATCAACGACCATTCTACACCGTCATCACTTTCGCACAAAGGTTTAAATAAAAAAAAATGCTAGTCATTTAATTTTAAGCAGCTTGCGCGCTCAGGATTAAATGCCGCTCTGAAGCAGAATAGTACAATTGTTTTTAAAACAAACAGCATAAGATGAAGAGTAAGAGAGAAATGTTTCGAAGCACATAGTACTTTTTTGTTTAATTCGACGGATGTTTCTCTTTAAGTCTTCGAACAAAAGTTTTAAAACTTATCCTCTGATTTTTTTTAAATAGAATTATAAGTATTATTTTGGATTAGCTATTTGCCCCGGACAGTTATCATCCAGCGATTTATAAACCAACCCCGCTCTACCAGTATGCTGAAATATCGATTCCCTGTAAGTGCCGCCGCATTAAAAAATGCAAATTTATATAAAAACAAGAGAAACCTACGGCGTGAAGCCGATATCATGCAGATCTAGGCTGTCTGCGATATGTATTCTTTTCTTTGTGTGTATGTTTATTGTAGTTCAGCTGGCCTTATCTGAAGTATGAAACCAACTAGCACAATGTAAGCCTGTTACTCGACATCCAAGTTAAAAACCAATCGCGGCAAGCCACGTGGATATGTAGCATAATGATTAAAACAATGAGAATGAAGGTATTGTCCTAAAAACGGACTTCTTAGTTGGATATAAAAAATTCTAGATTGAGTACGCTTCTACTTTCCCTTAATCGCCCCACTGCATGTTCTCAATTTTCTTCGAGTTTTATATATTCTAGGTGTGATTGGCTTGCAAGATTGAGATGAGATACGAATATAAATTTTTCATTCGCAAACTATATTTCGAAATGAATTACTAAACTTTAGCTTATGTATACGTCGAAGGACGTCAATGACTTAACAATATTTTAGTTAGCGGCCGGTGCAAGGAGATTTGACCGAGTACATTTCGAGTTTAAAAAATAAAACTTAACACACAAAAACCTTAATTCCTCGGGAAAATTTCCTTCACCAGAATCGGGCTCAGAAAAATAGCTGGTCAAAAAACAAACCTCTTTTGGATGCAGCTAAGCCTTTAATTATGAAGGAGCTCAAAGCATACGAAAATAACTTTACGGTTCACTAACACATGGCTAAACGATTTGTAGCCGACAATAAGGAACGACTCCTCAAAAGGCAACTCCAGTTCATTTTCCATATTTAGAAAACATGAAGTTCACTTTGGTATCGCTCAGAAAAACCGCACGACAAATAATTCCCTCCGATTTCGCCTAAAAGTTTAATAATCCGGCAAGCGAAGTTTGATATGGGCGAAGTCACCAAACTCTTCTACTTCCAGGGGGCAAGCCGTGAGGCTGTTGTAAGAACCGGGTCGGCGCAGGCAACAGTGCGCTACCTACGCCACCTCCATCCCGCCCAATGCAAGATTTTGCATGTTTAATATATTTTTTTTTTTGTCTGAATAAGAAAAACAGGCGGCGCTAGCAGCCCACTCATTGTTGTGAGGAGATCCTTGGAACACGCACGCACCGCTGGGTTACGCCCGTGCCACCCGTGCTTCCGTGCCCCCGTGGGCTGACTCCGTACTGAGCACATCCTCGCTTCCTCGAGAACGAAATGTTTTGCCCGTAACTGCTCTAACTCCAGATTCTCAAAAAAAAAAAAAAAAATTATGTATACTGCAAAAACGCTGCGTGCGACTAAACTAAAGAACAAGTATAGGGTGGCTAAAGTCGCCCGGCTCGATCTAAAATGGACCGTAAAAATCGACGCCTGCCCGTAGCCCCTCAAACTTTTCGTCAAAGGTGTATTTCATAGGTCGGTTTTTTCTTGTAGAATTACAAAGCGTAGTTCTCTTTCTGTAAAAAATAAGGCCAAGAAACTTGCCTGGGTCAACGGCGGGAGGCGACGCAGACGACCAAGTCAAGGTGCGGGGTGTGTTTGACACTCCTATTGATAGATGGCGCTACCTCCTTGTTTCCGTCAGAGTTCTGGTTTCGGTTTGCTTTCAATGAAATATCGAAAGTGCCCGCGTCGACCGTGGTTTATTGACACCAACATAATCGGTTTTGTAATCTACCTTTGGCGTGAAAATAAATGCAGACAATGATAGAAAAACTTCAAGTAACAAAAATAAAAGAAAACGCGGTTGCATAACGACAACGCTGACGGCGCTCTTGCTGCCGGCGGATTTCGTCTGCGTGTCGTCTGCTTTCTTTCGCTGGTCGGTTGCATCCTTGGACGCTGCTTCCGAGACCTTTTCTGTCGTGGTTGGGGAGAAAACAGCCACAATGCGTCACCTGACCGTCGAAGAGAGGGCAAAAGTAGTCCTTTGGTTTACAGAAACCAGGAGTATGAGGCAAGTGAGATCGAAGTTTCGAGCCACTTTTCGCAGGCGTCCGCCCACCCGTCGGACTGTCCTGCGCTGGGTGCACCGATTCAACACGGAAAACACTGTGCAGACCAGGCTGCGAGTACTTGAAGAGAGGTCGCCACAGCAGAACAAACGACACGCCGTGCTTGCGGCATTTGCATTGAACCCACGCCTGTCCGTGCGGCAAGTCGCAAGACAACTTGGCATCAGTAAAAGTTTCGTCTGGATGGTGATCCGCCGACAAATGTATCCGTACAAGCCACAGGTTCTGTTCGAGCTGCAGCCAGATGACTATGAACGGCGAAAGCAGTTCTGCGTGGACGAACTTGGGCGCATCTCCACAAACAGGAACCACCTTCCGTTTCTGCTTTTCACGGACGAAGCTATTTTTCATCTGGATGGGCACGTGAACAAGCAAAACACCCGCTGCTGGTCCGAGACGAACCCCCACTGGATCATTGAAGAGGCTATCCAGTCACCAAAGGTCGTAGTATGGTGTGGACTTTGGAGGGAAGGCGTTGTCGGTCCTTTCTTTTTTGAGGGCACGGTCACCGGCGACACCTACCTTCGCATGCTCGAACAGGACGTCTTGCCGGAGCTGGAAGCTTCGCACATGCAAAGGGAGGTGTGCATCTTCCAGCAAGACGGAGCACCACCGCATTACGCCACCGCAGTGAGAGACTGGCTTGACAGAACCTTTCCCGGCAACTGGATGGGTCGAGGGTCACCGACAATGCCCTGGCCCCCACGGTCCCCTGACCTGACAATCTGTGATTTTTTTGTTTGGGGTTTTGTGAAAGCCCAGGTCTACGCAGTTCGCGTACGCTCGATGACGGAACTAAAAGAGCGGATTATATCCGCCTTCGATGCGATCACGGACAACATGCGGGAGGCAGCCTTCAGGGATTATGAGCGAAGACTGTACAAGTGCCTCCAAGTTCGAGGTGGACATGTGGACTGAAGACAACGAGAACTGAAGATCACATATCTATCCATTTTGCACATATGACCAGCGGCTTTGACAACCGCGAAAACCGCGGGCTCCTACTGACAGGCTCTTTTCAGAGCCATTAATTGCTGTTTATCTGGAGCTTGCTTTGGCAGCCTCCCGTGTCTCAAAAGTGCATGCGGTGTAAATAGCATCCAAAGTGACGCATGGTGGCTGTCTCTCCACCAACCGCGGCAAAACAAAACAAAAAAATGGTCTCGGAAGCAGCGTCCGAGGATGCAACCGACCAGCGAAAGAAAGCAGACGACACGCAGACGAAATCCGCCGGCAGCAAGAGCGCCTTCAGCGTTGTCGTTATGCAACCGCGTTTTCTTTTATTTTTGTTACTTGAAGTTTTTCTATCATTGTTTGCATTTATTTTCACGCCAAAGGTAGATCACAAAACCGATTATGTTGGTGTCAATAAACCACGGTCGACGCGGGCACTTTCCATATTTCATTGAAAGCAAACCGAAACCAGAACTCTGACGGAAACAAGGAGGTAGCGCCATCTATCAATAGGAGTGTCAAACACACCCCGCACCTTGACTTGGTCGTCTGCGTCGCCTCCCGCCTTTGACCCAGGCAAGTTTCTTGGCCTTATTTTTTACAGAAAGAGAACTACGCTTTGTAATTCTACAAGAAAAAACCGACCTATGAAATACACCTATGACGAAAAGTTTGAGGGGCTACGGGCAGGCGTCGATTTTTACGGTCCATTTTAGATCGAGCCTGGCGACTTTAGCCACCCTATATATATATAGGAAAACAAATTGACGAAGCAAAATATTCGGACATGTTTGCGTAGCTTATGATGCAGTTTTACGACAGCTCCGTGCGATGCATGACAGATGCCGACATCCGGCCCCTGAGCCGCAACGACTGTAACGGATATCTCCTACGTGCTCGCCCAACGTCGCCCCAAAACAGTCTCGTCTATACCTACACGTAACGTCGTGACAATCCGACGGCACCAACTTGGTGATTGGGTCCGAGTTGAACGCCTAGCATTCTTCGACGGATCGACTGGAGACGACGGGCGCAGCCGAACGCTGAGTTAGCCCTCGTGTCCCACCAGTAACTCGACCTCACTGGAATATCGTCAGAATGTGAGTACTTTGATTACTAATATGGTGTTGACTCGCCGCGTGGGTCTCGACGTAAAGCAGAAAACGAAAAGATTGAAGTAAACCAATCTACACGCTTCGGCGTGACCGCTGGATTCACGGCTTCACAGGAACAGCTACAACGCCCACGATGCCATTCACCGGCCGTGGTCTACAAGCGAGGTCTAGCAGCAAGGCGCTTCGGCGCTCCTTGCCTTCTACCAGTTTTGTTTCTAAAAAATGATCCTGCACAACATTTATTTATTTATTTATTTTTTTTTTTTTTTTTTTTTTTACAGCGGAGTTGTTGAGAGGTGTTTCGTGTCCGTGGACAAATAAATCTCGAATAAATCTCGAACGAATAATAAAAAAATCTGTAAGTGACAGCGGTAACCAGACAACCGACTTGCTGGATGTCTGGTTGCCGCAGTCACTCATAGATGGCGGCACATTGTACAGCTCCGCTGCTCTTCCTTCATCACCAAAGTGAGAAGGCTGAAAGATTTTGTTTTAACGTGATACGTTTTTGGTTAATTGCACCGGATTTCGTGATGCCGCATTTCGTCGTGCCGCATTCCGTGAACCCGTGGCGTGTGACGTCCCATGACCCAGCGCACGTCGTGTTGAATTATGGGACATTACAGACCTAGACACCAATTCTGTTTCTTCGCTAAATTTAGCGGGAAAGTTGAATCGGTGTACAGGTCGGTGACGTCCCACAATCAGCGCGCTCAGCGCTGCGTTAGGGCACGTTACAGACCTACACACAAATTCGATTTCTCCACTATATTTAGCGAAAAATTTTAATTCGAGTGTAAGCAACGCGACATGAAGTCACGTGACGTTAATTTCACCGCCACATTTAGCGAGAAAATTAACGTTCCGTGACCTACACACCAATCCAGTTTACCCGCCAAGTTTAGCGGGGAAACTGACCTGATATCACGTCACCTATACGGAAATTTAGTTTCTTTAAATATTGGGGGAAAGTTAATGTCCCGTGACCTACACACAAAGTCAGTTTCCCGCTAAATTTAGAGGGGAAAGTGACGTCACGTGACCTGATGTCACCTTGTGCTAGAACGCTTTGCATATGCAACACAATGGCCCAGTGATTCGCCAGACAATTTGATTTCTTTTTTTAAGTGGACCCTTCCGTATGATTAGCCAACCTAAACCCCGACCTTGATTTCAGGCTTAGAAGTCAAGTCTGGGTCTCGCGTCGTTGTCTTGTCACCTTCACAGTAGTGGGCGGTGGTGGTGGACGCTCCCGTCTATTCGACATAATCTTCTGTTTGATGCAGAGATCAAATAAACCTTGTATGGATAGCCTTCGCATCATACGGTACGTGCAAAGTACGTCTCGAGTATGCCCCTTTTGTTGCAACCTGAATGCGATAGGAACGTCAACAGGGATTCATGAGGATATCTCTTGGGAGCTATATAACGCGTTCCCATGGTCAATGCCTCATCTTCAATACTTCGCGTCGGCACCAAGTGGTGACGCGGTTCGTAAAAGCGGCTGGAGGAGATTGGTCTCGAAGTTAGCGGTTACAAGAAACAGTCCTGCAGGCGCCGTCATATCTAACAACCTGAGGGACTGGCGGAACAGACACCGCTACTCGCGTCCATGCTTAACCATCTCGATAATGGATGTGACGATACAGGAGCTATGCTGTCCGCCGCGAGCAAAGTTTGGGTTTTGGTTTGTGATGCTCTTTGAGTGATCATTATAATATTAATATCACACCTTTCGGGAAACAAATTACTTAGAGGCGTTTATTATTGCATTGCGGTGTAAAATCATAAATTATCCCGGAATTCTCTCTATTGACATGAGTTCCCTTCAAATTAAAAAGGTCAAGAACAGGACTATATTAATCGCAATTTTTTCTTACTAATTACTTCGATTAAGCAAAAATTTGTAGAAGATAATTGGGCCTTCTGTTGTTAAGCGACTTCTTCACCTGTCATAAAAAGATAATTGTCATTGCAATTGGAGTTACTGCTCAGGCGAGCTGGTGACGATCATAGTGAAACAAACCTTGACCACAGCGTCGTGTGGTTGTGGTCATCCATTCTTTTAATGTCAAAGCATTAATTTGTCCATATAGCACACCGACGTCATCAGCTTTGAAACCACGCCAAACGTTGGCCATATGCCACCTAACATCCCCTTTCCCAATGGAGCGAAGTGATGCCGATTTCTGATAGATTATGCTCCTATTGGCTGGCGCGCCTCATCAAAAAGCGAGGCTCCCATTGGCCCTCGTGTGACGTAGTTCCAAATCAGCCACCAGAGATGCCCTCTTCATGGCGGCGCAGCGCACCCAGCAGCCCGAACGCCGGTGAGAGCGGTGCGTCAATGTGGGCCTGGCGGCAGAGCCCCCTCGGGCAAACTCCAGGACGGGTGCACGGCCGAGCCCAGCGCTGCGCGGCCACTTCACGGGAGTGAGCCATGGAGAATAGAAGGGTAGGAGAGGGCATGACGTCAGCCGCGTAGCCTCCACAAGCCATGCTCCCTTGACGCCTCGCCTCTTCCGCATTTTCCTCCTTACTCTCACCACAACACGCGACCGTAGCTAGCCTTCGTCTAGCTATGGTGTACTAGAATACACCACAGCCTAGCCTTCGATCTGATAAAACCTATCGGACGGAGCGCGCGCAAGCCTGCAAGGAATCCTCCTGCAATCAACCATCCATCTCGCACGTGACATGTCACGCGCACCAATCGCCAGACAGATCTGTGGTCACGCTGGGCACAAAATCGCTTAAACTTTTTATGACTAGGCTTCACCAATATTGCAACGTGCCCCCTCCTAGTACTTCTAACCTCCTTGGAGTGAGCGCTCCGCCGTCCACCGGGAAAACGATTCCGTCCCCGCCACTACGCCGCAGACGAACTAAGGGAACGGAAGAACGACATTCATGCTTTTGCATTCACAACTCATAAGAAGTGCTTAGATGTCCTCTCTACCCCTCTCTTTTCATTCCTTGGCTCGAGCTTTTTTTCACTATGATAATCGTGATGTTTATGCCTTCCTTTTACAAGGCGTTCACGCACAAAAAATAGATAAATGTTCGCCCCCTTGAAAGATATGATTCGCAAGAGGTTTCAATGGGGTGGATCACATAAATGTGAACTCATAATGCTTGCTTATTTAAAAAATAAATGCCGTTGTTGAAGGATCTTCATAACTGAGACACCTCTTCCAAAGAAACAGCTTTCCAGTTATTTTTTTGTAGAGTTTCTGCTGGAATATATTTTTTTCTTTTTTGTGCAACTTTTACCAAGTTGTGGTATTAGCGAATATGGTACATTGAGTTACGTCTACGATAAGGGTAATTCAAGATTTAAAGTATGGTGCGAATAGAGGCTCCCTTCCTCAGTCAGCACAACTCGTCAGGATCACCTCTTTTAGTCGTTTTTCTGCACAGCTATATAAGAAACAACATTCACTCCTTGAGAGAAAAATGCACGTGACTAGGACCTACCTGTGTTTCGTCGTAGGATATACTCTGGTAAGAATATTCTTAAATAATTGCCGACTTGCTCGCCCTACAATTTAAAAATGTTCTTCAATTGAATGTGTTAACTACCTGTTACTAAAGCTTGCTCTAATGACTTGATGATGCAGTCCTCTTGCTATCAACGTTCGACAACATTTTTGTTTCATTCTTATACAAAAACTTCTGTTTGCAGAGCACGAGACATGCAGAGTGTGCATATAGGCTATTTTGAAAATGATATTTAACGTATTCTTGGTCACACTGTTTTGTTATTCATAATAAGACTCACATAAGATGGGCCCATACCTCTACATATTGAAGTCTGAAAGATTTTTTTAAGCAGCAAGTCGAGGATTATATTTACATTTTATAAGTCGCTTCTGCTGACCTAAGTTATGCTATTGTGCATGTCACAACTTTTCATTCATAAAACATCCGTAAGTGTGAAGGTCGACAATTAAAAACACTGCCAAAAACAAAGGCCGGCATAAATTCTCAACTAAGTGCATCCTTTATACGTAATATAGTGGGAACGCTGAGAGGCTTTACACTTAACTGATGACTTGAGGTAATTGAAAACTGTTTGGTATTTTAAAGGTGTATCATCTTGCGGCATGAAGAGTCCCTCATGTTTTAGTGGTGTAAACAAAATTGATACTGCTTAATCCTAAAACATCCAGGGTAATATCTTAATCTATTGATGCGGGCACCGCGAGGCCGTTAAATATTTCAGTATCACCCAGAACGCAGGGTCTGTGCATCACGCCACTCTTAGTGGATCCCTGATCCGTCTCAAGCGACTATAATGTCGAAGCTCAAGAAAAGTGTCCGGTAAAGCGAAAAACGCCCCTACCTTAGCATTGCGCTCGTAGTGAGATACTGCAAAACGCATAAGGACCTTGGCGCGTACAATCGAACATGAGATATGCGCCAGTGCATAGATCCACAGGCGATAGCGGTAGAGCAGTTGATCCGCATAACGTGTCGTTCAGGCTTGTATGCTTCAGGTATATCACTCGAAACACCGATAAAACTTGTGTCACTCGTGATATACTCTGGCCTCTATGTAAGCAGTTGAGAATCATTTATAAGTATTGTTTCTTGCCGTGGCTAGTGCAATCGAAGCTTGGGCACGAATATCTCTTTTTACGCTTAATTTCTAGTTTTGAGCTGGTGGGGTCAAGGCTTGTTCTTGTTTTGGACATATAAATATTATGTCCAAGACGCAGTTAATTAGCATTGCGCGTATGCCAATAAAAACAAAAATTGATTCCCTTTGCTTATTACGGCCAATTAGAACGGCGCTCTATTATGACAGTGCATGTAAGATTACTTTCGCTGGCTTTTCTGCCTAACAGAAGCTCTTTATGTGAATTCTTATTTTCATGATGCTATAAATAGTGCCAACAAACCTTTTCATCTGTGGTCCTTTTCCGTGTCCCTTTCTGCTCTGCTTGACGTTTGCTTCGACGTACTAAGTTCGTCATATGTACTATTTATTTCGTTTTCTCAAATCCCGACATAGATAGCACATCAGCGCGACGCATTGACTTTGTAGAAGGATTACTGCCGCACCTTTTTGTATGATCACGTGATCCGCTTATTATTTTGACGATGTTGACGAGTCGCTGAGTCAAGTCAAGTCGAGTCACGAGTCAAGTTAAATTTGGGCATTGGTTGATAATGATTCGAAATAACGAATTTTAAAGAAAGAACTATAAACATAAAAAGACACACCCTGCTATTTTTATGCTGTCATTTGCTGCACAATATTAAAGTGTGTGCAGGTGTGTTCGGAATTTTTCATATTTATTAATTGCGCTTTACTGATGTTGTCACATTACAGGAACAAAATCAAGTAAGGCGGCAAAGACAATTTTTGTGGCTCGAAGATAACATTATACTCAGTTTACTTAAAATTAACTCATGTGTAAGAATACAATCTGAGTGTTCGTTACCATTGCTGGCCAGTCATTTGCGTGCGGGCACCATCTGAAGATTACAGCAAAAACGTTTACAGCCATAAATGATGTTTCGGCCGTAGCTCACGTGTAACTTTAAAATTGTGTTTCGTAGGCATGCGCTGTCCAGAGGTCTGCTCGTGGTGACCATCTGTGGGCTACTACAAGAACATTTGCAGCCACCAGCCTGCCAGTGTGTTCAGGAACGTTTTTATACGTCAACGAATGCAATTGCCTCATTGATGTTCAATCTCTGTGGTCCTTTTAAAACCTACGGCAATATATTGCCTTTTATTTTGTAGATTCCATTAACTTATGTGTTGGCCTCTGACAGATATTAAAGTAAAATAACGAAGGAAAAATAGCAGCTCAATTACTTTTAACATTCTTATCATGCAATATGACACTCCGATATTCTACTGGATAAATCAGCATCACTTGAAACGTAATAATATGCAGTGTGATACATTAATAACTTAGTGATCACTGATATGGTGTTTGCGTTTTGTGTCCAGCTTTAGCGATTCTTTCGAAAAGCTCATTCCGATGTGCAACAGCTAGTGTAATTCAGCCGTCGTCTGTGCGAGTTCAGTTGGCGAAACTGCTTTTATATGAAATACATTTTTGTTACTATTCCAGCACTTGCTTGATGTAACCATTGATAAATTCATTTCAAAAAGATACAGACACCAGCCTGACATAACAGAGGTAAACTGCTCAGACTTTTTATGGCTTATATTTGCAGACTTTGTTATTTCTTCGAAAGAATCACCGTGACTAGCCAAATCTTCGAGACCAATTTAATTATAAGCACGATACGGATATTTAAAAAAATGTTTTATCCCCTACGGCATTGATTAATTGCAGACGTTTGCCCGCTACTTAAAAAAATAATAGATTGCAATTACAAAGTACCGACACTCAAATGTAATGGTTTACCGTTAAAAACAATTTAAATTATCTGAAAGGTAGCGGATTACTTTACTTGCTACGTTACGAATTACTTTACTTGCTGCGTTACAAATTACTTCCACGCTACGTTTTCCACACACTTATAAAAAATGGTAAAAACACTTTGGATGTTCTCAAAAACGTTCTGGAACACTGCTTTCCATTTCTCAGACGCCCGCAGCATGGCAATCCTCGTAAAAATCGAATATTGTATTTAAAAGACAGAATGTTGGTGCACTCCGTTCACGTGTAAGCTGGAAAGGCAGCAAAAGCTGCAACCACACCCGCCATCCCTCTAGCCTACTGAGGCAGGAAATGATCCCTGGATTTCTGCAGACAAAGTTAGCAGCGCGCATGCTCAGTGGCAGCGCGCCACTTTGCTAGGAGATTAGTAGGTAAGGAACCCATCAACGAAAGCTTTATTTTCAAATCGGCCTTTCCATCGCGAGCGCAACGTCTCAAAGCTGCTCCCTCGTGCCTGCAGCCTTGACGCACTGTCAGCTTACATATGCACTGAGTATAGTTGCATGTACTACTAAAAAAATGCATTGACGGGAGCTCTGGTTTCTTTTTGCTTTGGCCGAGCAGGTGGTCGCGGACTCATACTGCTTCAATTTATTTTATTATGCTACTATTTTTTTAAAGGAACAATTTATTAAAATGATTCGTTACAAATATTTGTAACGAAATGCCAGTACAAATTTCTGCCCGAAAAAGGTAACCTCGCAATTACGAAATTACTTGAAAAAGCAACTGATTACATTCCGTTGGATTGTTAGAAACCGCTTAATAGCAGCTTAACAGTAATTCGTAGTATCATCAGATGTATTTTTTGTACCATCAAACGTGTGCTTAACTAGTTGAGACGTGTATATTAGTAAACGGCTAAACATCCTATGATGTCCTTTCAATGTACAAAAAAATGCTAGAGTACCCGTAGCGCCATTGTGGAGTGTTTGCGTATTTTAAGGTTTTAAGCGTGCATTCTTACATGTGGTGGCTTGTCTACACCAAACATTTTACCCAAAAGCAGCAGCAACGCGGACTAAAAAGAACGATAAAATAATATATAAATCTATGAAAGATTGGTTTCACATTTAATGATGTCGGAACAAGGCACCAGGATGGCGGTCTGTTTTTAAACTACAGCTAATTTAACGTTTAAGACATACGTTGCATTAATTTTCAAAGCAAATCCTTTAAGTAGTAAGATGGGAGATTGCTAAATGAAAAATGTTCTAACACGAAGCAGTATAAAATACGCACTCATATAAATCGTTTCTGTTTTCTTTATTAAAATTTAGGTTTTCTTGAGCACTCACTATTGGTTGTTTTGCAGGCATACAGCGATACTTGAAGTGGCCTCTACCTAAGACGAAGACGTCTCAAAAAGCAAAAATAATGTATCTGTTAAAAGTATTTTAAAATAAAAGTGTGCTCTACAACTCGCATTCGCTCATAGCTATCCCCGCTGAGAAAAGAATACACTGCTTTTCTCGATTTCGAACCTAATCAGGAGCTGTCACTAGGGTGGCGTGACGAAATGTTAAGCAAATAATGGGCCCTTATTTTATGAACAGCCTGAAATATCTGCCAATGTCACAACTTTGTTTTTGTGAATAAAACTTTTTTCGAATACCTTAGACAGCAGTATAAAAGTGTTCCTTCTAAATTAAACAGAAAAAAAAAATTTTCTTGTCTTGGTTACAGGGGTATACGAGGATTATTAAGCCAATCTCAAACTGCACAACTCTGAAAAACACGTTGCATTCCATTTTTAATCTCAGCATGATTCTGAATATTATTTTTTGTAAGAAGAGAGTATACAATCGTTAAAATAGTTTAATTAAGTTTGACGGACTTTTATTGAAACATATCTACCAGGAAAGCGGTGCCCTTTATGGGGTTTGATAACCAAAACAAAGATTACTCATATTCTTAGAAAACGAGTTTCCTTGGTAAATATTAGGATATATTTATCATTTTAGAGAAAACCCGGGACTGAGGTATTGACAGACGACGAGAAGGAAAGAAAAAAGAACGTTCTTCTTCTCTTCCTTGTTGTCGTCTGTCAATAACTCAGTCTCGGGTTTTCACGAAAATGTTTGATATACACCAGCTCACTTGCGCCCATAAATATATATTTATGCTCCTGAATAAACAAGAGTGAGACCTAATTCCTCTTTGTCGCATGGAAAGCATTGTAAAGGCAATGGAAAGTGAAAATCCAGGAGTAGTACGTTAAAGCAGCGTTAAAACGCGTTTTTAACTACGCAAATTTGTGAATAAAATGAAGAACCGCCTTCTGTTATAATATGGTAAGTTGGGCTAGTATGCTAGTTGGCTGAAATTGTCAAAGAACAGGGAAGGAGTAAGGGTTAAGGGCTAAGTGTTGGCTACACAAGGCGCATGTGTTGTTGCCAATGCGTACTCTGCCCCTTGTCTTTGGTACGTTTATTGTGTCAATTTTTGTGTGTGTGAAATACGTGAACATGCACTTACTGTTTTCGGGAGGACCACCTTATAAACAAACTATATCGTCAAATACAATAATAAAGATTAAAAAAAAGACTTGCTGAAATATACTGTTAATAAAGAACTGGAACCAATACAAACTGAAACTGCATTAACGACAAAATTTCTACAGAGGCTTTTATGTTTTCCGTGAGGGTTTCTATGTTTGACACTCGAGTTCTTATTTATTCTCCAGTCTGTGCTCGGTTGTCACTCCCTGATCCATGGTAGAAAGTGTAGCGTCAGAAATTGCTGCGCAAAGCGCAGCTCGTGTTTTCTAATCTGAAATATATTGCTTCATACGCCTATAAAAGCGTCCTCAGCCTAGCGCCCAAAACGGGTAATATGCCGCGTGAGGTGCATCCACTGTGTTGCGGGGCATTGAGCGGACTGTGACAGCTTGATAACAGGAAATACCAGCAGTCCAACCTCCCTCCTAACAGCTAAAAAAAAAGGTTGTTAATGTAAAAAAAAAAATGAAAGATAGGTTTGGGAATGATTGTAGGCACTTTATTATTGGGCTTATAATATGTTCTGCTACTAGTGGAAACGACGTACTCGGAAATCAATTGCAGTAGCCCCGCCCCTGCTCCCCATTGAGCTCAGAGAGGAAGTGAGGGAGAACGAAAACTCGCATAAGTGACGTCATCTGAGGTGTCATGTGACACTCGTTTGCGTTTAAGCCGGCTGTTCGCATGATGTATGGTGACTGAGCGCGTCTCTGACTGGTGCGTTTAGCGTCCTATCCCGCCCACACATCAAACTGGCAGCGAAGAGAGGAAAACAAATGACGTCACAGAAGCCGGAGTTTCATGCAGTTGGATGTCGCGATCCTGGCGGTTGGTCGTAGAAATTTGGCGAAAAGCGCGAGCGAACGCGAGTGTCGCTGTCGTCGCGGCGTCGCAACTCCTGGCTGCTGCAGCTTCCGTGGACTGTTTAACTGGAGAGCGACCTGCAGCAGAACAGGCGTCTGTCGCATACGTCACCGCTGGTGGGACACTGCCAGGATCGCGACCGACGAAAGCATGACTCTTGTATAACGTCACCAGGCGGAAATCGAGGGACAACTTTTTCGGACGCGGTAAACACACCAGTCGGAGACCCGTTCCAGGCACTATAGCTGAAGTTTGACCGTGAAATGCCAACGAGGTAGCTTAGAGCGATAAACTGGCAGTTGAAAGTGACCCCCGATTGGCCGCCGCCATGCTGCGCATTTTTGACCAATATACACTTGACCTTACGACGAAAATAATCCCTGGGGAAGGGGAACAAGAGGGACAAAGGACAAACACAAATCTCCAAACACAGCTAGGTGACTGGTGCGCGACCGAAAAAATCCGCCTGGTCCGGGTATCGAACCCTGGACCTCTCCATTACAGGTGGAGCGCTCTACCAATTGAGCCAGCTCGTTTGCACCTTTGCATTTAATTGCATTATAATCATAACCTTAAATTGCAAGCTTCACCCTTGTCGGTGTTAGACTGGTGGCGGCTGATAAATCCAGTTTGCTCTACTAATGTATAGCCCCTGGTTAGCTCAATTGGTAGAGCGCTCCACCTGTAATGGAGAGGTCCCGGGTTCGATAGCGGGACCAGGCGGATTTTTTCGGTCGCGCACCAGTCACCTAGCTGTGTTTGGAGATTTGTGTTTGTCCTTTGCCCCTCTTGTTCCCCTTCTCCAGGGATTATTTTCGTCATTCTTGTCCAGCTCGCTTGCACCTTTGCATTTAATTGGATTATAATCATACACTTGACCTTATTGTTTTACGTCTAGACTTTAACAAAGTACTGCGCACAAACAACTGCTTATTGATCGTTAATAACAGTACCGACGAGGTAAGTTATGTTTCGTTTGTTTTAAAGGGACCATGAAATGATTTTAAAATCGAATTTCATCCACCGCACGTCGTAAAAGGTGTGAAAAGAAACACAAAAACACAAAACTAGGGAGCCAAAAAAATTATTTGCTATAGAACTTTTAAAAGAAAACTGGACTCTTTTGCGCCTTCCTTCCTTCGCCTGTTCACTACGATGCATCCGCGGAAATGGAGCACGTCAGCCAAATCCAGGTCGCCTATTGGGTAAGAGCCTACCTCACCAGCACCGCAATCGTAAACAATAAATAGCCGGCGAATGTTTCCTAAAAGTTTTGTTAAATAATATTCAGATCCAAATTTTGTAGCATAATTAGAGATGTGTGGCGAAAATTGCCAAATTTGATAATGTTGAGAGCCAAGCGCCATCTATCGTGTGGTAAACGAAGCAACCACTGCGCGTGCGCAGTAGGACAGGGCCGAGTTCAGAACGGTTATTTCCTTTGGTTTCCTTCCTCTCAGAACTCTGACTGACTGAACGTTTATTTTTCTACGTCTTCATCTCGCGCGTGCCGACTTCAAGCAGCAAGAAAAAAATTTACTTAAAACAGACCACGACAAACAAGAACGCTGGATCCACAAACACCCGAGAAGAGCGACAACAGCCGCGAATCCCGCTCCTACGAAGCTCTCAGGATATAGGCCTAGCAGGCACTCCGACTCGGCGCAGCGTTGCTTCGTCGCAAGACCGTCTGTCTGCCTACGACCGGCTGGCGTGCTGAATGGAATATGCCCGCGCTACCCTTGTGGACCCTTCCCGTATTATAGTTTGATCGCTGACCTCAATTTTAGGTTAAGAGGTGAGGTCAATCTCTTCCCCTTGTTTTCCGAGGCAGGGTTGACGAACACTCGTCGAAAAGGAACCCTCGTCAATTCTCTCTTCTTGTTTTGTGTGATATAGAGCTGAAATAAACGCTGTATGGATTACCTTCTTAACACGGTATGTACACTTTGTTATTGGTATGCCATTTTTATTCTGACAGACTGCACGTCACTGTCGAGCTGTAACAGTTCGTGGGAGGTATACGCGCAATACCGGTCCAACCTTTCTTTGCCGAGTATCGCGTCAGTATCGAGTTGCAATCGTAAAAGATCGGTCCCGAAGCGCTTACCAACAGCGCGAATACAGCACTTCCATCAAACGCGCGCGTCCGCTCCGAGTGTGAACAGGTATTTACGTGGCTCTTGCTGACACTCGTAGTTCAAACGTATCTTTTTTAACGTCGGCTCGCTCCTGCATCTCCGACATCGCGAAAAACGCCGCAGCAGTTTGTTTCCATCTACGTCGCTTTGCAAACGACTGACACTGGCCGCCTTTTACCAACAATGACAGTTGGGTTAACTTCTGGAGTCTTCACCGGAAGACTCGCTGCACTTCCCAACAGGCATAACGGCGCATGGGACTAGTCCCATGCTGTCGCTGTAGCGCAACGTATCTCATTGAATTTCGCTCAGCTGCGATGCGGCGATGAGAGGCGCCGATTCAGAAAATACGTCGGTGACATCGGCGCAGTAAAACCTACCGGCACACCCCAACTCGTCGCCGCTAACGCTCCCATCTCCAACTGCCGAGAGAACTTCCGGTTCCGGAAGCAGCGTACGTCACGGCTTGTTTTGCGGTCAAGAAAAAGTCGATATTTCATTAATTTTTTGTGTAGAAGTTAATAAACCGAGACGAAAACGGATGCCTGTTCGGCATTCAGTGAACATTGACGGTTTAATGTAAAAGTTATCTGGAAAAAGTAAAAAAGTCATTTCATGGTCCCTTTAAAGGCCGACGACCAGACTCGAGATTCTGCAAGGCAGAAGACCCTCCTCTCCACACCTTCGGGCGAGGGAAGCAAAGGATGGAAAGAAGGGACCAAGAGGGGCGGGCGTGGGTGGAAAGGGTAGAAGGGAGAGGAGGAATCGGGCGAAAAGTGGAAAGGGCGAACTGGTCGTCGGTCTTTAAGTCCAAAATGTGCTTTTACGACAAAAACTCGGGCAGCTTCGCAATGTGTCCGCTAGGTGCCGTCAACCGCGGTGCAATATATATATATATTTTTTTTTTTATTGGAGCTAGACACTGATTTTAGGGGTAAGAGTATTTAAAAAAAATGGTTTATTATGTTTCTTACAGCGCTCGCAAAGCAAATATCCGCTCAGTTTTCCGTAAAAGCCTCAGGGTTTGGTACGGTCACGTGTCTAGTGGTCAAAATTGCACAGCATGGCCGCAGCCAAGTGGCGGTCCCTTTTGCCTGGTCAACGGGATACTAGTTTACTGCTTTAAGCCCCTGTACCTCGTTGGTAAATACACAACGCCAGTCTTCTCTCCGACGAGGCGCGTCCATACTATTTCGGCGTACCTTGTTGAGGTAGCAGACAACGCGGCAGGCTGGTACACTTGTTGCGACAGCCTCTGGCGTGATAAGATGGGGTGCCGAAAGCAGGACACTGGGCATTTTAGCCTAGTCAATTGCCACAACAGAGTCTTAAACACGGAGGAAATGATTTTTTTTTTTTCAGGTAGGTGGTTTTGGAAAGATCGCCGAGAAGCGTGCATTAGAGCAATGTGGTGACAGGGTGTATTATTGTTTCCCAGTCTTTTAGTATAGTTTCATAGTACAAATACATTTAATTGTCATGGTAATAGCTCAAATTGTTGCTCGAAATGCCGAAAAGAAAAAAAATAACTACATACGCAGTGATTTTTTTTAACAAACTAAAAGAACAAGAACCCATCTCAACATTCACGGAGACCTCATTCTTCACTGCTTAAAAAATGCGAGCAAGCAGCGATAGGTACGAGAAGTTAAATTATGAGAAGAATTGCAGTCCGCACTGCGGACTGTCTTGAACGCTTAGCCGAAAAGAAATCGGCACATGGTGGCCGTACACTAGTTTTCTATACATTATTATTAAAGTGTAGTTATAACATATCAGGTATAATTAATATCCAGGAATTTCTAGACAATGACGACTATTTAAAACTATAACATTTCTGGATTACTGAAGTAAACAAAAGTATAAATGGAAATTAGAGCAACCAGTTATTTTGCTGAAGGAGGGAAGTAACATCGAAATCCTTTCTCGGAACATACGTTTTAGATATGTCAAGTATTGTGCGTAGACAGCAACAAAGTAATTTTATTCTCGGAAGAATATTACCTAAAAAAAAACGGCATTTCTTGCAAAAATGCATAATTCGATCGGCGATTACTCATTTTGCTAATAAAATTTGAGTGGGGACCAGAAATTGCTGTCGCATGTACGGAAATTTCGATTTTACCGCTTTGGCGGCAGTGGTACACGTGGGCACAAAAACGTTGGAAAGCAGAAATCGTGCATGCTCGGTTCCTGACACTCACCAATATCCCTTCCAGTGTCGCGGTACATATAATAAAGAATTATTCATCTTGTTATTTAACCCGCCGTGAACACGCTGCACCAGATCAGCTGCAGTTATGTTCACGTATCGTTTTGACTTTTTGAACAGTTTGCCCTACTGTAGCGGTCTCACTACGCAGTTCTCTCTTCATTAGGTTCATTCACAAGAATTCAAAGAACCGCGGAAAGAGCACTTTGCTTAGCTCATGGAGTGTGCTCAGTTGCACAGCTTCATGAAAAGGGGCGATTTAGAGAGAATATAGCACCATTATATTGTTCTGAATCGATGTGAATCTCAAAAGCGAGAGTTACCACGCAGAGAAGCAGGATTTATTTTGAGGCGGATGTGATAGGTTAGCGGGACTGCCCTGCACTTGTGAGACGAACTTCGGCGTCATTAAATGTTGTTCCTCAATTATCTCTTTTATCCCGAACACCTATCGCTGGCATACGCAACCTTCCTTTGCGGAGGTTGGCATTCCTAAAAACCATCACAGTCTTTAAACAGTGAGAAAGCCGCAGCAAAGTCACAACGCGGGGCTCGCCATTGCAACTGGCAACACAACGGGAGGGGTGAATGCCAATAGTAGATATTTCTCCAGCGCGCAAGTATTTCTCCAGCGCGCCCTCTATCTTAACCAAACGGGCCTACAGAGTTTATATAATTCATTTAGAGCTAGGATTGCCCCATCATACCGAGCATTTCTGCTGACTGGAACGAAAATGGGTGGTACCGGTAGGCCCACATTGGCCTTGGCGCTTTGCTACGTACAAAGATGCAAGAAAACATAACTTTAGGAAGCTCTGTAAGAGGGTATGTTTAGATTTAGTTTGCAAGAATACATCAATGTCGCGCAATGCATAAAAAAAAAAGCTTGGGAGGCATTCGAACCTTCAACCCCTCACGGCGAAAAGGACACAGCTAATATTCTGTCTGCCTTGGTTCTACGATTTTCAGTCGCTTAATTTTTCATTCTCCGCTCGTGGTCAGAAATGTCAGCCCTAACGACATGCCGAGCTCTGTCAACACTTCCTAAACTAGAAAGGTCTCAGCGCATGGCCGCGCTTGGGCACGTAAGAAAAGACAACACGCGTAAATTAACCGTCATAGCAAGGAGTTATTATTTATGGAAGCGTTTTGTTTTCCTTAAATGCCAACAGTGCGCTATATTTGGGTGTGGAAGTATAATGTTCTTAGATTGGTAAATTATTGTTGCTTAGAATCAATCATGTAAAATTAAAGAACAGGGTAGGTGTATAACAAGGTATGGAGTTAGGGTTTACTTTTAAACATGAAATTGTGAATAATCTAATTATCCCCGCAAGATAAATAATCCATAAAGAATACTTGCAAAACACTGCATAATAAAGAATGTTTGAAAAAGAAATCACACATCAGCGTACAAACACGGTCGACGTACTGAACACATCTAATAACTGCATTCTCGCCTGAAACTAACACAGCATTGCATTTAAAAACAAAAACTACTGGTCCGATGTTCCTTGTGGCCTATAGTTGTTGTTCGTGCAAGCAATTTATACACGGATACGAAGAGAGAAACAGCGCCAAAAGTACGGAGGAAAAAGAACGAGAAACACACAAACCGAGCGCTCACTGACAACTGGGTTATTTCTGGAAAACCATCTACCGGCATAAAAACACAGACAGACTTACATCGGACCATCACCTAAGGGTACGTGTCACAGGTCTCCAAGAACATGATTTCTATATCGAAGAGCGCAATCGAGAGACCACTGACGCACTCGTATTTATACTTCGAAAGGTAATAGGCCTTGAATATTTCACGAGTCACCTGCTGACTGTGCCGAGCAACAATCGTCGTCTTTTTCAAAAGAGGGGAGCACCCACACCTATCACAATGAATGGCCAAATTACCCGAAGGTGAAGATCTTATCGAAAGTGCGTGTTCTCTTAGCGTATCTTCTGTACTTTTTGGCACTGTTTCCCTCTTCGTAACTATGCATAACGAACTCGCCTAATTTTCAAAGGTTATACAAGGATCTTAATTTACTCTGAAAGGAAGACTTTTGATACACGTAGAATTACCTGAAATCTTGTTATATATCTTCCAATTCAATGTTCGGAGATTTATCTTAAAATGAAGGCTTTTGAGCGACATTCACAGGATAAAACTGTTGTGTCCTTCTTCCCATGCTAGCAACAAAGTATGAAGATTCCAAATTAGCCAGTAATGTAGTCATAAAAAAACTGGTTTGTAGATATACTGTTGTGTGAAATCTATTCTCTTTATTTGCTTACATACAAGTCACATCACATAAGCTTATCTGTATCTTGCAGCGATCAGTTCGACGAGGACTCTAAACACCTTTCCTGGTACAAAAACATGGACATCTCCAATGATATCACTCGTAAGCAGTGCTGTACACGTTCCTAAAAAAAAAAAGCAACAAAAGCTCGTTTCCCCGCTAGATTTAGCGGGGAAAATGACGTCGCGACTTCGTGTCACGTCAACCATGAACAAATTCAGTGGAAATAGGAAAGGAGGAGGGAAGGGGGAGGAAGAGGGAAGGGGGAAAGGGAGAGGAGGAGAAGGGGAGGAGAGGGAGGAGGGGCATACACTCCCCTCTTCCTCCTCAAGAGCTGGGCTCTGGTTTCGCATTACATAGATTTGTAAACTTCTTTAATTTTTTTCTAGTTTCAGAGCTTATAACATCCCCAATGTTAAATGCTACCTCGGCGTCTTGTTTGCAACAGTGTTGTGCTGTGAATTGCGACCCACGAATTTGCACGCTGCAGAACGTTTAAGATGCTTACTACGAGGGGGCGCTGCCGGTCAAACGCAATCAGGTTATCAAGAAGAGGTTATAGCCATGGCAAGAAAATAAGAATGCGCTAGAAGTAAAGGAAGCAGGTTACAGAGCAAATTATTTTTATTAACAGAGTGTCTCGCGGTAACCGAAAAGGAAAGTAGACCACTCTGGCTAGCATTCTTATATAGCTTCAAGGCAGTGGCGGATCCAAGGGGGGGGGGGGGACGGTGGGGGCGATCGCCCCCCCCCCCCAAACGCCTCGCCAGGCAACCCCCCCCCCCCCCCCGGGGTTCTTCAACAGCTCGAAGAAAATACGTAAGCAATCGACGCGAGGGACAAAAGATTAAAACAGCGGTGAGTGGACGCGCCTGCTGGGCGCTTCCAAAGTGGGGTTTATCTCCGTCAAGGTCACGGTACGTCTTCCCGACAGGGACGGCGTCAGAAGTTTCGAAGTGGAGAGACAGTGGGGAGGCGCACCAAATATCAGGGTCCTCGACTGCAGGCACACTTCCAAACAAGGCCAGCACGTCGAGCACGGGGGAAAAACACCTTCAACATATCTAGTTCCCTTTCTCTCTCTCCCTCTCTCTCTCTTTGGAGGTTGTCTGCGAAACATTTGTGCCCTGAAAGCTCCCAAACGCAGACGCCAAGCAGCCTTCCTCAAGGGTTATACTTCCTTTCTAGCGGCCGCCTTTTCATCACTTTTCGTTTGATGGTTTTTTCGTAGGTCTGGGCTTGTCTTTTGGCATGTCTTTTTGGATTGCTTTGAGATGCTGTCACCCACGGGCTCACTAAAGGTAACTTATTGGCACGGTGTGCTCATTGCCAAGGGAAGTGCGGAGGGGACGTACCAGGAGGAGACGTTCCAGGGGGGGATGCAGCTTGTACAACCAGGTGACCAGTTGCTTTTCTTCTCAACTGAGAGAGGAAGCAAATGCTCTGGGTACAGTGTAGTCTGGGTCTGAGCTTCTTCTGAAGACGCTCCGGACTTCCCCACGACCTTGGCTTCAACATAAGCCCGCTTTCGTCCTCGCCTCCATCCCTCACTGAGGATCAGCGCCGCAGCGCGGAATAGAGAAAGAAGCCGACGAGCGCCAGAAGGAAGAGAATGTTTCCTCTAAAGGCCCGTTCACACTCTTGCGACCGAGTACGACCGAGTACGACTGAGAGAGACGAGGATCCCTTAAAACTTCTTAAATGTTTTTAGAATGAGGGGACACACTGGTATTGTGGCGCCGTCTATGCGGTGACCCTGGAACTGCATTTCACAAGAGCGAAGGTTTTGCGGGATTTCCGAGGTCAAATGTGCGTAATGACCATAGAAAGGCTCGTTTATAACATTGACAAAAGTTTTTCGAGCCAAGAAAAAAAGGATATTGCGCGAGAAATAAAAAAAAATATGCCGGACCGCCGAGTTTACACTGCTTCCCAATAGATGGCGCCAGTGTGTTCTCTGGTTTAAGAAGTTTTAAGGAACTTAGGTTTAAGAGGTCGCAAGAGTGTGAACGGGCCTTAATGGGCTTCATACAGCCTGCGGTACGTACGACTTCTCGTGGCGGGAAGTTAATAAAAGAAAGATAAACGGTACGAGCACTCTAAAGGCTGGAGGCTGCTTGCACGGGGTCCTCAATCCGACGCCGTTGGCATTTATTTGTATACAATGTCGTTTCAACATTGGGTGACGGGACATATTTTAGGAAAGGCGGCCGCTACCCCTTGTCTCCCCCTTGGCGCCGTCTTTACTTTTTGAGTTAGACGCGGCTTCTGTGGATTGGCGGCAGAGCGTTCGCGCGGCTTTGCAGGAGCGAATATGTGTGTGCCGAACGGAACAGAGGCGGGGCTTACTGGTTTGCAACTGCGGCTTCGAATTCCCTACCTAGGGACTTGGGGAAAACGAACCCTTTCAAAGATGCCATTATACATAAATTAAATAGAGAGTGCCTGTGCCCGTTCGAGTGAACTCCGACTCCCAAACATCCATGCTGCAGTCGTGATCGGCCTTTAGCCCAGTTGAGATTCGCCGACCGGACAACCGCTCTGTTCTATCATATCTCTGCACCTGTCCTCTCGACCCTGACGAATGAGCTAACCACCCAGAAACAAGCAAGTGTTCCTTTCATACAGAAAATATCCAAGCAAAGTGCAATTGAATATAATTTGGAAGTATCCATTGCTGGTTTAAGGTCTTGTCTAAGTTTAAAAGTTATATTTGCCGAACTGCAACATACTTTCAAAAATATTCAACAATTATTCGCTTTCGTTCTCTCGAGTTGCATCCACAACACGTGAAAACACTAGTTTGGGTTGGCAATGCCGCATGTACTGCGAAACCGACGAACTTGCCAGGCAGCGTTCGTTTCGTTCGCTGCGTCAAGTGTTTTGACGCCGCGAGCAGCGTCGAAGCCGCCAGGCCATTTTTGTCGCTTTGCAACGTACTCGCTTCATTGAAGCAACCGGCGACAATGAAAAGTATGTTTTAAAACCACGTTCTGCCTTTTCGCACTGAATATAAAGTTCTAACTACTATGCCAAGCTTAAACTCAAAGAACATCCAAGTTTTAGATTAAAACGTTTTTCGCATTGTCATTAGCTGCATGAGCTTCCTCTGCATAGTTGGCAAAGGTTAGCTCTCCGTACATGCTCTGCGGGTGTAACGAGAATATATAAATATTCAAGCAAAAGGAGCCCAAAAGTTGTAGCCCCGCCGGGGATATCTGAGCCATAAGTTACACTGTCTGCGATTGTCACAGCCGCTATAGCACCAAACATTCATCCCCAGTAGTTAAACTTCTCTTTCTATTTCTAGCGCGCTGCCACGCGAATTTAGTAATCCCGTTTCCTATGAACTACAAAATTCCTTCCTTCCGTTATGGTGTTCAGAAAGGATAGTGCCACCACAATTTTCTAGATACTTACCTCTAGAGTGGTCACCCAAAATGTTTTAATTCAAAGAGTTCATCCCCGACAATTAAATCGATACAAAACCTCTCAAGATCTATATTATCTTATCAGAGCTTAGTAAAACCGATAACTCCACAAAAAATATAAACACTCCCCCCCCCCCCCGCCGTTTTACAACGAGGAACCGCCCCCCCTAAAATGGAGGTCTGGATCCGCCCCTGCTTCAAGGGGGATTATGAAAATATTTTTGAAGTCAATTTGTGTAACATAATGAGGAGCTTAAATGTGGACGAGGGAATGTTTAAAATTTTAAGGGGTATTTACAAAGACAACGGGGAACTAATAACATGGAAGTAAAAAATAACAAACCAATAGAGGTAAAACGTTGTCTTATGGAGGGATCCGCTTTGTCGCCTTTGTTGTTTATGTTGAATCTCCAAGGACTAGAAGAAAAGTTAAAAAAAGAAATCTTGAACCTGACATTTTTAATACGGCAAGCAAGGTTAAAAGATAAAAACATTGATAACCAGGTCTGGTGTATGCTGATGATACAGTGCTAATGCTCGATAGCAAAATAAGGCTTTAGTTCCTAATGATTATATGTAGCGCGGAGGGACACAAGTTAGGTTTGAAATTCAGTATATACAAGTATCTGAAGTATGGGTTAGCGAGGTTATAGAATACTTCAATAAACATGCAAAATGTGTTACTGGTGAAGGGAACAGAAATGCAGCTCTAGAGAAAAATAGAGCTGTGTGGAACTCTAACAGGTAGGAGGTGGTGAGGGAGATCTCGAAAGTAGTTAGGGATCCGATCCTCACTATCGCAAATTCAGTTTTGTGCATAAAACTGGACGTCCAGACAAGGCTAGAAATAAAGGAACGTGAATTAGGCAGATTAACTCTGCAAGCACGTGGTAAAACAGCGAACCAAGGTATGCAGGGCGATGTGGGATGGTACTCAATCGAGAGCAAAGAAGCTAGCAGGAGGATCGAGTTTTAGGATAGGATGAAAGAAGTATGTGCTGAACTATTTACCCGCGAGAAGCGTCTACACAAAATTGAGAAAGCAGATTAGAAAACTTAGATCTAAATATATGGGGTATATCAGGGAGGCGGATGAGAACATAATGGTTAAGAAGAGAGTTAAAGACACTGAGAGGGAAATATGGAAAGCATGCATGCAGACTAAGTCAGCCTTGGACATTTACAGATCGTTTAAGAAGTACATTACTAAAGAACCAATCTCCGACAATTCTAGAGAAAGCTACTTGTTGTTCGAGGCGAGGACGGGAGTGTTTCTCGATATTAGGAAGTAGATACGGTGTGTGGAGCTTGTGGAGGGAAGGAGGAGGCGGCTGAGCACTTGATACTTTACTGTAAGGGCCTTCAGCCGGTAGTAGCTGAAGGGAAAACTAATTTAACAAAAGCACTGGTATTTAGGGATAGTGAGCAAAAAATAGACATGGGGAAGGTGGCGATAATCAAAAAGATTTTACCTGACTGGTGACGTAGATTGAATGATGAATATTTCCTCATTCCCTTTCGGGCGACCTGTAGTGCGGAAGGTGTGTGCACCCGTTTGCATAGAGGCACCTCCGTCGTACGGATCGTTTATAGCTTTTAATAATATATCTAAAATATACTACTCTATGTTAAACTAATTTTAGGAAAAAACAACAAAATTGGTTAGTGATACGAGCCGCCGCCCGAGTCCTAAGAGTTCAGCCCCAAGCATCAATCCGTCCATCGAACCATCATCATCGTTTAAACGGTGGCGCCGGTTTTAAGACTTGCGAAAGTACGTTAAATTCGCATACGGCTTCATAGAATGGACAAGCTCCATCGTTTATGATTTCGGAACCGTGTGGTCCAAAAACAAGTTTTTAAAACTTCCTTTTGTCAATGGTTTCCAAAACGGTTTGTCCCACTTCTATTAAAAGTGTGTGATCAATACTAACCAGGGCTTTTACTAAAACACGTAGGATGTAAACTTGTATGTCTTACTGTGGTGCCCTAATATTAATTAGAAGCATACGTAGGATAATATAAACGGGTAGGGGAGACGCAAATATCCGGAGTGCTCTGACCACTGAACACCCCTTATTCTAATTTCTTCTCGCTATGCCCCTGCGATCAGCGACTAGGTTGCTGCCGAAAGGGTTAGCATTAGTACTCGCGCGAATCGCAATACGGCATAGATTCAAGCAAGATTTATTTGAAGAATGTAGACCCAATTACCAACCCTAGAATTTCAGTTTACTCTAGGAACTTAATTACTCCTCTCTGCAGTACTTTGTACAATCCCCAACATTATAACGTACCGATTCGCATACATAGTTTATGCGGCGAAGCTCGTCTACCTTGGCAGTGGACGCATCATTTTTAAAAAGATAGTAGAAACAATGTTTCTTTATTAGCTCACTTCAGCCAGAGTAGGCCTGGACAAGGCGAAATTTCCAGTGTCGCACAAAACTGCATAATTGAAGTTGCATTTAATATTATTGAAGACCACCAGGCTGCGAATTTTGTCTAATTTGGATTGAAGAAAAAGGTGTTGACTTGTCTGAGAAAAAAGTATGTGGGACCATATCTGTAGGTTATCACAAAATGAGAGAAAAGCGACGTAATAAAAAGAAGCCTGAATTGTATGTTGAACATGATTTCGGGCATCTGTTCCCGTCTTTTAATGCACACACGACAGGCGTTAAATGCTGAAAATAACAGCTTTGTGCTGTGCTTTTTTACTGCGTGTTTTCAATTAAATCATGTTTTCCCTCCTCACTTCTCCTTTAAATTTAAGAATGTGCCTGCAATGTGATTTAATATGACACATTGTCTTAATAGGCTATTCGAGTGTTTTATGTCTTTCCATGTTGGGTTTATTTTCATTTTGGTTTATGGAAGTGTCTGGAGCTGTACACAAATTTGAAATGCTTATGCTGTATTGCGGCGTGTAGCAAAAAGAAACGTCAACATATTTAGAGTAAGAGAACGCCATCGAGCCAGGACACCGGAACTCTGCACGAAAGATTTTCGACTAAGCTACAAAAGACACAGAAATCGGAGCTTCTACCATATGATTTCCATAAAACGGTAATATAGGAATTCGATATTCAAACATTATAGTTATCTTTAAGGCAAAAAAAAATGTTTGAATATGTACATATGTGAAAATATATGGAGAAATAGAATCAGACGAGGACAATACTTCTGGTCGGCCTATTTTTTACGTGTTTCGGTAAACTAAAGTTTCAAGTGCTGCTTTTATAGAAATACAAGTTATTAAATCTTTGTTTACTATGTAAAATAGTTTTAGTAAGTGAAATACAGCGGATATTCGCGTTGTTGCGATGGAAAATGCCTTTTTTTTCCAGTTGTGAATGAACACTGACCTGTTTTCTATAAAGTGCACGTTATTGAGCGAGGTTCGCATGATTTGTTAAGTCTGAAAAAATTAATATATTTGATTTGTCAATTTTATTTCTCTCACTCGTCAACCTAGGTAATACATTAGGTCATATATTTTCAATACCGATGATTGTCTTTACAAGCAATGAGGTGCAAATTAAGATCTCAGTGCAATTCGAAACATGGCTTGCACGCCGACAGGTCCTGTGTTGCCATCTCTGGGCATGAAGACAAACCACATCGATTTCAAGGTCCACAGTGCTCAACAGGAGGCGCGGAGAGTCTTGAAAATTTAAGAAGACAACAAACTAAAGTTGTACTTTAGCATAAAACAAAACATTTTATCATCAACCTGCATTAATTATTTAAGTTTTGAAAAAATTAAATAGATATTACTGGAGAAAGAACTAGAATATGGTTTATCTTTATTAAATATTCTTCGCCAAGATTTCATGGTGTCGCTACTTGCCAAATAATGTTCCAACGAGGTAGAGGGGCTTAGAGCGATAAACCGGGGTTCCGGTCTGCACTCGAAAGTGACCCCCATAAGGAGGCTGCCATTGTACGCAAATTTGACCACACGTCACATGACCAAACCAAATACGTGACGTCACAGGAAAGATGGCAGCGCCCATGAAGCGGCTGGCCCCAGCTGGGCCGGAGCTTGTCGGATGCTTTGTTGGTTGTCGTTCGTCTCGGCGAGTTGATTTCAGACGCGGAAGCCGTCATATGAGGCCGGTCGAAAGCGAGTTCAGAGTTCAGCGTGGTGTTTGACGTAGGTATAACGTGAAAATACGGAGAAACGGTGTGCATTTCGCTGTTGACCGACCGGGATATTGCCACGGAAGAGACAATCTGACCTACGTTGCTCGGACCTCGGATTGATTCGGATACCGCTAGGATAAAATTTAAGGCGACGTTTCTCTGCTCTCGTTGACCATCGGAATCTTCGAGGTTTGCAGTGAAGCGTGTGCGATATATTTGGATACACAGTTTAGCGACGGAAATTGCCTGAGTCGTGCTTGGCGTTGTGCAATCGCGGTGCAGCTTCGATCGAATGACCGAGGGCTCACTTCGGTTGTGCGGCGCACCGGAAGGCTGCCTTGAAGCTGGTAGTTCCCGTGCCCTGCTGAATGATGCTGTGCTGCTTACAAATTGTTCCGGCGTAGAAGTGCACTTTCACGGAGCACAGGTGTGCGGCGCACCGAAGAGCTGCCTTCAAGCTGGTAGTTCCTGTGCCATGCTTTAGGTGATGCTGTGCTGCTTCCGAAATTGTTCCGGCGTAGACGTGCACTTTCACGGAGCACAGGTGTTGCAGTTGATATTGATCCCGCTGGTCTATCGCACGTTTCGTCAACACAAACGTTTCATCCACACTCGTTACGCGAATTGCAAGCTGTCCGGACATTTCACCGAGCGTGTTACGTACCCAGCTCACGCCGCTTTGTGGCAACAGTCTGCAGTGGCTCATTACCAGAAAAGTGGTCCCACATCCATTTCAGTTCAGTTCGTCCACGGCAGTCGCAAAACCCCGAAGGAGAGGATTTATTCGGACAGAATGCCACTAAAGCAATGCAGCTTCTTCAGTGGTTAGGATTGATTCTCTTTTGCTAGTTTTGTTATACTTTCGCGGATCCTTGTTCCAGTCCTATCTTCTATCAATATTCACTTTTCTGGGACATTGCAGGTCATGCTCAACTGTAATCGTATGTTCAGGTGGAGGTGCTGGGCACTTTACCTGTAGCCCTTCACTCTGTGTGAACCCGGCGGCTCTTCAGCCGAGTTACCCGATAATGGGACACGGCTGGCGGACTATCCTGCGTCTTATACCCCTGTCGAGCCGTAGGCAAAGTCCTGACCCGAGCCTGGCAGAACAACCGCAAGACGACCGAGTACCACAAGGAGTAACCTCTGAAATACACCACGAAGCACCTGAAATCCGAGCCAGTTGCTGCTACCAGGAAAAACCACCGGAATTCGGTCTCCTGTCAGAAAATCCGAAGCTGACTAAGCCAACAATGACAAACCTGTAGCAGCAAACCATGTACCCTCCCACCATTGTTTGCATGCCCGTCGCAAATCACACTCGACGCTTTTTCACGCAAGCTGTATGAAGACGTCAAAGACTGGATTGAACAATATGACAGTGTCGCCCGCCACATTGGGTGGACAGACAACCAGCTCCTGCAGAACCTATACTTCTCGTGGAAGCAACTGCCGGCGCTGGTCTGAGAACCATGGATCCTCCTTAACGTCATGGTAAGTTTGCAAGATCAAGCTGAAGCGCGCATCCGTCAGCCAACATCAACGAAAGAGAGACGCATTCTTGATTCTGTCCAGGACACTGCCCCAATGAGAGCGCCACCGCACTCGTGGAGGATGTTTTGCGCTTGATCGAGCGCCCACGCCCACGCCGACCTTGATGCTACAGAAGACAAGAACCTAAGAATCGTATACGCCTCACGTGAGGGACAACGCCTTGGGCAGCCTTGTCCGCAACCCCCCAACAACAGTCGAAGTGTTCATATCACTGAGGCTTCCAACATGGAATGTGCACTGCATGCCCGATCCTGCCACTATGAACAACTTCCCGGCGTCTCGACACTCGAGTTGTCCAGCTAGTACTTCGACGCCAGCCTCCCAGGCGTCCACGACATCACCCACGACGTTGTCTGGGAGGAGATCAGGAAGCTACTTCCTGCCATCAGTTGCCCGGCTTTTGTTTTGATTGCCGAGATTGTTTCGGAACAAGTTTGACAGGTATTTCAACCGAGACTTCTGCGAGCGAAGCGGCATCTGACAAACCAAGGGCAACTTACGCCACAATGGCACGACGACCGCCACCGGCTGCCCCTTAGTATTCAATGCCAATTCAATGAGACATTCTAACGCCGAAGCATTCCCGACATCGTGTGTAGGACTGTGCTCAACAAAGTACACCGAGGAAAACGTAGGTGATGCGAATGTGCGATTGAAAACCACTTTGCTACCACTGCATGAAGCCGACCATGTCTACCAAAGCAGCCCGTACCAATGAATTGGTCGGCGAGGGTTCGTGCCAAACGACCCTCGATTACGTCTCGAGGAGCGACCACAGGAGATTAAGGATTACCTTCGGCGACCTTTGTCCCTGATGCCGAAGGTGCTGAATCGAAGATTCTGTATCCCTGATTACCCCAAAGCTCCTCATGTCCATCACCTCAACAAGAGGTAAGCACGACAAAGCAGGTGAGCGGCGATGCAGTGACAGTGGATTTGGTGTCAGTTGTCGTCCAAGGACAATACCTAAAAATTTGCTGACACCAATTTTCTGTGTCCACTCCACGAAGCACACAATTTCCAACTTTGAGGGAGAATGCCCCTGAGTGACTTGAAGGAATAGAATGGTTGGTTGCTCTCAAAAGTGAACTGCAAGCCTCACCAGACTTGGATAGCAAACAAAAATTGTTGCCAGCTTTCAAGTCAACGGTACAGCAAAAGGCACAGCCACGTAAGCAATACATGCCCGAGCTTGCTACATTGATGCCGAAAACTACCAGGAAAATTTTCGGATTAGAAGCCAGCCCTGCAACTTCAGTGCACATGACGTATGATTACAAGACAGCATCAGTCGGTCAAAGTTGCCACTTGACCAAACTGAACACCGGCGTGCCAGGAGCGTTATCCGACAACAAGGTCCACAGGTACTACGACTGAACGCCTGACACGAGACCGTCGCAGAAAGAACTCGTTATGGAACGATTTACTAAGAATCAATAACTATGTAATCAAGTGGAAATAAACATATTTCATACACTAACCAGATAAACATATTGCCGCTTGCCTTCATGCCTTGAGAGTCTACACACCGAGAATTGTGTCCATTGCACGCTCTGGACCTTACGAGGACACCCGCTTCTCTGACCCTTCAATATTAATTAAGGGGTCATACCAGACTGGCAGACTTCTTGCAAGGGGCTTCACTCGTTCAACCTTTCCTGAACATGTGGTGCATCCGAAAACCAACTCCAGTGATGTGAAAATGTTATTTATTAATTTATTCCTTCCAGGGGCCTTCGTAGGCATTGCAGAGGGGATACTTAAAACTACACACATGATAATAGCATTAAAGCACAGTGCTGTAACTTGTTAATTGGAAAAACAAACACACCTCTGAGCATATAGTTTAATAGTATGTGTTGATGCATTGTTATATAGCATGACACTTCCTATACGTATGACACAATAGACCCTTTGCAGAACCTTATCAAGCAACACAACCGTCGCCATTTTTTTCCGGCGCAAAGCACACGAATGGGCCCCAGTTCACGTCGAACGTCAATGCAGCATTCGAGTCCAATAGGTGCTGAGTCGAATTCACAGGGATGGCGGACATAACATTCTTGTCGAACAAATACCCAAAGTATGAAAGCCTGGGGTAATTACAGTAGTAGCTACTGTAATTTGTTTCACTAGAATTTGGCAGACGGCAAAGGCTACGGTCTCGGTGAGTCAATACACACATTGGAGAGAGGCACATGACAGCATATCACCAGAGTGCTTGTCTGCACAGATTTGTCACACACCTTCGCTCCGTCTCTCTGATTGACTCGAGGGGGCTGTGGCGGTTGGCCTTTTCCAAGTTACGGTGATGTAAGTATAGACAGCCCACACTTTTAAAAAGAGTCTATTGAAGAGACCGAAAGGAATGGTAGTCAACATTTTTCAACAAGACTGCTCTCCAGGCAAGGGATGAACACAAATATGAATCTTATCCAGATAATTACAACAATTAAATAATTGACCGACTAATACAATGCACTCTTAATGGAAAAGAGTATAGCTGCAATAAATAATACAAAACAGAAAAAATGCGCAGTTAATCTATGCATGCACCAAAACAGTTGTTCTTATAGCAAGTCGAATAGCTTTGAAGCAGGTGCCTGCAACGATTTATTCTTCCCCATACTCAATAAAACGCCAACCTCGTAGCTGAAAATAAGGGTGCACTTCGCACTCACACACACACACAAAAAAAAGGAAGAAAAGCGATCGAATGTAGAATCGTGGATTAGCACAAAAGATTAAAATCGCAGGAGTTTCCTCGCTAAAAGTTGCTATGGTTGTTCGGTGACGGAGGGCTGAAACAACTTCCCTTAGGCCCTAACGCGACGTATACATTTCGCGTAGATTCTCAGATATTTCAACGTTCAAACAAAGCTAAGAGAATGCGAAAATTTCATGTTAAAAGCACTGAAAGTTCTGTCGATCCTCGGACACATCCCGGAATCCAAGCACCGGTACGGCGATGCAGAGCTGATGCTGTCTCACAGGCGTTAATATCCAGATGATCCAGAGCGATCTTGCGCATAACGGTATAAAGTCTCATTCCTTCATATTTTCACATTATACCTGCGTCAGCGAGCACGAAGAAGCCCGAAGTCGTCGGAAAGCAGCTGCACATCACGGCTACCGCGCACCGAACAAACTCGCATCCGCCAGCTCTGGGCGCTGCCATCTTACCTGTGACGTCACGGCTCTTGGAAGGTCACGTGACGAGTGGTCACATTTGCGTAAAATATGGCGGCAACCGGGGGGGTGCCACTTCCGAACTTCCGGTTTATCACTCTAAGCCCCTCTACCTCGTTGTAATGTTCCCCCATTGATCTCAATGACAATTGCTGGATCGCGCATCTCCGCTCCGCGAGTGCGGCCACCGGACGACCATCCTGCATGCCGTTTTTTCTCGTTTTGATAGCGTTTTACTGCGGTTTTTTAGCGTGCTGTAGACACGTTTTCTACTCGTTCGTCGTCATTCGCCGAAGACGTTCTTTAAGATCCCGAGTGAAGCGTGGTAATTGCCGTTCAGAACACGTGGAAAGTTTTACGAAAGCGCAGTGCCGGAGGAAGAAGGCACAACTCGTCGAAAGCAAGTTTCGCCGGTCCGGCGGCGTTCTCAAAGCTTCCTTAGCACTCCGAAGTGCTGTGTCTCTGTGCCTTCGCACGCTTGGATACCAATGAAGAATCGACGCGGTGTGAATGTGTTTTGCGAGTGAGTTTGTGTTTTGCGAGTCACCCGGGCATCTTTTCAATGCCCGGGTGACCTTCGCGAATGAGCTTCAGGACTTCCTGCCATGGAGACGCAGGAATCACGGCTCTGGTTCTCCAGAGCACGGAGTCTTCTCGTAGACTGAGCTCGTGCTCGCGAACTTTGAAAGCCATCCATTCAACCTCCCGAGGTAGGTTCCCACCTTCCAACAAGATATCAGGAAGCCTCGATAAGAGAGGGTCCCTCTTTGAAGACTGAGCTACCACGAGAAACATCCTGTAAAGAAACAAAAACAGAATAAAGTAGCTCAGAAAACAACTTCGACGTTCACAGAGCATACATAATGGCTCTGCATAAGTAAAAAAAAATATATATATATATATATAAAATTTAATATACGAAAATCGCACCGCTACTAGCCAATAAATACGGTCTGAACATAGATTCCCTTACTCGGCATATTTAGATGTTATCGCTCTTCAACATTCACGCTATATAAACATTATCTCGATTGGATCATATAATCACACATGTATTTATGTTCAATTTAAAATGTCTGAAGTTTCGTAATTCTTCATCTCATATTGCATCCATCCACTGTGTGATGGCAAAAAGGTTTCTCAGCGTTGAGTATTACAGTATTAGGATAAACTGCGGTAATTACATTTAAACCGTAGATGCGGAAGCCTATCATACGTTGGTACAGCGGCAGACAGATGGTTTTCAACGATCCTTGTGCCAGAGCGCATCACCTTTGTCATTCGAATAGAAAGATATCTTCTAAGAAAGCAACCGGATCCAAGTACAAGTCCGTTGTTTCGATGCAAAAAATTTCCGCAGAAAACAATTATTTCAAAGTCTGTACAAGAAGCATTTATAACTTTGTTGTTTGTTTTAGAAGGACGAAAAATAATAGTGACTTTCGGTTACCTAATGTAACTTTCACGGACCGCCAGAAATGCTGTCATTATTACAAGGAATCATTTTTCTGCTTCTGGGTTCGGAGGAACCTAGATCTTTGGTGTTTTTTAAGTCGGAATACTCTGGGAGAGTCCTCAAGACCATCGAAGACATACCTAAAGAGTTGATCATTTCGTTTGAGTCTGGGAACAATTTCATGGACGTCTTCGTACCCCCAGATTGTATCAAGAAAAACACTGCGCTGTTCAAGGTTGTTTTTTTTACTTGCGAGAAAAACTGGTCACGTTGTCGACTGATGGCAAGATGCACTTTATTCATTGCAGATGCAAGACCTGCTCTGCATTTCAAAAGTCGCTTTTTCAGATAGTCTACTCCATATATGACCAATACGATATAGATAATCTATATTATAGCCTCCAAACACAATATTCCATGTCTGCTTTTTTCGTGGCGGAATACGCTAAAGATCACTGGAAATATTATCGAGATATTTTGCCTACTCCATTTCAGCCAGCGTACCCCAAAGCCAGCGGTAGATACGTAATGAGTTTCGACAACGGCAGTCTCTTCTTGACTAGCGAGTTTAAAAGAAAACTGATTGAACGCCAGAATCTTACGAGGGGTATTTTTTTAGAACAGCAACGGAAGCTCAATGGGGGCTTCCTACAACTCCAAAGTTCAAGCATTTACGCCAGCGAGCATCCAAGCTTTAAGGTTACAATAAATGTCTTAATGCACCGGAACGTTTCGGTTAGCTTTGATCGCCGTTACTTGAACATTATAGATCTGCTGGCGAGCATTATCATAAATATTAAACAATTGTGCAGATAGAGACACGGATAGTTTATTTGACGCGCTTCATCACTTTGGATCGGCTGGCTTTTCATTTTATGTTCGCAAGCGTGATCCGGTTCCCAGGGAGGCAATATTTATCTTGCCATTTTTTGGGAGAAATTGGTAGTACTTCTCGCGTCTTTTTTGTTACTCATTTTGACATATGTCCTAATTGCAAAGGTTATGCTGAAGGAGAAAGTGAATAGTTTCCACTTCATATTTCCCATGGTGGCAGCGTTCTTTCCGAAGAGCGCTCAGCTCCACAGAAGCCTGCTGAGCACGTCTCTGTCCAGGTTATTGTACGGCACAATGGCCTTAATGTTTGTCGTTATGTCGACAGCATTCAAAGGCCGTCTCACTTCGCTTTTAAACGACCTGCCTCTCAAGGGAGAGGCCACTCAGTTTGTTTCGTTTGAGCATCTTGTTGAAACAGGACATCGACTCTGTTTCCTTGAAGATCCGGACATCCTTCGTGCATCTGGAACACTAAATGTCTTTAAGAGAAATGGCCCAATCCGGGGAGAAGATAAATGCTACCAAACTTCGAGCACGGCCTTACGTAGTCCTCGTTCGATTAAAATTACCGCTGATGGAAGGGACACCTTCTTCACCTACAACTCGCGAACAGGTCCCAGCGAGGTTTTGAGGCAACAGCTTCTCGGAAGAGGCTACGTCGAGACCGAAGGCACCGTGTTCTCGTACCCCATAGGACCGGAAATGAGGTCATCTTCGGTATACCGGCAGAACTTCGGTAAAACATTGAGTCGGGCGATAGAGGCGGGCCTATACAAAAGGTATGCTGCCCTTGCGGAGCACTGAATCTGAATAAAATTTATTATTATTATTAAGAGCGGGTACTTTCACGAGGGTAATTTGGGGCACGCCCAAGAACTGGTTCTGAACTTCAGTGATCTAAGACCTTTTTTTATTGCTTGGTTCTTGGGTATGTCCTTCTCACTTCTTGTGCTGATTGGTGAGGCGACTTTTTCTCGTCTGGAACGTCGAAATCGTTCATATTTCGCGAGGATTATTCGGAATCAACCTGCAAAGCACGGCATATATGAAGCATACACCTTACAAAAATAAATCGTGGCCGTGTTCTTAAAATGAACTGAAGATAACCTCTAACATGGTTGAACTAGATTGCGCTTATACTTTTACAAGCTATTAAAGTTCATTGTTTGAAACATTTTGATATAAAGAGTATAATTTTCAATTTTTTCCTAAATATATGTAGAACTATTTAATGTAAATTGGTATTCATACTTGTAACTCGTAATTTATGGTTGATTTGTTTGTGCATGATCTGTTCACTATAATTCCATAACTTGTATCCTTGAAGTTCAATGTATCCGAAATGATGTGGAACATTTTTTTTTTTTTTTGCTTAAAACCTTGAATGGCGATTTTTTCGGGATTTTTCGATATTGTGACGGCTATTTTTTTTTATATATCTGTAAACCAAATTTTTACGTTTTATATTCAAAAAGTACGTTGAATTATGTTAAACTGTCAACCTTCCTTCGTTTTTCGTTCAATCGGATGTTCAATTAAAGTATACTGCAAACTGTGCCACTAGCCTCGTTTACATCAAAGCGACTTCGGCGGATCTACTCCACTTGTTCTTCGAACGAGGCCGACGCGGCAACGTTTATATGAATGCGCACCAAGCCCTACACGGAGGTGGCGCCACGCCGTGTCGAAGCTCGAAGTTATGCAGTTCCGGCACCAGCTGCAATACGTTTTCCGGTGCATCGCACGTGGAGGCCTTTCGACGCATTGAGTGAACGTAAAGATCGTGCCCGCTGTCTTCGGGGCTGTGGAAGAAGTTATGAGACAGAAGAAACATCAAAACCCAAGCGTTTAGGGCTCCAGGCCGGGCCGCCGGGTCACTCTGGACCAGAGGCGACGTGTGTGCGCACGCTTCGAGGAAGCCTCCGCGCTTCGCCGCGCCAGACCTCGCCGGTCGCGACCGGACCAACCGGACCCCGAGTCCGAAAGGCTCCTGCGCAACCAGGAACGGCACCGAGGTAGGCGCTGCTCGTTCTGTGCTACCATGCAGTGCTCTACGGTGCTCGGAGCTCTTGGTGTCGTTCGTGCTTGCGCCGAAGCCTTTGGGAACCCTTTGGACGCGCAAGTCGTACTTCGCAAGGCTTGGACGGGGGCCGCTTTCACCGAGCAGCTCCGCTATATTCCGCTTACTTTGTTGGCAATAAAAACTCGCGCTTGTTCTCGGAAAAGATTGCGGGCGTCCATGCGGGACCGCTCTCCGCGCCGCCGACGAAGTTGTCCGCCGCCATAATCTCAGCTGTTCACCCGCTCCCGCAGCGAGCGCCTTCCCATAATCCTCCCCGTTCCAAAATGCGATCCAACCTCCGTTTACATTAGCTGAATGAATGCGCACTCGCCATCTCGATCCACCTCTGTCTAGTGACTTGAATGCGATGCGTTTTTTTTTTGTGCATTATGCCGTTTACTTGACCGCATCGAATGCGACAACTGGATTCGATGCGAGTAAGTCGCATTCATGTAAACGCGGCTACTGACTGCGAAACGTATATGTCATAAAATGGGAGAGGAAGAACTACTGTCAAACCCGTTTATAACGAACAGAAGGAAACGCTACGATCAATTGGATATAGGAAGTGGTTCGATATAGCAAAAACCATTTACAACGAACTCCACGATGCGTTCGTTGTAAGGCGAGAGTTTTTCTTTCTTTCTCATCTCTTCGCTTCCGCCTTGTACCAACGCGCTGAGAAGCTTTTTTTTTTTTCATTCGTGTAGAGTATTTTTTTTTTAGCTTTATATGCCCTTCTGGATCACTTCTCTTCGTAGGCAGCTGTTTTGGGATGAAATTTTTACTATCTGTGCGTGCGTGCAGAGGGTATTTTTTATAGCTTTCTGCTCTCCCCCCCCCCCCCCGCCCCCCCTTTTCTGCATCGCTTCTCTTCACTTATTTTTGTTCGCAACTTGAACTTTTCAAATTTTCTTTCTTTCCTAACTTCTTTTTTTTTGGGGGGGGAGGGGGGGGGGTTAGGCTAGAAGACGACTGTTTGCGCGTTTTTGCAAGCCTTCCCGCGGGGAAAAGTTCGATATAGCCAATGTATCCTTCGTGATAAAAAGTACGTTTTACATGCATTACATTTTTATTTTTTAATTTCCCGCGAGTTCGATATCGACAATGATTCGCTGTACGTGGGTTCGTTCTAAACGGGTTTTACTGTAATAGTAGGATATTTGCATCAACGTTAAGAAAAGTATTTGGTACCCCAATACATCGAGAGTTGTAAACAATGATACATAAGGTTGAATCGGTTCCTATACTTTATTATAAAAAAAACCGTTTACGTCCACGAACATATAAGCCAAAATCACATTTCGAATGGAAATGTTTCTCACTACCGTACCTTAATTTGTGTGGTCGAGCACTCGTGGAAGCTTCTATCAAATTGTGTCACAATTGAATAAAGAGTGCTACGCAATAAACTATTCGCCATTGTAGAAGTGACGTCAGAAGATGGGTGTTAAATGCGTTGATATGATCTACATATTTTCTTCACTAAATTGTTTTATTCATAATGTTTTCGTCCAGAACCCATTTTTTCATCCAACTTGTAAGATTGTGTACGAATGGTTAGAATTCAAGCGTCTGAATATATAACCGTACAATTCATAAATGGCTCTAAAACTGTATCTTAATAAATGTCGTGTTTTTGCGTGATATATATGTCACGATTGCTTCATGCCTTTATTCACTTATATCTGATTTTGACACTGCTCTTATTAACTAACTTTCCTTTTCTCACTGTCTATCTGTGTTTTCGTCCCTGGTAGATATCTCCAGTCTCGGGTTGGAAACTACGTTCATATTCCGCACCAGCTTACCAGCTTATATAATTCATTCCTTATGAACCAAATATATCGATATGTATTTAATCACCTAATGACCTCGACTGCTTGACGACTTCAGAAGTGAGTTTCAATCAACATTTTGAACAGTTCGATCTAAAGAACCCTGGAGGAAAGGGGTACCCCCACGGAAGGGAGGGGGGAAGGCTACCTCTCCTCCCCTCAAGATCTCATCAGTAAACGCTTAGTTCATGAGTAAAATCAGGGATGCTAGTTTGACAGCCGTGATGGAGATGAGTGAATGGCTAATTAGTGTAGGGGAGGAAGAGTCAGATGAATTAAGAAAGGTTTGCAGAGTGCAGGTGCCTCAGCAAGGATTAAAGGTTCCTTTCCTTTAAAGGTGTTCATTGCTTGGTTTCGTTCATTCGCTATATTTTTGGAGGTGGCCGGTGCCTTCCATGTCCATCATAGGGAACTGGACAGAGAACGCCCGGCGACATGTATATGTAAAACCGAGCACGCCATACCAAGATGATGGTGGTCTTCTATTCTTGAGGCAGAAAATATTGAAGAGAACCACACTCGCTCAACAAACACACAGTTACCGTGTTTTCTACTCCACACCGCGCCGTAACCGCTGGTTGTACTGCCCTGCACGATGGTAACCGCACGACTGCACGGCGTCCATTTGCAATCCAAGGCTCCGTCGCGTTCTCGCGCGTGCGCAGACATTTGCCGAATTTTTGCCGAATCTTTGCCGAACTTTCCTGCAAAAGTTCGGCATTTGCCGAACTTTGCGAATCTGAAGTTCGGCAGATTCGGTCCATCACTACTCGGCATACTTTGATTCACCTTGCTATGGACCGCTGCGGACGCTACGAGTCACCCCAGGCAATCCAGCACCGTGAGCTTAGTAAAATCAGTGCTTTTTTTTAGGCATTTAGCTTCTTTTTTTTTTTTTGCAGTTGTCTATGCGTTTGATAATGTTAGCTTTCAGTGGCTGATGGCGGCAACACAACAGGGTTGGGCAGTATCGTATTTCAGCAATATATTTCGCATCTGTAATCTGTATCGCAATACATTTTTCACCAGTATCTCTCTACTCCTGTACCGAATACATGTGGGATGTTTCTTTTTGTCGCGATACAACCAGGATGAAATGTATATCGTTACATTACTTGAAAAATACCCCCCCCAAAAAAAAAAAAATACAAGTCCGAACGCCTTTTTTTTTGCTTTTCTTTATCTTTGAGGGCATTATGATCAACTTGGTGCATTGTTGCTATGCTGAGCAAGGGTCTTTCCGACTTTACAAATTATTTTTCTCTTCTGAGAAATGTTGCGTAGTCGAGACCCGAAACAGGTAGCGCGCCAGGAGTTGAGTCGGAGCATCTTCTACCGCAGATCCCTCGGTAGGGATTTCAGGAGTCATTATTTACTGGCATCCAATGCCCGCTACTAGTTATTTAGAGCCTTGAGAAACAGAAAATTAAGGGAAGTGTTCCTTGGCCTGTAGCCCAGTGGCTGAGTCACAGACCGTTGCAACACGAGTCTGGCGGTGGTTGACTTGAAATAGTAGGATGCAGTGTTGCGGAATGGGCACCCCCATTCCATTCCAATTCTATTCCGGGAATTAGAGTTTTCGATAATTCAATTCCTTTCAACTCCTAGGATTGGGGACACTGGGCCCATTCCCATTCCTGGAATGGCTGAATCGTTCCATTCCATTCCTCTAATTCCTAAACGTAAAATTTGGGACCTGACAGCTACATTTCGCAATGTTTCCGGCATAAGCAGCATAAAACTGACATTGTCGAAAACATAGACAATCGCAAAAAAAAAATAAAACGCTAAATGCCTCAAAAAAGCACTAATTTTACTAAGCTCTCGGTGCTCGATTGCCTGGAGCGAAGCGTCCGCAGCGGTCCAGAAAATGAGCGGGCATCCGCTAGCTTGTTTGTAACCCCAACCCACTTGAATGTAAAACATATAACACAAAAAACAAGCATTGGAACAAACACCGAGTAAAAGGTAGACTTACACGTAAAAATGCAGTATAAAAAAACAAGCGTCGGAGCAAAGCGCAAGAGGAGAAGTGAGAAGTGAATCTCGCTTTTTTCGCACTTCAAAGGAGTGCCTGCGAATGAACGTGGAAGGCAGCAAGATTCGTCGCCTGCTAAACAACGCTCCTCGAACTACAAGAAAACAATAACTGATTATCTTTCTGCGGCGGCGTGCGAGTCAACGAGTTATTAGGGAGTTTTAGTAGACCGTGTTTCCCGCTCCGCTAGCCCTCCGCAACGAAGAAACCGCCACTGCGCCTGCGCGCCGATGGCCTTGGCTGTATACAGTTCCGGGTAGCGGAGGGGTTTAGCGGAGCAGGAAACACGGTCTACTAAAACTCGCTATTAGAGCTCTGGCGAGTTATGAGCCGCCCCCCGCTCCCAGATCTCGTGCATTCTCCATGCCGTCGAAAAAAAAAGTAATACAAGAAGCACGATGAGGAGCCGCGCATGGCGGTTTCTTTCTTCGCCACTTCCTTCGCTTGGTGCTTGGTTTCTTGTTTCGCTTTCGTGTAACACCAGTAAACCCCGCCGTCTGCGCGTCCGTGAAAGGCGCCACCGCCACCTCCTCCCCCCCCCCTCCCCCTTTGGTCTTTGCTCTCACGCTTGTTTTTTTTTTTTTTTCTGTATGGCTAGCAGTTTCCCGCACATTTTTTTTTTTTTCGGAGCAACTGACTTGCTGACTGGCTCCGTTTAGCTGAACGTAACCCCCCCCCCCCCCCCCTTAAAAAAAAAATAATAATAATAAAGAACTGGGGCCCAATTCCATTCCGATTCCGTTCCGGGCAAATGACTATCTAATTCCATTCCCATTCCATTCCCCTCATCGTTACCGCCATTCCATTCTCATTCCATTCCGGGGTCGCGAAAATGCGGAATGATTCCGGAACCATTCCAACTCCGGAGTGGCAATTCCGCAACACTGGTAGGATGACTGACGGCAGTGAAATTCAACACATATCCGAATGCTTCTGCGCCTGTAATATTGCACTGCTCAAGGGTATATCATCAGTCGACTTGAACTTGACCCGCCGCTCTGGTGATCCGATAACCGGGAAGGAGGCCAGACTTCGCCTCGCTGTGCCAACCCAGACTTCGTATACCTGCGACTCGTCTCGAGCGCGCTGTTTCTCGGAGAGCTCGCACCTGCGCCGTCCACCTCAGGTCGCAATCCACGAGGTCTCTGTTTGGATGATGCTAGGCGAAACTTGAGAACTGCCATTCATGCGTTTTAGGCGGAGGGTCGGCAGGAAGGACCGTCACAACAGGGACGCCACCGTATAGATTTTTCAACCGTAACAAAATATAAGACATGTGCGCCAGGATGCTTCAGGTGGTCCACTATTCTCGAAAATTCCAAAAGCAACTGCCTGCATTATCTTCAACGAGGTCACCTACAAAGAAAGTATGTATTGTCATTTCATACAGCAGCCTGGGTAAGGTTTCATGTTCAAGGCAACAGCTACAGATATAAGAATACTAGTTCATAACACCGCGACGTCATGTTATCAGTGTTGACAGGGGCACCCTTATTGGACAGGGGAGTGGTGATGTTACGATGGAATGTACTTAGTGGTCGAAGTCTTTTCGCATCTCTCGTCAGACGGACAGGATGCCAAGGAAGGAGCCGCGGTCGATCCTTGATGGGACGTGTTTTTTTTTTTTTTGTTTTTTTTAACCCACTGAAGACTCCTCTTTGTCCGGAACCACTACCTTCAAGGCGAAGTGCGAAGCTTGCGGGATAAAAAAACTTCCCCTTCATACTTAAAGCCTCATCTCAGTTAGCGTCTCAAAGAAATTTGAAAAATGTATTGCATTATCAGTATTTGTATTTCTGCCCTCCCTAAAATGTAGTCCTGTGTATGTATTTCCAAAGACTTTTTGCCTCTTGTTAAAATGTATTTCCGATGCGAAACGCGATGCATTTTTACAGATATATTTGAGTATTATTAGTATTTTAGCTACTATTTTCATCTGTCCTAGTATTTGTATTTCCAAATACATTTTTGAGTATTTCTGCCCAACCTTTGCAACGCATTGTAGCTGTCACGTGCCTTTTTTTACGTTTAGGAATTAGAGGAATGGAATGGAACGATTCAGCCATTCCAGGAGTTGGAATGGGCCCAGTGTCCCCATTCCTAGGAGTTGAAAGGAATGGAATTATCGAAAACTAATTCCCCGAAATCGAATTGGAATGGAGTGGGGGGTCCGCATTCCGCAACACTGGAGCACAGATTCCTAGTATTAAAGGATATAATCCTGATCCATGTAATCGTCAAAATCTTTAATCACCGAACTTCCGGCAGGGTGGAAAAGATCGCTTTGCGCTTGCAATGCTGTTAAAGGGTCTTCACGTTTTTTTGTTTTTGTTTTTTTTATATCACTGTTGTCAGTCTTTTATATTTTATATTTTCTGTATATTTTAATTGTTCCAGGTTGTAATACTTTGAATTTCTTTTACTGTCCATACCTGATGTGTAAACTATGTGGGTGTCTACAGGAGTAAAAGGAAAATATTTCTAGCTCCGATCGAAACACCTGACTGCCCTGTCTTCAATTCAAACGTGTATTGAGTTATGCCTTACATTGGTTACGCCTTACATTACGCCTTACAATGCCAGATGACTAGAGGTATAAACTCAGAGCCATTGCAATACCCTTAATTACTCGACTGTAATGCTAGTAGGGCCACCTCTGTGCTTAGTGCACAGCAGCCGCCATTTTCTATCGTTGCAATTCCAAAACGTGACGTCGAAAAATTTAAATATGGCGAGGGAAGCTCGTGCGACATTGGTTCGCTTTGTCGCAGACGTATTTTAACATTCCTCTGGTTTAATACGCTTCTGTTGCTTCAGAGAAATTGCACACAAAACTTCACTGCCAAACAATGATTTTACGCGCGAAGATAGCTGGCGTTTCGTCAATCTGAGGCGTGGCCTACAGTGTAGCTTCAATCAGACCCATACTATTTCAGCGTAAAATAAATGTTGACTAAGCAAACTATTAACTTCTATTCTGTGCGCTGTTGCAGGCTGAGTTTTAAGATTTCACAAGATAAATCGGTTGTTCAAACAAAAAAGAGAAGGCAGCGTCACTGGCTCACTACAGTCTTTTACATCGCACAGCGCCTCATCTAACTGTGGGTGGTCATCTTTGCCCGTCCCGCGTTTTGGTATCCTCGTGCAAGAGCTAAGTAATGTGCACGACATACGTGCCACAAATACTTACGAAACGCCATGTCAAAGAAGAAAACCACCAGAATCGCCATCTTGGAAGCGAACGAAAACTTAGCTGTCATGTCGAGTTGGCACGTTGTATACGACTTCTGATGAACTGGTAATCTGATGAATAAGGCGATAAACAGTTTCCTTTCAAGTGACTACGCCTGGCAACCTCCGTTCACGACGCTCCTGTATAAGCTGTTTTACTTTATTCTTTAATCAAACTATGAACGTTCGGCACTTTCACTGAACAACATCTTCTAATTGTGACACAGGACGGCTGATGTATTTTGCTTATAATTGGACAACATTTTCGTATAATGCAGTATGAAACAAAAGTCCACACCACTACTTTTCAGCAATAGTTGGCAAACGATACGAGCCGGTGAGCCTCTTACAGCGCTGGAGCTTGTCCTCAATTGCGAAAGGAAGATGGCGAGATAGAAATCACATTTCGTTCGTAATTTGTCGCATTTCCTCGCCGAGTTCCACACTGCACGTGCCGGGCGCTTTCCTTCGTGTCACATCAGATTAATTATGGCATAATTCTTTGTCTTTTTTGCACGCAACGACACAGAGCGTGGTTTGCTTCGTGGAATTACTACATAAAAGACCGCTTCTGGCCCTACTTAGTAGCACGTGGGGTTTGATGGGACGCAACACACAAAGGGCGTCCAAAAACACTTTCTGGGGTGCACTGGGGCGCCGAATCGCCTCCGCTCATTCCTGCAGTAATTTGACCCTAGGTCACGCATCAAAATAATCGTGAAAGAAGAAATGGCGACCGCGGCAAGGTTGCTGCTTACCTCGGGGTGAAGGGGAAGGAGGGGAAGGGGGAGAGGGCAAAGAGAGGTGTGGGCCTCCATTCAGGGACGAGCCGTCACCTTGCGCCCACGATTTGCGAGGGAAACCTTGCAAGTTAGCATTTGCACTTGCACAGGATGTCGCCATTATATACCTTCCCCTTACGTATACCTTAAGCACAAAATGCGTAGCCACTGGGGCGCGTGCGCCGCGTCTTATATTTCGTAGAACAGAGATACTGCGCAAGCTCTTGGCGTCGTTCACAGTGTGGAAAGGGTGGCAACCATGAGAGTATAGATGTATATTTGAGACGTTTACTGAACAAACTTTAAGCTGAGATTTAGATTGTCCTAATGATATCTTTTTGTTCTCTTCCACTGCTGGTGTCTGTGGTTTTCTAGCCCCAGTTTTGTATAATTCGTCAAAATTTTAAATATACACCAGCTCGCCTGCGCTCTCACAGAAATTCCAAATAGAAACTTGCTGAGGTCATCAAAAATCACTAAATCTCTCATTTTTGCAGACTGCGAGAGCGTGGGAAGCGTACCCACGTACGTATAGTACGCTGAAGGAATTCTAATCCATAACATCCATCGAGCCAAAACACCCCTTCGTAAATGTTCAGTCTCGATGGATCTATTCACGCTTTCGACGTTCTAACTCGGATGGATGTTCTCACTCTATGTATGTACAGACTCATTAGATGTTTAAACTGGGATGGATGTTTTGACTGGACAGGTGTTTTGACTGCAATGGATGCTTTTGCACGATGAGTGTTCTGTATCTGCTTATTACGCGGCGTACAGAAACTTTTTATACGTTGAACGTTTAATCTCTTGGCGTAGAAAGCCGGCCGGTCTCTTGCGGTCTGCCTCGTACAGTCTGCCAAACGCTCGGTCACTGCGCACATCTTGGGGGATTATTATATTGATCTTTCACTTCGGTTTCACTTCTTTTTTTCTTCTTTTTGGAAAGGGGGGCGTTGATATGGAGCGCCGCTTTATTGTTGTTTTCGCAAAGATCAGCTTTGCCTCGAGGCGGGATGGCGTTAGAACAGTGATGCTCTCCGACCTCGACCTGCTTGTTCACTTTTTTTGTCCTGCGTTAGGTACAAAAAAAAATGTTCTTAAAATTTAAAACGTCGAATAGAACGCGCCTTTTGTAGCCCAGCCTTTTTTTGTAGAGCCACTGCTCTTCACATTCACCGAGTCATTTGGCTCGCGTTTGAAGCGGATTCTTTAGTACGCCAAAACGTGTTGCAGCAGTCCGATGGAAGTGACGCTGTTGCTTGACACTTTCAAGAGCTTTTTTCATGTCACTTTGGCGCTATAAAACCCGTGTTTTTTTTTTTTATTATACGTTCGGATTATCCTAGACACCGGAAGAAAAGTAATATGGCTCAGGAAGAAACAAATTCTCGTGCGTTTTAGACATGAGCGTCATAAAATGTCCGATTGTCGCGTTTTCCCCCACGAGTATCCTGTTACGTAAATAATTATTTCGCCAAAAGACGCAACCACAGAATGCTGAAATTTGGTCCGCATGGAGCTAATGAAGCATACGAATCAAATGAAAGCTTACCTTGGCAGAATAGTGGGTGCTAACCGGTGTACACGTCCCGAAGCGAAACCTCGAGTAGAATTGTGCGCGTTTTGGCGGGGGTGAACATGACAACCTCAACCTCGCATTTATTTTCTCTTGACTATGCTCGCTGACTGCTCTCAATTTTCACACCTGCAAAGTTGACGGGACACGGCACCACTAGGTGAACCTTGAACGTACTCCGATTGCTTGGCTAGGAGTTGGATATCGCTGAACACAAGCTGTCGTGTTTTGCCCTGCGTCTCATTCTACCCCACCTTACCCTACATACTAGCAGAAAAAGGCCAAATTTTACGACGAACATCTCCAAGACGCTTGTTTTTATTTTAACTGAATTAATTGCTACAGCCTTCCACGGTTCTTGGTTACAAAATTGTAGTTTTACCATAAAAACTCTATAAGCCATAAAACCTGTAATTAAAACGTTAATTAGCAAATGTTTGTTAATTAGTCGACTGATCGTAAAAATTACTTCGCTATATTATATCGGCCGAGCTCAATGACAAGGAGTGAAAGCAATAGTTGTCTAAAGCGCACTTATTTTTCTTTTACGTTTTGACCAATTAAAACATGATACCCGGTATAATTTATACATTGTAATAGCATGAGTCCCATTCTATGAAATGAAAATGGTTCCCTCATAAAAAAGAACGAACACTTGATTTTTTTTTATTTACCTCATATCCGCAAAACGCAAAGGCTTTAGATCTTATTATCAAGTAATAAAAGTGAGATAGAAAATAGGAAGGTATGATAATTGTCTTAAAGTTTGGTAGAAATGCAGATTCCGGCAACATTTGTTCAATTCTGACAACTTAGGGGCCACTTAGTTTCTACAGGTTTTCCCGCTCATTTTAATCCAAGCGCCACACAATTTAATCCCGGGGTCAGTCAATTTAATCCGCAATATATATATGCACTTATTCTGTTCAGTGGTCGTGTTTTGCTTACACATTTGGTAACTTAGAATAATTGTTTATACAATATTAATTTTCGGGGGAGCAATTGATAATTTGTTCACTAATCTGATTACTTTGAGTTACTAGTGCCACTATTGACGAGGCTTAATTGATATGTTGGTTACTCTTTCTACAGCGCAGCTCTTAGGCACCCGTTTCTGGCTTAAGCGGCGTCGGCGACGCCGACGCCGCATCACGCATCACGCGGTGCATGATGGGAAAATTCCCCCGCTAAATTTAGCGGAAAATTTCCTCGCTAAATCTAGCAGAAATTTTTCCCTGCTAAATCTAGCGATACATTTTTACTGCTAAATCTAGCGGAACATTTTCCCCGCTAAATTTAGCGGAAAATTTTCCCCGCTATATTTAACAGAAAATTTCTCCCGAAGGAAAAATCCATCAATGTAACCCTGCTTGGCAGTCAATGTTTTCTAGTGGACCGCTGACTGTGCCTAACTGTACGTCAAGCATGTCTGATTGGCCAACAAGTTACTCTGACCGACAGTCAAACTCCAGTCAGACCCCGCTTGTCGTTTTCTAATGGTTTCCTGGTGGCAGTCGGCCGCCGCGAAATGCCATCAGGATGTCTTGGTGGTGATTCTGACTGTACATCGATTGTCTCTGACTGTACGTCAGAAAGCTTTGACGTGCAAACAGACGTACGGTCAAAGGACGTAAAGTTCGTTCGGATACCATTATTTCGTCAAATCTATGAATACGAAAAGTAATCTATGCATGAGAAAACGATTTTGGGACGTGAGCCCATAAAACCGCTGACGTTAGAGATATGACACGCAACCGACCGACAACCTTGATCAGAAGCCCGCCGAAGCGCCGAACACGACACTTCGCACTTCGCTTCGCCCATAGAGGCTTCACCGAGCTTTCATGAACGATCGCTCTCGACTCGTTTTGTTTGCCCGCTTGCTCCAACCTGTCGATCCTGCCCGGGCTCTACAATGTCTTATGTTTTAGTAGAATTTCTACTCGACAAGACCCAGCCTGTTGTGAGTTCCGACGATGTAAGGGACTTAAGCGGTGTACTTGAAGACGACAGGGTGTACCAGGTCTACTGGGCCGGTGATGCGCGAACAAAAGGATCGTTCTACGACGCGAAAGTACTCTACATGGCAGGTGAGTAGAACTGAAGTACGGCGAGTGATGTACGAGTGCTTTGCATAACATGCTGACGGCTTAACTGCATTTGCAGCCAAAGCATTTTGTATAAAACGAAGAGTGAAATCGAGTTTCCCTAACGGTGGGGCGTAGCATAGCAGTTAAGATGTCCGATTTGTACGCATGTGGTCGCGGGTTCGATGCGCGGTGGTGCTGCTTTTTTTTTTTTTTTTTCTCGAACTTTTTTGTTTTATCGAGGCATTTGGCGATATTTATGAGTGCGTATAGCTTTACTCTTATATAAATGCTGCCCTTGTTGATGAAATTCCCTTGGCAGTGGCAGTCAGACGTCATCTGATGGACCATCAGATGACGTCTGATGGTCCATCACGTTCCACCAAGGCTGCTGACTGGCAGTCAGTGTCCCAAATTACGTAGCTTGATGGAATTTTCAATAGGGCTGTTAAATATAGCTGGGAAGATTTTCCGCTAAATTTAGCGGAAAATCTTTCCAGATTTATTTAGCGGAAAATTTGTCCCGCTAAGTCTAGCGAAAAATGTTTCTCCTAAATCTAGCGGTAAATGTTCACCGCTATATTCAGCTGGAAATTTTCCCCGTTAAATCTATCGGAAAATTTTCCCAGCTAGATTTATCGGAAAATTTGCCCCGCAATGTCTAGCGGAAAAGCTTCCCCGCTAAATCTAGCGGAAAATTGTTCCCGCTAAATTTATCGGAAAATTTTCCTGCTAAATCTAGCGGAACATTTTCCCCGCTAAATTTAGTCGAAAAAGTTTCCCCACTCTATCAAGCGGAAAATATTTCCCGCTATATTTAGCAGAAAATTTCCACCGCTAAATCTGGCGGAAAATTTTCCCAGCTAGATTTATCGGAAAATTTGCCCCGCGAAGTCTAGCGGAAAAGCTTCCCTGCTAAATCTAGCGGAAAGTTTTTCCGCTAAATCTAGCGGAATGTTTCCCTGCTAAATCTAGCAGAACATTTGTCCGGCTAAATTTAGCGCAAAATTTTTTCCGCTATATCTAGCGGAAAATCATCCCAGCTAGATTTAACCGAAAATTTGCCCCGCTAGGCTTAGCGGAAATTTTTCCCCGCGATATCTAGCGTAAAATTTTCCCCGCAAAATTTAGCGGAAAAAGTTCACGCTAGATTTAGCGGAGAAAATTTGTAGTGCCAAAGCGCGACACTTATTGTGGTGGCTCACGCAACGTCTGGAGGTAGAAGATAAAGTAAGTAGGCAGGCGAGCTGGTTGATGTTACACATTTTTGAAAACCGGAGACGACGGACGAAGAAGGGGACAACACACAAAACGTCTCAAACGCAGCTACTAAATTTTATTTGAACAGTCGTTTATATAGCATGTCTCCCACACGTCTTCCGGAACTTCCCACGTCACAGCAACTTTTTGCCAGGGTACATCTCGTCTTGACCCTTTTTTCTTTCTTTTTTTTCTCTCTCTCTCTCTCTCTTATCATTTCACTTAGTTTGTACAAAGCGTTGCAATACAAACACCATCATCACACCCGCTAAAGTCGGACCCAAGGAACCACACCTTCACACCCCTCGTAACCTAACTGGCAAAAAAAAAAAAAAATTTATAACAACACAAAACTTTTTGGGTCGCTTCGTCTAGTCTGATAACAATTCAAATCTCCGAACTCCCTTCATTGTCGCAACCCCCGAAGGTCGGACCCAACGCACACACCTTCACACAAGCTGCAAGGCCTAACTCGCATCTCGTATCATGCACAAACACGCCGCATTAAAACATAAAAAAAAAAAATTTACAACAGCAAAAATTTTTGGGTCGCTTCGCCTAATGCGATTGACGGCTGACTGATACAGTTTCCTACAGTCGTGATTCTAATTGTCTCTTTCAAAACTCTTTTTGCGCAATCTTTTTCTTTGCTCAAAACAACAGTAGACCCCCACTCCGGCAGACAATTATTGCACTCCTGTACGTGTTTAGCAATCTCAGAGTTTGAAGACCCGATCCTAACTGCCCTCATGTGTTCAAGCAGTCTCTCATTCAAGCACCTTTTTGTCTGCCCCACGTAGGTGAAACCGCAGGCCATTGGAATATCGTACACTACACCAACCTGGCAATCAACGGCAGCTTCTCTGTGCCGTTTCCGGAACCGAAACGGCACAGAGAAGCTGCCGTTGATTGCCAGGTTGGTGTAGTGTACGATATTCCAATGGCCTGCGGTTTCACCTACGTGGGGCAGACAAAAAGGTGCTTGAATGAGAGACTGCTTGAACACATGAGGGCAGTTAGGATCGGGTCTTCAAACTCTGAGATTGCTAAACACGTACAGGAGTGCAATAATTGTCTGCCGGAGTGGGGGTCTGCTGTTGTTTTGAGCAAAGAAAAAGATTGCGCAAAAAGAGTTTTGAAAGAGACAATTAGAATCACGACTGTAGGAAACTGTATCAGTCAGCCGTCAATCGCATTAGACGAAGCGACCCGAAAATTTTTGCTGTTGTAAATTTTTTTTTTGTATGTTTTAATGCGGCGTGCTTGTGCATGATACGAGATGCGAGTTAGGCCTTGCAGCTTGTGTGAAGGTGTGTGCGTTGGGTCCGACCTTCGGGGGTTGCGACAATGAAGGGAGTTCGGAGATTTGAATTGTTATCAGACTAGACGAAGCGACCCAAAAAGTTTTGTGTTGTTATAAATTTTTTTTTTTTTTGCGAGTTAGGTTACGAGGGGTGTGAAGGTGTGGTTCCTTGGGTCCGACTTTAGCGGGTGTGATGATGGTGTTTGTATTGCAACGCTTTGTACAAACTAAGTGAAATGATAAGAGAGAGAGAGAAAAAAAAGAAAGAAAAAAGGGTCAAGACGAGATGTACCCTGGCAAAAAGTTGCTGTGACGTGGGAAGTTCCGGAAGACGTGTGGGAGAGATGCTATATAAACGACTGTTCAAATAAAATTTAGTAGCTGCGTTTGAGACGTTTTGTGTGTTGTCCCCTTCTTCGTCCGTCGTCTCCGGTTTTCAAAAATGTCTGGAGGTAATAGGGTATTTTCGTAGATCGTTTCTGCTGTCCCGCAACGGCTCTCCGCAACCAGCTACGCTAGCCGGAACTCTACAGTCAAGGCCATCGGCGCGCCGGCGCGGTAGCGGCTTCTCCGTTGTGGAGGGCTTAGCGGAGGGGGAAACGCGGCCTACGAAAACTCCCTATTGACGTATTAAGCGTGCAACAAGAGCAGCACCGATGGGACCGAGCTCCGTGCTCGAACAGAACAGCACGAGCCCCCTTTTGATGATCTTTTTCAGTTTTATTGCGGTTATAAAGATCAGTTTGTTAATTTGCATCGACGGACGTCTTTCCTGAACCCCACAATTTTTCCGCTAAATTTAGCAGGGAAAATATTCCTCTAGATTTAGTGGGGAAAATTTTCAGCTAAATTTAGCGGGGAAAATTTTCCGCTAGATTTAGCGGGGAAACTTTTCCGCTAAACTTAGCGGGGAAACGTTTCCGGTAGATTTAGCGTGGAAAATATTCCACTAGATTTAGCCGGGAAATTTTTTCGCTAAATTTACCGAGGAAAATTTTCCGGTATATTTAACAGGGAAAAATTTCCGCTAGATTTAGCGGGAAAAAGTTTCCGCTAAATTTAGCGGTGAAAATATCCTACTAGATTTAGCGGGGAAAATGTTCCACCAGATTAAGCGAGAAAACTTTTCAGCTACACTTCGCGGGGAAACTTTCCGCTAAATCTAGCGGGGAAATTTTCCCGCTAGATTTAGCGGGGAAAACTTTCCGCTAGATTTAGTGGGAAAATTTTCCACTAGATTCAGGGGGAAACTTTTCCGCTAGACTTTGCGGGGCATTTTCGCTAAATCTAGCTGCGAAAATTTTCCGCTAGATTTAGCGAGGAAAATTTTCCACTACATTTAGCGAGGAAAATTTTCCGCTAGATTTAGCGGGGACAACTTTCCGCTAGATATAGCGGGAAAAAGTTTTCCGCTAAATGTAGTGGAAAATTTTACACTAGATTTAGCGGGGAAAGTTTTCCGCTAGACTTAGCGGGGAAAATTCTCCGTTAAATCTAGCTGGGAAATTTTCCGCTAGATTTAGCGGGGAACATTTTCCGCTAGGCTTAGCGGGAAAATTTTTCCACTAGATTTAGCGGCAAACTTTTCCGCTAGACTTTGCGGGGCAAATTTTTCCCTAAATCTAGCTGGGAAAATTTTCCGCTAGATTTAGCGGGAAAAACTTTATGCTAGATTTAGCAGGAAAATATTTTCCGCTAAATTTAGTGGGAAAAATTTTACACTAGATTTAGCGGGGAAAATTTTCCGCAAGACTTAGCGGGGAAAATTTTCCGCTAAATCTAGCTGGTAAATTGTTCCGCTAGATTCAGCGGGGAAAGTTTTCCGCTATATTTAGCGGGAAAAATTTTCCACTAGATTTAGCGGGGAAACTTTTCCGCTAGGCTTTGCGGGGCAAACTTTTCGCTAAATCTAGCTGGGAAAATATTCCGCTAGATTTAGCGGGGAAAACTTTCCACTAGGTTTAGCGGGAAAAACTTTCCGCTAAATATAGCGGGGAAAATTTTACACTAGATTTAGCGGGAAAATTTCCCGCTAGACAGCGGGGAAAATTTTCCACTAGACTGCGGGTCAAATTTTTCGCTAAATCTAGCTGGGAAAATTTTTCGCTAGATTTAGCAGGGAAAGTTTTCCGCTAGAATTAGCTGGGAAATTTTTCCGCTAAGTTTAGTGGGGGAATTCACCCATCATTCACCGCGTGGTTACGCCTACAGCGACGGCGATGCCGACGCCGCTTAAGCCGGAAACGGGTGCCTAAGAGCTGCGCTCTAAAAAGAGTAACCAACATATCAATTAAGCCTCGTCAATAGTGGGACTAGTAACTCAGAGTAATCACATTAGTGATCAAATTCTCAATTGCCCCCCAAAATTTCAAATTGTATAAACAATTGTTCTAAGTTACCAAATGTGTACGCGAAACACGACCACTGAACACTATAAGTGCATATATATATATTGTGGATTAAATTGACTTACCCCGGGATTAAATTTGTGGCGCTTGGATTAAATTGTATGGCGCTTGGATTAAATTGAGTGACCCCGGGATTAAATTGGTCGTCGCTTGGATTAAAATGAGCGGGAAAACCTGTAGTAATGCGAACCATATTAAGAGCTGTCACTCACACATGGGAGTCCTGCTGTGGTGCCGGAAATTTCTGTTGTTATTAGTACGACTGCGCACACAAATTCAAACATCCCGGTGGTGGCAGTCGAGAGTGTTTCGACATTGACAAACTTGCTCTCCATTTGATCCATAACCACCTCGAGCAAGGTTTCGTAGGCACGTATGTCGCAGGAATGCATAAGGGCGTAGATAACTGGATGGGCTTCCCTATTGACGGTGGCATGATGTGTATACAGCTGCCCAGAGTTATGAAATTCTGTCGAATTGTAATTGTGGTCGCCGCCGCCAAATACCTATAGAGCGTCAAAGAGAGCGTGCGTGTCTTCCAGAAAAAATGCTATCATTCGTCGTGTGGTCAGTTATCTCCTAAAGGAAAGGGAAGCGATGCCCGTCCATAGTAAATTGAAGTTATGGGTGGATGGCTTCCTATCGGACGCCATCCACCTATAACCGGCACTTCAATGTCACCAAAGGCAACAACTATAGTTGTTGCCTTTGGTGATATTGAAGTGCCGGTTTCTTGATAGTGTTCGATTTTTAGAAGCATAGCCGTAGTGGGCGTTCATTACAGACTTAAAGGTATTACGAATTGCAACACACTGATTTTCGAACCGCTTCTCCACATATAAGATGGCTTCGTGAAATACCTGTTGGAAACTTTTTCTATTCTCACGAATCTGCGTTTGCACTTTCACCATATATATCTTTGTGAGCATTTTCTTAAGAAGTTTCGCATTTCCAGACCTGCAGCTATGGGGCGTACTTGGGTTGTCCGGGTCTGCAATCATCACTCCGTCCTGCAATGTAAGATGGGAGATTGGGCTCATATTATGATGTTGAAGCTGATTCTTGAGATTGAAATAGGCGATGCATGTGTAGTAAACAATGTCGGGATTGTTCGTGTGGGTAGCGTTCCAGGAAAACTTATAAACAACAATTTTCACACCTGATTCTTTTGAACTCAATCACCGGCCATTTGCAGCGATGGCTAGACGGCAGAAATATTGGTGCTTCAAAACCTTGCATCATTACATCACAGTCTCAGGAACTTGCTTGTTAACGATAATTATTCAGTAAAACGAAATGTCTTTACTAATTGCTGTTTGTAAAGTTGGACGTAGGCGAGAAGACCTGTTGACCAAATCCCATGATGAAACGTTCCAAGTATCTTATAGGCAACCGCTGAAGCCAAACTCCTTTGAACCTGAGAGCGCTGATCCAGTTCAGAGGCCAGATTCATAAAAAACCTCTTACCTACGACAACTTAGCTACGAAGTTCGTAAAGTTACGATCATCGTAAGATGAGGCGAGAACGGTATTCACAAACGCGTTCTTAAGTGAGAGGAGGAAAGTTACGACCTCTTACGGAGAAACGATGACTTCCGGTGCTGTTGCTATGGCAACGGCGTCTTCGGCAAAACGAACAACCAATTAGAGAGCTAGGCATAGTTCGGAGCACGTGGATTTTTAACAACAAACACAGGCTAACCACTCGTTCATAGACAGCTCCGTGTATGTCCTTTCCTGTCTGTGTGTAAATGTGTAGTGTTCAAGCTGATTCTCATAAACACGGGCGACCTTTCCACCACCGCTTGTCTGGGGTTCGTGTCCGTGCAGTGGAATATCGACGCTAACAGGATTTAAACGCTTCGTTGACTGCTACAAACTCGATCGCTACGAAGTCAACACAACTGTCATCGTTGGTAAAAGCCCCGTCGGCCCCGTGCCAGTCGTTTGCAAAGCGACGTGGAAGGAAACAAACCGCCGCGGCGTTTCTCGCGGGCTCGGAAATGCAGGAGTGAGCCGACGTTAAAAAAGATACGTTTGAACTACGAGAGTGTCAGCAAGAGTCACGCAAATGCCTGTTCACACTCGGAGCGGACGCGTGCGTTTGATCGAAGTGCTGGATTCAGACTGCGTTTCGGTAAGCGCTTCGGGACCGATCTTCTACGATTGCAACTCGATACTGACGTGACACTCGGCAAAGAAAGGTTGGACCGGCATCGCGTAGCTCCCACAAACTGATACAGCTCGACAGTTAAAAATGGCATACTAATAACAAAGTGTACATACCGTGTGACGAAGGTAATCCATACGGCGTTTATTTGAGCTCTATATCACACAAAACAAGGAGATAGAATCGAGGAGTCCCTTTTCGACTACAGCGTTCGTCACCGCTGCCTCGGAAAACAAGGTGATCGAGATGATAAGGGGAATCGGTTGACCTCTGAAATTTAGTTCAGCTATCAAACTATTCATACGGGGAGGGTCCACAAGGGTCGCGCGGGCATATTCCATTCAGCAAGCCAGCCGGTCGTGGGCAGACGGTCTTGGCCAAGGACCGTCTGAGCAATGCTGCGCCGGAACGGGTCGGAGTGCCTGCTAGGCCTATATATTCTGCCGAGCTCGCTTGGTCGGTGGGATCGTCGCCTTTGTTGCCTTTTCCGGGTGTCTGGATCCAGCGTTCATGTTCGTCGTGGTCGGTTTCAAGTACTTCTTCATTTTTTTCTTGCTGCTTGAAGTCGGGACGCGCAAGAAGAGCAGGTAGAAAAATAAATGTCCGTTGGGTCGTCGCGACCGAGCAACTGAGCGACGTTGTCGGCCATGTTAATTTGATCGTAGAAAGTTCGTAAGACAGCTTCGGAGCTGTCGTAGGATTTTGTCGTAACCTGCGCAAAAGTTACGACAATTCCGTTTCAAGAATACGGATTTTCTCTCAAATTTGTCGTACGCATTTTTTTCGTCGTAAGTTCGCTTTGAGAATCTGGCCTCAGATGTTAACAATACCACCGTGAGGTGTACGACATAATCTTAAAAGCCGAAACAGCAACTAAGCTTATTCGTCGAAGAACAACTGGTTAAAGTGATATTCTTAGAACGGAAAGGGGACAGGCCGGGCGCGGTGGAAAAACATGCTTAAACTTATCCGGTGGCGTTAGGGTCGACAATGTGACTTAGTTTGAAATTGTTGACCGAAGTACGTTGGAGAAGTTAACAAGTTAAACGAAAAAGACGGCTATCCAAAATTCTTGATCCGGTGGCGGTCTTTATCCAGAGGCAGTGAGCTAGAAACAGCTTCCCCAAATCACTTCATCTAGATTCTTCATTTAGGGGCAGTGACCTAGATGCAAATTCCCCTCAAATCGCGTTATCTAGCGTGTTTATCTAGGGGAAGTGATCTAGATAAAAACGTACCCTATAATGGTTCAACAATTGCTCAGTGATTCCCATAGGAAATGGAACCTTCGTGTAAAACGACCAGCCTTAAATAATTCATTGTGAAATATTAAAACAAAAAAGGTTACCAATATATACACGTGTGCTCAATAAAACCTTACATTAGCGCATAGTTCATTATACAGTGAAGTGGGAGCTTAATTAATACGTTTGATATTTGAGAAAAGCAAACTCGAAGAAAAAAAATAACGAAATTGTTTTTCAATTTAATACTCGGAGTCTCTAAATCTTTTGTTGTTGTTTTTTAGAGTAGCGTTGAGTCTTTTTTTTGTGTGTGTGTGTGTGTGAAGTGCAACATAAAAACAAAAAAAAAACTTTATTTTCGCGGGCCCAGTTTTACGAGTTGGGTGAAGAGGACACATTCGCGTCAACTAGATTTTGCGAGTTGTAGCGAGAGAAATTTCGGACTCTTTATGGCTCTCTCGCATCCATCGAAAAAATAGTTAATTCTTGAGCTATATCGCATTGACTGTGCTAAAGTATTCATCGTGACATCATGGAAAATAAGAGACTGCATACATTATTACTCTGGCGCAATCTTGTTCAAGGATAGCTGTTTCAGCTCGATGGACGTTCTTACCCGTTGGATGTTTTGATCACAAGCGCACTATATGTAACACACGTGCAACAGGTACAAAGCTGGGGCTTTTATAAGAGATAGATAAATCGCGCGGGCGAGTTATCGCACCGGTAGACCCGCTGTTCCTCCACGAGTGGTAACTTTAGCGCACTACTGCGCTTCACAGGGGCTCAACAGATTTTTTTTTTTAAATGAATAATTTAGCAGTTTTCGATGAGGCTTAGCAAGTTTCTAATTGGAAACGTATGTAACGTTTAATTATTAAAAAGGTAATTCACAAATTTTATCTAATTAGTCAACTAACTAATCCATGCTATTAACCTCCTATACTATGTCCCCTGTCCTTATAACTGAACCGCTCAATACTAAAAAATGTAGCGTTCACGGCTTTTTTTTTAAGGAAATATTTTAAGCATGAAAAAACACCCTGTATACGTAGAAAGCACAATACAGTAGCATAAAAAAATATTCACACGTGTTCACTGGGGCACACAAATTAGCCCCGCCTAAGCAAAAAGAAGATTGCATTTATAAAAAGGCTTCCTGAATTTGTAAACTGTGATGGTACCTCCAAAGAAAGAGGGTTCAATATATCGATTCCTCTACGCGGCCAATTTAATTTTTATCTTTCCTACCTTTGTCATTCCGAAATATTTTCTGCCTTGGTCCTGAAAAGTGGCTTGCACGTATATCTAGACTCCAACATTAGAATACTCGGATCGACAGTATTCTTCAGAACGGGATGATCTGAGAGGCAGCGGTAGGCTGCTGCAATTATATTTAGATTTTACGTGGAGATAGTCGCAGAGACGCTCCATGCACTGATAGCTTGACAGATATTTTCGGTGAAAGGTTAAGGGTTCATAGGAGTTGAGGAGAAGCTCCTCCCACCTCTTTCCACTTTAGCAGAGCGACCGCTGGAGGTGGGGCGACCCCACCTCTAGCGTTCGCTCTCCTAAAGTGGAAAGGGGTGGGAGGGACTTCCCCGAACTCCTAACTTATCACCAACTATAGATGTCGAGGAGCCTAGAATCAAGGGCAGGACAAGAATGGTGGGAAGGTCTTCCGGCTGCAACGCCTCCAGCTCGAGAAATTCCTACCTTCAATTGGGCTTCAACCCTTACAAAAAATTTATATCTGGCCAGATCTGAAGATTTCAGATATGGCCATATCAAAAATTGGCCACATATAACCTGATATGGTATATCTGCCAGATATAGCCTGATACCCCTGGCCAGGTATGAAAATTCCAGATCTGGCCAGACTTTTCAAAAGTACACACAAGCCTGAAATCAGCACTTTATATCTTTTTATTGTCTACGATTCTTCCAAGTGCCCGGCCCGCACTCGAGGAGTTATGAAAACGGTGATCCTTCAGCTTCATAGTGATCGCTACTTTGGACCAATTCCATGGTTACACAGTTTCGAGTGTAATTCGTAGTCACCCTGAACAAGCCTCCCATGGGGCTCAAGTACCTGTCATATCACTTTTAAATTTTTTCGTGAATGGCAGCGTTTAGGATACTGTGCATTCTGTCCAAACTTCAACCAGGCTGAGCTGCCGAAGTATCTTACCCTATTATCATTCTCGTGATTGTTGTTTTAGCAGGAATTACTTAAAAGCCGACAAATTACAACAACCAAAACCGGGATTTAGCTCGGATTCAGTGGAGCTGTTTATGACATTCTTAGCGTTTCTAACTTAATATCAGCGTCTTTGAAGTTGCACGAGAATGATAATAGTGTAAGAGATATGTCTGCGGCTCACCCAGGTTGAAGGTTGGACGGAATGCACAGTACTGACATTGGCGGGACATTTTAAAAGGGGTATGGCAGGTACTTGGGTTCTGTACGGCACGTGTTCAGGGTGACTCCGAATTACGCTAACATCTGTGTAACCATAGAATAGATCGAAATTTTCGATCACTAGGCAGCTGAAGAAACACCGTCCCCATGATTCCTCGAGTACGGGCCGAGGCGCTTACGGGAATTAGCAAATTGTCTATTCGGGCGTAATGTTAACACTTTGAAATATTTAAGCTGCATTGAAATCCTCGTGAAAACTAGCAAAAATGATCTCAAACCTAAGCTTGTCAAAGCTGAAGTTTGGAATGATTTGTGCTAATATTTAGCTTGCGAACAATAAGTCATTCAGAGTTTTCTAACAAAGAATTTTTAACTTGTTTTAACTTTTTAATATATTGAAAACCGGCCTCCAAATAAGTCTGTATATACGCCAGGTAAGTCTGTATATACGCCATATCAGGCTGTATCTATGCCAGATAAGTCTGTATATACGCCAGATAAGTCTGTATATACGCCATATCAGGCTGTATATACGCCAGATAAGTCTGTATATACGCCAGATAAGGCTGTATATAGGCCGTATATAATCATATAATGTTTGATATGGCCAGATATGGCCTAGATATAATATTTCCATACGGGAAAGCTCCTGAGCCTTTCTGATGCACGCACATCCAAACCACGGCGGAAGTCATGAAACGTGTGCTAGAGGCGGGCTATTTGAACAACACGCCGTACAGTTCTAATCCTGTGAGTTACTAAAGAGGGCATATGTCAACTCGGTCACGCGAATGAAATTGGATATGCACGAGGGCTCACGGTTCCTTGTAACAGTGGTGGGGCTAAGGTCTACTCAAGCTGGTTGGACAGCTTTTTTCCTCAGCCCCCGCCATAATTATACATTCTAAATAAAGGTATCATTATTACTATTATTTTCATTAATAATAATAATAGTATTATTATTATTAATATTACGTAGACCCAAATAACATTTGTCCGAACAGATGGTTACATAGCCCATGAAAACAACCCACCAGGTTCTGAATTGTGCACTTAACGACTTTCTGCAATAGTCTATTTACGGTCACAAATCAATATATGGGTTCTAAGCATTCTAAAAACTGAAAAAAAACGTTATATTCAGGGGTGGCCGATTCCTCCATTAAAACGACAGATTGCGCTACGGACAAAGTAATGGCTAGCCTTACTCTTTCTTGTGCAACGGCGACCTCTCGTGTCTGCGCTAACTGCGAGGTAGTCGATATTTTTATATCAAGTTTATCGGTAAAATCGGACACAAAGGAATGCAATGTTTGGTTCGTTAGAATGCTTAGAGTCCCATATATTAGGTTATGCCCATAAATAGACTACTCCAGAGTGTCGTTTGAAGCCCATTGCAAACTCGTAGGATTCTTCTGCCTAAATTTATCATGCTTAGATTTCATAAATTGTACTATGCTTAGATTTCACATATTGAGTTATGACCACATATAGATTATCGGAGGAAGTGGTTTAGTGTCCCTTTAAGAGCAACCAAATGCAATCATGACCTTGGGTCTTATATCAGAATAGAGGGCTGCCGGAAATGCTTCCGTTACTGTCCTTCGCTTCTAAGCGGACAGTGCACTGGAAGCGATGTGCTTGCTCAACGCGACATTCGTCTATCTTTCCCCACGTGATCCCGCACCCGCACTTACCCAGGCGCACAAAACGGGGCCAGGTGATAAAACGGAAGGCGCTGATTGGTCCCAAGAGCGCATAGCTCCCACTCCATTGTCAGCTTAGGGGTGAATGGTGTATACACTTCGCTTCATTTTAAGTCCAGGCGCACGCAACGCTAGGAGCTAATGGACATCAAGTTACGTAGAAAGAGCAAGTCACTCGAAATTTTCTGTTTTGTTGGTTCAGCGATGATAGAAGATACAGAGAATCATGGCAAACAAAAGATTTGCCACCTTTTGACGCCTTCTGATTGGTCCCGTCAGCTTGTAGCGTCGGCTACGCCTAGACTTAAAAGGAGATAAGGGTCGAAAGACGGCAGTGTTTTGCTAAAAGCATGATTTCATGTTTTATATTGTTTTAATATTTTTAACGCTTGATATGCTAAGCACATATATGACAAGGACCCGCTATGATCACGACATTAGTCAAATGCGCATTGGTAAATTCCCGGCTACCCAGAGGCGTATATTTGAGCCATAATTGTTTGTGCGCGGTTTTTCAAATTGTTAAATCCCCCGCCATCGCAGTTCTTTTTTTTTTTGCGAAGTCTTAGTTGTTTTTGTTTTTTTATCGCATTTTTGTAGCGTATATTTTTCCCTCAAAATCATTCAATAAAATTATTTTTTCCTCTACGAAAAAGTGCCGGTACACCTCTCTCGTACTATTGATATTCTAGATTGTAGAGAAGGTTCACCTGAAACAATGAGGAGCGTTTGCAATTTAATGGCGAAAGGCTCCCGCGGATATCCGTAGCGAGTGCGCATCGACGGGATTTTCGCTTCACAAGGAGGAAAGCAGACGGAACGGCGGGAATATTGGCAAAAGACCAACACGTTTGTCACCTGCTCGCAGAGCGTATTGCAATCGCGTCCCGTAAACCGCCTGACCCCGATCGACCAGTCGGAAACTTTCTCCCATACAAGCTCTCGATTAATATTCGAACGCATCTTTCTCTTCCTGTATTTCAGTGCAACTTTACAATTTGCACAAAAGCAGTTTTACTATTTCATACTTTCCTGTCGCAATCCAATTTCACATGGATGTGTTTTAGGATATCTAGGATGCATTTACTGTGGTTTGGTTAGAATGAACAGTTTTTCTATTAAGGACTTTTTCTTCCTTAGACGTTGGCATTTTTATGATTTCAAATTAGTTTTTTCCAATACAAAGTACGTTTCGCGTAGATTATTTCCGTTATTCCTTACTCTCAACATTGTTTTAAAGAACCAAACTAGCATATTTTACTAGGCTCTTTTAAGTGTGTTGCTATGTCCCATGCGTGCCCAAGATCATGTTTGCCACACTTGTGCGTTGCGCCCCCCCCCCCCCCCTCCCCGCCCCCCCCCCCCCCGCAAAAAAAAAATTCTGGTTGTTAGACATGGCGATAGACATATAAAATGAGATCAAGCCCGAATCGCGAAAATTGCATTTAGTCATAGTAAATAATGAAAGAACCGTTTTCCCCTAGTTACGGGGTATGGAACCACTTGAAATGGAATAACGCTGCTCCTCAGCCGAAGAGTCGTCGTGGCGGAGGCCCAGTGCTCCCAAAATATTGCACGACACTGCTCAACTATTACACTAATTGGAAGCAACGATCCACTATAATGCTACATTCACACTGGACTTCAAATCGCTACCGCGAAGCGAATCCGCTTGCTTTCATCATCAAATGCGCATGAATTTGTCTGCTTCTTTAAGTAACTGCGTTCGAAGCCGTTTTGAGATTGTGGTTCAGCCACCGGCTTGAACGTGGCGTAAACTGATATTAAAAATACTACCACCAATGCCTCAGTGGGCATTCAGCGGGCTGGCTGTTTCCGAAGCAACCTTGTGCCCCGACGTCATCTTTGTATTGCTGCATCTTTCGCCGTGTCTTTCTGCTGCGGTTGAGCCGTCCCAGTGGACTATTTCTGCCTGTTATGTTATGTTTCACCGGCCGTAGTTTGTAAGTGCTCCTAGCAATCGCGTATGAAGATTATTAACTCCCTGCTCGGCTCTAACGCGTTTTGATGCCGACAGTGGCATTGACTGGTGGCCGGTATGGTTCGTTGCTCCTCAGCGCCATCTTGCGATTAGCATTCACAACGCTTTTCCAACGTACATTTCACACCACCAAGATTGTAGTTCTTTCCAGAATATAATGGGGCTCGTTCTGAGCCTGGTTCATCGTGAGGAACTCGCATTTTGGCCTGTAACTTCATGAATTCACATTAGCTACAGATGTGTGATATCTACGAAGCAAAGCAGTAAAACAGCTGCAGCATCTTACGTGGCTGATCGGAACTGCTCTTGGGTCATGGGCCAGTCGTCTGTTTTGCTGCACCGCAGCACGAGCATTGCGTCACAGGATGGTCATGCAGCTGATCACGATGGTTGACGTCGTGCTCGAGCGGGTAGTAATTCGGTCTCGCCGTAGACACCCGAAACAAAGCTTTGAGATAAGATAGCTACAAAACTAGACAAGGCATTAAAAAAAAGAGCTACCTTGAAATTTTGTGACACTTTTTTAGCAGAAACAGTCAAAATCCTAAAATCGTGAAAATGTAGTGGAATGACTTTTTAAGGCTAGTTCACACCGAACCGTTTCCTTACGCTAAGTTAGGTTCCAAAAGCTTACATCGTCTCACTTCGGAAGTCACCGAGACCTATGTTATTTGTATGAAGCGTGACAACCAATTCGAGAAGTTGGCTTGTACGCGACATGCGAGGCACGGATGTTGCGATAACTTTTACGTAAAGAAAAAACTCGCAAGCAGACGCTCTTCTGTGAGGATGAAAAAAGAAGCTGAAGTGGTTCTTGAAAAGAAACGAGTTAGAGGTGAATTTTAAAGTATTTTGTCCCGTGAATCTGAGACTCATGAAGGTTCTCTCCGAGGATATAAATCAACGCGAAAACACGAAAAACAACTGAGCGGTTGTTAGGTCATAAAATTAACTTTCTTCCACCAAGGGCGTGTCGGTCGTGTGGGCAGCGTTTAATATCGGAAGCTTTCCAGGCATATTCCCCCGTAGGGTCGTGACAACTTTTTCTTAGTTTTCTTGAAAATAGCAAGAGTGCGCGTGCATAGCTGTGGTAGGCACTGAAGATTCGTGAGAGCGCAGATTCCGAAAAACCCTTTTATGACTGAAAGCTCCTGGAAGGATGGAGATCAGCGGTAGCATGAAAACGACTTCCTGCAGCCTCCGTGCACCAAATTGAAGAATAATATCGATAATGGTGTTCCTGGAGGCCAAATTAACATTAGTTAAACGTTTTTGCTCAAATACGAATCAACTTCAGATTCCGCCTAAACGATAATTCGCACAGCAATGTTTTTCTTAACGTCACCAAGTACGTACACTTACAATCAGGTACCACCCCACAGGCACATCTCTGCTTCGTGATGCGCGTGCCTAGCTGCTATCTTAACTGGTCTCATTGCTCCGTACGAAGCACGGATGGAGCGGTGAGTTGCGCTAGTACGTTAATATATGCTTCGTAACGTAAGTCAAGGGTGCTGTGTTAAGAAGCCTTAAGTCGTCACTAAATTTCCAAAACCTCCACAGGAAAGCTTCATAGGGTAAAACGACCTCGGGAGCCGTGTAAGCACCTAATGTGTATGCCCGGTCAGGTTGTAACCGGTAGACGATCTTGAAGAAAACGGCAACCGGTGTCCGGGATCTAACACCTGTGACCGGCGTGGGAGCCGATTGCGCTGATGATTGAGCTACGGATCCAGCACTCAGGAACGGGAAGAGCAGAAGCAGGTGGTGCGAGAAAGAGCTCGGAGTGGAGGGGTGTGGAAACGGCAGGAAACAGAGGAGCAGAAACGGGTTGTGTAGAAAGATCGCGCGGAATGAGGAGGAGTGAAAAGAGCAGGATATCGCGCTTCCCCTCTCTTGGTGATTCACAATATTCAGCGCTAAGACTCTGTATCCGGGTTATATCCAAGGGAAGCACGCGCAGCGTCAGAAAGAGACAATGGTGTGAAGTATTAACTATTTTCATAAAAACCCTGCTTTACGTACCACCTGATTTAAAAGCACCAACCACCCAGGCACTGAGAGTCCTGCTTTCTGTGCAAAACTGAAAGAAACCCTAAAATGCTATCGCATTCCCATTTAAACGTGTTGCGCCAAATGGCCATGCATGCAGCCGTTTATTCTTTCTTTCTGTCATTGAAAGCTAATGTTCACTTAAAGTATTTACTGCATTGTGAGGCACTCACTGCGAGGCATAAAATAAGGGAGAAGGGGGATAATTGCAGGACATAACCAACAAAGTATGAACAAATCATACCTTAGCAACTTTTTAAAACATTTGAAATCCCGATAAATCATGTGGTTTCGATCGGCACTTATAATATACAATAAAATATCGTTCTCTCCACATATTTTGCGCACATAGAATCCATATTTGTTATTAAGAAAAATATTACCGTTTCCGTACCTTAATTTGTCTAATCTAGCTCCTGTGAAAACAAATTTTATGTATTTTTTTATTTTATTTTTTCAATTACGTGACAGCTGAATAAATTATAGCACAACCTTTTCAGCATTAGGCAGGTGTCATGGAAAAAATGTACTTTAAAGGGGGGGGGGGGGGTGCAACGATTTTAAGATTAAAAGAATTTGCATCTTGTCATATTTACGTTGTTTATCTTGTCCCGGAGGATAGAGAAAACATTTCCTTCATTGAAATATGTCGCGATTCCGCTGCGTAATCGCAACGCAAAAGTCGAGCTTTTTCCCTCACCTGCAGCCGCGAGTGGCAGCCGAAGGAACTACGGCGGAAGGACTGCGTGACCTCGGTCGACTCTAAGCTGCAGCATAAAGCCCGCTAATGTCAGCAGAAAAGGGAGAGGAAGCGTCCCCCGAGAGAGCACACGGGAAGCTACATGGCACCCCGAATTACGTCACTAGGAGGTGGACAAGGTGTGACCCCGAAGACTGGGAGTCAGTTGAGGGGTGCAAGAAATGCCAATATTTAACTTTTTTTTTCTTTATACGACAACTAGGACGTGCAGGCAAATCTGTTTTCTGTCCTTTACTCTAGAAGGGTCAGAGGGCAGCTTCCACAAATGTTGAACCAGGGATGGGCAAAATACAGGCAATTATGTATCGAAATACAAATACAAAATACTTCGTCAAAAATGTATTTAATTACAAATCTAATTACATTTCCAAAAAAGAATTTAAATACAAGATACAAATACAACCAAATGTATTTGGTCTCCTCCAAATACTTGTCCGAATACATTCCTCAAAATTTGCGTCAGCAACTTCAGACCACCTGCAACGGGTTTCTGGGTATCTCATTTTAATCTTGCATCGCACACTCGGGAGGTAGTGTGCGAGGCTCTAGTAACGTAATAGAAATATAATCACAAAAAAATGTAATCAGCTTGGACGTAATAGGTGAAAAAAGTACAGAGCTTCAAGCAGCTTGTTTTGTCGATTACATTCTGGTATAGACCAACAAAGAACCGAGACGACCAAGACATGCAGCACTAGCTATAGAATTTTTTATTGTTGCAACTCGCACCAGTTATGAAAATCTGGACGACCCGCTCATTTAGAATGTTCCATGCAATAATATGGATAGAAGTCAGGCTGGAGAGCATCACGAGTTGTCACAGGCACTTATTTCGCCTGTGAATGTCGATTTCGTCGCTATTCTTGCCCTGGACTAGCACCGTAATCACAAAGTCACTAAACGCTGGTGCTTGATTGAGAGATACTGCATTCGGTGCAGAAGGTAGTTTTCTTCCTGCTCTGGACAGTGCCTTAAAGCCGGAGGAGAAAAAGAAAAAAGCCCAATGGCCGAATAAAGGATGGAGACTATATCTTTCAACCACATACATAAAAACAAGAATTATCGTGACAATAAATTTGAGGGATGTATTTTCGCCCACAAAATTGTATTTAATTACAATTGTATTTGAAATACCCACGTTTTCGTATTTAAATACACACGTCAAATACATTTTCCAATTTGTAATTAAATACAAATGCAAAATACACAAAGTATTTGAAATACGTATTTCAAATACTTGTATTTGAAATACTGCCCATCCCTGTGTTGGACCAATGTTCGGAAAATATTGCACCCCCCTTTTAAAGACACGTAGCGCTCAGTGTGAAAATGAACTTTTTTTATTAAATCAATCTTTTTCTATTTTGGCCCGGGCATCTTGTTTCGGTATCTTGTCTGCTCATGGCTTAAATTTGCCCACAAAAAAGGGTAAGCGGATTTTTTTTTTAATTTCAACAAAGGACTTGACATTTTTTGACAACGGGTGCGAAATTTATAACAGGAATTTGCCATCCAAAGCGAACAATAAAGAAGGGAATATGCGAATTTTACATAATTAATTTTCTAATTACTCTTTACACTTCCTGCCTGGCGTTCATAGTGGTGAGCAAACCTTATCCCGAAGTAATCTGTTTTCTATTTTGTGGCCCATTTTTAATCATTTGCCGTTTTATAAAAAAACACCTTGCGAAGAAACATAACACGACATAGCAGCTCAGGAAGCAACTTCGACGTTCACGGAGGGTACATAATAGCTAAGCTTAAGTAAAAAGAAAGATTCATATAAAAATTGATATATTAAAATTGCACCACTACCTGCCAATAAATATGGTCTGAAAAACGATTCACCTACTCTGCATATTTGGATATTATCGCTCTTCTACCTTCGCGCTATATGAACAGTATCTCGGTTAGATCACATAATCACACAGCGCAAATGTAATTATGTCCAATTTAAAACATATGAAGTTTCACAATTTATGGTGTAATATTGCATTCATCCACTGTTTTATGGCAGAAAGGTCTCTTAGCGCTGAGTATTACAGTACTGCGATAAACTGCTGTAATTACATCGAGACCGTAGAAGCAGAAACCCATCACACATTGGTACAGCGGTAGACTCATGGGTATCAACGATCCTAGTGCCAGAGCGCATCACCTATGTCATTCGAATAGGCAGATATCCAGCAAAACAACCGGAACCGCGTACAAGTGCGTTCTTTCCGTGCAAAGACATTCCACAGAAAACAATTGTTTCAAAGTCAGTGCAAAAAGTATAACTTCGTTAGTCGCTTTAGAAGGACGAAAGATAATAGTGATTTTCGGTTACCTAATATAACTCTCACGAACCGTCAGAAATGCTGCCATTAATACAAGGCATCGTTTTCCTGCTTCTGGTTTTGGAGAAACCGACATCCTCGACGGGTTTGAAGTTTGAAGACACTGGGAGTGTTCTCAAGACCATCGAAGACATACCTAAGGAGTTCACCCTTTTGTTTGAGTCTGGGAACGACTTCATGGACGTCTTCGTGCCTACAGATTGCATCATGGACAACAATGCGCTCTTCAAGACTTTTGTGGAGTCCCGAGCGAAACTGGTCACGTTGTGGACTGATGGCAAGATGCACTTCAATCTTTGCGACTACAAGATCTGCTACGCATTTAGAAAGTCGTTTTATAAGATAATTTACTTCATATGCGGCCAGTACGATATTGATAGTCTATTTGATAGCCTCCAAACAAACTACTTCATGTCTGCTTTCGTCGTGGCGGAATACGTGAAACATCCCAATGAAAATTATCGGAAGTTGTTTAAAATGCCATTTCAGGCACCTTATTCCAGAGCCAGCGGAAGATATGTAATGAGCTTCGACAACGGCAGTCTCTATTTGACTAGCGAGTTCGCAAGAAAATTGATTGAACCCCAGACTCTTGAGAGGGGTCCGTTGTTAGAACGGCAACGGATGCTAAATGGGAGCTTTATACACCTCGTATGTTTAGGCATTTACGCCTGCCAGCATACAAGCTTTAACGTTACATTAAATATCTTAATGCACCGGAATGCTTTGATTAGCGTTGATCGTAACTTCAACAGTAATGAGCAGTTGTGTAGCTCATTTATAAATAGTTTAAACAATCGTGCAGATAGAGACACGGTGAGTTTATTTGACGCGTCTCATCATTTCGGATCGGCTGGCTTCTCATTTTATGTTCGCAAGCGTGATTCGGTTCCCAGGGAGGCAATATTTATCTTGCCATTTTGTTGGGAGGTATGGGTAGCACTTCTCGCGTCTTGTCTGTTACTCGTTTTGACGTATGCCCTAATTGCGAAGGTTATGCTGAAGGAGAAAGTGAATATTTTCCACTTTATGTCTCCCATGGTGGCAGCGTTCGTTCAGCAAAGCTTTCAGCTCCACAGAAGCCTGCTGAGCACTTCTCTGTCCAGGTTTGTGTACGGCATAATGGCCTTAATGTTTGTCGTTATGTCGACAGCATTCAAAGGCCGTCTAACTTCGCTTTTAAACGACCTTCCTCTCAGAGGAGAAGCCACTCAGTTCGAGTCGTTGGAGCATCTTGCTCGTACAGGACATCGGTTATGTTTCCTTGAAAATCCAGGCACCCTTGGTGCATCTCGACAACTAAGTATTTTTAAGGAAAATGGCCCAATCCGTGGAGAAAACAAATGCTACCAAACTAGGAAGCGGTCATTCCGTGGTCCTGACTCGATTAAAATTTCCGCTGACGGAAGGGACACTTTCTTCACCTACAACTTGCGGACAGGTCGAAGCGAGGCGTTGAGGCGAGAGCTGCTCAGAAGGGGATACGTCGAGACCGAAGGCACCGTGTTTTCGTACCCCGTTGGACCGGAAATGAGGTCATCTTCGGTATACCGACAGGATTTCGGTAAAACATTGAGCCGGGCGATAGAGGCGGGCCTATACGAAAGGTATGCTGCCCTTGCGGAGTACAAGAGCAGGTACTTTCACGAGAGTATTTCGGAGCACGCCGAGGAACTGGTGCTGAAGTTCTGTGATGTCAGACCTTTTTTTATGGCTTGGTTCTTGGGTATATCCTTCTCACTGCTTGTGCTGATTGGTGAGGCGACTTTATCTCGTCTGGAGCGTCGAAATCGTTCATATTTCGCGAGTATTATTCGGAATCAACCTTCAAAGCACGGGATACGAATCATACGCCTTAAAAAAAAGAATCGTGCTCGCGTTCTTACAATGAACTGAAGATAAACTCTAACATGGTTGAACTAGATGACGCTTATACTTTTACGAATTATTTAAGTTCATAGTTTAAAACAATTTAATATTTACAGTACTATTTTAAATTCTTTCCCTAAATATAAGTAGAACTATTAAATGTTATTTAGTATTCATACTTGTAACTCGCAATGTATTTTTGATTTCTGTGTACATGACCTTTTCACTGTAATTCTATAACGTGTATCCTACAACTCCGATGTAACCGAAATAATGTAGAACATAATATCTCTGCCTAAGAACCCCGAACGGCGATTTCTTCGGGGTTTCCCGATTGTGTGACGGTTATTTTTATAATATTTGTACAGAAATTTCTTCCGTTTGTGTGCAAAGCTTATGTTGAAATATGTAAGGCTGTCAACCCTCCTCCGTTTTCCATTCAAAGTGAAGTATTCTGCGTACTGAGCCACTGACTGCGAAACCTGTATCTCATAAAACGGGAGAGCAAGAACTGATAGTAGGATATATTCAACAACGTTTAAAAACATACTTGGTACCGTAATAAACAGAGAGTTGTTATAACCTCTACATAAGGTTCAATCAGTTTTATACTTTATTATAAAAAAACGTTATGTCCACGTATGTATGAGCAATAATCTCCTTTCGAATGTAAATATTTCTCGCTGCCGTACCTTAATTTGAGTGGTCCAGCACTTGTGGAAGCTTCTTTAGAGATGTGTGTCACAATTGAATAAACCGTACTACGCAATAAATCTTTCGCCACTGTAAAAGTGACGTCAAAGGTGGGCATTAAATGCGTCTGAAATGATCTGCATATCTTCCTCAGAAAAAGATTTCCTTCATAATTTTTTTTCGCCCAGAACCCATTTTTTTCAATCAACATGTAACTTTTTGTAGGAATGGATTGGATTGAAGTCTCTCAATAACGTATATATAAATGTACAATTCATAAATGGCTGTAAAAATTCTATGTTAATAAATGTGTTGCTTTTGTGTGATATATATGTTATGGTTGGTTCATGCCTTTATTCACTCATATCAGATTTTAATTCTGTTAATATTAACTAACTTTCCTTTTCTCCGTGTCGTCTTATGTTTTCGTACCTTGCCCCTATCTCCAGTCTCAGATTTACAAACTTGTTCATATTCTTTACCAGCTTATATAAATCATGCCTCCTGCACCAGATATATCGATATTTATTTAATCAACCTAGTTGTATCGGCATTAAGGCTGGCGACACTGTTGGCCCGAGCCGAGGTGTGGGCTCGCGGGCATTAATAAAAGAGATCAGTCTCGTTCCAGCTGCCACGTCTACGGCCTAATTCCTAAGCATGGTGTCAGAAGTGGGATGGAATGTTCGGCCCTGCTAAGCTGAGATTTCTTGCTGTTCTAGCGACAACTATGCTCATAGTCTTTACAAGCTTATATAATACATGCCTCGTGCCCCTAAAACATGGGCACGTATTTTATCACCCCAGTGTCCACGACTGATTGACGACTTCAGAAGTGAGTTTCAATCAACATTTCGAATAAATCTATCTAAAGACCCTTAGAGGAGAGGGGAGGTATACTCCCGTGGAGGGAATTGGGGGCTGCCTCTCCTCCCCTCAAGATTTGATCCGTAAGCGTTTAGTTAATGAGCAACATCAGGGCTGCTACTTTGCCAGCAGTGATGGGGAAGAGTGAATGGATAATTAGGCTGGAGGAAGAAGAGTAAGACGAAGTGAGAAAGGTTTGCAGAGTGCACGTGATTCAGCAAGAAATAAAGGTTTCTTTCCTTTAAAGGTGTTCATTACTTGGTTTCGTTCATTCGCTATATATTTGGAGGTGGCTGGCGCCTTCCATGTTCATTATAGGGGGACTGGACAGAGAACGCCCGGCGACATCTTTATGTAAGACCGAGCACGCCATACCGAGGTGATGACTATGCACGTTTGGATTGCGGACTTGGAACTAATCAGTTACAGGTAACAAAATTACTGGTAACCCTTTACCTTTGTATTCATTTTGTAATCAATCTACTACTTTTTCTCAAATCCATTTGATTATGAATCGAATTACTTCTTCAGTAACGGATTACCACCAATTAATCGTTACATATCTTGTTTGTTGTTTATTTACAAAAGTTATCTTAAGATTTCAAAAGGTATAAAAAAACTATAATATGTTTTAACGGTCACGTCACCAGGGGGAAAACCCATCGGTGGGGAGGGGGAAGCAGAGGAGGAAGTTATACCTTCGTTAAAAACGTTATGGCTGTAAACGTAAAAACGTTTACAGCCATAAATGATGTTTCGGCCGTAGCTCACGTGCAACTTTAAAATTGTGTTTCGTAGGCATGCGCTGTCCAGAGGTCTGCTCGTGGTGACCATCTGTGGGCTACTACAAGAACATTTGCAGCCACCAGCCTGCCAGTGTGTTTTGGAACGTTTGTATACGTCAACGAATGCGATTGCCTCATTGATGTTCAATCTCTGTGGTCCTTTTAAAACCTACGGCAATATGTTGCCTTTTATTTTGCAGATTCCATTAACCTATGTGTTGGCCTCTGACAGATATTAAAGGAAAATAACGAAGGAAAAATAGCAGCTCAATTACTTTTAACATTCTTATCATGCAATATGACACTCCGATATTCTACTGGATAAATCAGCATCACTTGAAACGTAATATTATGCAGTGTGATATATTAATAACTTAGTGATCACTGATATGGTGTTTGCGTTTTGCGTCCAGCTTTAGCGGTTCTTTCGAAAAGCTCATTCCTATGTGCAACAGCTAGTGTAATTCAGCAGTCGTCTGTGCGAGTTCAGTTGGCGAAACTGCTTTTTATATGAAATACATTTTTGTTACTATTCCAGCACTTGCTTGATGTAACCATTGATAAATTCATTTAAAAAAAATACAGACACCAGCCTGACATAAGAGAGGTAAACTGCTCACACTTTTTATGGCTTATATTTGCAGACTTTGTTATTTCTTCGAAAGAATCACCATGACTAGCCAAATGTTCGATACCAATTTAAATATAAGCACGATACGAATATTTAAAAAAAAATGTTTTATCCCCTACGGCATTGATTAATTGCAGACGTTTGCCCGCTACTTAAGAAAATAATAGATTGCAATTACAAAGTACCGACACTCAAATGTAATGGTTTACCGTTAAAAACAATTTAAATTATCTGAAAGGTAGCGGATTACTTTACTTGCTACGTTACGAATTACTTTACTTGCTGCGTTACAAATTACTTCCACGCTACGTTTTCCACACACTTATAAAAAATGGTAAAAACAGTTTGGATGTTCTCAAAAACGTTCTGGAACACTGCTTTCCATTTCTCAGACGCCCGCAGCATGGCAATCCTCGTAAAAATCGAATATTGTATTTAAAAGACAGAATGTTGGTGCACTCCGTTCACGTGTAAGCTGGAAAGGCAGCAAAAGCTGCAACCACACCCGCCATCCCTCTAGCCTACTGAGGCAGGAAATGATCCCTGGATTTCTGCAGACAAAGCTAGCAGCGCGCATGCTCAGTGGCAGCGCGCCACTTTGCTAGGAGATTACTAGGTAAGGAACCCATCAACGAAAGCTTCCTTTTCAAATGGGCCTTTCCACCGCGAGCGCAACGTCTCAAAGCTGCTCCCTCGTGCCTGCAGCGTTGACGCACTGTCAGCTTACATATGCACTTAGTATAGTTGCATGTACTACTAAAAAAATGCATCGACGGGAGCTCTGGTTTCTTTTTGCTTTGGCCGAGCAGGTGGTCGCGAACTCATATTGCTTCAATAAATTTTATTATGCTACTATTTTTTTAAAGGAATAATTTATTAAAATGATTCGTTACAAATATTTGTAACGAAATGCCACTACAAATTACTGCCCGAAAAAGGTAACCTAGCAATTACGAAATTACTTGAAAAAGTAACTGATTACATTCCGTTGGATTATTAGAAACCGCTTAATAGCAGCTTAACAGTAATTCGTAGTATCATCAGATGTATTTTTTGTACCATCAGACGTGTGCTTAACTAGTTGAGGCGTATATATTAGTAAACCTATTTTAAGAATTATGCAATTTTATTGGATGACGGCTAGCAGTATCAACAGCTGCAGAAAAAAAAACATTTTTTGAGGGGTATCTTTTTCAAGATAACTTGAAGATGCCCACTTTAACGGCTAAACATCCTATGATGTCCTTTCAATGTACAAAAAAATGCTAGAGTACCCGGAGCGCCATTGTGGAGTGTTTGCGTATTTTAAGGTTTTAAGCATACATTCTTACATGTGGTGGCTTGTCTACACCAAACATTTTACCCACAAGCAGTAGCAACCTGGACTAAAAAGAACGATAAAATAATATATAAATTTATGAAAGATTGGTTTCACATTTAATGGTGTCGGAACAAGGCACCAGGATGGCGGTCTGTTTTTAAATTACAACTAATGTAACGTTTAAGACATGCGTTGCATTAATTTTCAAAGCAAATCCTTTAAGTAGTAAGATGGGAGAATGCTAAATGAAAAATGTTCTAACACGAAGCAGTATTAAACACGCACTCATATAAATCGCTTCTGTTTTCTTTATTAAAAATTTGGTTTCCTTGAGCACTCACTGTTGGTTGTTTTGCAGGCATACAGCGATACTTGAAGTGGCCCCTACCCAAGACGAAGACGCCTCAAAAAGCAAAAATAATGTATCTGTTAAAAGTATTCTAAATAAAAGTGTGCTCTACAACTCGCATTCGCTCATAGCTACCCCCGCTGAGAAAAGAATACACTGCTTTTCTCGATTTCGAACCTAATCAGGAGCTGTCGCTAGGGTGGCGTGACGAAAATTTAAAGCAAATAACGGGCCCTTATTTTATGAGCATCCTGAAATATCTGCCAATGTCACAACTTTATTTTGTGAATAAAACTTTTTCGAATACCGTAGACAGCAGTATAAAAGTGTTCCTTCTAAATTAAACAGAAAAAAAAATATTTTTCTTGTCTTGGTTACAGGGGTATACGAGGATTATTAAGCCAATCTCAAACTGCACAACTCTGAAAAACACGTTGCATTCCATTTTTAATCTCAGCATGATTCTGAATATTGTTTTTTTGTAAGAAAAGAGTATACAATCGTTAAAATAGCTTAATTAAGTTTGACGGACTTGTATTGAAACATACCCACCAGGAAAGCGGTGCCCTTTATGGGGTTTCATAACCAAAAAAAAGATTACTCATATTCTTAGAAAACGAGTTTCCTTGGTAAATATTAGGATATATTTATCATTTTAGAGAAAACCCGGGACTGAGGTATTGACAGACGACGAGAAGGAAGAAAAAAATAACGTTCTCCTTCTCTTCCTTGTTGTCGTCTGTCAATAACTCAGTCTCGGGTTTTCACAAAAATGTTTGATATACACCAGCTCACTCGCGCCCTTACGTTGGGTTCATATATATTTATGCTCCTGAATAAACAAGAGTGAGACCTAATTCCTCTTTGTCGCATGGAAAGCATTGTAAAGGCAATGGAAAGTGAAAATCCAGGAGTAGTACGTTAAAGCAGCGTTAAAACGCGTTTTAAACTGCGCAAATTTGTGAATAAAATGAGGAACCGCCTTCTGTTATAATACGGTAAGCTCGGCTAGTATGCTAGTTGGCTGAAATTGTCAAAGAACAGGGAAGGAGTAAGGGTTAAGGGCTAAGCTTTGGCTACGCAAGGCGCATGTGTTGTTGCCAACGCTTACTCTGCCCCTTGTCTTTGGTACGTTTATTGTGTCATTTTTTGTGTGTGCGAAATACGTGAACATGCACTTACTGTTTTCGGGAGGACTACCTTATAAACAAACTATATCGTCACATACAATAATAAAGATTAAAAAAAAAAGACTTGCTGAAAAATACTGTAAATAAAGAACTGGAACCAACTCAAACTGAAACTGCATTAACGACAAAATTTCTACAGAGGCTTTTATGTTTTCCCTGAGGGTTTCTATGTTTGACACTCGAGTTCATATTTATTCTCCGGTCTGTGCTCGGTTGTCACTCCCTGATCCATGCTAGAAAGTGTAGCGTCGGAAATTGCTGCGCAAAGCGCAGCTCGTGTTTTCTAATCTGAAATATATTGCTTCATACGCCTATAAAAGCGTCCTCAGCCTAGCGCCCAAAACGGGTAATATGCCGCGTGAGGTACATCCACTGTGTTGCAGGGCGTTGAGCGGACTGTGACAGCTTGATAACAGGAAATACGAGCAGTCCAACCTCCCTCCTAACAGCTAAAAAAAGTTTTTAATGTAAAAAAAAATAAAAACATAGGTTTGGGAAGGATTGTAGGCACTTTATTATTGGGCTTATAAAAAGGTCTGCTACTAGTGGAAACGACGTATTCGGAAATCAATTGCAGTAGCCCCGCCTCTGCTGCCCGCTGAGCTCAGAGAGGAAGTGAGGGAGAACAAAAACTCGCATAAGTGCGTCATCTGAGGTGTCATGTGACACTCGTTTGCGTTTAAGCCGGCTGTTCGCATGATGTATGGTGACTGAGCGCGTCTCCAACTGGTGCGTTTAGCGTCCTATCCCGCCCACACATCAAACTGGCAGCGAAGAGAGGAAAACAAATGACGTCACAGAAGCCGAAGTTTCATGCAGTCGAATGTCGCGATCCTGGCGGTTGGTCGTAGAAATGTGGCGAAAAGCGCGAGTGAACACGAGTGTCGCTGTCGTCGCGGCGTCTCAACTCCTGGCTGCTGGAGCTTCCGTGGACTGTTTAACTGGGGAGCGACCTGCAGCAGAGCAGGCGTCTGCCGCATACATTACCACTGCTGGGACACCGCCAGGATCGCGACCGACGACAGCATGACACTTGTGTAACGTCACCAGGCGGAAATCTAGGGACAACTTTTTTGGACGCGGTAAACACACCAGTCGGAGACCCGTTCCAGGCACTATAGCTGAAGTTTGACCGTGAAATGCCAACGAGGTAGCTTAGAGCGATAAACTGGCAGTTGAAAGTGACCCCCGATTGGCCGCCGCCATGCGCATTTTTGACCACTATACACTTGACCTTATAGTTTTACGTCTAGATTTTAACAAAGTACTGCGCACAAACAATTGCTTATTGATCTTTAATAACAGTACCGACGCGATAGGTTATGTTTCGTTTGTTTTAAGTCCAAAATGTGCTTTTACGACAAAAACTCGGGCAGCTTCGCAATGCCTCCGCTAGATGCCGTCAATCGGGGTGCAGTATTTTGTTTTTCTTTTATCGGAGCTAGACACTGATTTTGGGGGCTAATAAAAAATAGTTTATTATGTTTCTTACAGCGATCGTAAAGCTCAGTTTTGCGTAAAAGCCTCAGGATTTGGGACGGTCACGTGTCTATTGGTCAAAATTGTACAACATGGCGGCAGCGGTCCCTTTTGCCTGGTGAACGGGATACTAGTTTATTGCTTTAAGCCCCTTTACCCCGTTGGCAAATACACAGTGCCAGTCTTCTCTCCGGCGAGGCGCGTCCATGCTAGTTCGGCGCACCTTGTTGAAGTAGCAGACAACGCGGCAGGCTGGTACACTTGTTGTGATAGCCTCTCGCGTCACAAAATGTGGTACCGAAAGCAGGACACTGGGCATTTTAGACTAGTCAATTGCCACAACAGCGTCTTAAACACGGAGGAAATGATTTTTTTTTTCAGGTGTGTGGTTTTGGAAAGATCGCCGAGAAGCGTGCATTAGAGCTATGTGGTGACAGGGTGTATTATTGTTTCCCACAATCTTCGTATAGTTTCATAGTAGAAATACATTTAATTGTCATGGTAACAGCTCAAATTATTTGCTCTAGATGCCGAAAAGAAAAAAAAAATAACTACATATGCAGTGATTTTTTTAACAAACTAAAAGAACAAGAACCCATCTCAGCATTCACGGAGACCTCATTCTTCACTGATTAAAAAATGCGAGCAAGCAGCGATAGGTACGAGAAGTTAAATTATGCAGAGAATTGCAGTCCGCACTGCGGACTGTCTTGAACGTTTAGCCGAAAAGAAATCAGGTCATGGTGGCCGTACACTAGTTTTCTATAGAATATTATTAAAGTGTAGTTATAACGTACCAGGCATAATTAATATCCAGCAGTCTCTAGACAATGACGACTATTTAAGAACTAGAACATTTCTGGATTACGGAAGTAAACAAAATTATTAATGGAAATTAGAGCAACCAGTTATTTTGGTGAAGGAGGGAAGTAACATCGAAATCCTTTCTCGGAGCATATGTTTTAGCTGTGTCAAGCATTGTGCGTAGACAGCAACAAAATAATTTTATTCAAGGAAGAGTATTACCTACAAAAAGGCGGCATTTCTTACAAAAATGCATAAGTCGATCGGCGATTACTCACTTTGCTAATAAAATATAAGTGGGTAATTAGAAATTGCTGTCGCGTGTACGGGAATTTCGATTTTACCGCTTTGGCGGCAGTGGTACACGTGGGTACAAAAACATGGGACAGCAGAAATCGTGCATGATCGGTTCCTGGCACCGACCAATATCCCTTCCAGTGTCGCGGTATATGTAATAAAGAACCATTTGTCTCGTTATATTACCCGCCCGGAACACGCTGCACCAGATCAGCTGCAGTTATATTCATGTCTCGTTTTGGCTTTTTGAACAGTTTGCCCTACTGTAGCGGTCTCACTACGCAGTTTTCTCTTCATTAGGTTCATTCACGAGAATTCAAAGAACCGCGGAAAGAGCACTTTGCTTAGCTCACGGAGTGTGCTCGATTGCACAGCTTTATGGAAAGAGGCGATTTAGAAAGAATATAGCACAATTATATTGTTCTGAATCGATCTGAATCTCAAAAGCGAGAGATACCACGCAAAGAAGCAGGATTTATTTTGAGGCGGATGTAATAGGTTAGCGGGACTGCCCTGCACTTGTGAGACGCACTTCGGCGTCATTAAATGTTGTTCCTCAATTATCTCTTTTATCCCGAAGACCTATCGCTTGCATACGCAACCTTCCTTTGCGGAGGTTCGCATCCCTAAAAACAATCACAGTCTTTAAACAGTGAGAAAGCCGCAACAAAGTCACAACGCGGGGCTCACCATTGCAACTGGTAACACAACGGGAGGGGTGAATGCCAATAGTAGGCGAATTTGCACCGCGGCGCGGCGCCGCAAGTATTTCTCCAGCACGCCCTCTATCTTAACCAAACGGGCCTACAGAGTTTAAATAATTCATCTAGAGCTAGGACTGCCCCATCATACAGAGCATTTCTGCTGACTGGAACGAAAATTGGGTGGTACCGGTAGGCCCACATTGGCCTTGGCGCTTTGCTACGTACAAAGATGCAAGAAAACATAACTATAGACCTTTCCAAAAAGAGCGCTCTGGCCGCCGCCATTTTGCGAATCGAGCGACCCCTATCAGCCAGAAATTTCTGGCACCCGCCTGAGCTGTGGAAACCCGGTCAGCGTGACCCCCACCTGCATTCTGCATTCGGAGTTCGCCGGCTTTTCTTGGAAGTTTTTATTTTATTCGCCTGTTTAGGATGCTTAGCCTTTGTATGTTATCTTCCACAGTGAGAACCAGGGAATACCAGGGCTCGTAGCCCGCTCGGCCTTCGCAGGAAACGAACGAACGGAGCGAACGTCAAGCAGCCCGCGACGCAGGCAGTTCGACGTGCTTGAAGGATTATTTCCGTCGAGATAATCTCCAAAAAGCCTTCCAGGCTGTGTTCCGGGTCTTCGCAAAAACTAGCTGATAGGGTCGGGTCCGGGGTGTGGCGACACAATAAGCACGTTCGTTCATTTGCTATGAAGTTGTGCAAAAAAAGGAGCTCTCTTCTCCATGTTCCCCAAAACACGCCAGATTCCGTCCGATCGCCGTGAAGTGACTATCGTCGACACTGTATATTGGACATGCTGTGTTATTTGAGACCTTTCTCAAATCCTGTTCGGATAACGCGGCACCGAGGGGTACGTACAATATATTTTTTGTTCGATTGATGAGATTCATTGAATATTATGTTGTGGGCCGGGAATATCCCTGCAGTACGGATATCCTGTGCGGTCAAATATTTTGACCTTTATAGATTGACACGGCTGAATTAACGGTGCCGTAAAACAATGAACATAAAATGAAACAAACATTCCAGTTGCATTCGTTCTGTCGCGCACGGACTCACCAAAACAGCTTTCATTTCTTTGTTTTTGTTCCCAAAAATAGAGAACTGCTTTCTTAAAGACCTCTATAAATTATGCTCGCCACAGAACACAAGATAAAAAAGAAAACGCGGTAATTCAGCCGCCACCAGCGTCCGGAATTGCGCCCAACGCAGGCTGCCACAGCCTACTGACGAGAAACTCCACAGCTCAGCGCAGTCGGGCAACACTGACGTACACTCTCAAAACCAGGGACGCGCGCTGTAAATCGCTTCGTTCGAGACTGCCGCTGGAAAGGTCTATAGGAAGCTCTGTAAGAGGATATGTGTACATTTAGTTTGCAAGAATACATCAACGTCGCGCAATGCATAAAAAAAAAGCTTGAGAGGCATTCGAACACCTTCAACCCCTCACGGCGAAAAGGACACAGCTAATATTCTGTCTGCCTTGGATCTACGATTTTCAGTCGCTTAATTTTTCATTCTCCGCTCGGGGTCAGAAATGTCAGCGCTAACGACATGCCGAGCTCTGCCAACACTTCCTAAACTAGAAAGGTCTCAGCGCATGGCCGAAAGAGAAGGCCATCGGGCCGCGCTTGGGCACGTAAGAAAAGGCAACACGCGTAAATTAACCGTCATAGCAAGGAGTTATTATTTATGGAAGCGTTTTGTTTTACTTAAATGCCAACAGTGCGCTATATTTGGGTGTTGGAGTATAATGTTCTTAGATTGGTAAATTATTGTTGCTTAGAATCAATCATGCAAAAATTAAAGAACAGGGTAGTGTATAACAAGGTATCGAGTTAGGGTTTACTTTTACACATGAAATTGTGAATAATCTAATTATCCCCGCAAGATAAATAATTCATAAAGAATACTTGCAAAACACTGCATAATAGAGAATGTTTGAAAAAGAAATCACACATCACCGTACAAACACGGTTGACGTACTGAACACATCTAATAACTGCATTCTCGCCTGAAACTAACACAGCATAGCATTTAAAAACAAAAACTACTGGTCCGATGTTCCTTGTGGCCTATAGTTGTTGTTCGTGCAAGCAATTTATACACGGATACGAAGAGAGAAACAGCGCCAAAAGTGCGGAGGACAAAGAACGAGGAACACACAAACCGAGCGCTGACTGACAACTGGGTTGGTTCTGCAAAACCATCTACCGGCATAAAAACACAGACAGACATACATCGGACCATCACCTAAGGGTACGTGTCACAGCTCTCCAAGAACATGATTTCTATATCGAAGAGCGCAATCGAGGGAGCACTGACGCCCTCGTATTTATACTTCGAAAGATAATAGGCCTCGAATATTTCACGAGTCACCTGCTGCTGACTGTGCCGAGCAACAATCGTCGTCTTTTCCAAAAGAGGGGAGCACCCACACCTATCACAATGAATGGCCAAATTACCCGAAGGTGAAGATCTTATCGAAAGTGCGTGTTCTCTTAGCGTATCTTCTGTACTTTTTGGCACTGTTTCCCTCTTCGTAACTATGCATAACGAACTCGCCTATTTTTCAACTGTTATACAAGGATCTTAATTTACTCTGAAAGGAAGACTTTCGATACACGTAGAATTACCTGAAATCTTGTTATATATCTTCCAATTCAATGTTCGGAGATTTATCTTAAAATGAAGGCTTTTGAGCAACATTCACAGGATAAAACTGTTGTGTCCTTCTTCCCATGCTAGCAAAAAAGTATGAGGATTCCGAATTAGCCAGTAATGTAGTCATAAAAAAACTGGTTTGTAGATATACTGTTGTGTGAAATCTATTCTCTTTATTTGCTTATATACAAGTCACATCACATAAGCTTATCTGTATCTTGCAGCGATCAGTTCAACGAGGACTCTAAACACCTTCCTGGTACAAAAACAAAACATCTCCAATGGTATCACTCTTAAGCAGTGTTTTACAGGTTCCTAAAAATAAAAGCAACAAAAGCTCGTTTCCCCGCTAGATTTAGCGGGGAAAATGACGTCGGGACTTCGTGTCACGTCAACCATGAACAAGTTCAGTGGAAAGAGGAAAGGAGGGGGGAAGGGGGAGGAAGAGGGAAGGGGGAGGAGGAGAGGAGGAGAAGGGGAGGAGAGGGAGGAGGGGCATACACTCCCCTCTTCCTCCTCAAGAGCTGGGCTCTAGTTTCGCATTACATAAATTTGTAAACTTCTTTAAATTTTTTTTCTCTAGTTTCAGAGCTTATAACATCCCCAATGTTAAATGTTACCTCGGCGTCTTGTTTGCAACAGTGTTGTGCTGTGAATTGCGACCCACGAATTTGCACGCTGCAGAACGTTTAAGATGCTTACTACGAGGTGGCGCTGCCGGTCAAACGCAATCAGGTTATTAAGGAGAGGCTATAGCCATGGCAAGAAAATAAGAATGCGCTAGAAGTAAAGGAAGCAGGTTACAGAGCAAATTATTTTTATTAACACAGTGTCTCGCGGTAACCGAAAAGGAAAGTAGACCACTCTGGCTAGCATTCTTATATAGCTTCAAGGGGGATTATGAAAATGTTTTTGAAGTCAATTTGTGTGACATAATGAGGAGCTTAAATGTGGACGAGGGAATATTTAAAATTTTAAGGGGTATTTACAAAGACAACATGGAACAAATAACATGGAAGAAAAAATAACAAACCAATAGAGGTAAAAAGTAGTCTTATGGAGGGATGCGCTTTGTCGCCATTGTTGTTTATGTTGTATCTCCAAGAACTAAAAGAAAAGTTTAAAAAAGAAATTTTGAACGTGACATTTTATGCGGCAGGCAAAGTTAAAAGATAAAAACATTGATTACCAGGTCTGGTGTATGCTGATGATACAGTGCTAATGGTCGATAGCAAAATAAGGCTTTAGTTCCTAATGAATATATATATATATATAGCGCAGAGGGCCACAGACTAGGCTTGAAATTTAGTATATACAAGCATCTGAAGTATGGGTTAACGAGGTTATAGAATACTTCAATAAACATGCAAAAGAAATGTGTTACTGGTATAAGGGCAACAGAAATGCAGCTCTAGAGAAAAATAGAGCTGTATGGAACTCTAACAGGTAGGAGGTGGTGAGGGAGATCTCGAAAGTAGTTAGGGATCCGATCCCCACTATCGCAAATTCAGTTTTGTGCATAAAACTGGACGTCGAGACACGGCTAGAAGTAAAGGAACGTGAATTAGGCAGATTGACTCTGCAAGCACGTGGTAAAACAGCGAACCAAGGTATGCAGGGCGATGTGGGATGGTACTCATTCGAGAGCAAAGAAGCTAGCAGGAAGATCGAGTTTTAGGATAGGGTGAAAGAAGTATGTGCTGAACTATTTACCCGCGAGAAGCGTCTACACAAAATTGAGAAAGCAGATTAGAAAACTTAGATCTAAATATATGGGGTATAGCAGGGAGGCGGATGAGAACATAATGGTTAAGAAGAGAGTTAAAGACACTGAGAGGGAAATATGGAAAGCATGCATGCAGACTAACTCAGCCTTGGACATTTACAGATCGTTTAAGAAGTACATTACTAAAGAACCAATCTCCGAATATTCTAGAGAAAGCTACTTCTTGTTCGAGGCAAAGACGGGAGTGTTGCGGACTAATACATACAGATATTGATATCAGGAAGTAGACGGTCTGTGGAGCTTGTGGAGGGAAGGAGGAGGCGGCTGAGCACTTGATACTTTACTGTAAGGGCCTTCAGCCGGTAGTAGCTGAAGGGAAAACTAATTTAACAAAAGCACTGGTATTTAGGGATAGTGAGGAAAAAATAGACATGGGGAAGGTGGCGATAATCAAAAAGATTTTACCTGACTGGTGACGTAGATTGAATGATGAATATTTCCTCATTCCCTTTCGGGCGACCTGTAGTGCGGAAGGTGTGTGCACCCGTTTGCATAGAGGCACCTCCGTCGTACGGATCGTTTATAGCTTTTAATAATATATCTAAAATATACTACTCTATGTTAAACTAATTTTAGGAAAAAACAACAAAATTGGTTAGTGATACGAGCCGCCGCCCGAGTCCTAAGAGTTCAGCCCCAAGCATCAATCCGTCCATCGAACCATCATCATCGTTTAAACGGTGGCGCCGGTTTTAAGACTTGCTAAAGTACGTTAAATTCGCATACGGCTTCATAGAATGGACAAGCTCCATCGTTTATGATTTCGGAACCGTGTGGTCCAAAAACAAGTTTTTAAAACTTCCTTTTGTCAATGGTTTCCAAAACGGTTTGTCCCACTTCTATTAAAAGTGTGTGATCAATACTAACCAGGGCTTTTACTAAAACACGTAGGATGTAAACTTGTATGTCTTACTGTGGTGCCCTAATATTAATTAGAAGCATACGTAGGATAATATAAACGGGTAGGGGAGACGCAAATATCCGGAGTGCTCTGACCACTGAACACCCCTTATTCTAATTTCTTCTCGCTATGCCCCTGCGATCAGCGACTAGGTTGGTGCCGAAAGGGTTACCATTAGTGCTCGCGCGAATCGCAATACGGCATAGATTCAAGCAAGATTTATTTGAAGAATGTAGACCCAATTACCAACCCTAGAATTTCAGTTTACTCTAGGAACTTAATTACTCCTCTCTGCAGTACTTTGTACAATCCCCAACATTATAACGTACCGATTCGCATACATAGTTTATGCGGCGGTGCTCGTCTACCTTGGCAGTGGACGCATCATTTTTAAAAAGATAGTAGAAACAATGTTTCTTTATTAGCTCACTTCAGGCAGAGTAGGCCTGGACAAGGCGAAATTTCCAGTGTCGCACAAAACTGCATAATTGAAGTTGCATTTAATATTATTGAAGACCACCAGGCTGCGAATTTTGTCTAATTTGGATTGAAGAAAAAGGTGTTGAATTGTCTGAGAAAAAAGTATGTGGGACCATATCTGTAGGTTATCACAAAAGGAGAGAAAAGCGACGTAATAAAAAGAAGCCTGAATTGTATGTTGAACATGATTTCGGGCATCTGTTCCCGTCTTTTAATGCACACACGACAGGCGTTAAATGCTGAAAATAACAGCTTTGTGCTGTGCTTTTTTACTGCGTGTTTTCAATTCAATCATGTTTCTTCTCCTCACTTTCCCCTTTAAATATAAGAATGTGCCTGGAATATGATTCAATATGACACATTGTCTTAATAGGCTATTCGAGTGTTTTATGTCTTTCCATGTTGGGTTTATTTTCATTTTGGTTTATGGAAGTGTCTGGAGCTGTACACAAATTTGAAACCTTTATGCTGTATTGCGGCGTGTAACAAAAAGAAACGTCAACATATTTAGAGTAAGAGAATACCATCGAGCCAGGACACCGGAACTCTGCACGAAAGATTTTCGACTAAGCTACAAAAGACACAGAAATCGAAGCTTCTAGCATATGAATTTCATAAAACGCTAATATAGGAATCCGAGATTCAAACATTATAGTTATCTTTAAGGCAAACGAAAATGTTTGAATATTTGTATATGTGAAAATATATGGACAAAGAGAATTAGACAAAAAGATACTTCTGCTCGGCCTATTTTTTACGTGTTTCGGTAAACTAAAGTTTAAAGTGGTGTTTTTATAGAAATACAAGTTATTAAATCTTTGTTTGCTAAGTAAAATAGTTTTAAGTGAAATACAGCGGAGATACGCGTTGTTGCGATGGAAAATGCATTTTTTTCCAGTTATGAATAAACACTGGCCTGTTTTCTATAAAGTGCACGTTATTGAGCGAGGTTTTCATGATTTGTTACGTCTGAAAAAATTAATATATTTGATTTGTCGACTTTATTTCTGTCAGTCCTCAACCATGGTAATATATTAGGTCATATATTTTCAATAGCGATGATTGTCTTTAGAAACAAAGAGATGCAAATTAAGATCTCAGTGCAATTTGAAACATGGCTTGCACGCCGACAGGTCCTGTGTTGCCATCTCTGGGCACGAAGACTAACCCCATCTATTTCAAGGTCCACAGTGCTCAACAGGAGGCGCGGAGAGTCTTGCAAATTTAAGAAGACAACAAACTAAAGTAGTACTTTAGCATAAAACAAAACATTTTATCATCAACCTGCATTAATTATTTAAGTTTTGAAAAAATTATATAGATATTACTGGAGAAAGAACTAGAATATGGTTTATCTTTATTAAATATTCTTCGCCAAGATTGCACGGTGTCGCTACTTGCCAAATAATGTTCCCCCATTGATCTCAATGACAATTGCTTGACCGCGCACCTCCGCTCCGTGAGTGCGGCCACCGGACGGCCATCTTGCATGCCGTTTTTTCTCGTTTCGATAGCGTTTTACTGCGGTCTTTCAGCGTGCTGTAGGCACGTTTTCTACTCGTTCGTCGTCATCCGCCGAAGACGTTCTTTAAGATCCCGAGTGAAGCGTGGTAATTGCCGTTCAGAACACGTGGAAATTTTTACAAAAGCGCAGTGCCGGAGGAAGAAGGCACAACTCGTCGAAAGCAAGTTTCGCCGGTCCGGCGGCGTGCTCAAAGCTTCCTTGGCACTCCGAAGTGCTGTGTCTCTGTGCCTTCGCACGCTTGGATACCAATGAAGAATTGACGCGGTGTGAATGTGTTTTGCGAGTGCAATGTGCGTGAAGCCGTATGCGCCTCTGGATCAGCGTCTTACTTTACCCTGACCACTTTACACTTGCGGCACTCGCGGTCCAGAAACGAGCTTGATCCAGCGTCTAGTAGCGACGGAAGAGAGGGGGAATCTACGTCTTTCTTTCGTCGTTAAACGATTTACAGAATACCGCGCAAAGCATCTCCTCATCTCTGATCAGTGCTGGCTCATTATCAATCTACTTAATTGCACTTGACGTTTGAGCGCGGCTCGCTTAATTGTGATTGGTCATCAGTTTGCACGCGACCATATAGGCCCCGCTTCAAAGATTTTCATTCTCGCCGTCTTGTACTTTTTCCTTCTGTCACAAGGCAGTAATAAAGACCGTGACAGGCCACGTCCGATGGTGTTCCAGGCGCATGCTAAACTGCCCGCACCACCGCCCCCGTGCGTAGCACCTCTTTTTCTTTTTAATGCGCGTATGTGTCAACGGTGGCGCCAGCTTTTGTATCTAGCAATCATAACACTCCTTCCCCCCAAATCGTTGTTCAGTGAGAATAATGACGCACTGGTTTTCTTATGTGCGTTGATTTACGTAGAACTGGGGAGTTTTTTTGTAGCGATCGAACTCTCGGCATGTTTTTCTGGAGACAACGGCGGTGCCGCTGATGCTTGAGCCTCTGATGGTTCAACTACTTGCACCATTGTTACTGCATTGGCTGTTAGTTGTTCCACAAACGAAATTATCGTACTTCTTCCTGGCAACTCAAGCGTCACCGGTGGGAACCTGTCGTCAAATCTGATATGGTCGCCGTGTTTGTGCCATTTGGTTCCGTCTGCCAGTTGTACTTCGACGGACGATGAACTTGTTGATCTGATAACAGTGGCTGGTAAACCACGATGAACCAGGCATAAAATTCTTTACAATGACGTTAGAGGTAGGCCTCGGCAATTCAGGACGACGTGCTTCTTTGTCCGGTTGTAGCTTCAACTTCAGTTGTTTTACAACAACATTTTTTCTGAAGGTCTGACGCAGCGTTTTGAGAGGGGCTCTCAGCACCCTTCCCATGAGTATAGTTCTGCAGGAGATCGACCTGTCAGGTCATGAGGTGTTGTCCGGAACTGCAACAGTAACCTGGCGATCGTGGTCTGAAATTCGCCAGGATAGCCTTCTTGAACTTATATTTAACTGATTGAAGTACGCGTTCAGCAGCACCGTCTGATGCTGGATGGTGCTGTGGTACCTTCATGTCCCGCATCCGATTTCGTTTGAGGAACTCCAGGAATTTTGCACCCGTGAAAGCTGTTTCGTTGTCCGATACAGTAATGTCTGGTATTTCATGAGTTGAAAAAATGGTGCTTAAGAAGTTCTTAGTTGCTTCTGAAGATGGAAAAGACACAGGCATGGCTTCAACCATTTGGAGAAAGCGCCCACGACGAACAAGAAGTAATGATCTTGGAGAGGTTAACCGAAAGCAATGTGCAATCTTGACTACGGTTTGTCTGGGAACGACGAATGTTTTGACTGCACTGGTCGACGCAAGTGCTGATGTTCCTGACAAGTCGAACAGGACTTCGCCTTGTTTGAGATGTCTTCACCTATGTTACGCGACCATTTGTGACTTCGGGCGATAGTTTTCATCTTTTCAATGCCCGGGTGACTTTCGTGAATGAGCTTCAGGACTTCCTGCCGTGGAGACGCAGGAATCACGGCTCTGGTTCTCCAGAGCACGGAGTCTTCTCGTAGACTGAGCTCGTGCTCGCGAACTTTGAAAGCCATCCATTCGACCTCCCGAGGTAGGTTGCCACCTTCCAACAAGATATCAGGAAGCCTCGATAAGAGAGGGTCCCTCTTTGAAGGCTGAGCTACCTCGAGAAACACCCTGCAAAGTAACAAAAAGAGAATAAAGTAGCTCAGAAAACAACTTCGACGTTCACAGAGCATACATAATGGCTCTACATAAGTAAAAAAAATAAATATATAAAATTTAATATACGAAAATCGCACCGCTACTTGCGAATAGTTACGGTCTGAATACAGATTCCCCTACTCGGCATATTTAGATGTTATCGCTCTTCAACATTCACGCTATATAAACATTATCTCGATTGGATCATATAATCCCACATGTATTTATGTTCAATTTAAAATGTCTGAAGTTTCGTAATTCTTCATCTCATATTGCATCCATCCACTGTGTGACGGCAAAAAGGTTTCTCAGCGTTGAGTATTACAGTATTACGATAAACTGCGGTAATTGCATTTAAACCGTAGATGCGGAAGCCTATCACACGTTGGTACAGCGGCAGACAGATGGTTTTCAACGATCCTTGTGCCAGAGCGCATCATCTTTGTCATTCGAATAGAAAGATATCTAAGAAAACAACCGGATCCGCGTACAAGTCCGTTGTTTCGATGCAAAAATTTTCCGCAGAAAACAATTATTTCAAAATTATTTCAAAGTCTGTACAAGAAGCATGTATAACTTTGTAGTTTGTTCTAGAAGGACGAAAAATAATAGTGACTTTCCGTTACCTAATGTAACTTTCACGGACTGCCAGAAATACTGTCATTATTACAAGGAATCATTTTTCTGCTTCTGTCGACTGATGGCAAGATGCACTTTATTCATTGCAGATGCAAGACCTGCTCTGCATTTCGAAAGTCGCTTTTTCAGCTAGTCTACTTCATATATGACCAATACGATATGGACAATCTATATTATAGCCTCCAAACACAATATTCCGTCTTCTTTTTTCGTGGCGGAATACGCTAAAGATCACTGGAAATATTATCGAGATATTTTGCCAACTCCATTTCAGCCAGCGTACCCCAAAGCCAGCGGTAGATACGTAATGAGTTTCGACAACGGCAGCCTCTTCTTGACTAGCGAGTTTAAACGAAAATTGATTGAACACCAGAATCTTACGAGGGGTATTTTTTTAGAACACCAACGGAAGCTCAATGGGGGCTTCCGACAACTCCAAAGTTCAAGCATTTACGCCAGCGAGCATCCAAGCTTTAAGGTTACAATAAATATCTTAATGCACCGGAACGCTCCGGTTAGCTTTGATCGCCGTTACTTGAACATTATAGATCTGCTGGCGAGCATTATCATAAATATTAAACAATTGTGCAGATAGAGACACGGATAGTTTATTTGACGCGCTTCATCACTTTGGATCGGCTGGCTTTTCATTTTATGTTCGCAAGCGTGATCCGGTTCCCAGGGAGGCAATATTTATCTTGCCATTTTTTGGGAGAAATTGGTAGTACTTCTCGCGTCTTTTTTGTTACTCATTTTGACATATGTCCTAATTGCAAAGGTTATGCTGAAGGAGAAAGTGAATAGTTTCCACTTCATATTTCCCATGGTGGCAGCGTTCTTTCCGAAGAGCGCTCAGCTCCACAGAAGCCTGCTGAGCACGTCTCTGTCCAGGTTATTGTACGGCACAATGGCCTTAATGTTTGTCGTTATGTCGACAGCATTCAAAGGCCGTCTCACTTCGCTTTTAAACGACCTGCCTCTCAAAGGAGAGGCCACTCAGTTTGTTTCGTTTGAGCATCTTGTTGAAACAGGACATCGACTCTGTTTCCTTGAAGATCCGGGCATCCTTCGTGCATCTGGAACACTAAATGTCTTTAAGGGAAATGGCCCAATCCGGGGAGAAGATAAATGCTACCAAACTTCGAGCACAGCCTTACGTAGTCCTCATTCGATTAAAATTACCGCTGATGGAAGGGACACCTTCTTCACCTACAACTCGCGAACAGGTCCCAGCGAGGTTTTGAGGCAACAGCTTCTCGGAAGAGGCTACGTCGAGACCGAAGGCACCGTGTTCTCGTGCCTTATAGGACCGGAAATGAGGTCATCTTCGGTATACCGACAGAACTTCGGTAAAACATTGAGTCGGGCGATTGAGGCGTGCCTATACAAAAGGTATGCTGCCCTTGCGGAGTACTGAATCTGAATAAAATTTATTATTATTATTAAGAGCGGGTACTTTCACGAGGGTAATTTGGGGCACGCCCAAGAACTGGTTCTGAACTTCAGTGATCTAAGACCTTTTTTTACGGCTTGGTTCTTGGGTATGTGCTTCTCACTTCTTGTGCTGATTGGTGAGGCGACTTTTTCTCGTCTGGAACGTCGAAATCGTTCATATTTCGCGAGGATTATTCGGAATCAACCTACAAGGCACGGCATATATGAAGCATACACCTTACAAAAATAAATCGTGGCCGTGTTCTTAAAATAAACTGAAGATAACCTCTAACATGGTTGAACTAGATTGCGCTTATACTTTTACAAGCTATTGAAGTTCATTGTTTGAAATATTTTGATATAAAAAGTATAATTTTAAATTTTTTCCTAAATATATGTAGAACTATTTAATGTTAATTGGTATTCATACTTGTAACTCGTGATATACGGTTGATTTGTTTGTGCATGATCTGTTCACTATAATTCCATAACTTGTATCCTTGAAGTTCAATGTATTCAAAAAGATGCGGAACATTTTTTTTTTTTTTTTGCTTAAGACCTTGAAGGGCGATTTTTTGGGGATTTTTCGATATTGTGACAGCTATTTTTTTTTATATCTGTAAACCAAATGTTTACGTTTTCTATTCAAAAAGTGCGTTGAATTATGTTAAACTGTCAAATTCCTTCGTTTTTCATTCAAACGGATGTTCAATTAAAGTATACTGCATACTGTGCTACTAGCCTCGTTTACATGAAAGCGACTTCAGCGGAATCTACTCCACTTGTTCTTCGAACGAGGCCGACGTGGCAACGTTTATATGAATGCGCACCAAGCCCTACACGAAGTTGACACCACGCCGTGTCGAAGCTCGAAGTTATGCAGTTCCGGCACCAGCCGCACCACGTTTTCCGGTGCATCGCACGTGGAGGCCTTTCGACGCATTCAGTGAACGTAAAGATCGTGCCCGCTGTCTTCGGTGCTGTGGAAGAAGTTATGAGACAGAAGAAACATCAAAACCCAAGCGTTTAGGGCTCCAGGCCGGGCCGCCGGGTCACTCTGGACCAGAGGCGACGTGTGTGCGCACGCTTCGAGGACGCCTCCGCGCTTCGCCGCGCCAGACCTCGCCGGTCGCGACCGGACCAACCGGACCCCGAGTCCGAAAGGCTCCTGCGCAACCAGGAACGGCACCGAGGTAGGCGCTGCTCGTTCTGCGCTACCATGCAGTGCTCTACGGTGCTCGGAGCTCTTGAGTGTCGTTCGTGCTTGCGCCGAAGCGTTTGGGACCCCTTCGGACGCGCAAGTCGTACTTCGCAAGGCTTGGACGGGGGCCGCCCTCACCGAGCAGCTCCGCTATATTCCGCTTACTTATGATGGCAATAAAAACTCGCGTTTGTTCTCGGGAAAGATTGCGGGCGACCATGCGGGACCGCTCTCTGCGTCGCCGACGAAGTTGTCCGCCGCCATGTTCTCAGCTGTTCACTCGCTCCCGCAGCGAGCGCCTTCCCATAATCCTCCCCGTTCCAAACTGCGATCCAACCTCCGTTTACATTAGCTGAATGAATGCGCACTCGCCATCTCGATCCACCTCTGTCTAGCGACTTGAATGCGATGCGCGTTTTTTTTTTTTTTTGCGCATTATGCCGTTTACATGACCGCATTGAATGCGACAACTGGATTCGATGCGAGTAATCGCATTCATGTAAACGCGGCTACTGACTGCGAAACGTATACGTCATAAAATGGGAGAGGAAGAACTAAAGTCAAACCCGTTTATAACGAACAGCAGGGAACGCTACGATCATTTGGATATAGCAAGTAGCAAAAACCATTTACAACGAACTCCACGATGCGTTCGTTGTAGGGCAGAGCTTTTCTTTCTTTCTCATCTCTTCGCTTCCGCCTTGTACCAACGAGCTGAGAAGCTTTTTTTTTTTTTTTTTTTTTTTTCAGGCGTGTAGAGTATTTTTTTTTTTCTTAGCTTTATATGCCCTCCTGAATCACTTCTCTTCGTAGGCAGCTGTTTTGGGATTAAATGTTAATTGTCTGTGCGTGCGTGCGGAGGGTATTTTTTATAGCTTTCTGCTCTCCCCCCCCCCCCCCCCCCCCCCCGCCCTCCGCCCTTTTCTGCATCGCTTCTCTTCACTCAATTTTGTTCGCCACTTGAACTTTTCAAATTTTCTTTCTTTCCTACTTTTTTTTTTTTTTTGGGGGGGGGGGGGGGGGGGGGGGGGCAGGTTGGAAGACGACTGTTTGCGCGTTTTTGGAAGCCTTCCCGCGGGGAAAGTTCGATATAGCCAATCTGTCCTTCGTTATAAAAAGTACGTTTTACATGCATTTCAATTTTTTTTTTTTTAATTTCCCGCGAGTTCGATATCGACAATAATTCGCTGTACGTGGGTTCGTTTTAAACGGGTTTTACTGTAATAGTAGGATATTTGCATCAACGTTTAGAAAAGTATTTTGTACCCCAATACACCGAGAGTTGTAAACAATGATACATAAGGTTGAATCGGTTCCTATACTTTATTACAAAAAGACCGTTTACGTCCACGTACATATAAGCCAAAATCACATTTCGAATGGAAATGTTTCTCACTGCCGTACCTTAATTTGTGTGGTCGAGCACACGTGGAAGCTTCTATCAAAATGTGTTACAATTAAATACCGAGTGCTACGCAATAAACTATTCGCCATTGTAGAACTGACGTCAGAAGATGGGCGTTAAATGCGTCTGATATGATCTACATATTTTCTTCACTAAATTGTTTTATTCATAATGTTTTCGTCCAGAACGCATTTTTTCATCCAACTTGTAAGATTGTATACGAATAGTTAGAATTCAAGCGTCTGGATATATATCGGTACAATTCATAAATGGCTCTGAAACTGTATCTTAATAAATGTCGTGTTTTTGCGTGATATATATGTCACGATCGCTTCATGCCTTTATTCACTTATATCTGATTTTGACTCTGCTCTTATTAACTAACTTTCCTTTTCTCACTGTCTATCTGTGTTTTCGTCCCTGGTCGATATCTCCAGTCTCGGGTTGGAAACTACGTTCATATTCCACACCAGCTTACCAGCTTATGTAATTTATTCCCTGTGAACCAAATATATCGATATGCATTTAATCACCTAATGACCTCGACTGCTTGACGACTTCAGAAGTGAGTTTCAATCAACGTTTTGAACAATTCAATCTAAAGAACCCTGGAGGGAAGGGAAGGGGTACCCCCACGGAAGGGAGGGGGGAAGGCTACCTCTCCTCCCCTCAAGATCTCATCAGTAAACGTTTAGTTCAGGAGTAAAATCAGGGATGCTAGTTTGACAGCTGTGATGGAGATGAGTGAATGGCTAATTAGTGTAGGGGAGGAAGAGTCAGATGAAGTAAGAAAGGTTTGCAGAGCGCAGGTGCCTCAGCAAGGATTAAAGGTTTCTTTCCTTTAAAGGTGTTCATTGCTTGGTTTCGTTCATTCGCTATATTTTTGGAGGTGGCCGGCGCCTTCCATGTCCATCATGGGGGGACTGGACAGAGAACGCCCGGCGACATGTATATGTAAAACCGAGCACGCCATACCAAGATGATGGCGGTCTTCTATTCTTGAGGCAGAAAATATAGAAGAGAACCACACTCGCTCAAGAAACGCACAGTTACCGTGTTGTCTCCACACCGCCGCGTAACCGCAGGTTGTACTACACTGCACGATGGTAACCGCACGACTGCACGGCGTCCATTTGGAATTCAAGGCTCCGTCGCGTTCTCGCGCGTGCGCAGACATTTGCCAAATTTTTGCCGAATCTTTGCCGAACTTTCCTGCAAAGGTTCGGCATTTGCCGAACTTTGCCGAATCTGAAGTTCGGCAGATTCGGTCCATCACTACTCGGCATACTTTGATTCACCTTGCGATGGACCGCTGCGGACGCTACGAGTCACCCCAGGGAGTCCAGCACCGTGAGTTTAGTAAAATCAGTGCTTTTTTTTTAGGCATTTAGCTTCTTTTTTTTTTTTGCAATTGTCTATGCGTTTGATAATGTTAGCTTTCAGTGGCTGATGGCGGCAACACAACAGTGTTGCGCAGTATCGTATTTCAACAATATATTTCGCATCTGTAACCTGTATCGCTATACATTTTTCACCAGTACCTCTCTACTCCTGTACCAAATACATGTGGGATGTTTCTTTTTGTCGCGATACAATCAGGATGAAATGTATATCGTTACATTACTTGAGAAATACCCCCCCCCCCCCCCCCCGAAAAACAAAATACAAGTCCGAACGCCTGTTTTTTTGCCTTTCTTAATTTTTGAGGGCATTATGATCAACTTGGTGCATTGTTGCTATGCTGAGCAAGGTTCTTTCCGATTTTACAAATTATTTTTCTCTTCTGAGAAATGAGGCGTAGTCGAGACTCGAAACAGGTAGCGCGCCAGGAGTTGAGTCGGAGCATCTTCTACCGCAGATCCCTAGGTAGGGATTTCATGAGTCATTGTTTACTGGCATCCAATGCCCGCTACTAGTTATTTAGAGCCTTGAGAAACAGAAAATCAAAGGAAGTGTTCCTTGGCCTGTGGCCGAGTGGCTGAGTCACAGTCCGTTGCAACACGAGTCTGGCGGGGGTTGACTTTGAAATAGTAGGATGCAGTGTTGCGGAATGGGCACCCCCATTCCATGCCAATTTCATTCCGGGAATTAGAGTTTTCGATAATTTCATTCCTTTTAACTCCTAGGAATGGGGACACTGGGCCCATTCCCACTCCTGGAATGGCTGAATCCTTCCATTCCATTCCTCTAATTCCTAAACGTAAAAATTGCACTTTACAGCTATATTTCGCAATGTTTCCGGCATAAGCAGCATAAAGCTGACATTGTCAAAGGCATAGACAATCGCAAAAAAAAACGCTAAATGCTTCAAAAAAGCACTAATTTTACTAAGCTCTCGGTGCTGTATTGCCTGAAGCGAGGAGTCCACAGCGGTCCAGGAAATGAGCGGGCATCCGCTAGCTTGTTTGTAACCCCAACCCACTTGAATGTAAAACATATAACACAAAAAACAAGCATTGGAACAAACACCAAGTAAAAGGTAGACTTACAGGTAAAAATGCAGTATAAAAAAGCAAGCGTCGGAGCAAAGCGCAAGAGAAGAAGTGAGAAGTGAATCTCGCTTTTTTCGCACTTCAAAGGAGTGCGCGCGAATAAACGTGCAAGGCAGCAAGATTGGCCGCCTGCTAAACAACGCTCCTCGAACTACAAGAAAACAATAACTGCCCAAGCAGCACCAGAAAGTGAATTTCGATCGGCCGACGGTTGGCCAGTGTCTGGACAGCTTGGCCACTTTAAGTACTTGGCCACCGGAGACATAAACAAGGCTGGCAAGAGTCCGGCCACAAGCTAGCTGTTTTTAGCTTGTCCGCCTGAGACATAAACACTGCCGGCAAGCGCCTGGCCAGAAGTGCTGATTTTCAGCTTGGCCGCCGGAGACATAAACACGGCCGGCAAGTGTTTGGCCAGCAGTGTTGATTTTCAGCTTGGCCGCCGGGGACATAAACACGGCCGGCAAGTGTTTGGCCAGAAGTGCTGATTTTTAGCTTGGCCGCCGGAGACATAAACACGGCCGGCAAGTGTTTGGCCAGTAGTGCTGATTTTCAGCTTGGCCGCCGGAAACATAAACACGGCCGGCGAGTGTTTGGCCAGCAGTGCTGATTTTCAGCTTGGCCGCCGGAAATATAAACACGGCACGCAAGTGTTTGGCCAGCAGTGTTGATTTTCAGCTTGGCCGCCGGAGACATAAACACGGCCGGCAAGTGTTTGGCCAGTAGTGCTGATTTTCAGCTTGGCCGCCGGAAACATAAACACGGCCGGCGAGTGTTTGGCCAGCAGTGCTGATTTTCAGCTTGGCCGCCGGAAATATAAACACGGCCGGCAAGTGTTTGGCCAGCAGTGTAGATTTTCAGCTTGGCCGCCGGAGACATAAACACGGCCGGCAAGTGTTTGGCCAGTAGTGCTGATTTTCAGCTTGGCCGCCGGAAACATAAACACGGCCGGCGAGTGTTTGGCCAGCAGTGCTGATTTTCAGCTTGGCCGCCGGAAATACAAACACGGCCGGCAAGTGTTTGGCCAGCAGTGTTGATTTTCAGCTTGGCCGCCGGAGACATAAACACGGCCGGCAAGTGTTTGGCCAGTAGTGCTGATTTTCAGCTTGGCCGCCGGAAACATAAACACGGCCGGCGAGTGTTTGGCCAGCAGTGCTGATTTTCAGCTTGGCCGCCGGAAATATAAACACGGCCGGCAAGTGTTTGGCCAGAAGTGTTGATTTTCAGCTTGGCCGCCGGAGACATAAACACGGCCGGCAAGTGTTTGGCCAGCAGTGCTGATTTTCAGCTTGGCCGCCGGAAACATAAACACGGCCGGCGAGTGTTTGGCCAGCAGTGCTGATTTTCAGCTTGGCCGCCGGAAATATAAACACGGCCGGCAAGTGTTTGGCCAGCAGTGTTGATTTTCAGCTTGGCCGCCGGAGACATAAACACGGCCGGCAAGTGTTTGGCCAGTAGTGCTGATTTTCAGTTTGGCCGCCGGAAACATAAACACGGCCGGCGAGTGTTTGGCCAGCAGTGCTGATTTTCAGCTTGGCCGCCGGAAATATAAACACGGCCGGCAAGTGTTTGGCCAGCAGTGTTGATTTTCAGCTTGGCCGCCGGAGACATAAACACGGCCGGCAAGTGTTTGGCCAGTAGTGCTGATTTTCAGCTTGGCCGCCGGAAACATAAACACGGCCGGCGAGTGTTTGGCCAGCAGTGCTGATTTTTAGCTTGGCCGCCGGAAATATAAACACGGCCGGCAAGTGTTTGGCCAGCAGTGTTGATTTTCAGCTTGGCCGCCGGAGACATAAACACGGCCGGCAAGTGTTTGGCCAGTAGTGCTGATTTTCAGCTTGGCCGCCGGAAACATAAACACGGCCGGCGAGTGTTTGGCCAGCAGTGCTGATTTTCAGCTTGGCCGCCGGAAATATAAACACGGCCGGCAAGTGCTTGGCCAGCAGTGTTGATTTTCAGCTTGGCCGCCGGAGACATAAACACGGCCGGCAAGTGTTTGGCGAGTAGTGCTGATTTTCAGCTTGGCCGCCGGAAACATAAACACGGCCGGCGAGTGTTTGGCCAGCAGTGCTAATTTTCAGTTTGGCCGCCGGAAATATAAACACGGCCGGCAAGTGTTTGGCCAGTAGTGCTGATTTTCAGCTTGGCCGCCGGAAACATAAACACGGCCGGCGAGTGTTTGGGCAGCAGTGCTGATTTTCAGCTTGGCCGCCGGAAATATAAACACGGCCGGCAAGTGTTTTGCCAGCAGTGTTGATTTTCAGCTTGGCCGCCGGAGACATAAACACGGCCGGCAAGTGTTTTGCCAGTAGTGCTGATTTTCAGCTTGGCCGCCGGAAACATAAACACGGCCGGCGAGTGTTTGGCCAGCAGTGCTGATTTTCAGCTTGGCCGCCGGAAATATAAACACGGCCGGCAGGTGTTTGGCCAGCAGTGTTGATTTTCAGCTTGGCCGCCGGAGACATAAACACGGCCGGCAAGTGTTTGGCCAGTAGTGCTGATTTTCAGCTTGGCCGCCGGAAACATAAACACGGCCGGCGAGTGTTTGGCCAGCAGAGCTGATTTTCAGCTTGGCCGCCGGAAATATAAACACGGCCGGCAAGTGTTTGGCCAGCAGTGTTGATTTTCAGCTTGGCCGCCGGAGACATAAACACGGCCGGCAAGCGTTTGGCCAGTAGTTCTGATTTTCAGCTTGGCCGCCGGAAACATAAACACGGCCGGCGAGTGTTTTGGCAGCAGTGCTGATTTTCAGCTTGGCCGCCGGAAATATAAACACGGCCGGCAAGTGTTTGGCCAGCAGTGTTGATTTTCAGCTTGGCCGCCGGAGACATAAACACGGCCGGCAAGTGTTTGGCCAGTCGTGCTGATTTTCAGCTTGGCCGCCGGAAACATAAACACGGCCGGCGAGTGTTTGGCCAGCAGCGCTGATTTTCAGCTTGGCCGCCGGAAATATAAACACGGCCGGCAAGTGTTTGGCCAGCAGGGTTGATTTTCAGCTTGGCCGCAGGAGACATAAACACGGCCGGCAAGTGTTTGGCCAGTAGTGCTGATTTTCAGCTTGGCCGCCGGAAACATAAACACGGCCGGCGAGTGTTTGGCCAGCAGTGCTGATTTTCAGCTTGGCCGCCGGAGACATAAACACGGCCGGCAAGTGTTTGGCCAGTAGTGCTGATTTTCAGCTTGGCCGCCGGAAACATAAACACGGCCGGCGAGTGTTTGGCCAGCAGTGCTGATTTTCAGTTTGGCCGCCGGAAATATAAACACGGCCGGCAAGTGTTTGGCCAGTAGTGCTGATTTTCAGCTTGGCCGTCGGAAACATAAACACGGCCGGCGAGTGTTTGGGCAGCAGTGCTGATTTTCAGCTTGGCCGCCGGAAATATAAACACGGCCGGCAAGTGTTTGGCCAGCAGTGTTGATTTTCAGCTTGGCCGCCGGAGACATAAACACGGCCGGCAAGTGTTTTGCCAGTAGTGCTGATTTTCAGCTTGGCCGCCGGAAACATAAACACGGCCGGCGAGTGTTTGGCCAGCAGTGCTGATTTTCAGCTTGGCCGCCGGAAATATAAACACGGCCGGCAAGTGTTTGGCTAGCAGTGTTGATTTTCAGCTTGGCCACCGGAGACATAAACACGGCCGGCAAGTGTTTGGCCAGTAGTGCTGATTTTCAGCTTGGCCGCCGGAAACATAAACACGGCCGGCGAGTGTTTGGCCAGCAGTGCTGATTTTCAGCTTGGCCGCCGGAAATATAAACACGGCCGGCAAGTGTTTGGCCAGCAGTGTTGATTTTCAGCTTGGCCGCCGGAGACATAAACACGGCCGGCAAGTGTTTGGCCAGTAGTGCTGATTTTCAGCTTGGCCGCCGGAAACATAAACACGGCCGGCGAGTGTTTGGCCAGCAGTGCTGATTTTTAGCTTGGCCGCCGGAAATATAAACACGGCCGGCAAGTGTTTGGCCAGCAGTGTTGATTTTCAGCTTGGCCGCCGGAGACATAAACACGGCCGGCAAGTGTTTGGCCAGTAGTGCTGATTTTCAGCTTGGCCGCCGGAAACATAAACACGGCCGGCGAGTGTTTGGCCAGCAGTGCTGATTTTCAGCTTGGCCGCCGGAAATATAAACACGGCCGGCAAGTGCTTGGCCAGCAGTGTTGATTTTCAGCTTGGCCGCCGGAGACATAAACACGGCCGGCAAGTGTTTGGCGAGTAGTGCTGATTTTCAGCTTGGCCGCCGGAAACATAAACACGGCCGGCGAGTGTTTGGCCAGCAGTGCTAATTTTCAGTTTGGCCGCCGGAAATATAAACACGGCCGGCAAGTGTTTGGCCAGTAGTGCTGATTTTCAGCTTGGCCGCCGGAAACATAAACACGGCCGGCGAGTGTTTGGGCAGCAGTGCTGATTTTCAGCTTGGCCGCCGGAAATATAAACACGGCCGGCAAGTGTTTTGCCAGCAGTGTTGATTTTCAGCTTGGCCGCCGGAGACATAAACACGGCCGGCAAGTGTTTTGCCAGTAGTGCTGATTTTCAGCTTGGCCGCCGGAAACATAAACACGGCCGGCGAGTGTTTGGCCAGCAGTGCTGATTTTCAGCTTGGCCGCCGGAAATATAAACACGGCCGGCAGGTGTTTGGCCAGCAGTGTTGATTTTCAGCTTGGCCGCCGGAGACATAAACACGGCCGGCAAGTGTTTGGCCAGTAGTGCTGATTTTCAGCTTGGCCGCCGGAAACATAAACACGGCCGGCGAGTGTTTGGCCAGCAGAGCTGATTTTCAGCTTGGCCGCCGGAAATATAAACACGGCCGGCAAGTGTTTGGCCAGCAGTGTTGATTTTCAGCTTGGCCGCCGGAGACATAAACACGGCCGGCAAGCGTTTGGCCAGTAGTTCTGATTTTCAGCTTGGCCGCCGGAAACATAAACACGGCCGGCGAGTGTTTTGCCAGCAGTGCTGATTTTCAGCTTGGCCGCCGGAAATATAAACACGGCCGGCAAGTGTTTGGCCAGCAGTGTTGATTTTCAGCTTGGCCGCCGGAGACATAAACACGGCCGGCAAGTGTTTGGCCAGTCGTGCTGATTTTCAGCTTGGCCGCCGGAAACATAAACACGGCCGGCGAGTGTTTGGCCAGCAGTGCTGATTTTCAGCTTGGCCGCCGGAAATATAAACACGGCCGGCAAGTGTTTGGCCAGCAGGGTTGATTTTCAGCTTGGCCGCAGGAGACATAAACACGGCCGGCAAGTGTTTGGCCAGTAGTGCTGATTTTCAGCTTGGCCGCCGGAAACATAAACACGGCCGGCGAGTGTTTGGCCAGCAGTGCTGATTTTCAGCTTGGCCGCCGGAGACATAAACACGGCCGGCAAGTGTTTGGCCAGTAGTGCTGATTTTCAGCTTGGCCGCCGGAAACATAAACACGGCCGGCGAGTGTTTGGCCAGCAGTGCTGATTTTCAGTTTGGCCGCCGGAAATATAAACACGGCCGGCAAGTGTTTGGCCAGTAGTGCTGATTTTCAGCTTGGCCGTCGGAAACATAAACACGGCCGGCGAGTGTTTGGGCAGCAGTGCTGATTTTCAGCTTGGCCGCCGGAAATATAAACACGGCCGGCAAGTGTTTGGCCAGCAGTGTTGATTTTCAGCTTGGCCGCCGGAGACATAAACACGGCCGGCAAGTGTTTTGCCAGTAGTGCTGATTTTCAGCTTGGCCGCCGGAAACATAAACACGGCCGGCGAGTGTTTGGCCAGCAGTGCTGATTTTCAGCTTGGCCGCCGGAAATATAAACACGGCCGGCAAGTGTTTGGCTAGCAGTGTTGATTTTCAGCTTGGCCACCGGAGACATAAACACGGCCGGCAAGTGTTTGGCCAGTAGTGCTGATTTTCAGCTTGGCCGCCGGAAACATAAACACGGCCGGCGAGTGTTTGGCCAGCAGTGCTGATTTTCAGCTTGGCCGCCGGAAATATAAACACGGCCGGCAGGTGTTTGGCCAGCAGTGTTGATTTTCAGCTTGGCCACCGGAGACATAAACACGGCCGGCAAGTGTTTGGCCAGTAGTGCTGATTTTCAGCTTGGCCGCCGGAAACATAAAAACGGCCGGCGAGTGTTTGGCCAGCAGAGCTGATTTTCAGCTTGGCCGCCGGAAATACAAACACGGCCGGCAAGTGTTTGGCCGGCAGTGTTGATTTTCAGCTTGGCCGCCGGAGACATAAACACGGCCGGCAAGTGTTTGGCCAGTAGTGCTGATTTTCAGCTTGGCCGCCGGAAACACAAACACGGCCGGCGAGTGTTTGGCCAGCAGTGCTGATTTTCAGCTTGGCCGCCGGAAATATAAACACGGCCGGCAAGTGTTTGGCCAGCAGTGTTGATTTTCAGCTTGGCCGCCGGAGACATAAACACGGCCGGCAAGTGTTCGGCCAGTAGTGCTGATTTTCAGCTTGGCCGCCGGAAACATAAACACGGCCGGCGAGTGTTTGGCCAGCAGTGCTGATTTTCAGCTTGGCCGCCGGAAATATAAACACGGCCGGCAAGTGTTTGGCCAGCAGTGTTGATTTTCAGCTTGCCCGCCGGAGACATAAACACGGCCGGCAAGTGTTTGGCCAGTAGTGCTGATTTTCAGCTTGGCCGCCGGAAACATAAACACGGCCGGCGAGTGTTTGGCCAGCAGTGCTGATTTTCAGCTTGGCCGCCGGAAATATAAACACGGCCGGCAAGTGTTTGGCCAGCAGTGTTGATTTTCAGCTTGGCCGCCGGAGACATAAACACGGCCGGCAAGTGTTCGGCCAGCAGTGCTGATTTTCAGCTTGGCCGCCGGAAACGTAACCACGGCCGGCAAGTGTTTCGCCAGAAGTGCTGATTTTCAGCTTGACCGCCGTGGACATAAACATGGCCGGCAAGTGTTCGGCCAGAAGTGCTGGTTTTCAACTTGGCCGCCGGGGACATAAACATGGCCAGCAAGTGTTCGGCCAAAAGTGCTGATTTTCAGTTTCGCCGCAGGGACACCAATAATCTAAACTTTCATCGCGTTTGCAAAACTTTGGCATAACGACGGACAGTGAGAAAAGCATCATGAGCGAGTGGTTGGCAGGATATTAGTGCGGGTGCATCGCGCAAACAGTGCTAGCGCAAGCAAACGATCTCCGTTGTATTCATTTTTTTTCGTTAGTCTTGAAAGGCTATTTATTGTCTTAACTAGCACTGTCGTGTGATATGTTCATTTAGAACACTACCAGAAGTGGGAAAATATTGTGCCCGTCGTTGTTCTATGAACGTAAAATACGAAAACAGCGCCCACGTCATCTTCGCGCTAACAATACCGCTCTGTCGCTGCGCGGCACTCTGTCGCTACGCGGCCCTTTTAGCGCGAATACCACATCCGCGATTTTTCGGTTGGTGCTTCACATATTTACTTCCCAACTGCACTCGAAGAAAAAAAAGTTGTAGTCGGGTGCATCGGGCGCACATGCTCCCCTTTCCTGGAAGACGCACCCTCCGTTACCCAGCCAGTGTACTTGTACACCGACCATAAACACCCTTCTCTACCTTAAAAACCTATAGGTGTATCAATGCACTCAGCTTAGTAAACCGCCACGCTAGCCACGCACCCCGATTAGCTTGTGCTTGAATCCGATAAGATTGGATATTTCAGGCTTTGTGTTTTGGAAGAGCCTAAACAAGACGTCTCTCATATATTGATTAAGCTTAAGCTAGTCTCAGTAATGTTTTATATAGGTGCTAGGATACTGATTTCCTGAGCCGACGAAAGCTAACAGCTTCGGTTAAAACCGCAACGGAAACGTTCAAAGTCGAACCACATGTAAAAGAAAAAGAAAATGAACACCTTGACCTAGATGCGCAGAACGCTGGTTTTGTTGTTAACAACGTGGTTGTTGGCGGGTGGTGGGCAACGCCCTGACGCTATTGACGCTATCGTGGTGATTGACGCGAGTGATGCTCGGCCGTACAACACAGTAAAAGTTTTTACACCTTTAAGGGTGTAAAAGGGGTGTTGTAGCAACTTACACCCTCGGCTTCACCCTTTTAACACTCTAAAAACTAGCAATACAACCTCATAATTTTACCGAAAAGAGTGCTGTTTCGTGTTACACCCTACATTTAGTGAAGAATGTGAGAAGGGTGTAGAAGAGGGTGCTAAATAAATAATGTGAAATGGTTTTGGAAAGCTTATATATGGCTCTGTCCATAATGTACAGGTAAGATTTCTGCTTGAAAAGCAACAGTTGTTAGCAGTCTAGTTTTTTATAATATCAGTTGTAATTCATACAAATAGCTGATAATAAAGTGCCTCTTTTGCATACAATTTTTATGTTTGCAAACAAAATTTTATATATGAGTTCATATTTAATTTTCTTACAAATCACTCCATGCTCAGAAATTGGAAAGTAGGGTGAAATGCTCTATACTAGCATTTTTTACACATATTTATTGATGGAAGTGTACAGTAAAAAAATATCAGTTAGTCTCGAGTTTGTATCTGGCAAATGAAATCAAAATATAGTGAAAATGTTTGACAAATATTAATGACATGCTGCTAGAACCTGTCACATGACCATGTGAACCTGAGTAAAATGTTCATTTGAGAATATGGTGACATGCACAAAAACTCACACACATAAAGAGGCAAATCCCATAATAAACCAGTCCGAGACATCCCATACAAAAATGGCCTATGGTCGTCTATGGAAAATTCAATGGCAGGCTGTCACCCCTTGTAGCTTTGCATGGTGGGCCTTAGAAATTTATAGATACAACTACAGCCAGCTATAGGAAGTATTCACTGGCGGCCATAGATGTGTGCACGACTGCTAAGCGCGTGCTGATGACGAGCTTCCACAGTTCTTTTGTCACGTGCATTCCGCACCCTCAAGATTGCCGGTCTTAGCAGCCTATTAATGTGGGCTCGTTCTGAGAATGCGCTCTGAACAGCACCCACAAATATGGCGCACAGTGAATGCTCCTTATAGAAAAGTTTAGGGCCCTGTGTCTAAAGACTCGGGGCTATGTTTCAATAACAACAACAACAATAATAATAATAATATTATTCAATAAGTTAGTGTTTTAACAGTGTCCAGGGACATCCAATTGTTCTTCTTGCGGGCGCAGTGCAATAAAACGCACAAACAGACGCTTGCACGCTCGCAGTCGCACTCATACACGCGCGCGCGCACGTACACACGCATGCACACGCGCAATCCCACGCCCGCGCGCAGACGCACACGCACGCACAACCAGAGACGCACACACGCATGCACGCGGATGCATCCACACGCACGCGCACAAACACGCACCCGCATGCACGCACACACACGCAAACAATTACGACGAAGGAAACGTTGCTTAAGTTAGTTTCGGTTTCGGTTTACACAAAAAAGAAACAACCTAAAGTTTAAATAAAACCTAAGATTTACTCACTTTTTGTAATGTCTTACATTATTATTTTAGGGACATTCTTATTATTACTAATATAATAATAATTTGCTTAGTATCGTCCTAAAAAATTAACAATAAAAAAAAAAAAAAGAGACTCTTGAAGACTGCACAAGACCATCGCTATTGCAATCAGCTTCCGTTGAGCTCGGTTGTATAGTCGTCAAAGGTCCAGAGGCTTCGGAAATCTCGTTTTTTTTTTTTACTTTTTTGCCGTTTTAGTGGATATTTTAGATATCTTCAATACGAATACCGTGTTGAAAAATTGCAATCGATGACTGTGAGCTGGGAGACGCTGCTTCTTGCCAATGCCCGTAAGTTCAGAACCGCCCACGCACGACTCGTGCGAACGCCGGTAAGCAACTTTCTTTTGTTTCTGCGAAGTGGGCTGCTGTTTCAATCTTTGTCGTGTACCGTGTGCTTGCTAAGCTATGCTTGATTCTAACTATGCTTCTTCCCTGTGTTATTTCGTTATTTGAAAAGAGCGTATCTTCAAAACCTGTGGCTCGCTCCGCAGTGTGTGAAAGATTCCCGCGCGGCGGAACCTTGGGCATGTCCTTTGCGCCGTTGTGCGGCGCTCGTCCGACGACGCTTGTGCGGAGCGTTCAAGTGCCGTCTGACGGCAGTTCAAGCATTCAGTCGCCGTCCCAAAGTGTTAATCACAGGTCATGCTAGTTCTGACGTCTTGTCCTAACAGCCGCTCGCCACCGATTTGTTTCATAAAGCGGGAGCGAGAAAAACGTTACAAGAGCGAGCATGCAGCATGATTTTTTGCATAAGCTAATGCCTGCGCCGTAGAGACGCGCGGTCTCTTCGTCATATTTCCGAGGGTAAAAGCGCTAAAAACAACGGACAAACAACGCCCTGTGTTTGTTTCTTTTACTTGTCCGTTGTTTTTAGAGCTTTTACCCTCGGAAATTAGGTCTCTTCTCGTTTACCGAACCGGCACACTTTTTAAGTTTACGATTGTGTGATGCAAAAAATAAAAGGAGTTTAGATGTCACGTTTTTTGTAGTGGCGAAAGCCCTTACAAAAATCAGAGCAGCTAGAAAAAGCAAAAACATGAAAAAAGGCGGAAAAAATTAACTAATGTCAATCCTGAATATTTGATGGAGTTCAAAGACTACCACCGTACCAACTCGCCCGGTTATTCTTTCTGTCGAAGAATAATAGCCAATAGTAATAAACAAATAAATGCCAACTATTAATTGGTTACAAAGTCGTAATTGGTGCATTGCAGCCCTACGCTACTCTGCTCTTTTGATGATATCAGGTAATGTGTAAATGTATAGGGCAGTTCATAGCAACCATTTATGCCCGACCCATTATATTTAGTTTTTTCTTTATATAAACGTTACATGAAAAAAGTGCTCTTCCTAAATTAAGCCGCACCACTGAACGTACAATAGCGTGTAACGTTTATGAATGTTTTCAGCAAAAGAAAAGGATGCATTAAAAAAAGGCCAATCATTTTGTTTCCTCTCTGTTATAGCTTCTTTCACGTACACGCAAAATGTGGGTGTCTACGTCTAAAAGAGTGGAATCGACATTTCCTGCAAAGCTGGAAGGCCTGACTCAGTTTGGCTAGCAGCTTGAAACCTATGGGAACCTGGGCACCATGAGGAAGGTGGAGCTGCCCTAAAGTGAATGCAATAGCAGGTGGGTCGTTCCAGTGAACCCCTATACAGATGATACCAAGCAGAACATTTTTAATAAATGTGTTATTAAAAACATGGAATCTGAATCGCACGGACAAGAAGGGAGGAGATCAACACAGCGCTGTGTTGTGTTCATATCCTCTGTTCCCGTATTCTTCATGATTTATTTTCAATAATTGGCTACTAACTAGTCCAATCATCAGCAGTAGTCAATAAAGGTATGCTGCTATTTATTAGTATGCATTAACACCGTGATTGCAGTTGAATCCTACAGTCATTTATTAATAAACAAAAACGAGGGTGCAAGCTAGCTAAACAGGCTAAACACATAATTTATTAAAGACGGGTTCTCTGAAGGATGACACAAACGCAGGGAAGTATCAAACACAGCTGAGTATTAATGGGCAAAAAATAAATAGGCGACCCAAAAAAGAAACCGTAGGGGAAGACATGAAGTCAGTCTTTACAATTTCTCTTCTGCTTGCCACCACTTTACAAAGGGAATTCCTTTTTGGGCCTTACAGCGTTTTGCTGTTCACAACCCCTGACATACCCAAGGACAGTAAACATAAAAAAGCAACCTACTGACATTTGGGTAAATGTGATTGAACAAACAACAGGAAATGCCTTGAGCTTTCAACCTAGGAAATAAAAAATATGCACAACATTAAGGTTTAAAAAAAAACAGAGGGACGCATCACAACTGTTTTTAACAAAAATATAGGCCAAGAAACTTCTTCCACTCGATGGCAAAACACAGGGAAGGCACTAATAGATTTCTAGGTTTCATCATTGTTTGTGATTCTTTCATTATACACTTGTGGTCACTCTCTTTAGTCAAAATTATTTCATCATCATCATTCATTAAATCATCACAGTTGTGTTCTTTAAAGGGGTACGGAAACAAAAATTGAAATATTCAAATTTTGTTCGGAAGTGAGTCAAGCATGATGGATAATAACCCTAAATGGTAATCGCACGTTTGTATATTGAACGACTGGCTATATTTTTCGTTCCAAACGGTGCACTCGAACAAGCGCTCGAAGAGAAGCGAACGGAGAGCGCGATGCGTCATGGGATATTCGGCGCAAACAAAAACAGAACGAAAAGATTCCCCGCCTTCGTGGAGTAGCAAGGCAGGCGTGGTTATGAGCTTTGCCCTTGGTGGCGTTATCAGCGTTGTGTTGGTGTCAATAGCGTCAGCGCGTTCGTTACAACCAAGCCGTTCGAAGTACCCGTGGCGTGACGAGCGTGTGGCTGGCCCAAGGAGCACGTAGCTTCCACAACACTGTCAGTTTAGGGCTGAACTAGATGGGGAAAGCAACTTTAGTTCGAGGTTTAAGCGACGGGCTAATCTTCTAGGGATGAATGGCTGTTTCCGGTTGCACGAACGAGGGTCCGAGAATGAGGGGAGTCGTTCCTTTCCGTCTTCTTGGACCGTTTGGTACAATGCGCGATTTGTGAGTTGAGCCAGGAGGAAAGCTAAGAAAGAAAATGTTGAAATTCCAAAGGGCGGCGCTGCTCCGAAGGAATCTGCTGCGTCACGACTACGTAGCAAGTTCCTCAGTGTTGCTAGATTACCTCCCAAATAGGCTCCGCATGCATCCACCAGGTGCACATTGAGGGATCGTTTATTTAGCTTTAAAATTAGTTTTCTTCTGCCTTTCAACGGAAGACCGGTCTTTTTGAGGTTAGGGTGCAACATGCAACACATTCATGCTAGAAAATGAGCACTGAAATTTCGTTTCCCTACCCCTTTAAAGCCACACAATTATTACATTAGATCACGTGTTTTGACACAGCTGAATACAGATACTTATTTTTCTGCAACATTTGTACTAAGTTCAATCGGTCCTTAATGCAGGGTTTTGTCGCATGAAGTGTTCTATGAGTCGAGCGAGAATTTCTAGCGGTCTTTGGGACATGTCGTGCTGTAGACTTATATATTACTGGCTTTTCTTTGTTATTTTGTGGGATATGGCAAGCGGTATTGAATTTATTGCAGGTCCCAGCTGCACCAAGCGAGTAGACTCACCGTCGAAGACCGTAAGCCGCACAGAGTGTTCTATGAGGTGAGCAATCATGTTTGGCAGTCTTTGGCACATGTATGCTGGGGGTTTATGTAAAACTGGCCTTGTCCGTTTGATCCAGTTTTGCTTCAGAAAAAAGTGGACCTCTTTAGTGGGATGGTGCACGGCTGCATGCGCATGCACCCGGTATTTATTATATTTATATATACATAAATACAAATCTTTCTATTTTGATTCAAACAAAGTAAAAAAAAACGGCGTGAGTGTTACTTGGATGTTGACTTAATGTGTGTTTGTGGGGCTCAGAGGACATTACATAAGGGGAAAACCCTTAGCAGTATGTTATTCAAAACTAATTAACCAAAATTTTTAATAATGGTTTTATGGGAAATGTTTCAATTCTAGTTTCAAAGGCAGTGAATATTAAAGACTAACACAATTGACACAATTTACGAATGGCAACAAGTTTCGAAATATTCAGTGCTAAAAATCTGCCTTTTCGTCGCCCAATTCCAAAATCTTGCGCTCAGAAGGCCTCAGGATGTCGTGCGAACGTGGTTGCTTCGGACGCACCTTCACTATCCTGGAAGTATGACGCCGATGCTTCCGCCAAGGACACTGTCGAGATAGTGACGACGTACCCGGTATGACTAGGTCCCTCTTCTGCCCATTATTAACGGCACGAAATCTTGAGCTCAAGCTGAGCACGGTTTTCGCATCCGACATTAAAAACGCAAAAGTTGGACAATGAATACCTCCAAGCCGCTTGGCTTCTTGTGAATGGTTTGAATAGGGATAACCTTTAATATTGACTGGCTTTTAACACTGCAGTTGCAACATGGTCCATAAAGCCATGAATTACAAAGCTAACAGATTTTGGTCAATTAGTCAACGTACTGTGACAGTTATCCCCTTTACTAATGTTCGCCGAGTTCCACGAACACGCAGTGAAGAAGACATCGACAGAACTCTCGCGGCCTTTTTTCTTAATTTTGTTAGCTTTCAAATAGAATGATGTGCAGAGTGTATACACGTAAAACGACTTGTAGAATGTAATCATGCACATAATTTTTACAAAACTTTGCTTTTCACCCAATTAAGTATTGCATTTGTCATTGCAACCTTCCAAACATAAGCAAAGCATCCAGTTTGGTGCTCAAAGTGTATTCTATTCCGCAATAAATCAACAGACTACTACTTGGTTCGCCTTTGGCTTGCAAATCATGGATTTTGGCTTAAAATGGATAATAATTTGAGCTTATTAACTTTTCAGTTGAATGTCACATATTTTCTGCACCTCTCTCCAAGCCCGTGAATTCTGGGCCCGTTTACATTAAGACATCCAGCAGCCGCAGGTTACCTTTTGGGCCACCGAGATTGCTCTTCTCCTGACGCAGACAGCTCATTGTATATTTTGTCAGAACACCTTTGTCTGTCACGGATTCGAAGGGTGCATTGAGGTGCAAACGCAACAATGTATCATAGATAGCTGTAGAAATATATTATCACGAGCACCTTTTAATATGTAATCACCCCCTCCACCGTTGAAAACCGCAGCCGTCAACCTCGACACCCTGCATGCTGGATTTTGGGGTTTTCAGTGTAGAGGAGGCAAAAAAATTAACATTGGCCAAGGGACAAATATTAGCATCTACCGTTATGGTCAGTCGGCAGCCCTGTACGGTTCATAAATGCAGGGTGGAGAGGTGAGAAGGGTGCGTCTGTGGCAAATATAGATTGTAGCACCTAAGCTCCCCGCCTTCTGTCGGTGTTTGTCCCTTTTTTTTTTTTTTTTTTGCAGCTTGACTTTTTTGGTTATGTTCGCTGATACCGAAAGGAACCCGTTATCGCACCCAATGAACGCTGGCGACCGATGACACCGCCTGACAAAGCGTGTCTGCCCAAACGTCCCTGCTTTTTGCCTTCTTCTTTTAGACATATTGTTTCTCATCCGTGCATTTGTTGGTGGCCTCTTACCCATACAATAACCTCAAATGTACACAGGAAGGCTGCTGTCAGCAGAAAGGAAACCGGCCGCTGTAGAAGTTAAAAGTGAGAGAAAAGCAAAAAATCACTCATTGCGAAACTAAACCAGTGATGCGTCGGATTTTTCCGTGGATTTTTTTTTTATCTCCAAACCTGTCAGCTCATTTCTAACAATAAATGTTACAAGATACATAAGTCTAGCAGCGTATCATAATACATCGCAAAAGTATTTCATTACTGAAACACAAATAGATTTCGTAAATGCATTTTGGTGCAGAAATAGAGATACTCACAAGTGCCCCTAAGATTACATCGCAATGCTTGCATGTTGTGATGTTGCCCCGATTGTAATTCTTCATTCGTTTTACATTGCTGCAGACGCCGGTTACTTGTTCCAACATAAGCACTGTATGCCTGTGTGTAGGCTGATGCTCATGGCCTTAACTGCAGCGAATAATAGGAGTTGACAAGAGCAAACATGTTTTGGCCTTCTACATTAAACTATGTTTTGCTTTTTCCTTTTACCGAACGCAGGACGAGAACACCCCACCGGCACCATGTGTCCTCTACAACAAGCAAGAGCTGGACGATGCAGACTTTCTTCACCTTGTTGAGGATCGTGAGCGCTTGTTTTCCGTTTTTAATGCAGAAGAGGGGCTGTGCATGTTGTTGGCAGCATATTGGCTTTTCAGCATCCAGTACGAATGCAAGGCCTCCAACACACTGGTTGCTCTGGAGAGGATTTTCCTTGGCTTGAGCGACACCAATCCAAGGGCAGTCGTAATTAAATTTTTGAACAAAGTTTGCAGAAAGGTATGTGGTTGAAGAGATGTTTTGTGAGCCGTTTTAAAAGTGTATAATCCACTTTTCTCGCCAGTATTATCAGGTTAATTTTTATTTTGCTTCCAGAACGAATTATAGAAGGTTTTATGAAGGCGTGTTTTCTTTTCCTTTCTTTAAATGTTGGGCACTTTCTGAGATAACTAGTGCTGACTTCCTGTAGACGAGGTGCTTAGAATTTAGCTGTACGAGTTCCTTATCCATAGTCGTCTTCCAGAACTTTATAATTTTTTTTGTACGTGAGCAAGAGGATAGCGTCTTCTACTGAAACGTTTGCTTTTTTTTGCTGTAGAGTGCAAGTTCATTCTGTAATATTTTTCATTACATGTTTGCAGATAGCATTCTTTATTTCATGGAATGGCATACATTGTATTTCCCATTTCTCAAGGTTCAATAAATGTTCAATTTAACACATTCTAATTGATGTCATAATGAGCTTCACTTAATGAAATACTGCTGTGGTTCAGTCAAGGGCTAAACCACCCCCGTCGACCCTGCTTCCAATTTGTAAACAGATGCGCATAGGATACAAGTGATAAGCGAAGCGTGTTGCCTGCAATCCTCTGAGACAAACAAAACATGTCACTTGATCTCCAAATCAGGAAAGCTTTACATGCTTCGTTTGTGGCAGACCATGATGTTCACAATGGTTCAGCCGTGCAGTGCGATGCTTGGGGCCACTGCTTGCTCACTTAGAGTTCGAGAAAGGGGGGTGCCGTAACACTTCCCAAGTGCCCACGGGGTTATGATGTGGCTTGCAAGGAGCTCTTTTGTATTACTTCTTCATGAAGTGAGTTGTGTTTAGTGTGACTCATTATTTCTTTATCACGTGCCTCGTATGTGGTGATGTGGCAATCCCTCTAAGTGAAAAAAGTGTAATTTTTTCAGTAAACATGATAAGCTGTAAATCATATAATAATAATATAAGAATATGCAATACCATATATGATTCTCGTACAATTTACAAGTTCTGATGTGTGTATTGGACACATTCCAATGAAATGTTCACTGGGGTCTATACTTCATTCCACCCTTCGTCCGAGCGCGGCGGACGCTACCAGCCAATCCAGCGTCGAGTGAGTGTCATGTGACCTTGAACTCCATATAAGGAAAACGTCGCATGATACTCTCCCGGCGCCAGATTGGCTGGTGTGGCCCAGCATCCACTGGGCCACCCCAGCAGGTGCCCATTTCATGCCAAGCACCCTTCACCAAGGATGTTGGCAAGCACCCTTTGTGAAGGGTGCTTGCCTGAACGCCATAAGGGTGTTAGCCCAGGGACAAACTGATTTACACCCTTAAGTGTGTAAAAACCTTTACTGTGTACTCAAGGCTTCTCTTTCCCATTAGTGCCAGTAAGCTTGTGTAAAGCGAAAAATATTGTAACTGAACAGTAGAGAGTTTTAGTAGATCGCTCCCATGACTCCGATAACGATACCCGATACTCCGCCACCGCCTCCCTTGCGATGCATGGTATCGTTATCGGGGCTATCGGAGGTATCGGAACGATCTACTAAAACTCTCTATTGTTCCACTGTCCCATCACCTAAAGTTACTTTTTTTTAATTTCTTTTTACTGCTGCACTACCGGGGGACTTAATGATGGGACAACATACCATCCCTGAACCTACGACGACTGGAATGGTGGTCGCAACCAGCGTCGTAAGGCTTAGTACTCAAAAAGTCCAATAAATATTGAGCAGCCTTGCAGCAGCTTCACGTGTCATTACTATGTAAGAGTTTCTGGGGTTGAGTTCTAAAACTTGACCTCCCGAAACTTTTGACAGTCTTCTGAGGAACACTGAGGCAGTCTGTGATAAATTATGTTTTAAGTGTATAACTACAGCCACTTTTGGCCAGTGACTGGCCGGAATTCAATGGCCAGTGGCTGGCCGAAAGTGACAGGCCAAAGGTGAATGGCAAGTCACTGGCCTAAAGTGAATGGCTAGTCACTGGCCAAATGTGAATGGCCAGTCACTGGCCAAAGGTGAATGGCCATTCTCTGGCCTAAAGTGAATGGCCAGCCACTGGACAAAGGTGAATGGCCAGCCACTGGCCTAAAGTGAAGGGCCAGTCACTGGCCTAAAGTGAATGGCCAGCGGCTGGCATAAAATGAATGGCAAGTCACCAGACGAGGACGAAAACACTTCTATTGCCGAGCACTTTGGCCAAGCTTGGGCCATCCAAAATCTGGTTGGCCATAGTACACTTGCCAGCGATGGCCCATTCACAACGTGCTGCTTGGGTGATCATCTTTCTGCGATGGCGTGCGAGTCAACGAGTTATCAGAGCTCTGGCGAGTTATGAGCCGCCCCCCGCTCCCAGATCTCAGTCTGTGCGCGCGCGTGCATTCTCCATGCCGTCGAAAACAAAAAAAAAAGTAATACAAGAAGCACGATGAGGAGCCGCGCATGGCGGTTTCTTTCTTTGCCGCTTCCTTCGCTTGGTGCTTGGTTTCTTGTTTCGCTTTCGTGTAACACCAGTAAAGCCCGCCGTCTGCGCGTCCGTGAAAGGCGCCACCGCCACCCCCTCCCCCCCTCCCCTTTTAATCTTTGCTCTGACGCTTGTTTTTTTTTTTTTCTATTGCTAGCAGTTTCCCGCACATTTTTTTTTTCTGAACAACTGACTCGGTGATTGGCTTCGTTTAGCTGAACGTAACCCCCGCCCCCCCCCCCCCTCAAAAAAAAAAAAATAATAACAAAGAACCGGGGCCCGATTCCATTCCCATTCCATTCCGGGCAAATGACTATCTAATTCCATTCCCATTCCCTTCCCCTCATCGTTGCCGCCATTCCATTTTCATTTCATTCTGGGGTCGCGAAAATACGGAATGATTCCGGAATCATTCCAACTCCGGAGTGGCAACTCCGCAACACTGGTAGGATGACTGACGGCAGTGAAATTCAACACATATCCGAATGCGTCTGCGCCTGTAATATTGCACTGCTCAAGGGTACATCATCAGTCGACGTGAACTTGACCCGCTGCTCAGGTGATCCGATAACCGGGAAGGAGGCCAGACTTCGCCACGCTGTGCCAACCCAGACTTCGTATACCTGCGACTCGTCTCGAGCGCGCTGTTTCTCGGAGAGCTCGCACCTGTGCCGTCCATCTTAGGTCGCAATCCAGGAGGTCTCTGTTTGGATGATGCTAGGCGAAACTTGAGAACTGCCATTCATGCATTGGAGGCGGAGGGTCGGCAGGAAGGACCGTCACAACAGGGACGCCACCGTATCGATTTTTCAACCGTAACAGAATATAAGACATGTGCGCCAGGATGCTTCAGGTGATCCACTATTCTCGAAAATTCTAAATGCAACTACCTGCATTATCTTCAACGAGGTCACCTACAAGGAAAGTACGTATTGTCCTTTCATACAGCAGCCTGGGTAAGGTTTCATGTTCAAGGCAACAGCTACAGATATAAGAATACTAGTTCATAACACCGCGACGTCATGTTATCAGTGTTGACAGGGGCGCCCTCATTGGACAGGGGAGTGGTGATGTTACAATGGAATGTACTTAAAGGTCGAAGTCTTTTCGCATCACTCGTCAGATGGACAGGATGCCAAGGAAGGGGCCGCGGTTGATCCTTGATGGGACGTGTTTTTTTTTGTTTTTTTTTTACCCACTGAAGACTCCTCTCTGTCCGGAACCACTACCTTCAAGGCGAAGTGCGAAGCCTGCGCAATAGAAATTTTTGGGATAAAAAACTTCCACTTCATATTTAAAGCCTCATCTCAGTTGGCGTCTCAAAGAAATTTGAAAAATGTATTGCATTATCAGTATTTGTATTTCTGCCCTCCCTAAAATGCAGTCCTGTGTATGTATATCCAAAGACTTTTTGCTTCTTGTTAAAATGTATTTCCGATGCGAAACGCGATGCATCTTTACAGATATATTTGAGTGTTGTTAGTATTTTAGCTACTATTTTCATCTGTCCTACTATTTGTATCTCCAAATACATTTTTGAGTATTTCTGCCCAACCTTTGCAACGCATTGTAGCTGTCAAGTGCCTTTTTTACGTTTGGGAATTAGAGGAATGGAATGGAACGATTCAGTTATTTCAGGAGTAGGAGTGAGCCCAGCGTCCCTATTCCTAGGAGTTGAAAGGAATTGAATTATCAAAAAGTAATTCCCCGGAATAGAATTGGATTGGAGGGGGGGGGGGGGGGGTGCCCATTCCACAATACTGGAGCTCAGATTCCTAGTATTAAAGGATATGATCCTGATCCATGTAATCGTCAAAAACTTTAATCACCGAACTTTCGGCAGGGTGGAACAGATCGCTTTGCGCTTGCAATGCTGTCAAAAGGTCTTCACGTTCTGTTTCTTTTTTATATCACTGTTGTCAGTCTTTTATATTTTATATTTTCTGTATGTTTTAATTGTTCCAGGTTGTAATACTTTGAATTGCTTTTACTGCCCATACCTGATGTGTAAACTATGTGGGTGTCTACAGGAGTAAACGGAAAATATTTCTAGTTCCGATCAAAACACCTGACTGCCCTCTCTTCAATTCAAACGTGTATTGAGTTATGCCTTACATTGGTTACGCCTTACATTACGCCTTACAATGCCAGATGACTAGAGGTATAAACTCAGAACCATGGCAATACCCTTTCTTACTCGACTGTAATGCTAGTAGGGCCACCTCTGTGCTTAGTGCACAGCAGCCGCCATTTTCTATCGTTGCAATTCCAAAACGTGACGTCGAAAAATTTAAATATGGCGAGGGAAGCTCATGCGACATTGTTTCGCTTTGTCGCGGACGTACTTTAACATTCCTCTGGTTTAATACGCTTCTGTTGCTTCAGAGAAATTGCACACAAAACTTCACTGCCAAACAATGATTTTACGCGCGAAGATAGCTGGCGTTTCGTCAATCTGAGGCGTAGCCTACAGTGTAGCTTCAATCAGACCCATATTATTTCAGCGTAAAATAAATGTTGACTAAGCAAACTATTAACTTCTATTCTGTGCGCTGTTACAGGCTGAGTTTTAAGATTTCACAAGATGAATAGGTTGTTCAAACAAAAAAGAGAAGGCAGCGTCACTGGCTCACTGCAGTCTTTTACAGGCACTACACCATCCATCGCACAGCGCCTCATCTAACTGTGGGTAGTCATCTTTGCCCGTCCCACGTTTTGGTACTCTCGTGCAAGAGCTAAGTAATGTGCACGACATACGTGCCAGATATACTTACGAAACGCCATGTCAAAGAAGAAAACCACCAGAATCGCCATCTTGGAAGCGAACGAAAACTTAGCTGCCTTGTCGAGTTGGCACGTTGTATACGACTTCTGATGAACTGGTAATCTGATGAATAAGGCGATAAACAGTTTCCTTTCAAGTGACTACGCCTGGCAACCTCCGTTCACGACGCTCCTGTATAAGGTGTTTTACTTTATTCTTTAATCAAACTATGAACGTTCGGCACTTTCACTGAACATCTTCTAATTGTGACACAGGACGGCTGATATATTTTGCTTATAATTGGACAACATTTTCGTATAATGCAGTATGAAACAAAAGTCCACACCACTACGTTTCAGCAATAGTTAGCAAACGATACGAGCCAGTGAGCCTCTTACAGCGCTGGAGCTTGTCCTCAATTGCGAAAGAAAGATGGCGAGATAGAAATCACATTTCGTTCGTAATTTGTCGCATTTCCTCGCCGAGTTCCACACTGCACGTGCCGGGCGCTTTCCTTCGTGTCACATCAGATTAATTATGGCATAATTCTTTGTCTTTTTTTGCACGCAACAACACAGAGCGTGGTTTGCTTCGTGGAATTACTACGTAAAAGACCGCTTCTGGCCCTACTTAGTAGCACGTGGGGTTTGATGGGACGCAACACACAAAGGGCGTCCAAAAACACTTTTTTGGGTGCACTGGGGCGCCGAATTGCCTCCGCTCATTCCTGCAGTAATTTGACCACTAGGTCACGCATAAAAATAATCGTGAAAGAAAAAATGGCGACCGCGGCAAGGTTGCTGTTTACCTCGGGGTGAAGGTAAAGGAGGGGAAGGGGGAGAGGCAAAGAGAGGTGTGGGCCTCCATTCAGGGACGAGCCGTCACCTTGCGCCCACGATTTGCGAGGGAAACCTTGCAAGTTAGCATTTGCACTTGCACAGGATGTCGCCATTATATACCTTCCCCTTACGTATACCTTAAGCACAAAATGCATAGCCACTGGGGCGCGTGCGCCGCGTCTTATATTTCGTAGAACAGAGATACTGCGCAAGCTCTTGGCGTCGTTCACAGTGTGGAAAGGGTGGCAACCATGAGAGTATAGATGTATATTTGAGACGTTTACTGAACAAACTTTAAGCTGAGATTTAGATTGTCCTAATGATATCTTTTTGTTCTCTTCCACTGTTGGTGTCTGTGGTTTTCTAGCCCCAGTTTTGTATAATTCGTCAAAATTTTAAATATACACCAGCTCGCCTGCGCTCTCACAGAAATTCCAAATAGAAACTTGCTGAGCGTCATCAAAAATCACTAAATCTCTCATTTTTGCAGACTGCGAGAGCGTGGGAAGCGTACCCACGTACGTATAGTACGCTGAAGGAATTCTGATCCATAACATCCATCGAGCCAAAACACCCCTTCGTAAATGTTCAGTCTCGATGGATCTATTCACGCTTTCGACGTTCTAACTCGGATGGATGTTCTCACTCTATGTATGTACTATCGCGGACAATATGAGCTGAAACAGCGCTCCGGCGGGCGCACGGTACTACCTGCGCCACCTGTCGCCTTGCTCCGCACACATGGCGCACCCTGAGTCCAAGATATTTTCTCACTTGCGCTCGCTGCGCCACTGCGCTCGCTGCGCCACTGCGCTCTTCCGGCTGTCTGCAAGCGAGACGGTGGGTGCGACAGCGGGCATGTGGCGGCAGGGGGAACAAAAGATTACATTTGTCGTTCCCCTTTTGGTATTGATTCACTTTACTCTATCGCGCAAAATCCCGTAGAAAAAGCGCTGACTGGTGAAGAAAAAATATTGAAGTGTCTTAAATTTCGACTGCGATTACAGTTTTTGAAAGTCCTATCAAAATACGTTGCAGGTTGTTTTTGTTTGATTATAGGTGCATGCACAAAGTGGGACATCGTAAACTATAGGCCAAAATCTGTATGCCGGATTTAGTCCGGCTCCAATGTATTTTTTTCTTCTGGTTCACTGATCACAGATGTTCAAAAGCGGTTAGCATACATATTAGTAAAAAGGTTTTTAACCTTGATCAGTATGAAAATGTTCCAAAATAGTATTTGTTCATTACTAGGCCCACGTGTTTGTTTTAAGTAAAACAAGTTGCTGACAAGACACCAGTTTTTTATTTACGAGTTCCTAGTCTTAACAAGGTGGGACAAACAGTGATATATTTGTCAAGAGAAGGAGATTGAAACTTAATCCAAAAGAATATTTGCAGAGGACATTGTCAGACACGAAAGATTAATAGTCAGCGTGGAAGTTCAACTGCACTATACAAGAAGATCGGGATGAAGGGGGTAGCACTCAGAAGTATGCGTGGTTAATGGCGTCAAACAGTGTGTCGCAACCGTAGCATCAAGTTTTGTTACAATCGGCAGAAGTCCAGTTCAGGGGCTACTGAGGCGCAATAACAGTTGCAAAATAATTTAATGCCGCGTCATTCTCCCCTGACCCGCGACCACGGCTCTCATCCTCTCTGGTAAACAATCATAAAGCGCGGCCACAAAGTCTGGCTCAGCCCCGAAGTCACTCCCATTCACCTCCCATCGCTTTCCACAATTTGTAGGCAGTGGCGCGATGGAGGGGGCGCCGTGACATGGCAACCTTGATGCGCCTTCAATTGTTTTCAATGATATTCAGATCGGCTCCTTTTAGGGACCAAGGCAGCTTCGTCAGGCAGCGCTCCTCGAGGAGATACGAGCGTGACAGCGCATTTTCCACTTCGGCGCTTTCTTGAAATCCACTGAAATGAACGTTAGCTGAAAAGGTGAACATCGGGCTAGCAGACGGCCGGAAGAGCGCAGTGGCGCAGTGAGCGCAAGTGATAATTTATCTCGGCTTCAGGGTGCGCCGTGTTTAGGGAGCGATGCGACAGGCGGCGCAGGTAGTACCGTGCACAGGCCGGAGCGCTGTTTCAGCTCATATTGTCCACGATAGTACAGACTCATTAGATGTTTAAACTGGGATGGATGTTTTGACTGGACAGGTGTTTTGACTGCAATGGATGCTTTTGCACGATGAGTGTTCTGTATCTGCATATTACGCGGCGTACAGAAACTTTTTATACGTTGAACGTTTTATCTCTTGGCGTAGAAAGCCGGCCGGTCTCTTGCGGTCTGCCTCGTACAGTCTGCCAAACGCTCGGTCACTGCGCACATCTTGGGGGATTATTATATTGATCTTTCACTTCGGTTTCACTTCTTTTTTTCTTCTTTTTGGAAAGATGGGTGTTGATATGGAGCGCCGCTTGATGGTTGTTTTCGCAAAGATCAGCTTTGCCTCGAGGCGGGATGGCGTTAGAACAGTGATGCTCTCCGACCTCGACCTGCTTGTTCACTTTTTTTTGTCCTGCGTTAGGTACAAAAAAAATGTTCTTAAAATTTAAAACGTCGAATAAAACGCGCCTTTTGTAGCCCAGCCTTTTTTTGTAGAGCCACTGCTCTTCACATTCACCGAGCCATTTGGCTCGCGTTTGAAGCGGATTCTTTAGTACGCCAAAAAGTGTTGCAGCAGTGCGATGGAAGTGACACTGGTGCTTGACACTTTCAAGAGCTTTTTTCATGTCACTTTGGCGCTATAAAACCCGTGTTTTTTTTTTTTATTATACGTTCGGATTATCCTAGACACCGGAAGAAAAGTAATATGGCTCAGGAAGAAACAAATTCTCGTGCGTTTTAGACATGAGCGTCATAAAATGTCCGATTGTCGCGTTTTCCCCCACGAGTATCCTGTTACGTAAATAATTATTTCGCCAAAAGACGCAACCACAGAATGCTGAAATTTGGTCCGCATGGAGCTAATGAAGCATACAAATCAAATGAAAGCTTACCTTGGCAGAATAGTGGGTGCTAACCGGTGTACACGTCCCGAAACGAAACCTCGTGTAGAATTGTGAGCGTTTTGGCGGGGTTGAACATGACAACCTCAACCTCGCATTTATTTTCTCTTGACTATGCTCGCTGACTGCTCTCAATTTTCACACCTGCAAAGTTGACAGGACACGGCACCACTAGGTGAACCTTGAACGTACTCCGATGGCTTGGCTAGGAGTTAGATGTCGCTGAACACAAGCTGTCGTGTTTTTCCTTGCGTCTTATTCTACCCAACCTTACCCTACATACTAGCAGAAAAAGGCAAAATTTTACGACGAACATCTCCAAGACGCTTGTTTTTATTTTAACTGAATTAATTGCTATAGCCTTCCACGGTTCTTGGTTACAAAATTGTAGTTTTACCATAAAAACTCGATAAGCCATAAAACCTGTAATTAAAACGTTAACTAGCACATGTTTGTTAATTAGTCGACTGATCGTAACAATTATTTCGCTATATTATATCGGCCGAGCTCGATGACAAGGAGTGAAAGCAATAGTTGTCTAAAGCGCACTTATTTTTCTTTTACGTTTGGACCAATTAAAACATGATACCCGGTATATTTTATACATTGTGATAGCATGAGTCCCATTCTATGAAATGAAAATGGTTCCCTCATAAAAAAAGAACGAACACTTGATTTTTTTATTTACCTCATATCCGCAAAACGCCAACTCTTTAGATTTTATTATCAAGTAATAAAAGAGAGGTAGAAAATAGGAAGGTATGATAATTGTCTTAAAGTTTGGTAGAAATGCAGATTCCGGGAACATTTGTTCAATTCTGACAACTTAGGGGCCACTTAGTTTCTAGTAATACGAACCATATTAAGAGCTGTCACTCACACATGGGAGTCTTGCTGTGGTGCCGGAAATGTCTGTTGTTAGTACGACTGCGCACACAAATTCAAACATCCCGGTGGTGGCAGTCGAGAGTGTTTCGACATTGACAAACTTGCTCTCCATTTGATCCATAACCACCTCGAGCAAGGTTTCGTAGGCACGTATGTCGCAGGAATGCATAAGGGCGTAGATAACTGGATGGGCTTCCCTATTGACGGTGGCATGAAGTGTATACAGCTGCCCAGAGTTGTGAAATTCTATCGAATTGTAATTGTGGTCGCCGCCGCCAAATACCTATAGAGCGTAAAGAGAGCGTGTGTGTCTTCCAGAAAAAAATGCTATCATTCGTCGTGTGGTCAGTTATCTCCTAAAGGAAAGGGAAGCGATGCCCGTCCATAGTAAATTGAAGTTATGGGTGGATGGCGTCCTATCGGACGCCATCCACCTATAACCGGCACTTCAATGTCACCAAAGGCAACAACTATAGTTGTTGCCTTTGGTGATATTGAAGTGCCGGTTTCTTGATAGTGTTCGATTTTTAGAAGCATAGCCGTAGTGGGCGTTCATTACAGACTTAAAGGTATTACGAATTGCAACACACTGATTTTCGAACCGATTCTCCACATATAAGATGGCTTCGTGAAATACCTGTTGGAAAATTTTTCTATTCTCACGAATCTGCGTTTGCACTTTCACCATATATATTTTTGTGAGCATTTTCTTAAGAAGTTTCGCATTTCCAGACCTGCAGCTATGGGGCGTACTTGGGTTGTCCGGGTCTGCAATCATCACTCCGTCCTGCAATGTTAGATGGGAGATTGGGCTCATATTAGGATGTTGAAGCTGATTCTTGAGATTGAAATAGGCGATGCGTGTGTAGTAAACAATGCCGGGATTGTTCGTGTGGGTAGCGTTCCAGGAAAACTTATGAACAACAATTTTCACACCTGATTCTTTTGAACTCAATCACCGGCCATTTGCAGCGATGGCTAGACGGCAGAAATATTGGTGCTTCAAAACCTTGCATCATTATATCACTGTCTCAGGAACTTGCTCGTTAACAAAAATTATTCAGAAAAACGAAATGCCTTTACTAATTGCTGTTTGTAAAGTTGGACGTAGGCGAGAAGACCTGTTGACCAAATCCCATGATGAAACTTTCCGTATCTTATAGGCAACCGCTGAAGCCAATCTCCTTTGAACCTGAGAGCGCTGATCCAGTTCAGATGTTAACAATACCACCATGAGGTGTACGACATAATCTTAGAAGGCGAAACAGCAACTAAGCTTATTCGTCGAAGAACAACTGGTTAAACTGCTATTCTTAGAACGGAAAGGGGACAGGTCGGGCGCGGTCCAAAAGCATGCTTAAACTTATCCGGTGGCGTTAGGGTCGACAATGTGACTCTGTTTGGAATTGTTGACCGAAGTACATTGGAGAAGTTAACAAGTTAAACGAAAAAGACGGCTATCCAAAATTCTTGTTCTGGTGGCGGTCTTTATCCAGAGGCAGTGAGCTAGAAACAGCTTCCCCAAATCACTTCATCTAGATTCTTCATTTAGGGGCAGTGACATAGATACAATTTCCCCTCAAATCGCATTATCTAGCGTGTTTATCTAGGCGAAGTGATCTAGATAAAAACGTACCCTATAATGGTTCAACAATTGCTAAGTGATTCCCATAGGAAATGGAACCTTCGTGTAAAACGACCAGACTTAAAATAATTCATTGGGAAATATTAAAACAAAAAGGTTTACCAATATATACACGTGTGCTTAATAAAACCTTACATTAGCGCATAGTTCATTATACAGTGAAGTGGGAGCTTAATTAATACGTTTGATATTTGAGAAAAGCAAACTCGAAGAAACAAAATAACGAAATCGATTTTCAATTTAATATTTGGAGTCTCTAAATGTTTTTTTTTTTAGAGTAGCATTGAATCTTTTTTTTTTGTGTGTGTGTGTGTGTGAAGTGGAACATAAAAAAAAAAAAAAACTTTATTTTCGCGGGCTTAGTTTTACGAGTTGGGTGAAGAGGACACATTTGCGTCACCTAATTCTCGCGACTTTAGCGAGATGAATTTGGGACTCTCTGTGGCTTTCTCGCATCCATCGAAGAAATAGTTAATTTTCGAGCTACATCGCATTGACCGTGCTAAAGTATTCATCGTGACCATCATGGAAAATAAAAAACTACATACAGTATTACTCTGGCGCAGTCTTGTTCAAGGATAGCTGTTTCAAATCGATGGACGTTCTTACCCGTTGGATGTTTTGATCACAAGCGCACTATATGTAACACTCGTGCAACAGGTACAAAGCTGGGGCTTTTATAAGAGATAGATAAGTCGCGCGGGCAAGTTATTGGACCGGTAGACCCGCTGTTCTTGCACGAGTGGTAACTTAAGCGCACGACTGCGCTTCACAGGGGCTCAACGGATTTTTTTAAAAATGAATAATTTAGCGGTTTTCGATCAGACTTAGCAAGTTCCTAATTGGAAACGTGTGTAACATTTAATTAATGAAAAAGGTAATTCACAAATTTTACCTAATTAATCAACTAATCCATACGATTAACCTCCTATACTATGTCCCCTGTCCTTATAAGTGACCCGCTCAATACTCAAAAATGTAGCGTTCGCGGCTTTTTTTTTTTTAAGGAAACATTTTAAGCATGAAAAACACCCTGTATACGCAGAAAGCACAATACAGTAGCATAAAAAAAAAATCACACGCGTTCACCGGGGCACACAAAATAGCCCCGCCTAAGCAAAAAGAATATTGTATTTATAAAAAAGGCCTCTTGAATTTGTAAACTGTGACGGTACCTCCAAAGAAAGAGGGTTCAATATATTGATTCCTCTACGCGGACAATTTAATTTTTATCTCGCCTACCTTTGTTATTCCGAAATATTTTCTGCCTTGGTCCTGAAAAGTGGCTTGCACGTATATCTAGACTCCAACATTAGAATACTCGGATCGACAGTATTCTTCAGAACGGGATGGTTTGATGGACAGCGGTAGGCTGCTGCAATTATATTTAGATCGTACGTGGAGATCGCCGCAGAGACGCTCCTCACACTGATAGCTTGACAGATATAGTCGGTGAAAGGTTAAGGGTTTATAAGAGTTGAGGAGACGCTCCTCCCTCCTCTTTCCACTTTAGCAGAGCGACCGCTGGAGGTGGGGCGACCCCATCTCTAGCGTTCGCTCTGCTAAAGTGGAGAGGGGTGGGAGGGACTTCCCCGATCTCCTAACCTATGACCAACTATAGATGTCGAGGAGCCTAGAATCAAGGGCAGGACAAGAATGGTGGGAGGGTCCTCCGGCTGGCAGCGCCTCCGGCTCGGGAAATTCCTACCTTCAATAGGGCTTCGTGGCTCCTGAGCCTTTCTGATGCACGCACATCCAAACCACGCGGAAGTCATGAAACGTGTGATAGAGGCGGGCTATTTGAAAGACACGCCGTACAGTTCTCATCCTGTGAGTTACTCTAGAGGGCATACGTCAACTCGGTCACGCGAATGAAATTGGATATGCACGCGGGCTCACGGTTCCTTGTAATAGTGGTGGGGCTAAGGACTACTCAAGATGGTTGGACGGCTTTTTTCCTCAGCCCTCCCCACCTTACTTATACATTCTAAATAAATGTATCATTATTACTATTATTTTCATTAATATTCATATTAATATTAATATTATTATTATTAATATTAGGTTGACGCAAAGAACATTTGTACGAACAGATGGTTACATAGCCCATGAAAAATCAACCATGTTCTGAATTGTGCACTTAACGACTTTCTGCAATAGTCTATTTATGGTCACAACTGAATATATGGGTTCTAAGCATTCTAAAAAAAGCAAAGAAAAAAAAACGTTACATTGAGGGGTGGCCGATTCCTCCATTAAAATTTGTATAATAAGATCAACGACAGATGGCGCTACGGCACAAAGTAAGGGCTAGTCTTGCTCTTTCTTGTGCAACGGCGCCCTCTCGTGTCTGCGCTAACTCCGAGGTAGTCGATATTTTTATATCGAATTTATCGGTAAAATCGGACACAATGGAATGCAATGTTTGGTTCGTTAGAATGCTTAGAGTCGCACATAGTAAGTTATGCCCGTAAATAGACTACTGCAGAGTGTCGTTTCAAGCCTATTTCAAACTCGTGGAATTATTCTGCTTAAATGTATCATGCTTAGATTTCATAAATTGAGCTATGCTTAGATTTCATAGATTGAGTAATGACCACACATAGATTATCGGAGGAAGTGGTTTAGTCTCTCTTTAAGAGCAACCAGATGCAATCATGACCTTGGGTCTCATACCAGAATAGTGGGCTGCCGGAAATGCTTCCGTTACTGTCCTTCGCTTCTAAGCTGACAGTGCAGTGGAAGCGACGTTCTTGCTCAACGCGACATTCGTCTATCTTTCCCCACGTGATCCCGCACCAACACTTACCCAGGCGCACAAAACGGGGCCAGGTGACAAACGGAAGCCGCTGATTGGTCCCAAGAGCGCATCGCTCGCGCTCCATTGTCAGCTTAGGGGTGAATGGTGTATACACTTCGCTTCATCTTAAGTTCAGGCGAAGCCAACGCTTGGAGCTAATGGGACATCAAGTTGTGTCGCAAGCGCGAGTTACTTGACATTTTCTGTTTTGCTGGTTGAGCGATGATAAAATATCCAGAGAATCATGGCAAATAAAAAAATTGCCACCCTTTGACGCCTTCTGATGGGTCCCGTCAGCTTATAGCGTCGGCTACGCCTAGACTTAAGAGGTACTACGGGTCGAAAAACGGCAGTGTTTTGCTAAAAGTATGATTTCAAGGTTTATACTGTTTTAATATTTTAACGCTTGATATTCTATACACAAATATAACAAGGACCCGCTATGATCACGACATTAGTCAAATGCGCATTGGAGAATTCCCGGCGACCCAGAGGCGTATATTTGAGCCATCTTGGTTTGTGCGCGGTTCTTCAAATTGTTAAATCACCCGCCATCACAGTTTTTTTTTTTTTTTTTTTGCGAAGTTCTAGCCGTTTTTGTTTTTTTATCGCATTTTTGTAGCGTATATTTTTCATTCAAAATCATTCAATAAAATTATTTTTTCCGCTACGAAAAAGTGCCGGTACACCTCTTTTGTACTATTGATATTCTAGAATGTAGAGAAGGTCCATATGAAACAATGAGGAGCGTTTGCAATTAAAGGCGGAAGGTAGCAAGTGCGCATCGACGGGATTTTCGCTTGACAAGGAGGAAAGCAGACGGAACGGCGGGCATATTGGCAGACGACCAACACGTTTGTCACCTGCTCGCAGAGCGTATTGCAATCGCGTCCCGTAAACCGCCTGACCCCGATCGACCAGTCGGAAACTTTCTCCAATACAAGCTCTCGATTAATATTCGAACGCATTTTTCTCCTCCTGTATTTGAGTGCAACTTTACAATTTGCACAAAAGCAGTTTTACTATTTCATACTTTCCTGTCGCAATAAAATTTCACATGGATATGTTTTAGGATATCTAGGATGCATTTACTGTGGTTTGGTTAGAATTAACGGTCTTTCTATTTAGGAAAAATTCAATAAACTTTTTTCTTCCTTAGACGTTGGTATTTTTATGATTTCAAATTAGATTTTTACAAAACAAAGTACGTTTCGCGTAGATTATTTTCGTTATTCCTTTCTCCTAATATTGTTCTAAAGAGTCAAACTAGCATATTTTACTAGGCTCTTTTAAGTGTGTTGCTATGTCCCATGCGTGCCCAAGATCATGTTTCCCACACTTGTGCGTTGCGCCCCCCCCCCCCGCCCCCCCCCCCAAAAAAAAATTCTGGTTGTTAGACATGGCGATAGACATATAAAAATGAGATCAAGCCCGAATCGCGAAAATTGCATTTAGTCATAGTAAATAATGAAAGAAACTTTTTCCCCTAGTTACGGGGATGGAACCACTTGAAATGGAATAACGCTGCTCCTCAGCCGAAGAGTCGTCGTGGCGGAGGCCCAGTGCTCCCAAAATATTGCACGACACTGCCCAACTATTACACTAATTGGAAGCCGCGATCCACTATAATGCAACATTGACACTGGACTTCAAATCGCTACCGCGAAGTGAATCCGCTTGCTTTCATCATCAAATGCGCATGAATTCGTCTGCTTCTTTAAGTAACAGTGCTCGAAGCCGTTTTGAAATTGTGGTTCAGCCACCGGCTTGAACGTGGCGTAAACTGATATTAAAAATACTACCACCAATGCCTCAGTGGGCATTCAGCGGGTTGGCTGTTTCCGAAGCAACCTTGTGCCCCGACGTCATCTTTGTATTGCTGCATCTTTCGCCGTGTCTTTCTGCTGCGGTTGAGCCGTCCCAGTGGACTATTTCTGCCTGTTATGTTATGTTTCACCGGCCGTAGTTTGTAAGTGCTCCTAGCAATCGCGTACGAAGATTATTAACTCCCTGCTCGGCCCAAACGCGTTTTGATGCCGACAGTGGCATTGACTGGTGGCCGGTATGGTTCGTTGCTCCTCAGCGCCATCTTACGATTAGCATGCACAACGCTTTTCCTACGTACATTTCACACCACCAAGATTGTAGTTCTTTCCAGAATATAATGGGGCTCGTTCTGAGCCTGGTTCATCGTGACGAACTCGCATTTTGGCCTGTAACTTTATGAATTCACATTTGCTACAGATGTGTGATATCTACGAAGCAAAGCAGTAAAACAGCCGCAGCATCTTACGTGGCTGATCGGAACTGCTCTTGCGTCATGGGCCAGTCGTTTGTTTTGCTGCACCGCAGCACGAGCATTGCGTCACAGGATGGTCATGCAGCTGATCACGATGGTTGACGTCGTGCTCGAGCGGGTAGTAATTCGGTCTCGCCGTAGACACCCGAAACAAAACTTTGAGATAAGATAGCTACAAAACTAGACAAGGCATTAAAAAAAAGAGCCACCTTGAAATTTTGTGACACTTTTTTAGCAGAAACAGTCAAAATCCTAAAATCGCGAAAATGTAGTGGAATGACTTTTTAAGGCTAGTTCACACCGAACCGTTTCCTTACGCTAAGTTAGGTTCCAAAAGCTTACATCGTCTCACTTCGGAAGTCACCGAGACCTATGTTATTTGTATGAAGCGTGACAACCAATTCGAGAAGTTGGCTTGTACGCGACATGCGAGGCACGGATGTTGCGATAACTTTTACGTAACGAAAAAACTCGCAAGCAGACGCTCTTCTGTGAGGATGAAAAAAGAAGCTGAACTGGTTCTTCAAAAAAACGAGTTAGAGGTGAATTTTAAAGTATTTTGTCCCGTGAATCTGAGACTCATGAAGGTTCTCTCCGAGGATATAAATCAACGCGAAAACACGAAAAACAACTGAGTGGTTGTTAGGTCATAAAATTAACTTTCTTCCACCAAGGGCGTGTCGGTCGTGTGGGCAGCGTTTAATATCGGAAGCTTTCCAGGCATATTCCCCCGTAGGGTCGTGACAACTTTTTCTTAGTTTTCTTGAAAATAGCAAGAGTGCGCGTGCATAGCTGTGGTAGGCACTGAAGATTCGTGAGAGCGCAGATTCCGAAAAACCCTTTTATGACTGAAAGCTCCTGGAAGGATGGAGATCAGCGGTACCATGAAAACGACTTCCTGCAGCCTCCGTGGACCAAATTGGAGAATAATATCGATAATGGTGTTCCTGGAGGCCAAATTAACATTAGTTAAATGTTTTTACTCAAATACGAATCAACTTCAGATTCCGCTTAAACCATAATTCACACAGCAATGTTTTTCTTAACGTCACCAAGTACGTACACTTACAATCAGGTACCACGCCACAGGCGCATCTCTGCTTCGTAATGCGCGTGCCTTGCTGCTATCTTAACTGGTCTCACTGCTTCGTACGAAGCACGGATGGAGCGGTGAGTTGCGGTAGTACGTTAATATATGCTTCGTAACGTAAGTCAAGGGTGCTGTGTTAAGAAGCCTTAAGTCGTCACTAAATTTCCGAAACCTCCACAGGAAAGCTTCATAGGGCAAAACAACCTCGGGAGCCGTGTAAGCACGTAATGTGTATGCCCGGTCAGGTTGTAACCGGTAGACGATCTTGAAGAAAACGGCAACCGGTGTCCGGTATCTAGCACCTGTGACCGGCGTGGAAGCCGATTGCGCTGATGATTGAGCTACGGATCCAGCACTCAGGAACGGGAAGAGCAGAAGCAGGTGGTGTGAGAAAGAGCTCGGAGTGGAGGGGTGTGGAAACGGCAGAAAACAAAGGAGCAGAAACAGGTTGTGTAGAAAGATCGCGCGGAATGAGGAGGAGAGAAAAGAGCAGGATATCGCGCTTCCCCTCTCTTGGTGATTCACAATATTCAGCGCTAAGACTCTGTATCCGGGTTGTGTCCAAGGGAAGCACGTGCAGCGTCAGAAAGAGACAATGGTGTGGCGTAATAACTATTTTCATAAAAACCCTGCTTTACGTACCACCTGATTTAAAAGCACCAACCACCCAGGCACTGAGTCCTGCTTTCTGTGCAGAACTGAAAGAAACCCTAAAATGCTATCGCATTCCCATTTAAACGTGTTTCGCCAAATGGCCATGCATGCAGCCGTTTATTCTTTCTTTTCGTCATTGAAAGGTGATGTTCACTTAAAGTATTTACTGCATTGTGAGGCACTCACTGCGAGGCATAAATTAAGGGAGAAGGGGGATAATTGCAGGACATAACCAACAAAGTATTACCAAATCATACCTTAGCAACTTTTTAAAACATTTGAAATCCCGATAAATCATGCATGTGGTTTCAATCGGCACTTATAATCTACAATAAAATATCGTTCTCTCCACATATTTTGCGCACATAGAATCCATATTTGTTAATAAGAAAAATATCGTTTCCGTACATCAATTTGTGTAATCTAGCTCCTGTGAAAAGGTTTTTATTTTTTTATTATTTTATTTTTTCATATACGTGACAGCTGAATAAATTATAGCACAACCTTTTCAGCATTAGGCAGGTGTCATGAAAAAAATGTACGTTAAAGGGGGGGGGGGGGTGCAACGATTTTAAGATTGAAAGAATTTGCATCTTGTCATTTTTACGTTGTTTATCTTGTCAAGGAGGATAGAGAAAACATTTCCTTCATTGAAATATGTCGCCATTCCGCTGCGTAATCGCAACGCAAAAGTCGAGCTTTTTCCCTCACCTGCAACCGCGAGTGGCAGCCGAAGGAACTACGGCGGAAGGATTGCGTGACCTCGGTCGACTCTAAGCTGCAGCATAAAGCCCGCTAATGTCAGCAGAAAAGGGAGAGGAAGCGTCCCCCGAGAGAGCACACGGGAAGCTACGTGGCACCCCGAATTACGTCACTAGGAGGTGGACAAGGTGTGACCCCGAAGACTGGGAGTCAGTTGAGGGGCGCAAGAAATGCCAATATTTAACTTTTTTTTTCTTTATACAACAACTAGGACGTGCAGGCAAATCTGTTTTCTGTCCTTTACTCTAGAAGGGTCAGAGGGCAGCTTCCACAAATGTTGGACCAAAGTTCGGAAAATATTGCACCCCCCTTTTAAAGACACGTAGCACTCAGTGCGAAAATGAACTTTTTTTATTAAATCAATCTTTTTGTATTTTGGCCGGGAGCTGTTGTGTGTCGTGTCGGTGAACGTCAAATTTGTCTTCTACGCGTCTGTGTTAAGTTATGAGAAATATAGTATGTTTTTGATATAATATGAGCTTTCGCTCTGCAAGTCGGACAGGAAAAAGCAAAACGTGCCTTGCGTGTCTTAGCGCATCTGTCTGTCTATGCTGGAAAAAGCGATGAAGAAACTTCATCGTGACGTCGCCGGTGGGAGGAGCCTAATCTCAATCGGTGGCGAACTCAACTGGCAGGGAACTTCATCGCGGCGCGTTGATGGCGTCGACGGAGAGTGGCGATTGAGTTGAAACTTCATCGGGATTTGTCCCCAAAATATGTCCCTAGAGGGAAATTCGCAACGCCGCATCGAAGAGTCTTGTAAAAGCAACATTTTTAACTTCTGAAAATGTATAATGCGGTACAATCTAAATATAATTACCGGTGTCAAGTCTAGGTCGCATGAATCATGTATTTTTACGTAAGTGAAACAATTTAGATGATCGCAATGCGTGAGCTGCATCGCGATCGTGATGAATCGTCATGGCCGACGGTGGATGTCGCACGAAAAGTGCTCATGTGTCTGTACGAAGATTTGCCTCACTTTTGGAATTTTTGCTGTCAGGTCGGGCATTTTCACGTCGCGATTACCACTCGGCAGTCTGGTGGGGGACATGAACCAAGTGTCCTCGCTGAACTCGAGGAGTAGGACAGAATCTTGGCCCATATGAGAAAGGTTCCTCGCTAAGACACGGAAGAAGGCGCATGATTTCGAGGGCGGACGCGCCTCGTCCGTCGCCACTCGGCATCTCGGCTGCAGTGTCGGTAAGTAAGTGCATGGCATCTCAATGGGCGGTTTTAGCGTGCCGTTGCCGTGCGCAGCGAAATTGCTACTGGGAGCTCGCGCTGTAACTTTGAAGCATGCTTTTCAGCCTTACCAGCCGTACCGTGGCCACCGCAGAACACGGTAACGGTCTCCTAAAACTTGCTACTTGTAGTAAAGAGACACTGTGTTGTTTTTGGTCTTATTGACTTTGCACGAGTGTGCTGCCTCGTGATGTTTCTTTGAAAGCTCGGATCATAGCGCTCAAGCTGACGAGTTAATTTCTCTAGAGCTGTGCATGAGGCACTCCGATACCTGAATTCTAAAGTGTAGGCAATTCGGCATTACATCAACGCGGAACCAGAAAGGCTGCCAATTTGTTGTGCGTTAACTTGTGTTTGATTGGATGATGCAGGAATCATCTGCTGTGGCCAAAGGTGCTAGTGAGGACCCAGCACAAATGGCAGCTCCACCACCACCAAATGGTAGGTATAAAAAACAGTCTGGATTCATCTCCATAATACGTGGTTTGCGCCTGTGTCAGGACATGTATTATGCATGAGTGCCGTCGGTAGCCTCATGCTGGTGGCCATTGATGTTGTGGGGTTGCAGCTTTGCTACACTGTGATCATGGTGAACTGCACTGGCTCCAGTGGCCCAAAGTGACAGCTTTTGTACCCATCTCAGCAATTGCACGAAAATGTGAACATGACCTGCACTGTGCATAACTATGTAGAAGATGCTGTCATTCACTTATTGTGCCTGGTCGGTAGCTCCCAAGGTGACTAGGTCCAACCATGATGTTTCTATCAAGGTGACACCTTAGCAAGACTTACAAAAACTTAAGTGTACACATGGTGCAGAGACAATCCATACATGGTTACTTGAGTTTTGTGTCAGACAAGACACAGATCCAATTAATGAGACTGTGTCAGGAAAAAGACGGTGCCTCCGGTCCTGTTTCCCAACAGCAACCTGCTTCCACCGAACATCCCCGGCAGCATTACATCTACCCACTGCCCTGAAATTGACAAGGGAATGACACTAAGACAAAACTGGCTCACCAATTCCAAAGCCGGTGTCTGCTATTTATATAAAAGGTTCACTTCTAAAAATATTTGCTGCAATGGGCTGTGGAAGCGGGACGCACCTGGTTGGGCATTGCCTGTCGAACTCGGCAAAATCATCGGCGTGCAGTTTTGTATACTTCTCTTCATTTTTTGCACTCAGGTATTCACGTCCTCCACCTTTGGCTAGATATCACAATCTGTCACAGTTGAGAGTAAGTAGCAGATGGTTCTCGCCACCACACAGAGCAATATTTTCTGCGTACTGAACTGGACAAACACGGACAAACTTTGTCATCATCACTTGACGGTTTAAACTTCTGCCTAGGCTTAGCCCAAGTGCCTGCACTAGCACATATTTCCCCGCACGTCTCCGAGCAAGCGCGCCCGTGGCCAAATGGTTCTCGTACTTGGTTCCCGCACAAAGGGCCAAGGTTCGATTTCTGGCCGCGAATGCACCTTTTTGTTAATGTCCCGCACATCCACCAAAATTTCGCGAATGACAGATGGTCAGGTGACGAATGAACAGAAACTAAATGTTTAATTTGGCAAACTTGTGCCGAAAACAAAAATACAAAGAGGTAGTATCGCAGGCATCGAAGGTCGGCGGAGTAGCACGATTGAGCGCAAGAGCCAGGCTCTCTGTATCGCCACGCAGAGCCCCTCATGTATATGCGTGGACTTCTGGAACAATCGACATAGAAAGTTTGGTGCATAGAACATTCTGACTTTGGACAAGCAATGGGATTCTTGAATTAAACCAGAATGCAACATTTACAGAAATAACAAAAAGGTGCATGTGCGGCCAGGCATCATACCTCAGCCCTTTGTGTGCAAGCTAAGCACAATAACCATTCGGCCACGGGCAAGCTTGCTCGGAGACGTGCATGGCAATATGAGCAGCCTCTGCCATTAACCACATCTGACATCTACCAAGTGGTGGTCACCAACACGGTGCCCTTGGAAGTACTCAAAGGTCTTGTCTTTTATACTGACATGACATTACCTGCAAACCATGTATGCATGCTACTGAAACTGTGTCGTGTCAGCTGTGCACCAGTCATCAGGTAGAGCTGCAGTGAAAAAAGATAAGCACAAGCGACCAACGACCAGAGCAGCAAAACCGCGACACACGGTGGTGGACGGCACAAAGCAGCCCATCCTAAAGCTTGCATTCCGAAAGCTATCTTATCCCTCAATTTTCTGGCAGCCACCAACGTTGAGACATGGAACATGACTGGCACTTGCTATGGGCGCGCTCGGGAACAATAGCGCTGCCTGTCGCAATTTTGCTACTCCGGTCATTGGTCACTTGTGCTAATCTTTTTCAGCTGCAGCTGTACACTGCCACCCTGGATGGTGAGGGCCTAAACTGCCCCCAGCTGCACTGTTTAGGACCTCTCGCCCACTCAGCGGGAGCAGCTGGTTGCATTGCACATGCTGCTGGGCACCCAACATTACAGCACGAGTGCCCTAGATGTAGAGAAGTGCAGTCAAGGTCTAAAATTGGCTGGCAAGCATTGTTTGGAGAACCGTCGAAAGAAAACCTGTGTCATATGGCACTAATGAATTATTCCAGGCCAAGTTTCTTCGTCCTTGCTTTATTGAGTTACACCCAAAGCAGCTTGGGCTCACAGTCTTTGTTGTTTGCTCAATGCAATGCGGAAGAGCTGGACTTCCACAGCACCAAAAACATTGACGGGAACAACAGTTAACTTGTCATTGGGAATCAGTTATGACAGACAGTTATAGCATAAAGGAAAGTGAATGCAGGACTCTTCTGTTTTCGCTGCTTTTCATTTTTGGACCTTGTGTTGTGTTTCGAAGTGAGTGATTTCCAACTTTTCGCTTTCCATTTTTCATGTGATGGACAGAGCAGGCCTGTCTGCTGCAAAGTAATTGGATCATGCTAGGTGCACATTGCTCAAGGTTGCTTGCTTCATAGGTTGCGTGTTGTACTGGAAGACCCACAGCATGAGCTTGCTGGTCGTGGCAGTTCCTTGGTTAGGATGGTGCCCGCATAAACAAAATGTCTTTCAGGAGTCTCGCATTCTTGATAATTCCAGCACTGCATAAGAGTTCTAAAAGAAGATAAAAGCAGTGGTATGCCATACACTACTGCTCACCAGACCCCTGGGAATCTCTTGTTCTATGCAATTTCTGTAACATATAGTCTTTAAAAATGTTTGTTTTTATAAACATTCACCCTTTTTGTGTACTTTGTTTGCAGGCTGTGGAGGGACAAGCAGCTGCAGATAGCCAGCAGTCATCTTCACTGATCACACTCGTGCTGCCCCTCATGGGGGTGCAGAATTTCCATGCACAATAAAACATACTCCCGAGGCACCATTTTACGTATGACATGATTTCAGTATCGCATGGAAAAAAGGTTTGCAGCACTACCTTGGTCATACCCGACAAAATTGTCATACATCGAATACAAATTTTAGGTCAGGAAATCTCGGTGCAATTGTTTATGTGCCGGGACTCGTATCTCGACTTCAGATGTCGATGTATATTTCATATACAGGGAACCAGAAATTTCACAATTAACGGTGACACGGCGGTGCAAGTTCAATCGTCCAGATACCAGCAACCACAGTTAATTCCTCACCTTTTCTTCCTCTATGCTTGGAACAATATACTTTTAGAGCCAGAATGCTTATGCAGTCAATGGGAAACAAGATGCCACCCATGAGGAGGCCCTCTTTATTCTGTATTCTAATGCCTCGACGTTTCGCTTATGCGGTTTGCATTTTTGCAAGGTTACCCTGCCAAAAACATTGTGTTAAAAAGCTTTTTCAGAAACATCAACTTATTACAAACTTCCATTTTTAGGTGCCATACCAAAACTCTGTGTGAACTGTCTTTTAGGTAGACCACTCTACAGCCAAAAGGACTTACTGTGTCTACTTGATTTGGCAAGTTACAAAGTATGACAAAACATTGCAAGCGGATACACACAAGTATATTTCGCAGATGTGACGAGAGAAAAAGCTCGTAGTAGCCTCAACAGCTGCCAGGCTTCAAGATTGAGCAGGGAGACCCTGGTAGGCCGCACATACTTGCAGAGGTGGCCACCTCTCAGATTTTCAGCACTGCACAGCGTGTCCTCTGCTGTCAAAGCTTACACCGTCCTCGGGGACGGACTCTTGGGGCTCAAGGGAGAGGCCCCAAAATAGGGCTATACAAGCCCGCATTGTGCAGAAAGTCAAATGATGTTGCTGTGCCAAGCACCTTTACAACCACCGGAACCTGCTTTTCAGCATCCAATTCACTGCTCTACGACAGAATCCTAACCAATGCTTTTTGTTAAGCTTGGACTCAGAACAGCAAAGCATCCATCGGGGTTGCGAGGAATTGGTGTGCAAGCATGGCTTCAGGGTTTTGTCGCTGTCACCTGCACACAACAATGAGGCGGTATCTGACATGAATGTTTCATAACCTTTTTAGTTGTCCAAAAGCACATCAAGACTAGATAGAAATTCTATATGCTAATGCAGCCTCTACTTGGAGATAGTAGTTGCATAGCGTCCCCAAAAGGCTGAAAATCTAATAATAAAAAAATTAAAAAAAAAAGTGGAGATATTCCACTTGTCTTGCACAATACCCAAAATTCTGCCTTCAGAGCAAAGAGGTGTCAATTGAGTTAGTTATCCCTTTATTTTCCTTTATATACAAAGGTGGGAGATGGGACATATAATGTCAAACGTCAAGCTGCATGACTTGCAGCTTGACGAGGCGCCCTACCCGGTGTGGCAGAAAAGCAGCAGAAACGTTTCAGACAACACAAGCAAAAGAACAAGATACTGTACCAGTTTGAACCTGCAATCGTAAAATGAAAACGTACACAACGTGCTGCAGCAGAACAATTTCCAGATGTTGAGGCCCGAGATATTTGGATGATACACATGCAATCACGAGTAAGCTTGAATCCGTGCGACTATCTCACGCGACACTCATCACGGTGAACGAGGCACCCGTTTTCTAGCGAGAGCTCTCGTGCAAGCGCAATGAGAAAATGTGTATTGAGCACAACACCACTGAATTCGCATCGCTGAACTTCTTGGTCGTCGTCTTTCCGTCCTCACTTGGCGCGCGAAGCCCACCCACCTTCAGCCCCGGGTTATCGATTATTGCCACTGTAGCATCCAAAGAATGCGACTCGCAGCACACCGACACACGGTGACGTCTTCGTCGCAGCAAAATGTGCCGCCAACAACGCTCAAAGAGAGCACTTGCTGCTCGGCGGTCACCATATGGGGCACCTCGCGACGCCGCCAAAGCTTCCACGGCAAATGTCAGCACCAGCGAGTGTCGGGCAGTATTCCCCGATTACGTCCCTGACGAACCTTGAACGGCGAACTCATAAAAACGTAGCGATAGTCCGCTTTGGTCCGCCCCGTCCGCGAGCTTGAAAGTCGCCATCTTCATTGACTTTGGCAACTTTTGCTGCCCGACTACTACAAAGTTATCTCCATCGCCAAACTCAATCGTGACGACATTTTGACGTCACCGCGAACTTCATTATTTCACCAGCATAGCTCGAACTCCATCGGAATCCGTAGGGAAAAACTCAATCGCAACGTCACATCACGTGACCAAAAGGGCAGCCAATCAGCGACCGATTGAGTTAACTTCATCGTTGAGTTTGCGATCTAGCGTAGACAGACTGTACGACATTTGCATTGTTTATTCGGAAGCGACAGCGTTGAGTCTATTGCGGGGGAGCTAGGTTTGAACTCGAAAAATTCTACGCCGAGTACTTGTCGTTGGGCGGAATGAATGAGCAGTTATGGCTAAGGAACTGTCTTCCATCCTCTCCGATGGGTAGCAATTTATTTCTTCGGCCGTCGTCAGGGGGTTGCAAAAGAGACACTTGCTACACCCAAATCGGATGCGACACTTATCCACTTGCGATAACTCGCTACCCGTGCCCCCTGTAGTCTCACTTCCTTTCCTGGTGGAGTTTCCAGTCTTGTTGTTGCATCTTGTTTCGGTATCTTGTCTGATCATGGCTTAAATTTGCCCCCAAAAAAGGGTAAGCGGATTTTTTTTTTTCAACAAAGGACTTGACATTTTTTGACATCGCGTACGAAATTTATAACAGGAATTTGCCATCCAAAGCGAACAATAAGGAAGTGAATATGCGAATTTTACATAATTAATTTTCTAATTACTCTTTACACTTCCTGCCTGGCGTTCATAGTGGTGAGCAAACCTTATGCCGAAGTAATCTGTTTTCTATTTCGTGGCCCATTTTTAACCATTTGCCGCTTTATTAGAAAACACCTTGCGAAGTAACATAACACGACATAGCAGCTCAGGAAGCAACTTCGACGTTCACGGAGGGTACATAATAGCTAAGCTTAAGTAAAAAGAATGATTCATATAAAAATTAATATATTAAAATTGCACCACTACCTGCCAATAAATATGGTCTGAAAAACGATTCACCTACTCTGCATATTTGGATATTATCGCTCTTCTACCTTCGCGCTATATGAACAGTATCTCGGTTAGATCACATAATCACACAGCACAAATGTAATTATGTCCAATTTAAAACATCTGAAGTTTCACAATTTATTGTATAATATTGCATTCATCCACTGTTTTATGGCAGAAAGGTCTCTTAGCGCTGAGTATTACAGTACTGCGATAAACTGCTGTAATTACATTGAGACCGTAGAAGCAGAAACCCATCACACATTGGTACAGCGGTAGACTCATGGGTTTCAACGATCCTAGTGCCAGAGCGCATCACCTATGTCATCCGAATAGGCAGATATCCAGCAAAACAACCGGAACCGCGTACAAGTGCGTTCTTTCCGGGCAAAGACCTTCCACAGAAAACAATTGTTTCAAAGTCAGTGCAAAAAGTATAACTTCGTTAGTAGCTTTAGAAGGACGAAAGTTAATAGTGATTTTCGGTTACCTAATATAACTCTCACGGACCGTCAGAAATGTTGCCATTAATACAAGGCATCCTTTTCCTGCTTCTGGTTTTGGAGAAACCGACATCCTCGACGAGTTTGAAGTTTGAAGACACTGGGACTGTCCTCAAGACCATCGAAGACATACCTAAGGAGTTCACCCTTGCTTTTGAGTCTGGGAACGACTTCATGGACGTCTTCGTGCCTACAAATTGCATCATGGACAACAATGCGCTCTTCAAGACTTTTCTGGACTCCCGAGCGAAACTGGTCACGTTGTGGACTGATGGCAAGATGCACTTAAATCTTTGCGACTACAACATCTGCTACGCATTTAGAACGTCGTTTTATAAGATAATTTACTTCATATGCGGCCAATACGATATTGATAGTCTATTTGATAGCCTCCGAACAAACTACTTCATGTCTGCTTTCGTCGTGGCGGAATACGTGAAACATCCCAATGAAAATTATCGGAAGTTGTTTACAATGCCATTTCAGCCACCTTATCCCAGAGCCAGCGGAAGATATGTAATGAGCTTCGACAACGGCAGTCTCTATTTGACTAGCGAATTCGCAAGAAAATTAATTGAACCCCAGACTCTTGAGAGGGGTCCGTTGTTAGAACGGCAACGGACGCTAAATGGGAGCTTTATACACCTCGTATGTTTAGGCATTTACGCCTGCCAGCATCCAAGCTTTAACGTTACATTAAATATCTTAATGCACCGGAACGCTTTGATTAGCTTTGATCGTAACTTCAACAGTAATGAGCTGTTGTCTAGCTCATTTATAAGTAGTTTAAACAATCGTGCAGATAGAGACACGGCGAGTTTATTTGACGCGTCTCATCATTTCGGATCGGCTGGCTTCTCATTTTATGTTCGCAAGCGTGATCCGGTTCCCAGGGAGGCAATATTTATCTTGCCATTTTGTTGGGAGGTATGGGTAGCACTTCTCGCGTCTTGTCTGTTACTCGTTTTGACGTATGCCCTAATTGCGAAGGTTATGCTGAAGGAGAAAGTGAATATTTTCCACTTTATATTTCCCATGGTGGCAGCGTTCGTTCAGAAAAGCTTTCAGCTCCACAGAAGCCTGCTGAGCACTTCTCTGTCCAGGTTTGTGTACGGCACAATGGCCTTAATGTTTGTCGTTATGTCGACAGCATTCAAAGGCCGTCTCACTTCGCTTTTAAACGACCTGCCTCTCAAAGGAGAGGCCACTCAGTTTGTTTCGTTTGAGCATCTTGTTGAAACAGGACATCGACTCTGTTTCCTTGAAGATGCGGGCATCCTTCGTGCATCTGGAACACTAAATGTCTTTAAGGGAAATGGCCCAATCCGGGGAGAAGAAAATGCTACCAAACTAGGAAGTGGTCATTCCGTGGTCCTAACTCGATTAAAATTTTTGCTGACGGAAGGGACACTTTCTTCACCTACAACTTGCGAACAGGTCGAAGTGAGGCTTTGAGGCGAGAGCTGCTCAGAAGGGGATACGTCGAGACCGAAGGCACTGTGTTTTCGTACCCCGTTGGACCGGAAATGAGGTCATTTCGGTATACCGACAGGATTTCGGTAAAACATTGAGTCGGGCGATAGAGGCGGGCCTATACGAAAGGTATGCTGCCCTTGCGGAGTACAAGAGCAGGTACTTTCACGAGAGTATTTCGGAGCACGCCGTGGAACTGGTTCTGAAGTTCAGTGATGTCAGACCTTTTTTTATGGCTTGGTTCTTGGGTATATCCTTCTCACTGCTTGTGCTGATTGGTGAGGCGACTTTATCTCGTCTGGAGCGTCGAAATCGTTCATATTTCGCGAGAATTATTGGGAATCAACCTTCAAAGCACAAGATACGAATCATACGCCTTAAAAAAAAGAATCGTGGTCGCGTTCTTACAATGAATTGAAGATAAACTCTAACATGGTTGAACTCGATGGCGCTTATACTTTTACGAATTATTTAAGTTCATTGTTTAAAATACTTTAATATTTACAGTACTATTTTAAATTCTTTCCCTAAATATAAGTAGAACTATTAAATGTTATTTAGTATTCATACTTGCAACTCGTGATTCATGGTTGATTTGTTTATGCATGATGTTTTCACTATAATTCCATAATTTGTATCGTTCAAGTTCAATGTATCCCAAATAATGCGGAACATAATTTATTTTTTTCTGCTTGAAACCTTGAACGGCGATTTTTCGGGATTTTCTAAATGTGTGACGGCTATCGTTATAATATATTTCTACACCAAATTTCTACGTTTCCTATTCAAAAGCGTACGTCGAATTATGTTAAACTGTCAACCTTCGTTTTTTTTTTTCAAACGGATGCTCAATTAAAGTATACTGTATACTGTGCCACTGACTGCGAAACGTATATGTCATAAAAGGGGAGAGAAAGAAAAGGGGAGAGGAATAGTAGGATATTTGCATCAAGGTTTAGAAAATTATCACGATTGTTTCATGCCTTTATATCTGATTTTGACTCTGTTCTTATTAACTAACTTTCCTTTTCTCAATCTATCTGTGTTTTCGTCCCTAGTCGGTATCTCCAGTCTCGGGTTGGAAAGTAAGTTCATATTCCGCACCAGCTTACCAACTTATGTAATTCATGCCTTCTGAACCAAATATATCGATATGTATTTAATCACTCTAGTGTCCTGGACTGCTTGACGACTTGAGAAGTGAGTTTCAATCAACATTTTGAACAATTCAATCTAAAGAACCCTGGAGAGAAGGGTAGGGGTACCCCCACGGAAGAGAGGGTAGAAAGCTACCTCTCCTCCCCTCAAGATCTCATCAGTAAATGTTTAGTTAATGAGTAAAATCAGAGAGGCTAGTTTGACAGCCTTGATGGAGATGAGCGAATGGCTAATTAGTGTAGGGGAGGAAGAGTCAGATGAAGTAAAAAAGGTTTGCAGAGCGCAGGTGCCTCAGCAAGGATTAAAGGTTTCTCTCCTTTAAAGGGGTAGGGAAACGAAATTTCTGCGCTCATTTTCTGGCTCTAATGTGTTGCATGTTGCACCCTAACCTCAAAAACACCGGTCTTCCGTTGGAAAGCACAACAAAACTAATTTTAAAGCTAAATAAACGATCTTCAATGTGCACCTGGTGGATGCATGCGGAGCCTATTTGGGAGGTAGTCTAGCAACGTTATGGAAACTGCTACGTAGTCGTGACGTAGAAGTTTCCTTCGGAGCAGCGCCGCTCTTTGGTATTTCAACATTTTCCTTTCTAGCTTTCCTCCTCAACTCACAAGTCGCGCATTGCACCAAACGGTTCAAGAAGACGGAAAGGAAGGACTCCCCTCTTTCTCGGACCCTCGTTCGTGCAACCGGGCATAGCCATTCTCCCCCTAGAAGATTAGCACGTCGCTCAAAACTCGAACAAAAGTTGCTTTCCCCACCTCGTTCAGCCCTAAGCTGACAGTGTTGTGGAAGCTACGTGCTCCTTGGGTCAGCCACACGCTCGTCACCCCACGGGCACTTCGAGCGGCTCGGTTGTAACGCGCTGACGCTATTGACACCATCACAACGCTGACAACGCCACCAAGGGCAAAGCTCATAACCACGCCTGCCTTGCTACTCCACGAACGCGGGAAATCTTTTCTTTCTGTTTTTGTTTGTGCCGGATATCCCATGACGCATCGCGCTCTCGTTCGCTTCTCTTCGAGCGCTTGCTCGAGTGCACTTTTTGGAACGAAAAATATGGCCAATCGTTCAAAATACAAACGCGCGATTATCATTTACGGTATAGTCATGCTTGACTCATTTCCGAACGAAATCTGAATATTTCAATTTTTGTTTCCGTACCCCTTTAAAGGTGTTCATTGCTTGGTTTCGTTCATTCGCTATATTTTTGGAGGTGGCCGGCGCCTTCCATGTCCATCATAGGGGGACCTTGAACGTACTCCGATTGCTTGTCTAGGAGTTAGATGTCGCTGAACACAAACTGTCGAATTTTGCCCTGCGTCTCATTCTACCCCACCTTACCCTACATACTAGTATTAAAGGGCCAAATTTTATGACGAACATCTCCAAGACGGTTATTTTTATTTTAACTGAATTCATTGATATAGCCGTACACGGTTCTTGACTTCAAAATTGTAATTTTACCATGAAAACTTTATAGGCCATAAAACCTGTAATTAAAAAGTTAATTAGCGCATGTTAGTTAATTAGTCGACCGATCATAACATTTGCTTCGCTATATTATGTCGGCCGAGCTCGATGACACTGAGTGAAAACAATATACGTCTAAAGCGCACTCATTTTTTTTTACGTTTGCACCAATTAAAACAGATACCCGGTATATTTGATACGTTGTAATAGCATAAGTCCCATTCTAAAGAAATGAAAATGGTTCCCCCATCAAAAAAGAACGAATACTTGAATTGTAGATGCTGTGAATATTTATTTAATTCTGACAACTTAGAGGCCATTTAGTTTCTAGTAATACGAACCATATTAAGAACTGTCACTGTGCTGCCGTAAATTTGTGTTGTTTTAGTACAGTTGCGCACACAAAATCAAACATCCCAGTGGTGGCAGTCGAGAGTGTTTCAACATTGACAAACTTGCTTTCCATTTGAACCATGACTACCTCGAGCAAGGTTTCGTAGGCACGTATGTCGCAGGAATGCATAAGGGCGTAGATAACTGGATGGGCTTCCCTATTGACGATGGCATGAAGTGTATACAGCTGCCCAGAGTTGTGAAATTCTATCGAATTGTAATTGTGGTTGCCGCCGCCAAACACGTATTGAGCGTCAAAGAGAGCGTGCGTGTCTTTCAGAAAAAATGCTATCATTCTCCGTGTGGACAGTTATCTCCTAATGGAAACGGAAGCGATGCCCGTCCATAGTAAATTAACGTTATGGGTGGACGGCGTCCCATAGGATGCCATCCACTCATAACCGGCACTTCAATGTCACCGAAGGCCCAAAGGCAACAACTATAGTTGTTGCCTTTGGTGACATTGAAGTGTCGGTTTCTTGATAGTGTTCGATTTTTAGAAGCATAGCCGTAGTGGGCGTTCATTGCAGACTTGAAGGTATCACGAATTTCAACACACTGATTTTCGAACCGCTTTCCACATATAAGATGGCTTCGTGAAATACCTGTTGGAAACTTTTTCTATTCTCACAAATCTGCGTTTGTACTTTCACCATATATATTTTGTGAGCATTTTCTCAAGAAGCTTCGCATTTCCAGACCTGCAGCTATGGGTCTTGGGTTGTCCGGGTCTGCAATCACCACTCCGTCCTGCAATGTTAGATGGGCGATTGGGCTCCTGGCTATTATGCTGTTGAAGCTGATTCTTGAGATTGAAACAGGCGATGCATGTGTAGTAAACACTGTCCAGATTGTTCGTGTTGGTAGCGTTCCAGGAAAACTTATGAACAACAATTTTCACGAAAATTATTAAAAAAAACACAAAACAAATGCCTTTACCAATTGCTGTTTGTAAAGTGGGACGTAGGCGAGGAGGCCTGTTGGCCAAATCCCATAATGAAGCGTTCCAAGTATCTTATAGGCAACTGCTGAAGCCAATCTCCTTTGAACCTGAGAACGCTGATCCAGTTCAGATGTTAACAATACCACTATGAGGTGTACGACATAATCTTAGAAGGCGAAACAGCAACTAAGCTTATTCGTCGAAGAACAACTGGTTAAACGGCTATTCTTAGAATGGAAAGGGGACAGGTCGGGCGCGGTCGAAAAGCATGCTTAAACTTATCCGGTGGCGTTAGGGTCGACAATGTGACTCTGTTTGGAATTGTTGACCGAAGTACATTTGAGAAGTTAACAAGTTAAACAAAAAAGACGGCTATCCAAAATTCTTGTTCCGGTGGCGGTCTTTATCCAGAGGCAGTGAGCTAGAAACAGCTTCCCCAAATCACTTCATCTAAATTCTTCATTTAGGGGCAGTGACCTAGATGCAATTTCCCCTCAAATCGCGTTATCTAGCGTGTTTATCTAGGGGAAGTGATCTAGATAAAAACGTACCCTATAATGGTTCAACAATTGCTCAGTGATTCCCTTAGGAAATGGAACCTTCGTGTAAAACGACCAGCCTTAAATAATTCATTGTGAAATATTAAAACAAAAAAAGGTTACCAATATATACACGTCTGCTTAATAAAACCTTACATTAGTGCATAGTTCATTATACAGTGAAGTGGGAGCTTAATTAATACGTTTGATATTGGAGAAAAGCAAACTCGAAGAAAAAAAATAACGGAATTGTTTTTCAATTTAATACTCGGAGTCTCTAAATGTTTTTTTTTTTTTTTTAAAGTAGCGTTGAGTCTTTTTTTTGTGTGTGTGTGTGTGAAGTGGAACATAAAAACAACAAAAAAACTTTATTTTCGCGGGCCCAGTTTTACGAGTTGGGTGAAGAGGACACATTCGCGTCAACTAAATTTTGCGAGTTGTAGCGAGATGAATTTGGGACTCTTTGTGGCTCTCTCGCATCCATCGAAGAAATAGTTAATTTTCGAGCTACATCGCATTGACCGTGCTAAAGTATTCATCGTGACCATCATGGAAAATAAGAAACTACATACAGTATTACTCTGGCGCAGTCTTGTTCAAGGATAGCTGTTTCAACTCGATGGACGTTCCGTTGGATGTTTTGATCACAAGCGCACTATATGTAACACTCGTGCAACAGGTACAAAGCTGGGGCTTTTATAAGAGACAGATAAATCGCGCGGGCAGTTATTGGACCGGTAGAACCGCTGTTCTTGCACGAGTGGCAACTTAAGCGCACTACTGCGCTTCACAGGGGCTCAACGGATTTTCTTAAAAATGAATAATTTAGCGGTTTTCGATGAGATTTAGCAAGTTCCTAATTGGAAACGTGTGTAACATTTAATTACTTAAAAAGGTAATTCACAAATTTTACCTAATTAGTCAACTAATCCATACGATAAACCTCCTATACTATGTCCCCTGTCTTTATAACTGACCTGCTCAATACTCAAAAATGTAGCGTGCGCGGCTATTTTTTTAAGGAAATATTTTAAGCATGAAAAAACACCCTGTATACGTAGAAAGCACAATACAGCAGCATAAAAAAATATTCACACGTGTTCACTGGGGCACACAAAATAGCCCCGCCTAAGCAAAAAGAATATTGCATTTATAAAAAAGGTTTCCTGAATTTGTAAACTGTGACGGTACCTCCAAAGAAAGAGGGTTCAATATATCGATTCCTCTACCCGGCCAATTTAATTTTTATCTTTCATTCCGAAATATTTTCTGCCTTGGTCCTGAAAAGTGGCTTGCACGTGTATCTAGACTCCAACATTAGAATACTCGGATCGACAGTATTCTTCAGAACGGGATGGTTTGAAGGGCAGCGGTAGGCTTCTGCAATTATATTTAGATTTTACGTGAAGATAGTCGCAGAGACGCTCCATGCACTGATAGCTTGACAGATATAGTCGGTGAAAGGTTAAGGGTTCATAGGAGTTGAGGAGAAGCTCCTCCCACCTCTTTCCACTTTAGCAGAGCGACCGCTGGAGGTGGGGCGACCCCAGCTCTAGCGTTCGCTCTGCTAAAGTGGAAAGGGGTGGGAGGGACTTCCCCGAACTCCTAACTTATCACCAACTATAGATGTCGAGGAGCCTAGGATCAAGGGCAGGACAAGAATGGTGGGAAGGTCTTCCGGCTGCAACGCCTCCAGCTCGACAAATTCCTACCTTCAATTGGGCTTCAAAGCTCCTTAGCCTTTCTGATGCACGCACATCCAAACCACGGCGGAAGTCATGAAACGTGTGCTAGAGGCGGGCTATTTGAACGACACGCCGTACAGTTCTAATCCTGTGAGTTACTAAAGAGGGCATATGTCAACTCGGTCACGCGAATGAAATTGGATATGCACGAGGGCTCACGGTTCCTTGTAACAGTGGTGGGGCTAAGGTCTACTCAAGCTGGTTGGACAGCTTTTTTCCTCAGCCCCCGCCATAATTATACATTCTAAATAAAGGTATCATTATTACTATTATTTTCATTAATAATAATATTATTATTATTATTATTATTAATATTACGTAGACCCAAATAACATTTGTCCGAACAGATGGTTACATAGCCCATGAAAACAACCCACCAGGTTCTGAATTGTGCACTTAACGACTTTCTGCAATAGTCTATTTACGGTCACAAATCAATATATGGGTTCTAAGCATTCTAAAAACTGAAAAAAAACGTTAAATTCAGGGGTGGCCGATTCCAACATTAAAACGACGGATTGCGCTACGGACAAAGTAATGGCTAGCCTTACTCTTTCTTGTGCAACGGCGACCTCTCGTGTCTGCGCTAACTCCGAGGTAGTCGATATTTTTATATCAAATTTATCGGTAAAATCGGACACAAAGGAATGCAATGTTTGGTTCGTTAGAATGCTTAGAGTCCCATATATTAAGTTATGCCCATAAATAGACTACTGCAGAGTGTCGTTTGAAGCCCATTGCAAACTCGTAGGATTCTTCTGCTTAAATTTATCATGCTTAGATTTCATAAATTGTACTATGCTTAGATTTCACATATTGAGTTATGACCACATATAGATTATCGGAGGAAGTGGTTTAGTGTCCCTTTAAGAGCAACCAAATGCAATCATGACCTTGGGTCTCATATCAGAATAGAGGGCTGCCGGAAACGCTTCCGTTACTGTCCTTCGCTTCTAAGCGGACAGTGCACTGGAAGCGATGTGCTTGCTCAACGCGACATTCGTCTGTCTTTCCCCACGTGATCCCGCACCCGCGCTTACCCAGGCGCACAAAACGGGGCCAGGTGATAAAACGGAAGGCGCTGATTGGTCCCAAGAGCACATGGCTCCCGATCCATTGTCAGCTTAGGGGTTCGTTTCATCTTAAGTCCAGGCGAAGCCAAGGCTAGGAGCTAATGGGACATCAAGTTGCGTAGAAAGCGCAAGTCACTTGACATGCGATGATAGAATATGCAGAGAATCATGGCAAACAAAATAATCGCCACCTTTTTACGCCTTCTGATGGGTCCCGTCAGCTTGTAGCGTCGGCTACGCCTAGACTTAAAATTAGATAAGGGTCGAAACACGGCAGTATTTTGATAAAAGCATGATTTCATGTTCTATATTGTTTTAATATTTTTAACGCTTGATATGCTATGCACAAATATAACAAGGACCCGCTATGATGACGACATTAGTCAAATGCGCATTGGAGAATTCCCGGCGACCCAGAGGCGTATATTTGAGCCATCTTGGTTTGTGCGCGGTTCTTCAAATTGTTAAATCGCCCGCCATCGCAGTTTTTTTTTTTTTGCGAAGTCTTAGCCGTTTTTGTTTTTTTTATGGCATTTTTGTAGCGTATATTTTTCACTCAAAATCATTCAATAAAATTATTTTTTCCTCTACGAAAAAGTGCCGGTACACCTCTCTCGTACTATTGATATTCTAGATTGTAGAGAAGGTTCACCTGAAACAATGAGGAGCGTTTGCAATTTAATGGCGAAAGGCTCCCGCGGATATCCGTAGCGAGTGCGCATCGACGGGATTTTCGCTTCACAAGGAGGAAAGCAGACGGAACGGCGGGGATATTGGCAGACGACCAACACGTTTGTCACCTGCTCGCAGAGCGTATTGCAATCGCGTCCCGTAAACCGCCTGACCCCGATCGACCAGTCGGAAACTTTCTCCAATACAAGCTCTCGATTAATATTCGAACGCATCTTTCTCTTCCTGTATTTCAGTGCAACTTTACAATTTGCACAAAAGCAGTTTTACTATTTCATACTTTCCTGTCGCAATCCAATTTCACATGGATATGTTTTAGGATATCTAGGATGCATTTCCTGTGGTTTGGTTAGAATGAACAGTTTTTCTATTAAGGAAAAATTCAATAAACTTTTTTCTTCCTTAGACGTTGGCATTTTTATGATTTCAAATTAGTTTTCTACAAAACAAAGTACGTTTCGCGTAGATTATTTTCGTTATTCCTTTCTCTCAACATTGTTTTAAAGAACCAAACTAGCATATTTTACTAGGCTCTTTTAAGTGTGTTGCTATGTCCCATGCGTGCCCAAGATCATGTTTCCCACACTTGTGCGTTGCGCCCCCCCCCCCCCCCCCCTCAAAAAAGAAAAAAATTCTGGTTGTTAGACATGGCGATAGCCATATAACAATGAGATCAAGCCCGAATCGCGAAAATTGCATTTAGTCATAGTAAATAAGGAAAGAAACATTTTCCCCTAGTTACGGGGTATGGAACCACGTGAAATGGAATAACGCTGCTCCTCAGCCGAAGAGTCGTCGTGGCGGAGGCCCAGTGCTCCCAAAATATTGCAGGACACTGCTCAACTATTACACTAATTGGAAGCCGCGATCCACTATAATGCTACATTCACACTGGACTTCAAATCGCTACCGCGAAGCGAATCCGCTTGCTTTCATCATCAAATGTGCATGAATTTGTCTGCTTCTTTAAGTAACTGCGTTCGAAGCCGTTTTGAGATTGTGGTTCAGCCACCGGCTTGAACGTGGCGTAAACTGATACTAAAAATACTACCACCAATGCCTCAGTGGGCATTCAGCGGGTTGGCTGTTTCCGAAGCAACCTTGTGCCCCGACGTCATCTTTGTATTGCTGCATCTTTCGCCGTGTCTTTCTGCTGCGGTTGAGCCGTCCCAGTGGACTATTTCTGCCTGTTATGTTATGTTTCACCGGCCGTAGTTTGTAAGTGCTCCTAGCAATCGCGTACGAAGATTATTAACTCCCTGCTCGGCTCTAACACGTTTTGATGCCGACGGTGGCATTGACTGGTGGCCGGTATGGTTCGTTGCTCCTCAGCGCCATCTTGCGATTAGCATTCACAACGCTCTTCCAACGTACATTTCACACCACCAAGATTGTAGTTCTTTCCAGAATATAATGGGGCTCGTTCTGAGCCTGGTTCATCGTGAGGAACTCGCATTTTGGCCAGTAACTTTATGAATTCCCAGTTGCTACAGATGTGTGATATCTACGAAGCAAAGCAGTAAAACAGCTGCAGCATCTTACGTGGCTGATCGGAACTGCTCTTGCGTCATGGGCCAGTCGTCTGTTTTGCTGCAACGCAGCACGAGCATTGCGTCACAGGATGGTCATGCAGCTGATCACGGTGGTCGACGTCGTGCTCGAGCGGGTAGTAATTCGGTCTCGCCGTAGACACCCGAAACAAAACTTTGAGATAAGATAGCTACAAAACTAGACAAGGCATTAAAAAAAAGAGCCACCTTGAAATTTTGTGACACTTTTTTAGCAGAAACAGTCAAAATCCTAAAATCGTGAAAATGTAGTGGAATGACTTTTTAAGGCTAGTTCACCCCGAACCGTTTCCTTACGCTAAGTTAGGTTCCAAAAGCTTACATCGTCTCACTTCGAAAGTCACCGAGACCTCTGTGTTTTGTATGAAGCGTGACAACCAATTCGAGAAGTTGGCTTGTACGCGACATGCGAGGCACGGATGTTGCGATAACTTTTACGTAACGAAAAAACTCGCAAGCAAACGCTCTTCTGTGAGGATGAAAAAAAGAAGCTGAAGTGGTTCTTGAAAAGAAACGAGTTAGAGGTGAATTTTAAAGTATTTTGTCCCGTGAATCTGAGACTCATGAAGGTTCTCTCCGAGGATATAAATCAACGCGAAAACACGAAAAACAGCTGAGCAGTTGTTAGGTCATAAAATTAACTTTCTTCCACCAAGGGCGTGTCGGTCGTGTGGGCAGCGTGTAATATCGGAAGCTTGCCAGGCATATTCCCCCGTAGGGTCGTGACAACTTTTTCTTAGTTTTCTTGAAAATAGCAAGAGTGCGCCTGCATAGCTGTGGTAGGCACTGAAGATTCGCGAGAGCGCAGATTCCGAAAAACCCTTTTATGACTGAAAGCTCCTGGAAGGATGGAGATCAGCGGTACCATGAAAACTACTTCCTGCTGCCTCCGTGCACCAAATTGAAGAATAATATCGATAATGGTGTTCCTGGAGGCCAAATTAACATTAGTTAAACGTTTTCGCTCAAATACGAATCAACTTCAGATTCCGCTTAAACGATAATTCGCACAGCAATGTTTTTCTTAACGTCACCAAGTACGTACACTTACAATCAGGTACCACCCCACAGGCGCATTTCTGCTTCGTAATGGGCGTGCCTTGCTGCTATCTTAACTGGTCTCACTGCTTCGTACGAAGCACGGATGGAGCGGTGAGTTGCGGTAGTACGTTAATATATGCTTCGTAACGTAAGTCAAGGGTGCTGTGTTAAGAAGCCTTAAGTCGTGACTAAATTTCCAAAACCTCCACAGGAAAGCTTCATAGGGTAAAACGACCTCGGGAGCCGTGTAAGCACGTAATGTGTCTGCCCGTTCAGGTTGTAACCTGTAGACGATCTTGAAGAAAACGGCAACCGGTGTCCGGGATCTAACACCTGTGACCGGCGTGGGAGCCGATTGCGCTGATGATTGAGCTACGGATCCAGCACTCAGGAACGGGAAGAGCAGAAGCAGGTGGTGCGAGAAAGAGCTCGGAGTGGAGGGGTGTGGAAACGGCAGGAAACAAAGGAGCAGAAACAGGTTGTGTAGAAAGATCGCGCGGAATGAGGAGGAGTGAAAAGAGCAGGATATCGCGCTTCCCCTCTCTTGGTGATTCACAATATTCAGCGCTAAGACTCTGTATCCGGGTTATGTCCAAGGGAAGCACGCGCAGCGTCAGAAAAAGACAATGGTGTGGCGTAATAACTATTTTCATAAAAACCCTGCTTTACGTACCACCTGATTTAAAAGCACCAACCACCCAGGCACTGAGTGTCCTGCTTTCTGTGGAGAACTGAAAGAAACCCTAAAATGCTATCGCATTCCCATTTAAACGTGTTTCGCCAAATGGCCATGCATGCAGCCCTTTATTCTTTCTTTTTGTCATTGAAAGCTGATGTTCACTTAAAGTATTTACTGCATTGTGAGGCACTCACTGCGAGGCATAAAATAAGGGAGAAGGGGGATAATTGCAGGACATAACCAACAAAGTAGGAACAAATCATACCTTAGCAACTTTTTAAAACATTTGAAATCCCGATAAATCATGTGGTTTCGATCGGCACTTATAATCTACAATAAAATATCGTTCTCTCCACATATTTTGCGCACATAGAATCCATATTTGTTATTAAGAAAAATATTATCGTTTCCATACCTTAATTTGTGTAATCTAGCTCCTGTGAAAAGATTTTTTTTTTTTATTTTATTTTTTCAATTACGTGACAGCTGAATAAATTATAGCACAACCTTTTCAGCATTAGGCAGGTGTCATGGAAAAAATGTACGTTAAAGGGGGGGGGGGTGCAACGATTTTAAGATTAAAAGAATTTGCATCTTGTCATTTTTACGTTGTTTATCTTGTCCCGGAGGATAGAGAAAACATTTCCTTCATTGAAATATGTCGCGATTCCGCTGCGTAATCGCAACGCAAAAGTCGAGCTTTTTCCCTCACCTGCAGCCGCGAGTGGCAGCCGAAGGAACTACGGCGAAAGGATTGCGTGACCTCGGTCGACTCTAAGCTGCAGCATAAAGCCCGCTAATGTCAGCAGAAAAGGGAGAGGAAGCGTCCCCCGAGAGAGCACACGGGAAGCTACATGGCACTCCGAATTACGTCACTAGGAGGTGGAGAAGGTGTGACCCCGAAGACTGGGAAGCTTCCACAAATGTTGGACCAAAGTTCGGAAAATATTGCACCCCCCTTTTAAAGACACGTAGCACTCAGTGTGAAAATGAACTTTTTTTATTAAATCAATCTTTTTGTATTTTGGCCCGGAGCTGTTGTGTGTCGTGTCGGTGAGCGTCAAATTTGTCTTCTTCGCGTCTGTGTTAAGTTATGAGAAATATAGTATGTTTTTGATAGAATATGAGCTTTCGCTCTGCAAGTCGGACAGGAAAAAGCAAAACGTGCCTTGCGTGTCTTAGCGCATCTGTACGACATTTGCATTGTTTATTCGGAAGCGACAGCGTTGAGTCTATTGCGGGGGAGCTAGGTTTGAACTCGAAAAATTCTACGCCGAGTACTTGTCGTTGGGCGGAATGAATGAGCAGTTATGGCTAAGGAACTGTCTTCCATCCTCTCCGGTGGGTAGCAATTTATTTTTTCGGCCGTCGTCAGGGGGTTGCAAAAGAGACACTTGCTACACCCAAATCGGATGCGACACTTATCCACTTGCGATGACTCGCTACCCGTGTCCCCTGTAGTCTCACTTCCTTTCCTGGTGGAGTTTCCAGTCTTGTTGTTGCATCTTGTTTCGGTATCTTGTCTGATCATGGCTTAAATTTGCCCACAAAAAAGGGTAAGCGGATTTTTTTTTTAATTTCAACAAAGGACTTGACATTTTTTGACAACGGGTGCGAAATTTATAACAGGAATTCGCCATCCAAAGCGAACAATAAAGAAGGGAATATGCGAATTTTACATAATTAATTTTCTAATTACTCTTTACACTTCCTGCCTGGCGCTCATAGTGGTGAGCAAACCTTATCCCGAAGTAATCTGTTTTCTATTTCGTGGCCCATTTTTAACCATTTGCCGTTTTATAAAAAAACACCTTGCGAAGTAACATAACACGACATAGCAGCTCAGGAAGCAACTTCGACGTTCACGGAGGGTACATAATAGCTAAGCTTAAGTAAAAAGAATGATTCATATAAAAATTTATATATTAAAATTGCACCACTACCTGCCAATAAATATGGTCTGAAAAACGATTCACCTACTCTGCATATTTGGATATTATCGCTCTTCTACCTTCGCGCTATATGAACAGTATCTCGGTTAGATCACATAATCACACAGCGCAAATGTAATTATGTCCAATTTAAAACATCTGAAGTTTCACAATTTATTGTGTAATATTGCATTCATCCACTGTTTTATGGCAGAAAGGTCTCTTAGCGCTGAGTATTACAGTACTGCGATAAACTGCTGTAATTACATCGAGACCGTAGAAGCAGAAACCCATCACACATTGGTACAGCGGTAGACTCATGGGTTTCAACGATCCTAGTGCCAGAGCTCATCACCTATGTCATTCGAATAGGCAGATATCCAGCAAAACAACCGGAACCGCGTACAAGTGCGTTCTTTCCGTGCAAATACCTTCCACAGAAAACAATTGTTTCAAAGTCAGTGCAAAAAGTATAACTTCGTTAGTCGCTTTAGAAGGACGAAAGATAATAGTGATTTTCGGTTACCTAATATAACTCTCACGGACCGTCAGAGATGCTGCCATTAATACAAGGCATCCTTTTCCTGCTTCTGGTTTTGGAGAAACCGACATCCTCGACGAGTTTGAAGTTTGAAGACACTGGGAGTGTCCTCAAGACCATCGAAGACATACCTAAGGAGTTCACCCTTTTGTTTGAGTCTGGGAACGACTTCATGGACGTCTTCGTGCCTACAGATTGCATCATGGACAACAATGCGCTCTTCAAGACTTTTCTGGAGTCCCGAGCGAAACTGGTCACGTTGTGGACTGATGGCAAGATGCACTTAAATCTTTGCGACTACAAGATCTGCTACGCATTTAGAAAGTCGTTTTATAAGATAATTTACTTCATATGCGGCCAGTACGATATTGATAGTCTACTTGATAGCCTCCAAACAAACTACTTCATGTCTGCTTTCGTCGTGGCGGAATACGTGAAACATCCCAATGAAAATTATCGGAAGTTGTTTAAAATGCCATTTCAGGCACCTTATTCCAGAGCCAGCGGAAGATATGTAATGAGCTTCGGCAACGGCAGTCTCTATTTGACTAGCGAGTTCGCAAGAAAATTGATTGAACCCCAGACTCTTGAGAGGGGTCCGTTGTTAGAACGGCAACGGATGCTAAATGGGAGCTTTATACACCTCGTATGTTTAGGCATTTACGCCTGCCAGCATCCAAGCTTTAACGTTACATTAAATATCTTAATGCACCGGAATGCTTTGATTAGCGTTGATCGTAACTTCAACAGTAATGAGCAGTTGTGTAGCTCATTTATAAATAGTTTAAACAATCGTGCAGATAGAGACACGGTGAGTCTATTTGACGCGTCTCATCATTTCGGATCGGCTGGCTTCTCATTTTATGTTCGCAAGCGTGATTCGGTTCCCAGGGAGGCAATATTTATCTTGCCATTTTGTTGGGAGGTATGGGTAGCACTTCTCGCGTCTTGTCTGTTACTCGTTTTGACGTATGCCCTAATTGTGAAGGTTATGCTGAAGGAGAAAGTGAATATTTTCTACTTTATATCTCCCATGGTGGCAGCGTTCGTTCAGCAAAGCTTTCAGCTCCACAGAAGCCTGCTGAGCACTTCTCTGTCCAGGTTTGTGTACGGCATAATGGCCTTAATGTTTGTCGTTATGTCGACAGCATTCAAAGGCCGTCTAACTTCGCTTTTAAACGACCTTCCTCTCAGAGGAGAAGCCACTCAGTTCGAGTCGTTGGAGCACCTTGCTCGTACAGGACATCGGTTATGTTTCCTTGAAAATCCAGGCACCCTTGGTGCATCTCGAAAACTAAGTATTTTTAAGGAAAATGGCCCAATCCGTGGAGAAAACAAATGCTACCAAACTAGGAAGCGGTCATTCCGTGGTCCTGACTCGATTAAAATTTCCGCTGACGGAAGGGACACTTTCTTCACCTACAACTTGCGGACAGGTCGAAGCGAGGCGTTGAGGCGAGAGCTGCTCAGAAGGGGATACGTCGAGACTGAAGGCACCGTGTTTTCGCACCCCGTTGGACCGGAAATGAGGTCATCTTCGGTATACCGACAGGATTTCGGTAAAACATTGAGCCGGGCGATAGAGGCGGGCCTATACGAAAGGTATGCTGCCCTTGCGGAGTACAAGAGCAGGTACTTTCACGAGAGTATTTCGGAGCACGCCGAGGAACTGGTGCTGAAGTTCTGTGATGTCAGACCTTTTTTTATGGCTTGGTTCTTGGGTATATCCTTCTCACTGCTTGTGCTGATTGGTGAGGCGACTTTATCTCGTCTGGAGCGTCGAAATCGTTCATATTTCGCGAGTATTATTCGGAATCAACCTTCAAAGCACGGGATACGAATCATACGCCTTAAAAAAAAGAATCGTGCTCGCGTTCTTACAATGAACTGAAGATAAACTCTAACATGGTTGAACTAGATGACGCTTATACTTTTACGAATTATTTAAGTTCATTGTTTAAAACATTTTAATATTTACAGTACTATTTTATATTCTTTCCCTAAATATAAGTAGAACTATTAAATATTATTTAGTATTCAACACTTTAACTCGCAATGTATGTTTGATTTCTGTGTACATGACCTTTTCACTGTAATTCTATAACGTGTATCCTACAACTCCGATGTAACCGAAATAATGTGGAACATAATATCTCTGCCTAAGAACCCCGAACGGCGATTTCTTCGGGGTTTCCCGATTGTGTGACGGTTATTTTTATAATATTTGTACAGAAATTTCTTCCGTTTGTGTGCAAAGCTTATGTTGAAATATGTTAGGCTGTCAACCCTCCTCCGTTTTCCATTCAAAGTGAAGTATTCTGCGTACTGAGCCACTGACCGCGAAACCTGTATCTCATAAAACGGGAGAGCAAGAACTGATAGTAGGATATATTCAACAACGTTTAAAAACATACTTGGTACCGTAATAAACAGAGAGTTGTTATAACCTCTACATAAGGTTCAATCGGTTTTATACTTTATTATGAAAAAACGTTATGTCCACGTATGTATGAGCAATAATCTCCTTTCGAATGTAAATATTTCTCGCTGCCGTACCTTAATTTGAGTGGTCCAGCACTTGTGGAAGCTTCTTTAGAGATATGTGTCACAATTGAATAAACCGTACTACGCAATAAATCTTTCGCCACTGTAAAATTGACGTATAAGGTGGGCATTAAATGCGTCTGAAATGATCTGCATATCTTCCTCAGAAAAAGATTTCCTTCATAATTTTTTTCGCCCAGAACCCATTTTTTTCAATCAACATGTAACTTTTTGTAGGAATGGATAGGATTGAAGTGTCTCAATAACGTATATATAAATGTACAATTCATAAATGGCTGTAAAAATTCTATGTTAATAAATGTGTTGCTTTTGTGTGACATATATGCTATGGTTGGTTCATGCCTTTATTCACTCATATCAGATTTTAATTCTGTTAATATTAACTAACTTTCCTTTTCTCCGTGTCGTCTTATGTTTTCGTACCTTGCCCCTATCTCCAGTCTCAGATTTACAAACTTGTTCATATTCTTTACCAGCTTATATAAATCATGCCTCCTGCACCAGATATATCGATATTTATTTAATCAACCTAGTTGTATCGGCATTAAGGCTGGCGACACTGTTGGCCCGAGCCGAGGTGTGGGCTCGCGGGCATTAATAAAAGAGATCAGTCTCGTTCCAGCTGCCACGTCTACGGCCTAATTCCTAAGCATGGTGTCAGAAGTGGGATGAAATGTTCGGCCCTGGTAAGCTGAGATTTCTTGCTGTTCTAGCGACAACTATGCTCATAGTCTTTACAAGCTTATATAATGCATGCCTCGTGCCCCTAAAACATGGGCACGTATTTTATCACCCCAGTGTCCACGACTGGTTGACGACTTCAGAAGTGAGTTTCAATCAACATTTCGAATAAATCTATCTAAAGACCCTTAGAGGAGGGGGGAGGTATACTCCCGTGGAGGGAATTGGGGGCTACCTCTCATCCCCTCAAGATTTGATCCGTAAGCGTTTAGTTAATGAGCAACATCAGGGCTGCTACTTTGCCAGCAGTGATGGGGAAGAGTGAATGGATAATTAGACTGGAGGAAGAAGAGTAAGACGAAGTGGGAAAGGTTTGCAGAGTGCACGTGATTCAGCAAGAAATAAAGGTTTCTTTCCTTTAAAGGTGTTCATTACTTGGTTTCGTTCATTCGCTATATATTTGGAGGTGGCTGGCGCCTTCCATGTTCATTATAGGGGGACTGGACAGAGAACGCCCGGCGACATGTTTATGTAAGACCGAGCACGCCATACCGAGGTGATGACTATGCACGTTTGGATTGCGGACTTGGAACTAATCAGTTACAGGTAACAAAATTACTGGTAACCCTTTACCTTTGTATTCATTTTGTAATCAATCTACTACTTTTTCTCAAATCCATTTGATTATGAAATCGAATTACTTCTTCAGTAACGGATTACCACCAATTAATCGTTACATATCTTGTTTGTTGTTTATTTACAAAAGTTATCTTAAGATTTCAAAAGGTATAAAAAAAATATAACATGTTTTAACGGTCACGTCACCAGGGGGAAAACCCATCGGTGGGGAGGGGGAAGCAGAGGAGGAAGTTATATCTTCTATCCCCTTGCACGATATCAAGAGAGTCCCGATACTGAGCAAAAAAAAGGAAAGCGGGAATTTTCTTAGGAAACAGGACAGGTACACAGGCGTTAAATTTACTCCAGCGATTTCTTTATGGTCGTTGATTTGCATCAAAATTGGCTCGACAAACCAATATACACGGCTGTACCAATCTCTCCAAGTATAGTGTTAAATAAAAAAAATGGCGATGTAATAAAAATTTTGAGTTTCGATTTCATCGTGTTTCTCAATTCAAGAGCCACTACTAGCCACGCTGAAGTGTGACAACAGAAATGGTAAAACGTGGGCAGTAAATCACGTTCCCAAACGATTACAAGGCGTTTAATGGCGGGAAAAATGTTTGAAAGCTCATTCAGTGAGAAACACGAAAAAGTGAAAGCCGTTTACAAATCCCTGTAACGCCGAATTGGAGCGCAGCTCTTGAGGAGGAGGAGTGAAGGGTACTGAGGGGAGGGTAGACCCTTCCTCCTCTTCCTCCTCCTCCCCTCATTCTTTAATATGCTCCGGGGGGGGTCACGTGACCTCGGGGGGGGGGGGGGGTCACGTGACTTCGGGGAAAGGGGTCACGTGACCTCGGGGAGGCGTGACCTGGGGGTCACGTGACCTTGGGTGTCACATGGGGGTCACCTCAAGGTCACGTGACCCCCAAGGTGACCCCCACGTGACCTCAGGGGGTCACGTGACCTGGGGGTCACGTGGGGGTCACCTTGGGGTCACGTGACCTTGAGATGACCTTGGGAGGGGTCACGTGATTTTGGGGGTCACGTGACCTCGGGGGTCACGTGACCTCGGGGGTCACGTGACCTTGGGGAGGAGACCACGTGACCTCGGGGGTCACGTGACCTCAGAGGGGTCACGTGACCTTCAAAGGGTCACGTGGGGTCATCTTGGGGTCACGTGACCTTGAGATGACCTTAGGAGGGGTCACGTGACCTTGGGGGTCACGTGGTCCCAAGATGACCCCACGTGACCCCCAAGGTCACGTGGGGTCACGTGACCTTGAGATGACCTTGGGAGGGGTCACGTGACCTTGGGGGTCACGTGACCTTGGGATGACCTTGGTTACGCCGACGCCGACGCCGACGCCGCTCAAGCCGGGAACGGTCCCCTAAAGGCGCGACCACATTGGCGTTTCGGAGGCCTGCGGCGCGACGGTCGTCGCTGCCGGTTGCCGGCGGAAACCAGTTTTCGGCTTCAACGTCGCGACGTGCGGCGCCGCACACCCAACCGCTCCGTGCGCGGTTCAGAGCTCGGTGCCGCACGCCGCTGAAGAGAGGAGCCAATGGGAGGTGGCGTAGATAGTGACGTCGCGATGCCATGGCAACGCTCAAGCCGGTCCTCGGCGCCTCTCGAAGCGAAGGACGTGTTTCGTGTCGTCTGCTCCCCCTATTTCCCCCCGATGCCTTCCCCAACGGAGCGGTTCCTTGAAACTAACCACTGGGAAACTATAGGAGAGGAATTTGGAATTACAAGTGAGTTTCTCCGTGGCACTTGTTGCATGTCGTCTCTGTTGTGACGGATGTCGTGTTGATTTGGTGACACTTGCGAAAGTAGCCTTCGTCTCTGGCGCGCCGCCGGGGCAGCAAAGCCCCGGCGGCGCGCCAGACCTCTCCTGTCCTTCGGTGTTTCGGTAGAACCAACCCGGCCGGACCCAAAACCTGCGCCTCCTTCCCTTCAGAGCGCGGCGACGTCGCAAGATCATCGAGCAGGTTAGGATAATCACATTCCCGCTGATCACCAGGTCATTATGAACTCCTGCCGTCTAGACAGCGAGTGCGGAACGGAAGAATCTAACGAAGAGCAGACGACGAAAGAGCGGGAAATCCGACGGGAGGCGCGATCGCGGGAACCAGTGCTGTCACGTGACGCCTGCAAAACGGAGGCCAATGTGGACTCCTCGCGTTGGGACGCCGGACGGCGGTACCGCCCGGCGGCGCCGCCCGGCGGCGCCGTTCACGCTAGTGTGGTCGGGCCTTAAGAGCTGCGCTCTAAAAACGCTCGACACACTCTTTTTCAAACTACCGGCACGTCCTGAAATTCTGCATCATTTATGACTGGAGAGCGCGCGGAAATTTGAATGTTGTTCACAGCATTAGCCTTATTTACGATGAGGGCGGTAACGGCCGGGGGAGCTGTGCAGGCTGGATCGCATGGGCTCCCGTCTCGAAGCCACTTTTCGGCGGAAAGTGTCAGCCCTTGGGCTAGAATCTTTTAAAAGACTTCCACACCATCGCCCTGTGCCTGGCAATTGAGGACTTTCACGAACTGCGGACCCCTCGGCGTAGGCGTAGGCTTCGGGGGGGCATCGGGCTCGTGCCCCCCCCCCCCCCCCTGGGCCCGGGCCATAATCCTTACCAAGACGCTGTTTGCGTGCTATGTAACGAGCTTCTAGTAGTGGCATGTAAACAAAATAACGCCCACGTGGCCTTTATTGACAAAATACATGGGAAATAGAATCCCAGCATGCTTTCGTTAGCTTCAATGTCCAGTTCTGGCGAAAAGGTAACAATCAGCACCACCCCCCCCCCCTCCCCCCGGAGAACTGCTCAGCCTGCCCCCCCCCCCCCCCCCCCCCCCCGGGGAAAATGGGAAGTCTACGCCTCTGCCCCTCGGACATTTGCTGGCCAACTGTCGGCCCATCCAACGAGCTAGGGCTAGCTTGCTGCCGCGTCGCCGGGGACTGAGCACGTCGAGTACGAGCGCCAGGGACCCGCAATGTCGGTGTACGCCGCGGAAGGCGAGACAATATCACTAGGGTTGCCGCGAACCACCCTAGGTTCGATTTCGAAAGTTTTCGATATTTTCGAGCCGAACTGATGTTCGAATTCGAAAGGTTTCGATATTTTCGACCATACGAAGATTCGAATTCGAAAAATTCGCAACTTTCAAAAACCGTGGAGTTTCGAATTCAAAACGTTCGAAGCTTTCACGGTTTCTAAAAGTTGGGGTTCGATTATTTCGAATATTTTTTACTTGAAGTTCGAGAAATTCGAAGCCTTCAAACTTCTCTAACTTGAAATTCGAGAGATTCGAATGTACGATTTTTCTTTGGATCTGAAATTTGAAAAAAATCGAACGTTTCGAATTTGTATAGACATGAAGTTCGATAAATTCGAAGATTTCGAATTTCTTTTTACATAAAGGTCGAAAAGTTCGAAGGTTTCCGTTCTCTTTTAGCGCTAAATTCGAAAAAGGAAACTTAGATTTCGAAGTTCTTTAAAGTCCAAGTGCGCAAAGTTCGAAGTCCGGATTTCATGTTCCGCCAGAGTTTCAGTATCAAATAATGTTTTCCCGCCTCACTGGTTTTCCCGAAATCAGGTTTATAAATGTTCGGGTGTGATATTCAGATTGCGCGAAGTTGGTCAGGCAATTAAATGAGACGACGAGTGTCCCGGATGTGCTGGATTATTTGCCAGTGCAGAGTGACGTGTGCAGATCACTAATTGTGGCCGTCAGCCCGGGGGGGGGGGGGGGGGGGAAGGGGCTTTAGCGTGCATCACGCAGTAGTCCCTTAGCAAAAAGATGCCGTACTTCAAACGAAGTTGAAATATATTGAATATGAGTATTAATTTTGTATTCATTCTGTAATATTTCGTCCGCACTCAAAATAAGCACATAAAGTATTTAAGGTTAATCATAAATATCATTCAGAAACTGTTTCAAATACAACAAAAATATAATTACTTCAATGTCAAAATGCAATCGGTGTATTAAAAATTGACAAAAAACACATTTACAACTTACAGCTAAGAACTTTAAAGTTGTCAGAAATGTAATGCTAAATATGCTAAAAATGAAATAAAAATATGTTAAAATCATATTTGAAATACATCAATAATTAATAGATTGTATGGTAGAAGAGTATTTTAAGTAGGTCAAACATTACCTTCAAATATACTAAAAGTGACTTGGATGTATGTATTAAAATACTAACCAAATCTATTTTGCATGCATCTAGATAATACGATACTAATATGTGTAAACTACTGCTCCAAGTCTTCCTGGTTGTAGTGGTGTTCGGCTGCACACATGCTGTGAATAGAAATGATACACGGTTTGCTCAACCAACACACTTGAGAAAGTCAAGGTGCCCAGTTGGGACAGCTCAACAAAAGATGTCCCTGCCAAGTGTCTCATCATGCAAAGCAGGATTGCAAAATAACCCAGAGCTCAGTTACAATTGTCAATTTTTTTTTATTTCTCATTGATACAATTCAGAAATAGGCGGGCTTCTTCAGTGAGGGGGCCGCATTGTTGCACTTCCGTCTTAAGGACCTCCTCACATTCCCTTCATATTCTCCAGGAAATATGTTCATGACGTAGACTGAAAAAGAAACAAGTCAAAAAATTACATGACGCTTTTTAAGATTCCGAAACAATCTAATCAATCATTAGTTTCTATGGTACAGTAAATAACAGTGTTTCAGGGCCGGCCACCTTACTAGAACCAACATCCCAGCTGAGACTGTGTGAAAGAGAACACAACCCACATCTAGTGTATGAGTGAAGTAGAACGCTATAGTCACGGCTTAGTGTTCCACTTCACCTTTTACCCCGTAGGACACCTAGCCTCAGCTAAGACACCAGATCAAGCAAGCTGGTTAAGGGGTTTTGATATTGTATAAGTGGTAATCATTAAGAAAATAGTCATTGATTTTCTTGTTATTCCAGAACATTAACCCAGAGGAAGGATTGGGAATACATAATTTGCAGCATTGCTGTCATATTCTCATTCCTTTAGAACCTAGTATCGCGAAATTCATAATAGTTATTGAGTATCGCGAAATTCATAATAGTTATTGTGAAATCAGAAAATAAAAATGATGCGAAAACCAACATTCAAATATACCCGCACTCTTCAGTACCATGACCTCAGTGGCGGGCAGGCTTGCCAGTCGAGCAAGCGGTCTAAGACATAGAATATGCCAATCATTCGTTCCGTACTGGAGTGCGGGTACTGGAGCGAGCTTCCAAAGCATTCATTTGACACCACGAAACTGCTTCGAATCAGTTCGGAACAAATTCTACAGTCCAAAAACTGAACCCACACTCTAAGAAAAAATGGAGGAAAAAAGTAGCAACTGCGCGTCTTCCTCCCTCTACTGACGCGCCCCCAAGCGGACACGAGAAAAGGGGAGGAACGAAACGTTTTTCTCCTTCTCCAGGTCGACGGGAGAAAGCTTTCGCCCTCCCGACTCATCTTCTTTCGGTTTCGCTTTTCGAGCAGGTCGCGCACGTTGTTTAATAAATAGCTGTTGAGTTGATTGAGCTTCAGCGGCAGCGAAGGCCGCCGGTAATTCCGTCTTTTAGTTAAACGTGCAGAACATTTCGGTTGCATTGACGTTGTTACCACTAATTTTATCAAACGAGCTAACGAAGGCGCTAGAAACAGCGAAGTTCCGGAGCAGTGCCAGCAGCGCTACATACACTGGGTAAGACGGCTGTCTCCGATTTGCGGGACACACGCGGGGAACTACAGCAGTGAAACCATGAGGAACTGTGTCGACGTTTTCGACGTTATGGAAATCGCGGGAACTGCGTCCAAGGCAGGCAGGTTTTCCTGCCGGCTGCAAGGGTGCCTTCCGTGCTGAGTTCGATTCTGTTTTCCGATGCCGAGTGCAACCGGCGTTCAACGTGTTTCTGTATTTGTGTGTGTCAGCAACATCGTGATGGCAGTGTTGTGGGTTATGAACAGACGACGAATTATCGCCGATGTCACCGTGTGTTCGCGTGTCAGTGGTGTAACAACGACATGAGATCGTAAAGTGTCGGGCATCGATGCCATTGGTCGGGCCGTGATGAGGGGGCGGGGTGTCGCAGGTTGACATTCCGCTTTACATTAAAAAAGTTTAATACCACTTGAGGGATTACGTGCAATCAATCAACGTGCGGATTGAAGCTCCTATCGCTATCTTAAAGTGGCCAATATGACTGTCGGATTTGTCTCGTACCCGAGAGCGATCGCGCCCTGTGGCAAGGACTGAGCAGTACGAAATCGTGACGGAAAGTACGTATATTTACAGTATGGAATTTCGGCATTAAAAAACAATAGTAGGTAAAATCGAAAAAAAAAAGCTGCCCTTTATTTTGCTGTTTAAATATACTACGGTTCCTGGAGAAACTGCCCTCCAAGTGGCGCGCTGGGATGAGCGCTTGAAGTTTTCGGGCTCGCCACGGCGTAGCTCCGTACCCTTAACACCTGCCGCAAGTCGCGGCTTTGTCTGCATTCAAGTTGATCGAAAAGCGATTTCTCAGCATGTGAAGCATCGCTTCCAGCTGAGTGAATATCAGCTCTACAGAGATTAATTCAACACGGTAATTGCAGCTTTGCGCGAGCAGCACAAATAGAAAAACCAACAGAAATACAGGCTGTACAGGCTACGACGTGCCGTGTGGGGAAACAAACTCATGGCTTCGAACCGCATTGCAGCGGCGTGATTTATTGGCTTTCATTTATTTACGGCATGATCGAGCGTTTACTTTTTAATAAGAGATTCATCCCCTGAGCCATCTCAAATACTCTCAGAGATATGACATTGCTGGGAAAAGATCAACATGCTGGAAATCTTTTTTATTGCTTAGGGAGTCACCGAAAAGTTCCGTACGTTCAAAACGACCAGTATAAAAGACGGAAACGTTGTATTGATATTTGTGCGTGCCGTGCATGTGCTCAATTATGTTCTCCTGATACTTGTAATAGGCGTAATGTATGTATAGCAGAGGATCCCCAAGCGCAGGAGAGGGGCTCTTGAAGCGCAGTAGTGGCCCAAGAAGAGCAAATTGATTTTTGTAGAACATGAATTGGGCGGTACCTAGCGCCACCTAGCCTAGCTACTTGCAATTACTCTGCTTGACCCCGCCATCTGGTGGCTAGCGATTTAACCTTTCACGCTACGCGATAAACAGCGGCTTCGAGTTTGTTCTTTCGAGAGCGGCTTTTGGTTCGCGGATTGAGTTAGCCTTTCTCCGTGATGTGCGGTTTACTAAGGAATTGTGACTCGAGGAACACCAAAGGTAAGACGCAAAGTGCGCGAAGTAACTTGGTATCGGGTGTCTCCGTTTAACATCGCGGTGCTGTCGACGAGAAAACTGAGTAACTGCTTTCGAAACGCAAGTTTCAGTACCTGTGGGGGGAATCTGGCTTCGGAAATAAACACAGTTTGCGGAAAGCTCCTGTGACGCTTTTATTTGCTGCTGCTCTCGTCCCGTACAAGAGACGTAGCGTCCTCGTTAAGCCTTATTGGGCTCCATTTGCTCGATTCGGGGCCGCCATATTGAGATGCAAGCGACGGAGGAACTTTGCTCCCCTGCTTCAGGGGCGAAAGTTTCTCCCTTTCTAAAGGAACATAGGTTACAAGACCGTTCCTCCCCTAAGGGAGGACTATCCATACCGTTTTTTCTAAGAGTGCATGCCTTCCACTGACATCACCTTTTTGTACCCCTTCTTTAAGGTGTGCTTTTTCTTTCTGCATGCGGCAGCTGTGAGCGGGGGAGCAAGAAATTCCAAAATTGTAATTTCTATGTACTTCAAAGGTGGTTCATAATAAAAACCTCACTCAACAGAGCTTGCTAACACTCCCAAACAGACCACAAACAACAATAAATACAGTCGGCGACCGATTTTTTTGGACCTGGAGGGGACCCCGAGATTGTCCGAATAATCAAGCAGTCCAAAATACCAAATTTCCGCGCATATTGACCACTCTCGACCTGCTTGATGTGAATTTAAGTTATCGTGCAACTTCCGCTTTGTATTGTTCACTTCTCACTTATTTGTTGATCCGTTTGATCACGGTGCTGCGCTTTGTTGGCACCTTCGTTGGCACAAACAGAGAAGTTGAAAATGGCGCCACTTGGCACTAGTTGGAGACAACATTTAGTCCACCAAGCTTGCTTCAATACTAAGCCTACCGGCAAAAATCCTTCGCGCTCAAAGGCCACTAGAACGGCAGACGGCCGGTCTTCTCGCGGTCGCACTCGAAAAACACGGACCACGATGAGAACTGGAAGACACATAAGAATGGAGACGGCGGTCATGTTGGCTATAGCGGAACCGGAAAACCCGACTATAGCCTCAACTCAGCTTGTTTATTTCGTAGGACGTGGTATCGAGGCTACAGGACAAAATCAAAACAACCAAAATGGCCACGACTAAGCTCGCGGCGCTATCACGGTGGCATGTTTTGTGGCTGTAAACTGAGGAAATCATGCAAATTATGTCAGAAATATTGAGCAATAAATAAGCTTTATGGCGTCCAAAATTTTCTCTCAATACTATATATTAACTCTATGGGGTAAGTGACGAGTCGGCAAAAACGTGTGAATAATCGAAGTCCAAAAAATTCGTCGCCGACTGTACTGCCAACCAAATTTTGTACGAAACTGCAAAGAGTATGCCAGTTCTGACAGAAAAATAATTTGGATAGCATATTATTGGAAGCACTAATTGAAAACTTTTTGTAAATTTACACAAACCCACCGTAACAACGCAGCAGTGTAAGGGTTCTGAGCTTGTGGTATCTTTAAAGCATAATAAGCTTCTGTGCAGTTCTGGCTAAAAATTTCCAAATGTTGATAAAATTTAGCATGATGTACCAGAGTTAATATTTTGGGGCAAATGGCACAGCAATCACATAAGCTGATATAGCTTTGTCTGCGGAGTTTGGACTACATTAAGACTTCAGCGTCTAATCATATTTCAGATAGTCGTCACACGCGGATAAGTTAACAAGGCCAAGTACAGACATCCTCACCGACAATGTCGTCCACAGTTTCTTTGTGGAGGGGTTCTTTTCCTTCTCCGAAGGTCGAGCCCCTCAGGCTTTGGGTACCCAGGGTGGTCTGGCCAAAAACCATCTCTGCCAGCTCTTGCGTGAAGATTGAGGGCCCAGCGTTTTGCAACCTTACCATTTTTATGGCAGGCAAAAGTGTGTTGCCAAATTTCAACTCCGACGGAGAGAAAAGACACATGACAAGTTTTAGACTTAAATCGTTCCATACTATAAATCAGATTTATGAGAGGTGAATAAAAAAAAAGTAATTCAGTGTATTTACTCCCGAAATAAGAGAACAAGCGACACACCCGAGTTCGCTATTTGAAAGCCTCTGGTGTCGCTTGAAGCTTTCTTTAAACTGCTTTCAGTTGAATCATATTCACACCAAATTTGTCTTGCAGCAGCATCCTATTTCATGGAAAGGCGTCTTGATTGGGACACCGTTACGTTACAAAGGAATGAGAAAAAAAGGAATAGCTCCGAGACGAGAAACAAATTTAAAAGAAGTTTTGAATTCGAATCTTAAAAATCTCTAAGACAAGTCGGCTGCCGGCAAAAATCCCACGTTTAGAGACCTCTGCAATAAACTATAGTCGGGGACAGGATCAGAAGAACAGGGAGGACCTTCACTTGTCCCACCTCCTGTGCACGCTTCCTGCCTTCATGATGCAGCACTCTTCCTGTATACACAAGCAGCCAAATTTAAACGTAAGACAACGAGCGCATGCTGGAGGCAGGACAACGAAAAAAAAAACGCCCTGTGCTTCTTGTGTTGTCAGTGGCTATGGGTCTAACCGCTTGCACGATTTTCCTGTTTGAGCAGAAGTCTCCAGACCATGACATATACGTCAACATCAATTAATTCCTAAAGAAAAAAAAAACAAGGACACCCTCAATAAAAAGTTGGGCAAATTCAACAGGCCCAGTTTGACAGACTGAGCATTTTACGATCATGCTGTTAGTATCTCTTGCCAAGAAATAATGCGGCAGATGATAGTGTGCATGAGGCCGTTCTTGCTTGGTTCGGTCACGCCACCGCACTTCATGCTCTTCCCATAGATGTCAATGAATGACGGTGCGGTGCGCACACAGCCACTTTAGATAACAGCATGCATGACTGGATGCTTACATTCGTGGAGATCTTTTCCCATTTTCCAAGTTAACTGACTTGTGAAGTGCAGAAAACAATATTTCAAATCAACCGCCCTTAAATTACAGTGTTAGTTTTCACATTGCATTATATTGTGCTGTCTTAGCAGCAATCACTAAAGCTGCCTGGTCTTGGGGGTACGTTGCACAACCTCCGGACCAAGATGGCAACAGGCAGCCGAACAACTCAAGCGGGGGGCGAAGTAACGGACTTGAAATTGCTGTTTCATTATGGAGATTGTGTTCTTGAATGCAATGTGTGGTCATATGCACACAACAACTGAGATCTAAACAAAATAATATTATGAAAGGTCACAGTTAAGTATTTTGTGCCTCTGACTTAAACAAAGCAGAGCCAGTAAGCAAATACAAATATGCTCTCACCCTATGTTCAGCCCTAGCAACTATTACTATGGACATATCTTATGGACATATCAGGACATATCTTCACTTGCAGTAAGCTCTCTGTGGTCAAGTAGAACTTTTTTTCATTTTACCTCCTTTAGTTTTTATGCGAACAATAAATTATTTGTGTTGTTATACAAAATCATTATGAATGAATAGAATTCTCATGTTCCCCGTATTTCTCTGTAGCAATGTGATTACATAATATGAGCTTCCAGTGCACATCTTTTTCCACAAAAAGGTGATTGGATAACACAAACACCAGGCGCGCATTTCTCTTATTAATTCGATGTTTTGCAGGTTCGGTTCACTTTTTACATGCTAGGTGGCACCAGCTGACACACAACTTCTGCAAAACAAACATGGCGGGCCTTCAGTTACACTTCTCCTCTGCTAATCCACGCACTTAGCAAAATTATTTTATCTCTTTCGTCTCCTTGGTCGTTTGCTCACGCTCTTTCAATAGCCTTTGCTTTCTCAGACTGCTGTCGTGATCTGAAAACTGCCTTTTTTTATTGTGGCCCAAGAGTCCCTTACATGCAGGTTCCACCAAGAAAGGTGCAGAGTAGAATGTTTAATAAAAAAAAATATGCCTCACTGTGAATGGCGAGTCTGGTGAAATTGACTTCTCCAACTTCTTAAGCATCAGGAGCAATGAGCAGACTTCTTAGGCTAACGGTGAAAGCGACATAACAAAAATTGTGACTGTTGACGATTGCAGCGACCTCCCCAAGCCTGTTCTAAGCAGGGTGTCGAACCGGAACCGAACCGAACCGAAAACCGGAACCGAACCGGTATTTTTTCCGTAACTGAACCCGAACCCGAACCGTTATATTGTTATCGCGATGAACCCGATTCGGAACTGAACCGGAAAAAAATAACGGTAACCGGCTCATGTCAAAACGGTTCGGCCACGCGCTGTTGACAATGAATGTGCTATCAATGCCATTTGTTTTTTAAGTGCCGTCAACTGACACACACCTCGCTTACATAATTTTCTTCTCCACTCAGTCTTAGGAATATAAGCACTGCATCCATGAATCTTGACAAACGCTGCATCCATGAATCTTGACACAGGAACCAGTATTGCGCTGGTCGCGGCTTGCACGCAAAAAAAAGAATATTAAAAGGCTGTGCAAAAAAAAAAAAAAAATCGCGTCACGGGATTTCTTTTTTCTACAATCTCGTAAATTCTAAATGCTGCTGTGTGCTCATTTCATAACACGTTTCTAGAACGCGCGAGTTCTTGAAGCTTGCTTCTATCGGAATGAGAAAAGAAAAGGCTGTGGAGTTTGATAATAATTCATCCGGTTTCGTATAGGCACTTAGAAGCTAACATATTTATGAGACAGCGAACTCTTCTATTTTAATATTTATCCTATTACGTCCTTCTGGCGTTGCGTTCGGTGAAATGTTTTTCATATTCCGTATCTTGTTTAATGAAAATTTTTTTAAGGGTCTAATTTGAGTTACCGAAGGCTCGTTCAAATAAAGAAGGCTGTATTTTCTCCCCACTGTTCCTTCAATTGCTTACACGCCCAGGTGGCGGGATAGTTAGCGAGTTCTACTTGTAAGTGGGTTTGTAAGGAGGTCGCGGATTTTACAGCTACTGCGTCGGACCCAATTAGATGAAGTCCGAATGCGTAAACGTCGGTGAGGTAACCTTTGAGTGCACATAAAGAAACCATTCCTGGTAGAAATCCCTGAGCCTTACACTACGATGTATCCCGTTTCGTATGTGCTGATTTCAGGTGTTTTATTTGTAATTTATTTTGATGTTGCAATTTGTCATTTATAATTTCCGAACCGGTTCGCAAACCGGTTCAGCGCCCCGAACCGGTTCGCGAACCGGTTCGCGGATCGAATAATCCAACCGGAACTGAACCGGAACAAAATAAATTTACCTGAACCTGAACCGCAACCGAACCCGTATTTTTTTCGGTTCGACACACTGGTTCTAAGAGAAGTTAATGAATCATTACATGTCTTGTGGAGCATCATTGAGTGCAACAGTTGGGATGACAAGATGCTGTGCTTAGTTGGCCTTCTCGAGAACATGATTCTAAAGACTACTTTCTGGAATCATGTCACTGTCTCATGATAAGGTTTTTTTTAACTTGTGCGAGAAAGCTTTGTGATTTAATTTTAGCATTTTCTTTCTGCTTTTCGTAATTCAAAAACCTGCTTAATACATACATTTTTCGTAATCCCACAGATTTTAAACTAACAAGGTTCTACTATAAGTGTCAGAGATTTAATCTTGTCTCTACCTCTGGCCTTGTCTATTTAGAGGTTTGCCAGTGAACATAGGTCGAAGGAGCAAGATTGAACTTAGGCTGAGCTGAGAGCTTATTTGCATTTACTCTCATGCTTTGATTTTCCTAATCAAGAGGCACGATATGCTTGGCGACATCCATGACCTTTTCTAATATAATTTTGTCCAGATTGCATCTTTGTACAGTTGACCTCTCTACGTGTAATCTGAGGAGACAATGTCAAAATGAACACAAGAAAACCATGCTGACAAGTTGAGTCTGCGATTTTCACCCCAATACTCTACCAGCTACCTGAGCAATCCAACTACCTGTCCCTGCCCTGTACGGAGGCTGGGTATTGCACAGCATGTGACTGAGTAGTTGAAACGATTGTCGCTAGCATGGTGTCCCTTTACAAATGTTGGGGGCACTGTTCTTGGAATTGCCAGGACCAAAACCATGCTTCGTACGAACCAACATTTGAATAAAGCCATTGTAAATTACGGAGTCAGCTGTCTTGCCGATACCAGCTCAAAGACGAGAGCTGTGATCACGTTATCGTCAGTGGATCCCTGACCTGCCCCAAGTGGAAAACGTGCTAAAGCTTGACGGCAATATGCGGGAAAAGGGTTTTTGGAGTTACCATCTGCTAACATTGCACTTGTGAGACACTGCCAGTTGTGCTCATTGGATGCAGTCTAGGCAGAACTGCGTGAATCCACTAGTGATGACATTAGAGGAGGAAGGCGCAAGCCTTGTCTTCTATGTGGTATTGCTATACCACTTATGTTTCCTAAAAATACTTGTTGCCATGCTATACTATGTGACATACCGCAAAGGTGGTAATGTTTCAATTAAATACAGTAGAACCTCGTTCATATGTTCCCAGGTTTCGTGTTCATGGCTGCACGAACACCGAAAAAAGGTTGCTGCGCTTGAAGAGGAACTTTTATTACAAAGTTTAGTAGATAGTTTTTTTAGGGAAACAATTGGTATCGGAAGCTCACACTGCCTATTTAAACCAGACTTTCTGGCACGAGCCCGTGTGGTTAGTGGGCTCTCGTAAACGATCTTCTAGAAATCTTATTTGTTAAAGACTAATTCAAAGTACTATGCGGAGATTAATTTTTCCTGAACCTATTTCACTTCCCCCACCCACAAAAACCCACTTGAAAAAAGCCGTTTCATAATAGTAGCTTTCTGGGTCCTTCATAGCCCCTGAAGGGCACTCTTGTGATTTGCGTTTTCCCGAATTTGTTTTCTTCTTCTTTTTTCCAGTTTCCGAGAAACATATTAATGAGGTTCTACTAAAACTAAAAAGAAGCTAAATCTGGAATTTCACTATAATAGATCTAAATACCACAGTAGTAAAGTCAATCCAGACTTACAGTCTCGGCTGGTCCATTATTGGCAGCTCCATTATTTATTTATTTATTTATTTATTTATTGAAATACCTTAAAGGTCCTTCTGGGAAGGACATTACATAAGGGGGGGATAAGTACATCATATATGAAACACACAAAAATAATAAAATAAAAACAGGCACAGCATTGCAAACATATAAAGGGTGATTTCAGATAAGATCGACCAAGGATGGCTAGTCGACATTTTCAAATCAACTGATGTTTTTATATGTTATTGTCTAGTGTCTGGTATGAACGAATCCAAACTTAGTTTTGACTAGAAAAAATACTTGGGGACAGGAAAAATCGTAAGGCATGAGGTGGTGGACAGTTGCATTAACGCGCACTGATGGAGGGGGCCCGTTTGAGAGTGAATAACTAAAGCGATAACATTAGGAGAACTCTAATACGTTTTAGGCGCAAACTATGGGTATAGCTTGCTTGTAATATAAAGTAATCATATTTATTTAAAATTTATTTATTTTTCTCAAAATTGACAAACATGCCTGCTCGAACGACAAATGGCAAAATTTGGAGGTCTGTATCTCATGAAATAATTTAATCATTATGATATAATTTGCAGATATTATTCTACTAATATATAGCTAATATTTAAAAAATAACTAAGGTATCTGTGTGATACAATATTTAGGATATATTTAGTCAAACATGGAAAAAAAATCAAACAAAGAAAAATTCCGATGCGAATAAAAAACAAACACCACCCTCGATTTTTTTTAAATTTAGGTAACCTGTTATACTCTATTTCGGCATTCATTTCCATTAAAAACATGTTGCATCATTTTATTGAGAAAGAAGATACAACTCCCTAAAGTAGGGTCCTTTTTCAAAGCCTACACTTAGCAGTGTTTTATACAAGAACTGACTCTGAGTTCCAGTTTCATAAAACCAACACACATCTTTTATATATTTTTATTCAGATGAGGCCAATGATAACTAAAGAAATCGTTCACACACTTAAATTAAGGAGAAACTACTGTGTACAAAGAGGTATCATATTACGGACTAGTGATCCGAGAAAAGATCATGCAGCCATCGGCCACTAGGAACTTTGTTTACTTTATTCTCCGGCGACACTATATGCTATTCCCTCTTCCGCTCTACCTTCATCTCTCTCTCGCTCTCTCTCATATATATCCCTGATATATATCCAGAACAAAAACATGTTCAAGCATTCCCTTTCTGCGTGGTAGTGTTCTGTGGCTAGCGAAAATCATTCCCTCGCTAAGCTCACGATTATGGCAAAATAGTTGCCGGAAACCGCAGACGACACTCGTCGCTAGTTCTGGCAAAACGGCCGATACAATCTTTTTTTCGCATTTCCCCGCTCGCTGTCAAGGACAAGGGGGTTCGCTTCAACCAGCAAAACATGACCGCCGACGCCTGTTTACTGAGCAGTCATGCCTGTCGCCATCTCACTCGCTGGCGTCACGGGCGATAATATCAGGCACAAAGGGGCACACCAACCGGCAGCATTATCCCCAAATACTCGAGCCTCGCGTAAATACATAGAGTGTAAACGCTGTCGCCATGTTATCGTAGTAAGACCGCCCCCCCCCCCTCCCCCAACGGGGGACTGCAGTACGCGACGGCGTACTAACACAACGGCGACGATATCGACATCGCGGGCTCCGAATTTTCCCATAGTTCTACTCCACGGGCATTTCTCGAAACGCTTGATATTGTGTACGCCCGCCTGGAAGGATTTCAGGCGCGTAGTTAAGATAAGGCGGTTCTCCGCGGCAAAAGAAAGCAATTTCACAAAAGCTTAAAAGCGGCGGCGACGCGTGTGCGGTGAACGCTTGTAGTTTTGGTGTAGACAGGGTGTGTGTGTTCTCGTTGTTGACACCAGCCGGCGATAAGGCACTGCAGGCGGTAGCTCAGTACAGCAAGGGCTAATCCGAGTGACCATCAACGTAACCCCACCGCCGACCCCTCGCGAACCGGTCGCCGTCATGGCTCAGGCTGTGTCATGAACCACGTGGTAGAAGCTCGGGTGCTTTCATATCAGCGCGTGGAGGGACGACAGTGCGATTCCGGAAAGTCTTTTTCGAAGGCCGCTGACCACAATTTTTTGTCTGGAGACTTTCCCTCTTTCTTCCTTTGACGTGGATCAAGCTTTGCCGACAGCCTCAGTTGTGACCTCTCTTTTCAAATGTACGTTTGCAGTGAGTGAGCTCCTCAGCCTCGGACTTGTCACTTGTGCACCCAGGAGTTCTTTCACTTGGCAATTATATGCCATCAGTTGGGGTTTAATTTCTCTTATTTATGTATACATTATGAAGACGTCCTGGAGCTCCGAACGAGTGTTTTGTGCAGACTACTTTTGCAAACACAAAAATACTATACCAAAGCAGCGGAATTTTCGAAGTGTTGGCGAGTTGGACCTAAACTCGTTGAAGCAAATTCTTCCGCCTGACTGTTCCACCAAAGTGAGTGAGACGGACTACCTGTGCTACCATTGCTTCATGCACATCACTAAGGAGATCTCGATGCGAAGCTCAGAGCAGTGCCCTGACATATTTGCATGCTTAAACTTATCCGGTGGCGTTAGGGTCGACAATGTGACTCAGTTTGGAATTGTTGACCAAAGTACGTTGGAGAAGTTAACAAGTTAAACGAAAAAGACGACTATCCAAAATTCTTGTTCCGGTGGCGGTCTTTATCCTGAGGCAGTGAGCTAGAAACAGCTTCCCCAAATCACTTCATCTAGATTCTTCATTTAGGGGCAGTGACCTAGATGCAATTTCCCCTCAAATCGCGTTATCTAGCGTGTTTATCTAGGGGAAGTGATCTAGATAAAAACGTACCCTATAATGGTTCAACAATTGCTCAGTGATTCCCATAGGAAATGGAACCTTCGTGTAAAACGACCAGCCTTAAATAATTCATTGTGAAATATTAAAGCAAAAAAGGTTACCAATATATACACGTGTGCTTAATAAAACCTTACATTAGCGCATAGTTCATTATACAGTGAAGTGGGAGATTAATTAATACGTTTGATATTTGAGAAAAGCAAACTCGAAGAAAAAAAATAACGAAATTGTTTTTCAATTTAATACTCGGAGTCTCTAAATGTTTTTTTTTTTAGAGTAGCGTTGAGTCTTTTTTTTGTGTGTGTGTGTGTGTGAAGTGCAACATAAAAACAAAAAAAAAAACTTTATTTTCGCGGGCCCAGTTTTACGAGTTGGGTGAAAAGGACACATTCGCGTCAACTAAATTTTGCGAGTTGTAGCGAGAGAAATTTCGGACTCTTTATGGCTCTCTCGCATCCACCGAAAAAATAGTTAATTGTTGAGCTATATCGCATTGACTGTGCTAAAGTATTCATCGTGACATCATGGAAAATAAGAGACTGCATACATTATTACTCTGGCGCAATCTTGTTCAAGGATAGCTGTTTCAACTCGATGGACGTTCTTACCCGTTGGATGTTTTGATCACAAGCGCACTATATGTAACACTCGTGCAACAGGTACAAAGCTGGGGCTTTTATAAGAGACAGATAAATCGCGCGGGCGAGTTATCGCACCGGTAGACCCGCTGTTCCTGCACGAGTGGTAACTTTAGCGCACTACTGCGCTTCACAGGGGCTCAACAGATTTTTTTTTAAATGAATAATTTAGCAGTTTTCGATGAGGCTTAGCAAGTTTCTAATTGGAAACGTATGTAATGTTTAATTATTAAAAAGGTAATTCACAAATTTTATCTATTTAGTCAACTAACTAATCCATGCTATTAACCTCCTATACTGTGTCCCCTGTCCTTATAACTGACCCGCTCAATACTAAAAAATGTAGCGTTCACGGCTTTTTTTTTAAGGAAATATTTTAAGCATGAAAAAACACCCTGTATACGTAGAAAGCACAATACAGTAGCATAAAAAATATTCACACGTGTTCACTGGGGCACACAAAATAGCCCCGCCTAAGCAAAAAGAATATTGTATTTATAAAAAAGGTCTCCTGAATTTGTAAACTGTGACGGTACCTCCAAAGAAAGAGGGTTCAATATATTGATTCCTCTACGCGGCCAATTTAATTTTTATCTTTCCTACCTGTGTCATTCCGAAATATTTTCTGCCTTGGTCCTGAAAAGTGGCTTGCACGTATATCTAGACTCCAACATTAGAATACTCGGATCGACAGCATTCTTCAGAACGGGATGGTTTGAAAGGCAGCGGTAGGCTGCTGCAATTATATTTAGATTTTAGGTGGAGATAGTCGCAGAGACGCTCCATGCACTGATAGCTTGACAGATATAGTCGGTGAAAGGTTAAGGGTTCATAGGAGTTGAGGAGAAGCTCCTCGCACCTCTTTCCACTTTAGCAGAGCGACCGCTGGAGGTGGGGCGACCCCACCTCTAGCGTTCGCTCTGCTAAAGTGGAAAGGGGTGGGAGGGACTTCCCCGAACTCCTAACTTATCACCAACTATGGATGTCGAGGAGCGTAGAATCAAGGGCAGGACAAGAATGGTGGGAAGGTCTTCCGGCTGCAACGCCTCCAGCTCGAGAAATTCCTACCTTCAATTGGGCTTCAAAGCTCCTGAGCCTTTCTGATGCACGCACATCCAAACCACGGCGGAAGTCATGAAACGTGTGCTAGAGGCGGGCTATTTGAACGACACGCCGTACAGTTCTAATCCTGTGAGTTACTAAAGAGGGCATATGTCAACTCGGTCACGCGAATGAAATTGGATATGCACGAGGGCTCACGGTTCCTTGTAACAGTGGTGGGGCTAAGGTCTACTCAAGCTGGTTGGACAGCTTTTTTCCTCAGCCCCCGCCATAATTATACATTCTAAATAAAGGTATCATTATTACTATTATTTTCATTAATAATAATAATAATATTATTATTATTATTATTACGTAGACCCAAATAACATTTGTCCGAACAGATGGTTACATAGCCCATGAAAACAACCCACCAGGTTCTGAATTGTGCACTTAACGACTTTCTGCAATAGTCTATTTACGGTCACAAATCAATATATGGGTTCTAAGCATTCTAAAAACTGAAAAAGACGTTATATTCAGGGGTGGCCGATTCCTCCATTAAAACGACAGATTGCGCTACGGACAAAGTAATGGCTAGCCTTACTCTTTCTTGTGCAACGGCGACCTCTCGTGTCTGCGCTAACTCCGAGGTAGTCGATATTTTTATATCAAATTTATCGGTAAAATCGGACACAAAGGAATGCAATGTTTGGTTCGTTAGAATGCTTAGAGTCCCATATATTAAGTTATGCCCATAAATAGACTACTGCAGAGTGTCGTTTGAAGCCCATTGCAAACTCGTAGGATTCTTCTGCTTAAATTTATCATGCTTAGATTTCATAAATTGTACTATGCTTAGATTTCACATATTGAGTTATGACCACATATAGATTATCGGAGGAAGTGGTTTAGTGTCCCTTTAAGAGCAACCAAATGCAATCATGACCTTGGGTCTCATATCAGAATAGAGGGCTGCCGGAAACGCTTCCGTTACTGTCCTTCGCTTCTAAGCGGACAGTGCACTGGAAGCGATGTGCTTGCTCAACGCGACATTCGTCTATCTTTCCCCACGTGATCCCGCACCCGCACTTACCCAGGCGCACAAAACGGGGCCAGGTGATAAAACGGAAGTCGCTGATTGGTCCCAAGAGCGCATAGCTCCCACTCCATTGTCAGCTTAGGGGTGAATGGTGTATACACTTCGCTTCATCTTAAGTCCAGGCGCAGGCAACGCTAGGAGCTAATGGGACATCAAGTTGCGTCGAAAACGCAAGCCACCTGACATTTTCTGTTTTGTTGGTTCAGCGATGATAGAATATGCAGAGAATCATGCCAAACAAAATAATCGCCACCTTTTGACGCCTTCTGATGGGTCCCGTCAGCTTGTAGCGTCGGCTACGCCTAGACTTAAAAGGAGATACGGGTCGAAACACGGTAGAATTTTGCTAAAAGTATGATTTCATGTTTTATAGTGTTTTAATATTTTAACGCTTGATATTCTATACACAAATATAACAAGGACCCGCTATGGTCACGGCATTAGCCAAATGCGCATTGGAGAATTCCCGGCGACCCAGAGGCGTGTATTTGGGCCATCTTTGTTTGTGCGCAATTCTTCAAATTCTTAAATCGCCTGCCATCGCAGTTTTTTTTTTTTTTATCACATTCTTGTAGCTTATATTTTTTACTGAAAATCATGAAATAGAATTATTTTTTCCCCTACGAAAGAGTGCCCGTACACCTCTCTTGTACTATTGATAATCTAGATTGCAGAGAAGGTTCATCCGGAACAATGAGGAGCGTTTGCAATTTAATGGCGGAAGGCTCCCTAGGAGATTGGTAGCAAATGCGCATCGACGGGATTTTCGCCTCACAAGGGGGAAAGCAGGCGGAATGGCGAGGATATTGGCAGGCGACCAACACGTTTGTCACCTGCTCGCAGAGCGTATTGCAATCGCGTCCCGTAAACCGCCTGACACCGATCGACCAGTCGGAAACTTTCTCCCATACAAGCTCTCGATTAATATTCGAACGCATTTTTCTCCTCCTGTATTTGAGTGCAACTTTACAATTTGCACAAAAGCAGTTTTACTATTTCATACTTTCCTGTCGCAATAAAATTTCACATGGATATGTTTTAGGATATCTAGGATGCATTTCCTGTGGTTTGGTTAGAATTAACAGTTTTTCTATTTAGGAAAAATTCAATAAACCTTTTTCTTCCTTAGACGTTGGCATTTTTATGATTTCAAATTAGTTTTTTACAAAACAAAGTACGTTTCGCGTATATTATTTTCGTTATTCCTTTCTCTCAACATTGTTTTAAAGAACCAAACTAGCATATTATACTAGGCTCTTTTAAGTGTGTTGCTATGTCCCATGCGTGCCCAAGATCATGTTTCCCACACTTGTGCGTTGCGCCCCCCCCCCCCCTCAAAAAAAAAAAAAAATTCTGGTTGTTAGAAATGGCAATAGACATAAAAATGAGATCAAGCCCGAATCGCGAAAATTGCACTTAGTCATAGTAAATAATGAAAGAAACGTTTTCCCCTAGTTACGGGGATGGAACCACTTGAAATGGAATAACGCTGCTCCTCAGCCGAAGAGTCGTCGTGGCGGAGGCCCAGTGCTCCCAAAATATTGCACGACACTGCCCAACTATTACACTAATTGGAAGCCGCGATCCACTATAATGCTACATTCACACTGGACTTCAAATCGCTACCGCGAAGCGAATCCGCTTGTTTTCATCATCAAATCCGCATGAATTCGTCTGCTTCTTTAAGTAACTGCGTTCGAAGCCGTTTTGAAATTGTGGTTCAGCCACCGGCTTGAACGTGGCGTAAACTGATATTAAAAATACTACCACCAATGTCTCAGTGGGCATTCAGCGGGTTGGCTGTTTCCTAAGCAACCTTGTGCCCCGACGTCATCTTTGTATTGCTGCATCTTTCGCCGTGTCTTTCTGCTGCGTTTGAGCCGTCCCAGTGGACTATTTCTGCCTGTTATGTTATGTTTCACCGGCCGTAGTTTGTAAGTGCTCCTAGCAATCGCGTACGAAGATTATTAACTCGCTGCTCGGCTCAAACGCGTTTTGATGCCGACAGTGGCATTGACTGGTGGCCGGTATGGTTCGTTGCTCCTCAGCGCCATCTTAAGATTAGCATTCACAACGCTTTTCCAACGTACATTTCACACCACCAAGATTGTAGTTCTTTCCAGAATATAATGGGGCTCGTTCTGAGCCTGGTTCATCGTGAGGAACTCGCATTTTGGCCTGTAAATTTATGAATTCACATTTGCTACAGATGTGTGATATCTACGAAGCAAAGCAGTAAAACAGCCCAAGCATCTTACGTGGCTGATCGGAACTGCTCTTGCGTCATGGGCCAGTCGTGTGTTTTGCTGCACCGCAGCACGAGCATTGCGTCACAGGATGGTCATGAAGCTGATCACGATGGTCCACGTCGTGCTCGAGCGGGTAGTAATTCGGTCTCGCCGTAGACACCCGAAACAAAACTTTGAGATAAGATAGCTACAAAACTAGACAAGGCATTAAAAAAAAGAGCCACCTTGAAATTTTGTGACACTTTTTTAGCAGAAACAGTCAAAATCCTAAAATCGCGAAAATGTAGTGGAATGACTTTTTAAGGCTAGTTCACACCGAACCGTTTCCTTACGCTAAGTTAGGTTCCAAAAGCTTACATCGTCTCACTTCGGAAGTCACCGAGACCTATGTTATTTGTATGAAGCGTGACAACCAATTCGAGAAGTTGGCTTGTACGCGACATGCGAGGCACGGATGTTGCGATAACTTTTACGTAACGAAAAAACTCGCAAGCAGACGCTCTTCTGTGAGGATGAAAAAAGAAGCTGAACTGGTTCTTCAAAAAAACGAGTTAGAGGTGAATTTTAAAGTATTTTGTCCCGTGAATCTGAGACTCATGAAGGTTCTCTCCGAGGATATAAATCAACGCGAAAACACGAAAAACAACTGAGTGGTTGTTAGGTCATAAAATTAACTTTCTTCCACCAAGGGCGTGTCGGTCGTGTGGGCAGCGTTTAATATCGGAAGCTTTCCAGGCATATTCCCCCGTAGGGTCGTGACAACTTTTTCTTAGTTTTCTTGAAAATAGCAAGAGTGCGCGTGCATAGCTGTGGTAGGCACTGAAGATTCGTGAGAGCGCAGATTCCGAAAAACCCTTTTATGACTGAAAGCTCCTGGAAGGATGGAGATCAGCGGTACCATGAAAACGACTTCCTGCAGCCTCCGTGGACCAAATTGGAGAATAATATCGATAATGGTGTTCCTGGAGGCCAAATTAACATTAGTTAAATGTTTTTACTCAAATACGAATCAACTTCAGATTCCGCTTAAACCATAATTCACACAGCAATGTTTTTCTTAACGTCACCAAGTACGTACACTTACAATCAGGTACCACGCCACAGGCGCATCTCTGCTTCGTAATGCGCGTGCCTTGCTGCTATCTTAACTGGTCTCACTGCTTCGTACGAAGCACGGATGGAGCGGTGAGTTGCGGTAGTACGTTAATATATGCTTCGTAACGTAAGTCAAGGGTGCTGTGTTAAGAAGCCTTAAGTCGTCACTAAATTTCCGAAACCTCCACAGGAAAGCTTCATAGGGCAAAACAACCTCGGGAGCCGTGTAAGCACGTAATGTGTATGCCCGGTCAGGTTGTAACCGGTAGACGATCTTGAAGAAAACGGCAACCGGTGTCCGGTATCTAGCACCTGTGACCGGCGTGGAAGCCGATTGCGCTGATGATTGAGCTACGGATCCAGCACTCAGGAACGGGAAGAGCAGAAGCAGGTGGTGTGAGAAAGAGCTCGGAGTGGAGGGGTGTGGAAACGGCAGAAAACAAAGGAGCAGAAACAGGTTGTGTAGAAAGATCGCGCGGAATGAGGAGGAGAGAAAAGAGCAGGATATCGCGCTTCCCCTCTCTTGGTGATTCACAATATTCAGCGCTAAGACTCTGTATCCGGGTTGTGTCCAAGGGAAGCACGTGCAGCGTCAGAAAGAGACAATGGTGTGGCGTAATAACTATTTTCATAAAAACCCTGCTTTACGTACCACCTGATTTAAAAGCACCAACCACCCAGGCACTGAGTCCTGCTTTCTGTGCAGAACTGAAAGAAACCCTAAAATGCTATCGCATTCCCATTTAAACGTGTTTCGCCAAATGGCCATGCATGCAGCCGTTTATTCTTTCTTTTCGTCATTGAAAGGTGATGTTCACTTAAAGTATTTACTGCATTGTGAGGCACTCACTGCGAGGCATAAATTAAGGGAGAAGGGGGATAATTGCAGGACATAACCAACAAAGTATTACCAAATCATACCTTAGCAACTTTTTAAAACATTTGAAATCCCGATAAATCATGCATGTGGTTTCAATCGGCACTTATAATCTACAATAAAATATCGTTCTCTCCACATATTTTGCGCACATAGAATCCATATTTGTTAATAAGAAAAATATCGTTTCCGTACATCAATTTGTGTAATCTAGCTCCTGTGAAAAGGTTTTTATTTTTTTATTATTTTATTTTTTCATATACGTGACAGCTGAATAAATTATAGCACAACCTTTTCAGCATTAGGCAGGTGTCATGAAAAAAATGTACGTTAAAGGGGGGGGGGGGGTGCAACGATTTTAAGATTGAAAGAATTTGCATCTTGTCATTTTTACGTTGTTTATCTTGTCAAGGAGGATAGAGAAAACATTTCCTTCATTGAAATATGTCGCCATTCCGCTGCGTAATCGCAACGCAAAAGTCGAGCTTTTTCCCTCACCTGCAACCGCGAGTGGCAGCCGAAGGAACTACGGCGGAAGGATTGCGTGACCTCGGTCGACTCTAAGCTGCAGCATAAAGCCCGCTAATGTCAGCAGAAAAGGGAGAGGAAGCGTCCCCCGAGAGAGCACACGGGAAGCTACGTGGCACCCCGAATTACGTCACTAGGAGGTGGACAAGGTGTGACCCCGAAGACTGGGAGTCAGTTGAGGGGCGCAAGAAATGCCAATATTTAACTTTTTTTTTCTTTATACAACAACTAGGACGTGCAGGCAAATCTGTTTTCTGTCCTTTACTCTAGAAGGGTCAGAGGGCAGCTTCCACAAATGTTGGACCAAAGTTCGGAAAATATTGCACCCCCCTTTTAAAGACACGTAGCACTCAGTGCGAAAATGAACTTTTTTTATTAAATCAATCTTTTTGTATTTTGGCCGGGAGCTGTTGTGTGTCGTGTCGGTGAACGTCAAATTTGTCTTCTACGCGTCTGTGTTAAGTTATGAGAAATATAGTATGTTTTTGATATAATATGAGCTTTCGCTCTGCAAGTCGGACAGGAAAAAGCAAAACGTGCCTTGCGTGTCTTAGCGCATCTGTCTGTCTATGCTGGAAAAAGCGATGAAGAAACTTCATCGTGACGTCGCCGGTGGGAGGAGCCTAATCTCAATCGGTGGCGAACTCAACTGGCAGGGAACTTCATCGCGGCGCGTTGATGGCGTCGACGGAGAGTGGCGATTGAGTTGAAACTTCATCGGGATTTGTCCCCAAAATATGTCCCTAGAGGGAAATTCGCAACGCCGCATCGAAGAGTCTTGTAAAAGCAACATTTTTAACTTCTGAAAATGTATAATGCGGTACAATCTAAATATAATTACCGGTGTCAAGTCTAGGTCGCATGAATCATGTATTTTTACGTAAGTGAAACAATTTAGATGATCGCAATGCGTGAGCTGCATCGCGATCGTGATGAATCGTCATGGCCGACGGTGGATGTCGCACGAAAAGTGCTCATGTGTCTGTACGAAGATTTGCCTCACTTTTGGAATTTTTGCTGTCAGGTCGGGCATTTTCACGTCGCGATTACCACTCGGCAGTCTGGTGGGGGACATGAACCAAGTGTCCTCGCTGAACTCGAGGAGTAGGACAGAATCTTGGCCCATATGAGAAAGGTTCCTCGCTAAGACACGGAAGAAGGCGCATGATTTCGAGGGCGGACGCGCCTCGTCCGTCGCCACTCGGCATCTCGGCTGCAGTGTCGGTAAGTAAGTGCATGGCATCTCAATGGGCGGTTTTAGCGTGCCGTTGCCGTGCGCAGCGAAATTGCTACTGGGAGCTCGCGCTGTAACTTTGAAGCATGCTTTTCAGCCTTACCAGCCGTACCGTGGCCACCGCAGAACACGGTAACGGTCTCCTAAAACTTGCTACTTGTAGTAAAGAGACACTGTGTTGTTTTTGGTCTTATTGACTTTGCACGAGTGTGCTGCCTCGTGATGTTTCTTTGAAAGCTCGGATCATAGCGCTCAAGCTGACGAGTTAATTTCTCTAGAGCTGTGCATGAGGCACTCCGATACCTGAATTCTAAAGTGTAGGCAATTCGGCATTACATCAACGCGGAACCAGAAAGGCTGCCAATTTGTTGTGCGTTAACTTGTGTTTGATTGGATGATGCAGGAATCATCTGCTGTGGCCAAAGGTGCTAGTGAGGACCCAGCACAAATGGCAGCTCCACCACCACCAAATGGTAGGTATAAAAAACAGTCTGGATTCATCTCCATAATACGTGGTTTGCGCCTGTGTCAGGACATGTATTATGCATGAGTGCCGTCGGTAGCCTCATGCTGGTGGCCATTGATGTTGTGGGGTTGCAGCTTTGCTACACTGTGATCATGGTGAACTGCACTGGCTCCAGTGGCCCAAAGTGACAGCTTTTGTACCCATCTCAGCAATTGCACGAAAATGTGAACATGACCTGCACTGTGCATAACTATGTAGAAGATGCTGTCATTCACTTATTGTGCCTGGTCGGTAGCTCCCAAGGTGACTAGGTCCAACCATGATGTTTCTATCAAGGTGACACCTTAGCAAGACTTACAAAAACTTAAGTGTACACATGGTGCAGAGACAATCCATACATGGTTACTTGAGTTTTGTGTCAGACAAGACACAGATCCAATTAATGAGACTGTGTCAGGAAAAAGACGGTGCCTCCGGTCCTGTTTCCCAACAGCAACCTGCTTCCACCGAACATCCCCGGCAGCATTACATCTACCCACTGCCCTGAAATTGACAAGGGAATGACACTAAGACAAAACTGGCTCACCAATTCCAAAGCCGGTGTCTGCTATTTATATAAAAGGTTCACTTCTAAAAATATTTGCTGCAATGGGCTGTGGAAGCGGGACGCACCTGGTTGGGCATTGCCTGTCGAACTCGGCAAAATCATCGGCGTGCAGTTTTGTATACTTCTCTTCATTTTTTGCACTCAGGTATTCACGTCCTCCACCTTTGGCTAGATATCACAATCTGTCACAGTTGAGAGTAAGTAGCAGATGGTTCTCGCCACCACACAGAGCAATATTTTCTGCGTACTGAACTGGACAAACACGGACAAACTTTGTCATCATCACTTGACGGTTTAAACTTCTGCCTAGGCTTAGCCCAAGTGCCTGCACTAGCACATATTTCCCCGCACGTCTCCGAGCAAGCGCGCCCGTGGCCAAATGGTTCTCGTACTTGGTTCCCGCACAAAGGGCCAAGGTTCGATTTCTGGCCGCGAATGCACCTTTTTGTTAATGTCCCGCACATCCACCAAAATTTCGCGAATGACAGATGGTCAGGTGACGAATGAACAGAAACTAAATGTTTAATTTGGCAAACTTGTGCCGAAAACAAAAATACAAAGAGGTAGTATCGCAGGCATCGAAGGTCGGCGGAGTAGCACGATTGAGCGCAAGAGCCAGGCTCTCTGTATCGCCACGCAGAGCCCCTCATGTATATGCGTGGACTTCTGGAACAATCGACATAGAAAGTTTGGTGCATAGAACATTCTGACTTTGGACAAGCAATGGGATTCTTGAATTAAACCAGAATGCAACATTTACAGAAATAACAAAAAGGTGCATGTGCGGCCAGGCATCATACCTCAGCCCTTTGTGTGCAAGCTAAGCACAATAACCATTCGGCCACGGGCAAGCTTGCTCGGAGACGTGCATGGCAATATGAGCAGCCTCTGCCATTAACCACATCTGACATCTACCAAGTGGTGGTCACCAACACGGTGCCCTTGGAAGTACTCAAAGGTCTTGTCTTTTATACTGACATGACATTACCTGCAAACCATGTATGCATGCTACTGAAACTGTGTCGTGTCAGCTGTGCACCAGTCATCAGGTAGAGCTGCAGTGAAAAAAGATAAGCACAAGCGACCAACGACCAGAGCAGCAAAACCGCGACACACGGTGGTGGACGGCACAAAGCAGCCCATCCTAAAGCTTGCATTCCGAAAGCTATCTTATCCCTCAATTTTCTGGCAGCCACCAACGTTGAGACATGGAACATGACTGGCACTTGCTATGGGCGCGCTCGGGAACAATAGCGCTGCCTGTCGCAATTTTGCTACTCCGGTCATTGGTCACTTGTGCTAATCTTTTTCAGCTGCAGCTGTACACTGCCACCCTGGATGGTGAGGGCCTAAACTGCCCCCAGCTGCACTGTTTAGGACCTCTCGCCCACTCAGCGGGAGCAGCTGGTTGCATTGCACATGCTGCTGGGCACCCAACATTACAGCACGAGTGCCCTAGATGTAGAGAAGTGCAGTCAAGGTCTAAAATTGGCTGGCAAGCATTGTTTGGAGAACCGTCGAAAGAAAACCTGTGTCATATGGCACTAATGAATTATTCCAGGCCAAGTTTCTTCGTCCTTGCTTTATTGAGTTACACCCAAAGCAGCTTGGGCTCACAGTCTTTGTTGTTTGCTCAATGCAATGCGGAAGAGCTGGACTTCCACAGCACCAAAAACATTGACGGGAACAACAGTTAACTTGTCATTGGGAATCAGTTATGACAGACAGTTATAGCATAAAGGAAAGTGAATGCAGGACTCTTCTGTTTTCGCTGCTTTTCATTTTTGGACCTTGTGTTGTGTTTCGAAGTGAGTGATTTCCAACTTTTCGCTTTCCATTTTTCATGTGATGGACAGAGCAGGCCTGTCTGCTGCAAAGTAATTGGATCATGCTAGGTGCACATTGCTCAAGGTTGCTTGCTTCATAGGTTGCGTGTTGTACTGGAAGACCCACAGCATGAGCTTGCTGGTCGTGGCAGTTCCTTGGTTAGGATGGTGCCCGCATAAACAAAATGTCTTTCAGGAGTCTCGCATTCTTGATAATTCCAGCACTGCATAAGAGTTCTAAAAGAAGATAAAAGCAGTGGTATGCCATACACTACTGCTCACCAGACCCCTGGGAATCTCTTGTTCTATGCAATTTCTGTAACATATAGTCTTTAAAAATGTTTGTTTTTATAAACATTCACCCTTTTTGTGTACTTTGTTTGCAGGCTGTGGAGGGACAAGCAGCTGCAGATAGCCAGCAGTCATCTTCACTGATCACACTCGTGCTGCCCCTCATGGGGGTGCAGAATTTCCATGCACAATAAAACATACTCCCGAGGCACCATTTTACGTATGACATGATTTCAGTATCGCATGGAAAAAAGGTTTGCAGCACTACCTTGGTCATACCCGACAAAATTGTCATACATCGAATACAAATTTTAGGTCAGGAAATCTCGGTGCAATTGTTTATGTGCCGGGACTCGTATCTCGACTTCAGATGTCGATGTATATTTCATATACAGGGAACCAGAAATTTCACAATTAACGGTGACACGGCGGTGCAAGTTCAATCGTCCAGATACCAGCAACCACAGTTAATTCCTCACCTTTTCTTCCTCTATGCTTGGAACAATATACTTTTAGAGCCAGAATGCTTATGCAGTCAATGGGAAACAAGATGCCACCCATGAGGAGGCCCTCTTTATTCTGTATTCTAATGCCTCGACGTTTCGCTTATGCGGTTTGCATTTTTGCAAGGTTACCCTGCCAAAAACATTGTGTTAAAAAGCTTTTTCAGAAACATCAACTTATTACAAACTTCCATTTTTAGGTGCCATACCAAAACTCTGTGTGAACTGTCTTTTAGGTAGACCACTCTACAGCCAAAAGGACTTACTGTGTCTACTTGATTTGGCAAGTTACAAAGTATGACAAAACATTGCAAGCGGATACACACAAGTATATTTCGCAGATGTGACGAGAGAAAAAGCTCGTAGTAGCCTCAACAGCTGCCAGGCTTCAAGATTGAGCAGGGAGACCCTGGTAGGCCGCACATACTTGCAGAGGTGGCCACCTCTCAGATTTTCAGCACTGCACAGCGTGTCCTCTGCTGTCAAAGCTTACACCGTCCTCGGGGACGGACTCTTGGGGCTCAAGGGAGAGGCCCCAAAATAGGGCTATACAAGCCCGCATTGTGCAGAAAGTCAAATGATGTTGCTGTGCCAAGCACCTTTACAACCACCGGAACCTGCTTTTCAGCATCCAATTCACTGCTCTACGACAGAATCCTAACCAATGCTTTTTGTTAAGCTTGGACTCAGAACAGCAAAGCATCCATCGGGGTTGCGAGGAATTGGTGTGCAAGCATGGCTTCAGGGTTTTGTCGCTGTCACCTGCACACAACAATGAGGCGGTATCTGACATGAATGTTTCATAACCTTTTTAGTTGTCCAAAAGCACATCAAGACTAGATAGAAATTCTATATGCTAATGCAGCCTCTACTTGGAGATAGTAGTTGCATAGCGTCCCCAAAAGGCTGAAAATCTAATAATAAAAAAATTAAAAAAAAAAGTGGAGATATTCCACTTGTCTTGCACAATACCCAAAATTCTGCCTTCAGAGCAAAGAGGTGTCAATTGAGTTAGTTATCCCTTTATTTTCCTTTATATACAAAGGTGGGAGATGGGACATATAATGTCAAACGTCAAGCTGCATGACTTGCAGCTTGACGAGGCGCCCTACCCGGTGTGGCAGAAAAGCAGCAGAAACGTTTCAGACAACACAAGCAAAAGAACAAGATACTGTACCAGTTTGAACCTGCAATCGTAAAATGAAAACGTACACAACGTGCTGCAGCAGAACAATTTCCAGATGTTGAGGCCCGAGATATTTGGATGATACACATGCAATCACGAGTAAGCTTGAATCCGTGCGACTATCTCACGCGACACTCATCACGGTGAACGAGGCACCCGTTTTCTAGCGAGAGCTCTCGTGCAAGCGCAATGAGAAAATGTGTATTGAGCACAACACCACTGAATTCGCATCGCTGAACTTCTTGGTCGTCGTCTTTCCGTCCTCACTTGGCGCGCGAAGCCCACCCACCTTCAGCCCCGGGTTATCGATTATTGCCACTGTAGCATCCAAAGAATGCGACTCGCAGCACACCGACACACGGTGACGTCTTCGTCGCAGCAAAATGTGCCGCCAACAACGCTCAAAGAGAGCACTTGCTGCTCGGCGGTCACCATATGGGGCACCTCGCGACGCCGCCAAAGCTTCCACGGCAAATGTCAGCACCAGCGAGTGTCGGGCAGTATTCCCCGATTACGTCCCTGACGAACCTTGAACGGCGAACTCATAAAAACGTAGCGATAGTCCGCTTTGGTCCGCCCCGTCCGCGAGCTTGAAAGTCGCCATCTTCATTGACTTTGGCAACTTTTGCTGCCCGACTACTACAAAGTTATCTCCATCGCCAAACTCAATCGTGACGACATTTTGACGTCACCGCGAACTTCATTATTTCACCAGCATAGCTCGAACTCCATCGGAATCCGTAGGGAAAAACTCAATCGCAACGTCACATCACGTGACCAAAAGGGCAGCCAATCAGCGACCGATTGAGTTAACTTCATCGTTGAGTTTGCGATCTAGCGTAGACAGACTGTACGACATTTGCATTGTTTATTCGGAAGCGACAGCGTTGAGTCTATTGCGGGGGAGCTAGGTTTGAACTCGAAAAATTCTACGCCGAGTACTTGTCGTTGGGCGGAATGAATGAGCAGTTATGGCTAAGGAACTGTCTTCCATCCTCTCCGATGGGTAGCAATTTATTTCTTCGGCCGTCGTCAGGGGGTTGCAAAAGAGACACTTGCTACACCCAAATCGGATGCGACACTTATCCACTTGCGATAACTCGCTACCCGTGCCCCCTGTAGTCTCACTTCCTTTCCTGGTGGAGTTTCCAGTCTTGTTGTTGCATCTTGTTTCGGTATCTTGTCTGATCATGGCTTAAATTTGCCCCCAAAAAAGGGTAAGCGGATTTTTTTTTTTCAACAAAGGACTTGACATTTTTTGACATCGCGTACGAAATTTATAACAGGAATTTGCCATCCAAAGCGAACAATAAGGAAGTGAATATGCGAATTTTACATAATTAATTTTCTAATTACTCTTTACACTTCCTGCCTGGCGTTCATAGTGGTGAGCAAACCTTATGCCGAAGTAATCTGTTTTCTATTTCGTGGCCCATTTTTAACCATTTGCCGCTTTATTAGAAAACACCTTGCGAAGTAACATAACACGACATAGCAGCTCAGGAAGCAACTTCGACGTTCACGGAGGGTACATAATAGCTAAGCTTAAGTAAAAAGAATGATTCATATAAAAATTAATATATTAAAATTGCACCACTACCTGCCAATAAATATGGTCTGAAAAACGATTCACCTACTCTGCATATTTGGATATTATCGCTCTTCTACCTTCGCGCTATATGAACAGTATCTCGGTTAGATCACATAATCACACAGCACAAATGTAATTATGTCCAATTTAAAACATCTGAAGTTTCACAATTTATTGTATAATATTGCATTCATCCACTGTTTTATGGCAGAAAGGTCTCTTAGCGCTGAGTATTACAGTACTGCGATAAACTGCTGTAATTACATTGAGACCGTAGAAGCAGAAACCCATCACACATTGGTACAGCGGTAGACTCATGGGTTTCAACGATCCTAGTGCCAGAGCGCATCACCTATGTCATCCGAATAGGCAGATATCCAGCAAAACAACCGGAACCGCGTACAAGTGCGTTCTTTCCGGGCAAAGACCTTCCACAGAAAACAATTGTTTCAAAGTCAGTGCAAAAAGTATAACTTCGTTAGTAGCTTTAGAAGGACGAAAGTTAATAGTGATTTTCGGTTACCTAATATAACTCTCACGGACCGTCAGAAATGTTGCCATTAATACAAGGCATCCTTTTCCTGCTTCTGGTTTTGGAGAAACCGACATCCTCGACGAGTTTGAAGTTTGAAGACACTGGGACTGTCCTCAAGACCATCGAAGACATACCTAAGGAGTTCACCCTTGCTTTTGAGTCTGGGAACGACTTCATGGACGTCTTCGTGCCTACAAATTGCATCATGGACAACAATGCGCTCTTCAAGACTTTTCTGGACTCCCGAGCGAAACTGGTCACGTTGTGGACTGATGGCAAGATGCACTTAAATCTTTGCGACTACAACATCTGCTACGCATTTAGAACGTCGTTTTATAAGATAATTTACTTCATATGCGGCCAATACGATATTGATAGTCTATTTGATAGCCTCCGAACAAACTACTTCATGTCTGCTTTCGTCGTGGCGGAATACGTGAAACATCCCAATGAAAATTATCGGAAGTTGTTTACAATGCCATTTCAGCCACCTTATCCCAGAGCCAGCGGAAGATATGTAATGAGCTTCGACAACGGCAGTCTCTATTTGACTAGCGAATTCGCAAGAAAATTAATTGAACCCCAGACTCTTGAGAGGGGTCCGTTGTTAGAACGGCAACGGACGCTAAATGGGAGCTTTATACACCTCGTATGTTTAGGCATTTACGCCTGCCAGCATCCAAGCTTTAACGTTACATTAAATATCTTAATGCACCGGAACGCTTTGATTAGCTTTGATCGTAACTTCAACAGTAATGAGCTGTTGTCTAGCTCATTTATAAGTAGTTTAAACAATCGTGCAGATAGAGACACGGCGAGTTTATTTGACGCGTCTCATCATTTCGGATCGGCTGGCTTCTCATTTTATGTTCGCAAGCGTGATCCGGTTCCCAGGGAGGCAATATTTATCTTGCCATTTTGTTGGGAGGTATGGGTAGCACTTCTCGCGTCTTGTCTGTTACTCGTTTTGACGTATGCCCTAATTGCGAAGGTTATGCTGAAGGAGAAAGTGAATATTTTCCACTTTATATTTCCCATGGTGGCAGCGTTCGTTCAGAAAAGCTTTCAGCTCCACAGAAGCCTGCTGAGCACTTCTCTGTCCAGGTTTGTGTACGGCACAATGGCCTTAATGTTTGTCGTTATGTCGACAGCATTCAAAGGCCGTCTCACTTCGCTTTTAAACGACCTGCCTCTCAAAGGAGAGGCCACTCAGTTTGTTTCGTTTGAGCATCTTGTTGAAACAGGACATCGACTCTGTTTCCTTGAAGATGCGGGCATCCTTCGTGCATCTGGAACACTAAATGTCTTTAAGGGAAATGGCCCAATCCGGGGAGAAGAAAATGCTACCAAACTAGGAAGTGGTCATTCCGTGGTCCTAACTCGATTAAAATTTTTGCTGACGGAAGGGACACTTTCTTCACCTACAACTTGCGAACAGGTCGAAGTGAGGCTTTGAGGCGAGAGCTGCTCAGAAGGGGATACGTCGAGACCGAAGGCACTGTGTTTTCGTACCCCGTTGGACCGGAAATGAGGTCATTTCGGTATACCGACAGGATTTCGGTAAAACATTGAGTCGGGCGATAGAGGCGGGCCTATACGAAAGGTATGCTGCCCTTGCGGAGTACAAGAGCAGGTACTTTCACGAGAGTATTTCGGAGCACGCCGTGGAACTGGTTCTGAAGTTCAGTGATGTCAGACCTTTTTTTATGGCTTGGTTCTTGGGTATATCCTTCTCACTGCTTGTGCTGATTGGTGAGGCGACTTTATCTCGTCTGGAGCGTCGAAATCGTTCATATTTCGCGAGAATTATTGGGAATCAACCTTCAAAGCACAAGATACGAATCATACGCCTTAAAAAAAAGAATCGTGGTCGCGTTCTTACAATGAATTGAAGATAAACTCTAACATGGTTGAACTCGATGGCGCTTATACTTTTACGAATTATTTAAGTTCATTGTTTAAAATACTTTAATATTTACAGTACTATTTTAAATTCTTTCCCTAAATATAAGTAGAACTATTAAATGTTATTTAGTATTCATACTTGCAACTCGTGATTCATGGTTGATTTGTTTATGCATGATGTTTTCACTATAATTCCATAATTTGTATCGTTCAAGTTCAATGTATCCCAAATAATGCGGAACATAATTTATTTTTTTCTGCTTGAAACCTTGAACGGCGATTTTTCGGGATTTTCTAAATGTGTGACGGCTATCGTTATAATATATTTCTACACCAAATTTCTACGTTTCCTATTCAAAAGCGTACGTCGAATTATGTTAAACTGTCAACCTTCGTTTTTTTTTTTCAAACGGATGCTCAATTAAAGTATACTGTATACTGTGCCACTGACTGCGAAACGTATATGTCATAAAAGGGGAGAGAAAGAAAAGGGGAGAGGAATAGTAGGATATTTGCATCAAGGTTTAGAAAATTATCACGATTGTTTCATGCCTTTATATCTGATTTTGACTCTGTTCTTATTAACTAACTTTCCTTTTCTCAATCTATCTGTGTTTTCGTCCCTAGTCGGTATCTCCAGTCTCGGGTTGGAAAGTAAGTTCATATTCCGCACCAGCTTACCAACTTATGTAATTCATGCCTTCTGAACCAAATATATCGATATGTATTTAATCACTCTAGTGTCCTGGACTGCTTGACGACTTGAGAAGTGAGTTTCAATCAACATTTTGAACAATTCAATCTAAAGAACCCTGGAGAGAAGGGTAGGGGTACCCCCACGGAAGAGAGGGTAGAAAGCTACCTCTCCTCCCCTCAAGATCTCATCAGTAAATGTTTAGTTAATGAGTAAAATCAGAGAGGCTAGTTTGACAGCCTTGATGGAGATGAGCGAATGGCTAATTAGTGTAGGGGAGGAAGAGTCAGATGAAGTAAAAAAGGTTTGCAGAGCGCAGGTGCCTCAGCAAGGATTAAAGGTTTCTCTCCTTTAAAGGGGTAGGGAAACGAAATTTCTGCGCTCATTTTCTGGCTCTAATGTGTTGCATGTTGCACCCTAACCTCAAAAACACCGGTCTTCCGTTGGAAAGCACAACAAAACTAATTTTAAAGCTAAATAAACGATCTTCAATGTGCACCTGGTGGATGCATGCGGAGCCTATTTGGGAGGTAGTCTAGCAACGTTATGGAAACTGCTACGTAGTCGTGACGTAGAAGTTTCCTTCGGAGCAGCGCCGCTCTTTGGTATTTCAACATTTTCCTTTCTAGCTTTCCTCCTCAACTCACAAGTCGCGCATTGCACCAAACGGTTCAAGAAGACGGAAAGGAAGGACTCCCCTCTTTCTCGGACCCTCGTTCGTGCAACCGGGCATAGCCATTCTCCCCCTAGAAGATTAGCACGTCGCTCAAAACTCGAACAAAAGTTGCTTTCCCCACCTCGTTCAGCCCTAAGCTGACAGTGTTGTGGAAGCTACGTGCTCCTTGGGTCAGCCACACGCTCGTCACCCCACGGGCACTTCGAGCGGCTCGGTTGTAACGCGCTGACGCTATTGACACCATCACAACGCTGACAACGCCACCAAGGGCAAAGCTCATAACCACGCCTGCCTTGCTACTCCACGAACGCGGGAAATCTTTTCTTTCTGTTTTTGTTTGTGCCGGATATCCCATGACGCATCGCGCTCTCGTTCGCTTCTCTTCGAGCGCTTGCTCGAGTGCACTTTTTGGAACGAAAAATATGGCCAATCGTTCAAAATACAAACGCGCGATTATCATTTACGGTATAGTCATGCTTGACTCATTTCCGAACGAAATCTGAATATTTCAATTTTTGTTTCCGTACCCCTTTAAAGGTGTTCATTGCTTGGTTTCGTTCATTCGCTATATTTTTGGAGGTGGCCGGCGCCTTCCATGTCCATCATAGGGGGACCTTGAACGTACTCCGATTGCTTGTCTAGGAGTTAGATGTCGCTGAACACAAACTGTCGAATTTTGCCCTGCGTCTCATTCTACCCCACCTTACCCTACATACTAGTATTAAAGGGCCAAATTTTATGACGAACATCTCCAAGACGGTTATTTTTATTTTAACTGAATTCATTGATATAGCCGTACACGGTTCTTGACTTCAAAATTGTAATTTTACCATGAAAACTTTATAGGCCATAAAACCTGTAATTAAAAAGTTAATTAGCGCATGTTAGTTAATTAGTCGACCGATCATAACATTTGCTTCGCTATATTATGTCGGCCGAGCTCGATGACACTGAGTGAAAACAATATACGTCTAAAGCGCACTCATTTTTTTTTACGTTTGCACCAATTAAAACAGATACCCGGTATATTTGATACGTTGTAATAGCATAAGTCCCATTCTAAAGAAATGAAAATGGTTCCCCCATCAAAAAAGAACGAATACTTGAATTGTAGATGCTGTGAATATTTATTTAATTCTGACAACTTAGAGGCCATTTAGTTTCTAGTAATACGAACCATATTAAGAACTGTCACTGTGCTGCCGTAAATTTGTGTTGTTTTAGTACAGTTGCGCACACAAAATCAAACATCCCAGTGGTGGCAGTCGAGAGTGTTTCAACATTGACAAACTTGCTTTCCATTTGAACCATGACTACCTCGAGCAAGGTTTCGTAGGCACGTATGTCGCAGGAATGCATAAGGGCGTAGATAACTGGATGGGCTTCCCTATTGACGATGGCATGAAGTGTATACAGCTGCCCAGAGTTGTGAAATTCTATCGAATTGTAATTGTGGTTGCCGCCGCCAAACACGTATTGAGCGTCAAAGAGAGCGTGCGTGTCTTTCAGAAAAAATGCTATCATTCTCCGTGTGGACAGTTATCTCCTAATGGAAACGGAAGCGATGCCCGTCCATAGTAAATTAACGTTATGGGTGGACGGCGTCCCATAGGATGCCATCCACTCATAACCGGCACTTCAATGTCACCGAAGGCCCAAAGGCAACAACTATAGTTGTTGCCTTTGGTGACATTGAAGTGTCGGTTTCTTGATAGTGTTCGATTTTTAGAAGCATAGCCGTAGTGGGCGTTCATTGCAGACTTGAAGGTATCACGAATTTCAACACACTGATTTTCGAACCGCTTTCCACATATAAGATGGCTTCGTGAAATACCTGTTGGAAACTTTTTCTATTCTCACAAATCTGCGTTTGTACTTTCACCATATATATTTTGTGAGCATTTTCTCAAGAAGCTTCGCATTTCCAGACCTGCAGCTATGGGTCTTGGGTTGTCCGGGTCTGCAATCACCACTCCGTCCTGCAATGTTAGATGGGCGATTGGGCTCCTGGCTATTATGCTGTTGAAGCTGATTCTTGAGATTGAAACAGGCGATGCATGTGTAGTAAACACTGTCCAGATTGTTCGTGTTGGTAGCGTTCCAGGAAAACTTATGAACAACAATTTTCACGAAAATTATTAAAAAAAACACAAAACAAATGCCTTTACCAATTGCTGTTTGTAAAGTGGGACGTAGGCGAGGAGGCCTGTTGGCCAAATCCCATAATGAAGCGTTCCAAGTATCTTATAGGCAACTGCTGAAGCCAATCTCCTTTGAACCTGAGAACGCTGATCCAGTTCAGATGTTAACAATACCACTATGAGGTGTACGACATAATCTTAGAAGGCGAAACAGCAACTAAGCTTATTCGTCGAAGAACAACTGGTTAAACGGCTATTCTTAGAATGGAAAGGGGACAGGTCGGGCGCGGTCGAAAAGCATGCTTAAACTTATCCGGTGGCGTTAGGGTCGACAATGTGACTCTGTTTGGAATTGTTGACCGAAGTACATTTGAGAAGTTAACAAGTTAAACAAAAAAGACGGCTATCCAAAATTCTTGTTCCGGTGGCGGTCTTTATCCAGAGGCAGTGAGCTAGAAACAGCTTCCCCAAATCACTTCATCTAAATTCTTCATTTAGGGGCAGTGACCTAGATGCAATTTCCCCTCAAATCGCGTTATCTAGCGTGTTTATCTAGGGGAAGTGATCTAGATAAAAACGTACCCTATAATGGTTCAACAATTGCTCAGTGATTCCCTTAGGAAATGGAACCTTCGTGTAAAACGACCAGCCTTAAATAATTCATTGTGAAATATTAAAACAAAAAAAGGTTACCAATATATACACGTCTGCTTAATAAAACCTTACATTAGTGCATAGTTCATTATACAGTGAAGTGGGAGCTTAATTAATACGTTTGATATTGGAGAAAAGCAAACTCGAAGAAAAAAAATAACGGAATTGTTTTTCAATTTAATACTCGGAGTCTCTAAATGTTTTTTTTTTTTTTTTAAAGTAGCGTTGAGTCTTTTTTTTGTGTGTGTGTGTGTGAAGTGGAACATAAAAACAACAAAAAAACTTTATTTTCGCGGGCCCAGTTTTACGAGTTGGGTGAAGAGGACACATTCGCGTCAACTAAATTTTGCGAGTTGTAGCGAGATGAATTTGGGACTCTTTGTGGCTCTCTCGCATCCATCGAAGAAATAGTTAATTTTCGAGCTACATCGCATTGACCGTGCTAAAGTATTCATCGTGACCATCATGGAAAATAAGAAACTACATACAGTATTACTCTGGCGCAGTCTTGTTCAAGGATAGCTGTTTCAACTCGATGGACGTTCCGTTGGATGTTTTGATCACAAGCGCACTATATGTAACACTCGTGCAACAGGTACAAAGCTGGGGCTTTTATAAGAGACAGATAAATCGCGCGGGCAGTTATTGGACCGGTAGAACCGCTGTTCTTGCACGAGTGGCAACTTAAGCGCACTACTGCGCTTCACAGGGGCTCAACGGATTTTCTTAAAAATGAATAATTTAGCGGTTTTCGATGAGATTTAGCAAGTTCCTAATTGGAAACGTGTGTAACATTTAATTACTTAAAAAGGTAATTCACAAATTTTACCTAATTAGTCAACTAATCCATACGATAAACCTCCTATACTATGTCCCCTGTCTTTATAACTGACCTGCTCAATACTCAAAAATGTAGCGTGCGCGGCTATTTTTTTAAGGAAATATTTTAAGCATGAAAAAACACCCTGTATACGTAGAAAGCACAATACAGCAGCATAAAAAAATATTCACACGTGTTCACTGGGGCACACAAAATAGCCCCGCCTAAGCAAAAAGAATATTGCATTTATAAAAAAGGTTTCCTGAATTTGTAAACTGTGACGGTACCTCCAAAGAAAGAGGGTTCAATATATCGATTCCTCTACCCGGCCAATTTAATTTTTATCTTTCATTCCGAAATATTTTCTGCCTTGGTCCTGAAAAGTGGCTTGCACGTGTATCTAGACTCCAACATTAGAATACTCGGATCGACAGTATTCTTCAGAACGGGATGGTTTGAAGGGCAGCGGTAGGCTTCTGCAATTATATTTAGATTTTACGTGAAGATAGTCGCAGAGACGCTCCATGCACTGATAGCTTGACAGATATAGTCGGTGAAAGGTTAAGGGTTCATAGGAGTTGAGGAGAAGCTCCTCCCACCTCTTTCCACTTTAGCAGAGCGACCGCTGGAGGTGGGGCGACCCCAGCTCTAGCGTTCGCTCTGCTAAAGTGGAAAGGGGTGGGAGGGACTTCCCCGAACTCCTAACTTATCACCAACTATAGATGTCGAGGAGCCTAGGATCAAGGGCAGGACAAGAATGGTGGGAAGGTCTTCCGGCTGCAACGCCTCCAGCTCGACAAATTCCTACCTTCAATTGGGCTTCAAAGCTCCTTAGCCTTTCTGATGCACGCACATCCAAACCACGGCGGAAGTCATGAAACGTGTGCTAGAGGCGGGCTATTTGAACGACACGCCGTACAGTTCTAATCCTGTGAGTTACTAAAGAGGGCATATGTCAACTCGGTCACGCGAATGAAATTGGATATGCACGAGGGCTCACGGTTCCTTGTAACAGTGGTGGGGCTAAGGTCTACTCAAGCTGGTTGGACAGCTTTTTTCCTCAGCCCCCGCCATAATTATACATTCTAAATAAAGGTATCATTATTACTATTATTTTCATTAATAATAATATTATTATTATTATTATTATTAATATTACGTAGACCCAAATAACATTTGTCCGAACAGATGGTTACATAGCCCATGAAAACAACCCACCAGGTTCTGAATTGTGCACTTAACGACTTTCTGCAATAGTCTATTTACGGTCACAAATCAATATATGGGTTCTAAGCATTCTAAAAACTGAAAAAAAACGTTAAATTCAGGGGTGGCCGATTCCAACATTAAAACGACGGATTGCGCTACGGACAAAGTAATGGCTAGCCTTACTCTTTCTTGTGCAACGGCGACCTCTCGTGTCTGCGCTAACTCCGAGGTAGTCGATATTTTTATATCAAATTTATCGGTAAAATCGGACACAAAGGAATGCAATGTTTGGTTCGTTAGAATGCTTAGAGTCCCATATATTAAGTTATGCCCATAAATAGACTACTGCAGAGTGTCGTTTGAAGCCCATTGCAAACTCGTAGGATTCTTCTGCTTAAATTTATCATGCTTAGATTTCATAAATTGTACTATGCTTAGATTTCACATATTGAGTTATGACCACATATAGATTATCGGAGGAAGTGGTTTAGTGTCCCTTTAAGAGCAACCAAATGCAATCATGACCTTGGGTCTCATATCAGAATAGAGGGCTGCCGGAAACGCTTCCGTTACTGTCCTTCGCTTCTAAGCGGACAGTGCACTGGAAGCGATGTGCTTGCTCAACGCGACATTCGTCTGTCTTTCCCCACGTGATCCCGCACCCGCGCTTACCCAGGCGCACAAAACGGGGCCAGGTGATAAAACGGAAGGCGCTGATTGGTCCCAAGAGCACATGGCTCCCGATCCATTGTCAGCTTAGGGGTTCGTTTCATCTTAAGTCCAGGCGAAGCCAAGGCTAGGAGCTAATGGGACATCAAGTTGCGTAGAAAGCGCAAGTCACTTGACATGCGATGATAGAATATGCAGAGAATCATGGCAAACAAAATAATCGCCACCTTTTTACGCCTTCTGATGGGTCCCGTCAGCTTGTAGCGTCGGCTACGCCTAGACTTAAAATTAGATAAGGGTCGAAACACGGCAGTATTTTGATAAAAGCATGATTTCATGTTCTATATTGTTTTAATATTTTTAACGCTTGATATGCTATGCACAAATATAACAAGGACCCGCTATGATGACGACATTAGTCAAATGCGCATTGGAGAATTCCCGGCGACCCAGAGGCGTATATTTGAGCCATCTTGGTTTGTGCGCGGTTCTTCAAATTGTTAAATCGCCCGCCATCGCAGTTTTTTTTTTTTTGCGAAGTCTTAGCCGTTTTTGTTTTTTTTATGGCATTTTTGTAGCGTATATTTTTCACTCAAAATCATTCAATAAAATTATTTTTTCCTCTACGAAAAAGTGCCGGTACACCTCTCTCGTACTATTGATATTCTAGATTGTAGAGAAGGTTCACCTGAAACAATGAGGAGCGTTTGCAATTTAATGGCGAAAGGCTCCCGCGGATATCCGTAGCGAGTGCGCATCGACGGGATTTTCGCTTCACAAGGAGGAAAGCAGACGGAACGGCGGGGATATTGGCAGACGACCAACACGTTTGTCACCTGCTCGCAGAGCGTATTGCAATCGCGTCCCGTAAACCGCCTGACCCCGATCGACCAGTCGGAAACTTTCTCCAATACAAGCTCTCGATTAATATTCGAACGCATCTTTCTCTTCCTGTATTTCAGTGCAACTTTACAATTTGCACAAAAGCAGTTTTACTATTTCATACTTTCCTGTCGCAATCCAATTTCACATGGATATGTTTTAGGATATCTAGGATGCATTTCCTGTGGTTTGGTTAGAATGAACAGTTTTTCTATTAAGGAAAAATTCAATAAACTTTTTTCTTCCTTAGACGTTGGCATTTTTATGATTTCAAATTAGTTTTCTACAAAACAAAGTACGTTTCGCGTAGATTATTTTCGTTATTCCTTTCTCTCAACATTGTTTTAAAGAACCAAACTAGCATATTTTACTAGGCTCTTTTAAGTGTGTTGCTATGTCCCATGCGTGCCCAAGATCATGTTTCCCACACTTGTGCGTTGCGCCCCCCCCCCCCCCCCCCTCAAAAAAGAAAAAAATTCTGGTTGTTAGACATGGCGATAGCCATATAACAATGAGATCAAGCCCGAATCGCGAAAATTGCATTTAGTCATAGTAAATAAGGAAAGAAACATTTTCCCCTAGTTACGGGGTATGGAACCACGTGAAATGGAATAACGCTGCTCCTCAGCCGAAGAGTCGTCGTGGCGGAGGCCCAGTGCTCCCAAAATATTGCAGGACACTGCTCAACTATTACACTAATTGGAAGCCGCGATCCACTATAATGCTACATTCACACTGGACTTCAAATCGCTACCGCGAAGCGAATCCGCTTGCTTTCATCATCAAATGTGCATGAATTTGTCTGCTTCTTTAAGTAACTGCGTTCGAAGCCGTTTTGAGATTGTGGTTCAGCCACCGGCTTGAACGTGGCGTAAACTGATACTAAAAATACTACCACCAATGCCTCAGTGGGCATTCAGCGGGTTGGCTGTTTCCGAAGCAACCTTGTGCCCCGACGTCATCTTTGTATTGCTGCATCTTTCGCCGTGTCTTTCTGCTGCGGTTGAGCCGTCCCAGTGGACTATTTCTGCCTGTTATGTTATGTTTCACCGGCCGTAGTTTGTAAGTGCTCCTAGCAATCGCGTACGAAGATTATTAACTCCCTGCTCGGCTCTAACACGTTTTGATGCCGACGGTGGCATTGACTGGTGGCCGGTATGGTTCGTTGCTCCTCAGCGCCATCTTGCGATTAGCATTCACAACGCTCTTCCAACGTACATTTCACACCACCAAGATTGTAGTTCTTTCCAGAATATAATGGGGCTCGTTCTGAGCCTGGTTCATCGTGAGGAACTCGCATTTTGGCCAGTAACTTTATGAATTCCCAGTTGCTACAGATGTGTGATATCTACGAAGCAAAGCAGTAAAACAGCTGCAGCATCTTACGTGGCTGATCGGAACTGCTCTTGCGTCATGGGCCAGTCGTCTGTTTTGCTGCAACGCAGCACGAGCATTGCGTCACAGGATGGTCATGCAGCTGATCACGGTGGTCGACGTCGTGCTCGAGCGGGTAGTAATTCGGTCTCGCCGTAGACACCCGAAACAAAACTTTGAGATAAGATAGCTACAAAACTAGACAAGGCATTAAAAAAAAGAGCCACCTTGAAATTTTGTGACACTTTTTTAGCAGAAACAGTCAAAATCCTAAAATCGTGAAAATGTAGTGGAATGACTTTTTAAGGCTAGTTCACCCCGAACCGTTTCCTTACGCTAAGTTAGGTTCCAAAAGCTTACATCGTCTCACTTCGAAAGTCACCGAGACCTCTGTGTTTTGTATGAAGCGTGACAACCAATTCGAGAAGTTGGCTTGTACGCGACATGCGAGGCACGGATGTTGCGATAACTTTTACGTAACGAAAAAACTCGCAAGCAAACGCTCTTCTGTGAGGATGAAAAAAAGAAGCTGAAGTGGTTCTTGAAAAGAAACGAGTTAGAGGTGAATTTTAAAGTATTTTGTCCCGTGAATCTGAGACTCATGAAGGTTCTCTCCGAGGATATAAATCAACGCGAAAACACGAAAAACAGCTGAGCAGTTGTTAGGTCATAAAATTAACTTTCTTCCACCAAGGGCGTGTCGGTCGTGTGGGCAGCGTGTAATATCGGAAGCTTGCCAGGCATATTCCCCCGTAGGGTCGTGACAACTTTTTCTTAGTTTTCTTGAAAATAGCAAGAGTGCGCCTGCATAGCTGTGGTAGGCACTGAAGATTCGCGAGAGCGCAGATTCCGAAAAACCCTTTTATGACTGAAAGCTCCTGGAAGGATGGAGATCAGCGGTACCATGAAAACTACTTCCTGCTGCCTCCGTGCACCAAATTGAAGAATAATATCGATAATGGTGTTCCTGGAGGCCAAATTAACATTAGTTAAACGTTTTCGCTCAAATACGAATCAACTTCAGATTCCGCTTAAACGATAATTCGCACAGCAATGTTTTTCTTAACGTCACCAAGTACGTACACTTACAATCAGGTACCACCCCACAGGCGCATTTCTGCTTCGTAATGGGCGTGCCTTGCTGCTATCTTAACTGGTCTCACTGCTTCGTACGAAGCACGGATGGAGCGGTGAGTTGCGGTAGTACGTTAATATATGCTTCGTAACGTAAGTCAAGGGTGCTGTGTTAAGAAGCCTTAAGTCGTGACTAAATTTCCAAAACCTCCACAGGAAAGCTTCATAGGGTAAAACGACCTCGGGAGCCGTGTAAGCACGTAATGTGTCTGCCCGTTCAGGTTGTAACCTGTAGACGATCTTGAAGAAAACGGCAACCGGTGTCCGGGATCTAACACCTGTGACCGGCGTGGGAGCCGATTGCGCTGATGATTGAGCTACGGATCCAGCACTCAGGAACGGGAAGAGCAGAAGCAGGTGGTGCGAGAAAGAGCTCGGAGTGGAGGGGTGTGGAAACGGCAGGAAACAAAGGAGCAGAAACAGGTTGTGTAGAAAGATCGCGCGGAATGAGGAGGAGTGAAAAGAGCAGGATATCGCGCTTCCCCTCTCTTGGTGATTCACAATATTCAGCGCTAAGACTCTGTATCCGGGTTATGTCCAAGGGAAGCACGCGCAGCGTCAGAAAAAGACAATGGTGTGGCGTAATAACTATTTTCATAAAAACCCTGCTTTACGTACCACCTGATTTAAAAGCACCAACCACCCAGGCACTGAGTGTCCTGCTTTCTGTGGAGAACTGAAAGAAACCCTAAAATGCTATCGCATTCCCATTTAAACGTGTTTCGCCAAATGGCCATGCATGCAGCCCTTTATTCTTTCTTTTTGTCATTGAAAGCTGATGTTCACTTAAAGTATTTACTGCATTGTGAGGCACTCACTGCGAGGCATAAAATAAGGGAGAAGGGGGATAATTGCAGGACATAACCAACAAAGTAGGAACAAATCATACCTTAGCAACTTTTTAAAACATTTGAAATCCCGATAAATCATGTGGTTTCGATCGGCACTTATAATCTACAATAAAATATCGTTCTCTCCACATATTTTGCGCACATAGAATCCATATTTGTTATTAAGAAAAATATTATCGTTTCCATACCTTAATTTGTGTAATCTAGCTCCTGTGAAAAGATTTTTTTTTTTTATTTTATTTTTTCAATTACGTGACAGCTGAATAAATTATAGCACAACCTTTTCAGCATTAGGCAGGTGTCATGGAAAAAATGTACGTTAAAGGGGGGGGGGGTGCAACGATTTTAAGATTAAAAGAATTTGCATCTTGTCATTTTTACGTTGTTTATCTTGTCCCGGAGGATAGAGAAAACATTTCCTTCATTGAAATATGTCGCGATTCCGCTGCGTAATCGCAACGCAAAAGTCGAGCTTTTTCCCTCACCTGCAGCCGCGAGTGGCAGCCGAAGGAACTACGGCGAAAGGATTGCGTGACCTCGGTCGACTCTAAGCTGCAGCATAAAGCCCGCTAATGTCAGCAGAAAAGGGAGAGGAAGCGTCCCCCGAGAGAGCACACGGGAAGCTACATGGCACTCCGAATTACGTCACTAGGAGGTGGAGAAGGTGTGACCCCGAAGACTGGGAAGCTTCCACAAATGTTGGACCAAAGTTCGGAAAATATTGCACCCCCCTTTTAAAGACACGTAGCACTCAGTGTGAAAATGAACTTTTTTTATTAAATCAATCTTTTTGTATTTTGGCCCGGAGCTGTTGTGTGTCGTGTCGGTGAGCGTCAAATTTGTCTTCTTCGCGTCTGTGTTAAGTTATGAGAAATATAGTATGTTTTTGATAGAATATGAGCTTTCGCTCTGCAAGTCGGACAGGAAAAAGCAAAACGTGCCTTGCGTGTCTTAGCGCATCTGTACGACATTTGCATTGTTTATTCGGAAGCGACAGCGTTGAGTCTATTGCGGGGGAGCTAGGTTTGAACTCGAAAAATTCTACGCCGAGTACTTGTCGTTGGGCGGAATGAATGAGCAGTTATGGCTAAGGAACTGTCTTCCATCCTCTCCGGTGGGTAGCAATTTATTTTTTCGGCCGTCGTCAGGGGGTTGCAAAAGAGACACTTGCTACACCCAAATCGGATGCGACACTTATCCACTTGCGATGACTCGCTACCCGTGTCCCCTGTAGTCTCACTTCCTTTCCTGGTGGAGTTTCCAGTCTTGTTGTTGCATCTTGTTTCGGTATCTTGTCTGATCATGGCTTAAATTTGCCCACAAAAAAGGGTAAGCGGATTTTTTTTTTAATTTCAACAAAGGACTTGACATTTTTTGACAACGGGTGCGAAATTTATAACAGGAATTCGCCATCCAAAGCGAACAATAAAGAAGGGAATATGCGAATTTTACATAATTAATTTTCTAATTACTCTTTACACTTCCTGCCTGGCGCTCATAGTGGTGAGCAAACCTTATCCCGAAGTAATCTGTTTTCTATTTCGTGGCCCATTTTTAACCATTTGCCGTTTTATAAAAAAACACCTTGCGAAGTAACATAACACGACATAGCAGCTCAGGAAGCAACTTCGACGTTCACGGAGGGTACATAATAGCTAAGCTTAAGTAAAAAGAATGATTCATATAAAAATTTATATATTAAAATTGCACCACTACCTGCCAATAAATATGGTCTGAAAAACGATTCACCTACTCTGCATATTTGGATATTATCGCTCTTCTACCTTCGCGCTATATGAACAGTATCTCGGTTAGATCACATAATCACACAGCGCAAATGTAATTATGTCCAATTTAAAACATCTGAAGTTTCACAATTTATTGTGTAATATTGCATTCATCCACTGTTTTATGGCAGAAAGGTCTCTTAGCGCTGAGTATTACAGTACTGCGATAAACTGCTGTAATTACATCGAGACCGTAGAAGCAGAAACCCATCACACATTGGTACAGCGGTAGACTCATGGGTTTCAACGATCCTAGTGCCAGAGCTCATCACCTATGTCATTCGAATAGGCAGATATCCAGCAAAACAACCGGAACCGCGTACAAGTGCGTTCTTTCCGTGCAAATACCTTCCACAGAAAACAATTGTTTCAAAGTCAGTGCAAAAAGTATAACTTCGTTAGTCGCTTTAGAAGGACGAAAGATAATAGTGATTTTCGGTTACCTAATATAACTCTCACGGACCGTCAGAGATGCTGCCATTAATACAAGGCATCCTTTTCCTGCTTCTGGTTTTGGAGAAACCGACATCCTCGACGAGTTTGAAGTTTGAAGACACTGGGAGTGTCCTCAAGACCATCGAAGACATACCTAAGGAGTTCACCCTTTTGTTTGAGTCTGGGAACGACTTCATGGACGTCTTCGTGCCTACAGATTGCATCATGGACAACAATGCGCTCTTCAAGACTTTTCTGGAGTCCCGAGCGAAACTGGTCACGTTGTGGACTGATGGCAAGATGCACTTAAATCTTTGCGACTACAAGATCTGCTACGCATTTAGAAAGTCGTTTTATAAGATAATTTACTTCATATGCGGCCAGTACGATATTGATAGTCTACTTGATAGCCTCCAAACAAACTACTTCATGTCTGCTTTCGTCGTGGCGGAATACGTGAAACATCCCAATGAAAATTATCGGAAGTTGTTTAAAATGCCATTTCAGGCACCTTATTCCAGAGCCAGCGGAAGATATGTAATGAGCTTCGGCAACGGCAGTCTCTATTTGACTAGCGAGTTCGCAAGAAAATTGATTGAACCCCAGACTCTTGAGAGGGGTCCGTTGTTAGAACGGCAACGGATGCTAAATGGGAGCTTTATACACCTCGTATGTTTAGGCATTTACGCCTGCCAGCATCCAAGCTTTAACGTTACATTAAATATCTTAATGCACCGGAATGCTTTGATTAGCGTTGATCGTAACTTCAACAGTAATGAGCAGTTGTGTAGCTCATTTATAAATAGTTTAAACAATCGTGCAGATAGAGACACGGTGAGTCTATTTGACGCGTCTCATCATTTCGGATCGGCTGGCTTCTCATTTTATGTTCGCAAGCGTGATTCGGTTCCCAGGGAGGCAATATTTATCTTGCCATTTTGTTGGGAGGTATGGGTAGCACTTCTCGCGTCTTGTCTGTTACTCGTTTTGACGTATGCCCTAATTGTGAAGGTTATGCTGAAGGAGAAAGTGAATATTTTCTACTTTATATCTCCCATGGTGGCAGCGTTCGTTCAGCAAAGCTTTCAGCTCCACAGAAGCCTGCTGAGCACTTCTCTGTCCAGGTTTGTGTACGGCATAATGGCCTTAATGTTTGTCGTTATGTCGACAGCATTCAAAGGCCGTCTAACTTCGCTTTTAAACGACCTTCCTCTCAGAGGAGAAGCCACTCAGTTCGAGTCGTTGGAGCACCTTGCTCGTACAGGACATCGGTTATGTTTCCTTGAAAATCCAGGCACCCTTGGTGCATCTCGAAAACTAAGTATTTTTAAGGAAAATGGCCCAATCCGTGGAGAAAACAAATGCTACCAAACTAGGAAGCGGTCATTCCGTGGTCCTGACTCGATTAAAATTTCCGCTGACGGAAGGGACACTTTCTTCACCTACAACTTGCGGACAGGTCGAAGCGAGGCGTTGAGGCGAGAGCTGCTCAGAAGGGGATACGTCGAGACTGAAGGCACCGTGTTTTCGCACCCCGTTGGACCGGAAATGAGGTCATCTTCGGTATACCGACAGGATTTCGGTAAAACATTGAGCCGGGCGATAGAGGCGGGCCTATACGAAAGGTATGCTGCCCTTGCGGAGTACAAGAGCAGGTACTTTCACGAGAGTATTTCGGAGCACGCCGAGGAACTGGTGCTGAAGTTCTGTGATGTCAGACCTTTTTTTATGGCTTGGTTCTTGGGTATATCCTTCTCACTGCTTGTGCTGATTGGTGAGGCGACTTTATCTCGTCTGGAGCGTCGAAATCGTTCATATTTCGCGAGTATTATTCGGAATCAACCTTCAAAGCACGGGATACGAATCATACGCCTTAAAAAAAAGAATCGTGCTCGCGTTCTTACAATGAACTGAAGATAAACTCTAACATGGTTGAACTAGATGACGCTTATACTTTTACGAATTATTTAAGTTCATTGTTTAAAACATTTTAATATTTACAGTACTATTTTATATTCTTTCCCTAAATATAAGTAGAACTATTAAATATTATTTAGTATTCAACACTTTAACTCGCAATGTATGTTTGATTTCTGTGTACATGACCTTTTCACTGTAATTCTATAACGTGTATCCTACAACTCCGATGTAACCGAAATAATGTGGAACATAATATCTCTGCCTAAGAACCCCGAACGGCGATTTCTTCGGGGTTTCCCGATTGTGTGACGGTTATTTTTATAATATTTGTACAGAAATTTCTTCCGTTTGTGTGCAAAGCTTATGTTGAAATATGTTAGGCTGTCAACCCTCCTCCGTTTTCCATTCAAAGTGAAGTATTCTGCGTACTGAGCCACTGACCGCGAAACCTGTATCTCATAAAACGGGAGAGCAAGAACTGATAGTAGGATATATTCAACAACGTTTAAAAACATACTTGGTACCGTAATAAACAGAGAGTTGTTATAACCTCTACATAAGGTTCAATCGGTTTTATACTTTATTATGAAAAAACGTTATGTCCACGTATGTATGAGCAATAATCTCCTTTCGAATGTAAATATTTCTCGCTGCCGTACCTTAATTTGAGTGGTCCAGCACTTGTGGAAGCTTCTTTAGAGATATGTGTCACAATTGAATAAACCGTACTACGCAATAAATCTTTCGCCACTGTAAAATTGACGTATAAGGTGGGCATTAAATGCGTCTGAAATGATCTGCATATCTTCCTCAGAAAAAGATTTCCTTCATAATTTTTTTCGCCCAGAACCCATTTTTTTCAATCAACATGTAACTTTTTGTAGGAATGGATAGGATTGAAGTGTCTCAATAACGTATATATAAATGTACAATTCATAAATGGCTGTAAAAATTCTATGTTAATAAATGTGTTGCTTTTGTGTGACATATATGCTATGGTTGGTTCATGCCTTTATTCACTCATATCAGATTTTAATTCTGTTAATATTAACTAACTTTCCTTTTCTCCGTGTCGTCTTATGTTTTCGTACCTTGCCCCTATCTCCAGTCTCAGATTTACAAACTTGTTCATATTCTTTACCAGCTTATATAAATCATGCCTCCTGCACCAGATATATCGATATTTATTTAATCAACCTAGTTGTATCGGCATTAAGGCTGGCGACACTGTTGGCCCGAGCCGAGGTGTGGGCTCGCGGGCATTAATAAAAGAGATCAGTCTCGTTCCAGCTGCCACGTCTACGGCCTAATTCCTAAGCATGGTGTCAGAAGTGGGATGAAATGTTCGGCCCTGGTAAGCTGAGATTTCTTGCTGTTCTAGCGACAACTATGCTCATAGTCTTTACAAGCTTATATAATGCATGCCTCGTGCCCCTAAAACATGGGCACGTATTTTATCACCCCAGTGTCCACGACTGGTTGACGACTTCAGAAGTGAGTTTCAATCAACATTTCGAATAAATCTATCTAAAGACCCTTAGAGGAGGGGGGAGGTATACTCCCGTGGAGGGAATTGGGGGCTACCTCTCATCCCCTCAAGATTTGATCCGTAAGCGTTTAGTTAATGAGCAACATCAGGGCTGCTACTTTGCCAGCAGTGATGGGGAAGAGTGAATGGATAATTAGACTGGAGGAAGAAGAGTAAGACGAAGTGGGAAAGGTTTGCAGAGTGCACGTGATTCAGCAAGAAATAAAGGTTTCTTTCCTTTAAAGGTGTTCATTACTTGGTTTCGTTCATTCGCTATATATTTGGAGGTGGCTGGCGCCTTCCATGTTCATTATAGGGGGACTGGACAGAGAACGCCCGGCGACATGTTTATGTAAGACCGAGCACGCCATACCGAGGTGATGACTATGCACGTTTGGATTGCGGACTTGGAACTAATCAGTTACAGGTAACAAAATTACTGGTAACCCTTTACCTTTGTATTCATTTTGTAATCAATCTACTACTTTTTCTCAAATCCATTTGATTATGAAATCGAATTACTTCTTCAGTAACGGATTACCACCAATTAATCGTTACATATCTTGTTTGTTGTTTATTTACAAAAGTTATCTTAAGATTTCAAAAGGTATAAAAAAAATATAACATGTTTTAACGGTCACGTCACCAGGGGGAAAACCCATCGGTGGGGAGGGGGAAGCAGAGGAGGAAGTTATATCTTCTATCCCCTTGCACGATATCAAGAGAGTCCCGATACTGAGCAAAAAAAAGGAAAGCGGGAATTTTCTTAGGAAACAGGACAGGTACACAGGCGTTAAATTTACTCCAGCGATTTCTTTATGGTCGTTGATTTGCATCAAAATTGGCTCGACAAACCAATATACACGGCTGTACCAATCTCTCCAAGTATAGTGTTAAATAAAAAAAATGGCGATGTAATAAAAATTTTGAGTTTCGATTTCATCGTGTTTCTCAATTCAAGAGCCACTACTAGCCACGCTGAAGTGTGACAACAGAAATGGTAAAACGTGGGCAGTAAATCACGTTCCCAAACGATTACAAGGCGTTTAATGGCGGGAAAAATGTTTGAAAGCTCATTCAGTGAGAAACACGAAAAAGTGAAAGCCGTTTACAAATCCCTGTAACGCCGAATTGGAGCGCAGCTCTTGAGGAGGAGGAGTGAAGGGTACTGAGGGGAGGGTAGACCCTTCCTCCTCTTCCTCCTCCTCCCCTCATTCTTTAATATGCTCCGGGGGGGGTCACGTGACCTCGGGGGGGGGGGGGGGTCACGTGACTTCGGGGAAAGGGGTCACGTGACCTCGGGGAGGCGTGACCTGGGGGTCACGTGACCTTGGGTGTCACATGGGGGTCACCTCAAGGTCACGTGACCCCCAAGGTGACCCCCACGTGACCTCAGGGGGTCACGTGACCTGGGGGTCACGTGGGGGTCACCTTGGGGTCACGTGACCTTGAGATGACCTTGGGAGGGGTCACGTGATTTTGGGGGTCACGTGACCTCGGGGGTCACGTGACCTCGGGGGTCACGTGACCTTGGGGAGGAGACCACGTGACCTCGGGGGTCACGTGACCTCAGAGGGGTCACGTGACCTTCAAAGGGTCACGTGGGGTCATCTTGGGGTCACGTGACCTTGAGATGACCTTAGGAGGGGTCACGTGACCTTGGGGGTCACGTGGTCCCAAGATGACCCCACGTGACCCCCAAGGTCACGTGGGGTCACGTGACCTTGAGATGACCTTGGGAGGGGTCACGTGACCTTGGGGGTCACGTGACCTTGGGATGACCTTGGTTACGCCGACGCCGACGCCGACGCCGCTCAAGCCGGGAACGGTCCCCTAAAGGCGCGACCACATTGGCGTTTCGGAGGCCTGCGGCGCGACGGTCGTCGCTGCCGGTTGCCGGCGGAAACCAGTTTTCGGCTTCAACGTCGCGACGTGCGGCGCCGCACACCCAACCGCTCCGTGCGCGGTTCAGAGCTCGGTGCCGCACGCCGCTGAAGAGAGGAGCCAATGGGAGGTGGCGTAGATAGTGACGTCGCGATGCCATGGCAACGCTCAAGCCGGTCCTCGGCGCCTCTCGAAGCGAAGGACGTGTTTCGTGTCGTCTGCTCCCCCTATTTCCCCCCGATGCCTTCCCCAACGGAGCGGTTCCTTGAAACTAACCACTGGGAAACTATAGGAGAGGAATTTGGAATTACAAGTGAGTTTCTCCGTGGCACTTGTTGCATGTCGTCTCTGTTGTGACGGATGTCGTGTTGATTTGGTGACACTTGCGAAAGTAGCCTTCGTCTCTGGCGCGCCGCCGGGGCAGCAAAGCCCCGGCGGCGCGCCAGACCTCTCCTGTCCTTCGGTGTTTCGGTAGAACCAACCCGGCCGGACCCAAAACCTGCGCCTCCTTCCCTTCAGAGCGCGGCGACGTCGCAAGATCATCGAGCAGGTTAGGATAATCACATTCCCGCTGATCACCAGGTCATTATGAACTCCTGCCGTCTAGACAGCGAGTGCGGAACGGAAGAATCTAACGAAGAGCAGACGACGAAAGAGCGGGAAATCCGACGGGAGGCGCGATCGCGGGAACCAGTGCTGTCACGTGACGCCTGCAAAACGGAGGCCAATGTGGACTCCTCGCGTTGGGACGCCGGACGGCGGTACCGCCCGGCGGCGCCGCCCGGCGGCGCCGTTCACGCTAGTGTGGTCGGGCCTTAAGAGCTGCGCTCTAAAAACGCTCGACACACTCTTTTTCAAACTACCGGCACGTCCTGAAATTCTGCATCATTTATGACTGGAGAGCGCGCGGAAATTTGAATGTTGTTCACAGCATTAGCCTTATTTACGATGAGGGCGGTAACGGCCGGGGGAGCTGTGCAGGCTGGATCGCATGGGCTCCCGTCTCGAAGCCACTTTTCGGCGGAAAGTGTCAGCCCTTGGGCTAGAATCTTTTAAAAGACTTCCACACCATCGCCCTGTGCCTGGCAATTGAGGACTTTCACGAACTGCGGACCCCTCGGCGTAGGCGTAGGCTTCGGGGGGGCATCGGGCTCGTGCCCCCCCCCCCCCCCCTGGGCCCGGGCCATAATCCTTACCAAGACGCTGTTTGCGTGCTATGTAACGAGCTTCTAGTAGTGGCATGTAAACAAAATAACGCCCACGTGGCCTTTATTGACAAAATACATGGGAAATAGAATCCCAGCATGCTTTCGTTAGCTTCAATGTCCAGTTCTGGCGAAAAGGTAACAATCAGCACCACCCCCCCCCCCTCCCCCCGGAGAACTGCTCAGCCTGCCCCCCCCCCCCCCCCCCCCCCCCGGGGAAAATGGGAAGTCTACGCCTCTGCCCCTCGGACATTTGCTGGCCAACTGTCGGCCCATCCAACGAGCTAGGGCTAGCTTGCTGCCGCGTCGCCGGGGACTGAGCACGTCGAGTACGAGCGCCAGGGACCCGCAATGTCGGTGTACGCCGCGGAAGGCGAGACAATATCACTAGGGTTGCCGCGAACCACCCTAGGTTCGATTTCGAAAGTTTTCGATATTTTCGAGCCGAACTGATGTTCGAATTCGAAAGGTTTCGATATTTTCGACCATACGAAGATTCGAATTCGAAAAATTCGCAACTTTCAAAAACCGTGGAGTTTCGAATTCAAAACGTTCGAAGCTTTCACGGTTTCTAAAAGTTGGGGTTCGATTATTTCGAATATTTTTTACTTGAAGTTCGAGAAATTCGAAGCCTTCAAACTTCTCTAACTTGAAATTCGAGAGATTCGAATGTACGATTTTTCTTTGGATCTGAAATTTGAAAAAAATCGAACGTTTCGAATTTGTATAGACATGAAGTTCGATAAATTCGAAGATTTCGAATTTCTTTTTACATAAAGGTCGAAAAGTTCGAAGGTTTCCGTTCTCTTTTAGCGCTAAATTCGAAAAAGGAAACTTAGATTTCGAAGTTCTTTAAAGTCCAAGTGCGCAAAGTTCGAAGTCCGGATTTCATGTTCCGCCAGAGTTTCAGTATCAAATAATGTTTTCCCGCCTCACTGGTTTTCCCGAAATCAGGTTTATAAATGTTCGGGTGTGATATTCAGATTGCGCGAAGTTGGTCAGGCAATTAAATGAGACGACGAGTGTCCCGGATGTGCTGGATTATTTGCCAGTGCAGAGTGACGTGTGCAGATCACTAATTGTGGCCGTCAGCCCGGGGGGGGGGGGGGGGGGGAAGGGGCTTTAGCGTGCATCACGCAGTAGTCCCTTAGCAAAAAGATGCCGTACTTCAAACGAAGTTGAAATATATTGAATATGAGTATTAATTTTGTATTCATTCTGTAATATTTCGTCCGCACTCAAAATAAGCACATAAAGTATTTAAGGTTAATCATAAATATCATTCAGAAACTGTTTCAAATACAACAAAAATATAATTACTTCAATGTCAAAATGCAATCGGTGTATTAAAAATTGACAAAAAACACATTTACAACTTACAGCTAAGAACTTTAAAGTTGTCAGAAATGTAATGCTAAATATGCTAAAAATGAAATAAAAATATGTTAAAATCATATTTGAAATACATCAATAATTAATAGATTGTATGGTAGAAGAGTATTTTAAGTAGGTCAAACATTACCTTCAAATATACTAAAAGTGACTTGGATGTATGTATTAAAATACTAACCAAATCTATTTTGCATGCATCTAGATAATACGATACTAATATGTGTAAACTACTGCTCCAAGTCTTCCTGGTTGTAGTGGTGTTCGGCTGCACACATGCTGTGAATAGAAATGATACACGGTTTGCTCAACCAACACACTTGAGAAAGTCAAGGTGCCCAGTTGGGACAGCTCAACAAAAGATGTCCCTGCCAAGTGTCTCATCATGCAAAGCAGGATTGCAAAATAACCCAGAGCTCAGTTACAATTGTCAATTTTTTTTTATTTCTCATTGATACAATTCAGAAATAGGCGGGCTTCTTCAGTGAGGGGGCCGCATTGTTGCACTTCCGTCTTAAGGACCTCCTCACATTCCCTTCATATTCTCCAGGAAATATGTTCATGACGTAGACTGAAAAAGAAACAAGTCAAAAAATTACATGACGCTTTTTAAGATTCCGAAACAATCTAATCAATCATTAGTTTCTATGGTACAGTAAATAACAGTGTTTCAGGGCCGGCCACCTTACTAGAACCAACATCCCAGCTGAGACTGTGTGAAAGAGAACACAACCCACATCTAGTGTATGAGTGAAGTAGAACGCTATAGTCACGGCTTAGTGTTCCACTTCACCTTTTACCCCGTAGGACACCTAGCCTCAGCTAAGACACCAGATCAAGCAAGCTGGTTAAGGGGTTTTGATATTGTATAAGTGGTAATCATTAAGAAAATAGTCATTGATTTTCTTGTTATTCCAGAACATTAACCCAGAGGAAGGATTGGGAATACATAATTTGCAGCATTGCTGTCATATTCTCATTCCTTTAGAACCTAGTATCGCGAAATTCATAATAGTTATTGAGTATCGCGAAATTCATAATAGTTATTGTGAAATCAGAAAATAAAAATGATGCGAAAACCAACATTCAAATATACCCGCACTCTTCAGTACCATGACCTCAGTGGCGGGCAGGCTTGCCAGTCGAGCAAGCGGTCTAAGACATAGAATATGCCAATCATTCGTTCCGTACTGGAGTGCGGGTACTGGAGCGAGCTTCCAAAGCATTCATTTGACACCACGAAACTGCTTCGAATCAGTTCGGAACAAATTCTACAGTCCAAAAACTGAACCCACACTCTAAGAAAAAATGGAGGAAAAAAGTAGCAACTGCGCGTCTTCCTCCCTCTACTGACGCGCCCCCAAGCGGACACGAGAAAAGGGGAGGAACGAAACGTTTTTCTCCTTCTCCAGGTCGACGGGAGAAAGCTTTCGCCCTCCCGACTCATCTTCTTTCGGTTTCGCTTTTCGAGCAGGTCGCGCACGTTGTTTAATAAATAGCTGTTGAGTTGATTGAGCTTCAGCGGCAGCGAAGGCCGCCGGTAATTCCGTCTTTTAGTTAAACGTGCAGAACATTTCGGTTGCATTGACGTTGTTACCACTAATTTTATCAAACGAGCTAACGAAGGCGCTAGAAACAGCGAAGTTCCGGAGCAGTGCCAGCAGCGCTACATACACTGGGTAAGACGGCTGTCTCCGATTTGCGGGACACACGCGGGGAACTACAGCAGTGAAACCATGAGGAACTGTGTCGACGTTTTCGACGTTATGGAAATCGCGGGAACTGCGTCCAAGGCAGGCAGGTTTTCCTGCCGGCTGCAAGGGTGCCTTCCGTGCTGAGTTCGATTCTGTTTTCCGATGCCGAGTGCAACCGGCGTTCAACGTGTTTCTGTATTTGTGTGTGTCAGCAACATCGTGATGGCAGTGTTGTGGGTTATGAACAGACGACGAATTATCGCCGATGTCACCGTGTGTTCGCGTGTCAGTGGTGTAACAACGACATGAGATCGTAAAGTGTCGGGCATCGATGCCATTGGTCGGGCCGTGATGAGGGGGCGGGGTGTCGCAGGTTGACATTCCGCTTTACATTAAAAAAGTTTAATACCACTTGAGGGATTACGTGCAATCAATCAACGTGCGGATTGAAGCTCCTATCGCTATCTTAAAGTGGCCAATATGACTGTCGGATTTGTCTCGTACCCGAGAGCGATCGCGCCCTGTGGCAAGGACTGAGCAGTACGAAATCGTGACGGAAAGTACGTATATTTACAGTATGGAATTTCGGCATTAAAAAACAATAGTAGGTAAAATCGAAAAAAAAAAGCTGCCCTTTATTTTGCTGTTTAAATATACTACGGTTCCTGGAGAAACTGCCCTCCAAGTGGCGCGCTGGGATGAGCGCTTGAAGTTTTCGGGCTCGCCACGGCGTAGCTCCGTACCCTTAACACCTGCCGCAAGTCGCGGCTTTGTCTGCATTCAAGTTGATCGAAAAGCGATTTCTCAGCATGTGAAGCATCGCTTCCAGCTGAGTGAATATCAGCTCTACAGAGATTAATTCAACACGGTAATTGCAGCTTTGCGCGAGCAGCACAAATAGAAAAACCAACAGAAATACAGGCTGTACAGGCTACGACGTGCCGTGTGGGGAAACAAACTCATGGCTTCGAACCGCATTGCAGCGGCGTGATTTATTGGCTTTCATTTATTTACGGCATGATCGAGCGTTTACTTTTTAATAAGAGATTCATCCCCTGAGCCATCTCAAATACTCTCAGAGATATGACATTGCTGGGAAAAGATCAACATGCTGGAAATCTTTTTTATTGCTTAGGGAGTCACCGAAAAGTTCCGTACGTTCAAAACGACCAGTATAAAAGACGGAAACGTTGTATTGATATTTGTGCGTGCCGTGCATGTGCTCAATTATGTTCTCCTGATACTTGTAATAGGCGTAATGTATGTATAGCAGAGGATCCCCAAGCGCAGGAGAGGGGCTCTTGAAGCGCAGTAGTGGCCCAAGAAGAGCAAATTGATTTTTGTAGAACATGAATTGGGCGGTACCTAGCGCCACCTAGCCTAGCTACTTGCAATTACTCTGCTTGACCCCGCCATCTGGTGGCTAGCGATTTAACCTTTCACGCTACGCGATAAACAGCGGCTTCGAGTTTGTTCTTTCGAGAGCGGCTTTTGGTTCGCGGATTGAGTTAGCCTTTCTCCGTGATGTGCGGTTTACTAAGGAATTGTGACTCGAGGAACACCAAAGGTAAGACGCAAAGTGCGCGAAGTAACTTGGTATCGGGTGTCTCCGTTTAACATCGCGGTGCTGTCGACGAGAAAACTGAGTAACTGCTTTCGAAACGCAAGTTTCAGTACCTGTGGGGGGAATCTGGCTTCGGAAATAAACACAGTTTGCGGAAAGCTCCTGTGACGCTTTTATTTGCTGCTGCTCTCGTCCCGTACAAGAGACGTAGCGTCCTCGTTAAGCCTTATTGGGCTCCATTTGCTCGATTCGGGGCCGCCATATTGAGATGCAAGCGACGGAGGAACTTTGCTCCCCTGCTTCAGGGGCGAAAGTTTCTCCCTTTCTAAAGGAACATAGGTTACAAGACCGTTCCTCCCCTAAGGGAGGACTATCCATACCGTTTTTTCTAAGAGTGCATGCCTTCCACTGACATCACCTTTTTGTACCCCTTCTTTAAGGTGTGCTTTTTCTTTCTGCATGCGGCAGCTGTGAGCGGGGGAGCAAGAAATTCCAAAATTGTAATTTCTATGTACTTCAAAGGTGGTTCATAATAAAAACCTCACTCAACAGAGCTTGCTAACACTCCCAAACAGACCACAAACAACAATAAATACAGTCGGCGACCGATTTTTTTGGACCTGGAGGGGACCCCGAGATTGTCCGAATAATCAAGCAGTCCAAAATACCAAATTTCCGCGCATATTGACCACTCTCGACCTGCTTGATGTGAATTTAAGTTATCGTGCAACTTCCGCTTTGTATTGTTCACTTCTCACTTATTTGTTGATCCGTTTGATCACGGTGCTGCGCTTTGTTGGCACCTTCGTTGGCACAAACAGAGAAGTTGAAAATGGCGCCACTTGGCACTAGTTGGAGACAACATTTAGTCCACCAAGCTTGCTTCAATACTAAGCCTACCGGCAAAAATCCTTCGCGCTCAAAGGCCACTAGAACGGCAGACGGCCGGTCTTCTCGCGGTCGCACTCGAAAAACACGGACCACGATGAGAACTGGAAGACACATAAGAATGGAGACGGCGGTCATGTTGGCTATAGCGGAACCGGAAAACCCGACTATAGCCTCAACTCAGCTTGTTTATTTCGTAGGACGTGGTATCGAGGCTACAGGACAAAATCAAAACAACCAAAATGGCCACGACTAAGCTCGCGGCGCTATCACGGTGGCATGTTTTGTGGCTGTAAACTGAGGAAATCATGCAAATTATGTCAGAAATATTGAGCAATAAATAAGCTTTATGGCGTCCAAAATTTTCTCTCAATACTATATATTAACTCTATGGGGTAAGTGACGAGTCGGCAAAAACGTGTGAATAATCGAAGTCCAAAAAATTCGTCGCCGACTGTACTGCCAACCAAATTTTGTACGAAACTGCAAAGAGTATGCCAGTTCTGACAGAAAAATAATTTGGATAGCATATTATTGGAAGCACTAATTGAAAACTTTTTGTAAATTTACACAAACCCACCGTAACAACGCAGCAGTGTAAGGGTTCTGAGCTTGTGGTATCTTTAAAGCATAATAAGCTTCTGTGCAGTTCTGGCTAAAAATTTCCAAATGTTGATAAAATTTAGCATGATGTACCAGAGTTAATATTTTGGGGCAAATGGCACAGCAATCACATAAGCTGATATAGCTTTGTCTGCGGAGTTTGGACTACATTAAGACTTCAGCGTCTAATCATATTTCAGATAGTCGTCACACGCGGATAAGTTAACAAGGCCAAGTACAGACATCCTCACCGACAATGTCGTCCACAGTTTCTTTGTGGAGGGGTTCTTTTCCTTCTCCGAAGGTCGAGCCCCTCAGGCTTTGGGTACCCAGGGTGGTCTGGCCAAAAACCATCTCTGCCAGCTCTTGCGTGAAGATTGAGGGCCCAGCGTTTTGCAACCTTACCATTTTTATGGCAGGCAAAAGTGTGTTGCCAAATTTCAACTCCGACGGAGAGAAAAGACACATGACAAGTTTTAGACTTAAATCGTTCCATACTATAAATCAGATTTATGAGAGGTGAATAAAAAAAAAGTAATTCAGTGTATTTACTCCCGAAATAAGAGAACAAGCGACACACCCGAGTTCGCTATTTGAAAGCCTCTGGTGTCGCTTGAAGCTTTCTTTAAACTGCTTTCAGTTGAATCATATTCACACCAAATTTGTCTTGCAGCAGCATCCTATTTCATGGAAAGGCGTCTTGATTGGGACACCGTTACGTTACAAAGGAATGAGAAAAAAAGGAATAGCTCCGAGACGAGAAACAAATTTAAAAGAAGTTTTGAATTCGAATCTTAAAAATCTCTAAGACAAGTCGGCTGCCGGCAAAAATCCCACGTTTAGAGACCTCTGCAATAAACTATAGTCGGGGACAGGATCAGAAGAACAGGGAGGACCTTCACTTGTCCCACCTCCTGTGCACGCTTCCTGCCTTCATGATGCAGCACTCTTCCTGTATACACAAGCAGCCAAATTTAAACGTAAGACAACGAGCGCATGCTGGAGGCAGGACAACGAAAAAAAAAACGCCCTGTGCTTCTTGTGTTGTCAGTGGCTATGGGTCTAACCGCTTGCACGATTTTCCTGTTTGAGCAGAAGTCTCCAGACCATGACATATACGTCAACATCAATTAATTCCTAAAGAAAAAAAAAACAAGGACACCCTCAATAAAAAGTTGGGCAAATTCAACAGGCCCAGTTTGACAGACTGAGCATTTTACGATCATGCTGTTAGTATCTCTTGCCAAGAAATAATGCGGCAGATGATAGTGTGCATGAGGCCGTTCTTGCTTGGTTCGGTCACGCCACCGCACTTCATGCTCTTCCCATAGATGTCAATGAATGACGGTGCGGTGCGCACACAGCCACTTTAGATAACAGCATGCATGACTGGATGCTTACATTCGTGGAGATCTTTTCCCATTTTCCAAGTTAACTGACTTGTGAAGTGCAGAAAACAATATTTCAAATCAACCGCCCTTAAATTACAGTGTTAGTTTTCACATTGCATTATATTGTGCTGTCTTAGCAGCAATCACTAAAGCTGCCTGGTCTTGGGGGTACGTTGCACAACCTCCGGACCAAGATGGCAACAGGCAGCCGAACAACTCAAGCGGGGGGCGAAGTAACGGACTTGAAATTGCTGTTTCATTATGGAGATTGTGTTCTTGAATGCAATGTGTGGTCATATGCACACAACAACTGAGATCTAAACAAAATAATATTATGAAAGGTCACAGTTAAGTATTTTGTGCCTCTGACTTAAACAAAGCAGAGCCAGTAAGCAAATACAAATATGCTCTCACCCTATGTTCAGCCCTAGCAACTATTACTATGGACATATCTTATGGACATATCAGGACATATCTTCACTTGCAGTAAGCTCTCTGTGGTCAAGTAGAACTTTTTTTCATTTTACCTCCTTTAGTTTTTATGCGAACAATAAATTATTTGTGTTGTTATACAAAATCATTATGAATGAATAGAATTCTCATGTTCCCCGTATTTCTCTGTAGCAATGTGATTACATAATATGAGCTTCCAGTGCACATCTTTTTCCACAAAAAGGTGATTGGATAACACAAACACCAGGCGCGCATTTCTCTTATTAATTCGATGTTTTGCAGGTTCGGTTCACTTTTTACATGCTAGGTGGCACCAGCTGACACACAACTTCTGCAAAACAAACATGGCGGGCCTTCAGTTACACTTCTCCTCTGCTAATCCACGCACTTAGCAAAATTATTTTATCTCTTTCGTCTCCTTGGTCGTTTGCTCACGCTCTTTCAATAGCCTTTGCTTTCTCAGACTGCTGTCGTGATCTGAAAACTGCCTTTTTTTATTGTGGCCCAAGAGTCCCTTACATGCAGGTTCCACCAAGAAAGGTGCAGAGTAGAATGTTTAATAAAAAAAAATATGCCTCACTGTGAATGGCGAGTCTGGTGAAATTGACTTCTCCAACTTCTTAAGCATCAGGAGCAATGAGCAGACTTCTTAGGCTAACGGTGAAAGCGACATAACAAAAATTGTGACTGTTGACGATTGCAGCGACCTCCCCAAGCCTGTTCTAAGCAGGGTGTCGAACCGGAACCGAACCGAACCGAAAACCGGAACCGAACCGGTATTTTTTCCGTAACTGAACCCGAACCCGAACCGTTATATTGTTATCGCGATGAACCCGATTCGGAACTGAACCGGAAAAAAATAACGGTAACCGGCTCATGTCAAAACGGTTCGGCCACGCGCTGTTGACAATGAATGTGCTATCAATGCCATTTGTTTTTTAAGTGCCGTCAACTGACACACACCTCGCTTACATAATTTTCTTCTCCACTCAGTCTTAGGAATATAAGCACTGCATCCATGAATCTTGACAAACGCTGCATCCATGAATCTTGACACAGGAACCAGTATTGCGCTGGTCGCGGCTTGCACGCAAAAAAAAGAATATTAAAAGGCTGTGCAAAAAAAAAAAAAAAATCGCGTCACGGGATTTCTTTTTTCTACAATCTCGTAAATTCTAAATGCTGCTGTGTGCTCATTTCATAACACGTTTCTAGAACGCGCGAGTTCTTGAAGCTTGCTTCTATCGGAATGAGAAAAGAAAAGGCTGTGGAGTTTGATAATAATTCATCCGGTTTCGTATAGGCACTTAGAAGCTAACATATTTATGAGACAGCGAACTCTTCTATTTTAATATTTATCCTATTACGTCCTTCTGGCGTTGCGTTCGGTGAAATGTTTTTCATATTCCGTATCTTGTTTAATGAAAATTTTTTTAAGGGTCTAATTTGAGTTACCGAAGGCTCGTTCAAATAAAGAAGGCTGTATTTTCTCCCCACTGTTCCTTCAATTGCTTACACGCCCAGGTGGCGGGATAGTTAGCGAGTTCTACTTGTAAGTGGGTTTGTAAGGAGGTCGCGGATTTTACAGCTACTGCGTCGGACCCAATTAGATGAAGTCCGAATGCGTAAACGTCGGTGAGGTAACCTTTGAGTGCACATAAAGAAACCATTCCTGGTAGAAATCCCTGAGCCTTACACTACGATGTATCCCGTTTCGTATGTGCTGATTTCAGGTGTTTTATTTGTAATTTATTTTGATGTTGCAATTTGTCATTTATAATTTCCGAACCGGTTCGCAAACCGGTTCAGCGCCCCGAACCGGTTCGCGAACCGGTTCGCGGATCGAATAATCCAACCGGAACTGAACCGGAACAAAATAAATTTACCTGAACCTGAACCGCAACCGAACCCGTATTTTTTTCGGTTCGACACACTGGTTCTAAGAGAAGTTAATGAATCATTACATGTCTTGTGGAGCATCATTGAGTGCAACAGTTGGGATGACAAGATGCTGTGCTTAGTTGGCCTTCTCGAGAACATGATTCTAAAGACTACTTTCTGGAATCATGTCACTGTCTCATGATAAGGTTTTTTTTAACTTGTGCGAGAAAGCTTTGTGATTTAATTTTAGCATTTTCTTTCTGCTTTTCGTAATTCAAAAACCTGCTTAATACATACATTTTTCGTAATCCCACAGATTTTAAACTAACAAGGTTCTACTATAAGTGTCAGAGATTTAATCTTGTCTCTACCTCTGGCCTTGTCTATTTAGAGGTTTGCCAGTGAACATAGGTCGAAGGAGCAAGATTGAACTTAGGCTGAGCTGAGAGCTTATTTGCATTTACTCTCATGCTTTGATTTTCCTAATCAAGAGGCACGATATGCTTGGCGACATCCATGACCTTTTCTAATATAATTTTGTCCAGATTGCATCTTTGTACAGTTGACCTCTCTACGTGTAATCTGAGGAGACAATGTCAAAATGAACACAAGAAAACCATGCTGACAAGTTGAGTCTGCGATTTTCACCCCAATACTCTACCAGCTACCTGAGCAATCCAACTACCTGTCCCTGCCCTGTACGGAGGCTGGGTATTGCACAGCATGTGACTGAGTAGTTGAAACGATTGTCGCTAGCATGGTGTCCCTTTACAAATGTTGGGGGCACTGTTCTTGGAATTGCCAGGACCAAAACCATGCTTCGTACGAACCAACATTTGAATAAAGCCATTGTAAATTACGGAGTCAGCTGTCTTGCCGATACCAGCTCAAAGACGAGAGCTGTGATCACGTTATCGTCAGTGGATCCCTGACCTGCCCCAAGTGGAAAACGTGCTAAAGCTTGACGGCAATATGCGGGAAAAGGGTTTTTGGAGTTACCATCTGCTAACATTGCACTTGTGAGACACTGCCAGTTGTGCTCATTGGATGCAGTCTAGGCAGAACTGCGTGAATCCACTAGTGATGACATTAGAGGAGGAAGGCGCAAGCCTTGTCTTCTATGTGGTATTGCTATACCACTTATGTTTCCTAAAAATACTTGTTGCCATGCTATACTATGTGACATACCGCAAAGGTGGTAATGTTTCAATTAAATACAGTAGAACCTCGTTCATATGTTCCCAGGTTTCGTGTTCATGGCTGCACGAACACCGAAAAAAGGTTGCTGCGCTTGAAGAGGAACTTTTATTACAAAGTTTAGTAGATAGTTTTTTTAGGGAAACAATTGGTATCGGAAGCTCACACTGCCTATTTAAACCAGACTTTCTGGCACGAGCCCGTGTGGTTAGTGGGCTCTCGTAAACGATCTTCTAGAAATCTTATTTGTTAAAGACTAATTCAAAGTACTATGCGGAGATTAATTTTTCCTGAACCTATTTCACTTCCCCCACCCACAAAAACCCACTTGAAAAAAGCCGTTTCATAATAGTAGCTTTCTGGGTCCTTCATAGCCCCTGAAGGGCACTCTTGTGATTTGCGTTTTCCCGAATTTGTTTTCTTCTTCTTTTTTCCAGTTTCCGAGAAACATATTAATGAGGTTCTACTAAAACTAAAAAGAAGCTAAATCTGGAATTTCACTATAATAGATCTAAATACCACAGTAGTAAAGTCAATCCAGACTTACAGTCTCGGCTGGTCCATTATTGGCAGCTCCATTATTTATTTATTTATTTATTTATTTATTGAAATACCTTAAAGGTCCTTCTGGGAAGGACATTACATAAGGGGGGGATAAGTACATCATATATGAAACACACAAAAATAATAAAATAAAAACAGGCACAGCATTGCAAACATATAAAGGGTGATTTCAGATAAGATCGACCAAGGATGGCTAGTCGACATTTTCAAATCAACTGATGTTTTTATATGTTATTGTCTAGTGTCTGGTATGAACGAATCCAAACTTAGTTTTGACTAGAAAAAATACTTGGGGACAGGAAAAATCGTAAGGCATGAGGTGGTGGACAGTTGCATTAACGCGCACTGATGGAGGGGGCCCGTTTGAGAGTGAATAACTAAAGCGATAACATTAGGAGAACTCTAATACGTTTTAGGCGCAAACTATGGGTATAGCTTGCTTGTAATATAAAGTAATCATATTTATTTAAAATTTATTTATTTTTCTCAAAATTGACAAACATGCCTGCTCGAACGACAAATGGCAAAATTTGGAGGTCTGTATCTCATGAAATAATTTAATCATTATGATATAATTTGCAGATATTATTCTACTAATATATAGCTAATATTTAAAAAATAACTAAGGTATCTGTGTGATACAATATTTAGGATATATTTAGTCAAACATGGAAAAAAAATCAAACAAAGAAAAATTCCGATGCGAATAAAAAACAAACACCACCCTCGATTTTTTTTAAATTTAGGTAACCTGTTATACTCTATTTCGGCATTCATTTCCATTAAAAACATGTTGCATCATTTTATTGAGAAAGAAGATACAACTCCCTAAAGTAGGGTCCTTTTTCAAAGCCTACACTTAGCAGTGTTTTATACAAGAACTGACTCTGAGTTCCAGTTTCATAAAACCAACACACATCTTTTATATATTTTTATTCAGATGAGGCCAATGATAACTAAAGAAATCGTTCACACACTTAAATTAAGGAGAAACTACTGTGTACAAAGAGGTATCATATTACGGACTAGTGATCCGAGAAAAGATCATGCAGCCATCGGCCACTAGGAACTTTGTTTACTTTATTCTCCGGCGACACTATATGCTATTCCCTCTTCCGCTCTACCTTCATCTCTCTCTCGCTCTCTCTCATATATATCCCTGATATATATCCAGAACAAAAACATGTTCAAGCATTCCCTTTCTGCGTGGTAGTGTTCTGTGGCTAGCGAAAATCATTCCCTCGCTAAGCTCACGATTATGGCAAAATAGTTGCCGGAAACCGCAGACGACACTCGTCGCTAGTTCTGGCAAAACGGCCGATACAATCTTTTTTTCGCATTTCCCCGCTCGCTGTCAAGGACAAGGGGGTTCGCTTCAACCAGCAAAACATGACCGCCGACGCCTGTTTACTGAGCAGTCATGCCTGTCGCCATCTCACTCGCTGGCGTCACGGGCGATAATATCAGGCACAAAGGGGCACACCAACCGGCAGCATTATCCCCAAATACTCGAGCCTCGCGTAAATACATAGAGTGTAAACGCTGTCGCCATGTTATCGTAGTAAGACCGCCCCCCCCCCCTCCCCCAACGGGGGACTGCAGTACGCGACGGCGTACTAACACAACGGCGACGATATCGACATCGCGGGCTCCGAATTTTCCCATAGTTCTACTCCACGGGCATTTCTCGAAACGCTTGATATTGTGTACGCCCGCCTGGAAGGATTTCAGGCGCGTAGTTAAGATAAGGCGGTTCTCCGCGGCAAAAGAAAGCAATTTCACAAAAGCTTAAAAGCGGCGGCGACGCGTGTGCGGTGAACGCTTGTAGTTTTGGTGTAGACAGGGTGTGTGTGTTCTCGTTGTTGACACCAGCCGGCGATAAGGCACTGCAGGCGGTAGCTCAGTACAGCAAGGGCTAATCCGAGTGACCATCAACGTAACCCCACCGCCGACCCCTCGCGAACCGGTCGCCGTCATGGCTCAGGCTGTGTCATGAACCACGTGGTAGAAGCTCGGGTGCTTTCATATCAGCGCGTGGAGGGACGACAGTGCGATTCCGGAAAGTCTTTTTCGAAGGCCGCTGACCACAATTTTTTGTCTGGAGACTTTCCCTCTTTCTTCCTTTGACGTGGATCAAGCTTTGCCGACAGCCTCAGTTGTGACCTCTCTTTTCAAATGTACGTTTGCAGTGAGTGAGCTCCTCAGCCTCGGACTTGTCACTTGTGCACCCAGGAGTTCTTTCACTTGGCAATTATATGCCATCAGTTGGGGTTTAATTTCTCTTATTTATGTATACATTATGAAGACGTCCTGGAGCTCCGAACGAGTGTTTTGTGCAGACTACTTTTGCAAACACAAAAATACTATACCAAAGCAGCGGAATTTTCGAAGTGTTGGCGAGTTGGACCTAAACTCGTTGAAGCAAATTCTTCCGCCTGACTGTTCCACCAAAGTGAGTGAGACGGACTACCTGTGCTACCATTGCTTCATGCACATCACTAAGGAGATCTCGATGCGAAGCTCAGAGCAGTGCCCTGACATATTTGCATGCTTAAACTTATCCGGTGGCGTTAGGGTCGACAATGTGACTCAGTTTGGAATTGTTGACCAAAGTACGTTGGAGAAGTTAACAAGTTAAACGAAAAAGACGACTATCCAAAATTCTTGTTCCGGTGGCGGTCTTTATCCTGAGGCAGTGAGCTAGAAACAGCTTCCCCAAATCACTTCATCTAGATTCTTCATTTAGGGGCAGTGACCTAGATGCAATTTCCCCTCAAATCGCGTTATCTAGCGTGTTTATCTAGGGGAAGTGATCTAGATAAAAACGTACCCTATAATGGTTCAACAATTGCTCAGTGATTCCCATAGGAAATGGAACCTTCGTGTAAAACGACCAGCCTTAAATAATTCATTGTGAAATATTAAAGCAAAAAAGGTTACCAATATATACACGTGTGCTTAATAAAACCTTACATTAGCGCATAGTTCATTATACAGTGAAGTGGGAGATTAATTAATACGTTTGATATTTGAGAAAAGCAAACTCGAAGAAAAAAAATAACGAAATTGTTTTTCAATTTAATACTCGGAGTCTCTAAATGTTTTTTTTTTTAGAGTAGCGTTGAGTCTTTTTTTTGTGTGTGTGTGTGTGTGAAGTGCAACATAAAAACAAAAAAAAAAACTTTATTTTCGCGGGCCCAGTTTTACGAGTTGGGTGAAAAGGACACATTCGCGTCAACTAAATTTTGCGAGTTGTAGCGAGAGAAATTTCGGACTCTTTATGGCTCTCTCGCATCCACCGAAAAAATAGTTAATTGTTGAGCTATATCGCATTGACTGTGCTAAAGTATTCATCGTGACATCATGGAAAATAAGAGACTGCATACATTATTACTCTGGCGCAATCTTGTTCAAGGATAGCTGTTTCAACTCGATGGACGTTCTTACCCGTTGGATGTTTTGATCACAAGCGCACTATATGTAACACTCGTGCAACAGGTACAAAGCTGGGGCTTTTATAAGAGACAGATAAATCGCGCGGGCGAGTTATCGCACCGGTAGACCCGCTGTTCCTGCACGAGTGGTAACTTTAGCGCACTACTGCGCTTCACAGGGGCTCAACAGATTTTTTTTTAAATGAATAATTTAGCAGTTTTCGATGAGGCTTAGCAAGTTTCTAATTGGAAACGTATGTAATGTTTAATTATTAAAAAGGTAATTCACAAATTTTATCTATTTAGTCAACTAACTAATCCATGCTATTAACCTCCTATACTGTGTCCCCTGTCCTTATAACTGACCCGCTCAATACTAAAAAATGTAGCGTTCACGGCTTTTTTTTTAAGGAAATATTTTAAGCATGAAAAAACACCCTGTATACGTAGAAAGCACAATACAGTAGCATAAAAAATATTCACACGTGTTCACTGGGGCACACAAAATAGCCCCGCCTAAGCAAAAAGAATATTGTATTTATAAAAAAGGTCTCCTGAATTTGTAAACTGTGACGGTACCTCCAAAGAAAGAGGGTTCAATATATTGATTCCTCTACGCGGCCAATTTAATTTTTATCTTTCCTACCTGTGTCATTCCGAAATATTTTCTGCCTTGGTCCTGAAAAGTGGCTTGCACGTATATCTAGACTCCAACATTAGAATACTCGGATCGACAGCATTCTTCAGAACGGGATGGTTTGAAAGGCAGCGGTAGGCTGCTGCAATTATATTTAGATTTTAGGTGGAGATAGTCGCAGAGACGCTCCATGCACTGATAGCTTGACAGATATAGTCGGTGAAAGGTTAAGGGTTCATAGGAGTTGAGGAGAAGCTCCTCGCACCTCTTTCCACTTTAGCAGAGCGACCGCTGGAGGTGGGGCGACCCCACCTCTAGCGTTCGCTCTGCTAAAGTGGAAAGGGGTGGGAGGGACTTCCCCGAACTCCTAACTTATCACCAACTATGGATGTCGAGGAGCGTAGAATCAAGGGCAGGACAAGAATGGTGGGAAGGTCTTCCGGCTGCAACGCCTCCAGCTCGAGAAATTCCTACCTTCAATTGGGCTTCAAAGCTCCTGAGCCTTTCTGATGCACGCACATCCAAACCACGGCGGAAGTCATGAAACGTGTGCTAGAGGCGGGCTATTTGAACGACACGCCGTACAGTTCTAATCCTGTGAGTTACTAAAGAGGGCATATGTCAACTCGGTCACGCGAATGAAATTGGATATGCACGAGGGCTCACGGTTCCTTGTAACAGTGGTGGGGCTAAGGTCTACTCAAGCTGGTTGGACAGCTTTTTTCCTCAGCCCCCGCCATAATTATACATTCTAAATAAAGGTATCATTATTACTATTATTTTCATTAATAATAATAATAATATTATTATTATTATTATTACGTAGACCCAAATAACATTTGTCCGAACAGATGGTTACATAGCCCATGAAAACAACCCACCAGGTTCTGAATTGTGCACTTAACGACTTTCTGCAATAGTCTATTTACGGTCACAAATCAATATATGGGTTCTAAGCATTCTAAAAACTGAAAAAGACGTTATATTCAGGGGTGGCCGATTCCTCCATTAAAACGACAGATTGCGCTACGGACAAAGTAATGGCTAGCCTTACTCTTTCTTGTGCAACGGCGACCTCTCGTGTCTGCGCTAACTCCGAGGTAGTCGATATTTTTATATCAAATTTATCGGTAAAATCGGACACAAAGGAATGCAATGTTTGGTTCGTTAGAATGCTTAGAGTCCCATATATTAAGTTATGCCCATAAATAGACTACTGCAGAGTGTCGTTTGAAGCCCATTGCAAACTCGTAGGATTCTTCTGCTTAAATTTATCATGCTTAGATTTCATAAATTGTACTATGCTTAGATTTCACATATTGAGTTATGACCACATATAGATTATCGGAGGAAGTGGTTTAGTGTCCCTTTAAGAGCAACCAAATGCAATCATGACCTTGGGTCTCATATCAGAATAGAGGGCTGCCGGAAACGCTTCCGTTACTGTCCTTCGCTTCTAAGCGGACAGTGCACTGGAAGCGATGTGCTTGCTCAACGCGACATTCGTCTATCTTTCCCCACGTGATCCCGCACCCGCACTTACCCAGGCGCACAAAACGGGGCCAGGTGATAAAACGGAAGTCGCTGATTGGTCCCAAGAGCGCATAGCTCCCACTCCATTGTCAGCTTAGGGGTGAATGGTGTATACACTTCGCTTCATCTTAAGTCCAGGCGCAGGCAACGCTAGGAGCTAATGGGACATCAAGTTGCGTCGAAAACGCAAGCCACCTGACATTTTCTGTTTTGTTGGTTCAGCGATGATAGAATATGCAGAGAATCATGCCAAACAAAATAATCGCCACCTTTTGACGCCTTCTGATGGGTCCCGTCAGCTTGTAGCGTCGGCTACGCCTAGACTTAAAAGGAGATACGGGTCGAAACACGGTAGAATTTTGCTAAAAGTATGATTTCATGTTTTATAGTGTTTTAATATTTTAACGCTTGATATTCTATACACAAATATAACAAGGACCCGCTATGGTCACGGCATTAGCCAAATGCGCATTGGAGAATTCCCGGCGACCCAGAGGCGTGTATTTGGGCCATCTTTGTTTGTGCGCAATTCTTCAAATTCTTAAATCGCCTGCCATCGCAGTTTTTTTTTTTTTTATCACATTCTTGTAGCTTATATTTTTTACTGAAAATCATGAAATAGAATTATTTTTTCCCCTACGAAAGAGTGCCCGTACACCTCTCTTGTACTATTGATAATCTAGATTGCAGAGAAGGTTCATCCGGAACAATGAGGAGCGTTTGCAATTTAATGGCGGAAGGCTCCCTAGGAGATTGGTAGCAAATGCGCATCGACGGGATTTTCGCCTCACAAGGGGGAAAGCAGGCGGAATGGCGAGGATATTGGCAGGCGACCAACACGTTTGTCACCTGCTCGCAGAGCGTATTGCAATCGCGTCCCGTAAACCGCCTGACACCGATCGACCAGTCGGAAACTTTCTCCCATACAAGCTCTCGATTAATATTCGAACGCATTTTTCTCCTCCTGTATTTGAGTGCAACTTTACAATTTGCACAAAAGCAGTTTTACTATTTCATACTTTCCTGTCGCAATAAAATTTCACATGGATATGTTTTAGGATATCTAGGATGCATTTCCTGTGGTTTGGTTAGAATTAACAGTTTTTCTATTTAGGAAAAATTCAATAAACCTTTTTCTTCCTTAGACGTTGGCATTTTTATGATTTCAAATTAGTTTTTTACAAAACAAAGTACGTTTCGCGTATATTATTTTCGTTATTCCTTTCTCTCAACATTGTTTTAAAGAACCAAACTAGCATATTATACTAGGCTCTTTTAAGTGTGTTGCTATGTCCCATGCGTGCCCAAGATCATGTTTCCCACACTTGTGCGTTGCGCCCCCCCCCCCCCTCAAAAAAAAAAAAAAATTCTGGTTGTTAGAAATGGCAATAGACATAAAAATGAGATCAAGCCCGAATCGCGAAAATTGCACTTAGTCATAGTAAATAATGAAAGAAACGTTTTCCCCTAGTTACGGGGATGGAACCACTTGAAATGGAATAACGCTGCTCCTCAGCCGAAGAGTCGTCGTGGCGGAGGCCCAGTGCTCCCAAAATATTGCACGACACTGCCCAACTATTACACTAATTGGAAGCCGCGATCCACTATAATGCTACATTCACACTGGACTTCAAATCGCTACCGCGAAGCGAATCCGCTTGTTTTCATCATCAAATCCGCATGAATTCGTCTGCTTCTTTAAGTAACTGCGTTCGAAGCCGTTTTGAAATTGTGGTTCAGCCACCGGCTTGAACGTGGCGTAAACTGATATTAAAAATACTACCACCAATGTCTCAGTGGGCATTCAGCGGGTTGGCTGTTTCCTAAGCAACCTTGTGCCCCGACGTCATCTTTGTATTGCTGCATCTTTCGCCGTGTCTTTCTGCTGCGTTTGAGCCGTCCCAGTGGACTATTTCTGCCTGTTATGTTATGTTTCACCGGCCGTAGTTTGTAAGTGCTCCTAGCAATCGCGTACGAAGATTATTAACTCGCTGCTCGGCTCAAACGCGTTTTGATGCCGACAGTGGCATTGACTGGTGGCCGGTATGGTTCGTTGCTCCTCAGCGCCATCTTAAGATTAGCATTCACAACGCTTTTCCAACGTACATTTCACACCACCAAGATTGTAGTTCTTTCCAGAATATAATGGGGCTCGTTCTGAGCCTGGTTCATCGTGAGGAACTCGCATTTTGGCCTGTAAATTTATGAATTCACATTTGCTACAGATGTGTGATATCTACGAAGCAAAGCAGTAAAACAGCCCAAGCATCTTACGTGGCTGATCGGAACTGCTCTTGCGTCATGGGCCAGTCGTGTGTTTTGCTGCACCGCAGCACGAGCATTGCGTCACAGGATGGTCATGAAGCTGATCACGATGGTCCACGTCGTGCTCGAGCGGGTAGTAATTCGGTCTCGCCGTAGACACCCGAAACAAAACTTTGAGATAAGATAGCTACAAAACTAGACAAGGCATTAAAAAAAAGAGCCACCTTGAAATTTTGTGACACTTTTTTAGCAGAAACAGTCAAAATCCTAAAATCATGAAAATGTAGTGGAATGACTGTTTAAGGCTAGTTCACACCGAACCGTATCCTTACGCTAAGTTAGGTTCCAAAAGCTTACATCGTCTCACTTCGAAAGTCACCGAGACCTATGTGTTTTGTATGAAACGTGACAACCAATTCGAGAAGTTGGCTTGTACGCGACATGCGAGGCACGGATGTTGCGATAACTTTTACGTAACGAAAAAACTCGCAAGCAAACGCTCTTCTGTGAGGATGAAAAAAGAAGCTGAAGTGGTTCTTGAAAAGAAACGATTTAGAGGTGAATTTTAAAGTATTTTGTCCCGTGAATCTGAGACTCATGAAGGTTCTCTCCGAGGATATAAATCAACGCGAAAACACGAAAAACAACTGAGCAGTTGTTAGGTCATAAAATTAACTTTCTTCCACCAAGGGCGTGTCGGTCGTGTGGGCAGCGTGTAATATCGGAAGCTTGCCAGGCATATTCCCCCGTAGGGTCGTGACAACTTTTTCTTAGTTTTCTTGAAAATAGCAAGAGTGCGCGTGCATAGCTGTGGTAGGAACTGAAGATTCGCGAGAGCGCAGATTCCGAAAAACCCTTTTATGACTGAAAGCTCCTGGAAGGGTGGAGATCAGCGGTACCATGAAAACAACTTCCTGCAGCCTCCGTGCACCAAATTGAAGAATAATATCGATAATGGTGTTCCTGGAGGCCAAATTAACATTAGTTAAACGTTTTTGCTCAAATACGAATCAACTTCAAATTCCGCTTAAACGATAATTCGCACAGCAATGTTTTTCTTAACGTCACCAAGTACGTACACTTACAATCAGGTACCACCCCATATGCGCATCTCTGCTTCGTAATGCGCGTGCCTTGCTGCTATCTTAACTGGTCTCACTGCTTCGTACGAAGCACGGATGGAGCGGTGAGTTGCGGTAGTACGTTAATATATGCTTCGTAACGTAAGTCAAGGGTGCTGTGTTAAGAAGCCTTAAGTCGTGACTAAATTTCCAAAACCTCCACAGGAAAGCTTCATAGGGTAAAACGACCTCGGGAGCCGTGTAAGCACGTAATGTGTATGCCCGTTCAGGTTGTAACCGGTAGACGATCTTGAAGAAAACGGCAACCGGTGTCCGGTATCTAGCACCTGTGACCGGCGTGGAAGCCGATTGCGCTGATGATTGCGGATCCAGCACTCAGGAACGGGAAGAGCAGAAGCAGGTGGTGTGAGAAAGAGCTCGGAGTGGAGGGGTGTGGAAACGGCAGGAAACAAAGGAGCAGAAACAGGTTGTGTAGAAAGATCGCGCGGAATGAGGAGGAGTGAAAAGAGCAGGATATCGCGCTTCCCCTCTCTTGGTGATTCACAATATTCAGCGCTAAGACTCTGTATCCGGGTTATGTCCAAGGGAAGCACGCGCAGCGTCAGAAAAAGACAATGGTGTGGCGTAATAACTATTTTCATAAAAACCCTGCTTTACGTACCACCTGATTTAAAAGCACCAACCACCCAGGCACTGAGAGTCCTGCTTTCTGTGGAGAACTGAAAGAAACCCTAAAATGCTATCGCATTCCCATCTAAACGTGTTTCGCCAAATGGCCTTGCATGCAGCCGTTTATTCTTTCTTTTTGTCATTGAAAGCTGATGTTCACTTAAAGTATTTACTGCATTGTGAGGCACTCACTGCGAGGCATAAAATAAGGGAGAAGGGGGCTAATTGCAGGACATAACCAACAAAGTAGGAACAAATCATACCTTAGCAACTTTTTAAAACATTTGAAATCCCGATAAATCATGTGGTTTCGATCGGCACTTATATCTACAATAAAATATCGTTCTCTCCACATATTTTGCGCACATAGAATCCATATTTGTTATTAAGAAAAATATTATCGTTTCCGTACCTTAATTTGTGTAATCTAGCTCCTGTGAAAAGATTTTTATTTTTTTTTTATTTTATTTTTTCAATTACGTGACAGCTGAATAAATTATAGCACAACCTTTTCAGCATTAGGCAGGTGTCATGGAAAAAATGTACGTTAAAGGGGGGGGGGGGTGCAACGATTTTAAGATTAAAAGAATTTGCATCTTGTCATATTTACGTTGTTTATCTTGTCCCGGAGGATAGAGAAAACATTTCCTTCATTGAAATATGTCGCGATTCCGCTGCGTAATCGCAACGCAAAAGTCGAGCTTTTTCCCTCACCTGCAGCCGCGAGTGGCAGCCGAAGGAACTACGGCGGAAGGATTGCGTGACCTCGGTCGACTCTAAGCTGCACCATAAAGCCCGCTAATGTCAGCAGAAAAGGGAGAGGAAGCGTCCCCCGAGAGAGCACACAGGAAGCTACATCTCACCCCGAATTACGTCACTAGCAGGTGGACAAGGTGTGACCCCGAAGACTGGGAGTCAGTTGAGGGGCGCAAGAAATGCCAATATTTAGCTTTTTTTTTTCTTTATACAACAACTAGGACGTGCAGGCAAATCTGTTTTCTGTCCTTTACTCTAGAAGGGTCAGAGGGCAGCTTCCACAAATGTTGGACCAATGTTCGGAAAATATTGCACCCCCCTTTTAAAGACACGTAGCGCTCAGTGTGAAAATGAACTTTTTTTATTAAATCAATATTTTTCTATTTTGGCCCGGAGCTGTTGTGTGTCATGTCGGTGAACGTCAAATTTGTCTTCAACGCGTCTGTGTTAAGTTATGAGAAATATAGTATGTTTTTAATAGAATATGAGCTTTCGCTCTGCAAGTCGGATAGGAAAAAGCGAAACATGCCTTGCGTGTCTTAGCGCATCTGTACGACATTTGCATTGTTTATTCGGAAGCGACAGCGTTGAGTCTATTGCGGGGGAGCTGGGTTTGAACTCGAAAAATTCTACGCCGAGTACTTGTCGTTGGGCGGAATGAATGAGCAGTTATGGCTAAGGAACTGTCTTCCATCCTCTCCGATGGGTAGCAATTTATTTCTTCGGCCGTCGTCAGGGGGTTGCAAAAGAGACACTTGCTACACCCAAATCGGATGCGACACTTATCCACTTGCGATGACTCGCTACCCGTGTCCCCTGTAGTCTCACTTCCTTTCCTGGTGGAGTTTCCAGTCTTGTTGTTGCATCTTGTTTCGGTATCTTGTCTGCTCATGGCTTAAATTTGCCCACAAAAAAGGGTAAGCGGATTTTTTTTTTAATTTCAACAAAGGACTTGACATTTTTTGACAACGGGTGCGAAATTTATAACAGGAATTTGCCATCCAAAGCGAACAATAAAGAAGGGAATATGCGAATTTTACATAATTAATTTTCTAATTACTCTTTACACTTCCTGCCTGGCGTTCATAGTGGTGAGCAAACCTTATCCCGAAGTAATCTGTTTTCTATTTTGTGGCCCATTTTTAATCATTTGCCGTTTTATAAAAAAACACCTTGCGAAGAAACATAACACGACATAGCAGCTCAGGAAGCACCTTCGACGTTCACGGAGTTTACATAATTGCTAAGCTTAAGTAAAAAGAATGATTCATATAAAAATTGATATATTAAAATTGCACCACTACCTGCCAATAAATATGGTCTGAAAAACGATTCACCTACTCTGCATATTTGGATATTATCGCTCTTCTACCTTCGCGCTATATGAACAGTATCTCGGTTAGATCACATAATCACACAGCGCAAATGTAATTATGTCCAATTTAAAACATCTGAAGTTTCACAATTTATTGTGTAATATTGCATTCATCCACTGTTTTACGGCAGAAAGGTCTCTTAGCGCTGAGTATTACAGTACTGCGATAAACTGCTGTAATTACATCGAGACCGTAGAAGCAGAAACCCATCACACATTGGTACAGCGGTAGACTCATGGGTTTCAACGATCCTAGTGCCAGAGCGCATCACCTATGTCATTCGAATAGGCAGATATCCAGCAAAACAACCGGAACCGCGTACAAGTGCGTTCTTTCCGTGCAAAGACCTTCCACAGAAAACAATTGTTTCAAAGTCAGTGCAAAAAGTATAACTTCGTTAGTCGCTTTAGAAGGACGAAAGATAATAGTGATTTTCGGTTACCTAATATAACTCTCACGAACCGTCAGAAATGCTGCCATTAATACAAGGCATCCTTTTCCTGCTTCTGGTTTTGGAGAAACCGACATCCTCGACGAGTTTGAAGTTTGAAGACACTGGGAGTGTCCTCAAGACCATCGAAGACATACCTAAGGAGTTCACCTTTTTGTTTGAGTCTGGGAACGACTTCATGGACGTCTTCGTGCCTACAGATTGCATCATGGACAACAATGCGCTCTTCAAGACTTTTCTGGAGTCCCGAGCGAAACTGGTCACGTTGTGGACTGATGGCAAGATGCACTTAAATCTTTGCGACTACAAGATCTGCTACGCATTTAGAAAGTCGTTTTATAAGATAATTTACTTCATATGCGGCCAGTACGATATTGATAGTCTACTTGATAGCCTCCAAACAAACTACTTCATGTCTGCTTTCGTCGTGGCGGAATACGTGAAACATCCCAATGAAAATTATCGGAAGTTGTTTAAAATGCCATTTCAGGCACCTTATTCCAGAGCCAGCGGAAGATATGTAATGAGCTTCGACAACGGCAGTCTCTATTTGACTAGCGAGTTCGCAAGAAAATTGATTGAACCCCAGACTCTTGAGAGGGGTCCGTTGTTAGAACGGAAACGGATGCTAAATGGGAGCTTTATACACCTCGTATGTTTAGGCATTTACGCCTGCCAGCATCCAAGCTTTAACGTTACATTAAATATCTTAATGCACCGGAATGCTTTGATTAGCGTTGATCGTAACTTCAACAGTAATGAGCAGTTGTGTAGCTCATTTATAAATAGTTTAAACAATCGTGCAGATAGAGACACGGTGAGTCTATTTGACGCGTCTCATCATTTCGGATCGGCTGGCTTCTCATTTTATGTTCGCAAGCGTGATTCGGTTCCCAGGGAGGCAATATTTATCTTGCCATTTTGTTGGGAGGTATGGGTAGCACTTCTCGCGTCTTGTCTGTTACTCGTTTTGACGTATGCCCTAATTGTGAAGGTTATGCTGAAGGAGAAAGTGAATATTTTCCACTTTATATCTCCCATGGTGGCAGCGTTCGTTCAGCAAAGCTTTCAGCTCCACAGAAGCCTGCTGAGCACTTCTCTGTCCAGGTTTGTGTACGGCATAATGGCCTTAATGTTTGTCGTTATGTCGACAGCATTCAAAGGCCGTCTAACTTCGCTTTTAAACGACCTTCCTCTCAGAGGAGAAGCCACTCAGTTCGAGTCGTTGGAGCACCTTGCTCGTACAGGACATCGGTTATGTTTCCTTGAAAATCCAGGCACCCTTGGTGCATCTCGACAACTAAGTATTTTTAAGGAAAATGGCCCAATCCGTGGAGAAAACAAATGCTACCAAACTAGGAAGCGGTCATTCCGTGGTCCTGACTCGATTAAAATTTCCGCTGACGGAAGGGACACTTTCTTCACCTACAACTTGCGGACAGGTCGAAGCGAGGCGTTGAGGCGAGAGCTGCTCAGAAGGGGATACGTCGAGACCGAAGGCACCGTGTTTTCGTACCCCGTTGGACCGGAAATGAGGTCATCTTCGGTATACCGACAGGATTTCGGTAAAACATTGAGCCGGGCGATAGAGGCGGGCCTATACGAAAGGTATGCTGCCCTTGCGGAGTACAAGAGCAGGTACTTTCACGAGAGTATTTCGGAGCACGCCGAGGAACTGGTGCTGAAGTTCTGTGATGTCAGACCTTTTTTTATGGCTTGGTTCTTGGGTATATCCTTCTCACTGCTTGTGCTGACTGGTGAGGCGACTTTATCTCGTCTGGAGCGTCGAAATCGTTCATATTTCGCGAGTATTATTCGGAATCAACCTTCAAAGCACGGGATACGAATCATACGCCTTAAAAAAAAGAATCGTGCTCGCGTTCTTACAATGAACTGAAGATAAACTCTAACATGGTTGAACTAGATGACGCTTATACTTTTACGAATTATTTAAGTTCATTGTTTAAAACATTTTAATATTTACAGTACTATTTTATATTCTTTCCCTAAATATAAGTAGAACTATTAAATGTTATTTAGTATTCATACTTGTAACTCGCAATGTATGTTTGATTTCTGTGTACATGACCTTTTCACTGTAATTCTATAACGTGTATCCTACAACTCCGATGTAACCGAAATAATGTGGAACATAATATCTCTGCCTAAGAACCCCGAACGGCGATTTCTTCGGGGTTTCCCGATTGTGTGACGGTTATTTTTATAATATTTGTACAGAAATTTCTTCCGTTTGTGTGCAAAGCTTATGTTGAAATATGTTAGGCTGTCAAACCTCCTCCGTTTTCCATTCAAAGTGAAGTATTCTGCGAACTGAGCCACTGACTGCGAAACCTGTATCTCATAAAACGGGAGAGCAAGAACTGATAGTAGGATATATTCAACAACGTTTAAAAACATACTTGGTACCGTAATAAACAGAGAGTTGTTATAACCTCTACATAAGGTTCAATCGGTTTTATACTTTATTATAAAAAAACGTTATGTCCACGTATGTATGAGCAATAATCTCCTTTCGAATGTAAATATTTCTCGCTGCCGTACCTTAATTTGAGTGGTCCAGCACTTGTGGAAGCTTCTTTAGAGATGTGTGTCACAATTGAATAAACCGTACTACGCAATAAATCTTTCGCCACTGTAAAAGTGACGTCAAAGGTGGGCATTAAATGCGTCTGAAATGATCTGCATATCTTCCTCAGAAAAAGATTTCCTTCATAATTTTTTTTCGCCCAGAACCCATTTTTTTCAATCAACATGTAACTTTTTGTAGGAATGGATAGGATTGAAGTGTCTGAATAACGTATATATAAATGTACAATTCATAAATGGCTGTAAAAATTCTATGTTAATAAATGTGTTGCTTTTGTGTGACATATATGTTATGGTTGGTTCATGCCTTTATTCACTCATATCAGATTTTAATTCTGTTAATATTAACTAACTTTCCTTTTCTCCGTGTCGTCTTATGTTTTCGTACCTTGCCCCTATCTCCAGTCTCAGATTTACAAACTTGTTCATATTCTTTACCAGCTTATATAAATCATGCCTCCTGCACCAGATATATCGATATTTATTTAATCAACCTAGTTGTATCGGCATTAAGGCTGGCGACACTGTTGGCCCGAGCCGAGGTGTGGGCTCGCGGGCATTAATAAAAGAGATCAGTCTCGTTCCAGCTGCCACGTCTACGGCCTAATTCCTAAGCATGGTGTCAGAAGTGGGATGAAATGTTCGGCCCTGGTAAGCTGAGATTTCTTGCTGTTCTAGCGACAACTATGCTCATAGTCTTTACAAGCTTATATAATGCATGCCTCGTGCCCCTAAAACATGGGCACGTATTTTATCACCCCAGTGTCCACGACTGATTGACGACTTCAGAAGTGAGTTTCAATCAACATTTCGAATAAATCTATCTAAAGACCCTTAGAGGAGAGGGGAGGTATACTCCCGTGGAGGGAATTGGGGGCTACCTCTCCTCCCCTCAAGATTTGATCCGTAAGCGTTTAGTTAATGAGCAACATCAGGGCTGCTACTTTGCCAGCAGTGATGGGGAAGAGTGAATGGATAATTAGGCTGGAGGAAGAAGAGTAAGACAAAGTGAGAAAGGTTTGCAGAGTGCACGTGATTCAGCAAGAAATAAAGGTTTCTTTCCTTTAAAAGTGTTCATTACTTGGCTTCGTTCATTCGCTATATATTTGGAGGTGGCTGGCGCCTTCCATGTTCATTATAGGGGGACTGTACAGAGAACGCCCGGCGACATGTTTATATAAGACCGAGCACGCCATACCGAGGTGATGACTATGCACGTTTGGATTGCGGACTTGGAACTAATCAGTTACAGGTAACAAAATTACTGGTAACCCTTTACCTTTGTATTCATTTTGTAATCTACCTACTACTTTTTCTCAAATCCATTTGATTATGAAATCGAATTACTTCTTCAGTAACGGATTACCACCAATTAATCGTTACATATCTTGTTTGTTGTTTATTTACAAAAGTTATCTTAAGATTTCAAAAGGTATAAAAAAACTATAATATGTTTTAACGGTCACGTCACCAGGGGGAAAACCCATCGGTGGGGAGGGGGAAGCAGAGGAGGAAGTTATATCTTCGTTAAAAACGTTATGGCTGTAAACGTAAAAACGTTTACAGCCATAAATGATGTTTCGGCCGTAGCTCACGTGTAACTTTAAAATTGTGTTTCGTAGGCATGCGCTCTCCAGAGGTCTGCTCGTGGTGACCACCTGTGGGCTACTACAAGAACATTTGCAGCCACCAGCCTGCCAGTGTGTTTTGGAACGTTTGTATACGTCAACGAATGCAATTGCCTCATTGATGTTCAATCTCTGTGGTCCTTTTAAAACCTACGGCAATATGTTGCCTTTTATTTTGTAGATTCCATTAACCTATGTGTTGGCCTCTGACAGATATTAAAGGAAAATAACGAAGGAAAAATAGCAGCTCAATTACTTTTAACATTCTTATCATGCAATATGACACTCCGATATTCTACTGGATAAATCAGCACCACTTGAAACGTAATATTATGCAGTGTGATATATTAATAACTTAGTGGTCACTGATATGGTGTTTGCGTTTTGCGTCCAGCTTTAGCGGTTCTTTCGAAAAGCTCATTCCGATGTGCAACAGCTAGTGTAATTCAGCAGTCGTCTGTGCGAGTTCAGTTGGCGAAACTGCTGTTTATATGAAATACATTTTTTTACTATTCCAGCACTTGCTTGATGTAACCATTGATAAATTCATTTCAAAAAGATACAGACACCAGCCTGACATAACAGAGGTAAACTGCTCACAATTTTTATGGCTTATATTTGCAGACTTTGTTATTTCTTCGAAAGAATCACCGTGACTAGCCAAATGTTCGATACCAATTTAAATATAAGCACGATACGAATATTTAAAAAAAAATGTTTTATCCCCTACGGCATTGATTAATTGCAGACGTTTGCCCGCTACTTAAGAAAATAATAGATTGCAATTACGAAGTACCGACACTCAAATGTAATGGTTTACCGTTAAAAACAATTTAAATTATCTGAAAGGTAGCGGATTACTATACTTGCTACGTTACGAATTACTTTACTTGCTGCGCTACAAACTACTTCCACGCTACGTTTTCCACACACTTATAAAAAACGGTAAAAACAGTTTCGATGTTCTCAAAAACGTTCTGGAACACTGCTTTCCATTTCTCAGACGCCCGCAGGATGGCAATCCTCGTAAAAATGGAATATTGTATTTAAAAGACAATGTTGGTGCACTTGTTCACGTGTAAGCTGGAATGGCAGCAAAAGCTGCAACCACACCCGCCATCCCTCTAGCCTACTGAGGCAGGAAATGATCCCTGGATTTCTGCAGACAAAGCTAGCAGCGCGCATGCTCAGTGGCAGCGCGCCACTTTGCTAGGAGATTAGTAGGTAAGGAACCCATCAACGAAAGCTTCCTTTTCAAATGGGCCTTTCCACCGCGAGCGCAACGTCTCAAAGCTGCTCCCTCGTGCCTGCAGCGTTGACGCACTGTCAGCTTACATATGCACTTAGTATAGTTGCATGTACTACTAAAAAAATGCATCGACGGGAGCTCTGGTTTCTTTTTGCTTTGGCCGAGCAGGTGGTCGCGAACTCATATTGCTTCAATTAATTTTATTATGCTACTATTTTTTTAAAGGAATAATTTATTAAAATGATTCGTTACAAATATTTGTAACGAAATGCCACTACAAATTACTGCCCGAAAAAGGTAACCTAGCAATTACGAAATTACTTGAAAAAGTAACTGATTACATTCCGTTGGATTATTAGAAACCGCTTAATAGCAGCTTAACAGTAATTCGCAGTATCATCAGATGTATTTTTTGTACCATCAAACGTGTGCTTAACTAGTTGAGGCGTATATATTAGTAAACCTATTTTAAGAATTATGCAATTTTATTGGATGACGGCTAGCAGTATCAACAGCTGCAGAAAAAAAACATTTTTTGAGGGGTATCTTTTTCAAGATAACTTGAAGATGCCCACTTTAACGGCTAAACATCCTATGATGTCCTTTCAATGTACAAAAAAATGCTAGAGTACCCGGAGCGCCATTGTGGAGTGTTTGCGTATTTTAAGGTTTTAAGCGTACATTCTTACATGTGGTGGCTTGTCTACACCAAACATTTTACCCAAAAGCAGTAGCAACATGGACTAAAAAGAACGATAAAATAATATATAAATTTATGAAAGATTGGTCTCACATTTAATGGTGTCGGAACAAGGCACCAGGATGGCGGTCTGTTTTTAAATTACAACTAATGTAACGTTTAAGACATACGTTGCATTAATTTTCAAAGCAAACCCTTTAAGTAGTAAGGTGGGAGAATGCTAAATGAAAAATGTTCTAACACGAAGCAGTATTAAACACGCACTCATATAAATCGCTTCTGTTTTCTTTATTAAAAATTTGGTTTCCTTGAGCACTCACTGTTGGTTGTTTTGCAGGCATACAGCGATACTTGAAGTGGCCCCTACCCAAGACGAAGACGCCTCAAAAAGCAAAAATAATGTATCTGTTAAAAGTATTCTAAAATAAAAGTGTGCTCTACAACTCGCATTCGCTCATAGCTACCCCCGCTGAGAAAAGAATACACTGCTTTTCTCGATTTCGAACCTAATCAGGAGCTGTCGCTAGGGTGGCGTGACGAAAATTTAAAGCAAATAACGGGCCCTTATTTTATGAGCATCCTGAAATATCTGCCAATGTCACAACTTTATTTTGTGAATAAAACTTTTTCGAATACCGTAGACAGCAGTATAAAAGTGTTCCTTCTAAATTAAACAGAAAAAAAAAATATTTTTCTTGTCTTGGTTACAGGGGTATACGAGGATTATTAAGCCAATCTCAAACTGCACAACTCTGAAAAACACGTTGCATTCCATTTTTAATCTCAGCATGATTCTGAATATTGTTTTTTTGTAAGAAGAGAGTATACAATCGTTAAAATAGTTTAATTAAGTTTGACGGACTTGTATTGAAACATACCCACCAGGAAAGCGGTGCCCTTTATGGGGTTTCATAACCAAAACAAAGATTACTCATATTCTTAGAAAACGAGTTTCCTTGGTAAATATTAGGATATATTTATCATTTTAGAGAAAACCCGGGACTGAGGTACTGACAGACGACAAGAAGGAAGAAAAAAATAACGTTCTCCTTCTCTTCCTTGTTGTCGTCTGTCAATAACTCAGTCTCGGGTTTTCACAAAAATGTTTGATATACACCAGCTCACTCGCGCCCTTACGTTGGGTTCATATATATTTATGCTCCTGAATAAACAAGAGTGAGACCTAATTCCTCTTTGTCGCATGGAAAGCATTGTAAAGGCAATGGAAAGTGAAAATCCAGGAGTAGTACGTTAAAGCAGCGTTAAAACGCGTTTTTAACTGCGCAAATTTGTGAATAAAATGAGGAACCGCCTTCTGTTATAATACGGTAAGTTCGGCTAGTATGCTAGTTGGCTGAAATTGTCAAAGAACAGGGAAGGAGTAAGGGTTAAGGGCTAAGTTTTGGCTACGCAAGGCGCATGTGTTGTTGCCAACGCTTACTCTGCCCCTTGTCTTTGGTACGTTTATTGTGTCATTTTTTGTGTGTGCGAAATACGTGAACATGCACTTACTGTTTTCGGGAGGACTACCTTATAAACAAACTATATCGTCACATACAATAATAAAGATTAAAAAAAAAAGACTTGCTGAAAAATACTGTAAATAAAGAACTGGAACCAATTCAAACTGAAACTGCATTAACGACAAAATTTCTACAGAGGCTTTTATGTTTTCCCTGAGGGTTTCTATGTTTGACACTCGAGTTCATATTTATTCTCCGGTCTGTGCTCGGTTGTCACTCCCTGATCCATGGTAGAAAGTGTAGCGTCGGAAATTGCTGCGCAAAGCGCAGCTCGTGTTTTCTAATCTGAAATATATTGCCTCATACGCCTATAAAAGCGTCCTCAGCCTAGCGCCAAAAACGGGTAATATGCCGCGTGAGGTGCATCCACTGTGTTGCAGGGCGTTGAGCGGACTGTGACAGCTTGATAACAGGAAATACGAGCAGTCCAACCTCTCTCCTAACAGCTAAAAAAAAGTTTTTAATGTAAAAAAAAATAAAAACATAGGTTTGGGAAGGATTGTAGGCACTTTATTATTGGGCTTATAAAAAGGTCTGCTACTAGTGGAAACGACGTATTCGGAAATCAATTGCAGTAGCCCCGCCTCTGCTGCCCGCTGAGCTCAGAGAGGAAGTGAGGGAGAACGAAAACTCGCATAAGTGACGTCATCTGAGGTGTTATGTGACACTCGTTTGCGTTTAAGCCGGCTGTTCGCATGATGTATGGTGACTGAGCGCGTCTCCAACTGGTGCGTTTAGCGTCCTATCCCGCCCACACATCAAACTGGCAGCGAAGAGAGGAAAACAAATGACGTCACAGAAGCCGAAGTTTCATGCAGTTGAATGTCGCGATCCTGGCGGTTGGTCGTAGAAATGTGGCGAAAAGCGCGAGTGAACGCGAGTGTCGCTGTCGTCGCGGCGTCTCAACTCCTGGCTGCTGGAGCTTCCGTGGACTGTTTAACTGGGGAGCGACCTGCAGCAGAGCAGGCGTCTGCCGCATACATTACCACTGCTGGGACACCGCCAGGATCGCGACCGACGACAGCATGACACTTGTGTAACGTCACCAGGCGGAAATCTAGGGACAACTTTTTTGGACGCGGTAAACACACCAGTCGGAGACCCGTTCCAGGCACTATAGCTGAAGTTTGACCGTGAAATGCCAACGAGGTAGCTTAGAGCGATAAACTGGCAGTTGAAAGTGACCCCCGATTGGCCGCCGCCATGCGCATTTTTGACCACTATACATTGACCTTATAGTTTTACGTCTAGATTTTAACAAAGTACTGCGCACAAACAATTGCTTATTGATCTTTAATAACAGTACCGACGCGATAGGTTATGTTTCGTTTGTTTTAAGTCCAAAATGTGCTTTTACGACAAAAACTCGGGCAGCTTCGCAATGCCTCCGCTAGATGCCGTCAATCGGGGTGCAGTATTTTGTTTTTCTTTTATCGGAGCTAGACACTGATTTTGGGGGCTAATAAAAAATAGTTTATTATGTTTCTTACAGCGATCGTAAAGCTCAGTTTTGCGTAAAAGCCTCAGGATTTGGGACGGTCACGTGTCTATTGGTCAAAATTGTACAACATGGCGGCAGCGGTCCCTTTTGCCTGGTGAACGGGATACTAGTTTATTGCTTTAAGCCCCTTTACCCCGTTGGCAAATACACAGTGCCAGTCTTCTCTCCGGCGAGGCGCGTCCATGCTAGTTCGGCGCACCTTGTTGAAGTAGCAGACAACGCGGCAGGCTGGTACACTTGTTGTGATAGCCTCTCGCGTCAAAAAATGTGGTACCGAAAGCAGGACACTGGGCATTTTAGACAAGTCAATTGCCACAACAGCGTCTTAAACACGGAGGAAATGATTTTTTTTTTTTTTCAGGTGTGTGGTTTTGGAAAGATCGCCGAGAAGCGTGAATTAGAGCTATGTGGTGACAGGGTGTATTATTGTTTCCCACAATCTTCGTATAGTTTCATAGTACAAATACATTTAATTGTCATGGTAACAGCTCAAATTATTTGCTCTAGAGGCCGAAAAGAAAAAAAAATAACTACATATGCAGTAATTTTTTTAACAAACTAAAAGAACAAGAACCCATCTCAGCATTCACGGAGACCTCATTCTTCACTGCTTAAAAATGCGAGCAAGCAGCGATAGGTACGAGAAGTTAAATTATGCAGAGAATTGCAGTCCGCACTGCGGACTGTCTTGAACGTTTAGCCGAAAAGAAATCAGGTCATGGTGGCCGTACACTAGTTTTCTATAGAATATTATTAAAGTGTAGTTATGACGTACCAGGCATAATTAATATCCAGCAGTCTCTAGACAATGACGACTATTTAAGAACTAGAACATTTCTGGATTACGGAAGTAAACAAAATTATTAATGGAAATTAGAGCAACCAGTTATTTTGGTGAAGGAGGGAAGTAAAATCAAAATCCTTTCTCGGAGCATATGTTTTAGCTGTGTCAAGCATTGTGCGTAGACAGCAACAAAATAATTTTATTCAAGGAAGAATATTACCTACAAAAAGGCGGCATTTCTTACAAAAATTCATAAGTCGATCGGCGATTACTCACTTTGCTAATAAAATATGAGTGGGTAATTAGAAATTGCTGTCGCGTGTACGGGAATTTCGATTTTACCGCTTTGGCGGCAGTGGTACACGTGGGCACAAAAACATGGGACAGCAGAAATCGTGCATGATCGCTTCCTGACACCGACCAATATCCCTTCCAGTGTCGCGGTATATGTAATAAAGAATTATTTATCTTGTTATATTACCCGCCCTGAACACGCTGCACCAGATCAGCTGCAGTTATATTCATGTCTCGTTTTGGCCTCTTTAACAGTTTGCCCTACTTTAGCGGTCTCACTACGCAGTTTTCTCTTCATTAGGTTCATTCACGAGAATTCAAAGAACCGCGGAAAGAGCACTTTGCTTAGCTCATCGTGTGTGCTCGATTGCACAGCTTTATGGAAAGAGGCGATTTAGAAAGAATATAGCACAATTATATTGTTCTGAATCGATCTGAATCTCAAAAGCGAGAGATACCACGCAGAGAAGCAGGATTTATTTTGAGGCGGATGTAATAGGTTAGCGGGACTGCCCTGCACTTGTGAGACGCACTTCGGCGTCATTAAATGTTGTTCCTCAATTATCTCTTTTATCCCGAAGACCTATCGCTTGCATACGCAACCTTCCTTTGCGGAGGTTCGCATCCCTAAAAACAATCACAGTCTTTAAACAGTGAGAAAGCCGCAACAAAGTCACAACGCGGGACTCGCCATTGCAACTGGCAACACAACGGGAGGGGTGAATGCCAATAGTAGGCGATTTTGCGCCGCGGCGCGGCGCCGCAAGTATTTCTCCAGCGCGCCCTCTATCTTAACCAAACAGGCCTACAGAGTTTATATAATTCATCTAGAGCTAGGATTGCCCCATCATACCGAGCATTTCTGCTGACTGGAACGAAAAGGGGTGCAACCGGTAGGCCCACATTGGCCTTGGCGCTTTGCTACGTACAAAGGTGCAAGAAAACATAACTATAGGAAGCTCTGTAAGAGGATATGTCTAGATTTGGTTTGCAAGAATACATCAATGTGGCGCAATGCATAAAAAAAAAAAAAGCTTGAGAGGCATTCGAACACCTTCAACCCCTCACGGCGAAAAGGACACAGCTAATATTCTGTCTGCCTTGGTTCTACGATTTTCAGTCGCTTAATTTTTCATTCTCCGCTCAGGGTCAGAAATGTCAGCGCTAACGACATGCCGAGCTCTGTCAACACTTCCTTAACTAGAATGGTCTCAGCGCATGGCCGAAAGAGAAGGCTATCGGGCCGCGCTTGGGCACGTAAGAAAAGACAACACGCGTAAATCAACCGTCATAGCAAGGAGTTATTATTTATGGAAGCGTTTTGTTTTCCTTAAATGCCAACAGTGCGCTATATTTGGGTGTGGGAGTATAATGTTCTTAGATTGGTAAATTATTGTTGCTTAGAATCAATCATGTAAAGTTAAAGAACAGGGTATGTGTATAACAAGGTATCGAGTTAGGGTTTACTTTTAAGCATAAAATTGTGAATAATCTACTTATCCCCGCAAGATAAATAATTCATAAAGAATACTTGCAAAACACTGCATAATAAAGAATGTTTGAAAAAGAAATCACACATCACCGTACAAACACGGTTGACGTACTGAACACATCTAATAACTGCATTCTCGCCTGAAACTAACAAAGCATTTCATTTAAAAACAAAAACTACTGGTCCGATGTTCCTTGTGACCTATGGTTGTTGTTCGTGCAAGCAATTTATACACGGATACGAAATAGAAACAGCGCCAAAAGTACGGAGGACAAAGAACGAGGAACACACAAACCGAGCGCTGACTGACAACTGGGTTATTTCTGGAAAACCATCTACCGGCATAAAAACACAGACAGACTTACATCGGATCATCACCTAAGGGTACGTGTCACAGCTCTCCAAGAACATGATTTCTATATCGAAGAGCGCAATCGAGGGAGCACTGACGCACTCGTATTTATACTTCGAAAGGTAATAGGCCCCGAATATTTCACGAGTCACCTGCTGACTGTGCCGAGCAACAATCGTCGTCTTTTCCAAAAGAGGGGAGCACCCACACCTATCACAATGAATGGCCAAATTACCCGAAGGTGAAGATCTTATCGAAAGTGCGTGTTCTCTTAGCGTATCTTCTGTACTTTTTGGCACTCTTTCCCTCTTCGTAAGTATGCATAACAAACTCGCCTAATTTTCAACGGTTATACAAGGATCTTAATTTACTCTGAAAGGAAGACTTTTGATACACGTAGAATTACCTGAAATCTTGTTATATATCTTCCAATTCAATGTTCGGAGATTTATCTTAAAATGAAGGCTTTTGAGCAACATTCACAGGATAAAACTGTTGTGTCCTTCTTCCCATGCTAGCAACAAAGTATGAAGATTCCGAATTAGCCAGTAATGTAGTCATAAAAAAACTGGTTTGTAGATATACTGTTGTGTGAAATCTATTCTCTTTATTTGCTTATATACAAGTCACATCACATAAGCTTATCTGTATCTTGCAGCGATCAGTCCGACGAGGAATCTAAACACCTTTTCTGGTACAAAAACATAGACATCTCCAATGGTATCATTCTTAAAGGGGCACTGACACATCAAAATCATATTTTTTTTTATTATCCGAAACGATTGAAAACGATGCCGGGACATTACCCTCAAAATTTGAGATTTGGGAATTCAGTATTCGTGAAGTAAAAAAACAATTTCCAAATGCCGAATTCGAAGTTCCCGCGCGATCGGCGCCGGTGCCTTGACGTCAAAAATTGCGCAGACCTGAGAGTCCCCTTTCTTTCACCACTCCCTGCTGTTGCCATGGCGACCCAAAGCGAGGAGGAAAGGAGCGAGCGCAAGCGAACGCCGGCGGACCGGTTTTGAGCGGTGTCGCCTGTTTTCCGTTGGAGGATACAAATTCAGGAGACGGCACCGCAACGAACTCCCGATTTTTGGTATTTCAAAAAGAAGGGCCGTAGTGCGTTCGCAATTGCGTTAAAAAACATGTTTTAGGATTGCCGTAATTAAATGTTATAGAGATGTCACCTACAAAGCTTCTAAATTTCCTGATTTTTGACGTCACCGATCAAAAGAAGCGAGGAGGCGAGAGGCGGGAAAATCAAACGCCAAAAATAAAAAGGCGCGCGCGCGCGCGGGAAAATTTTTTTTCTCGATGCGGTTTTTTTTGCGTGTCTATGACTGCAACTTGCATCGTTTTAGACAATAAAAATAAATACGACCTTTGGGGTGTCAGTGCCCCTTTAAGCAGTGTTTTACACGTTCCTAAAAAAAAAAAAAAGCAACAAAAGCTCGTTTCCCCGCTAGATTTAGCGGGGAAAATGACGTCGCGACTTCGTGTCACGTCAACCATGAACAAATTCAGTGGAAAGAGGAAAGGAGGAGGGAAGGGAGAGGAAGAGGGAAGGGGGAGGAGGAGAGGAGGAGAAGGGGAGGAGAGGGAGGAGGGGCATACACTCCCCTCTTCCTCCTCAAGAGCTGGGCTCTAGTTTCGCATTAGATAGATTTGTAAACTTCTTTAATTTTTTTTCTCTAGTTTCAGAGCTTATAACATCCCCAATGTTAAATGTTACCTCGGCGTCTTGTTTGCAACAGTGTTGTACTGTGAATTGCGACCCACGAATTTGCACGCTGCAGAACGTTTAAGATGCTTACTACGAGATGGCGCTGCCGGTCAAACATAGTCAGGTTATCAAGGAGAGGTTATAGCCATGGCAAGAAAATAAGAATGCGCTAGAAGTAAAGGAAGCAGGTTACAGAGCAAATTATTTTTATTAACGCAGTGTCTCGCGGTAACGGAAAAGGAAAGTAGACCACTCTGGCTAGCATTCTTATATAGCTTCAAGGGGGATTATGAAAATATTTTTGAAGTCAATTTGTGTAACATAATGAGGAGCTTAAATGTGGACGAGGGAATGTTTAAAATTTTAAGGGGTATTTACAAAGACAACGTGGAACTAATAACATGGAAGTAAAAAATAACAAACCAATAGAGGTAGAACGTGGTCTTATGGAGGGATGCGCTTTGTCGCCATTGTTGTTTATGTTGTATCTCCAAGGACTAGAAGAAAAGTTAAAAAAAGAAATCTTGACCCTGACATTTTTAATGCGGCAGGCAAGGTTAAAAGATAAAAACATTGATTACCAGGTCTGGTGTATGCTGATGATACAGTGCTAATGGTCGATAGCAAAAAAGGCATTAGTTCCTAATGATTATATGTAGCGCGGAGGGACACAAGTTAGGTTTGAAATTCAGTATATACAAGTATCTGAAGTATGGGTTAGCGAGGTTATAGAATACTTCAATAAACATGCAAAATGTGTTACTGGTAAGGGCAACAGAAATGCAGCTCTAGAGAAAAATAGAGCTTTGTGGAACCCTAACAGGTAGGAGGTGGTGAGGGAGATCTCCAAAGTAGTTAGGGATCCGATTCTCAATATCGCAAATTCAGTTTTGTGCATAAAACTGGACGTCGAGACAAGGCTAGAAATAAAGGAACGTGAATTAGGCAGATTGACTCTGCAAGCACGGGGTAAAACAGCGAACCAAGGTGTGCAGGGCGATGTGGGATGGTACTCATTCGAGAGCAAAGAAGCTAGCAGGAAGATCGAGTTTTAGGATAGGGTGAAAGAAGTATGTGCTGAACTATTTACCCGCGAGAAGCGTCTACACAAAATTGAGAAAGCAGATTAGAAAACGTAGACCTAAATATATGGGGTATAGCAGGGAGACGGATGAGAACATAATGGTTAAGAAGAGAGTTATAGACACTGAGAGGGAAATATGGAAAGCATGCATGCAGACTAAGTCAGCCTTGGACATTTACAAATCGTTTAAGAAGTACATTACTAAAGAACCAATCTCCGACAATTCTAGAGAAAGCCACTTGTTGTTCGAGGCGAGGACGGGAGTGTTGCTCGATATCAGGAAGTAGATACGGTGTGTGGAGCTTGTGGAGAGAAGGAGGAGACGGCTGAGCACTTGATACTTTACTGTAAGGGCCTTCAGCCGGTAGTAGCTGAAGGGAAATCTAATTTAACAAACACACTGGTATTTAGGGATAGTGAGGAAAAAATAGACATGGGGAAGGTGGCGATAATCAAAAAGATTTTACCTGACTGGTGACGTAGATTGAATGATGAATATTTCCTCATTCCCTTCGAAGCGACCTGTAGTGCGGAAGGCGTGTGCACCCGGTTGCATAGAGGCACGGATCGTTTATAGCTTTTAAGGATATATCTAAAATATATTACTTTATGTTAAACTAATTTTGGGAAAAAACAACAAAATTGGTTAGTGGTACGAGCCGCTGCCCGAGTTCTAAGAGTTCAGCCTCATCCATCAATCCGTCCATCCAATCATCATCATCGTTTAAACGGTGGCGCCGGTTTTACGACTTGCTAAAGCACGTTAAATTCACATACGGCTTCATAGAACGGAGAAGCTCCATCTTTTATGATTTCGGAACCGTGTGGTCCAAAAACAAGTTTTTAAAACTTCCTTTTGTCAATGGTTTCCAAAACGGTTTGTCCCACTTCTATTAAAAGTGTGTGATCAATACTAACCAGGGCTTTTCCTAAAACACGTAGGATGCAAACTTGTATGTCTTACTGTGGTGCCCTAATATTAATTAGAAGCATACGTAGGATAATATAAACGGGTAGGGGAGACGCAAATATCCGGAGTGTTCTGACCACTGAAAACCCCTTATTCAATTGTCTCCTCGCTACGCCCCTGTGATCAGCGACTAGGTTGGTGCCGAAAGGGTTACCAATAGTACTCGAGCGAATCGCAATACGGCATAGATTCAAGCAAGATTTATTTGATAAATGTAGACCCAATTACCAACCCTAGAATTTCAGTTTACTCTAGGAACTTAACTACTCCTCTCTGCAGTACTTTGTACAATCCCCAACATTATAACGTACCAATTCGCATACATAGTTTATGCGGCGGTGCTTGTCTACCTTGGCAGTGGAAGCATCATTTTTAAAAAGATAGTAGAAACAATGTTTCTTTATTAGCTCACTTCAGGAAGAGTAGGCCTGCACAAGGCGAAACCTCCAGTGTCGCTCAAAACTGCATAATTGAAGTTGTATTTAATATTATTGAAGACCACCAGGCTGGGAATTTTGTCTAATTTGTATTGAAAAAAAAAGGTGTTCAATTGTCTGAGAAAAAGTGTGTGGTACCATATCTGTAGGTTATCACAAAATGAGAGAAAAGCGACGTAATAAAAAGAAGCCTGAATTGTATGTTGAACATGATTTCGGGCATCTGTTCCCGTCTTTTAATGCACACACAGCAGGCGTTAAATGCTGAAAATAACAACTTTGTGCTGTGCTTTTTTACTGCGTGTTTTCAATTCAATTATGTTTCCTCTCCTCACTTTCCACTTTAAATATAAGAATGTGCCTGCAATATAATTTAATATGACATATGGTCTTAATGTGCTATTCGAGTGTTTTATGTCTTTCCATGTTGGGTTTATTTTCATTTTGGTTTATGGAAGTGTCTGGAGCTGTACACAAATTTGAAATCTTTATGCTGTATTGCGGCGTGTAGCAAAAAGAAACGTCAACATATTTAGAGTAAGAGAACGCCATCGAGCCAGGACACCGGAACTCTGCACAAAAGATTTTCGACTAAGCTACAGAAGAAAAAGAAATCGAAGCTTCTAGCATATGAATTCCATAAAACGCTAATATAGTAATCCGAGATTCGAACATTATAGTTATCATTAAAGCAAAGAAAATGTTTGAATATTTATATATGTGAAAATATATGGAGAAAGAGAATCAGACGGGGACGATACTTCTGGTCGGCCTATTTTTTACGTGTTTCGGTAAACTAAAGTTTAAAGTGCTGCTTTTATAGAAATACAAGTTATTAAATCTTTGTTTGCTATGTAAAATAGTTTTAGTAAGTGAAATACAGCGGAGATACGCCTTGTTGCGATGGAAAATGCATTTTTTTCCAGTTGTGAATAAACACTGACCTGTTTCCTATAAAGTGCACGTTATTGAGCGATGTTTCCATGATTTGTTATGTCTGAAAAAACTAATATATTTGATTTGTCGATTTCATTTCTGTCAGTCCTCAACCATGGTAATATATTAGGTCATATATCTTCAATACCGATGATTGTCTTTAGAAACAATGAGGTGCAAATTAAGATCTCAGTGCAATTTGAAACATGGCTTGCACGCCGGCAGGTCCTGTGTTGCCATCTCTGGGCATGAAGACAAACCACATCGATTTCAAGGTCCACAGTGCTCAACAGGAGGCGCGGAGAGTCTTGCAAATTTAAGAAGAAAACAAACTAAAGTTGTACTTTAGCATAAAACTAAACACTTTATCATCAACCTGCATTAATTATTTAAGTTTTGAAAAAATTATAATGATATTACTGGAGAAAAAACTAGAATATGGTTTATTTTTATTAAATATTCTTCGCCAAGATTGCATGGTGTCGCTACTTGCCAAATAATGTTCCCCCATTGATCTCAATGACGATTGCTGGATCGCGCATCTCCGCTCCGCGAGTGCGGCCACAGGACGGCCATCTTGCATGCCGTTTTTTCTCGTTTTGATAGCGTTTTACTGCGGTTTTTCAGCGTGCTGTAGACACGTTTTCTACTCGTTCGTCGTCATTCGCCGAAGGCGTTCTTTAAGATCCTAGGTGAGGCGTGGTACTTGCCGTTGAGAACACGTAGAAATTTTTACGAAACCGCAGTGCCGCAGGAAAAAGGCGCAACTCGTCGAAAGCAAGTTTCGCCGGTCTGGCGGCGTGTTCAAAGCTTCCTTGGCACTCCGAATTGCTCTGTCTCTGTGCCTTCGCAGGCTAGGATACCAATGAAGAATTGACGCGGTGTGAATGTGTTTTGCGAGTGCAATGTGCGTGAAGCCGTATGCGCCTCTGGATCAGCATCTTACTTTACCCTAACCACTTTACACTTGCGGCACTCGCGGTCCAGAAACAAGCTTGATCCAGAGTCTAGTAGCGACGGAACAGAGGGGGAATCTACGTCTTTCTTTCGTCGTGAGACGATTTACAGAATACCGCGTAAAGCATGTCCTCATCTCTGATCAGTGCTGGCTCATTATCAACCTAGTTAATTGCACTTGACATTTGAGCGCGGCTCGCTTAAATGTGATTGATCATCAGATTGCCCGCGACCGTATGGGCCGCGCTTCAAAGATTTTCATTCTCGCCGTCTTGTACTTTTTTTCTTCTGTTACAAGGCAGTAATAAAGATCGTGACAGGCCACGTCCGATGGTGTTCCAGGTGCATGCTGAACTGCCCGCACCACCGGCGCCCGTGCGTTGCACCTCTTTACTTTTTTAACGCGCGTATGTGTCAACCGTGGCGCCTGCGTTTGACTCTAGCAATGGTAACACTCCTTCCCCCCAAATCATTGTTCAGGGAGAATAACGACGCACTGGTTTTCTTGTGTGCGTTGATTTGCGTAGAACTGGAGAGTATTTGGTAGCGATCGAACTCTCGGCAAGTTTTTCTGGAGTCAACGGCGGTGGCGCTGATGCTTGAGCCTCTGATGGTTCATCTACTTGCACTATTGCTACTGTATTGGCTATTGGTTGCTCCGCAAACGAAGTGACTGTACTTCTTTCTGGCAACTCAAGCGTCACCGGTGGGAACCTGTCGTCAAATCTGATATGGTCGCCATGTTTGTGCCATTTGGGTCAGTCTGCAAGTTTTACTTCGACTGACGATGAACTTGTTGGTCTGATAACAGTGGCTGGCAGCCACGATGAATCAGGCCTAAAATTCTTCACAATGACGTTAGAGGTAGGCCTCCAGAATTCAGGATGTCGTGCTTCTTTGTCCTGTTGTAGCTTCCGCTTCAGTTGTTTTACAACAACATTTTTTTCTGAATGTCTGAACGCAGCGCTTTGACAGGGGTTCTCAGCACCCTTCACATGAGTATAATCTACAAGAGATCGACCTGTCAGGTCATGAGGCGTTGTCCGGGAATGCAACAGTAACCTGACGATCGTGGTCTGAAATTCGCCCGGATAGCCTTCTCCAACTTATTTTTAACTAATTGAACTACGCGTTCAGCAGCACCGTTTGATGCGGGATGGTACTGTGGTACCTTGATGTCCCGCATCCGATTTCGTTTGAGGAACTCCAGGAATTTCGCACCCGTGAAAGCTGTTCCGTTGTCAGATACAATAATGTCTGGTATTCCATGAATTGAAAAAATGGTCCTTAAGAAGTTCTTATTTGCTTCTGAAGATGGAAAAGACACAGGCATGGCTTCAACTATTTGGAGAAAGCGCCCACGCCCACGACGATCAAGAAGTAATGATCTTGGGGAGGTCCACCGAAAGCAATGTGCAATCTAGACTACAGTTTGTCTGGGAACGACGAATGTTACGACTGCACTGGTCGACGTACGTGCTGATGTTCCTGACAAGTCGAACAGGGCTTCACCTTGTTTGAGATGCCTTCATCTATGTTTCGCCACCATTCGTGACTTCGGGTGATAGTTTTCATATTTTCAATGCCCGGGTGACTTTCATGAATGAGCTTCAGGACTTTCTGTCGTGGAGATGCGGGAATCACGGCTCTGGTTGTCCGGAGCACGGAGTCTTCTCGTAGACTGAGTTCGTGCCCGCGAACTTTGAAAGCCATCCATTCGGCCTCCCGAGGTAGGTTGCCACCTTCCAACAAGATGTCACGAAGCCTCGATAAGAGAGGATCGCTCTTTGAAGACTAAGCTACCACGAGAAACATCCTTTAGAGTAACAAAAAAACACGATATAGTAGCTCAAAAAACAACTTCGACGTTCACAGAGCATACATAATAGATCTGCATAAGTAAGAAAAAATATATTAAATCTAATTTATGAAAACCACACCGCTACTTGCCAATAAATACGGTCTGAACATAGATTCCCCTACTCAGCATACTTAGATGTTATCGCTCTTCAACTTTCCGGTTATATGAACATTATCTCGATTGGATCATATAATCACAAATGTATTTATGTTCAATTTAAAATGTCTGAAGTTTCATAATTCTTCATCTGATATTGCATCCATCCACTGTGTGATGGCAAAACGTTTTCTCAGCCTTGCCCAACATACAGCCCAACTAGCCCAACATACAGCTTTGGTTTTCTCAGCGTTGAGTATTCCAGTATTTCGATAAACTGCGGTAATTACCTTCAGACCGTAAATGCAGAAACCCATCACACGTTGGTAGAGCGGCAGACAGATGGTTTTCAACGATCCTTGTGCCAGAGCGCATCACCTCTGTCATTCGAATAGACAGATATCTAAGAAAACAACTGGATCCGCCTACAAGTCCGTTCTTTCGATGCAAAGACTTTCCTCAGAAAACAATTATTTCAAAGTCTGTACAAGAAGCATAACTTTGTTGTTTGTTTTAGAAGGACGAAAAATAATAGTGACTTTCGGTTACCTAATGTAACTTTCACGGACCGCCAGAAATGCTGTCATTATTACAAGGAATCAGTTTTCTGCTTCTGCGTTCGGAGGAACCGGCATCTTCGGTGTTTTTGAGGTCGGAACACACTGGGAATGTTCTCAAGACCATCGAAGACATTACTAAGGAGTTGATCATTTCGTTTGAGTCTGGGAACAACTTCGTGGACGTCTTCGTAACTCTAGATTGAATCAAGGAAAACACTGCGCTGTTCAAGGCTCTTCTTTCCTTTCGAGAAAAACTGGTCACGTTGTGGACTGATGGCAAGATGCACTTTATTCATAGCAGACGCAAGACTTACTCCGTATTTTGAAAGTCGCTTTTTCAGATAGTCTACTTCATATGCGGCCAATACGATATAGAATATCGATATGATACCCTCCAAACACAATATTTCATGTATGCTTTTGTCGTGACTGCCTACGGTAAAGATCACTGGAAATATTATCGAGATATTTTCCAACTCCATTTCAGCCAGCTTACCCCAGAGCCAGCTGTAGATATGTAATGAATTTCGACAACGGAAGTCTCTTCTTGACTAGCGAGTTTAAAAGGAAATTGATTGAACACCAGAATCTTACGAGGGGTATTTTTTAGAACAGCAACGGACGCTCAATGGGGGCTTCCTACAACTCAAAAGTTCAAGCATTTACACCAGCGAGCATCCAAGCTTTAACGTTACAATAAATATCTTAATGCACCGGAACGTTTCGGTTCGCTTTGATCGCCGTTACTTGAACTTTAATGATCTGCTGGCTAGCACTATCATAAATAGTTTAAACAATTGTGAAGATAGAGACACGGATAGTTTATTTGGCGCGCTTCTTCATTTTGGATCGCCTGGCTTTTCATTTTATGTTCGCAAGCGTGATCCGGTTCCCAGGAAGGCAATATTTATCTTGCTATTTTGTTGGGAGGTATGGGCAGCACTTATCGCATCTTTTTTGTCATTCATTTTGAGATATGCCTTAATTGCGAAGGTTATGCTGGAGGAGAAAGTGAATAGTTTCCACTTCATATCTCCCATGGTGGCAGCGTTCTTTCAGCAGAGCGCTCAGCTCCACAGAAGCCTGCTGAGCACGTCTCTTCCCAGGTTATTGTACGACACAATGGCCTTAATGTTTGTCGTTATGTCGACAGCATTGAAAGGCCGTCTCACTTCGCTTTTAAACGACCTCCCTCTCAAAGGAGAGGCCACTCAGTTCGTGTCGTTTAAAAATCTCGTTCGTACAGGACATCGGCTCTGTTTCCTTGAAAATCCGGGCATCCTTCGTGCATCTGGAACGCTAAATGTCTTTAAGAAAAATGGCTCAAACAGGGGAGAACTTCAATGCTACCAAACTTCGAACACGGTATTACGTAATCCTCGTTCAATTGAAATAATCGCTGACGGAAGGGACACCTTCTTCACCAAAAACTCGCGCACAGGTCCCAGCGAGGTTTTGAGGCAACAGATTCTCGGAAGATGCTACGCCGAAACCAAAGGCACCGTGTTCTCGTACCCCGCTGGACCGGAAATGAGGTCATCTTCGGTATACCAACAGGACTTCGGTAAAACATTGAGTCGGGCGATTGACGCGGGCCTATACGAAAGTTATGCTGTCCTTGCGGAGTACAAGAGCAGGTACTTTCATGAGAGTATTTTGAAGCACGCCGAAGAACTGGTTCTGAATTACAGTGATCTAAGACCTTTTTTTATGGTTAGTTCTTGGGTATATCCTTCTCACTTCTTGTGCTGATTGGCGAGGCGACTTTATCTCGTCTGGAACGTCGAAATCGTTCATATTTCGTGAGGATTATTCGGAATCAACCTACGAAGCACGGGATACGAATCATACACCTTACAAAAATAAATCGTGGTCGCGTTCTTATAATGAACTGAAGATAACCTCTAACATGGTTGAACTAGATTACGCTTATGCTTTTAGAGGGTATTCAAGTTTATTGTTTGGAACATTTTAATATAAAGGGTATAATTTTAAATTTTTTCTAAATATATGTAGGACTATTTCATGGTAATTTGGTATTCAGACTTGTAACTCATCATTCATGGTTGATTTGTTTGTGCATGATGCTTTCACTATAATTCCATAACTTGTATCCTTGAAGTTCAATGTATCCGATAATGCGGAACATAATTTTTTTTTCTTTTTCTTAAAACCCTGAAGGGCGATTTTTTCGGGATTTTTCCATATTGTGACGGCTATTGTTCTGATATCTGTACACCGACTTTTTACGTTTTCTATGGAAAAAATACGTTGAATTATGTTAAACTGTCAACCTTCCTTCGTTTCTCATTCAAACGGATGTTCAATTAAAGTATACTGCATACTGTGCCACTAGCCTCGTTTACATGAAAGCGACTTCGGCGCATCGACTCCACTTGTTCTTCGAACGAAGCCGACGCGGCAACGTTTACATGAATGCGCACCAAGCCCTACACGAAGGTGGCGCCACACCGTGTCGAAGCACGAAGTTATGCAGTTCCGGCACCAGGCACACCACGTTTTCCGGTGCATCGCACGTGGAGGCCTTTCGACGCATTCAGTGAACGTAAAGATCGTGCCCGCTGTCTTCGGTGCTGTGGAAAAAGTTACAAGACTGAAGAAACATCAAAACCCAAGCGTTTAGGGCTCCAGGCCGGGCCGCCGGGTGACACTGAACCAGAGGCGACGTGTGTGCCTACGCTTTGAGGAAGCCCCCGCGCTTCGCGGCGCCAGACCTCGCCGATCGCGACCGGACCAACCGGACCCCTACTCCGAAAGGCTCCTGCACAGCCAGGAACGGCACCGAGGTAGGAGATGCTCGTTCTGAGCTACCATGCAGTGCTGTACAGTGCTCGGAGCTCTCGGTGTCGTTCGTGACTGCGCCGACGCCTTTGGGACCCCTTCGGACGCGGAAGTCGTACTTCGCAAGGCTCCGCTATATTCCGCTTACTTATGATGGCAATAAAAATTCGAGTTTGTTCTCGGAAAAGATTGCGGGCGACCATACGGGACCGCTCTCCGCGCCGCCGACGAAGTTGGCCGCCGCCATGTTCTCAGCTGTTCACTCGCTCCCGCAGCGAGCGCCTTCCCATAATCCTCCCCGTTCCAAAATGCGATGCGACCTCCGTTTACATGGGCTGAATGAATGCGCACTCGCCATCTCGATCCACCTCTGTCTAGCGACTTGAATGCGATGCGCTTTCTTTGCGCATTATGCCGTTTACATGGCCGCATTGAATGCGACAACTGGATTCGATGCGACTAAGTCGGATTCATGTAAACGCGGCTACTGACTGCGAAACGTAATTGTCATGAGAGGGGAGAGCAAGAACTGCAGTCAAACCCGTTTATAACGAACAGCAGGAAACGCTACGATCAATTCGATATAGCAAGTAGTTCGATATAGCAAAAACCATTTACAACAAACTTCCATGATGCGTTCGTTGTAAGGCGAAAGCTTTTCTTTCTTTCTTATCTCTTCGCTTCCGCCTTGTGCAAACCCGCCGAAAAGCTGTTTTCTTTTTTTTTTTTTTCATGCGTGTAGAGTTTTTTTTTTTTAGACTTATATGCCTTTCTAAACCACTTCTCTTCCTAGGCAGCCGTTTTGGGATGAAATTTTTTTCCTGTACGTGCGTGCAGAGGGTATTTTTATAGATTTCTCCTCCCCCCCCCCCCCCCTCTTTCTGCATCGCTTCTCTTCACTAAATCTTGTTCGCAACTTGAGCTTTTAAACCAACGTGTCTTTCGTTATAAAAAGTACTTTTTACATGCGTTTCCGTTTTTTTTAAATTTCCCGCGTGTTCGATATCGACAATGATTCGCTGTACGCTGGTTCGTTCTAAACGGGTTTCACTGTAATAGTAGGATATTTGCATGAACGTTTAGAAAAGTATTTAACACCCCAATACACCGAGAGTTGTAAACAATGATGCATAAGGGTGACTTGGTTCCTATACTTATTATAAAAAAAAACGTTTACGTCCACGTACGTATAAGCCAAAATCACATTTCGAATGGAAATGTTTCTCACTGCCGTACCTTTATTTGTGTGGTCGAGCATTCGTGGAAGCTGCTATCAAAATGTGTCACAATTGAATAAGGAGTGCTACGCAATAAACTATTCCCCATTTTAGAAATTACGTCAGAAGATGGGTGTTAAATGCGTCCTGATATGATCTACATATTTTCTTCACTAAATTGTTTTATTCATATTGTTGTTTTCGTCCAGAACCCATTTTTTTCATCAAACTTGTAAGAATGTGTACGAATGGTTAGAATTCAAGTGGATATATAACTGTATAATTCATAAATGGCTCTAAAACTTTATCTTAATAAATGTCGTGTTTTATCATGATATATATGTCACGATTGCTTCACGCCTTTATTCACTTATATCTGATTTTGACTCTGCTCTTATTCACTAACTTTCCTTTTCTCACTGTCTATCTGTGTTTTCGTCCCTAGTCGATATCTCCAGTCTCGGGTTGGAAACTACGTTCATATTCCGCACCAGCTTACCAGCTTATATAATTCATTCCTTCTGAACCAAATATATCAATATCTATTTAATCACCCTAGTGTCCACGACTGATTGACGACTTCAGAAGTGCGTTTCAATCAACATTTTGAACAATTCAATCTAAAGAAGCCTGGAGGGAAGGGAAGGGGTACCCCCGGAATTGAGGGGGGAAGGCTACATCTCTTCTTTCAAGATTTCATCAGTAATGTAGGTTCGTTCTAAACGGGTTTCACCGTAATAGTAGGATATTTGCATCAACGTTTAGAAAAGTATTTAGCACCCCCATACACCGAGAGTTGTAAACAATCATACATAAGGTTGAATTGGTTCCCATACTTATTATAAAAAAAACCTTTACGTCCACGTACGTATAAGCCAAAATCACATTTCGAATGGAAATGTTTCTCACTGCCGTACCTTTATTTGTGTGGTCAAGCATTCGTGGAAGCTGCTATCAATATGTGTCACAATTGAATAAAGGGTGCTACGCAATAAACTATTCGCCATTGTAAAATCAGGAATGCTACTTTTTCAGCCGTGATGGAAATGGGTGAATGGCTAATAAGCGTAGGAGAAGAAGAGTCAGATGAAGTAAGAAAGGTTTGCAGAGGGAAGGTGCCTCAGCAAGAAATAAAGGTTTCTTTCCTTTAAAGCTGTTCATTGCTTGGTTTCGTTCATTCGCTATATTTTTGGAGGTGGCCGGCGCCTTCCATGTCCATCATAGGGGGACTGGACAGAGAACGCCCGGCGACATGTATATGTATAACCGGGCACGCCATACCAAGATGATGGCGGTGTTATGTATCAAGGTGTGGAGCACGCTGTGAATAAAGACGACGACGAGGGCGCTCGAGCAGTCCGATCCGAGGCTAATAGCCAGCCATACATCACTTCGCGTTCGGTATCTTAATTATGATATTTTCTTAGAACTATCACATTGGCGACGAGCAAAACGTAACAAACTACGCGGGCAGACACAAAAAAGGACGGAGAGGCTCCAGATTTCTTGGCAAGGCAAGTCTTTCTGGATTTTCTCCGATTACGATGCCTAAGCTCGAACCCTTTCTCGGAGAAAGCAAGGATGAATGGGAGGAGTATGAGGAAGTACTCGAGCAATATTTTTTTGCAAATGACATAGCAGAGGAAAAGAAGCGCGCAGTATTTTTGTCAAACTGTGGCAAACGCACATATTCGCTTCTCAGAAATCTGGCTCCAGAAAGGCCTAGAGATGTTGCCTATGACGACATTATCACGAAAATGAACGGGCATTACGCTCCCAAACCTTCCGTAATTGTAGAGCGTCTGAAGTTCCACACAAGGATTCGTCAACAAGGAGAAGCCGTGAGCGACTTTATTGCATCTCTGCGGAAGTTGGCGGACTCTTGCGACTTCAAGACGGTGCTGAACGACATGCTTCGAGATCGGCTAGTTTGCGGCATCAATAACGACCTCATGCAGACCCGACTTTTGGAAGATGCAGAACTGACTTTTGAGAAAGCGGTCAAGGTCGTCGTAGGCATGGAAGCCGCGACGAAACATTCCCAAGCAATCGCGTGCCGGGCTGGGACGACTTCAGCTGTCGAAACCAATCGCCTATCAGAGCACTCATCTAGACAGTCTCGGTGTCGGCACTGCGGAAAGTCACACGGCTCAGCAGCATGTCATTATGCTAATATGACATGCCACAACTGCAAAAAGGTTGGCCACCTCTCAGCGGTCTGCACAGCAAGATCCTATGACGAGTCAAGCAGCGTCAAGAAAGATGGGAAAGCTGCGCGAGACTATCAGAACTCGCCAGGACGACGGTCGAAAAAGGCGCCATCGGCGGTTACAGTTCACAGCCTCGACGACCCCAACGATCAGGACAGTGACGATGATCCTCCAACGTACAACATGTGGCAACTGAAAGCATCTCAAGTTCCTCCAATTATTGTAACGGTCATTATTCAAGGCAAACCAGTTGACATGGAACTCGACACTGGGGCAGGCGTCTCCGTAATGGAAGAAAGACGTTTACGAGGATTGTTGCCGGATGTCAAGGTTGTCCCCTCTAATGTCGTTCTTAGAGGGTACTCAGGAGAGTTGACACCGGTTCAAGGTTGCGCCGAGATCCTAGTGAAGTACAACGATCGAAAAGCTCTTCTTCCTCTGTTCGTCGTTGGTGGAACTTCCCCAACTCTGCTGGGACGAAACTGGATACAAGCTCTGGGTCTACCCCTTGCTGACGTCGTAAATCTACATAATACATCAACAGAGGGTCTTTTCAGCAAATTTCCAGAGGTGTTTTCTGGTGGGCCGGGTCTGCTGAAGAACGTGGAAGCCAAGATTTGCGTGCCAGATGGATCAAGACCCCGGTTCTTCAAGCCACGACCAGTCCCCTTTTCATTGCAAGATCTGGTCACTCAAGAGCTTCAACGGCTAGAACGGGAAGGAATTTTAAAGCAAGTCAGGACTTCTGACTGGGCAGCCCCGATTGTCCCGGTACAAAAAAGAGATGGTCGAGTGCGAATCTGTGGAGACTTTAAGGTCACCATAAACGCAGCAGCCCAGGTGGAAACGTACCCGATACCGAGAGTCGAAGAGCTCTGGACGAAGCTCTCCGGAGGCATCAAGTTCTCTAAGTTGGACCTCAAAGATGCTTACCAGCAGCTGGTACTCTCTCCGGCCTCAAGGAAGTACGTCACTATCAATACCCACAAAGGATTGTTTGCGTACACAAGGCTACCTTTTGGTGTTTCATCAGCGCCGGCAATTTTCCAGCGAGAAATGGAAAACCTGCTTTGTGACCTCAGGCACGTTGTCGTCTACTTTGGTGACATCTTAGTAACTGGAGTGGATGACCCGGACCACATGAGAAATCTCGAAAAAGTACTTCAGCGGCTAACAAATGCCGGATTGAAGCTGAAGTTTGAAAAGTGCGAGCTTTTTGCATCAAAGGTAGAGTATTTGGGACACCTGATCGACCACACAGGTCTTCACTCTTCGCCAAGTAAAGTGGAAGCAATTGTAAAGGCACCAACTCCAAAAGACACAAAGCAACTACAAAGTTTTTTGGGCCTGCTTAATTTTTACAGAAGATTTCTACCCAATTTGTCAAGTGTCCTGGAGCCGTTACATCGGCTGCTGGGAAAAGGATCACGCTGGGAGTGGTCAGGAGAGCAAGAATGCGCGTTCGAGCGAAGCAAAGAGCTGGTAACTTCTGCTGGTGTCCTTGCACATTACGACCCCACGAAACACCTTGTGCTAAGCTGCGACGCTTCACCCTACGGAATTGGAGCTGTACTGGCGCACAGGAGTTCCATGGGCGAGGAGAAGCCTATTGCATTCGCATCACGTCGTCTCATGGCAGCAGAACAGAACTACAGCCACCTGGCCAAAGAGGCTCTTGCACTCATGTTTGGAATAACAAAATTTCACCAATATCTCTGGCGTCGACCTTTTGAAGCAGTCACTGACCACAAGCCCCTGCTGGGACTATTAGGCGCTGACAAAGGCCTTCCCCCACAGTGTTCACCAAGAATCCAAAGGTGGGCCTTGAAACTAGCTAGCTACAGCTACGCCTTGGTCTATCGTCCTGGAAAAACTCTTGGTCATGCTGATGCGCTGAGTCGCCTACCACTGGTGACTAAGAAATTCACAGTGCCAAGGCCCGCAAATGTTTTCATGTTGGAACGTGACTACAAAATTCTCTCCCCAGAAGCTATTGCGACGGCTACGGGACGAGATCCGGTGTTGTCGAAAATACGTGAAGTGCTATGGGCCGGTTCAACTTTTCCCGCTACACCAGAGTGGCAACCCTACGCAACAAAAACGTAGGAGCTCAGCGTGCAAGACAATTGCGTGCTATGGGGTACGAGAGTAGTAGTTCCGAAAATCCTAAGAGGAAGTGTGCTGGATCTCCTGCATGAGGGACACCCAGGAATCACCAAAATGAAGACGGTGGCAAGAAGTCACGTTGGGTGGTATGGCATTGACGAAGACATTAAGGTCAAGGTCAACAGCTGTTCTGTGTGTCAGGAACACCAGCGAGCACCACAACCAGTGGCAACGACACCTTGGCCCTTTCCCGAAAAAGCTTGGTCACGCCTTCATATAGATTTCGGGGGACCATTTCAAGGACGATATTTCTTAATCCTCGTAGATGCTTATTCGAAGTGGCTCGAGGTGATGGTCGTTCCCTCCCCTTCGGCGGAGGCAACGGTGAATTGTCTTCGATCAATATTTGCCACGCACGGATTCCCTGACCTGATCGTGAGTGACAACGCACCAGCCTTCACAAGTGCTGTATTTCAGGAATTCCTGAAGAGGAACGGAATTCGTGGTATGAGGATCCCCCCATATCACCCGGCATCTAATGGGGCTGCGGAGAGAGCAGTTCAAACAATCAAGAACAAACTCAAGAATGCTTTTTCGGGAGATTTTCAGACAAAGATTTCACGAGCCCTTCTGCAGTATCGCACAACACCTCACGAGATCACTGGACTAACACCTGCGGAGGTCCTAATGGGACGGAAACCTAAAACTGCAATGGACGTTTGCTGCATCCTGATTTCCGTTCTAAGGTCGTACTAAAACAACTGAAACAGAAGCAACGTTGTGATCATGGAGCTAAACGACGGCCACTGCTGCAACCAGGTGACAGCGTTTGGGCAAAGAACTTCCGACCTGGGCCTGACTGGATCCCTGCGTCCGTAGTGCACCCCGCAAGCGCATCATCATCACAGGTTGTTCTAGATGACCGCACATGTTGGCATCGCCACGGTGACCACCTGCGACAGAGAGTTTGTCCCGCTTCGGAACAAGAGACATCTGGTAACCAGTTGCCAGAATTGCCTTTAGTGGACGTTACATTACCCGAATCTTCTGCGCCGCCGAAAAATCCAACAGCGTCGTCTGTACCTCCGGTGCCACCACCTGTACCTGCGGTGCCAGCATCCCCGCAACGTTCCGCACCCGAGCTTCAAGCTCCGTTGGCCAGCCCTAGCCAAAGGGAATCTTCCCTTATCGGATCTACCAGTTCTAACGTTGGAGTGAGCTCAAAAGTGAGAAGATCCACGAGAGTCAAGAAGCCAGTGTCGCGCTATGAGCCATAGCGAACTAGGGGTAAAGGTGTGTTATGTGTCGAGGTGCGGAGCCCGGTGTGAATAAAGACGACGACGAGGGCGCTCGAGCAGTCCGAGCCGAGGCTAATAGCCAGCCATACATCACTTCGCGTTCGGTATCTTAATTATGATATTTTCTTAGAACTATCACAGGCGGTGCACGTTTGGACTGCAGACTTGGGACTAACCCGTTTCAGGTAACTAAATTACTAGTAAACCTTTACCCTTGTAGTAATTTTGTAATAAATATATTGGCTTCTCTGGAACCAAGGACAGGCGTTCAGCAGTGGCAGCAGACCGGTTGTCGTAACAAGCTAAACCGTCGCTTTCATCATTGTTTCATCACCCTGGCACTTCACGACCGTCTCATACCGCCATACCGCCGCGTCACCCACGTCGCCCAAGGATCATCGACCAGGACCTTCTTGACGATTGGCTGTATCTGAGAGACGTCATCCTTGCGTCACCTACGGCACAACAGTCGTGCTACAAGAGCAGGCGGTCAGGGAGGACGGCCCTTACAGGCGTTCAGCAGTGGCAGCAGACCGGTTGTCGTAACAAGCTAAACCGTCGCTTTCATCATTACAGATCTGTTTTATCACCCTGGCACTTCACGACCGTCTCATACCGCCATACCGCCGCGTCACCCACGTCGCCCAAGGATCATCGACCAGGACCTTCTTGACGATTGGCTGTATCTGAGAGACGTCATCCTTGCGTCACCTACGGCACAACAGTCGTGCTACAAGAGCAGGCGGTCAGGGAGGACGGCCCTTACAGGCGTTCAGCAGTGGCAGCAGACCGGTTGTCGTAACAAGCCAAACCGTCGCTTTCATCATTACAGGTTGGTGTAATTTTCTTGCAAAACCATTTTTAAGGTTCGTAACTGCTGCCACTGCTGAGCCGTTCTTTTTTGTGTGCGCCTCTGTGTCATGGAGGACGAGGGTCTTTGTTTATCATGTCACAAAACTTTACCAGTGAATGGTGTTCTTGCGACATGTTCGGAATGTGGTCACGGTTATCATTTTGGGAATTGTGCTGGTACGGATGAAAAGACTTATAAAGCCAAAAATTGGAAGTGTTCGACATGCCGGAAACCAACAGTCAGATACACCCAAAATCCCCAAAAAAGCAAGAAGGATCAGGAACCTGATGTCGCTACACTGTTAACCGAAATCAACGTAAAACTCACAAGCCTGGCGACAATTACGGAAAAGGTTGACACGCTAATGATCATGAAAGAAACCATCACAAACATCGAAAAATCAGTTCAGCACATGTCTGACCAATATGATGAAGTCCCTAAGCATATTAAAGAACAGGACAACGAAATAGCTGAAATAAAAAGTAGACTTGAAAACGTAGAAAGAAACAATGGTGGCCCTGACGTCCAACAATTAAGAATAAGTGTAAACAACCTAGAACAATACAGTCGTCGACAGAATCTGGAAATACATGACTTACCGCGGAAAGAACACGAGAACCTTTTACACGCTGTAAATGAACTCGCGGCCAAACTGGAACTTCTTGAACTCGCTGAAAGTGATGTCGAGGGCATGCACCGCTTGCCAGCTCGTGCTGATAAGATCCCTGTCGTGTTAATACGTTTCAACTCACGAGCAACAAAGGAAAAGTGGATTAAAAAGTACTCAAGCTTGCGGGAAAGGCAGTCTAGCATACGCTTGTTTGACAATCTAACAGCGGCAAACAAGAAACTGTTGTGGCTAATAAAGGCAAAGGCGCAAGAAAAGGACTATCAGTTCACATGGCAAAAATACGGAAATGTGTTTGTTCGTAGGAGACAGGGCGACCGAGCTATCAAGATCGAAAATTAAGACGATCTTCAGAAGATAAACTAGAAATAAAATAGCTTCAGATAGCATATATCGGTTTTCCGTTTGAAATGATTGATAACAAAACAGAATGTTCATATTGTGACTCTGCTTCCTTTAATCATTTTGTGAGAAATACTTCCACCAATGAAAGAGGACTATCTCTTTTCCACTTAAATGCACGAAGCCTGAAGAACAAACAAGATGAGCTAGATATTTTCTTAAATCAGTTGAACGTCATGTTTGATGTACTGGCGTTCACCGAAACTTGGTATACCTGCAAAGATGACGCTGTTTTGTTTGATGGCTATCTGACTGAAAGCATGTATCGTAAACACAAAAGAGGAGGGGGGGGGGGTTCTTTGTATATTCGGCACAAACTTATCTACACTGTTTTATCTGAATATCCCTCAGTCTGCTGTGATTATGAGTCTATCGTCATTAAATACGGACAGATAATTATAGCTGTGATTTATCGGCCGCCATCTGGTTGTACTGCAAATTTTTTTGGTTTTGTTGAGAGTCTATTGGATTACGCTACGTCTCTAGGTCTCCAGTTAACGTTAATTGGCGATTTCAATATTGATATACTGTTTTTAAGTCCAACGTGTATAAACCTTATGGCGATTGTACAATGCTATGGCTTTCATAACATAATTGATATACCTACAAGAGTTACACTGGAAACAGCTACTGTAATCGATTTGTGTATTACGAATTGTAATCCTAATGAACTCACAGGAGGGGTGTTAACGTGGAATGTAAGCGACCATCTGCGACCATCTGCCAACATTTTGTTTATTTAAGGGACTTAGGAAAAGCCCCATGTCTTTTCCTTGTATAACTTACCGACCTATCAACAAAGAAAACCTTGACATGTTTTACTCCTCGGTGTCTAATATCAATTGGGACTTTGTATATAATGAAAATGATCCAGACATATCACACAATCTTTTTCTGAGCAAGCTCATATCTTTATATGACCATGCCTTCCCGCTAAGAACCTTGAAAAAACATAAGAAGTCAAGAAAGCCTTGGGTGAGTCCTACCCTATATAAAAGAATAAAATATCGAGACTCCATATACGATAAATTTATCAAGCTAAGAGATAAAGATATCATTGTCAAGTTCAAAAAAGTTCGAAACAAACTAAACTCGGACCTAAAACAGGCACGACGCGAATATTATATAAATAAATTTATGAGCATCCTAGGTGACCCTGAGAAAATCTGGAGCACTGTAGGAACTTTGATTTCCAGGGCTAGTGATCCACCTCCTACTGAACTGAAAATTGACGGCAAAAGCTACGGAGGTAAACAGCTCTCAGACTTGTTTAATACTCATTTTCTAACATCAGTAGCATGCTCGTCTTCCCCAACCAATGCAGCTAATGTCATTTCATATATACGTAATAACGTAACTAGCTCAATTTTCTTTTCTCCTAGGGACGAGGAAGAAATAAGTAGCCTGATTGCTTGCCTTAAAAACAGTACAGTCCCAGGTGAAGACGGTCTCAAAGCTGAACCAATTAAATTCATTTCCAGTCTAATATTAACTCCGCTAACACACATATGCAACACGTCACTGTTAACTGGTCGCTTTCCAGACAGAATGAAAGTAGCACGCGTTTGCGTTGTACGTAAGGGTGGTGTACGGAATGACCTCAATAATTACAGGCCGATTTCTGTACTTCCTATTTTCTCGAAAGTTTTAGAACAAATAAATAATAATCGCCTGACTAGTTTTTTCACAAAACATAATATAATCTCCGAGCAGCAGTTTGGGTTTCAAAAAAATTAATCGACGGAAATGCCACATGTAAATATTAAAGATAAAATTATTACAAACATTGAAAATAAACAGTTTACCATCGGAATATTTCTTGACTTCCGAAAAGCCTTTGATTCAATTAAACATCAAATACTACTAACAAAGCTAAACATGTATGGTGTAAGGGGCATAGCGAACCAATTAATTAATAGTTACTTGAGTTCTCGATTACAATTCACCACTTATAACGGCGTCAAATCAGACATCCATCAAATAGCATATGGCGTCCCGCAAGGATCAATTTTAGGACCATTACTATTTCTTATTTACATCAATGATATCGTTAATATTTCGCATCGCTCAGAAATGGTATTATTCGCAGACGACTCGAATGTATTTTTTTCCGATAGTAACCTCCAGTATCTTGAAAGCACAGCTAATGATTGGTTAAAGGATTTATCACTGTGGCTAGTTGCAAACCAGCTTGAATTGAATATTTTAAAAACTAAATATATTGTTTTTAGGGCAAGAAATAACATGCTTAACTACGACTTAGATATAAAATTTAACTCCTACAAATTGGAGAAGGTTGAGTCATTAAAGTTCCTGGGTGCATGGTTTCATGAACACCTGTACTGGACAACTCATGTGTCCAAGTTGTCTATAACACTCTCCAGATCAATTGGCACAATACACAAATTAAGATATTTATTACCAACATGGCTTAAGTGCCAATTATACTATGCACTTGTTCACTCTCATTTACATTACTGCTCATTGGTTTGGGGTACGACTACTAAAAATAACCTTGAAATACTACTAGTGCTCCAGAAAAAAGCGATCCGTTCTATCGAGTGTCTAAGTTATAACGATCACACATCTGCTTATTTTAAAAAACATCGCTTGCTTACTATACAACAGTTAATAATGTTCAACCTTACAAAAGCCATCTTTCATTATCACAAAACTGACACGGAGTCGTTTCACACCCAATTTCCCTTAAGAGAAACTGACTACAACTTAAGACGTGTGGATTATGCTAGAGGTCACACACGTACGAGCCATGGTGAACAAACATTAACACAGCAAATTCCCCAACTTCTAAACATGCATCCTCAAATTCTGGAAATAGCTGAAGCAGTAAATTCAATAGATACGTTCAAAAAAAGAATAAAGGATTATATTTTGAAGCTTCAATAATATATTGGATACAAATGTGTAAACAACCTTGTTTTTTTTTTGTTTTTTTATTGTTTTTATTTGTGTTGCCGCTCTGAAACCTGTATGGGGCTCGGGACCTTGGTCAGGTGCTATTAAGCACCTTTTGTCCCTGCCACCCCACTTCAAAATGGTTATTAAATGAAATATGGCATTTAATTACTTCCTCGGTAACGGATTACAGCCAGTTAATCGTTACATTTTTTGTTTGCTGTTTATTTAAAAAAAGTTGGCTTAAGACTGCAAACAAAATAAAATGTTCTAATATGTTATTACGCTCGCGTCACCGGGGTGAAGGCCCATCGGTCGGGGGGGAAAGCAGAGAGAAAATAGACTCTTCTATCCCGTAGCACGATATCAAGAGAACCTCGCAACTGAGTAAAAAAGGATAGAAAGCGGGAATTTTCACTGGAAACAGGATAGGTGCAGAAGCGTCAGATTTAATCCAGCGATTTCTTTATGGTCGCTGATTTGCATCAAAATCAGCTCCACACACCGATGAACACGGCTGTACCAATCCCTCAAGCATATATATAGTGTGAAATAAAAAATACATTTGCGAAGTTGTTAAATTTTTGAGTTTCGATCCCATCGTGCTTCTCAAATCGAGAGCCACTACTAACAACACTGAAGTGTGAATACAGATATGGTACGAAGTGAGCAGTAAACCATGTTCCCAAATGAAAGCGGGTGGAAATTGAAATGTTTGTTACAGCATCAGCTTCGTTTACGATTTTCTCTATAGCTCTCTGAATTTCAAAAGAATAAATAGCATGCAGTGATGACTGAAAACCGGGTATTCAGAAAATGAAAGTTTTTTGGGAGCTCTGAAAACGGCCGGAGTACATCTTTAAACAGCACCTTGGCCGCCTAGACGACCCTAGCCCGCTACGGTTTACTCGCTCTTTCGCTGGAAGAAGAAGCCTCCGTGTCCTGAGCACTGGATTTGTGATGGGGTGACGTAAAAATAGAGGAGAATTGGCCCATATAAATGTCACATATAGCACCGATCTCCCAAAACTGAAATTGTAAGAAGGGTTGGCGGCGTCTGCTGTTTTTCTCCCGCATACATAATTATCGGAAAGTTCGGTTACCTGATCCGGAAACCTGATTACATTTGGTAGTGCTAAAACTTCTCGTAACAGTTACTTCCTTTTTTCCTCCTCCGTTTCTATTGGCGCTCCTTGTTAGGTTAAATTTTTGTACCAAGGAATCGTCAAACCGTATTTGAGACAGCAGGACACTTTACTAAGATTAGCCTATTAAGAATATTAGTTTTCTGTAATTCGGTGGTAATGAGTAAAAAATGGACAGTACAACACACCCTCTTCCCACCAGAAGCAAGTTTTGTCGTTTTTAAAAAATTAGGTAATCGAAGTAATACCGGATACTTTTTAGAAATTACAGCAAACTAGTTTTCATTTCGTGTAATTGATTAATATACATCAATGCTTTCTAAGCCAGAGTAATTGAAAATTTTATCAATTGCTTTTTTGAGTAAAGTGTTCAAGAGTGGGAGTCAGTCTCTTCTTCATTTTCTGGTTATTGGTGTTTTGGACGGCGGATGGGTCGGGGTCGCTCCGAGTTACGAATAAACAGGCTTCCGGAACAGAAGGCCAGATGCAGTTTATTTCTAAGAATTATTTTTAGAATCCTAATGTCTTATGATATTTCTACGGGTTCTTTTTCTTCTGGGTAGATGGCGAAGAAACTATCTCGTTATCTTTCTGTAAGAGAGGCTCAGTGTTTCCATCTTTCTCTTCAGGTGTACGGAAACCCCAAAGACCTATTTCAACATACAAGCAAACCTAGTGTCGTCATTTAAAACCCTACTCACTGTCACCATCTCAGCTGATGAGCTCTCCGTGAATTATTTTTGTTTTCCTCGCTGAGCTCTGTATTTGTTTAAGAAGAACAACGCGTTGTCGTCGTCCAAGTAGCCTGTAGCCTTTGTAATAGCTTGCCTTTCCCTCAACGCCCTTCCTCCAGACATGAATAGGGAAGTTTTATATATATATATATATATATAACGTTGTTAAACTTTTTATACTTATGTTCTTCTTAGCTCACTGATCGACGACTACAGAAAACGCCTGTTGTTCCAGCAGTGACCATTCTGCATGTCTCTTCCGCTGTCACCATAGGCATCGATCGTTAGGAACAATACTCAAGCTTTAAGACACCAAGGAAACTTCAAAGTTAAGTTTCGATGCCCACTCTGCCTCCCTGGAAGAATGCTGCTTTCATTCACCAAGACAACAAGCTCCAACTTCCGAAAACATACGAAGGTAATTTTTTTTATTATTATTTCTTTTTTGTCAACCATTATCCGAAAGAATTTAATATTTTGGTGGGGTTGATCATTTTGCGATGCATTCCAGTTTCGCACTCACAAAAATGATTTTCAATATTTTTGCTGCAGCGCTCAGCACTCTTTGAACACAAGCCAGATATTTGTGGCAGGCGTTCCTAGTTCACGTATTTTTCTCCACGTGGCGTATTCACCTTTAACGTTTACGCCGGGCGCAAATTCCTGCCAAAGCGGAGTGTGTACCCTGTGTAAAGACAGCAGAACCTTGAAGGGTATAAAAAAGGTTGAGATAATGAGTGTCTTCCAGTTACAACATACTGATTACATTATAATTTGTTTTGATCCATTCATGGCCATCCTGTGATCAAGGAAAGAACATTCCAACTTCTCAACAATATCGCAGAAGTCATCGTACAGATCTTTATACCTTTTATAGTTAACTTTGTGTGCGATATAGTTGGGTACCTTTACAAATAACTGTGTTGTGAGTGGGTATCATGGTGCAAAACGTACGTTATTATTCCTTGTTGATTCTGAACTGGACGTATCTAAGAATAAATTGTAAGTTTTTGTATTTCAGGGACATATTTCTTTACACATCACTTATATCTACTTTTTCCCTGGTGCAATGTTTGTCACCAATAATATTAGCAGATGAACTTAGAACGAAAAATAAACGTTTATTGAGGCGAAATTGTGAGTACAAATATAAAAGAAAAGTGTCACGCATGCTGTGTCGGAGACGGAAGGATCACTCACCCGAATCAGCGCATTATCGCTACTTTTATACACGCGACACTTTCAGAACTGTTCTAAACTGGAACACTCGATGACAGCTGAGAATGGGCGGGGGTTTATTAGAATAGTACAGATCTATTAAAAAAGGGATACGGGGTGAGTGAGATTCGAACCTCACTCCTTTGTGTGACAGCCGTATGCTTTGCCAACTTGTTTTGTCTTTAAGTTCAGTTTTCCAGGAGCGGGAAAAGGTTTCTTTAGACGACGCTCTGGGCGGCTCGACATCGGGCGGGGCGGTCAGTCTTCTCCCGATGAGTATATGTGCTGGCGTCATGGCTGTTGGCTGGCCAGAATTTCTTTCGAGCTATGTCAAGGGCCGCGAGCTCACTGCAACCGCAACATTAGCGAAGTTAGTCGTCAGCCCCTCGAAAGATTGGGTCTGTCGTCCAAGTATCTTTCGGAGGAAGACCTTTACCGAACGCACCAGTCGTTCCCACACTGCCCCACCATACGGCTCTCTCCACGATGAACTTCCACGTGATTAGCTTAGCGCTGCAGTAATCCTGCGACACTGGGCTGCGCATTATTTTCCACAGATCTCGCAAGTCTCTCGCAGCCCTCTTGAACGTAAGGGTATTATCACTGTATATCGTGCTCGGGATTCCTCTTCGGGCCACAAGGAGTCGAAAGGCCAGAAGAAATGGTGTCGTGGCTACGGAAAAGCTCTAAGTGTACAGCTCGAGTAGTTGCGCAAAGGGAAAGGGCAATGTACGCTTTACGTTGTCACCGTCGGCATTGACAAGCAGTGTTCCCGCAAAATCAACTCCCACGACATGGAAGGGGTGTCCCTCGCGGACTCTATCCAGCGGTAGCGGTGGGACTGGAGCATTGACTTGCTGTGCGGAAAAGCGTCGGCAGACCTGACACTGGCAAATCACCGCCATTACTGTACGCCGGGCGCTAAGCTGCCGAAACCTCTCAGGTAACTCCGTTATCGTCGCATGAACGCATACATGCAAGGTCGCTGATGGGCCGAGGCGAATACTAGCTTACTCAGGTAGTGATCGTTCGGTAGAATAATGGGATGCCTTGCTCCTCACGGAAGTAAGGCGTGTTGCAGCCCGCCACGGATCTGCATAAAACCAGCCTCCTCAATGAAAGGTCGTAGAACATTTATCTTTGATATCTTCGAGATGTCCTCAGCTCAGAACTGAGCCCGAATCTCGGCTTCAAGGTATTCATGGTGTGCATTTGTGATCCACAAGTGCTCGGTAGTTCGAATTTCCGCAGCCAAGAAGGAGAGCTCCCTTGACCCTCGCGGTTGACGACAATTTTGGACGAAGCGCTGGACCCAAGCTGTGACTAGCAGCATTCAAAAGCGGGTTTGGCCCACTTGCATCTTTGAGCAGGGCATTCACTTTGTATTGTGTACCGCTTCTATATCGCTGGGCAGACCATTGGCTGGAGACGCCGCAGGGGGCCAGTCTACCCTGTAACTCATAAGCCACTCTGATCCGAACCACCATTGATCTTGAGCACTGAACTGCCTCATGGTCGTTCCTGTAGTTATCAAGTCAGCTGGATTCGTGCTACCAGGACAGTGGTGCCAGCTGTAAGAATCGCTCTTAGATTGTAGTTACTTAACCCGGTTGCATAGGAATGGTTTCCAATCGGTCACAGATCATTTGATCCAATCCAGTGTTATCACGGAGTCCGTCCAGCACCATACTTCGATGCCAGTGTGAAATATGCTTATTCGCAAGAATACATCAAATCATCCTCCCAATAGTGCTCTCATAAATTCCATAGGCTGCAGGGGCAGCGTCTTGATAGGAGCAACTCTGGCTTCAGCGATAATTAAAGTAACTATAAAACCTCCAACTCTGGCGCGCAAGTGTGCACAGGCCCCGTATGCGCTAGGACTAGACTCGGTGAATACACGTAGTTGCAAAGAATACAGTTCTCCACTCATCCGCAGTAGACATTTTGGTGTTGCTAAACCTAGATATCTCGATTCGGTGCTCCGCGCAGTCCATTTTTCGCGTAGGTCATCTGGCAGCTCGTCGTTTCATCCTACTCTTCACTGCCGCATTCGCTGGCACAGCATCTTCATCCGGATTACATAGGGCGCGAGGAATCCAAGAGGATAAAAAAATCGAGCACAGGCTTGCAGCACGGGGGGCTTTGTATTTTCGTTCGAGTTGAGTATACCGAGCAAATGCTCACCGAAATAGTAAAAGAATCAGCCGTTCTGTCCCAAACCAGTCCTAGAACCTTAGTTAATTCTTGTGAGCGAATGGCTACAGCTGCTGTTACGTTGCGATAAATATTCTTGGTGATTCTTAATTAAATCATAATTTAATAAGGAAGTTTATTCTTGCAATTAAATGCTCCGGCTAGGTGGCGCAAGCCGCTGCCGGATGAAAGAGATTGAACCTCGAAGATTAAAGCTTGACGAAAGTGCGGCCCAAAGTGGTGGACGCGGATGTCTCGGCATTGCCGAGTGCTACCGTCGGACTTGTCGCAAGACACTGAAAGACGCGCTCACGGTCACACTGAAGCGTCTCGTCGTTTGTCGCAGGGTGGACTGTGAAATGCATGGTCTTAAGAACGAAGGCAATAGGGACATTCGCCGTCAAGATCCAATGCTGGGTGAACGCGACACCGTGAAGGATCACAGGACTGCTTACATTCTTTGAAAAAGAGCAATATCTTTCTTGTCACAGTTTAATCTTTATACAGGAAAATAAAATTCACTAACGGTCGGGCACTGTTTCCGAGAAGCAGTGACGTTGTGACAATTCTCGCCAGCCCAGCCATAGGGACGTTGGTACCATTCTCCTGAGGATTTAAACTGTAAGTACGTGCATTTCGCCATTTCAAGCAATTCGTGCCTGATTATAGTGCTGTCGGGTAGATTCGTGTGTTCTTGCTTTTTAGGAAAAACTCCGCGCACTGCCACTAACGGCGCTGAATGACGTATGCCACATCCGCCACTAGTGGAAGGACTATCCTTAGTTCTGCTTGCAGTCTGCCAGAACCTCCGGCAATTGCGAAGCCCGGTCACCCTCGGGGTTTCCTCGCACTGGCCCGTGGTCGGGTTGTAACGGGCCTTAATCGTAATGGTGAGGCCAGGATCCGTGGTGCCCAGAGAGGTGCGAGCTGGACACAATGAATATAGACACGGTCTCCCGGCTTTGGTACGCTACTGTGTCCCTTTAAGTTTGAACAAGGACGGAGCTGCCACCCGATGGAGCCAATCGACGCGCGCCAAAAGGGCATCGTCCCGACACTTGTCTTTATGGGACTGCCATCACCCGCGGACCTAATCACGCGCAGAAGTATTTGCAGGATAGGGACGCATTTTGTGTGCCTCATTGGTTTAGACAGGAAGCAAACGCACGAAGATGATGAGAGCAGTGACAATGAACTTTAAGTTTTACTCAATTGGCTCCATCGGATAAAACGCCCTTGTTCAGTTTTCTTCAAAGGTACCCTTGCCACGAATCGAACACAACTTGTATGTTCCGTTTAAGTTTGATGAGTTATGCGCCTAATCAGATCGGCTCAACGTTAATAGGAGTTTTTTTTTTTCTGCAGAACTCTTTCTAATTTTTTTTTAAGTTGTGACTAATAGGAGAACTATAGCTTGGTTTCTGACATTTAGGGACATATCGCTCCAAAAGTTGAAGCCAATATATAGGATGTTCAAACGGACCTTACGCTAAAAAATAGGCCGGAAATATCGGCGCCTGCCTATAGACGCTTTCTGGCAGCTGTGCATGGGCGCCGGCGTAGCCGACCTTCAGTTTTTGTTTCCCCTTATTCCGTTCGCTTCCCTTCATCATTCCGAAATCAGGATAGGTTATTGTCATTTTAAGTGGTAATATGTCCTTCTCCCCAGCATAGGCCTTTGTGGAGGATCGTCAACGCCCGCTCCAGTGGCTCGGGCATCTCGGTAATACAAGAGAAGGTCCGCTATGGCGGCTCCTGTCGGGAGCTGAGAGCGTCTAGAAAAAGCTCAGACTTCAACGGAATGTGCACTGAGCAGGCCAGTTATACCGCGTAAACCTTTAAAGCTCAAATCACTTCCTTAAAGAAAAAGAAAAAAATTATCTTGACAAGGTAAGGTATTCGCAGTCGACCCCGTTGGCGTCGCTGTTTAATTGTGACGCCATCTCCCAATAGTCGCAGCAAGCAGACAGCAGAGAGCATCGTCTGCTCGGTGCACCTATCTGATTGCGGCGCCAGAAGTAAATACAGTGAACAAGTCTGTCCTATATGAACGTGCCTAACCTTGATTTTGCGAGATTTTTGCTCTGTTTTTGATTAGAAGAACCATGCTTGAAATATCAGGCTGGTTTTTCACCTATGTGGTATCTTCCCTGAATTAGTGATCAATACGCGCTGCATTTTAATCTAAGAGCAACAGTGACAAAACTATCAGCGCATACCAAACAAATTCGTGGCTACGGTTACGCTGACTTCGACATATCAATAATGATCTGGCAACTTTTCTTGATGTATATTTAGCAAGCTTCTCGAGTCGTATAGTGGAAACAAATTGGCAAATGTTCAAAACCGAAGTTCATAGACTGAAAATTAGCACTTTACTTTAAGAACTGCAATAGAAACATTTAGGTCACCTTAGTTTACCACAACCCTAAAATGTTTCTTGAATATAAAATTCGCTATTTCGCGCTACAAACTCATTCACGTGTGGAAGGGTTGGTTGCATTATCACACTGCTTCTGAGGACTGAAGGATGCAACTGATAACGCTAAAACAGAATTCATGTCTCATACCCTTCCTCTATGCCTATAAGGAATCCTAAACAATTTTAGAAAATAATGAAAACTAAAAGGCATTCACCTTTTACACTAAAATATACAAGTGGCGATGGTATGTCCAGTGATACATGTGCTAGTTCATTAAATGCTACCCTTGCGGAATAATTTTCTTCTGACCATATGAAAAGCGTCCCACTGCTAGACTGTGTAGGTAATCTGGCTATGGAAGCCATTTTCTTTTTATTATGTCGGAGTTGTTTTTATTATCGAACAGCTCAGATTGTCACCTGTAGCGGGAGCGAACGGTATTCATTCAAAGATTTTTAAAAGCACTTGGCATTACTCTTCTATTATATTAAAAAAAATTGTTCGAGCTATCTAATTAATAGACTGTTCTCACATTACACTGGAAGGTAGGGAAGATGGTACCAAATCCCAAAGCGGGTGAAAAACATTCCTCTCTCAATTATTGCCTAATTTCTATAACCAGTGTTCCCTGTAAACATTTCGAACATGTCATCTTCACTAACCTTGTCAATGATTTAGAATTCAACAAATTGTTTCAGCACTGTGCGTACATGGTATTCGAAAAATATTTTTTTTTGTGTAAGACACAGCTAGTCCCATTCACTCATGATCTTTATAGTATTATAAATCGAGGATCCCAGGCGGGCTACATTTTCTTGATTTCGCAAAGGCCTGTGATAAAGTTTCTCACAAGATTTTACTACTAAAATTTTCCAAACTTAACATACACGCTAGCATCCTTGCATGGATTGCATGTTTCCTAATTCAAAAGTCACACTTGGTTGTTATAAATAATAGTACATCCTCCTTCGTCACTGTTGATTTCGTTGCTTCTCAAAGGTAAGCCTTGGGGCTACTACTATTTTTAATGTACATTAACGACCTTCCGATTAATATCTTCACATCTAACTGCTTGTTCGCTGATGACTGCGCGATTTATCGTGAAATTTTACGCCGTAATGATACTTCTAAACTTCAACCAGATGTCAAGACTGTCTACACGTGGTGCAATACATGGTTTATGAGCCTTAACACTAACTAATGCAAGGACATCATCGTGTCTTGCCAATCACATGACTATCCTAACTACCTCCTAAGTAATGCCTGATTAGAGCCAGTATGGAATTATAAATATTTAGTCGTACCTATATACTCTCACCTGCCATGGACAACTCATATTCAGCATATTTTTATAGTGATAACGGCGTGTTAGACTAAATCAAACGCAATTTTTTATTAACTCTGTTTCACGTAAGATACTTCTTTACATATCTTTAATTTAACAAGTAAGAATATGCAGATTCTGTCTAGGACACCGGACAGGCAACTCTTACATCTAGACTAAAAGCAATTTAGAGCAAGTACGCTCGTTTTTTTCCTAAGTGACTATCACCGCACCTGTCACCTCTATGAAAAATACTATCTCATTGCCACCTTAATCCCTACATCGGAATGTATGTCCTCTATACTTGTTTTATAAAATTAAGTACCAGAATTCTATACTACACGACACACGTATTTCACTTCCACTTTACGCTTTCTCTTGTCTATCGTGACACCATTTTATTCACATTTCGTTCCTCCTAGATCTCAGGAGTAGAAGCACGATACACACGATACTCATCACGAATACTCAGCTTTTAAAATGTGCCATCACCAATCTTTTTTTTTTTTTTTAGAGAGTGCTTGATATGTTTTTTTATTGATATTAGCTTTTTGTTATTGAGCGTGCTAAATTTGTATTTTGTTGTTGGTTTAACCCGTCTTGTTGCTCTCTTCCACAGTAATCCCTTCGGCCCATGAGGATACAATAAAACTGAATAAACGAGGAAAACTACGCCTTGAAATTTTACTCTCAAAAATGGATGATCTACTCAATGCGCATTTTTTCTCTCTGCGGAAGTGCCAATTTTCCCCACTCGTTTTACACCGGGAACCTCAAAACTCGTTCTAAAATCCGACAAAAAAAAAATCGACGTCTGCGCGTTGTCATTTCAAGTATATAACCAAATCTGTATTTTAGCGGTTCATTTTACATTGATAGATTGCAAGTCATAGGTTTGATCGCACCATAAATCTTGCCTTGGTCGCCGGTGTACATCGACGCGGACAAAGGAGCCAGCTAAAGTACTGTGCATAAATTGAAAAGAAAAAAGAAGATTCCAACTGTTCGATCGGCATTACGTGGTTTATGGGCGTGTTTTCAATACGAACTGCAAGAAAGTGACGAAATCTCTGAGTGTTTGTTGGTCACTGATTATCTTCAAGCCCCCTCCTCTCCACACGCATTCTTTCTTGCCCCGCGGCAACGCAACGGATGCGTACTTCCCATTCATCTCTGCAGGAGCGTCGTTCTTGAATTCGCAAGCGCATTGCGTGGTTTGAAATGCAGCCCTTCTAACCTGGGCTATCCAGGCGACGTTCATACTTGTGGCACCATCTCTCGACAGGCGCTGAAAGCAGACGACGCCCGCACTCAAAAACCGATATGGTCGTTCGTTTTCTCGCATCAACAATCGAGAGATGGCGCCACAAGTACGGTGGTCTGGATGGTCGATAACGCGGTTATCTGCCTCGACAGCGCTGTTGACCATGGCAAGTTTGTTGGTTTGAGTTTTCAAGCATACATTTGATGAACATTTAAGACTGCTACTTGCAAGCGCCTATTTTTACGATGGGATTTTAAAGCTAGCCTACGGGTCTAAGCCGCCCAACGAGGTAGAGGGGCTTAGAGCGATAAACCGGGGTTCCGGTCTGCACTCGAAAGTGACCCCCATAAGGAGGCTGCCATTGTACGCAAATTTGACCACACGTCACATGACCAAACCAAATACGTGACGTCACAGGAAAGATGGCAGCGCCCATGCAGCGGCTGGCCCCAGCTGGGCCGGAGCTTGTCGGATGCTTTGTTGGTTGTCGTTCGTCTCGGCGAGTTGATTTCAGACGCGGAAGCCGTCATATGAGGCCGGTCGAAAGCGAGTTCAGAGTTCAGCGTGGTGTTTGACGTAGGTATAACGTGAAAATACGGAGAAACGGTGTGCATTTCGCTGGTGACCGACCGGGATATTGCCACGGAAGAGACAATCTGACCTACGTTGCTCGGACCTCGGATTGATTCGGATACCGCTAGGATAAAATTTAAGGCGACGTTTCTGTGCTCTCGTTGACCATCGGAATCTTCGAGGTTTGCAGTGAAGCGTGTGCAATATATTTGGATACACAGTTTAGCGACGGAAATTGCCCGAGTCGTGCTTGGCGGTGTGCAATCGCGGAAAAGCTTCGATGAAATGACCGAGGGCTCACTTCGGTTGTGCGGCGCACCGGAAGACTGCCTTGAAGCTGGCAGTTCCCGTGCCGTGCTGAATGATGCTGTGCTGCTTACAAATTGTTCCGGCGTAGAAGGGCACTTTCACGGAGCACAGGTGTGCGGCGCACCGAAGAGCTGCCTTCAAGCTGGCAGTTCCTGAGCCATGCTTTAGGTGATGCTGTGCTGCTTCCGAAATTGTTCCGGCGTAGACGTGCACTTTCACGGAGCACAGGTGTTGCAGTTGGTATTGATCCCGCTGGTCTGTCGCACGTTTCGTCAACACAAACGTTTCATCCACACTCGTTACGCGAATTGCAAGCTGTCCGGACATTTCACCGAGCGTGTTACGTGCCCAGCTCACGCCGCTTTGTGGCAACAGTCTGCAGTGGCTCATTACCAGAAAAGTGGTCCCACATCCATTTCAGTTCAGTTCGTCCACGGCAGTCGCCAAACCCCGAAGGAGAGGATTTATGCGGACAGAATGCCACTAAAGCAATGCAGCTTCTTCAGTGGTCAGGATAGATTCTCTTCTGCTAGTTTTGCTATACTGTCACGGATCCTTGTTCCAGTCCTATCTTCTATCAATATTCACTATTCTGGGACACTGCAGGTCATGCTCAGCTGTAATCGTATGTTCAGGTGGAGGTACTGGGCACTTTACCCGTAGCCCTTCACTCTGTGTGAACCCGGCGGCTCTTCAGCCGAGTTACCCGATAATGGGACACGGCTGGCGGACTATTCTGTGTCTTATACCCCTGTCGAGCCGTAGGCAAAGTCCTGACCCGAGCCTGGCAGAACAACCGCAAGACGGCCGAGTACCACAAGGAGTAACCTCGGAAATACACCACGAAGCACCTGAAATCCGAGCCAGTTGCTGCTACCAGGAAAAACCACCGGAATTCGGTCTCCTGTCAGAAAATCCGAAGCTGACTAAGCCAACAATGACAAACCTGTAGCAGCAAACCGTGTCCCCTCCCACCATTGTTTGCATGCCTGTCGCAAATCACACTCCGACGCTTTTTCACGCAAGCTGTATGAAGACGTCAAGGACTGGATTGAACAATATGACAGTGTCACCCGCCACATTGGGTGGACAGACAACCAGCTCCTGCAGAACCTATACTTCTCGTGGAAGCAACTGCCGGCGCTGGTCTGAGAACCATGGATCCTCCTTAACGTCATGGGAAGTTGGCAAGATCAAGCTGAAGCGCGCATCCGTCAGCCAACATCAACGAAAGAGAGCCGCATTCTTGATTCTGTCCAGGACACTGCCCCAATGAGAGCGCCACCGCACTCGTGGAGGATGTTTTGCGCTTGATCGAGCGCCCACGCCCACGCCGACCTTGATGCTACAGAAGACAAGAGCCTAAGAATCCCATGTGCCTCACGTGAGGGACAACACCTTCGGCAGCCTTGTCCGCAACCCCCCAACAACAGTCGAAGTGTTTTTATCACTGAGGCTTCCAACATGGAATGTGCACTGCATGCCCGAGCCTGCCACTATGAACAACTTCCCGGCGTCTCGACACTCGAGTTGTCCAGCTACTACGTCGACACCAGCCTCCCAGGCATCCACGACATCACCCACGACGTTGTCTGGGAGGAGATCAGGAAGCTACTTCCTGCCATCAGTTGCCCGGCTTTTATTTTGATTGCCGAGATTGTTTCGGAACAAGTTTGACAGGTATTTCAACCGAGACTTCTGCGAGCGAAGCGGCATCTGACAAACCAAGGGCAACTTACGCCACAATGGCACGACGACCGCACCGGCTGCCCCTTAGTATTCAATGCCAATTCAATGAGACACTCTAACGCTTAAGCATTCCCGACATTGTGTGTAGGACTGTGCTCAACAAAGTACACCGAGGAAAACGTAGGTGATGCGAATGTGCGACCGAAAACCACTTTGCTACCACTGCATGAAGCCTACCATGTCTACCAAAGCAGCCCGTACCAATGAATTGGTCGGCGAGGGTTCGTGCCAAACGACCCTCGATTCCGTCTCGAGGAGCGACCACGGGAGATTAAGGATTACCTTCGGCGACCTTTGTCCCTGATGCCAAAGGTGCTGACCCGAAGATTCTCAATCCCTGATTACCCCAAAGCTCCTCATGTCCATCACCTCAACAAGAGGTAAGCACGACAAAGCAGGTGAGCGGCAATGCAGTGACAGTGGATTTGGTGTCGGTTGTCGTCCAACGACAATACCTAAAAATTTGCTGACACCAATTTTCGGTGTCCACTCCACGAAGCACACAATTTCCAACTTTGAGTTAGAATGCCCCTGAGTGACTTGAAGGAATAGAATGGTTGGTTGCTCTCAAAAGTGAACTGCAAGCATCACCAGACTTGGATAGCAAACAATAATTGTTGCCAGCTTTCGAGTCAACGGTACAGCAAAAGGCACAGCCACGTAAGCAATACATGCCCGAACTTGCTACATTGATGCCGAAAACTACCAGGAAAATTTTCGGATTAGAAGCCAGCCCTGCAGCTTCAGTGCACATGACGTATGATTACAAGACAGCATCAGTCGGTCAAAGTTGCCACTCGACCAAATTGAACACCGACGTGCCAGGAGCGTCATCTGACAACAAGGTCCACAGGTACTACGACTGAACGCCTGACACGAGACTGTCGCAGAAAGAACTCGTTATAGAACCATTTACTAAGAATCAATAATTTTGTAATCGAGTGGAAATAAACATATTTGATACACTAACCAGATAAACATATTTCCGCTTGCCTTCATGCCTTGAGAGTCTACACACCGAGAATTGTGTCCATTGCACGCTCTGGACCTTACGAGGACACTCGCTTCTCTGACCCTTCAATATTAATTAAGGGGTCATGCCAGACTGGCAGACTTCTTGCAAGGGGCTGCACTCAATCAACCTTTCCTGAACATGTGCATCCGAAAACCAACTCCAGTGATGTGAAAATGTTATTCATTAATTTATTCCTTCCAGGGGCCTTCGTAGGCATTGCAGAGAGGATACTTAAAACTACACACATGATAATAGCATTAAAGCACACTGCTGTAACTTGTTAATTGGAAAAACAAACACACCTCTGAGCATATAGTTTAATAGTATGTGTTGATGCATTGTTATATAGCATGACACTTCCTATATGTATGACACAATAGACCCTTTGCAGAACCTTATCAAGCAACACAACCGTCACCATTTTTTTCGGCGCAAAGCACACGAATGGGCCCCAGTTCACGTCGAACGCCAATGCAGCATTCGAGTCCAATAGGTGCTGAGCCGAAGTCACAGGGATGGCGGACATAACATTCTTGTCGAACAAATACCCAAAGTATGAAAGCCTGGGGTAATTACAGTAGTAGCTACTGTAATTTGTTTCATCAGAATTTGGCAGACGACAAAGGCTACGGTCTCGGTGAGTCAATACACACATTGGAGAGAGGCACATGACAGCATATCACCAGAGTGCTCGTCTGCACAGATTTGTCACACACCTTCGCTCCGTCTCTCTGATTGGCTCGAGGGGGCTGTGGCGGTTGGCCTTTTCCAAGTTACGGTGATGCGAAGTATAGACAGCCCACACTTTTAAAAAGAGTCTATTGAAGAGACCGAAAGGAATGGTAGTCAACATTTTTCAACAAGACTGCTCTCCAGGCAATCATCTTATCCAGGTAATTAGAACAATTAAATAATTGACCGACTAATACAATGCACTCTTGATGGAAAAGAGTATAGCTGCAATAAATCCTACAAAACAGAAAAAATGCGCAGTTAATCTATGCATGCACCAAAACAGTTGTTCTTATAGCAAGTCGAATAGCTTTGAAGCAGGTGCCTGCAACGATTTATTCTTCCCCATACTCAATAAAACGCCAACCTCGTAGCTGAAAATAAGGGTGCACTTCGCACTTACACACACACAAAAAGAAAAAAGGAAGAAAAGCGATTGAATGTAGAATCGTGGATTAGCACAAAAGGTTAAAATCGCAGGAGCTTCCTCGCTAAAAGTTGCTATGGTTGTTCGGTGACGGAGGGCTGAAACAACTTCCCTTAGGCCCTAACGCGACGTATACATTTCGCGTAGATTCTTAGATAATTCAACGTTCAAACAAAGCTAAGAGAATGCGAAAAATTCATGTTAAAAGCACTCAAAGTTCTATCGATACTCGGACACATCCCGGAATCCAAGCACCGGTACGGCGATGCAGAGCTGATGCTGTCTCACAGGCGTTAATATCCAGATGATCCAGAGCGATCTTGCGCAAAAACGGTATAAAGTCTCATTCCTTCATGTCAGCAAGCACGAAGAAGCCCGAAGTCGTCGGAAAGCAGCTGCACATCACGGCTACCGCGCGCCGAACAAACCCGCATCCGCCAGCTCTGGGCGCTGCCATCTTACCTGTGACGTCACGGCTCTTGGGAGGTCACGTGACGAGTGGTCACATTTGCGTAAAATATGGCGGCAACCGGGGGGGTGCCACTTCCGAACTTCCGGTTTATCACTCTAAGCCCCTCTACCTCGTTGAAGCCGCCCTAAACATAGCTTGCATTGACGTCATATCCGCTGCGATTGAAGTGACCTTGCGTCTAAGCGAGTACTTCCTACGGCATTCATTTCGCACGAATAACTTCGGATTCATCGGCAAGAATAAGTAGAATCAAATGACCAAAAGCAAGGTACGAAGACGTCACGTCCAAATTATGTACATAATTCTCTCGTTTATTCTAGAGTCTCGCAACGCGCTGCAGCCCAGCATCGTAATACCACCGCCAAGTGGAAACCAAGACGGTCACACACCTTGGGGATAGGCGCATGTGTGCTGAGAACTGGCATGACTCGCTTCTGAACTGAGATATGCAAACACAAAGCATTGCTCGATCGGGATTGTTTTAGTTTTTTAGCCCCCATGGTAGCAATTATTACACACAAGACAATCCTCTGCCATGTTTTCACTTGCTACGTTTTTTGTTTTGTTTTGTAACCGGCGAGATACTAGATTATCCCGCACCGCACCCCCCCCCCCCCCCCCCCCCCAGCCTTAAAGGTTCGTTGCACCATCCCTTGCACTTCGGATACGTATGCCACAAGTCAACCAACAGGTCTCGAAAACAAGACAAAATCAAATTGCAGACTATTGCTCACTCTTCAGTAGCGCCTTTTGTTTACGGTCGCTTCCTGTGGTTTCTTCTCGTAGTTTGGCAGAACAAGTTATATACTTTCACTTCTCCAGAGACCAACACCAAACAATCCTCCTAGAAGCATAACTCTTTTACGTGTACGACACTATCCATCGCACAGCGCCTCATCTAACTGTGGGTGGTCATTTTTGCCCGTCCCACGTTTTGGTACTCTCGTGCAAGAGCTAAGTAATGTGCACGACATACGTGCCAGAAATACTTACGACACGCCATGGCAAAGAAGAAAACCATCAGGATCGCCATCTTGGAAGCGAACGAAAACTTAGCTGCCATGTCGAGTTGGCATGTTTTATACGACTTGTGATGAACTGGTATTCTGATGAATAAGGCGATAAACAGTTTCCTTTCTAGTGACTACGCCTGGCAATCTTCGTTCACGACGCTCCTGTATCAGGTGTTTTGCTTTATTCTTTAATCAAACTATGAACGTTAGGAACTTTCACTGAACAACATCTTCTAATTGTGACACAGGACGGCTGATATATTTTGTTTATAATTGGACAACATTTTCGTGTAAAGCAGTACGAAACAAAAGTCCACACTACTACGTTTCAGCAATAGTTCGCAAACGATACGAGCCAGTAAGCCTCTTACAGCGTTGGAGCTTGTCCTCAATTGCGAAAGGAAGATGGCGAGATAGAAATCACATTTCGTTCGTACTTTGTCGCATTTCCTCGCCGAGTTCCACACTGCACGTGCCGGGCGCTTTCTTTCGTTTCAAATCAGATTAATTATGGCATAAATATTTGTCTTTTTTGCACGCAACGACACAGAGCGTGGTTTGCTTCGTGGAATTACTACATAAAAGACCGCTTCTGGCCCTACTTAGTAGCATCTGGGGTTTGATAGGACGCAGCACACAAAGGACGTCCCAAAACACGTTTTGGGGTGCGCTGGGACGCCGAATTGCCTCCGCTCATTCCTGCAGTAACTTGACCACCAGGTCAAGCATTAAAATAACCGTGAACGAAGAAATGACGACCGCAACAAGGTTGTTGTTTACCTTGGGGTGAAGGTAAAGGAGGGGAAGGGAGAGAGGGCAAAGAGAGGCGTGGGCCTCCATTCAGGGACGAGTCGTCGTCACCTTGCACCCGCGATCTGTAGGGGAAACCTTGCAAGTTAGCATTTGCACTTGCGCAGGATGTCGCCATTATTAACCTTCTTTTTACGCATAACTTAAGCACAAAATGCGTAGTAACTGGGACGCGTGCGCCGCGTCTGATATTTCGTATAACAGAGATACTGCGCAAGTTCTTGACGTCGTTCACAGTGTGGAAAGTGTGGAAACCATGAGAGTAAGATGTATACAAGGGAGGTTTACTGAACAAACTTTAAGCTGAGATTTAGATTGTCCTAATGATACCTTTTTGTTCTCTTCCACTGTTGGTGTCTGTTGTTTTATAGCCCAAGTTTCGGATAATTAGTCAAAATTTTAAATATACACCAGGTCGCCTGCGCTCTCACAGAAATTCCAAATAGAAACTTGCTGAGCGTCATCAAAAATCACTAAATCTCTCATTTTTGCAGACTGCGAGCGCGTTGGAGGCGTACCCATGTACGTATAGTGCGCTGAAGGGATTCTGATTCACAACATCCATCGATACAAAACACCCATTTTTTAAATGTTCAGTCTCGATGGATCTATTCACGCTTTCGACATTTTAACACGGATGGACGTTCTTACTCTATGAATGTACAGACTCATTGGATGTTTAGACTGGAATAGATGTTTTGACTTGACGGGTGTTTCGAATGCAATGGATGCTTTGCACGCTGAGTGTTCTGTATCTGCTGTTACGCGCGTACAAAAAGTTTTCATTCGTTGAACGTCTTATCTCTGGGCGTAGAAAGCCGGCCAGTCTTTTGCGGTTTACCTCGCAAGAAAAAGTTATTCAAATAAAAAGTTATTTGCATACCAGGGCAGGCCAGTCTTTTGCGGTCTACCTCGCACGGTCTGCCAAACGCTCAGTGACTGCGCACATCTTGGGGGATCATTATTTTTCAATTCGGTTTTACTTTTTTTGTAAAGGGGGGTGTTGGTGGCGCGCCACTTTATGGTTGTTTTCGCAAAGATTAGCTTTGCCTCGAGGCCGGATGGCGTTAGAACAGTGATGCTCTCCGACCTGCCTGTTCCCTTTTTTTGTCCTACGTTAGGTGCAAAAGAAATGTTCTTGAGATTTAAAACGTCGAATAGAACGCGCCTCCTGTAGCCCAGCCTTTTTTTTTTTTTTTTTTGTAGACCCGCTGCTTTTCACATTCACCGAGTCGTTTGGCTCGCGTTTGAAGCGGATCCTTCGGTACGCCAAAAGGTGCTGCAGCAGTGCGATGGAAGTGACGCTGTTGCTTGACACTTTCAAGAGCTTTTTTCATGTCCCTTTCGCGCTATAAAGCCCGTGTTGTTGTTTTTTATTATACGTTCGGATCATCCTAGACACAGGAAGGAAAGTAATATCGCTCAGGAAGAAACAAAAGTATCTTGCGTTATAGACATGAGCGTCATAAAATGTCCGATAATCGCGTTTTTCCCCACGTGTATCCTGTTACGTAAATAATTATTTCGCTAAAAGACGCAGGCACAGAATGCTCAAATTTGGTCCGCATGGAGCTAATGAAGCATACAAATCAAATGAAAGATTACCTTGACAGAATAGCGGGTGCCAACCAGTGTACACGTCCAGAAGCGAAACCTCGTGTAGAATTGTGCGCCTTTTGGCGGGGGTAAGCATCACAACCTAAACTCCGCATTTATTTTCTGTTGACTATGCTCGCTGACTGCTCTCAATTTTCATACCTGCAAAGTTGACAGGACACGGCACCGCTAAGTGAACCTTGAACGTGCTCCGATTGCTTGGCTAGGAGTTAGATGTCGTTGAACACAAACTGTCGCATTTAACCCAGCGTCTCATTATACCCCGCCGTACCCTACTTACTAGAAGAAAAGGGCCAAATTTTACGACGAACATCTCCAAGACGGTTGTTTCTATTTTAACTGAATTAATTGCAATAGCCTTCCACAGTTCTTGACTTCAAAATTGTAGTTTTACCATGAAAACTCTATAAGCCATAAAGCCTGTAATTAAAACGTTAATTAGCACATGTTTGTTAATTAGTCGACTGATCGTAACAATTACTTCGCTATATTATGTCGGCCGAGCTCGATGAAAAAGAAGGAAAACAATATTTGTCTAAAGCGCAGTTATTTTTCTTTTACGTTTGGACCAATTAAAACAGATACCCGGTATATTTAATACATTGTAATAGCATGAGTACCATTCTATGAAAATGAATATGGTTCCCTCATAAGGAAAGAACGAACACTTGATTTTTTTTTATTTACCTCATATCAGCAGAACGCCAACTCTTTAGATCTTATTATCAAGTAATAAAAGGGAGGTAGAAAATAGGAAGGCATGATAATTGCCTTAAAGTATGGTAGAAATGCAGATTCTGTGAACATTTGTTCAATTCTGACAACTTAGAGGCCACTTAGTTTCTAGTAATACGAACCATATTAAGAACTGTCACTCACACATGGTGGTCCTGCTGTGGTGCCGAAAATTTGTGTTGTTGTTAGTACGACCGCGCACACAAAATCAAACATCAAGGTGGTGGCAAGCGAGAGTGTTTCAACATTTGCAAACTTGCTCTGCATTTGATCCATGCCCACCTCGAGAAAGGTTTCGTAGGCACGTATGTCGTAGTAATGCATAAGGGCGCAGATAGCTGGATGGGCTTCCCTACTGACGATGGCATGAAGTGTGTACAGCTGCCCAGAGTTGTGAAATTCTGTCGAATTGTAATTGTGGCTGCCGCCGCCAAACACGTATTGAGCGTCAAAGAGAGCGTGCGCGTCTTTCGGAAAAAAATGCTATCATTCTTCGTGTGGTCAGTTATCTCCTAATGGAAAGGGAAGCAATGACCGTCAATAGTAAATTGAGGTTAGGGGTGGATGGCGTCCTATAGGACGCCATTCACCCATAACCGGCACTTCAATGTCACCAAAGGCAACAACTATAGTTGTTGCCTTTGGTGACATTGAAGTGTCGGTTTCTTGATAGTGTTCGATTTTTAGAAGCGTAGCCGTAATAGGCGTTCATTGCAGACTCTAAGCTATTACGAATTTCAACACACTGATTTTCGAACCGCTTCTCCACATACAAGATGGCTTCGTGAAACACCTGTTGGAAACTTTTTCTATTCTCACGAATCTGCGTTTGCACTTTCACCATATATATTTTTGTTTGCATTTTCTCAAGAAGCTTCGCATTTCCAGACCTACAGCTATGGGGCGTAGTTGGGTTGTCCGGGTCTGCAATTATCACTCCGTCCTGCAATGTTAGATGGGCGATTGGGCTCCTATTATGATATTGAAGCTGATTCTTGAGATTGAAACAGGCGATGCATGTGTAGTAAACAATGTCGGGATTGTTCGTGTATGTGGCGTTTCAGGAAAACTTATAAACAACAAGTTTTACACCTGATTCTTTTGAACTCAATCGCCGGCCATTTGCAGCGATGGCTAGACGGCTGAAATATTGGTGCTTCAAAACCTTGCATCATTGTATCACAGTTAAACTTGAGGAAGAAAACGAGAAAGGACGGACAAACACAAACTCGTTAACGAAAATTATTCAGAAAAACGAAATGCCTTTACTAATTGCTGTTTGTAAAGTTGGACGTAGGCGAGAAGACCTGTTGACCAAATCTCATGATGAAACGTTCCAAGTATCTTATAGGCAACCGCTGAAGCCAATCTCCTTTGAACCTGAGAGCGCTGATCCAGTTCAGATGTTAACAATACCATCATGAGGTGTACGACATAATCTTAGAAGGCGAAACAGCAACTAAGCTTATTCGTCGAAGAACAACTGGTTAAAGTGCTATTCTTAGAACGGAAACGGGACAGGCCGGGCGCGGTCGAAAAACATGCTTAAACTTATCCGGTGGCGTTAGGGTCGACAATGTGACTTAGTTTGGAATTGTTGACCGAAGTACATTGGAGAAGTTAACAAGTTAAACGAAAAAGACGGCTATCCAAAATTCTTGTTCCGGTGGCGGTCTTTATCCAGAGGCAGTGAGCTAGAAACAGCTTCCCCAAATCACTTCATCTAGATTCTTCATTTAGGGGCAGTGACCTAGATGCAAATTCCCCTCAAATCGCGTTATCTAGCGTGTTTATCTAGGGGAAGTGATCTAGATAAAAACGTACCCTATAATGGTTCAACAATTGCTCAGTGATTCCCATAGGAAATGGAACCTTCGTGTAAAACGACCAGCCTTAAATAATTCATTGTGAAATATTAAAACAAAAAAGGTTACCGTTACCAATATATACACGTGTGCTTAATAAAACCTTACATTAGCGCATAGTTCATTATACAGTGAAGTGGGAGCTTAATTAATACGTTTGATATTTGAGAAAAGCAAACGCGAAGAAAAAAATAACGAAATTGTTTTTCAATTTAATACTCGGAGTCTCTAAACGTTTTTTTTTTTTTAGAGTAGCATTGAGTTTTTTTTTTTGTGTGTGTGTGTGTGAAGTGCAACATAAAAACAACAAAAAAAACTTTATTTTCGCGGGCCCAGTTTTACGAGTTGGGTGAAGAGGACACATTCGCGTCAACTAAATTTTGCGAGTTGTAGCGAGAGAAATTTCGGACTCCTTATGGCTCTCTCGCATCCATCGAAAAAATAGTTAATTCTTGAGCTATATCGCATTGACTGTGCTAAAGTATTCATCGTGACATCATGGAAAATAAGAGACTGCATACATTATTACTCTGGCGCAATCTTGTTCAAGGATAGCTGTCTCAACTCGATGGACGTTCTTACCCGTTGGATGTTTTGATCACAAGCGCACTATATGTAACACTCGTGCAACAGCTGGGGCTTTTATAAGAGACAGATAAATCGCGCGGGCGAGTTATCGCACCGGTAGACCCGCTGTTCCTCCACGAGTGGTAACTTTAGCGCACTACTGCGCTTCACAGGGGCTCAACAGATTTTTTTCAATGAATAATTTAGCAGTTTTCGATGAGGCTTAGCAAGTTTCTAATTGGAAACGTATGTAACGTTTAATTAATTAAAAAGGTAATTCACAAATTTTATCTAATTAGTCAACTAATTCATGCGATTAACCTCCTATACTATGTCCCCTGTCCTTATAACTGACCCGCTCAATACTAAAAAATGTAGCGTTCACGGCTTTTTTTTTAAGGAAATATTTTAAGCATGAAAAAACACCCTGCATACGTAGAAAGCACAATACAGTAGCATAAAAAATATTCACACGTGTTCACTGGGGCACACAAAATAGCCCCGCCTAAGGAAAAAGAATATTGCATTTATAAAAAAGGTTTCCTGAATTTGTAAACTGTGACGGTACCTCCAAAGAAAGAGGGTTCAATATATCGATTCCTCTACGCGGCCAATTTAATTTTTATCTTTCCTACCTTTGTCATTCCGAAATATTTTCTGCCTTGGTCCTGAAAAGTGGCTTGCACGTGTATCTAGACTCCAACATTAGAATACTCGGATCGACAGTATTCTTCAGAACGGGATGGTTTGAAAGGCAGCGGTAGGCTGCTGCAATTATATTTAGATTTTACGTGGAGATAGTCGCAGAGACGCTCCATGCACTGATAGCTTGACAGATATTGTCGGTGAAAGGTTAAGGGTTCATAGGAGTTGAGGAGAAGCTCCTCCCACCTCTTTCCACTTTAGCAGAGCGACCGCTGGAGGTGGGGCGACCCCACCTCTAGCGTTCGCTCTGCTAAAGTGGAGAGGGGTGGGAGGGACTTCCCCGAACTCCTAACTTATCACCAACTATAGATGTCGAGGAGCCTAGAATCAAGGGCAGGACAAGAATGGTGGGAAGGTCTTCCGGCTGCAACGCCTCCAGCTCGACAAATTCCTACCTTCAATTGGGCTTCAAAGCTCCTGAGCCTTTCTGATGCACGCACATCCAAACCACGGCGGAAGTCATGAAACGTGTGCTAGAGGCGGGCTATTTGAACGACACGCCGTACAGTTCTAATCCTGTGAGTTACTAAAGAGGGCATATGTCAACTCGGTCACGCGAATGAAATTGGATATGCACGAGGGCTCACGGTTCCTTGTAACAGTGGTGGGGCTAAGGTCTACTCAAGCTGGTTGGACAGCTTTTTTCCTCAGCCCCCGCCATAATTATACATTCTAAATAAAGGCATCATTATTACTATTATATTCATTAATAATAATAATATTATTATTAATATTACGTAGACCCAAATAACATTTGTCCGAACAGATGGCTACATAGCCCATGAAAACAACCCACCAGGTTCTGAATTGTGCACTTAACGACTTTCTGCAATAGTCTATATACGGTCACAAATCAATATATGGGTTCTAAGCATTCTAAAAACTGAAAAAACGTTATATTCAGGGGTGGCCGATTCCTCCATTGAAACGACAGATTGCGCTACGGACAAAGTAATGGCTAGCCTTACTCTCTCTTGTGCAACGGCGACCTCTCGTGTCTGCGGTAACTCCGAGGTAGTCGATATTTTTATATCAAATTTATCGGTAAAATCGGACACAAAGGAATGCAATGTCTGGTTCGTTAGAATCCTTAGAGTATGCCCATAAATAGACTACTGCAGAGTGTCGTTTGAAGCCCATTGCAAACTCGTAGGATTCTTCTGCTTAAATTTATCATGCTTAGATTTCATAAATTGTACTATGCTTAGATTCCACATATTGAGTTATGACCACATATAGATTATCGGAGGAAGTGGTTTAGTGTCCCTTTAAGGGCAACCAAATGCAATCATGACCTTGGGTCTCATATCAGAATAGAGGGCTGCCGGAAATGCTTCCGTTACTGTCCTTCGCTTCTAAGCGGACAGTGCACTGGAAGCGATGTGCTCGCTCAACGCGACATTCGTCTATCTTTCCCCACGTGATCCCGCACCCGCGCTTACCCACGCGAACAAAACGGGGCCCAGGTGATAAACCGGAAGCCGCTGACTGGTCCCAAGAACGCATAGCTCCCACTCCATTGTCAGCTTAGGGGCGAATGGTGTATACACTTCGTTTCATCTTAAGTTCAGGCGAAGCCAACGCTAGGAGCTAATGGCCATCAAGTTGCGTAGAAAGAGCAAGTCACTCAAAATTTTCTGTTTTGCTGGTTC